>NC_067232.1:31140621-33728121 GCF_019924925.1 Ctenopharyngodon idella
CAGAAGTGATTGTGCAAGCCAGACTTGGCAGCGTGTTTGCGTGAGCATTAACATAAGCCTGCCCTGCTCTCTTGTCATTAATGCCATTGCCTTCTTTATCATCATAGAACTGCCTGTGACTCCATAGTGGAGGCTTTAACTGAAGATGCTAGTTTCTGAGCAATCTCAGCAGTCAACACATCCATCTTCTTGACTAAGGGCATGAGATACTTCCATCCTGGCGATGTAAGATATTTTTGCAGGTTGAGCGGAATCACTCTGGCCATCGCTGTACTCCACAAGCCTTGTTACCCAAATATCTATAACAAATTATACACTGTAATATATATGTATACTTTTATAAAAATATATATATTTTTGACTGTGTATATATATATATATATATATATATATATATATATATATATATACACACACAGTCAAACAAAAACCTGGGCATTGAGAGGATTTTACCTCATAGAAGAGGCAGAGATACAGACAAGAAATTGATGCAAAGGGAGGCATTTTGGATTTTTGAACTTAAATCTTTATTTCCTAATGGCATGAACGAAGAACTTGAACTTTCTTGTTTTTTGTAATTTTCTGTAACATTATTATTGTTATTTTCATTACTTTAAATTAGGGATGTGACGGTGAGAAAATTTTCCCACCGGTTAATCGACATGTGACAACACCGGTAATACCGGTGTCACCGGGGGGTGGGGCCTCTTTTTTTTTTTTAAACCGCTTATGAGGCCGTTCACATATCGCGTCTAAAAACGCGTGGAAAGCGTGGCCACGTCGTTTTTTCCTTGTTTCCAAAGAGCTTGCTCTCCCGTGGCGTCTGTCATTGCTATGCAACCATAAACTGCGCTCTCCGCGACGAGGAATGTTTTTGACATTAAAAAATAAAAACCCACCCTGTACAGCTATGATCAGCTGTTCAGCTGAGCTTTCGATGTTTTGTTACGGAAAGGCCGACTTTCACTTTCAAATTAATGGCAATTGCTTGAATGGTGGGTTACTCTTACTGAAAAACACTCGACAAAACGGACATTTTGGCATAATTTGTGTATGTTATGGTTCATTAAGAGCAGAAGAGAACTCGATACTGGCACGCGCGCGTTGTGTGTGTGTGTCACATAGGCAGGACATTCACAAGACAGCGCGTTCTCTTTTGCCTTGTCGCGCTTGGATGGTTTAAAAGCATTAGCATGAATAAGAGCTTGATCATATAACGCAGAAAACGGATACTACGTTAATTGCATTAAATGCAAATATTTTTAACGCGTTAAAGTGGGGAAAAAAAATTAACCTCATTGCCACGGTGGGCAAGTGATGAAACCGGTGTTGCGACTGAACACCGGTAACACCGACTACCGTAGCAAGCCTACTTTAAATGTATATTTCATATAGTTTGTGTTATGTTTGTTACTTTTCAGACTCTCTTGCAGTGACACTTGTGATAATTGATTGTTATTGGTGTTAATTGATGATTGTGATAATTGGATTCAGCTGATAGCTTTGAATTGCTTGTCTTTCTAGAAAGAGGGTGATTGTTTATTGCATTTTGAGCACTGAGGATGGCAATCTGCTGAAACGTCTGCTCATGCTCCTCTGTTTTTAACTCACTTGCACTTTGCACTTTATTGCACCAAGCAATTGACAAAATAAATTTTGTATTTTTCTAGACTTCAGTCTTTTTTGGATTCAGTGTGCGGTCAGCCATTTTTTTGTTTTGCTCAATTATATCTCTTTTGGTTCTACGCACCTGAAGGCAAAGTGAATTTTTCCAACTCGACCTGTGCATTTGCAAAGAGAGGTAATGTCCAGTGTGAAGCACTGCCTCTGGTTGTCAGGAAGAACGAACTAGAACAGTCAAGAAGTCTTTCAGGCCTCTGTGCTAAAATCTGCAATGTGTAAAATCTAGTGTAAATCCTCATTAGGAAACAATAAAAATGAGGAACACTAGTTGTAGAAAAAAATACATTCATTTAGAAAAATAAATATAAAAAATAAATAACAAAATTAACGCTGTTAAAACTTATTTTTATTTGAGGCTGCTACTAGTACATTGCAATCTGGGGCACATGCAGAAAAGCCATCAATGCTAAAAATCGTTTTAACAGATAACCAAATTACAAGCAATAGCACAAATAAATAAAATAGATCAAAGACACAAATGAAATAAGAAGTGATTTTCATGTTTTTCAGGTAGGTCTAACTAAAGGTGTCTGGTACAGAATTTTAATAATCAAAATGTAAAATAACAAAGTTACAAAAGTTCTTCAGTCAAGAGCAGTGAGAGATTTTTTTCTTTGTCTTTTGTTGTTTGATTATCATTGATGACAGACAGCAGCAAGAATATTAGGCTGCTGTCACTTTAAGACAATGCACAGATGCAATACTGAGAGTAGGGCTGCACGATTTGTTGCACGATACGAAAAATAACATTGAGCTTAAACGCGATTATCGGTTAAACACGATTCTTAGTGCGATTATGAAATTGCAAAGGCTGCGATTATTATTTTTTTTATGCGCAGCTTGTCAATGAACTATGGCTCCAAATGTTAATCCATCTGAAAGCACTGCGAGTTTGAGTTGCTTATAAGGTACATTTGAAAAAGCAACACGCGTCAAACATCTTTCCAGACATGAGAAGCATTTATTAACATTTTGTCCAACAAAAGACAACATTTAATAACATGTTTTTACTCCAAACTCACTTCATAACGACAGTTGAGCATCCTTTTTACACAGAATAAGGCAGTCGTGTGTTTATTAATCATGTCTAATCAAAGCGTTTCAATCTTCTGTTTATTCAGCTACAGCGATATGATGAATGTTATCTTCTTCTTTGGCAGCAGGGCATATTTGGATTTTCTGCACAAGAGCGCCCTCTGGCATTCAGACGGAGAAGTATTAACTACTGATCACAGAGCCGTACAGCTCTGACAAGCTGCAAATAAAATAATCGCAGCCTTTGCCAAATCGTGTGCAGTTTAATCGCGATAAATCGTGCAGCCCTGACTGAGAGTACACATGCGTTTTCTTTCTCAACTATTTACATTTGCTTAAAACATAACTGACTGTGTTTACTAGGAAATTCAACAATAAGGGCATTTTGACATTATTTTGTCTGATTTTGTCTATTCAAGCACAAAAGAAGTGAAAGAGAACCTGCTCTCTGTGTGCGCGCTATGGATGTGTGCTCACTGAAACTTCTCACACAACACTCGAGTACCTGTGCTTGAATTTTTAATTTAAAATTAGCTACTTTAGGCAAAACATTAATACCCGTGGCTCCTGATGATTCATTGTCTTATGAAGCAAAACGATCGGTCTGTGCAAGAAACTTAACATTATTTACAGCATTATTACCCTAATCCACAGCCTCAACAAATTGTCCTGACCGCGTTCACAACAGTCTGGAGTATGAGCTTCCGAGCTTCTGGCAGGTCACGTTAGTCAAGCTCGCATCAGCTGACACTCAGCTGATTCACATTGACCTATAGGAATAAGACGCCTATCACTGCATTTGTATATATATATGGTCCATTCAGTATTATCAGCAGCTTAGTGCATTGCTCAGGAGCTAATTAAACGGTGAATTCAGTGGGCGAGACCACTATGAGTTGTGTAATCCGGAATTTAGTGAATTCACTTCATGTTCAAGTTCTTGAACAAACACACTAATTCGCCACATTGATTATAAACTGCTCGATTTGGAAGTGACCTGAAACATGTTCAGATGAGATCTGCACTCATCACACAAAGGGGAAGGATATCAAGAAGGATATAAAGAATCCACATCACAGCTGACTGTATTTTACCCTCCATAAATTTCAACGTCTTCACAAAGCTAAGTTTCCTTTTTAAGTTCTTTCAGTGCTTCCCACATTTTGTGGATGGGAAAACATTGATCGCGATACCTTATGTATTACATTTCAAAAGGCTATAATTTCATGCATGCATTGCACGTTTCAAAGTTAAATGTGGCACTGTTGCACGTTCTACCTGCTCACGCAACACTCAGACTACTGCTAAGTTGTTCGCAATCAATGTATACTGTATACTATAGTGCACGTTTATGCCAAGCGATTGCTTATATGACTAATGCTGTTCAATATTGACAAAAGTTTACTTATGGTATTGTAAAATATTGTAAATGGTTGTAAGAACGTATATTATTGTCTACCTCATCTAAACTTGAATGAGCAGCCGCAATAGTAAGCATAGACATTTCAAAATAAGAGTCCAAGTGTCTTGTTCATAAATAAGTCACTAAAAAATGTATACTCCACCCTGGTTATTATTTGGTTACACAACTGTATTTAATTTGATTCAAATTCAATTAATTTATATTATTTCATTTCATATAATTTCATTCTCTTTAATTTGAAGTTAACTATTGTAGCTTCTGACCATTTTTTGTCCTGTGGGTAGAAGGATTTTCCACACAGCTTCAAGTATTTCAAATCTGTGGGAACCACTGTTTTTCTGAATGCTGTCAGATTATTAACAACATGATTTTTAAGGCATCTGTTTCTTAAGGTTATCCAGCTTGTTCCTGACACTCAGCTGATTCACATTGACCTATAGGAATAAGATGCCTATTAGAGGTTGACCGATTCATCAGGCTGATTTTTGGCATTTTTTAATTAATCGGCATCGGCCGATTGTGCTGCAAAGTAGGCCGATTAATAGGCAGGCGCGATTGCCATTCCACCGGCATAAAGGACCAGTTATACTTCATTTTCCGCATTCCGCTGCATCTCGCGCACAGTTGAGCACACAAGCCTTTCAAAGTATACTCCTTTGTCCGTGAGCGCGGAAAAACGGATTTAGTGGACTGCTGTTTTGAAGCTCTCAAGTCACTCACACATGCCCTGTTGTACACGCGGATCGCCCTGCATGTGGACGGGGTGTGTGAGCCTTTAACCAGCTGTAGTTTAGGCTACAGGTAGGCGCGGGTACCAAAACCTGGTAATGAGCCCAGCGGCTAAATTATTATACAAGCCTGCATTGTATAGATAAACTCTGACGTTATCAATTCTGTTTCTGTACGTTACTGGAGAATTTCTCTCCCTCTGAGGCTGCGTGTGAGACGGAGCAACTCACACTCTGCAGCCGTGCCTTGTTGACACACAGCTTCAACTAACGATGGCAGGGAAAACAGACCGTTTTGAAAGCGTAATTACGTTGTAGCCTACTAGAATTGATGCCGACCATGTTTATCATAAGTGCAACAAGTCATTTGTATGTGAAAGTAGAAATATGTGCAATTCAGATGAAACTTCTGGCTAAAACGTGCATATTAACTTTCCTCATTAAATGTCTCTGTGTGTCCGACACATAGCCTCCACAGCGTCATCGCTCGTGGCCAGTGCACTCGATGCAGTTATGAGCAGCAGGCTGTGTAAAATGGGTGAACTCTTATTTTTGTTATCACTTACATTTTGGCTATTTGACTTACAGTATAGAAGCATGCTTCAGAATAGTTTTGAGAAGGTGCTTAAAAAGTTGAGCCATGTATTATTATTATGAATTAGGCTACTACTAAGTTAATTTGACAGTCTAGATTTTTGATTAACTGTTTTGTTTATTTAATATTTAATGTATAAATTATTTTTAGTGCACTGATTGGAGAGGCTTGTGTTGTTCAATAAATGCTTAATTTAAGCAATTTTCTGTATAACTTCTTATTACTTAACTGTTAGATTTTATGAGATGAAGGGGGAAAAAAAGAAAATCGGCCAAACATATCGGCCAAAACAATCGGCATCATATATCGGCTATCAGCTGCCCTGATTTCTAAATATCGGCATCGGCCAGAGAAAAACCCATATCGGTCGACCTCTAATGCCTATCACTGCATTCATATATATATATGGTCCATTCAGTATTATCAGCAGCTTAGCGCATTGCTCAGGAGCTAGTTACCCTCCTCCATCCCCAGCTCCTCCTTTGTCCAGTCAGGACTTGCCCTTCCATACTTCTTTTGATCAAACTCATTTCTTCAATTATGTTGTTACATTAATTATTGTCATTAAGAAAATTAATGATATTGCAATACTTGGTTCTGTTCTGTTTAGGGGGGTTATTGCTGCTCTCCCTGCTCTTATCCATGCTAGGCTGCATGGATGGGCAGGGAGTTTTTGCCCAGAACAGAACCATACCGCCAATCCAAACTGTATACTAAGTGCCACCATTGACGATCATGATCCTGACAGAAATATTGTTTTTTACATGTTGCATCGATACATTGTATCATTAGTCATCTGATCAATGTATCAATCCATATCAACAGAGCATTGCACTATACATGTATGTATTTTAATAAATGCTATTAATAAACTTTAAAGAAATGTTTTATTTGACAGGAACGTTGAAGCCAAATGTTTCTGTATTGGACACATTTAGTGTTATCTTTCATTCTGTGTGGCTTGATCCTTGAAATGGTCTCTGTGAGTTTGTAAGAGCTTTCAGTCAAGGTTATATCAATGTTCTCTGCACACCAGTGTGGCATGCTTAATGACATCTTTGACATCTTAAGGGCTACTCCTCTGATACAATTACGTTTACCCACACACTTTTTCACTGGCCAATATAAGGCTTGTAAAAGTACTGCCTGACCTCCTTTGCAACCCATTAATATATTAAGAAACCTTTATTTATATATTCTACAGTGACAAAGTGTGGTAACATCAATAAAACTGACAGCAGACAGAGCCTTGCATGCAACACTCCAACACACATCTCAGTTGCACTTGGGGTGATCCGAGTTCAGAGATCTGATCCTTTCCAAGGCTGTAACCATATCTTTAACATTGGGGGAGCCTTTTATTTGTTTATGCATTTGTTATGAGCTGCCTGATCTATGCCACTAGGTTATGTCATGTTAGCTATGAAACAGCAAAGAAAGTGATGTCAGAACAGGCGTGTATAGTAGGTCTTTACGGGTTTACTTCGATCCAAAAACCTCAGGTCTGATATTAGTAGCCATGGGTTTCAGGTAATTTTAAATAAATGTTTTTTTTTTTTTTTACCAAATGGACCTAAATAGAGTATGCTATTCTGCAACATTACCTAATTTCAACCAAAATACAATCAAACGTAATGCAGAAGCCAAATTTCAAAAAACCCATTGACTTCGGGGCGCTGGAACCGGATGTCCTAAAATGCTAACTCACTTCTGGGTTTTGCCTACAAAAACATGTCATCCCTGAGGTACTCTATAGATGTATTTTCTAAAGCATCTGGATTACAACTTAATGTATCTAAGTGTGAATTATTATCCATTACAGATTGTGATGTTTCATCCATCTGTAATATTCCGGCCAAAGAAAATATCACCTATTTAGGAGTTCTAATAACAAAAAATCAAGCTACACGTTGTTCTGAAAATTTTGTTCCTATCATCGACAAAACCCGCAAAAAATTCAACCAGTGGCTCCAAAGAAATATTTCATTAAAAGTTAGGGTCTTATTTACTAAAGCTGAAGGATTATCTAGATATGTATGCAGCATTAGCTCTACATTTGGACAATAAAACTTGTAAAATGATAGATAATCTTCTGTTTATTTTTGATTGGAGCCATTATATTAAAAAAACTGTTGTAATGAACACATATGAAAATGGAGGTTTAAATTTTCTAGATTTTAGTACATTAAATCATTTAAAATGAATTGGATGAAACACTTCTTAAAATGCCCCTCTTCAATTTGGAACTTCATCCCAAATTCTATATTCTCCCAGCTGGGTGGCCTGCAGTTTCTTTCATTATGCAATTATAACATTGAAAAATTACCTGTAAAACTCATTCTACAAACAGATGCTTCTTGCTTGGTCTCTTATTTATAAGCACAATTTTTCTCCACACTGCTATTTCATATGGAACAATCAAAATATTCTTTTTAAAAACAGATTATTATTTTTTCCAAATTGGTATGATAACATTATCATCTTAGTCTGTGATCTTTTGAATGAAGATGGTCTTTTATATACCTATGGCGAATTCTTGAAAAAATTTCATTTTCTTGTCACGCCTAGAGAATTTGCCATTGTTTTCGATGCTATACCTACAGGTGTTATTACTTTGTTTAGAGGTTTTGGGGGGAATAATTTTGCTATACCACCTCTGTCTGATCCCATCCAAACATTTGTGGGCAAGATTTGCTTGGTTCCATCCTCTAGCAATAAGTCAATTCATGCTCTCTTTCAAAGAGGTATTGTTACCAAACCTTATGTGATTACCTACTGGAGCAGTTTTGTCAACATTCTAGACTGGAAGAAAGTGTGGTTATTGCCACATAAATACCTTATTGTGAATAAAGTTAGAGAAGTCTCTTTTAAATTAATTCACAGATTTTATCCAGCGAATAGTTATCTAAAAAAGTTTAAGCCTGACATTGCCATAAAATGCGTTTTCTGTAATGGACAAGATGAAACTACTGTACATCTATTTTGGAACTGTAACTATACCAACATTTTCTGGAAGAGCTTTTGCAGGTATGTTACTGATTTTGTGCACCCTCATTTTTCTTTATTTTGGAAAGATGTTTTATTTGGTTTTGTTAATATTGAGAAAAACTTTGAAAAAGAATTTTACCTTATAAATCTTTTACTACTAGCTAAATTTCATATATAAATGTAAATTCTCTAAGCATAAGCTATTATTCAAAGTTTTTCTCAACGAATTTCACCAACACCTTAAAACGCTTTCTGTATCAAAGAATGTCAAAACAAGGAAAACATTATCTTGTTGTGTTCATTTTAAAATCCCCCTTTAAATCTATGCTAAATAATGCTATTTATCGATCTATTTATTTATTTTTTACTTGGATATTTTTGTTTTCCTTTATTGTTATCTCTTTAATGTGTTTAATTACAATCTGTATTATTTCATTATGTTTCAATAAAAAAAAAATAATTCAACTCTTTAAATAAAGGATGGTTCATTATCACAAGGAAATTTGAATTGTATGAAACAAGGACAACCCCACAAACAACACAGTGTTCATAAAATGAATTCAACTTATATACTTTTGGTTTAAACAAAATGAAACACAATACTCAGTTGTAAACTGTTGATTTTTCATAAACTCAAATGAAATAGTTCAATCAGTGAAAGCCCATGAATATGCTCAACACAATCAACACAGTCAATAGTCCATTACAAAAAGGTAATAATGAAATAAAAGCTGTTTCTAATTAGCACAAGTGGAGAGCATTCAGTTAATCAACTCAACCAACGTCAAGAGGTATAAATACAGCATACTTACACCTCTGTTCGTTTGACAGTTTATCAGCACTAGGCCCCGCCCTATGTTCCCAACATATCCGAAATCGAGCTCTTGCCATCCGAAGAAAAATCTTTCGTGCTAGAGGAATCTTTCCTGCAATCATCTGGCCTAAAGTGTGATTATCCTCCACCCAGCACCACCGCCGATCCCTCGGCATTATCTCGAAAACGGCCGGAAACAAACAAACAGCACACCGAGGCCTACCCCTGCCACCACAGGACAAAACACCCGCGATCTCTTTACCCGTCTTTCTCAACTCCGGCCCATTCAATTATTCCGGCCATAAAGAAACGGGCAATAAGGCCCATCAAGCGCCAAGCTTTCCGCGAAGGATTGGGCCTTCCTCCAGCGTCAGGCCGCTGCAGCAGGCCCTCAGCAAGCCGCGCCGCAGATTCAGTTTCGGTCAGCTCCCACTCTCCACCCCCACTGGCTCAAAACCGTAAGAACACAGCTTGTTTTTGCCCCTGGTTGAATGTAGCTTTGCTTCAGTCGCTAAAACACCGAGCACTGTTTATGCTATCTGGATACTCAATTTCAATCGGAGGAAATACACGTTTTAAACCGTTTTCGTGATTTGCCGTTCTAAACTAACGCATGCGTACAAACAGCAGATCGCACGCACAGTCGCACACAGTCACAGAACTTTTTGTCAGCTGTCCTGCGATTTATAAACAAATCCTTTAGAAACTGAAGTTATTTAGCGTATGTGTTTTGAAGTAATTTAAACCCAGCTTCAGTTAAAGAGACGCTGCACAGACTGGTAGGACAAATTCATACACACTCATTCTCACTAATGCTTTCAAATAACACAAAATGATTCACTGTTTCAAAGCGCTCGAAATGTCACACGCAGGTGACGCCTGCTATCAGAAGGGTGTAAATGCACCATAAATTCAGCTCAAGCATGCATGAAAAACATTTTACCAACCAATTGCAATTGTTTTATTGAAAGTGCAATCTAAATGCAATTAACAAATTATCTAATACTATTAAATATGAAGTTTTGGTATTATCCTACGTGGAAAAAAATACTGTAGTAAATACTATAGTGTTTTTGAACCATACTATAGTAATTGTAGTATTGTTACAGGACAGAAGGGAGCGGAGACACAGGTAAGGATTAACAGGTTTATTTCAGGTAAGCAGAGCGTGAGAAGAGTGCAGGTGAGTGATGGCAGATGAATGGGTCGATGAGCCGATGAACTGGAAACTGATACTTGTCTGTGTTCTCTAGGGAGCGTGGATACTGGGAGACGAGGAGCAGACGAACACACAGGAGAAGCACAGGAGACGAGGAGACACTGGGAATCACTGAAGACGCTGGAGATAGGTAAGTAGTCGAGTAGGGAGTCCTGGAGGTAAGTAAACACTAGTATGTGTTAACGAGACCGGACAGTGACTGAGTGAACTGGCGTGACTTATATGTGGCTGTGGTGATGATTGTGAATGAGCGTCAGGTGTGGCTTGTCAGTACTCAGGAGAGGGAGTGCGATGTGATTGGGTGAGTGTAGAGCCTGGCGTGTCTGTGACATTACCCCCCCCTCCACGGTCCGCTCCTGAGGACCGCGGACCCCGACGTCGTGGTGGTCGACCTCTGCCTCGGGGGCCTGGCTTGCTGGGTTGTCTGGCGTGGAAGTCGTCAAGGAGGCTGGGATCTAGGATATCATTCCTCGGGACCCATGAGCGTTCTTCGGGGCCATAGCCTTCCCAGTCGACCAGGTATTCGAGGGACCCACCACGACGTCGGGAGTCCAGGATATCTTTCACCTGGTAGGCCACCCCGTCTTCTGCGATGAGTGGAGGAGGGGGATCTTCGGGGTCGCCAGGCTCTGTGGAGGGAAGAACAGAGGGATGGTGAGGCTTCAGGAGTGACACATGGAAAACTGGGTGAATTCGATACTCAGGAGGGAGTTGCAGGTGATAGGTGACGGGGTTGACTTGCCGGATGATGGTGAAGGGGCCAACGAATCTAGGACTCAGCTTTTTACAGGGCAGGCGCAGCTTGATGTCCCGGGTTGACAGCCAAACCTTCTGCCCTGGTTGGAAGTTGGGTGCGTGGGAGCGTCGAAGGTCGGCTGTCAACCTGCGCCTGCGTAGGGCTCGCTGGAGTTGCAGATGTGCTGAGTCCCAGACCCTCTCGCTCTCCCGGAACCAGTAATCCACCGCCGGAACGTCTGATGGTTCCCCATCCCAGGGGAAAAGCGGGGGCTGGTAGCCGAGCACGCATTGGAAAGGTGTAAGGCCTGTAGTGGGTTGACGAAGAGAATTCTGGGCGTACTCGGCCCAGCCCAGGAACTGGTTCCAGGAGTCCTGGTGGCCGTGACAGAAGGTACGCAGGAAACGGCCGATCTCCTGTATCTTCCTCTCCGTCTGCCCGTTCGTCTGTGGATGGTATCCGGAGGAGAGACTTATGGTCACACCTAGGAGTTTGAAGAAGGCCTTCCAGACTCGGGAGGTGAATTGGGATCCACGGTCTGATACAATGTCTTCAGGTAATCCAAAGTAGCGAAATACATGGTTGAATAATAGTTCTGCCGTTTCCATGGCAGTGGGGAGTCCAGGCAGGGGAATTAAACGACAGGACTTGGAAAAGCGGTCGACGATTACCAGCACACATGTGCATCCATCGGAGACAGGAAGGTCGGTGATGAAATCCACTCCTAGGTGCGACCAGGGACGAGTGGGAACGGGCAGAGGCTGGAGTTTTCCGGAGGGAAGATGGCGTGGACTCTTGGAGACGGCACATTCCCTACACCCTTGCACGTACCTTCTGACGTTGGATGTCATGTTGGGCCACCAGAAGCGCTGTTTTAACAGCGAGAGGGTTTCGTTGACCCCGGGGTGGCCAGTGCCCAGTGAAGTATGGGTTGAATGGATGAGGGGTGTGCGTCGTGACCGGGGTACATACTTCAATCCGGGGGGACAACCCGGCGGAATGCTGGTGGAGGCATTGGACTCGGGGAGCGTCTCTTCCGACCAGGATATGGGACTTACTATGAGTCTTTCGGGGATGATGGGCTCTGGATCCTCGTTGCTCTCGTCGAGGCTGTGGATACGAGATAGGGCATCGGCCTTCACATTCTTCGATCCGGGACGGTAGGAGATGGTGAAATTAAATCTCGTGAAGAACAGAGCCCATCTGGCCTGGCGGGGGTTTAGTCTCTTGGCTTCACGTAAGTATCCTAGGTTCTTGTGGTCAGTTAAGACAACAAAAGGGTGTTTGGCTCCCTCAAGCCAATGCCTCCATTCCTCTAGGGCCAGCTTGATGGCGAGGAGTTCGCGGTTGCCGATGTCATAATTGACTTCCGCCGGGTTGAGCTTCCTGGAGAAGAAAGCGCATGGATGGAGTCTGCTGGGATTCCCCTGCTGCTGGGATAAGACCGCTCCCACTCCGGTGGTTGAGGCGTCAACTTCGACGATGAAGGGGAGCTCAGGGTCAGGGTGAGCCAGGAGGGGAGCGGTCGTGAAGGCGGTTTTGAGGGCCTCAAAGGCTTGGGTGGCTGCTGGGGTCCAGGACAGAGACTTGGGCTTACCACGGAGGAGGTTGGTGAGTGGACCAGTGATGGAACTGTAGTGCTGGATGAAACGGCGGTAGAAATTGGCAAATCCTAGGAATCTTTGTAACTCTTTAATAGTGGAGGGAATGGGCCATTCTTTTACAGCTGTGACCTTCCTCTCGTCCATGCGGACGCCACTGTGGTCGATATTGTAGCCGAGGAATTGCACGGAACGCTGATGGAAGGTGCACTTCTCGGCTTTCAGGAAGAGGTGGTAATCTCTCAGGCGTTGGAGGACCTCCGCAACGTGTCGGCGATGTTCGGCCAGGCTCCGGGAGTAGATCAAAATGTCGTCGATGTAGACCAGGACAGACCGGTGCAGGAACTCCCGGAGCACCTCATGCATGAAGTCTTGGAATACGGAGGGGGCGTTGACCAGGCCATACGGCATAACAAGATATTCATAGTGGCCGGTAGGTGTCACGAAGGCGGTCTTCCACTCGTCCCCCTCACGTATTCTGATGAGGTTGTACGCGCTGCGGAGGTCCAGCTTGGTGAACACAGTGGCGCCGCGTAGATGTTCCAGGGCTGCTGGGACGAGAGGAAGGGGGTAACGGAATTTTATGGTGATTTGGTTGAGTGCTCGATAATCAATGCAAGGCCGCAAGCCTCCGTCCTTTTTGGCCACGAAGAAAAAACTAGAAGCAGCAGGGGAAGTGGACGGTCGGATGTAACCTTGCTTGAGAGCCTCGTCGATGTACTCCTCCATGGCTTTCTCCTCCGGGACGGATAGGGAGTATATCTTCCCTCTGGGCACTGGCTCACCTGGGATGAGGTCAATGGCACAGTCCCATGGCCGGTGAGGAGGCAGCTTGGAGGCTTGCTTAGGACAGAAGACATCTCTGAAGTGGGAGTAACAGGCTGGGATGTCCGTGGAACGTTTCTCGAGAGGGCTTTCCACTGTGGTAGCCCCGACTTGGATTTCATGGGAACTTGGAGAACTGGGCGCTGGGAGTTCGGGAAAACAGTCCTGGAAACATTGGTTACCCCACTTCAGGATCTCTCCTGTCCTCCAGGAGATGGTGGGGTTGTGCTGCTCAAGCCATGGGCGCCCTAGGATCACGTCAGATGTAGACTCCTCCAGAACCAGCAGCTGTATCTCCTCGGTGTGAAGCACTCCCACTTGGAGACGGAGAGGTCCCACGCTGTAACGTACCTTCCGTAAAGGTTTTCCTGTTATCGCGTGGATCTGGTAGATCTTCGGCGTTGGGGTGGTCTTGAGACGCAGCTGGCGACAGAGGGCTCCGGAGATGAAGTTTCCAGCTGACCCAGAATCGAGGAGCGCACTGGCTGGAAGACAAAGTTCAGCAGCAGTAAGTGTTACTACAATTGTGAGTGGTTTCATTTTATTTAGAGTGGGCAGGACGGCACTCACCAAAAATCGGGCAGGACGTAAAGGGCATTCAGCGATATAATGCCCGGCACCACCACAATACAAACAGAGATTCTGGGTCAGCCTCCTCTGTCGCTCAGCTGCTGAAAGGCGTGAGTGCTCAACTTGCATATTATCGTTTGCTGGTTCTGGGGAGCTGACGGACTCTGGCTGGCGGGAAATGGAGGGGAATAGCGGCTGGCCCTGGTGCTCTTCTAAGCACAGCTGCATACGAGTGGCGAATCTGATAGACAGCTGAATGAATTTCTCGAGCCCGATGGAATCCTCGTATGCAGCGAGATGCAACCGCACACGGGGATCGAGGCCTTGACGATACGTGGTTATTAAGGCCTGCTCATTCCAGCCACTAGCAGCAGCGAGGGTACGAAACTGGAGGGCATAATCAGACACAGTTAGTGCACCTTGCTTTAAATTGCATAATCTCTCACCAATCGACGAGTCCCAGGCGGGTTTTCCAAAAACTTCCTTGAAGTGGGTTGTAAAACTTGACAAGGATGATACAACGGGGTTGTCTAGGCTCCAGAGAGGTTCAGCCCATCGCAGTGCTTTCCCGTGAAGCTGAGAGATTATGAAAGCCACTTTTGAACGATCGTCTGGGTATAAGTGCGGTTGCATCTCCAGGACCAGCGAACATTGCAGGAGAAAACCGTTGCAATCCTCCGCCAGACCAGAGAAGGGCGCCGGTTTGGCCATGGGACTGGCAACCACGGGAGGTGAAGGAGCTGTGGCGGTGGATGCGGAAGTGTTCGCTGGTGGCGTTGTCATGGAGGTGCTGGTGAAGGTGCGACGAAGTGCATCGACCAGCTCTTGAATGGGATCCGGGGTGCTCATGCTGTTACCTGGACGGTGTCGGTCCGGTCTTCTGTTACAGGACAGAAGGGAGCGGAGACACAGGTAAGGATTAACAGGTTTATTTCAGGTAAGCAGAGCGTGAGAAGAGTGCAGGTGAGTGATGGCAGATGAATGGGTCGATGAGCCGATGAACTGGAAACTGATACTTGTCTGTGTTCTCTAGGGAGCGTGGATACTGGGAGACGAGGAGCAGACGAACACACAGGAGAAGCACAGGAGACGAGGAGACACTGGGAATCACTGAAGACGCTGGAGATAGGTAAGTAGTCGAGTAGGGAGTCCTGGAGGTAAGTAAACACTAGTATGTGTTAACGAGACCGGACAGTGACTGAGTGAACTGGCGTGACTTATATGTGGCTGTGGTGATGATTGTGAATGAGCGTCAGGTGTGGCTTGTCAGTACTCAGGAGAGGGAGTGCGATGTGATTGGGTGAGTGTAGAGCCTGGCGTGTCTGTGACAAGTATACTGTATAATAGTATTTACAACACTGTTAATGAATGCTACAGCATACTGTAGTATTAACTATAGTGAACTAATAAGCTGTAATAAATATTGTAGTATACTTTAGTTTTTACTAAAGTAAACTGTAGTGCATTGTAGTATAATATACCTTATAGTTGTAGAAAACTAAAGTAAAGAAAAGTAATTTGTTTATATTACTATAGTTGTAATATTACCACAGCAACTAGAAAATTACCACAACAAATTATTTTAAGTACTTTACTATAGTATGGTTCAAAAACACTATAGTATTTACTATAAATTACTATAGTATTTTTTCGTGTGGGATGTGTTATTTTATTAAATTGTTATTAAATGTATTGCTTTATTTGTTTTATGGACGATGTCGTCAGCAGTATCAGAGCACAGATTTTATCTGAAACTCCGGCTGCTGGCTCCAAAGGCGGACCCAATCTATTCACTTTTCCAGTTATTTGTTCCACATAGGATCAGCAACCAAGTCAAGTCACCTTTATTTATATAGTGCTTTTTACAATTCAGATTGTGTCATAGCAGCTTTACAGTGATAACAGGAGCTCTAGAAGAAAATGGTGTCATTGTCCAGCTTAAGTAAGTTCATTATTGATACATTCCATTGTAAAAGTCATTAGTTATTAATTTAGTTCATCTATCTATAAAGCAGCTCTGGAGAAAGCAGTGATTTCATTGTCCAGCTTAGTTTGCATAAAATGGTGTCAATACAGGCAGATCAAAAACATTGTTGAATATCAGGTGTCCCCAACTAAGCAAGCCAGAGGCGACAGCGGCAAGAAACCACAGCTGCCCCCAAAGGCCTCTCCCAGCATCAGATTTAAACACAGTCGCTGGTCATCAGAGGCTTTTAAGATCTATATCCAATCCAATCGCTTCCATATTAAGGAAGCTCAACGAACCCTTACCAGCCAAATTCTTCAGCTTCAGCTTGTTCTCTCACTCAATCCTACAAGCTCACCATATCCACCTCAATTAACACCATCAATCCACTAAAAGAGTGAAAATATTCACTGCAGCAGTGTCTTCCCACCCGATCCCTCAGGAGCCCACTCTGTTCCTTCACTGCAGTAGCAGTGTTATCTCCTCTTCTCCAGCAGGAGCTCCATTTCTGGCTAACCTTGCCTTCACGGCCGCAACAATGATGTCCCCTCCGCTCCCACAGGAACCCAGTTTCTGTAGCTAATTTTGTCCACTGCTGCAGCAGTGATGTCCCCTCTGCTGCCACAGGAGCTCAGTTCTCCAGATAATTTCTCCACTACCGCAGAAGTAATGTCCCCTCTGCTTCCGCTGAAGCTCAGTTTTCTGAATGAATTCTCTCGACTGCTGGCGAGGCTTACCCATCCGCTGCTGCGAGTCTTGATCTCCCATCGGATGCTGCGAGAGTCCTCCCGGTCAGTGTCCATCTTTTCTCCTTCTCCGTCCGATGCTGTGAGTCTTGATCTCCCGTCGGATGCTGCAAGAGCCCTCCTGGTCAGTGTCCATCTTTTCCATCCGGTGAGGCTTACCTGTGTTTTCACGTCGGACGCCTTGAGAGCCTCCCGGTCGATTTCTACGCTTTACTATCCACCCATTTGCCAGCGAGGCTTACCGTCCGAATTTTTCACCCCGCCGTCAGCCAATAGGACCACTCACCCGACGGCGGGAGCCACTCCTATCAGAAGCTGAATGGGCCCCTCCAGTTGGTCGTTTCTGAATCACGCCACCCCTCGTCCTTCGGTCGGTAGGGCTCACCCATTCGATGCCGTGAGCCTTAGTCTCCCATCGGACGTAGCCAGAGCCCTCCCGATCAGGCGCTCCAAATCGCGTGCCCTCCGTTCATCAGCCAGTAGGGCCCATCCGCCCTACTGGCATGGTATAAGCATGCTCTTCATAGAAAGTGTTACCAAAAAGTCTTTACAATCTTTAATCAAAACATAATACATGAATTCTTTTTAATTTTCAACCCCTCCTTCCATTGTGTTATGCAACCTCTACCTTTCAAGATGAAATTAATTCCCACCCTACTTTTTTACTTTTGTCCGATTACCGAAGTGAAATAGGTCAGAAAGTGAGTTTCATACCTTTAAATTCACAGCTTTCATGCTGACCTGCAGGTGTGTTTATTGCATGTGGATTAAAATAAGGACGTCCTCTCTGATTTCATGTTTTATAGTCATGACCTTTGAGATGGCTGCTCAGAGCAATTTTCTCAAATTATTGGCCGCCATTCTGCAGCTGGAGCCAGTTTCCATTAACACGGCCATGATGCACAAACACAATGGGTTTGTTATATTTGGATGCTGTTTCTAAATCTGCACAAAAAAGTAGATGGATCCAGGCAAGAAGGTGAAGATATATTGCAAGCTTTTGCAAATCACCATTCCTTTTTGGCACATCTATTCAATACAGACCCTCAACACTCTTCTTCTTAAATTTCACAAGTTGTCTCCACTCCTGTAAACACCCTCTCCATCATAAATTTTCACTTGTAAACATTAACTTTAAACATTTGAATGTTTCTTTCATTGTCATTTCACAAATTACATTTTTACATTAATGTAACAAATTATATTACATTACATTGTTAACACATTTTGGGCCAGATACACAAACAGCTTGTGCCAGCGCAAACCTTCTTTTGACGTTAAAAATACTATCAGGATTTACTAAAGACACGAAAAATTAGCACTGAAAAGGCGTGGACAGGGTTATTTTTGCGGCTGACCTTATTGCATATGCATTTGTAAGCTTCTCTTTCAGACGCAAAATTTATGGGTTAAGAGTACAGGTGCTGATCATATAATTAGAATATCAACAAAAAGTTGATTTATTTCACTAATTCCATTCAAAACGTGAAACTTGTATATTATATTCATTCATTATACACAGACTGATATATTTCAAATGTTTATTTCTTTTAATTTTGATGATTATAACTGACAACTAAAGGAAAATCCCAAATTCAGTATCTCAGAAAATTAGAATATTGTGAAAAGGTTCAATATTGAAGACACCTGGTGCCACACTCTAATCAGCTAATTAACTCAAAACACCTGCAAAGGCCTTTAAATGGTCTCTCAGTCTAGTTCTGTAGGCTACACAATCATGGGGAAGACTGCTGACTTGACAGTTGTCCAAAAGACGACCATTGACACACAAAAGGTCACTGCAAAAGAGGCTGGCTGTTCACAGAGCTCTGTGTCCAAGCACATTAATAGAGAGGCGAAGGGAAGGAAAAGATGTGGTAGAAAAAGTGTTTAAGCAATAGGGATAACCGCACCCTGGAGAGGATTGTGAAACAAAACCCATTCAAAAATGTGGCGGAGATTCGCAAAGAGTGGACTGCAGCTGGAGTCAGTGCTTCAAGAACCACTACGCACAGACGTATGCAAAACATGGGTTTCAGCTGTCGCATTCCTTGTGTCAAGCCACTCTTGAACAACAGACAGCGTCAGAAGCGTCTCGCCTGGGCTAAAGACAAAAAGGACTGGACTGCTGCTGAGTGGTCCAAAGTTATGTTCTCTGATGAAAGTAAATTTTGCATTTCCTTTGGAAATCAGGGTCCCAGAGTCTGGAGGAAGAGAGGAGAGGCACACAATCCACGTTGCTTGAGGTCCAGTGTAAAGTTTCCACAGTCAGTGATGGTTTGGGGTGCCATGTCATCTGCTGGTGTTGGTCCACTGTGTTTTCTGAGGTCCAAGGTCAACGCAGCTGTATACCAGGAAGTTTTAGAGCACTTCACGCTTCCTGCTGCTGACCAACTTTATGGAGATATGATTATCATATCATTATGGAAATGATCCGGTTGCGTCTGTGTTCTTTAATTTGCTTGTCGTCAGTAAATCACGTGCAGAACTTTCCACTCCCATCTGTGCTTTTTTGGAATCGCACTCTCATGCTAATTTGCCCTAGGGTGCGTTTCCCGAAAGCATCGTTAGCCAACTATGGTCGCAAGTTCAGTCTTTATCAGCATAGTTCAAAGAGTCGGTGTTTCCCGAAAAACAAAAATAGTTCCAACGAGCATTCTCAAACAGTATCGTTAACAGCAGACACCATTAACTAACGTGGTTGAACGACAAATTTGCGACAGTATGGTTTCGGGAAACAGTCGTGACTAGCTAGTTGACTTCTTCAATGATGCATCGTACTATGGTAGTGAAGCAGCGAGTTACATCGAAACACAACACTGTTTAGTAAATCTGGCCCTTTAATTCTTAGTTAATTCCTCTTTAACATGCAACTGTATTATGGCCTGTTAATGTGTTTTGCATGTGATATAAAGTACAACATGATACCAGGGAGATTAAGAAAATTCTGCTACTGACATACTAGCAGAATGAGACCAGAGTCTCTTCAAAAGAGTGGCATGAAATGTCCTTAAAAAAACGTAACAAATTCAAGGCAGAATGCATAGGACGTGTGCACAGCCCATTCAAACTAAAGCAGTAAAGTCAAATAGTCAACATGAAAAAAGTTGATTTCAACATGCTTTTAATGACAGCTTTCTCTCACCATTTTCAGTGTGTTGCTTCCCATAAAATCCAGATAAAGCTGATGAAAATATGTGAACTAAACCTACAAACTCATTTATAGATTGTCTTATCCTTTCAAGTAATGTTCTGGCTACAGTGATATTGGTTAAGCAGGCCGTAGCAGAATCAATGCAAGCAAAAATCTAATTGTAGATAACATCTCATTTTTACTGAGCCCAGCACAAGGAAAAAAAAGAAAAAAAAGAAAAAGATTGTTGCCATAAATTAAGAATGCCATTTTTTTGTCTCAAGATGCACACCAGTAATGCTTTTTTCTAATGTACGTTTATAAAAGCTACTTAAATATCCTAATTGAACTAAGACCTAATCCTGGCTTAGGGTAAGCCCTGTCTGTGAAACCGGGCCTATGTTTCTTAAAATATTCAGCCTGTTCAACAAGCAAATTCATGCTGGTTAAATCTGGTCTTTTCATCAGGGTAGGTTTCGAGGTACAGCCCAAATGTTCAGTTGTTTTTCTCTTGGGTTGTGAAATTATAGCTGTTTTTGTTTATGTGCTTGCTCCAACTATAAGGAAAACCACTGGAGTCCAGATGCTCTCCCCCAATGGCTATAAAGTGAAAGTAAACAACAAAAATATTGTGATTTATTCTGCCTAATTGAGATGTCCCATGTCTGGGTTGCAAATCTAACTGCTTAGACTCCAAAAAACAGTAACCAATCCAAAAAACACCTGTTTACCCCAAAGAGGCGCATGATAGCAATTTTCAAAATGACGACTTCACCCGTTCAATGTATTATTGATTAATTACTTTTATGCAGTCAAGAAATAACAGCATTTTATTGGCCTGGCAAAACTGGGTGCCATTTGCAAGATGCTTATATTTTGAAAGGTTCCTCACAGCGATGTGTCGAGGATACAGTCTCGTAAAGCTGTCAGGTTTTATGTCTTCAGCTTGCCACAATTAATAGTGCCGTTCCTCTTTGCAGAACGAAATCGTCTGTTGCAAAATCTTCTGAGGGACAGAGTGTACAATATGGTGATGGGGTTGGTTTCATTTTGAGGCTTCCTTCAGCTTTCGGTCCTGCTCTCAACAGGCTATGGGAAATAAATGATAGCTATTCTACAGATATTTCCTTACGGGAGCACTTCTTATTGGGACATTATTTCTGAACAGGGAGCGTGTGGAAAGAAGGGCTGTCACTTAAGACTCGTAAATGGAGGAGAGGTCTTACATTGTTTTGATTTTCACAGGATCCCTCAAGGTGTCTTGGGTGGACAAGAGGGTTAGTCAGGCCAATACTCACAAAGACCTTTTCAGTGTCATCCATTAATAACAACAATATGGCCCTCCAGTGAGAATTAGTTGTGAGTTTGTGGTACGTGTGTGGGTGAGTGTGGTTTGCCATTATCTGTTGCACAGCACCTTCATTATAGCCAGATAAGGTTAAGTACCTTTAATTCTTGTGTCTATGGACCTACAGGCTGTGTCTCTTAAATGTCACTTAGGAAGTCATTGAAGACATTTAAATAACATTTGAAGAAAAAAGAAAGCCACCCACATGATTATGTGCTTTTGTTGTTTTATTTCTGTTTGATTATGTGGTACTTCATCCCATGTGATACAGTACATGGCATTTTAAAAAGTGCAAACAATCAACCGGAAATAACAGCAAAAATAGAGGAGTCCGGCTGAGTATAGGAAGCTACCATAAAGAAGTGTTGATTACTGTTCATCATTTTAAAAAGAAAGTGGCTCTATATCTGATGGGACTTTTAACTTTCACCTATAATACTGCAAGTGTATGAGTGTTTGTGCCCCCAAACAAGGATACGAAATAAACACCTGCCAGGTGTCAAATGTGGATAAAAGCTCTATTTGGCAGGTCACTAAAGGTGGGTAATTATTTTGTTGTCAATTAGATGAAAATGTGTGCTGTGGCACAAAGAGCTCCTGTCAGTAATGTCACTTTCAGTAGTGGAAAGTGTGTTTGTATTGTAACAGTAATTCAGACTAAAATATGCACAATGGCGGCTGCAATCATGGGGTCACAGATGGATCTTGCAGAGGGGTTAGAGACAGGTCCTGCCCTATCTCTACCCTCACCTGCTGGATCAAGTTCTTTACCTCAGGTTTAGGAAGCATGTGTTGCGGTTTCTTCCACCCTGAATGCAGAACCCATGTTTCAACTCTCTGGCTCTTAGGAGCTAGAAAAAGAAAATAAAAAAATTAGAAGAACTCTTCCTACCATCTCGCTCACAACCTCCATGTCGGGGCTTACCGTTTTTTCACGACCTCCAAACCGAGCTGTCGAGGTCATGGAGAAAGCTGGTTTCCTATAGAGTGTTCCTATAGAGATGTCATTCTCGACCACATGAGAAAATTGGGGTTAAGGCTCAACACCAAGAAAAGTGTGCTCTCTCCAGCTCAGAGGACCACTTTCTTAGGAGTGATATGGGATTCGATGACGATGCAAGTACATCTTTCCCCTGCTCATATCTATTTGATTCCAGCAGCCGAGAACAAGCTAAAACTAGGCCAGTCCGCCACTGTAAAACAGTTTCAGAGACTGCTGGGTCTCATGGCAGCTGCGTCCAACATGATACCTTTTGGCGTGCTGTATATGAGACCTCTACAGTGGTGGCTCAAAACCAAGGGGTTTTCCCCTGAGGGGCAACCCTTTTCACATGATCAAGGTCACGCGGTGATGCCTTTGTGCCTCGGTTATGTGGAAGAAGCCTTGGTTCCTGTCCCAAGGCCCAGTGCTGGGAGCTCCTTATCATCGCAGAATGCTAACGATGGATGCCTCTCTCACGAGTTGGGGAATGATCCTAGATGGACTCACAGCTCAAGGTCTGTGGAGGGGCCATCATTTCAAATGGCACATAAACTGTTTGGAAATGCTGGCGGTGTTTCTAACACTAAAACACTTCCTCCCAGACCTCAGGGACCACTATGTTTTGTACAGACAGACAATACATCGGTGGTCACCTACATAAATCATCAGTGGGGTCCTGCAGTCATGCCCGCTTTACAAATTGGCACACCAGGTCCTCCTGTGGGCTCAGAGGAAGCTTCTCTCACTGAGAGCAGCTTTCATCCCTCAATCTCAAAATCAGGGAGCAGACATTCTGTCGAGACAGGGGCTGATGCCTGGGCAATGGAGACATCACCCCGAGGTGGTGAAGCTTTTGTGGGAGTAGTTTGGCCAGGCGGAAGTGGATCTGTTTGCATCCCAAGAGACAACACACTGTCCGCTCTTGTTCTCCCTCATGCATCCAGCTCCATCAGGGGTTTTCCCCTGATCACTCTGCACCCGGGAGTTCTGGAGAGAGTTCGCTGGGATGGGTCCGTCTACTGTTAATAGCCCTGTTTTGGCCATGCCGAGTTTGGACTTGATGTCCCTCCTCGACAGCTCTCTGTGGGGGATTTCGGTCAGGAGGGACCTTCTATCTCAGGTGAGGGGCTCAATCCTTCACCCCCGCCCAGAACTGTGGAAACTGTGGGCTTGGACTGTGAAGGGGCCCAGCTCATAGATGCAGGTCTCTCAACTGAGATTGTTGTGACCATCCTCCATTTCAGAGCTCCCTCCATGAGGAAACTCTACGCTTTGAAGCGGAAACTTTTGACTTCATGATGCAGGGGTCGTCAGCAGGACCCAGTTAAGCAAGTGGACAGTCGATGCTATCTCGCTCGCAAATAAGGCGGCCGGCCACCCTTCACCTATAGGTCTTCAACCCTCATTTTGAAGAAACACTTGTCCACTTATTTTGAAATTTTGTAAATTGCAAATTGTTTTGGATTGACTTTTATAATTTTGTAAAAACGAATTTATCCCCAAACTTTAAGCAAAAATTTTTTTCTTTTTTCTTTTATTATAATTATTTTTTTGGTGATTCTTTTAAATCCTAAAGGGACAAAGATGGAAAAACATGAGCTATGAGCAAAAAATGACATGCCAATGCTATTGCATCCTTTCACAAATGTTTTGCGTTCCTCTGAGAAACTTTGCTTTCGCTCGTAAAACTTTTGAGTTCGTTACATCTTCTTTTAGTTCTTTTCTTTTTTCTCCCATCTCATATTTATTCAATAACCATGTCCCTTTAGTGCCTCCATAAGAATGTTATAATTTTTGTACTATTCCTTGTTAAATTTTACATTCATAAATGTAAATTTCAAAGAAAATACCTTCTTTTTATTTTCAAGAACAATGTTGATATAAATTTGAATTCCTCTAGGACTCTAGAAAAATTGAATTGCTTTTCTATGTTCTATGTTGATCCTGTACATGTGAATACTTAGGGTTAGGAATTTGTTCAATACAGGTCTTTGATAAGAAATAATTCAATTCAAAGGGAATTGCTGACTTTTTATTGCAACATTTGGTATCATAGTAAATCTGCCACAAGACATTTTTGAGACTTCTTTACATAATGTACAAATGGCATGACAGATTGTTTTTCCTCAATTTAATCTCATTGCAATTTAAGAAAAATGACTGAGACACTAAAGAGATCTTTTTTGTGACCTTCCTTATGGGTTGTGCTGGATTTGAAAGGATAACAGTGATGAAAAGATGGCAGCGAACAGATCTGCTACATGTCCCTCCCTCCCTCACTCCTTGATACAACAGCCCAATGTCAATGCCCTGAGGGGTTTATCAAAACACACACAAACGGACATGCACATACAGAGAGAGAAGGGCAACCCTGAGGCCACGATGGACTTGCACTGAGGCAGAGGTCGATTGTAGCTCAGATTAAAGGCTCATTGAGGTCTGTGTTGATGCTAAGCTGTTCTGATATGTGGAAACCTGATGGAAAAGTACCACTTCACCACACTCTTTACCACAACATAAAAGAGAGCAAAGATACAGTTCTCAGTCCTCAGTTTAACTGAGAACTATCTGCTTGATAACAGTGAAATGAGTTTGCACTTCAGCTTTAAGGGAAATTAGTTATTTATTGCAGAAAATGAAGGAATATTCCATACGAAAAATGTCCTGTAAAACAGAAATGTTCTTTCTTTGAAGACATAAATGTAACCAGTGTGAACAATTCCCTACGAAAGTTATTGTTTATTAAGTGTAAGTGAACTGGTTTTGATCATTTCAAGTGCACAATGAATTTATGGTGGTTTCAACTAAACTCACTTCAGACACAGGGTTTGCATTAAAGATGAATTCATTAACACTTTACAATAATGGTCCATCATTAATTGGTAACTATGCAGGAAGTAATGCAGGACAAATTAGTATTATTAACACTTCAACCAGGGCTTTAAAAAACATTTGGTTCACTCAGAGAAGAATCAGTATTTCAGCTTCTGTTCATGCATTCCTTTTGTAACATTATATCGTTCCGAAAACGGTTTGGTTAGAAAAAATGCAGGTTAATAATGAAAATAATAACTCCAATATCATAATAACAACAATATAAATAATAACGTTACTTCACTTGAGCTTGATTTTGGTCAAATGTTAATAATATAATGACTCATGCAATAATATAATAACCATACATTAAGCCACAATACTAATTTTGACAACATGGTGCTTAATTGTTTAAAAAAAAAAAAAAGGCCTACAGGGTTTTTTTTTTTTATTATTATTTCCAAAATAGTAGCGGTTCTACACTAACCTGCAGTTTTCGCTGGTTTTAAAATATATGGATATGACATGATAAAATAATGTTATTAAACAGTTAATGGTAATTTCAAATAAGCATTTCTGTTCAGATTGATTAAACGTGATTTTGTTTTTGTTTTTGTTCCTTGAACCGGTTCAGAGCCCTGAATTCAACTACTACTGGACTAATTAGTAAATAATATCACATTTAGGACTGAGATAGTTCCTTATTAGGTAATCAATAGTTACTGAATGAGATTAGCCTCATTAAGAACCATTAACTAAATATGAAACCTTATAAAGAATTACCAGTTAGGACTAAGTTGAAAGTGTTTTTCATTTAGATCACTAGAAGTTTCTGCAGAGTGATTAGGCAACACTTGAGTAATTAGTGATGCATTTTATGACTATCTTCAGAGCAAAAAGGGCAAGTGCTCACATCTCAGACACGTGTTTAGTAATTAATTGGTAATTCTTTATAATCTGTCAGTTAATAGTTCTTAATGAGGCTATTCTCATTCAGTAATTATTGATTACCTAATAAAGGAACTATCTCAGTCCTAAATTTTGCTATTACTTTCTGATTGGTTAATCTTTCCATGTTAGTTAGTAGTAGTATCTGGACAAGTGTGCATAATTTAGTAAGTAATGTAAAATATGTATCAAGGACATTGTAAAATAAAGTGTTACCCATTTTTCATCAATTTTTTCCCCACACCTGAGTATTATACACATTAATTTGAAAATTATAAATCATATAATTGGGTAGTTATATATGTGAAAAGATATTGCCTTTTTATCTACTGTAAATTTAATCATTTTCTTGTTAGTAAATACTTTAAATTAGTTTGGCAAATTACAATGTCATGGTTTCCCCAACACCAAATCTTTTTAAAAATATTTTCAAGCTTTTCAATGTCAGATTTTCTTGGAAACATTTTGATAACAATGATAATATTTTACTGTACCAGATGTAAGCAATAAGGTACGAGAGGCTAGTGCTATATCATGAATAAGTCACGGCTGAAGGGCGTTGTTAGGCACGATGCAAAGCGGAGTGCCTGCAACCCCTTCAGCCGTGACTTATTCATGATATAGCACTAGCCTCAAGTATCTTACTGCTTTTATAAAACGGTTACCACATAAGACGAAATATTAAAGCCAGAAATATGTATCAATGCAACTTTCATGAATTAAACTTTCACCAAAAGCCTTCCTTCCACCCGAAAAAATAGTCCCTGACCGTTAACAGCAATAGAAGTTACATTATTACGCCATTAGATGGCAGCAAAGACCATCTTTATGAGTGTGTCAGTCAGTAGCGAAGACTTTTATATTGAAAAGACTGAATTGTTGCGAACACGGAACAAGACGCAACTGACAAATGCTTTGACTAGTGACTGTCAGTCACGGGAAAACCCCTTAACTGTTAAAAGGACAAGATAAAACATCGGACATTTAAACAGATGTTTTATTTTGAACATAGGACTGACCTGAAAGAAAATGCTAAATCTGAATGCAGGTAATAAACTCGCTCTCTCGATCTCTTTCTCACAATACTCTTCTACATAATACAGTAAGCTTCAATGAACAATATCAATTCAGAACGGACAGTTTACATTGCTAAGAGTGGTTGCTAAGGGTGTTGTGTAGAGATACACAGAACCGTTTATTGTGAATAAAACACAGCTATTGACCAATCAGAATCAAGGACAGGAACTAACCGTTTTATAAATTTAGATATAAAATGCACCACATTTTAATTTTATTTAAATTAAAAACCTTGAGTCTACATGAACATGCCAGCCACTCTCTGCTCAAATTAATATTCAAGGAAAGTGCTATCAAATATTTCATCCGCAAAATACGAGATTTGTTTCTCTTCAGCAGCAACTCAGCATTATTTGTCCCACTTTGTTTCATATTGAGGTTTCTAGACGTTTCCAGACTTCTCCAACGGCCGATGCTTTTACTTTCAGTGTTTAAACACAAATAAGCAGCAGAAAAATGAGATTAAAAACAGATGTCTGTCTGGAAAACCTTTAATGCAGCAAGGTCAAGCCATGATGTTTATTTTCCAAACAGGACTGGTACTTGATCAAACTAAAGTGCAACATTGTAGATGAATGCAGAAAGCAAATATCCACCCAAGGTCTCAGTGTTTAATGGCACATATATTGTAAAGAATAATGAGCAGGAACTTTTTTGTGTGTCATCTCCATTATTGTTACCTACTTTCATTTTCTTACATCATGTAGACTAGGGCTGAGAGGTGTGATGATATACATCGTCGCGACGGTACAATCATTAGAGATTTTGTTATGTTGTGTATATCGCAGTATATGTAGGCCTAAATATATAGATTTGAGATGGAAAGTTTGTTAAGGAGTTAGGATGAATAACTTCATTTAATGATGAAGATTTTTGAAATGAGCAAGGAAAGTAACCCGACTTGTCAGCGAATGCATTCTATCTACACTTGAGATCAAGGCTCACCTTTACCATTATTCTCAAACACAAAACTCTTCAGTGCCATCTGTCTGGTCCTTTTGCAGAGTCTGTGTGAATCTTAGTAGTACAGAGAGAGACTATTCACAAGCAAACACATGTTCACTCACCAAAAAATTGCCTTTGATCTAGCTAAGAACACTTGCTGAGAGGCGTCTGCTGTGTTAAGCCAATTCATGAGAAACCTTTCATAAGAAATAAACAGCTGAGCTGCATGTATGCATGTGAAACAGCAGGAAACTCCTGAGAACACCGTAATTCCAAGATAGACATCACAGCAAAAGCAACATGTTTTCACTTTATGCAAATGCTTTATATATTGTTGTTATCTTTTGATTATGATGGTTTTTGAAGAAAAAAAGACATGGTAACACTTTAGTATAGGGAACACATATTCACTATTAACTACGACTTTTTTCTCAATAAACTCCTAATTTACTGCTTATTAATAGTTAGTAAGTTAGTTGTTAAGTTTAGGTATTGGGTAGGATTAAGAATGTAGAATATGATCATGCAGAATAAGGCATTAATATGTGCTTAATAAGTACTAATAAACAGCCAATATTCTAGTAATATGCATGCTAGTTAAAAGACCCTAAAATAAAGTGTTAGCAAAAACATTATTTATATTATTAAATTGTTTGCAAGTAAGCATTGCATTCATATTCCTCAAAGTGTTAACCTTTTGTAATGAATAAAGCCAGAACTGTGTAACAAACAGATTACATTCAAACTTAGATTTTTGTAGATTAACAACGTTTTTTAAATGAACGTTAAGGAAACATTCCATTGAAACATTATGGGAATGCTACTTTTGAATGTTCTCTGAAAATTCTGAAACAAGTAGTAACATTTAAAAAAAAAAAAAAAAAAAGTGTGTCTATTTACACCAAGTGCAATTAGTCTGCCTTGTTGGCAGAGGCAATTTACACTAACTCCACCCACCAGTGTCTGATTGAGCCGGACAAAATTACATACAAAATCCCACCGATAACAGGATCACTGGTGTGGAGAGTAAGGTGGATGGCGTTCGCTTTTGGCACATCCAACCCAAGTTCAAATCCCCCTTTTACCAGTCTCATTTTTCTCCATTTCCCATCACATATACAGTATTTAATGGGTAGGTGTAGGTGTTATTATTGCATACTATTTTATAATATACTATACTATATGCCACTATTTGCAAGTGTAAATAGCATCTATCACTATTAATAAAAAACAAAGGTATGACATTTAAAGTATGTAAGGTAGTACAACTAGATCTCTTTTACTGAATCCAAAAGGTTTTAATTATATTTTGAACAAACGTTTTATTAACGTTACTGGAAGAACGTTTGTTCATAACTTTTAGAGAACCTTTCCAGAATTTTCTGTAAGTGTTCCCTGTTAGCTAGGAGGTTATTGCAATATTTGGTGCCTTTACAATTGTAATGTATTCATTGTAATTGGTCTTGTTTTCAAGCATCTTTTTCAGCAGGGAATGCTAATATTTCAGCGTTGTTGTTATTGATGCTTCATTGCTCCATTTAAAATGTAAAAGTTCACATACACCTGCACAAACAAACTCTATCTTCATTGAGAGCATGTCAAAGTTTGTCTCCAGCGATCTGTTTTGCTGTAGTAAATGCACACTAGTAGCAGCAGAGCTGCACAACATTCCCACCACATCTATTTTTCATCAGAACACAACTACATATCTCAGGCTGCTCAGCAAACATCAATACATTTTATCCACATAAACACTGTCAAAAAAAGACAGAAAAAAAAAGTCATCATCAACAATCCTTTGATTCAATACCAGCATAATATGAGGTTACCTTGCAAACATGCAACAGAAATCAATACTTTTTTCAGTGTACTTATGTATTGACATGTAAGTCTTAAGAGTCCCTTAGCCATTTCATTTAGACCACGTCGTATCGCATAGTGTGACGATAATCGCTCAATCACCGCAGGGCAATTTATCCCCTGCAGACAAAAGCAGAGCATACATGCACTAAAGAAAATCCCTCATCTTTATAACAGTAAGGTGAAAGGTGCATTCAATCTCTGAATGGAAATTGTGATATATGTAGCACACCCGCCGTCCGACTGGCGGTGCTATATTTTTATATATTATGTATATATATATATAAATTACAATGTCTTGTGTCACCTTACATGTGATTCACTCAAACCAAACACCAATAAACGTGTTACATAACTCTTGTAAGAGTTTTCTTATACTCAATCTGTATTTCTATATTTGTATTTCTCTCATTTAACTCAATGCGTTTTTCCTTTACATCACAACGTATTACATCACAATGTATTACAGTCTCGTTGTATGTGCAAATGTGTCGTACCAACCACTGTATAACTGAATAGTTGAGCAAACCATTGGTTACACAATATAAATATTTAAACTGAATTACTGTATACAGCGAATATACTTAATCAGAAGAAAGATCATTAAAACATAAGATTCAAACATCAACAGTATATAATATAATATTCAAAAATTATTATATATATATATAAAATATAGGGGTCAATGACGTGATGCGTCATTTTTTTGTCCAAAGGCCTTAAGATTAATAATAATAATAATAAACAAAGTTATGACATCCAAAGTATGTATGGTAGTACAACTAGATCTCTTTTATTGAATCCAAAAGGTTTTATTTATGTTTTGTTACATATAAAGGTATTTTAAAGATTTTTAAAAGTGTCAAAAGGTCATTCGGTTTAACCGTCCAAAGGCCAATACAGCCATTTAATTTGTGATTAAAATATCTTAAAATTAAATGCATATATTTTTTATTCTGCACAAGGAGCAGGGAAAATCACCAGGAAAGCAACTACAAACATTATGTAACATAAACAAAGCTAGACAAAGAATGGACTGAAACTAAGGGCTTAAATACACACCAAACAGAGGAGTTAACAAGACTAATTAACAAGAAACACCTGAACTGAAGACACTAATTAATCAGTAAACTAGGATACAAACAGACAGGAAAATGAGGAGAACTGAAACAATTAACAAACTAGAAAACTGACTAAGGAACTGAAGACAGGGAAAAACATGAAAACTGATGAAAACCAAACTCTAAACGTGACAGAATTATGTGTAGAAGTCGTTGCTTTGTTATGAGAAGTAATGTCCGTAAAAATGAATTTCATTGATGTCATTCAGAGTATCCAATATAAAGAGACAATTTTGGATCAAGACATGTGGTCAATATCATGTAACAGGATGTGACATCATTCAGACACCTGCAAAGGACAACATGGTCATGAAGCAAAGTAACTGTTAACTTTTTGAAAAATTCTCCTAAGTTCTAAGGGCATTTCCCATGTTTCAATCTGCAATGCTGCAGTAGGAGTGGATCTTATAGCCCCTGTTAATAACCTTAATGCCTTATATTGAATTTTGTCCAATTCCTTCAGCATACTGGTAGCAGCAGATTGAAATACTATACAACCATAATCAAGCACTGATCATATTAATCCGGTATATATACTTTTCAATGCCAACCTCTCAGCCCCCCAGTCCTTATCCACCAAACATCTCATTACATTCTGTACTTTCTTGCATTTATCAATAATTTTCTCAATATGCATTTTAAACTTGAGTTTCTCATCAAACCATACCCCTACAAACTTAAAACAAGAAACTCTTCCTATATCTTGGCCATATAATTTTAATTTTATCTCCTTGTTAACCTTCCATTTTGAAAAAAATTACTGTTTTTGTTTTTTCAACAGAAAATCTAAACCCCCACTGATATGACCATTTTTCCACTTCTGTTATAGCAGCTTGCATTTTCCTAACAATAAAATCCACATTTCTTCCATGTTTCCAAATTACTCCATCATCTGCAAAAAGGGAGAATCCTATTCCTTTCTCAATACTTGAGAATACATCATTAATCATAATAGAAAATAATAAGGGACTAATTATGCTTCCTTGTGGTGTACCGTTCTCTACAATCATAGTCCTAGAAAAGTTTTGCCCAACTTTGACTTGAATAAATCTGCCAAATAAAAAATCTTCAATCCATCATTTTCCCATTAACTCCTGCTTTCCTTAATTTAATTATCAGACCTTCTCTCCACACATCATATCATATGCTTTCTCAATGTCTAAACATAAAGCCACTACACTTTCTCTATTAATCTGTGCTCTCCTTATTTCATACTCTAAACATACTGTCGAATCCACTGTACTTCTTCCTTTCCTAAAACCACTTTGATCATTTAAAATATATCCTTTTGTTTCCATATAATATGTTAATCTTTTATTAATCATTTTCTCCTAACCTTACAAATATGAGAAAGCAATTGGTCTATAATCATTTGGACTGTTACCTTCCTTCCCTGTGTCACGGTAGCGTGTTGTAGTATTCAATGCACGATGAAGGAGATATCTTCAATAACATTTAATGGAGTACGATGAACAAGGAACAGGGAAAATCACCAGGAAATCACACCTACAAACATCACATAACATAATCAATACAGGACCAAGACTGGACTGAAACTGAAGTCTTAAATACACAGCAAACAAGAGGGTAAACGAGACTAAATTAACCAGACACACCTGAACTGAAGACACTAATTAATCAGTAACCAAGACAACAAACAAGTGGCAGGAAACTGAGGAGAACAAAGGAGAACATGTGACCAAAGTAAAACAAACTCATACATGAACAGAACAGGGAAACAGATCAAAAGCCAACTAAAAACGTGACAGTACGCCCCTCCAAAAAAGGCGCTTCCTCGCGCCGTATAAGATGGTCCAACAGAGGAGGGTGGGTGGGGGCACGGGAGGGGAGCGTGGAACACAAAAGTCCAAGGAGTGGGAGGGTGGGCGCTGGAGGCTGACTAAGAGCCTCTTAGGCAAGGACGGAAAGCCTCCAGGGCGGTACCGGTGGTACAGGGATCCAGGGAGGCGCAGGCAGCTCCTCCTTGGCCATAGACAGGTAGCCCCCCTGCAAAATTTTCTTGGCCGGAGCTACGGGTATCTGGGCTGGAATGGAACCTGGAGCAGACTCGGGGCCTGGAGCCATCGCTGGACTCTGGTCGGGGGCTGGAGCAGACACTGGAGCGGACTCAGGGGCTGGAGCGGACACTGGTCGGACACGGGCTGGAGAGGACACTGGACTGTGGTCAGGGACGGTTTTTGACTCTGATCAGAAGTCGATCAGCCATTATCAGTCAGTCATGATCAGTCCTCCATTAGCTCTGGAGAGGACTCAGGCATATAACGTACCTGACTGGACTGCAGCTTCAATTATAGCACCACTAATACACTGATTTAACTTCTCTGTCTCTTGATTAATATTAATTTCACCCATTATCACTTCACATACTTCTCTAAATTTAACCCAGTCTGCTTTGTCAAAAACCCATCCTCCTGATCTGTTTATCTCATTAATTTCCATTCTTGTCCCTACTTCAACAAAAATTGGATAATAGTCACTCCCCATCGTGCTTTCTTTCTTAACTTCCCACCAACTTCCCTGCTATTGACTCCGAAACAAGGAAGATATTCACCGCTGTCTCTTTCCAATTTATAACATTTATTCTGGTACTATCTCCATTGTTAACACAAACTAAATTTTTCATATCCATAAATTCTTCTATAACCTCTCCATTCATATCATTATAATTATCCCTCAATTTATTATGACCATTAAAATCTCCACAACAAAAGACCTTACCTTCTAAGTGGATTAATAATTCCTATATTCCTATAATAATTAGCTATTACCTTGTATTGTATATTTTGCTTAATAAATATTGCACATCCTCCACCATTACCGTTGTCTCTGTCTCTCCGAATGCTATCATAACCTGTAATTATAAAATCTAATGATGGTTTTAACCGTTTCCTGTATGCAAATTATATCTGGTTTTGCTTCTAACTCATTAATAAAACCTTTCAATTCCTGTCCATTAGCTACTAAACTTCTTGCATTCCCCTGAATAATAAACAGTAACCTTGTCCATTCTGGCTGGAAGATTTCCCTTCAGATTCAAGTCTTCTACTGATTTGTTCCCATGAAATGTGTTTGACTGACCAAAATTTCTCAGCACCTTTCACAATTACTTTAATTTTCTCTGTTTTATGTCTCACTTGATCCGTACAATTAATGACATATTCTATAAACAGAATTAAATTCTCCATGCTCACAGAAATGTCTCTCAAATTTCTTTGTCCTCCCACGAAATTTCCTTCATTACCTGTCCTCTCCATTGTTTCCCCCTCTCCCTGAATTATTTTCACTGCCTCTGCATAGCTTATGTTGTCCTTTATTTTGACTTTCTGGACTTCCACTGCTCTTTTCCTTACATCACATCCTCCACATGCTACATTATGATCCCCACCACAGTTACAACATTTAGCTTTAACATTTTTCCACATTCTTCATATCTATGTTCTCCTCCACATTTAGGGCATCTTTGTTTACCTTTACACACTGCAGCAATATGCCCATACCTTTGGCATTTGTAACACCTAAGAGGTGGTGGAACATAATCTCTGACTGGATAACTCATGTATCCCACTTTGACCCTCTCCGGAAGTTTATCATCTTAAAACTCAATTAAAACCGACAAGCTTGCAATTCTTTCTCCATTTATTGTTTTATTTAATCTCCTTATACTCTTTACATTTCCTCCTTGAATGTTCTTTTTGATGTTGTCCAGGTCTTCTTCAGTTGGAATGCCCCATATTATTCCTTGAGTTCCCTTCCTTCCATTTATTACTTTTTTATCCACTACCTTCTTTTTACATATGTTTCCAATGAGCAATGCTTTCCTCCTTTGTTCCTCTGTTTTACATTTTAACATAATGTTTCCATCACAAAGTATTTTTGCCATTTCTATTTCACCTAGCTTCTTTTTTAATTCTTGGATAAGTGCAATTGGACTTAAGCGTATGCGGTCATTTTCTTTCCTAAACAAGGATAACTTTGAATTCTCCATCGTTCATCTTCCTCCACACCATTCGCTTGTTTTCCTTAACACTATTCTCCTCCAAACTCCTTTTATGACTTAAATTAATCCTCTCATTACCCCCTTCTCCCTGCCTTCTTCCTCTACCCCTCTCTTTCTCACCCCCAGCAGCCATCCACTCCTCACTATCCATATCATCATCATCCTCATACCAAGATCCTGCCTTCATGACCCATTCACTAACCAGCTCATGCCCTCCGCCTTCCTTCAGCTTCCCACCTTGTGCAAGCATCGCTGGTATTCTTTTGTTCCCAAACACTTTTCAGATTCTCAACTTACGTCTAGATAGTCTCGTACACAGTGATGACGTCTGATCGCCCAGTATTCGTAATGGCCTCTTCGTTAACCACACAGTCCCTAATCAGCACAGCGTCTCCTCCTACTGCGCACTAATTACGCATCACCATTAAGCATACTAACAGCAATTGAAACAATATTATAAACACAACAAAATAATCAAATACATGCGGGAAAAAATTCCTATAACTACACATACAGGGTGTCACATATACAAAGTAGACCCATATGTCTGCACACAGCTGAAGATACAGAGTCATGTTAAGACAAAACTATATGTCATAGGTGTTTGTAACATAAATTGCTACTGAAAGTGTTTTGTTACACTATGTAATTTTGCAAAATCAACATGTTGATTCAAATACAGGTTTTGAAGATAGCATGAGCTGTACTTGCCTGCACAAATCTTACTCAACAGGGTTCACCATGCGGGGAACTGAGGAGCAGAAATAAGCACACATATCTGGTCCGTAGAGGGGAATGCCGTAGCAAGCGAGGACGCCAAGACATCTTCTGCTTGGGGACAGCCTTTCCCTTCTGCTGGCCTCCATAACAGACAAAGAGCTGGTCTGAGGTCCTGAAGCTTTTCATTCAGTCCACATACAGGCGCAAAGCACGGATGGGAGAGAGCCAAAGCTAGGGCTGGGTCTGCCCCCTCTTGGGGCAGCGCTTGCAGGTTCACTACCTAGGTCCCTGGAAGGAGTGGTGGGAGCCATTGGCACATATTCCAGGCACGATTCGTCTACCAAAAATGCATGCAGGTCCCCTACCCTTTTGATGGAAGCCATTGCAGTCAAGAGCACCATCTTAATTGACAGGATTTTCAGAGCGGACACAGGGACACAGAACGGACACAGAACCTCCCTGCAGAGGTTCAAAGGGGGCCCTTTGCAATGCTGTAAGCACCAAAGGGAGGTCCCAAGAGGGAACAGGGTGAGAGCGAGGAGGATTTAGCATTCTCGCACCCCTCAGGAACCTGATAATCAGATCGTGCTTCCCCACAGATTTACCTTCTACTACATCGTGATGTGTGGCAATCGCGGCGACATACACTTTCAGGGAGGAGGGAGACAGCCTGCACTTCAACCCTTCATGTGGGAAGGAGAGCACAGCTCTGATTACACATCTCTGGGGGTCTTCCTGGTGAGATGAACACCACTCAATGAATAGGTTCCACTTCAGGGCGTAAGCGCGCCTCATAGAGGGGGCTCTCGCCGAAGTGATGGTGTCTACCACTGCTTGGGGTAGATCACCTAAGTCCTCTGCTTCCCGTCTACAGACCAGATGTGGAAATTCCAAGGTCTGGACGCAGGTGCCATAGGGTGCCCCGTCTCTGAGAAAACAGGTCCTTCCTTAGAGGAATGCGCCAGGAAGGGGCTGTCATGAGGAGCATCAGTTCCATGTCCAGGGAACCAAGTCCAGTTGGGCCAATATGGGGCAACTAGCAAGACCTGCTCCTCGTCCTCCCTGACTTTGCACAGTGTCTGTGCGTGTAGGCTCACTGGGGGAAACGAGATCCTTTGCACGGGAGAGAGTTTGATCTTTTCCCAGTTGACCCGAAGCCTCAGCAGGCTGAGGTGTCTGAGCACCATGACCCTGTATTCGCTCAATTGCTCTCATGACTGGGTCAGTATGAGCCAGTCTTCGAGATAGTTGAGGATTGCAAATGCTATGTTCTCTCATGGAAACAAGGTCCGCCTTCACGACTTTCGTGAAGATGCGAGGTGTCGGGGACAGCCCAAAGGGGAGAACTTTGTACTGATATGCCCACCAGGGGAACTGAATCGCATAGCCGAGTCTGATGGTCCAGATGAGCCAGTAAGATTGTCTGGGGAGTGCTAGCCAGGCCCCCAGAGACCATACAAGTAGGACCAACAGGGCCACAGATGTACCCGCAGTTCCACGGTTGAGCAGAGGGTGCATGAGGAGACTTCCTCGCGTCCTCGGAGCTCACACTGCTGCCCGCTGGTCATAGAAGAGGGGGCTGAGGGTGGCAAGACATAGCGTCGCACACCGCCAACTGCACCCTCTTGGGACCCAGAGATAGATGGGAGGCTGCAGCCAGCGGTAGGGTGGAAGCAGCAGCTGGTCTAGTACGTTCCGACATGACATCAAACGTGACTGACTGAAAGGGAACTAATTATTCTTAAATAAAAAAAAACACAGAATGAACATATCAAGTCTTTTTTTAGGTTCAAAGTTAAGTATGTTATGCTTAAAACAAGAAAAAAAAAAATCTCAGAATGGGGTATGGAAAATAAACTCCATTGTCTGACCGCGTTGGTGCAGAAAAGAGTGGCCAGGATGTTTTTCAAACATGTACCTTATGTGTGTGCAGTAAAAGAAAAAGTTTTTTTTGCTTCTTATGAGCTAAAACTACAGAAAAACATAATGTAATATACTGGCAGTCATTGCCAAATCCAGCAGACGTCTATGTCAGTCAGCTCAGGTTGAGCACACTTCAGTGCCAACAGCCCATGTGATCTCAATACCATACAGACAGAGGAAGAGACTGCATGAGACCTGTGGGATTCAGAAAGTCTCTGAAGCATGCTTATGGTGAGTGGGTGTAACCTACACAAGATAACAATGTTTTTTTGTGAGAAAAAAGTTAGCAAATACATTCTCCACAGTGTTCTGAGGTCATGACGGCATAATGATGTAGCTACATCAGTCTTGCCTTTCAGCTCAGCTCTGCTTTTGCACAGTTCTTTAATGTGAGCGATCTGTAACGTCTGTGTGCTTGAGGCTTTAACCATCTCTGGGTGAAACAATCAACTGATCCTTAGCAATAGGCAGCAAGCATGAAAGATGTCCACACAGATGTCATGTTGTGCATTTGGATAATAACCAAAATGACCGCTTGTTTTACATGCACATGTTGTTTGTCATTCACAAATAACTGACTACATTCTGCATCAGCTCACAGATAGCTCCAATTTGACATTGTGTGATATCTTTGCATTTGATGTTCAACCCTTTATTGGAGCTGTAGGATGCCTGTCTAAACTGCTTTGATTCCTAAAGCACTGGTGGGTCGCAACTAAAAAGAATATTGAATGCTTACCGTATATACTGTATAGTCAGGATTTCAAAACAAGATTATACACTTTTTGAAATCGAGGAAAAAAATGCTTCCTGTAATGCTTCCTGTATGGTTGTTGTCAAATAATTATTTTTCCAGAAGCATTGTTAGCCAATCATGGTTGCAAGTTCCGTCGTTATCAGCATAGTTTAACGAGTCGGTGTTTCCCGTAACCATAGTTTCAACAAACATTCACAAACAGCATCGCAAAGTTGTGTGGTTGGAACGACAGCTCTCGACCTGTGGTTAGAAGCAGAGTTTCTTGTTTGCATGACATGTGGATTCAATAAATTCTTATCTTGAGCAAAATAATGGATTATAATAATGGATGAATAATGGATTCATTAAAGGAAGTTGTTACTGCACCACCTGCTTGACATCATTAACCAACACTGAACAACACATTTGTGACAATGCGGTTTCTGGAAACAGTCATGACTAGCTATTCAATTTCTTCACTGAAGCGTCGCACTATGCTAGTTAAGCGGCGAGTTACGTCATTGTACAGGAAACTCAGAATCGCTGTTGTATTAAAGGCTATTGTTAAAATATAAAGTAGCCCATTTACTTGGATTTTTCTCATCCTTTGTCATGTAATAAATAAACAATAATAAAATTAATTCTAAAGTATTCTGAAAGGAACACCAGATGCTGAGGTTGTTCATTTTAAATTAATGCTCTTCACTGCTGGATACGGATCATTATATGCCATGCAGATCCTAAGTTAATGTTCTATTTTTCTCTAATCTCTCTAATCCTTTCCAGGCTTTTGTTTGATGTGACCCTATGACATCTAATTTTATATTCATATCACATTCAACAAGCTAGAAGCTAATAGATTTGGATGGTTCTGTAGTTGGAACGTAATGTACTTGTATTGCTCTTTTCCTGTTTTCCTGTTTTTCTTTCTTTTTTTTTTTATAAAATTTTTTTTACATCAAACCAGTGGTGTAGCAAGTCAGCCATGGGCCCATATGCAAAAAAAAAAAAAAAAAAAAATGTTTAATGGGGGCTAGGGCCTGCATACCCAGACATTACGCCACTGCATCAAACCCTGAATGATTAGAAATGGCTTTTAAAGGTCTGTAAGATCACATTAGCTTCAAATGACAGCTGCAGACTCATTTCCTGAACAATCAGAACTAAAACTCTGAAGTGAGACATGCATCTTAACGTCCAGTATAAACAACAATTAAAAAACACAATCTTGTAATCTCTCATTTGTTAAAAGTAGTTATCCTCAACAGTATTTGCTAAATATATTTTGTCCAAATCTGTTGTTATTCAAAGCTAAAGTGTTAGATATGCAGCATTTGTTGAAGCAAATCTAGATTCTGCACTGTTCACAAAACAGATATCAAAGTTGAGTGGTTCTTTATTCTGTATCATTTTTTGTAATTTACTGCCCTCTTGTGTCCTAAACATCTGTCTGCAGGATCATACCTACTGTATACGTACTTATATTTTTGTCATGTTCTTCATTTTTATATCACTATTTTACTACATAAATGCAACCACTTCATTGTATGTATTTTTTTTTTTTCTCCAGGTACTGATAGAGTTTTATCCTCATACTCCGCATATGTACATTAAGCTATATAGTATTGCATATTGCAGTGTACTGTATGGTATATCAGGTTTATGAAAAAAAAAAACTTTCAAAATATATTAATCAAACACATGGACGGACAGACAGAATCACTGCTTCATTTCTAGAGTCACCATGTGAGCTTTGCCTTTAAAAGATGGTCACTAAACATCAGCATTCACTTGCACTGAGAGGTTTGACATGTGCAAAACACATTTACAGTATCAAACTTGCTTACAATGAAAGTCTGTTGGTTCATCATTCCAGAGGGTTCTGCAGTAAACATGTGAAGCTTGTATTTTTCTTGAAGAATTTTCTTAATTATTTAGTTCATATCTGACCTTTAATGTTGTGTAGGCAACATTGTCTTTGTACTTTTTCATAAGTGGATTAATGTATGTTATGCACAGTTTAAGCCTATGTCATAAGAAGTTACCAAGTTTACCCATGTGTTAGGTGATCGTGAGTTCGAGTCTCGTGTTAAAGGTGCTTTCAGTAGTTGTACACATTAAGAAATAACTTGTGCTTTTTTAGACATCTGAATGGTGAGCACTTGCATGAGATGAAGACTTTTTCTCATAATAATTTTCTATAAAAAGTGTTTTAATGTATGTCACCCTCTCAATGAATTTTGCCATTTTGAAATGATGCAAACTTCGGAGAGAATCCTCACGTTCATTGGCTGCCGCCTCTGTAGAAACGCTAGTAGCGTAGTGTTGATTGCTGATGTGAAAACAGAAAGAAGGAAGCTTGAAATGAAGCCTCAGGAAGCTCTGCTTTTGCTGATTGTGTCAGGAAAAGACTCAAAGCCTCAGAGTATTGACAACAGCGCCATCTGATGGCTCACAACATTTACAACAGCCATAAAGTCTGGAAATAAAATGCATATTTGATCAACTGAAAATGTTATTAAATTGTAGAAATTTGTCTTTTTACAGCAGTTTCACCAGCTGAGCTGGAAGAAGAGCAGACTAAGAGTGAAGGTGTCGCCTCATCTCAATGCACCCACTCCTTCAGTAAGCTGCTCTCTCAGCAGTTCACTGCTAACACCTCGAGTCTAAAGCTGAAGGGGTCGCATCATCTCACCGCAACCGCTACTTCTAAAAACAGTTGTCCCTCAGCCATTACCAGCCATTGGTTTCTAATGCTGTGGTCACCAGTGAAGGGGCCACACCCACTCAACACAATCAATTCTTTAACTTTGTAATGTTGTTTGCTGATGTGAAAACAGAAAAAAGGATGTTAAAATGAAGCCTCATGAAGCCATTGGTTTCTAAAGCTACACCTCTGCTAAAGTGGCTGGTAATGGCTGAGGGACAACTGTTTTTAGAAGTAGTTTAGCTTCTAGAGGGACAACTGTTTTTAGAAGTAGCAGTTGCGGTGAGATGATGCGACCCCTTCAGCTTTAGACTCGAGGTGTTAGCAGTGAACTGCTGAGAGAGCAGCTTACTGAAGGAGTGGGTGCATTGAGATGAGGCGACACCTTCACTCTTAGTCTGCGCTTCTTCCAGCTCAGCTGGTGAAACATAAAGAGGGGATCGCGTTCCATCTTTATTTGATTTCACACAATCATGCCCTCATATGCCGGGTGTAAGCAATAAAAAGGGTTACATTTATCTGAAATAAAAAGCTTTTGTAACATTATCACTACCGTTCAAAAGTTTTATTTATTTATTTATTGGAAAGAAATTAAAGAAATTAAAGTGCCCCTATAATGGATTTTTGAAAATGACCTTTCATATAGTGTGTAACATAGCTCTAAGTGAATGAAACATTCTGCGAAGTTTTAAATCTGAAAGTGCACCGTATATAAAGTTATTGTCTCTCAAAAGTAAGAGTCGACTCAGAGTCAATTAAACGAGTCGTTTGTAAAATGAATCCCAAGCCGTTTTGTTGTGATGTCACAACGAAACATTAGCATATTGCCCGCCCACTTATTGCGCATGCAGACGCCAGGGAAAATTCATTTTTTCAACAATATCACAGCAGTACAATCTTTTGTTGTGTTTCCGTCATTTTACTGACGACTGCTTCTCAAACCTCGGGGAGTTTAACGCAGAATTCACAAAACGATTAAAATATGGATCAATGCCCAGTTTATTTGGACCAGCTTGCTCCTCTGAATCTCAACCTGTAAGTATGATTAATAATTGATGTTTATATTTTCTAGCGATCGCTCAAAATTCATAGTTTTGTATGTTATGTTGTATAACGTACACCCTAGTGTGTATGTCTCCTGCTAACCGGCTAACTCATGTTTCTGTAGTTCTGCTATTCAGATGTGGGTCCAATATCGTCTAAAAATGTGTCAATTAATGCAGATTGCCTGTCTTATTACTTGGAGTACTGATCAAGGATGGAGCATGACTTTTGTTTACAAAGTGTAATGCATTATCAGCTATTCATGTTTGTGTTTGGCTAACATGGGAGTTTACAACATAGCGTGGCCCGGTTCGCTTACATAACTGTAAAACAAACTGCGTTTTTATTATTACAGTGGAGTGGAGCTCTATCTGTGTTGTAATAGGATGTTAAGATGCTAGTCCACGCTAACTAGTTGAAGTAAAAGATTGGGCCATCTGACCAATCAGAGCAGTGTAGGCTCTTGGAAAGGAGCCTTGATTGCATGTAAACCTGTTGTAGGAGACTCCCAAAACAATATTAGGAACCTTAAAAAAGGCATAATAAGGGCACTTTAATACTTTTATTTAGCAAAGATGCATTAAATTGATCAAAAGTGACAGTGCAGACATTTATAATGTTGCGAAAGCTTTATATTTCAGATAAATTGTTCTTTTAAACTTTCTATTCATCCAATAATCCTGAAAAAACATTGTACACAACTGTTTTCAATGTTGATAATAATCATAAATGTTTCTTGAGCATCAAATCATCATATTAGAATGATTTCTGAAGGATCATGTGACACTGAAGACTGGAGTAATGATGCTGAAAATTCAGCTTTGATCACAGGAATAAATTACATTTTAACATACAGGTGCTGGTCATATAATTAGAATATCATGAAAAAGTTCATTTTTTTATTGTAAATTATTTTTAAAAATGAAACTTTCATATATTCTAGATTCCCTACATGTAAAGTAAAACATTTCAAAAGTTTTTTTTTTTTTTTAATTTGTTGATTAGAGTGTACAGCTAATGAAAGTCCAAAATCCAGTATCTCAAAATATTAGAATATTTACATTTGAGTTTCATTAAATGACCATCCCTACAGTATAAATTCCGGGTATCTCTTGTTCTTTGAAACCACACTAATGGGGAAGACTGCTGACTTGGCAATGGTCCAGGAGACAATCATTGACACCCTCCACAAAGAGAGTAAGTCACAGAAGGTCATTACTGAATAGGGTGGCTGTTTACAGAGTGATGTATCAAAGCATATTAAATGCAAAGTTGACTGGAAGGAAGAAATTGGGTAGGCAAAGGTGCACAAGCAACAGGGATGACCGCAAGCTTGAGAATACTGTCAAGTAAAGCCGATTCAAACACTTGGGAGAGCTTCACAATGAGTAGAATGAAGCCGGAGTCAGCGCATCAAGAGTCACCACACTCAGACATCTTCAGGAAAAGGACTACCAAGCCACTTCTGAACCAGAGACAACGTCAGAAGCATCTTACCTGGGCTAAGGAGAAAAAGAACTGGACAGTGAACAGTGTTAGAAAATCCTCTTTTCAGATAAAAGTAAATTTTGCATTTCATGTTGAAATCATGGTCCCAGAGTCTGAAGGAAGACTGGAGAGGCACAGAATCCAAGCTGCTTGAAGTCTAGTGTGAAGTTTCTGAAGTCAATAATGATTTGGGGGGGCCGTGACATCTGCTGGTGTTGGTCCATTGTGTTTTATCAAGTGCAAAGTCAATGCAGCCATCTTCCAGGAGATTTTGGAGCACTTTATGCTTCCATCTGCTGACAAGCTTTATGGAGATACTGATTTCCTTTTCCAGCAGGACTTTAGCATCTGCCCACAGTGCAAAAACCACTTCCAAGTGGTTTGCTGACCATGATATTACTGTGCTTTATTGGCCAGCCAATATGCCTGACCTGAATCTATGGGATATTTTCAAGAGAAAGATGAGAAACAGTCGATCCAACAATATACAGATGATCTGAAGGCTCAATAGTGCCTCAGCAGTGCCACAGGCTGATCACTTCCATGCCACACTTCACTGATGCAGTAATTTGTGCTAGGAGCAAGTCATTTGCTGTAATATGTCCTGCCGATCAAGTATTGAGTGCACAAAAGAACATACTTTAAAGAACTTGAACTTTTCTGTTTTGCAAATCCATTTTTTGATTGATCTTAGGAAATATTCTAATATTTTGAAATACTGGATTTTGGACTTTCATGAGCTGTACGCTCTAATCATCAAAATTTAAAAAAAAAACTTTTGAAATGTTTTACTTTACATGTGGGGAATCTAGAATATATGAAAGTTTCATTTTTAAAAATAATTTATAATAAAAAAATGAACTTTTTGATGATATTCTAATTATATGACCAGCACCTGTATATTCACATAGAAAACAGTTATTTTAAATTGTAAAAAATATTTCACAATCTTACTGTTTTTGCTGGATCAAATAAACAAAGCCTTGGTGAGCAGAAGAGACTTCTTTTAAAAACATTAAAAAATCTTACCGTTCAAAAACTTCTGACCGGTAGTGTACACTGATAGTTCCTATAGTGCTGGTTTAGACCCTACTCTGAAGTAGGAGCTAATTTAGTTCCCCCAAAAGGAGTTCCTAGAACTAAAATCGTTCCTAGTTCTGGCGGTGCAAACACAGCAAAATCCCGATACTTCCGCCAATAGTTCTGGGAACTATGAAAAGGTTCCTCCAGTGCAAAAGCCTCTTATATCTCCTGAAAGCTGCTGACTGAGGCCTTGCCTTTATAGCTTCTCTACGGCAGTCTGAAGAGGCCAGAGTGTGAGATCAGAGCATCAAGGAGAAAAGTTTTCTCTTTCTCTTTATCACGGATGCCTCTCCGTGGCAACTATAGCATCCATTGGACGGCCGATGCATTGGCCATGTGTTTTGTGGCACGGATGGCTAGATATGTGGCTTATGCAGCTTTTTTTAACTGCCTCAAGAGATAAGACCGCTCATTAGGTAGGCCTGGCAGCAGAGGAGGTGGAATAAATAACACCCGCCTCAGCTCACTCTCTGTATCTAATTCCTCAGATCTAGACACTAATAATACGCTCTGTCAGACCAGTGTTTGGTAACACTTTATTTTGATTGTCCGCCAACAGACATTCTACTGACTATAAGTAACTTTCCAAGTAAATCACCTTATTCTAATTTCCCGAACCCTAATCTAACAGTCGACTAAAACTGTAGAATACTAGTAAAATGTCTGAAGTGGACCATCAAAATAAAGTATAACCCAATGGTACTTAAAGGGTTAGTTCACACAAAAATGAAAATTGTGTAAATTATTTACTCACCCTCATGTCGTTTCACATCCGCAAGACCTTCGTTCATCTTCAGAACACAAATTAAGATATTTTTGATGAAATCCGATGGCTCAGTGAGGCCTCTATTGACAGCAAGATAATTAACATTTTAAGATGCCCAGAAAGGTACTAAAGATGTATTTAAAACAGTTCATGTGACTACAGTGGTTCAACCTTAATGTTATGAAGCGATTAGAATACTTTTTGTGCACCAAAAACAAAATAACAACTTTGTTCAACAATATCTAGTGATGGGCGATTTCAAAACACTGCTTCATGAAGCTTCAAAGGTTTACCAATCTTGTGTTTCGAATCAGTGGTTCAGAGTGTGTATCAAACTGCCAAAGTCACGTGATTTCAGTAAACGAGGCTTTGTTACATCATAAGTGTTTCGAAATTTCAATGGTTCACCACTGGGGGGCATGAATTTGGCAGTTTGATACACACTCTGAACCACTGATTCGAAACAAAAGATTCGTAAAGCTTCAAAGCTTCATGAAGCAGTGTTTTGAAATCGCCCATCACTAGATATTGTTGAATAAAATCGTTATTTAGTTTTTTTGGCACACAAAAAGTATTCTCATCGCTTCATAACATTAAGGTTGAACCACTGTAGTCACGTGAACTGTTTTAAATATGTCTTTAGTACCTTTCTGGGCATCTGAAAGTGTTAATTGTCTTGCTGTCAATGGAGGCCTCACTGAGCCATCGGATTTGATAAAAAAATATCTTAATTTGTGAAGATGAACAAAGGTCTTACGGGTGTAGAACGACATGAGGGTGAGTAATTAATGACAGAAATTTCATTTTTGGGTGAACTAACCCTTTAATAAATCTCATTATTGACAGGAAGAATTTGCTCTAGTTTTAGAGCAAGCTTTCAAATCCACAAAATGGGCTCGACTCTCATCTCTCAAGAGAGAGTCAAACATGTGTGGAGCTTCCCACAGCAAACTCATCTCAGTGAATGCATTCAGCTCCCTCGAGAGCCAAACGCACTCCATGCAAATGCTTGATTCTCATCACTCTAAGAGAATTAAGTAAAACAGAGCTTCCTACTGGAAATGAATTACCATAAATGCATCACGATGAGCCCATCCAGCTCCCTCGAGAGTCCAATGTGCTCCAAAAGATTCTCATCCTACACACGTATACAAACAAAGTGGCTCCTGATGACGTGTTTTGCAGATGCCCTCTTTTACTCACACGTGCTCTGCTTGTGATGTAATGGACTGCCGTCGGTCGATAAATTGGCGTGTTTGTTACATGTATTCAGACACTGGACACGCTGAGGGCGTTCCCCATAACATCAACTTGTGACGCAGCATTGAAGTTCCACTTCGAAAGGGAATCAGTATCTGACTGAAGAAACAGAAAATGTCTGAGATCAGAAGACAGAAAGACAAAAATAAGCGTAAACATTCGTACGCCTTACACAAGGTGGACGGTTTGATGATGGAGAAAATCCTGAGTAATGATGCTCAAGTTGCTACTTTTTGATGGACAGGTAACATAATTATTTATTGTGCAGATAGATGGCAGTATAGCGTCTATGTGGAAACTTGTTTCCGCCATGGACTAAAAAAAAGGGTAATTATGACTTTTTATCTAACAATTCTGACTTTTTTCTCAGAATTGCAAGTGTATATATATATATCTCAAAATTCTGAGGGGAAAAAGTCAGAATTGTGATTTTATATCTTTCAGTTCAGAATTTATGACTCACAGTTACAAGTTTACATCTCACAATTCAGACTTTTTTTCTCAGATTTGTGAGTTATAATGTCCAAATTGTAAATTATAAACTCTTAATTCTGAGGAAAAAAGGTCAGAATTGTGAGATAAAAAGTTGCAGTTACCTTTTTAATTTTTTTTTTATTCCGTGGCGGAAACAAGCTTTCATAAAGAACAGCAATGCTAATTCTAGCTAGAGAACTATAACTATTCACATTTAACATAACACATATTTCAAACAGTTTTTTTTCTTTTCACTTTTATTGTGTTACTCCAAGTACTTACATTGTGAATGCATGTAAATGATAGTTAGTTGTTAAGTTATATAGTTAGAAAATTGTAAGTTTATATATATGCATAGCAGTAGGTCTGTGATGATTTTAGACAGTTTTTGTTACACTACGAGACTGTTACATCTCTATATCTGGAAAAACTCAAGATGAGAAACAGGAAGTGCTACTACTTTAAATATAGACAGGAAAATGCTGGACATTGAAGATTCCCCGAACATGTTTTCCAATGCGTTGACAGTTCTGGATGGACAGATAAATGGCATTCTGTATCAGTCTCTGGTGAAACAACACATTTGCCCACATCCTGTCTCTAACTTCTTTTTTTTATGTGACAAAATGTGTCACATGACTGTTAGAAAGCCTCTTGTTTTTGCCAAATACGGAAGGTGAAGAAACAAACTCTAGTTTTTATTTTTAGAAAATGCTGAAGAGGAGACATTTCTGGTGCGTAGACAACACTTTCTTTCAAACAGATCCCAACTCTGCATGTCTTTAATGAGCAAGTTTGTAGTTCTTCAGACCACAGGATGGATCTAATACTGTTATTTTCCTGACTTTGCAACACTTTGTATGGCTTTGATCCAATCCTTGCGCTCATCAGATGTAGCCGCCTGCAGGTAGTAGTGCGTCTCATCCGAAGTGATGATCTCAAAGAGATTCCCATCAGCCTCCAGTTTCTTGGCTGCAGGAGTTTATAAGAGAGAGAAACATTTGCATACATTATATATTGTATAAATGCTTTACAGTTTGAATATTATATATATGAAACGTTCTTGACAGATTTTGTGTCTCATTAGAATTTGGCATATTTAAAATGGATGTGTTGTTGTCATCATGTTTTGTTTTATCATTTAGATGGAGTCGTCATACCATCAGGCACATATTCCACCGCAGTCACGACTGAGCCACGCAGGTGAATGGAGCCGAGCGGATCATTCTCACCCTTACAGAGACAGACAGACCATACGAAAGTATGTTTTAATGTTACATTTAAGATATATATACATATATAATGTTTAAATATGATAGGAACATGCTTACCTTGGTGGGATCATAGTAGTGGATATAAGCGGGATCATCTCTAAGGATAAACTTTCTGACTTTCCAGTTCTTTCGCCGGTGACCCTGTATAGGACAAAAAATAAATAAATAAATAAAGACGAAATGTCCGAAAACATCTTTCTTATGTAAGGAATAATTGACTCCGGGCCGTTGAATTCTTAGAAAATAATGCACACCCAAGGTGGTAATGCGGCCACGGCGCGAAGCGGAGTTACACCTCGGTCAATTATTCCACTTATACTACGGTTATCACACCTCAAGACACTGTTTTGATGTAGTATTTCAAGACATTTGTCAGATTTTTGTCCTTAAAACTCTCTTGTGTGTGGGACTAATTTCTTACGCATCTCATCCCAAGCCTCCGTTGCTAATTCAAAAACGTCATTTCAGAACTAGTAATGGAGGCTTGAGCCTTGATTGCAGAATAATACCGTTGATACAGTTATTAACGCAGTTAGAGAGAGAGAGAGAGAGAGAGAGAGAGAGAGAATAAGCATGTTAATTAGCCTTCCTGAGTCTGTGCCTCTCTCACGGCAGCAGCATCTACTAATAGCGAAGCTAAAATTGTACCTACCTCAAGAACCACACAGTTATTTCCTCGCTGGTGAGTCATGTAGCTTTTAAGTTGCTAAACTATTTTACTGATTAATTCATCAGAGCAGCGCTGACAAAACGTTTCTGTTTGATTGTGTGTACGTACTATACAGTAGGTGTGTACATTTGAAAGAGGGAGAGAGAGCGCAAGAGAGTATGCACTTTCTGGACACAATAAAACATATTTTGTGGCAAAAACCATGACAATAATTTGTCGTTTTCACCCTATTGTTTACTATATTTATTTTCATGGTCAGTGTCGTTGTGGGTTTTGTGTCTTTTGCGGTTGTAGTCTGCAGGACCTATTGAAATAACTGAAAACGTTTGGCGAAATAATATGGAACTGTAATGCGGTCAAGACCTGCCTGGAACTACTTTAGCCGTGCATTTCCCTGAAAATAACTGTACGCCTTAGAACGCTGGTCAACCAATCAGATTTGAGCATTCAACAGCCCCGTAGTATAAATACTTATAAATACTGTAAATACTTATATTTTGCAAGAAGAAAAGTAATATGGGACCATTAAAATCAATGCTTGTTTGAATAAATAAAAATAATTGTAAAAGTAATAGCTTAGTTTGCTTAAGATAACACTTTACAATAAGGTTTAATTTATTAACATTAGTAAACTACATTAGTAAACATGAACAATAATTCTAGCATTAATCTTAGCTAATGTTAATCTCTACATTTAATAATACATTTTATAGGATTAGTTCACTTCAGAATGAAAATTTCCTGATAATTTACTCACCCCCATGTCATCCAAGATGTTTATGTCTTTCTTTCTTCAGTGGAAAAGAAATGAAGGTTTTTGAGGAAAACATCCCAGGATTTTTCTCCATATAGTGGACTTCACTGGGGTTCAATGGGTTGAAGGTCCAAATGTTAGTTTCAGTGCAGCTTCAAAGAGCTCTACACGATCCCAGACGAGGAATAGGAGTCTTATTTAAGAGCAAGACGAGCATTTGTGGTTAAAAAGTATATACGTTTTTTTGTATATACTTTTTAAAAATGCCCAATGGTTTCTCTAGATAAGACTCTTATTCCTCGTCTGGGATCATGTAGAGCCCTTTGAAGCTGCACTGAAACTGACATTTGAACCTTCAACCCGTTGAACCCCAGTGAAGTCCACTATATGGAGAAAAATCCTGGAATGTTTTCCTCAAAAACCTTCATTTCTTTTCCACTGAAAAAAGAAAGACATGAACATCTTGGATGACATGGGGGTGAGTAAATTATCAGGAAATTTTCGTCATGATCATGTTGTCTAATGCAATAACTAATATTAACAAAAGAGACTTTATTGTAAAGTGTTTCCTAATTTCTTATGTCTTTCTTATTCTCAAGTTCAGGTTTTGTGAGATTCTCTCATCTGTAGAGGACACACATTTAATCACCAACCTGCTGAAATAACACTGCCAGTGTCTGTTCAACGGTTGAGGGGCCATATACATGACACTGTTTTCAACTAAAAATAGAAAACATTTTATGCGTTTTGGCCGTTCATTTACAAGGCAACGGCATTTTAGGGGCCTGAAAATGCAAACGTTTGAAAACAGATTCCAAAGTGCACGTTTTTGAAAACAATAACGTTATCGTCTCCATGTAAACTACAAAAATGTGAATTTGTGAAAACAGTGGTGCATGTGCACGCATATTATGTGTTCGGTCTATAGGTGCGTATCGTTTCTTTACAAAGTGACATCGCCAACTACTGGCCTGGCAGCAGAATACAGCGTTTTTAGCTGTTTTCATGGCTGTCTTTACGCTGCTGTGAGCATGTAAGACAAGCTGCTGCTGCATAAGTAGCATCTATGAAATTACATGTAGCTAATCTATACAGGTGGAGCTGGGGAAGGTGGAGGGTTTCAGAGGAACTCTAAAAGCGCATCTCAAACTGCTACAGCATACACTGAACGACTATTTGAATGTTGAGCAGCAAGCTCATTGGTTGCAGATGTAACAGGAACCAATCAGCTTGTGCCGTGTAGTTAACAATGTAATTGTCAGCAGGTTGCGTTAAGCACCCATCAGCCTGCGCATCTAGAGTTTCATGACAGAACTTGGTATATTTTAGCTTACCTGTTTCAGCAAACAGCCTTGTTTGACTATTGCACCTCTGAATTCCTCCTTCATGATCACATCTTCATCACTGGAGTAACCCTCACAAAAGAAACCACTGTCGGCCTGCAAATCAGCAAACACGTACAGCCTCAGCAACAGCTCTCGCTTCATACAACCACTTCAATGTTTTTTGCACATGCCATATACACGTCTTTCAATCTCACCAAGATACAAAGACTCATGAGAAGTGCATAAGATAATTCACACATTTCAGTTTCACTTTAGCATATTGCCAAGTAAGAAGCTATTTTTTAATCACTTTTTGAATGAATTATTATATATTTACAATATATTATTAAGCTTATATTTCTTGTTCTTTTAAAACAGACATTTGTGTCAAGAGTTCTTATGTTCTTATGTAAAATTTGCAAAATTTGTACCTTTAGGGGTCCAGCAGCTTGCCACTGGGGCAGAACCCTTAAAAAGACAACTTTGTACCTTTTTACCCCTAAAAGGTTCATAGTAGTACCTTAAGGGTACATGTTACTACCATAAGGCCCTGTTTACACCTGGTATTAAGAAGTGTTTTCATCAATCCAGTCACAAGTGGATGATGCTAAAAACAGGCATAAAACATTTTGAAATTGTCCACTTTTGAGAGGTAGTCGAAAACAACCGGTTTGCTTTCGTAGTGTAGACGCTCATGTGGTCGAATGTGTTCAAACAGCCACAAAAGACCTGCTGACATAATGCATAACTATTATGGGAAGCGCGCTATCCAGTCGGGATTTAAACGGCTGCAAGATGATAAATGCACCAAGCACGATGTTCTCTCACCATTCCTGATTTCTAACACACACTCACAGTGTTCGGCTGGTCTTGCAGCTGTCAGAACAGAAACGAAAGCTGATGCTCTCTTTTTCCGCCATCTCCGTCGTGTTCATATGTAAATTGTGTGAGCTTATTTTCTCCATTAGATAGAAAGACCTTAAAAAGCCCATACAGTACATTTACCCACCCATAGACCCTCTCCTCAAAGAAAAGTGGTTGAAAGTGGACAAAAGCACTGATATATAGAATAACTCCCACTGGAGTGACTTTGTGCTTTGGACAAACAGCAACATTACACACTAAAGGAAGATCAACATGGAAAAAAGCATAATAGGTCCTCTTTAAGGGTTGTGTCCCAGTGACAAGCTGTTGTACCCCTAAAGGTACAATTTTTGCAAAAAAACTTTCTGACAACTCACTAGGTTTTAGAATAGATCCAATAAATAATAGTGCTCTATATGATTTGTATACTTACAAAATAATAAAGAGCCTCCGTTTGGTCCAAGAAAACACACTCTGCTCCTTTTTCTGCCCCATCTTTGGACACGTCTCCAGCGGGCTGCAGGAATCCCTCATTGAGCAGTCCGCTGGCCAGCATCAGTCCCTCGGGTCTGTTTCTGGCCTTCCCCTCAGAGATCAACCAGTCAATCACTGTGTTTCCTGCAAGTAGACCATCACAGAAGATCCATGAGATGACATTTACAGGTGAACAAAACTTGCAGAAAGAAAGATTAGAGAGATTAAATGGAGATGTTTCTGCAGAGGATACGACCTCAGTAATCATTCAGCTGTGTCTAGGCAATTTAGTTGTAGCAGTAAGACCGGTTTTGTCTAGTTCTTTATTTTATGTTATGAAATGAATATCTCACCTGTGAAACAGTGATTAAACAGCCTTTTGTCCTTCTCTAGCTTCAGCTCTTTAACACCTGTGTCTTGATCTTTCATTAGAACATACAGTTCACTGAAAACAGACAGAACAAAAGCAATGTTTAAACAGTTTTACAGTTCACAGCAGGGTCTTTCAAACTTTACTTATCACATTTCTCAAGTTTTAGCAGAATACTATGGAAGCTTGTTTCCGCCACTAAATAAAACATTAAAAAAGGTACTATAATTATGAATTTTTATCTCACAATTCTCACTATAACTCGCAATTCTGACTTTATGTCACACAATTCTGACTTTATAACTCACAATTCTGACTTTATATCACACAATTCTGACTTTATATCACACAATTCTGACTTTATAACACACAATTCTGACTTTATAACACACAATTCTGACTTTATATCACTCAATTCTGACTTTATATCACTCAATTCTGACTTTATATCACACAATTCTGACTTTATATCACACAATTCTGACTTTATAACACACAATTCTGACTTTATATCACACAATTCTGACTTTATAACTCGCAATTCTGACTTTATATCACACAATTCTGACTTTATATCACTCAATTCTGACTTTATATCACACAATTCTGACTTTATATCACACAATTCTGACTTTATAACACACAATTCTGACTTTATATCACACAATTCTGACTTTATAACACACGATTCTGACTTTATATCACACAATTCTGACTTTATATCACACAATTCTGACTTTATAACACACAATTCTGACTTTATAACTCGCAATTCTGACTTTATATCACACAATTCTGACTTTATATCACACAATTCTGACTTTATCACTCAATTCTGACTTTATAACTCACAATTCTGACTTTATATCACTCAATTCTGACTTTATCACTCAATTCTGACTTTATAACTCGCAATTCTGACTTTATAACACACAATTCTGACTTTATATCACTCAATTCTGACTTTATATCACTCAATTCTGACTTTATAACTCGCAATTCTGACTTTATATCACACAATTCTGACTTTATAACTCACAATTCTGACTTTATAACTCGCAATTCTGACTTTATATCACACAATTCTGACTTTATATCACACAATTCTGACTTTATCACTCAATTCTGACTTTATAACTCGCAATTCTGACTTTATATCACTCAATTCTGACTTTATCACTCAATTCTGACTTTATAACTCGCAATTCTGACTTTATATCACTCAATTCTGACTTTATATCACTCAATTCTGACTTTATAACTCACAATTCTGACTTTATAACTCGCAATTCTGACTTTATATCACACAATTCTGACTTTATATCACACAATTCTAACTTTATAACTCGCAATTCTGACTTTATATCACACAATTCTGACTTTATAACACACAATTCTGACTTTATATCACACAATTCTGACTTTATAACACACAATTCTGACTTTATATCACACAATTCTGACTTTATAACACACAATTCTGACTTTATAACTCGCAATTCTGACTTTATATCACACAATTCTGACTTTATCACTCAATTCTGACTTTATAACTCACAATTCTGACTTTATATCACTCAATTCTGACTTTATCACTCAATTCTGACTTTATAACTCGCAATTCTGACTTTATAACACACAATTCTGACTTTATATCACTCAATTCTGACTTTATAACTCGCAATTCTGACTTTATATCACACAATTCTGACTTTATAACTCACAATTCTGACTTTATAACTCGCAATTCTGACTTTATATCACACAATTCTGACTTTATATCACACAATTCTGACTTTATCACTCAATTCTGACTTTATAACTCGCAATTCTGACTTTATATCACTCAATTCTGACTTTATCACTCAATTCTGACTTTATAACTCGCAATTCTGACTTTATATCACTCAATTCTGACTTTATAACACACAATTCTGACTTTATATCACTCAATTCTGACTTTATATCACTCAATTCTGACTTTATAACTCACAATTCTGACTTTATAACTCGCAATTCTGACTTTATATCACACAATTCTGACTTTATAACTCACAATTCTGACTTTATAACTCGCAATTCTGACTTTATATCACACAATTCTGACTTTATATCACACAATTCTGACTTTATAACTCACAATTCTGACTTTATAACTCGCAATTCTGACTTTATATCACACAATTCTGACTTTATAACTCACAATTCTAACTTTATAACTCGCAATTCTGACTTTATATCACACAATTCTGACTTTATAACTCGCAATTCTGACTTTATATCACACAATTCTGACTTTATAACTCACAATTCTGACTTTATATCACACAATTCTGACTTTATATCACACAATTCTGACTTCATAACTCACAATTCTGACTTTATAACTCGCAATTCTGACTTTATATCACACAATTCTGACTTTATATCACACAATTCTGACTTCATAACTCACAATTCTGACTTTATAACTCGCAATTCTGACTTTATAACTCGCAATTCTGACTTTATATCACACAATTCTGACTTTATATCACACAATTCTGACTTCATAACTCACAATTCTGACTTTATAACTCGCAATTCTGACTTTATAACACACAATTCTGACTTTATATCACACAATTCTGACTTTATAACTCATGATTTTGACTTTATCACTGAATTTTGACTTTATATCACTCAATTCTGACTTTACAACACACAATTCTGACTTTATGTCACTCAATTCTGACTTTATGTCACTCAATTCTGACTTTATAACACACAATTCTGACTTTATAACTCGCAATTCTGACTTTATAACTCGCAATTCTGACTTTATAACACACAATTCTGACTTTGTCACTCAATTCTGACTTTATAACTCGCAATTCTGACTTTATAACTCGCAATTCTGACTTTATAACACACAATTCTGACTTTATAACTCGCAATTCTGACTTTATAACACACAATTCTGACTTTATAACTCGCAATTCTGACTTTATATCTCGCAATTCTGACTTTATATCACACAATTCTGACTTTATAACTCACAATTCTGACTTTATATCACACAATTCTGACTTTATAATTCACAATTCTGACTTTATATCACACAATTCTGACTTTATAACTCACAATTCTGACTTTATAACTCACAATTCTGACTTTATATCACACAATTCTGACTTTATAACTCACAATTCTGACTTTATATCACACAATTCTGACTTTATAACTCACAATTCTGACTTTATATCACACAATTCTGACTTTATAACTCGCAATTCTGACTTTATATCACTCAATTCTGACTTTATATCTCACAATTCTGACTTTATAACACGCGATTCTGATTATAACTTTTTTTTACAGAATATTGCAGAATTTGTTATAAATGATTTATCCATGCACATCACTTTTTTTTAAATTCATGTTCCTCTTAATCTTGCAGCGTCTTTTCTCTTCTCTGATGATGAGGGCGGGCAACCTGTCACTCACATGAGATCCACCAATAGCAAATCACAACCATCCAATCAATTCCCCACGGACAAAATCAAGCCCCGCCCTACATTTGTTCTTGTTTGAGAAGCCGTTTCACTCGATATACGTCACGAAGAAAAGACTAGTTCAACTTCTGTTTCATGCTGACTTTAAGGTCTTTCAGAGTTGTCTTTTTATAGCAAGTGAACGAAACTTTTGTTCAGTGCAGTTTTATAACTGAAATCATAAGGTAATACCTCAGGTTAACATTTTCCGGTAACCGAATGGATCTCCGCGTTGACTTCCTGGCAAACTTCTTGCCACCCTGTAAACAAGTGATCGCTCTCTTGACATCTTTAACCCAAAGCTCCCTTTCCTCCAGGTGGGTCGCTTGGAAGAAATGGTCCTGTTTCTTAGCTGCACTGACCTTAAACACTAGCTGTTGAAAAGCATACGAAGGAAGATATTAATTAAACAATCAAGATTTGTCAGAGGTATATTGGTTTTAAAGACATGTGATTCCTCCACCGTTCTTTTAGTGAAATCCTGGCATGGGCTGGTCAGAGTCGCCCCCTTCAGAGGGATCATTCCTTTCGGACTGTTGTCCGTCTTTTTCTTGTAAAACTCTATGGCATCATCTGCTAAAACCACCCACACCACTTTCCACGTGTTCAGCACAGTACCCTACAGAAGAAGAACACTTTAGCTTCCTAAAATGGCCAAAGTAGATGTACTGACTCAATACTTGATGAGCTATAAGATATATCTTTAACCTCTTGGGTCCCTCTGTCTTTGTACGAGGACATTATATTTTAGTGAATTTCTCTGACACCATACATGTCACAGTTTTAAGTCTGGATGTCCTGTAAAGAGCACATTCAGGGCTTTTCAGAGATATCAAAAGTTTGAAGACCAACTTCTCCTTGGTCTTTAAAAATGACTGAATGATCAAATTTAGCACTCTTATGGAAATATGATAATATTTTGTAATTATCATTTAAATCTGACTAATTTTCAAACTATTTGTTATAAGTCAACATCTCAGGAAAATGTTATGGGGTTTCTAATCAAAATCTAAATTTCTGTTACAAAACGTTGATTTCATGCATGTCCTCCGAGGAGGACACCGGGACTAAATCATGTTTATCAGGCAATTTTAATATTTATGAAATATTAGATATTATTATGAATATGTTGCCAACTATTACTCCCATTATATATTTATATTATTCAAATGTATATTATTTATACTTATTTTTTCATTACATGTTGCTCCAAGAACACATTAATATGCAAATTAGATACAGTGTATAGATACATTGTATCGAATGGGAAACCCCATGTACGGCCATTTTACCAACATATTGTATGACGTAAAATGGTATATCAATTCATTCCATTATATCTTTCATAACATAGTTGAGAATCATCTTTAAACAAAGTTTGATTAAAAAAAACTCCTGAAACATAAAAAATTTATTGGTGAACGAAAAATAATCCCATTGTTTTTGCCTATACATGTCATTTTATTTTTTTAACAACTAAGTCCACTTTCGAGGACATAGCATAACATATGAATTATATATAAAAAAATTTTTAAAATGTGTTTGTTTCTTATGCTCTAAACAATGAAATGACATGAAAAAATACTAAATTCAAAAAAAAAATTTTCCCGAGGTTAGAGTAAACAAATCGTTTCACGTAAAAGATTACAACAGTGCAATCACGAATGAATTTAGTGAAGTGGAAACATTCAATTTCTGTCATTTTCAGTTCTGTATTTTAGCTCACATATGTTGTGGTCAGAATTACTATACTGTACTTTCAGTTTCCAGATCCTGATTCGCAAATTATTCTAGTTTTTCAGAGAAACAGCAAAATGCTATCTCAAAGAAATCCACATTGAACCCTTTGTAAGAATTAAATCCAAAGAACCATAAGGTCAAAAATGAACTGTAGACAATATGTGTTAAATGCTGCATTGATTGGGTTTTATTTTTGGAAAAAAAAAGAGGATGTTTCCCATTCTGTTCTCAAAATGGAGCAACTTCATGGGCGAAAAAATTACTTAACATAATCATATGACATCAGTGCTTTGTGGTGAGTCTGTTTCTTCAATTTTACTTCTCAGTAAAATTATCAGAATTCAGTAATATTGACACATCTTACAAAAAATCTCACAAACCCTGAAGTATAGCAAAGCTATTGTACCACAAGATAAAACTCCAACTCTTACCTTTTTCACCAAGTATCCTTCTCTGATTGTTGTTGGTTCCATCGCTATAAACTACAATGAGCGTCTTGCTTGTCTTCTTCAGAGAGTGGTGAATGTGACACCCATACGCTTCAGCAGAGTTTGTGTCTGTGACGTGTAGCCTCGCTTGACAGTTATAGACACATAATTTTTGATGAAAGGGAAGTTGCACACTGCCTGACAGCCAGCTTGGTCAACTAGTTTCCTCTGTGTGTGTTTTTTTTTAACCCACACAGTAAATGAGTCAAAGGGTGGATGATACCGCTTGTGTTTAGTAATAATCAACCCATGACGAGTTTATGCTCGTCAAAGTTTTTTCCAGTCATTTTTTTTAACAAAAGTCCATTCTAGTCCTAATATATAAATAAAAATATCATTTTTATCTGCTGGAACAAACATTTTCCGTGCCTTTCAGTATCTGAAAAAACACCATTTATCATCTAGAACATTGTAACCTCTACTGATTGTTGATAAGAAGGTCTGTTACTGAAACTATTTTGTTGCAGCAATGAACCCCTGAAGAGCCTTGTGGGTACACTTGTGGGAATAATACCTGAAGAAACAAATCACACTATCTTGGTTAGAGAAACAGTTCTTTCACAGGAAGCTGAAAGAAGGGAGGTGTTACAAAAGAGCGGCACATTGCATGCTTGCGGTCACTGGACCCAGCTTACGCTACGTTTACGAAGAGACATTACAGTAAAGTTGCAACACACATAAGAATTTGAAACATTGTCCAGTTGTGTACTGCTTAAAATGTTATGATAAATCAAATGATTGTTGAAGAAAACCATCTTTTAAAAAAACAACCAGATGAAAGGTGTTTTCACATGTGATTTTAAAAGGAAGTGGGAGAATTGTGGTGTTATATATATTCATGAGCACATATTACCTGCTGTGCTTTTGTCCAGTTATTCATAGGCTGCTAAAATTGGAAGCCACTTCCAACTAGATCAGTCAAAACAAAACAAACAAAAAAGCACTGCAGTGGTATACAGTAGTGTATCAGACAATACCATTGTACTTGGTATTAATAACTAATATATGTTATTGTACATATACCGTATACCATGGTATTTTCATAGTAATGATGTCTTAATAACAAGCATTTTCTGTGAAGCTCCTTTGAAACAATATGTATTGTGTTAAACTGCTATACAAATCAACTTAAATTGATACTATTGATTGATTCTTAGTCATATATGCTTATGTGTACATGGTGAATGTGATTTCACCAAATGTAACATGTTCCTGGTTCACCATCCTTGTTGATCTTGAAACAACATTCCAAGCAGCCAATCAGATTTGAGAGTTAAGTTTACAGTTAATGTGAAGTTTACGCTTCTACGCCATTCTATTATTTCCCTCTGATATTAGGGATAAGTTATGGGTAGGGTTAGGTTTGGGGTAAAATAAAACCATTGTATTATGTGCCTAAAACCACATGATACTGTCATGTTCAAAACCAAGACAGTAACCTACCATAGTATTTTTATGGGTCATTCTACAGAATTGGTTCAAAGTTGGAAATGTTTTGAAAAAAAAAAAAAAAAAAAGTATTTTTCCACAAATTTTATATGTATGCAAATTGTATCATATCCAAGGTACACATTTCTAGTAATTGTGCAATTGATTCTCATATTGTATTTTCAGAAAGTTTTGGAATATTTTTCCTCTGCCCAAATTTGTTACTACTGAAACACAATAATAAATAATTTAATAAGAAGGGTTACATTGACCTATTGAGATTTTGTTTACATCTACCTTGTAAATTTTTTTTTTTTTTTTTGCTTTTTTTTTTTTTTTTTTTTAAAGAATGTTCTCACAGGTAAATCAATAATAATTTTAACATTTCAAGTGTTAAAATGTATGAGATTTGTTGTATTTTGAATCCAATCTTTCTTTGTAAAAAGCATAAAGTTTATCATACTGATTTCACAGTGAAGGATTCATTAGTTTGAATATACATTGAACCAAACACTATAATAACATCTTAGTTGATAATTCAACATACTTTATTTCTGACAAAACATCCCATGTATCGGTCGTGACTGCACATTTTCGGTAGTTACAGTAATGTGTTGGTAGTGACCACATCACAATACAGAACTTTAACTCGCATACTAAAACACTTCTTAAACATATTAAAATACTAATATGAAGTCTCTGTGCTAAAATTTTGTTTATTTCCCCCAAATAAATGATTGTGTTCCCTTTTGTCACTACCAAAACAATGATGACATGTTTCGGGCATGACTGTTTCGGTAGTGACAATTTTAGATACTTTTTAGCCTAGCTCAAAGATGCTTATCAGCACATGGTTAGCTAGCACAGTTCTGAACAGTTGTACACACGCAAAAACTAAATTTTATTGAATAACACCCAAAAAAAGTTTGCTTAATTGCAGAAAAAATGTGTTTGGTAGTGATGTTCTTTAAAGTTGCACACAGATTTTCAGACTTTTGAACACATTTAACTCAAAGTGATGGACCTATCTACTGTGAAAGAGAGGCTATGAGAGGGAGGGACACAGGAATATTTCCTGATCAAAAATGTAGAAGTGTGTTAAAATCAGTCTCAGCCAATGGACTAAAACACACACTGTTTCGGTAGTGACATGAAAATGCGGGACGCATTTTTTTTACCTAAAGTTTCATGATTTAAAAATAATATATAAACTTCACTTTAAAAAAAATAAAAAAAATAAAAAAAATAAAACAACAATAGAAAAAAATTGAAAAAACTATTTCAAAATCATTTTTACAAGTTGAAATTTAGGGGTTAGGGTTCAGGATAGCCACCTCCCAATTTAAAGTACCCAATAAATGATGATTTTATATACATTAAGCTTACTGATATTTAAAATATTGTCGTGGGATTCAATAGATAATAGAAGGATCTTAGTAAACATCTATAATTTGAATACTTAAATGCTTTTTAAATGTGTTTTTGGTTGTGGGACAGCAGTTTACACCAATTCTGTAGAATCAGTGCCAACACTCACCCGTCACCAATATCTATTTCTGATCATGACTATTGGATGATCCTTGACTTGATGTCCTTGAGCAACAGTACTGCACTGGAAGCCACTTATTTTGGTAGAATCATATTTAAATGATCAATTAGCTAAATACACGAATGCTGTATTGGTTTAATCTGAAGAAGCCTAGGCTACACCGCCTCTCTCTTGATCTCATTAGGTCGCACGCGCGCTTGTTCGGATTACTGTTTGTGCAGGGGATTATGGTCAGGAACAGCAGACATGACTTTGTGCTTTCTGCGATGCGGTTTTCACGGGTTTCCACTCGAGTACACATCACGGCACACTGATTTAGTTCAGCTTGAAATATCTCGACCTGTTCCCTCACACCTGACTGCCTTTCAGCATCATTCTGCATCATGGCCGACATTCCGCAACTGATTAAAATCGGCGTTTCGCTGAAAACCACTCCGAATAACGGACCCGTCTTCTTCAAGTCGGACGGGACGAGATTCGGTCAGAGCAGAACCATCAAATTACTGACGGGAACTAAATACAAGGTCGACGTGGTCGTTAAACCGGGAGCAGTTGAGGCGACGTGAGTAGATAATGGTTTATCTATTAGTAAGTGAACTTACATTATTGATCCTCTCATTTTGATGGTATCGTTTGCATTAACGTTGAACCAGAATAGCCTAGGTTTATTTTGTGTTGTTGTGATGTAAAATGACAAATGACCAATACCATAGTATTGGTAACATATCACTTTGACATATACAAGACAATAATGCTAAATGATTATTTTAGACTACATCTCATTGTACTTGCCTTTTTTTTTTTTTTTTTTTTTTAAATAGTCTACCATGGTGCTTATAGTGAAATAAAAAATGAAAATAACTGAAAGCAACTAAAAATTTTGGATGTAACATCTCGTGATTGCTACACATCCATATGGGATGTCATGATTGTAGGGCTTATCCTACAGGATTGTGTCTACATGTCATGCACTGACAGAGGGAGCTGACAGATTGCTTCCTTTGGCAGTCAAATCCAGACGATTAAGGCATCAACCATGTCTGACTGACTGCATGTTGTAATGCGTGTAGTATCCTATTCTGTGCTACACATACATCTACAGATATCTGGGCTAAGATGTCTGCCAAATCAAATAGATATTGCAATCTGAATAATCTTGAGTTTCTGTTTTATTTAAAAGAGCTATTCTATCATATCCATATATTCACTTAATGCACACAATGTGAATAAGTTTTTTGATAGCTATCATGATCAGGAAATCATTAACAATCAATGGTAGGCTCCCATAGTACCATTAGCTACAGTTTTAGCTCCTGACGTTTATCTTTGGTTGGCTCTCCATTCCTCAGATCCATGACTGTTGGCGGCGTGACTTTCCCTTTGGAGCAGCAGTCTAAAGACCCTCAGTCTGTAGTGTACACTGGCATGTATGACACAGAGGGAGTGACACACACCAAAAGTGGAGAGAGGCAACCTGTTCAAGTCAACATACAGGTGAGAATCGCTTTTGAAAGAGTGATTGATTGTTTATGAGCTATGAGGTTTAATTTCAGTTTGAATTTTCTCTTAGAAATAAGAAGTGCACCAATGCACCCAACACAGAGCCTATAAATACATCCTAAAAGGCTGAAGAAGAACATAAGGGTTCTTTATTGCCATCTGTGGTTCCATTAAGAACCTTTAACATCAATAGAATCTTTCCATTCCACAAAAGGTTCTTTATAGTGGAGAAAGGAGTTATTCAGATTAGGCTGTTAAAGGATTAGTTCACTTCTGGATGAAAATTTCCTGATAAGTTACTCACCCCCATGTCATCCAAGATGTTCATGTCTTTCTTTCTTCAGTGGAAAAGAAATGAAGGTTTTTGAGGAAAACATTCCAGGATTTTTCTCCATATGGTGGACTTCACTGGGGTTCAACGGGTTGAAGGTCCAAATGTCAGTTTCAGTGCAGCTTCAAAGGGCTCTAGAGATCCCAGACGAGGAATAAGAGTCTTATCTAGAGAAACCATCGGTCATTTTCTAAAAAAAAAAAATTATATACTTTTCTAACCACAAATGCTCGTCTTGCACTGCTCTGCGATGCGTCACGCATTACGTAATCACTTTGGAAAGGTCACGCGTGACATAGGCGGAAGTAACGATCCAGTGTCTACAAAGATAATGTGCAAAGACTAAGTCAAATGGCCTTTACAAAAAAAAAGGTAAAACAATGATGTCAAACGATTTTGAAGTTGGAGGAGAAAATGAGATGGAGTTTTTCGCCCTACCGCGGTACACGTGACCTTTCCAACATGATTACTTAATGTGGAGCATCGCAGAGCAGTGCAAGACGAGATTTCTAGTTAAAAAGTATATAATTTGTATTTTTTTTAGAAAATGAGTGATGGTTTCTCTAGATAAGACCCTTATTCCTCGTCTAGGATCGTGTAGAGCTCTTTGAAGCTGCACTGAAACTGACATTTGGACCTTCAACCCGTTGAACCCCAGTGAAGTCCACTATATGGAGAAAAATCCTGGAATGTTTTCCTCAAAAACCTTCATTTCTTTTCGACTGAAGAAAGAAAGACATGAACATCTTGGATGACATGGGGGTGAGTAAATTACCAGGAAATTTTCATTCTGAAGTGAACTAATCCTTTAAAATGTTCACTGAAGGTGTTTTCACACTTGATCCTTTTCAGGGGTCTGGGCCCGTTTCGCGTGATTTTTTTCATATGTGAACACTCCAAACGATCTCAGAGCCAATCTGAACACAAACCGCTCTGGGCTTACTTGATTTTTCCATTCGTGAATTCCAGTGTAGTTTGGTCATCAGATACCTCCGTACAAATCAGCTGTTCATCATGGCTGCGTCTTCTCTCAGATCTCTACAAATTATTTGTTCACAAAGTACACTTTTTTATTGTGATATGAACTGCTTCCAAGCTGTGTAAGAGAGGCGCGCCTGCATGCCTTGCCTTCCGGTGTTATGAGCGCACACACCTAGCGCATGCACAGAAAACCTGCTGTCACAGCACGTGTACTAAACTGAATTATCTGTAGCGTCTTATTCCACGTTTAAAGTGTCAAAAAACTCTTCACATAAACAGGCTTTGTCTTAAGTGAATGTATCTGGGAAAGAAATCGTGTATGTTTTTCAGTATATTGGATCAAAATAAAAAACCTAAATAAATGTTATTTACAAAGATGGATGTGAGATATAGTGCAAGAATAAGTGTGAAACCCAAACAAAGTGTGAAAACACCCTGAAAGGTTCTTCTAAGGTATTGCTGCAAGAACACCCTTTGGAAGTGAGTGTAAAAATAAGAGTTGCACCTGATGTGTTGTTTCTGTGCCTGCCAGTTCACTCAGGCAGGTCTTTTTGAGACCGTCTGGCAGGTCAAGTTCTACAACTACAACAAGAGGGACCACTGCCAGTGGGGGAACAGCTTCAACAGCATCGAGTACGAGTGTAAACCCAACGACACACGCACCCTCATGTGGATCAATAAAGAGCTGTTTCTGTGAACGACGTGTGAAGTGTGTGTGTCAACTGTGACAGAAGACAATCTTATGAAGACCTCCCTAAACGTCACACTGCCCATTGTCCTAGAAATATGAATCAGTGGTTCCTGATAGTGTAGGGCTGTAACCTTTCCTAAGAACTGATTAGAGAGTTGTGATGAATTTACAAGAAAGAGTTTTACTGGATTTGTCTGCTGGAAAATCAGATCACTGTATTTGAGCTGCACTTTACCCTGTTTGTTGTAGTGTTGTCTTTTTTCGCAGTTCCTTCCAGCTGTCTACCTCTGAAGAACCCATGAGGATGAAGTTTACTTTTATATGAGTTTACATATTTTATATAGATTTTATGATAGAATTGTTATTATACCGTTTGTTAATGTAGCATTTTCATAGTAAATTTTACTCGTATGAATATACCTTCTATAGTGTGTCTTTTTATGAGTATTTTGTCATGGTGCATTGTGGTATATGTGCAATAATTGTAAGTGGATGTATTTTTCAATGTTTTTGCATTTTTCAAAATGGCAATATTCTATCAAATAAAAAGAGTGAGTGGTCTCAGACTTTTTACGGACAAGTTTCAGCATGCATGGAGCATCACGCAGAGCAGAGGTTTTTAGAAAGCAGTGCCATTGTGGAAATACCCCTATTTTTACTCACAGTTGATTTATCCCTCAGCTGATAATGTTCCAATAGGTTTACCCAGATAATGTGATTATCATTTGGCTGTTCATATGATCTCCACATGGACGCCAGCAGGTGGCGCTGCAGCCTAGTGTTGTTGAAATATCAAGAAGATTAGGTTTTAGTATGTCCATGAAACATGTTAAGAAGACCTTCACATCTTAAATGAGCTAAGACCGTAAGACCACGTTAAGACCTTGAAGTAAGTTGGGGTAAGACCACTTTAAAACCGTAGTAAACCTAAAGTCTTAAAGTGTTGATGAAATCTCAATCAGATTATAAATGTGTAAAAACAGTATGCCCATCTCACAGATGTGTGAATATAACATCAGACAAATAGCCACATGAGAAATTTTGTTATAATGCTGCCTATGATGGTCTGTTTGTATAAAGAAGTCAGAATTACAGTATCAATACTACTTTCATTTTAAAATGTGATGCTTGAATTTTCAGTCTTGCTATGCAGTTTAAACTGTAATAGTTCTTAATTCAAATTTAATTACATTTTTGTGTTTAGGAAATCACTTCTATATAAGGGTATACCAGATTTTCAGAATGCTCTGTCAATAGAATAAAATATTCTATAGAGTAAATTGTGATATTTTCAGTTATAATTATTGCATTAAACAGGGGCTATTTAATCAATATGTCAAGTCAAATCAACTAATACAGCAAAACATCACAGAATTCATTCTGATGTTTGTGCTTCTCAGGGATATTACAAAAGGGGGGCATAGAATGTTTTAAAGTCCCCCTGTGGTGAAAATCAAGTTTTTAATGTTGTTTATATCTCTGTGTGGTGTTTTTTAACATGATTTAAGACAAACCATGTGCAAATTCATAAGTCAACACCATTGCTGAGTATTTTCTCTTTAAAACGGCAGTGATCTAAAGACAGTCTCAAACCTGCGCTTTGAAATTGCTGGTGTTTCTGACGTCACAAACTACCTTGTAACCAATCACGTCAACGTGCCGGCGGACTTTAGCATATTATTAACTGACCGCTGAAGCAGGGGAGTCTCAAGAGGTTATCCAGGTATATTTTTCTATTGATATGAAAAATCGATGGATTTAGCAGTATAGTGGGTGTATGATGTATATTACGAAGTTATGATGAACCATATGCCTTTCTCCACTGATGTTCTGAGTTTTTTAAAGCGTTTCTAAGGATATTGATTGTTAGAAGACAGCTGTCTGACTCGCGAATAGGAACATGGTTTGTGTAACATTAGCAACACGTTATTAGCTGTTTGATAACATACTCAAGCAGAAAGCTAATCATATTACCATTATGTGTCCGACGTTGTAAAAAGTGATACCAATGTGCAGCATTTACATCAGTAAGTTGACCGAGTGGATCTCATCTGAGCTCGTGCGAGTGAGTGGAGGCGGGGCTAATTATCATATTCATAGATCAGTGTATATTAAGCAAGGGCGTAGTTATATTTAAGCTATTTTAAGGCATGAATACATTTTTTCAAAGGAAAAAAACTTTTAATATGTCATTTTGGTGATGAAAGACGAGTTTTAAATAATTATTGACTACATGGGGACTTTAATATATTGGAATAGGAAGGACATGAAAATTAACTGCAGAGTAAGAATGACTCAAACTCCAGTGATGGCGCATTCAAGTCATGTCGGAAAGATTTACGAGTTGAACGCACATGAAAGCCACCAAGAAGTCGTAAATACGAGTGGGAAGCTCGGGATTTTCTTTAAGCCCTGATCTTTATGAGTTGTGGGCGTGTCAGCGAGGAATACCACAATATTTATATATGTATATACCAGTGACATTGTCAGGCTTTTTTATTTACATCAAGATAAGCTAATTGCCTGAACAAAATATATAGCATTATAATAATAGCCTTTGTAACGATAAACTTTACAGTGATTTCATCAATTAATTAAACTCATTAAAAAGCAAAACACACATAATACTCATTCTTTGTTCTATATTTTCTATTAGTAAAGTTTAAAAACATTGCTGTATTTTTGTGTAGTTAATTAAGAGAAGGCTCCGATGAAAGTGATTTGAACGCACCTGACGTCGTAAACACGACTTCTCAACTCGTAAATACGAACTTCCCAGGAGGATTTGACTTGAACCAGTTCGCCTGCGTTGTGAACGGACCCTCCATGAGCAGCTGGTAATGGTTAAATGTTAAAATGGCTTGCCATAGCTGGTATGCAAATTGTCGTGTGTGTGTTCGTGTGTGTTTGTGTGAGGGTGAAGGCAGTGGGTGGGGCTAAGGTTTCCCGTATGTAGTGTACCGAAGGACCGCCTATCAGCGCTTCTTTGCCCCGCCTCTTTCGGCCTTCGTCCAATAGCAGCGAGCCTCCTCCGCTCCTCCCTCCCTCCCCGCCCTGCGGCTCTTCCTCGCGTCGCTGCTGCAGTAAAACCCACGGAAACAGACGGAAAATAGGTTAACGCTGCTGCTGTGTCAAAACCAGCCTTTTCTGTACAAAACAACGAGACCAAGAGCAGAATTTTCCTCTTATATTTGTGCTTTCATTTATTGCTGTTCATTTCCGAGGGGGAATTCCGTCGCACAGGCAGCAACATGGTAAGGAACACATTTGCAGCACTGTAAACAAATAGCCGATATCATAGTTTCAAACGCATCCTACATGCACTGGGCAACAAATTGTGTAGCTAAGCTGTCCTAACACGAAGATTTGTGTGTTTCCTATTGTGCATCATTTGCCAGGTTGTGAATGTGTGTATCTATTGTTAGCCTATTTCATGCAAAGTGGTTGCAAAGCCATCGCAGAAATAAATGCTTACCTGAGTCAGACAGGACTGAATGTACCTTGTGTGATGCTGTTTGGCATTTAAAGTTAAAGCCAGAGCTATTAAATATGACATCAGTCAGTTATCCCAGAAGCAAATATCTCTATTTACAGTATTGTGATAAATAAGAGATTTGTTCTCTTATGCATGCCAGAAGGCACAGGTTGTTTACTCCTCATTTCACCCATTTTAATAGCAAATTATGTAGTTATGCATTGTTTAATATATCTGAAAGGGTGCAGTATTATGTATTCAGCCATCATGATCATTTGTAGTGAAGCGCTTCATGTCCATATTACAAAAAATGCTGTGATCTGATGGTAATACCATGATACTGAATGATTACCATATTCATATACTATAGTATTTACATGGTACTTTAAAGAATACCATGGTTCAGAAAGCATGGTAATGCTACAGAGATCCACAGTATTGTCTAAATGTGCCATCTTCATCATCACCAATGTAGTAAATGTTTGTTCTCTCTGTAGTGAAACTTTGCTACTCATTCGCACAGCAGAATCTCATTACACTTGGTTAATAACGTCATGATTGACAGATTGGGCAATGCAAGCCAAGAAGATGCCATTATAGCAATCCGCCTGAATCACTTTCTGTGAGTTGACATAAACGTAAAGTATTATTTGCTGACAAGTCCACATGGATTTCCACTTAGACTTGGATGAATATTACGTGTATTGAGATTTACAATATGTAACTAGAGACAGGAATCAGTACAGATTGTATGTAAGTCCTTGACATCAGATCAGCGGTTAACCACTGCAGATTAGTGAAAGATGAGGCACTGTGTGTGAATGCTTTCATTTAAGTTAAAGGGATAGGTCACCCAAAAATGAAAATTATCCCATGATTTACTCACCCTCAAGCCATCCTAGGTTTATACGACAATCTTCTTTCAGATGAACACAAACCGAGATATATTTAAAAATATCCTTAGTCCACCAAGGTTTCTAATGGTTGTGAATGGTAACCCACATTCTGAAGACAGAAAAAATGCATCCATCCATAAAAAAAGTAATCCATACGGCTTCAGGGGGTTAATAAAGGCCTTTTGAAGCGAAGGGATGTGTTTTTGTAAGAAAAATATCCATATATAAAAATTTATAAATTCGAATAACGAGCTTCCGGTGGATGACCGTACGCAGAATGCGCACGTCAATTTGGGTGGAAGAGCAACCTTTGACCCGAACGCAATGACGAACGTAGAGGCGAAAAGGAGAGAGCAAAACAAAACACTGATCACAAATTAGAAGTCTAAAACGAGAAATTTTGAAGAGAAATGTCGGAGGATTTCGATATAAGAGAAGAAAGAGGAGCTTGAGTTTGTTGCTTAGCCATTTTTGTTTGAACCGTGAGAAGCTTACGATACTCCTGCATCCTGCGTCATACATCGCGTCAGAGGATTACTCATTTGGCGCAAGTCAACTTGCGCATTCTGCGTGCGGTCGTCCACCGGAAGCTCGTTATTCGAATTTATAAAGTTTTTATATATGGATATTTTTCTTACAAAAACACATCCCTTCGCTTCAAAAGGCCTTTATTAACCCCCTGGAGCCATATGGATTACTTTTTTTTATGGATGGATGCATTTTTTCTGTCTTGAGAATGTGGGTTACCATTCACAACCATTATAAACCTTGGAGGACTAAGGATATTTTTAAATCTATCTCGGATTGTGTTCATCTGAAAGAAGATTGTCATATAAACCTACGATGGCTTGAGGGTGAGTAAATCATGGGACAATTTTCATTTTTGGGTGAACTATCCCTTTAACTGGAACAAAAACTAGGTCTGGCCTACCGTGTTCTGTTCCAGGTCTTCAGGGGTTCGGCGTTTCAATAAAACTGTGTGCCATAGTCTGTCTTTTTCTGGAAGAGTCTTGTGACGGACGGACAGCAGTAGGGAGGGTGTCATGTCAAAACACAAGGCTGTCAACTTGAGGTCAAACAGCAACCTTGAAATGTCGAGTTTGTGTTGTGACATGTTGGGAAAAGAAACTAAATATCGATCTTTAAGTTGAATGTGGTCCTGCTGCTTGTTCAGTGCCTTACATAATTATCCAGACCCTTGACTGTTTCATTAACGATATTATGACTATTGCATTGGTGTTATGTATTATAATTGTACATTATAATTATGTACAAATTACATTTTTAGGGCTTTGTGAAATCTATTTTATTTTTTCCCCAAAGTCTGTGTTTTCTAGGGCTGGGACAATAAATTGTTGAATCGCAAATTCAGAAATGATTCTGGATCGATTCTGAGATTTTCCGAATGCATCATGATTCTCTCTGGAATCGATTCTGAGCTTAATTTTTGGCAATACGTGCTTTAGAAACAGCATTACTCTGCTCTCTTCCAATTCCTTCCACTTGAACCTTCTATAAAATAATCATTCATAAAGTTCGAAAAGGTTGAAGCGAATTACAAGGGCGTTTGCAGTGGGCTGTTTACATCAATTTTGCGCCATAAAAGCATTCTGAGGTGCAAGTACATTGTCAGACTCAGCCGAACGCACGAGTGCTCTTCTTCATGAGCATTTGAGCGTGTGGTTAAAAACTAGCCTAGAGCGCCATCTGCTGTTAAAAACTAAGCTCAGAATCGATTCAAGAGAGAATCGCGATGCATTCGGAAAATCTCAGAATCGTTCCACGAATCGAGATGAATCGATTCATTCTCCCAGCCCAAGTGTTTTCTAGGGGTGAAACTATTCTCGGTAAAAAAACGAACCGTATCGTTCTGCACACTCGGTTCGGCACGCAGTTGCACCGGGGTTCATCTCATATCTGACGACGCATACGCATCTATAATATGGTTTGTAGAAAATAAATAAAACAGACAGAGTTAGGCTAATGTATGTTTCTGTCGATGTATACGCATTCTGGCTTCCCCTAAACTTTGTTCAGTGCGAGTGCTGCATACTCTATCCACCTGTTTCCACAGGGCGCTACTGTAAAAAAGAACGTGGGTACAACTTCCGGTGAGGCGCCGGAAGTAGCATACCAATGGTATTTTGTGTGCTAATTAGCGAAGAGTCTAAGTGTTTTTCGGATCATTGTTTACTTTCTAAAGTTGCAAACCTTAATGAGAGATGTCGTTATGGCTCTCAGGGACAACATTTCAGTTTAGTACATTTATTAGTTAATAATATAACAATACAATAAACAGTTTTCGTGCCCTTAATTGTCCTTTACTTTACTGACCTTCCACAAAAGTGCTGCAGCATGACTACAAGAGCGTCCTGGCCCTGAAACACATGAACAACCCGCTGTCTGTTCTTCACCTGTCACTGATGCTAGCACCAAAGCCTTATGATGTGATGTTTTATTCATTCTGGTGTCGCGTGTGCCAGAGCCAGTCGCGTTTCCACTGTCATATATGCGATGCTAAAGGCTATTTATGTTAACCATTGCGATAATAAATACACACGTTTATGGAAAATACCAGAGACTGCTTGAGGAACGTAGACAATTCTTGTATGATTATAATCGTGTATTTATTTGGTTTAATGTTTTATCTGTCTCTTCCCTGTGCCTTTGTTGATACCGGATGCATACGCATATCTTTCACAGATTCACACTCCGGTTAACTTGTATAACTCATAACTCCTGTTTTCCTCTCATGAGCTCCCTCTGTTGTTCTGGCTGAAAGGATCAGGATAGATAGACAGGAGAGATCGCTCAAACGTCCTCGAATTGCAATCATCACATAATTTAGAGGAAAATTAATAGAAATGCTCAGAAAAGTGACGTAAACATAGGGTATGTTATCAGTATATTTCTAAATGTGTAAGCCTTTGGACTTAAAAACCGTAACCTCTTGTGATCGTAAATGAATGGAAGCAGGTGCAACTGAATAGGTATGTGTTTTCTTTTTATGTCAATATAAATATCAGTTAGATTTAGCATGATTGATGTGCACTCCTGACATAAATTAATAAATTACTGTTACTGTAACATTTTTTATTGTAAAACATTGTTCAAATATTGATGCTGGAATCTTAAATCTTTAAGTAAAAGCCAAACGTTCGGAAGTTTGGATCGCTAAATCTTGAATGACTGTCAACTGTTGAATGAATGAGTGTCACGTCCAGCTTGTTTACTTTGAACCGGAAAGTAACTTTTGACGCAAGGCCTCATGGGGCGTAGGAAACTTGTGGATATGAGCAGTCATTTACGCCGTCATCACACGGGTGTTGACAGCGCGCGAGCGCAGGTGAGACCTGAACAGCACACGTTGCTATCTGCGTTTAAACTAAACTCATTTAAGACTTGCCAATTTAAACATTCGAGTGCAAGGCGCGAAAAATAACTTAGTGCGCGCTGTGAGAAGATTTGTGCACTCATCCGAAGCGCGCACGCAGAAGCGCGTGTACAGCGCACAAATATTGAGGTCTCTTTCAAGTCTTGTGCTTGAACGGACAAATTCACACAAAATGATGTCAACATGCCCGTCTTGGCGAGTATTCTAGCAAGCTTAGTAGGTTATGTCTTAAGTGAACTTATACACACTCGAAAGAACGCCCGTGTTCAGTATCAGTGTACTGATCCGTGCATTGTGTCTTAAAGAGACAGCAGCCCTTGCATTCCTGCTGTCTGAATGTGTTTTTAATGTTAATCAAACAACAAAAGACAAGGAAATCACTCATTTCTTAGAACTGAATAGTAACTTAATAATTAATAATGATTGATCTTTATTTAATTTATACAGTGAAGATTACGCAATGTTGTTTTTCATTTTATTAGCTACTTTATTCAATTTCTGTACCTGAAACTGGATACATGAAAAACCTGAAAAGCTTTATGTATTTGTATCTTTGCTTTACTGTATTTATTTGTGCTGTTTGATTATTTGTTCTTATATTTTCTTTATTTTTATTTGACAGTAGTAATTTTTTACCTGAACATAGCACATACCGAACCGTACCGAAACCGTGAGCCTAAAACTGCGATACAAACCGAACCGTGAGTAATCTGAACTGTTGCACCCCTAGTGTTTTCCATTTCAATTTTTGCTGGATTCTGTTTTAATGGTTAAATTAAATTTTAATGATCAAAAAGCATGTCTAATCAGTTAAAACTTTAACAATTTATTATTTATAAACACATATACAATAATAGTGCACTATGAAATGTACTGTGTTGTCTGTTTAAATGATTCTGGATTTATGATTTATTACCAGGAGGTGGTAATGACATGAAATTAGGAGTGTAACGATACCCTTATGTCATGATTTGATACATATCACAATACTGAACTCACAAAACAATATTATTGCGATACTCCAAGACATGGTAAAAGGATAACAAAAAATGTACTGTTGATTAAAATGCTAAATTTGGTATTACATTGGGGGTGAAAATGAATAGGCTTGGACCCAATGCACAGGACAATGGTGACACCAGAATAAAAATATTCATGATTCTAACGCTGAAACACAGATTTATTTTAGATGAATATGTTTGCACTCTGTCACTGATTAGATATATTTAAAATAATGTAGGCCACTTTTTACTGGTAACACAAGACATTTGGCATTATCAGGACCCACAAATATTTCTCTATTGCATTATTATACATTATATTCAACATTATATATAATGGTTTAATTACTGTATTAGTAGTTTAAGTACTGACACTAAAATTCTGTAAACTTTCTCATTTTGTTTTAAAAAAGTTTTAATTATTTTATTATTATTAGCCTATTACTTTGCGAAGTAAAATCTGCTGTACAATAGTAATATATTTCTGTCACAATTTCTTGGAATTAAGCCAAACCTTTGTCTTTTATTATGTTAATTGGCCGTCATGGTGTCCTTTGAGTTTGTGTGTGTATATGATATGACAATATTTTTATCAAATGAAATGTGTAGTACACAAACTACACCGCTCTTTCCCTCAGAGACACACAGAACATTCATAATTAAATAGTGTTTTTGTGCTTTAATATTCACAGTCAGACATATTGTGATTTGATCAAGTGTACAGCCCTGTGTTTGATTTACTCATCCACAATTTGTCAAATTCCTTAACATTCCATGTTATACTGTAAATTTCATTTTTCATGACTGGATTCCACAATTCCGTCTGCTTTTTCCGCATTACTGAAATCATACATCTCTAGATTTACTTCAGGCGCTAAAGAATTAGTATTAGTAGTAGTAGTCTGCCTGAACATGGTTTCAAGCAAGGGCTGAAAAGGTTTTGCTAGACTTTTCACTAGACATCATAAGACCTGGTGTTTAATGCAGTTTATTCTGTCAAGAACCGCCCACCTGAACAGGAAGAGCCGTCTGTCTGACATGTAAAGTGATCCATCACAGTTTGTATTGTTCCTACGTGGAGTTTAGATCAATAGGAATGCTAGCCGATAGCTTTCTCCAGGTATTACACACACACTCACACACACACACACTCACACACACACACACACACACACACACACACACACACACACACACACACACCAGCATTACTGAAGCGGAGGCCTGCTATCAGGCAGTACTGCTGTATGTGAGCATTAGTCATTTATTGTGGGCATCATGAAAGAGAATGAAGAACAATCATATTGGTTCTCTCCCCTTTATTACTCATGCTTGCAATTTTACCTTTAGTAGGAAATAATAATCTTTAGTTTGAGGGCTGATGTATTCAGCTCTCAGCCAGAGTTTCGCGAATATCAGAATCTAATCTGCTTCAAGTTTTATGAAGCTGGGAGAATCTTACAGAAACCATTCAGTTCAACTCAGTTTATTTTTATTGCGCTTTCCGCAATATGTATTGTTTCAAAGCAGCTTCACAGAAAATGCTTGCTTCAGTGGTACAATATCAGTCAGAGATGAGTGTGTCAAAGTAACGTCCATATGGCAGCGATGCACAGCTTTGCTATAATACAGGTTATATGGTTAGTTAGCATGTCACGATTATTAAATAAGAGTCTGATCACGATTATTTCAGACAACTGTGATTATTGCGCTCTTTAAGAAGGCACAAGGTGAAGAGACAGACCAAACAACATAAGCCCCTTTAAAGGGGTCCTATAATGCCTATTTCACAAGATGTAATATAAGTCTCTGGTGTCTCCAGAATGTGTCTGTGAAGTTTCAGCTCAAAATACCCCTGCTGATCATTTATTATAGCTTGTCAAATTTGACCCTATTTGGGTGTGAGCAAAAACACGCCGTTTTTGTGTGTGTCCCTTTAAATGCAAATGAGCTGCTGCTCCCGGCCCCCTTTCCAGAAGAGGGCGGAGCTTTAACAGCTCACGCTTCGGTTGCTCAACAACAACAAAGCTGGAGAATCTCACGCAGCCAAAATGAGGATTGTCAGTAACGGTGTTCAGCCTTACATTGTTCAAACCGGAGTCGACACTGATGGAGAGACTCAGGAAGAAGTTACAACTTTTAGAATGAAACTGGATGTTTCTGAACGGTTAGTGGATAAATTTATGTAGTTGCTGTGGAGTCGATTCAACTCATCCACTAGCATGTGCCGTCATGTTAATCTTTTGTGCAAATCCAGTGTTGAATTGACCCTCGTTTGTGAAGCAGTCCGGCGTAAAATGACGGCATCAACAACACTCTACTACAACAACTCTTCCTCTTCTCTAAAGCAGCCCAACATGGCCTCACCCCCTTTATTGTGTGTTCTCGGGGGCGGAGTTTATGTAAATTTTAGGGTTAGTGATGAAGAAGCTTGTTGTAGTCCCTACCAGCCGTTTGTTGTAGTCCTTAGAGATTTCTGTAAAAGAAAATATCTCTCTTTGCATTGAACTTTGAGCGTCATAACTTTGCAGATGTTGTTTATGCTCAAACAGCAACATTACACACTAACTAAAGTTAAAAACGTCAAATCATAATCAACCACCCCTTTAACACATACAGTCTTTACCAATGGTGCTTTTCCACTGCATGGTACTGGTCAGTACGACTCACTTAAATAGTACCACTTCTTCTGAGGTTCCAAGCGTGCCGTACCGATACTAAAATGTGACGTGTAAACACTGCAGATCACTGATTGGTCAGAGAGTCGTCACTATCCGCGTCATTGGACTTGTGACACAAGACACCAAACCCGCTAGCAGCAGCAGCCACCGCAGCATCATTTGTTCACACAGCTTTTTTTAAACGACCGCTGCACGCGACTTGAAAAACGAAATTGCTGAATCGTGGTCAGTAGACGAGGTGCAGACGTTCCTTTCATTGGTAGCCGAGGAGCGTTTGTGTCGCGTTTAAGATGATGTCACAGCAGTAGCGGCGGCGTCGTGAGAAATCGAATCCCCCCCAGGAACTGGGTCTCCTTTAGGACCCAGGTGGTTATGACTGATCAGAAGTTGTTATCCTGATGTCTTGATTAATTATAATCTATTTCACTATTTTATGATGTTTATTACATTAAGTGCACAAACAACATGCTTCTAATATAAAATGAATGCCTATGTATTGCATAATAAAACAAAATGGAATCACAACCATGCCAAAAAAATTATTATTTTATAAGGATAAGGATTGTTGCAACATGCTATGTTCTGTAAAAAAAAAAAATAATTTAATAATAATTTTACACAATAATAAAAAATGTGGTATCGTAAATAATAATACTAATACATTTTTAGTAAATAAATTGTCATGCTAAGTACACACAAACATTAATTTGAAACATGTAATTGGGAACTACACCATCAGGCATAACATTATGACCACCTTCCTAATATTGTGTTGGTCCCCCTTTTGCTACCAAAACAGCCCTGACCCGTCGAGGCATGGACTCCACTAGACCCCTGAAGGAGTGCTGTGGTATCTGGACCAAGATGTTAGCAGCAGATCCTTTAAGTCCTGTAAGTTGCGGGGTGGAGCCTCCATGGATCGGACTTGTTTGTTCAGCACATCCCACAGATGCTCGATTGGATTGAGATCTGAGGAATTTGGAGGCCAAGTCAACACCTCAAACTCGTTGTGCTCCTCAAACCATTCCTGAACCATTTTTGCTTTGTGTCAGGACGCATTATCCTGCTGAAAGAGGCCACAGCCACCAGGGAATACCGTTTCCATGAAAGGGTGTACATGGTCTACAACAATGCTTAGGTAGGTGGTACGTGTCAAAGTAACATCCACATGGATGGCAGGACCCAAGGTTTCCCAGCAGAACATTGCCCAAAGCATCACACTGTCTCCGCCGGCTTGCCTTCTTCCCATAGTGCAACCTGGTGCCGTGTGTTCCCCAGGTAAGTGACGCACACGCACCCGGCCATCCACATGATGTAAAAGAAAACCTGATTCATCAGACCAGGCCACCTTCTTCCATTGCTCCGTGGTCCAGTTCTGATGCTCACATGTCCACTGTTGGCTCTTTCGGTGGTGGACAGGGGTCAGCATGGTCACCCTGACTGGTCTGTGTCTATGCAGCCCCATATGCAACAAACTGTGATGCACTGTGTATTCTGACACCTTTCTATCAGAACCAGCATTAACTTCTTGAGCAGTTTGAGCTACAGTAGTTCGTCTGTTGGATCGGACCCGGGCCAGCCTTCGCTCCCCACGTGAATCAATGAGCCTTGACCGCCCATGACCCTGTCGCCGGTTCACCACTGTTCCTTCCTTGGAGCACTTTTGATAGATACTGACCACTGCAGACCGGGAACACCCCACAAGAGCTGCAGTTTTGGAGATGCTCTGACCCAGTCGTCTAGCCATCACAATTTGTCCCTTGTCAAACTCGCTCAAATCCTTACGCTTTCCCATTTTTCCTGCTTCTAACACATCAACTTTGAGGACAAAATGTTCACTTGCTGCATAATATATCCACCCACTAACAGGTGCCGTGATGAAGAGATAATCAGTGTTATTCACTTCACCTGTCGTTGGTCATAATGTCATGCCTGATCGGTGTATATTGGAAGCAAAAAACATACCTAATATAATATAAGCTAGCTAACAGGCTAATAGGGTAGGCTTAGATGAATGCTATGCTAGTACATAAGCTAACTAAAAAACAGTAAGAACAAGAAATCCTTGATTTCACAACCTATAGCTTCAGTTATATACAAGTATATGAACCATGTAATTTAAAAGACATTAATGGTTATTATAATGCATTTTAAATTATATAAATCGTAATGTGATTTTGCAGGAATTGTAATCAGGCGCTAAAAATACTACCCATTAAAAGTCTGTTGAACCAATGGGATCACTCAGGGTCCTAAAGGAGACCTGATTCCTGGGGGGACTCGATTTCTCACCACAAAGGCGCAACTATAATGATCAATCTATAATCCCACCCACTTTGAAGCGGTATAACTGTAGTGGAAAAGAAAACTGAGCCAAAGTAAAGCGAGCCGAGTCGTAACACACTGTAAAAAGCACCATAAATTGCTGAAAAATTGCCGTTTAGAGATCATATGTCCGTGTATATACCAGAAAATACAAAATTAAGATATAATTTGCATTAAACATGAAGTCTGTTTTTTTTTTTTTTGCAATGGAACATTTTCCTTTTAAATTTTCATCACTTTATGAGTTCAGATGGTTAACGTTTTTACTCATGCAGCTTATTCTCAATAGTGATTTTCATAATTAGAGAATTAAAGGCTGTACAACAGATACAGACCCTTTTGATCCAGATATTGCTCGGCATGAGCAAAATGGACAGTTATAAGTAGCGTCTCCAGCCATGAAACGTTTGTCATTCTGTCTGTTTCCACCTTGTTATTGAAGATGTTTCAATGAGTTTTGTTTGTATTTAGTTATGTTTTGCTTTGCCAGATGCAAGTGTGTCCGTTCATTGTGCAGTGCATATTTTGTGCGGTCTAATTGACTCTGAATGCTGAATGCATTATTTATGAACTGCGCTGAGTGTTTGCCTCTTAGGCTTCCCAGACAATGTTCAGCCCACTAAAGAGTTCATTTACATCTCAGAAGAGCCCTCTAATGATTCAGGAGTTCATTTAAAACTCTGTGTTTTCCTGTCTATTTTCTCTTTTTTGAACTGCAAGGCATCATTTGTTCTCATAAGCTCACAGATAGTAAGTCTGCTGTGAATTGTCACTGCTCTAATTCATGTTCAGTTTGGGCTCAGGGGATCTGATATTAATAACCAAGTCCAACTCTTCAAAAACACTTCAGATGTTGTTTTTCTGCAGCTTTGAATTTGCATATATTGCATCTGTTTTCACAGTTGGTTTCATAGGTTTGTGCTGTTTCATCTAATCTGTTCATCTCAAAGGAAGCAAGTCTTTTACTAGACAAAACCACCAAGTGTAATGCAGAATCAATATAACTGTTGTGTGATTAATAAATAAGGCAAATGTCTTCTGATTGTAGAAGGATTATGAGTTTTAATTGAGCCTAAAATGCCTGAAATAGTGCTGAGCGACAAAACCATGTCCAGATCAAATCTCACACCAAAATCAAGACAAGAAATAATATTTTAAACATAAGAAAATCAATTACTTTTACTTTCGACAAGCAGAAATTACCCCAAATTCCTATTATTCTCATTCGCACCTACCGAAGGTGGCGCCAGCACCTGATTTGGTGTTTTTTTTTGTTTTTTTTGTTTTTTTTAATCAGAAAGGTAATGTAATCATATACTATTGTTTTGCATTAATAAGTGCAGTTACTAATAATATTACATGTTTATTCATTGGAAATTTGACATTAAAGCACTGAGCTTGAATTGAGATGCAGATAAAATAAAATGTTATCTTATTGCAGCTGGATCTGCTACTGTGCCTTATACAGGACCCAGTCTGCTTTATGTCCATGGTTATCTGTCTTCAGTGTGTAATGTTTCTGTTTGATCATGAAAAAGCTCTGCAAAGTCCCTCCAGCAGGAGTTCTTCTCTATATCAGTGTCAGTGTTTCTGAACTCCCTGAAACGCCTCCATTGTAGTCTTGAGTTTTCTTCACAATATTCCTCATTTAAATAATTCATACGCAGAATAAAGGGGCGGGGCCTGGTTGAGTTAGTTAGTAGTGTGTTGAACCTGGCGGTTATGGTAAGGGGTGGGACATTTTCCAAACACCAATCACAACACACTGCTCCAGCCGACCAATCAGAGCACACTGTGCTTTTCAGAAGGAGGGGCTTCATAGAGACAGGAACTAAACTGAGCGTTACTGACAGACTGGGAAGAGAGGAGCTGCAACAATGGAGAATATGAGGAAAATAATCAACATTCAAGCATGAAAAACAAAAAAAATAAGGATAGCTTTTCTTAACAGGAAAGTCCTAGTCCACCCTCATCCCAGCTGGAACTCCCCAGCAGTGGCGTGTCTCTCATGGCAGATTGGCGTCTCTGTTGTGAGTGGGCAGCGCAGCGGCTGCTGTGGGGGTTCAGGATAGTCTATACAGCGATCAGCAGCTCCTCTCGCTGCAGATCAGATGGTTCGTTCCACAAACCCACGCTGCTGCGTAACATCAAGCCGAGAGACACATCGACACATCACACATTCAGAGTGACAGAGTGCAAATGCTTGCTGTTCTGTGAAAACAAAAATTCAGGCCTAAAATGCTTAATCACTGTAAAAAAAATTATTGTTTTATTATTGAGTTTGTTTTAAAATACTGTTTCAGTCTTTAAAATACCCCTATTGTGCTTTATATATTATATATAGGGGTATATATATATATATATATATATATATATATATATATATATATATATATATATATATATATATAATATATATACCCCTATATATAATATATATGACCTTTCATGTAGATATATAGTACCTGTCAAAATACGGAAACATTAAAATTTTTTAATGTTTTTAAAAGTCTCTTCTGCTCACCAAGGCTGCAGTTATTTGATCAATCAATACAGTAAAAAGTGAAATATTATTACAATTTAAAACAGCTGATTTCTATGTGAGTATATTTTAAACTGTAATTTATTCCTGTGATCAAAGCTGGATTTTCAGCATCATTACTCCAGTCTTCAGTGTCACATGATCCTTCAGAAATCATACTAATATGATAATTTGATGCTCAAGAAACATTAATTATTATTATCAACATTAAAAACAGTTTTGCTGCTTCAGATTTGTGTGGAAATCTTACCATGGTAAGATTAAAAAAAGAGAGAGAGAGAAATAATACTTTTATTCATCAAGGATGCATTAAATTGATTAAAAGTGACAGTGAAGACATTTATAATGTTACAAAAGATTTCTATTTAATAAATGCTTTAATAAATGTAATACATTTTTCTATTCATAAAAAAATCATGAAAAAAGTATCCACACAAATCTGAAGCAGCACAACTGTTTTCAACATTGATAATAATCATAAATGTTTCTTGAGCATCAAATCATCATATCAGAATGATTTCTGAAGGATCATGTGACAATGAAGACTGGAGTAATGATGCTGATCAGCTTTGATCACAGGAATAAATTACATTTTACAGTTTATTCGAAAAATGAATTCCAAACAAGTCATCAGTAATTCCACTCCAAACACAGGTTTGTAACTAATCTGCATAATTTCCACCTATGGTCTTCATTGGCTGAACAGCGTCTTTAGCCCCGCCCTCAATCACTGTAGTTGTATCTGAGACTGGAAGAGTTTGCTGCCAAAGCAAATCCACTTTGATGAGATTGAAACGGTAAAACCGACGCCATCGTTACTGTTCGTATCGCTGTGAATCAAGTGCTGAGATTCAGATATGCTAATGAGCATTTGGTTTCTGCCCAATCAGAGCAGAGCAGGCTCTCAGAAAGGCGGGGTTTAGAGAGACCAAGTCTTTGATCGAATCATTTCAGACACTGAGAAAAGAGCTGATGCTGTAATGGATATTATGAGAAAATAAAAGTGTTTTTTGACCTTGGATGAATGTGAACCTGTTGTAGGAGACTCCAAAACTAAACTAGGAACGTTTAAAATAGCATAATAGAGGCACTTTGTAATTAATTCTGGAATTTACTAACAATGTTTTGAGTGAAAATTGTTTCTACACCGTGGCAGATTATGTATAGTTCTATATGTAGCATAGCAAATTTAATAACAAGGATAAGTCAGCCTAAAGCCAGCATGCGCTGAGAGCAGACAGGCAAAGCTCTCATCTGTCCTCCACTGCTGTGACAGATACAGAACATGGGCCTTTGAGTCCTTGAACTGAATGAGACTTTATAAATAATAAATCAAAGCAGATGGAGATACAGAGGGTGGAGTATGTGGTATTTCATCTTCTAGAACACAGCAGCAGCATTTGGTTTGTATCAAATGAAAGGGAAGAATTCAGTGTTTCGGTGTCACATATGCCTAGTTTAGTGTCTAAGTTTTATTATAACACATATATTCTCAAATAATTCCCTTGGTGTAATTAACTGGTTGTGAAATTAAATATTGAATGAGTAGCCAAATATTATAGTGTTTTTGATTAATAGAAGAGGTCATGTGCAATTCGTTCAATAAAAGTTAATGAAATCTTATGTTTTCTTCTTTTGTAGGGAAATGAGGCAAGTTATCCCCTGGAAATGTGCTCACATTGTAAGTATCATCATAAATTTGTATCTAATTTACATACAAAATTTGAACTGGATAATAACACTAACTCTACAACATCGACACTGTTATTGAACTGAACTGAATTAAGCTGAATAACGACATTATTGTCTTCTGTAGAGCTACTCTACTGCATAATTTAAATTAGTCTCATATTTGATGAAGTTTGCATCATTGATTCTGTTATTTTACAGTTTATTACTGTGAAGCTGCTTTGAAACAATCAGCATTTTATGAAGCCCTATATAAGTAATGTTGACTTAACTTGATATCTCTCAAATAATTCTAATCTATTTCAGTATATTGAGTTTACTTGCTCATTCTGTAAAACCTCGATGGTGACTGAAATGTGATCATTACCTGAATTGGTAGTAGTGAAAATGATGTCAAATCAAGCTTGTCTCCAGAGATGCTGAGGCTTATTTTTAGCTCTGAAACTTTTGTTTTAATTAGTTTTGTTCCCTCTGATGTACGCGAATGTTTAGCACGTGCAAAACTAACCGAGAGAGGAGGGCGGTCTGCGGCAGGTCAGGGAATTTGACACGCTCCAGTCCCTGTGTGTGCTAGTTAATCTTTGCCAAGATTAACCATTTGTGTGCCGTATTGAAGATATCTAATGCAAATGACACATGCCATTCAAGCCCCAGATCTCTCACAAAGTGGAGCAGTGAAAGAAATAAGACAGAAAGAGCAGGAATTGGGAATCAGCTGTGTGTGCAGAGGAGGTTGTGGTGTGAAGCGCTGTGGGCCTCCAGTGCTGTTTTTAATGAGCTGTGAGACTCGACCCAACGTCAGCACATGCTCTCGGTCTTACGCTACAAGCACAATTGAAGAACAAACTGGTGTGATGTAGCGCTGGGCGATATGACAAAAAATATATATATATATATATATATATATTGATATTTTTCAGAACGTTTGATTGATTTGTTAATGTTTAACTAGTCAACTTAAAAACTTAACTACAACATGATTCAAGTAACATTATTTATTAACCATATAAGTAACAAGTCTTTATTAACCATCTGGTCAAAGAAGGTTCTATTCCAAGAGCACACCTGAAGTGATCAACATGGTGTAAATGTAAAACAAATGACTTGTTAAATATCTTTGCAGGAAAGATACATGAAATATTAAGGCAAATATTATACAAACTTATCTCAAACATATCCTACTTGTTCAGAAATAATATAAAATGCTAAATATTCCTTAGCCAAAAAGCAGACGTTTCGTTTTAGAGGTCAACCTGAAAAGTCAAGGCAATTCAAATTCAAAATGTCTACAAGTATAACACCAGTAGTAGACTATTATTAACAGTAAATGTTTTGTAAAAACAGAAAATAACAGCACTTTCAGCCTGTCATTATCACGCAAACATGAAATATCAAACTTACAGGAGTAGTTCTTTACAGGTTCTTTACGATGTTTTAGAATGTTTACAATGTAAGCATTCTAAAAATTTGGCGCACAAGTTAAAAGAAGTTTAACTCGCGTCTCGTTTTTTTTCCCATTCCGCTGCCTGCGTCTCATTTTTTTTTCAACACAAAAATGCATTCTGGGTGATTAGCCAGTTAGGACTAGCAATGTTTTCTACATTTCAGTCCTTCATCGCTTCACATGAGAGCGGTAGGTCATGTGTCCACCAAAGTGATTTTTCCCGTGGCTAGCGTATTCATACAATTTTTTTTTTTTCCCAGTGGGAGCTCTGCATTTTTTAAAACGGAAGAAGCATAACATTGCATTGAGCGTCTATTTCACACTGAGCATTTGGTGGTTTTTACCGGTTGCCAAGAGTTGAAGAATGTTCAACTTTAGGTAAAACTCAGCAATCATCACTGTCGAGGAGGGGCGGGACAAAAACAACAGCGACCAACCGCCGCTTCCTGTTTGTACAATGATAACAAACTACAACAAGCACATCTTTTCATCCAAAACTAGTGCCAGAGCAAGTATGTTACATTGTGTTGACATTTTTATATTCAGAAACAAACTATTTGCGAAATCAGATACTAGTAGCAGTTCCGCAGATATTCTGTATCATAACAAATATAGTGTCTCAACTGAAAAAAAACGCTCTCAAGCGCCTACAGCAAGGCGTTTTCAGAAGAGTTTTCAGATGGTTAAAAACACTTTGGTGCACACACAGACTTAATCAGGTGCACCGTCATGCAGTCAGATCATTTTTTTTTCTCTTAACTGTTATCATTGCTGTATTGTCAACATGTCTAATAGTAAAGTTTGCTAATATTAAAATTGTTATATTTTATTAAAATCGAAATCATGGCAAAACATTAAATTTAAATTTAAAAAAAATGGAAAACGGTGGGTCCTTGTGGTAATCACAGTGTGTTGGGCAGAAAATCTAAATGTTCGCCTATCATCCATCAACCTCAAATATGGCTTATCATTTGAAATATGTAAGTAGTAGCAACTTTACTTGGCCGCTCGCTCTAATGTTAACCTAGATAAATGACCTGCAACAGATTGCAACACCAATCTGGCATATATGCAGCTTGACATTCAACCACACACACACACACACACACACACACACACACACACACACACACACAGAGGACAGCTGTTCACTACATCAGCAAATACACGCCTATTTATATGAATGTATAACTGCAGAGATTCTGGCTGAATCTCACAACAAAAAAAAAAACATGTCCAAGTCACATTCTTAAATACATTTTGTCAATCAATGGAATAGCTCTTCCAAAAACTCATAATGCCATAATGTCATAATCAACTCATCCTCATCCTTTGAGCTAGTAATATACTAATATAGTCACTCTTCTCCATTCAATAACAGTGAATGGGGACTCAAAAGCAGCAGGAAAGTGTCATCAAAGGCTCGTACACTTACATATTTGTGCGAGGAACAGACTGACATTCAAGCGGTTATTCACAGCTGTCTGAACTCGAGATTCACTGCAATTGAATCTTTGAGTCCCAAAGAGAACCAGATAAGTGTGTTTCTTAAACGACTGGTTTTATGAACTGGATCAACCTATTCATTGCAAATATCTGACTCAAAATAATAATTTGTTGATTTTTTTTTTTTTTTTTTTTACTAATTTTTGTACATTTTACAATATATGAAAATGAAATAATGGGCCATAAGGGGTTGATCTTCATGAACATAATGCCCCACTGCAAAACATTGTAATGGTCCTAGAATAGGCTTCATTTTCTTCATCATTCATGCAAAATATTTAATATAATTTCTTATTCCTTCCTTTTGATTTCGAAGTGTAATTTTACCGTAATCAGGTTGCAATTGACTCGCTCTTAAAGAATCCACAAGTACTATAACAAAGTCTGCTATAGTACATTTGGTGTTCACAAAAATGCACCGTCTTCAGCAAATATCTTACACATATATACGCATGATAGTTTAGATCAGGAGTTAATTTTTGAGAGCTGGCAGCTTGCTAATGCAAATGACCCACTTACAAGACCATGTGTGGAATAATGTGTCTCATACTGGCATGTGGCCTTCAGCTTCCCAAACTGTCCGATCCGCTCAAAATAAACCCGAGCCCGTTTGCTGGAGTCCCTTGTTGCTGGGGGTTTCCCTTAAGGTGCTAATGGGGGGTTCTTATGACCTCATGACTAAAAATATGACCACTTCAGGTCTTGCCCAGCTCATGCTCTGCAGTCATTGATATGGTGATGTCAGGTTTTGGCTGTTGGCGTGGAGAGTAACTTTGATGGATCTGAAACTGGCAACAACAAGCTGTCGTACATAAGAGAAGATCCACGAGCAGCACATTCCAGCATTTAAACCGCAATTAGAGTTTATTTATACGTCCATCCAGATGATACCCGTAAAATAGGCAAAGCCTTCTGCAGGCTTTGTATGGTGAAATGGAGTTATCAAAGCTCAAGTATGAAGTATCAACTTTGAGCAAAACAAAGGGTTCGTGGAACTACAATGTTCATGAGAAATGTAATTATTTGTAAATTTATTTATTTATTTTTAAAGAACAAACAAATCATTATCTGTAAAAAAAAAAAAAAAAAAAAAGTGACTTAGTTAAGAAAGTTACTTTGGCAGTCTTATGTCTCACATGGGACGAAGAGGATTAAGTAAAAAAGTACTTTGGCAACAAATTATTTTCAAAAGGTGGGGTTGCAAAAGTTGATGACAGGTCACCTAAAAATTGCACCAATAATACACCCATAAATATAAATATTATACCTTATAAATACCAAAATTGGAGATGGGGAAAACAAAACCATGACCGTTGACAGTACATCCCCCTCCCGAAAGGTGCATACTCGAGCCGCAATAGGTCCAACAGAGCATGGAAGAAGGGGGTACCGGAGATGGACGAGGTGCTGTAGACAGATAAAACCTTGGAGGAGCTGGCAGAGGGAAACCCCACGGAGAAGACGATTAAGGAAAGAACCAGGAAGGAGACGATGAAGGGAGGAGCCAGAGAAGAGCCAGGATGAAGGCCCATGACGGAACCTCAGAGACAAACAGAGGTGGAGGAGAGGACCCAGGTTGACTCTATGCCTGGCGGGCCAAGGCGAAGACGCAGGTGTGCGTGACCTGGGCGGAGATGGTGGAACTGATGACAATGGCGAAACCAGAGGGAAAGCGGAACCATGGGGATTGAGGGTTGAAGCGCATCTGGAAGTCCAGACGTCTGAAGCAGAGCCAGAGCGAAGATTGATCAAAGGTGAGCCGGAGGGATGACGGACTATGGTGAAGCTGAGGGAGCGTGGAGCCAAGGTGGAACCGATGGGTTGGAGGGCTGAGGTGGAGCCGATGGGTTGGAGGGCTGAGGTGGAGCCAATGGGTTGGAGGGCCGAGGTGGAGTCCAGTGCTCGGAGGCCCATGGCGGAGCCAAGGGATTGACACACTACGGCAGAGCTGGAGACCTGGAAGCTCAAGGCAGATCCAAGCAGTTGGGCAGAGCCACTGAAGGAGGAGCCAAGGTGCTGAAGGTATCCAGGAGTACACATGATAGAGAATATATTTAAGGGGAATGGATGGAACTCTGCTCCACAAGGTCCACCCCTACCAACACTCCCTCAGGGATGGACATAAATACCAGCTCACACACGGTGGGCTCTGGTTCGCTGTCCATGCACATAGAGAGTGCAGGTTCTGGCTCTGGGACGAATAATGGCTCAGACTTGAGCTGGGTGGACACCAGCTCACTGGTTAGACTCAGCTGGAGTTGGCTCTGGGTCTGCGGTGGGCTCTGGTATTGGGTCCTTAGTGGGCTTAGGCACTGGCTCTGGATTCGTGGTGGGCGTGTGGAGGTTTTGGCTGGGTTCTGGTTCTGGGTCAGTGGGGTTTGTGGGCAAAGTCATTGACAAAGGGTAGAAACATTCAAAGCAACGGAGAATGGCTTCTTACTAAGTAAAATTCTCCAAAACTGGCAGTGCCAGTGGGCCACATTAATTTGTTCCCATCCTGAAAAATAGATTTTAAGGTGACACCATCTAGATAGGAGCGCTGGGCTAACTCACAGAACCGGACAGAGTAATCCATCAAAAGAAGACCTTTACGGCCAATGGCAATAAATGGTGCTGCTGTATCCATGTTTTGGGTTCAGTGTTCTGTCACGTAACGCTGTGTAGTATAAATCCAAGAACGAAGCATAATGCAGAATGATCAATAGAAACAGGGAGACTTTAATGAACACAGAGAAAGTCTTAGTACACTATACATTAATGTTGACAACACCAAACAAAGAACAAAGAGAACTGAGGACTTATATATACACAGGAATGATAATCAACAGAACAAGGCACAGGTGGGAAACTAATTAGAAACCATGACAACAAACAATGAACAAGAACTCAGGCAATTAGTGACAGGGAAAACTAAACCAAACAGAACATGACAGTGACAATACCTTAAATATAAAAAAGTGCAGCAATAATACAGTCATAAATATGAATGTTATACCTTAAATATAAATATTATACCTTATATATGAAAAATACACCAATGATACACTCATAAATATTATACTTTTAAATATACACAAAAACTAACCAGACCACATACTAATATACAAGACTATTAAAAATATAGTATAAACAGTTCTGCACGTTTTGAGTGTCTTGATGCTGGATTGATTTGGTCTTTTCTTTTATGCCCTGATGAAGGCAGTTTGTCTGCCGACACGTGTTGGTTTATAATATTTTTAATGTTAATGCCTTGTTTGCTTTTTTTACATTTCCCCCCTCATCAATTTTGAATTCAGTATCTGTGTCGGGATAAACGTTTGTACAGCTGAGGGCAGATTTGCTCTCCCACATCAGCAGCTCAGAGAAGGTCATTTTACTAATGGATTGATAGTTTCACCTCCTGCAATCGTCACGCTTTTAAGAGAGTTCTCACAATCATCTCACTGGCTGTAACTGCATTAATTACAATTGAGCTAATTCTCGTGATTCATCATCGCTACTCATCTCACCACAGAGTTAACGGATGTGCACACAGAAAACTGGCAAATTTCAGGGGTTATCACTTTTTCTTCATCCAGTTTTAGGTTTATGTGACAGTAGTACAGGTGTACAGATATCGTGTTATTATACCTTTAGTTGCCTGGAAACACAAGTGTGCTAAACTAGAATGACTCATTTAAATAGGCAAGATCATCTTACATCTGATATTAATACCCATCTGTGGTGATCCAATCAGAAATGGTGAGCGCTAAAAGAAAGAAGCAATCAAATTAATAAATTTAAGACATGCACAAGACTTTCAGACTAGACATAATATCTTGGATGTACCTGGCATCTCACGAGGCACATGAATTTAACACAATAGGGCTTTTCACACTGCGCTTAACCCTGAGTTATCATCGTTATAAACACCGCTTTTAACCCCGGGTAAAGGAACGTTTCACACTTGTAATTTAGAAGCGGGGTTAGCAGCGCTTTTTACCCAGGGGTTATGAAAACCTGCTCCGGATTAGACCCATTTTTGTGGTGTTAACCCCGCATTACGGTGCCAGACTTGTACAGTGTAAAACGATGCAGTGTTAGAATGTTACATCTAGACACTTAGCAACAGGCAACCAATCACGTGCCTCATATTTGCGTGATTTGGACAGTCACGGAAACACTGCGCATTGTATATAAACAGGAAATTCAGCATTTGAGAGGAAAAGAGTCAAATGCTGACAAACCATTTTATTCTTGCCTTTATAGTCCATTCAGTATAAACTCGATAGTAAAGTCGGCAATATTAATATGAGGATTTTATGTAAACAGGTCACATCCTGCGTTCCTCCAATCAATGACACTGACACCACAAACATGCAAATAAGAACATTAACCCAGGGTTTAGGAATGTACAATGTGAAACTTCAGCTTATGAATAACCAGGATTAATTGTTAACCCCGGGTTAATTATGACCAGTGTGAAACATGAATAAAGATAACCCAGGATTCTGTTTACCCGGTGTTTAGAATGACTCGGGGTTAACTATTTCAAGTGTGAAAAGTCCTAATGTGAATTAATTATTAAATCATTTTTTGATTTCATGGTGGCTGTAATACCGGGTGTAAATAGTGATGCCTTGACTGACCACTAATATTTATCAAAAACTCTAGGAGATTCTGAAAAATGTGGAGGTAAGGTAATTATTTCAATGATTAAATTTTAATGATTCGAACATGCTCACTTAGTCTAATAATAAGTCAGAATTATTGACCAGCTGACCTTTGCACTGACTGCAGTCTGATTCGCAACCAACATTTCAACATTTCATTCAGTAATGTTAGGCAGCTTTGATTTATATGCTGTTTAATCTTGGATTATCGTGTCATTTTTGTGCGTCAGCAATGTTTCTATCGCTTGTTTCTGCTTCTTCTTCGCCTGTGTTTTGATCCAGAGATTCTGTACACTTTCAGAAGGTGCGTAATAGCGCCCCCTACCATATAACAGTGAAAACATGGATTGCCTGAAATTCCATCAATGGCAGGGAAAGAGTTAAAAACCCTTCTCAGTACTCAGAGTATATTCATCCATCCACTTCTTTTGATTAGTCATCAGCCGTTGGGAACACATGCTAGTCTGCACTCTTCAGTCGCAGAAGCTCCTCATAATACTCCTACTCAAACACACACACACATGCACGGACGATGACATGCTTTCTGTAAGAGTTTATTTTTATAGTCATAATTAATCTTTGTGTTTCTGCAGAATATGGAAATTTCAGACATAGGAATTACAGGGATATATTCTTTTCATGTATATAAAATATACTCTACCGTTCAAAAGTTTAGGGTTGGTAAGGTTTTTTAATGTTTTTGAAAGAAGTCTCTTCTGCGCACCAAGGCTGCATTTATTTGATCGAAAATATAGTAAAAACAGTGAAATATTATTACAATTTAAAACAGCTGTTTTCTATGTGAATATATTGTAAACTGTAATTTATTTCTGTGATCAAAGCTGAATTTTCAGCATCATTACTGCAGTCTTCAGTGTCACATGATCCTTCAGAAATCATAATCTTAATTATTCCAAACTTTTGACTGGTAGTGTATTAAAATACATGAATATCAATCTTGCTGTCAGTCTAAAGAGCCGTAGCTTTCGTTGAACTGATCAGAGTTGGGGGAGGCCGACTAAAGAGTCATGTGACAATCTGAATGAGCTTACAGTTAGTAACTGAGTTTGATATGGCAAAGCTTAGCAGTGGTATTAAACAGAATCGTGGATCCGTATGGCTCATAGGTATAGTGCGATGGGAAAGCCTCTCTGTGGAATGACCAATGTAATGCCAGCCGCAGCTAAAAATCCTGCCATGGGATGTGAGTGTGTCCGGTTTGATCCATTTCTCACTGTTTTTGATTGTATTTGTACTGTTTGGCACATTTGGAGTGTTTTGGCCAAAGCACAGATAGTGGCTCGATTAGGTGGATTTCCTGCACAGACAGGACGGTGAAAGTTTCGTGCGCATGTTGGATTGTCTGCTAATGTTGTCCATTTATTTGTTTGTTTTGTCTCTCTCCCGTTTTCTCCCCTACCCTCTCTGTCCACTCTAGTCGATGCTGATGAGATTAAAAGGCTGGGAAAGAGGTTTAAGAAACTCGACCTAGATAATTCAGGATCCCTCAGTGTGGAAGAGTTCATGTCTTTGCCCGAGTTACAGCAGAATCCGCTGGTGCAGAGAGTCATCGATATATTCGACACGGATGGCAACGGCGAGGTGGATTTCAAAGGTGAGGCTGCATGATTAATTACACATAAGTACCAGAAATCATTTGACAGCACAATAAACTAAATGCATTGTTTATTTGAAAGTGGAAACCTGCTGTTCATACATTAAATGAAACTCAGGTCACATTTCACCCCGAAATAAATAAATAAATAAATAAATAAATAAATATGTGTGTATATGTGTGTGTGTGTATGTATATATGTATGTATATATATATATATATAATTTGTGTTAACTCTTAAAATTAAGCCAACTTTTTTTTGTTGTTGTTTTTTTGCATTGTGATATTATAATTACACATATTTGACCCATTTTACATGATTTTCTGTCTTCTCAAAGGTGATTTGGACTAGATTCTCATTACAGTAGTAATTAGAAATATAACTAATACAATAAGATTTGTTTCATTTAAACCAGCATAAAGGCAGTACAACAAAAACATATTACATTTAATAATTATTTTATTCAAATTTGCAATTTAAATAATATATTTTTTCTCTTTACAGTACATTTACATTTGTTCATTTAGCAGATTGCTTTTACACAAAGTGACTTACAATTGAGGGTAATGGGAATCAGAGTTGTGCATTAAAATAAGATTTAGAGAATTATTTTATTTTATATTGTCATGAAATGTCACAGAAAATCTGATTTTCTTAAAATAGGCTTGCATTTTGAATCTAATAATTTGTCTTTTTTTTTTTTTCCTTAAAATATTGCATGCAAAAATGTGTATGTCCTCAAACGCAAAAGCTTCTAGCTGTTAAATACTTTAACAAATGAGCTTAAAGTAGCTCAGACCTGTTGCCTCACAATTTGAAAAGAAGCCCTTTGTGTCCTTTGCCAAGAACATTCACATTCTTTTACACTGATCTAGAGCTGCAGGATTCTGGATAAATCGAGCATCATGAGTTTTTTAGTTTCAAACAGAGATCACGATTCTTCCACGATTCTGGACAGACTAAACAAAATAACATGTAATTTACTAGAGGTTCTTGACAGAATGGTAATTGCTGCAATCTATTTAAAAATATTTAATTAATTTGAATGTTTTTTAATAGTTTGAATGAGGATTCAATGACTAAATAGTATGTGAGATTAGAATAAGTGTGTCCCAAAAATTATGTTGAAATTATGTTTCTGCAGAGTTTATAGAGGGCGTCTCACAGTTCAGTGTGAAGGGTGATAAAGAAATGAAGCTCCGCTGTGAGTATGAAAGCACTTCACCTCTCTTCTGTATGTCTGCATCAACTGACATCAAACAATACTTGACCTGTAGTTGAAATGTGCTGTTTTTTCTGGAACCAGTCGCTTTTAGGATCTATGACATGGACAAGGATGGTTACATTTCCAACGGGGAGCTGTTCCAGGTGTTGAAGATGATGGTGGGCAACAACCTGAAGGACACGCAGCTGCAGCAGATCGTGGATAAGACCATCATCAATGCAGACAAGGACGGGGATGGAAGAATATCTTTCGAGGAATTCTGTGCTGTGAGACAACTTACACTAGCTACTTGTTGAGCTTAAACTAGTCTGGGGTGCGTTTCCCGAAAGCATCGTTAGCCAACTATGGTCGTAAGTCCCATTGAACTCTATTGGTAACAACAGAACTTGCGACCATAGTTCGCTTTGGGAAACGCACCCCTGGTTAGCTAGTCTGGCTGCCCATCAAATTTTTGTATATATTATTCCATGCACCTTGCTGATCGTGTGAAGTTGCACCAGAATAACTTTTCAATACTTCTGTATATATATTTGAAAAACTTTTTTGTATAAATCTTTTATTATTTTATTTTAATTTATAAGTATAAACTCAAAAAAATTTGAAAAAAAATCAGATTTGCGAGAGAAAAAGTCAGAATTGCGAGAAATAATAGTTTATATCCCCGCACATGAGATATATATCATTCATTCTCTTTTTTTTAGTAAATTGTGGCCACGTTTAACTAATTCATTCCCTCATTTTTAACTTAGACAAGGGAAATAATTAGTACAACGTGGCCATGATTTACTTAAAACAATGAAATGAATTGTTTAAAAGTGCTGACGTATTAGGAAGTCGTGGACGAATTGTTAATTCTTGGCCACGATATACATATTTTTTTGTCCGAAAGTTATGTGTATCTCTGTGTGCATCTCACAATTCAGAATTGTGAGATAAAATTCGCATAAAATTCGCAATTACCATTTTTTATTTTGTGGTGAAAACAGCATCTTTTATTAGCATTTAGAATTTTATATTGGCTGCGAAATTGGAGGTGTGGCCTTTCTCATATTTAATGTAAATACTCTAAAATGAGTTGTTTTTAAGGGCGCGTTTTACACAACAACGATGTAGTAAAACTGAAAAGTTTTTCCTTCACATTTTTCGCATACAGACGTCAACTTTGTCAAAATGATCCCCATTCACACGGATCCGCAAAAATGACTAAAAACGCTGTATTCTGCTGCCAAGCCAGTAGATGGCGATGTCACTTTGTAAAGAAACACTACGCGCCTATAGACTGATCGCATAATACACAAGCGCATGATGTCACCGTTTTCACAAATTCGTGTTTTTGTAGTTTTCAAAAAAGTGTAGCTCAGCCATTTGTTCTGATTCCAACAAATCATACATCATTATGAAGGTTTTTTTTAATAGAAATTGTGAAAATAACTCATTTTTGAAAATTTGCTTATTGTGACTCATTTTGCCAGCACGGGTCACATGTTTTTTTTGTCCAAAAGTTATGTATATCTCTGTGTGCATCTCACAATTCTAAATTGTTTTTTTTTGTTTTTTTATTACGTAACGAAAACAAGCTTCCATCGTTTCATCGAACAAGATCCTCATTCACATGGATTCGCAAAAATGACTAAATATGCTGTATTCTGCTGCCAGGCCAGTAGTTGGCGATGTTACTTGGTAAAGAAACACTACGCGCCTATAAACTGAACACGTAATAGGCGTGATATCATCGTTTTCACAAATTCACATTTTCGTAGTTTTCAAAAACGTTTGCAAAAACGCTAAAAAAGTTTTTAGTTGAAAACGGTATTGTGTAAACGGCCCCTAAATTTGCTGATACTTTTTGTAAGGCTGAGGAAGGTCGATTGATTGAAACGTACTGTGCGGGACATATACATTTTTCCGAGTTTATATTGGACTTTTTACCGACACACCTACGAATGATCTAGGTGCAATATAAAATAAGTATAAAAAATACAGTACTTCTGAAAAAAAAATGTTTAAAATCATGTAAATCTCTATTCTATGTGAATAAATGTCTTCATACATTTCTTGTTTCCCGCCGCAGGTTGTTGGAGGTCTTGATATACACAAGAAGATGGTTGTGGATGTGTGAGCGAGTCCATCTCCACCAGATCTGCTTTCCTCTCCATCTCTGACGATCTGCTCAAAACATCCAGCAAATGCTCTTTGTGTATTTCAATGGAAGTATTTAAGCCACTTTTGTCAAATAGAAGCCTTGTCAACGTGTGCGTGTTATTGAACTCCAATCTGCTCAATAACCTGCTGTAGCACTTTATGGGCTTATGGACACTGAAAGAGCATGTCAGTTAAAGAGGAAAGAGCATTGGCTTGTCCATATTTATTTAGGTTTTTTTAATGCTTCTTTTTTTAATATTTATTTTGTTTCATCTCTTTTTTTTTTTTTTAAAGTTAAGTATAATATAAATAAGTATACGTAGGGTATGACGTGCCAAGCAGAACATACAGAACAAACGTACAGTCACCACCGTCATGTTCAAACGCTTGTTCCATTGCATGACGTAAAGATGCAATGTTTGCTTTTTTCCTGTTACGCTTTGTGATATACTCTATTTCTATCATTCTAGCATTTTGGATTTTAGCATCTAACCATGTTTAATACCTGTTTTTGTATTAATCGTGATATAATGTTTATGTATAAATGTTTATATTGTTGGAAAGTGCATCTTCAGGTCTGAATTGTTGAGACAGTCCAGCAGAAAGTTACCAAGAAACAAAATACGATTTGGTTTACTTCAATAACGCTTTATGTGAAACATAACGAATATGTTTGTCCATATGATAATCCCAGCATACAGTGGCCACAAATAGTATTTGGACACTAAAGTCACAATAACAATGAATGTCTGTTTGTCACTGCAGTAGAAAACTCAATATCAAAGCAAGATTCATCTGCAAGATGCTGCTAGATCTTTCCTCCGCATTAACTTCAGTTTTCTGAGACAATGACTTTTAAGCTGTTGTTTGTCAGTTCTCACAGGTGTTTTTTTTTTTTTTGTCACATTGAAAAGGTCTATATGTAGAATTAAAAAAACCTTGTTAGCGACACCGGTGGCCATTAAGTGAACTGCATACTGCGTGCTTTCTTCTCAATAACAAAATAAACAACAAAAATGACGGCAGTGAGAAAATGGCAGTTAAGAAATCTTTTCATAGTGATGTGGATGTTAGTAAAAGCTCTGCAACTTACCGGCATCGTGTCGACAGGTGAGGTAATTAACTTAGGATTGTTCAAGTATATTTGAGACTATAGTTTGAATGAATCCCTTTTCTTTGCATGACACATTGACATTACAATACAGAATAACTCTTTTTGTGTTATCCTGATCATTGTAAGCATTAATAAGCCTTTTTCACACTTCCGGGTTTCGTGTCTCTGGTGCTCGGCATCGCAGGTTAAATTTACTTCCGGCGTGTTGTTGTAAGAGACTGCATTAAATATATTTTCCACAATAGTATTTTCACAACTTTCAAAAGAGGGAAAAAACTGAGATTGATAACGGCAGTAAGAAGAAAGATGTCAATTTGACCTCACTCCCTATTACAAACACCCTCACAGCAGCGTTAACAAATTGTGTGTGTAATTTGATGCAAAGCTAATATAATACAAAGTATAATGTTATGAATGTACATAAAATTTAAAAATGAAAATATAAAAAACTTAGCAGGATTTACGATGGTAATGACCGTTAAAACGCATCATCACAGTCTGTGAAAAAGGCTAATTTCATGTGTCATTGAACGGAAGAGGGGCTCTCGGCAGCGCGCGTTGTAACTGTCACAGCCTTTTGATTTTCCCGGCAAAAACGTCCCGAAGTCCTTCACTTAAAAACCAGTCTACAGGCTTTCATATACAACCTAGGAGGTTTTGGAAGGTGTCATTTTTTTAAGTTTCGTTACAAGCTGTTCACACATGGCAATAAAAAAGCGATTAATACATGAAAAGTCTTACATAAAGTTCAGCTACATATAACCAAAGTTTGCACATCGAAAGTTTAATTACGTAAAATCCAACAAACCTACATTTGTTCGAATATATTGCTTAAAAATAGGCTCTCTTACAATGACACTTGCTTTGATATTTCATATAATGTGACTGAAGTGCCCAAACTTTTTTGGGATTGCTGTGTATCTGATAATCTATAACACATGGATGATTTTCATGTCCATCTTTTGTATACTCACATGTAAATGCAGCAGGATACCCTTGTGCTATGTATTACACAGTTGATTGACATCCACAGGCATTCAATACAGTACATGAGCTTTAAAGCACCTAAAAGCTTGTAAAAATGGGTATAGTCAAGTATAATATTTTCAACAAGACTACAGACTACTACAAAAATGAATTTAGCCTACTCTTGAATGTTTACATGCATGACAGGAGCAGCTTAACCAAATTCATCACTGGTCTGTTTACTCTGATCTCAGCATATCAACCAATCTTTGAGGCTTCTGCTGTGTTAACTAGTTCCTTTCTGCATGTTTATCAGTTTCACCTATTGTAATTCTTTATACTCAAGCTGTGAAAGTTATATCCAATATCAGAAGAACCATGAACGCATTACATATGTTGCCAAATTAGAAACAAACATTTTACTCAATCATGGTCAGGTCACATCATTTGCCCTTTGTTTTGTAAATACACATCTTTTAAGCAAGTCATGGTTTAAGAAAATTAATTTTTCTGCAACTTTTGCTGAATGAAATGGGTATCTCCTAAATATGAAGGCACAATAAACACGTCAGTTATGGGATGTCTTTTCTGCATGCTGCATCAAACTAACTACTATGGGATATATGGACTACTTGATACTGTATGAAACAATAAACATTTAAAACTTGACTACTCAATGGATCCACACGTGTCTCATTTTCATTCATGATGTGTTTATTCTCTGAAGGATCAGAAAAATCCATTGGTTGAGAAATCGGTCCACTGGTGTTCAAGATCACCCGTCGTATGATTCAAAGACATTTTCAGGCCAATGTGGCTAACAGTAAATCAGCAGTATTTCTGGATCAGTCCATGAGCTGTGTGTTGAGGTTAAAACCTCTCAGCTGTACGGCTCGCCACGGCCCGAATGTTGCCGTATACCTTTGATGGTGGACTTCCTGTAAAAGTTAAATACAGCATCAGAATTATTTCCTGTTCTATATTGTTTTTAGATGGATAAATTAAAGCGCTCCTATTATGCTTTTTCGGACACGACCTTTCATGTAGTGTGTAATAGAGCAGCTGTTTGTGAATGTAAAAAGTCTGCGAAGTTTCAACGATAAAAATGTTTTTTGTCTCTCAATAGAAAGAAGTGATTCTGAACTGCTGAAACGAGTTGTCAGTAACTCCAGTTTCACTTCTTGCTGAACCTTACGTAGATTTTTTTTTTACTAATTTACATAATGCCAGCCTATGGTCTTCATTGGCTGAACAGTGTCTGCTTTGCCCCGCCCTCAATCACTGTAGTTGTATCTGAGACTGGAAGAGTTTGGTTCGTGTTGTTCATGTCGAGAAGACGCTGTTTTCTGCTGCCAAAGCAAATCCACTTTGATGAGATTGATACAGTAAAACCGACGCCATCGTTACTGTTCATATCACTGTGTATCAAGTGATGAGATTCAGATATGCTAATGAGTGCTTGGTTTACAACTAATCACAACAGACTGAGCCGTCTGACCAATCAGAGCAGAGCAGCTCTCAGAAAGGCGGGGTTTAGAGAGACCGAATCTTAGAACAAACCTTTTCAGACACTGAGAGAAAAGTGCTGATGCTGCAGTGGATATTATGAGAAAATTAAAGTGTTTTTTGACCTTGGATGAATGTAAACCTGTTGTAGGAGATCCAAAACTAAACTGGGAACCTTTAAAATAGCATAATAGAGGCACTTTAAGTATTTCATTTTCACTCACCGAGAATGAGGTTGCATATTGCTGTCCGTGCCATTTTGATATTCTGGAAAGATCCCATTATATGAATCTTCCTGTAAAGGAAAGGAGAAAAAAAAAAAAATCAACTCTGTATTCACACATATATATATAAATAATGTGTATATATAATATATATATATATATATATATATATATATATATATATATATATATATATATATATAAAAAAAAAAGTAACAATGGTCACAGCTACCAGCACCAGCCACTGGATGTTGTTTTAGCAATGGTATAATGACCGTATATAATTATTTCTCAGTCTCTTTATTAGAAAATAACCAGAAAACACAGTAAATGTGTATGCAGTATTAAAAAAACAGAACAAAATCAGAAAAACGGCTTCTATAGGCTAAAGTGGCAAGTATTTAGTGACCGCCTCTTACACTTGAGCAATAGCAGGAACCGGCTCTCTTAAACCTAAATGGAATGAAGAAAACTTTCAAAATATGATGAAAAGTTTCTCAGAGTTTCTTCTTTGAGAAACTGGAAAAAGTCCAGGAAGTCACACTAAATACTGATTTTTGCTTAAAAAAGCCATTTTGTTCTTTTTTTTTTTTTTTTTTTTACATTTTGTGTACATGTGTACATGTTATTTTCTGTTTGTATCATAATAAAGAGACTGAAAAATAAATATGGATGGTCATTAAAACATTGCTAAAACAACAAAGCTGGTGGTGGCCCATCTATATATTCAATATATCCTCAGCCCAAACCAAACACTAAGCCCTGGTTTCACAGACAGGGCTTAAGCTAGTCCCAGACTAAAATGCATGTTTGAGCCGTTTTAACTGAAAGCAACTTGTACTGACATTTCTTAAAATATGTCAGTGCCATTGTTTTGTCTCAAGATGCACAACAGTAATGCTTTTTCTAGGGTAAATTTAAAAAAAGCTACGTAAATACCCAATTGAGCTAAGGCCTAATCCTGGCTTAATCTAAACCCTTTCTGTGAAACCGGGCCCAAGACATTCTAGAATTCTTGTTAGAATTCATGAAATTCACTAAGACAGTTCACAAAAAAGCAATGACATATTTAAGCGCACTCACGTGTCTGCGAGCACAATCCTGGTTTTTGTCACGTTCTCAATGGTAAACTTAGTTTTGCCTCCTTTCCCTGCTATCCTCCCGATGGCTCTGGATAAATGATCTCCTTTCAGAGGTTTAACTGCAAAAACACACAAAATTCAGTGACTGGGAACCAAAAAAACATAAATAAAAATTTTCACTCTTATAAAATGGCTCAGGTTAACAGACACGTACCATCTGTGACATCAAATGTTTCCAAAAACAGTTCATCTAATCTGATCAGTGCGAGTGCATCCTGTGGATTGACATACGATCACATGTTATATCATTACTGCACAATCTGGAAGTAATACCATCATTTACTAATAATACTAATAAACTGCTGAAAGAAAGGGCTAGGTGACGTACATAAATTATATAATGCTGTTCTTTTGAACTTTATATTCATCAAAGAATCTTAAAAAAAAACAACAAAGGTTTCCATAAAAATCTGAAGCAGCAACACTGATAATAATTGTAAACGTTCCTTGAGCATCAAATCATCATATTAGAATGATTTCTGAAGGATCATGTGACGCTGAAGACTAGAGTAATGATGCTGTAACATTTTTGAGAGTGATGACAAACAAATCGATGAATAAGCATTTGTAATTGATTCATTAAAATGACAGTTTGAACTTGACCACAGAATCAAACTTACAAACGCTAACAATAATTTTTCAGCTGAGAATTAAAACGGTTATTAAAACATCTCTGTTAATAATATCCATATCCAATGACAGGGTCTTCTGGAAACATAATGGCCAAATGAAGGGCATAAATGTAACTTTTTTTTAAATGTACACACACACACACATATACATATACATATATATATATATATATATATATATATATATATATAAAAAAAATCTCAAAATCATTGTGATTAGAATATACCATGAATAATGAACACATCACTCAGTCCTACTGAACAGAAAAACTAACCACACTCACCTCCACCTGAAACCCTAAAACAAAAGCCTTCACGAAGTCAGCAGCTCTGGTCAGAGCACCGATGTCTTGAGTTTCTTTACACGTCTGCAAAATAACAGCAGTTGATTTTTTTACTGCATATCTGAGCAAATAAAACCATGCATTTATTTTCCAATCATTTTTCTATCATAACTTAAAGGGATAGTTCACCCTAAAATGAAAATGAAGTCATCATTTACTCACCCTGGTGTTGTTCTAATGCAGTATGCCCGTCATTCTTTCTCAGACCACAAAAGAAGAAATTTATATTTATGTAGTAGTGAGTAAGGCTCGCAGACCTAGCTTTTAACACGATCGACGCGGTTTCGAATCCACCTTTTGCCAACCTCACTCTTCTCCATTTTCCCATCAGATATCACATCAGAAAGGCATTTATTTTCATAAAAATGAAAATAATGTTCTAAAAGTGTAAATAAACTGCCTAACGAGTGATTAATAATATTAAAAGTATTCATTGGTTAGGGGAAGGTGTAGGGATTAGGGAAGGTTTTTATTCTCCCAATAAGGCAACATCCATATAATAATTTTAATATAATCATTTACGCTCTATGATAATTAATGTACAATGTTAATGTACAAAAATATTGAGGTGCAAATAGTATCTGCCAAAAAAAAGTATAGATAGTATCTAATTACCATGTACTCTTATTACAAAGAACTGATACTTTTACATGATGGTGTAAATAGAATCTATTGCTATTTTCACCTAGTGTAGCATATCGCTAAGAAAATGCTGCTATTGTCACTCAGTGTAAATAGCCACTGTCTTTTTTTGATTTCCTCTTTTGTGGTCCGAAAAAGAAAGAATGACATACAGCATTAGAACAACACCAGGGTGAGTAAATGATGACTTGAAGGGTTAGTTCAGCCAAAAATGAAAATAATGTCATTTATTACTCACCCTCATGTCGTTCCACATCCGTAAGACCTTCATTAATCTTCGGAACGCAATTTAAGATATTTTTGTTTAAATCCGATGGCTCAGTGAGGCCTCCATAGCCAGCAATGACATTTCCTCTCTCAAGATCCATTAATGTACTAAAAACATATTTAAATCAGTTCATGTGAGTACAGTGGTTCAATATTAATATTATAAAGCCACGAGAATATTTTTGGTGCGCCAAAAAAAACAAAATAACGACTTATATACTGATGGCCGATTTCAAAACACTGCTTCAGGAAGTTTTGGAGCGTAATGAATCAGCGTGTCGAATCAGCGGTTCGGAGCGCCAAAGTCACGTGATTTCAGCAGTTTAGCGGTTTGACACGCGATCCGAATCATGATTCGATACACTGATTCATAACGCTCCGAAGATTCATGAAGCAGCGTTTTGAAATCAGCCATCACCAAAAATCATCATTTTTGCCACACCAAAAATATTCTCGTCACTTTATAATATTAATATTGAACCACTGTACTCACATGAACTGATTTAAATATGTTTTTAGTACATTAATGGATCTTGAGAGAGGAAATGTCATTGCTCCCTATGCAGGCCTCACTGAGCCATCGGATTTCAACAAAAATATCTTAATTTGTGTTCTGAAGATGAACGAAGGTCTTATGGGTGTGGAACGACATGAGGGTGAGTAATAAATGACATTATTTTCATTTTTGGGTGAACTAACCCTTTAACTATCATTTTAGGGTGAACTATCCCTGTGACAGTTTCTCAATAAAAACATAACCGATATGTGCTAATGCTAACTGTCATCACTTACTTTAATCTCAACGTTTCTTGTTTTGAGATTAAATCGCACTTGAAGCTGCAGGTTTTCTACAATGGGAGTGAAAATTTTCATCCAGTTTTCTTTCAGGGGTGTGTAACGATGAGCAGGAACAGACACTTTCCGCATCTCATCTGATCCTCCCTGAAACAAACACAACAACTCACCTGTTATTTAAACAGACAGTAAAGTATAGAAGCATATTTCTTCCACATAAGAAAATCATGCTTTTGTAAATCATAATTAAGACATAAATAGTCGAAACTGTGTAATACTAAGTCATATTTATGAGATGAAAAGTCAAAATTATGACATTTGAAATTGTGGCATAAAAACAAAATAAACGACATACTAAGTCAGAAAGTCATAAGTATGACTTAGAATGTCTTCTATAGGAAAGTAAAGAGAGAGAATGATTGGATAGAGAACCGCTCTGTGATCGATTCAAAGTGACTCGTAAAGGAATCGTTCAGAACCCGTTCGATCACTTCACTAAAAAGGTCCGATCCAAAAGAACCATTCGTTCACCCATCTAATATAGATAAAGTTACAGGTTCCAGCGTTTGGAATCAAGCACGAAATATATACAGTCTATACAGTGCTCGAGCAGTAACTTACCCTGAGCTGGTCTCCAGATAAGGCTGGGAACTGCGGTCTCTTGGCCGCTACTGAACCCTCCGCCTGCATGTCCACTTCTGCCGCGTCCCGCTTGCGTTTGTGACTCCTCTTCGACTTCACTTTCTCAAACGCGTCTGTGTCTGTGTTTCCGTCACAGTCCATAGTAGCTGTCGCTTCTGCTGTCGTGTTTGTTACCGACTCCATCGTGAAATGAGATTTTAAAAACTACAGCTCAACAGAGATGTTTACCACGAACATGTGGCGTTTGCCATGTTACAGTAAAGGACCGTATTGCTGCCCAAGCAGTGCCAATGCTACTGCTTATTAAAGTAATCATACGTTTCCCTGTTAGCTGTCAAAATTATTTTTAAACTTTTACTTTTTATAAAAAATAAATAAACAAATACTCAAGTGTTTTTTCAAGTGTTTTAGTCTATTTGTGTTGTAAAGATTAGCCGTTCATTTTGATCAGGCTAAAAGTAGGTCAGCTATGTGTTGTGGGAGGGTCCTTAGTGCAATAGGAGGAAACCCACGATATAAGCACACTGTTCAAGCAACACAACTGACTTAAACTAAAAGTGTTCTCGTTTTTAATTGAGCATAAGAACAACATGTCAGCAGCCCTCGAAAAGCCGCAGATCATCGCGCACATCCAGAAGAGTCTGAACTACACGGTGTTTGAGAGCAGATGGATTCCCTGCAGCGCGAAGTTTGTTTGTATGGGAAACTTCGCCAGAGGAACCGGAGTGATGCAGATATACGAGATCCAACACGGGGAGCTGCAGCTGGTCAAAGAGGTTTGATCTGTTTAGCTTGACCAAACTATGATACACGTTCATTAGCAATGGCAGGCTTTCTAGAAAACTCCAATCGCCTGGTTGTCATGGCAACAGCGACGCAGAACGCGGTTTGTTTAAACTGTCATTCAGTCTCCGCGAATTGATAAATATTATTTTTAAAATAGCTAAGGATAATTTTTTTTAAAGATGTAGTTTATTGCAAAATAATGAGTGTTAAAAAGTTATAAAAGTTCTCCTGTCACAAATGAATAGATTTCTGTTATGATATCATAGAGCTGCACGATTCTGGATAAATTGAGAATCACGATTTTTTTTTTTTTTTTTTAATTAAATAGAGATCACGATTCTCCCTCGATTCTGAACAGACAACTAAACAAAATAACGCAATTTACGATAGGTTCTGAAAAAAAAAAACTGCTGCAGTCTATTTAAAAATGTTTAATTAATCTGAATTATTAAAAAAACATTGGTTTGATTCAATGACTCACTCATAAATGCTTCAATCGTTTCATTACTGGATGAATCAGCGTTTTTGAACTAATCTCTTAAATGAATGATTCAATGACAAATACTTTTTTAACAGTCACTTGTCGCCACCTACTGGTGCAACAGTTTAATTGATAAAATCTTTATTTGAAGCATCAAGTAACTTTCAAAAGGTGATTTAAAGGTGGGGTATGTATTTTTTCAACTACACTGGGGTGCATTTCCCAAACAACGACATAACTGCTTCACTACAATAGTATGATGCATCGTTGAACAAATCAACTAGCTAGTCACGACTGTTTCCTGAAACCGTATTGTCGCAAACCTGACGTTCAACCACGTTGGTGAATGACGTCACGCAGGTGGTGGAGTAAAAACTTCTTTAAATGAATCCGTTTGAGATTGAATTAATGCTAGATTTTTTGCTATAAATTACGGACATGGCATTAGAGGACTAATTCTCATTTTCCTCAGTTATTTTGCTTTATTTCCAGATTAAATCAAATGCTTGTTCTTACGTTCTAGTGCACGTACGCACATGCGCACTCTTCAAAAACGGTGCTTTAAATCTCTTGACAAACTAAAATATATAAATAACATTTGTATATATTCGAAATAAAAGATATACATTGTACTTAATGTCAGCTTGCTTATTTTGCTCAAGATAATGATTTATTAAGTCCACATGTCATAAAAACAAGAAACTATGCTTCTAACCACAGCTCGAGAGCTGTCGTTCCAACCACACAAGTTTGCGATGCAGTTTGCGAATGTTCGTTTGAACGATGGTTTCGGGAAACGCCAAATCGTTGAACTATGACGGAACTTGCGATGTTAGTTGGCTAACGATGCTTTAGGGAAACGCACCCCTGTTCGGAAGTTAGTCGGGTTTGACACCAACAACAAATGTCTAACGAAACAGCATTAGGTGGCGTATGACGGTTGAGGAGAGAGAACGAGCAAGAGGGAGATTTGAAAATAAGAGAAACTGCAGAACGAGAGATGGGACACAATACAAAAGAGCTCGATTGGGCCGGGGTTCGAGACTGACACGGAGCAGGGTGGTTATTATTGGAGTGTGAGTTTTGGAGGCGGAGCAATGAAGAGAGGGCTGGGTTTGTTTGGGTTGATTTCAAATATCAACAACAGTGTTCTTCAAAATCTACTTACCGCACCTTTAAGGCAGTGTCCAACTTTCACAGGATGGATTTTGAGTGTTTAATCTTTCAAATGATACCTAATTTATTATGATTTATTAAACGGTTAGTTTCTGTCCTTGATTCTGATTGGTCAATAGCTTTTATTCACGATAAAACACGGCTATGACCGCTTCTCCCAACGGTTCTGTGTATCACTACACAACACCCTTAGCAACCACTCTTAGCAACGTAAAGTGTATGTTCTGAATTGATATTGTTCAAAGAAGCTTACTGTATTATGTAGAAGAGTGTTGTGAGAAAGAGATTGAGTGAGCGAGTTTATTACCTGCATTCAGATTTAGCATTTTCCTTCAGGTCAGTCCTATGTTCATAATAAAACATCTGTTTAAATGTCCGATGTTTTATCTTGTCCTTTTAACAGTTGAGGGGTTTTCCCGTGACTGACAGCACTAGTCAAACCATTTGTCAGTTGCGTCTTGTTCTGTTTTCAAAACAATTCAGCCTTTTCAATGTAAAAGTCTTCGCTACTGACTGACACACTCATAAAGACAGTCTTTGCTGCCATCTAATGGCGTAATAATTAAATTTTCAATTCAATTCACATTTATTTGTATAGCGCTTTTCACGATACATATCGTTTCAAAGCAGCTTTACAGAGAATGCATGTCAACATTACAATTTGGAGACTGCAGTTAGCTAATAATGTAATAATTTAGGCGATTAACTGTTAGCAATTTAATTGAAGGTAGAAGCAAAGAGCTCCTGGAAAAATGAATTACGTATTAACAATAATTAGGATATATAGAAATTTGCGAATGTGCGTGTTGATCCAGATGTTGCATCTTCTGAAGTCATCGCAGGAGTTGGCGCCGTCTCTTCCAAAGTTTTAGTCATCTGAGGTCTTCTTAAGAGGCTGGATCCAAACCGAAACTGATGTACTCTCTAGTCACCTCGGGACGGGCGTCCCGAGGTAAAACAGAAAAGCAAATGGAGAATAATTAGCATAGCTGCTGTTCATAACATTAAGCAAAGATAGTCATGTGCAATTGATCTGATATGAGATGGATTATGTGAATGCTTGGCTGAAGAGATGTGTCTTTAATCTAGATTTAAACTGGGTGAGCGAGTCTGAGCCCCGAACATTATCAGGAAGGCTATTCCAGAGTTTAGGAGCCAAATGTGAAAACGCTCTCCCTCCTTTAGAGGACTTAGCTATCCTAGGTACAACCAGAAGTCCAGAGTTTTGTGATCTTAAAGAGCGTGAAGGATTGTAGGGCGATAAAAGATTGGTTAAGTACACAGGAGCTAAACCATTTAGAGCCTTATAGGTCATTAGCAGTACTTTATAATCGATACGGAACTTAATAGGTAACCAGTGAAGAGATGATAAAATTGGTGTTATATGATCATATTTTCTTGACCTGGTAAGAACTCTAGCAGCTGCATTTTGTACCAATTGTAGCTTGTTTATTGAGGAAGCAGGGCAACCAGCTAGTAATGCATTACAGTAATCTAGTCTAGACGTCATGAAAGCATGAACTAACTTTTCTGCATCAGAAACAGATAACATATTCCGTATCTTAGCAATGTTTCTGAGGTGGAAGAAGGCTGTTTTTGTAACATATGAAATATGATTTTCAAAGGACAAGTTGCTGTCTAATATAACACCCAGGTCTTTAACTGTCGAGGATGGAGTAACAGTACATCCTTCTAAATGCAAATTGTAGTCTGAGAGATTCTGTGTACAGGATTTTGGCCCAATAAGTAATACTTCAGTCTTATCTGAATTTAATAGAAGAAAATTACTAGTCATCCAATGTTTTACTTCTTTAACACACTCTGTCAGATTGGATAATTTAGAGTTTTCATCTGGTTGTGTTGAAATATATAATTGAGTATCATCGGCATAGCAGTGGAAACTAATTCCATGTCTTCTTATAATATTACCAAGTGGCAGCATGTATATTGAAAATAGCAGAGGGCCTAACACAGATCCTTGAGGCACTCCATAATTTACTATCGTTATCTTAGATTTTTCCCCGTTTAAATAAACAAAATTATGACGGTCTGATAGATACGACCTAAACCACCGTAATGCCTGTCCCTGGATACCAGTGTAATTCTGTAGTCGATCTAGGAGTATTTTATGATCTATAGTGTCGAACGCAGCACTGAGATCAAGTAACACTAGTATTGAGATACAGCCTTGGTCAGAAGCTAGAAGTAAGTCATTTGTAATTTTAACGAGCGCAGTTTCTGTGCTATGATGAGGCCTGAATTTTTCATAGATAGCATTTTTTTGCAGGAAGGAGCACAATTGGACCGACACCACTTTTTCTAGTATTTTAGATATAAATGGAAGATTTGAAATGGGTCTGTAATTTGCCAATACATTTGGATCTAATTGTGGTTTCTTAATGAGAGGCTTAATAACTGCTAACTTGAACGGTCTTGGAACATGACCTAGAGATAAAGACGAGTTAATAATAATGTAACTTCTGTTGCTGTTCACGGTCAGGGACTATTTTTTCCGGCGGAAGGAAGGCTTTTGGTGAAAGTTTACTTCATGAAAGTTGCATTGATACATATTTTTGGCTTTAATATTTGTATTGTGTGGTAACCATTTTATAAAAGCAATAAGATACTTGAGGCTAGTGCTGTATCGTGAATAAGTCACGGCTGAAGGGGTTACTCCGCTTCACGTCATGCCTAACAACGCCCTTCAGCCGTGACTTATTCACGATACAGCACAGCCTCTCGTACCTTATTGCTTGCTAATAAAATACGTGATGAGTAAAAGTACCTTAAAGGATTAGTTCACTTCAGAATTAAAATTTCCTGATAATTTACTCACCCCCATGTCATCATCCAAGAGGTTCATGTCTTTCCTTCTTCAGTCAAAAAGAAATAAAGGTTTTTGAGGAAAACATTCCAGGATTTTTCCCCATATAGTGGACTTCACTGGGGTTCAACGGGTTGAAGGTCAAAATTGCAGTTTCTAGAAACCAATGGTTTCTCTAGATAAGACTCTTATTCCTCGTCTGGGATCGTGTAGAGCTCTTTGAAGCTGCACTGAAACTGACATTTGGACCTTCAACCCATTAAACCCCATTGAAGTCCACTATATGGAGAAAAATCCTGGAATGTTTTCCTCAAAAACCTTCATTTCTTTTTGACTGAAGAAAGAAAGACATAAACCTCTTGGATGACATGGGGGTGAGTAAATTATCAGGAAATTTTAATTCAGTAGTGAACTAATCTTTAAATACCTTCTACCGTATTCCAGATAGAAAAGCCCAAGCCTATCAAATGTGGAACGTTTGGAGCCACATCTCTCCAGCAGAGGCATCTGGCCACAGGAGACTTCGACGGCAATCTTAATGTTTGGTAGGATAACGTTTGGTTGTTTTGCGGTTTCTCCATTGGCACGTCCAGCATCCAGGCTGAGACAATGTGAAATTGAAACCTTGCTTTGCAGGAATCTTGAAGTGCCTGACTGCCCAGTGTACTCGGTCAAAGCACACAAGGAAATCATAAACGCCATTGATGGAGTGGGAGGATTGGGCATCGGTGACGGAGCTCCTGAGATCGTGACTGGCAGTAGAGATGGTAACTACCACTTTTGATCTCACACGCCTGGAACATTTACCTTATTGTACTCAGAACTCATACTTCATATGTTTGTTCTCAGCATTTTTGGTTTTGATTGTGTGTGGTTTTATTAAAAGGTACAGTCAAGGTGTGGGACTCCAGGCAGAAAGACACACCTGTGGTAAACATGGAGCCGATGGAGGGAGAAACCAAGAGAGACTGCTGGACTGTAGCTTTTGGTGGGTATTTTTCTCACTCGTATTGCGTGTTTTCCATTAAAACCTCGGAATAAAGACCCATTCACACCAGGGACTAAAACTATAAAGGTATAGTTTTAAAAATCATTCTAAATGTAAAATTATAGCAGAGTCCACCCCACAGCAATAACGATAACACAGAAGAATATCACTGGAATCACTTTCAGAACAATTTTTTCCAGCTGATGAAAGATAAAACATTGACAGCCAATCAGAATCCATCCTGCTTTAAAGAGCTCAAGCATTTAAAGCGGCAGACGACAAAACTGTGCGATTGCGTGGACGCTAATAAATATATAATGTATGGGCGGCGCCAAAGAAAAGAAAGTAACAAAACTGAACAAGTCCAACTTATAAAAATCCCCTGAGACTAACTACCAAAAAGAAAATGTGAAAAAAAAAAAGTCTTCAGCGTCCGAGACGCCCTAACTAACCTACACTGCCTAGCCAAAACCAAAAGTACATGGGGTGGCACTCGCCCCTAACCTAATGTACTATACAAAGACAGTTCCTACGTGTTGCTATGTATGTCACATGACATTCTTACCTGTCTGCTTCTTCCCGGACTAGTAACGTATAATATGAATATAACTGACAGATGTTACATAAAAGGGAAAAGAAAGGAATATATCAAACGAAGGTGAACGTACACACAAAGCAAGCAACACAAACAAAAGGGGATACAAGGATTAAAGAGGATGCAATGGCAACAAAATAACTGGAACAAAACAACAACAACATGGGGGCTTTAGGTGGTCTGGCATGCTCTTTTATCTGTGGTGGTCTTTGGCAATTAGTGAAAGGATGGCTGGATGATGAGTGACAGGTGACTGAACCAATGAGCGGCGTCAAGGAAAGTGAAAGTGACGGGGAAAAGCAGAGAGAGGGAAAAACAAACACACACACACAGCACAAGGACGTAACAGTCAGAATGTTCTCAAACGGTGTTCTATTATTCAGCTTTAATTTCAAACTTCTGTTTACTCCTGAGTGAAGAACAGAGAACGAGAGTATATCAGGGCCTTTTAAATCTCCTAATGCTGTTGTTGTTGCTTTTATTACTGTTGTTTTTCACAGGTCTGGCAGATTCTGGCATTGTCTCTTTCTAAAACACAATATTTATAAAATATGTTATAACTGTGCTTTTTTTAGTGTTAGAAATACAAGCATAGAAAAAAAAAAACCAACTAATCATAACTTTCCGTGTTTTATCTCAAGGTCACGCGTTCAACGACCAGGACCGCTGTGTGTGTGCTGGATATGACAATGGTGACATCAAGTTATTTGATCTTAGAAATATGTCGTTACGATGGGAGACAAATATCAAAAATGGGGTAAGTGTGCCAAGACATATTTAAGTTCTGTTTGTTGCTTCTTCAGAACTGTTTCAGTGTACATTATTAAATGCCTCCCAACACCTGATCATGACTATCTAGCTGTCTATGTAGACCGTAAACATCCACGGACCAATCATCTGTGTGCTCAAGTACACTTCAGCGACAGAAACATGAAAATACCATCTGATGAATAGAATTTCATCATTCATTTAAATCTGTAATGCATTGTGAGCTGTTGAAGAATAGTAAACATTTTACACAACTTTGGAGGCTAAGAAACACATTCAGCGTAGAGATCTTTCTTGATTATAGTGGATCAGTCTAGTTTTGAGTAGATGCAGTATAATGGATAAACTTATTTTGCATTTCTTTGACAGGTGTGCTCTGTTGAATTTGACAGAAAAGACATTAACATGAACAAACTAGTGGCAACATCTTTAGAGGGCAAATTTCATGTGTTTGACATGAGGACCCAGCACCCCACCAAGGGCTTCGCTTCAGTGTCTGAAAAGGTTTGTTTCACTCAAAAGGTGTATACATGTTTTATTTTTTGTTTTTGTAATTTGCATTTATTTAATCTCTCTTACAGTAGAAAACATGCAATTACAATAAATTGGCACTGAAGCTTTCAAGTAGGGTTGGGTGATATGGCCAAAAATATTATCATGATATTTTTTTCCATATCATACCATCTCGATATATTTATCAAGTATTAATTTACCATCAATGTGGAAGGCATTAATGGTAAATAAATGCATTTCACATGTTTGTTAGACCTTGAGAGTGAATGTTAACATAACTTGTTTGTTTACAAGTAAACGCCACAGAATATTTAGGACCCCATGAAATCAATGAAGTTTTATTTTCCCTCAAATTCTGCTTTCCATTTTATTTTATTTTTCTGGATTATGTTTTGTGATTTAATGCAAATTTATCATTAAAAATGGTATCTAATGAAATGAATAAAACTTTTATAATTTAATCAATCATTTAAAATGTAATCAAAAATATAACAAGTAATTTACAGCAAAACATTGCATTTTTATTTTTTGTAAAATAAGGTTCTGTACAACAGAACTCGTATACTGTATAAATTAAAACATAGTTGAAAAAAAATCTTGGTTTTATTATATTTCTTAATAATAATAACACTATATTATTGAAGCACTTATATTATATAATATTAATATATTTCTTCAATAGTCATTTCTTCAAGTTAAGCCAAAATAAAAGTTTGGTTTAACAAGTTTCTGTGAGGACCGTTGAGTTTCAGTGTGTATTTGATGATAATTGATCTCTCTCCTTCAAGTAAAGTTAGTAATAGGTCATTTTACTTTCTTTGCTATTGTGAATTAAATTAGATTGAATATCCGACTGAACTACAAACTTTTCAGCGACGTCTGTGAGAAAGGGATGTGCGCTCAAGCTGTGCACTCGGCCCAGCTCTACTTTCAAGCTTCAGAAATGACACAAAAGCAGTCTAAAAATATGACAAAAGCAGCCTGTGCCATTTGTGTGCTATATTACAGTCCTCTGAAGCCCGTGATAGCTTTGCGTGAGAAAGAAACTAGTATTTAACTAATCACTAATAATCAAGCCCTACAAGTGAGCCGACTGGATCGATTTAATAAAACAAAAAGATCCAATTCAAAAGAATGATTTGTTCACAAATTGAACATCACTTGAGCCCTTGGAGGACTAGGGTTTTATTAGTTAGATTTTCACTGAATAATGGCTTAAATTTCTATCTACTCATTACGCAAAGGAATCATATGGCTTCAGAAGACTTGGATTGTAGCGCATTATTCACTTTGATCACTTTTATGGTGCTTTTGCAACCTAAGGGCCCTATCATACACCCGGCGCAATGCAACACCAGGCACACAAGTGTGTTTGCTAGTTTCAGCCAGATGCAGTTATCATTTTCACGTTTAGCACACCATTCTTTAAAAAGCAAATGCACTCGTGTCCATCTGTTCGCCCATGGGCGTGCTAGTCTGAAAACGAAGTGTGTTCAGGTGCATTGTTGGCGTGTTGCTATTTTGAGGCGACTGAAAATGATTGCACCATCGACCAACTGAAACCTGCTCTGAAGTCAATGGCGCAGTATTTATTTTGTTATTTAAAAAGCGTGTTAGTAATATGTGCCTATAGGCGGGTGCACAACACACGTACACTCTGCTTGTTACACACACAGGGATGCACAGCAGCACACAAACATGCCAAATATTAAAAATAAAAAAGATTATTATTGTGTGCATAAAGATAAAAATGCCTACATATCATAATGGATAGTCATTGCATGTATCAGAATGACCTATTTGCAGTAATGACGAATGAAATTAGCTAATTATTTGACCAATCGTGGCAATACACACATGTATTTAAACTGACTCGTCAGGTTGAGGGTGTCTATATTCCGCCATGTAAATAGCGAATCCGCCATGGTGCAAGCGCAGCTGGCTTTTAAAGGAAATGGGAGATGACACTCTGATTGGTTTATTGCATGTTACGCCCAAAACAGACACATGACTCATTAAGAGACTAGGTACAACCCTTTTAGACCATGCGCTGGGCGTGCCGACCATTTTTTCTGTCGTTAAACTAGCAAAAGTGGATTCAGACATGCCCTAAGTGCACCTGTGCCATGCGCTTCAGACCATGTGCTTAGATCGTTAAAATAGATCCCTAAATCTTTGTTTTGCACACTTACTGTTGAAAAAGTTACTCTTAATACTCATTTGAGAGTGTTTAGCATTTGCGTTCTGTATTTCAGGCTCACAAGTCTACAGTATGGCAAGTGAGGCATTTGCCTCAAAATCGTGACGTCTTCATGACGGCCGGTGGAGCGGGTAATCTGCATTTATGGAAATAGTAAGGAATTTCTTTAATATTTTTAACATCTAATAAGATGCTTTATCATTATTACTCATTAGTGTGCCATTTTCTGATTGATCATTGCTTTTTTAATGTTCCAGTGAATATCCCGCCCAGAGGACTAAAAAGGGCGCAGATGATGTAGACATGGGCGTCGCTGGGTCTGTGACCCTCCTGCAGAATGTCACCCTGTCCACACAACCCATTTCTAGTCTGGACTGGAGCCCGGACAAACAGGGTCTTTGTGTTTGCTCTTCATTTGACCAGTCTGTACGAGTCCTTATTGTGACCAAACTCAACACAGTCTGAGTTAACATTAGTTAACATTTGTACCATTATTCCCAAACAAATTTGAATATTTGATGACTGTTGATATGCCACATGTATGTCTTAAGTTCTTATGTGCAATTATAGAGTTGTTTTTTAAAGAACACAGTTAAGTGTTATAATTATTTGCAATATTATTTGCTATAGTGACTTTGCTTTGTTGTCAAGTTGCTATTACTGGTAAGAGGCGTTCTTATGCACAATGTGAAGGTTTACAACAAAAACAACTTGTCTTCGCAGTCTTTTATCAATTTGTAATAACTTACATCAGGCTGATTTCTCTTGTTTTTCAACTCTTCTATTCTGTAATGCTCACTTATCATGATCCAATCAATTCCCCATGGTCCCGTCTTACACCAAATATACTGTTTCACACCGACTAAACATATATATGTCAAACAATACAAGAATGGGTGTTCACTAAGGCATCTGTTTAATGTTCAGAGAGGATTTAAATAATTAAGGCAACAAAATCTATAAGGATGACCATAAGACACAGAATAATAGGGACAACCAAATGTATAAAGTACATTCCCTCATTAAAAAGATCATATCCAACACTTGAATTTGAAAAAGTCTTGCAGCTCCTCATCGTCCACTGATTTGTCATGAATTCAAGCGTAAACCGTCCTGAGAAGATTGGTCATGAATTTCCCTTCAAGTGCTTCAATATATTTTTCAAGGCAACCTTTTAATGCAAAAGAAGAATGTTTTAGCATTTCAGCACTAATATTACCTAATTTGGTTGATTGATTGATTGATTGATTGATCGATTGATTGAGATGACAAGTAATTTCAGAAACTTAGAGTCCCATGACTTTTCCATATGCTATCAGGTTGGGCAGTAGCTGAGGATGTTCATACAGTTCTTGTTTCATCAGAATACGAACAATCTCTCCTGTTATGAAGGCGTCATCAAAGGTTTGTTCACAAACGGGCTTCAGCGGGAATCTACTGTAAATGTCCACAGCTGCCAGAGGATCATCCTTCAACAGCAGATTGGCCAGCTCAATGTACGCATCATGCACCTAAAATGCATGTAATAGTAGTGAATTACACTATTACGGTGTGAAATGAGCATCATTGCATGGTAATCAAGTTTGCCTTGAAGGAATCTCACCTCTGGAGCCATGTCAATGACTTCCCGGTACAAATGACATGCCTGTTTCTGTGAGTCGGCGGTTCGCGTCAGCGCCCTGGCTAAGCCTAGCCGTGGCAAGTAGGACTTCTCATTCAGAGCTGTTAAGACTGTACCTTCATTGCCCTGCTTGCCAACCTCCACTGAGAAAATATTGACTGTCATAAATATAGAAGATATGTTTTACCATGTTAGCCATTTTAAGTTGAGCCTAGAGTTTGGGTAAACCTGCTGAAGACAGTTTGTGCTCCTGCCCAGATTTGCAAGATGTTTGACCTTTAATGCTTGTTTTGCCTGGTGCCTTCCCAGCTCCGTTACTCTTGGCACTTAAAAGCCCTACTTTCCTCCCTCTGATGAAAGAAATATAAAAGTACCGATCATTTGTGAATAAGAAAACCACTAATTGTAAAGGTACAAGAAGCCATGATGTATTGCAAATAGTCACAGTAATTGTTTCCTTGTCATTCCTGAAAACAGTGTCTTTGGTCTAATTATAGTATTCACAGATATTTTTAGCCCAGTGTAATGAAATCTTGTCATGCTTACCTAACAGCTTGTGGAGTCTGTTTGGCTCCTGTGGCTGTCTTGTTGACTCGTGTAGGAGCAGGGGTCTTCACTGTGGATGTAGGGACCCCTCGGGCTAGAGCTACTCTGCCAGTCTTCTTCCCATCTACCGTAGCCTCAGATGACTCGACCGTTGGTTTGGGCTCAGTAACTTCATGCTTGACTGTTTTGTCTCTTTCCGCAGCCACATGATCCTTCCACCATGTCTGCTCTAATTTAAACACAAAACATTTCAAAGTGAAAGATTGCATTTACTTTAAGAGATATTTATAAAGTACAACCCCTCACTAAAAAGATCATATTCAAAGACTTGCAGCCCCTCATCATCCACTGATTTGTCAACTTTTCCTTCAACATTGTCTTTACTCAAAATTGTATTTGCTTAAAGAACAAGTTGGACGATTTTCAACCAGATATGTACTTTTACAATGTTGGTAGTACATGTAAATGAACGGACTCTTTCTCTGTTACCTGCACCCAGATATCCCAGTTTATTTGTCAGCATATACATAACACTGTATCACATTTCTAGAATTCAGGCTGCATTAATTAGGTCAACGGAACTGGGAACACTTCCCATAATACACGATGAGGAAAGAAAGAGGAATGGCATCTATGCATATACTAGTCTGTCTGTTTTAATCCTTATCCCGAGGTTACCGTAGTCAGCCGGATCTGCTCCAGATCCAGACCAGATGGTGGACCTGAAACAATCTGTATTCTATAAAGTGCAATAGAAATAAAGGTGTCTTGACCTGAGAAAAAGTTAGCAATGACACAAAACTTGCATTATAGGTGTTGAAGTTTTGGGCAAAAGGGAACACCACTGCACTTTTTATTGTATGTTGCACCTTCTACTGCATAGACAGCAAGGTTTTATTAAAAGTCATTTTGCCAGTAGTGAATTACCTCTTTAACAGTTCTCAACAAGTATTATATAGAGTTTTGAACCTGTCAAGCACTTGCCTGGTGATGGTGATTTATATTAGCAAGCTCCAAAAACACCACAAAAGCACCATAATATTAGTCCATATGAAGAGAAAATGTAGTATTAGTTCTCTATCAATAGTTATTTATAAAAACAAACAAGATGGAAGTTAAAAAAAACTTTGGCTGTCATTGTCACTATGGAAATATTCTGTGGAAAACAAAATAATGAGGGTCAGCACCTCCAAATCTAAGGCCATGTTTATCAGTCAGAAAATGGTTGATTGCCCTCTTCGGGTAGATCCTTTTTTAAGTGGAGGAGTTTAAGTATCTCGGATCAGTGCGGCCGCTGTTGTACTGTCCATCATAGTGAAACGGGAGCCTGAAGGTGAAGCTCTTGAATTAACAGCCAGTTAGTCTGTGTTCTGACCCTCACCTATGGCCATGAACTTTGGGTAGTGGCCAAAAGAACGAGATCACAGGTACAAGTGGCTGAAATAAGTTTTTTCTGCAGGGTGTCTGGGCTGATCCTGGGAGACAGAATGTGAAGCTCTGACATCCGGGAGAGACAAGGAGGTGAGCCACTCCTCCTCTGCATCGAAAGGAGCCAGTTGAGGTGGGTTGGGCATCTGGTCAGGGCGCCTTCATCAGTAAGACATGTCCAACTGGGAAGAGACTTAGAAAGCTCTAAAAGGAATATTTATCCCAGCTGGACTGCGAACAGCTTGGGATCACCCAGGAAGAGCTGGAGGAAGTTGTCAGGGAAGGAAATGTGGGCGACCCTACTTACCAGAATGGATGGATGGAGAAAAAAATGTCAAAAATATCTTGCTGAAAAATGTTTTACATGCTGGGGACCAGCAACCAGCATCCCACGCTGGCCCCCAGCATGTAAAACATTTTTCAGCAAGGTATTTTTTGGCCAGCACTATACCAGCAAAAACCAGCCTGCACTAACATGGAATCCAAGTTGGGTGAAATAACAACAATACTTACTGGTTAGCTGCTCAGGTGGTTCTCCGGTCTGATGGGAACCTTCTAACTCAATGCTGGCCTGAAAACTGAGGCAGGCATTTGCAAGTGCTGCCTGACCTCTTTCACCAGCTGCATCACTGTCACTCTGAGCCAGTTGTGCCGAACCCAGCAGAGACAGAGCACGACTGCAGCGGGGCACTGCCACTACTCCCATCTGACAGACCTAGACAGACCAGAACCAGAATCATGCAAACTGTTTCTCTTATATAGTCAAATTATAACATTAGACTGCATCATGATTAAATCATAGCTTTCAGCTCCAACCTGCCCAAAAACACTCATCTGGAGGGTATCAACCATTAGCGCTTTCCATAATTGGGCTGAACAGTTGAAGAATGGAGTCTTATCTAATGATCTGATGACCAGAATCAAGTGTTTATAATTAGGGAGACATACATATTGTGTACAGTTTGGGGGCTTCAGGAACAGGATTGAGAACCACTGCGCTAGCTAACTTATATACAAGTAAATTATTCACTTAATATTGTCAATAAATGTCCTTTGTAGAAATGTTGCATATGATTACACTCGCTCTAGTGTTTACCTACTACTACAGTATCACGTATGCAACTCTTGCGTCACTGAAGCAACTTTCTAATACTGATTTTGTAGCATCATGGTGGAAAAAGAAACTGTAACTGTGCAAACTAGCCCGGATCAGCACAGTTTCACAATGAGAACCGCTCAGCCCAATGGTGAAAAGTGGGCTACAGATTCCTTTCTGTTAAATACTGGAAGACAATGATTTTTATAACTTTTGTTATTACGTTGATTGTTATTACTTTTGTCATGTCTGACTCAAAGTAAACACATAACTGTTGTTGTGTTAAATGAACTTGATGCTCGTGAAACTCAGATCAGTGTAGTTACTGGATGGTGGTTTATATAAGTATGCGTAGTTAAAGATTAATTGAGTGTTGTTTATTATTTAAATTTGTTGATTAAAGGCATTGTGAGTGTTGTAATTAGTTGCAATCTATACAAATTTAATGAATGAATGCAATTATTTTGTTTAATATTTAATTTATTATAGTTAGGACCAAGTGTTGAATCGCATTTGTGCCTCTAAACATTTGTATACATTTATTTCTAATTTCTGATCATTTGGCAACAGGCAAGAGGAAGTAAATGCGATAATTTATAGGTATTGAAGCATGAAATAGCATTTCATTTTTTCATAAATTTCTTCCCCAAGAATACAAAAAGAATTCTTAATAGAACCATTAAACCTGAAATGGAACCAGAATCGTACAATTATTAAACACACAGTCTACCTTCTCCTGCATGTCCAGAAGCTCCCTACAGGGGGCGATAGATGAGAGCCGTATCAAAGCAGTGAGAGCCTGGCATCTCTTCACTATCCAGGGCTGTTTGCCTTCTCTGTCCTGCTGAATAAGGGCTTGTAGGAGAGGAAAATGAGCATCCAGCAACACCCACTCCAGCTGCTGCACCACCTCACCTGCATTCACACACCTGCTGATGCCCTGCGCCGCAAGCCCAGAGATGCTGTTAGAATACCAGAGAGATCAGGACCTGTTGTTATTATGTAGAGAGAATAATTAAAGGGGTCATAGATTGGAGAATCAAGTTCAAATCCTTGATCCTGAGATCAATTCAGTTCAATGTTTCCAGTGTCTCTGATTCATGACTACATACATCACTTACTACATCAGTGCATGTTCATAAAGGCCAAAAAAATGTACTTTTATTGTCAAAGATACTATTATTAAACAGCAGGAGAACTAATATAAAGAGTCAAATGAGTCCTTTTAATGTGTTTCTTGTTTGTCTTTGTAACACACATGTGATAGACTTGCTCTGGACTCATGGCCTGGTCAGAGGAAGAGTACTTAGAAAGCAAAGCTGCCAAACTGAGACAACCGCGTAGAAACTGAGCGTTCACTACAGACAAATGACATCCGGTGTCCCACTGCTCTTGTCTGGAAAAAATAAAAGTGAAATTACAAAACAATTCTGGATTAAAACATTAAAAGTGACTGAATGTGAATGTGAATTCTTCTTTTACATACTCTTTGTGATCATGTGGGACAAAGAATTGACCCATGACGTATTCTAGGCCTTGTTGTAGGAACAACACAACCTGCTCATTGGACATGGTTTCCTCTTTCTGCTGCAGCTGAGCCAAGCCAGTATAAAACCTACAGTTAAAAACATGTTTGTGAAGGACTGACAATAAACACTGGCCTATCCTGAAGTTATCCAGACCCAAATTAGACTTTTAATCTGTTCCAAAACAGTGTTTAGACATCAAAGGGCACTCAAGATATAAGAGTGCATGCAATAATGGATTGTGGAACAGACAATGCCATAATGCTGTGTTTCTCAACTGCAGTCCTGTGGATGTTGTAGATGTCTCACTACGTGTTAAATTGATATTCTGGTGGTCCTGAGGACTGAGGTTGAGAAACACTGCCATAATGCGTTGCGGTCATCATCAAACTATATTTGTCTAAAACGTTGTGAATATGATTGGTCAAACCTGATTGTTGGATGACAGGGTTGAAGGCCCAGCGCAGTCTGAAGGTGTTGCAATGCCTCCTTGCTTCTCCCCTGTAGTAGCAGCAAATGCCCCACGTGTAGGTTATATTCCCAGCTGTCTGCATTCAGTGACCAGGCGTCCAGATACTTCAGCAGGGCTCGAGAGAGCCAACACTTCTCATCAGACACAACACTGCTGCCATCCTACAGACCAGACAAACACTACTGTGGCCACTGCAATGAAAGGAAGGCACACTTTCTCTAATCTCAGTTATCTTTAGCACATAACATCTGCCAGAATGTAAGACAACAGTACTGTCACAAAACCTATTGAGCTGCCTACTTAGACAGCTTTCTTTATACCTGCCATAATGGGAATGGGGATCAGCAGTTTAAATTGTTTTGGGTAATTCTGATATTAGAATAGAACTGCATTCTTTTGAAACAACACCAATGTCTATGGTAACATCCGAAACTGTAAAATGACCAGAAAAACGAATAATCAAATTTTACAGTTTAAATAATACACAAAAACAAAACATTTTATAAAATAATAAACCACATTTCAGCCCAATAAATGATTATGTTTGTTATATTTAATTACTCTGAATAAAAACAATGGGCTGAATGACAATGCAAATTCCCTCTCTGGCAGTAGATGGCGTGTATATGGAAAAGCAGAAATACAGCGGTTACCCTTGTACACAAAGCAGCACTGTGCTTATAAATACTACTTTATTAGGCATCAAAAGGTGCCAAATGCCATTAAAATTTATCTGAAGACAGTCAGTTCCCTTATATATCAAATCTCGGATTTGCACAAATCACATGAACTGACTATTCCAATGTTAAAATGTTGAATTTCGCCAAAAAGCGACATGTTTGCAGGTATGTAGGCATCATAGGAGCACTTGCAAACACTATCCCAGATATCAACATAGTGTCAGCCCATTTCTGGCCCACTGGATCTGGGCCGGCACAATGTTGCTGTCTGGGAAGTTACCTTATAAGATACCTTCTTTTACTCGTGTAAAGAAATGTAGAATTAGACATTACGAATCTATCACTTATGCAGGCACTTAAGGTCAATTCACACCTCTGCCTTCAAAGGCAGCCAAGTAGGCAATGGACAGCAAGGTAGCAGCTCAGTAGGTTTTGGTCTTGTATCAATAATTAAATTGGATAAACTGGCATCTGCTACATGAATAATTAAAAAATGTAAATGCTGATTGAGAAAAGGCAGCATAAGGACCTTTCCAGCTTTTTTTGATAGCCAGAGGAAAAGTGTCTGGACACAATCAGCCTTTGCTGACTGGCCCTGCTGTTTGAGATCTTGTAACTCCATGTCAAGTGCTTTTAGCTGGTTCTCCGTTGTCAGTGTTCCTGGAAAGCCATGAAGCCTGCAGATGGCCAAGATCTCTTCCTGCCTTCCGGCAGACTTGGCCTGGCCGAGATCCTGGTCATCGTCCTCAGCCTGTGGGATTTCAGACAGTCAGTTACCTCATTATAACATATGGCTCTTTTATTTGAGAACAATATTAGCATATGTGCACTGCTGATTCAAATCTGGTGTAATAATTAACCCTCTGGTGTTCTTTGCGTGGCGGTCAAAAAAATTACAATTTTTTATTATTTCAATGAAATGAATGCACTTCATTTTTGTTCAATATTGTTTTTTTATTTAATATTTTGTATTTTAGGGGATTCTATGTTACTAAATGATATTTATGCAGTAGCTATAATCCATTTATTACCTGTTAACCACTTTTTGAGCATATAGTCCTGAAAATTTCCAACTTAAAACTGTTGTAAATCTTGAATGCTTTGGAGCACAGACTTAAGTTTGGTCTCTTGTTATTTTTATTAAAATGAACAAAAATTGTATATAAAATATATATTTTCCAAAACATTTTTTTTTTACTATAAAACTGCGAGAAAATCAAAGGCATAAATCTAAACAAATTGTGTTCCAAATTTGACTGATATCTCAAAAAATGAGCTTTCAGTAAGATTTTGATTGGGCGCATTACCAAACGTTTCCACTAAATGAAATTCGTTTCCCATTCATTTCCAATACGGGCAATTTTGACAGCGAAGAGTACAAGTACCATTTAACCATTTTTAATCATGTCCATGATTTTTTTGTTCACATAGCAAGTGCCAAAACCTTTCGTTCCATTCCGATGAAGTAAAAAATTCTAAAAAACCAAAACATTAATTTTTTTTTAAGCAGGACAGGGCAGAGTTTACCAAACTTGAATTTTAGAATGCAGCAAAATTCACATGGGCTTGCATTTCCGGTCTCCCACATTTGCATGCATATGAATGAAAGTCAGTGGAGTGAAAAGTGTAGTGTGACCAGCACTTAAAACTTAAGTTGCTAGTTTGAAATTGACTCTCTCAGTTCCAAACCGATGACCACTATTTCCTACCTTCTTTCTCAGGCCATACATCTCTGTTGCGAAGTAGTGCTCCTCTAGTGTCAGCCCAAGAAGAAAATGCAGTTTAGCATTGTGGGGTTTAATCTTAACAGCAGTGGCATAGTGGATGGCAGCCTGCTCCAGATGATCCAGTGGAGACTGTCCTGGATCACAGCGCATCATGTCACCTGAACAAACAACAGCACAACAACCGCTAGTAATTTTGCTAGAGATTACCATTTCATACTGTCTACCATTATTCTTAAGAAAGCTATTAAAATCAATTCACAACTTAAATTTATGTTAAATGCCTTTTTTTAGTTGATATTAATTATGTGTTAGGTGAATCGGTGGTCCTTCAACCATTACAAAGTAGTCCGGTGCTTTTCTCACTGCCAAATGTTGTTTCAGTGGACCCTATAGTGCTAATCATTTGTGAGTGGATCAATCCAAGACTTTATCAGGTGGAAACAGGATCTCATATTCTGTGTGTGCTCATAAGGATCTACCTGGATTAGGAAGCCATTTCTTGTAGAGTTTTAAGTGTTCCTCAGCATGAGCAATCAGATTATCTACATCACGTTCTCCAAATGCTGTCTGCAGTCTTTTCTCCCAGTTTCTAATCTATTTGAACAACAACAGCAAGGTTACTTACAGTTTCCCAGCAAACAGAAATATGTTCTAAGAACACTTTGCTAACATTCTGGTATGTAAATATATTGCACTATTGACACTTCTGAGTGATGAAATGCACGAATGAGAATAAATAAAGAGCAGAACGTGTTTGATGTTAAAAAGAGTTATAAGTGCTCTGCGCTCATGCTGTATGACACACTGCCAAAGTGCGCGCACAGAAAGCCACCTCTCTCAGAAGGCGATCGCGAATGTGGGACGTGCTCAATGTTAAAAAGTGTTATTAAGCACAATAAGCAGTGAAAAAGAACTCAATGTGGTGCTTGCGCTGACTGACACACAGTGTAAGCGTGTGCACAGAAAGCCATGTCTCAATTCAGTTCTCTTTCACGTCTTATTTGTGGCAATTATGTCAAAATGCCCATCGTGTGGAGTATTCATGTAAACACAGCTGGTTATGTCTCAAGTGAACGTAAACAGATGGGTGTAACCGGATGTGTGTTGGTATAATGGATCTGTGCGTTCATTCTTAAAGGATTAGTTCACTTTCAAAGCTTTACTCACCCTCAAGCCATTCTAGATGTATATGAGTTTCTTGTTCCTGATGAACATAATTGAAGAAATATTAATAAATATCCTGACGCATCCGAGCTTTAAAATGGCAGTGATAGGGTTCAATGAGTAGGAGCTGAAGAAAAAGCTTCAATCCACATCCATCCATCATAAACGTACTCCGCACGGCTCCGGGGGTTAATAAAGGCCTTCTGAAGCGAAGCGATGCGTTTGTTATGAAGTTATAAAGTCAAGCATCGAGATTCCGCCAGACCGCCTTCCGTATTCAAAACTCTTGCAGTTCACACTTACGGAAAAAGTGTAATTGACACGACGCCAGTTTACACTTTCTTCGTAACTTGTATACAGAAGGCGGTCTGGCGGTAGCTTGATATTTGACTTCATAACTTGTTAAATATGGATATTTTTTTTTACACAAACGCATCGCTTCACTTCAGAAGGCTTTTATTAACCCTCCGCATCTGTGTGGAGCACATATTTATGATGTATGGATGTGGATGGAAGCACTTTCTTCAGCTCATACTCATTGATCCCTATCACTGCCATTATAAAGCTCGGATGCATCAGGATATTTATTAATATTTCTGCAACTATGTTCATCAGAAAGAAGAAAGTCATATACATCTAGGATGGCTTGAGGGTGAGTAAAGCTTGGGCTAATTTTCATTTCAAAGTGAACTAATCCTTTAAAGTGACAGCAGCCTAATAAACCTGTGTCATTAATGTCAATCAAACAAAAGAGTAGTTAAATTTATATTTAATTCATACAGTGAAGACCATGCAATATTTTATTTTTACATTTGATTATTAAATTTCTGTACTAATTCTAACTACATGTTAAATAAACCTATTGTACCTGAAAAACTTAATTTGTTTAATTCTTGTTTTTGTTATATTGTATTTGTCCTATTGTTTGTAATTTCCTTCTTTTGTCTTATTTTTTAATAACAGAAATTAGATAAAATAACTATATTGTGATATATATTGTTATCATGATATAAAATTTCTCATATCGTGAAATAAGAATTTGGTCATGTCGCCCAATGCCTAAGTAGTAACATTTAAAAAAAAAAAAAAAAAAAAAACATTAGACAAATGTCCAACTAAAACATTTTTGAAATAAAACATTCCATGAATATTGTATAATAACGATTTTTGTGCCAACATCTTGAGAATATTATTAAAGACCAGAAAACCCAGACCTAACACTATGTTATTGTTACTAGATAAATATTTGTTCATAACTTTGAGAAAACTTTGTCAGAACATTAGTCAAAGATCAGAGGACATTTCCTGTTTGCTGTTTGGTTTATATCTTTTGTATGACCGCACACATGTCCTGTCCATACCTCAAGTGTGTGATTAGTCGTTATTTCCAGGTTGTTTGAGGATGCAAAATATTTTCTGTACCAGTTTGTTTGTGTAACTTCCTGCAGTGATACAAATGATTTCATAAGCAACATGACAGAGTAACCAAATGTGTAAATCTGGACAAAAACAAACATCACTGAAGAGAAACAAATTGAGATGCAGTGAAACTGTAAATGCATCACACTGACCACAGAATCTAGATCTGATGATGGTTTGTGACGACACTCTTTTGCATGTGCTCCGATCTCTACATATCTCATCTGGTTTCTGCATCCTATGAAAAATCCATGCAGAAATAATCAGCATACAGGTTTTTTTGACAATGATTATTTCTGTAAATCTAATTTGCAACATTTAAAGTTAAAAAAATAAATAAATAAAAATAAAGTCAGTTCAAACAAGACAAAGATATTACAGGCTTGAAGTCTGAACATTATTTAGGATGCAGTAGTAGAGAGTTTTGAAGGTTTTATTTTTGTACTGATATTCATACCACGATGTGAGAAGAAACATTTGACGGGAGCGTTTGACATTCTCTGCTCAAGCTCTGACTCCCGAACTTTCCACCGCTCTCCCAAGGGACGCTCAGTAAATGGATCTACTTTTGACCTCCGTGTCAGCATGTCAATATATGGGGCTGAAAATGCTGTCTTTGGTTCACTGTATACAAACATGACAGAAAAACACATGATAATGATAATGCATAAAGGGGTTTGACCACAGAAGCATTGCTCTCACCTCTGATGTATTGACACAGGTTTGTAGAGGGCACTTAAAGACACGGGACACTCAAACTCAATCTGGTCTCTCACATCACAGAAAGTCACAGCTAGAGGAACTTGCTCTCTAGTAATGTTTACAGTATACACCTGCAAAAAAAAAAAAAAAGAAAAAAAGTCAGTTTCAGAATTTTTTCTTTCATTAAAAATTAATTTTTAAATGATGGTTTCAAACTGACTTTCAGCTAAATCTAAGTGCTGTCATTGTCAACAAAATATACATGTTTATTGTTAATATTGTATATATTTATAGTATATACCATTATAAAAATTACTGTTGTGTTTATGTCAGAGGATAATACCATGGTGGAAGAATATAACCAAAAATATCATGGACATTCATTGAAAAAAAATTGGTGTAGGATCAGACATTGCTAGTAAAATTCACAAATAATTACAAAGACACAGCAAACAACACATTCAATTAAATGAGACATTTTCAAGTAGAAAGACAAAAACAATGGAAGCATGTTTCCGCCACGGAATGAAAAAAATTAGAAAGGTAATTGCGACTTTTTAAATTTTTTATCAATTGCAAGTTATAAAGTCCGATTAGCGAGAAATAAATGTGCAATTCTGAGAAAAAAGTCCACTCACAATTCTGACATTTGTGAGTTTATCTCGCAATTCTGACTTTATAATTGCGAATTGCGAATTTATAGGCCTACCTCACAATTGCAAGAAAAAAAAGTCAGAATTTTGAGACAAAAAGTCACAATTGCCTTTTATTATTATTATTATTATTATTATTATTAAACAAGCTTCCATGGAAAAAAAAATGGTAGCACCCACTGTGGTTCTTTTTAGGAGTTTTAGTGTGTTTTGTTGTGTAGTGTCAGGTCTTAGTACTTACTTGAGAGTTGGCGCCATCTGCTGATGTCACCTTTATAATAACTACTGTTTCTCCTGCATTTAACATGATGGATTCAGAGCAAGAAGCGTCACTGACAGCAGTCTGCATGCTCTTGTCTGGTGTCTGAGGATTCATTCTCACCTCACAACAGTCAAAATGTACAGGACCTAAATCAGAGAAACAGAATGACCTGAATAAACTGAACAGCCATAAGAACAGCGAATCTCATAGAATGTAAGTCCTGAAGTAACTCACATGAGTAGTCGTAGGTTGTTGGAGAGAAATCAGGCTGAAGTGAATGTCCTCCCTGTACGGTCAGATCACTCAGCTGTGCTGCGCTGGCCGAGAGTTTGGTCACCGCAATACTATACATCTTTGTTGTGCCATCTTCAGAAACAACCTCAATTTCTACTTTATTTAATCCATCCTCTAGTTTAATGGTTTTGGATCCATCACCAAACAACTGGAGACATTTGATATGTAAAAATACCTCAGCATATACATAGGTTCTTTATATCTAGATATATCTCTATGTACTATGTATCTTTATATAGGCCCAACTAACAAAAATAACGTTTTGCTAACGTTCCCATGACGTCATGAAAACATGACTTCTGAATGTTCTCTTAACGTTTCAAATCAGTTTTTTTTAAATGTTCCAAAAACATATTTTTTTTCTTCATTATATGAATGTTAAGGGAACATTCCCTTGTATAATTTTGCAAACATTACGGGAACTTTACTTTTGAATGAAACAAATAGTAACATTCTGAAACAAGTAGTAACATTTAAAACTTTAGGTGAACTAAAACGTTTAAGAAAAAACTTCCATGAACAATGTCTAAATAATGTTTTTGTGCTAACAAAAATATTATTAAAGACCAGATACCTTTGTTCAATTAATATTACTGGAAGAACTTTATTCATAACTTTGAGAACCTTGCCAGAACATTAATCAAAGTCATACATCAACATACAATGTACCAAGCAAGACAATTATTTGGACACTTAAGGCATACTTAAAACGTTTTAAAGTAATTGCATTAGGAGCAAAATATCAAAGCAACTGGCAGTTTGATATGTTTAAAATGAAAAATAAAATACTGTTCAAAATGTGTTGTTACACTTTTTGATTGTCAAATGTGTAATATGTACATAGTTAATAATGAACTACGCCTGTTGGGGCACATGATATTAGTCACAGTTTAACATGTATATGTAGACACTGCTTTTCATACTTACGATATTACAAGAGGCACCACAGTCACTTGTCTGTAGATGTAGAGATGTGGTTTTGACACTGCTCTCAACTGTTGCTGTGTACTGGGTAATATCTGATCTGAAGGAAGGGTTTAGTTTTCCCTCAGACATTGCTAAATTATCTAAATCACAATTATCCTTCCTTCACAGTTTACTTATTTCGAAGTCAGGAGGTGGAAGGTTTTGTTGTAAGCGGTGTTATTTTGGCTTGAGTGAACAACCGCGTTTCAGGAGTTTAGGTGCCACCTTGTTGCCAGGGAAGCCAAACAGATTAATCTCTATGGAAATGGAGATCAAGCGAATAAGTGAATTGTTTAATGAATGATATGAAAACATGTTTATTCAACCTTTAGACATAAAGGCATTAATAGATCTAAGATTTTAATATATCTAAGATTTATTATTTAAACAAGTTCATATTTAACATGCCAAAATGTTCTTCTAGTGATGAGAGAAGTGATATTTTATTATTATTCATAAATTCACACTTACAAATAATTGGATAGAGTAAAAGAGTATGCGTATTTGGCATGCTGTCCGAGGGGAGGGCTCAGAACTCAGAATTTGGCCTGAACCCAGAGTACTCCCCCAAAAAGGTGCAAAACAAATGAGGGATAGCAGCCAGGAAACGTTACTGACAACCCCCCCAAGAAATTGCAGAGTGCAAGGCTGATGGTGCGGTGTTCTCAGGGAGGTTGTTGGACGCTGGACTGGGAGGACTCTCGCAACATCGGACGGGAGTTCGGTACTCACATCGGACAGGTAAGCCCCACCGGTAGTTGGATGGGGACGGTCATGCATGGGGGCAAGCTCCTGCAGGAACGGAGGGGATGTCACCGCTGCAGCAGTGATGGAAAAGTTAAATGGAGAAACGGAGCTCCTGCGGGAGCGGAGGGGATATCACTGCTGTAACAGTGAAGGAAAGGTTAGACGGAGAAACAGAACTCCTGCAAGAGCGGAGGAGATGCCACTGCTGTGGCAGTGAAGGAAAGGTTAGACAGAAAAACGGAGCTCCTGCAGGAGCGGAGGGGATATCACTGCTGAGGCAGTGAAGGAAAGGTTAGACGGAAAAACTGAGCTCCTGCGGGAGCGGAGGGGTTGTCACTGCTGCGGCAGTGAAGGAAAGGTTGTATGGAAAAACTGAGCTCCTGCGGGAGCGGAGGGGTTGTCACTGCTGCGGCAGTGAAGGAAAGGTTAGACGGAAAAACGGAGCTCCTGCGGGAGCGGAGGGGATGTCACTGCTGCGGCAGTGATTGAAAGGTTAGATTGAGAAACGGAGCTCCTGCGGGGTGGGTTGGAGTGACCTGCTGGGGGGGACAGATTAACTCGCTGCCGTCCGCCTGGATTGTGGAGGGGCAGATGCCATCCTAGAGTGAGTGGAGGAGTCACCGCCATTGGCCTGAGGCTGGAGCCTGCTGCAGTCCGCCATGATGGGGAGGAGCAGGGAACGGGGGATTTGCTGCCGGCTGCTCAAAGCTAGAGTAGTCATTGCCATCCACCAGGCATCGGAGGAGTTAGAGGGCCTTCCAACGAGGGGTATCCAGCACCACCACCAGGCATCACAGAGGAGTTCATCTAGCTGGTGAAGGACCGGATGGCAGTGCGTTTTGGGAACCGGACCAAGATTTTTTTCCCCTCTCTTCTCTCCTCATCCTTCCCTCTCCTTTTCTCTTGCCTCGTCTGTCCTTACCTACAGGTGCTGAGGCCACCATGACGTACAGTGCTCTCCACAATCATTGGCACCCTTGGTAAATATGATCAAAGAAGCCTGCAAAAATAAATCTGCATTGTTTATACTTTTCACAAAAATCTAACCTTTCATCGAAGTAAAACAATTGAAAGTGGGGGGAAACTCACATTATGAAATAAATGTTTTTTCTCCAATATATGTTGGCCACAATTATTGGCACCCCTAGAAATTCTTATGAGTAAAATATTTCTGAAGTATATTCCCATTCATATTTACATTTTTTAGCACACCAGGGTGACTAGGAGCATGAAATTGTCCAGCCATGACTTCCTGTTTCACAGGAGTATAAACATGAGGAAACACAAAGGCCAAATTCCCTTAATCATTCATGAAAATGAGAAAAACCAAAGAATATAGTTCTGATGTACAGCAAAAGATTGTTGAGCTTCACAAAATAGAAAATGGCTATAAGAAAAAAGCCAATGCATTGAAAATCCCCATTTCCACCATAAGGGCAATAATTACGAAGTTCCAATAAACTAAAGATGTTACAAATCTGCCTGGAAGAGGATGTGAGTCTAAATCATCCTAATGCGTGGTGAAGAGGAAAGTTTGAGTGGCCAAAGACTCTCCAAGGATCACAGCTGGAGAATTACAGAAATTAGTTGAGTCAGAAAGCCTAAAAAAAAATTGGCAAACAGCACCTACATCCCCACAAGTTGTTTGGGAGGGTTTCAAGAAAAATCCTCCTCGCTCATCCAAAAACAAACTCCAGCATATTCAGTTGTCAGACACGACTGGAACTTCAAAAGGGACCGGCTTCTATGATCAGATGAAACTAAAAAAATAGCTTTTTGGCAGCAAACCCACCAGATGGGTTTGGTGCACACATGGATAAAAAGTACCCCATGCCCACTGTTAAATATACTGCTGGATCTTTAATGCTGTGGGCCTATTTTTTTTTTTTTTTCTGGAGGTCCTGGACATCTTGTTCAGATACATGGTATCATGGTATTCTGCTAGAAATCTTATAATGGGTCCATGGATGGATCTTCCATCAGGACAATGATCCAAAACAAACATCAAAATCAACAGAAAAATGTGTCAGTGAGCACAAAATGAAGCTTCTGCCATGGCCATCCCAGTTCCCTGACCTGAACCCTAAAGAAAATGAGTGGAGTGAACTGAAGAGAAGAAGCACCAACATGGAGCTGGAATCAGAAGGATCTGGAGAGATTCTGCATGAAGGAATGGTCTCTGATCTCTTGTCAGGTGTTCTCCAAACTCATCAGGCATTATAGGTGAAGACTCAGAGCTGTTATCTTGGGAAAAGGACGTTGCAATAATTGGGTGCCAATAATTGTGGCCAACGTGAACTAGAAAAAAACATTTATTTCATAATGAGCTTTTTCCCCCATTTTCAATTGTTTTACATAAATGAAAGGCTAGAATTTTGTGAATTTTTGAATGAAAGATAAAAAGGATAAACAATGCAGATTTATTTTTGCAGGCTTCTTTGATCATATTTACCAAGGGTGCCAATAATTGTGGAGGGCACTGTACGTGGCAAGCAGGGCAGGGCTGAGAGCTGTGGGAATGGAGCGAGGCTGGTGGTGAGATTGCTAACGAGCAAAAAAATAGCTTTTTGGCAGCAAACCCACCAGATGGGTTTAGTGCACACAGGGATAAAAAGTACCTCATGCCCACTGTTAATGAGCAATCTCAAATTGCACGGAGGAGCTCTGTAAGGATAAAAAAAGGAGTGACGAAAGGACAAGGGAGGACCAGGCGTGAGGGGCTGCTGCTTTACTTTTTTTTTGTTGTTTGTTTATTTATTTTATGATTAAAGTAACAATTGCCGGTTCCCGCTTCCTTCTTCCCTGTACTTTAAACCTTGCTACAGTATTGTTTAAACAAGAAAAGTCAAGAAAATTTAGACCCCCATGTTCACAGCTATTAATGGCTGTTTTTTTTTTGTTTTTTGTTTTTTGATGTAATGTCTCTTGTGTTTCCATAAGAAGTCAAAAAGGAATTCTGTCAACCACTACACAAATAGATTTGTCCACATGCAAAGAAAGTGCAGGGTAGGTCAATCTAGAAATACCCTCAGCTTAGGCGAAGAGAGCTCTTCCTCTTAGAGATGAGTCTCTTTGAAGTCAGGAATTTAACATTTTCTATGCCTTAGCAATTACAGGATCAAAGTTTAGTCTACCTCTCGCATTGTCATCTTTGCAAATAATTACACTCAAATAACTCACTCAAGGCCTTACAGGAATATTGTACAGGGAAGGAGCAAAACAAGACTTTATAGGGAGCAGTTCACATTTATCAAAATTCAAAGTTAGTCCAGAAGCTTTAGAGAAAACTTTGATATGATCAACAGTGTCATCAGCTAACTGGTTTATGAGAATATGTTTATCAGCTATATTAATCCCTTGTAATCAAAAGGTGAGTGGAGCAGATATTAAGAACAAGTAGTTGCCATTTTTATATAACGTTCAGACAGTTTTGCAAAATAAATCACCAAGGCCAAATTTGTACAGGGATTGTAAAATAAATTTGTATTCAAGGGAATCAAAGGCTTTGTAAAAATCTAAAAAAAGAATAAATCTTTCCTCCTTAATCAGCTTAGCATAAACTAGCAAATCTAATACAAGGTGTATATTGTTAACAATATGCTTCTTTGGGAGGAAACCTGACTGAGTTTTAGATTCATAAAGATTAGAATAAAGGTTTGCACAAAATGAGCCAATTATTTGTGATATTTTGGACCTGGTTTTCACAGGAAATTGTGTACATATGTCACTTGCTCATGTGTGTCTTGTCATATCAGTATATAGAGAAAAGTTGCTTCGGCTGCTTTGACGCATGTCTGGTGTGGGAGTGGCACAGGTTAGATATCACGAGTGAGTGAGAAAGGTTGACATAGAGCTGCCAAATCTCCAACCTCCGGGGAATCACCCATTTTAAACAAACGGCGAACAGAGGAGAGTCTGGCAACAAGAGAACGAGACAGAGCTCGTAATAAAACAAGAATCAACATCGCTTGGCTTTTCAGAGATGGTGAGAACTGAGGGATTTGAAATGTAAAAGATATGCAGAGATTTTACTCAGCAGGTCAATAAGGTATTTTATTGAACAGATAAATTGCCATATGTTGCTCTCTAACAGAGTTCATTGTAAAGCATTGTCTATTCTGAAGGCTCATTTCATTATGGTTGTTGTAGATGTGCTGGAATTTATTTTCAAGGAAGAACCGTGTCTATTAATGGGTAAAGATACAGTAAGGTCTTCAGCTAGTCAGCTTGAGATCCTTTCTATCTAAACTAGTTTTATCTCTTAAGCCTACTAGTGAATGTTTTATGAGCAGTAGTATAATCTCTCTCTGTTTTTTAGTTTTGAGAAAGAATCATATTTATCAACACAGTCACGCAGAGCCGAAGCACAACCAAAACAATGTTCTTCTGCAAAATGCATGGAGTTTTGTTTTTAACTGCTAGAGGGACAAAAGTTACATTTCGTGTACCTTTAAAAAAAATTCAGCTGGGGCCTCTCAGTGTTCAGCCTTTATAAAAGCTGATATATTTTAAAATAATATAACTTATAGAATAACAACAAATAAATCTCTGGAATTCTGTATTTATCTGTAAATGGGGTAAAGGACACTGAATAAATAAACAAATAAATAAATTCAGCTTAATCAAAGTTCATTCTTCATCTTCTAAAATGAGAAGTGACTGCATGGCGACATCAGTTCTGTCTATTCTGCCCCTCAATCGACGAATCCAGAACTACCTGGAAAGTTGAACTTGCTGGTACTGATGAACACACAGTATAATAATAATAATAATTTATTTTATAATAATAATTTAATAATTTATTTACTTTATTTTCAATAGCACATTTAAATGAGCTTCTCAAAGTGCAATGAATATAAATATGTATGTCATTGGCATAAAAATGATAATTAATATATAGAGTTCTTAAAAGTTGGCCTAGAGGGAATAAATAAAGACTAAATAGTAAGGGTCCTACAATTGAGCCCTGAGGAATGCCAGTAGAAACTGGTCCAATATCAGACCTGTATTCCCCTAAAGCAACAACTGTCCAAATAAGATCTAAACCAGTTTAAAACTGTGCCAGAAATACCAAAAACTGTTTCAAGGCGATTAAGTAAAAGAGTATGATCCACAGTGTCAAAGGCAGCACTAATGTCTAAGAGAATAAGAATAGTAGAAGATCCAGCATCAAAAGCCAAAAGTAAGTCATTAGTCACTTTAACCAGGGCCATTTCAGTGCTATGAAATTTTCAAAAATCAATTGAAACTGTTCAAAAAGATTATTAACAGAATGGCAACTCTAAGTAAGAATACGTTCTAATTTTTTTTTGACAGGAAGGGAAAATTTGAGATATGTCAGTAGCTATTTAAATGATCCAAATCTAAGTTTTGCTTAAGTACAGGGGTAGCAGCATTTTAATGCAGCTTGAACGACACTTGTACTTAAGGATTCATTCATTATTTTAGGCACTGCTTGGCACAAATGCTCAAAACAAGACATAAACACACCAGTAGGAAAGGGATCAAGCATTGTCACTGGAAGTTTTCATACCTGATACCACTATAACAAGTGAGGCAAACCAGGTTGCAGAAAATTTGAAAACAAAGTACCAGAAAAACTTGACAAACCGGAGTAAGTAGTAGTGGGAGAAGAAAGCAGAAACCTGAAGAAAACTGATTACGAACATTAGCACATGACATGCAGGAAATCAGATAAGATCAGTTTTAAAAAGACATTCCTGGATTATGTTGATGTTCCTGGATTAAGCATGCAAAATACTTAAGCATGCAAAATAATAATAATAAGATCTGACAGATTAAATTTAAGATCTATATTCACTAAGGAGGTCCTTGCAAGCAAAATAGTAGCTAGTTAAGCCTGAAATACATCACTTTCTCACCATTTTTTTGACAATCAGCCTTCTTTAATTGAAGACTGTTGTTATACCATGGAGCAGAACAGGCATACTTGATTTCACAAATCTTAAGAGCAAATAAATCCAAGATTTGTAGCCATCGCATTATTTAGCTGTGAAATTTCATCATCTAAGGACATCATTTCATCATTGTTGAGCCCAATTCAGTGAAAGATGAAACAACAGTAGTTGCATATACAATTGATCAATTGATTTCCACTTTTGAAACTTAACAGTGCAAGACATTGGTACACATTAAATAAATAAATCCAATTTGAAAAATACAGCAAAATGGTTAGAAAGAGAAATATCAACAGGAGAAGGCTGGGACACAAACAACTGGAATGACTAGGTCTATAGTGGCTGACTTTTGCTATGAGTAGAGCCATTTGTAAACTGAGTAAGAAAGAGTAAGTAAAAAGACAAAGCGCTAGCTATAGCAGATCTTTACTCAAGGCGGGGTATGAGCTGCGCTCTCCCTCAGTTTTCTGGGGTCTTTAAGCAGGGCTTAAGCTCCCCGTGACTCCATTGGGGTTTAGAGTTGAGGAGATGAGAGTTACTGGGCACACTGCGTTACACCTTGCTCTCATTTGCCTGAGTAGAGAAGTGGGCTCCCCCTTGGAGGAGCGGCAACAATGAAGGTTGTAGCCTAACAGGCTTATTACTGAGCTTTTAGTGCCTTGCATGCTCCCTTTGGTAAGCTGCTCTTTAAGGTACCCCTTAGGGTTGAGTAAGGTGAACTGAAGTATGGCAGGCAATTTGTATTCCCCTGTTAATTTACCTCCCTTCCTGTTGTTGGGTCCTAAAGTAGGGGGTTTTTTTTGCTCCCCTTTGGTTGGGCTTCATATAAGGCTCTCTAGTATGATCCATGTTCAAAGAACCTGACAAGTAGAGGTAGTTTGCCTGGTAAAGCATTCCTGCTTGTTATTTTGTACTCTATAAATTAGACAAGTTAATGGAGTCTTTTATGGATCCTGGAGAGTACAGGCAGGGCATGAGCCTTTTCCCCTAATTGTTCTAGGGTATTTAAGTAGAGCTACTGCCTTTTCTCTAGGGGTTGAGTTTTGATGATGATAAGTCATTTTGGATGCGCCCTTGGGCTTGACGCACTCTGACTCCGGTTAAGTAATCCGTAGAGTCAATTTATGCTATGCCCATTGTATTTGTGCATATTCACAGCTTAATTAGGCAGGCATTCCCTCAGCATGCCGTAGTGCATATTTGTTCCCCATAGCATCAATCCAAGACGCAGTGTTGAAGTTCCATTTCGAAAAAGAATGTTTCAGGTTATGACTGTAACTCTGGTTCCCTGAGAAGGAGAATGAGACAGTGCGTCTCGTTGCCATGCCTTGGGCCTGCCTGTGTGTCTCTGTCAGACAAAAGAGTTGATGACTGCTTATGACGTCATGGACTGTCATCAGTCAATATGTTGGCATGTTTGTCACACGTGCTTCAGACACCGCTGATGACGTTCCCCATAGCATCAACCCAATATGCAATGTCTCATTCTCTTTCTCAGGGAACCAGGGTTACAGTCGTAACCTGAGACGTTTTTGTCAATGAACATAAATTTACATCTGCATCCCAAATCAAACTACTGCTTCTGTCACTCAAGCTGCTGTCAAATGTGCATTTCTAAGAGACAAAACATGAAATATTAATTTGTAGTTTTATCATCAAAACATGGCTAATCAAACTGGTTAACATTTCACAATTAACTGTCTGGTTTCTACAACTTTCAATCAGGAGCAAAAATCTGCCTTTAAACTTGAAAGAAATAAAGATTTGACATTCATCGTGATAATTATCGATATTGACTGACATGAAAAAAAATGAACGTGATGGTTTTTTGGCCGTATCGCCCAGCTCTACCTGTGCAAATGCTTCCTGCAAAGTCTTTGCCTGATAAGGCAGCGAGACAAGTCAGCTGCCTAAGCTTTCAGATGCAGCTTTAGTGTGTTTTGTTGTGTAGTGGCAGATCTTAGTTCTTACTTGAGCGATGGTATCATCTGCTGATGTCACCTTTATTATAACTACTGTTTCTCCTGCATTTAACATGATGGATTCAGAGCAAGAAATGTCACTGGCAGCAATCTGCATGCTTTTGTCTGGTGTCTGAGGATTCATTCTCACTGGGAACATTTGATTTGTAAAAATATCAATCTACATCAGTATACATATGTTTTGCTAACATTCCCATTTAATTATGAAAACATTTGCCTATTTCTGAATGTTCTCTTAACATTTAAAATGTTCAGTTTGATTTAAAAATGTTATTTCTTGGATATGCGTATGTTGAAGGAACATTCTGTTTTAAAAAATTGCAAACATTATGGGAACATTACTTTTGAATGTTCTCTGAACATTCAGAAACAATGAATAACATTTAAAAAACGTTAGACTAAAACATTTCAGAAAAAAAGTTCCATGAACAATGTAATGGTTTTGTGCTAACGTTTTTGAAGTCAGTGGGGCGCATCCTAGAGTGTTGGTGCAAGATGGAGAAGCAACTTTCCTATAATTTATGTTATGTCTCTGTGTCACTGTGCTGACTCTGAGCCTGAATGGTTTTGTGAACTCAGATAGACCAACGCTTGTGCTTTCACTGCAGATGGCAAAAAGCACCCTCTGTTTCTCTTTTTTCTTTAATATTAAGCATTTTAGGCCTATGTACTGATTCCATTTATATTTGGTCTTTTCCCTTAAAAAATGGAATAACATCCATGAATGTCATTCATAAACGTTACAAGGCATCCAGTAGTGGGAACACCAGTGGCTGGCGGTGAGGTCATGCTGATCCTGTTTTCAGCAGGATTTCTTTTGAAATTTTGCCCGGCTCAATCAGACAATGGTAGGCAGAGTTGGTCTAAACAGCCTCTGAAAACAAGGCGGGCTATTTGCACTTAGTGTAAACAGACACCACATTACAATAACTGCTGATTAAGATTGCTAGGTTTATAAGGATTTGTTTACTGATTATTTGTGTTTTCTATTTTGATTATAATTTGTATTTTGATTGCATTTATTTGTAATTAGAATAATGTCTGTTGGCAAGAAGCTATTTATTAGTAGTATTCAGGTAAATACAACTTTTCAGTATTTAAATATTCAATTTTCAAATACCTTAAATTAAACACTGGCACAAATTTAACTCCAAATAAAAATCGCTTTATTGGTATTGTGTCTATTAATGGTCATGGGATGTTCTACTTGTGATACACTTCATTAATTCTCTACTGTGTTAATAGCCAATGGTATCGTGTATACTGGATGGGTGTGTCTGTATGCCTGCAACAAAAGCATCAGTTAACAACATTACATTATTTATCAGGGAAGTATCACAGTTAATGCAAGATATTATTACTTATCCAATTAAACAGGACACTAACAGAGAGAATGACTTATTAACAGCAATAACTGAAATAAATGAGAAGGACATATTAATGACAAATCAATGTTACAGAAGTTGCACAAGTAGTATTAATTGCTTACTGTAGATCCATGCTAATGGTTTAACTTTAACACACCTAAATGGCAAAACAACAACAGGCTAGATTAAGGAAAGTGTTCAAACACAAGAACAAAATGAACTTTGCTTGACAATGTCTGGAATGCTGGCACAGAGAATGAGTGGGTTAAGCTGTCGAAACATCCTGATTTCATGTTTCAGGTGACCCAACAGTCTCTAAAGAATTGTGCTCATTTCCTTCACTAACTGACACAAGGTTTTTCTTGCAGCACTTACAGCGCCTCACAGAGATGAAAAGGAAAGTGTTACAGAGTTAATAAAAGTGCTGTCATTACAGTGTAAGCAGTTGTTTACTAAAGCGACAAGCTGGGAAAAACTGCAGATTCATCATGACGGTTTTAACACCAGAAGATAAAGCAGAATCTTTTTACAGCTTCTCTTTTGCAGCAAAGACTAGCCAGTTAACACAGACATTACACTAACGCTGATATCTGCAGGCTGGAGACAGACGCTTTAGTTGAAACATTGATAGCCTGCAATGGATGCAATGCCAGTACAATATTACCAGTTTCATATACAACAAACAAGTGTATATTAGTGATTTGATTTTTTTTTTTTTTTTTTTTTGGTCATATTCATGCACAGGGCTGTTTGGATCAATCTCAATGCCTGGCTAATATTTCACCCCTAAATCTACAAATCTAAACTATTAAAGTTGTGACATTGTGTGCATGAAATTTTACCACATTTGGGTGGGAAAGAATCTGTAACACTTTACAATAAGGTTTCATTAGTACGTTAACTAGCAATGAGCAATACGTTTGTTACAGTATTATTTATTCATCAAAAATACAACTGATCATTTTAGCTCAGGTCCAGTAAATAATATTAACATACAACTTTTGATTTTAATAATGTATCAGTAAATGTTGCAAATGAACATTAACTAAGATTAATAAATGTTTTAGAAGTATTTTTCATTGTTAGTTCATGTTATCTAATGTTGTTAACAAATATGTTAACCTTATTGTAAAATTTAAAGAATCTTATTGTCATTACAGTAACAAAAAAACAAAAAAAAAAATTAAATTGTAAATTATTTACACATTATGATTTTGTAGTACAGTAAAGTTTTCAAAACATGGGCTGGGAATGAGAAATACACACAAAAAATGTGTAAGCTGGAATGAAATAGATATGTTTTGATAAGATTCACCTGTACAGTACAGCGCTAACAACAAACTATGCTAAATCAGTATTAACATAAAATAAACAGTCCATTTTCTTTTGTAAACCTACTTTAATTTACTAAACTCAATCAATTATTACAATAATTAGCTTCCATATTTCTCCTATTTCCCAAAGTATACATATTATCATCTACTGTCTGTACTGTAAAGACACATTGCATACGCTATTACTGTATAATTCAGCTCTATAAGTGTGGCAGACTGCTGTGTATTTAGTAAACTTCTCTGATACATTCTTCTTTATGTCTACAAACAAGTTTAGTGAAAACACCAGTGCAAATGAGTACAGCAATAAGGTTAGCCATCTTTATATTTCAAGAAAAATATATGAAAAACAAAAATACTCTATAGACGCCTGAGACGTAGACTAACTTGGACCCTAATTGTAGCTTTCTTTTTCTAATTTTTGGATTCAATATGAATAACATGAGGTTGCGGTGTGCAAACATGTAAGGAGTCTCTTAATAAAGATTAAATGGCTTTAGTAAGATGATACACATACATGCAGCTCCTCTACTGCGTTCATATCAATGACAGGACCGTGCGTGGATGAACTGCCGTCAATCTGCGCGTGGCTTCCTGTATCTAACCTTCTCGCTGGATGTCACGCCATTAGTGTGGCCATTTATTGATCCGTTCGCGAGATCGGTCTTCCGAGATCCAGCGTGTCTCTTATAGGTCTGTGAAGAAAAGAAGTGGAACGTTTACAGCAATCTGACTTTTGCTCAATAAAATACATTCTTTATGCCAAAATGAGAATCTCTTTACCTGTATGTAGAAGTTTGTGAAGAGTGTGATAAGAGTGATCATATAAGTGATTTGGAAATACAGCCAGCCCATTGGGAAACCACAGGGCCAAACCACAGCACAAGATGTCTGGAACATGGTCAGGACAAACTGGACCTGAGAGGAAACAGCCGTCAGTCATCATTCTTGTATATGGGTGATTAGATTAGATAACCTAAGATTGCTCTATAATCTACACCTTTCAAAAGTTTGGGGTCAGTAGTTTTTTTTTTTTTTTTTTTTTGAAAGAAATTAAAGGGGACCTGTAATACCCATTCACAAGATGTAATATAAGTCTCTGGTGTCCCCAGAATATGTCTGTGAAGTTTCAGCTCAAAATCCCCCACAGATCATTTATTATAGCTTGTCAATTTTGCCCCTATTTGAGTGTGAGCAAAATCACGCTGTTTTTGTGTGTGTCCCTTTAAATGCAAATGAGCTGCTGCTCCCGGCCCCCTTTCTAGAAGAGGGTGGAGCTTTAACAGCTCACGCTTCAGTTGCTCAACAACAACAAAGCTGGAGAATCTCACGCAAATCTTGAAAAAAGTTTATGCTTCCACAAAAATATGAATCCACACTAAAATTAATCAGAAATGTTTCTTGAGCAGCAAATCATCATATTAAAATGATTTCTGAAGGATCATGTGACACTGAAGACTGGAGTAATGATGCTGAAAATTCAGCTTTGATCACAGGAATAAATTACATATTGATATATATTCACGTAGAAAATAGTTATTTTATATTGTAATAATATTTCACTGTTTTTTCTGTATTTTTGATCAAATAAGTCTTGGTGAGCAGAAGAGACTTCTTTCAAAAACATCTTACTGACTCCAGACCTTTGAGCTGTAATGTATATTTTTCAAGCATTTTGCCTTTAAAATTTTACTAGGGAATAGTTCCCCTAAGTGGAAAATTACACATGTTAAAGACAATGACTCAAAACTTTCTGAAAAAGCTGAAATTATTTCCTATTTATTATAAATTCTGATTAAAGATGACTGGATCAGCCACCATAACCTCATTAGACTCTAGCAGTAGCACATATTCCTTTACAACAAAGCACTTGGTATTTTAATAAATTGAAAGAAAAAGAAACATTTAGGTTTCCTTATAGAAGTCTGGATTAAAAGCGTGTACTTACCAGCTGCCCTTGAGTGATGTATTTTTTCCACCACAGGTATGGTCTTATGGCCGGGACGGCAGAGAGGCCGTAATACGAGTACATCAGGACATGGATGAAGCTGTTAAACGTGGCGCCAAAGTACGCTGATGAAGAGAGAAGTAATAATATCAGTATTAGTTGATGCATTTGCTTTAAATACATTCAATCACAAATCATATCACCACTGAGGCTGTCCTATAATACAAGTTCAAAAGAAAAATTGGATCTCACAAAAATTGGATGTATTCTAATGGTGTGTTTCTGTATGAATAGCCAGCATTACGTCCTTCAATCAATGATCGGTATTTGTAGCCTGAAATATTTCTGTTTACTTTGCCAATATGGTTTTAGTTTGTTAGTTCTGTTTTCTGAGTTCTTGTTCCTAGTTTGTTTCTGTGGTTGCCTGTGTCTTGTTTAGTTCTCACTGTGGTTGTATTCAGGCCCTCAGTTTGAGTCTGTGCCTTGTCCTCTATTGTCTACGTTTATGCTTTATGCTTTGCTGTTGAGTTTTGTCCTAAGTTGAGTTCCTTGTTGTTTTCCCTGCTTTGTTTTGTTTGTCTAGTAAAGTAATACGGCTGTTAAGAAGATCCATTTCTCCATGCTCCTTCACCCTCCTTCGCCTGTCTAGCCTGACGCTGCTCTGTGCCTGCTCAAAATTCTGTGTAAGACACAATGCAGCATAAAAGCCAGACGAAATTATTCCTGCTCTGACCACCTCAGCACATAGTATAACAGTTTGCAGTTAAAATTGCTGTGTAAATGCATTTATGCCACCTCTGAGCAGCATTAAACAGCCTGTGCTTCTGTGCCACCTTTGCAGTGTAAATGTGGCATAAGATTTATGATGATTGTGCTATCAACCACGGTTCTGCATGAATAGCCATCATTACGCACTTCAATCAATGATCGGTCACCACAATCTACTCTAAAAAGTGAATAGATCCATTAATGCCAGAGATCGAGTGAATATACTCCTTTAAAGGGCTTGACATTAAGCCTGGTCATGTGCTTGTCCTTTGTAATCAGTCATTCACTTGTCCAAGTAAAAAGTTGCTTGTCTGGAAAAAATAGGATTTTTTTAGTGGTATAAATATAATTTATTCTGAAGCAATATCCTCCTCATCAGTGTTCAATAAGCTTTGACATATTTAAATCTGTGTATTTGTGATATTTTAAATGTATCCTTCATCTTTCATTTTTAAATTCTTAAATTTGATCAATAAATTCAATTAGAATAATTAGACACTATAGGGCTGTTACCAATCAAATTAAATAATTTACTCTGAAAAATTACAACTGCATTAAATAATGTTATGAGATTGTTTTAAATATTTTTTGAATATAAAAATAAGAAATGTTGGGAAAAAATTATGACTTTTAAACATGAAACTAAACCGCCAGTAGGTGGCGGCAAGTGACTGTCTTAATGAGTGAGTCACTGAATCATTCATTCAAAAAATTCGTTCCAATGGCTGATTCATTCAAGTATGAGGCAGTTGTTTATGAATGGGTTATTGAATCATTGACTCAACCGATTTGTTTAAAATGCTGAATCATTCAGTGCCTCAACAGCGCAACCTTTTTACCGTCATATACATTATACACTTATATTGTTATCAGTCGCCACTTACACTAAATATAATAAAATCAGAATCATTCTCACGTTTTGGTGATTCCCTAGTTATTTTTTGTTATTGACATTTTAATCAGGCTACTTGTCCGATCGGGCAAGTAAAATTCTCTTTCACTTGTCCCTTCAAAAAATCCATTTGTCCCGGACAAGCGTTAATGTCGAGCCCCGTGTTACATAACGCAAGCAGTTATTTAAAGACCCTCTGGACAAGCATTTTTCCACTGTTCTGTTTGGGTTTGTTTTTATGCATCTGAATAATTCAGCATATAATATGCAGCATAAGCACCTTCAGAAACATGTGACTGCGAGGAACTTACAGTGTCCACACGGCACCCAGTTCATGACGAACCACCAGATGTTGAGCATGGTGGCGTGATGGTAGACATGCAGGAAGGTGATCTGGTGGTTGTTCTTCCTCAGGATGAAGAAGAAAGTGTCCATAAACTCAATGAGTTTGGAGAAGTAATACCACCAGAGTACATTAATCATCTGAGGAGTTGATAAACATGAGAAGAGAGATTAAAAGACCATCATTTACACAAGAATTAATTTCTCCAAGCATATTACCGAAATGTAGTGTTAGATGGTACAAAAGTCAGGAGTGGGAATTGTGACGAATTTATTGATTCTCAGTCCACATCTGATTTTCACTTAAAGGTTATATTTCATTCATTTCATTGGTCTCTATACACTTAATAACTAAAATATATACAATACTGTTAAAATGTAAGCTTTTTACTATAGCATAACATCATGAAATTTGCCTTGTGAAAAATAAGTGCACTTAATTGTATTAAATGTGCACTAAACTTAACTGTACCTGCAGATGATATAATATTAACGAAATAAAAGGCCACTTTCAATGTCAAATTACATGTAAAGTACTGTAGGTGTTCATTCAGTATTACGTTTATATCTTTTTTATACTAGTGATTTGATTTTTTTTGTCATATTCATGCACAGGGCTGTTTGGATCAATCTCAATGCCTGGCTAATATTTCACCCGTAAATCTACAAATCTAAACTATTTAAGTTCTAATATCTTTTAAATGTACTAATTTGCAACTTCATCATTATAAACATGTAATTACAAATATATTTAAATAGTTTCAAACAGAAATTAAATTAAATTAAATTATATTTTAATTTACCATAAATGCTTGTCAGAACACACTTAAATAATAAGCATATTTCAAAGACAGCAAAAGTAATTATGAAATTACATTAAAAAAGCCCACTAAAGTTCAGCTAATTGCATTTAATATAACTTTATACTACATTTTCATTTAATTTCAATTAACAACTCATGTTCAAAAACATTACATTCCGTTCGCACTTAAGTATATGATTTCATAACAAGTACTTGCTGAAGTGTACTTCTTTTTCACTGTCACATTTAGTTTTGGTTTCCGTTCCTATGTTTAGTTCCTGTGTCCTTTGTTCCACTGGTTTCCTCTGCTAGTTTGTTTCCATTATTTCCTATCTGTTAACTGATTTCTCTCACCTGTATTTGATCTAGTTCCTCATTTTCCTTTGTATTTATTGCCCTCTGTTTCCTCAGTTCCTGTGTCTTTGGTTAAAGTATTGTCTTTGGTTTTCAAAGCCGTTATGTTTGTAATTATAAATAAACATTTGCTGCCACAGATCCTCCCCTCCTGACCAGCAGCGTCACATTCACAGCATTAAAGTACACTCTTCACTAAGCCCTGTTACTGAAAAATTCACAACTGTTGCCATCCAGCATATTATCAGACCAGCTTTTGCTCTTTTCTAAAGCTGACATTACATAATGCTAATGCCGTGTGCGTGTGTCTGTTAAGTCCACGAGACTATAGGTGTCCTATTTGTCTAGGGTGTTCACGAGTGTCCCCTTTGAGGCCGAAATGTGCCCTCGATGCTCCGCAGCAGACTTCTACCCGACAGTCAAAGCAGTATTGTCACTAAAGTGTGGACTCTGAGGAAGACTGCGAGGGCTTCGGGTTCCATTTGGGACAGGGCCATTCTCTAATAGAATGAAGAATATTGTATCCTTTATTTTGTATGTATTGTATTGTGTATTATCTAATACTGTATATAATATTCTCCACTGAAGAATATTGTATCTTTTCTGAGGATTGCGATAAAAGAGTGAAGCTGAACCTTTGAATTTGTGAATCTCATACATGTAAAACTCAGTTTGTTGTTTTACCCTATTGTCGGCCTCTCCTCCACTGTGGGTGTTCTGGCAGAAGAAGTTGTATCCGCCCTGATACACTGACATTACCAGCTGTAGAGACAGAAGGATAACAGAGTGAATGATTTACAGTGATTTACAGTTTACATTAACAAGACACAATGTATCCAGCTGGGTATCGTTCAAAAATTTTCGACATTGGTACTGATACCGATACCTTGACTTCGATACCGGTTTCTGAACGATACTTTTTTTGATAACGATTTTATAAAATCTGTTTTAACAACATTATGTTACCTCAAAAATTATGCCCAATACCCGCACCAAAATTCGAGCCCTGTTTCACTGACGTTGACGAGATTAACCCCTTTGGTATCGAAATTTGGTACCGAACAACAACATTTTTTGATACTCGATGGTATCGAGGCAATTCAGTCGGTGCCTAAAAAATATCAAACTCGATACCCTCTCGATACTCCATAGCCCTACTGCTAACGTTCCAATTAAGTAATGAAAACATTATGTAACTTTCAAATTGTCCAGTTTTTAAATTTTGGGGAGTTATGCAAACATTAAGGGAATATTCCATTTTATCATTTTGCAAACATTATGGGAATGGTACTTTTGAATGTTCTCTGAACGTTCTGAAACTAGTTGTAGTAACATTTAAAAATGTTACATGAACATCATGTTTCAGAAATAAAACATTCCATGGATGGCATATAAATGTTTTTGTGCTAACACTTTGAGAACATTATTAACTCTTACCCCGCCACTAACATTTTTTTTTTTTTTTTTTTTTGTCATTTTTTGAATTTTCCAGCAATCCATGTTTTCACTGTTATACGGTAGGGAGCGCTATTACCAAGTGGCAACCTTCCGTTCTCTCTCTTGAAGCCAATACGGAAGTGATTAAACTGCAATTCATCGACTGGCCGCTAGAGACAGGCTCCAAAACAGAGTCAAATCTGTATCTCCACCATGTTAAAATGCCCAACTTTACAGCAGAAAAAAAAAAAAATGTTTACAGCCTGGTACAAAAAGTGGTTTTGGTCTATATAGCTAATTCTGCCCTTCATGACAACTGTGAGGGGGGTGAATTTTTTATAACTCATCCGTTTAAATTATATAAAGCCTAAAATTTCTGCATAATTAAGGGCGTGGCCACTTGAGTGACAGGTGGATTGCCACTGCTGTCACTACTAGCCGTTTGTTAGTCGTCACGTCACCTCAGCTAATTCCAGCCGCTGAACTTGGCATCTCTGCCGTGTTTGTGCTTTTTTTCAGGATTATTTCGTACAATTATCAAATAATATGGCTTGCTGTGCAGTTAATTGTACTAACAGATTAAAAAAAAACACCTGTCATACGAGCTCTGATTTCTGAATAGTCAAGACAGATGTGCGTCTTTGTACATGTGCACACATCCGGAAAATAAATGAAACACATTGATGGATCGTCTTGGCATTGGCTAAAAGTTTTGTCCGTCAGATTTACTACAATGACATTGGCAAGAGAATATGCCTCTTAAGACACCACAAAATCTGACAGCACTGCTTGGATATTATAACTAAAACTGCTGAACTATTTTGAAAAATATACTTTGGACACGAGCTGATTTGTTTGTGAGAGCATAATGTATACGATCGTATACAGTTTTACAACAAACGCTGCTCAGGTTGCATAATTTCTTGAAGAACGATGATGGAGAGCAGATCGTTCAGAAGAAATATGATGAAAACTATGGACGATATATTAATATTTCATGGATTTAATGTTGTTTTTATGGACAAAAAGTGCTGTTGGATGTTTTTCAATGGACGCTTATCATGGATCAGATTGGATTCATCTCGCGATCGCTATTTCATTGCAAAGGTATGAAGTCCTGTTTTGATTTTGCGTGTTGTCATTTGCACACCCGACACAAATTACAATATTACTAGTGCTGGAGCATCTATATCATAAAACAGACACTGAAGATTGACAGTAAACCCTTAGAACTTTCAAATGATGTATAATTTGTTATCTTTATTAATATTTTAGATAGTATCTAAGATAGATAGATAGCTCCTTAGCCTGAGCTAACTTGATCACATCAAGCTAGGCAGGCGTGGTTTCAGAAACAAGGTACCTCAGCTCCACCCACATCCCTGCCTTCGATAATCCGGAAGTGACGCGTGGTGAAGCGATGCCAAGATGGCGACAGCCGGCTCCGCCCACTTTGGGCTTCAAAAATGCTCTTCAGAAACCTACGGGTGACGTCACAGACACTACGTCCATGTTCTATACAGACTATGGGTATTACACATCTTCTGAAAGAGTACAGAATCTCCAGATCAAAACACAGGCGAAGAAGCAGCAGAAACAAGCGACAGAAGCATTGCTTATGTACATTTAAGCGAATGCAATCATCAAACATTTAACATCATATAAATCAAAGCTGCCTAACGTCACTGAATGAAATGTTGAACCCATTAAGAGGAAACGACTGTGAAGCTTTGGGGGTGTTGATGGACTTGATCTACTCCATCTGTGTTTTGATCATCGCTCTGAATCCCATGCGGACGAAATCTTTGACAAAAAGTGTTCAAAATGTTGCTTTTTAAATGAATCTTACGCACATTCAAGTGTTGTTAAAAAAGAATGCATGAAGCTAGAATAAACTGTATGTAATGTATGTGATGTAATGTAACATGAATTCATGCGCACTGTTGCTGAAAACTGATGGCATATGGTTAAAAACGTTTGATGCTTCCTATCTATCAGAAATCTTGCAATTTCAACAAACAGGCCATCTAAACTCTCTCGCACACGAGTCATCTTTATTGTGAAGGTGGCTTTAAGTAAGTTTATTAATATTCTCTCCTGATAACTGAAGCCGAGCACAATATGAGCATCTGCAGAGGCTCGGAGGTGTAATGCTGATGCATGGAGATATTTTACTGCTGACTTGCACAGAAAGTAGATAAAAAAGGGCTTAATTTTTTAATTCTTTTGAACTATGATCTTGTTCTCACCTCTCACTGAACACTGTGCAGACCTCAGTAAAATCTCCCATGAGCCTCTAACGTGTCATTGTTCATTGTCTCATTCTGAATAAAGTCCTTGTTCTTTCTGCTAAAGTTTTTTTAGCAAATGCAGAATGAAAGCTGCACATCTGTTCCCTATGTATAAATCTTATACTAAACCTCAAAAAACGTTCTCATTATTGCCTGACCTCATGTTACAGGGGGACATCTCGATTTAAATAACCTCTTTAAAAGGACATTCAGGGGACATAAAGGGCCATTCAACTGTCCCAATATAGCCCTAATTGCTTTGGCCTGATAGAGCTTCTCAAGGTCAGTGGGTTGATTTTGCCGTTAGAGAAACTGTCACAGGACGGCGTGCACCGCTGCCTCTCTCTAAAGTCCTAAAGCGCAGTCCCAGCTCTCACTATCTGACTCGGCTCATTCCTCATTAAATGAAATAACTTACAGACTGTTTCAGCATTCCCACAGCAGTTGGGAAATGGATAGATAAGGTCCGCTTGAAAGGGAAGTTGAACTAGTCTTTTCTTCTCTGTTGTGCCGTATATCCAAGTGAAATGGCTTCTCAAACAAGAACAGATGTAGGGCGGGGCTTGATTTTGTCCATGGGGAACTGATTGGATGGTTGTGGTTTGCTATTGGTGGATCTCATGTGAATGACAGGTTGCCCCGCCCTCATCATCAGAGAAGAGAAGAGATGTCACTCCAACAGCGAGGGGAAGATATTCTGATTCAAAATTATGAGTAGTAGCGGCCTTTGCTGTGTTTCACCCGTTTCACTTGAATCGGGCCTAGCAACAAAAGGAGCTTCCACTTGTGCTCGAAAAAGAGCTCCGTCCCCTGCCATTATGCACGCACCAGGGTCGGAAATTAACGGGGGGCTTAGGGCAAAAGTGCCACCAAAATGAATAAAAATGCCCCTAAAATTCAAGATATGGTGCAAAAAAAAGTCCCTGTATAAGTTCTTGCTTTTAATATTTATAAAGGATATAGCCCGTTGAGCCTCAGGTCCTGCAACCACCATCAGCGCCTGAGTGGGTAGATCCTGTGGCTCCGCCTCCGGCATCAGATCGTCTTGCTCAGTCAACCTGTTGGCTCCACCCTGGCTCCTCCCACCTTCGGCTCCACCAGACACCCTCGGCCTTTCAGCTCCACCGCGTTCCTTCATCCCACCGGCTCCCCCTTGTTCAGTTGTCACTCCACCTTCGCCACGGACTTGCTGACCTTCCGCTACGCTCCGTTCCTCCACCCCTACGGCTGCAGCGGGCTCCTCCTTTCCTTTTGGGTTCACCTCGGTCCTCCATCACACCGAAGTCACCTCAGTCCTCGGGCAGTCTGGCTCCACCTCAGACGATTGTCGACACAGGCCTCAGATGCCAGCGATGTCGCTCTTCTCCATCGCCGCTCCGCCTCCATTGGTCGTCCCCCAGTTGACGTCAGCCTCCACACCACCTTGGTTCCTTCCTCCCTCGAATCCACCGTGGGCTGTCGTCTCTGGGCTCTAGGTCTGTGCCGTTGGACGCACTTCATCATCGCCGCTGGGGTCTCGTCATCTGTATTGCACCATCCCCTCATCATCTCCTGTCCTCGCTGTATCATCACCTCGGCCCCTCCAAAGCCCCCTCCATCCCTCCCTCACTTCTGCTACTATGGTGCGAGGTCATGCCTAGTAGGAGGGGGCGTTCTGTCACGGTTATCTGGACTCATTTATCTTTAGTTTCACTTTCATGGACTTTCTTAGAGAAGAAACTGTTAAATAAAGTTGTTATTTTTGTTTTGTTTTTGCACACAAAAAGTATTCTCGTCACTTCACAACATTAAGGTTGAACCACTGTAGTCACGTTGACTATTTTAAGGATGTATTTACTACTCCTCTGGACCTTGAATGTTTTTGTCTCTTTTTCTCTGGCCTCCGAATCGCAAAGGCCACCTCTGATTACGAGGCACAGGAATTTAAATCAATAATGATGTGCGCAGATAAATCATTTATAATAAACCCTGCAATATTACATAAAAAACAAGAATTTTCCATTTGGATTTCATAGTGACTTTAATGCATTAGGTGTCATGAACAATACTGCATTTGTTGATGTTAATTTATAAACATACTAGTATTTATTGTTAATTCATATTCACTCATTATATATTAACTTGTGTTAATGTATACTAGAACTGTTAGGGAATGAAATGTTTACGTTAATGAATTGAACCTTATTGTGAAACCAAATCACCAAAGTGACCAGAACACTGATCTTACTACATAAAGAAGACAAAAACTTTAAACGGATAAAACAAGGTTTGTTCTCGCGCATCAAGCAAGAACATTTGAGCTTTCATTGACCATATTTGATGAGCTCTATGCATGTGTGTTGATTCACATGATGTTATCATGTGAATAAAAGCCTAAATCTGTTTGTGACTCTTGGATTAAACCAGTCGATTCATTTGGATTACTTTTACCATCTCTTTTTGAACTCTGAAGCATCGGTGTTTTGGGTGAATAGAGGGACAGAAATCTCTCAGGTTTCATTAAAAATGCCTGTGTATTTATTTGTTATTTTCGAAGATGAACAAAAGACTTATGGGCTTGGAATGACATGAAGTTGAGTAAATGACAGAATTTTCATTTTTGGGTGAACTCTCCCTTTAAGAAAGAGAGAAGACATGGACATTTGCAGCCTAGAGGTTTTATTTCTCTAATGAGGCTGCAGTAAAACAGCTTCAAGATAACTCGTAGCTGACATAGTGTGCTCGTTTGGTCAGTTTTGCAATGCAGACAGCGTGGAGAGTGCAAATTAGGTAAGAAAGGACTCTGAACTTTAAGGTGCACATGGACTGTGACATAAACCTGCTCAGCTTCCAAAAAAGTCAAACCATCAGTATCAAAGTGCATGTCCTTAAAGGTCTCGATCACATTCAAATATCTAGATTGTGTAACATCTGTTACAGCATAAAATCAATGGGAATGCAAGCTTACTGGAGTGTAGGAAGGCACTTCAGAACATTAGGATGACTAACTCATTTTTTTAAAATAGAGTTAGCAGGACAAGCCAGTGTTATTTTAGTATCACTGAGATACTATTGTAGTCTTTCTTTAACATTTTGAGTTTTATTTTGAGAGAATCATTCAAATGAGCCTATAATATTATGCTTATTGTGATGTAATGACTTTTTTGTTGTTGTCAGAAATTGTATTTTTGTGCCAAACACTCATATTTTTCTTTTTCATGACCATTTTCTGCCCTCTTTCTGATTTTAGATTTAAACAAGCCATTTTTTACTGCTGCATGATAATGCCCTGCTGCATGTGAAATATCAGCTACAGACCAACAGATTCATAAAAGAATCTGCACTGAAATCTGTCACGGTTTACCCTCGTTGCTAGTTTTTCTGGTGTTTAGGATTAATAATAGCTCACCATGACTGGAAATAGCAAGTGTTGATCACTCAATAGACGCCGTTGACATGTAAACACGGATTGTCAAGGGAACAGACTGGGAAGGAAGTTTTGATTTCTGAAAATTACAGTATGTTCTCACAGTTGATCTCCTTTCACAGTACTTTAAAATACATCAAATTTGCATATGTTATTCATTAGGAACTCACCTCATAGAACATGTAGAGAGACAGGAGCGTCAGGAAGAGGTTATATGGCACTAGCAGAGCTCTGCAGGAGTATGGCTGTCTGTTCTTCATGTATTTTGGTCCCATCCACACAATCAGAAGGTACATCATGCTGAAGGTGAAAGTGGGGATGTAGTTGTCCAGCAGAAGCCATCCTCTAACCCGAGGATCTGTAAATGAGAGAGCACAAGCATCCTCACGCATGTGCAACGGCATTAGGATGTTCAGTGAACAGGTGTTCGTTCCTCTGCATTTAACTCTTTCCCTGCCACTGACGGAATTTTCCAGCAATCCATGTTTTCACTGTTATACGATAGGGGGTGAAGAAGAAGCACAAACAAGCGATAGAAGCATTGCTGACGCACATGTAAGCTAACGCAATCATCAAACACTATACAGCATTTAAATCAAAACTGCCTAACGTTACTGAATGAAAGAAGAGGAAACGACTGTGAAGCTTTGACGGTGTTGATGGACTCGATCTACTCCATCTGTGTTTTGATCATCATTCCGAATCCGGACGAAGCTTTTGACAAAAACACTATTTTAACAGCTTTATGTTCAAAATGTATCTGTTTTTTGACACATTCAAGTGCCCACATTCAAGAAATGATAAAAAAAAGAATGCATAATGCTGGCGTGGAAAGAGTTAACAGTGGCTTGAAAGAGATAGTTCACCCAAAAATGAAAATTATCCCATGATTTACTCACCCTCAAGCCATCCTAGGTGTATATGACTATCTTCTTTCAGACAAACACAATCAGAGTTATATTAAAATATATTCTGGCCCTTCCAAGCTTTGTAATGTCAGTGAATGGGGGTGTGAGATTTTGAAGCCCAAAAAAGCACATCCATCCATTATAAAAGTAATCCATACGACTCCGGGTGGTTAATAAAGAAAAATATCCATATTTATAAGAAAAATATCCATATTTATTTTACATAGCTTCCGGTAAAGGGCTGTACGTATCAAGTCACGGCAAAAGAGTGGACTCTGACCTGACGCATGACGTCTCGACGAACGAAGAAGCTCAGAGGATAGAGAAAAACAAAACACCGGTCATGAATTAGAAGTCTAAAACGAGAATTTTTAAAGAGAAATGTTGGAGGAGCTTGAGTTTGTTGCCCAGCTCTATTTGTTTGAACCGTGAGAGGCTTCTACTCTTATGATACTCCTACATCATGCATCAGGTCAGAGGTCGCCGGAACTCGACTTGCATATGGCCGTCTGCCAGAAGCTAGTTTATGAAGTTTTGATTATGAATATCTTTCTTACAGAAATGCATCGCTTTGCTTCAGAAGGCCTTTATTAACCCCCTGGTGTCGTATGGATTACTTTTATGATAGGATAGATGCACTTTTTTGGGCTTCAAAATCTCGACCCCCTTCACTCCCATTATAAAGCTTGGAAGAGCCAGGATATTTTTTTAATGTATCTCCGAATGTGTAGGATTACAGCTAGGATGGTTTGAGGGTGAGTAAATCATGGGATAATTTTCATTTTTGGGTGAACTATCCCTTTAAAAGCAGTTCATCCAATCAGAATTTTATAATGCTGATTTTTCCACAAATCCTATTTGGCTTGGTGTTGCATGGACTGATACGGAAGCTTGTTTCTACTACGGAATAAAAAAAAGTAATTGAGACTTTTTATCTCACAATTCAGTTTTTCTTCTCAGAATTGCGAGTTTATATCTCACAATTCTGACTTACTGTAATATCTCGCAATTGCAATTCTGATAAAAAGTCGCAATTACCTTTTTTTTATTCCATTTGCAGCGCAGACTGAAATTTTAATTGCTTCCAATCTGATTGATTCATACAGTTTCCAAGAATTGAGTGGTAGAGTTTGTTGCTGTCATTATTTTCAGTCTGGAATGCAAATTTATAAGATACTGGGTTGATAAAATGAGAACTTTTAGGATAAAATAATCGTTGGATTTGTCAAAGTTTGCCAGATTGGCAAAAGACACCCATTAGAAGCACTTGCTTGGCTGTGTGAGGCATTATTCAAATCATCAGCATGCACTAACATTGTTTTACCTATGAAAATAAAGTTGATATATGCTCCATTTGCTAAACCTGCAATGTTCTGGCATACAGTATAGGAACACAACATAAAGAAAAGTTTAGCCGAGGCAGCAAGAAAGACAAGTTGTACAGAGGAGAATAGATCTTACCCCTGGGTCCCATCCAAGAGTCAATGTAAGTGTTGACTCTGTGATTAAGGGCCTCCATCTTCAACCTTCAAGAGAAATCATATGAATCATTTTTTCTTTCTTTTGATTTGGGGTTCTTGAAAGGTTTTTATGAAAATAATATGATGCATAAAAATGGTAACAATAAATCTCCTGATGGCAAACTAACATAGTATTAACATCATTATGAAGTCTTAATTTTTACTTGTGCATGATGACTATGATTTGGAGATATAACACACTCATAAACCAATATGCAGTTAAAAAACACCAGCAGATACAAACAAAAAGCCCAATGTATAACATTAAGCCTTAAACTTATACATTCTACAATAAAATGAAATTGCATTGTATTAAAGTAAAATGTGATGAATTCTAGAATGTCACCCAGCAGAACACTGCTGTTACTGACAGGATCGAGTAACAACCCTTATACAACACATCCAAAACTGTTGCTAGCCCATACATGTCAAGACCGTTCAGAATCGTGAATCAAACACTTCTTCATAAGCACAACTAAAGAAAGCTCATCAATCCGAGCGGTTCTGATCTTTTATAAAGTCATATGATGCTAGACACCGCTCATCCGCGTTCGCGAGGTCACGGGCGTCATTCTGCCCCAGACCGCACACTTTCAGATGACATTTGGGTGTTTAAATCTCTTTTGCGTCATGCGTCTTACCTTTAGTCTTCTCGGATATATGCTATCTTTTCTTCAGGGCTCAGTGCTGTGCGGGTGGTGTCGTCAGTGTGAAAGCGTGGAAAAACCTCGTGAACTAATAAGCGTCATGAGTGTCTGTAGTCCGCCTTAAAACTGATGCGTAGAGAGGGACGCGTTCGAATACGCACTTTACGCGCCTGAGCAAAGTCTGCGCGCACACCGCGCCTCCCTCGCGCACTTTACTGAATCTGCAGATTTAAGAATTCAGATACGTTTAATTCCAAGAACAACAGTGTGCATTTGGAACGTTTATAACATGTTAAAATATAAGTTTTAAAACAAAACTTTTTAAAGTGGTGATGAATTCACATTTAAACTGTCGCCATTGCGTTTCAGAACGCAAATGTATCCGTTTATAATTTACATTATGAGGTTATAAGAGAGAAGCGCGCGTTCTGGCAGTTTGTTTTAGGAATTCTTTTTCAAGGCGTGAACTGCTGCGAGAAATGAAGTCACCCCATTCATCTGAAGTTAAAACGGACCAATCGCAGCGCGGCTCTGATGTGGAACCAGATCGGGCCAATCACAGCGCTGCTCTCATGCATCGAGCGCACCACGGGGCCCCTGCTGAAGAGAACAAGCACAGGAAAAGTGTAATACCACCAAAAGTGCTCACGTGGCCCACACAACAACTATGTCACTTTTTTTTAAAAGGTTTGGTTAATAATTATTCTTTTTATAGGTCATTCTACAGAAATGTCCACTTTTGCTATGGCAAGATGTCTTAAAATGTATTTCTTTTTCTAACATTTAAACTTAGACCACATTATTAGAATACCCTTTGACTTTATGAATACACATACATGACAGCTAATTATTATTATTTTTTTATTTTTTTGTGCATTTATTTAAAGACTGCATTTTTTGTCACTGGTGTTACATTACTTCTTTGGCAATATTAAAGGTTTTTTTTATAAAATATTATTTCTCATGTTTTTCAGCACATGCAGTCAAGAGTTAATATAATGCAACAAATAAGGAGATTATGTGTTATTTATTTTAATCAGGTTAGTTAAAAGTGTGATTGAATGATGTTAGTTCATTTGCACAACCACGTATTTGCTAAAACAAATGAAAATATTTGAAAAACAGTTATAAACAAGTAAAGCCCTCTGTACTGTGGGGACGAGCACTTCTATGGTGCTTTGAATTCTAATATAATTAATTAAAAAACAAATATAGCCACATTGATGGCTCAAGAAGGTGTAAACATAATTTTAAAACATAAAGAAATCGTAATCCTAAAGTGTTTAATCAAGTGTAATATCTTTCTGTAGAATGAGCCTTATATTGATATTGTCATTTCCCCAAGCTCTTGTGAATGTTTATGTGGTGTTTTGTTACACTGGAGAGTATATGTCAGTACGCATTAAAGGTCATAAAGTTGAATAAAATCTATCTGGCCATAGTTCAGAGTGCTGATTCTTTATGATACAGTGTGATACAAAGTCCTATTATTCCTATTAAAGTCTATTCTTTTCCTTCTCATTTGTACTCTACTGATCTTTGTGAAGCGTTTATGTCTTTTTTTAATATAAAAATTGAAAATATTCATCAACAAATTTAGGTTGCTATGCATCCAATGTTTGTTCCGATCAAATTTTAATTTCAACTCTTTCCACTTTTAAACTTCTGTTTCATACAGAATTGTAAATCTACCTCTTGTCAGCTGGATCCTCTTCCAATGTATTTGGTTAAAGCCGGCTTACCCTCTCTTTCGTCTTTAATCACTGATATTATACACTCTTCACTTGTTTCTGGTACTGTTCCATCTTCACTCAAAGCTGCTATGATCACTCCTGTACTTAAAGGATTAGTTCACTTTCAAATGAAAATTAGCCCAAGATTTACTCACCCTCAAGCCATCCTAAGTGTATATGACTTTCTTCGTTCTAATGAACACAATCAGAGTTAAATATAAATATAAATATCCTGAAGCATCTGAGCTTTATAATGGGAGTGAACGGGACCAATGAGTATGAAGCTCAAGAAAGTGCATCCATCCACATCCATCCATCATTAACGTACTCCACACGGCTCCGGGGGTTAATAAAGTCCTTCTTAAGCGTTTGTGAAAAAAAAAAAAAAATCCATATTTAACAAGTTATAAAGTAAAATATCTAGCTTCCGCCTAACCGCCTTCTGTATTCAAGTTACGAAAAAAACAGAACTGGTGTCGTGTCAGTTAAGCTTTTTCCGCAAGTCGAACAGGGACGTAGCATAAACGTTTTGAACAGCAAGAGGCGCTGCACTTTCTTCCTAAGTTGTATACAGAAGGCGGTCTGGCGGAAGCTAGATATTTGACTTCATAACTTGTTAAATATGGATATTTTACACAAACGCATCGCTTCACTTCAGAAGGCCTTTATTAACCCCCGGAGCCGTGTGGAGTACACGTTTATGATGGATGGATGTGGATGGAGACACTTTCTTCAGCTCATACTCGTTGATCCCGCTCACTGCCATAATAAAGCTTATGTGCGTCAGGATATTTATTCATATTTCTCCGATTGTGTTCATCAGAAAGAAGAAAGTCATATACACCTAGGATGGCTTGAGGGTGAGTAAAGCTTGGGCTAATTTTCATTTGAAAGTAAACTAATCCTTTAAAAAACCGGGGGCTGATTCAAGTAACTTTGTTCATTTTCGCCCCATTTCAAATCGTTTATTTCTAAAATATTGGAAACCATTGTTGCAGCCCATGTACGCGATCATCGTTCTGATAATAGCCTGTATGAGCAGTTTCAATCTGGTTTCCATTCATATCATAGTGTTGAGACTACATTAAGACTTCCAATGATTTATTGTTAGCTGGTGATTCAGGACTCCTGTCTATTCTTATACTGCAGCTTTCGATACTATCTCACATAGCATTCTGTTAGACAGAATGGAGTCTATTGGAATCACGGGCACTGTCTTGACTTGTTTTCAATCTTATCTTACAGGTCGTACTCAATTTGTGCAGCTGAAGCAGTTTACATCAAAGCCTTCACTTTTTACTACTGGGGTTCCACAGGGCTCAGTATTGGGTCCTCTCTTATTTATCATTTATCTTTTACCTCTTGGTAATATCTTTAGAAAATTTGGTATTCAGTTCCATTGTTATGCTGATGACACCCAACTTTATCTGTCTTTCAAACCCTCCTCTGCTTTTCCTCCATCTATCCTCTCAGATTGTGTTGCTGAGATTAAAAAGTGGTTTACTTCAAATCTTCTTAAATTAAATAACACCAAAACTTTTCTTCTTGTTGGCTCAAAAAACAACCTGGCAAAGTCTAAATGTTCCAGTGTCTGTATCTCAACAGGTTAAAAGTTTGGGTGTCATCTTTGACAGTACTTCATCATTTGAAGCACATATAAACAGTGTCCCTCGCTCTGTATATTTTACATATACGTAATATTAATTGACTGCGTCCGGCTCTTTCAGTAAAGAGAATCTCGCCTTAAGTCCCATCTTTTTAGGCAGGCTTTTGTGTGATTGCTTTTATGTTTGTTTCAAGTCTGTGTTGGTTGTAATAATGATTCATTGTTGTTAATTGTTTATTTTTAATTGCACACATGATCAACATCCCCTCACATGGGAACATTATTAAGGGCCCTTCCTTTAGGCCCCGCACAAGGCCTGTCCATAAAGATTTCGTGCAAAGAGGTGAATTATTAGAGCCTCATTACTGAAATGTATGGCTATTGCAATGTTTGTAAAACTGTAAATGGAACAGAGACATCAGTACTTCAGTTTATTAGTTGTACACAAGCGTGCAACACGAGTCCTGAAAAGTGAAGCCAAAGGGTCTCGATCGCCCCCAGGTGGTTGGATGGTATAGGTCACAAACCCCACCCTCTTCAGGTAAAGGGACAAACTAAACAGTCAAATAGGCCTTTTTCACAAACTGTGATGATGCGTTTTAACGGACATCAGCATCATAAATCCTGCAAAGTTTTTTATATTTTTATTTTTAAAAAATGTATAACACCATACTTTGTATTAAATCTCTCTCTATTTTCTTCCTCTTTTTAAAGTTGTGAACACTATTGTGGTTTTTCCTTTTGCTATTTAAAAAATGGGAACACAGAAAATATATTTAATATTGTAGTCTCTTACAACAACACTTATGTTTAGACGTCGCCAGAAGTAAATTTACCCTGCGATGCCGAGCGCCGGAAACACAAAACCCGGAAGTGTGAAAAAGTTTAATTACAAGTCAAGTACTTTTTTCCCCCCATAGATGGTTTCTGTCATTTAGGCAGTTTTTTTTTTTTTTTGTTAATCACACTGATGTAAATTCAAGTGTTTGTTCTTTAAATAAGTTCGTTTTTAGTTAGTTATTTGATGCTATAAAAACGTGGGTTTTGAAGTCATTATTGACAGCTTCTCTGAGTAGTCACTGAAGCACTAACGGACTTTTTTCTGGATCTTCGGGAGGAGATTGGAGCTTTAACTTTAATTTCTACATTTCCAGAACTGTTTATTTCACAGCGACATAATGAGTTGTTCTGCAATATTAACCGATTCTGCGGGAGTGTGGGCAGGACCTTGATACTGCGCAGACTTTTATTGCTTAAATAGCTGGCATACACTGTCAGCGACAATATTATAATGCTGATTATATGATTTAATTAACTGAATTATAAAGAACAATCATTCCACACAAACAGCACTTAAAGAATTGTAGCTGGAAGGCTTGAATGCTGGTCTAGAAAAGGCATTGCTGGCCACTCAATGAGCTGAAATATGTACATGAATCACTTTATTTCAAGCCATATACATATATTAAAGCTAACAAACTACAGCATAATCTAGTTGTTCATAATAATCTAATTTTTTCCATTGTTTTAAAAAGACCCTCTGCACCCTCTAGTGGTGGAGAAAGCTTAACACAACTGCAATAACCTTAACCAAGATGGTAAAAATGTAGCTGTCTTTGAAACAATACAATGACTCAGAATAATTTGTTAGTGAAAAACACAATGCACTGCACACTACTATGATCTTCTCCTTTTTTACCCCACATTTAAATTCCTACATAAGTTTAGTCACACAGACTTGCATCAAGAATGGTTTCAGCGTCTTCAATTCAACCTGGGTACAATATTAAATGCCAAAAGAAGAAGAATCAACAGTTTCATCCATAAAAAAGGTGGTACACTTGTTAATGCCTGATGAAGTACAGTATTTACATTTCAACAATGAAAATATTACTAATGTACAATTTAGTGTTTGCTACATTTACATAAACTCTCACATACTCAGACCGGCGTGAAATATGTACACATTCGGGTACAATTGCATCATGGATCTGTTTAAGCTATTAAAATAATTTGCGAATAATAAAAATCTGCTATTTACAAATTCAACAAACCTTTGGCTGACCTCAGCAATCAACACATGCTATTTAAATATTCTCTTACAAGTTTTTTTTTTTTTTTTCTGGACTGCTGTGTCGCATACTTGGTCTTCCGCTCTCATGCAAAGGAGCTTTTTTATATATATAGATGATTTGCGTTTGTTTCGAGCAGGCTTTATTTTCCTCTGTTAACCGGCTCTCCGATCAGTTCGGGACATTTTTCTTCACCCTTGGCGATTCTGTCGCACTCTTGAAGCAGGTCGTAGTTGATTTTGTCTGTAATGACGCTGTCCTGCTTGTACTGAGGATGTTTGGCAACAAACTCCCTCATCCACTTTGCCATAGTCATCAGCTCACCTGAGAAAAACACATGAAAACAAATATGAACAAAACTATCCAAATAATCAACCTGCTAGAAAACTAACTTGATTACTCTAGCCCTTTTTCAGTTGATGAATGAACAGAATATTGTAGTGCGCCTCCCATCCAATAAATTGCAATAATCTTAATTCATTCTTACTTTTGATATGAAACAGTCTCAGATTTCAAATTCTGTCCATTTTATTACAAAATTCAAAAAAATAAATACCGTTTTGGTGCCGTTTAATGTGGCATGACTTAGTTCAAGAGAAGCGGCAGCGTGACGCGCACATGAACTGATCCTCTCCTCCGCTTTAATACCAGTTACAGTGCGATACATGAATGAACATCTGAAGGTACGTTAAAAGATACAATACAACTTACCGAAATCTGTATCATGGTATATTATGATGTAGTATATAATAATGCAATACCAGCTGACTCTCATGTATAGTTTACAGCATTAGTTCACAGATTTTTTCCTTGAGAAAATTTGCCATGTACTGTACCTGATATATATCCAAAATAAGCAATATCGAATCATATCGGAATTGAATCGCAAACTTGTAAATTGAAATCGAATCGTGAAATTTGTATCGCATCGTCGATACCCAATTGTTGTTTCTCTGTTTTCTCTCGTCAGGTAGCAACGATTTAAAAAATGTTCCCACTGTATTTCTACTGTATAGGCAGCCAAGTTTTATTGAAAGCCCATTTTGCCAAAAAATAAACAGCATAAGTTAATAGAAACCTAAATAGATAGCACACAAAATAGAAATGATCTATAAAACAAAACTGAATTCATTGCAGAAATGTGTGGGGAAAATACTGCACTGCTTTAAAAGGGTCATGAAACCCTAAACCAAATCTGAGATTTTAACGGAGTTATGTGTCTTGGACATCATAGAAGTCAATGTTACCATCCATTAGTTTTGATTGTAGGAGAAGACTAGTTCATTTTAAACCTTTTTGTGCTATTTTCAACTTTCGGGTTTAAATTCGTCTTTGTGTCAACGTCACAGGATGTGAGGTTTTCTTGTACTATAGTAAATCAATGACTCATCAGTGTCTCATAATTATTCATGAGACTGCGTGTCCTTATCCTATGGGATGACGCCTCGCTTACTTATTCATGACAGCACTTGTCGAGCCGCTTCAAACAGTGAGATCGCATACAGTAAGAGAGAGATGCATCAATGGATCAAAAAGGAGTGTTTGTTTTTGCTTTGTAAGAGTTTCTGCGTCGCATAAGTTCTCTTTAATAGATCCTGAGTCTTCGACACAAACGCGATTCATCCACACTGTGAGTGTAACCGGTCTTTACGGCCCTTTAACTGATCAAACGGCTTATAAAAGCGCCGCAAAATAAGCCTCAAATGTTATCAAAGATGCAACGGCATGTTCGTATATATTTTCGATGCAGAGAACAAATGCAAATGGCAGGGTATTTATTTGTGCATTAAATTATAGCTGTCATAGAATATGTATGTATTTATTTGTGTAATTTACAGTGAGCTTATAAAACCATATTGTGTTGCGTGTAATGATATATTGTAACTTAAAAGGTATTTTCATACCAGAAGCGCGCTTCTTAATGAGTTTCAGGTAGTTGAGGATAGTGCATCGCGTGTCGACGTCCACCTCCATGTTCTCAAGGTAGCTGTTCAACATCGGTATCAGCCCATGAAATACCCCTTCCTGAACAATAAAAATAAACACCACACAAATTAAATGGAGAAATTAAGCATCCTTGAATCCTGCTGCAACTGACAGTTAAAGAGCAGAGAGACACACACCTTCCCGTTGATGATGGTGTCGATGCTCATGAGTGTGAACTCTTCACCGTCACTCACTTCACTCTCCACTCCATTCTGAGCCGTGGAGGGCGGGTCCAACACTGGGTTGCAGCCTTAAATTAATAATAAAAATCATATAAGAAATAAAGAAATGTAGGCAACACTATATTAGGTGTCTTTAACTACTCTGTACTTACATTAAAAAAAATGTTAAATACAATGTACTTATTGTGTGGATGTTGTATTGAAAAACACTTGTGCTGATATTGAGGTGGATACGGGTAAGATTACGGATAGTTTAAATAATTGTTAAGATCTTAGGTGGAAACCACCAGAGATTGTGTGATCAGAACAATTGAGAGACGTCCGTTTAGGAGAAGCTACAACACATATTTATATCATATGATATAGTTAAGCAATATCACACGAGTAACAAACACAATATCACACAAGTGCTGTTTTTGTCCCGAATAGCACAATTGCAATTATGATACTGATTTTATACAACAGTTTAATAAGTAAGTTAATATTGTGTTATATTTTAGACACAATATTGTCTGTTTTTGCTCAATTTTGCCAATGAAAATATTGCCTATAAAGCCAGAGCAGCACTATTGTGAGTCTGAGCAACACAGCGTGTTTCTGAATGAATCCACATTTTGAATGAATCAGTCGGGTGAACAATGAATCAGCAGCATACATCATTGAGGCTGCTTTATTTAAGTTAACTGACCGCTATATTACAAATTCATAAAGAAATTACAACAATTTATGCTTCACTAGGAATAACGGTCAATTTTATAATGGTTACTTTTCTAAAACAATGCATCCTTTATGATGTATGCGGCCAAAAATTCAACCTCCGGAGGACACAGCCTTCAAAATGAGACGCAAGCATCGACTTACTCATTAAGACATTTACCGCCACCTACTGGCAGTTTTAGTTTCTTTAGAGTATCATTTCATTATTTTATTTTCATATTTCCATATTAATAAAAAAACCCATTAAAGGTATAGTTTCAAAAATGAAAATTCTGTCATCATTTACTCATTTACATGACCATTGAAGCCTAAACGTTTACATGTAATAAATTGTAAGTTGAATCAATATACATATATATTTCTAAAGCTGCCTTTTGTAATGTCTATTTTAACACAAAAATGACTTAAATTGAAAATCGGACAAAAATACAAAAAGGTACAAGACTGTGAACTTAGCCTTAATGAGGGGAAAGAACTACAATCCCATGAGGCATTGCAAAGAGTATAATCAAATCAAAAATGGAGTAATATAAAATTATGCATTTAAAAATGCTGATTTTATATATGTATATATATATATATATATTTATTAAGTTTATTGCAAAATATGCATATATTGAAATATTTTGAGTGTAGGGAGATGGACTCGATTATGTCATTTCACAGTACTTCATGGGAGTGGGTGGAGATAAAGATATTTTGGCAAGTTTTGCTTGTTTCGACTCTTTGATTGGTGGAATTTTCTGTACAACATCATGGGTAATGTAGTTTTCACCACGAGTTCCGCTGTTAAACATGATATTTTTAAAACTAAGTTGAAATAATGTGGCCTGATGGCTTCAACTGTAGCAATTACTATCAATTAACAACCTGGTAGCTCAGAGTAAGACTGTATTTTAATAAGGTTATAAGTTTTATAAGTTATAGTATGGTGGTGAAAAGGTGAAGGGGGTCTCTGAAATGTCCGGTTTACATCAGCAGCTTATCGACTAAACGGATGAAGATGGATGGATTGCTACAAGATAGTGTGGCGATGTTCTTCTTTGCTCTTTGTTTCTAGTTGTTTTTCTGATCTGCATTACAGTATTCACTGCTGTTAATAAATATTTAAACAGACAGCATTTCTCTGTCTAGGTTTTTTTAGTTTAGTTTTTATCTTTTCAATTAATCTTTTAAACCCTTGCAGCAGTGTTATTATATGCAATAAGCAGCTACTCTTAATACACTGCATGTTTTCATGAAAAGGAGCTTTACACAACCTTAGAGCTAAATATCTGATGGAGACCTGTAGTATTATACATTCATGTCTTGATTTGGGTGTGTGCAGTGGTCATTTACAATGAAAGGCTTGTAAATCTAGCTCAAGTAGATTTTAGCACGCCACACTCAGGTTTGATCATATGATGTGTAATTTCCCAATAACATAACTGTGGAAAGTGGAAATGCTGAGTAGCTGCTGAGCAAAAAAGTTAATGTCAAGCCCTGGTCAACAGAGTAATTACAGCTGTCATTACATGCAGGGATTTTTTTATTAAATACATGTTTTTACATTGTACTTGTATGTACACAATAAGTGCACTGCATCAAATGATCCATTTACATGCAAGTACATCATGGTTAAAGACACTTGATATTAATGTGGAACCAGCATGCACTGTCACCGATATCCACATGATGTCAGTTGTGGCTTTCACAGCTTAATTCTGATAAGAATGATAATGACCTCCTTTTAACTTCACTGTCAACTAACCTTTAAAAACGTCCTTCCGGAAATAAAACATGCCTTCTTGCACGGCATTTCGCTTCTGAGCAACTTTCATATTTTCATCAACCTAAAAAAAAAAAAAAAAAAAAAAGAGTTACAAAAAAAATTACAGAATTAAAAATGTTATCAATGCACATTTCTATTTCATCATGCTTTTAAGAATATACACAGTATTTCTGCCATTTAAAATCATCCCCAGAATCAGTTTTTCTGCTGTGCATAAAGCAATTAAAAGGCACGCATGCGCACGCACGCACGCACGCACGCACGCACGCACGCACGCACGCACGCACGCACACAAAACAGAGAATCCAACCTTTGATAATGGAATGAGGAAATCCAGCTTATAGGACAAGATCACACGGGTGAGAAGAACGATAAATACGACATAAGCAGAGTTCTCAAAATCTGTCAGTTGGACCTGTTAAAAAAAAAAAAAAAAAAAAGTGTTACATATGACATTATGTATTACACATGTATATGCAAAACAAAACCAACAATTAACCCATATTTTATTATGATGTGAAAATAGATAAGTTATTCAGTAAGGACGCATTAAATTGATCAAAAGTGACAGTGAAGACATCTATAATGTTACAGAAGATTTCTATTTCAAATAAATGCTGTTCTTTTGAACTTTCTATTCATCAATTAATCCTGAAAAATAAAATGTGTTTCCACACACAAATGTTTTCAACACTGATAATAATCATAAATGTTTCTTGATCATCAAATCATCATATTAGAATGATTTCTGAAGGATCATGTGACACTGAAGACTGGAGTAATGATGTTGAAAATCCAGCTTTGATCACAGGAATAAATTACATTTCACAATATATTCGCATAGAATACAGTTATTTTAAATTGTAATAATATTTCACAATATTACTGTTTTTCCTGCATATTTGATCAAATAAATGCAGCCTTGGAGAGCAGAAGAGACTTCTTTCAAAAAAATCTTACTGACCCCAAAAAATAAATATATACAGGGTGCAGTTTGCTGTGGGGAGGGAGGGGATTTCCCCCCTCTGGTCTAAATATACCTGCCTCTGCTGAATAATTTGTACTAAATATCTAAATAACTAATTAAAACGCTTCAACACTCATGTTTAAACAACAATAAAATCAGAAATGGACTTTCACAGTTGCCGCCCCCACTCGTGTGATGAGAGATGACACACATTTAAGTAACGATCTGGTTCCAGTGGCTTTAGTCCATGCACGGCTTTTCAAAACGTCACAAAGCACAACAGTCACATAATAGTCCATTTCAACATGAAAACCACAGCTAGCCAGATTAAAGAAGAGTGAAAATGATTCAGAGCAGCATGTCATCGTATTTTACAGGATCCTCACAAAAAATCCTAGAAATATTACAACAGAGAATGGGACTACAGTACAGGAGCCACTGTTTTAGGAAGGAGATGAAATCGACGTGAGGCTTATTATGCTAACAGCATGTTGTCCTATTGCGTTTTGTGATTATTTTGTATGAAATACTGTTTATAAAAATTTATAAACAAGTGTTTTGGCATGCCTAAATTAGCGTTCAACGAACGCATTGGGATTTTTTTTTCTCATAACAGAGGAAAGAACTTAAAAGTACTCCGTCATTTTTGGTCATACAGATAAAAGACATCATTCGAAACTGTAAAGGGTTATTTCATTTGTATACACTCACAATAACAACAAAACGTGATGCTTTTGTAAAATAAAGAAAAAACAAAACAAAAAAACAAACAGGATGCGCTGTCTCCTTTCTGGAGCGTGTCACAAAAATGAACCGATATTTAGTGTACACGGTGCCTGACTCACGATCAGAATTATATCTACAGAAAGCTTGAAATGTGAAATTTAAATGAACCGACTCAAATCGAAAACAAATATTCTCCGATTATGTAATCGGTATGAAACCAATGAGAGGTACAGAGGTAATCTGTTCAAATGTAGATGTTTATTATGTAAATGTAATATATGTAATGTGTATGAGAGCTTCCCAACGAGGAAAGGACAAGTCATAAGAGTGAAACTTGATGAAAATGTAAAAATGGATTAAAATATTCCTTTTCCAAAATGTTTAGATATTTTTTCACTAAAGTTCATTTAACAGCTGCACTGTGGTTTGTGATTTACTTTCATGAATAAAAAAACGTTTCAAAAACATCCCCCCTCTGCCTTTTTTCCCCTCAAATGGCACCCTGTATATATATATCGCTTTGCTAAGCACACAGTCAGTCAGGCCGCGTCTGCTTGCATCATTTGGCACACAGACAGCTGTTTGTTTAATACCTCCATGGGACGGAACTCCACTCTCCATCCGATGTCAGAGTTTGGAGGGGGAGGCTTGAACCTCATTGTCTGCCAGTTGGTTGACTGAAGATTCTGTAACATGCAAAATAAACTGTGGTTCACGTTCACATGCTACTTAAATCGCTCCAACTATGTGGTGAACACAGGTCTAATATTAACATTTTTTTGTTGTTGTTAATCAGTTTGCTAGAAAAACAATAAAAATTAGATGTTTATGTTAAATACCTCGAAGTGGTCCGATTCGTTCTCATCATCCAAATGAATCTTCTCCTGGAAGAGCGACAGCGGGTCGCGGATGAAGAGATGTGCGATGTGCTGTGCCAGCAGTTTGTCAATGCCTGCAACAGTGCAAAACAGCGCGCTTGAAAACAGGCACTGACCTGCTTCAGTGATTTCACACCCCGTCTACATGCGTCACGTCAGAAGCAAACTGAACACATTATAATCAAAGATGCTGTCTACACTGGAGTCGCAGACGCCTGTCGACAACAGGACAAAGAAGTCTTTAGGGAAGGTTTGACCGTGTCGCTGTAGACAGGGTGTCAGCTTGTGTCTTTACCTGCATCGAGGAGCTGTTTGTTGATCTCTTCATCGATGGTCAGCTCAATGTCATTGTATTTCTCACCACAGCAGGAGAGGTAGCTGTCAATCGAATCATACCTCGATTTGTTGATCCTGAATTTGTTGTTTTTCAGCGGCTGCAAAGAAACAGATACACTATTTTAAAGAGGCCATATTATGCTCTTTTAGGGGCGCTCAAGTTCGTTATTTTAAAGTCCCCCTGTGGTGAAAATCAAGTTTCTAATGTTATTTATATGTCTATGTGGTGTTTTTAATATGCTTTAAGACAAACCATGTGCACATTCATCAGTCAACACCATTGCTGAGTATTTTCTGTTTAAAACTGCAGCGATCTAAAGACAGTTTCAAAAACGCGGTTTGAAACCGCCCTTGTTCTCTACGTCACAAACTACCTTGTAACCAATCACGTCAACGTGCCGGCGGACTTTAGCATATTATTAACTGACCGCTGAAGCAGGGGAGTCTCAAGAGGTTATGAAAAATCGGGTACATTTAGCAATATAGCGGGTGAATTATGTATATGATGTATATTATGATGTTATGATGAACTATATGCCTTTCTCCACGGATGTTCTGAGTTGTTTAAAGCGTTTGTAAGGATTATTTTTAGAAGGCAGCTGTCTGACTCTGAGATGGTGAACGGGAACACGGTTTGTGTAACATTAGCAACACATTATTAGCTGTTTGATAGCAGTCAAGCAAAAGGCTAATCATATCAATTACCACCAAGTGTCCGGCGTTGTAGAGAGCGATACATAAATCACGTCACCATTCTGATACATCGAGCCTGTAAAATTCACTCTTCTAAATCAGTTTCTGCTTCAAACATAAATGGCTGATTTAAACCAGTATTACCACTTGCCATTGTGCAGCGTTTACTACAGTAAAGTTGAGTGAGTGGATCAGGTAATACAAGCTGCTGTGATTGAGTAGAGGAAGGGCTAATTTGCATATTCTTGGTTCCGCATATCCTAAAATAAGCAAGGGTGTAGAGTTACATTCAAGCTATTTTTCACAGGAAAACATGTTTAAATGTGTCATTTTGGTGATCAAAATGGAATTTTAAGGGATAAAATTATTGCTTATGAATTATTTAAATGAGGAATATTGTGATGTGTTCGTTCCCGGAAGAAAAATTCAGAAGTTCAGAAACACTGACACTGATATAAAGAATAACTCCTGCTGGAGGGACTTTGGAAATCTTTTTCATGCTCAAACAGCAACATTACACACAAAAGAAAGATGAACATGGAATATAATAGGTCGTAAGCATAATAGGTTCTGTTTAATGTCTGTGGTTTAAAAAAAAAAAAAAAAAACTGAGAAAAAGGCTTGGCCTGGCCAACATATGTTTATTTTGAGATTAGTGGCATTGGCTGATAACAGCTGATATCAAAAGTTGTCAGATCTTCTGACAGCCTTGTTAATTATTACACATTATCATCTGACATTAACATTTGCACTTTCTCAAAAGCTCTCACTTTAAAGTTCTCAAAAGGCCCAATTTGGATGAGATTTGTTTTCTTTTTAAATGATTAACAGTAATTTCATGTATGATTCACACAGGACTGAGATCTGTGTAATTATTACTGAAGTGTGACTGTCTGTTGTTTGGATGAGGGCGTTACGGAACATCATGTAGTCTGCAATTATAAAATTATGTTTATAATTTAGTGAAGGAATTAACCACAAAAAAAATTTAAAACAGTATGTTATTTGCTCTATGTATTGTGCAAGAAACCCAGGCAAAGTCAATTTGAACAGGAGTAAAAATCTACTTGACCTCCTCAAGGAAACTATTCCTTTATGAATACGGCCAAAAACATTTGTTTTATTTGTTTGCAGGTTGAAAGGGGGTATAGGATCTCGTTCTCACCTCCAGGCCCCTCTCCTCTCTGGTCCGGTCATCCACAGACGCAGAGATCACTCCCCAACGGCAGTCGATGTCTGACACGAATCCGCGATAGAACGGTGAGGCAGCACTGAGAGCCATCTGCACAAACACATCAATACTGAGAACGAAATACTGCGCATTTCTGGAAACATTAACAAAACAGAGTCTTAAAAGTTTGTACAACTGCTAACAACACAAGACTGTGAAAATGATGACGGAGGGTTATATATTACTTCATGTATGGTAAAGATGGTCAATTTTCAACTAGGGTCAAAGTTAGAAGATCCTTTAAATTCTCAGATTTAAAATTTATTATTTTTATTTATCCTACAAGCAGTAACATCATGCATGAAAGTTTGTTGTGCACCACAGTTTTGAGTCCATCTACCCATATTTATATACATTTTATTTAACAGTATAAACACATGAATTTTCATATTTTCAATGACTCACTCATTAAGACAGTTACTTGCCGCCACCTACTGGTGGTTTTAGTGTTATTTTTAGAGTATCATTTCATTTTTCATTCATCTTCATGCCACCTCTGAGCTGCATTAAACATTCTGTGTAAATATACCTAAATGCCACTTCAGACACAGTTCTTAAAAAATAAAAAAATAAAAATAAAAAAACCCATCATGGTCACATTGTAGCCTTGAAAGTTTATGTCTAATAAATTCTCTGTTGAAACAATATTTCTTTCTAAAGCTACTTTTTGTATTGTCTCTTCAATGCTTTTCTCTTTTTTTTTTTTTTTTTTTTTTTTTTTTTAAAGTACATAGTAGTTAATGACACCTGATATAAAGTGTGTCCTTCTCTGCTAGCTGCTTTGTACGTGTTTGATATGATTCATTCGCATCACTTCCATGAGAGACAGTTTGCCCATATATCTTTTAACATGACAAGGTTTCTAATTGCACTTTTAGTTGGGGTTTTATTTCTGCCTTTGGCTCTCTGGAAGTGTTGAAATATTACATCAACAGCACGCTCCGTCCTCAGACTTTGTGTTCCTCAAACCCATGTTCTCTTACCACTATGGGACAGAAAACAGCCAGTTGGTCATAAAGGTAGCGCGCCTCTCTGATGCTGCAAGCTTGGAAGGTCACCTGATGGACAACATTGATCCGACGTCAACCACATGACCCGAATATTTTCAATGAAAATCAATGAGAGTAAAAGGGATTTTACCTGCAGGCAACAGTTTCCCATGCCAAAGCCCATGGCGTCCATGTAGATGTGATCAGGCAGGGCACCCCGGGCAGCTTCTCCATCATCTTCTGGAAACGGCTCCACAAACGGAGATGGGGTGTTTTTATCTTTAAAAACTGAATGACACGGAAAAACCATGCAGCCATATAAGTGAAAATGTCCAGGGGAAATATCGTCTGAAACTAAACAAATTTGACTTTTTGCTGAAAGTCCTACAAAGCATGCGAGAAGTGATAAAAGCGCCTTTACCCACATTAATCTTTATACTAAATTTCTGCAATATGAATAGGGAAATTCTTTATGTCATTTGATTTTACTTTTATGACGCATCACTAGGTAGCTCCACCCACTGTGAAATCTCATTGGTGCAAAATCCTGCTCTGGAATCATTAAGATTTTTTAAAATGTTTTTGCAAGATGTCCCTTATGTTCACCAAAGCTGCATTTATCTGATCATTACTCCAGTCTTCAGTGTCACATGATCCTTTAGAAATCATTCTACAATGATGATTTGCTGCTCAATAATCATTTATGATTATTATCAGTGTTGAAAACAGGTTTTGGACACATTAGGAGTAGATCAAACGAAACCAGGCATATACTGTTTACTTTATTTCCAGAGCAAAACTGACTTACAGAAACAGTTCTATCATTTACAAAAACAAATCAAAACACTTACTTGGTACGTTAATCACCACCTTTTCGCCCCTCCGGTGGCGTATGTTTCTGGTCAGAGTGCTGTAACACATAGTGAAGCATTAGCAAAAGCATCCATACCTCACTCAGCTGCACTGAATATTTAGAAACATTACAAACACACGTTTTCATCCAACTCATGATGAATAATGTGCTCAGAGTTAGTGGCTCGTTGAAATCCTTAACTTACTGTGAAATGAGCAACCATAATGAAAGCAGCAATACTTCTAGAGTGATCAGATGAACAGCACTTTTAAGGCTCTCGGCTATTGGTATGTGAAAGTTCACTGTCTGTTGAACTGGCTTCTCATAATCCCTCTGAAATGCCTCTGAGCTCTAGCTTATGCAAACAACTTCACATTGTTCTGTGTCAGACGACACTCCAAACACTTTTAGCTGCAACGTAAACTCACAATGTCCCATTTCGACATGAAACTGATGACTGCCAGTGGCCTGGGACACATGATCTCTCACCTGAATCTAGGGTGTCTGTTGATGGCCTCATCAGGGAAGAAAAGCGATTTGGACACCCCTTTCTCGACAGGTGTGGGTTTGTATTCTGGCAGCGTGAAGCCTGGGCAGCCTAACCTACAAAACACACACACACACACACAAATTAATTATAGCCATGCCTTGCAACACATTTGCATCTTACATTGCAAGTGATTTCATCACATTCAAAGGCAAATATAAGCCTGCATCTTTTATCAGGGTTAAAGGGTGAATGTTATCTACACCGATGTGGCACACCCAACTCACTCAAATAGCCAGGAGGTTTTTGCTTAAAAGCAAATGTTTCATCATTTTTATTCTTTTGTCACAAGCCATATTTATTTATTTATTATAATTAATAATAAATAAATATATAGAATAAAAAGAATCTTAAAGCTGTTCTTATAATTGGAACAATTATATGGCAGGGCCTTTACCCTGACTGAATAAAACACTAAAACACTGTCATTCATATAAGAACTTCTGATGCAGCCCAAAGCATGGGTTGGGTTGTTAATTGTGTAGGTGAATGATCTATTAATATGGGAGAAATAAACATGCCAAGTGTGCCATCCAGATACAGAGCAGTGGGACCAGTTAGATCACTTTAAATGTCTTTTTATATCACAGTATGTCATAACACAGCAATTTTTTTCTGAAGAGTAGGGCTGCAACTAACAATTATTTTGATAATCGATTAATTTGTTGGTTATTTTCTTGATTATTGCAACTTAAAATAAAATTATATACAATATAATGTAGACAGACAGACAGACACATAAATGCACAGACAGACAGTAGGGGTGTAACGAGATCTTGCAAGATTAATGTGACGAGATTTGTTGTCGAGGAGAAAAGCTGTCTCGTGGTATTCCCATGACGGAGTGTGAGGGTGAAATTAGGATAGAATATGTCACCGCTACGTTTACATTACGCCTCCACTGTCGTTTTTCTTTTTATAGAAATAAAAACCATTTAATTCAGTTGCATAACGGTCGGTTCACTCCCATCCAGCTCATCTAACACGAGCTGCAGAGTCGTACGTAGTGCAGCAGGAATCAGAGTTCACTGATCATGTGACGAGACCATGGCGGAGGATTCATTGAGCAGAAGAGCCTAAGCAGCTGACAAATGTCGTATCTTGTAGAATGTGCGCTCAGCACCTCTGCTCCATATTCACAGAGAATGTGCGATTGATCACAAAATTGAAAGCGAAAGTAAAACGCGAAAGCGCATTCAAACGCGATTTCAATATGCCGCATTTTGAAAGCGGCTCCCTGACTCATGCAAATATCTCCCAATATGAAAGCTATTTTAGGCTGGGCTGTGTATCTGTAACCATCTCTCAGCTCTGTATCATGCTTGAGAGAAATCTGGTCTCTATTTGCACTGTGAATATTGAGAGAGTACTCTGATTATGGTTGCACTTATTGTTCGCACTTAAGACTGAACGGTTATTCATTTGTATTAATACTGTTATTATTTCTATGATCAATTGGTAAAAAGGAGTTCAGTTAGGAGGTCAAAAGTTGTAGAAGCTCATAAAACATGTACAGTTTTAAGGTCTGAAGAGACTCATGTGAAATCATACAGCAGAGAAGCCAGTCAGTTGAGTTTGTGACAAAACCTTTTACAGTGCTTGAGTATTGTTGTCTTTTACTGCATATGATAATTCATACTCAAAGTAGATCTGAAACAACATTCATTACAACAGTGGTTCCCAACCACATTCATGGAGGCCTTTGTCCTATCTCTTCTTTGTCTGACACACCCATTTTAGGTCTTTGACTCACTATTTATGAGCTGATAAACTTAATCAGGTGTGTCTGATTGAGGAGACATGAAAATGTGCAGTGTTGGTGGGCCTCCAGGAATGTGGTTGGGAACCACTGCATTACTATTTTCTAGTCAAGCATTTCGTCATTAAGGATTTCTTAAAAAATACTGTGTAAAAATCTAGTCTCGTTCTTGTGAGCCGTTTCGTCACAGCCCTAATAGACAGACAGATCGACAGACAAAAATAGACAGATAAACAGATGTAAGTTATGCACTGAGGAAAACACTTCAGAGTACCTGTTACTGCAAGCTGTGTGAAACTAAATGCTTATGAATTTATTTGAAGCGTACAATATAACATTCTCATGTTTTGGATAACTCAGGTCATGCACTTTCCCCACAGCAGCTCACTCTGCCGCTATATTTCAGATGCATTTTGTTCATAGAAATGCACTATTCACTACTGTAAAGTGACGTGACTGGAGGATGTCTTCCGTGCAGACATAATTAATCAATCAAATTCATTGATGATTATTTTCATTTTCACTTACATTAGTTGTTACAGCCCCTCTGCAAAAGCAATGGAAAATGGCTTATTTATATTAAGTAAGTTAGCAGTGGCTATCTTAGGTAATCTGGTAAATTAAATATTTTGTTAAAAGTGCAAAAGGTCACCCACTAAAAACTTTAAAAAGTCAGGAAAAACATCTCATGTAAAGGAAAAGGTTTCAATCTGGTCTGTGCCAAATGTAAAACCATGGATCTAAATGCAAAGTCACATGGCAATGCGTACACAACTTTGAATGGATATGGATTTATTATTACTGGATTACAGTGAAGTATTGGCTACATTTTACTGGACGATGATGAGAGTACCTGGGGAATGACGTAACTGTGAGGAGAGTTTGGTTCTGGCTGAGCACAGATGAGGCCTCTCTCCTCCGCTTTCCCATATTGTCTTCTACCGTGTTGAACTCCGACATCGTCCCTCCGTACGGCTGTCCCGGCGTTCCTTCGATCATGTAGCTGCCGTACTCCGGCCTCCACAGAGTAGGGTGGCTGGAAATATGCACGGCTGACAGTCAATCAACTGGTAAGAGAACTCAAGCAAACCAAAGTATTGCATTTCAAGAGATCGATATTTTGTCTCTTTATGAAAAAGTACTTGTGAATTACTAGCAGAGGCAATTCATTTAATCCATTCTGCACTGGAAGATAATAGAGCACTCGTGTAATACAGACACCCATCAACATCTTGCTCTAGTAATGTAAACTACCGGTCAACAGAAACTGCTTTCTCAATGGCAAATAGAGATCTATAGAGAGTGCTGTGGCCAATGAGCATTGAGGATAATAAAATTACAATAAAGCAGTTGAAATACAGCCTGAAAAGGAAGCTAAAATATCAAAAATCACTAAGATATATGAACAAACATTAGACATATCTGAAATTTCCCAAATTTCTGGATTCCAATTTTTTTTCCATTTTATTTTTTCTGGACTCCATTTTAACTCCGTAATCAAAAAGCAAGTCTAAATAATTGAAATCAAAAGTACTAAATTAATTAATTTCATAGGGTCCTATGGAATGCATTTTATTTTTTTCTTAAATTCAGTTTTATTTTTCCTAAATTCTGTGTTTTCCATTTTAAATTCTACAGATTCCATTTCAATGGTTTGATTAAATTTTAATAACCAAAAAGCATGACTAATCAGTTGAGTTTATAAAACTTTAATTTTTTTTTTTTTTTTTTTTATTACAAAATTAGGGTCCTATGAAATGTTTTATTTCATTTATTTATTTTTTCAGAAATTCTGTGTTTTAATTTTTCTGGATTTATGGTTTAATGCAAATTCATTATCAAAAACTGTGGCAATCAATGGAATAAAACATTAGCAATTTAATTAACCTTTTAAAATGTAATTGAATGAAAATTAAACAATTCCTTTTATTTTTTGCCAAACAAAATGTCAAGTTAAACCAAACTTTTCTTGTGACAGGCTGCAGTGAAGACCTTTGAGTTTGTGTGTGTATGAGCATCATGTGCAGTGGAAGAAACAGCGCCGCTCACAACATGCAGACTTCATATTTTAATAGTCTTTTTGAGCTTTAATACTCACAGACACTACGATTTGACATTGTTCAAACCTAAAGTTTGATTTATTCATCCAAAATTTGCAAAATTCCACGACACTCCGCATTGTACAGTAAATTTCATTTTTATGATTTTATCATTTTTATGATTTTACCAATCCATTAGTGTTTTAATCACATCGTGGAATATATCAGTCTACGGCTAATGTTTTTAATAGGTGGCATCTCAGATCGTCCATGTGGGGCTGAAAGTGCTAGGACGGGACAGGGCGGTGCGCTCTTCAGTATGTGCAGTAGAGAGGCAGTAATGAGGAATGGCACAGCTCTCTCGTTTCCCATTGCTTGCTGCGATTTTCCCTGAGCTACAGCTACACAACATCATGAAAAAAGAAAAAGAAAAAAAGGACACATTCCTCACTCCTATACAACTTATCAAACTTCAAATAATGCTTATGCTGTCCAAACTAACAGCTTCAAATGATTCTGATGATTCTGGTAAAAAAAAAAAAAAGAAAAAAAAAAAGATTAAAGTGTCCCTATTATGAATTTTTGTGTGATATCTTTTATGTAATGTGTAATAAAGCTTTGTTAGTGTAAAAGGCCTACAAACAAAGTTTCAAATATCAAAGTGCAGATAAATGGAGCTTTTGCCTCTTAAAAGAAAGAGGCGATTCTGAACTGAAACGAGTCGTCAGTAATTCCAGTCTCACTTCCTGCTCGAATCTATGTAGGTTTGTAACTAATTTACACAATCAGTCTATGGTCTTCATTGGCTGCCAGCGAATGTCTACTTTGCCCCTCAAACACTGTAGCTGTAGCGGAGACTGGAAGAGTTTGGTTGGTGTTGTTCATGTTGAGAAGATGCTGTTTTCAGGGCTGTGAATCACTCCAAATGAGACTCAAGCTGGAATTGATACTGTAAAACCAACGCAATCATTAGTGTTCGTATCCCTGTGTATCAAGTGCTGAGGAAGAGCTGAAATTCAGATATGGTAATGGGTGTTTCATTTCCGACACGCGATGTAAGCAGTCGACCAATCACAACAGACTAGGCCGCCTGACCAATGAAAGCAGAGCAGGCTCTCGAGAGACTGAATCTTTGAACTAACCGTTTTTTTACACTCTTCGAGGAATGAGGTGATGTTATGAAAAAATGTAAGTGTTTTTTGACCTTGGATGCATGTAAACCTGTTGTAGAAGACTCCAAATCTACATGAGGAGTCTTTAAAACATAATAATAGGGGCAATTCAAATGAAAGGGAGAGAACAGGAAACACAAAAGATACTATCGATTTTGTTGACTTATTAGACACATGCATAAAAGAGGGATTGGCTGCAAGACTTTACAGCCATGCCAGAGGTTAAAGTATACAAGAGGACAAACCACCTAAGGTTTCCATATTCAAATAGATCAACAAAGGGGTCAAACATGCATTTCCCTCCATATTCCCTTCATGTCTTTTCAGACACAGTCGCAGCTACACCTGCTATTATTGAAGCCATGATTTTGAGGAGCCTGTAACAGATCTCTGAACATGTAAACAAAACAATATTCTAAATTTAATACATTTGTTGGGCATCACACCAATATTTTCAGAATATTTCTGTTAAACACAATCAAGCCAAACGGATCAGTTACTCACTTGGGGTTGATCTTTTCACCCTTTTCCTGAAGGGTTTCCAGAACATCCTTCCCGTTCAGAACCAGACGGACTTTTTCATGTCTTTCATCCATTTCCACCAACATGTACTCCACCTGCAGGATGTTTCAGAGACATTTTGTAATACAGTTTGTCACAGAAGCAAAACCACAAAATATTTACCACAAGTAAAAATAGTTTCAGTATGCACTGTTGCTCTAGTACCTCAGTATTATATGCACATTACATGTTAAGTTTGCAAGGTAAATGCACTCGCAATAACAAACCACAGTATTACTCTTCTCATAACACTCATTATGAAAGTAAAAGGGCAGTGAGACATTTCTAGTCTGATGCAATTCCATTCTTCTTTTTCCCCATTCCATTCTTTTTGCCTTTTAAATCCACTAACGCCGAACAAAGGAGTCACCGTCCTAAACCAACAACATTCCAGCAGGTTTTATCGTAAATCCACTGACGTCTTCTGGCTGGTCAAAGGTAATGAAATGAAAAGCCATTTCAAAAGGAGGTTCAGAAATCGACATTAGCCTGTTGATCCTACATGAACCGCAAGTTTGAACATGCAAACACTTTCTGGCACCGTTGTATGACATGTTTATTTTGGTACTCTTTTAAGAACAGTGAAAGAACGAGCAAGAGCTCACTGAAAGATGACTAACTGCACAGCCACCCAACCAAAGGAAATGGGATTTTGTAATGGTCATCTTTGCACAAAAATCTGTGAACTAAAACGCAAGCTCAAGAAGACACATAAGAGAACTCAATTCGGTCCGCGCTGTTTGAGAAGTTTTGTGTGAGCAACACACATCAGAAGCGAATGCATAGAAAGCCGCGTCTCAAACAGCGTGCAAATACTGAATTAAGTTCTCTTTCTAGTGTTCTTGCTCTTGAACGGACACATTCACACAAAATTATGTAAAAAATGCCTGTATTGTAGAGTTTTCAACAGTTGAGAAAGAAAACGCATGTGCTGTTAAAAGCGCGAAAAAGGTCAGTGGAACAAATAAAAGCACAAGATCTAGAGACACATTTGTTAAAAGCTGAACTTCTTTTAACTTGAGCGTCGCGTTTGTAAAAAATTCTTTTTTTAAAAGAATTCAAAAAAAGTTAATTTCAAGTTTACATCTCACAATTCTGACTTTTTGTCTTCGCAAATCTGAGTTTATATCTAAATTCTCACAATTCTTAGAAGGAAGAACAGAATTATACGTGAGATATACGTGTTATTCTGTCTTTTTTCCTCAGAACTGCGAGCTTATATCCTGCAATTCTGACTTTTTTCCCCTCATAATTGTGATATAAACTCACAATTGCGAGTTATAAAGTCCAAAATGGGAGATATAAAGACACAAATGCAAGAAAAAGAGTCAGAATTGTGAGATAAAAATGTTATAGGCTATGTTTAAAAGTTATCCATGTAAAATGTTATAGGTTTAAATATTATTTCATGCTGCAACTGCTATGTATGTATGTCCTCTATGAACTGCATGTGAATATTATGTAGACTTACTGTTTAAATCAAATTCATGCTTTAATACTAGACTAATCATTGCAGGTTTCATCAGTCTGTGAAAAAAAAAATCAATACTCGACTGATTAACTTTAATAAGGAATTTATACAGTGAAGACTATGCAGCGTATTTTTACATTTGATTACTTTAATTTCTGTACCTGAAAAATACTGTTAGACCAATGTGAAAAGCACTGTTTATTTCATTTATATGCTTGCACAATATATATTTGTGCTATTACTCATAATTTGATTATTTGTTCTTATTTTATTACTGACTGTTTAGTTGTCTTTAACAATATTTATTCAAGTTAGGCTAGTTTATTAAGGTTACATGGGTCAAAAACACAGAAAACAATAACTAGCCCTATTTTTAATTATTTATTGCTTTTTTCTGGTGGGGCCCGTGAAAATTTGAACCACTCCCCTGGAAAAATCCTTAGCATTAGGCCCTGGTGTGGTGAAGGACAGATCTTTACATGCCTGGGCTGCATTATACATACAGTACTCTATTCCAGTGGAAAGTTTGGATACACCCACTCATATCTTACTACTGAGATTTTCCACAGTTTGAATAACCAAAACTACGAAATAACACAAATAGGAGAATATAAAGTCAAACCAATACTATATTTGAGCTTCTTCAAACTTTGCCTAGATTTTCAGCACAATCTCTTAACCAACTTCATCCCGGGATTATTAATTAAACATCACTGAAGGATGTCAAAGGTCAGCTGGACACTTGTCGGTGCACATAGTGTCGTGTTGACCCCCCTTTACCCCTTAACTCACCCTTAAACCTACCCATACAACCAAACCTGTCCCACCTTCAATAAATGCAAATGTTTTGTAATACAACATCAACACAATAAATACATTCTACCTGACAATTTGTAGTTAAACACACCTAATATAAAATCTGAACTTTGTATTTACCTATAAAACTAAATTCCAAAATTGTAAGTATAAGCCTTTACAAAGATTTTAAGATCATGACATCCAGTCACGTGTGTCCAAAAAAGTGTGCATGCATAAAGGAGACAATATTCATAACACAAAGTGAGCTGAAGGCGCACCTGCTCACGTGCAGCATCCAGATTTGGTCCAGTGCATCATTGAATGCTGCCTCTAAAAAACGCAACCACGTGTTTTCCCAAAATATTTTGCATTTTTGAGGATGAAAAGCAGCCTCACCTCGTCTCCCCATTTCAGCACATCCTTCTGCCGATCTTTGACCTTATTGTAGATGTTGAGGAACTGAAGGATGCCGTGCTTTCTAACGTGGTCAGCATGTTTCTTGGTCTCTTCCCAGTTGAGCGGTGACCCTTGTGACAGTAAGCCCATATCACAATCCTACGAACCCTCGCTTATTGTTATGGACTTCAACTTCAGCTTCTCGTCCACCGCGCGACACGTGTCTCACACTTGATATAAACGATAATATAATGCTCGCGAGCGCGCACGCTAGGCCTTAAATGATTCTTTTTTTAAACACGGAAGTATTCGCTCTGTGCTTCCAAGCGGTTCTCGCGGACGGGTTCACGACACCTCGCGTTAGAAGGGAATAAAGCGGTCTCGAGTTGCGAGCAGGTGATATTTGATCGGAGTGCGCGAGTTATATGTCAGTCCTTTCCTCCCGCACAGACACTTTGCCTGTATTGAGAACACGTGACTGTGTCGTTGCGGGACGTCATGTTATGACTCAGCAATCCCTTCTTCTTCATTGTGCGCTGTTGACGGTGTGGTGAAGGTAACGTGCGCAGCTGTGGAAGCCGATCAGATTGAATGTGCTTTTGTAATCGTGACGATGCAAAACGTAAGAAGCAGAATACGGTGTTTGTTTAACTAAGGACATTTTGTTTAGCGGTTGTTTTATTATTTGGTCTTTTCCTTCTTATATGAAGGTAGCATTTTAAATGCTGCTTTTTTTTAAGCAACGTATCAAATATTGCACCTATTTGTATTAAAAAAAAAAAAATTTTTTAAATTGCGTGTATTTGGAATATGCTGGTTATGAAATATTAGGGTTATGGTTGGAGCAACACCAAGGTCAGCAAACACAAAACGTTCCCTTAACGTTAGCAGTATTTGTTTCCCGTTTTTTTTTTTTTTTTTGTGCAACAAATTATAACTTCCAAAGAACGTTCTTTTTAGGGTTTATTTTTTACAACCATAAAATAACGTTTCCAGAACATTCGCTGCATGATATTTGAGACAAATACAGTAACTTATACAGCACGTTCCCTAATGTTTTTTTTTTTTTTTTAATAACCGTTAATAGCTTACACAGAACATTACCTAATGTTTTTTTAATAACCATTATACAGAACTATCCATAATTGTTATTTTTTATTTTTAATGTTTTTATAACAATTAATTACTTACACAAAACGTTCCCTAATGGTTATTTTCTTTTATAATTATTATTATTATTATTACCATTATACAGAACGTTCCCTAATGGTTACTTTCTTTTTTTTCTTTCTTTTTTATAAAACTATTATGCAGAACGTTCGCTGATGGTTACTTTTAGATTTTATTTTCAGAACCATGTAAAGTATTATTTATTTATACTATTGGCCCAAAAATTAAAATGAATTCACATTCATAAAGAAGTTCACAAAGTAAACATACTGATGGGCGTTGGATCTTGTGGCAGCTAACAGACAGCATGACGATGCAAAATCATAATTATGATGATGATGATAAAAGTGAATGTACAGGAAGTGACTTTTGACCTAATAGTAATAAACTAACCTCATTTGCTCTTTTGTGTGACACCTGTACAGAGCTTATATTGAAGAATTCAATAATGTGAATGGGAAAGAGCAAATGAGGTTAGTCTATTACTATTAGGTCAGAAGTCACTTCCTGTACATTCTTTGTACAGGAAGTGTTTTTATCATCATCTTTTCTTTTATCATCATCATAATTATGATTTTGCATCTTCATACTGTCTGTTAGCTGCCACATGATCCAACGCCCATCAGTATGTTTTACTTTGTGAACTGTAAAGTCTAAACTGCTTACTCAGTACTGCTTTACTCAATCATTTCTGTGCCTCTAGCTGCACCAAATGGAACTGCAAAAATAATAATGTCTTTCAATGGTCAGACAAACAGGAAGGAAAGAAATCTCTCTCTCTCTCTTTCTCTCTCTCTCTCTCTCTCTGTCTCTCTCTCTATATATATATATATATGTATATATATATATTGTGTTGGTCCCCCTTTTGCTGCCAAAACAGCCCTGACCCGTCGAGGCATGGACTCCACTAGAGCCCTGAAGGAGTGCTGTGGTATCTGGACCAAGATGTTAGCAGCAGATCCTTTAAGTCCTGTAAGTTGCGAGGTGGAGCCTCCATGGATCGGACATGTTTGTTCAACACATCCCACAGATGCTCGATTGGATTGAGATCTGGGGAATTTGGAGGCCAAGTCAACACCTCAAACTCGTCGTTGTGCTCCTCAAACCATTCCTGAACCATTTTTGCTTTGTGGCAGGAGCATTATCCTGCTGAAAGAGGCCACAGCCACCAGAGAATACCGTTTCCATGAAAGGGTGTACATGGTCTGCAACAATGCTTAGGTAGGTGGTACGTGTCGAAGTAACATCCACATGGATGGCAGGACCCAAGGTTTCCCAGCAGAACATTGCCCAAAGCATCACACTGCCTCCGCCTGCTTGCCTTCTTCCCATAGTGCATCTTGGTGCCATGTGTTCCCCAGGTAAGCGACGCACATGCACCCGACCATCCATGTGATGTAAAAGAAAACGTGATTCATCAGACAAGGACACCTTCTTCCATTGCTCCGTGGTCCAGTTCTGATGCTCACATGCCCACTGTTGGCTCTTTTGGTGGTGGACAGGGGTCAGCATGGGCACCCTGACTGGTCTGCTGCTATGCAGCTCCATACGCAACAAACTGATGCACTGTGTATTCTGACACCTTTCTATCAGAACCAGCATTAACTTCTTGAGCAGTTTGAGCTACAGTAGTTCGTCTGTTGGATCGGACCCGGGCCAGCCTTTGCTCCCCACGTGAATCAATGAGCCTTGGCCACCCATGACCCTGTCGCCGGTTCACCACTGTTCCTTCCTTGGACCACTTTTGATAGATACTGACCACTGCAGACCGGGAACACCCCACAAGAGCTGCAGTTTTGGAGATGTTCTGACGTCTAGCCATCACAATTTGGTCCTTGTCAAACTCGCTCAAATCCTTACGCTTGCCCATTTTTCCTGCTTCTAACACATCAACTTTGAGGACAAAAATGTTCAGTTGCTGCCTAATATATCCCACCCACTAAATTATGTTTTATTAACAAAGTTCGGGAGGAACAGGTTCAGATAATTAACCTAATTATCTCAGGTGGGGAGCATTCAGTTAATCAACACAAACCAGTGACAAGAGGTATATATATATATACAGCAGACTTACCTCTGTTCATCTGACAGGTCATCAGCATCCCTCCTCCACCCCATCTCCTCACTTCAGTTCTATCTACTTTTACCACAACTGGGGGGAGTACGCTGGGTTCGGGCCAAAATTTCCAAGCTCAGAGCCCTTCCCCCGGACAGCACGCCAAATATGCATAACTTTTACTGTATTTAATTACATGTAAATGTGATCTCGTGAACAGGTGCCGTGATGAAGAGATAATCAGTGTTATTCACTTCACCTGTCAGTGCTCATAATGTTATGCCTGATGGGTGTTAGTCTCGCGTAGCCAGACCTTTAGACTGACGGCAGAAGGTCTGGACTCTATCGCAGCTTTCATTGGCCAAGGACCGGCCAAGAGGACGTTTGACTGACATGTAACGCAACCAATCACAGTTCATTTTGCTCCACGTCATGTTTAAGCGTGAAAATGTAAAGTCGACGTCCTTACAATAACAGACCAGCGTGCATCTAATAAATTATTCATTCAAAAATGTAGTGCAAGTTTACTGCAACAATGGAGCCACAAACTTCACATACTTTTGAAACTCATGCGCTCATTGTCACAGTTGTAAACACAGTGGCGTTCTTCTTCCATGAGGGGGTTTGGCATCAGCAGTCAGCATTTGTTTCCAGGCGGACCGTTAAAGAACGCGACACACACGTCTCCCGGACATCCTGTAGAATGCAACCAATCAGATGACGACTTCAAAAGTCCTGAAGTGTTTCCAGTTAAGTGTGCCATATGCATCAGACATTCAGCCCACGGTCCATGGGCATGACGTCTGAGGCTGAGACTAGATTGGTGTATCTTCTTTTGTGTTCAGCTGAAGAAAGAAACTCATACAGGTTTGGAACAACTTGAGGGTGAGTAAATGATGACAGAATTTTCATTTTTGGCTGAACTATCCCTTTAAACCATTGTAGATGCTTTTGTGTGACACCTGTACAGAATTCAATAATGTGAATGGGAAAGAGCAAATGAGGTTAGTCTATTACTATTAGGTCAAAAGTCACTTCCTGTACATTCACTTTTATCATCATCATCATAATTATGATTTTGCATCGTCATACTGTCTGTTAGCTGCCACAAGATCCAACACCCATCAGTATGTTTTACTTTAAAGTCTAAAGTTAAAGTGTGTGTGTGTGTGTAGTCATTGTCTGAAATAGAAAAATGTCAACAGCAACATTTCTTAAGAAGCTTTAATAAATATGCAGAGCTTTATTATTTGACAACATGTATTACAGTATGTATATCCTAAATGCAATCCAATGATTTACATTGATAAGCAATGTTTTATTAAAGTAATAAATCCGTAGTGTCCAGTTGTCACATTTCTGTTTTTAACCAGAACATTAAAGTTCATGAACCATCAGTAAACAAAGCAGATGTCTGTATTTGTCCTGTAGACAGTTCAGGCCAAACCTTTTTTTTTTTTTTTTTAATACAATTATTTATTCATTCAGTTTTCAAAAAAAAATGCCACCACTGTAAATCCTTTTATTCCCTATATTTAGTGTTGTTCACATCATCACACTTTCTGCTTTTGTATTTTTACAGTGCAAACTGGGTTATAAACAGGGCCACCGCTACAGCTTTACAGGGCAGGGGACACCTTTGTTATTCCCTGGGGCTTAATGATTAAGGACTAAAGACAATGTTCTTGTCATCCCTCCTGCAACCAACCCTGCTTATAATTGACTTGCTTGGATTTCCAAGAGCCAGCAGCACTTTGTCGGTGTATTACATGATTAAATAAACCGTCCGGCTGCACAAACACCTAAAGGAGTAGGCGAAATGAAAAACCTAGTGTATCCTACATAAAAATGCATTACAAGCTTGCATGTGTACAGTGCAATAAGAATGGCAACATTAGAAAATAATGCTTTAATAAGTTTCTGCATCATTGTTTGTTAATCAAAGGAGAATGTCTAAAATGTTGTAATTAACTCACTTTGCACATTAAGGGACTAATCAAATCATAACTGGAGAACTGGCCCCACTTGGAAAATATTTTCCCAATGAAAATGATGACTGTAAACTCTTGATTTTACAGATATGCATTGTTTGTATGCATTTCCTTTTCCATAAACATTAAACAATAAATCTACCTCCAAGCCAAATCTCTCTCACTTTCCCTGTTCCCATAACCTTTGAACCATCTTTAAATACATCAATCCTTTTTTTTCCCCCTCAATTTTAAACAGTGGCTTATATAAATAATTGTCAATTTGTGATTTTCTATGTTGTGATTTGACATTCAACATTCCCAAGATTGCTATGAACTGACAGTCTTAGCATCTGTGAGAAAAGTTGACCTTTAACAAATAGTAATAAAAAAATTGTACTCAATTACAACTAGAAACATTTCCCCACTGCTCTCTCGCTCCTTATATACTGATTGGTGCAGATGACACAGAGCTAGCCCTCGACTCTCGTGTTTTGCGTGTGGGGATGGTCACAACACAACATGAGATACCAACCGTAGCCTCTGGCAATTCGTCGTCCTCAATCCAATCGTTAAGATCGGGGTTAAACACCTGAATACATTTTTTATACTTCTTCTCAATCTCATTCCACCCACCCAGGAGGTAAATCTTGTTATTCAAGGTAGCAACGCCAGCTGTGCTCACCCCTGTGAGCAAGGGGGCGACGTAGCTCCACTGGCCGTTGTGAGGGTTGTAGCATTCAACCGGCAAGACGTCTACCCTCTCGCCACGTCCGCCCAGTTGGCTGCCGCCGAGGACGTAGGCACGATCACCGACGGTCACTGAGCAGTGCCATCCTCTTGGGCTGCTCAGGCTGTTCTTATCCTGCCAGCTATCGGTGGATGGGTCATAAGAACATACTGCGCGAGAGTAGGCGTTGTTAATGTAACCGCCGCTAACCAAGATCTTGCCGTCGATAACTGTGCTGGCATGGCAACATCTAGGGACTTCCATTGGAGCTTTCATTTGCCATTGGTTAGAGGATGGAACGTAGCACTCGACAGATGCCTGGCAGCCTTCAGAATTGCGTCCCCCTACAGCGAACAGGAGGCCATTGAAGGTGTTGAGGCTGAAATGAGTGCGCTTTTGAATCATGTTAGCCAGGTGGATCCATGTGTTGAATCGGGGGTCATATCTGATGAGAGAAATATTTGTAAGTGATGCATCGCTTCTAAAACATTTTCGAAGTTGACAATAAACGAAAAAGCCATGAAATCAAAATTGACCGTTCTTAATTTTTATGGAATTTTGCAGAATTTATTACAAATTATTTATCCGTGCACATCATTATTTTTTTATTCATGTGCCCTTGTAATCTTTGATCAAAATAACTTCCCCTTCCTCTTGCAGCAACATCGGCCCTGTCCCAAATGGCACACTTAATGTGCACTAGTGGTCTTACTTGTGTCCATTAAGTTCACAAGACCGTAGGGTGTCTCAGTTGTCTTTTTAGGTTTCAGAAGGGTGCTCGCGCCCCCTTCGCAGTTGATACTCACCTTCTATGCGCACTTTTGCCAAGCCCGCAAGCTCCACAGCAGACTTCTACCCAATAGTCAAAGTGCCATTACGTCACAAAAGTGTAGACTCAGAGGAAGATTGCAAGGGCTTAGGGTTCCATTTGGGACACGGTCTTAGGTCTTGTGGAGTTACAATGGATGCCGCATGCACATGATCGTGAAGTCCACAAGACCGTAGGGTGTCCCATTTGTCATTTTAGGTTTCAGAAGGGTGCTTGCTAACGTCCCTGTTGTGGTCGATATCCACCTTTGATGCACACTTTTGCAGAGCCCGCAAGCTCCGCAGCAGACTTCTACCTGACAGTCAAAGTGGCATTACGTTACAAAAGTGTGGACTCGGAGGAAGATTGCACGGGCTTAGGGTTCCATTTGCCACAGGTCCTTACGGTATTGTGGACTTACAATGGCCGCCGTGTGATCATGAAGTCCACAAGATTGTAGGGTGTCCCATTTGTCATTTTAGGTTTCAGACGGGTGCTTGCGAGCACACCCCTTTGCGGCTGATACTCGCCCTCATTGCGCACTTATGCCGAGCCCGCAAGCTGTGCAGCAGACTTCTTCCCGACAGTCAAAGAGGCATTACGTCACAAAAGTGTGGACTCGGAAGAAGATTGCAAGGGCTTAGGGTTCCATTTGGGACAGGGCCTTACGGTCTTGTGAACTTACAATGGCCGCCACATGCTTGTGATCGGGAAGTCCATGAGACTGTAGGGTGTCCCATTTGCCATTTTAGGTTTCAGAAGGCTGCTCCCGAGCACCCTCTTTGACCCTGTCCCAAATGGCACCCTAAACACTCACAGCCTTCCTACGAGTCCGCACTTTCATGACGTAACGTCTCTTTGACTGTCGGGAAGAAGTCTGCCGCGGAGCTCGCACTAGTGCAGGCTCAGCAAAAGTGCGCAACAAGGGCGCATATCGGCCGCAAAGGGGGCGCTTGCGAGCACCCTTCTGAAGCCTAAAATTGACAAATGGGACACCCTACGGTCTTGTGGACTTAACGGACACGCGCACGCGGCAGCCATTGTAAGTCCACAAGACCGAAAGTGCATAGAAGTGTGCCATTTGGGACAGGGCCTTTGTGGTTGATATCACTCTCGATGCACACTTTTACCAAGCCCGCAAGCTCCGCAGCAGACTTCTACCCTACAGTCAAAGCGGCATTACGTCACAAAAGTGTGGACTCGGAGGAGATCGCAAGGACTTAGTGGTCCATTTGGGACAGAGCCTTACAGTCTTGTAGATCGTGAAGTCCACAAGATTGTAGGGTGTCCCACTTGTCATTTTAGGTTTCAGAAGGGTGCTCACAAGCACCCACTTTGAAATCAATATGCGCCATTGATGCACACTTTTGTTGAGCCCACACTAAAGCGATCTCTGCAGCAGACTTCTACCTGACTGTCAAAGCAGTGTTACATTGCAAAAGTGCAGACAAGTAGGAAGAAGGGCTTAGGGTGCCATTTGGGACAGGGCTCTGAGGATGTGTTTACTACCATGAGGGTGGGGCAACCTATCACTCAAATCAGATCGACCAATAGCAAACCACAACCAACCAATTAATTCCCCATAGATAAAACCAAGCCCCGCCCTACATTTGTTCTTGTTCGGGAAGCCGCTTCACTGAGAAATATGTAACAATAGGGATGAAAAGACTATTGTAACTTCTGTTTCATGTTGACTTTAAGCTCCAGAATTTTATTTTAAAAAGTGCAACATTTCAACAGGTGTTTTATTTAATAAACTTTCCCAGAGCTTAATTTCAGAGTACAGACATCCATTCATCTTTTTCCATTTTTTTGTCCTGCACCTCAGCCCAATTCTGGGTTTTGGATGTGCACACCTATTTTTTTTTATCAGTTGACAATAAAGCCTTTGTAAAGAAAGGATGCAAAATCTTACCTGCTGAAATTGCTGACGGCATGTTTTGCTTGGTTCCTTGCATCATTCTGGTCTTCACCACCGGCCACGTAAAGGAAGCCATCCAAAACAGCCACGCACTGATTGAAGCTCTTTGCGGGCATCTCCGTCAACTTGTTCCAGACATTGTCCTCATCCCTGTAGAGAATGTCCTTGCTGAGAGATTTTTCGGTTAGTGCAGGCCGTCCACCCACCGTGAGCAGTACTCGGAGGCCGCCGCGGACCTTGGTTCTTCTGGATTGCAGGATGTTCTGCTGGAATGGCAGCAGGTGGTAATTCATGGCATCGACCAACAGACGGTGGCACTCGGCATCTTGCATCATCCTGGGAACGTTCTGTACGTGACTAACAAGGTCCTGGGGTGTGATGGTTCCAAAGCGAATGTTGGACAGCAGATCAGGAGCATACTTCAGTCTCTTCTCATCAAAGTCTAGCCACTTGATCGCAATCTGGAAAGCTGTGAGCTCAGAGGGCAATTGAAGAGAGTCGTCTGTGAGAAATTCGTTGATCTGCTCGTAGGTGAGCTTTAGGAACTGTTCCATTTCCGAGAACTCGATGAAGTTCTCCCGCATGAACTTCTGAGCAGCCTCTTTCGTCTCTTTCAGATTGTACGTGTCAGCGATGTTGACAACATACATGCAGTTCTCCACACTGGTCTCCCGCATCAAGAAATCGCTGCACATCTTCACCAGAGTATGGATCTGCAACAGCATGGCTGCTGATATCGTGCTACCAATAGTGTATAGTGACAAGGTGAGTTTTCCAGAATAGGCATATGTGATGACTGTAGCCAGACCAACTGGGGACAAATCACTGAGCTCAATCTTCTTGAGAGAAGGATCCTTCCTGAGCATGTTTTGGATATACTCGCTGCAGGAAGCCATCACAACCTTGTGAACGTCAAAGGACTTGGACTTGGTTGCGACAGTCAGATCACAGAGGAAGCTGTCTTGCCTCATGTGGCCAAGACCCTCCAAGAGGTTGGGTGCATAGGCGGCGTCGGAGACCTCCGTTGAGATACAACTAAAGCCATTGCCACCTTCCAGGAGAGTGTTGAGCCCATTGATTTTGTTAGTGGGACTGTCCTCTACCATAATTGTCATTTCATTGATATCAGCTTTGCTCTTCTTAGCGGCCTTGTTCTTTTTGGGTGCCATGACTGTAGTGATGGGTCACAGCCAAGACCTAAAAGAAATTTTGACAAAAAGAGAGCACATTTTAACCGTTTATATAAACTGTACTTTCATATAAAAACAATGTTTACTAATATCCAAGACAGGGTGAACTAAAAGTAAAAATATATTCACTGACCATATACAAATAGCGGGTTAGGATCTGTCCACCTAAATGTGCGTAGTGGTTGCAGACTGGGCACAAATTCAATCTGGATCAGAATGATCTAGATTTGGAAATCCCATGTTTTGCTATCCAGAATCATGTAACCCATCTTAATTTTGTGCCCGTTTTTCAAAGCAAAATTGAGTTGGATCACCCTGATCCACATACACACTTTTTCAGATTATCAAATCCAGATTACCAGTGCTCCAAATGGGATTACATTTCACAATGTAGGCTGCTAGGTATGTAAAGAACACCAGGTAGAAGAGAAAAATTATATATTCCAAAGCTTTTGAGTTCTTTCACAAAAGTTTAGCATTTTCCCCCAAGAAACTCTCAACTACGTTTACTTTTAAAGAACTCAAAATGCAAAGTTTCTCTAGAGAATGCAAAACATTTCTTCCCATCTCATATTTTTTCCCCATCACCATATCCATTTAGGGATTTAGTTTAGTTTGATTGGATTTTGGAGCTAAAATTTCCTCTGGGAGCAGGATTGGACATCCCTGCTTTAGGGGCTCCATAGAAATCAGGATAATCCTGGAACAACGGCATCCCAATCTTACTAAAACGTTTTGAACAACACATACTGGTGGTTTGATCCAGATTAAAACCAAGATTGGATTTTGTGAGTTATTCTGATTTTAGAATCCCTAATTTTTTTTTTTTTTGTTTTTTTTTTTCAAGATTTGATCCAATCCACTAGCCGAAATCTGATCAGATTACTTTTGAACAACGAGGCCCTGTTCTGAAACAATTTAAGCAAACAATCTATTCAGTTTTGAGCATGAGATCTTTCAAACACTGTCACATTTTGCAATTTATCAGTGAATTTGCATAACATTTCAAGTTTTTTCAGCAACAAAACACATTCTCATACTGAACCTTACGGAGCCGATGAGGGACATGGTGGTGGAAAAAAAATATGAGAAGGGAGGAAAAATAAAAAAAGTCAATGTTTTTGGGTTCTCTCGCAAATGTTTTGCATTCCTCGAGAAACTTTGCATTCCTTCGCAAAAACGTTTGTGTTCTTTGCAAGCGAACGCAAAGTTTCTCAGGGGAACGCAAACATTTTGCAAGCAAACGCAAAGTTTCTCAGAGGACAGCAAAAGTTTTTGTGAGCGAATGCAAAGTTTCTTGGGAGAACACAAAACATTTGCGAGAGAATGCAAAAGCATTGACACACGACTTTTCCTCCCATCTCCTATTTTTGTTTCTTCACCATGTCCCTTTAGGGGCTCTGTAGTCCCAGTCCTCTTAAGTCTGTAGTGTAGTGACACTTTTCTCATGTCAAAACCATGTGTGGTGGTGTTGCTTAAAGGATTTTCCATACTATGGAGGTCAATGGGGTCCATCAACTGTTTGGTTACACACATTCTTTAAAATATCTTTTTTATGTTCAACAGAAGAAACTCATACAGGTTTGCAACAGCTTAAGGGTGAGTAAATGATGACAGAATTTAAATTTTTGGGTGAACTGTGCCTTTAAAAATTAGGGTCACTCTTACAAAAAAGCAAACAAACAGAAAAATAGGTAAACCAAAAGTCATCTCAGAAGTGTAAAGCTTTAAACTAATGCTTGTTAAATACCAAAATTAACTCTTAAGAGTTGTTATCGCAGCAGCATTCCTCTCTTTGCATCTGTCACATGTTATCACAACTATGGCCAAGAATAGACAGGCAGTGTGTATCATTGCTGTTCCTTTTATAGACTCAAGTCATTGAAACCATCTGTCCTTTCAGCATTAACACTTTTTTAACTTATTTTCTCTGTAAAGGTAAAATCATTTATATTCCTATGATCTATAAGAGGTTCACATGCACATGTATATGTTTGTGTGTGTGTGTGTGTTACTTTAATTACTTTAAATAACCCAGAACACTCTGAAACCTATAACTCCAAGAATCCTACAGTCAACTCAAGAACCTCACAATTTTGTGAAGAAGATGCTCTTTGTTGTGCTGCAAAGAACCACCGAAAACCTTTGGTATAAAAACAGTATAATGAACTTACCGATGTCGAGATGAAGTGGGTGCAGGAGAAGGACAGACTTGCACCTCAAAGTTGGTGTGCAAGAGAGAGAGAGCCGCTCCGTCAGAGGTCCAAAAAGAGAGCAGATTAACTCCTCCTCTCCTGCGCAACGGGGAAATATGATTGCGCAAATGGTGCCGGAGCGTTTGGTGCTCCGTTATTTCAACAATAGGTCATAATTAAACAACTATATTGGCGTGAAGAGCGTTTGATGGACTGATTCTGTCAGGCAGGTTTTACAAGAAGGATAAACATTAAAACACATAAAAAAGAAAAGCAGGGCGCGCGTATTTGGGTTGAAAACAGGTGGGGCGCAACTGATGGGAACACAACTCCAGAGGCGTTTTCAAAGGTCAATCTACCTTTTAACTTGACACACCGTATTGAAAACTAATACATATTGCAATACATATTTTAGTACGTATTGAAAACTAATAGTAGCTAGGCTACTTAGCCTATTTGGTTCACAGAGGAAAAAAATGGGAACGTTTTATGTCTGTATTAGTGTATACAGTACAAGATCATCAATTATAAAATACTCATTCTGTTTGGATTTACTTGTGTTAAAGCATCTTAAATCCTTAAATGACAAAAAAAAAAAAAAAAAAATATGCAAAGCATATCAACAAGCAAATGATCAGTAATAGCCTACATTTACAAATTAATATTTTTTATCAATGGAAAATACCCATTAATGCAGTTTTCTACCTTTATAGGCGACCTACCTTCTTTTGTTACTTCTTTATCCCTGTAAAAGCTACTTTATCCAGACTTCCAAACTGTTTCTTGAAATTATGAAGAAAACCCCAACTAATTCCAATATTCCAATATTATGTTATACCTATATGATGTATATAGGTATAACATAATAAAGTGACACAAGAATGCACACACTATCATTATTGGTACAATGACATACATTGATATATAGGGAAAGCTTTTAAATAGATGTATTTTCTTTAAACATTTCTTCATAATATTTTATAAATCTTAGGGATTTTTTGTTATTTATATAACAAAGAGATTTGAGAAGTGACATTAATTCAGTTTTGAAATGGGGATATGATGGAATATTATTTGCAAACTTTTGTTTATGAATAAAGAATTTGCCATATAAAATAAAGAAATTAACAATGTACTCTAGGGGTCTATTTTTGTCATCAATATAATAAAAATAATGTCTTTTAGACTGAAAGAATGAGTAACATTGGCAGAATGGAATATGTAGGAGCCAAGGTCGGACCAAAATTGCTTGGATATAGGCAATCATAAAACAGATGTGCAAATGTCTCTTCTGCTAGCTTACAAAAAGCACATGAGCTGTCAATGTCCAGATATTTAGAAATATTAGAGTTGACAGGATATATTTTATGTAAGATTTTGAAATGTATTTCTTTACCTTTATTGGATATGCAGTATTTTCCTGGTAAAAGCCATGCCTTTTTCCAATCTATATCTTCTACCAAAGATCTCCAATAGAACTTTCCTCTTGGAAAAATGTTTTTCTTGAATTGAAAGATCTGGCGTACATGTCTATTGGTACATTTCTTGTCCAAAAGATCAATTCCATCCAAGAACAAAGTAGATTGTATTGTGACTATTCTCCTTGGATTATATAGGGAGTGGCTTTTTAACAAGATGAATTAACCCAGGTGAGATGGCTTTAACCAGTATGTTAAACTCTTTTGGAGGAATCGGGAATTTCAGCTAGGGTTTCAATATAGGCATTTAGCAGCCATGACGACTCTAACCGCGTGACTGACGCGACGCAGCAGACGAGCATCTGACGCATGTGTAGTTAGGCCACCAACAATTAAATGCAATCAGTAGGAAATGTGTTTTTGTTTTTTCAGTGTACTGCAAGTTTGATCAAAGTTGTACATAATCGCTTACATTAAGTGATCAGTGTTTAGAAGTGTGATTGTTTTCTGCGAATCCGACGGGTCTTTATTTGTCAAAAAGCGTGTGCGCGGATTCTAGAATCACGAATCTAGAGGACTTTCCAACAAGGTGAAGCACATCCACTCCTATATCGTCTCCGCCCATATAAAGGTGACGAAAAAATATGGCGAGACTTTTAATAAGTGCAGGTAAGCCGCATGTGAGGAGGTGACATGGCCGAAGCTGATGTGAAAAAGGTTTTGCAGTTAAAGCATCAGCTGAAAGAATCCTGTGAAGGACACACGGTAGGATTCTGTCTGTCGCTGATGTTCAACTGAGATGATTTGAACCGCTTTGCTCGAATAATGCAAACAGGCTAAGAGATAAAGCCGCAGGGGCAAGTTGGCACAAGGGCTTTACCTCAGTCACTGCAAGCTTTTTAACTCAATCACCTAATTAAGGCTCTTAAATTAAGACTTTTTGTCTTAATATGTTTTTGATATCTGTAGGGTAGCAAATGAGCACAATAAATCCAAACTGGGATACATTTAAACAACAGTCAACTATATAATGAAGGTGATTTTTTGTTTTTTTTGTTTTTTTTTGTTCTCAGGACATAAATATGTTCATATGTGAGGTTGGGTCTTATGTGTTACCTTTTAAATGGTTGCTTTGTTTAAATGTTCACAGAAAAACCATTAAAAAACCTGTAATATGTGACCCTGGACCACAAAACCAGTCACAAGGGTAAATTTTTTAAAATTGAGATTGATACGTCATCTGAAAGCTGAATAAATAATATCTTTCCATTGATGTATGGTTTGTTAGGATAGGACAATATTTGAATAGAGATGCAACTATTTTAAAATCTGGAATCTGAGGATCCAAAAAAAAAAAATTCTAAATATTGAGAAAATTGCCTTTAATGTTGTCCAAATGAAGTCCTTAGCAACGCATATTACTGAATAAATTTTTGATATATTTATGGTAGGAAATTTACAAAATAACTTCATTGAACATGATCTTTACTTAATATATCCTAATGATTTTTGCCATAAAAGAAAAATCGATAATTTTGACCCATACAATGTATTGTTGGCTATTGCTACAAATATACCCGTGTGACTTCTGACTGGTTTTGTGGTCCAGGGTCACACATCAGTAATGCAAGTATGCCAACTAGCCCCGGTCTACTTAAGCTTGAAGTTTGATCAATTGTTGTCAACCGTGAGTTCACTCAACATTGCTTTAATGTCTCTGCAGTGTTCGTTTGAATTTAGTTCATTTCTATAGTCCATATGTCTTTGTGGTCCCCTTTTTGTAAGGTTTTGTTGGTTTACAAAAAAGATCTATTTGCACAGAAATGGTAATGAAACAGCAAAAAGTAATGGTGACCTGTGAATGGAAGTGGTGGCGTGTCAGCAGCTGTTGACAGGACAGAGGGAGGTGTTTGAGAGGGGGTCTTTCTAAAAATATTACTGCAGTTGTCTCAGTCATGTTGACTGTCTGTCAATTTGGGCAATGTGGTTCTGCTTATTTTGCTTATACATCTCACCATGCAACATGTTGGTGGTTATTGCAGTGCATCATTAAAGTAGCCTACTATTTTGTTTACTGTGATTACTGAGAGTTCATCAACCCCTCTGTTGCTCATGCACGGTATCTCGTATTTTACACCCGTGGGTGTTATTGCATCGCCCATTTATAGTACCTTGGTTAAGGTTTCTCCATACATAGCGCCTGACCAGAGCTCTACACTCAGTCAGCAAGTTCAGATTTTAAGACAGCCATGTGGAAATAGGTGGGACAACTTTTGCTATTTTTAGAATTAATTTCTGTTTGATTGAGTAACATCATTTAAGACCTCTTCAGTGTCACATGATCCTTCAGAAATCATTCTAATATGCTGATTTGATGCTCAAGAAACATTTCTGATTATTATCAATGTTGTACTTTTCCCCCCTGTGTTCTTTGAATAGAAAGTTCAAAAGAACAGCATTTATCTGAAATAGAAAGCTTTTGCAGCAACATATACTACAGTTCAAGAGTTTGGGGTCAGTAAGATTTCATTATTTATATTTTGGAAAAAAAAAAAATAAAGAAAATACTTTTATTCAGCAAGGATGCATTAAATTGATTAAAAATGTCAGTAAAGACATTTATAATGTTACAAAAGATTCTATCTCAAATAAATGCTGAACTTTCTATTCATCAAAGAACCCTGAAAAAATGTCACAGTTTCCACAAAAATATTAATCAGCACAACTGTTTTCAACACTGATAATAATCATAAATGTTTCTTGAGCATCAAATCATCATATCAGAATGATTTCTGAAGGATCATGTGACACTGAAGACTGGAGTAATGATGCTGAAAATTCAGCTTTTGATCACAGGAATAAATTAGTCTATATTCACATAGAAATAGTTATTTTAAACTGTAATAATGTTTCACTGTTTTACTGTATTTTTGATCAAATAAATGCAGCCTTGGTGAGCAGAAGAGACTTCTTTCAAAAACATTAAAAAAATCTTACTGATCTAAAACTTTTGTGCATTAGTGTACATAAACATTAACACATGTTATAATATTCACAGCATATGGAGTATATCAGAATGTTTGAAATGCCATTTAATTCATATAGATGTCTTTAATTAACTTTCATTTTATGGACTATGGAGGAAGAACACTTCATTTCCCAGAGTGCTCTAAGTTACTTGGTGTATAAAATGGAGCCAAACAACATAAAGCAGGTTTGCAAGATGGTAATCTTAACCAGAACCACCAAGAAGTTTTGTTCTTGCCAATTTTGTTGAAACATCTGCTACCACACCAACGTTAAATCATGCTTGGATGATCGCATCTGTTGTTTTGAATTCAGTTCATGTCTCCTCCTTTTCTTTTCATTCTAATTCACTAGCTTGTTTAGGAATTGAAGTCACAACTCATGAATTGAGAAAGCGGCAAAGTTTTGCCCAAACCTGGTAACAAGTCTGTTAATGCTTTGGCTTGGATTGTTTAATTTTCCTATTCTGTTTCAGCTGCTGAAAATCTTGAAGAAACTTGAAGTATTGGACATTACACTTGAAATCCTCTCTGTAAGAGATTAATGTATTTTTATTGTTAAATATCATAGTTATTTTCCTCTTGTGACTGTTTTGATAAGCTTTTGTGAAACTTCAATGTTTATATTGTGTTTGTAGGAAACTGGAATTGGAAAAGTCGTCAACTCCTTTCGCAAGCATGATGAAGCAGGAAAAGTGGCAAAAATATTGGTGAATCGATGGAAAACGCTTGTTCCAAAAGACTCTTTAAGGTCTTACAAATCTGTAATTCACACGATTTTTGTTTGAGTGTGACTTTTCCCATGTGGCATGTTGAACTCTTATTCCTCTCTTGTTTTGGTTTTGTTTTTATTGCAGTTTGAGAGGGAAGCCTGATGACGGCCTGACCAAAAATGAACCGCTTAATGGAGTAGTTCAAGAGAGGAGTCTAGGGGAAAACGGCCGTCTTTCAGAGAGTACCAATTCTAGAAAGAAGCCAAAAATCGAGAATTCCAGTGCTGAAAAGAAAATCTCACATAATGTTGACAATAAATGCAAAATCAAACCCAGTAAATCCAAATTCTACTTGAATGATGAAAAAAAGGATGAGCCAAAAAGAGATTCAAGTGTAAATCAGGGCTCTTGGACTCACGACTCAGGGAAGGAAAAGGCCAGCGCTGCGCATACAAAGATTTCTGGTATAACAAAAAAACAACTGAATACGAAACTTGAAAAATCTTTGAAAGCAACTCAAACGCAGGGAGACAAGAGTGGAGATGCATGCAAGAAAGAAAAGCTGGAGAAGGCCAAAGACAAATTAGTAGCAATGGAGAGTGAGAAACAGATGGATGAAGGCTTTGAAACGCCCTCTATGTCTTTTGAAGCCTACCTGAGCTATGACCTCAAGCCCCCCAAACGCAAAAAATGCTTCAGCATTACTAAAAGTCCAAAAAAGAGACTTAAAACGGCACACAAAGAGAACTCCTGTGTGTCTCTTGTGAAGGCGAGCAAGGCTGTGGCAGAAGAACCAATGACAATGGTACTACAAAAAAGGCTTTTGTTTTTCTCCAGTCCTTTAAAAGTATAGTTAACCCAAACACTTTACTTCAAGCCTATACACCGATCAGGCATAACATTATGACCACCTTCCTAATATTGTGTTGGTTCCATGAAAGGGTGTACATGGTCTGCAACAACGCTTAGGTAGGTGGTACATGTCAAAGTAACATCCACATGGATGGCAGGACCCAAGGTTTCCCAGCAGAACGTTGCCCAAAGCATCGCACTACCTCCGCCGGCTTGTCTTCTTCCCATAGTGCATCTTGGTGCCATGTGTTCCCCAGGTAAGCGACGCACACGTACCCGGCCACCCACGTGGTGTAAAAGAAAACGTGATTCATCAGACCAGGCCACCTTCTTCCATTGCTCCGTGGTCCAGTTCTGATGCTCACGTGTCCACTGTTGGCTCTTTCGGCGGTGGACAGGGGTCAGCATGGGCACCCTGACTGGTCTGCAGCTATGCAGCTCCATACGCAACAAACTGTGATGCACTGTGTATTCTGACACCTTTCTATCAGAGCCAGCATTAACTTCTGGAGCAATTTGAGCTACAGTCTCGGGCCAGCCTTCGCTCCCCACGTGAATCAATGAGCCTTGACCGCCCATGACCCTGTCGCCGGTTCACCACTGTTCCTTCCTTGGAGCACTTTTGATAGATACTGACCACTGCAGACCGGGAACACCCCACAAGAGCTGCAGTTTTGGAGACGCTCTGACCCAGTCGTCTAGCCATCACAATTTGGCCCTTGTCAAACTCGCTCAAATCCTTACGCTTGCCCATTTTTCCTGCTTCTAACACATCAACTTTGAGGACAAAATGTTCACTTGCTGCCTAATATATCCACCCACTAACAGGTGCCGTGATGAAGAGATAATCAGTGTTATTCACTTCACCTGTCAGTGCTCATAATGTTATGCCTGATCGGTGAAAAATATATAAAATATATATATATATAATTTCACCAATCTATCTATCTTTAACAGATTTATGAATGAACCGCTCGTTTTCTCTGTCTACTGTTATGCATTATGACATCTGCGTCAAACATTACAATGCTCATGATAACGTTCATTAACAATAATTAAATCCAGCTAATTACTCTTCGACAGCGATGCCACAGAAATACACAGAGCTCCCGCAAAAACAGAAGTTCAAACACAACATTCAAAAACAAACTGCACGCTTTTTTTCTCTGTTGCATAAGGTCTATATATAAAGGCGTTAAGTAAAGAGCCAAATTTACTTCAGAGCCCATATGATTTTCTTTATCCCTTATTCACCCTCTGCTGCATCTTTCAGATCAAGTCTCACTGGATCAGTTTGTGAGACACACAATAACCAGTGATGTTATTGATATCAAACCTGACACAATGCACCTATATGTTACTATATTTGATCTGAGCTCAACATCTTTGTCATTTTGCAGATTTATAGCCCCAGTCCACATTGCCATGCAGGCTTAAAATGAAGTATTTTTGAGTGAACTCTCCCTTTAACTCCAGGTTCCTGAGCGGTCCGTGATGGACTTGTTAAACGTTCCTTTACCAACAAGTTTTCCTGAATGTGAGGACGTTTCTCAGTATCAGTACTTCAGTGAAAAGAAAAGTGGGTCAAAGTTTTGCATGTACTGGCCGTTTTCATTTTATAGCTTGACGTTGCCATAATAGATGATTTTGTTCATTATATATATCTAGCTGATAGAAAGATCACTGATGACTGTGAAGAGCCTCCAGTTTTCATTGGACAGAGGCTGAAGAATAAGATGCAGGTGTACTCCGGCAGTAAGATGACGTATCTGCCCTCTATGATGACGCTGTACCAGCAGTGCATCCGAGCGCTGCAGAACAACATCGACTGTACGTTACCTGACGTTATGATCTTGATGTTTGCACGAGGTGAGTTGAGTTTGTTTAAAGATGGTGGCTGTTTCACAGCTCTCTATGAGATTGGAGGAGTGCCGTTTGAAATACTGGAGCCAGTGCTGGAGCGCTGCACGCCTGAGCAGCTCCTGCGGATCGAGGAGTATAATCCAGTAAGAAGTCAGCTGTTGTCTTTCATAGTGAGAATGATGGAAACTGTGTGTGCGCTAACTTATTTGTTTATTGCGATTTCAATGTTTTAGAATAATAGTGAAGTCATCAAATCTATGACATAACAGCAATGAAAGTGTGAATTACATAATGACAAAGATATTTAAATGTTCAAATATTTTAACTTGCTTTTTTTTTTTTTTTTTTTTTTGGTGTAATTAAATTTTTTTTCTAATTTTGTAAAGAAAAATGTGTAAGCACAGTTTATTTCAACAAAATTGCAAGCATAAGTGTTCACATTTAGATCAAAAAGATCATAAGAAATAAATTTACACTCGCAATCATGCTTTTGGACGCAACTTTTTTTAAAAATTTTTTATTCCGATTTCCATTTTTTTTGCATTCAAACTCAGTCCAAATCCGATCATATTTAGAAAGTGTGAATGGCCAAAAAAAAAAAAATCACATTAAAAGTGTTTTATAAATCCATTTTGAGCTACATTCATATATGGTTTGAAATGCTATTCAAATCACATTTCTCGCATGTGCGATTGTCAAGTAGGGATTGTAGTTGAAACATGATCCGTACGGACCAGGCACCACATGGTCGAAACGCACATGATTCTCAGATTATTTACAAAGTTTAACCATCATAGTGAACGTTTATCATTTGCACGTGTTTTAGGTCCTGTCAGTTTAAACATTCAAGTGATTTTTAAACCATATGAGCACACGAAGATGTGAAATAACTCAATTCGGTACTCACACGCTGTTTTCTGTGCCCACACAGAGCCGCAAAAACATTTTCTTCCGTGTCTATCTGTGCTTAAATGGACACACATGCAAAATTTCGTCAATGCCTGCCTCAGCGAGTATCCTCATAGTCGCTTAGTCATTTATGGCTTCATGAACGTAAACAATTGAGCAAGAAAAATTGTGTATTGCTATATTTGATCCGTGCATTAGCTCTTAAAGTGACAGCAGCTTAATATTCCTGCTGCTGTCTGTCATTGTTAATCAAACAACAAAATACTAGGAGAAAATCACTTTTGTAACTGTAACAAAGATTAATTATATTGTAATTTGTTTTTCTATGCAGATTTACTCCCCTACAAAATCACCCCAATCATTCTAGAATTATTCATTCTTTCCGAATAGAACTATTCTTCTGGTGAAACTATTTTCATATCATAATATACATCACAGAAAAACAAAATATCGCAATGTCATTTTCTTTTCTTTTTTTTTTTTTTCCCTCAAGGTTTCCTAGACTCATTTTTGGTCGAATTCATCCTTTTTTTTTTTTTTTTTTTTTTTTTTCATTTTGTAAAGAAAAATGTGTGTAGGCACAATTTAACAAATTGCAAGCATAAGTGTAAGCCTTTAGTTCAAAAAGATCATGAGAAATATACATTTAATTCTCTTAGAAATGGATTAACAGTATAGTTATGTTTGGACACAGGTGTACATCGGGATGACGGACCACCTGTGGGAGAGACACTGTCAGAAAGACTTCAGGAACGCCCAGCTGGAGGAGTACGAGTCCTGGAGAGAGATGTACCTGCGCTTGTCCGAGGAGAGAGAGAGGAAACTGAAGCAGCTCACGAAGAGCATCGTCTCTGCTCACTCTGGGAAGCCCAAAGGTAGTTGCGTTGTGCTCTGCATTTTCACGTTACTCCTGGTTTCTTCCTCACACATGTTAATAAAGCAGCCCTGAACAGTGTTATGCATGCTGTATAAATTAAATTAAAAACACTGTTGGTCTACAATACGGTCTTGCTGCCCAGTGCTAACTTGTACTACAGCTGATTTGTGTTGCTTCCTCCTACTGTAGATTTTCAGCTGATGTCTATCTAATTCAGTCCTTACAGACAGACATTCGCTGACTGTTGGTTTCTCCAGAGCGGGATCTTGATGGCTCATAAATGCAGTTGTCCTCTGTGGTAACATGGCTCTGACCATCTGTCTGCTGGGACTATGAATAGACTTGAAGAGCAACTGTGACTGTGGTTAATGGCAAAACCCAGAGTGGATAGATACTGGAGCTGCACGATTAATCGTGATCTTAATTCAAACACCCACGCGATCTTATTCTTAAATGACAGCAATTTGGCTCTGTCTATTAAACTGACAAGTCCAATCACAGCGAACATTCAGATCTGTGTTCTGATCCAGAGAGAGCAGTTGTCATGTTTCGATATAAAACAGCTTCACGATCGGTCTTTTCAAACACACAGTATCATTATTTCTGAATTACAATAATTCACATTATCACAAAAGTACTGGGATAAAAGTTTATAGTTCGGATTTAATTAAAATGGAGTAAATCACCTTTTAAAAGTAGCTGACGTTTCAAATAAAGATGGTATCAATTACATCGTTACACCAGTATGTGGCGACAAGTGACTGTTAAAAATGTATTCGTCATTGAATCATTCATTCAAGAGATTTGTTCAAAAATACTGATTCATCCAGTAATGAAACAAGTGAAGTCTTTATGAGTGAGTCATTGAATCATTCACTCAAACCGTTTTTTTAAATTCATTTAAATTTTAAAGGCACAATATATAAAATTTTTGGATTAAAATATCCAAAAAACACTGGAAAAATGTGATATATTTTGTTGACTTGTGTACTTACATTATCCCAAATGTTTCCAAGAATGTTTCAATACAGAGAAATAAGCAATTTTTTTGCCTATCAGTGACATCATACCCGCGTTACCCTCGATTTCCAGTTTTATTTTGTAGAAACCATGGAAACACCAAAGACGCTTTAATATAGATTGTGTTTTATTAGACAGGTGTGCAACTGTTTGGATTGATTTTTTTTTTTTTTTTAGACAACAAACTATTCATGTTATATAGCTCAACATAGTAAGTCTTGTTTAAATCTCATTTTCTTGATTTACCGCAAGTACCATGTTTTACCATGCCTAATATCGATCTAGCTTACTGCAGTGTGCAACAAGTGTCTCATAGTAGCCACTGAGCGAACGCAGAGTAGCATTATAACAACTTTCAACACACAAATGTATCTAATATGATAAACAGCACTGCTTTACCCCACATATGCTTGACCGGAAGAAGCGGAAGCAGCGACTGCAGCATAATAAAAGCTCCTCTGCTCTCGAGACGTGAGCAAAACGCAAAATCAAGGCGTCATCAAGCTACGCCTTTGTTTTGAATAAGCGACCTCTAGTGGTGAAAAATTACAAATTGTGAATTAAATGTATTAAATATTTGTTAAATAGACTACAGACTACAGCAATAAACATGTTGTCACAGCAGCCATCTTACAATTGCAATAGATGAAATTGCGACTGCTGTGAATTCACGTGGATTTCAGTTTTGTATGAAAGCGTGTTTCTGCTACGGAATAAAAAAAATAAAAAGGGCAATTACAACTTTATCTTACAATTCTGACTTTTTTCCCCCTTGGAATTGTTAACTCGCAATCACGAGTAGAGAATAAAGTCTAAATTGCAAGATAAAAAGTCACAGTTACCCTTTTTATTTTTTTTTATTCCATGGAGGAAACGAGCTTCCACAGCTTTGCATCCTGTTTGCCACATAGTTCAAATTTAGGAAGTGAATTGTAGTTTAAAAGGCATTCTCAACTCCCTGACAGTTCACTGTAAGTCCAGCATTATAACAGCTGTCACACTCTGATAATGCGTGAAACTCTGCCGTTGATGCCTGATGTCACACTTGCTGTGTTTTGATTCTCAGGAAGGCAGGTGAAAATGGCGTTTATTCACTCAGCTGCTAAGCCACCTAGAAATGTGCGGATCCAGCAGGAGATTCACGGCACGGCCGGCCCTGTGACACTCTCTCACCCGACAGACAGAGCCAGGTCAGTTCAGACCAGATCGAGGCTGGTGGAAAAGTGTGAGCTGATGTAAAGGAAGGGTTTTTCCCTTCCGCTAGTGTGATGCTCGTCACTGTGCAGATTAACACCACTCAGAGAAACTGTCGCTCACCCCACAGCAGTGTGAAGCCCAGTGAGAATCGGGGAAGATCCGGCTTCAGCGAGCCTTCCAAACCCTCCACCAACAACTCCAGCCAAGCTCAAGACCCCCGCAAGATTAAAAGTGAGTTTCACATGGATCACAAATTGCAGCAAAAATGGTTTTCAACATTGATAATAATAGGAAACATTATTAATAATTACAGACCAATAATAGAGCAGCAAATCATCATATTAGAATGATTTCTGAAGGATCATGTGACACTGAAGACTGGAGTAATGATGCTGCAAATTCAGCTTTGATCACAGGAATAAATTACACTTTAAAGTATATTCACATAGAAAACAGCGATTTTTAATTTGTAATAATATTTCACAATATTGCCATTTTTACTGTATTTTTCATCAAATAAATGCAGCCATGGTGAGCAGAAAATACTTTGTTTCAAAAATGATTTTGAATTTTTGACCTGCAGTGTAATAGTAGCTCAAATCTGGTATCTTATCTGGTTCACAGCTGGTAATGTGTGATAAAACTCTCATTCAAATCTGCCAAACCTCTGTAACAACAAGCCATGTGACTTCAACTTCTCTCTTTACAGCTTTAACATTTTTAATTAAAAGACTTTCATTTAAGGCACGTGTAGATGGAATACAGAGTTTATACTGGAGCAGGTTTTCTTGTAGTTTATCCGTGGTTTGAGTGTTTTGTATGTTCACAGGAGTGGCGCCCATGATGGCGAAGTCCCTGAAGGCCTTTAAAAAGCAGCTTTGTCGCAGATGAATGCAGATGATATTGGATATAAGGCTGACCCTTATCGTTTAAATGGTTTAGAGAGATTTTTTTTTTTTTTTTTTTTCAATGTTATTTGTAATTCCACAAATGCTTACAGGTTTGATGAAATATGATCAACTTGGTACTTATTTGTATGAACAATAATTGCACTTTGAAATCAAACTGTCTCTTTGTATTGATCATGACAGACACAAATTGAATTCTGAAATTAAAACTATAATGACCACACAGTCTGTTTGCTTTGGTGCTTGTCAGTCTGAGTGTACAGTACAGTATATACTCGCACTGCATGTGTGCTGTTGAAGCTCGTGTTTGTCTCCATCTAGTGGAAGTGGGCTGCAGTTTAACTTCACTTCTGAAATGATGGATCTCTTGTTCTGAGGGGTAACAAGGGGAAAATGCATGTTGCAAATAATAAAAGGACCAAACTAAGCATATAATCATGCATACAGAAGTTGTGATGATGATAAAAAAAAAAAAATGAGCGTACCAAATTTATTAGGATTTGAATACATTTGGCTACAACTACTATGTGTTTTTGTTTGTTTGTGCAAATTCATGTTTGTAATCTGGCTAATACTAATGCAATATTTAGTCCAGTGTTTTCTGATCTGTTTCAATGGTTAAGCACACTTTTTCTGCATGCACAAATATTGTTGGAAAAGCTACTGGTCCCAGTTTTATGTAAAATCTGGATCCTGAAGCAAAACTGGTTGAAGCAGCAGTTTGGTTTAGAGTATCTTACGGTCACGCTGTCAAAACAATCTGCTTAAAAATTAACTGGGGTAGTTTTTAACAATGTTGGTTAAAATGTCAAAGAAACGATTGTTCTTTTACAGGTAAGCAAATTAACTTTTATTTTTAAGAGTAAAGGTTTTCACAGCAATGACATAGAAGAACCATTTTGGGTTCCCAAAGAACCTTTAAGTTCACAGTGCTTTAAAGAATCACTCTGTTGGGAATAACTATAATCTAAAGAACACTGCGCTATAAAACCTCCCAAAGTTTCATGGATGTTGAACGTGTTACAAACACTGAACGGCAGCGTAGACGAGATGAGTGAATTAACTCTCTTTGAGTTTTGAAGGATGTTTAAATATGCTTGCACAATAAAAATGTGTGTGTGTGTGTGTGTGTGTACAGACAAAATGTGGACTGGGTCATACAGTAGATCACATGCAGTAGAATCGCTAGAGATGGGTGTTTTGCAGTGGCTGTAGCCAAATACATTTTTTATATTCAAAAATAAAATTTAAAGTTCTCTGAATGACTAATTAGCCGTTTAAAACTCCTCCTATGAGTGTCTGCGTGTATAATTCGGTTTAAACTTTAGACTGTTTGCTTTATTGTTTTAAAGACACCTGCAACAAAACATCAAGAAAAATATGAGAATGCCAGCCATGCTGAGAGTGATGCTGCATAATTGTTGGTCAGACAAGACTGGCCTATAATTTTGAGAAGTTTGTGTATTCCATATAGTGCATATGCCTATTAAAAGTGTGTAATTTCTACTTGTTTTTCAGGGAACACATTTTTCTCTGTAACAAAGTGGATGGTGCAAAGGTGGTGTACATTTCGGAGCATCACATGGGTTTTGCAGACAACTTAAATATATTCTTTGGCTGCTTTTCTGTTGCCTAAAGATTTTTTTGTGAAGATAAATCCAGAGGATACAACATAATGCAAAGTCATAAGACAGGAGAAATGGTGAAGATGCACTGTCCCAGCTTTGGCAGACTGTTTATTTTGTGTTATGTATGCAATGTTTTAAATAAAATTATACCATGTAGTTACTGTAAAACTGAAATACGGTTATAGTACTGTAAATCTTAATTACAGTATAACTTACTGGTGACAAGTTATTATAAGCCTCTTTGAACTTTTTTTTCCACTTAATGTGACACTTTAGGAAATTAATACAGTGGGAAGGTTAGGCTTAGCGATATCTTTATCTTATTACGAAAACACAAGATTTGAACTTATTTCAGTTCAAATGGGGTTTTGTAGCAATATCTGGCAACTGTTTCAGCCATTTCACTTGAAATGGGCCGAAGGGGAAAAGAGCCGGTGGCACGAGTGATAATGAGCGTCACCAGCTCTCGACCCGCCCTGCTTGTCACAGTTATCTAATTCAGTTTAGGACTTTTACAAGTCATGCTAAAAACATTCATACAGTACTGTAAGAGCATACAGTTATTTTTACTTATCATCCATGTAGCAATGCTTAAAACTATTACAGTAATAAGTATTGTTTCATGAATAATAAATAAAACAACCCATAGTATTAACAACAAAAAGCAATAAATAAGGTCTAATTTAACAATGTAAATCCCCCAAAACAGACAGAACAGAGAAAGTGTAGCCAAGAATGGCAAAAAAATTCTGACGAAATACATTAGAGATCAAGTTAAATAAGAAGGAATAGGCCTGTGTGTATTCTGCAAACAAAACCTGTTTGTGCACCAAATATAGGACACTGGCTGAGAGAAATGGTAACGAATGAATGAATGAATGAATGGCTTTATTTTGAACATGTACCTCCCTGTACTTTGTGAAAGCTGTATTTTTGCATCGCTTTTAGAACTGGCTCATGTGTGGACATTACTTGAGCACAGAACTTCATCCGTTCCAAAGCTTCACTCCACATATACAAACACAAAAACTCTTTAATGTTGTACGCACACAAAGATGTTTTAAGGTGCACTCCCCACTAAAATTATATCTCCCTTCTCTATTTTTTGAATATTGCAGGGAGTAGGTTGTTTTTCGCTTTATACATTATTTGTGCTTTTTGAAAATGAACCAAATCAGTGAATTTCTTGAATAATGAATTTGTGTAATCTCTATCACTGGTATTATGAATTATCCTTATGGCTCTTTTTTGCAACATAGGTGGTGATGATAGTCTGCTTTTATAAGTATTGCCCCAAATCTTCACACAGTAATGTAAATATGGTAATATCAGAGCGCAGTAAAGCATGTGGAGTGATTTGTGTTCATGCTTTGCTTTATTCAGTACAGAAATGCTTCTTGAAAGTTTATTGTGTACATGTTTTATGAGATTTACAGCTTGTTTCGTCATCTATTATCACTGCAAGAAACTTATTTTCATTAACCCTTTCTATGTCCACACCATCTATCTGTATCTGGACTTGTGTACTCTTTTTACACTTACCCAATAACATGCATTTAGTTTTATTCATGTTTAATGATACATTATTTTTGTCAAACCACCTATTTAATTTGCACATTTCTGAAGTAGTAGTCTCCAGTAGCTCCTTTAAATTCCCCCCAGAAAAAAAATATTTGTGTCATCCGCAAATAACTAATTTGACTATTTTGTTTTTGTTTTGACAAATATTATTTAAAGCAGAAATAATTTTGGACCCAGTACTGACCCCTGGGGGACGCCACAAGCAATGTCCAAACACGATGATGAATATTCCCCCAACTTCACAAATTGTTTCCCGTCTCTTAAACACTTTTCACCCAGTGCAACACTACCCCCTGATCCCATACCGCTCCAGTTTATTGATTAATATGTTACGATTGATTGGGTCAAAAGCTTTTTTTAAGGTCTATGAAAACTGTTCTCAAGCTTTTGTAATTTCCTCAAATGAATCAATTAATGCCTGTGATGTTGAACTGTTTGATCTGAATCTGTATCGACTGTCAGAAAATAATTTATGTTCATCTAAAAATTTGTCTAATCTATTAGTGAATATTTTTTCTAGAACTTTGGAAAATTGTGGAGGTAGAGAACCAGGCCTGTAATTTGTGAAGTTGTGTTTATCCCGTTTGAAATGATAGATTACAGATGTATGTTAATAGTTTTGAGAGCCCCTCAATGACTTTTTTCACAGTTTTCATATCAATTTCATTGCAATCAGTAGATGTTTTGTATTTACATTTATTTACTATTTCTTTTTCTTCCACCGCTGTAAGGAACATTGAGTTCTCATTCCAATCTTTAGATGACAATGGATCTGGAATTTCTTCTACCAATTTTGGTCCAACACTCACAAAAAATTTGTTAAAGTTATTAACCACATCACCCATATTGTCCTTTATAGTGTTGTTATCAATAAAATACAGTGTGTGCAGAATTATTAGGCAAGTTTTTAGGATTCTTTACCTAACCTAAGTCTCTGAGATCCTGACAACTTGCACTTCTGGAGACTCCAGGTAGGTTTCAGTTCTGGAAAATGGTGGCGCTGGAGGGTTCCTGATGGATTCCCACTTAATTCTTCACCTTAATTCTTAATTATTTTGCAGTTATCATGTGTCTTTTCTTCTCCAGCTGTTTTTGTCTGACCCTGCTGACCCACTGAACATTTCACTGTCCAATGGTCATGCTTTAACTGCAATTTCTAATATTTCATCCTTCTTATGAGCATTTAATAATTTTTGACTTTTCAGTCTGAGTTTAATGTCTTTTTTGGCTCATTTTATCTGTAAAAGAAAACTTACCTAATAATTATGCACACCTGAATATAAGGCGTTTTTCATTTCCAGCCTTCATGAACAATTATATATCACTTATAAATGATTAAATACAAAATTAATAGTAGTTATTAAGATTGATGTGGTTTGGAATTGGTAAGATGTGTCTGGAAAAGAAAATATGATCAGATAATCAACTTGCCTAATAATTCATGCACTGTGCTGTGAGGGGAACTTCGCTGTCCAGAACTATTAATAATACTAAACAAATATGTCAATGGAAAAGATAACATATTTTAAAGGATAAATATACGATTTTTGACAGAGTTTGAGACCTTTCAGATTATTCTTAAAACATTGTGGAGTTGGAGAGCTGTTAAAGGGTTAGTTCACCCAAAAATGAAAATTCAGTCATTAATTACTCACCTTCGTGTCGTTCCACACCCGTAAGACCTTCGTTCATCTTCAGAACACAAATTAAGATATTTTTGATGAAATCTGAGAGGTTTATGATATAATCAACACTTTCAAGGTCCAGAAAGGTACTAAAGACAGTCATGTGACTGCAATGGTTCAACCTTAATGTTATGAAGAGACGAGAATACTTTTTGTGCGCAAAAACAAAACAAAAATAATGTGTCATTCTCATATGTTGTTTACGTCCAGCGCTTCCAGATTCTACGTCAGAACGCCAACTCATTATTGGATGGCTCCTGTGTCATCATCACATGCATATGTCGTGCTGATCACATGACCAGAGCCGGCCAATACTGAGCTGGCATTCAGACGTAGAACACGGAAGCCTTCGCTGTGCTTACTGCGTCAACTGCATAAGATAATGACAGGGAAGAGAAGAGATTGTTGAATAAAGTTGTTATTTTTGTTTTGTTTTTGCGCACAAAAAGTATTCTCGTCTCTTCATAACATTAAGGTTAAACCACTGCAGTCACATGACTGTTTTAACAATGTCTTTAGTACCTTTCTGGACCTTGAAAGTGTTGATTATACTGCTGTCTATGGACGAGTCATAAACCTCTCATATCTTAATTTGTGTTCTGAAGATGAATGAAGGTCTTAAGGGTGTGGAACGACATGAGGGTGAGTAATTAATGACAGAAATTTCATTTCTGGGTGAACAATAAAACTGAACACGGCCCATAAATGCGTCTCATTCATGCATCCATTTGAGACACGGAAAACAAGAAAGAAAAAGTAAACAAAAATATCAAAATATAAAGAAATAAACAGTAGCTTACAACCTGTTGCACTACGCAGTTAAAGGTCTGGGAGTCTGATCTTTTTTTATTTAAACCTGAAAATAAACATAGATTTAGCATGCTAAAATGCTAACGTGAATGAATAAGAAATATTAAAATAAAACAAAATAAGCAGATTTGTGACAGTGACCATATGAACGTGACATTTATTTGCATTCAGTGACACACAAGATGATTTGGGTTATTCTCAAATCATAACATGGATCAGCAGGTTTTAGATAGATAGATAAATAGATAGATAGATAGATAGATAATGATAGCCTACACTTGTTGAATGTCACACAGATTTGAAGGACGGTCAGGTGTGTTGGGGAAGTGTAGTTTAGCTGACTGTGGTGTGTGTTATTGTTTACGCGCAGGGAGGAGGGAGGGAGCGACAGAAAAAAGGGAGGAGCCGATGGGATTCGTGACGTCGACCTGGAATGAGGGAGTGAATGTTCCGGGTCAGAAACTGGACTAAGAGGAAATAAACTCCGGGATAAGAAAAACACGAAATAAACGCAGCTAAACAGACATGTAACCGCTTACAAAGAAAGATACGGGACACTTCAGCGCCTTCCAGTAAAGATGTTGCGAGAAAGGTGAAAAAGGCGGAAAGAAAACTCCAGGGATCAAAGCTGAAGTGGAGCGCGACGTTTTTATTATTCCATGTTTCTGTGCGCGATACATTTGCGTTGGAGATCGATAGATTGTGTCCGACACTAGTTGCTTCGGCGCTCCGAGTTTCTCGCGCTTGTTTGTTTTAGTTTTTATTGCTGTGGAAACTTTTCCTGCATTACGGATTTATCCAGGATTCGGATCACCATCCCGTGATGTTTCACTGTATCCCCCTGTGGCGGTGCAACCGCCACATCGAGTCGATCGATAAGCGCCACTGCTCGCTCCTCTTCGTCCCGGATGAGATCTATCGCTACAGAGGCAGTTTGGAAGAGCTTCTGCTGGACGCCAACCAGCTCCGGGATTTGCCCAAGGTAAGAGGACGCCAGCCTGTACTGGGACCATTGTTGCTAGCAAACACTCTCCTCAAATGGATGGATGAATGAGACGCATTTATGGGCCGTGTCTCAAAACCTAACAAGCTGTCTGTTGATACAGCTCTTCTGCGTGTGTGCGCTCAGAGTCAGTGCAGTGTGAGGCAGGTGTGTGTTCACACTCATTCAGCAGTTTTGGGCATCATACGCACATGCCCAGTCAGCAGCAGCAGCAGTTTTGGGCATCATTAGGAGTCAGTCAACATTTCCGCCAAGCATATTGGATATTAGGACCCATTTTTAGTTTTGGACAATCACAATGCAGTTTTGGGCATCAAAAGTGGCGCATCAGCTGCAGTTCCTAGTCAGCAGCAGGTCTCTTGGCAACAAACAAACAGCAAATCAGCATATTAGAATGATTTCTGAAGGGTCATGTGACACTGAATGGAGTAATGGTGCTGAAAATTCAGCTTTGATCACAGGAATAAATGATGTAGCCTACTAAAATATAAAAGTTGTTATAATATTTAACAATATTACTGTTTTCAAAAACATTTAAAAGTACGGCTGTAGATTAGAGTCTGCAGCACTTTTGGGCATCAGGTGTGTGTTACAAATCAGCAGCAGTTTTGGCCATCACAGCATCATTGGGAGTCAGTCAGCATTGTAGACATAATTTGAGTCAGCAGCATTTTTGGACATCATATGCTGAGCTGTACATTTTTGTGATGCCCAAAAATGCTGTTTTATGAATGCACATATGACTCCCAAAAGTGCTGTCTAGTTAGGCAGCTCACTAGGCTTTGAAACTCAACCACTGTCATTGTGCAGACAGCAGAGAACACTAGAACTCAGCAAAATGTGGTTGAGAAAAACATTGTGGGGCCTGAAAATGACAGTGGCGGGTACCAGCGAACTCTTCCTCCATTACACAGTGGGGTGGAGAAATATTTGGGCAGATAGCTGAAAGGCATTAAAGGGATAGTTCATCCAAAAAATAAAAATGATCCCATGATTTACTCACCCTCAAGCCATCCTTGGTGTATGACTATCTTCTTTCACACGAACACAATCAGAGTTATCTGGATAAAATATATACCCTGCTCTTCCCAGCTTTATAATGGGAGTGAGTGGGTGGCTTGAGATTTTGAAGCCCAAAAAAGCACATCCATCCATCATAAAAGTAATCCATACGACTCCAGGGGGTTAATAAAGGACTTCTGAAGTGAGTGGTTTTGTAAGAGAAATATCCATATTTAAAACTTTGTAAACTATAATATCTAGCTTCCAGCGACGGCCATACTCGATTCTAGTTCTGGCGGAAGAGTGACCTCTGACCTGACATATTGAAGAACGCGGAAGCGCAGAGGATAGAGCAAAACAAAACACTGATCATGAATTAGAAGTCTAAAACAATAATTTTTGAAGAGAAATATCAGAGGATTTCGATATAAGAGAAGAGAAGCCCTATTTGTTTAAACCGTGAGAGGTGTCTAAGCTTACAATACTCCTACATCCTACAACATGCGTCACTTCAGGGGTTACTCATTCGCCATAAATCGATGCGTATGGCCATCTGCCAGAAGCCAGTGATTACAGTCTATAAAGTTTTAAATATGGATATTTTTCTTACAAAAACCCATCACTTCATTTCAGAAGATCTTTATTAACCTCCTGGAGCCATATGGATTACTTTTATGATGGATGGATGTGCTTTTTTGGGCTTCAAAATCTCGACCCCCATTCACTCCCATTATAAAGCTTGGAAGAGCCAGGATATTTTTTAATATAACTCTGATTGTGTTCGTCTGAGTCATATACAGCTAGGATGGTTTGAGGGTGAGTAAATTATGGGATGATTTTCATTTTTGGGTAAACTATCCCTTTAAGTTTAAACCCCACAAGGAATTATTCATGAACTGTAACCACGAGCAAAACCCTTAACACTAGAGGGTCTTCCGCACCGGATAGTTATAGGAACTAGCCACCAGGACGGTCCCCCGAGAACTACAGTTTCCCATAGGGCCATTTTCCTGGTTTCATTCGCACCGCAAGTAGGAACTCTGAAGTAATGTAAGCCGACTGACAGCGACGTCATTTAAATGTGGCATTCAACAACTGTAGGACGGAGGACACCGTGATCGTAGCTGTGTTTGTGGTGTGTCGTGGGTTTCATGATAATGGAGATGGAGTGTAGACATATATGTTATGTGATTGAAAGAGCAAAAAGAAGGGCTAAGAGACACAATCTACAAAAACTTGCAGTGCTACATGCATATCATCCGAGGCTGAGGCAAGAACACAACACCTCAGACAGGTAAATGCCATTACCGTCTGTCTGTATGTTAGTTCATGGATTAAGTATATGTAAACTGTGTGTTTACACGGCATTTTAAAAATGGCGGGTGCTGCCGTTTCATATGGCATGCATTCGGAAAATCAATGTTCACTTGCATCACTGGTAGTTCCTGTTGTGCTGGGTCAGACTCTACTCTGAAGTAGGAGCTAATTTAGTTGTTCCTATGACTAAAATCTTCCCAGTTGCTGCAGTGTGAACACCCTAAAAAGTGGGTACTTCCGCCAATAGTTATAGGAACTATGAAACCGTACCTCCGCTGCGAATGTGATCCAGAGTAATTGTTTGAAGTAGTACTGACAAATTAGTATGCAATATGAAATGAATGGGCCACACAGAGCTGAAGTGAGGATTTTCAACTGTAGTGCAAAAGTGGAGCATTGGTTCACGACCGCAGACCCATGCGTGAAGTGACAGAGACCAACTTCAGGAGAAAACCAGTGACACACTTTTCAGGCTTAATGTAGAATTAAAGGGTCCTAACCATGTTGCAACTTCCTTCAGCTCTCATTGCGGTGCATCAACTCAAAAAGCCTTTTCCCTCTCATTTACTTGAATCACACTTCTAGGATGTAGTAAAGATTACACAAGGAAGATTGTAATTGCAGTAACAGAAGAACTCTCTCAGAAAAGAGCAGTAGATATCAAAGATAAGTTCGTCAGGTAGTTTGTAAAGAGCACACGTTTGCTTTGCTCTTCATGCTAGTAAAGCAGTAAATCCTGCATGCAGTGCTGATAGACTGACCGCAAGCACTGCTCTCAGCGATTCTTTGGCATGTAATGAATCAAATCTTCCAGACCAATGATGGATTCAAATGCTGTGCTCATCAACTGCAGCAATAAAACATTCTAGACTATCATGTCTATCTTACTGGAGCTTATCTGTGTGGGTTCTCTTGAAGGGATAATCTTGTCTTAGGGAGTTCCAGGGTGTTTTCCTCAAAAGTGTTTTTAAAAAGACCTTGAGCCGGTTTCATCAAAAACTCAAATGCAGAATTAAGTCAGGCATGAACATGATAAATGCTCTTCACACAAGAAGCCAAAGCAACACAAGGCAACGAGAAAAGGGAACAAAACAGCTTTTGCAGGTCACAGTTGCGCTGTTTTATTGGTTTTGTTAATACCTGCTGTTGAGAGAACTAATATTAAATTAACAAATAATCATCCTACAAAAAACCATTGAGTTTTGAGAACAAGAAATTCGAGAAAGTCATGTAAAAATGCATAACTTATCAAAGGTTTTGTGTAATTATTAGCTGTTATTAGTCTCTCTCCACCACGTCTTTGCTGAGATAAAAGGTGAAGCTGTGTTTTATAACAGACATGTGGAAACATGAATCGCCAGTAAATTGGCCACGTATCAGACTTTCCCTTTGAGGAGTGAGTTGTTGAACTGAAAGTATTCTAGTTTAACCATTTGTTGTAGGGAACTACATGAACTGAATTCAGATATCAGTTATTCGTGTCAGAGCATGTCTTGATTTCCAGTGCCTTTAAAATATACTGTGCAATTAATACTTTTAAGGGAACTACTTTTACACTCTTAAAAATAAAGGTTCTTTATTGACATTGATGGTTCCATGAAGAACCTTTAACATCCACAGAACCTTTCCATTCCACAAAAGGTTCTTTATAGCGGAAAAAGATTCTTTAGATTATTAAAATGGTTCTTTTAAGAACTGATTCTTTGAAAGGTTCTTTGGGGAACCAAACATGGTTCTTCTATGGCATTGCTGCGAGAATCTTTTGGAATCTTTTTGTAAGAGTGAAGTGTAACTTTTGTTCTGCACAGTTAAAGTTTAAAATTTCCTGATAATTTACTCACCCCCATGTCATCCAAGATGTTTATATCTTTCTTTCTTTTTTCAGTTGAAAAGAAATTAAGGTTTTTGAGGAAAACATTCCAGGATTTTTCTCCATATGGTGGACTTCACTGGGGTTCAACGGTTTAAAGGTCCAAATGTCAGTTTCAGTGCAGCTTCAAAGAGCTCTACATGATCCCAGACTTATCTAGAGAAACCATCGGTCATTTAAAAAAAATGAAAAATTATATACTTTTTAACCACAAATGCTCGTCTTGCACTGCTCTGTGATGCGTCACGCATTACGTAATCACTTTGGAAAGGTCACGCGTGACGTAAGCGGAAGTACCGATCCAGTGTTTACAAAATGAACGTACAAAGACTAAGTCAAACGGCCTTTACAAAAAAAAAAGGTAAAACAACGAGAGTTTTTCGCCCTACCGCGGTACTTCCGCCTACGTCACGCGTGACCTTTCCAACATGATTACATAATGTGTGGAGCATCACAGAGCGGTGCAAGACGAGCATTTGTGGATAAAAAGTATATAATTTATTTATTTATTTATTTTTTTTTTTAAAAATGACTGATGGTTTCTCTAGATAAGACTCTTATTCCTCATCTGGGATCATGTAGAGCTCTTTGAAGCTGCACTGAAACATTTGGACCTTCAACCCGTTGAACCCCAGTGAAGTCCACTATATGGAGAAAAATCCTGGAATGTTTTCCTCAAAAACCTTCATTTCTTTTCGACTGAAGAAAGAAAGAGATATACATCTTGGATGACATGGGGGTGAGTAAATTATCAGGAAATTTTCATTCAGAAGTGAACTAATCCCTTAATGCAATTTCTGTCTACATTTACTTGACTTTGTGTTGTTCACAAAAGGAAGAACTTTGAATAATGTTCTCCCATGCATATACTGTACAATAAGTGAAGCTTTCCTGAAGCATTGAAAGCACCATCAAAGTATCATTAAAAAGTGCTGTGGTGTTGTATCTGAAAGTATACAATAGTTTTGTGTGAGAAACAGATGGAAATTCTTCACTTATTATTTTGACGTTCATCCAGTTCCTGAGAAAACTAGTGATATCCAGTTGGTTAATGTATCATTCTTTTTAGAGTTGGATCTTTTATTAAATGAATTGATCTGCTTCACAAAAGTTCAACCCACTGACTGCTCACAGTGGTCATCAGCTCATCGGAGGGGGAGATTGTCAGTGAATAATAGTGTAAGTTTTGTCCTTTTTGAAGCTTGGAAGCTTTCATTCTTAAAAATCTGAGGGAGTAAGTGTATGTTTTTGACCAGAACACAACCTCTGAATGCTCTGAATGATTGCAATTCCTGTAAATGTTTTTGTCATCCTGTGTGACATCTCTGTTTGTGGAATTTGGCAAAGTCGCTTAAGTTTGACATTTGTTGTGAGAGCAAGCAGAGCAGCCAATAGGATTCTCTAGCAAAAGCTAGAGTCTCTGGAGACAAATATAAACATCTCAGTAGTGTATATTGAGAGAGAATTTAGTTAATGGTTGGACATTTCACTCTCCTTTGTACCATGTGGGCCCAGTGTGACCGCAGGGCATTTAGTCAAGAGCCCATATCAAAGCCAAAAGCTTAGAGTTTAGACTTACTGTTACTGAGGTTAAAGATGGGCTTGGGAAGAGGTGGAAAAACCATGTCTTAAAGCCTGTTTCTTGTCGGTTTATATGTGAATGCTCTTATCGTGGAGATTTCCTGGAATCTGAGACTTGTTGTTTGGCCTAAAATGTGAGGAATGTTGTGAGGAGAGTTAATTGTGACGAAAGGTGTGTGGGGGGGAACCAGTGCCTGTTGGTCAGAGTCAGATACAGCTGGGTCTGATGCTGGTCTCTCTCAGCTTTGCTAATCCTTTTTTATGTTGAATACAGGTTTAGAGTGTAGGAATGTGTGATATGTATCATCTGCGATAACTTTGTAATTGTTTATCAGTGTGTGAGCTGACATTATACCACTCACTTTGTAATGCTTTGCATGGTGTAGCCTATTAAAATGCAGCTCGAATGCTCTGCTATAGTTGATATAGTTCAGCAGTATCACACGTGCAAGAAGGCTGTTTTTCCGGAAAATCAGCATGCTTGCAAATATGTTATCTGATATTGATTTATTTTTTTTATTTTTTTTTTTTTACAGCAGTTAAACAAAGAAGAAGAAATTAATATTGTCAGTTACATTTTTAGACACAATGTTGCCACAGCAGACCCGTTATGAGTTGTCAAATGTCCATCAGATGCACATTTCAGAATCTGGGTGGAAGTAGTAGGTCATCCGGGACTTTTCTCCTACTTTTAAATGAAAACTGTGAATTTGGACATATTACTCTTTTTGCATTTCTGTACTATATAGGCGAGAAGTAGACATATTCAGACAGAGGGAGTCACTGAATGTATGAATCAGCCGTTTGAATGAATTTGTTGCATGAATGACTCATTAAGACAGCCACTTGCTGACTTTTCATGTTAAAAGTATCATTTAATCATTTAAAAATCATTTCATATTTCAATATTATGTTTTTTTTTTTTTTTTTACATTAATCTCACAGCATTATTTATGCATTTTCAGTCTAAATGATGCCACCTCTGAGCTGCATTAAAAAGTTTGTGTAAATATACCTGAGTTCCTGTTTATACATGCATTAGAATGCATTTTCATCAATTCAATCGCTAATGGACGCTAAATACAGGTGGAAACAGGGTCTAAAACATTTTGAGATTGACCACTTTCGACCACTTCCAGAGGTAGTATTCGACTGGATTGCTTTCATAGTGTAGACGCTCATGTGGTCAAATGTGTTCGAACAGCAACTAAAAACCTCCTACTCTCCTCCTACTGACCTAATGTGTAAACATTATGGGAAACACGCTAACCAGATGGGATTTAAACTTTGTCGACTCCAGTAGCGTTTATATGTAAATTGCTCAAGCTTACTTTGTCCATTACATTGAAAGATCTGAAAAAACCCATATATTTACCCGCCCATAGACCCTCTCCTCGAAGAAATCAGGACAGAAGTGGTTGAAAGAGATGGATTAAAACACCAGGTGTAAACGGGAATGTGTCTCCCTCATCTACTTGTGATCCGATCGACCAAAACGCATCTTAATACCAGGTGTAAACAGCGTAAATGCCACTTCAGATGCAGTGCGATTTGTTGGTATTTGGTTTTATTAGATTGTTAACAGCCCTATAGTGTCTTGTTTTTCTGAACTGAATTTGATTAAATATGAGATTTGATGTAAAAGATGATGATCATCTAAAAAGGTTTTAATTAGGGATGCACTGATCATGATTTTTCATGGTTGATTCCGATTGCAAATGGGCCGATTCCTATACCAGTTGCCGATTGTTTTTTTTTTTTTTTTTTTTCTTTTTGAAAATTTTTGTTTATTTATGCTATTACAGACTAAAAAAATCTTTTATATAAAAAATATTTTTACAAAAAAAAAAAAAAATCTGTAGCCATTTGAAATTAGAGGCAACCACTGGATTTTAATCACGATCCAAACAAAGATGCTACACACATTTAAATTAGATCGCAAAAATTCAAGATTTAAAGCAAAAACAATGGTCTGATGTTAGCTTTGTGAAATTATGCTAAACATGCCTGCACAAAATATAAACGACAGACGGACTGAATGAAAATGCAAATGAACTCTCTGACAGTAGGTGGCGCTTATGGATCAGCAGCGATTTCGTTTTCTGTGTTCCAGCGCTGCACATATAAACTCTACTTTAATAGACATTATATAGAGGTAAGAGGAGGACTGAAGTCTGTCAGTTCTCTTCAGAGATCCATTCATATAAACCTCCACCCCCAATTCAATATTTAGCCTATATTTTTCTTTGAATATTTCGAGCATCGTGATTGGTGAGCTTGCTGTGCCTGGTACAGTATCCTCTCCTTTTTGCTTGTCTTCAGTGTGTCCCGTCTCTGGTCTGTTTACAGCCATTATAATATTTCTACACAAATAACATTTTGGGAAATGATCACAATTCAGTTTGTGCAAGTCCGGAACAGAGATCAGGCAAATTAAAACAAACAAACAAACAGACAAACAAACAACAGCAACAGCAAAAAAACGATTGAGCAAAAACAGGCCATTTCCGATTTGAGTTTTAATAAGGTAAACAGGTAAAAATTATGAGAAATTCTTAAGTATGAATTGAGATTAAAAGAAAGTCATCCTAGAAGAGTTTTGCACTGACAAGCACCACTCACATTTTCTTAACCTAGCTTTTGATATTCCTTTTATCTAAAATAAATTTGCAAGCAAATTGTTTTTTTTTTTATTTTTTTTATTTGTATTAAACATTTAGGAGAAATTTGATTTCCATTTGAAGAAAGAAATCATTATTTATTTTTTTTTTTTTTTCAGTTTAGATCGTGTTGCCTAATGTGGATCTTGGATTGGGAAGGCTATCATTGTGACTGAGTTAGCTTTGTGTCTAACTGTGTTTGATTCCAATCAGCCTTCAAATATTGACAGAGGGGTTAAAAAGGTTAATGTAAACTTGTATTTGCAGGCTGAAGGGTGGAGGAGGGGCGACAGCCGGCGAGCTTCATTAACAGGAAGAACGGGTTAGTGTTCCGCCTCAGCGGCCGGTTTGTCGATGCGTCCGCCCAATAACACGCCAATACCACTTGATGGTATTGTCCTCTCATAGATCGCTGGTTTCATTCATTACCTTTTATAAACAATAGCAGCCATTGTAACGGAAGTATTGAGATGAATGTGGTGTGAACTTCTGAGTCTGAAGAGCTCTATTGTGTGCCGTACCTGTTGCAGTCTGGGAGGTTTCTGTGTGTCTATTGTCTAGATGATGTTCTCTTCCTGTGTGGCCCTAACGTGTTTATTACAGAGTGAGAAGAGGACCGAAAACAAGAAGAGTAACATTTCTGTCCTTCTCTTTTTGATAATGACCTGTTTGTGGTTCTGTAACTGTAGCACAGTTATTCGCATTGTTTGATTTCATTTGTTACTTGGTTGGTTAGCTTGCTGAAGGTCAGTGTAGGAGGTCAAGTGTCAAATGCAGTTGAATTAGTAATTTTGCCTATTTGAGGATGCATGTGCCTTTGTACACATGTGTCTGATGACAGTTGCATTGTTTTCTTGTTGTGTCTCCAGTTATGATGTTGGAATATGACCATACAATAATACAAAACCAGGGCTGTGTTGAAAATATTGATTTCTTGATTCTCATTTTGATGAATCGATATCGATTCTTAAATCCCAAGACTCTTTCTGTCTGTCTGTGCTGTTTTCAGTTGATACAAAACTTCAGTAAAAACTTTTTTTACACTTCTCCCATCCTATAAATCACAAAAAGCTGACATAAATCACAAAAATGACATGAAAGAACATCAGAGGGAATGTTGAAAGATACAGAACAACTTACTGAAATGAATCATGTCTCATGTAATCTCCTCAATCAGTGCTTCAATCGCGGAAAGACGTCAATAAAGCATCTTGTAAACAATATGTCCCTCTAGAAGCTGCATTTTGGGCTAACTGTAGTTGTTTATTGAGGATGCAGGACAACCACAATGCATCACAGTAATTCAGTCTACAGGTCATGAATGCATGCACTAGCTTTTCTGCGTCAGAAACATAGCTTAGCAATGTTTCTGAGGAAGAAGGCTGTTTTTGTAACATATGAAATATGATTTTCAAAAGACAAGTTGCTGTGTAATAAAACACCCAGGTCTTTAACTGTAGAGGATGAAGTAATAGTAAATCCTTGTAGATGCAAATTGTATTCTAATAGATTATGTGTACAGGTTTTTGGTCCAATAAGTAATACCTCAATCTTATCCAAATTGAATAGAAAAAAAAAAATTACTTATCCAATATTTTATATCTTTAACACACTCTGTCACCTTGGATAATTTAGAGATTTCATCAGGTCATAAAGAAATGTATAACTGAGTATCATAAGGATAACAGTGAAAACTATTTTTTTTTTACTAGTTTTCTAATAATACCAAGGGGCAGCATGTATATTGAAAATAGCAGAGGGCCTAAAACAGACTCTTGCGGCACTCCATAACTTACTGACCTTAACTTGAATAATTCCCCGTTTAAATAAACAAAATGGTAACACTCTGATAGGTACAATCTAAACCACCTTAATGCCTGTCCCTGAATACCAGTGTAATTTTGATGTCACTAAATTATATGATCTACGGCTGAGAAGATGATTATCTGTGCACAAAACATACATTTTGTGCTGTTCCTCACACAAAGCTATTGTGTAACTTCAAAGTGCTTGGCAGTATAAATCATCATCCATTTTTGTTTTATTGAAAAGAGTAGCTTTGGTATTCTCTTTTTGTGTTTCATGTAAGAAAGTAAACGGTACATATCAGGGTTGGTACAGCATGAGTGGACTTTTCTTTTTTTTGAGTGAACCATTTATTTAAACCCCATAGTTTAGTTTTACCTCTCCATGCAATTTGAGGCATATGAAATTATTTGCATACATTTTTTTTGACACTGAGGTCCAAAATTGATGCTCTTTGTTGTAGCTTCCTTTAAATCGCTGTGAAGGTCTTCAGATGTTTTGGCAGACTGTGTTTGAAAAGCTCTGCGAAATGCAATGCATTATTCATTTATTGCATGAAACTCAAAGAGCCGTCACACCATTTCTGAAGTCAGTTTCACACCATTCTCTGCTGGTTGTCCAACAGAGTTGTAAAGCTTACCTGAAGAAAATAAAATATTTTTTTTCTCCTCAGGCTTAGTTGGTGGTTGTTGCCTCAGATTCAAGGGTTTTTCTGTCACTCAAATCTTTATAGATGTCATGTATGGACACAAGAAATTAAACAATATATATTTAAATAAATAGCAAAATGCATAACAGGGCAAATAGTCACTGTCTTAAGAAAGTGCAAACTAAGGCAACACCCTGTCCTAAAGCAAATTCAGGGAGGACAGAAACCTCCCACAAAGCAGAAGGGCAAAAGTTCACTTGATCTTTTTGAATAGGATATGAAGAGAGTAAAACAGTCAGGCTCCAAAAGTAAGAACTCCATTCTTTTTTTTCCATAAGGAAATAGATTTTTAATGTTAACTTATAAACCTTGAGAGGCAGACCTACTGTGAGCTCTGAGGTTCTTAATCAATGTTATATGTTTCTGTTGAATTCATCAGCCAACATTATTTAATTGTTTAACAGTGGAATTTGTGGTGGAAAAACTACATTACCCATGATACTGTACAGAAAATTTCCCAATCATAGAGTTGTGACAAGCAAATTATTTGTATATATGTGCATATTTTTTCCAATAAACTTAAAATGTATTTTTAATAGATATAATCAACAACTTTTAAATGAATAGTTTTAAATTTCTCCATTGTTTTGAGTTTGAATGCTTCATAGGATTGTAGTTCTTTCCCTCTTTAAAGCCAGTTCTTCTTGGCGAATTCTCGTGATCAACTTGAATATGAGCATTTTCCCCTCACATGAAACTGTGTGGAGTTCTATTGAAACGACTGGATTTCGCCCGCGGAATTTCGCAAAGCAATGGTAAAAGTGACCACACCTTAAGAGAGATTAGGTCATTTTGATACAGGTTATCTTTACATTAAGGGGCTTTCACACTGGCTAGTTATAGGAACTAGCCACCAGGACGGTCCCCCGAGATCTACATTTTCCCATAGGGACATTTTCCTGATTTCATTCGCACCGGAAGTAGGAACTCTGAAGTGTCATAAGCAGGCAGACAGCGACGTCATTTAAGCGCAGCATTCAACAGTGTCAACAACTGAAGGATGGAGGATGCCGTGATCAGAGCTGTTTTTGTTGTGTCGAAGGTATGGTGATAACAGAGGTGGAAAGTAGATTATAAGAGCAAAAAGGAGAGCTAAGAGACACAACCTCCTGCAGTGCTACATATCATCAAGGCTGAGGCAAGAACACAGTATTTTGTATGGCATGCGTTCAGCCAATCAGCGTACACTTACGTCGCTGGTAGTTCCTGTTGTGCTGGGTTAGACTCTACTCTGAAGTAGGAGCTAATTTATCATTCCCATTTCCTGTGGTGCGAACATGACAAAAAGTAGGTACTTTCAGCAGTAGTTATAGGAACTATGAAAATGTTCCTCTGCTGTGAAAGCCCCTTCACTGGTGAAAATACCACAGGAACCAGACATTCGTTGAATGAATGCTATTGGCTGAAGGGTCAGATGCAGTTTTTGGCTCAAAATGGCCAAATATCAGCTGATTAATCATCCCAAAATTTCAGTCTATCTCTACTATATAGGTTGGTTGAATTACAGAGGTTAAAATAGAATTATTTGAATGTTAAATTCCTCACAATTCCCATGGTCTGTGTAATTAAGGATTCAAAAAGTTTGTCTGTTGGTTTGAGTACAACAGGATCAACTGATCTACTAGTTTACGCCGAAACCGTAAACCTGACCCATTTTGCACCCTGATTTGTTCCTAAATTTCTCGATTGTGTCTTGCAGTTGAACACATACAGGAAGTTTGTGAAGAGTAACCGCAGGCAGGTTGTTTGTTTCTATCGGCCTCTGCCGTCCGTCTGACTGTGCTGTTTTATGGGGTGCTTCAAATGCACTTTTTTCCCCGGCATCAGCCTCAGTGCCAGTGAGAGGTGGGAGGAACTCAACAAGTAGGTCAGGCAGATAGACATGAATAGCTGATTACATCACAGAGAGCCATACACTGAGCCGCTTTTGCCAGGCCACTGGACATTAGTAATTACTAACCTTTTTAACTAGTTTTGTTTCTTTGTGTGGATTGATTGTGGAACACACTGACTGGAGCGGTTCGTACCCCTTTTACATGGGGAGTTTGTTTGTCTTGTGTTTCTAGACCAGCACGTCAATAATACTCAAATGTGAGTCAGTAGAGCATCAGAATTACCCATAATCCTCTCTAAACATTGCATAGGCTGTGTTTGGAGTAGCATACTCATGTACTGCTCTTACTATTCCTGCAGGATGTAGTATACAAATGCAAGGAATAAGCTACTACATTTGCAAAAAGTGCAGTATACAACAAAGCATACTGCGTGGAATCCCACGATGCATTGCAATCGACTTGACCTACAATGCTTTTACACAATATTGAATAATAAATTTAAAATCATTGTTTATTTACAAGGTGATAATTGAGTGGCACATTTACATGCAAAGTGTTATGGTCATGAGACAACAATGACAACTTGATGACAACAAAGAGTCTGTATTATACAGTGTATACTGCCTAATATTCATTATGTAATAATCTAGTATTCCATTCCATCACAAGGTACAGCATGTTTCCATCCAAAGTTGTCAGTTAAACTTGTGTGATAAATTGGAATATTGCATAAAATATATTCATCCCTTGTTTCCACTATTTCCATCCCATGTTTTCATCCCACGGTGCATCTTGGCTTTTTTAAAAATGCAATATCCCTTTTTTTAACGTAATATACGTTGACAAGACTAAGTTTTATATAACATCTCTTTAACTTATAACATGAAAGTAAGGTTAATAATATAACTTAGAGAGCAAAATTTTCAATTTTACTCAAGTTAGGGTGATGCAAAAATGAGTACACCCCACTGAAAGTCTCTGGAGAGAAAGAAAGGTGAAGGCTACAAGAATACGGCGTACACTGCAGAGGAATGGCATGCATGGGTGACGTCCACGAAAGAAGCCTCTCCTAAAGCCCAGGCACAAAAAAGCCCGCCTAGAGTTTGCCAGGGCCCATGCTGACGAAGATGAAGACTACTGGGACTCTGTACTCTGGAGTGATGAGACCAAGATAAATGTTTTTGGAACTGATGGCTTCAAAACTGTATGGCGTCGCAAAGGTGAGGAATACAAAGAAAAATGCATGGTGCCTACAGTGAAACATGGTGGTGTCAGTGTCCTTATGTGGAGCTGCATGAGTGCTGCTGGTGTCGGGAGCTGCATTTCATTGATGGCATCATGAATTCACAGATGTACTGCTCTATACTGAAAGAGAAGATGCTACCATCACTCCGTGCCCTTGGTCGTCGTGCACTTTTCCAACATGACAATGATCCTAAACACATTTCTGAAGAAGAACAGGGTGAAAGTGATTCAGTGGCTCCTGATCTGAACCCAGTCGAACACCGATGGGGAATTCTGAAGAGACAAGTTGAGCATCACTCTCCATCCAGCATCCAGTCTCTAAAAGAGGTCATTCTTGAAGAATGGAAAAAGATAGATGTGGCAAAATGTCGCCAACTTGTTCATTTCATGCCTAGAAGACTTGGTGCTGTCATTAAAAATCATGGAGGCCATACAAAGTACTAGATGTAGTAGTTTTTGTTGTGGGTTGTACTCATTTTTGCATCACCCTAATTTGAGTAAAACTGAAAAATGTGTAATCTATGTTATATTATTAACCTTACTTTCATGTTATAAGTTAAACAGATGTTATATTAAACTTAGTCTTGTCAACATTTTGGAAATTGTTTTTGTGTTCATTCAGATATTGTTTAAAATGTTACTTTTCAAAGGAGGTGTACTCATTTACGTTGAGCACTGTATATTACAAATAATGTGCATAACTAATTCAAACTGCCAATAGCAATTAATTGTTGTTTCTTTTTCTGTTTCAGCCATTTTTCAATTTGACTAAGCTGAGAAAACTTGGCCTGAGTGACAATGAGATCCAGCGGCTGCCGGGGGATATAGCCAACTTCAACCAGCTCGTAGAGCTAGACATCTCTCGAAATGGTAAGAAGCTCTGTGGTTTATCAGACCACTGTTTAATTACTGTAAGTGTCTGAGAAACTTTGGCCTCCCGTGTCTTGCCCTTCCCACACGCTCCCAGCATACGCCCAACATATTTCAGCAGCTGGTTTTCTGTGCTCCACAATTACGTACAAGTTTTCAGCGTCGTTCACAGTAATTCCATCCTGGATCACTGCGTATCCACGCCCAAAATTGAGTTTTCGTTTCAGCTATTTTTACTGTTTTTTGTTCAAGCGCCATCTTTAAAACTAGACTTCATGGTTTGTGGTGTCTGGTGGTTTTTAAATGCCATGTGTCTTCTCATGAAAAGCTTATAATTCTGCCATCATTTACTCTCCTTCATGTCTTTCTAAACCTGTATGGCTTACTTTCTTCTATGAACACCAAAGAGGATATCTCAAAAAATTGTATTGTTAATTTTATGTTTCATACAATGAAAGTCAATGGTGTTGAATGTTGTTTAGACCCTGTATATATCTGTTGTTTAGATATATATTTGTGTTCCACAGAAGAAAGAAACACATACAGTTTTGGAACAACATGAGCATCAATAATAAATGGAGACAGAATTTTAATTCTTGGGTGAACTGTCTCTTTGAGTGTTTACACACTGTCTTACCTGGGAAGTTCCTGCCTTATAAATTGACATCATATTCTAGTTGAACTCTGATCTCCCTTAGTTATAGCACCTTTTTATGGCAGGCACATAAATGACTGAAATATTGGCTTTGTTCCAAACCCTTGTGAACTAGCTTGCTGTCTACTGCCCTCATAGGCAGGTGAGGGACCTGTAACCCGCAAGCAGAGATGGGCAGTATTTTAATTAAATGTATTTAAAATATGTATTTAATTACTTTTGAGTATTTTGTAATTTGTATTTTCCTTAACAAAGAAAGAATTTGTAATTAAATACTTTGAGAGAAAGTATTTTGTATTTAAAATACTAAAAATACATTCAAATTTGTCATTTTATTCTCGCATACAGTAACTTTAAGGTAGGCTTAAAGGTAGGGCAGGTCATTTTCGGAGAGGCTATCAATAGCAAGCTAACTTTGAAAGCATAAGAATCCCACCCTCTCTTCAGAGCGTCTCCAAAGCCACGCCTCCTTCAAAACACATGAACGCACACAGCAGGAAGAAAAAAGCGTCACGAGAGACTGCGTTAAATTACCTCATGTCTCAAAGCACATAACATTACAATAATAATGAACACAACTTAAAGAGCTCTGACCTGTACCATTTGACTGCTGCAGATTCATTTCGTCGTTGGTAGTGTTTCCATTGAAACACATAAATTGGAGTCACGGACCGCTCCTAGTATAACGTCACGGGTTGCCATCTCTTAATTACAGTAGTTTTGGCGTGAGCACAGCATAAGCTCATTGCTTTGGTTCAGAAGGAACTGTAACGGTGCATTCACATGGGGAGTTGGCATCAACGCTTGATGGAGGGCGTGTCTGAAGCTTGGTGCTGACGCGACCGTTATAGTGACAACAGCCAATCACATTACTTTCCAGTGTTGCATGAATGCAATTGGCTAGCATCTGCGCTAGGGTATTTGCATAAGGCGATCTGATTGGCTGACGCTTGCATTGGCACTTGAAAAGTTGAGACATTTTTAAATTCTGCCATGAGCAACGCAAGTGAAGCGACCCACAGTTCAGTTCGGCAATGCGTGTTGTCACCCATTAAAAGTAAATGCTGCTGTATCGGTTGTGGAGCTCGTGACCAACGTCTGTCTTACTTTGCAAGGTCAGAAGCAGGTAAAGAATCTGCTTTTGTGCTCAGTCAAACTGCTATAAGGTAAAGTATTTAGTAAAATATACTCTCAGAGATTATTCACTGAATGTCTTTATAGGACAGAAGATTAACGCAAATGGCTGGAACTTGTGAATTGACTTGCTAGCTAAAGCATGACGTGCGCTGTCTAGTGATGCGCGGATCGCAGTTATATCTGCAGTTAATCCGTGGACGGGTAGGTCAAGTAATAAAAAATTAACATTGATTATTGCGGGTGAAAACACAGTCGGTCGTATCTTAAATTAATGTAACAGTAAGTATATTTGGTCTGTGCATTCGTTCTTAAAGTGACAGCAGCCTAACAAACCTGCTGTTGTCTGTCATTAATCAAGCAACAAAAGAAAAAGACAAAATCACTCACTGCTCCTGACTGTATAACTTTAGGATCTTTATAAGGATCATCAATCTATATTTAATTGTTACAGTGAGGACTGTGCAGTGTAATTGTTTACTTGAATGCTACAGTTAAATAGTTGTTCGTGCTTTTTGAATGCTTTGGCTCTTAGGTGTATCTAACTCCACTGTTACTCTCGCATTTCAAATGAGTGCGTGTAAATTTTGTTTGTATTTTTGTATTTTCAAATTACAAATTACTTGTATTTTAATTAAGTACATTTTTTACAGCAGTATTTTGTATTTTATTTAAATACATTTGATGAGTAAGTATTTGTAGTTTGTAACTAAGTACTTTTTGATGTGTTAGTGCCCATCTCTGCCTGCAAGGGACCAAAATATAAGGCTCTAATTAGGCAGCAGCAAATAGAGTGCAACAGTTTGGTTCTGGAAGTAAAAATCCCATTCAGTTTCTCTATAGGCGACTGACTTTGAACGATAACTTATACAGACAGACCTGCTGTGAGGTTGTTGATCGATGGTTTAAGCTTATGTTGAAGCTGTCAGACCACATTAGTTCAACACCGATTACCGATTTTACAAGAAAAGATATTTGTCAATGATTTGATCTTTAATGCTAGATCTTTACACGTTTCTCTTTCTTTGAAAAAAATGAATACACACACCGGTTCAAGGTGAATGGCTTACATATGTAAATCGTGGCCACAAATTCTTAAAACACATAGTTTCAAAGCTGCTTTACAGATGGTCATATGTCTATAATACCTGAATGCTTTAAAGGGGTCATATAATGCCACTTTTACAAGATGTAAAATAAGTCTCTGATGTCCCCAGAGTGTGTATGTGAAGTTTTAGCTCAAAATACCCCATGGATAATTTTTTATAGCATGTTAAATTTGTCACTTTTTGAGGGTGAATAAAAACGCTCTGTTTTTGTGTGTGTCCCTTTAAATGCAAATACTGCTCCCAAGAAGAGGGCGGAGTTTCAAGAGCTCCTGTTAGCATCTCTGATTACCTCACACAGTATAGCTGAAAATGTCAGAAACTGTTCAGCCTTTTATGTTCAAAACGGAGTCGGACAATGATGCAGAGACTCAAGAACAAGTGACAACATTTTGAATGAAACAGGACGTTTCTGAATGGTTAAAGTCATTGATTAGCATATTCTGTCATGATAATCTATAAATTGCTCGTGTGGGAACTGTTTAAGATCCTACAGAGCCAGAGAATATATGCTGCATGAAGATAGAACAGGTATAGTTTAGTTTAATTATGGTTATAACTTATCTTGCTTTTATGACATGCTATTGCATTTGTGTTACATGCTCTATTGCAATAACATGGCCTCACCCATGTTCTCGGGGGCGGGGTTTATGTAAATTTTAGGGTTAGTGATGTCACCAACCTGGGAAGAAGCTCGTTGTAGTCCCTACCAGCTGTTTGTTGTAGTCCTTAAAAAGCGATTTCTGTAAAAGAAAATATCTCCCTTTGCATTGAACTTTAAGCGTCGTAACTTTGCAGATGTTGTTTATGCTCAAACAGCAACATTACACACTAACTAAAGTTAAAAAAGTCAAATCATAACCAACCACCCCTTTAATACAGAGCAGTTTTAGGACTGGGCGATATAATGATATGTTGCTGATATAAATGATCCACTGTTTGAGATTTGCCTATTTTTTTATTTATTAATTTATCCAGCAGATAAATCAGTGCCACTTTCAGTGAGCAGGACTGCATGAAATTACTGGCATCCGAGAGCAACTGAGATACATTTTCTATAGGCCGATAATTCACTGCATTTTAGTAAGACATTGGACAAACCTCGAGAGGACCACCTCATGGGTGGTCCTCTCGAGACCCACCCATGAGCTCAGGGGCCCCGCCAGACTTTGAAGCTTATAACTTGCGAGGGCCTCAGTGAGCAATTCCCAAACTCGGGTCGATCGCAGCCCCAGACACAATCAAGACCTTACTTTTGTACCTTTTGTCTCTTTGTCTGATTTTCAAATACTTTATTTCTTCAAATCAAAGTTTGTAATGTTGTAATTCACCTCATAGCTGGTTGCTTGGTTAATGGCTTAAAACCCTTGAACAAAGGCTTTAAAAATACTTCCGGACTCAACGCCACTGTACGGGCACTGTTGCACTCTATAGAGCTTGAAGCGCACCATATACTCAACTCACAGTTGATTCCAATGGAGTTTTGTGTTAGCTTGTTGCTAAGCTAATGGCGCAGTGATCTACTAAGTACAAAAATTCACAGCACTCTCAAATGTTGAGCAAGATGGGAACTGTATCTCTGCCTTCATGTTGGAAGTGTACCAATGATGCCTTAAAATGTAGGCAGCTCTCTGTGTTTTTTGGTTCAAAGCCATTGTTTTGAATATTGTAAGGTTTTTATCGTTGTAAATGGATTAAATCTGTTTCCTCTTTTTGTTTTCTCACAGACATTATGGAACTCCCTGAAAGCATTTCATATTGTAAAACACTCCAAGTAGCAGATTTTAGTGGAAATCCTTTGACAAGGTAATTGATGTGCATTTCATATTCTGATCCTGCATAACTGCTGACATATAATTTAAAAAGCCTAATATATGGTGTATATACTATATATTTACTGCAGTGCTGCTGTTTATCATAGGTTTTCAAGATGGAGTACTAAATTAGAGTACAGTTTTGATGTTGTTACCCTAGATTTTTATTGTGTTCATGCCAGATAAATAAATCTAGCGTAATTAAAAGGATATTTTTGTTGGTAGCTTGTAGTGAAGTTAACTACTTTTATTTAAAAGAGAAACTTAGGCACTTTAAATCAGGGATAGACTATAGTAGCTCCTCTGAAGGCTGTACACTTCATCAGATCTCCGGTCATTTGTCTTTAAGCACTTATTGTGGTGTGTAGGTGCTTCTTTAAATGAGTCTTAATTGCATGTGTAATACACCACACAAATATGGTTTATTGATGATATCCTAATAGCTGTGTTGTGCTTGACAGGTCATGCGTTACGCATTAGCACTGGATCCACTTTGGCCCAGTTTGCTGATTTATTCCCCCATTTTGCTGGATGTCACAATGTTTGACCCCTGCTGTATTCTCTGGTTATTTATTTTTTACCAAACCACCATATGGTTTAGTTTACTAGCAGATCTTTCTTGTTAGCAGTTTTTTGTTCTGTTTCGTGTTATCATTAATATAGAGTAGTGAGCGATCATGTCTTTCACCTGTCCACCAGAACGGATGCACTTCATCAGTTATTTATCTCTCTGTCATTCCCACTGTGAACTGTGAGTTGTATGTTTGTTTTTGTTTTGTTTCAGGTTGCCCGTTAGTTTTCCGGAATTACAGAATTTAACATGCCTTTCCATCAATGACATTTCTTTACAAGCACTTCCAGACAACATCGGAAAGTAAGTGTTTTTTCTTCCTCTGTTGTGCATCTTTCAGCTGCAGTCCTGTGTTTCACGCACACTCGTTTTATTGAGAGTGCCTCTTGGTTTGCAACATATTGTCTCTTATGATATCAGCAGAGTTTGGTTTAGATGGACTGACTTCATTTACTATTATACACCCTAGTTGTGAAGTCTTTTTTTCCTGTATTGCTTTTGTAGGGCGCTTACTGTATCAGTATCTGAAAAGCTTTGAATAGCTACAGTAATAATTATCCCATGATTTGATGTCTATTACTGATACGATATCAAAATAACTAAAACCATGACTCTGATTTCAGTTGACTCCACATTTTCCTATTTCCACATTTCCTATTAAGCTTTTTCAGATATTACCTTTCATGTAGTGTGTAATAGAGCAGCTGTTTGTGTGTAAAAGGTCTGCAAAGTTTTAAAGATCAAAGTGTTTTCTCTCAAAATAAAGAAGCAATTCTGAACTGCTGAAACGAGTCATCAGTAATTCCAGTCTTATTACCTGCTCGAACCTACGTAGGTTTGTAACAGTTTTGCACAATGCCAGCCTGTGGTCTTCGTTGGCTGTCCGCAAACACCAATGCCATCGAGGAAGAGCTGAACCAATGACTAATCACAACAGACTGGGTCATCTGACCAATCAGTCAGAGCAGAGTAGGCTCTTGGAAAGGCGGGGTTTAGAGAGTCTGAATCCTTGATCGAACCGTTTCAGACACTGTGAGAAAAGAGCTGATGCTGCAGTGGATATTATGAGAAAATTAAAGTGTTTTTTGACCTCAGAGACATTTCTGACACATGCACCGAGACTTCCAGTCAGTGGTTTGTGTAGTTTAGTCTATCACTGGTCGATGTTTAGCTGTATTTCTTTAGCTGCTGAGTGCTCCATGACACAGTCTATCTCCAGGACGACATATTGTTTCCTAAAAACAGCCCGGCATGCATGTGAGTGGCTCGGCCTGTTATTCCAGTGTATGTTAATATCACCTCTCAGCATTGTCTCCTAACTTGGACTTCTTTCAGATTGAAATCTGGGAAACGTCTGGGTAACTTTTGTTTTCTCTCCCTCGTGTGGTTCCATGGTTCTCTTCATTTCCTGTGTAATTTCCTGTTTCGTGCCTGTCGTCCCTCTATCTCAGCTCAATGGCGGCCTGACCCTTCAGAAGGTGTCTAGAAATCCCCTGATTATTCCTTTTATGAATAGTGAGCTTGAATATGGATAGTGAGTTTTCCAAGTTAATCAACTATAATACCCGTTCACACCAAGGATGATAAAAGAACCACGACTATAACGATAGTGGCACAGAGGAACGATATCGTTAGAATCACTTTCACAGTGATTATTTTCAGCTGATGAACAATAAAATCATGGACAGCCAATCAGAATCCATCCTGCTTTAAAGAGCTCGAGCATTTAAAGCGGTAGATTACAAAACTGCAGTGTGCACTGATAATAAACAGAACATTATTGTGTTGGTCAGGGCCGGACTGGGACAGAATTTCAGGCTATGAAATCTCACACTCATCCAGGCCATACAATACACATTATTTTAATTTTTCGTTATTATATAATTATTATTCGTTATTTTACTTTATTACTTTATTTATTTTATTTCCCAACTAATGACTCATCCGGGCTTTCCAATAGGTTGCACGTAAGGGGAAAAAGTAGCTTTCTTCCACTTAAGAAGAGTTGTGCACTTTTAAGCACTTTTTTTATTTTAATATATCTCTTTACATAAATATTTTTTTCTTCTTAAAAACTATAATTTCGTCATCCGGGCTTTCCAATAGGTTGCACGTGAGGGGTAAAAAAAGCGTCCTTCCACTTAAAGAGTTGATACAATGGCGTTGGTATTGGTTGCTAAAAAGGGTACTACTTCACCTATATGGCAATTTTTGCATTAGTTATATTCTCAATTTAATTTGCAGAGCAATTCCTGCAAAGATTTTAGGTTAACTATAGTCTATAGAAGAGACTAGGATTAGTATTTGTATTTTTTTACAGCCTATGGTGTCGACTCGCAGCGGAGCGTGCGGGGGCGTGGCATCACGATGGTGTCTCTCCATCGTGATGTCGGTCAGCCATCACGATGGACGATGATATTGTCCATCGGCACAACCCTAATCCCAACATCCACGCTGCTGAGAGTGACGTTTAGATGAATATGTAAATATGTGCTCGCTTTCCTCTCAATAACAAATAAACACAACAAAAATAACAGCTGTGAGAAAACAGCAGTTCAGAAAGCATCTGATCGTAGTGATGTGGATATGTTTGCAGCGGCTCTGCAATTCGGCACTATCCAGTCAAGTCACGTCACTTTTATTTATAGCCTACTACTTTATAAAATATTGCTTTAAAGCCACAAATATCAAAACTGTTATCTATAGGCCGACTGTAATTGAGACATTCAAGAAATCCATTACAAGCATAAAGATGCATAGTGAAGAGAAATTTAATATCAGAGCGGGGTTTGAGCGAAACGTTGTTTTACAGGTGAGCGTGAGCGAATGAGTAGAGCGTCACACCGCTCCACTTCGCTCACATGCTCTGTCACCAACCCCCCCTCTCCATGGGGACATTTAGACAGGTCCGTGCACAGGGCATGATCACGTCATAATCCATGCCTGTGACAGGCAATAATATAAAATAATTATAATATTAACAAAGAAAATAAAACAGGGTACGAACCAAATCAGTCGCCGACTGGCTCCCAATGGTTATTCCAGGCCTGGCATTGGTGTGGACAGTAATTAATATTACTGCAATGGCAAAATGTTTTTTTTTATTTTTTTTATTATACACATCATGGTAGTATTTGTTGTACTGCCTGTTTAAAAAAAAAAAAAAAAAAAATTAAGTAAAATGTATGGGCATTATGAAAATTTAGGGCAAATTTGTGCTTGCCTTTTGTACATTTATGTACACAAAAATGCCAGTTTTAGTCATAAAACCATCCAAACCATAACCTTAAACACAAGCATAATGCCTGAAAGAGGAATAAAAGAGGTTTCCTTTTTCTTGTCGATGGTTTAATCTTGCTCCATGGAGAGGGAAGAAGCAGAATGACTCGACCGCTGGTCAGTGAGGAGAGATTTTTACAGATATCAATGCCAGAGTGATTAATACTGCCGTGTGATCTTTAAGCTGACATTTCTCATTGTCATCCTCTCACTGAACACACTGCAGTTTCCTCAGTCACACACATCCTTCAACTATATCAACACTTCCGCTGATAATTTTCAGAATAGCAAACAAAAACACTGATGTACATCATTTTCTCCTTGCAATGATAGCAGAAAGTTATTACTGCAGTATTCAAAGTCTTTAGTTTGTGGAATTGAAATATCCCATTCGCTAGAGCCTCGACCAATAATCCTCTTTTATTCTCTCCGTTTTCATTTCAGGAGACAAACCTGATTAATGTCTGTGTGACTTTAGCTGTCTCTCTAGCCTTGAGCTCCAGACGTTTGAAAGCGTGCTGAACCCTTGTCCCTTCTGTGGTTTGATTAAATTTTCATAGAGTTATAGTGACAAATAGCAGCATTTCCTGTCCTTTAAATCAAGCTGTCCGTGTGACTGACTGAAGAGGTCAAATAGCCACACTTTCATCTTACTTTTAATTTGTTTTCTGATCCGTCCACTGAAAAATTAAACCCTTTAACCCTGAAAGTTGTTTTTCTTGAAATGTGAGTGGTCTTATCTCTGAATGACTGGCTTATGTTCAGTTTGAACAGGGAAGTCCGCTTGCCTTACTTAATTTGGTGTAGTTATTGTTTTTAAAACCATATCAGGTTTTAAATAGCAGAAAGCCCCCTGAAAGCCTTCAAATAAATAAACTGAACTGTTGTGGCTCTGTCTGTGAGGCTCAGAGCGGTGAACATGTGCTCGTCACTGAGGAGTCACGCTGAGTGCACTAGAAGATTGTGATTGCTATCTCAGGATGTGTGTTAAGTGTACTTCCCACAGCGCCTCGCCCCTCTCTCTGATAGATGAACCTTATCTCAGTGTATATTATTTTTTAATAGAAAATGAAGATAAATAAGTAAGCCTGTGTTGGTGTGGGTTTGCTCTGGGAGCTCTGGTTTGCCCCGCAATCCAAAAACAAGCAGGTCAGGGTGATTTGGAGACACTAAAATTTATATATGAAGATGGTTGAGATGTCATTACCATGTTGGTTGCTGAATGAGCCATCTTGGTATCCTTTTGATGGTCTTTAATGGACCCATTATGCCCTTTTACAAAGTCTTGATGTTGTTTTTGTGCTCTACTAGAACAGGTTTTATGCTTGAATGTTCAAAAAACACATTATTTTCCTCATATTCTCCATTGTTGCAGCTCCTCTCTTCCCAGTCTGTCAGTAACGCTCTGTTTATTTCCTGTCTGTATGAAGCCCTTCCTTCTGAAAAGCACAGTGTGCTCTGATTGGTCGGCTGGAGCAGTGTGTTGTGATTGGTCAAGCGCTTCGAGCATGATTGGGAAATGTCCCACCCCTTACCATAACCGCCAGGTTCAACACACTACTAACTAACTCAACCAGGCCCCGCCCCTTTATTCTGCGTATGAATTATTTAAATGAGGAATATTGTGAAGAAAACTCAAGACTGCAATGGAGGCGTTTCAGGGAGTTCAGAAACACTGACACTGATATAGAGAAGAACTCCTGCTGGAGGGACTTTGCAGAGCTTTTTCATGATCAAACAGCAACATTACACACTAAAGAAAGATGAACATGGAATATAATAGGTCATATTAATCATAGTAGGTCCTGTTTAATGGTAATGTGTACAGTCACAATGAAAAGAAAACACATCATGATTAGATAATCTACTGCTCAAAATGTTTAAAGGTTTAAATTTACACACATCATTTAATATTATGCAATGTTTCTTTTTTTCATCTAGCCTCTGTCATTTGGTATCACTGGAACTCAGAGAGAACTTGCTGACATATTTACCAGAGTAAGTGCAAACCTCACAATGCTATGTGTGTGTTTTTAGTGTGTGTGTGTGTGTGTGTGTGTGTGTGTGTGTGTGTGTGTGTGCATAAGTTAAAAGCAAGTGAATGTTTATTCTATTTTGTTTCAATCAGGTCTCTGTCTCAACTTCATAAACTTGAAGAACTGGATGTAGGAAGCAATGAACTGTATAATTTGGTAAGTGTTGAGATATTCACAGCATGCTTATACAATAGATAATAATAATAATAATAATGGCTTTAGCTACACAAGGCTTGGAATATGTCTGCTGTCTCACATCATCTCTGGATTATTAGCCTGAATATGATGAAGATCATTTTTCATGCTTTATTATATATATATATATATATATATATATATATATATATATATATATATATATATATATATATATATATATATATATATATATATTGTGTGTGTGTGTGTCTGTGTGTGTTAGGGGTTGCACAGACTAATCGACTTTAATGCTCTGCCATGACGTTTTAAGCTTGATGTCGACTAGTCACTGATAATGTGATTTTGACACCAACAACATGACCACTTTGTAGAAGACCTTCAAACTGTTCTGACTTAAAGGATTAGTTCAGCTTCAAATTAATTTCCTGATAATTTACTCACCCCCATGTCATCCAAGATGTTTATGTCTTTCTTTCTTCAGTCGAAAAGAAATGAAGGTTTTTGAGGAAAACATTCCAGGATTTTTCTCCATATAGTGGACTTCACTGGGGTTCAACGGGTTGAAGGTCAAAATTACAGTTTCAGTGCAGCTTCAAAGAGCTCTACACGATCCCAGACGAGGAATAAGAGTCTTATCTAGAGAAACCATCGGCCATTAAAAAAAAAAAAAAAAAAAAAAAATTATTATATACTTTTTAACCACAAATGCTCGTCTTCTTCTTCTTCTTCTTCTTCTTGTAGAATTCCGGCAGTGTAGATGTGCTAAGTGTATTACTGCCCTTCACAGGTCAAAGTTTTAAACTAAATTCTCATATACAATATGCTAGTGCAAGTATATAATAATTAGTTCAAACTTTGACCTGTGGAGGGCAGTAATACACTTAGCACATCTACACTGCCGGAATTCTACAAGAAGAAGAGCTAGTGCAAGACGAGCATTTGTGGTTAAAAGGTATATAATTTTTATTTATTTTTTTTAGAAAATGGCCGATGGTTTCGCTAGATAAGACTCTTATTCCTCGTCTGGGATCATGTAGAGCTCTTTGAAGCTGCTCTGAAACTGACATTTGAACCTTCAACCCGTTGAACCCCAGTGAAGTCCACTGTATGGAGAAAAATCCTGGAGTGTTTTTCTCAAAAAAACTTTATTTCTTTTCGACTGAAGAAAGAAAGACATGAACATCTTGGATGACATGGGGGTGAGAAAATGATCAGGAAATTTTAATTTGAAAGTGAACTAATCCTTAGTGAACTAATATTTGAATGTACTATATATATTCTAACTGATCGGACTCAATGGTTTTCGTATAAATTACGATCAAAACTCCAAAAAATCCCATAGATTTACATTGGCTGTAATACTAATGCTGTCCTATAGAGGGGGCCACAAGATAAGAAATCTTTGAAGTCCAATTTTACGCTCCATTTCCGTTGGTAAAAATGACAAATAAATGCATTCTCTGAGAGCGCTCCACAAGTTATGTTTGTTTATGCCACCTGAATACTCAATGTAAAAATAAGCTGTTATGTAGGAGCAATAGTCTTGTGGGCGGCGCTGTGACATATCCTGCATCTATGCACAAGGACACACTAGTTCGAGTCCGGGCTTCAGGTTCATATACTGAAATGAGTTCTCTTTCACTGCTAATTGTGGTTCAGTGGTTTAAAATCACCTGTTTTTAAACCACAATGCTTACAAACGATAAGCTTTCATGATCGTGCAGCCCAGCAACGTCACATTAGTGTAACTGCGATAGAGACGATAGTCCAAAATCCCTGCCGGTTGACAAATTTCTGCCGGTTAATCGTGTCCACCGTGTCTCACTCCTAGCGTTACTTATTTGAAAAAGTAACTCAGATATTTTGTTGTAAATTTAAAAGTATTACTGATTACTAGGGCTGTTGATTTAACGAGTTAAAATTATTAATGCATTTATCGCACTTGCCCTGCCCCAGACCTTAGTAGGTCATGTGACATTTCATACAGTTAATTAATGATGAACATGATGCAGGGAAACAACTCACTGCATGATGGAGCCTATAGAATGCAGTTAGAATGTCCCTAAAATTCAAGATATGGGGGCAAAAATGCCCGTTCGGATTTTGTCTCATACTTATATTATATGATAATAGTGAAGCTTTATCACACGAGTAACAAGCGCAATATCACACGAGTGCTGCATTCGTCCTGAATTGTGAAAATGCGATACTGATTTTATACAACAGTTCAATAAATAAGTTAATATTGTGTTATTTAAGACACAATATTATCTGTTTTTGCTCAGTTTTGACAACGAAAATATAAAGACAAAGCAGAACTGTGCGTCTCTGAGCAACACACAGTGACAATTCATTTCTGAATCCGTGTTTTGAACAAATCGAGTGAACAAATGATTCAATGGCCCATTCATAAAGAGAACCATTTACTTCACTCCTGAATGAATCAGCCATTTGAACGAATCAAATAAATGAATGACTCAATGACTTAATCATTAAGACATTTACTGCCACCTACTGGCAGCTTTAGTTTCTTATTTATAATATAATTTAATTAAAAAATAATTAAATATTTCCATATTAATTTTAAATAAATAAAACTTTAAAGGTATAGTTTACCCAAAAATGAAAATTCGGTCATCGTTTAATCAACCTTATGGTACAAAAGTTGAATCAAATAAAATATTTCTTTCTGAATCTACTTTTTGTAATGTCTATTTGATGATTTACACAATAATGACTCTAAATTATCTTTTGGGGGTAATTTCTCAGCCAAATTTGATGTGCGATAAATTTTTGATTAATTAATCGCAACATCATGTAATTAATTTGATTAAAAATTGTAATTGCTTGACAGCACTACTGATGACATAACTCGATTACATAACACTTTCATGAAAATATACATCAGAACGACTTGCGAACAGCATAACTAAAATTATTCTGCTTGTGTTTCATGAATGAGGCCCTTTTTTAATTTCATGACAGTAAGCACACTAAAAATCACTGGATTTTTGAAAAAAAAAATAATTGGAATAAAGGAATAATGTGAAATACTACCATGATGTATAAGTATTTTATGATTTATTTATTTATTGCATTACAAGAATGTGAATTTGGGGAAAATGTGCTTAAAGTCAGCAATGAAGAAGGAATGTCATTGCCAGAGTGATGGGAAATTATTGTTTTTGATTACAAGGCCACATGAAATAATAATAATAATAATAATAATAATAATAAACACGCTTAGATAAATCAATTCTAATAAACACTGAAATATTGCATAAAAAATAAGAATTGTCCATTTTGATTTCATGGCGACTTGTCATGAAAATGTCACAATGCAAATAAATAAATAAAAATATTAATATTCCAAAAATGTCATTTTCTTTTTTTTTTTACTTTATGCAAAATACAATTTTGCTGTCTGTTTATTTTGGTGTGAAACATGTTTCTCTCGAGATTCACACATTAATTGACACATTGGTGCATTGATTTAGTCTTCCGCTGTTTGTCCAGGTTTAAACCCCTTGTGTCTCTGAATGTGACCCTGTTTGACAGACGCAGGCCTCTGGTGGACTTAACACAGTCTACACTGGAATGCCATTTCACGAGTGTTTCTCATTGGCCTGCATTCTTGTGCCCGCCGGTAACAGTCACCTGCTGTGTTCTTGCTGCTCCATCTGAACTCTGTCAAACTTGTTTTCTTGCAGCCTGAGACAATAGGCTGTCTCATCAGCCTGAAAGACCTGTGGCTGGATGGAAACCAGCTGTCTGAAATACCACCGGTAAAGTATTTCTGCAATGTCCTGTTGATGTCATTCTCAAAAACTGTCGGATCTGTTAGCTCTTTATCTGAGTTCTTTTGCATTAATTTCCCCAACATACGCGTGTGTGTGTTTGTGTGCACGTGTGCTTTCTCTGCCTCAGGAACTGGGTAGTATGAGAAGCCTTACGTGTCTGGATGTATCGGAGAACAAGTTAGAGCGCCTCCCAGAGGAGATGGGAAACCTTCTTTCCCTCACTGACCTGCTGGTGTCCCAGAACCTCATAGACATGCTGCCGGAGGGCATAGGTCAGTTTAGGGCCTGAGCGTTAGTTTAAGTGTGCTTCTGTGTGTCGTTGACCTTTATGACCTGCAGTAATAAGATGATAGCGATTGATGGGGTTTGTTTTTAATCAAAGTGACAAACGAAACCAGAAAATGAGTTTTGTCTTTGTTTTTATAGAGCTTATATGAACGGAACAGATGTTTGGACTGCTGATCTATATTTGTTCTTGCTTGTTGTGTTGTTGTTAGAAGAGCACAACAGTGATCTGTGATGTTTGATTATTTCTAAGCAGTAATCATACTGTAATATATGTTTTCCTTTAGGAAAATTAAGACGGCTTTCAATATTGAAAGCAGATCAAAACCGATTAGTCCAACTGCCGGAGAGCATCGGCAACTGTGAAAGCCTGACAGAACTAGTGCTGACAGAGAACCAGCTGGTGGTGAGTTACGCTCCTGAACCTGCTAACTATCTGCAGTTAACAAGGGCAAAATCAGAGGAATAAAAAACGTCAGCCAGATTAATGTATTAAGTATTACTCCTATAATATTTAAGTTTATTTTTAATTTTTATTTATTTTTACATTTACTTTATATGTAGGGTCTGTGTACATTCTGGACATTAGATTTTTAGTAGCACTTTATTTTACAGTCCTGTTCTTCATGTACATACTATGTACTTATTATAGTAATTACAATAACTGGGTACTAACCCTGAATCTAAACCTAAATCGAACCCCTGTAGTTACCTTATATTACCCAATACTTACTTAGGTAAGTACACTGTAAGTACACGTACTGTAAAATAAAGTGCAACCTGATTTTCTACTGAAAAAGAAAAAAATAGAAATGAGAAACTTTAACATTAGATGTTAAATTTTGATGTTAAATACACTGTTGTTTTATATAGAATTGTTCTATAGTCTATACAGTTTTTAATGCAGTTACATCAGAAGTAACTAATTATTTTACAGAGAATTAAGAGTAATCCCTTACTTTACTTTTTCAAGGGAAAAGTAATTAAATTACTTAGTAATGCATTAAAGGATTAGTTCACTTCAGAATGAAAATTTCCTGATAATTTACTCACCCCCATGTCATCCAAGATGTTCATGTCTTTCTTTCTTCAGTTGAAAAGAAGGTTTTTGAGGAAAACATTCCAGGATTTTTCTCCATATAGTGGACTTCACTGGGGTTCAACGGGTTCAAGGGCCAAATGTCAGTTTCAGTGCAGCTTCAAAGAGCTCTACGCGATCCTAGACGAGGAATAAGGGTCTTATCTAGAGAAACCATTGGCCATTTTCTAAAAAAAATAAAAATTATATACTTTTTAACCACAAATGCTCATCTTGCACTGCTCTGTGATGCGTCACGCATCACGTTGGAAAGGTCACGCGTGACGTAGGTGGAAGTACCGATCCAGTGTCTACAAAGTGAACGTGCAAAGACTAAGTCAAACGCCCTTTACAAAGAAAGGTAAAACAACGATGTCGGATGATTTTGAAGTTGGAGGAGAAAATGAGATGGAGTTTTTCGCCCTACCACGGTACTTCCGCCTACGTCACATTTTACCTTTCCAACGTGATTATGTAATGCGTGGCGCATCACAGAGCGGTGCAAGATGAGCATCTGTAGTTAAAAGGTATATAAATTTTATTTATTTATTTAGAAAATGACTGATGGTTTCTCTAGATAAGACTCTTATTCCTCGTCTGGGATCGTGTAGAGCTCTTTGAAGCTGCACTGAAACTGACATTTGGACCTTCAACCCTTTGAATCCCAGTGAAGTCCACTATATGGAGAAAAATCCTGGAATGTTTTCCTCAAAAACCTTAGTTTCTTTTGACTGAAGAAAGAAAGAAATAAACATCTTAGATGACATGGGGGTGAGTAAATTACTGAATATTCCTTGTCCTCTGTACTGTAACTGCGAGATCACAAGTCATTGTCAATGGGAGAGACGCGGCAGGTGTGCCAAGCTTGTTCACGAGAATACTGCACTTACAGCGCAAGATAATAAAAATCTGTCTTTCCTGGCTGCTGCTTGTCATTGACAAATCAGAGATTACTGTATTCATAACCAGTAGAACGGCATGTGGCTTTTATCTGAACTAAAACAACATGGAGCAAAATGTGATGGCTACTTGCAGCTGCTGATTTTACTCATTTTATTCTCAACAGGACATTCTTAAACTCTTAACGTGGCTTAATGTCCTACAGCCATGGAAAAACTCTTTTCCCTCACAGTTCTCTTGTCATAAACACTATCTACTGTTAAGACGGCTTCGAAATCCAAATGGAATGTCAATATTTTTATGTTTAGCAAATCGTATTTATTAAGAAAAAAAGAAATCGCATTATAAAGAAATCGCTTTATGCAGGTATAAAAATACCAAATTCAGCATGCACCTTATTAATAAAGCATGCTATGTACAGACTAGCCAATAGAGCCCAGAATATGAACATTTCACATTGTTTTTTCCTCCCATAGAAAACTATAGAAAATGCTTAGCGTGGCTTAATGAATTAAGACAGTGTTCAAAAAACAAATTGATGATGCAAACTATATACAGGCATTATCACAGTCTTAAATAGTCCATCAAACATTTTCTGTAGTTTTCTATGGGAGAAAAACCCTTAATGTGCCATTTTAGCTTGTGTGTATATAGTATGCTTTATTAATAAATTGTGAACTCAATTTGGTCCTCCAATATTAAAGTCTTAATACATTAAGCCACGTTAAGAGTTTTAGAATATCCTGTTGAGAATAAAATGAGTAAAATCAGCAACCGCGAGTAGCCTATCATGTTTTCCTCTGTTGTTTTAGATCAGATAAAAGACAAATGCTGGTTTATTGGTTATGAATACAGTAATCTCTGATTTGTCAATGACAAGCAGCAGCCGTAAAAAGATTTTTATCTTGCGCTGTAAGTGCAGTATTCTCATGAACAAGCTTGACCCGCCTGGCGCGTCTCTCCCATTGAAAATGAATTGTGAGCTCGCGGTTGTAGTACAGAGACTGAGGAGGGTTGACCAATCAGATGAAAGGGGCGTTTCTGCATATGTGAAACAAATATTAAAGCGTAAACTCATTTTTTACCCATGAACAAAATAACAAAAAATCTTGCTTAATTCTATTTTTTCCATTTCCACAAACAACAATCCCATTTCTATTTATTTCTTTTTCAGTATTTTCTGGAATAAATGGAATTACATTTTTTACTTCTCATGCCATGTTGTTGAAAGGGTCAAATATCTTTTTGTAATGGGAAAAATCATGCAGTACATTTTGTAGGTCACAGCGAAACATTTTGGTCATTGAAATGATTATTATTTTTAACTACAGCTAATTGAATGTCAGTTTAACACATTGTATTTAAAATTAAAATTACAAATGACATTTATTTTCAAAAATTATAACTGCTGAATGTGACCAATAAGAACGAGGGGCTGACTAAAGTGAGTATTTTGAATGGTGGGAAGATGTTTGATATGCAGAGTTTAGTTTCAGCCCTGCTCTAACACAGCTGAAGCCCAGAAGATGGGTTATTTATGAGTTTCATTAGCGATAGAGGTTGATATCCAGGAGCAGGACTGAGCACTTCTGACATAAAACTTCTACTTTTAAGGGGGCAAAATCCTTTAAATAGCGAGCCTCTTATATCACGCTCTATGCTTGCTCACTAGAGTTGTCATGTAGTCTTATTGTTGTTGGTTATTGATCATGTAAAGTGATTTGGGAATGTCTGTTTCTTTATCTTTCAGAATTTGCCAAGAAGTATTGGAAAACTAAAGAAACTGTCCAACTTCAACTGTGATAGGAATCGACTAACGTCTTTACCGAAAGAGGTATGCCATCCTAGACAATAGACCTTATTCACAAAACACGAGTAGGACATTTAATGTGTGCAGCAGGCCTAGGTGACATAACTACATTTCCCAGCATTCTCTGTGGCAGCACAAGAATGATAAAACCCGTAAACTACACACCTAATGTAATTATTTTCCTATTCTTCATTTCGTTGTGCTAGTGTTAAAAGCTTCAAATTCCCAACCTGCTTTTCAAGTCACACGAATGCTCATCATATCCTCGATTTCCCAACCTAAACAGGGACTTCCTAGGAGGACTTGATGGCATCATATAAGAAACTCTCTTATGAAACATCTCAAATTTTTTTGGCTTACATTTTCAGGTGTAATTGTCCTAATTGTCACTTGTCTGTGCCTCTGTTGGTGAAACTGTGTTTACTGTACATGTTCAGTAAATACAGTGGCACCTACAGCAAATTCTCAGAAACTCCTCGAATGTACCTGGAACAAGTTTTTCTTGCTGTTGCTTGTTTACCCATACACTATGTATACACTATATATACACTATATATTTAGGAACATGTTTAACAGTATTAAGAACGGAAGTCATTATTGTGTTTTATTGCATACGTTTTGCTAATTACATACATTTTGCTAATTACTTTGATAAAATGTTTTTAGGTGAGTGGAAAAAAAAAGGTTGTCTTTTCTATTGGCTGAAGGTCATCCTGCAGGTATTTCTGAACTGAAATGCCGAACTACACCTACGTTGGGTTAAAATGTCAGTGTGCTTCTTTTTAATGGCTGCCTTCACTGAAGGACTTTGAGTTGTTTGTGACTAGAACAAGTCCTTGATGTTTTTTCCCCCCATAACAATCTTGTCCTGAATTTTTTTTTTTTTTCTTAAATGTGACTTGAACAAGGCTCTTTTTGTTAGTTATACGTGAAAGACAAGAAAATCTTAAGATTAGATCATTATGTTGTTACAATTACAACTGTGATAAGAAATGAGCTGCAAGTCAGATACAATATCTAGTGTCACAAAGGCTCCTTTACATTGAGAAAATGGTATCCATCACCTGTTTGAAATGTATTTGGATTATCTGTGATGTCACAATGCTGTAATATAATAATAATAATAATAATAATAATAATTAGTTTTGTGGTGGTTTATTATTAAAGAGGCCATGCATTGTTATGCCCTTTTACAAAATCTTGATTTTGTTTTTGGGGTCTGCTAGAATAGGTTATTTTTATATGTGAAGGTTATTTTCCCCATATTCTCCATTGTTGCAGCTCCTCTCTTCCCAGTCTGTCAGTAACGCTCTGTTTAGTTCCTGTCTCTATGAAGCCCCTCCTTCTGAAAAGCACAATGTGCTCTGATTGGTCGACTGGAGCAATGTGTTGTGTCTTGATGACAGAAGCTTGACAACATCAGAATGACAACAATTAAGACACAAGTAATAATAAGAATAAAAATGTTTTCCGGACATACAGAAGAGAGAAACATCTCTGATGCATGTTAAAATACATCATGAACAACTAGTTGTTCAGTTCAGTTTCCTACACACTGCGCAGAATGTAAATGCGTTTGTCACTACCTGCATTTTTCAGGAGTTAATTCGGTTGTAGAATGCAGTTGTCACTCATGGAAATTACTGAGCTGTGTGTGTCCAGATCAGCATTAAAGGGTTAGTTCACTCAAAAATGAAAATTCTGTTATCATTTACCCACCCTCATGTCATTCCTTAAGACTTTCGTTCCTCTTCGAAACACAAATGAAGATCTTTTTGATGAAATCTGAGAGCTTTCTGTCCTTCCATTGACAGCTACGCAACTACCACTTTCAAGCCCCAGAAAGACATCATTAAACAAATAAAGCACTCGTGTCGCTTCATAAAATTGAGGTTAAACCACTGGAGTCACATGGATTACTTTAATGATGTCTTTACTAGCTTTCACAGTCAGCAGTCGACCAATCACAACAGACTGGGCCGTCTGACCAATCAGAGTAGAGTCGGCTCTCAGAAAGGCGGGATTTAGAGAGTCTGAGTCCTTTATTAAACCGTTTAGACACTGTGAGAAAAGAGCTTATGCTGTAATGTAGATTATGAGAAAATTAAACCTTACCTCTAAAACAAAATTAAAAGCATTTAAGATAGCATAATATGACCTCTTTAAGACTCGTTGTTTTGCCTCTTGCTTGGAGCAATAACACAAACTTGCGTTCGCACAAGTAAGTCTCCCTCTCATGCGAGTCACGACTGCTCTGGTTTACATGCTGACTCATCCGATAGTGACCCTGCTGCTTTAACTGGTCTAATGAAAGGTAATCCTCACACTTCCTAACCAGCAAATCCAGTTTCAGGGCCGAATCCAGTTCAGTGAAACCGCACCTCAGGTCAATCAGTGTTATTAGCATACTGGCCTGTGGCATCCTGCCATCACCTGTCACATGACTCCAGTCACATGACTTCGCCTGCTCGTACAAACTGTAGTACTGTGTTTTTGTGTCATGACTACAGCACTCGGGATGGGGTCGCCCGGACAAACACACGGCTCTTTGTGTTACTGTTCTGTCTCTTGTGTCATCTTCAACAGTCCTCGAGTGTCCTCTATGTTCTTGAGAAACCCTCATCTTATTCTGAAAGGGATTTTCTTCCATTTTCTCCTGTGTGAGGGGTGAAGACGGGTGCTAGTGGTAGCTGAACGGGATTTGAGGAATGCTATTGTCTTGTTTAAACAATGGCTTTGTATGAATGAGGCAGCTTGTTCTCTGAGACCGTTTGCTCAGCTGTGACCTCTGACCTCATGCAGTGGACAGCGCAACACACCGGTTCAGTCACGATAGCCAGCAAAATGTCATCTTATCATATTATTTGATCTTCAAGCTATATCAGATTATTAATCACTGTTGTTCTGATTTGAGAAATGTCTTTTTTCATTTCTTAAAATTATTGCACTTTCACATAAGTGCAAATCAATAGAACGTCAGCTCATTACACAAGGTTTATTTTACCTCATAACTAGCCGGCCAGATCTTGCTGAATCAAGTGAAGCAGAAATCATGATTGTGGTCAAAATTAAAATACGATTAATCATATAGACATATTTGTAACAAATAAAAAAACAATTGTTTTGTTATCTGGGATCAGTTTAATACTATCTCATTAGTTGTTATACCTCTAAAATTCCAGCTTGAAGTAAAATGCTTATTCTTGCTATTGTTAACCATTGTGCTCATATGTAAGCATTAAGACCAGTTCACACCAAGAATGATAACACATGTGACAGACGTGAAACTGTCTGGAGAAGCCGTGGAGAACATTATGCTGCCTGAAACATCATTCAGCATGACCGGTTTGGTGGTGGGTCAGTGATGGTCTGGGGAGGCTTATCCATGGAGGGACGCACAGACCTCTACAGGCTAGACAATGGCACCCTGACTGCCATTAGGTATCAGGATGAAACCCTTGGACCCATTGTCAGACCCTACGCTGGTGCAGTGGGTCCTGGGTTCCTCCAATGCCCGGCCTCATGTGGCGAGAGTATGCAGCAGTTCCTGGAGGATGAAGGAATTGATACCATTGAATGGCCCCCACGCTCGCCTGACCCAAATCCAATAGAACACCTCTGGGACATTATGTTTCGGTCCATCCGACGCCGCCAGGTTGCACCTCAGACTGTCCAGGAGCTCAGTGATGCCCTGTTAGGTTATGGTTCTTGGTGTGAACAATCCTTAAGTCTTCAGTGCCGGAAATGTGATCCAAGGCTCAAAACTTATTTTCTGAAAAGTTTCACAGGCCAACGAAGAAAAAAACATTGGCACACTCACTAAAGAAAAAAAAAACACTTAGTCAGCAGGCGAGTGTTTGCATCTCTCCATAGGAATCCATTGTTTCTATTCAAAATCTTTCACCTTTGGGTGTTTTCATTGTCATTTGGCTGCACATTAACACTAGTTCAGACCCTGATAATTGCTTCTGATTTTAGCTCTGTTTGTTTACTCTCACTGAAACGGCTTATTCAGGAAAGGTTTACTTGCTGTCAAGTGCAGCTGTGTTCAATTTACTGTGTCCATTACTGTCTGTCTTCTCAGTCATTTTCCTGCAGTTATTCATATACTGGTTGGGCTAATACTGTGCTCTCTTGTGGCAGGGTAACGTGTTGATTTTCAGGAGTATTTAGCACAGGTCACAAGGGTGTTTTCTGATTTGTCTCAGATCGGCGGCTGCTGCAGTCTGAATGTTCTGTGTGTGAGAGAGAACCGCCTGACGCGCATCCCTCCAGAGCTCTCGCAGGCTACGGAGCTGCACGTGCTCGACGTGTCTGGAAACAGGTTTGTCAGAACAAAGTCATCTCATCAGGGGGTTTGTGTTGGGGCTTGATGTAGACCGTAGGCATCACGCTAATCATCAAACACATCAATGAGTTCCTTTGACACGGACGTGTTTGCATCACTGTGCAGTTATACATTTATATGAGGCTCAGATCTTACTGCAGCACTCGTTGAAGGGGAAAAGAAGAGATCCCGGTTCAATACATCTGTGGGATGCAGTCGATTACGATAGAAAATTCCTCCCTTAGTTTGTGAAAATGAGCAAAAACTGTGCTTATGGTAATGCATTTACAATGGAAGTCCGTTGGACTGGGATACATGCTAATATACACTGTTTAAAATATAGCCACAGGAGTATATTATGTATGTTAAAGGGATATGTAATGAAGTTCTTATTTAGGGAAGGAAGAGGACAGGGTCGGCTTGACTCCTGACGGTGGTTTTATTGAAAAATTCACTCGCAAAACAAAAGGCTGTGCAAACAGCACAGCAGTAACAACACAGTCACAAAGTAACTTTTACTTCAGTAGCAACTTCTTTGGCACGTCGAGGTCCACCCGTCAGCAGTCCTTCTCTCTCCCCCATACTCCTGTTTCTCCTGGCGTTTTATACTCTCTCCACGCCAATTACTGAAACAAGAGACCGGTGTTCATTATTTGCGTTTAACCCACTTACTCACCGTGCGTCTCCCGACTCTCTCTCCCGCTGCAGACCTCGCTGAACCACGCCCCCCTCGCCACAGGATATTTCACCCAAAAATGAAAATTCTGTCATTATTACGTATGTTTCCACCCAAAGTTGCGAATTTAACTTGTGCACAAAATTGAAATATTGCTCAAAACATTTGCGAATAAAGCAGCGTTTCCATGCAATGTGTTCAAGAGAACAAAATCGTTACTTCTTGGGAAATTGACGCAAAATATCAGTAATAATAAAAATGGAAGTTGCTGCAATCAGGCTCTTTTTTCCTTCATCATAAATGAGTTGGTCTCAGAGCATCAGACGGAACACAATAAACTCTGTCATGTTCTCTTGGTCCACTAGTTAGTCCAGTTATCCAATCACAGCCTCTGCTTAGGCAAAGTCACGTGAGTTTTTTTTGTTGTTGTTGTTGCGCATCGAGGGATTTATTCGGTAAATGTTTCTCCATCGTAGTTTATGCGCACGTCTTCTTATCGGATAAACAAATTATCCACCTCAATTGAACTCGTAAGCTTTTTATGCACATTTTTTGAATTTATGTGCATCTTGCAATTTCCATTCAGTGTTTTAATGCGATATCCCAAAATGCACATAAAAATAGGGGGATATAAACATTGCTATTTACTCACCCTCATGTCATTTCAAACCCATAAGTCTTTCATTCATCTTCGAAATGTTTTATTTTAAACGGTTAGTTTCCTTATTTATAATAGGCTATTTATCATATAAATACACTCTTTTTTTTTTCTCTACATTATTAAAACTGGTAAAACAAGAAACTTCTCTTAAAAATGAAAAGAGTGATATTCCTAATAGAAATTCCAAAAATTCCAAATTACATTGTTTTTTCTTTTAAAATAACAGCAAAAAAGACAGTATCGTCACACAGAGGTTGCGTAAGTGCAATTATTCAGCAACCACAATCAATATAGTCGAGATTCATGTTTGGATTTATTACAGTTCATCACCGAAGGTTTGAGATTTAGTTTCAGCAAACAATGCAAGCGGCTCATGAAGAAACAGACTGACTGAATGCCACTTTCATTTAAAGGGATAGTTCACCCAAAAATGAAAATTATCCCATGATTTACTCTCCCTCAAGCCATCCTAGGTGTATATGACTATCTCTTTTAGACAAACACTATCAGAGTAATATTAAAAATATACTGGCTCTTCCAAGCTTTATAATGATTTTGAAGCCCAAAAAAGTGCATCCATACATCATAAAAATAATCCATACGGCTCCAGGGGGCTAATAAAGGCCTTCTGAAACAAAGCGAATGGTTTTTGTAAGAAAAATATCCATATTTAATACTTTATAAACTACAATAACTAGCTTCCGGCAGACAGCCGTACGCAAGTCTAGTTCTGGTGGAAGAGTGACCTTTGACCCGATGTATGACGTAGGATGTAGGAGTAGCGTAAGCTTAGATGCCTCTCACAGTTTAAACGAATAGGGCTGGGCAACAAACTCAAGCTCCTCTTTTCTTATATCGAAATCCTCCGACATTTCTCTTTAAAACTTCTTGTTTTAGACTTCTAATTCGTGACCGGTGTTTTGTTTTGCTCTATCCTCTGTGCTTCCGCGTTCATCAATACGTCATATGTCGGGTCAGAGGTCACTCTTCTCCCAGAACTAGACTCGCATATGGTATTTTTCTTACAGAAACCATCACTTTACTTCAGAAGGCCTTTATTAACCCCCTGGAGCCATATGGATTACTTTTATGATGGATGGAAGTGCTTTTTTGGGCTTCAAAATCTCAAGTCCCATTCACTACCATTATAAAGCTTGGAAAAGCCAGAATATATATATATATATATATATTTTAATATAACTCTGATTGTGTTTGGCTGAAAGAAGATTTGAGGGTGAGTAAATCATGGGATAATTTTCATTTTCAGTCTGTAATATTGTGTCTCATTTTTTCCTGACAAAAATAAAGAGAGATTTTGGTGAATTTTTTATTTTTTAACAACATTTTAGTCTCGTCTTTTTTTGTTTTTTTGTTCCATGTTGATATAGTCACAATTATCGTTTAATGACCGTCGTCTCTTCATAGTCTCATCTTCGTCATGGAAAAAAAGGTTGTCAACAAACATTTTTCGTCGTAGTTTTCGTTAACGAAATGAACACTAGAACAGAAAATATCGTGCTTTGAGAGTTTGCAGCATTAAAGAAGGCAGAAGTGCTTCTTGTGAATGATATTCTGTGTGTGTCTCTGTGAAGGCTGCTCTATCTGCCCTTGACCCTCACTACTCTGCGACTCAAAGCGCTCTGGCTGTCGGAGAACCAGTCTCAACCCCTGCTCACCTTCCAGACGGATATGGACCCCGAGTCTGGAGTGAAGGTTCTGACCTGTGTACTGTTGCCTCAGCAACCCTGTGAGTTGGAAAACAAAGGTAAAGCTCTGATATGTGCATGACGATGCTTTAAAGATTCTGTAAGCTGATTTTAATGGAATGATGTGCAGAAAATGGTGCATCTACCTGACATATGTCTCTGTGGCGGCTCAACGAATTTGATTTCGGGACATCAGAGAACTCTCTGCCTGTCAGCTGTTCTGGGCTTTGGGGTTTGCCTGCTGTTTTGACGAGTGGAAGTTTTTGTAGAGAGCGGGTCAAATGTGGCAGAAGTCAGCAAAACTGTTTACCGGCCCTGTGTGTAGGATAGGTTTGCATTAAGGATGGTAGATCTCTCTCTGTCACTTTCATGTACAGTAGATTTAGTGTAATGTTTGCCAACCAAAAAGTTTTTTTTTTTTTTTTTTTTTTTCCCTCCCAAAACACCTTTACTAAAACTAGTGGACTTCTGGGAGGGAAGTGATAAATGTATAATATGCCCTTTAAATGTTTCCATTCTGGCCATAAATCAACACTATAACACTTTCGAGGCATGGATAGATGGTTTGCACTTGTATCATGATTCTGAGTTTATCTTCGAGAATAATCTGATGTTTTCGGGTGTAATGTACTGCATTCATCTAGCGCCGGTCCTGTGGGATTTATCAGGGGCTCGACACACCCGTGTGATTCCGTCAGACTCTGTGATGAGTTTGTGTATGTTGAGCAGGTCTTGATATCTCTGGCCTCCCTCATGTGCTGCCTTGCCTTCTCCACACTGCAGCGGATTGGACGGCTAAAGAGGCTTATCTCCTCTGAGCTCGGCTCACAGACCCCTCCCGCATCCGTATCTTATCCTACTGCCATTGAAGCTTGTCTTTTCTAAAGCCTTTAACCTCTCTTTCATTATGAGGAATCCAGGGCTTAATGTCAAGAATACTGTAGAGTTTTCATTTTAGTTTTAATTTCATTTGTGCTAAGTACACTACCATTTAAAAGTTTGGGGTAAATATGATTTTTTTAAAAAAGAAAAGAAAAATAAATTAAAGGGGACCTATAAAGCCCCTTTTACAAGATGTATTATAAGTCTCTGGTGTCCCCAGAGACCCCTGCTGATCATTTATTATAGCTTGTCAAATTTGCCCCTATTTGGGTGTGAGCAAAAACACAGCGTTTTTGTGTGTGTCCTTTTAAATGCAAATGAGCTGCTGCTCCCGGCTCCCTTTCCAGAAGAGGGCGGAGCTTTAACAGCTCACGCTTCGGTTGCTCAACAACAACAAAGCTGGAGAATCTCACGCAGCCAAAATGAGGATTGTCAGTAACGGTGTTCAGCCTTACATTGTTCAAACCGGAGTCGACACTGATGGAGAGACTCAGGAAGAAGTTACAACTTTTAAAATGAAACTGGACGTTTCTGAACGATTAGTGGATAAATTTATGTAGTTGCTGTGGAGTTGATTCAACTCATCAACTAGCATGTGCCGTCATCAGGCCCGGATTGGCTAATCGGGAGCACCAGGAGAATACCCGGTGGGCCGGTCTGTTTATTTGGCCGCGAGGGCCGGTGTTGTCATGGCACTGGGTTGAAATATGGATGCTCTAGAAACTGTCAACGCAGCCAAATGTACTAAGCTGAGTAGCCTAACTTTTTCCTTAAAACCAGTCAGTGACGGATTTAGGCCTGGACGACATGGGCAATAGCCCAGGGCGGCATCTTGCTGGGGGCGGCACGGGGCACCCGCGCAAGGAAAAAAAAAAACAAACGAACGAATGCGCGTAACATCAATGATATCATGTCACTCTGTAAATTAACCTGGTCGGGAGGGACTCGGAGTGTGCACCCAGAGAAGACAACTCACTCAAAAGTATACGAGAAGAAGGGATGAGGTGACGTCTGTAGGGACAGCGGGACAAGATCTAAGTCAACACTAAATTATGGTAAGACAAAAGGTCTAAGCCACCGGAGGCCGATTTAAGTAACATAAATAAAAAAATTAAAAAAAGGAAGAGGGGGAACATGCAAAAAATAAAGGCATGTATGCAGCTATTACTCATATCGTAATAATAGTAGGCAAATAATAAAATATAGGGCCTATCACTTATGTTATGTTGCTTGCTATGCTATTATGTATTGGCCAACAATATTAATTTTTCTGTCCAACTAGCTTACATAACCAGACAGTAAAATGTGATTTTGTAACATGATGTAACTTTTTTTAAACAAACGCGATACTTTAATATTTTACTGTAAAGTTGTGCAATTTTGGAGGATTTATGGTATTTTGTGTTATTTATTTGCCTCAATTTGTAATAATTTAAGTATATACATTTATATAAAATAGCAAAATATTATGTTAAATCCACTTTAATAAAGATCTACATTTCTCAGTTTCATTCATAGTGATAGATATGAGAAATGTGCCTGGGTTTAGTGGACGGTTGCTGCCATCTACTGGAAAGCAAACACTTAATTAAATTAAAATTAAAATAACATGAATTTTTAACTACAGCCACTAGATGGCTAGAGAATTAATCAATGGTTCACAATATACAATCATTATTATAACAATAAAAAGGACTCTATATCAAATTTTAGCATTTTTTGTACTATAATTTTTATTTTTTATTGTTTTTATTTTAGGGGGGTATTTAAAGATATTTTTGAAAAATACAATTAATTACAAGGCTGTAGAGAACAGTGCACTATTGCAGACTTATAAACTGAGGTTTTAATTACATTATTTTAATATAGTCAGTCGTGAATTAAAGTGGGCCGGTCTAAGGCATGAAACTCCAGGGCTGAAAATGAGTCCCAATCTGGCCCTGCCCGTCATGTTAATCTTTTGTGCAAATCCAGTGTTGAATTGACCCTCGTTTGTGAAGCAGTCCGGTGTAAAATGACGGCATGACAACAACACTCTACTACAACAACTCTTCCTCTTCTCTAAAGCAGCCCAACATGGCCTCATCCCCTTTGTTGTGTGTTCTCGGGGGCGGAGTTTATGTAAATTTTAGGGTTAGTGATGTCACTAAGCCAGGAAGAAGCTCATTGTAGTCCCTACCAGCTGTTTGTTGTAGTCCTTAAAAAGCAATTTCTTTAAAAGAAAATATCTCCCTTTGCATTGAACTTTGAGCGTCGTAACTTTGCAGATGTTGTTTATGCTCAAACAGCAACATTACACACTAACTAAAGTTAAAAAGGGAAATCATAATCAACCTCCCCTCCAATAATTTTATTCAGAAATGATGCATTAAAATCATGAAAAGTGGCAGTGATGAGCGCTGCGTTTTTCCCAAAGTTGAACATTCATCAACTCTCGCTCAGCGCTTCAGTGTGAAATAGATGCTCAGTGCCTCGTTACGCTCCTGGCGTTTAAAAATGCAGCGCTCCCATTGAAAACAATTGGAAAAATATACTAGCCTCGGGAAAAATGCTTTGGTGGACACCTAAAGACATTGACAGTGTTACAAAAGATTTCTATTTCCAGCCTAGGAAAACTGACATCTTGTACTTTATTTAAATATTATATAATATGTCATATAATAAGATTTTGTAGTCATATAGCGTAGTTGTTCCTGGAGTCGATTGTTTTATTTGTGATAACTCATTGTGTGGACATTTTTGGCCTGGCTGCCATACAAAGAAATTATGAACATGCAAAAACGAGAGAACCAACAAAATATTAATAACTGATTATGTTGTAGTCAATGTATGCTTTTTCCTGTGAGATTTTTGTTCCGGTGTAATTATAGATTTCAGTATGAGTAATATTAATTAACTTAATTACATATACTTACTATATGGTTTAGGGTTAGTTGCATGTAATTATTCATACTTTATAGTTAATCTGTAATTTATAATTACTATAGTAACTACATATAACGTAACAAGGACACTAAAATAAAGAGTTAACAACTTTTCTCATCTAGTCTAGATCAGATCAGGTTTGCCTCGCTTTCTAAAATGGAAAAGGTGCCTGTTTCATAGTGACTCGTGTGTCTTTATTTGGCCAATTAATATGAAATCACTTCCTCTGAAGAGCTGATATGTTTGTATGTGTTGGAGGTCAGGTCACTGCTGGACGGGACGGGTGAGGGGGGTTTGTTTCTCTGTAAGCCTGTGACTAAGACTGGATTTGAAACAGTGATCTCTCACAGTGGCCTCTCATTGGAATATAAACTGAAAAATAAATGCATTAAATTTTCCTGCACTTTTTTTCTGAACCACTACTAGATAAGAGAATGTGTTTGATCCAAAGACAGAAAAATATGTGTAAAACAAAACCAAAAAACAATGTTTGTGTTCAGGTTCAGATAACCTGGCGCGCTGTGGGGCTCTGGAGAGTCTCGTAGAGAGTGGCGTACTGGACGACACCTGGGATGACAAAGCCACAAACAGGATGAGCACCATTCGCTTCATGGAGGACGATGATGATGAGGATGACGAAGAGGTGAGGAAGAAAGAGGCTTGGCTTAATGTAATCAATGGATATAGCATGATTAGGTGTTTTGCAAAAGTGATACATATCAAGTTCTAAAGATTATTTACAGATAATAGACCTTCATCAGGGTAGACGCCATATTGAATTTTACAAGGATGAAAACAAGACACTGAGAGATAGACATTCACACCAAAGATGATAACTATAATGGTAACGATAACTGTACAGTTTTAATAATCATTATAATTCTATGAGAATAGGGACGTTTACACGGTAGCTATAATGATAACAACCAAGACACCGAAGAACGGTGGAGTGGAGGCAACAACCAATAAAACACAGATCTGCAACACCCTCATTATACAGTACAGACAAATGAATATTGAAATATGAGCAGAGAAAATAAACATACTATGACAACAAACTCCTAAAAATCCTATCATTAGAGACTACTAACAACTATCATAAATCAAATACGTTTTGATAAATTATTCTGAGAAATATCAACAAATCAGCATTATAACTTTGCAAAGTTTTTGGTTCGTATGAAAAATAAGGAAGAAAAAGTCTAATAATATTTTCATCATGTTTACAATCTCTGAACAAATGGCACACTTCGGTTTAACTCTTTCCTGGCCATTAACGTAATTTTCCGGCTTTCTGTGTTTTCACTGTTATATGGTAGGGGGCGCTATGACACAACTTCTGAAAGAGTAGAGAATCTCCAGATCAAAACACAGACAAAAAAGAGCAGATACAAGCAATAAAAACATTACTTAGGCACGTTGTAGTCTTTGGGGGGGAAAGCTATTTTCTTAGCTTTTTGTTCAAATTGTTTTTTTAAGTGTTGATAAAAAAAGAATGCGTGAAGCTAGAATAATATATATATATATATATATATATAATTTTTTTTTTTTTTTTTTTTTTAAGAAGAGGTTCTTTTGAGAGGCTCTGTTCTTTTGATCTACTGCATGTTCAGATATTCATACAACGAAGTATTCTTGGGGCCATAAGTCTTGTGAAAATGATCAAAAATGCTGGCAACTATTTTAAAAAACGCTGGTGGGGAAAGAGTTAAAATATAAAGGCATAGTTTCTTTTTGATCCATTCTTTGAAATGTCGGCTTTTACAGTGTCTTCAGTGTATCATAAACCATCGTGTCATCACGTTTATGATCAGACGTACCGCTGTATCAGTGTCCTTATCTGCACCTATATATTTCATTTGAAGAAGACATGATGAAATATATGCACACATATGGTGCAGGTTCATGTTTGGAGCACTAGAGTTTATAACTAATCTAAACACCTCTGATTGGCCACTGCATTCATAAGCTCAACAGAAACATGTGTGATTGACTATAATGTTCAACGCTGCATAAAATGCCTAAAAAAATCTGATGCAAGGTGAGCAGATTTAAATATAAAGCTGTAATTGACACTTTTCATTCATTTCGCATTTCACTTTAATTGACAGTCATAATAGATTTAGTGTTCACACTTCATATCATGTGTCTTTAACTACTTGCCTAAAAAAAAACAACAACAATTGTTAGGTCGAGTGTACTTCATGTTGTATTGTAAAACACTTTTGCTGCTGTTGAGCTGGATACGGGTAAGGTCAACAGAGTAATTATAGATTGGATTAAGGTTAGGTTTAGAGGTAGATTCAGGCTTGGTACCTAGTTATTGTTACCCAGTTATTGTAATTATTATAATAAGTACATGCGGAACAGGATTGTAAAATAAAGTGCTACCGGTATTTTTTAAATACTAGTTTAATTTGAAAACATGTATGTACTCTGTATCAGATGATTCATTTAAATGTTAGTAAATAGTTCTAGGAACTTAGTTATAGGAACTAGCCTCCAGGGTGGTTCCCCGAGAACTAATAGTTTCCCTAGGGCTATTTTCCTGGTTGCATTCGCACCGGCAGAAGGAACTCTGAAGTTATGTAAACTGTGCGTGTTGTTGTGACTTTTATTTTGACAGCGCTGAGAATGCCAGAGCCTGAGCACACAGCGTTCACATTCTCCGTCTTCATTAGTTTACGATCTGTTTAACATCCTGTCTAATATGTTATTAGATAGAACTGTTATACAAAGAAAGAATACGGTATATGAAAAAGTATTAGTGTTTGCCGTATGGTTGATGCCCAGTGCCGCTAGCTGAGTAGAAATACATAATCATGTTTCGCTTGGTCCCCTCAAAGTTGCGTTGGATTTTCTCCTTAACTCGAGAGGTCCATCTATCATTGTTTTCCATGTTCGTAGAGTTAGTTTATGGAGTAAATATAGGCTATAAACTGTATGTACACACAGCTTTTTTTTAAAATGGCGGGTGCCGGTGTTTTGTGTGCGTTCGGCCAATCAGTGTAGACTTGCGTCACCGGTAGTTCCTATAGTGTGAGTTAGACCCTACTCTGAAGTAGGAGGTAATTTAGTCCCCCAAAAGGAGTTCCTAGAACTAAAATCGTTCCTAGTTCCTGAACATGGCAAAATCCGGGTACTTCCGCCAATAGTTCTAGTATCTATTAAAAGGTTCCTCCGGTGCGAAAGCCCCTATAGTGAAAAATACTTAATATAAACTGATTTAGTTTAATTGTTCTTTTTTTTTTGCCCCCTTATCTTGAATCTGAGGGGTATTTTTGTTCATTTTGCCTATTAATTTCTGACCCTGGTGCAGAGTATACAAACTGCAGAAATAGTAAGAGTTCATACTAATATGTTATCTTCTCACCAGGCTGAGACAAACTCATTAAAACAAAATGTGTCCATCCTCAACCTTCTTTTGTTCAATCAGAAATACAGTGAATACTTACTGTTACATGGGTTCTTAAAATGCTTTGAAGGCTGTCATGATGGGCAATTGTACGGCCTCCTCCATCTTTTTTTTTTTCTATCTGTTTCTCAGAGAACGCTGTTGCGACGGGCCACTCCTCACCCCGGCGAGCTCAAGAACATGAAGAAGATGGCCGAGAGCATCCGAAAGGACATGAACGCTGCCAAAGGCCTGGATTCCAACAAAAACGAGGTCAATAATGCTGTGGAGCGAGTGACCACCACGTCTGTGTGACCGCTTTAACTCCGAGATGTCTCTTACCCAATGTGTCTCTCCCTGAAGCCCCCGCAGAGCCATTCCTCACTGTTTTCTCCCAGGGGCTGACCACCCTCATGCTCTCCTGGGACCACCAGAGCCCCTTTTCCAGCCCTGCTATCTTCATCTGTGTCAGGGGCGAGCCCCGCAACAAGGTGCCTTGTTTTCTAAAGACCTCCAGAGCAATAACCTGCGAAGGAATGCACATTTTTACTCTTCAAATCCAGTGCTTTTCATTTGCTTTTCTGACACAAAATAGGTAGTTGCACTACAAGTCTTAGCAGAATCTTTAATATAGAAATATGAAATTTATATATATATATATGCTCTATTTTTTTATTTTTTCAAAACACTGGGTGCATTTCTATCTATCGGTGACACACGGAGCCCAGGCATTTTTGGACCTACTGATTTTAAAAATTCTTGTATAGTTGCTTGTGAATATTGATACTTTTATACGTGTGGCAGCTCAGGTGGTGTCAATTTTAGAAACACACAAAAATGTGTAGCCAGTTTCTTAATCAATGAACTTTCCCATCGCTTGGACTTAATTTCAGAATTCAAAAGCATTCGAACAAAGTGGCGTACACGGTTAATTCTGATCTGAACATGAGGGGGCAGCTCTGTATTTCACTACCAGGTGTTTCTTCATAACCCATTGTGTGTAAAGAACATGTTTTGTACTAAAATCCAGTAAGGGCTAATGCGGTTCAGGACCGTGAGCTGAAACACTCCGACTTTTGGACCTGTCTGACAGACCTGCACTGTGCTTTATCACCATAATAGTCCTTCTGCTGCAGTTCAAATGTGCTTCCAGCTTTCTTAAAGCAGGTACAATAAAAGTCTTTTGTAATTAAGGTAAGGGTAGTTATTATCTATAGCTTTGGTTTAGGTGAGCAGTTTTTCCCTCCAAGTGCCAGAATGCACTTTTACAAACAACGCTATCATTTTTTTTTTTTTTTTTTTTTTTTTTTTTTTTTTAAATATATGTATGGTACACTACGGACTTCATTTTACATTGTATGCTTTCATTTGTATTCCAAGACAGACAGATTTGGTTTTTAATGTTGATTTTTATCCTTGAATTATTTCTTGTAAATGATGAAGCTGCACAGAAAACAATCTTAAGCAGGCGCTGTTTCTGGGCCAGTACGTTTATGACTTTAACCACTGAAATAATAAAATGACTTTATGAAAGCAAAGGTTATGATTCATTATTTATACTTAGATTTAACATTAATCGAAAATCCTACAGATGTCTTGCCACTTGCTTTTGTTCGTTTCTTATTAATGTTAAAGAAATAGTTATTGCTTATTCGCCCTCATGCCATTCCAAACCTGTACGCTGTTTGGTTTTCTTACAGTCTCTTTCTATCAATGTTTTATTATCTCCAGCTTCAGCCCACTGTTTGTTCACCCAGGCTTGTTTTCCTCGCTGTTTCCTCTGCTCGCATGTGCTGCTTTTTCTGCTTTATTACAAGTGAATATTTTGGTTGTCAATATAAACATTCCCTTTCCAGAATGATTATATACTATTCAGACAAGCAGTTCATTCTGTTGCTGAAACATTGCAGTGCACACTGTATATGAACAGAGATTTGGAAGTTGATCCATAGTTTTACAGACTGAAAATGACATTGTTGACTGGTGCTCATTTTGCTGATTCCATATTCCAGATGTCCATATTTATTGAAGCTTCTATGTTAATTAAAAATGATGTGCTGCAAATTTCATTATACACCAATATTAAAATGTTTTTGTTTTCTGTTCACCAACACTGCATCAAATTTGGTTTCAAATACATGCTGTATTCTGCAAACTTTGTTCATGCTAGAATCCTCACACACATCAATGACAGCTGTGCAGAACTTTCTCTTTTTAAAATCATATTCATAACATGCTTTCTCTAGCTCCTTCCAAAGGTCTGATTGTGTCTCACTGTCCTTCTGATCAATCACAGAGTTTCCAACAGCTTAGATTCATCCATCCATAATACTCTTTTGTTATCGTTTATCGTCTGATCTCATAGTTCTACTCTTGTTGGTCTTATTTGCCGATGTCAGCTGTGTCTTATTCTTTGAGACTCAGTCTAAAGGCCAGCAGTCTTCTCTTCACTGTTGTAGATGAAACCTCTGTTTGACATTTGCCGTTCAATCAAGCTTCTAGCTGAGCTCCAGTGAGGCGTCCGTTTCTCCAGCTGCAGTCTGTGATGTGCGTGTCCTCTTGTTTTTGTGCAGCGGGGTTTTCCACTTCTCACTCTGTGCTGGTTAAATTTGCTTTCTTTTTCTTTTCTTTTTCAAGACACAACTGCATAGGGTTCATTCCCTCGAAAGAAAGAACAACTGCGTAATTAAAGCTGCAGCGTTTGAGTGCATAAAGTGTCCAACATTCCACACTTTGTTTATTCGGTTAAATGAATCATCCGGGTATTTAAAGTGCATTTTTTCCTTTTTGGAATTTTCAGTGTGAACACAATACGCACTATTTGGCACTACAAAATGGCAGAGAATAGTGCATAAGTATGCAAATTGAGACGCACCTATCGTTTCTGAATCATATTATACCAGTACCAGATCTTAGTGGTCTGCTGAATCTTCTACACCCCAGCAGAACCGATGTACTGAAAATCAAACCTACATATCTAGATGACCTTGCCACACTACAGTATTTATTTATTTTATTTTTTAATTTTACCGTGCAAATTACCTTCGGATGCTGTCACAATTGCATAATTTCTTAAGTGAATCGGGCACTAAACCAGCACAGACAGTGAGTGACAATAAATGATTGCTTTTAGCAATCGGAGCCATTCATTCTTAGTGTGAATGGGTGAATTTGGAACTGCATACTAGCAAACTACTCTTACTATTTCTGCCATGGAAAGGTATTGTGAAACGAGTAAAAGTAGTATGCAAGTATGTGGTTCCAAATACAGCAAATGTCTTTGTTACTCCTAACATTTGAACAGTAGGTTCAGTCAGAAATACATTTACATCATCTTATGTATATATGTTTCCTCAAAAAATTACACATGCTTGCACATTGAATACATTGACAAATAATTGCTCCATCTCAAGGTATTTGTTTTACCATGAATGAAACTGAATTCATGTAGGCCCAATTATAGTTTAAAGACAATATCTTGAAGAAAAGTGAGAGAAGGCCCTAAAAAAGTGTTAAATTGACTATAGGTATTCATAAGATTAATTGTTGGCTTGAGAAAACCAACATACTGAAATGTTATTTAAATACCTGCTTCTTCTGAGACTAAAATTTCTGACTCCTACAGCTTTAACGCTACAACCACCAAACTCAGACTGTTCTAAGTGTGCTATATCTTTTCTAACTGATCCGACTTACATCTGTCTATCTATCTATCTATCTCACAGAAGTGAGTACACCCCTCACATTTTTGTAAATATTTTATTATATCTTTTCATGTGACAACACTGAAGAAAAGACACTTTGCCACAATGTAAAGTAGTGAGAGTACAGCTTGTATAACAGTGTAAATTTGCTGTCCCCTCAAAATAACTCAACACACAGCCATTAATGTCTAAACCATTGGCCACAAAAGTGAATACACCCCTAAGTGAAAATGTCCAAATTGGGCCCAAAGTGTCAATATTTTGTGTGGCCACCATTATTTTCCAGCACTGCCTTAACCCTCTTGAGCATGGAGTTCACCAGAGCTTCACAGGTTGCCACTGGAGTCCTTCTCCACTCCTCCATGACGACATCACGGAGCTGGTAAATGTTAGAGACCTTGCGCTCCTCCACCTTCCATTTGAGGATGCCCCACAGATGCTCAATAGGGTTTAGGTCTGGAGACATGCTTGGCCAGTCCATCACCTTTACCCTCAGCTTCTTTAGTAAGGCAGTGGTCGTCTTGGAGGTGTGTTTGGGTCATTATTATGTTGGAATACTGCCCTGCGGCCTAGTCTGCTTCAGTATGTCACAGTACATGTTGGCATTCATGGTTCCCTCAATGAACTGTAGCTCCCCAGTGCCGGCAGCACTCCCACCACCATGCTTGACTGTATTCAAGACACACTTGTCTTTGTACTCCTCACCTGGTTGCCGCCACACACGCTTGACACCATCTAAACCAAATAAGTTTATCTTGGTCTCATCAGACCACAGGACATCGTTCCAGTAATCCATGTCCTTAGTCTGCTTGTCTTCAGCAAACTGTTTGCGGGCTTTCTTGTGCATCATCTTTAGAAGAGGCTTCCTTCTGGGACGACGGCCATGCAAACCAATTTGATGCAGTGTGCGGCGTATGGTCTGAGCACTGACAGGCTGACCCCCCACCCCTTAAACCTCTGCAGCAATGCTGGCAGCACTCGTACGTCTATTTCCCAAACACAGCCTCTGTATATAACGCTGAGCATGTGCACTCAACTTCTTTGGTCGACCATGGCGAGGTCTGTTCTGAGTGGAACCTGTCCTGTTAAACCGCTGTATGGTCTTGGCCACCGTGCTGCAGCTCAGTTTCAGGGTCTTGGCAATCTTCTTATAGCCTACGCCATCTTTATGTAGAGCAACAATTCTTTTTTTCAGATCCTCAGAGTTCTTTGCCATGAGGTGCCATGTTGAACTTCCAGTGACCAGTATGGGAGAGAGCGATAACACCAAATTTAACACACCTGCTCCCCATTCACACCTGAGACCTTGTAACACTAACGAGTCACATGACAAAAATGTGAGCGGTGTACTCACTTTTGTGAGATACTCTATCTATCTATCTATCTATCTATCTATCTATCTATCTATCTATCACAAAGCCTAGCAACTAGCCTAGGACATGCTAACAATGTTAAATCATGTTAGCAATGGTAAAATATACAAGCAATGTGTTAATTCATGCTAGTAACATGCTAAATCATGCTAAAACATGCTAGCAATGTGTTAAATCATGTTCGGAATATGTTAAAACGTGTCAGCATTGTGCTAATTCATGAAAGAAAAATGCTAGCAACATGCTTAAACATGTTAGGAAATTAGCTAATTAAAGGTAAAAACATGTTAGCAATGTGTTAAATCATGCTAGCAGCATGTTACATCATGTTAGAAACATGTTAGCAATGTGCTAATTCGTGCTAACATGATTAATTCAAAGTATGATTAATTTAAAGGACATGAGACACCTTCAAACTTTAAGCTTTAAAACTTCTTTAAACTTCAAACATCAACATTTGTCTTGATCTAGTTACTACTGCATTTGGATGCATTATATATTAGATTCTAAGAAAATCTTTATTTTGTTCATAAGACCATTCTCAAATGCATTAAAATGCTAAATGGTGGGAGTTTGATTCAAACTGTACCATACAGTAACATAAGTATCCTAGCCACATGCACTCAATTAGAAATTTCACGAAAGAACAAATCCTACCAAGCCTGTTCAAGTGTTCAGACAATTGTGCTTGGGATGTTTCTTTATTCACTTAATTAGTGAAGCAGCCGCAGTCTCAATAGAGCCTAATGGGTGAATAATGATGGAGATTGAGTGTTTTCTGGTCGCTAAGGTAACAATCTGTAGACAGAAACAAGTGATGTTTCTTAGAAAGGAAATTAAACCAAAAGGCCCCTCAAGGCTGGACATAATGGTGATTTTATCAGTGCTAAGGGGTGTTCGAAGGCAAAGGCAATGTGAAAAAAACCCCCAAAAAAACCCAGTTTATTAATGAATGATAATAATTGGAAATATATACACAAGCGAAGAGTCTCGGGAGGGTCTCTAAGTCATACACTCCAAATTTCATGCAAAACAGATGACTAGTCTAGGGACAATTTGAAGTAGGATTTGCAGTAAATACAAAATGCCAGGAACAAAGAGCAATTTATAGAAAGAAATCATGTAACCAGTAGATTCAGGACAACTCAAGGATTCAGAATTTTTTTCAAATTTTATAATTTGTCCCTTTCCCACATTCTGTGTCCTCCATATTTTTTGAGGGAAAAAATGTGTGTTGTCCCAAACACAATCTCATACAGAGGCACTGTAGATGTTATTTTACAATGGACAGTTCTGACTCTAAATTATGACTGGGATGAGCCATGTTCAAAGCCATAGTAAAATGCAGGTTATGAGATTATTTTATATATATATATATATATACAGGTGCTGGTCATATAATTAGAATATCGTGAAAAAGTTCATTTTTTTTATTGTAAATTATTTTAAAAAATGAAACTTTCATATATTCTAGATTCCCTACATGTAAAGTAAAACATTTCAAAAGTTTTTTTTATTTTTTATTTGTTGATTAGAGCGTACAGCTCATGAAAGTCCAAAATCCAGTATCTCAAAATATTAGAATATTTACATTTGAGTTTCATTAAATGACCATCCCTACAGTATAAATTCCGGGTATCTTTTGTTCTTTGAAACCACACTAATGGGGAAGACTGCTGACTTGGCAATGGTCCAGGAGACAATCATTGACACCCTCCACAAAGAGAGTAAGTCACAGAAGGTCATTACTGAATGGGGTGGCTGTTTACAGTGTGTATATCAAAGCATATTAAATGCAAAGTTGACTGGAAGGAAGAAATTGGGTAGGCAAAGGTGCACAAGCAACAGGGATGACCGCAAGCTTGAGAATACTGTCAAGTAAAGCCAATTCAAACACTTGGGAGAGCTTCACAATGAGTAGAATGAAGCCGGAGTCAGCGCATCAAGAGTCACCACAGAGACAATGTCAGAAGCATCTTACCTGGGCTAAGGAGAAAAAGAACTGGACAGTGAACAGTGGTCGAAAGTCCTCTTTTCAGATAAAAGTAAATTTTGCATTTCATGTTGAAATCATGGTCCCAGAGTCTGAAGGAAGACTGGAGAGGCACAGAATCCAAGCTGCTTGAAGTCTAGTGTGAAGTTTCTGAAGTCAATAATGATTTGGGGGGGCCGTGACGTCTGCTGGTGTTGGTCCATTGTGTTTTATCAAGTGCAGAGTCAATGCAGCCATCTTCCAGGAGATTTTGGAGCACTTTATGCTTCCATCTGCTGACAAGCTTTATGGAGATGCTGATTTCCTTTTCCAGCAGGACTTTAGCACCTGCCCACAGTGCAAGAACCACTTCCAAGTGGTTTGCTGACCATGATATTACTGTGCTTTATTGGCCAGCCAATATGCCTGACCTGAATCTATGGGATATTTTCAAAAGAAAGATGAGAAACAGTTGATCCAACAATATACAGATGATCTGAAGGCTCAATAGTGCCTCAGCAGTGCCACAGGCTGATCACTTCCATGCCACACTTCACTGATGCTGTAATTTGTGCTAGGAGCAAGTCATTTGCTGTAATATGTCCTGCCGATCAAGTATTGAGTGCACAAAAGAACATACTTTAAAGAACTTGAACTTTTCTGTTTTGCAAATCCATTTTTTGATTGATCTTAGGAAATATTCTAATATTTTGAAATACTGGTTTTTGGACTTTCATGAGCTGTACGCTCTAATCATCAAAATTAAAAAAAAAAACTTTTGAAATGTTTTACTTTACATGTAGGGAATCTAGAATATATGAAAGTTTCATTTTTAAAAATAATTTATAATAAAAAAATGAACTTTTTGATGATATTCTAATTATATGACCAGCACCTGTGTGTGTGTGTATATATATATATATATATATATATATATATATATATATATATATGATATATAAAACATTATACAAGACATTGTAAATATTATCCACTTTGTATCATAACAACAACATTTAGTGGTGAATGCTTAATGGATCCATTTAGTAGATCTACTATTTAAGCTTCAAATTATGTCTGAAAAGGTTTATTGGACAGGTTTGATATACAACCCCAGTTCCAGAAAAGTTGGGACATTTTGTAAAATGCAATACATCCAGAATCTGTGGTTTGGTAATTTTCTTAAATCATATTTTATCTGACAAAAGTACAAAGGAAAAGGTATAAAAAGGGCATCTCAGTCTTTGCAAGCAAAGATGAGTCATGGCTCACCACTTTGAAAAAAAATCCCAGTGAAAAGATTCAGGGAATCCAGAGAAATCTGAGGCCATGTAGGGGCAAGGCAGGAAACCTTTGTTGAATGTGCGTGACCTTCGAGCCCTCGGTTGGCATTGTATGAGAAACTGTCATGCTGCTGTGTTAAATATTGCCACATGGGCTTAGGAGTATTTTGAAAAACCATTGTTACTTAACACAGACTGCCACTGAATCAAGAAATGCAACTTAAATCTCTGTTACGCAAGGAGAAAGCTATACATCAGTTCTATACAGAGATGCTGCCGAGTTCTGTTTTCTCCAAAAAACAGTGGAAATGTGTGCTGTGGTCAGATGAGTCCACGTTTCTGCTTGTTTTTGGAAAAAACGGACATTGAGTCCCAAAGATGAAAGGGACCATCCAGACTTTCATTAGCGACAGGTGCAAAAGCAAACATCGGTCATGGTATGGGGGTGCATCAGTGCAAACAGTATGGGTGACTTGCATGTGTGTGAAGGTACCATTGACATGAAGGAATATATTGGGATTGTACAGAGGCATATACTGTCATCAAGATGACATCTTCCCTGGGAAGCAAGACAATGGCAGGCCTAATTTATTATTATTATTATTACTGTAGAAGGGATGTGCTTCACTGGCTTGCCTGCAGTCCAGATCTGTCTCTTATTGAAAATGTATAGCACTTCATGAAAAGGAAAATCAGACGACGATGACCACAGACTGTTGAGCAGCTGTCTTGTATCAGGCGAGATTGGACTAAAATTCCACTTGCAAAACTGCAACAATTAGTATCCTCAGTTCTCAAATGTGGCTGCCACCCCAGCTCCACCACCACTTGAGCCCACAGCTCAGCGTGTAGCTGCCTGCAAGAACAGCAATGCAGCCTGCTTGTCAGACTACCAAAAAGAAACCGAAGAAGGTGACTTCAAATATCCCTGAGATGGGTGACCCAGGGATGGCAGAGGCTGTTCTTTGTCAGGTGTTGAGTGCACCGCTCCTTCTCCAGGTGGTGGGCCAGGAGGAGAATCTTTGGTTCCCCTTTATTTATTAGTCAGTGGTACCCAAGTTTTCAAAGAAGAACAGTTTCCACGTTCCCATGGGTCCCCTGCGGCCTGGATATGATGGACACAAGCCTCTTGCCTAATCATATCCGGCCACAGCACACTCAGAACTTTGCACACTCAGAACTCCACACAGTTCAGCGTGGCGTTTTCCGAGGACGCAAAGCTTCTTCACCTGCTACCGGCCATTCCACTTGAGATTCACAGAGAGAGATAAGTGTTCCAGCACACCCACAGCTACAAGATTGAGACACAGAGCTGTGTCCATTTTTGGCCAGTGCCCCGCATCACCGCCCTACCGCAGGTATGTCAAACACAGTTGTTCCTCTGATATCTCTGGCATGGAGTTTGGGAGCCTGGTTAGAACTTCCCAATACGAAGAACTCAATAGAGCCTGTACTTCCAGCCAAGATGAAGACAGGGTTTTACAGCCCTTCATCTTACTAAAAAAAAGATGGTGGGATGCGACTGATTCAAGATCTGTGAGTTTTGAATCGGGCCCTGCATATGCTCCCATTCAAGATGTTGACACAGAAGTGCATTTTAACATGGATTCACCAACAGGATTGGTTTGTGGCGATAGACCTGAAGGATGCGTACTTTCATGTCTCGATCTTGCCTCAACACACACTGTTTCTTCGGTTTGCCTTCGAAGGTCAGGCATACCAGTACAAGGTCCTCCCCTTCAGGCTGTCCCTGTTACCTCGGGTCTTCATGAAGGTCGCAGACCTTGCCCTTGCCCTGTTAAGGGAAGTGGGTATTTGCATTCTTAATTGCCATGACGACTGGCTGATTCTAGCTCACTCTCGAGATTTATTGTGTGCTCACAAGGACCTGGTGCTCAGACACCTCAGTCAGTTAGGGCTTCAGGTCAATGGTGAAAAGAGCAAGATCTCCCCAGTGCAAAGCATCTTTGGACTTTGTCACTATGACAGCATGTCTCATGAACAAGCATGCCCAATCGTTGCTGAACTGCCTGAAGTCATTCAGGGGGAAGACAACGGTTCCACTAAAACAATTTCACAGACTCCTGGGGTATATGGCATCCCCTGTGGCAGTTACGTTATTCGGATTTATCCATATGAGACCGCTTCAGCACTGCCTTCAGAATTGAGTCGCTGTTCAGCCCTTGCATGGAGCTTGCATTTCTACAGGCAGTGGTTCCCTTAGAACAAGCATCCAGGTATGTTGTGGTCACAACAGATGCGTCCAAGACAGGCTGGGGTGCCGTATGCAATGGGTACGCAACTTTGGGCTCCTGGACAGGACCTCAGCTATAATATATCAATTGCTTAGAGTTGCTGGCAGTACTGCTGCCCCTGCAGAGGTTTCAGCCATTGGTCCAGGGCAACCACATTTTGATCCAGACGGACAATACCACGACGGTACGTACATAATCTGTTAAGGTGGCGTACTCTCGCATCGCAACTCACCCGCCATCTCCTTCTCTGGAGTCAGCAGCGACTGAAGTTGGGCAACGGACGTTGTGCAAGGTCAGGGAGGACGAAGAGCAAGTCTTGATAGTTGCACCATATTGGCCCAACCGGACTTGGTTCTCTGAGCTCATGCTTCTAACAACAGCCCCTCCCTGGCGAATTCCCCTGAGGAAGGACCTTCTTTCTCAGGGACAGAGCACAATTTGGCACCCATGCCCAGACCTCTGGAACCTCCATGTCTGGACCCTGGATGGGACGGAAGACTTGAGTGGTCTCCATCATTGATAGACATCATTACTCAGGCTAGAGCCCCTAATTGGTGTGCTTCCCATAGGGAAGTGCTTTCCTTCCTGCAGGAGAAGTTGGAGGGTCAGCTGTCCCCTTCCACCCTAAAAGTGTATGTGGCCGCCATAGCGGCACATCATGATGCAGTGGATGGTAAGTCATTAGGGAAGCACAACCTGATTATCAGGTTCCTCAGAGGCACCAGGAGATTGAATTCTCCTAGGCCACGCCTTATTCTCTTATGGAATATCTTTGTGGTCTTGCTGGGCCTACAAAGGGCTCCTTTTGAGCCGTTGCATTTAGTAGAGCTAAGTGTCCTCTCTTTGAAAACGACAGCCCTGACCATGCTCACTTTCATTAAAATGGTTGATGACATTCAGGCATTCTCTGTCAGCAAAACGTGCCTTGAGTTCACACTCTCATGTAATCCTTGAGATGAGGCAGACTCAGCTTTATCATTGCTGTGTCCAGTACACACTTTGTGCATTTATCTGGACTGCACGCAGAGCTTCAGGAGCTCTCAGCAGCTCTTGGTCTGTTTTGGGGGAAAGCAGAAGGGGAAGGCTGTCTCCAAAAAGAGACTGGCCCACTGGATAGTGGATGTTATAGCCTTGGCTTGTCAGGCACAGGGGAATGTGCCATGCCCCTGTGGAGTTCGAGCACATCTGCAGAGCGGCAGGTTTTACAGTCTCCTGGTTGAGCCAGTTTCATCCCGTGTGTTGTCAGGTACATGCCGGTAAAACTGCGGGACGACTGGCCGGGTGCTCTGTTTGCACAAAGCGTCTTTCCCCTCCATGAGGCGATATTGTCCACTGTTCGTCCATGTGAGTTCCTAGACCGGCGAACCCTGGATGTATCTTCATCTTAGCACGCTTCGGCAGCCAAATTCGGCAGAGGAAATTGATGTCAGGCCCAGTACTTGTGTATACATTGTTGGGTCAGCCATGTACTGGAGCTAGGTGCACCATATGTAGTGATTCCTTGGCAGTAATTCCATATGTGTATTGTCCACGATACTGTTTCCCTGTCGGTAAACCCATGTCTTCCCCTAGGCCTAAAAAAAAAAAAAAAAAAATCAAAGAACAGAAAAGGTCAAGGATCAGGTCAAATCATGCTAGAAACATGTTAGCAACATGTTAAATTATGTTAGAAGCATGCTAGCAAGATGCTAAAACATGTTAGCAATGTGTTAAATCTTGCTAGAAACATGCTAGCAATGTGCTAATTCCTTCTAAAAACATTGGGTAAAAACCACTGTAAGGCACGGCCTCCTGTAGCTTATAGCTCTTTACTAATTTTGTTTGTATAGGGATATGATGACTATTATGTTGGGAAAAAAAATCCATTAGTTTCAATCTTACAGTTTCTGTAAAGGTGACATTTTTGAAAAGCAAGCAGCTGAGAGTGTTTGGTCACTTCAGTGTCTCATCTACAGGGGTGCAGAGCTGCTAAACCCCCATTGAATAGCAGCAGCTACGGCTGGGCCATTCCCGGCCTGCGCTGGGTCACAGGGAAGGAGCGTCTGTTCCCTGTTACCTCCGGCCGCAGCTCCAACCCAGAGAAAGACGCAGAGGAGATGGAAGAGCCATCTGATGATGTAAGACCAATGTGTTTATGCCTGTTTCAATGTCAGGCTTTGTCATCTTTGACTTGAAAATTCAAATGAAAATTTAGTCATTACAATTTCGTTTAATTGCTTTGGTGCAATTTTCACAAGCAAGTGGTGCATCATCAAAACTCTTTGTCTTACAACAGATCATCAAAAATTACTGTAACTCACCCTTCATCTGAAAGGACAACTACAATATATTCAGTCATATAATACAGTGACGAACATGTGAAACTCTGTTCTAGCACGAAACCTTATAGCTGTATTGTATCTTCTTCGCACCTTTTGATAACACTGAATAGATACTACGAACATGTAAGTGTTTTTTTTTTTTTTTTTTGGAAGCAACAACTATAGCTTGTATTGCTGTAACATCTTTATTCCAGCAACAAGGCTGTTTTGAAACGTGTATCTTGCATTACTTGCTACTGAATTAACTTTTTGTTAAAAATATTAAATTCCAGGGTTATTATAGTCAATTTAAACTAAAACTATTAAAGAAAAAAACATTTTTGTTACTTAAAATAAAATATTAGAAAACAACATATCTCATTTTAATTTAGTTTAACTTGATGTACTAACATAACCGAAACTAAAACTGAAATAATAATAAAAAAGAAACATGGACATATTTTTTTTTTTTTAAAAAGTAATAGAAATGGGGAAAACACACAACTAAGTTACTAAAAGTTTAAAATTAAAATTAAAATGGAAAATATTAAAATAAAAACTAATTCAAAATATTAATAAAAAACTACAATAGTATCAATGATCCTAAAATAATACTGACTAAATTGAAAGAAGAACATATTATTCTGTTCTGGTGATTAAACCAAATGTTCTCGATTCATGTTACATTGTGTTTTGAAACAATTATTATGTGGGGGAAAAAAAAAAAAAAAAAGTATAACTGTAAAGCAGGAGAGCAGGTTTTGAAAGAATGATTAATAGTCTTACAAGTCTGAACAGTTTGGATTTTTGTACTAAGAATTTTGAAAATATACACCTTACGTGTGAAAATAGTATCAAAGCAAATAAAAAACACCATTATGTTGTTATTTTCTCTGTGGAGCATCTGTTCCATGACATTTTTCTATAAATTCATGGGTACAATAGAAAGTGATCTAGAGGCTGGTTTATGCTGTTCCATGTAGAATGATATATATTATGATACTATATTATGATACTGAGTGAATACCATACTCCTTTACCATGGTATTTACACTTGAAAACACTCACTGTTCTTCTCCATCAGTACAGTTTGGGTCGTTTCTCAGAGCTGGAGGGAGCGGGACGCAGACCAAAGCCTCAGTGGGGAGAGAACGGCCATGACAGGAAGCTGCAGAGATACAGAACCCAGCGCCTGCCGACCCATCTCCACCGAGACACGACCCATGACCCAGAATGCCACACCGGCTCAGAGAAGCTCAGCCATCTGGCTGTGTCCGATCGGCCCTGCCTCCACAAATCACTCATTTCACACGTGCCATTAAGAGTAAGAAGACAGACAATGAATCAGCAGCAGAACAATTTGCAATAACTAGTGCTGCCATTGGCCACACACAGTACACATTATAGTGTTGATATGTTTATCACTATGTCTGTTGATAGTGGCGTCCATATTTTGGTGTTTTTGAGGGGGCACCAGTGACAGTTCTGGCACTTTTTCTGAGAGTCATGATAGTCTAGTGTAGTAGTTTTATAGTATGCGTTAGAGCTGGGTTCAAATAATGATATAATATACATTTTATAATGAACCAAGCTAAAGTGCAAGTGCCAGTGATGTACGGAATCGACTTTTTGATTACAATTGGAAAAACCCTACCCCAAATTGAAATAACTATTACTTATAATAAAACTTCATTGTAATAATTACTGCAATGTCTTCAGACTATGATTATGAACCAAAGCGAGAACATACATGCCTATACTGTCACTATTCCATGATTTTATACATCATAGGGATATAACTTATAATATCAGAAGAATATTATAAGTCCTGCATTAATTCAGTCTTCCATATATTCTGTTGCTTATAGAAACAAATGAATGTAAATCATCTGCACCTTAACGCACCGCATCTGCGACACAATTTCCTAGTGCACATCATTTTCACAAAAGGCTGACATTTAAATGGACATATAATGCATATCTCATTAAATGCTAAAACTGTTCAGTTTTGTTGTCTTGACAGATTAATATTTTCTAAAATTTTTGTCTGATTCCGCTAGCCACCAAATGCAAAGACTCCTTTGTTTCACACAAATGACGTAGGCTAAATAACGTTTTGGCTTCAAAACAGCGAATTTCAACAAAAGGAGACATTGTTAATTTTGCACCTACAACAATCATGGAACTTATCAACTTTTTTGTCTTTTGAAGTTGCATTTAAATTCCATTTGGCAAAATCTTGATCCCATCTTTATAAATCATGCAGAACAGATTCAAACCAAACGGTTCAGCACACACAGAAATCATTCCCGCATTTACATGCAGTTGTCAGTCCCAAAACTTTGTGGTGTGTATTGGGGCAATAAGTTTCTATTAACTGCAGATGGATTAAATATGTATGCTGTTAAATTTACTTAACACAATGATCTAATTTGACATTCCGACTAGTTCCATCTGTTCTGCATGATTTATAAATCATGGATAATCACGTTAGTCACGTTAGTCAGGATAACGACACCAACAACAATGGAGGTGAACTCATGAATCGGTAAATGATGGAGAAAGTAATGTTAAGGGCTGTATATCCATATAGAAACACATTCATAGGTCTGCACAAAAGTGACCTCTATGAAACATTTAATATGTGAATTCCATGTCAAACTAGGCTATTGGAGGATTGGAGGAGGGTGATGAATAGGAAAAACACAAAGTAGGAGACACTCATTTAATATAAGCTCACTTAAATCGCCTGCCCATCCAGTCTTAAAGGCACAGTATGTAAGTTTTGCCGTAGTCTGATGACGCCGTGAATGAGTGTGGAATCATGGGAGTTGTCGTCTCCACCTCCACAGCTGATGGAAAGCAATCTGATGGGACTCAGGCAGAAATAGTGTTCATGGATGAGCTAAAGTATTAAAGTTTTATTAATGTTATTGTGGTATGAAGCAGGGCAGGGCCGAGAGGCCGGGATGTTTTACATTGCTGTTTTTATAATGCTTATATGCCACAGTTGGCTGCTGCCACTCCTTTCTTTTTATTGTTGTCACAATGGTGTTGCACAAACACATGAAAATGAGGAAGAAATCCAAGAACAGAGTTTTAATTATAATAATCCAAAATGCCACAGTAACAGAATGTAGAACGTAAACAGACTGTCTCAAATGAGACCGGACACTGAACACAGAAAAAAGGATGAACTTAAGTAGTGACACAAACAAGGTAAATTAACCATACATCTGAAAACAACAAACTAATCATGTCAGTAACCATGGTAACTAAAGAGTGGCGGGAAATTCAAACACGTGACTGAAACTGAGATGAAACTAAAAGTCCATGAAAACGAAACTAAGAACAAACACGTCTGAACATTTGTAACATAACGCCCCCTCCCGGAAGGTGAAGAGGAGAAGGAGGTGGCGAAGGGATGGTGAGAGCAGGCAGACAGAGGGACCGAGAAGACCAGGGAGGAGCCAATGGGTGAAGCAGCCAGGTAGCGATGACGGGAGGAATGGCCCAGAGCTCAGCCATGACAATAGCCCACGGTGGAGTCGATGGTGGGAGGAGCCACGATGGTGATGTAGCATCTGAGGGATGACCAACGGAGAAGGAGCTGATGGATCCCAGAGCACAGACGAAGAGCCGATGGTACTGAACGACACCACTGGCACTGGAAACCTAGACAGAGTCAAGGCGATGAGCGTCTGAGGCGGAGCCAGAGTGCTCAAGGACTGAGGTGGAGCCAGTGTGACAGAGGACAGAGGCGGAGCCAGAGGAAAGGAGGAACCCGCTGCAGGTGGAGGGAATGAGTGCAGTAGTAGGCTCGTAAGTCCATGGCGAAAGTAGAGTGACGACTGACCAAGGTGGGACGAGGGAACCCGGTGAAGCCACAAGGTCGAGAGCCTCTGGTGGAGCAGAGGGTGGGAAGAGCCAACACGGAGCCGATAGGTCATTGGGCCGAGGTGGAGCGAAGGGATCAGAGGCCGGAGGTGGAGGCAAAGGATCCTCTCGCTCAAACGAGGCTGGTTTTTGCCCAACATGAGGCTTCACATTGCTGCAAGGCATCACCGGGGAAGACGAAGGGCTGCAGGTATCCAGCTGAAGCGGGGCTAAAGGACTGGCTGAGCTGTGCGGTGAGGGTGAGAGATGGCAGCTTGATGGGATCAATGGTGATAATTCAAAATCCATACAGGTCGACAAAAAAGTTTCGATGCTGGCTTGAAACAGCGATGATGAAGAAGAAACTATTAATTCTGGGTGGGATAGTGTGGGAGGCAATGTCTCAATGTCCCATCTTATCAGCCGGTCCTCCGTGTCCACTTCCACCATAATTCCCTCTGCTGCTGATGTCGCTGACTCACACCCCTGGTCAGACTCATTCTGGGGCTTCGTCGGGCTCTGGCACACTCATTGTGGCGGGCAGACACTCTCCGTTTGTGGGGGGCTCTAGTGAAGTCTCCGTGGTCGAGGGTGGTGGTGAGCTGGTCTGTGGGTCTGGCTGTGTCCTGGATTGGGAATAGACACTGTCCAGAAAACTGATGATGGCCTCCCTCCAATCTAGACCTGAGGAGGGAGGTCTGGGAGGTCTACAGGATGGTGTTAGTTAGCCCTGATTTAATGGTCTCATCGTCAAGACTTGTCTTCATGGCAAGATGTGGAAACACTCTGCATAGTTCAAAAAAGTTAAGCCACTATGGGCTAAAGCAGCCAATTGCGCTGTGTAATCCATATCGTTGTCCAGTCTTCTGTCACGATGGTGTTGCACAAACACATGAAGATGAGGAAGAAGTTTTAATAATAATAATCCAAAATGCCTAAAAATACCAAAACAGAATGTAGAAAGCAAACACTTTCTCAGATGAGACTGGACACTGAACTCAGGAAAAGGACGAATTTAAGTAGTGACGCAAAACAAGGAAAATTAATGATACACAGCTGAAAACAACTAATCATGTCAGTAACAATGGTAACTAAAGAGTGGCAGAAAATTCAAACAAAGGAACACTTGTGACTGATGAAAGTCCATGAAAATGAAACTAAGAACAAACAAGACTGAACATTTGTAACAGTTGTTTGTGTTATTTATTATGTTATGTTTACCATTCGCCTCCTTCTTCCCTGAACTTGAACTTAGTTACAGTTACATTTGATCACATACATTCACATGATTTTATTTCATTCTAATAAAAAAACAGCGAGTGCTGAATTACTACTCATACAGGTCAGTTTATCTGACGAATTGAAATTGTGGGGTAACACAGCACTGTTTTACTTGGTAAAAACAATCATACTAAAAATACATTTGAATGTGTTGAAAGTTGTTTTTACATTATTTTGTGCGTTCGCGTGGTGACTGGTATGACGGATTACACTGCAGTAAGCTAGATCGATATTAGAATATCATAGTAAAACCTGGATGACTTGTGTTGTTAAATGGCATGCAATTATTTTTAAAATATATTGTATGGTGGACAAAATGCTGTATTACTGTTAATACAAATAAAGCTCTTTCTGATTATGCTATGTTAACCACTTGGTACAGACATGTTACTCGCTGTAAATCAAGAAAACAAGAGAGCAGCAGCAGTTCGTATCCTCCTCCTCTCACAGGGGGAACAGTCCCTAGAGAGGCACACTTGGGCGTTCTTAGACTTATAGCATTTTGTGCAGTAAGAAGACGACTGGATGTGTGTGTTTTTCCGGGCTGGCCTCAACGCTAAGATGTAAGCTGGGAGACGGACCTTTAGGAACATTTAAGGAGCACATGAATTTCGTACTCCTCCACAATGTTTCCCTCTTGACCATCTGCGAGAGTGAGGAGGATAACAGCGCCCCATCCACAGCCACCACCTCAGCGATCAACAAGCCCGGAACTGGAGCCCACCATGAGAACAATGCCAGTGACAAGGACTGGGCCATATATCATCCCAGAGCCCGAAGTAACGTCTGACCAGGTGCGTGAGCTGGCAACAATGACTGTTCAAGAGGGATTACTGCTGGTGTATGAGGGGATGAAGTGGAGCCCTACCCCCCCTACTATGGCGGAGAATGGAGCGCTGATTATTTTCAAGGAATGTAAGGAATTCCTCATGCCTGTTTTGCTGTGCACTGAACCGGTTTCATCAACCAGCACCGAATTGTTAGAGTTTGTGTTCCCGCTCTTCCTCCCACTCCCACCTTCTCTGCCTGTTCAGAGTAAATCCAGTGAACTGTCCCAGAAAATCCTGGCTTTCCTGTATCATTCAAGGAGGCCAGATTTAGACCGTTTATGTGTCCAGTATCAGCCATGAAGGCCATTTTGTAAACCCTTACCTGCACTGCCCAGTCCTTCAACCCTCTCCTCAATGTCTCACATCAGCCCTCTGTCTCCTCTCACAAAGCTGGTCCATCACATCGTGGATCCGCCTCGGACTGTTAGCTCGCCATCTCAGCCATTGGGCAAGACCACCTCGCCCTGTGGAGCAGACCGCTCCTCCCTCGGCTCCACCTGAGACCATCATCCCTACAGCTCCAACGGGTTTTCTCATCCCTCTGGCTCCACCTTGGTCAGTTGTTTCTCTTCCTGCACCATGGACTTTCAGGTCTTCAGCTGTGCTTTGTCCCTCCACTCCTTCGGCTCTGACGGGCTCCTCCTTCCTTCCAGTTCCACCTTGGTTGGTCCTCGGTCAGTCCTCCTTTGCCTGAGTCCTCCGACACCCTGCGGCTCTGCCCTGCCCTCTAGGACCTTCTGTGTCACCCAGTCCCTTCAGTTTTTCTTCTCTATGCCTGGGTCTCCACTGCCAGCAGCTCCATCCAGCAGCTCCAGAAGGTCCATCGTCGCCCTGGTTCTAGCTTCCAAGCCTCCACCATGGCTCCTTCCTCCCTCAACTCTGCCCTGGCCCTGCCTGCCCGCTGTTCCTGCTCTTCGTCCCCCATCTAAGCCCCCTCCCACCCACCTCTGTTTTGTATTTTGGTTTTTGACTCTTAAGGACTATGGGTGTTTCATGTCTGTTTAGGTGGGCTTTGCACACGTTTAGTTCTGTTTCCTGTGTTTCTGTTACTTATTATGGTTTCTCATAGTTTATTTTTTATGCACCTGTTGTTCATTTTGTTGTTTGGTTTGTCTGTGTATTTAAGCTCTGGGTTTCTTTTAGTTCATTGTCAATTCTCGTCGTGTGTTTAGTGGTTGTTTTGTTTCATAGTGTTCTTAGTGTTTTGAGTTGTGTTAAATAAATATCCACACTGCTGCGAATAGATCCTTTCTCACCTTTGTTTCAACCGGAATGTGACATGCAGACTTATGCAGTTAGTTATTCCATGTTTTTCTTTATTTATTTTCTTTTATCTTTGGTTTTCAGTGGCATTGCATAGGTTGTAATTTGTATATTAAATGCTCAAAAGCTCTGATATGATTTATCTCTATTTCAATTTTTAGATCATAAAAACCAGCTGTTTTAACAGGCATGTGTAGACTTTTTATATCCACTGTATGTAAGATTGTATTAGTATAAGGTGAGGTAGGCGATTCTGCTCTAATTCATTATTATTATAGGAGTTTGACTATTTGGGTGATGGTGTTTTCTGTCCCTCCAGCTACAGATCAAAGTGAACGGACAGAGAGGAGGATTGGGAATCTGTATTGCGGGAGGGAAAGGCTCCTTGCCGTACAAAGAGAATGATGAGGTACGCCTTATCTTCCTGTAGCTCCACCGCCTGAATCTCATTACATCCTATTACTATCATACTCCAGTGGGTCTATTTACAATAAAATATACACATGGACCTGAATACTAACGCTGAATACTAACATCCAGCCAGTAATTTGACTGATGATATGACTGTGTGTGATTTGCTTCCTCCATAACTAGTTATTTCCTTCTGTGCGCTGATTGATTTGTTTTCTTCGTGTCAGGGTGTTTTCATCTCCAGAGTGTCTAAAGGTGGCCCAGCGGAGAAGGCCGGGCTTCATGTTGCGGATAGAGTGTTGGAGGTAAAATCAGTGTATTATAATTTATGTACCATTTTTTTAACGATACATTGATTTAAAGACTAATTGGGGAGCGTGGTTACAACTGGGGATACTTGATACTTCAAAGGTACAATTAATTGCTGTTTTTTGTATGTGTGATTTTATCAATGGCTGGCCTATACTTGACTCTGCATATTAAGCTAGAACAAGATAAAGCATTTTGATGTCAAACAAAATTCCACACTTCACGTAATTACTGAAGCACTGGTTACATTTGGTTCAGTGGCTATCAGCTGGTTTTATTTCAGGACCCAGGTTTCACAAGTGACCAAACTCAGTAAAAAATTGTTTATCATACAGAAGTGAACAAGTGAAATAGAACTGTAAAAATATATCCATATTGTCATGACCTGTGCAGGCCCAACTGTATGCAAAATGAGTTTATCATTTACATGCCTTTTTGAGGCATGGCAGTTTAAACGGTTAAACTGATTTGACTGATTTTATTTACCTATTTAATTTATATCTGTCATGCATATTTTTAGTTTGTTTTTTATGGACTTTAATGCTGTCCGAAATCATGTACTGTAGGCACTACTAGGTACTACATTTGAATTTGAATTTACTTCCCGACCGTTAAAAAAGTACGCTCTATATAGTATGAATATGGGTAGTGTGAATGAAATTCGGACATACTACATCCACCATGTTGTTACTGTCATGTGACCTACCAGCGTCAGTTGTGTCGCTTCACTTCCATTCATAAATCCCCTCCCGTGGCCTCATGGGATAGTAAAGTGTCTATCGAATGCGGTCATCTTGTCTATTGTTTTTCGAATACTATGCATTCGGACATACTACTCTTTTGGCATACTGTTTTTCTAATACTATATAGTAGGGAAGTATTGGATTTCAGATGCAGCTTTAGTTTGTTTCTCATTATTTCCTGTGTTTCCCTTGTCATGGTTTCTAGCTTGTGTTCATTTGTTGTCATGGTGACTCATTGTTTCTGTGATTTGTTCCACCTGTTCCTTATTTAGATCATTAGTTACATTTGTTTATTTTGCTCTTGTTTTCATGGATCTGTGTTAACAGGGATCATTTTAACAATGTTGTCAACTGTACGTGAAAAAATGCAAATGAAAAACATTTCCATTTTTTAGTACATTGTTGTTGTGTAAATGTACCCTTAGTTTGTCTTTGTCTGGTGTTGATTTTGTTTTTTAGTACACACTACTGTGCTTATTTTCCCTTTGTAGATTATACTTTTTTGTTTTGTATTTTGAAAATTAAAGTAATTGCTTTAAATTTGGTCCGCTTTGCCTCTTGTTGTCTTCCTGCCTGGCAAGATGTTACAGTATCTTTATTCTATCATATTTATTTGTCCTATTTCTTTGTTCTTATTTTATTACTGACTGTTTACTTGTCTCCAATAAGTTTGGATGGCATTAGTTATTGCCATGGTATAATAACCGAGAATGTAACAATCTATAATAATCTAAAATTCTAGTCTCTTGTCTTGCATACGGCAACAAATAATTCATCTAACCACACTTTGTGGTCAGTACAAACCATGTTTATCATTGCAAATAGAGTTAGCATGAACACTATTTGGTTAGATTCTACCAAATTACAAATGAATTTTGGCCAAAAATTTAACTTGATTGGTTGAACAGCCTTTGAACAATGAAAGTATGCATGCATTGTATATGTCAGGGGTTCCCAAACACATTCCTGGAGCCTCCCCAGCACTGCACATTTTGCATGTCTCCTTTGTCTGACACACCCATTTCAGGTCTTGGAGTCTCGACTAATGAGCTGATGATCTGAATCAGGTGTGTTTGATTAAGGAGACATGGAAAACATGCAGTGTTGGGGAGGCTCCAGGAATGTGTTTGGGAACCCCTGGTATATGTGTTTCTCCTGCTGCATGACCCTGTTACAGTTGTTTCTCCGATGGCCATTGGAGGGCATCATCACACAGATGCTGTGACCCCATAAGCCTTAAAGCAACAGACAATCAAGCAGCATTGGGAGGGGAGTATTTAGACATGCAAGCCACACTTAAAAATCGTATCGATGTCATTGCATTAGATAAAATATCAAAGCATAATATATTTTAAAGAAATATAGCACAAACACTTTTTTAAACAAATTATTTCATAAAAAGAAGTTTGTTACATGCTAAAACAATATATTTAGTGTTCAAAAATGAAGACAAAATCGATTTGAATAATTCATCTTGTTCATAGTTAGGACACCTGTTGAGGGGAAACTGACTTCATACTGCCATTAAAATCACCTTAATGCCCTGTTGTTGGTTGTTAGTCATTTAAAAGTTAAGTGAAGTTAGTTCAAAGAAAAGCTCTAGCATCATTCCTCAAGGATGAGTTGTGCTGCAGCTGACATGTTAAGGTAATTCTCTTATCCTAAGTTTAATATGCAGTGACAACTAGAAGTCATAAGCCATAGGTTTATTTCCCTGAAAATTTTTGATGCTGTGGCTCTGTGGTGCTTTCAACACACAATCCCAAACCATTTAGTAGCGAGTCTAGCGACTATCCTGAGATGTGACATCATAGGCAGCAGACAAGGGAGGGAAAAAACATGCCGATTTTCCGCTGTCGAGCCGAAAAGTTCTAAGAACTGTAAGGATTGGTTCCAGTTATATTTCCACTTGAGCTTGGTTCTGCATGGCACGATTACAAACCATTCTTGGCCCAGAATTCTTAGCACGGTTGACCGTACCGTACTATACCGTGCTGGTAGAATGCGTGTAGTGACATCGCCACTCAGGATTGGTCTGTTGCCTGGCTACCAGTTTCTCTGTAGCTGGCCAAGTGTGCTGTTTGAATGACATAAACAAGTTAAAAGAAATATCTGATTATCTGTCATAAAGCAGTCGCTATTTACATCTCATACCGTTGTAATATAATGCATTACCAAGAAAATGACTCATCCATTTGTATTACATCCCAAAGAGCTCCGTTATCAGCCCCACAATGGAAAAATAAAAACCAGCTGGGCTGGATTGGCAAGGAATTAGAGCATTTGGGCCTGGCGGTGGAAAAGTGGCTATAAACAAGTCTTTCATGCTGTTTAGAGCTCTCTAAAAATGAGCTCTGATAAAACATCTACTATAATAGACGGAGAATTCTGGGATTTATGTGCTTTCAAAAGTGGGCTGACTCCCACAACTGACCAGCAAAACCTTGACCTACTGGGACAGCCCTTTTTTTTTTTCATTCTACAAATGGCAGGTGGACAAATCTTTGGAAAACCTGTTTGAAAACAGTCATTTTCTCCACAATTCCATTTGGTTATACTCATGGTGCAAAAAATTACATACTTCCTCTTGAAGATCCCAGGTCATTTCCTCATATAAATGGTGGACATTTTCTCATTCCTTGGCATTTGTCACCTGTTCTGCCTCTTTCCATCAATTCACTGCAGCTCATTTCTGATTCTTGCCACCAGGTCAATGGCCAAGACATGCAGGAGGTCAGTCACCATGAGGCTGTCAGCGTCCTGAGGAATGCTGGCAGCTGCATAAAAATGAAAGTGCTACGGGAGAGATGTGTGCCCGTGGAGCCGCGAGAGCACGAGAGGTCTGACACCATGGAGACGGACCCCCAGGTCAGCCAAGAGTGGGATGTTACCTTGAGCAATAACAGATCAAGTGGCCCACAATCCTCCGCTGATCCCATGCCAGAATGCAGCCCATTGACCAACAGGATAGAAGCTACGGTCTGCAACGGAAACGGACCGGTAGGCTCGAGTGCTGACATTATAAAGAGAGAGAGAGCCTTAGCAGTTCTGTTATATTCCACCACAGAGGAATAGAAGCAAATAAATGATCTGAAATAGAATTTGAATAAGTTAGGCCTACTGAAATACAAGATTTTTTTTATTATTAAAATCAATAATCATAGTTTTAGAAATGTGATGCTTATTTTCCAGTTTTCCTCTTGACGCTTTTCATGTTATTTTGTCAGAATGAACAGGATTTACGGCCAATGAAAGACATGGAGACCTTCAAAAACAATGCCCTACAGGTTGTGAAAAACACCATGACGGTACGTGTGGAGGATAGTAAGCGTTTCTGTGCGCTTTTAGTGTGCATGCTTGTTTTTTAACAATATCTCAGGAATGCATTTTATCAACATTCTGTCGTTCATTCTGATGCATAATAAAACATTCCTGTCCTGTTTTCTTTTCATTCAGTCTTGGTGAATAAATATTCCTCTAAATATACCTCTGATATCTTAATAAAAACAAATCGGTGATTCTCATTATTTAATTTCCTCTCTGTATACACAATTGCAGATATTCCCTGGTAAGATCTCAGATCTCATCTTATTTTCCAGGACAATTACAATTCCGCTTCTGTGATCCATTTATTTAGTTTTGAAGTTGCCATTAAATAGAAGTTGTGATCGTCTTTTCTTCCCTATTGTGACATATAACTGCATGAAATGACTTCTCAAACAAGAAAATAGGGCCAAGTAGGGCGGGACTTGGTTTTGTCCATCGGAAATTGATTGGATCATTGGATTGCTGTTATTTGCTAATTGTTTCGATCTCATGTGAATGACATGATGCTGGAGGCCACATAAAAATAGAGATGTGCACTGATAAAACGTTTAAAAATGATTTTAATTCAAACAAAATATTCCATTAAAAAAATATTCCATTAAAAAAAAAAAAAGAATTTTCAATTTTAATTTCATGGTGACTTCAAGGATGATGATTAAAGTGTTAGTTCACCCAAAAATGAAATTTCTGTCATTAATTACTCACCCTCATGTCGTTCTACACCCGTAAGACCTTTGTTCATCTTCAGAACACAAATTAAGATATTTTTGATAAAATCCGATGGCTCAGTGAGGCCTCCATTGACAGCATGATGATTAACACTTTCAATGCCCAGAAAGCTACTAAAGACATATTTAAAACAGATCATGTGAGTACAGTGGTCCAACGTTAATGTTATGAAGCGACGAGAATACTTTGTGTGCCAAGAAAACAAAAAAATGACTTTATTCAACAATATCTAGTGATGGGTGATTTCAAAACACTGCTTCATGTAGCTTCGAAGCTTTACCAATCTTTTGTTTCGAATCAGTGGTCCGGAGCGTGCATCAAAGTGCCAAAGTCACGTGAACCACTGAAACTTCAAATTGTTTCGAAACACTTATGATGTAACAAAGCTTCAGTTACTGAAATAACGTGACTGGAAACTGATTTGAAATTAGTTTTATGATGGGGAAAAATAGGACAGGAGTAAAAATTATATTTCAATGTTTTTGCGTTCCCCTGATAAACTTTTCATTTGCTTGCAAAACTAGAACAAAACTGTCACGTCTGTCTAGATTTTGTCCTTGTTTTGTGTTTAGTTTTTTTTATTGTCATGTCTTTTATTTTGAACTTTCTTCATATGCTGTGTCCAAATTCACCTACTTATACTACGCCCTAAAAGTATGTGCTCTTTTTATGAAGAAAAAGTACATACTTTTGAGTGTGCAGCAGAAAAGTAGACATGCTTTGGGACATACTATCACGTCATAAAATTGTCTTTAACGGTTGCTCTCTGTCGCTTAGTTACACACATCCTATCACCATAAACTGGCCTGTCAATCATCTTGTCACAGTTAACATCCGCCACATTTCATTTCATTTAATGTCCTACCGGAGGAGAAATGCAGCAGCACGTTGATCTGCCAGTCACTGTTTTTTCATGCAGGGAGACTCATATTTATATATTGATGCATTTAAAAGGTAATGGCCAAACAATTTTTAAAAAAGTTCACATTGTTGTTGCAGATGAAATATAACACGGATAACATTAAATTAATATTTTTTTTTATCAGCTTAAATATTGATTATTAGTCACTCAAACCCCTTTATCTAAACCTCTCTACTTAACTGTTGGTCACACAAATCTGCCATGTTTTGTAGTTTTTTAACACTTTTTATTCATGTTTGTAGCTCTGAACCGAATCCTCCTCCAAAACGCAATGGGTTATGGGTAATATTAGCCGTTGTAGTGTGCACGGATCCACACTCCGAAAATCTACCAGAAATAGTAGACCATCCAGACACTCTTTTCAACATACTATGCTTTGGGACACACTTATTTCAGTTTCACATACTATTTAGGATGGATAGTATGGACACTGGGACGCAGGAATAGGCATGTGCTCCCTGTTCCCCTCATGTGATGTGTTTCTTTTTCCCACTTGTTTCTTCTGTCATGTTTTCCTTGGTTCATTGTCTCATTGTTATCAGTTCTGTTCTCTCATTGGTTCATGTTCATTGTTTCGTTATCTTGTTTAGCAGTTCTGTTTTGTCATTGGTTGTTTTTGTCATGTGGTTAGCTAATGTCTTGCCATGGCTCTTAGTTGTGTGTTGAAGTATGTTATGCTGTTTCGTGTTCCATGATTCCGTGTTGATGTTTTGTTTCATGTCTTGAATTTAGTTTATGTTGCTCCATGCCAGCCAACGTTACAGAAAAACTGGTGATGGAAATAATATGAGGTTGGAGAAAAAAAACTATATTTCAATGTCATTGAAATATTTGATTTTTTCCTCCTATCACATGTTTTTTTCATCAGCATGTCACCTTAGGGCCTCCGTAGGTTTTCCTTGTATCTGAAACGTGCACCTTTGACAGCTCTATGAAATATGTAATGACTGCAATCATTTCCTTTTCCCTCCAGTAAAAATATTGAAACATATATTAACCTGAGAAGCAAACTTGCATAAGATATTAGATTGAACTGAACTAGGTTTAGTGCCTTTACACACCAAACACAAATGCTGAGCATTCACAATTTTTTTTCCGAGGCGGTCCACACAGAGATCAGTGGCCAGTTGCATAAACTGTTTAGACTAGTCTTAAAAGTTAGTCATCTCAATTTTTTTTCTTCAAGACTGGTACTACCTTTTTAAAGTCAGTTCTGTCATGACAACTCTCGGAGTGTTTGGTATGGTAATGGGTATGACAATGTTGATTTATTTGGTCTTGGTGGAATAGATCTGTTAAGCTGCTGCTGCTGCTGCTGCTATAGAGCAAGTACAGGACCTGCTACTGGCCAATACATAAACAACACGCTGCTGTGAGCAAGTAAGACATGCTGCTGCTGTACAATATAGTGTACATGAATTCAGAGATGGAAGCTCGAGTCTGCGACTTGGATTCGAGTCGCACTTAAGTCGCAAAAATAAATGACTTGCGACTTGACTTGGACTTGTGAACAACTAACCCGACACTTGACTCGAGACTTGACTTGGACTTGAAGACAGAGACTTGTTAAAAATACAAGTCTTTTGGCATGGCATTGCTGATTACGCTCTCTATTTACTACCCCACATGATGGCACGAAACACCACATTTTACTATTCATTCATTCATTCCCAAATATGTGCTGCAGCAGCGAATATCACAAATCATCTCTAAACACAACAACCCAGCGAGCGTGTGATGCATCTGAAGGCACACGAATTCATCACCCATTAGAAAACTTCTGTTAAATAAATTAGCAACAAATAATAACAATATAGCCAAGCCTTACCTTGCAATAAACTTTGTCATTTCATTTGAAAAGCAATCAATTAATCTGAAAGGGAAGCTGTGGTGTTGCACAACTGCAGATCTTGCTTGCGGTCCATTTTAAAGAAGTACACGTCCTTTTAATTTTTTTTTTTTTTTTTTGCCCAAGTATTTGCTAATGCATATAATATCCAGATTTACCAAGTTAATTTTTATCTGGATTGGACGAACACTTCCATACACATTTGATGACCCTGTCCGACTCATTTCCACGGATCGGTTTAAGTCAAGTTGCAGTGCGTTATTATGTCGCCTTATCACAAATGAGACACACAGATGAAAATGTTCTTCATTGTGTTGTTTACTGTAACGCATGTCTATACAAAGGTTTTGTTACCGCCGGCGCTCACTGGAAGACTACATTTTCCAGTATTGCTTGAGATCTACAGCAAACTACGGCAACTCCTATCTCAAAATACACAGCACTTTTTTCCTTGCGGTGGTTCTAAATGGTATAATTTTGTATAAAGTTAGAAAGTAATAGTAATGATTTAAGTAGTATTTTGTGTGCTTTATTAGGCAATTTAAAGTAAAAGTAATCTTTTTTATATTTGAATACACTGTTAATTACAATAACAACTAGCTGAAAAAAAATATTGATAAAAATAGAACAACGACTTGATTTGAGACTTGACTTGGACCCCTAAAGTCTTGAGACTTGACTTGGACTTGTGAACATGTCTGCATGAATTACCCGTAGAAGATCTATACAGGTGGAGCTGGGGAAGGTGGAGGGTTTCTGAAAGTGCGCTGCACTGCTCAGGCAAATGCTACCCATGTATTTAAAGGTTGAGCAGTGAGCTCATTGGCTACGGATACAGCAGGAACCAATCAGCTGTGCCCTATAGATTACAATGTGATTACAAGCAGGTTGAGTTAAGAACCTATCAGCCTGTGCCATCTAGAGTTTCAAGACAGAACTTTGTATTTACATAAAAAGGTAGATCGGTCTAATTTGATTTATAAATGTAAGACTGATTACCCCTTGGTTAACTGCTATTTGGTCAAACTAGTTCTAAAAACAGTCTTAACATAGTGGCTACATTTGTACAACTGGCCCCTGATCTCATCCAGTCTGTCTGGGTTTACATGAAGAGACTGAAAAAAACAGAGACAGGGTGCGTTTACACAACAAAAATTTACTGAAAATGGTAAGGTTTTTCTTTTGCATTTTTTGCATACAGACGACAATGTTGTCAAAATGTTCCCTGTTGACACGGATCCACAAAAATGACTAAAAACTCTGTATTATGCTGTCAGGCCAGTAGTTGGCGATGTAACTTTGTAAAGAAAAACTATGCACCTTTAGACTGAACACATAAAAGGCATGTTTTAGGTGAAAAATCTTTAACTAAAAACGTAAAACTTTAATGCATAATTTATGCTTAATTTACAAGACAACAGGGTTTTAGGGGAAAATAAAAACTTTTGAAAATGGGCTTCAAAGTACAAGTTTTTGAAAACGATACTATTATCATCTCCATGTAAACTACAAAAACACAAATTTGTGAAAACTGTGACGTCATACGCATGTGTATTAAGTGTTCGGTCTATAGGCACGTAGTGTTTCTTTACAAAGTGACATCGCCATCTACTGGCCTGGCAGCAGCATACAGCGTCTTTAATTGTTCTCGCGGATCCGTTTTGACAATGGAAAGTTACATTATCATCTGTACACAAAAAATTCAAAGGAAAAACATTTTCGCTTTTTGTACATTGTTGTCGTGTAAACGTACCCTAAATGCTTAAGAATGATGGCATGAAGTTGCAAAGTTACTTATAGTCAGTAGAATGTCTAAAGTGGACCATCAAAATAAAGTGTTACCGATAAATTATTTTATTCACTTTTTTTTCCCCTTGCTATTATACAAACCCGATTACAAAAAAGTTGGGACACTGTACAAATTGTGAATAAAAAAGGAATGCAATGATGTGGAAGTTTCAAATTTCAATATTTTATTCAGAATACAACATAGATGACATATCAAATGTTTAAACTGAGAAAATGTATGATTTTAAGGGAAAAATAAGTTGATTTTAAATTTCATGGCATCAACACATCTCAAAAAAGTTGGGACAAGGCCATGTTTACCACTGTGTGGCATCCCCTCTTCTTTTTATAACAGTCTGCAAACGTCTGGGGACTGAGGAGACAAGTTGCTCAAGTTTAGGAATAGGAATGTTGTCCCATTCTTGTCTAATACAGGCTTCTAGTGGCTCAACTGTCTTAGGTCTTCTTTGTCGCATCTTCCTCTTTATGATGCGCCAAATGTTTTCTATGGGTGAAAGATTTGGACTGCAGGCTGGCCATTTCAGTACCCGGATCCTTCTTCTACGCAGCCATGATGTTGTAATTGATGCAGTATGTGGTCTGGCATTGTCATGTTGGAAAATGCAAGGTCTTCCCTGAAAGAGATGACATCTGGATGGGAGCATATGTTGTTCTAGAACTTGGATATACCTTTCAGCATTGATGGTGCCTTTCCAGATGTGTAAGCTGCCCATGCCACACGCACTCATGCAACCCCATACCATCAGAGATGCAGGCTTCTGAACTGAGCGCTGATAACATCTTGGGTTGTCCTTGTCCTCTTTAGTCCGGATGACATGGCGTCCCAGTTTTCCAAAAAGAACTTCAAATTTTGATTCGTCTGACCACAGAACAGTTTTCCACTTTGCCACAGTCCATTTTAAATGAGCCTTAGCCCAGAGAAAACGGCTGCGCTTCTGGATCATGTTTAGATATGGCTTCCTTTTTGACCTATAGAGTTTTAGCTGGCAACGGCGAATGGCACGGTGGATTGTGTTCACCGACAATGTTTTCTGGAAGTATTCCTGAGCCCATGTTGTGATTTCCATTACAGTAGCATTCCTGTATGTGATGCAGTGCCGTCTAAGGGCCCGAAGATCACGGGCATCCAGTATGGTTTTCTGGCCTTGACCCTTACGCACAGAGATTGTTCCAGATTCTCTGAATCTTTGGATGATATTATGCACTGTAGATGATGATAACTTCGAACTCTTTGCAGTTTTTCTCTGAGAAACTCCTTTCTGATATTGCTCCACTATTTTTCGCCGCAGCATTGGGGGAATTGGTGATCCTCTGCCCATCTTGACTTCTGAGAGACACTGCCACTCTGAGAGGCTCTTTTTATACCCAATCATGTTGCCAATTGACCTAATAAGTTGCAAATTGGTCCTCCAGCTGTTCCTTATATGTACATTTAACTTTTCCAGCCTCTTATTGCTACCTGTCCCAACTTTTTTGGAATGTGTAGCTCTCATGAAATCCAAAATGAGCCAATATTTGGCATGACATTTCAAAATGTCTCACTTTCAACATTTGATATGTTATCTATATTCTATTGTGAATAAAATATAGGTTTATGAGATTTGTAAATTATTGCATTTCTTTTTTTATTCACAATTTGTACAGTGTCCCAACTTTTTTGGAATTGGGTTTGTATACTAGGAAAAAAAATACTATCAATTTGAATGACTTTTGGGACTCAAGTGTTTTTAACTACTATGTACTACCATCATTTAATACAATGCACTTATATTGTACATAATTATTATTTTTTTTTTTTACATTGTACTTATATTTAAAAATACCTGCATGTACAGCTGTAATTAATTTCTGTAATTACATTTATAATTACACTGTTGACCTTCCCTCACACCCCACCCTTAAACCTGCCTATACCACCAAACCTGTCCTAACCATATCTGTATCCACCTCAATAGCAGCAAAAGTGTTTTGTAACACAATAAATACACCGTACCTAACTTTTTTTCTTTTAAATCTAAGTACATAGTTGTTAAAGACACCTAATATAAAGTGTGAAAATGTTTTGCTCTATCTGAGACAAGGATCTCATAGCTATAACAGGAAAGCACAAACTAACCATGGCTAATTTTAAATGCCAGTTCCTGACAGCTCTGTGAAATCTTATTTCCTCTCTGCTGACTTTGACAGATACCTCGGATCATTCTGACTCACCCTTCGACCTCAGATGAAGAAGTGGAGCCGCTGACACAGGGTCCAGATGATGGAGATTTTGATTCTGACTTCAGTGATTCAGACAGTCACATCTACTCTGACTGCTTGAACAACGCTTTCTATCCTCTGTGAAAGCCTCACACAGGCTTCAGGTACTTCGTCACTTTTCAAATAGTTTGACATTTGCAATGAATTACTCCTACTAAATTGTATTGCTTCTGTATATTCACTTTTTGTTGTCCCTGAGAAAATTATTAATAACAAAGAGCATGTGGTTATTAGCATGACATCAGCATGTCCAGGATGTGCCTTTATTTGCCCACGGATGTAAACATGCTGGGTGGATCTCAGATTTACATGGAATCGCTAACGGCAGTCCACATAATTGATCAGGAAATGCACTGGGGTGTGATTCGTTATATATTCGTTATATATTTACAAAACACGACAGCACAAACAGTCTGATAGCAAATTGAAATTGGAAGAAAAAAAAACAAAACAGAGATGAACAGAGAACTTAGTTTAACCGTAGATTTCTATCAGGTGGCTGCCAGACTCAATTTTGCAGATGATTTTTGTTACAAAGATAAAAATAAATGTATTTTTTCCCCAAAGAAATAAGTTTTCAGGAGGCTCAACACCTTTTCTCTCTTTGTGAATTCAGATGTGCCTGTGTCCTTCAGTTAAGTGAGATTGTTCTGGCTGTGGTCCACATTCGCTGGAGCAGAAAATGAGTGATGCAGGGATCGATACTTCAGGCAAACTTACCATGAGTCCATGATGAGTCAAATAAAACAACCTGAACTGTTTAGAACACCACGAGTGAAAGAGATATAAAGAAAGTGAAAAGTAAATAGATAATATTTTTCTAACATTTACATGCTCTTAAATAGACCTTACTTGCTTTGTGTATGCTTTATTTAAATGTTTTTACTTGCATCATTTATAAGTTGCCAAAAATGAAATAAACTTTAAAAATGTCATTGTGTCTGTCAAGTGTGTACTCATATGAATGATGTCTCTGAAGTGCAGTGCTGTTGTGAATGTTTGATGTGGATATCCTATGATCTTCATACTCAACACAAGACTAGTTGAATGCATGTATTTAATAGTTTGTTATAAGAGCATAATAGTTAAAGGAATTTAGCTTTGTTCTGTGATGGTAAATGTAGTAGAAACTAGCATCAAGTAAGTGATTTATTTTCATCCTTGTTTAGACTAATAGAAAGAATAAGACTTAATATCCTGCTTAAATGAATACAAAGGGAAAATTATTTCCTATCAGGGTTATTATCATTAACTAAAACTAAAACTTTAGACAGGCTGAATGGTTTTCGTTGGAAATTGCATACATACTTCACTCACCTGTGTTTCATATCTGTAAACAGAGAAAAGTTGCTCCGGCTGCTTTGACGCATGTCTGGTGTGGGAGTGGCAGAGGTTAGTGTCACAACGAGAGAGAAAGATTGACATGGAGCCGCTAAATCTCCAACCTACGGAGAATCCCCCGTTTTAAACAAACGCCGAACAGAGGAGAGTCTGCTGGATAAAAGAGAACGAGACAGAGCTTGTAATAAAACAAGAATCAACAGCGGCTTGGGTCTTCAGAGATCGAGAGAACTGAGGGATTTGAAATATTGTAAAAGCAACATGGAGATGATGATGTTTTTATTACTCAACAGGTGAAGGTGTTTTATTGAACAGTTAAACTGTCATATGTAGCTCTCTAACAGAGTTCACTGTAAAGCATTATCTATTGTGAAGGCTCATTTCATTATGGTTGTTGTAGATGTGCTAGAATTTATTTTCAAGCAAGTACTGTTTCTAATATTGGGTAAAGCTACAGTAACATCTTCAGCTTGTCAGCTTGAGATCCTTTCCATCTAAACTGGTTGTATCTCTTAAGCCTAGTAGTAATTTTTTTATGAGCAATAGAATAATTTCTCTCTCTTTTTAGTTTTGAGAAAGAATCATGTTCATCCACAGTCAATCAAAGCCGACCAAAACAATGTTCTTCAGCAAAATGCATGCCGTTTAATTTTTTAACCACTAGAGGGCCAAAAGTTACATAGTGTACCTTTAACTGAAATAAAATAAAATAAAAAATAAAAAACTCTTTATTTTAGCTAGTTGTCTAGACAATATTTCTCATTTTCGTTTAAAGTTGAAGTGCTAAAATAACTAAAACTAAATCTTAACACAAACTAGACATATTTAATAAAAATAAAAACTAATAAAAATGACAAAAGCATACTGTCACAAACGTAAAGGCTTTGTAGTAGAAACTCACAAGATGAAGATGAAGATAAATGAAATGACTTTACTAATAAACTCAATGATCACAACAACTCGAACCGACAACAGACTAAACATGGTGGGTCAACAGGGGATATTTATACATAGAGTAAATGAGGAAATATTCATGTTCAGGTGTGCATGATTTAACAAATGAGTAGCCACAGAAACAAACGAGAACTAATACAGACATGACAGAAACTAAACTGAACATAACCGTGACATAAGCCCCCCTCCAGAAGGCGCGTGATAGAAAAAGTTCAGGATGAGGAAAGAGGGCGGAGGCTTCGGTGGAGGGCGTGGAGCTAGTGACAGATAAGAGCCTGGGGTAGGTAGGCACAGGCACCATGGGTCCAGGATGGAGTCCTGACTGAAGGGGCGGACAGGACCCTGGGATCGATCGGCGGAACCATGGTGAAAGGAGGAACTGGCAGAGCAGAGCAGCTGACGGACCTGGGCGACATCGAAGGCCTGCACACTTGGGGCTGAGCTGCTGGCTTGCGGGACTGAGGCAGCGATGGGGACTCGGATGACCAGGACGACAATGGGACGAGCGAGGACGACGAGGAGGTTGAAGGAAGGTAGGAGCCCAATGACGCCGTAGGGGTGCAGGGTGTAGGCACCGCCGGAGTCCTGTAAGTACATGGCAGAAGCTGGGCGTCAACCGCCGGAGGCTGACCTGGAGTGATGAGGGAGCCCAGCGGAGTATCAGGGCAGACGGGCCGCGGAGGCGACAAGGGAATGGTAAGCCGAGGCGATGGTGATGGGCTGACAGACCGAGGTGGAGACATGGGCCTGGAGGCCCGAGGAGCAGCTGGAGGGGAAATGGAGTGAGTGGCGGGGGCAAAGCCAAGGAGCTGGACAACAACAGTGATGGATCCAGGGGACTGGCCATGAACAGCGATGGAGACGGGATCAGGAAATCAGGCAGGGATAAAGGCAGAAGAAGGTAATTTCCACATGGGACTGGCGAAGACCACGAAGACTCGAAGGTGGGGACATGGGTGGGAACTGGATTCGCGGACCACAGGTCTATCAGGTCTAGGTCCGCTCCTGGCTCGGAGGTGGACTGACCCACTTGTGTTGACTCCGGGGCTTTGATGTTATCCAGCTCTGGTTCCTGGATGATCTCAGTGGGTGCCTCGAGCTAGCTGGTTGTGAGGGAGAGGCCTCCGTTCCTGGAGCATCCAGGCTAAGTACCCCAACCACTAAACAGTTCTCGGGGAGGAGGAGTCGCCGCAGAGCTGGTGAGTCCATTTCTCTTTGTACTCGTTTTTGTGGTTCGGTTCATCTGTCACAAACGTAGAAACTCACAAGACGAAGATGAAGAAACATGAAATGACTTTACTAATAAACTCATTGATCAAAACAACTCCTTCAACATGTAAACGTAATGTGAACCGACAACAGAATAAACGTAACAAGGGATATACATACGTGATTAACAAATGAGTAGCCATAAAAACAAATGAGAACTAATACAGACATGACAGAAACTGAACTAAACTGAACATAACCATGACACACACAACAAAATACTAATAATTTAACTAAAATTAAAATGAACCCAATAATATTAAAATAAAATCTAATCAAATATATTAACAAAAACTGTAATAGTCGTAGTGTATTAATGATATGAAAAAAAAAAAAAAAAAAAAGATTCCCACAGTGATTCACCTGTGTTTTTCTGCATTGACGCTGGTAACCTCAAACATGCGATGCTGCACCATGCAGACAGGTGTCAGTATAAAACCCATGATTAATTTTATCACTCAGCAAACAAGATACACCTAGGGAGACTAATCAACTTGAAAAACTACAAAGAACTACAAAACATGGCACAAGACAGGAAATAACAAAAGAGTTCACACAGACACAGGGAATACATGACATTACTCTTTTTAGGATAATTTCTCTCCCAAATTGTTGCCATAATCACACCCACAGTTTAATGCAGCTTAACAATTTAATGCAAAAATGAATGTATTATTTAAATACATACATGTATTGCCCAGTTAATTAAACTACTACATACTTTCTGTACTACTATATACATACCTGCATACAGTTGCAAGAAAAAGTATGTGAACCACTTGCAGAATGTCTGAAAATGTGAATAATTTTAACAAAATGCATGTTATTTTTTTTTTTTAGTACTGTCCTGAGTAAGATATTTTACATAAAAAATGTTTACATATAATCCACAAGACAAAAAAAATAGCTGAATTTATTAAAATAACCCCATTCATAAGTATGTGAACCATTGATTCTTAATACTGTGTGTGGTTACCTGGATGATCTACGACTGTTTTTTTGTTTTGTGATTCTTGTTCATGAGTCTCTTGTTTGTTCTGAGCAGTTAAACACTTTTCACACTAAGGACAACTGAGGGACTCAAACACAACTATTAAAAAAGGTTCAAACATTCACTGATGCTCCAGAAAAAAACATGATGCATTAATAGATGGGGGGGTGAAAACATTTGGAATTTGAAGATCAAGGTAAATTGTATTTAATTTGTCTTCCGGGAAACATGAAAGTATCTTCTGTTGCTTCCAAAGGGCAGTACTAAATGAAAAAAAAATGTATATTTAAACAAAATAAGAAAAATTTGGACATCTTCATTCTGTTCAAAAGTTTTCACCCCCGACTCTTAATGCATCGTGTTTCCTTCTGAAGCATCAGTGAATGTTTGAGCCTTTTTTAATAGTTGTGTTTGAGTCCCTCAGTTGTCCTCAGTGTGAAAAGATGGATCTCAAAATCATTCAGTCACTGCTGGAAAGGGTTCAAATATGCAAAAGATGGTGGAAAACTGAAGAATTTTTGGGACCTGGAGATTTTTTCTGAAGAACAGAGCTCAGTTTAACTGCTCAGAACAAACAAGGGACTCCTGAACAACCATCACAAAACAACAAACAGTCGTAGATCATCCAGGTAACCACACACAGTGTTAAGAATCAATGGTTCACAAACTTATGAATGGGGTCATTTTAATAAATACAGCTATTTTTTTGTCTTCTGAATTATATGTAAACATCTTTTATGTCAAATATCTTAATCAGGAGAGTACTAAATAAAAAATAACATGCATTTTGTATTATCTCCTTTATTTTGTTAAAATTATTCACATTTTCACACATTCTGCAAGTGGTTCACATAATTTTTCTTGCAACTGTATTATTTAATACTGGAGGGAAGTGTTCTCTCCCCACATTTCATCCCACTCTCTATTGTTTAATTTTGTAAATATCAAGCTAAGTTTACAGGATGATGGGCAGAGGACTGGTCGCTGTGACCACAGGGGAAATAACAGCATTATTTTCCACACTGTCAATCTGCGGCTCATGCTAACACACTCTCCCTCAGTGCAGTGCTAAATCTGGTGCTTTATCAATGCATTTAACAATCATTTGAGGTGATGATTTGACAATATCATTATCAACTGTAGTGACGGAGCATGTGAGATATATTGATCAATCTTGTTGACTTCCTCTTCTGTGCGGTTGTTCCTCAGGCTCTTGTTTAGCACCTCTACATCTACATTTATGCATTTGACAGAGGCTTTCGTCCAAAGTGATTTAGACCCTGTTTATTCCTGGTATTAACATCCAGCTCAGGTAACCGATCACAGCAGCTGAGACAGATCGTCGTCATCTGTGGCCACTTCTGAGGGAACGGTCTCTGATTTCATGACTAGATGCATAACTTACTACTATCAGTGTGTTATGGGATGTTGATGGACAAACAAAATTTTGGCACACATTCACTCCCAAATATATTTCCTAATTTTTATGACTGGTAACTTATTGTCATTTTAGATGGTGCCTTTCAGTACAAATTGAATTGAATCCATATGTGTGTTGCCTGGGAATCAAACCCATAACCTTCATGTTGCTCGCACCATGCTCTCGATTATTAATATTATTATTATTATAAAAGTTTCTGTCCTCATTTTGCCCATCAATGCGCATCATTGTTTTTACATCTGCTTTTGCTGTCTAATTTTGACCTATGCCCCATTTATTATTTTTAGTAACAATATTCCATTTGTTAACATTAGTTAACTATAACATGAACTAACAATGATTTTTTTTTATTTTTTTATCTCAGTTAATGTTAGTTTCAACATTTACTAATACATTGTTAAAATCAAAAGTTATCTCTGTTATTATTTAATGAAAGGGATAGTTCACCCAAAAATGAAAATTATCCCATGATTTACTCACCCTCAAGCCATCCTAGGTGTATATGACTGTCTTCTTTCAGACAAACACAATCAGAGTTATATTAAAAATATTCTTATTCTTCAAGCTTTATAATGGCAGTGAATAGGGGACATATTTTGAAGCCAAAAAAAGTGCATCCATCCGTAATCAAAGTAATCCATACGGCTCCAATGGGTTAATAAAGGCCTCCTGAAGTGAAGCGATGTTTTTTTGTAAGAAAAATATCCATATTTAAAACTTCATTAACTATAATAACTAGCTTTTGGCAGATGGCCGTACCCCTGAACTGAACTGATTTAAATATGTTTTTAGTACATTAATGGATCTTGAGAGAGGAAATGTCATTGCTGGCTATGGAGGCCTCACTGAGCCATCGGATTTCAACAAAAATATCTTAATTTGTGTTCCGAAGATGAATGAAGGTCTTAAGGGTGTGGAACGACATGAGGGTGAGTAATAAATGACACATTTTTGGGTGAACTAACCCTTTAACCCCCATATTGTGGATGGATGCATTTTTTCGGCTTCAAAATTTGGCCCCCCCTTCACAACCATAATAAAGCTTGGAGGACTAAGGAGATTTTTAATATATCTTCAATTGTGTTCGTCTGAAAAAAGATAGTCATATACACCTAGGATGGATTGAGGGAGAGTAAATCATGGGATAATTTTCATTTCAGGGTGAACTAATCCTTTGATTAACTAACATGGAACAGTTGTGTTTTTATAAACTATAACATTAACAAAGATTAATAAATACTGCAACAAATATTACTCATTGTTAGTATATGCATTTGACTAATATTAACAAATGAGACCTTAATGTAAAGTGTTACCATCATTTCTAGTTGTCTTTTTATGCCAGTGCCAAAGACAAATTTCCATTATATTAACATGGAGAACAAGTAATGGACTGACAACTGTGCAGAGGAAAAAAAAAAAAATCTGAGGAATTTCATTTGAAGCAATTTGCATTCAAAAAGCAAAAAGGCAGACGGACTGGAATGTACAATCTTGGTGGCTTCACTGCAGCACATTTAGAGGCTGAATAAAATGGCATTTAAGAAAATCTGGCCAATTTTCCCTAATATATATAACATGAGGTGTGTTAGGTGTGTTTTAAACGTATTACTAAACCTGAAATTCATTAGATAATCTAGCATGTTCCCTTTCCCTTCAGCTCGCAGATCTGTATTAGCACAACACACATGTGTTTCTATCATCATGTGGATAAAGGGTAATCTTAAAGGGAATTCTTTCAGCGTTGCTAAAAGCCAATCATTTCATGAAATCCACTGAGCTTGAGGGAATGTATGCGCATCAACAATGAAAATAGATTAAGTGAAGGCCTCTGGATGAAAGAACACAACCTTTTGAATACCTCAATTATGCTAGAAGCGATCCCTTGAGCTCATTCTGAGGTATGTTTACTGTACATATTCCTATACATGGTATTTTTAAATGACAGTGGTGCTTTGTTTTTTATATGCTACACCTGCCTGCTTGATCAACAGATGAACTTTGTCACAACCTTATTTCTGAGTCTATCAAACTGCTTGACAGGGAAAGAGAATGACCAGTTTGGTTGCCATGACAAAATCCTGTCCTCCAAAATTTTGACTTGGCTATATCTGAGGGAACAGAGAAAGCATTTCATCACACTGATGCGTGTCAGTCGGATGCGTTGGCGGAATCGCATGACTCTGAGGTTACGGAGTCGCCTCCCCCTCTCCGTGAGTGATTATTCCAGCATTAGGAGGCTTATGGAGGCTCGCTGAGTGACGGACAGGACCAGCTGAGGCTAGAATCCACAACACGACATGCTGAGAAGATTGCGGCCCGTTCTTTTAGTCTGCGCTTACTGGCGTGTTTAAGAATAATTACAGGAGGTGGACGCTGCAGGTGGACGCGTACCAGAATAGTAAATAGATTTGTTTGGAAACACTCGATGATTCATTATTTTGAAGTTGTACACTGAATAAGCCAGGCGATTGAAGCACTACCTATGTTTACTGATTAGCCAGGGGGAGGTTTGGTCTTTTTTCTTCCTCGTGTCTTTTCGCATTTCTGTCAGATTCACAGGACCTGTGTAAGCTTTTCCATTTCCAGGCACAACTTCGGTAAATTCAGAATGAACTGAGTAGAAGAGATTGAGAACGGTTCACTAAGTGCTACCTTTTGTTTTGTTGCTTTTCAGCTCCGAGAGTTTCAGGATCACTGAGCACATTCTCCTGACACCCCAGTCTGAAAACAGTATAAACTCATTTTAAAGTCACTGGAGAAAATCACTGGAGTTTATAGAAAGCAATTGATTTCGAGGCAGTATCTACAATAGAAGAGTAATGTCGTAATTCTGCACTTGAGTCAGGTATCATTGATCAAGCACAACGGCCGCGACTCGAAGGTTAAAGGTGCTGTCTTTGCCAATATTGATGAGTGTGTTCAGTAAAGCAGATGCTCATTTGTTTGATTAATCCTGCAGTAATACCAGAGTTAAACAAGAATGACAAAGCAACATTCCTCATACAGAAGAGCAGATTACTGCATGCGTATACACCAGGAAACAACTTAATCAGACAGCACTACGTCATTTTTGCTAACAGTAATGTTTCATTGTTGTTAAACCATTAAATATAATAAAAAATTAAATAATAATAATTGAAATGATATTAAGACATTATTGCAGAGAAAGCTGGTATTATTGCAGTATTGTTTTTCTGCATCATACAGTATGCATCACTGTCCTTCCCTAGTGGCACTTTTTTTTCACATACAGTTCAGAAAATTTGGCATGAGTTTTGATAGACTGAGGTTTCATAAAGATGAAGATGATCCCCAAAGCCAAAAACAAACACCATCTGTCTCTAAGTTAAAAGCACATCATGGACAAAGCATGAGGAGTAAAAAGAAATCTATTATAATTCAATTAATTTATTTAAACAGTGGAAAACTATTAAATATTGTTTTGTTTTTAAATTTGAATATGTAAAATTCTTCTATAATTCACTATTTTTGAATGTTTGATCTGATACAATTAACAAGTCTACAGTGACCAAGAAATATTTTTTTTTTTTTTTTTTTTTTTTAACATTTTAAATACACCAAGACTGCATTTTTTTTTATCAAAAATACAGTAAAAACATCAGTATTAGTACAATTTAAACTCAACAAATCTTTTGCAACATTATAAATGCCTTTATTCACAACTTTGATCAATAAAAGTATTCATTTCTTTCTTTCCTCTGGACTTTTTAATGGTAGTACATCATGGTTCACAAGAAAAATCTGAAGCAGCACAACTGTTTTCACACAGATAATAATCAGAAATGTTTCTTGAGCAGCAAATCATCATATTAGAATGATTTCTGAAGGATCATGTGACAATGAAGACTGCAGTAATGATGCTGAAAATTCAGCTTTGATCACAGGAATAAATTACAGTTTACAATATATTCACATAAAAAACAGCTCTTTTAAACAGTAATAATATTTCATTGTTTTTACTGTATTTTTGATCAAATAAATGCAGCCTTGGTGAGCAGAAGAGACTTCTTTCAAAAATATAAAAAAAAAAAAATACAATTATCCCAAACTTTTGACATGTAGTGTAAATGTTACAAAATTAAATAGAAAAATAGGTAACACTTTATAATAACTGCACGCTATGAAGAATTAGTTAAGCATTAGTAAACAGTCAATTCATCATTTATAAAGCATTAATAGACATTAATAAGCAGTTTATAAATACACCTATAAATGCTTTGTTCTTGATTTATAAGCATAAATATAATGTTTAATAATTGTATTTTCATACTTTATTAATGATCAATTTATCATTTCTAAATTAAGTATTACATTATTTACAAAACAGTTATTTAGGAGTTGTCAGTGGTTCATAAGATCATTTAGGAAGTGTAAGTAAATGATTTATAAACCATTTAAATGTACATTTATACATCTTATTATTTAGACATATAGTAATAGTTACTCAGTGTGTTAATAAATGCTTTATTAATACATATTCCTACTGTAATTCATGATTAATTCTGGTAGTTATAAAACATTTAGAAGTGGTCAGTTAACTATTGTTGTGAGCTCATCTAAAGTGAGGACTATTCATGCCTCGTAAAGCTTTACAAAGAAGATTTAAAGGCTCAGTGATCTTCTGCACTGCTGTTCTCTAATATTTTAAAGTTAGTGCTGAGGTAGTTTTGACACTGTGAAATATTTTATTACATTATTATTATATTTTGGCACTCCTGTAATCCAGTGTTGGCACTGGTAATTTTTTATTCAGCAATGTTTACACTTTACAGAAATTTATTTTTATCAGATTGCAAAAGCTTAGTTTCATTTTACTGCAGTTATGTTTTCTGGAGGAGTACAGGGATTTTTGTTTTCTTTGAAATATTTACTTTTAATCAAGTTACCTATCGTAAAGATTCATTTTTTTCCTTGAAATATTTCTATATTCTGTATCTCTTAAATCTCCTTTATAAAAGCTTTACGAGGCATGAATAGTCCTCACTTTAGATGAGCTCACAAAAATAGTTAACTGACAACTACTAAATGTTTTATAACTACCAGAATTAATCATGAATTGCAGTAGAAATTTGTGTTAATAAAGCATTTATTAACACACGGAGTAACTATTACTATATGTCTAAATAATAAGATGCATAAATGTACATTTAAATTGTTTATTAATAATTTACTTACACTTTATAAATGATCTTATGAACCACTGACGACAACTAAAGAAATGGTTTGTAAATAATGTAATACCTAATTTAGAAATGATAAATTGATCATTAATAAAGTATGAAAATACATTTATTAAACACATTATAGATATGCTTATAAATCAAGAACAAAGCATTTATAGGTGTATTTATAAACTGCTTACTAATCTCTATTAATGCTTTATAAATGATGAACTAACTATTTACTAATGCTTAACTAATGCTTCATAGTGTGAGTTATTCTAAAGTGTTACCGAAAAATATCAGACAAAAAACATCATGACAGGACAATTAGGCAAATGTTGGGTAAATGTTTTAGATCAAATTTGAAGGAAGCAAAAAGTACAACCCCTTTGACAAAAAAAATGCTACACATTCTTACAGCTGCACACGTTCATGTTTTATTTAACAGCGCTAAAGCAACAGAGGTAAATGATCCCATCTGTGATAATTCCAGTAAGATCACCCAGTCATCACAGATAGCTGTTATTGTTGTCATGGGCTCCCTGCTGTCTGTAGACTATTTGTGGCTTTCTTGGCTCTATAAATGGAAGCCTACTGCACTCAAGAGTTATCGGGACACTACACACTCTCACTCATGAAGCTGAACACGGAGGGCACGAGCATGCCAGTATAGCAGCCTCTGTACAAACAAGCCTTCAGCACAAGCACACACATGGCCTTGGAAAAGCCACACAGGACCTTGGGGAAGGTAAGTGGCCAAATGGCCAAAATGTCTTGGCTATAGAAAGGAAAAGCAAGTGGCTATAGCAGTGAATTATTGTGTGGAATTCTTCCTTGATTGACAGTGTCTCTATTTAACCTAAGATGCTTTTCTATCATGTATAAACTGTGCAGTTGAGTTGAATTAGTCTTCCAGTTTAAGATGTTTTTGAGAGGACCAGAGGGTCATTGTCAATGAAGATGGAAAAAACAAATGCTGTCTTATTTGAGATTATGTTTAATACAAATCTAATAAATGGCAGGCAGTACATGTAAAACACACACAAGGACACATATGGTAACACTTTACAATAAGGTTTTATTTGTTAACAGTAGTTAACATGAACTAATGATGAACGATACATGTAGCATTCATTAATCTTAGTTAATGTTAGTCTCAACATTTACTAAGACATCCAAAGCAGTAAAAATATATTGCTCATTGTTAATTCATGTTGGTTAATACATTAATGTTAACAAATGAAAACATGTTACCTTATAGCTTTTACAACATTTAAATTAATTAGGAATCAATCAAAAGACACACTCTATTTTCCATCTTAGTACAGCTACAGTGGGAAGTCTATAGCAACAACGTTTAACTGATGAATAATATTTATCACAATATAATTTGACCGTTTAAATTATAATATACTTGACTGACTCCTATTAACATTGCTCCCAGGGCTGGGGAGTGTTACGGGAGTGTTATGTACATAACACCTTGTGTTGGCTCTGCCTCGTGTGTGTGGTGTTGCATAAGCTATATTTATCTATCAGGCATTATGCGAGACGCTTCAGCTTTTACTCTTGGTTTAGCGCCAACTTTTCATTTGTGTCAAATAAACCAGGCAGGTTACCGTGAAATAAGTTTACAACCATACACAATCACTGAAGTGTTAGTGTAATGACAGGTGAGTTCTCAGGCAGTTTCTCATTGCAAAACGATGCATAATGAAAGGGTTAAGGCTGCAGAATGGTAGGGGAGGTACAGAACTGCCTCTCCAAACATTGTAAATATAGAGCCCTGCCAGTGTTTCCCAGCTTTGATGCAGTCTCTTATCATATGGCAAAGCCCAAAAGCCCTTGACAGCCTTTGGACTCTTTGAGGCGAGCTGGAAGCTGCATGGGTGTGATCACTGTAGTGGGAGGGGGTTCAGGCAGGCTGGGGTATAAATTCTTCTAAAACTCAACAACACACCCACATGTGGGTTTTCAAACCCCTGTTGACATGCTAGCATTTATGCAAACTTAACTCGCTGGCATTCAAAACATGTGGTTTGAGTCTGCTGCCAGAGGCATTCTGTTTTTGCTTATCCTGCCACTGACTGCAAACAAAGTTCCTCTCAAGACAGAAACATTAGAATCAGACATTAGATAATAGTTACTACTTATGGTAATTCCAAAGGTGAATTCAGGCAGGACAGAATGAAAATAGATGGTTATTTACAGTGCAGATGCAAACTGCCAACACGGCCAGTTATTAGCTTCAAAAGGTCAGAGTAATCAAAATAAATAGTTAAGACAACATGAGCTTAACCCTCTACTGCATCTACTACATTTTTATTTTTCATGAAAAGCAAATACATATTTAGAGCATTTACGGACATGTTAACGTATAAATATCAGTAGGGTGATTTGTTAAAATTGTCCTCAGCTCAGCAGATTAGTTTCACAGACATATATCAAGAAAGTAAACACTCAGATGTTATATTATTTTTTTGTGAATTCTAGATTTTATGGCCCAGAATTTAAACCTGTGCCAACCTACTTTGGATCTCATTTACTGTAATAAGAAAATGAAATTGAAAAATTACAGCTTTTTAACAATGCAAAGACTGGCAAGAATCCTTTCTTGCCAGTCTTTGCATTGTTAAAAAGCTGTAATTCTTCCATTTCAAGACTTTGTGCTAAATTCATAAAATAAATAGCTTGAAGCAAAAAAAATAGCAATATAACCATATTTTATGCACATAGTGATTGGAGTGTCCTCGCATCCTGCATCTGTCTGTCAGATTCAAAATCAGGTCCCCTGAAGCACAACTGCACTGTGTGTTTGACCAGCATTGGAGGTGAACACGCTAACAAAGATGCTAAAGACCCTCCCAAATCTTGCTCCCATTTGGGTCACAGCAACAATTTAACTGGTCCTATTTGCACTTCACCGAGAGAAATTAGAACCAGTATCAACTGGCATGGGAGGCAGACACGTTAACAAGGATGTTAAAGACCCCCTAAACCTCACTCCCATTCAGGTCATGGCAACATTGTAACTGGTCCTATTTGCACCACTCTGATCCGGATTCGAACCAGCGTTGACCGGCATGGGAGGTAAACACACAAACAAGGACACTAAAGAGCACCCTAAACCTTACTCCCATCTGGGTCCAAATGAGATTTGAAACAGTGTCAGCCAGCATGGGAGGTGGTCATGCTAACAAGGCAGTTAAAGACCCCACCCCACAAGGCAGTTAAACATTAATCCTATCGGGGCCATGGAACCAATGTAACTGGTCCTTCATGCACCACTCTGAGAGGGATTTGAATCTTGTCGACCGGCATTTGAGGTGGATGCACTAAAAAGGATACTAAAGACCCTCCCAAACCTCGCTCCTATCCAGATCATGGCAATATTGTAAGTAGTTGTATTTGCACTGCTTCAAGCGAGATTCGAACCAGCGTCTACTGGCATGGGAAGCAGGCATGTTAACAAGGACATTAAAGACAACCTTAAACCTCAATCCCCTTCCAGGTAATGACAACAATATAACTGGTCCTATTTGAATTGCTTTGAGTGGGATTCAAACCAGCATTAACCGGTATGGGAGGTAGTCATGCTAACAATTACACTAAGGACCCCTACTAAATCTTACTTCCATTCAGGTCACGGGAACAATGTAACATGTCCTATTTGCACCACTCTGTGTGGGATTTAAACCAAGCTTCAACCAGCATGGTAGGTGGATACACTAACAAGGCAGCTAAAGACTCCCCTAAACCTCACTCCTATCAGGGTCACGGAACCAATGAAACTGGTCCTACTCACACCACTCTGAGCGGGATTTGAACCTTGTTGACAAGCATCGGAGGCAAACATGCTAACAAGCATGCTAAAGAGCCCCCCCTAAACCTCACTCCCATCCTGGTCATGGCAACAATGTAACTTTGTCCTATTTGCACCACTCGGAGTGGGATTCGAACCAGCGTCAATCGGCATGTGAGTCAGATACACTAACAAGGACGCTAAAGAGCCCCCAAACCTCATTCCCATCCGGATCACAGCAACAATGTAACTTTGTCCTATTTGCACCACTCTGTGTGGGATTCGAACCAAGCTTCAACCAGCATGGTAGGTGGATACACTAACAAGGCAGCTAAAGACCCCCCTAAACCTCACTCCCATTCAGATAACGGCAACATTGTAACTGGTCATATTTGAACCACTCTGAGTGGGATTCGAACCAACGTCAGAGGGCATGGGAGTCGGACACACTAACAAGGACGCTAAAGATTCCCCCTAAAATGTAACTGGTCCTACATGCACCGCTCTGAGCAAGATTCAAACCATTGTCAACAATTGGAGGCGGGCAAGTTAACAAGGACGCTAAAGACCACATCCTCTAGCATGAGTCACTTGTGTGCCTCTTGAGGCCAGGAGTGTGAGGTTTATGGCTCATTACCACCGAGTTCGGACTAGCGTCCTTGGTAGTTCGCACTAGTTTGGTATCTTGCACCTACTAGCAAGCATCAATAGTGGAGGACAAAACCTGTGTAATTTAAAAATACTACTTTATTGTGTCATGAAATATGGTTTTAAGAGTTTTTCAGGCAGGAATGTAGTTGTTTAAAGCTCAAATCTGTGGTTTATTTATAAAGATATCACCTATTTGAAAATTTGATCTGATGTTTTCGGAGTTGCGAGATCCAGGTGATCATGAACTCATGTACCCAGCCGAAAACAGCCGTACCTCAGCTAGTCCTTCTGACATTTGCCGCTGGCTCTGATGTCTCTGTAGTGGTTAAACATGAGATGTAACTCATCTTGTGTCTAATGGGTAATCTTTTGTCTCATGAATCTATAATTTGTTCCCGGGCAAATCGTTTTGGCTGAGGGCAAAGTGAAGTTTCATAACTTTATTTAACTTTACCATTTTACTAGAGCACTGACTTTGTACGTTTGACTGAATTGTTTGCTTGTCTTTATTTCTTATTGTATATCTTCTATACTTTATACTATTATAATGGCTATTATTGATCATTTAAACTGACTATTAACAAAAAGAGACAGGGTTTTTTTTTTATGTCCTATTTCATTTTATTACAGGCTACATGTAGGCTACATTTACAGTGAAGATAATCAGTGTACATATGCACATATTGTCTGAACTACACATTAATAGGTTTCATTTTTTTTAAATGAAAACAAAAAGAGGCAGAGTTTTGTTTTATATTTCATTTTGTTAAAAATATAGCCTGCATGGTACTTTACTACTGTGCTAGGTACCCCAACAAAAGGGTCCCTAAAGGGTTTGGGATATAGGTACCATTCACAATTTCTGACAATGGAAACGGACATAATTGCGTACTGTACTGTACCGTACCGCACCGCTTGGTGGAAACGAGCTGTAAGTTGCACAGCTCTTCCGAGCTGGCCTTAAATATAGTTATAACTAAAGTGCATTATTAGGCACAATGAATACTGAATTAAGTGTCTAATCCATTGGCATACAGCCATACTTTTAATAAATACACTACAGAATGTTGCTATGCAACAATAATAATGATCACCTATGGGTGCTGTACTGTCATATGGTGAACAGATGTTTCATAGATCAAACTAGTGTTTTAGAATAAAAAAAATAAAAAAAATCAACAAATCATGTCAAGTTCACAGCTATGTCTGATACCAGGCGACGTGCCTGAATTGCTAATATAAACACCAATACATAGATATTGTAGGTTGAATGTAAAAGATTAGACAGCACAAGACAACCTCCATTTGTTTGTCGTAAATTTGAAGTGTTACGTTTTTTGAAGGGATCAAGACGTGCTGTTCTTGTTTACTATTTAACATACTGACTCATGTTTCTCATTCACGCAAGTCTTGTTTTCTGTTCTGCTGTAAACAACTCTGAAATGAGGCGTCAGCTGCGTTTTAAACTCAAATGCCAAATGTTTTGGAGAATGAACTGGCCTGCATGTTTAAGTTTACAGGCCTAGAGCAAAAATACAACCAAAGGTCAACTCTGCATTATTGCTGTATGCGGCCAGATCGTTACTTGATAAACTAAATCTGGACTGTAAACAGTTTCTTTCAAAGCCTCTGCGTCTGTAGAGCTAAAGCAATTGTTTTTAGAAAACAACCTGTGCGAGTCTAACCGGTGAAAGCCGCCCAGTATTCAGTGCATCGGGTCTTCAAGTTTTGTTGAATTAGTAATCAAGGAGTTGCTGGATCTGAGTCCTGTGTTCTGGATAAAACACTATGCTGGGAACAGCTTGGGACAAACACACCCCATGCTTGGGTACGGAATGGAAATCTGAGCCTTGAGGAACGGTATGATCCACATAACACTGTGGGCTACAGAGAGTGAGAGAGAGAGAGATTTTATAGGCGAGTAGGAAATGCCTGCTGAGGCCTTTGACTGCTTCTGTTTGTTTGTGGCTTTCACTGTCACTGTGGATACACTACAGGGGAGCCGCAAGCTTTGTGTGTAACCCCCTTTTGGTGATAGCGTAAAAGTTTCTATGTTGTAAATATAATGTGAAGAATAAAATCTTTATTTGCAGGCACTCTGAAACTGCATGATAGTGTTGACTGTCCCAAATCCTGCATTAGTGACGGTTCTGAGCTGTGATGAAGGCAGATTTTTTACAGTCAATCACTAGTATCACTGGTATCTTTAAAAGTATAATAAAAATTTTGCATTTTATGTTGCTCACAACAATAAATGGAAATTGCTCAAAAAACATGGTTTTTTGAAACATGGTTTTTGATTGGCCATCAATGGAGAAAGATGGTTTTTGTGATCAGAATAGTCACTGCATCTACTCTCGGGGCCGCTAACCAGCAAAACCTTATCCCCTTCTGGAAAAACCATGACTTTCTACTTGATATTACTGTCAGTAGTGGCCTTTGCTGTGTTTCACCCGTTTCACCTAACATCGTAACAGAAGGGGCCTCCACTTGCGCCCGAAAAAGAGCCCTGCCCACCGCCATCATGCTGTGCACACATGGGTCAGAAATTAACTGGGGCTCGGGGCAAATATTGCACCAAAATTAATAAAAATGACCCCAAAATCCAAGATATGGTGCCAAAAATGTCACTGTGTAAGTTCTTTTTTTCAATATTTATAAGCAATAACACATGAGCAAGAGTACTGTTTTCACGAATATCAGCACGTTTGCAGATGTGATATTGATTTTATACAACAGTTCAATAAACAAGTTAATATTAGGTGACTTACATATTAGACTCATAATATTGCTTTTGGTCTATTTTGCCAACGAAAATAGTTCCAAACAAATCCACAGTAGAGCCATTCTGCATCTCTGAGCAACACAATGATGTTTCGTTACTGAATGAAAGTAATTATAGTTTTTTTTTTTTTTTTTCAATTGCTAACATCCTTTTGTTCAATCTGTAGTCACATTTTCAAAACTCTAAACACAATTAGCACATCATCCGTCTGTTGTGACCATGCCAGTAATACAATTCATGTTGCTTTCACACAAAATGCAGTCAATTAACACGTTTCTAAAATGCTTAAATTTTCTTTTCATACAAGCTTACCCAATACCAAAATCATGGATCTTTCTCATCTTATTTACAATGCTTAAACACAGCATGTCAGAAATGAAGACCTAATGTTCCGATCTGTAAGTATAGTATAAAACCTCTACTTCTGCAACAACAGCAGCTCAAGAGTATTGAAAACATATGCATGGAAATTGCAATAGATAAAAAAACAATTGATAAGCATTTTTAAGTAGCAGATCACTGAAATATTGAGAAATAGCAGATTCCAATCTCAGTTGTGGCATTGTCAGGTGTTGAAGTTATTTTCATTGCATGGACACACAGTAAAATAGGACTGGTTTTGGTTTTGTTCAGTGTGGATGCAGAAAAACACAGAGAAGCAGAGAGAGAAAAAAATAATGTCTGGGTGAGGGAGAAGAATAGATGAAGGAGGAGAGGAGTAGTTGGATCAGGACAAGGGAGAAGAAGAGATATGGGAGAGGAGTAAGGATGTGTGCTGGATTATGTTTTTCCCTTTACACTTGTGGAACCTATGAGAGCTCACAATTTCTAGTTTATATCTCACAATTCTAAGAAAAAAAGTCAGAATTGTGAGATAAAAAGTCACAATTTCCTTTTATACTTTTTTATTCTGTGGCAGAAAACAAGCTTCCATAATAACCAAAGGCCATGTATGTTGGATTTGTTGTTGATCAACGGCAACAATTTCATGTTTTCATTTCAGTAAAAGCTTGGTGTAAAGCTTGTTACTCCAACGATTCCACTACCACTGTTCCATATATGCAGAATATGTGGTCTGCGTAGGGCACTAACTACCAAGGGGGCACCATCCCACCCTCTATAGGGGCAACATCAACACCAAGAATGCACACATTCAACACTCAACCAAAAATGTAGAATGGCTTACGTGTAAGCATTCTACTATTACTGCAGTAAAAGGAAACTGAATTTTAAAAACAATTCATATTTTCTGCAGGTAGAACTGAAACATGACAAGTAATGCAGTTTTCGTCATCAACCGTTAGTGTTTTGACAGTCATTGTGCTATGATTGACTATATGTTCATGTTGGATAGAAATCTAGTGCTAGTGTTTTGACAGAACGACTCTATTTTGAATCAGGTTTGTTGTGTTTTGATAGAGTTAGTATATGTAGAAAAAGGTTTTTAGCATTTTGAAACGTAGAGTTTGTGTTTATTTAACAACATATGGTTTCGGGCAGAAAACTAATTGGCTTATTGTGTGATGTAGGTGTGTTGCTGTGTTAAGAGTTTAAAAAAAGTACTTTAAGTATTGGTAAATGCTTGTTAGCAATTGTAAAAAAAAAAAACTTGACTTGAAAAATGACTTGACTGCGCACTATGAACGGTGTGTGACATCAAAGTACCGCGAGAGCGATTAGAGAGCAGACGGCTGCGTACTGGTACATTGGTACATGCTCTTAAGGTACATTGATGTCATACACCGATTGGTCTGTGCAGCGCTGCTTCAAGACGAACGCGCCTAGAGACTCAACGACTCATACTAGCTTTGTCCCTGGATGAATCAGCCATTTTGAACAAATTATTTGACTGATTGATTCATTGACTCACTCGTTATTTCATCAAATTGCAAAGGCCACCTCTGATTACTGTGCGTTTGATGTTGGGGTAAGGTTACATTTTCATAACAGAGATCATTTGATAGAACAAAATTTGCTTGCTTTTATGCAAAGATTATATTTAGCATATTGCAGTGCAATGCTCATGACATGTCAACTGAAATGTTCAGTCACAGCGTACATAAGAATATGTTTTTATTACACTGTGAACGTAACTGTCGATTTGCATGAAAGGTAACGTTCAGTGAATTCAAAACTCAAATTTAAAAATAACAAGACAAGCAGCCTGATCCACTTTTTTCTACACTCTGTAAAGTACCACTATAGTGCCACTTTCTCTGTTTGAACACCAAACACTTTGACAAGAACTTCATGGTTGGTCTTTAAAGTCTATTTTTATCCTGCATCCATGAGATGAGGAAAGGTTGAAAGTCAAAGCCAGAATCAAAGCTATTGTAACTCACCTAAGGCTTGAAACGTATGGAAGTACAAAAAAATGTTCTCATCACCAGTGCCATGAGCACAAGTACCTATTATCATCATCGGTAAATTAAGATAATGACAGCGCGAGAAGGCGAGCGATTTAAAATGAGTAAGACACAGGAACTTTGTGAAAATGCTGTCCTATTTTGTAACAGTCATTAATTGTTCAAGCATGAGATGACCTACAATTATCAAACCTGCTATATTGCATCATGTTGATTCCTTTCATTTAGTTTATCCACTCTGACTAATTCATGGCTGGAGGGTTGAAAATCTCCCTCTAAGCTTAATTAGTGATCTTCATTACGAAGATACGCAAGCCTATTGACTTTAAATTGAGGCACTGCCACGGCTGCATCACTCTATATTCACATCTCTTTTTAAGCCTTCAGATTGTATGACAAAAATTAGATGCTAAATTATGAGTTAATTCCATTATCTGGATTTGCTCAACGTGAGTGATGTATCTTGCATTTTAAATGATAATTAATGGCGGTTTTTGATGTGTAGCCTAGTGTAATCCAGCTTTCAGCTTCGAAGCTATTTTATTGATAAAAGTCATGGGGCAACATGTTTCTGTGCTCCTGAATGTTTTGGTGTTCACACAATTATACATGTGCTACAGTAAAGGCAGATTAAACCTACCGGAACCAACTGTGCATTCATAGCTTTCAGTCACGACTGGCATGGAGACCTGGAGGGCAAAACATCCATAAAACTGCAGCACAGGCCTGTCAATTTTCCATCTGTTTGAAGTCAGGCATATTTAAATCACCTCTCAAAAGAAGAAAAACAAAAATATGTAAACAAAATGCAAAAAGTTTTGGGCACTTGTGATCCATATCCAGCACCTGCTGCAGTATTTCTGTCACTAAAAACAATAGGATGCTCTAAAACACTTAGGCCCAATCCCAATTCTATTTTATACCCCTTCGCCCTACCCCTTGCCCCTTGGTAGGGCTGAAAATATTCCCCTAAGAAATGGGACACCACCACTACTACACCATTACACACGTCATCATACCTAGTTTCTTTTATTAGTGTCCTGTAACATTTAACCAGTATGAACAGCAATGAAGTCCGCATATCAACAGAAATCAGGCGCGAGCACGTTTAACAGATTACTCACTCTCAAAGTTGTTTTGAGCTGTATTTTGGACTTCAGAAAAGACCTTAGGCGCCAGAGAAACAAGCGCGCTGCCATCTTTATAATATTGTCTTTGAACTTCCGTTTTTTGCGGTATGTATATTTCTATGGCATCGCTGTTGAAGAATAATTAGCTGGTGAAGTGGATTTACTTGTTGTAGAGTTTATTAAAGTTATCGTGAGCATTGTAATGTTTAAAGCAGATGTCTTAATAAATGTCAGTAGACCCAGAAGATTTTATTTTTAAGATTTTAATGAGCAGTTCATTCATAAATACGTAAGATCGCTGTGGAAATACAAACCGGAAGTCAAAAGACAACGAGCGCAGCGCTGAAAAGGGGCGGGGCTACATAAGGTCTATACAGGGAAATTTCTCATACCCCTTCGTTCGAAGTGTGGTCCCAAAAAATCTTCGTTTGAAGGGCTATCTGGCCCTTCCCCTTCCCCCTACCACTCCAGCCAAAATAGAAACGAGACAAGTACCCCTACCCCTTCACATGAACGCGCAAAACGAAGGGGTAGGGGAAAGCGAAAGGGTAAGGGGTAGAAATGGGATTGGGCCTTAAAGTACCTTAATGTACTAAAACAGTGATATTTAAAGGTTTGGTTGATTATGATTTGACTTTTTTAACTTTAGTTAGTGTGTAATGTTGCTGTTTGAGCATAAACAACATCTGCAAAGTTACGACACTCAAAGTTCAATGCAAAGGGAGATATTTTCTTTTACAGAAATCTGTTTAAGGACTACAACAAACGGCTGGTAGGGACTACAACGAGCTTCTTCTCGAGTTAGTGACATCACAAAAGATTAACATGACGGCACACGCTAGTGGATGAGTTGAATCAACTCCACAGCAACTACATAAATTTATCCACTAACAGTTCAGAAACATCCAGTTTCATTCTAAAAGTTGTAACTTCTTCCTGAGTCTCTCCATCAGTGTCGACTCCGGTTTGAACAATGTAAGGCTGAACACCGTTACTGACAATCCTCATTTTGGCTGCGTGAGATTCTCCAGCTTTGTTGTTGTTGAGCAACCGAAGCGTGAGCTATTAAAGCTCCGCCCTCTTCTGGAAAGGGGGCCGGGAGCAGCAGCTCATTTGCATTTAAAGGGACACACAAAAACGGCGTGTTTTTGCTCACACCCAAATAGGGGCAAATTTACAAGCTATAATAAATGATCTGTGGGGCATTTTGAGCTGAAACTTCACAGACACATTCTGGGGACACCAGAGACTTATATTACATCTTGTAAAAGGAGCATTATAGGTTCCCTTTAAAAGATCAAATTCAGTTATTGTTGATGCGTACTATATTTAAAGGGGTGGTTCAGTGTTTTTTTTCTAGGCTTGATTGTGTTTTTGGGGCACAGTTTAACATGTCTTAATGCTTCGTTTTTTTGAAAACGCTGTATTTTTCATATATTTTACCTTTATTCTACACCTCTGTCTCCACTGTCATATGAACGGCTCGTTTGACTTCCTGCTTCTATGATACCACTCCCTCCGAAATACGCAATGTGCTCAGATTGGTTAGCAGGTTGGTAGCTGGCCCAGTGTATCGTGATTCGCTGAAGCGTCTGGAAACGCCACGCCCCTTACCATGCGTTGTTACGCGCTTCGGTGGAAATGTAAATAATGGCGTCTATATTGCTGTATCAAACTGAGCCCGAATTAGACCCAGATGAAGAGGGTCAAGCAGAACCTCTGCACTTGCGGCTTTTAAAGGACGTTTATGAATGGTATTTCATTTAGTATTTGTGTCAGTGTTTAGATATGTTGTCACTGCTGTTTGTTAGCTTTCAATATACGGTTTTATCCTGATTAAAGCTTTACTGTAGCCGAATACATGACTGAGTAGTAGCATTTTTGTAAAGGTAGCGTTTAATTTATAGCATGAACAACTGTTTGTCTATGAACATAGACATGTTGGTGTTTGTTGGAGAAGTATGCAATAGAATTTAGCTAACTGGCTAGCGAAGCAAAAACGCGTTAGTCTTTGTTTATGTCCTTGATGCAACCAAAAATAGCAACAGAACTATACGTTTAAAAGACATGTACAAACAAAAAACGTACTTAAAGTTTGAAGCCAATAAACAGCAGCTTCTGCTTTTAAAGTGGGAACTGCTTCATCTTTCAGTAAAAGCAAATCCAGCATTGAACTCGTGTAGATTCTGGAAGCTGTCTTCAGCGCCGCATCCAGTGTAGAAAATATCACAGATTATAATGGGTTCTATTATCTTTTGACGCGTCGCGTCCGGTGTAGACAACTCTTCCGCTTCCATTATGCTGTCACATGGCCTCGCCCACTTTGTTGCGTGTTCCCGGGGGCGTGTTTTGCAGGGTTTATGATGTCACCAACCCGGGAAGAAGCTCGTTGTAGTCCAAACCGGTCGTTTTTGTAGGCATTAAACTACCATAACTTTAAAAGACAATATCTCCGTTTACATTGAACTTTCAGCGCTGTAACTTTGCAGATACTGTTTATGCTCAAGCAGCAACATTACACACTAACTAAAGTTAAGAATGTGAAATCGCATTGAACCACCCCTTTAAGTGAGCAGATGAGCCCAGAATATGAACACAACATGCTAAATGGTTGAGTGTTTTTTTTTTATTTATTTTTTTTATAATGATTTTCTAACACTTATTGAGAAACTGCGTTGTGGTTATATTCTGGGTTAATCTGCTCGCCTTTACATTGTAAGGGGTTAAATTGGGATTTGTTATGTGGGGGGGCTCTGTGGTTTCAGGGGTGCATGTATATGCGAAGACTACAAAATCGTATCAATTGACAAACTAAAATATAACAAGTTGAGAGAGCCCTCTGCTATGAACACTACAATGCTAATCAAAATCATTCTATATATGCTGGTAGTGTGCAAAGCTACATCAGATGACAATAAAATCTTTCTGTAGGCCTGTGCCTTCTCCTTTGTGTCAGTATCAAATATAAGAGTGATGCTACCATTAAAGGAGAGAATACAAATACAAAATAAAGAGTTCGACATTAAGCCTTGTTTTGTGCTTGTCCTTTGGACAACTAAATTGGTCATTTACTTGTCAGAGTAAAAAAGTAGCTTGCCTGAAAAAAAAAAAAAAAAAGATTTTTTTGTATGTTGTAAATATAATTTATTCTGAAACAAGCAACATTCTCATCAGTGTTTTATCAGCAGTGATATATTTAAATCTTCATATTTATGTTATTTACCCTGGGGGTATTTTATTTATATTCCTTACATAATAATAATAATAATAATAATAATAATAATTCCTTAATTAATAATAATAATAATTAACCTTTATAAAGGGCATTTCCCCCCTCCCCCAATCTAATTAAATTTATCTTTTATTTTAAATCTTTTATTTCAAATTCTTACATTTGATAAATTAAAATAGTAAGACACTATAGGGCTGTTACCAAATTAAATAATTTACACTGAAAAAGTACAGCTGCATTCAATAATGTTATGAGACTCTTTAAATATTTTCAAATATACAAATAAGAAATGTTGGTGGGAAATTTATACTTTTAAACATGAAATTAAACCGCCAGTAGATGGCGGCAAGAGACCGTCTTAATGAGTGAGCCACTGAGTCATTTATTCAAACGATTCATTCAAAAGGCTAAATCAAGAATGAAGCAGGCCATTGAATCTTCACTCAACCGATTCGTATAAAACACTGAATCATTCAAAACGGACGAGCGCTGCTACAATAGAACAAAAAACAGGCAATTTCAATCAAGGTGATATTCAGGAATTCAGCACTTTCGGTCGTGTGATGCTTAACTTTTTCATATGTCGCAAATAGCTAGCTATAAAAACCCCACATATTGAATTTTTATTGCAACATGATAACTGAGTTTCTTTGTGTGAGCAGAGCTCATTTGTTTTGAATTCTCCTCAAGAGGTTACGTGCGCCTCAACAGCGCAACAGGCTATCACCACCAATATACATTAGGCTACATATATTACTATCCACTACCACTATCGCCACTTAACCTAAATGAATCATTCTCGCGTTTTGGTTGTTATTGACATTTTAATCAAGCTACTTATCTGGTCAGGCAAGTAAAATTCTCTTTCACATCAAAAAATCCACTTGTCCCGCAGTCCCGGACAAGCGTATGTCAAGCCCTGGTAAGCCTATGTGCCGGGGCTCAGCCCCGGACGGCCCCAGCCCAATTTAACCCCTGATTGTAAGCATAATCAATAAGGTGTACTGAATTTGGTCTTTTAGTATAACTGTCTTACTACATTAGTACTTAGCACAAATCTGGAGAAAATAACTGGCAGGCAATGGAGAAAAGTCTCCAGGTTGCCCTTCAGGTTGGCATTCCTATAAAGGTGTGACATCTTGTCAAATCCGTGAATTAATCGGTTTTAATGTACACATTCCAGCCAATCAGAATCAAATATTCAGACAGACCACGGAATAAAAGCAAGATGGCAGGTAATATACAGTTGTGGTCATACTGGAAGTTTACCTACACTTTGCATCTAATATTAATTAATAATTTAATAACAAATAATATTCAGTAAGTTATGTTTAAGACAAAAATGGACTTTTCAGCAGCAAAATGGAAATGAAACACATTAAGCTTTTGTTGGTCAGGAGTGTGGCTAGGGTTTTTTGAAGCCTCAGATTTTATTTTATGCTTATCTGAGAGTGTTGGGTCATTTTTTCACTATTTTTTTCTTGTTTGCACAACAGCAATTTTAATTGCAATGGCAATTTATTTAATATCTGAAGGCGGTATTTTTACATCCCATTGACACCGCAAGCGAGGTAGGAGTCCACTTCTTTGATTATAATTGGAGGGTTTGCGGGAGTGCAGAACACTACGCAGAACCTCAGAAGCTCAAAAAGCCATGTGAAATTGTTCAAGGGACCACACTCTGCATCATTATAGGCAGTGATTACATTGGGAGCATTCAGTCTGTCATGTTGCGTCATTAGCAGTGTAAGTGGGGTATCATTCTGCACACTCTGAATATGTGTAGGGCAGGGATGTCAAAGACACAGCGCATAGGATGAATACAGCATAACTGCATATAGCTTGCATCTTGAAGCAGTAGAACCTTTTTTATGATTATCTTTCTCTTGAAACTGAATATGTGTGTGATACTGTCCCAGGCATCCCAGTTCATTTTCCTACTTTAAAGTTTGTTCACAGCTATAGTGACAAATACACAGGACGGTTATAAAAGCAAAAGTGAATTTTCACAAAAGTGTCCCCCTGATGGATAATTAGATACATTAAAGGTGCAGTAAACGACTTCTGAAAAACACTGTTGTTTGAAATCAACCCAAACAAACACACCCCTCCCTTAATTGCTCCGCCCCCAAAATGCACAAGCACACAATGCAAGAGTTGATGTCTCTTTTTCACAGCTGAAGTGAAGCAAAATAATACTTTGCAAAAAATAAAGCGAAGACGACGAACGAACAACAAGAGTTTGTTGTTATTTGCCAACAGCACACCTCTTCCTTCCCGCTTAGGACTCTCCAGGGCTGGAAAGCTTTTCTAATATTAATGCAGGTCCTAAAGCTCTTGCCTGATCATAGCCCTCTTTATCCAGTGATATTCCTCAGAGCTTTTCTCTTTTGTAATGTCTTTCAGCCATCTCTCATTTCTACAGTCTTTTTCTTCAGATCTCTTCTTGTTCACTCTCTCTTCTCCCCCGTCGTGAGTGGACACACCCAGGGCAGGACTGAGGGGACCTCTGGGCTTGAGTTTATGTTTGGGCTCTTCCTACGCTACAAATGACCTCAATTAGAACATCATTATGCAGCACAAAATACAAAAAAAATTAAATATGCTTTGATGTTTCTATATTAATATGCCTATCCATGCTTTAACATGCCATGCGGCCTAGTCAAAGTTTAGCAGTAATATTAATTAGTCATTATAATACAATAAAATACAGAATGTGCTCTCTCATTTGAGAGAAGATCAAAACCCTGAAATAACACTGAGCAATAAAGCCAGAGATGAACAGTATTTTTAAATTTACTGTCGTATCTGTGTCCTCTTATGTCAGATTTCTTAAAGGATTAGTTCAATTCAGAATGAAAATTTCCTGATAATTTACTCAACCTTCATGTCATCCAAGATGTTCATGTCTTTCTTTCTTCAGTTGAAAAGAAATGAAGGTTTTTGAGGAAAACATTCCAGGGTTCCCTTTCAGTCGGTCACGTTCGACGTACGTCAGTAGTGACCGACGAATTGGGATATCGCTAGAGAGCCCTATCAGCTTCGAGTGAACTACAACAGGCCAATGAAGTTGGCGTGCGATATTTGCATAATGCGCACCGCCCCCGCCAGGTGGTATAAATAGGGGAGCAGATGCAATCGCACTCTGTCTTTCGCTTCGGAGCCAACCTGTGTGTTCCTGCTGTTAGTCTGAGAGTAACTTCGCAAGCCTTTGAAGAGCTTTTGTTCTACAGTGCTGGCTTTATGGCACCTTACAGCGAGGCCGCGAGCTTCCCAGAGTGAGCTTCTCGAGCTGTTATACAGCTCTCAACTGCTGTTTTCACAGCATTATTTGCCCCGTTGGTTTGCGATTTGGGCCGGTTCCTCTGTGTGTGTGACTCAGGGAGTGAAAAGTGTACCTGCAGTCACATCGCGGCTGTTCCCTGTGTGCTTCGGCACAAAGAACAAGAGCTTCTAAAAGAGCTTCACAGACAGACACTGCGTCTTTTTCAAGACGTCATTCTGTCTGTGCGTTTCTGGAGGCGGTCGTTTCCTATCCTCACTGACGGCCACAATCACTTTCTCTCATGTCTGCTTAGCGTGCTGAGACTGTGTTTGTGGATGGTTCATATTCTCTTGCAAAAAAAGAGAGCATGCCCACGTCGGCGCGTTGTTCGTCTTGCCTTTCTCGTAAGGGCTTGAGCGCTCAGCGCGCCGTGTGCCGTCGAGCTGCCGGCTGACAGCGCGCGTTGCCATGGCAACCCAGCGCGTTGTTCGGCGCTCTAGATGCGTGGTCGAGACTCGAGTGCCTCAAACGAGGTGGAGTCCCCTCACCTATTCCCCGATCTAGTTTCTCTTTCTGAATCAGAAAAGTACTACTTTTGGTGAATAAGCCAGGGTGACCAGAGGATCACAGTGGGGCATTACCTGCCGAGCCAATCTCCGTGGGCCCCCCACTCCTCTAGCGCATCGCAAACATGCTGTGACTGTGTTCGTGGGTGGTTTATGTTTGGTAAAAACATGGCCACGTCGGCGCTCAGCGCCGTGTGTCGTTCAGTTAGACGACCACGTTCACTCTCTCACATGGCTGGTAGCTTCTGGGTGGATTGCTGGTCCTTCTCATGGGGGACCTAGCATCTTAGTCAGGGCTCCAGCAGAGGATCAGATGTCGACTGCTACATTGGAGAGAGGGTTGTTGGGCTCTGGACATGAAGATGAGGCTGAGCGTCCCACGGTTGTGATGTGCTCATGCTGAATCAGATTCAGAGTTAACGACCATGCTTTCCCGGGCCCCTGGGGGCGTGGTGTGACGCGTACTCGCCTTGCCCCGCCCCCTGTCTTAGCCTGGACGTGCATGAAAAACTTGGCAGTTTAGAAGCCTTTCTTGGTGCCAAATATGGAACACCAAAAGGGTCATATCTGCATTAAGTTTTTTTCTCTCTCACTACCCTCTGTGGTGGGGTGGCAGTGCTACGGGCACACCACCTCTGCCCTGCATGGGTCTTGGCCCCCGGCAAGTCTGTGGAAGGCCAAAGCACTCATTGCATATGGGTAGTTCTGAGTCGGGGTTGAGCTACGCATGATGCAAGTCATAGCGCAGGCCCCTGGCCAGACAATGTCTACCATGGTGGTCCGGAAACACCCCTGGCTAGCCTTGCAGAGGTGTGTCATCGTCTAAGTACGCTTTCTCGATGCTCTCATCTCACAAGCTGGCCTAAAATCCAGCCCGCTCAGCCCGCAGCCAAGCCACTTGGCTAGCGAGAAGCGGTCCTGGAGAAACTGGTGACCTGGAGCTGAGGTAAACAGTTCTTCGGGAGACGATGCCCGCATCGCTCCCTCCCCGGAGGAGGGCCGGGTGGAGAATTTTGGTTTGTTCCGCCGCTGGCTCTCCGGAGACCAGCGGTGCCCACGGAGTAGAACTGTTTTCTGACCCTCCAGGTCCCAAGAGGGCGCGGCTGGCAGTGCGCGAGGCCCACCTCGCCGCTCTCAGCCCCCTCTCACTTCGCCAGCAGGTCCCAGTGTGTTGGTTGAGGCCGCCTCCCATGTGCCGTCTCCCATTCACACTGCCACCTTGCAGAGTCTGACCACACTACGGGCCGCTATGCCGTCCGAGTCGGGTCCAGCACTCTACCTCGCTGCCCCACGCCCGGTACGTCTGTGGTCCATTTGGTCCCGCTGGTTCGGTGTCTGGAAGCCTGGCTAGCGCTTTCCAGCCCGTCCCGCTGGCTCATTTGTACCATCAGACTCGGCTATGCGATTCAGTTCGCCCGGCGTCCCCCGGGGTTCAGGGGTGTCCATTACACTCGTGTGTCCCTGGACAATGCACCTGTTCTCTGGGCGGAGATTGCTGTCCTCCTGGCGAAGGATGCAGTCGAGCCGGTCCCTCCAGCCGATTTGAAGTCAGGGTTCTCCAGCCCCTACTTCATTGTACCCAAGAAGGGCGGTGGGCTACGGCCAATCCTGGATCTGCATGTCCTGAATCGGTCCCTTCTCAGGCTGCCGTTCAAGATGCTTATGCAGAAGTGCATTTTCAAATGCATCCGTCCCCAGGATTGGTTGGCAGCGATCGACCTGAAGGACGCGTACTTTCATGTCTCGATTCTGCCTCGTCACAGACTCCTACGGTTTGCGTTCGAGGGTCGGGCATATCAGTACAAAGTCCTACCCTTCGGGCTGGCCCTGTCGCCCCGCGTCTTTACGAAGGTTGCGGAGGCGGCCATTGTTCCGCTCAAGGAACAGGGCGTTCGCATCTCAACTGCCTCGACGACTGGCTCATCCTGGCCAGCTCGTGGGTGCAGTTGTGCGAACACAGGGACATGGTGTTAGCTCACCTCAGTCGGTTGGGTCTTCGGGTCAACTGGGACAAGAGCAAACTCTCCCCCGGGCAGAGGATCTCTTATCTCAGTAGGGAACTGGATTCGGTCGCCTGGACCGCGCGCCTCTCCGAGGAGCGCGTCCAGTCAGTGTTGACCTGCCTGAGTACGCTCAAGCGCAGGACGGCGGCCCCACTGAAACTCTTTCAGAGGCTCCTGGGGCATATGGCATCCGCAGCCGCAGTCATGCCGCTCGGATTGCTTCATATGAGGCCGCTTCAACACTGGCTCCGCGGCCGGGTCCCGAGATGGGCGTGGCAGCGCGGTACGTTCCGTGTCCCCGTGACACCGAACTGCCGTCGCACCCTCACCAAGTGGTCAGACTCTTCGTTCCTGCGGGCTGGAGTTCCCCTCGAACAAGTGTCCAGGCATGCTGTGGTCCACACAGATGCCTCTGCCACGGTGTGGGGGGCCACGTACAACGGGCATGCAGCATCGGGTCTGTGGACGGGGCCCCAACTGCATTGGCATATCAATTGCCTCGAGTTGCTAGCAGTACGTCTTGCACTGGGCCGCTTCCAGGAGCTGTTGACAGACAAGCACGTACTGGTCCGCTCGGACAACACTGCGGCCGTTGCGTACATCAACCATCAGGGTGGTCTACGCTCCCGCCGTATGTCGCAACTCGCCCGCCATCTCTTGCTATGGAGTCAGAAGCATCTGAGGTCGCTTCGTGCCATTCACGCCCCAGGCGTGCTCAACCGTGCAGCCGACGAGCTCTCACGGCAGCCTCCGCTTCCGGGCGAATGGCGACTCCGTCCCCAGGTGGTCCAGCTGATCTGGCAGCGCTTTGGCGAGGCACAGATAGATCTGTTCGCCTCCCGGAGACTGCCCACTGCCAGTTCTATTCCCTGACCGGCGGCACGCTCGGCATGGATGCCCTGGCAATCAGCTGGCCCCGGGGCCTACGCAAATATGCGTTTCCCCCAGTGAGCCTTCTCGCACAGCTCCTGTGCAAAGTCAGGGAGGACGAGGAGCAGGTCTTGTTAGTGGCTCCATACTGGCCCACTCGGACCTGGTTCTCGGACCTTACGCTCCTCGTGACAGCACCTCCCTGGCCCATTCCTCTGAGGAAGGACCTCCTGACTCAGAGACGGGGCACCCTCTGGCACCCGCGTCCCCACCTGTGGAAACTCCATGTGTGGTCCCTGGACGGGACGCGGAGGTTCTGAGTGATCTCCCGCAAGCGGTCGCAGACACCATCACTTCCGCTAGAGCTCCTTCTACGAGGAACCTCTATGCGCTGAAGTGGAACCTATTCGTCGAATGGTGTTCCTCTCAACCAGAGCGAGAGGACCCCCGATCATGTTCGGTCAGAACCGTGCTTTCCTTTCTGCAAGAGGGCCTGGAGCGAAGGCTGTCTCCCTCCACCCTCAAGGTGTATGTTGCCGCTGTCGCCGCACATCACTATGCAGTTGATGGTAAATCGCTAGGGAAGCACGATCTGATCGTCAGGTTCTTGAGGGGGGCGAGGAGACTAATCCTCCCTGGCCCCCCTCTGTACCCTCTTGGGATCTGACCCTGGTTCTTACATCTCTCCGGGGTCGTCCCTTCGAGCCTTTGCAATCAGTCGAGTTAAAAGTACTGTCCTAAAGACCGTCCTCCTGGTTGCATTGGCCTCGCTCAAGAGGGTAGGGGACCTGCACGCATTTTCGGTTGACGAATCGTGCCTGGAATTCGGGCCCGGTGACTCTCACGTTATCCTGAGACCCCGGCCTGGATATGTGCCCAAGGTTCCTACCACTCCCTTTCGAGATCAGGTAGTGAACCTGCAAGCGCTGCCTTCGGAGGAGGCAGACCCAGCCCTAGCTTTGCTCTCTCCCGTCCACGCTCTGCGCCTGTACGTGGACAGAACGCGAAGCTTTAGGACCTCAGATCAGCTCTTTGTCTGTTACGGAGGCCAGCAGAAGGGAAAGGCTGTCTCCAAGCAGAGGATGGCCCACTGGATAGTGGACGCCATCGCCCTGGCGTATGAGTCCCAGGGCGTGCCTTGCCCGCTCAGGTTGAGAGCCCACTACACCAGAGGAGTGGCCTCTTCCTGGGCGCTGGCGCACGGCTCCTCGCTGACAGATATCTGTAGAGCTGCGGGCTGGGCGACACCTAACACGTTCGCTAGATTCTATAGCCTTCGTGTAGAACCGGTATCTTCCCGTGTACTCGCTTCCACCAGCCGGTAGACGCGAAGAGCCCGTTCTAGTGTCGGCTTGCAATGCCACTCCCGCCCCCTGGGCCGGATACGTGCATCCTTTTTACTCCAGTCGAGTTCCCCGCTTGGCGAACCCTGTCGAGTTCCTCCGCCTCCCCCTTCGGCTCGGACATTGCGGAGTGTCTGATGCCAGGCCAAACCTCCGTCACCGACGTTGACGTTTGGCTGGGTTCCACATGTCGTGACCCCTCCACGTGAGCGGTCCCATGTGTGTATTTGTCCACGGTCAACTCCCTACGGCGAGCCCGTGTCTTTCCCTAGCAGAGCCAGCTCTGCTGTCACCTGTCAGATGAGTCTCCCCCCTACCCAGGTGGAGCCATCCCAGGGACTCCATATGCGTACTGCCCACGGCCAGTCCATATGTGTACTCTCCACGTAAATTCCTCCCCTACAGGTGGGTAGTGGTCTCCGCAGCGTCCCCTACGGGTTCGCTTCCCCAGTGTAGTCTAGTTTACTTAGTGGGTATATCGGAACAGCAGTAGACTCTCTCGGCGTAAGCTCGCCCCCTTCCCCGTCCCACTGGTGCGCCGGGTGGCTAGAGCTTGCGCTGGGCACTGGAAGGGGTTCATACTGTGGCGCTTTATTTGGGATCCCAATTCGTCGGTCACTACTGACGTACGTCGAACGTGACCGACTGAAAGGGAACGTCTCGGTTACGTATGTAACCCTCGTTCCCTGAAGGAGGGAACGGAGACGTACGTCCCGTCGCCACAGTTGCTGTACCCTCGCTGTAGTGCAGACTAGGTTGTCTCCTCAGCGAAAAACAGAGTGCGATTGCATCTGCTCCCCTATTTATACCACCTGGCGGGGGCGGTGCGCATTATGCAAATATCGCACGCCAACTTCATTGGCCTGTTGTAGTTCACTCGAAGCTGATAGGGCTCTCTAGCGATATCCCAATTCGTCGGTCACTACTGACGTACGTCTCCGTTCCCTCCTTCAGGGAACGAGGGTTACATACGTAACCGAGACGTTTTTCTCCATATAGTGGACTTCACTGGGGTTCAACGGGTTGAAGGTCCAAATGTCAGTTTCAGTGCAGCTTCAAAGAGCTCTACATGATCCCAGACGAGGAATAAGAGTCTTATCTAGAGAAACCATCGGCCATTTTCTAAAAAAATATAAAAACTATACTTTTTAACTACAAATGCTCATCTTGCACTGCTCTGCGATGTGCCATGCATTACGTAATCACGTTGGAAAGGTCACGTGTGACGTAGGGGGAAGTACCGCGGTAGGGCGAAAAACTCTAATTTTCTCCTCCGACTTCAAAATCGTCCGACATGGTTGTTTTACCTTTGTTTTGTAAAGGCCGCTTGACTTAGTCTTTGCATGTTCGCTTTGTAAACACTGGGTCAGTACTTCCACCTACGTGACATATGTTTTTTGCATAATTAGTTAATGCAAAAAAACTGCCTTATTTTTGCAGTTTTGGTGGCAAGTCATGTCTTAATTAGTGAGTTGAATCCTTTATTCAACCGATTCGTACAAAATGCTCATTTAAAACTAAACAAGACTGTATTTATGAGTGGGTAGCATAATTAAATCATTTTCTCGTCTGATTCGTTCAAATACACTGATTCTTTGAGGAATAAAACACTGTGTTGCTCGGAGAAGCAGCAGTTCTGCTGTTTGTTCTATTTTCTTTGACGGAGCAAAAACAGAATGTATTGTGTATAAGTTAGTCAGTGACTTGTTTATTGAACTGTTGTATAAAATCAGTGTCACATTTAGATTGTGCAGATGTTCGGAAAAACAGAACTCTTGCTTGTGTAATATAGGCTAACTCATATATCATATGCTTATATTATAATTATAAAAAAAAAAAAAACAGGAACTCATTAAATGTTTTTTTTTTTTTTTTTTTTTTTTTTTTTTTTTTTTTGCAGTGAGATGGGAGTACTCAAAACTCTTCAGATTGCATAGTTTAGTGGAAAATTAATAGAAATTATCATAGGCGGAGGGTGAACCAACTCCAGGGTAAGGCTAGATGTGATTCCTCCATAAAAACACATTTAAATAGAATGTCATGAAATAGTTACGTGTCGCCTATCAGCAACCTACACATCCCAGCATAAGGGCTCTTGTTATTAAAGTGGTTATGTTCACAAACCACTGTAATTTGAACAGGCAAGCATACAGTATGCTTGATTTGGCGTGGCAGCCAGTTCGAATAATAAATAGCCTAACCATTGCCTTACCTAATGCAGTAAAACATAGGGTTTCTTCAAATTCTGAATGAATTATATTGCCTATAAAGCGTGCATAAAAGCGCTCCTTTTAATAATTTAATCTAATAATTTCTGACTGGTAATGGAGTGGGCAATGGTAAGTCTGGCCATGGACACACCCCCTACTGCTGATTGGCTACAAGTGTGTTGTGCTGCTGGGTTTAATCCACTTTCAACAGCGTTTTTCAGAAATTGCTCACTGCACCTTTTAACACTGATCTGGGCTGCGCTTCCCAAAGTCAACTATGGTTGAAAGTTCCGTCTTTACCAACAACTTACGACCATAGTTTTTGGGAAATGCATCCCTGATGCAGGGACATCCCTAATAACAGTTTATTATGCCTAACATAGCAACTCAACCAGGATTAGATCCTTTACTTTACAATATGCCTTGGGCGGGAATTATCTAAATTAGGAATATTGTGTACTTTGTGCTTTATAACAGATCGTTTTCATGCTCAAACGGCAACATTACACACTAAAAAAAGTTGAAAATGTAAAAAGCATAGTAGGTCCTCTTTACTGCATAATGCTGAATAAATTACATTTTAGCCTACACTTTTATCAAATGTACCAAGCTATTAAGGTCAAATTTAACAGAAATGCATAATTTAACTAGCCAAGTCACAGAATATATGATATTTCATTCATACAAAATATCAGAATGTCGCTTGGCTCATCAGAACCAGAACTGTTCCATATATAGAAATAATGCTGTGTGTGTGGTCCAGGGCTCATATGAATGCTTCAGGGCTTTTTTAATTTCATTCCAAAGCTCTTTAATTTAGCAGGAATGTCAATGAAAAGAGAAGATATGAATGATGAAACAGCCAAACAGGGAAAGAAAGAAGAAAAGTGTCATAACTGTGCTGTTGGAACATGGCTTAAGGGCTGTTGTACCAGGATCACAGGGCAGAAATAACTCTTACTTTGACTTACATGTTGAGATCACAGTGTTTGGAAGGGAACTGCAACAGAGCGTAACTTTCACTTCTTTTTTTTTTTAGAGCTCTTGTTTCTGGAAGTATTTTTCCCATTCATTTTTCACAACAGGAATTTCAAAAAGACTCTTTAGTAAAGAGTTCTGCACCAAACCAACCAGCTCTGAAATTAATAAAACACTATTACACAATTTGATTTGAAGCTCAACATATTTTATAAGGGAATTAACTACTACAATCCCAAGAAGATGAATAAAATAATCAAATAAAGAGCACAATAAATAACAAAAATAACACTATATATAGTGAACTTAACAATCTCAAAGATTTGATGCCACTAACAAGGCAATCTAGTGAAAGCTTGTAAGCACCACTATAATGTAAACACAAAATGTTTGCTATAGGCAGACTGAAAAAAAAACAAACTCTTATTCCCAGAAGTCGTAAAAAGCCAGCCAATCAGATTTGAGCTTGCCAGATCGAGGATCTTTGCAGTTTTGTGCACAATATACATGAGACAGTCAGTGGATGGATTTTAGGTGGTCGAGGCATATGAGTTTCAGTGGAATTAACAACTTGTAAAAGCAATCTGACCTAATGAGTGAAAGTGACCTGCTATTGATGAAGTACTGATTACTTTTCCCCCAACTGCACCATTATTTATTGGTCTGTTATTGTTGTATAATCCTTTTCAAATGAACCCCTAAACGTCACATAAAAATACAGCAAAATGGTTTGTCAGTTATATATGTATATATATATATATATATATATATATATATATATATATATATATATATATATATATATAAAACATTATGAATAACACTGATTATCTCTTCATCATGGCACCTGTTAGTCGGTGGGATATATTAGGCAGCAAGTGAACATTTTGTCCTCAAAGTTGATGTGTTAGAAGCAGGAAAAATGGGCAAGCGTAAGGATTTGAGTGAGTTTGACAAGGGCCAAATTGTGATGGCTAGATGACTGGGTCAGAGCATCTCCAAAACTGCAGCTCTTGTGGAGTGTTCCCGGTCTGCAGTGGTCAGTATTTATCAAAAGTGGTCCAAGGAAGGAACAGTGGTGAACCGGCGACAGGGTCATGGGCGGCCAAGGCTCACTGATGCACGTGGTGAGCGAAGGCTGGCCTGTGTGGTCCGATCCAACAGACGAGCTACTGTAGCTCAAATTGCTCAAGAAGTTAATGCTGGTTCTGATAGAAAGGTGTCAGAATACACAGTGCATCGCAGTTTGTTGCGTATGGAGCTGCATAGCTGCAGACTAGTCAGGGTGCCTGTGCTGGCCCCTAACCCTTGTTGTAAGCCTGAACTTGACATTAACTGCACACGTGTCCCTCAAATCTGATTGGTTGATTAAAATGTTGATCCAGGAACATGTTGTACTTGGTGAAATCATGTTCACCCCAGCATGCATGGGAACTCCTTCAAAACTGAAAATATAAACATAGTTTGAGTAACTACTCAAAGTCCCACACTTCCCTTTGTGGTCATCATTAGTTTTGATGACTTCACTATTATTCTAAACAGCGGACAATCCAATAGTAGGCTAATATTAAAGAATGAGTAGGTGTATTTTAAACCAGATAACATCTGCTAGTAATCACAAACATAACACTTCTCTGTCAAGAGAGCAAGCCAACAATCGTTAATTGTCAGATTGTAAAACGAGAGCAGGAAAGGGCTGTCCCTAACACCTACATTTATACATTGAATGGACCCTCTGTTGTTTCTGCATTCCAATGAATATACAACAGCTTGAAAGCAATCTTGGAGACCACACATTATCGTTCTCAAAGTGCTTCATGTCAACGGTAGTGCTAAAGTCAGCAGAAGGTAAAACATTTCTTTTAAAGTTACTCTGTCTTGCCATTTTTGGATTAGGATGCAAATGTGCTGTGTAAGCTTTCTTTACTCATTTCAAATTTTGTCCGAAATGAAGTATGTCAAACTCCGATATGTAATCATTTTTTAGGGTGGAAAACAAGTCACTATCACATTTTGTCACTATTAGCAAGACAGGCACGTATTTCTTCCTCAGGAGCTCGGTGTTAGCTAAATATGTTAAACCGAAATCCAGAAAAGGCATGATTGCGAAATGAAGTGGTATTAATGGCTGTAGCATGTTTTTGTAATCACATCTCTTGATTTGTGCTTCAGAATGAAGACACTGCAGTTTTTGTAACACTGAATGCTCCAATCAGACAATATGAGGATGAAACATTTCTGCTCATCTGAACACAGCACTTGTTTTAATTCTATCATTTGTTGGTGCAGACAGAAGCTTGATGGCTCTTTGTTGTTTTCATTTTCTCCATGCTGTTTCTCAATGTGTACTGAAATTACTTTAATAATATGTCTGTTTTACAGGTCACCACTGTTTTTGCAACCAAGCTCAAGTCTTTCACCTTTGTGCCACTTCTAAAAAGACTGCCTGTGGAGAACAGGGTCTGGAAAAAGGTACTTCAGACAGGCAGACCAAACAAGGTGAGAAATACTCTTGAGACGGCTCGGTATGGTTCCTGTAAATGTATGCCATCCTGTGTCACTCAAAAAAGAGGAAACGAACATGACACTACCCAGAATTGGTTAATTATTTACTTTGTGCAACCATATGCTGTTGTTTTTTTTTTTTCCATGGAACATGACTGTTTTGAAGAATTTTAAAGAAACTTATGCAGATCTTTACATACAATGATAGTTCATAGTGAACATGTTTAAAGCACTATAGAAGTATCAGAAAATCATTTGACATCTGTGCTTTTTTCCAAGCTTTTTGGAAGAACAGACCCATATTTAAGTCATAAATCACATATTTTTACCTCCACTGAAGCTCTCGAATGTATTTCACATTCACATTATTTTTTTGTGTTGTTTGATCTAAATGACATCATGTGCATTTGGAACAGTCACATTTGTGTGAACTATTGCTTTAAATAGCAAATACTGCACAAATCTGATAAAGGGGGAGACTTCAGTGATTACGGGTGAAGTTCTACCCAGAGTCCCTTAGCAGATGACCTACGTGTGTGTGAAAGGGAAAATGCGAAAGGCATTTGCTGAAGGGCTTACACAATCAGGGTGGGTCATGTGTACTTGCATGTGTGCAATACATGAGGGACATGGACTTCTGGTAAAAAGATGTACAAGCTGGAACGGGAAACACACGCACATATAAATGCATCCACTAACTCTCTTATATCGTCAAGATGCTCAGAAGCTAGAAATAGCCATCCGTAGCAGAGGCCTGCTTTGGGACAGCTGCCGTTTCAGGTTTGGTGTCGCTTAGTAACATTTCCTGTTCCAATGTCAGACTTCACAAGAGCTAGGGGACTCTGAGAAGAGCATGGCAGGAGAGGGTGTATACAAGGCTGAGGTTATTTACGTCCAAGACCCTGAAGAGGGCCAGCTTGGAGAAATGCTCAAGAACACCACTAAAAGTGAGGTGAGTATTTTGGTATATTCTGTCAGAAAAGTTATATAATAAAAACGTTATGACAATGACTGACTAGAAAACAAGCTATTGAAGCAATGACTTTTCAAGAAGTAATTTAGAGATGAAGGACTGTTTGTAGAGTACAATGTTCAAGTTGCTTTGGGATGACTTCTTAATATCTTTTAGCCTGCTCTAATGGGAGACATCATGATAATGAGTATGCTGATCATGTGTTGATCAGAGGTAGTTACATTCCCCTGTTCATTAAACACACATATTAGGGTGTTTGCGCAGTAGATAAAGATCTGACCATGCAGTTAATGGATAGGAATGTTTACTGTGTCTAATTAGTCTGTGCCACTAGTGTTTATCAGAAGCTTAAAAATAATGACTGTTTTTAAACATGTTTCAAAGACTTCTCTTGCCAATGGCATGCCCAGTTGAGAACAAGTGAGAATTGATTCTGTTGCATCAGAAATTTTAATGTCTACATAGACTTTCAATAATGAGTTTCACTGTAGTGGAAAAACAGGCCCACCATGTAGTCTTACTGTACAGTTTGAAGAAAACAATGATTAGTCATCATTGCAATGCAATCATAACTCAAATGTTTTCTGTTTATGGTTCTTTAATTTTCTTTCTTTCTCAGATTCAGTCACCTGACAATTTAACCCTTAAACCACTCACCACCCAAGTTGATCCTCACGCAGAATTTGGTAGCATAACCCCTGAGCCTGGCCCTGCCATGGAAACCACTGTTAACAAACACCCTGGCATTTCTCATCTAGGCTTTCACAACAATTCACTGGCTGCTGAGGTCAGCTCAGGTCTGTTTTTAAATAGCTCATCCCAAAGAGAGGAGGTCCTTAGCCCTGCCAGCTCTGTGGATTTTCTCACATCCCTTGCTTCTTCTAAGGAGTCTATTCTCTCCGAGGGCTGGGACAAGGAGAGGAGCTGGTCAGCGCTCCACATGTTCTCATGTGATGGTTCTCCAGGTCCCCTTAGTCGCACAGTTTCCCCGTGTTCCTCCATAAGATCAGGGACCTTCACACCCTCTGTGGTGAGAATCAAGCGGCACTCTTTGGCTCCGGGCTCCAGTTTGCTGCAGATGTCGTCCGCTTGCGTAACACCCTGCTGTGACAGTCGGGCAACCTCACCCTGTCCTCTTTCGCCCCGTGCCCGGCACAGGACTCCTCCAACCCAACTCTCCTTGCTAACGGCCATCCTCAGGAAAGGCCGTCTCCCTGTCCTGTCCTCTTATTCTCAAAGACCTTACACACCATGCTGGCCCATCAGCCCAGTTAACATGTCCTCCTGTTTAGCGTGCTCAGCTGCCTCTTCTGTTGCACCCATGAACATGCCCAAAGCAAAGTCTTGTACCTCCATAGATAGACCCTGTACTAAGTCTTGCCAGATTTTAAAGCCACAGCTTTGGAAACCAGAGCTGGTTGAGGCGCCTGACGAAACCCCACTCACGAAACCACCAGAAAGTCTTGACTCCACTAGTAGTAGTAGCATCGTCTTGCCTACAAATCGCATCCTTTCGCCAAGCTTACCTGCAGTCCAGCCTCACCTCTCTAAATCAGGTCCCAAGGCAAATCGTTTGCCGACAGTTCCTAGCTCTCTTTTGTGTAGCTCCTACTCCCGCATGAGGTCCTCATCTCCTAAATCAAGCTCTCTGTCATGTTCCAGCAATGAGAACCATAAACATCCATCCATGTCAGGGGAATGCCTGGTATCTATGGATCCAAATAAGTCAGCTGAATCTTTAGCATCCTTAATACATAAAGATGAAACAAAACCCCATGAAAGGTCAGAAAAATATTCATTGCCACTAAAACAGAGTCAGAAATCATCTGAGCTCTCCAACGAACTATATCTGAAACATACAGGAAGTCCATCTGGCAATTTAGACTCCACGGTACCAAAACCCGCTCAAAGTTCATGTAAATCTCCCTCGTTTCCTGCTCCGAAACACTCTTTTGAATCACAAAGTAATTCCATATCTCCAGTTTTAAGCCACAAAGATAATAAACAAAGTACTCTTTTCCAAAATGGTCGCAAAAATGATGTTGAAAGAGTGCACCTATCATCCCCGGCTCCCTCTCCTAGACCCATGGGTCTCACCCGCCTGTCCTACACACCTCCAGCCTCTCCTGCTTGTCCTCCAGTCCACCCAAACTCTCGGTCCTCCACCCCAGATCGCAGCACCCTTTCACCCTCCCCAGCGGTCCCAAGCCGTCAGCTTTCCCCCTCACCCTCATACTCCTTCTGTTCATCACCCTCTCCATCCCTATGGGGCAGCACACCAGACTGCGCAGATGGGGACTGTAAAAATAGAAAGGTACATTGCATGCCCTTTTGCTGTTACCTGCACGCTACTTGCATGCTCTACCGCTGAGCAGTGGGAATCATGCAAAGAGTGACGTGCATTTCCAGGAGTGACATGCCTCCCGCATTGCTGGGGAACATGATATGCATCATACTCATACTCAAGAGCAGTAGATCTTTAGCAAAGGTCAAGTTTTGCATGAACAATACATGTATGGTATACCACAGTAGATATGTTTGCACGGCTATCTCTGGGGATACATAACACGAATACAGACTGAGATATGGTGAACGGATGGTGATGTTTATGTTGATCTGCAGTCACAGGCATGGGTATATTGGCTAATTTATATGCATTCATTCATGCATGCTTTTTTTTCCACATCAGGTTCCAATAAGGAGAACCACATGATTATTTTGTATTGATAACTTTTTCCATGCAAAAACAACATTGTGATATGATATTGTTTCATGATAGGGAATTACTAATAAACTGCCTACCCTTATTGCACAGTACATCTGTAGATTATGTTGTTTAATTCTGCTTTTGACTTTTTATGACTTCTCAACTATTCTTTCCTAAAATAGCCATACAAGATCAAATCCACCTACAAGGCACTCGCTGCTATTCCTACAAATACTCTGCTCCTGGAACAGCAGGTGAGCTGCTTTATCTAATTACTCAAAATGACAGCTATTATCACTCATTTCTCATTCAGTGTCATTTTAAGCCATTATATCTTTGTTATTTTTTGGATTCCATGCAATTGTATCATCGGTAAAGAGTGTCATTGGATCCCAATGGAGGAAGTTGAAACTGAATCATTGATTTTTTTTCATTGATGGACAGCAGAATGAAATTGCTCATAAGTGGTCAAAAGGAACCTTAAAAGAACAAGCAGAATGAGTCATTCACATTGCATACCTCATTAGACATTATAGGAGAGGTTAAAATGTACTGAACAGGGTCAGTATAAGATGCAAGCAAACTCACGTCTTTGGGATTTAGTAGCTTCTACAACCTCTTTCTACCCACTTGTTAAGGTCAATAATATATTGTTTCATTAAAAGATTAAAGCTTCAACTACATCTCTTAATTTCCCTGCTGAAGGCTATAGATGAAGAGGTCAACAAGAAAGAGGCTTTGCTCAATCCTGCGGACAACTATTCTTGGGAGGATCCACACACAGAGGTAGAATGAGACCAAAACATCTGAAATAGCTGGGTATGACAGTATACCATGCGGTGGCTGGTAGAACCAGTAGAGTTTTTGCTTTATCGTGATATATTTCAGTACATTCTAAAAACACTGGGTTGTTTCAACTCAAATTTGGGTCAAATATGGACAAACCCAACCGTTGGGTTAAAAATTGAATTAAAAAATTTAACCCATTGGTTGGGTTTGTTCCTATTTGACCCAAATTTGGGTTGAAACAACCCAGTATTTTGTAGAGTGTACACAAGACTGCTTTACATCATTTTACGTGTAAAACAACAAAGAAATATGAGAGACTGGGATGTGAATCAAATAAAGATCAGGGCAAACTTCTTAACAATCCTTTTTATATTTAACTTTTTAAAACCTTTGGTTTTACCTTGAGTGTTCCATAAAGAAAAGTAGTCACAGCTCTATAATGTAACGAGTGTCAAACACTCTCAGGATGGCCAGACAATAGGGGCAGTGGTTGCCAAGGTGGACCTGGCATGCATCTTAGCACTAATAACTGATTTTTTAATTAGCATCCATTAATTATCCATTAATGTAATGGAATGAATAATAAAATGAGATGAATTACCATTAATTTAAAGGGTTAGTTCACCCAAAAATGAAAATTCTGTCATTATACTCACCCTCGTGTCGTTCTACACCCGTAAGACCTTCCTTCATCTTCAGAACACAAATTAAGATATTGTTTATAAAATCCGATGGCTCAGTGAGGCCTGCATTGACAGCAAGACTTTCAGATGCCCAGAAAGCTACTAAAGACATATTTGACTATAGTTGTTCAACCTTAATGTTATGAAGTGACGAGAATACTTTTTGTGCTCCAAAGAAAAACAAAATAACAACTTTATTCAACAGCATCTAGTGATGGGCGTTTTCAAAACACTGCTTCATGAAGCTTCGAAGCTTTACGAATCTTTTGATTTAAATCAGTGGTTCGGCGCGTGTATCAAACTGCCAATGTCACGCCCCCCCAGTGGTGAACCATTGAAATTTCGAAACACTTATCACGTAACAAAGCCTTGTTTACTGAAATCATGTGACTTTGGCAGTTTGATACACGCTCCGAACCACTGATTCAAAACAAAAGATTTGTAAAGCTTCGAAGCTTCATGAAGCAGTGTTTTGAAATCGCCCATCACTAGATATTGTTGAATAAAGTCTTTATTTTGTTTTTTGGTGCACAAAAAGTATTCTCATCGCTTCATAACATTAGGGTTGAACCACTGTAGTCACGTGAACTGTTTTAAATACATCTTTAGTAGCTTGTGAAAGTGTTAGGAGGCCTCGCTGAGCCATCAGATTTTATCTAAAATATCTTAATTTGTGTTCTGAAGATAAAGGAAGGTCTTACGGGTGTGGAACGACATGAGGGTGAGTAAATAATGACAGAATTTTTATTTTTGGGTGAACTAACCCTTTAAGTATTTAATTCTCTGGACTTTCCAAAACTAGTATCTCTGTTTAATATATACAATATTTATGTTAGATTGAAATGTTAGATTTTTGTCCTGGCATCCAGCCTTAGTGCCTGATGTGTGAAAAGACAATGTTTGTGTGCAGATGTGCTCTCCTGCGCAGCTGCGTCAGCAGTCTGCAGAACTGTATGCAACCATTGATGAAGTCCTCGAGGACACGATCCAAAAAGTGAGCTGCTACCATAACACACTCTGATCAAAGCAGACCTAAACAATGTTCCATTTATCTACCAATTTTCATGTTTTAATCTTTTTTTTTTCTCAGCATCAATCAGACCAAGTGAACAAAGCCAGTGTGAAGTCTTTGGCAGTGGAGACGTCAAGGGTATGTAATTAAAGATTGACACTGGGAATTATCTCATTGTCATTTTGATTATCCACAACGGCATCACTTTCAGCCAAATCATAAATTATACTGCTTGTCTAGGTATCAATCAGTGTATCTTGGTCTTTGCCCAAGAATAAAACTTTGACTGAGCTACAGTATAAATTATATTTCCTCATCTATAAATAAATAAATAAAATAAAAAAGAGAATAGATTATCATATTGATTTTGTTTTTAAGAGCTACAATTTCCTGATTATTTTCAAAGAATACCTGTGTTAGCAACATGAGATGTAGAATTCAGTCATCCACTCTGACTAACATGATCAATCTTAGCCAGGAACCTTTTAGCCCCTGCCCCTGCTGTTCAAACCCAGCTTGCCATTTTGATTACATTCACTGTACTTGCTGCTGAGTTCTTTCTTAAATCATTCTTTTTTCTTTTATTCTGAATTTCTAAAGTCGCAGACGTCATCACCATCTCCAAAACTGTTGGGACGGGAAACAAGATATGTGAGTTTTTCCACTGATCTCTGCACATATTTTACACTCAGAAAAAGGCAAATCTGACAAATCATTCATTATAAAATCTCAGTTCTGGAAATATTCTTATTTTGCAGTCCTACATATTGAAATGCCATCTCAGAGCTCTTGAAACATTGCTACTGTAAGACACTTCATTTTTGCTTTAGTCTTGGTCATTTTTTTAGGTCCAATTCTACTATCCAAAATATTTTTGTATGCCAGTGAATCTTAGCACACAAGCCAATCAAGAATCCAGATTTCACAACTAGATTTTAGATCCAAGAGAGTACCAAAACTGTTTATCCCACAGAGGCATAGGAAACTAATTGGATGCATAGTCTTTGATGTCGACAAGGAAAAATATCGGAAGCATTTTCTCCCTCCTTTTAAATGTTTATAAGCCTATTCATTGTGCAATCTTAACTATGCACAATTGTATAGTTGCAGTTTTAGCTGCATTTTCCCTGCTGTTCACAACCCTGTCAGAACAGACCCGCAAGCCATTTTGGGGTCTCAACTCACCCGTCTAGAAACACTGGTAATCAAAGTAAATGTCTGTTATTCAGTCAGATCCAATCACATTATTCAACCTTTGTACTATCCATACAATATGCTATGTTAATGCATTATGTCTTTGAATATAAAGTGTACATATTACAACAACTCACATAGAAACTGGACCCTTTTTCTATTGCTAGGATCTTCGTTTACTTTTTTTATGATAAGAAGTGATTTGTATGAGACTGCAGGTATTCGGACCTTTATTGAAGTATTATTCACTTTATAATAATGGTATTTTAGATGTTGTTTACATTCTGAGAGCAGAATTTCATCTCGCTTGGATAAGATTTTCTTGTCATACACAAATTACAGGATTTGGAGACTCAGTTTGTTCCTGTTGTTCCACAGATTTTGGCAATAGAAAGATTTAATGGAATATCACAAATTCCAAAATGATTACAAGCATAGAGGGGTCCAAAGATGAATATGATATGAAATCACTTCAAATAATATTATAATAATTAAGAGCATATTGTGGAATCACATGATTTCATTCATGCCCTGAGTGTTCTTCTGCTTAATCATGAATCTATTGTCAAATGTAAAACGATGTAGAATATACACAGTTTTATATGCAGATGCATTTCATTACTGACTCTTTTATAGATGTCATGGGTAAAGCCATCTGTTTTTTCTAGGCAAGCTCTCCTTTTCAACCCTCTGTAACTACTGAACAAACACTGGTAAGCATTTGTTTTTTTATCAAATGTATTTGATCATCATATTTATTTGCATTGAAAATGTTTACTTCAGATTCTGCTACATTTCGTTGTTCAGTATGGAGTGGAGATTTTATAAAATTAACTATTTAGGGTATGGAACCTATGCACCAGAGAAACAAGTGCGTGCTGCAGTCATTTTTAGAATGTTGTGTTTGAACTTCCGTTTCTGTGTCATCACTGTCTAAGACTAATTAGCTGGTGAAGTGGACATAAAGGCTGATCAAAATGGCAGAGAGAATAAATATGGGACAATTATGCTGTGTACTAAGAGCATATATTCTTCATGAAAAAGGTGAAAGATAAAAAAAAAAAAAAAAAACATAAATTATGAACACTGTAGCTGGTTGTAAAAGGTTGTATGAGCAATATTCCTAGGTAATCACAGTGTGCTGATGTACAGCCATATCGCACGGCGACGAGTGTGATACTGAGTTTATACAACAGTTCGACGGCACGAGTGTGTAAATAAATGAGAACAACAACGCAGTGTCTTTGAAAACCCTCTTTTGTGATGAACTACTTCCTTCCCCCATGGATTCAAATTTCAAGTTGACAGTTCAAACCTCTTTTACTAATACTAAAACGTCACTTTAGAACTAGTAACGAAGGAACATTGAGTCCCTCCATTAAAAACTCATTGTAATATGTAGAGTATTATGAGAGAAAGATCGACTAAACGAGTACCTGCTTCTGATATAGCATTCATTCTTCAGGTCGATGTCCATAATATTATATCCATTATAAAAAATCAGTTTGCTGTCTGCTGAGGAAAGCGATATTTTTGTCCTTTTAAAAGTGGATTTCCCATTACAGCGCTAAAACAACTTCCTTGTTTATAACCAGTCCCTTTCAATTTGCTACTGACTCACTCATAAAGACAGTCTTTGCTGCCATCTAATGGTGTAATAATGTAACTTTCACTGAAGTCAAAATCCCAATAAATAATGGACCCTTTCTCAATACCAAATATGGCATGTTACTTATTAAAAAAAAAATATTGAACAATAATATTTAAATTAACAACAATAGCCATTAGACAATAGGAAATAAGCACAAGCAAACAGTTCAGTCAAATGTACAAAAACAGCACTCTAGTACAGGATTTAAGTTAAATATTGCCTAAATATAAAGTTATGAAACTTAATTTTCTCCTTAACCCAAATCGATTATATACCCCAAATGAATTATATCTCATGTTTAACCACTATCTAAATAAGATAGCATCAAATTCCCGAGATGAAGCTGTTCTCAGTGGGTACATGAGCGCTGAATGGCCGCTGACGTCCTGGAGCTCGCATCTGTGAAATCCTTTAAACAAATTGTAAAATGGTCGCTATGTTTATATATTTCAGGTCTAAATAACCACATTCTCCTCTAAAAAACTCATAAATTCCGTGACACAACAATGTAGTATTTGTAAAAAATATGGTGGATTTGTTCGACCGCCATGACAGTCGCCACAAGCGGAATAATACAAATGGTGAAACAGTTTCAGTGCTGATACTTAAGAATATCACATGGCTCTCAGCCAATCAGATTCGAGAACCAGAAAGATCTGTTGTGTAAAGTAATTTATGCCTACTAAATTTGTATATAAACACACAAATGCAGTAACAAAAAACATTGTCATTTACAATATTTCAACAGGAGAAAACTATAGGAAAAGCATTCCGTAAGATAAAGGATTTTCTAGGCCAAAGGAAGCAACTCTTGACTTATCTGTTTTAAAGCCAGGGTTAGTTTGAAAGCTATTCCATATCGTTGAATGTAATTCATATATTTAATTGCGAATCACTGCTAAGGCTGTGAGCAGAGAGCAGAGCACATTGCTGTTCTAGACAACACATACTAGGTGTTGGCTGTTGAAATCTTTAGCTTATTTTGTGAATTATTGATTTATTTTTTCTTGTTTATCTGTCTTAGACAAAGCCTGGAGTTATTAGACCAGTCACTGCAACATCCAGAGTTGCAGATGATAAACATGATGAAGAATTTCACCCAAATCCTTTCAAGAACCTTCAAGAGAACAAATCCAGTCGTTACCAATACAAGGTGCGTTTCTCTGAAGAGTCATGAGCAGTGAACAAAAACTCAACATCAAACTAACAGCATATGTTATCACATGCAGAATGAATGTAGGAAGAAATCTTTCATGTTAGTGGTGTAACAGTACATGTATTCGTCCCGAACCGTCACAGTTCGGTGCATACAGTCAGACGACGAATACAGTCAGTCACAGTTGATCCACACTCCAATCCAGAAGGGGGTGTGCGCGGTAATGCAACACTGTTTGCTAACCACCACAACAGGAAAAAGCACAGAAGAAGAGAAAATCTATGCACCAACCCAAAACAAGAGTTCAGATGGCACGCAAAAGCTTGCTAGGTGCCCATGACACTGAGTTTCGATTAACTTTTGTGACACACCACAAACTTCACGGAAAGGAAATTGCAGAAAGCAGCATCCTGTTTTTTTTTTCTTCTTTATTTTACAAAAGCACAATGTTTTGTTTTTATTGTGAATCCCTTTACAAGCCTTTACAATTTTGGAGTATTTAGATGGAGTATTTTAAGCTGTTTCTGCTGTTATAATGAGACAAAATCTTTTGGCATTGTGTTGATTTGTGTGGTGGAAGTCTCACGACTACAGTCCAGTGATGAAATATGTGTGTCCTGGAAATGAAGCAGGTGTCGCTTCACTCACTGTCTCCTCGTGGAAGTAGGTGAAGTAGGCTCTTTTTCTCTTTCGCGCTCATCTTTCCGTGATTTCTTGAAAAAGAGTAATGCTGAACTTTGTGCATCCGTCATTGTCACTGCATGTTAATGAACTCTCATGTGCAAAGAAAATGACAGTAGGCTACAAACAACATGTTAATCAAACCTGTTTATGGGCCTCTAACTGTAAGTATGTTTTATTGTTTATAAAGTTATATAGTTTCTGGGACGTAAACAAAGACCAACGCGGTTTGGCTTCTCTAGTCAGTTAGCTAAATTCTATTGGTGTTTCTATTATCAGTGTACAGCATTGTTCATGTTATGATTTAAGCAATACCTTTACAAAAATGCTACTACTCAGTCATATATTCAGCTACAGTAAAGCTTTAATCAGGATAACACCGTATATTGAAAGCTAACAAACAGCAGTAACATTTACAAGTGACAGCATAACTAAACACTTTGACACAAATATAAACGGAAATATTTACCATTCATAAACGTCCATTAAAAGCTGTGCTTGCAGAGGTTCTGCTTGACCCTCTTCATCATTACTGCTATCTGGGTCTGATTCGGGCTCAATTTGGTACGGCAATATTGACGGCATTACTTACATTTCCACCGAAAGCATGCAACTATTGCCTGTAATGGTAAGGGGCGTGACGTTTCCGGACAACGTGAATCGTGACAATGTGTTCCAGACAGCAAATCAAAGTACACAGGGCCAGCTAACCAATCTGAGCCCATTGCGTATTTCTGAGGGAGGGGCTTCATAGATCCAGGAACTCAATAGAGCGTTTTTAGGAGAAGGGAAACAGCAGTGTAGAATAAAGGTAAAATATATGAAAAATACAGCATTTTTTTTTTTTTTTTAAACGAAGCATCAAGACATGTTAACGTCCCATAAACACCATCAAGCCTAGAAAAAAAAAAACAGTGAACCACCCCTTTAAATGATTAAAACAAATTACAGTGGAACAAACTGTAATTTGCACAAAACGTCTGTTCATAATAAATGAAAAGATACCCAGCTAGGGTTTTGTTGCTTTTTCTTGTTGTACCGAACTCTTATTGAACCGTGACTTCTTTGTACCGTTACAACCCCAGCATAAGGTGTGGAATTCATAACGAGCAGATGTACAAAAAAGGAGGTATATATGCAACATACAGTATGTAATGCATAGGCATGCCACATGAAAGGGGTCATTATAGATTTTTAGAAAATCATCTAGATTTTTTAAATGCATGTGCTATAAAGCCTACAAATAACATTAAGTGCAATAATAAAAGAAAACAATTTTTTTGTTCATCTGTCCTCTTACTGTCCTTTTTGAATAGGTTAAATTTCATCTTTTTGTCCCAGTAGATCCATGTGATTCATTCTGCATTAAAATGAAAGCTAATTTATGTTACAGTATTCTGTTCTATAGACAAAACTGACCTGCACCTGTTGTTACTGTCATTTATTTTCACACACTGTCTGTACTATTTTAGCATCAAATTTACTAAAGGAATTATGCAATTTAGGCTCGGCAGTTTGAATGCAACCACAAAATGTGTGCTGAACACAATATGCACAATGCAGTTTCAGATTCCTTCCTCCGCTAGATGGAGGAGGACGCAGCATCTGACAATCTGACATGCTTTTCAAGGCTGTGGAACCGGTATGGTCAGGAAGGGAAAGCCCTACCTAGTTTTGCATGCTTAAAATATATGTTAGTAATTATTATTGCACTTTTTTTTTTCAACTTTATTTTTTCTTGATGTGGTTAGATTCTTGTCCTGTCACAGCGCATGAATCTAACCTCAAATGATATATGTGCAGTACTGTAGGCTATGCTGTAAATGTCTGTGAATATGGCAGTGAATCGACCAGCATCAAGCTTTAAAAAAAAATAAATTAATAAATGCACAAGTATCACAGAATGAACCCATGTGACACGTGTCGTATATTCCAAGTGATGAGAGGGTTTGGTGAAAAATGAAAATTTATTTTATTATTTAATGAAAATCCTGACCTTGGCTCTTGGTCTTCTGTGCTCGACTGTGCGTTCCTATTAGCGCCGCAGTTCACTCCGACTCACCCAGAAATAACACACAAGTTGTGAGAAATTAAGATGGATAAAAACACAACATGAAATACAATCCATCTACTTTCCTCTCTGAGATGTCACAACAAGACATCTTCACATTCAAATCTCTCAACTGTCATTCTGACTGTGAAGAACATACATGGATACTCTTTTGGGATTTTTTTTTTTTTTTTTTTTCATCTTGTTTTCTCACAACTTGTGTGTTTTTCTGGGTGCTAATAGAGTCTCACGAAGGTGCAGTCGAGCACAGAAGATCAACAGCAAGGTCAGGATTTTCATTAAATAATACATTAAATGTCAGTTTTTTTTTTTCTTTTTTCACCAAAGCACATCATATACCCGCAGAACACATGGGATATATGACACGTGTCACATGGTATCATTCTGTGATACTTTTGTGTCTTTTTTTAAAAAAGCTTGATGCTGGTCGCTATTCACTGCCATTATATGGACCATTATATGCCATTATATATCATTTTAGGGTGAACCTATCCTTAAATCTTTTTTAAAACGAAATTCCGTTTATCGCCTGATTCCCTTCGCCAGTAATAGTTCATGTGCAATACCACACACAAAAGTGGCACAGACGTTCAGTGAATTTTTCCAATTGTTTTGACATTTACAGTCTATCTATCTGTCTGTCTGTCTAAATACAATGTCCAGCCCTTCCATTATGTGTTGGGGTTTTATATCAAGGAACAAGCAAATCAAAGGGTCAACATTTCATATGTAGCCTACTTCAGAAGGAATTTAAAATGTGCCCCTGGAAACGATTCTTCAGAGTAGCTGCAGCATGTCCTGCTGGGTTTGACTCATTTCCAGCGGGATCAGGAAGTGCACGCATCACTAGAACCCAATGTCATGAGCAATCCCCCACATATATAAAACCCTCAAGATAAGATCACACTGATGATAGACCCAACATATTGCTGTTATATTGACACAAAAACTGGCATACATGTTTTTTAAATAATATTTTTCAAATGAATTACTCTTTTCATCTGACATCCCATTCGAGTGAGGTGACTTTGATCGTGCACTCAAATTATTTTTCCATTTACAAATTAAATCTTACTGGTGTTGAAAACTAAGTACTTTTTCAATATAAAGAAATAATTGTGGTGGGTAATATAGTACTTAAATTGCTTCTGAAGGATTTGGTAACACTTGAGTCATTATTAGTGGGTTACTATCTTTACTTTAGAATAAAGGAATATTTCCTGATCATAAATGTAGAAGTGTGGTTAAAATCAGTCTCACTAAAACACACACTGTTTAGGTAGTGACATGAAAATGCAGGACACATTTTTTTTTTTTTTTTTTTGTACATAAAGTTTCATGATTTAAAAATAAAATATAAAATAAATATATTTTTTGTTCACTTTTTAAAAAAATCAAAAATATTTTTAAAAACAACAATGGAAAAAATTCCAATAATTATTTCAAAATCATTTTCACAGGTTGAAATTTAGGGGTTAGGGTTCGGGACAGCCACCTCCCAATTGAAAGTACCCAATAAATGATAATTATATATATATATATATATATATATATATATATATATACTAATCTTACTGATATTTTAAATATTATTGTGGGACTCAATAGATAATAGAAGGATCTTAGTAAACATCTAAAATTTGAATACTTAAATGCTTTTTAAATGTGTTTTTTTTTTTTTTTTTGGTTGTGGGACAGCAGTTTACACCAATTCTGTAGAATGGCCCATATACACTTTTATACAGACAGATAAAAAACTAATTAAGATAAAGTCTGGGTGGAGAGACAAGCCAAAAGAAATTCTGGAAAATGTAAAATGTCAATGTCCTTTTTAAAATTATGGGGAAAATATTAAAGAGAATAGAAGGATCTTGATACTATATGCCAAAATGCAATGGAATATTTCCATTGCATTTATTTCACAAGAAAATTAAATTAGTAAAATTTATCTTCACTCTAAAAAATGCTGGGTTAAATATGGACAAACCCAGGGATTGGGTTGTTTTCACCCAGCTATTTTTTTTCAACCAATTTTGGATTTTTTTTTTTTTTAGCCAGCAATATATTAATATAGTAAAAGGCATGTTTTTGCTCACCCCCAAATAGGGGCAAATTTGTGGGGTATTTTAAGCTGAAACTTGACCAGACCAGAGACTTATATTAAATCTTGTGAAAGAGGGCATTAACCCAACCTGCTGGGTTTGTCCATATTTAACCCAACTTGGGTTGTTTTTAATCCAGCATTTTTTAGAGTGTTGGGTGGAATTATTTAGAACTGTTTCTAATAATTATGAATTCCTTTAAAAGGATGTTGTAACACTTGAGTCATTAACATCCAAAACCTTACAAAAACAAAACGTTTACAATGATTTCACCATTAGTTTTCATATTCATATGTTTTTCACTTTAGAATACTGATCCAAATAATTAAAAAGAAAGGATTTGGTAATGTTTGAGTTATTACTAGTAGGTTACCATGATCTTTACTTTAGAATTAGTTCTACATTGTGCATTATTCACATTAATTGTGAACCTGTATATAGTAGTTCTTAGTAGTTCTCTGGGAGGCATGAAAATATTAATAGTTACTGATTAGCTAATAGTGAACGACCACATTCAACTGAGAGCTATTACTTACTAATTAATTGCTCAGCGCTTCTTGTTAGTTAATAGTAGTTACTAGAATGTTAATACTGTGTTACTCATGTGTAGTTATTCATTAATGATGGAACAGTACTCTAAAGTGTTACCAGATTAATAAGCACTAAGCACTCTGTACTTCCTCTATTAATTACATTTTTAGAGTAACTTACCCTACACTGTTAGTGACATACATTAAGTTACATTTTGGCTTATGTCTAAAGAAAATCTATTGATTAAGTTTGATATGGTCTTTATAATAAATAATCTTTTTACTTTGTATGAATGTTGTTGTTTTTGATTAATGTTAAATCAAAATGTAAGGTTTGAACCAAACCATAACTATATTTGGAGAAAAAACTAATAACATTGGCTGTAACAAATTTGGTCCAAAGTATTTTTTTCTTCAGTGTGAGACTCCCTCAGTGTCCGCCATGCACCCTTGATGCATACTTGTAATTTTTGATTTTCTATGATTGTTCACCCCTTATTTTCCTTTGGCATAGAATCATGTGATGAGACAGCGGTGATGATCAAACAAAAAAATCACGGAAAATTTTAGCTCTTGCGTACGTCGCCTCTCCCATATGCAAGCTTTTAGAAGCTATCTATGGTTGAGGATGCCAGTGTCTTGACACCTTAAACACTGTATTTATCTCTTAACAGGCTTTTTATACAATCGCAGGCGGTAAAAGTCATCAGGATTTGTCACAAAATTATTGTGTTTGAAGAGGATTACAGATAAACAAGAGATACATTTATTTGACTCTCTGACGGGTGAATGTCTTCAGACTCTCCTTCATCATGACATTTAAAAACCACTTCAGGTGTGTTTGACATTCACGCCTCATTTCATTTCCACTGAAAAGGGGTATGTATACCTGTTGTCATATTTCCTAATAATAATTCTTTTGTGAAATCCAAAAGTAGGATGCACTAAATGACTCTTTCAGTGGAATTCTTGTTGCCTACACATTTCATGTAGAATGATTTAAAATAATTCCACCCAAGGTAAAATTTAGTAATTTCATTTTCTTGTGAAATAAATGCATTTCGATTTTCTATTCTATTGCATTGTGGCATATAGTATTAAGATCCTTCAATTATCTTTAATATGTTTCACCCTAATTTTAAAAAGGGTTGAAATTTTACATTTTCCAGAATTTCTTTTGGCTTGTCTCTCCACCCAGACTTTATCTTAATTAATTTTTTATCTGTCTGTATAAAAGTGTATATGGGCCATTCTACAGAATTGGTGTAAACTGCTGTCCCACAACCAAAAACACATTTAAAAGCATTTAAGTATTCAAATCTTAGATGTTTACTAAGATCCTTCTATTATCTATTAAATCCCACAATAATATTTAAAATATCAGTAAGATTAATATATATGAAATCATCATTTATTGGGTACTTTCAATTGGGAGGTGGCTGTCCTGAACCCTAACCCCTAAATTTCAACTTGTGAAAATGATATTGAAATATTTTTTTGCATTTTTTTCCACTGTTGTTTTTAAAAATATTTTTGATTTTTTTTTTTTTTTTTTTTTTAAAGTGAACTTATTTTATATTTTATTTTTAAATCATGAAACTTTATGTAAAAGTCCATTGTCTGAGACTGATTTTAACCACACTTCTACATTTTTGATCAGGAAATATTCCTGATTATTTTGGTAGAGAAAAAAGGGAACACATAATTATTTATTTGGGGGAAATAAACAAAATTATTAGTGCAGTTATGCAAATCATACGTATTTTAGTATGGTTTAGTATGTGAGTTAAAACTGTGTATTGTGATGTGGTCACTACCAACATTACTGTCACTACTGAAAATGTGCAGTCACAACTGAAACATGGGATATTTTATCAAAAATAAAGGATATTGAATTATCAACTAAGATGTTATTATAGTGTTTGGTTCAATGTATATTCAAACTAATGAATCCTTCACTTTGAAATCAGTATGATAAAATGTATGACTTTTACAAAGAAAGATTAATTCAAAATACAACAAATCTCATAAATTACCCTTGAAATATTGTTAAAATTGTAATTGTTATTGATTTACCTGTGAAAACTTTTTTTAAAAAATAGCAAAAAATATTTCCAAGGTAGATGTAAACAAAATCTTAATAGATCAATGTAACCCTTCTTATTAAATTATTTATTATTGTGTTTCGGTAGTGACAAATTTGGGGAGAGGAAAAATATTCCAAAACTTTCTGAAAATATAATATGAGAATTAACTGCACAACTACTAGAAATGTGTACCTTGGATATTATACAATTTGCATACATACAAAATTTGTGGAAAAAGACATTTTTTCCAAGACGTTTCCAACTCTGACTTTGAACCAATTCTATAGAATGACCCATATAGGAAATGCTCAGTTTTGTCAGTAATCTACAGTAGTGGCCAAAATTGATGCTCAGAGGGAATGTTTGTTTTTAACGACCATTCAAGTTTGATTAAACAATCAAAATATGAGGGAAAACCATTAAACTTGGTTAAGGTATTTATCTGACAAAATTTTTTTGGCAAAAAAGGCACAGCATATATTGACTACAGCATTACAGTTATTAATATTTGGTTGATTCTTTTGTTCTCTTGTTTTTGCATGTGTTCATAATTTCTTTGTACGACAGCCAAGCCAAAAATTACGGCATGCTTCATTTGCGTTATAAAACAATTGACTCCAAGAACAACTGTGCATTATGCTTACAAAATCTTTAACACATTTTGAATGATATTTGACTAAAGGACAAGATGTAAATTTTCCTAGGCTGGACATCCCGTTTGTCCACTACTGTATTTAAACTTGTTTTAAAAGTCCTCATCCTCAATAATCCTGACCTACTGGAAAAGAAAATTCATGAAAATGCAGGGGTCCAAAGGTAAAGATGATTGAGAAGTATAAGTGAGATGTTCTGTTAACACATTCACAGTCAGGACAGATGGGGTTTGTCTGTCAGACAGCGTCCAGATCTTGAGAGTCTGTCATTAATTTAAAACCTGCAGCTCTGTCAGTACTGTGGCGGAAAAATATGCAATGAGTTTGAATGGTTGAAAAGGCGCCTGTCTTGTAAATAACCTCAACAGGTACCACTGATGTAATGAGTGTGTTTAAATCTAGTGTAAATATCCTTAAATTAACCCTTTTCTCCTTAAAAGAATAATTCATCCATAAAAAATTGCAATGAACTTCTGCATTATAACTTTCAAATGTCACATTTTGTGGACACTGTCTGTACATTACCGCCATAAAGTATTTGTGAACTAATCTTATAAGAGCACATTATGTATAAAGAACTTGTGACGTTTGGGCTACAAAGATAAATAACATTAATGGGCTCTCGCCGTCATACAGTATTTTGTGGAGCAGAGCAGAATGGCTTTCATCCAAAGGAAACTCCAAGGCTTTTCTTGGCAGAGTCATTTATTTTGCATACAGCTTATCAACATTCAATTTTTCACTTCCTATATGCCAAGGAGGTCTGCTTTATTCTCTAGAAAATAAATCACCTTGACAAAGCAAGCCTGCTGCATCATTAAATTTGTAAATGAGTTTATAAAAGCTGTTTGCTTATGTATTCAAGCTGTCAATGTGGCAACATAACTAGACAAGCTATGAGCGCAGTAATGCCTGTGGTGTTGACCGCTGTTAAACTAAGCATATAGCTGTACTTCATTTACATAGATAGACTGACATTTGCAAATGAATAACAGCAGTCATGAGTTTGCTTGTGTGCTTTTCAGCATTTCTCCAATAGCTGACATTGTTACCTTAAGGAATTATTCCTGTCTGATCAGGTTGATGCAGACATATGAAATGATCTTTTTGACTTAAAAATAAATACAAATGATTTCTGAAGGGTCATGTGACACTGAAGAGTAGAGTATTGATCACTTTAGATCAAAATAAATTACATTTTCAAATATATTCAAATAAAAAAAGTTATTTTCAAATGTAATAATATTTCACAATATTACCGTTTTTACTGTATTTTGATCAAATAAAAACAGCCTTGGTGAGCAAAGACACTTTCAATTTTTTTTTTTTAACTATTCCAAACTTGTGACCCCCAGTCTATATAAATAAAGATATTTGACAAACAGAAATGGAATTATGAGTCCCTTAACAAAGGGGGGCTATATAAATTATTATGAATACAAAAATACATAGCATTTTTATACATTTATATATCTCTTTTCTCAGCACTCAAAGCGCTTTATATATGGAATCTACTCAACCACCAACAACGACACCTCAGACTGTCAGACGGCAAATACACATTGTTTTATTAATTATAATTCACATGCATTTTGTTTTGTTGACCACAGTACTATTGATGATAATTTTTGAGAGGTGCACTTTTGATTCATTTTGAAAAAGGGAAGGGTTTGAGACCCCAGGGGGGAAATTGATATAAAGTACAATTACTGTCACAACCTACTCCAGTAGCAGGGTTAGGTTTAACAGTGGTTGGAGAAATCAATTTTACATCAGTTTTAAAGTTTACATTTTACATGAAGCACAAACATAACATATCTATATGGTAAATGGGAAATTAAATAAAAAGAATAATTAAGATTATCAGTGACATTTGACACAATCATATTTTTGCTTTTTCAAAGCTGTTTTCATCTCTAAAGCATTGTAAATGATGTCTTGATGTTTCAAGTCTTTATGGTTATATTTATGTGCTCACAAAGCTGTCATTATAGCACAGACAGGGAAATCAATATGTAATTGTAATTGTGTCATGAAAAGCTCTCAATATCAGAGCCCCATTTGACCAAGAGGAGCTCAACTCCCCGTATGGTTCTGTAGTTGAGATGTGATCTCATTATACCTAATTGATGGCTTGGATGACATGTGACAAGAGAGAGTATAATAAACAGCAGGTAAATTGGTAGCTGTAATGAATGATAAGATGCAGAGGTAAGGGTAAGAGTGATTTATAGCCCATCAGATTGCTGAAAAGTCCATTTAGACAATGCCTACTGACTTGAAGTAAGTGGAGAATGTTCAAAAATAACTGGTGAATATTATATTAGAAAACTGAATTTGACAGAGAACTTATGCATAATGTATCTACATGTATAAGATCAGCAAAGTAGCTCATAGCCTCCCACAAAGGGTTTTATTCTATCTAACAGAGAACACGGATCCAGACCTGCCTAAAACGCCTCGATCGAAGTCCAGGTATTACTTCTGCATTGTGCTAATATTTCACCATGTGTCCCAAAGGCATATGCAAAGACAGAAGGTGAAGTTTCAGTGAATTGTAGTGTTGTCGCAGTGTGGTGGTGTTCTGATGTTGGTTCTGATCAATCTGCTTGATCATCCGAATCTTGCCTCATTGCAGCCTGGTCTCATTGTTAATACGTAGGTATTAATACGTAACTTTCAAAGACACAAAACGTACATTTTTGTACGTTTAGAAAGGTGCTAAAACGTACAATATTGACGTAATTATGGCACTAAAACGTAAAAATACTTACGTTTTTACAGCGAAAAAACGTAAAATATTTACGAATCTTATCATGTCTTAAAGATATATGTATAATTTCCCTTTTATCGTTTTGTAGATAAATGTAAGATCCCTAAACCCCATCCCGAACCTAAACCTACCCATTTTATACAGAATGTTAAAAGAATAAAACATAATGGGCAGAAATGTGTAGGAAAATTACAATTTTAGTAAAAATATAACATTAAAACGATATTTTGAGCCACTAATCCTACACCTACCCCTAAACCTACCCATAACCATTTCTTTAAACTACCTACTAATATAAATAAAAGAATGACAGACAAACAAGCGTAATCACAATAATTTTTTTTTTTTTTGCGAAAATGTCAAAAGTGGTACCAAAAGTAGTTCAAATGATGATGAGTTCCAGTCACAGTCCTCTCTGGTGGTAATAGTTTTTTATAGGGTACAGAGCAGAATTTAACTTATTAATCCATGAAAATATGATGAATCCGGCTTCTCTCCGTGAAGGCGCGACACTCATTTCAAATGTCAATCCACTGAAACACGGCATGTCGTAATCTGTGACGAAGGTGAGAACCAATGAGCGTTCGATATCAGTGCCGTAAACCATGTCGTAACACTTCTCGATGGTGGCGCTACTTTCAAATTTGAATCATAACGAGCGCGAGCTTTGACTGTGACGGTCGCTGTTGCTGAGAATCAAAATGAAGATCGATGGATAAAGGGCTGAATTTGGATCTGTTCCTTACAAACATATGGATTCTAAAGATTGGGAGTACAGCGAACAAATAAAGTTGATGTGATTTGTGAATTTATGTTGTGTTTTGGTGTATCTCATGGTTGTATTGTCAGTCACTGCATAGGAGAAAACGCCTTCTGTGTCGCACAGCAAACAAACTAAATATACAAAATGGTTAAACAATTACAGAAAATGTATTCATAAGGTTTTAAATTGTAGTCTTGTTTAACATTATGCAATCCTCCGAAACACAAGTCACGAACAAATGTTATTTCATATTAAGTAGATGAGTAAACTGCTTTCAATAAATTCGACTAAAAACATTAAATCATTAAAGCCACGATTTTAATATTAATAGGCCTACATGGGAATTCATATACATTCACACTTTACGTTACATGATTTACGTTTTTATTGCTGTTAATACGTAAGTATTTTTACGTTTTAGTCCTTTAAATACGTCAATGTTGTACGTTTTTGTGTGTATGAAAACGTAAGTAAATGTACGTGTGGTAGAACCACAATTTACGTAAAAATACACACGTATTTTCATGAGATCACGTTGCTCATTGTCATGTAATAGAAATATTTTCCCTTTATTTATATGTCCAGATCCTTCATTATCCATCACTGGACAGCGTTTAATAGGGTTCGGATGAATCTGGTGGCCCTTGGTGGCGGTTGATATTTGCAGGCCACTAGAGAGCGAGATATTGAGTGCTTAGCTTCTCTCAAGATCTTTCTGTAGCTGATTAAGTGTTTGTGGATTGGCTTAGCATGAGCGATGAGAGCCGTGCTCAGTGTCACCCTCCATCCTGACTGAGGTATCTTTCTTTTCAAAGAATTAGAGGGAAACTCTTTCTGTGCGTGCATGTTTCTTCTGTTTTCTCCTTGAATCTTTCAGAAAGAGTATTATGTATTGTCTTGCTGCTATTTTTTCTATCACCTTTATTACAGAAGAATATAGAGAGGTGACAGAAAATGATTTAAACTTACATCATCCACAACACTAACAAAACAGCATAATGGTAATAGCATGTTTTTTTTTAAACATATTGATAGTATCATGGTAGTCTTTGATGTAAATACCATTGTATAAGAATATTGTAATCAATTAGGGCTTTCTGCGCCTAACCTTGGGTTATCATTGTTCTAAACCCTGCTTTTAACCCAGCTTGTAATTTAGAAGTGGGGTTAGCACTGCATTTTACCCGGGTCTATGGAACCTTTGTGAGGTTAACCTTGCATTGCAGTGCCAAATATGTGCAGTGTGAAACGATGTGGTGTTAGAATGTTACAGCTTGATGCTTAGCAACCAACAGCCAATCGCATGCCTTATATCCACGTGCTTTGGAACGTATTGTATAAACAATAGGCTATGTTTCAATGTTTGAGAGGAAAAATGTCAAATGGTGAAGAAAATGTGACAATTGGAGTGAAGAAGAAACCTTTTCATTCTTAGTCGGAAAAGTCCATTTAGGATTAATTTGATAGCACAGTTGGTAATATATATATAATATGAGGATGCACAATGCTAGAGCCTTTATGTAAACAGGCTGTGTGTGGTGTTCAATTACACTGACACCGCAAATATGCAAAAAAGAATGTTAACCCGGGATTTAGGAATGCACAGTGTGAAATTTCAGCCTATGAATACTCAGGATTAATTGTTAACACCGAGGAAATTATGAGCAATGTGAAACGTGAAGCAAGATAACTTATCGTTTACTGTTGTAACCCTTGTTCCCTGTTTGAGGGAATGGAGATGTTATGTCGACTGACATTAGGGATCTCACTTGGGAGCCCCAATCACCAAAAGGGATGATAAGGGATGGAGCTACTACAGACTCAGCCTCAGACGTCACGCCCACAGACCATTGGCTGAATGTCTGATGCATATGGCACACTTAACTGAAAACACTTCAGGATATTCGAAGTCATCATCGTTGGTTGAATGAATTCTGGTTGGTTGAATTCTACAGGATGTCCGGGAGACATGTGTTGTGTTCTTTAACGGTCCGCCTGGAAACAAATGCTGTTGCCAAACCCCCTCGTGGAAGAAGAACGCCATTGTGTTTACAACTGTGACAACGAGCGCTTTCCAGGATAAACTAAATACTGGGCTTTCAAAAGTATGTGAAGTTCGCGGCTCCATTGTTGCAGTAAACTTGCACAACATTCTTGAATGAATAATTTATTAGATGCACGCCGGTCTGTTATTGTAGGGACATTGACTTTACATTTTCATGCCCCTAAACATGATGTGAAACAAAACGAACTGTGATTGGTTGCATTACATGTCAATCAAACGTCCTCTTGGGTGGTTCTTGGCCAGTGAAAGCTGCGCTAGAGTCCAGACCTTCTGCCATTAGTCTGAATGTCTGGCTACCCAAGACTACTACAGATGCAGAGACGGGGCAGAGCAAGATCTGCCAAGGGAAAGACATAGGTTTAATGACAAGGACACCGTATCGTGGAAGAATACACATATGGGATCACTAGGAGGGAATCACTACATATGGGGCATCTAGCTCAGTAAAGGGCCTGACCAACCGGGCATGCACTTTAAGTACTGGGCCTGGCGTTGGACTCCTCCGCCAAATCTGACTGCCGGAGCATCCTGGAGAATACTCTAATCCAGGGTTTGCCTGCTGGGGAACTCTCATGGAGAGCACAGTGGGCGCTCATATCCCCCCCCCAGAAGAGAATGGCGCTGCAAGCGAGACACAGAGCCAGTCTTGCCGCACTTTACTTGTTTTTACCCAACACATGGGAAACCGGCTCCACCCAGACATTATAGAATCTTGCAAAGGTATTAGGTGTCACCCAGCCTGCAGTCCTGAAGATCAGGTTGTGTTTTCCTAGTGACCTACAGTCCACTGCAATGTAATGTGCAGCGATGGCAGCACCAAGAAAGGAAGAAAGGAAAGCACAGAACTGATCGGGCATCTCCGGGGATCTACCCAGCTAGAAGGGCACCACTCAGTGAACAGATTCCACTTCACAGCATAAGCTCACCCAGTAGAGGGAACTCTGGCTTGGGAGGTAGGCCACTTAAGTCCTCCACGTCCCATCCAGAAGCCACACGTGGAGGATCGAGAGGTCCGGACGCGGGTGCCATATGGTGCCCCTGTCAAGGGTGTGGGTGAAGGGATGAAGCGAGGACACAATCGCAGAGTAGAATGGGCTTTTATTAATAAAAAATGAAACAAAAACCAAACAAAAACTACCCCAAGGGGGGAAACAAGACTAGACTTGACTTGACTTCTTGACTTGACTTGAGGGAAACACACACATGAGAGAATAGACGAAGATCCAGCACAGGACTGCAAACACAAGGAGAATAAATAGGGTAGCAAACAAGGCAGGTAATGTGGGAGGGCAGGTGGTGCAAATGAACCAATAATCAGGTAATAAGATGGGTGGGGTCAAGACAATAGACATGAGAGCACATGGCACAAGGAAACACATAACAAGCCATGTGCTCACACCAAACATGACAAACACGAGCACATGGCCAGTGAAAACAATCGAGACATGAACACACAACTATGAGAAACTCATAAGCTGCGTGTTCACACAAAACACGACATGAAAGCACGCGGCAGGTGTAAACAAACCGGGTGCTACATAGAACACAATGACACAAGAGCACCTGGCCAATAAGAACAACCAGGCACTCAGAAAACACACGAGACAAGAGCGCACAGCGAGTGAGAGTACACACAACCCGTGTGCTCACAATAAAGACAGAACAAGGAGTGCGAGCGTCCGAACCCAGACACGAAACCGAAACTGAACCAGACATGAGTGCCGGGATCCGAACACCACATGCCCAACATGAAACAAGATACACAGACAAGAGAGCACACAGCTCAAGAACTCGAGAACGTACGCTCACACAAAAACAGGACAAAACGAGAGTGTCAGAGCTCTGTCACAAAACCAAGAAATAAACTAGACAGAAGTGACAGAACCCTGACACTCATGTCCCTGAGAAAGAAAGTCTTTCCTCAGGGCAATGCGCCAGGGAGTGGTTGTCGCAAGGAGCATCAGGTCCGCGAGCAAGGTCCGGGTGGGCCAGTAAGGTGCAACCATCAAGACCTGCTCCATGTCCTGCCTAATTTTGCACAGTGTCTGTGCAAGCAGGCTCACTGGTGGAAACGCATATTTGCATAGGCCCCAGGGCCAGCTGTGTGGCAGCTCGTCTGACCCGAGGGGTGCCTTGGTCGGGGATTAAAAGAGCGGGCAATGGGAGGATTCCTGGGAAGCAAACAAGTCTACCTGGGTGTCCCCGAATCAACTCCAAATCAGCTGGACCACCTGGAGTCTCCATTCTCCTGGTAGCGTGAACTGTCATGAGAGGCTTTGGCTGCACGATTGAGCTTGCCTGGAATGTAAATGGCACAAAACGACCTGAGCCGCTGCTGACTCCAGAGGAGGAAATAGCGGGCAAGTTGTGACATGCAACTTGAGTGCATGCCGCATTGGTGTTTGATGTATGCATCCGTCACAGCATTATCCGTCCGGACCAACACATGCTTGCCCGGAAGCAGACTGCCAGTAGCACTGCCAGCAACTCCAGGTAATTGATATGCCACTGCAGTCGAGGTCCTGTCCAGGTGCCCCAGCCCGTTCTGGAGGCATCTGTTGTAACAACAACATGCCTGGACACTTGTTCTATGGGCACTCCTGCCTGTAGAAAAGCAAAGTCTGACCAAAGGCTAAAAGTTCGGCGACACATTGGTGTGATGGTCACACGATGTGTGCTGTGGCGCCATGCCTGTCTCAGGACTCTGAAGTGCTGAAGCGGTCTCATATGCATCAATCCAAGCTGCGTTACCACGGGTGCCATATGCCCAGGAGCTTCTGAAATTGTTTCAGTGGATCTGCTGTACTCCCCTTGAACGTATTCAGGCAGTTCAGCAATAAGTGTGCACTCTTATTTGATGCGCCATTGTGTTGACTGAACTCCATACCGAGAAAGAGATGCTCTGCACGTGCCATGAAACGGCCGCATCTAGAAACACACAGACAGAAAGGTATCTTTAAAAAGACGCACACCATTTGTGCTTGCTCCTTTAGGGAAAACTGCTCTTTTATGCCGAAGCACCCTGGGGGGAATTGCTGCACTTATCTGTGCACACACACACTGGCGAAAGACCACTGAATGCACTATAAGCTGAACTCCAGCAAGAGGGTTGTCAGTGCTCTTTTAGGTGAATTGGAAGAGTGATCGCTCTGATACAGGCAATCACTCAGCCTCGAAGAAAAAATCGAATGAGAGGAAGCATGAGACCATCTTATATACCCATATGTACTGTGAGTGGCTAGGCATGCAAATTCCACTCGTCAATTTCATTGGCCGTTTTTTCTAAAACTTAGAGGTGATTGGGGCTCCCAAGTGAGACCCCTACTGTCACTTGACATAACGTTGAACATGACTGACAGAAAGGGAACCCAGGATTCCATTTATCCGCGGTTTAGAACGATCCAGTGTTAATTATTTAAAGTGTGAAAAGCCCTTATATCATGGTGTATCATGGTGTTACCATTTGCAATCATCACTTTACCATGGTACCACCACAGTTCTGTCATCAGAACTGATCAACCCATCCTGTATTTACACATATTGCCATGTCAATAACATCAGTTAAGAGCAATATGTTTGTGTCAATCTCATGAAATCTATCCCAGGTTTATTATTATTTGCATTATGGCATGGCTAAATTATGAGTGGGTGGTGTGCGACTATGTTAGTGTCACAATCCTAAAATAAGCTTTCTTTTCTTTTTTTAAAATAGACGGTTTTGTGAGCCCGTTCTGGCTAAGTGGTTTGATGATACACTTCAGTTTCACACCCACCGCTCGCGTTTCATTAGTAACCAGAGCATGTGTTTTCAGTTTGTCAGCAGTGCGTGTGGTGAAACCCGAGCAGATGGTCGAGGAGCTTCGGACCAGCAGTCAGCTTGTGGAGAGGGGCTTCCGTCAGAGCGGCAAGGAGACTGTAAGACCAGGCTGACATCTCTGATCACGCAGACCAGGATCTCCACACAAGATGTTCCCACCTCCATCAACACCCAGGAGACACACATATGATGCCAACAATGAAGCCTGATCTGATTGTAACTGTGACTAGACATCAAAATGACTCTTCAATGCAGCACACGTCAAGCATCTTAAAAACTATTCATTCCACAATTAAAGGAGCACAAAGTAATTTTTGTCTAAATGAATGAATAGTAAAATGGTGTATGCTGACATGAGCTCACTAATCAATTGAAGTGGATTTTCCCTTCATGGTGGGAAACCCAGCTTGAAATCAAAAGGCAATTTGACATTATTGACAAAAACTCTAATACTCTCCAGAGAACATCATCAGAACCTCATCAAGAATGTGTCAAGTTGAGATTTCATCCCGAAATCAAATCAGAAAATATCTTGCTGACAGAAAATTGTAATATTTTTTATGTTCTATTATTGGTGTTATTTTAATGAGAGTTAAACAGCCTTTTCTCAATTACCCTTTTGGGTAACACTTTACTTAAAGCCTTTATATATAATGCATTATAAAAGTATTTTAATGTAGTGATTATGTCTTGTAATGCACATTATAGTGCATTGTAATGCACTGTAACCACACTTATAATACTAATCTATTCATTGTTATTCCTTTAGAAAGCATAATGCATTAAAACTAATGTGACAAAACCAATTTCAGATATAACAAGGAGTCTGTAAATATAATAATGCATTTTAACTTTGGTTACAATTATTTATTTTAAAAGATATAATACATTATAACCTACATTATGACTACCTTTATAATGCATTATACATACAAAGCTTTAAGTAAAGTATTACCCTATTTTCTTTAAGTATCATTGAATAATAACATTAATTATTTGAACAACAGGCTTTTCCTTGTTGAGTTTGCTGTGAAACGTTGCCATTTGATAACTGGGCTCATTTCCGTAACATTCACCTAACAAGAGCGTTTAAAGAATAGACCTGTAATTAGTTAGTGCACTTACAGCAATCCAGTGAAATAGTGATTGCTCTGAAAATGGCCTTACTGTCCACATCACATCTACACTGTTGCAGTGATATGATGTGGTCTTTTCACTTCAGTTAATAATAAATGCCATGTCCTAGACATCTCTCTATACTGTTTGAACTCAAAATGCTATAATTTATATTATATTATTAACTTTTATTCTCATGCCTATCTATGTTGCTGTCTAGATTCAATGTGTTTTGACATCCATTTCTTATGGCTTCTTTCTCCAAGCACTCAACCCAAAATCACCCTTCCTTGCAAACATATTTCATATGTGACTTCAATCAATTTTCATTTAGAGCACAGAATAGGTCTGATCAAATAGATTTGATTACTTAAGCCATTTACTGCAGATATGCAGTTCTGTCAAAAGCTGCATTAATGGCGCCTTGAGAAAATCAATATCGGCCCTGTCAATATTTGTCTGACTGATTTTGATACTCTAGTCCAGGGTTTCCTAACTGGGCATTCACAATTTCAGATTATATATAGAATTTATATATAGTTGATTGATACAGTGACAAGAAAAGTTTGAGAATATAGCCCTTAAAAAAATATTGAGTTCTGCATTGGTTACTCATAAAATGTGATCTTATCCTAATTTTCACTCCCAGTTAATATAATAAACTAATAACAATTATTAAGTAATTGTATTTCCACATTTTTTATTGAATAGATTTAGTAGCGATTCACAGTGCAGGGTGAAGAAAGTGAAACCTTGAATTTAGTAACTTTTAAATTCTCCTTTAGCAGCAAAACTTTCACCAAACATGTTCTGTAGCTGCTTATAAGACTTTTGAGCCATTATGGACCTTCACTCCTTACAAATCTGTTTCAGTTTATCAGTATTTCTGGGTTGTCCTGACAGTACAGCCCTCTTTAAGTTATACCACACCATCTTAGTTGGCTTAAGGTCATAATTCAGGGGAAAAAACATTCTTTTTCAACCAGTATTTAGTTGATGTTTTCTTTGGGTCATTTTCTTGTTGCATAACTCAACCTCTCTAAAGCTTGAAGTCATGAACTGCTGTCCTGTCATTCTCCTATAAGATGTCTTGATACACTTTTGAATTGATTTATTCCTTCAATGATTGTGAAGTGTCAAGGTCCTGAGGCAGCATTAAACCATGATGCTCCTCCATCATCATTCACAGTTGGGCAGAGCTTGTGGTGTTGGTGTGCAGTGCCCTTTTCCTCTAAAGAAAGCATTGTGAAAGCAAATACACATACTCTCTTAAGGCACGTTCACACCAAGAACGATAACTATAAAGAACTTTATTAGCATCCACAATGTAATGCACAATATCGTTCTGTTTATTCTAAGTGCACGCTGCAGTTTTGTCGTCTGTCACTTTAAAATGCTCGAGCTCTGAAAAGGATGGATTCTGATTGGCTGTCAATGTTTTAATCGTTCATCATCAAAAAATATAATATAATTTAAAAAATAAAAATTCTGAAAGTGATTCCAACTATATTGTGTCTCTGTGCCTTTGTCATTATAGTTGTGATATGGACTCTGCTATTCTTTTATATTTAGAATATAATACACAGAGAGTAATCAACAGAACTAAGAACAGGTGAGGAACTAATCAATAACCAACTAACTAGCAAACAGAACTCAGGCAAATCAGAACAGGCGAAAGAATGGAAACAAAACCAAAACAGAATTAGAACTTGAAAACAACTACAGAGAAAAAAAGACATTTAGCCCTCAGATGCCATGTTTGTTATTTACAGCAGTGTCGCGGGGAAATTATGCTGTGGAGAAAGTGGCTTACAGAGCAAAGAGAGTGTATACGCCAAATACATAGTTCATGTAAAGATGATATCTGTTCACATTTCTGTTCATGCAAATGAGCTAATCTGACAATTATTCAATCTCAAATCATGACATCATAAATGAAAGTTCTACATTGTTGACCCAACATTATTCGAACAATGAATGTGTGACAAAAACAGTGTCAGGAATGGTTATGACTATATAGTCAACTTTTTCAATGATGGTGGTAAAGCAGTTCGCTACGGCATTGTACATAAACCACCCTGGTCTTGAGTTTTTGTTTTGCAAAGTGACATGAATTTAAAGGGGACCTATTATGCAAAATTCACTTTTATAAGGTGTTTGATTCTGCTATGATGACATCATCATAGGTAGAAGCCCCGCCCACAACGGGTGATGATCTACCATATTAGCATAGACACTGCCCTGAGCCATTTCTGTATCCACACTGTAGCAGCTTGAGTTTTACAATATCTGTGACAAAGAGGAATGACAAATGATGTGTTTGGGATGTACCAATGCAGATAAGAGTCTCCGTAGACTCCTGCCATCTGAGTCACAGGACATCGTGGTTAAATTTCATTTTTGAAGGTAATGTCCAGAAGAAAGGAGGTAAAGTACGTTTCATTTTAAACTGAATTTTCACAAAAGGTTGATTCTGAAGGATGGGTCAATACCATCACTTCGTGCTCAAACTTCATATCCAGATGCACTCATGTGCTGTTGGAATTATCGTAAACAAGAGTTTCCTAGTTAAAAATTGCACATAAACGCCTTTTCTGACATTTTTGGTGTGTGAGATTGTCCTGTTTTGTTGTTGCCGGGATGTTGGAGCACGAGTTCTTGAAACTTCACCCTCTTCTGGAAAGGGGGCTGGGAGCAACAGCTCATCTGCATTTAAAGGGACACACTCAAAAACAGTGCGTTTTTGCGCACACCCAAAAAGTGGCAATTTTAGCATGCTATAATAAAGGATCTAAAACTTCACATACACACTCTGGGGACATCAGAAACTCATTTTTACATCTTGCAAATAAGGGCATAATAGGTCCCCTTTAACATTTATCTTGAATTTGACATGATATCATTGACATGATATGCAAATGAGAAATAGAAAACCATATGTGGCCTTATGGTAATCCAAAGAAATTAATTTCCTTTCTTATTTTGGTATTTTGAATAGGTCACAGATTTAATTTTGAGTAAGTGATTAGTATATGTACTGGAATATATTTTAAAGTAACACTCCAAATACAGGGTACTTGAATTAAGAATCTGACTTGCTGTTGGATCTTTTCAAATGCTCTCCACAGGGTCAAACCTTACTGGTTTCATAAACTTCTCAGTCATTACACATCTTAAAACAAGTGAGGTGTGCAGTTGTTCAGGCTGGTGATTGCCCACCCAAGCAATCAGGACCCCGGCGGGCCAAATCTCATACCTGCCTGACCAAATTAAACACCAAGAGTTCCTGGCACCACTTCAGTGCACACTGAGCAGCGACGCCTTCCCATACTCACGGCAAATGATTTTCAAAATCTACACCTTAAGTCTGAACTGTGAACCAAACCTATAATCACATTTCTTTGCTGTTTTAACCAATGCTAAAGGACTCTGGCTGGTTTGTGCTAATTACAGGTTGGCCATAAGAGTCCCAAAACCAGTTTGAAGCTGAAACATGTGACATCACTCAGCAGTAATGTAGTTTTGTTGTTGTTGTTGTTGTTTTGTAAACTTGATTTTTTTGTAAATTTGCATATATCAGTGAGCTCTTCACATTTCTAGCCTGTAAGTCAGCATATGCAAATACTGTATGCCCTAGATAGTAGACACTGAATCTTGAGACATGCAGAACTGCAGAAATAAAAGTTTGTGTATCATTATTGAATTATTGTAAATTATTCTTTGAATCTGTTTCAAGTAAAAAATACTATTTTATTATAACCTATTTTTATTATTATTATTATTATTATTATAACCTATTTTTACAGGTGGTAAATACAAAAACAAAAACAAAACAAAAAAAAACCTTTCTAAAATTATGTGAACTACAACTTGTAGTTGACCATAAAGATCACGATGGCATTCCATGTGAAAGTAAAGTTTTGCTACTGTGACTGGAAGCTTTTCCTGTAAAAATCCTGATAAATCATAGCAACAACAAACATACTTAATGTTTTAATGAAAAAAAAAATCTTTAAGAAAAAATGGAATGGCACTTAAGCAGCTCCCTTGCATGTAATTCTGATCTAATTACTGGAAGAGTTTATTGAGCGGACGTGAATCTCCAGTGTTTTCAGTTCTCATTAGCCCTCACAAACTGTCTGTATCATAACAAGCCCTTTAGACACAGAAGCCGGTCGGCAGCTCAAGTGCCTGAAAAGACCAGATTATCAACATAAATGTCTCCATAGTGCCGTAACAAAAATGTCACTGATATTTAAAATGTTTCATTGTAAGTGATCCTTTTCTAACGGATAAAGGACAGTTTTTTTAAAGTGCTTACACCTTCTTTAATGAGCTTGTATTCAGTCCATCTCATTTATTGCCTCTAAGTAGAAATTCACTTTCTTTGTGGAATATTGAAGATAGACAAAATAAGAAACAGTCTCTCGAATACATGGGCCAGTCAATAGAGGTGTTAAATTGAAACGCTGCTGCAAGCCAGTCAACAGATAAAGAAGAAGATACAGAGTGTGATGAACCTGGATGAGCCAAATTTAGAACTTAAATCTGAGCTCAGACAGATCTTTACCTTTCTACTTGTGTAGAAGGAACAACACAAGCTTCACTCTTTGAAAACAGCCAAATTAGTTTAGATTAAACTCTTCCATACTAATTTATTATGATCCAAATTAAAGGCTGCTAAAGTGATTGTGAACTGTAACAAATGCTGGTGATTTATTATAAGTAATTACACAATTAACCACATGTGCAAATAGGTTGGAAACTCCCATATTTATAGGGGAATTTTTCATGCAATAAATCAAAACAGTGACTGTTTGAATTGCTCCATCCATGTGTCTCATCAATGTTTATACTGATGCTGTAAGGGAGGAGAATAAAGTTTAAGTATGTGGCTAGAACAACCAGAAGTATTTACAATTGATGGTCTCAAACCACCTCTTCTTAGAGTTTTTAGTGGTCGGATTGCTATCCATCTCAAAAAAAAAAAAAAAAAACAGAGACAAAGGAGCAAAAAGGCTGGGCAGAACCACCAGAGATGAAGGAGCCAGGAGGCTGGGCAGAACCAGAAGAGACGAAGGAGCAAAAAGGCTGGGCAAAACCAGTGGAGGTGGAAGGAGCAAGGAGGTTGGGCGGAACCAGAGGAAGGGCCAGGGAACTGGTACAAAATTTGTAAGTTCATCAAGCCAGGCGGGACCAGTGGGGATGAATAAACCTCAACAGAGTGTTTGGGTGGGAAGCCTTTCCAGGTTGTCAAACTTAATCAGTGCTTCTTGTGGGATGGAGTAGGTACTTGAATAAGTAATTACTTTGTGACCGCTAAAAAGTATGTTCTATATAGTATGAATGTAATCCAGACATACTGTATTTGCCATGTTGTCACACTGTCACTGCTATTCACAAATCCTCTCCCAAGCCCTCATGGGATAGTAAAGTGTCCATCATATGTGCACTTCAGAATCTTGCCGGAAGTAGTAGGTCATCCAGGTATTTTTTGCCTAGTTCTTTAAAAATACTGTGAATTCAGATATACTACTCTTGTCACATAGTGTTTCTTGCCCACTATATAATAGGGAAATATGTGATTTTGGATGCAACCAAAGTGAATCTGTAACAATGGAGACAAACTAGTACATGTGAGCCAATGGAACAAAGGAAAAACAGGAAACAAGAACATACAAACTAAGAGTCCCAGGAACCAAATCCAAAACAGAAAACCGCTATTCACACATCCGCAAGTGCTTTCTCAAGTGTATTCTCAATTCCGCAAGTGTTTGACAAACAGTGGCAACTGTATTTTTATAAAATGAGAATTTGTCTGTTTTTGTTTTGTTTTCAACATTACTTGTATAGCAATTTTATGCCTGGTGAGCCAAAGACAATTTTCCACCTTGGTGAACAATAAAGATATACAACACAATACAATCCTCTCCTGAGGAAAATGTGATAAAACTGCACCATCCAAACCACTTCACCATGGGTTTACACTGAAGAGGAATCTGAATTTGCACCATGGTTCATCACCGATACACCACCAGGTCGGTCCAATCTCTCAGTGCATGTGGAGCCAGATGCATACTTTAGAAATGTAAAAGAAAATGGCCAGTTAAAGAGCATTGTTGAAAGTTAGTAACAGTTACAGTTTATAATACTGAATATTCTAAACTTATATTTGAATATAATAAGAATTGATTCAATTCTGTTAAGATTTTAGGTTTAAATGTTATCTTAAATAAAAGGCTTAGCAGTTGAACCGGCAAAGGTCCGTTATGCTCTGTTATGGAAATTTATTCTAGAGGCCCTCATCAGTTTCAAAAGAATGATGTAGGATACAGTATAATTAATTCATTGTATTTTTGGCCATTAAAAAAAAAAAAAAAAAGAATTCACAAATCTTGCTCTATGTGGTGCAGTTACTTTTAATATTTCAATTCATGGTCCCTCTCCAAATAAATAATTTCATCCTTCACTCTGCTGAACAATTTGAAACCGAACAGATGAGAGAAGTTCACACTGTGAGCGACTCACAGATAGAAATCTGTTCACCAAAAGAAAAAGAAAAGTAAGGTCAAGATATATCTTCTAAGAAAGGTGAATTTATCAAACAAGTCATAAAGGTTTAGTTCTGTCATCATTTAACTATCCCTTTAACAGTAAAAAGACGTCAAAATGAACTAATGAAACGTTGCTGAATTGGATTTACTATGGCTATATGAACACATCCATTTTAATTTAACTAAAATAAGTTGATAGCAATAAATATTCAAAGAACATACATTCTACAAACGTATGAGATAAGCAACAAGGAACAGAAAAAAAGAACCTCGATTAAAGAAATACATTGATTTGATTAAATAAATAATATGACAGTGTGCAATATTGTAATGTAGGTGAGGATTTGGGATTTGAACTCATGGCCCCCGCCCGCCATGCAGCATGTCAGAAACTGTCTCTGTCTGAACTTAAATACAACATAAGGGGCCCATAGCAATATACAATCAGGAGACCCAGTATTTCCTGTGGTCACATTAGTTGAAATTGGAACTCAATTTTTTTTTTTTTTTTTTTTCTGCAATTGTAATCCTGAGATAGCATAAAAAAGTCTGCCTAGAATATGTGTTGCTTGTCTTCTTTGTGGTGTAGAAATGGCTGGATGGGCAAATCTGAGCAGAATTTAATTGGTTCATAATGTCATGAAGGGACTTCTGAATGAGGTTGGACAACCCGCAGTACACCGGTGAATGCAAATGAAGACTCTTGAAGACTGATTCATATGACCTCAGCACAATTTTTATTCAGAGCTATGACTCTAGAAGTTGTTTCCACTTTATTTTGTTCAAAACGAGCTGTTAAGCCAGATTATAAGGTTATCTCTCAAAGACACCCAAAACAGCTCAATAACCCTTTCTTTTGTAATAGAAAAACAGATGCGGGTTGTAGATATTCTTTAAAAGGATGACTGCAGAGGTGTACTGCAAACACAACTTGGAGTTTAACAACACCATACCAGTGTGTAGTTGCCATGACATAAAATATTTAATCCAGTATCTGTGTTATTTGTGATAACAGTTTGCATAAATACACTTATTTCCCTAAAAACGATTGTGTGTGGAACTAATTTCTTACCCCAAATTTCATCCAAAGCCATCACAAGCTAATTTCAAAATGTCATTTTAGTGCAAGTAACAGACTCGAACAATTGCACTTAAGTGTGTGTGTGAGACAGAGATACTTTTATATGTGACTGAAACCGCCAATAGGTGATTGCAAGTCTTAATAAGTGAGTCATAGAATCATTCATTAAAACTATTCATTAGCTGATTCATTCATGAATAAAGCTGTCTTTATAAATGGGTCATTCTAGTAGTTATGGCATGGATCTAATCACACTTTATTAAAAAAGAAGGTGAACCAACAGGGATGAATCCAAAACAAACAAAAACACAACAGCTAAACATTAGCGAATTTAAGATATGTTAAGACAATGACTGACAACAACAAACTGAAACAAAGGGCTATAAACACACAAGGACTAAACATGAAACAGGGAAATCAAAGACTTTGGCAACAGACTCAAACACAGGAAAAACCACAAGGGTAGTGATACAGAAGCAAGGAAGAAAATACATGTAAAAAAAAAAAAAAAAAAAAAAAAAAAAGTCCAGGAACAGACCTGACATTACATTACTAACCTCCCCACTAGGCAACACCTGGCACCATAAACAAGAAACAGTGTTAAACTGCCTTGGTGGAGGAAGGTAATGATGGATCCCGGGGGGAGGGAAGGAGGGCCAGGACCATGACCACAGTGGAGGAGATGACCATGGCAGAGCCGGCGGAGGAGAGAACCACAGAGGAGCCAGCAGAACAGGAGACCTCTGGAGTTTCTGCAGAGATGAAGACCCCTGGAGTGCCTGTGGAGGAGGAGACTTTCATCGAGGAGCCAGAGGAGATAGAGACCAAGATGGTGTGGCTGGCTGAGTGAGAGACCATGGTGGAGCCAGTGGAACAGGAAACCTCTGGAGTGACAGCAGAGCAGGAGACCTCTGGGATGCCAGCGGAGTTGGTGACCTCTGGCATGCCTGCCAAGCAAGAGACATCGGGATGTTGGCTGAACTGAAGAACATAGGTCAAAAGGCAAAGCAGATGATCAAGTTAGGGGACGAGGACCAGGAAGAAGCCAGCAGAGACTGAGATCGGGTGCAGCTGTTGACCATGGTAGAGGAGAAAGATGGTGAATCCAGTGTGGATCCAGCAGATGAGGCAGTGCTTTCCAGGCCATAACCAAGGAGCAATTTTTGTGGCCGAGATCAGGGAGAGAAATCCAGTAAGCTGGCATTACAAAATATCCCTTGAAGACCATCTAGGAGAAATATGGTACTGAGATGTTAATTTAATCCAGCATGATAAAACAAATTTCCTGGTGTATGTTCCCACTCATTCTTCAACTTCTGAGGTCTCTCCTTTTCAACTGGTCCAGCCCGACACTCTGGATCCTTCTTCCTCTGCTGGTTCTGTCCAGTCTCCCTGCTCTGAATCCTCCGCGGGTCCTGTCCGGTTCCCAAGCTCCACCTCCTTCACTGGTTCTGGCCAGTTCCTTGCCTCTGTTTCCTTCACTAGTTCCAACCAGTTCCCTGGCTCCGCCATGGACTTCCGTGTCTTTGGCTACACTTGGGTCCTACACCCCTTTTGCTCCACGGGGACCTGCATGCCTCTGGTTCCATCATTGTCCTCACTCCCACCAGCTCCATCTTGGTATACTAAGCCCCCAGCTCCACCTCGTTCCTCCGACTCTCAGGCTCCGCCTGGGTCCTCTGAGTCTGCGACATCACCCTGGTCCTCCCTTCCTCCGGGTTCACTTTGGTCTCCACCTCCTCTGACTCTGCCTCAGTCTTCCGATCCACTGGCTCTACACCATGCTCAAAGGTCCAGCCAGCTCTGCTGTGGATATTCATCCCTCCACTCCACTGGTTCCACTGTGGTCTTCTCCTCCACCAGCTCCCCTATAGTGAAGGCTTTCATTTCTGCCAGGAGTTTACTATTACATCTTGGCTGTGTTTTGATTTTAGTATGCATTTCCTGTGTTTAGTCCTTAGGTAATTTTTCCATTGTGATTGATTTGGTTGCCATGGTGCTTGATTTTAGTTCCACCTTCTTAAAGGAACACTCCACTTTTTTTGAAAATAGGCTCATTTTCCAACTCCCCTAGAGTTAAACAGTTGAGTTTTACCGTTTTCGAATCCATTCAGCCGATCTCCGGGTCTGGCAGTACCACTTTTAGCATAGCTTAGCATAGTTCATTGAATCTGATTAGACTGTTAGCATCTCCTTAAAAAATGACCAAAGAGTTTCAATATTTTTCCTATTTAAAACTTGACTCTTCTGTAGTTACATGGTGTACCAAGACTGACGGAAAATGAAAAGTTGCGATTTTCTAGGCCGATATGGCTGAACGGAGATCGGCTGAATGGATTCGAAAACGGTAAAACTCAACTGTTTAACTCTAGGGGAGTTGGAAAATGAGCCTATTTTAAAAAAAAAGTGGAGTGTTCCTTTAAATTTCACATTCAGCCCTGAGTATATATAGCCCTGTTTTTTAGTATGTTGTCCATTCTTGTATATGTAAGGTGTGGTTTTACTGGAAAACCACCTATGATCACAGAGTTCCAAGTGTTTTGGTTTGTTTTCATTTAATAAATATAAACTGCTTGCTATCAGATCCATGCTTCATCTCTCCTCATCAGAACTGACCATGACAGCCAAAGTTTGGAGCAAACACGATCATTACCTGGATGTCACCAATGAAGGCAGGTCATGGAGTTGTGGATGCTGTTCTGCAGGGTGCTTGATTTCTGTATGTTAACTGCAGTGGCTGTGACAAAAAAAAAAAAAAAAAAATCACAGGGCAGCACTGAGAAGTTGCTGTGAGTGTACGTCTGTACAGTATGTGTGTGCATGCAGAGAGAGAGGGAGCATGGGAGAATAGATAAAAGGTAATTTAGTGTGGAAAAACAAGGACATTGTAAAAAATACTGGTGAAAAAATACTATAGTAATTTATAGTAAATACTATAGTGTTTTTGAACTATACTATAGTAAATCGTAGTATACTGTATATATTATAGTATTTACAACACTTTGTTAATGAATGCTACAGCATAATGTAGTATTAACTATAGTGAACTGATAAACTGTAATAAATACTGTAGTATACTTTAGTTTTTACTACAGTAAACTGTAGTGTATATTGTAGTATAATATACCCTATAGTTGTAGAAAACGTAGTACAGTATTGGGTAAAGTAATTTGTTTTATATTACTGTAGTTGTTATATTACCACAACAAATTAATTCAAGTACTTTACTATTGTATGGTTCAAAAACACTATAGTATTTACTATAAATTACTATAGTATTTTTTTCACTTGGGTGGGTTTTGGTTCAACTGCTGTTATAGGCACAAATAACATTTGAAATAGCTGAAATAATTTGGCGAAGTGATATGGAACTGTAATGAGGTTGACAGACCTGGAACTATTTTAGCTGTGTGTTTACTGGAAAATAACCGCACACCTTAGAATGTTCGTCAACCAATCAGAATCAAGAATTAAAAGAATGAGTTTTGTTGTTGTTGTTTTATTTTCTAGCTGAGTGAACATTCTATTAGGTTTGAATGCTGACTAAAATCATAGAACACAGAAAAATGGCAATTAAAAGCTTTGTTCCGTGAGGTTACAGGCTGCTTATTAAATGTGCCATAGTTGAAAAAAACTCCCATGTATTTGATTCAGGTGATGTTTTTATCCGAAGCAAATTACAGAAATGTACATACAGACCTACACATATAATTTATACTCATCATGTAAGTCAATATGTATAGATCTTCACAACAGATCGTATGTCAATAAATGCTGTGTAGAATTTTGTGTATATATGTTATTAACAGGGTGTGTGTTTGTCCTGTCAATATGTTTCTGTGTTCTAAGAATTGTTTATCACATTGCACGACATTTTCCATTTTAAATATAATAAAAATAAATGGTGACAATTAACCACAAAATGCTACACAGCACATACCACTTCATTGCATCTGTTGTAATGAAATTTAATGTCATACTAAACGTCTAATATATTTTAGTGTCACTCTCATATACCAATGCACACATATCAGTTCACTTTCTACTGTAATGTATATTTCTGTCATGACAACTCTCTGAGTGTTTGGCATGGTAATGGATATGACAGTGTTGATATGTTTGGTCTTGGCAGAATAGATCTGCTACACTGCTGCTGCTGCAGAGCAAGTACGGGACTTGCTACTGTCAATACATACACGAAACACTGCTGTGAGCAAGTACGACATGCTGACGCTGTACAACATAGCATACATGAATTATTCAGGTGGAGCTGGGGAAGGTGGAGGGTTTCTGAAAGCGTGCTGCAACAGCTACAGCAAATGCTGACCAAGTATTTGAAGGTTGAGCAGCGAGCTCATTGGCTACTGATACAGCAGGAACCAATCATCTGTGCCTTATAGAGAATGATGTGATTGCAAGCAGATTGAGTTAAGATTGAGATATATAAATTTGCATTATAAGGTGAGATTTAGATGAGCCAGGATTTTTTGCTCAGCTCATTTTCTTTACGTTATCCTGCCAGTTATCCATGATTGGAAATCTCAGTTGTCCTTTAGAGCCATGGGAACGCAGATAAACACTCCACAAACATTGAAATAAATCACATTTAGGCAGATGAGTAAGATTGTGTTCCGTCATCCACACTATTGAAGGGATGCCTGCTGGAACAAGCCCACACGAAATGCGATACAGTTCAGGTGACGTATATTACAGTGTGGGCTGCTTGCATTAAGATTTTCCCTTTCGGATAGCATTACTCGACTCTGATGTAGTTACCTTAAGGGACAGAAACCTGTTGTGAATGTGCTAATGTGCCTAATGTGGCCTGAAAGACTGCACCTGCTTCTGAAATCCTCAAGCCATACCGGAACAATGCAGCCAAATGATATGCCTAGTACTACTTAAGGCCTCTGGTGTGTTTGTGACATAGACAAGACTTACCTGTGTCTGTGAATGAAAGAATGCTTTTCCTATGCAAGAGGGGGTAATAACAGGGTTTTTCCCAGTTATCTGGATACCGGTCTGGCATGTCTATCAAAGACAGCTGATGTTTGCTGCCAAATTCAGGGTTTTTACTGCGCTCAACCCTGGTCACATGACGACCAGTTTGTAATTACACTGATTTCTGTTTCACAAGCAGAAATTCTTACATTTGATCCTTACAGCACCAGATCCCTCAAGACAAAACAATTGCTTTTGCCATGGTGCCGCAATTCAGTAGCACCTTTGAGCTAAAACACTGAACAGCAGTTACATGAAACACCATCAGTGTCTTACATCGAGAACGGAACAAAACATCATGAAAATAATTCAGTTGTTTTCTTTAGAAATGTTCTCAAACTGTTTTCAATTCTCAATCCTACAAATGAATCATCACAATGACAAGGATTATGAAATGTTCAGTTACAAAAGAGCCTGCATGGGGGGAAAATGACAAAAACACCCACATGAAAACTCCCTGTGTTTTTCTACATGAAAGACCGTTGAATAAGCAGTGCGCACCACTGATGTCAAGATGCGATCATTTATGGCAAGCACATATATCCCAGAAGCCTTTTGACAGTCTCCTTGATCTTTAGAGGTCTTTTATAAAAGTCGGCAATTCACAGAACATAGATAGTGTCAAGATTGCGTTGATAGATCAAAACATGCTTTTTTAAAAAATAAATTAATTCATTCATAAAAAGGTTTCCTCTCAGTAAGATGCCAAAATTAGAATGCTTTGCCTTCCTACACACTGTGAAGGACTTGATTTAGTACAGCAAGAAAGAAGTCATTGAAACATTGTACGTGTCACATTTGCAAAACATCGCTTCTGTCGGTGAGAAGAAGATGGAATCTGTCAGAAATAGAAACTGTCAACTTTATCTCAGTGAACTATGAACTCTCAGGAAGGATAGACACACAGGACGAAAGATAGAGGGGAAGAGGTGTGTCCTCGGTATGTCAGACAGGTTTACTGCCTCTGGCCAGTGAGACGCTATTATTATTTGCATGTGAAAACTTGAGTCCCCACCCTTCACCAGGTTCTCAGCACTTCTCATGTTAAAACACATTCAGGGTTTTTTTTCTCTTTCTTTTCTTTTTCCTGAGACTAACCAATCCACTTCGGCTTGAGACATACCTCATCTATACTGGTACAACACAGGATAAGAATAATAAGAGACACCGCATGATGATTTTCTCTTAAGTAAGTAACTTTTTAGAAATGGCATAGACTCGAATGTCATACTCAATGTTACTGAAGTAGGTGCTGAAGTGTTTGCAGACAGGTTAGTTTGCTATACATCTGCTTGTATTGTTTTTGCATATTGAAAGATACGTTTCAGTGCTTAAGCACAATGTCAGAGCATGTTCTGAAAAGGTATATGATTAACTAAGTAGGGTTCTCACAGATGCATAATCTTTTTTGTACATGGATTTTAGTTCTGATTTTATCTTTGGAATGTGCTGATGACTTATGGTCTTTTAGATGAACAAATCTTAGAAAAGTTGCCTGCAATCTCTCAGAATTAGCTTTTTATTATTCTTGTTTTGAGTGAAGTGTTTAGTGAAATCATGCTTTTGCAAGTGAAATGAATTTTCAAGATCTTTTGAATATAAATATGCCTGTATCCCCATTGCTGTGTGTGTGTGTATATGTGAATGTGAATTGCATTTGAAATGCAATCATATACTTGAAAAACTGACATAAGACTTCATTGCATCTGTTGTTAAAATGAATGAAAATTATATGTCATACTAAATGTCAAATGAATTTTAATGTCACTCTCACATGCTATTGCACACATATCAGTTCACTTTCTAGACAAATTCTATCACTGGAGAACTGTACATCAGTATTTCAAGATAGAAATTAATCACAAACCTTGTGCGATAGTATCACCCAATATTATGACTCTCTCCCACACAATTCTCACAAACTGCATTGTGACATAATTTTCATGACATTTTCATAAAAATTTGCCTGCAATCTCTCAAAATGAAGTCTTTAGTGAAACTGGTAATACTTTATTTTAGGGTCTTTTAACTAGTTGCTTATTAGCATGCATATTACTAGAATATTGGCTATTTATTAGTACTTATAAAGCAGATATTAATGCCTTATTCTGCATGACCATATTCTACATCCCTAAATCCTACCCAATACCTAAACTTAACAACTACCTTACTAACTATTAATAAGCAGTAATTAGGAGTTTATTGAGAGAAAAGTCGTAGTTACTAAAGTGTTACCGTGAAACTACTTTTTTCAAGTTATATGTAAATATACAATATATAATTATTATATATCCGACACCAGTGAAAATATTATTGTAGTAACAAGTTTCAGTAACACTTTATTTTAAGGTCTTTTTCGCTTATTAGCATGCATATTACTAGAATATTGGCTATTTATTAGTACTTATTAAGCACATATTAATGCCTTATTCTGCATGACCATATTCTATATCCCTTAATCCTACCCAATACCTAAACTTAACAACTACCTTACTAACTATTAATAAGTAGTAAATTAGGAGTTTATTCAGGCAAAAGTGGTAGTTAATAGTGAATACATGTTCCCTATACTAAAGTGTTACCCAAGTTCCTCTCACAGAAACACAAAATGAGTTATTTAACACCCAGCATTAAGTTTTGGTTGACTAAAATCAGTCATTATATTAATCAGAGCAGGTGGGGCTCAGAATGACTTAAAGTGGTGAATGCCAACCCCTTGTGATTGCTTTAGGCCTGTGGTGATCTCAGCACCTGCTGATCAAGTCAAGTCAAGTTAAAAGAATTAATTATGCCTGTTGGGATGAATCTGAAATATGATGAACACTGACAGATTCTGGGAAATAAACTATTAATGGCATTAAGTTTTTCTAGTGTATGGTTCTTTGGGGAAGCCAAAATGGTTCTTCTATGGCATTGCTGTAAAAAAACCCTATTTGGAATCGTTATTTTTAAGAGTGTATAGATGATGATGAAGGAGAGATAAAGCGGATATAAAATGCAGCATGAACTTTACTAAATAAAAACAAAAGAGTATAATCCAACACAGTAAACCAAATAATGAGTAACAGCGTGCATAAAACAGAAAACACCAGGCAATGAGTCACTGAAACAGGGCATTTTATGCACGTGAACTAATAAAGAATTATTAGGAATAGGTGTGTGTGAATCAGTGAAACAATGAATAACCATAGCAATGGAAGAAAACAAATACAAGAAATGACGATAAACAAACTAAGAGCCCATGGAAATAAAACCAAAACACCAACATAACGTGAAACTTATTTTGAAAACATTAATTTGGAAACAGAAAGTTTCCAAATTAATGATCTGGTTGTTTCTGAAGAACTCTATTCATATGCACTAATTTGTTTTTAGATTAACTCCACAATATGCTATCAAATCCTTAATGTTGACAAACACCACATCAAAGGTCTATTTACTTGCCCACAGTTTCATTAACAGTCTTAATTTGTTTCTTTGAAGGTGAAGTACATAATTTCTGCGCCACTAGATGATTTTTTGAAAGACTCGAATATGAAAATATATCATTATATTATAGTAGATGTTTTATCAGGTTTTTTAGTAACTGACTATTAAAAGTGTGAACTGGACTTCACAGATCAGGATAGTCACTAGTGAAGGGTTTGGTGGCATTGGCAAATCAGCTTTGTCATGATGTGATTCCCCTGCAGCTGTAGAGTAATTAGCAGATGCCAATTACAGCTGACAATGTGACAATGAACAAAGTCTTGCGGAGGATTCTGCACCAGCTGAGCAACCATTGAGGGATAACTTTATTTTCTTTATAGACCTCCTTAGTGGGCAACATTTAAAGATGGTGAACGATCTGTCCTGCACCCAGCAAACAGAACTTACTGAGTAGGAAATGAATGTTCTTGTTGTTTGAGAAGCCCTGACTCAGTAACAAAGCAGAGTGATGCAATAACATTAACATTTTCTCAGATTTTCAGTAGAAGAAAAGTAATTACAGAGCAGCTTTCTCATTACAGAGACAGTGAGTCACTCACAGTTTCATCATCAGCAGAACATGGTTCATCTGGAGACTTTAAACCCTAATGCTCAAAATACTTAATTGGTTTGAGTAGGACAAACTTAAATTAAAACAAATTAGTTCAGTTAAATTAACCGTTATGAGTATTAAGACCTTTATTTTTCTTTTGAGTTTACAGAACTGACACATTTCAAGTAAACTGAACTGTTTCATTGTTTTGAGTTGTATGAACCCATTTCTTTTAATTTAGACTAACTTAAGTTTAACTGAAACTGGACTGGGATTTAAAGGGAGAGTAAATGCTAAAATTAAGTGTTATATAATGTTTTTTTTTTTTTTTTTTTGCGCAAGATTAATGGTAAGGGAGATTTAGTAGTGATTAATATTTTGTTAAGCTAATTTAGAAGAGTTTCTGTTAATGTGGGTTTTGGAGAGTTACCATCATGGTGACAAGTGGCACATGTGCTTGGTATGAGAGCAGATAAGTTACATGTTTTAAGTTGCTGTACTCATTCAGTGCTATACCATGCTATTGTTAACATGTTAGCAAATTAGCAAGTTGGCATTTTTTTTTTTTTTTTTTTAGGGTTTACGGTGAAGTAAATAACTCATTTGATTTGCAAAAACTCAAAATAAAAAGTTAATTAACTAAATATTTTAGGTTAATTGCTATCAAAATGTATGAGTTAGCTAACTCTGTACTTCAAGTTAGGAGCAATTAATATGCATGAACACTACAAACTCAAAACTTGATAGTTCTGCTTATTAAAAATTGGGAACATCATAACTCAAAAAAATTGAGGTAACTGATTACATCAAATTTTTTGAGTTAGCCCAAATTATTTGGGTTTACAGTGTAACTGCTGTTTTATCTTTTTAAATGTGCACTAATTTAAAAAAAAGTTTAACACATAATGTTAGTTAGTTAGTTAGATACTTTATTTATCCCAGTGGGAAATTTACAATGAACAGAATATAGAACATGTATACTTACTTTGTGAGGGCCACCGTGCTGATATCACACAACCAGCCATGTCTTGCAATGTGATAGAGTTACTACTATTAATAATACCTACTAATTAATTGTAAATAGTAATAGTAATACCATATGTAAAAGCTAAATGTAATGGCTTGACCAACATAGTTTTCTTACGTATTCTGACATATCTCCTAATGAAGCACAGAGCTTTGTGTGACATACTGTATGTCCAGACGAAGGCCTAATATTCACAGACATGAACTATGATTTACTACTTTCTATTGCAACTTGGTGTCAGGTGGTGTTGAGGGGAGGGATGATTTTACTGGACAAAAGAGAGGAAAGGGCTTATGATATTATGTCTTTAAAGGCACATCATATAAAGAGCTCCCAAGTATAGTCATATTGATGGTATTGATGTGTGGGATCCATCAGTTCAAACCAAAAGAGTGTGGTGAAATAACATGTTCAAATAAGCAGTCACTGCAATGAAAGGCCATAGAGTTGGGACAAATGACAGGACCTCAAGCTCAAAGCTACAGCATATATTGCTTATTGTGAGTTTTGTGACTGTAAAACGTAATTCAGGGGACCTATTACCACAACTGTGTGGTGACATATTAAAAATTCTAATTTATTGAGTTAATTAAAGTTAAATTGCAAACATTATTTTGTTGAGTTTAGTTGACATAATGTTGATCGTTTGCTTAATATTGTGTGTAATTTAAACTCAAATAATAAAAAAACAAGTAACTTAAAATTGTCTTGGAAACTTTAGAAATTGGGCAGTTGATTTCGAGTTCTCCACATGCTTTGCATAGGACTGGATAAGGAGGGTAAATGTTGAAATTGGTGTTTTTGTGCTTATCTTTGTGCTGAAGAGTAGACATATGAAAGTAAACACTACATTGACTCTATAAGCGATGACTGCACTAATGCCAGTGACGAGGAATATCTTCAAGGATTAGTTAACTTTCAAATGAAAATTACCCCAAGCTTTATTCACCCTCAAGCCATCCTGGGTGTATATGACTTTCTTCTTTCTGATGAACACAGTCGAAGAAATATTAATAAATATCCTGACGCATCTGAGCTTTATAATGGCAGCAGGGGTCACTAGTATGAGCTGAAGAAAGTGTCTCCAACCACATCCATCCATCATAAACATACTCCACACAGCACCAGGGGGTTAATAAAGGCCTTCTGAAGAGAAAAGATGCATTTGTGTGAGAAAAATATCCATATTTAACAAGTTATGAAGTAAAATATTTAGCTTCCGCCAGACCGCCTTCCGTATTCAACTTACGAAGGAAGTGTAAAACTCTCACAGTTCAAAAAGCTTATGCTACGTCCCACGCCTTCCCTATTCAACTTACGGAAAAAGTGTAACTGATGCGATGCCAGCTCCGTTTTTATTCGTAATTTGAATACAGAAGGTGGTACGACTTAATATGAGTATTAAAAATGTATTTAATGCTCAAAAACTTAAAAATAACTTAATTATTTGTGTTTATGTTACAGATTGCGTTCCTCTAACTCAACATAGTTTGTTGGTTGAAAATAATTTAATTTGAAGTTGTCATAACTCAAATAAATTGATGACAGTTGCATTAAACACATTATTTTTAGAGCGTAGTCTAAAAACTAGTGATGACTGTCCTCTGAGGGTTTTTCTGGAAGCTGCAGTGATGACGTATTTTTGTAGGCCAACCCGTAAGTTCACATCACCCTGGTTCCCTCTACAAAAACTTAATAGCATTTTTTCATTGGCTTTTGGATTGTTGTAGCAAATAAGCTCTGTGACCAGCAAAAGTTTATGATTCTTACACATAATAATGTTCACAAATAATTTTAAAACCTAAATACAATACATGACTTCAACATCACCATCACTAAGCTTCCGACAACTCTTTCAGTCTTTTTTTAACAAAAACATTTTCTCAGAAAGTTTGAGTTAGAACAGGCATTTAACCAAATTATCATTTATCCCAAAACCTGTTGATTTCAGGACAATGGAACGGGAAGAGCTAAAATGCAACTAGTTTCCGGGTTTTGACTTACAAAAGTATGTTATCCCTGCACCACTCTGCAAGTGCGGCTGAAACCAAAAATGCGCAAAGCTTGGAAAACCAGGCCTTAATAGCCAAGAAAAAGCTCCAAGCAAAAATGTATATTTCAACGAACTATCTATACAAGACGCTATTATACATGCACCTAGATGAGTTGTTATATTATTAATGTATAGACCTGTCCTAGTTGAACATTGATGTGTGTTTTTCCTTAGGTGGCAAAGGCTGTACGGCGTTTTGAGGAATCCAAATCAACACCGTGATGGAATCCAATTTTTCACTGCTGTCCTCCTCAAAGGGAGAGTTCAAGGCAGAAGATTACATACAGCCGCATTACAAGGAAGCGTATCGGTTAGCCATCGACTGCCTAGTCAAAGAGGGAGAAGTTTCTTATCAAAATTTCATCAAAGAGGAAGGCATATGCAGTTTCCTCTCTGAGGAGGAAATCAACCATATTACACAGAGCGCTGTACAGCCGCCCACAAGCAGCCAAGAGGAAGTAGACTGTCCACAGGATGACACTTCCTCCACGGGTACGTACTGGCCCACTCACTCTGACACTGATCCACCAAACCTGGAGTTAGGCTGGCCAGAAGTTCTGCACCGAAGGCTCGAGACCAGCATAGACCTGCTCTTCCACCCACCGAGGCAAAACAGCCCCACTATCAAGGAAGTGATCCGCAAACAAATACAGGATGCCAGGCAGGTAATGTTGATAAAACAGCATGCTGAAAAGGGTGTAAATAAACACCTCTTTGAAACCAGTCCTTCTGTAGTTCATGTGCTTCTGAACTATGCTAAGAGTTAAGAAACACAATGCTGCACACATAAGCAGGCGTAGCTTAGGCGTTTCTCAAAAGCATTGTGAGCTAAATTGATCATAGAGATTACTGGTGCCAATAGTTGTACAATCGACTTAGGCTTACGATGCTTTTGAGAAACGCAGCCTTGGTCGGTAATTGAAATGTTGTGGGTTCAAAACCCACAAGGTCTGATCCATGGCTTTATCCTCAGGGACGCTGTTTCAGTAGTAAGCTGTAAGATGTACACCTTCCAATTTCCACCATCAAAGATGGTGCAGCATGTTGACAAGGTCACTTTTCAGAAAAATCGTTTCACTGTCACCCTGTTGAGCATGTGATAAATAAATTAACACATCTTTGAAATGCTAAAAGAGTGCACAGGGTATTGCATTCAATTTATTAACATAGAGAAATTGATTTTTAGCAATAATGTTTAAACATTTCAAGACAGGCCTGCCATGAGCACTAGAGCTTAAGTGATGAAATATGCTTCTGTAGAAGCTACAAGCCAGTGTTTATTTTGAAAAGACCTACACTACCCACAATCCCGAAGCAAAAACTGTTGTCAAACAACCTATCCACCTTTTGACCTACTGCGTTTTGGATTATGGGTGACACTTCCAGTTTGGGGAAGTTCCACTCAAAAAGACTGAAACAAATCACATTAGATCATAAGGTTGTGCTACAAATAACCCTTATCCGTCAGTTTGATTGAATGAGCTGTAAAACTTCCTTCGTGTTCAGACAGGTATTTTAATGTGGCATGATATAACAAGAATAGGCTATCTATGGCAAGAGCCTTTTTCAGCCGCTGCATTCTTTTCCTCCGGATTATTTCCTTTTCCCCCACTTTGTATTCTGCTGTAACAGTACGAAAAATACGACATGTACTGTGCATTTGTGGTTTGCTCTCCCGATTTAATTTACAATATATGCCATGAATAATTCACCGGAATGCACTAACAATTTCTTGTTTTTCTCCCCAAAACCTCACATTTCTTTCCAGTTTTGTTTTCACACGGATGCTTTAAAATGTAATTTTCTCCCCTTTTCACTTCTAATCCATCTAAGCAGAGTTTGCTGAAATGTTTCTACAACAAGTAAATTCATATCAGGGTTGCCAACTCTCACTCTGCCAAAGTAAATCTCACGGCAAATTAGTTTTTTTCATCTGCTTACACACAAAAATCCACACAATTTCTGAAACACTCAAACACCAGAAAATAAAATAAAATAAAATACTGTGGCATAATGTTATGTTTGAATATACATATAAACAAATTCTATAAATATCTGTAGTTTTAAATCTGCTAATTAAAACATAATTGAAAAACTTTTGCCTGGCAATTTGCATATTCTCAAATGTCAGGGTGGCACAACTGTAAAAAAAAAAAAAAAAAAAAAAAAGAAAGTGTGTGAAGTCCACCCACCGAAAATAGCTGCTCCAACAAATGCATTGTTCAATGCAACGTTTCAAACAACAGGTCTTCATCAGATTCAGGCATCATCTATTTTCAGTCTGCGGACTTCACACTTTTTTTTTTTCATTATTGTTGTTTTATTGTCCTGTACCACCTGAACACAAAAAAGTAAAAAAAAAAAAAAAAAAAAAATGTTATGTAATGAAACTTGTTTAAACACATTGTTAATGACTCAAAAATACAAAAATATGCATTACATCAGTTTTAAAAAGATTTTTTTTAAAATACCTTTTTTGAAGCTTTACTTGCTCAATGGCCCATATAACAAAACCTGTTGGAAAAACATTACAATAAACACATAGTATTTGTGCACACAAAGCAGATTTACACATCTAAGATAACCGTTATTAATTTGATTTGTTAAATTTAGCCTTTAATAATAATATCAGCTGACAGGGCTCCCTGTATGTTTACAGCATTAGTTGAGAGACTTTTTCCTTGAGAAAAAATCAAAATGTTCTGTACCCAATATTTATATAGCATTTTACAGTATACCTATATCAATGATTTAAAGTGTAACTTCACCGATTTTCAACTCGCTTTGTATTGTTACACCGGAAGCGTATGTAAATGAACAATGTTTACTTGTTCTCTATGTTATCTGGACCAAGAAATTCATGTTTATTTGTCAGCAAATCTCCAGGGCTTTTGTGAAAACTACAGATTATACTTCTGCATGTTTGTAATCCTGCCACGGACAGTCAGATGGACAGAGGGTTATTAACAGAACAGTTATTGTAAGTGTAGGTTTATCACTGAACATTGTATCGTACTATGTCTACTCTTTAAACAGCATTATGGTAAAAATGAAACACTGGGAGGAACTGACAGAACAGCAGATTCTTTAAGTTTTTTCTCCTCCGTTTGGCCTAAAACTGTGTTCGTGGTCATCCAGTTTGAAATGTTGACTACAAACACAGAGGTTTTTCAGATTGTCCGTTGCAGCATTCTCTCCATATCTACGATTCTCTGCAGCCTTTATCCACTGCCTACAACATACTGGATCCTTCACTGAAACCAAAAGTAACTCACTCCCGCTAAATGTTTACTCTTTAAATTCAATAGAGTCGACATCATTATGACTAAAAGTTTGCTAAGAAGTGTTTCCTACTAAACATGCCCAGTGCATTATGGGTACTGAAGTTTTCCTACCTATTTTTTTCAAAAGCGCAGACACCAGACTTTTTCTCTGTTTTCTCTAGGCACTGACCTCAATTTTTTTTTTTTTTTTTTCATCTTTCTACTGTATAGGCAGCCACGTTTTATTGAAAGCAGGGCTTAAAAACGAAAAAAAAAAAAAAATCAATAATTTCACTCAGAGCAGAATCAGTATTTTAACAGTTAATAACGTTATTTTTTATTTTTTTATTTTTTATTTTTTTTTGCATGTAGCCTACTAAATAATAATAATAATACGTACAGCATTTTATTTATTAAAAACAAAGAGTATTTGCCGTCTTAGCCAATAGGCCTACAATTATCTTTTATAACAAGATTCTGACCAAATGTAAACCTTTTAAACGAAAGGAAAAACTATCAACGGTTTATAAAGTATTTTTTCAAGATATTTTAAAATGTTTGCTGCATGGTTAAAAATACCGACGCTATTCCTGAGAGGAAAAAAGATACGTCGCGTATACGTCGCATGCTATTATTACATTCAGAAATAATGTAATTTATCGGTAAATAAAATAAAATGTTTACAAATAGCCTAGCCTAGCCTATCTCTTTTCTTTTTTAACGCCATTCCAGCTTTTATTGCTATATTCAAGGCGAGAAACAGGTTTATTTATTAGAAATAAAACTAAATAAGATGCAAAACGAATTAATTTAAAGTGAATCCGAAGCCTACCTTTCTCATTCGCCACTGTTTCTATTTTCGACGAATGCTAAACTATTATCTATTATGTAAGCTTTGTACTTCACTCGCATTATCGACATCATCTTTCACATAACAGCACAGCGGTGGTCACGGGTGGGAAACGGCAGATTGTATTACAGAATTGAATTGAGCAGTGTAACGTTGTATATGTTTGGTTGATTGTATTTTATTTTAATTATTTAACAGGCTGCGATATCAAGTAAGCAATGCAAGAATTTGTGTGCGTGCGCGTGAGGCGCCGGCGCGACCACTGGAATTTTTTTTTTTCCTTCTAAGACAGTAGGCCTAGCCTAAACTCTACTCCGTAATTTATGGTTATACATGTAAAAGCAAGACATAATTCATACATTTACAAAAGACACTTAAATAACGAAAACAAGCAGAATGTCTGTTTCCTTTCCTAGATCTTTGGAGTGTGCTACAATGAACCACTTTCGTTTTGTTAATCTAGACCTAATTATTTAAGTGAAATATTTCGCGTAGCCTATAGGCCTAAATATTCCCTTTTATTTTAATATTTGTTATGTAGGCCTATAGCTTTAATCTGTTTTCTCCATTCACAGAAGCGCTGCAGGTGCGTGATGTGACGTTGTGTGAACTCATGTTCTACATATCCTGCCATTTTCGCTGGTTTCAAAACGCACAGCAAGCTGCATATTACTTGACATTCATTTTCACTTAAATGTAGGCCTAATGCTTGACGGTTGGTGACATATATCATCAGAAAAACTAACACCAGGGCATTGCCATTGTGACTTACCAAACCTATGATGACTTGACAGCTGAGCCTGAGCGCGTCAGCGCGGGAATCTCACTCACTGTAGAGCCTGAGCGCGGGCATTTCACACACACATCAAAATATTAAACAGAACGATAAAATAACGTTATTAACCGGTTAATGGCCATTTCAAATTAGCGTTTCTGTTCAGAACGATTACATTTGATTTAGTTTCCGTTTCTAGTTACATTCTGGTCAAAATTTCGTTCGTTTCCGGTTTTCGTTTTCGTTCCTTGAACCGGTTCAGAGCCCTGATTGAAAGCCCATTTTGCCAGGTGAAGTACCCCTTTAGCTTCATGCACTTTATCATTTGTACTGCTTCATGGAATAAGTAGTTCATCCACTCATTAAGAAAAAAAGTACAAAAAAAAAAAATTGCTTTATGTTTGGTTTAGTCATTTTTTTAAAATGCCTATGGAAAAAAGGGGTAAAAGAATCAATGTAGTAACAAAAGGGGTCCACCGCAAAATAAGAAAGCTAAATGCTGAATTTATTAACCATTAGGCTGGTCATAACAATTCACATTATATGTTAGTTTAAATTGTTTCAAATAAAGTCTCTTCCATTATCTAGAGAGTGACTTGTTATTGTAGCTTGCTGTTTTTCTTCAGGGTCTAATAGTAACAGATCAAGGCTATATAAGCAAAGATCTTTTAAATGTAGAGATAACCCGTATGTCTTTGATCTACACTGGAATCACCTATCATATAGACATGCTTTTTTACATAGTTCAGCCTAGAAGACAGATTCTACCTTGAAAGTAAAGTGATTTTTGTCCCTAAAGACATGTCTTTATAAATAAATTATGTTGGTACACTTCATGAAAAAAAAACATAGAGGCTCTCAGAGTACTCTGTGGCTGAAATAAAATCCATTTTTAGATACATTGTTTTCTATCTTGTCATTTGGATACATTTAGCTAAGGTTTGACAAGCCTGACCTGTAGAATTAAGTCCTTATATTCAGCTGATTACACTTCAATTGAACGTTCTTTGTTCCCAGCATTGCTAAGTAACTGTTAGTGAGAGATGGTGACAGAAAATATGTCCAGCTTAGATTTCACTTCAAAATCGGAAATCAACTCATCTTTAGCTCACTGTGCCATTATTTTTATGACAATTAGGCAGATTGATTTTTTTTTTATTCCCATTGTTCTCCGTGGTGATATTAGATTGTCTTTACTTACACAATGATCAATTAAAAAGGAATAAATTTATTTATGAAAGGCAGTATAGTAGTGAATTCTGCCATGATGGTTAAACACATTCTAAATTAAATAATAATAATAATAATAATATATATATATATATATATATACACACACACACACACACACACACACACACACTAGATTGCGTGCGTGAATTTCCATTTCTTGCCAACTTTAATGCAAATTATATTTTTTTGGGTTGCACTTTATTTCACATTGTGTGCACTTATACAAGAAAGTGCTGAATAATATAGATAAACTACATTGACTTATCACAGTTCGACATTAGTTGTAATTACTGTATTGACTACATAGTATGGACATACAGAACAGGACTGAAATAAAGTGCTTTTCATGGTAATGAGCATGCTAGTGATTTACGGTAATGAGCACTGGCGGTTGAATGCTTAATTGTCATGAAAATAATGTCACAATGCAAACAAACTATAATTTCTCATTTCTTTCTTTATGAATTCGGGTTAGATTTAAACCCTTAAATTATTATTATTATTATTTTTTTTTTTTTTTTTTTACATTTCTGTGTCTGATTACCATTTTTGTGCCAGTTGGTGTCCATTATCTTGTATAAGTCATTTTGTACAAAGCCCTGATGAGACCAGCATTGTTGTCAGAGAATTGAACCTGTGCAATGTCACATGAGTATAGGAAAAGTGCCAACCATTTTCATTGCCCTGCCTGTTCACCCCGTGAATCCCTCATAATCACAGAGGAGACTCTAGATTGATTTCCTTTAAATCACGGCTTTTGAAAGCAGCCCCACACGTCTTGAACTCTTGCTAAAGATGTGATAAGGCCAGGTACATCACTTTCTCCCTCATGTACAAATTACACAAGTCTTTCCCCAGCAACAGTGGCTGCTAAACCATGCTGAACAAACACAGAGCAAACAATGAAAGTAGTTGTGCAATATGCAATGCTGAAATGATCGCTCCCTTCGCAGTTGATGAGACAGGAGTGGCAGGAACATCTAGGTGTGCCCATGAGAAGCCAGCTTTACCACAAAAAAACAAAAACATTTTGTCTTGCAAAGAAAGCTCTGCTACTGGGGTGTGGAGCTCATTACTTATAAGTGAGAATGCAATGTCTTCTTTCGAAGCAATACAATCTTCTTTGTATTTTGATTATGAGAGATGATTAAAGCCCTGGCTCTAATAATGAGAGAGCACATCTAATAGCTTCTGTTGAACATGACACACTGATGGACTGAGATAGATGTGTACAGTATCATCAGCATGGGATCTCAGCAATGCAGCGCTGACCAACCTTTATGCTCTTGGCAAGACATGGCAAAAAACGAAGTGATCATATCATTTAAATAAACATTATGTAATTGAATACTTTGAGTTTCTTCCCAATCCATACAGTATGTGAGTGGAAAAGACATCTGCTTTCTGAAAGTTTTCATAATGAATACATTATGTGTGAAACATTTTATTTTCTATATCATGATAAGCTACAATTTGTATTAAAAATGGTTAAATTACAGAGTTCTCTGAACAAACAATTTAATATTTAAAGACTTGCTGAATTGCGAGCTTCCATACAGTCATGGTCAGAATTATTGACACCCTTGGTAAATATGAACAAAGAAGCCTGTGAAAACAAATCTGCATTGTTAGTCCTTTTGATCCTTTTATTTTAAAAAAAAATCACAGAAAATCTAACTTTTCATTGAAGTAAAAGAATTGAAGCTGTGGGGAAATCTCTTTATGAAATAAATGTTTTTCTCAAATACATGTCCACAATTAATGGCACCATTTTATTCAATACATTTTGCCACCTCCTTTTGCCAAGATAACAGCTCTGAGTCTTCTCTTATAATGCCTGATGAGTTTGGAAATCAGAGACCATTCCTCCATACAGAATCTCTCCAGATCCTCCAGATTCCCAGCTTCATGTTGGTGCTTCTCGTCGTCAGTTCACTCCACTCGTTTTCTATAGTGTTCAGGTCAGGGGACTGGGATGGCAATGGCAGAAACTTTTTTTGTGTTGATTTTGATGTTTGTTTTGGATCATTGTCCTGATGGAAGATCCAAACAGGGCCCATCATAAGATTTCTAGCAGAAGCCATCATGTTTAGATTTTTTTTATCTATTGGTATTTGATAGAATACATGATGCCATGTATCTGAACAAAATGTCCAGGATGTCCGGCAGAAAAATAGGCCCACAGCATTAAAGATCCAGCAGTATATTTAACCGTGGGCATGGGATACTTTTTATCCTTGTGTGCACCAAACCCATCTGGTAGGTTTGCTGCCAAAAAGCTCTTTTTTGTTTCATCTGACCATAGAACCATAGAAATCTTCTTTGAAGTTCCAGTCTTGTCTGACAACTGAATATGCTGGAGATTGTTTCTGGATGAGAGCAGAGGATTTTTCTTGAAACCCTCCCAAACAACTTATGGTAATGTAGGTGCTGTTTGATATTTTTTTTAGGCTTTCTGACTTCAAGACTCAACTATTTTCTGCAGTTCTCCAGCTGTGATCTTTGAAGAGTCTTCGTTCACTCAAACTCTCCTCCTCACCACACATTAGAATGCTATAGACACCCGTCCTCTTCCAGGCAGATTTGTAACATCTTTAGTTGATTGGAACTTTTTAATTATTGCCCTGATGGTGGAAATGGGGATTTTCAATGCTTTAGCTATTTTCTTACAGCCACTTTCTATTCTGTGAAGCTCAACAATCTTTTGCTGCACATCAGAACTATATTCTTTGGTTTTCATGAATGATTAAGGGAATTTGGCCTTTGTGTTTTCTCATATTTTAAATCCTGTGAAACTAGAAGTCATGGCTGGACAATTTCATGCTCCTAGTCACCCTGGCGTGCTAAAAAAAATTAAATATGAATGGGAACATTCTTCAGAGATATTTTTTGCTCATAAAATTTCTAGGGGTGCCAATAATTGTGGCCAGGATGTATTAGAGAAAAAAAAAACATTTATTTCATAATGTGAACCCCCTTCCCACCCCCTCTTTAAATGTTTTACATCAATGAAATATTACATTTTGCCTTTTTTATGAATGAAAGATCAAAAGGATAAACAATGCAGATTTATTTTCACAGCCGTCTTTGATCATATTTACCAAGGATGCCAATAATTCTGACCATGACTGTGGTTGCTGACAAGTCAATTTATAGCCAAGTATGGTGTCCCATACCCCAGAATTTGTGCTCTGCATTTTACCCATCCAAGTGCACACACACACACACACAGTAGTGAACACACACACACCGCGTAGTGGGCAGCCATTTTTGCTGTGGCACCAGGGGAGTGATTGGGGGTTCGGTGCCTTGCTCAAAGGTACCTCAGTTGTGGGTAATGAGAGTGGAAGAGAGCGCTGAGACTCAAACCCGCGACCTTCGGGTTACAAGTCTGACTCTCTAACCATTAGGCCATCTCTAACCATTAACAAGGTTCCATTTATTAACACATTAGTTAACATGAACTAAAAATGAAAAATACTTCTAAAGCATTTATTAAACTTTGTTGATGTTAATTTCAACACTTATTAGTACATAATGAAAAAATTAAAAGTCTGTTAAAGTATTAGAAGCATTTGAAAGTGAAGTATTAAGTGAAGTATTCAAATGAAAATTACCCCAAGCTTTACTCACCCTCAAGCCATCTTAGGTGTATATGACTTTCTTCTTTCTGATAAACACAATCAGAGAAATATTAATAAATATCTGACCTTTATAATGGCAGTGAGCAAGCTGAAGAAAGTGCTTCCATCCACATCCATCCATCATAAACGTGTACTCCACACGGCTCCAGGCGGTTAATAAAGGCCTTCTGAAGGGAAGCGATGCATTTGTTCGGTTTCTTTTTTTTTTTTTTTTTTTTTGTACAAACCCAATTCCCAAAAATTTGGGACACTGTACAAATTGTGAATAAAAAAGGAATGCAATAATTTACAAATCTCATAAACTTATATTTTAGTCACAATAGAATATAGATAACATATCAAATGTTGAAAGTGAGACATTTTAAAATGTCATGCCAAATATTAGCTCATTTTGGATTTCATGAGAGCTACACATTCCAAAAAAGTTGGGACAGGTAGCAATAAGAGGCCGGAAAAGTTAAATGTACATATAAGGAACAGCTGGAGGACCAATTTGCAACTTATTAGGTCAATTGGCAACATGATTGGGTATAAAAAGAGCCTCTCAGAGTGGCAGTGTCTCTCAGAAGTCAAGATGGGCAGAGGATCACCAATTCACCAATGCTGCGGCGAAAAATAGTGGAGCAATATCAGAAAGGAGTTTCTCAGAGAAAAATTGTTATCATCATCTACAGTGCATAATATCATCCAAAGATTCAGAGAATCTGGAACAATCTCTGTGCGTAAGGGTCAAGGCCGGAAAACCATACTGGATGCCCGTGATCTTCGGGCTCTTAGACGGCACTGCATCACATACAGGAATGCTACTGTAATGGAAATCACAACATGGGCTCAGGAATACTTCCAGAAAACATTGTCGGTGAACACAATCCACCGTGCCATTCACCGTTGCCGGCTAAAACTCTATAGGTCAAAAAAGAAGCCATATCTAAACATGATCCAGAAGCGCAGCCGTTTTCTCTGGGCCAAGGCTCATTTAAAATGGACTGTGGCAAAGTGGAAAACTGTTCTGTGGTCAGACGAATCAAAATTTGAAGTTCTTTTTGGAAAACTGGGACGCCATGTCATCCGGACTAAAGAGGACAAGGACAACCCAAGTTGTTATCAGCGCTCAGTTCAGAAGCCTGCATCTCTGATGGTATGGGGTTGCATGAGTGCATGTGGCATGGGCAGCTTACACATCTGGAAAGGCACCATCAGTGCTGAAAGGTATATCCAAGTTCTAGAACAACATATGCTTCCATCCAGACGTCGTCTCTTTCAGGGAAGACCTTGCATTTTCCAACATGACAATGCCAGACCACATACTGCATCAATTACAACATCATGGCTGCGTAGAAGAAGGATCCGGGTACTGAAATGGCCAGCCTGCAGTCCAGATCTTTCACCCATAGAAAACATTTGGCGCATCATAAAGAGGAAGATGCGACAAAGAAGACCTAAGACAGTTGAGCAACTAGAAGCCTGTATTAGACAAGAATGGGACAACATTCCTATTCCTAAACTTGAGCAGCTTGTCTCCTCAGTCCCCAGACGTTTGCAGACTGTTATAAAAAGAAGAGGGGATGCCACACAGTGGTAAACATGGCCTTGTCCCAACTTTTTTGAGATGTGTTGATGCCATAAAAAATTTAAAATCAACTTATTTTTCCCTTAAAATGATACATTTTCTCAGTTTAAACTTTTGATATGTCATCTGTGTTGTATTCTGAATAAAATATTGAAATTTGAAACTTCCACATCATCGCATTCCTTTTTTATTCACAATTTGTACAGTGTCCCAACTTTTTTGGAATCGGGTTTGTAATTTGAATACGGAAGGTGGTCTGGTGGAAGCTAGATATTTGATTGGTGACTGTCAGTCACAGGAAAACCCCTTAACTGTTAAAAGGACAAGATAAACATTGGACATTTAAACAGATGTTTTATTATGAACACAGGACTGACCTGAAGGAAAATGCTAAATCTGAATGCAGGTAATAAACTCGCTCTCTTAATCTCTTTCTCACAATACTCTTCTACATAATACAGTTAGCTTCAATGAACAATATCAATTCAGAACATACAGTTTACGTTGCTAAGAGTGGTTACTAAGGGTGTTGTGTAGTGATACACAGAACCGTTGGGTGAAGCGGTCATAGCCGTGTTTTATTGTGAATAAAAGCTATTGACCAATCAATCAAGGACAGGAACTAACCATTTTATAATATTATTTAATGGACCTGAGTTAACATGAAGTAACAATAAACAGTTCTACTTTTATTAACTAATGTTAGCAAAGATGAATAAATAACCTACTGTGACAAATGTATTGCTCATTGTTAGTTAATGTTAGGTAATGCATGTTAACTAATGGATCGTATTGTAAATTTTTACCAGATTTTCTTTATAGAATACGTCATACATCACCCTACATGATACTTTATGTGGATAAAGTTATATATAAGCTATATATCCAACTTTATTATATTTCTGTGTGATAATTAATTTAAATTTTGTGACGATATAAACAATCACGCAGTCCAGATTTGCTATAAGGCTTTACGTGAGTGTACTGTATGTTTGCAGGTAAGGTTGGATGTACTATATATATATATATATATATATATATATATTATTAAAATATATTGCTGAGTGATGATATTGTTTACATTTTGAGATGATATAAAAAATCAAGCAGATGAGATTGGCTATTTTTATGTGACTGTACTGTATGTAAGATACTAAAACCCCCGGGTATAGCCTACTTCATTTTCCGCGTTTTGCTCCGTTTTGTGCACAGTGGGGTGCTTTATACTTTTGGCTTTATACTTTTGGCTTTTTGGTAGTAGTATAATTCATTATTTATTATTAATTAATTAATTAATTCAAATTATTAATTCGTTATGTGGTGATATTGAATATTTTGTAACCTGTGAGTTGAAATGATTTCTGATAATAATTTAATGTATAAGTTGATATGAGTGATACAGTACATAAGTGATAATATTTAATATTAAATAATATTTTTTTTTTATTGCAAGAAGCAAGACATTTTGCATGTAAAAAATTTAAATGGTCTCCTAAGTCTTAGTATGTCGTGGATCACTTTTCAACAAATCATTGTTTCCAGTGCAGAGCCACACACAGTAGGTGACACAGGCGATCTCTTGGGGGACGTGGATTTATCAAACCAATTTCAGTGTGTGGAATGAACTGACTCATGTGGCCCTGGCGTTCTGATTACATGTACTCCCTAGAGTAATGAAACACTTGAAGGATGTATACAGTATCTTCTCAGGGTGTGTTTGGTTGGGAGTGTCAAAATGATATCGATTTATATACTAGCCTTTGCCAAGCCAAGTTTCAATGAAATTAAAGGTTTTATTTATAGAGAATGTAACATTATGCAACTCAATATGTCAGCAGCACATCAGCAGTGTGTTCCCAGGAGTTTTACCAACTACTTCAGTTAATGTGTTGATGTGTTTTTGCATAAAAGAGTGTAAACAGGTGTTAGAAATTAAACTGGAAGCTTTGTAAATCATTGTAATTGCCATTATAATTGTGTACTTGTATTTTCAGGTGTTAGGAACACTTTACTTGCACGTGTGTTTTCAGAGGAATTTTAAAGCAATAAACATATAATAGCTTGATTGTGCCTGGCAGATGATACCTTGTCAGTATTTCAATGACACATGAAGAAGTACATTAGAAAGGCTGAATGGCTCCTTAAGGTGCAGGATGAGAGGAGGTACTTTGAATAAGAATGCATGAGAGCTCCCTCGATGTGAGCCATAAATGAAAAGTACATGTAGCAAAACACATGGGTTATTGTTATGTCTAAGTAAACAGGATATCCTTTGGAAAGACTGAAAAATGTGAGAGCGTACAGAAGCGATGAGCAAAATTGAGGGCTTGCTTTATTTTATAAAATGGATTATTTCAGCCATGTGCAATTTTTTTCTTTCCTCAAATATGTAAGTGTGCATCCTGGTGCCATGTGTTCCCCAGGTAAGCGACACACCGGCCATCAAAGTCAGGGTTCTTCCTGGCTCAAAATAAGGTGGAGGTGGTAAAATCCTGATCATGGCAGAAGAAAACACTTTTTACAAGCACATATTTTACGTATTTTAATATTAAAGGGGTGGTTCACTGGGTTTTTTCTAGGCTTGATTGTGTTTATGGGGCACAGTTTAACATGTCTTAATGCTTCGTTTTTTTAAAAAAAAAAAACACTGTATTTTTCATATATTTTACCTTTATTCTACACCGCTGTCTCCATTGTCATTTGAACGTCTGGTTTGACTTCCTGATTCTATGAAGCCCCTCCCTCCAAAATACACAATGGGCTCAGATTGGTTAGCTGACCCAGTGTATTGTGATTCGCTGAAGCGTCCGGAAACTGCCACGCCCCTTACCATTAGTTGTGACATGTGCTTTGGTAGAAATGTAAATAATGTCGACAATATTGCCGTATCAAATTGAGCCTGAATCAGACCCAGATAGCAGTAATGATGAAGAGGGTCAAGCAGAACCTCTGCAAGCATGGCTTTTAAAGGACGTTTATTAATGCTAAGTTTTTTTTTGTTTTTTTTTTGTAGTTTTGTCAAAGTGTTTAGATATGTTTAGAAATGTTACTGCTGTTTGTTAGCTTTCAATAGAGCTTGGGAAACTACGTCACTACGCATTGCATTCTGGGTAGTCGCCGCCATGTTTTAGGACATGCTCAGGAGCGTACAATGACAATACAAATCACCAGATGAAAAAACGACTTTTTATTTACGTAAATTTTTTTAAGAGCTTGCACTTGCTTAGAATAAATTGACTAATATTTGAATCTCTTGTGTTCAATCGTTCGCTCAGTCGTGTGGCCAGGACACGACACACACACACGCATAGAAATCTTACTGCCGCTTTCTATCGTATCACACACAGGACCAAAGTGATTTCTCTACTGCAGTTTTTAATAACTAAGTGGCACCGATATATCTGCCAGATAAAATAATACAATACACATATACATATACATATATATATATATATATATATATATATATATATATATGAAGCTATAGGCCTATACTCCTTATATATATACTTGAACATTTGCCTGTTCCCACCTCATTCTTCCTGGGTTAATCACCAATGTAATGATGTTCAAGGCAATGTTTGAACGTTCAACATAACTTTTACACACAAAATAAACAAACAACAAAACGAATGTAAAGCGTCAGCCCCTCACGGACTGCTGCCACATATAAACATAATAAAACACAACATAAAGTCCAGGCTGGTACTCTTTCATCCTTCACAGTTGTCATTCCTGCTTTTATCCTTCCGGAGCTCCTCCGTGCTCATTAGCACTCATTCCACTGGCCTTGCTCCGTTCCCACGGCTTTCGGCCTCGCCCTGCTTGCCACACTGTGGTCTTCCCTCATGCCTGCCCTGCGTTCTCAACCTAAGCTTCCTGCACCCTCCTCTGTTGGACTTTGCTTTTGTCACCTGTATCTTGCCTGTGTTCATTTTGTATTGGTTTTGCAATTCTGTTTCCTGGGATTTTGTTCGTTTCTATGGTTTCTTGTTAATTTAATTATCGTGCGCACCTGTTGTTAATTTCGTTAATTGGTTTGTTTGTATTTAAGCTCTGTGTTTCTTTCAGTTGACTGTCTGTTCTTGCCGGATTAAAATGGTTGTTCTGTTCCTGTTTTCAAGTATAGAGTGTTTTTGTTTTGAGTCTTTGTAATAAAATCTAACTGCTGCAAATAGATCCTGCCCACCTCATCTTGTTTTTAACCATGCTGACTAAATATTTATTTGAATATATCAATATTTGTTTTGCCTTATAGCATATGTGTTCTCACTTTATATTAGGTGTCTTTACTATGTCTTTACAATGTATTTACATTTAAAAAAAAAAATTGTTAGGTACATTGTTGTGTTGATGTCGTATTGTAAAACACTTGTGCTGATATTGAGGTGGGATGCGGGTAAGGTTAGGATGGGTTTGCTGGTATAGGTAGGTTAAGGGTGGGTTAAGGTGTAAGAAAAAGTCAGCAGTCTAATTGTAGATGTAATTACAGAAATTAATTACAGCTGCAATTACATGCAGGTATTATTTTTAAATATAAGTACAATGTAAAAATGTATGTAGGTGCACTGTATTAAATGATTCATTTAAATGTTTGTACATTGGGTTACACTTTATTTTAAGGTGTTATTACAGTATAACTATACATGTAAGTACTGTAGTAAGAATCTAATGAGAATGTTTGAATTATCTTCATGTTGGGTTATGCTCTTTTCTTTTGTAAATAAAGACTATCTTCATCTTCAGCCAATCCGTGACTATCTGGACATGTTATTGTGAGATTCACTCATTTGATGCTAATGATTTATCCTAGTTGTTGGGAAAACATGAGTATGTTTGTCATATTTTTGTTTTACTCCACCTATTGCTTTATTTGAAAAGCAAAACTGTCAGACTAGGATCAAGATTATGTGTTATACAGCATTGTTCTTACTGACATGGTCTTATCAAATTCTGTAGAAGTTCTTATTTAATCATTTGTTAATCAGTGCATGCCCTACAGGGTGTGGTGAGATGTGGCTTATACTAAGACTCACTGTCCTTTAGCTTTAACGGAACAGATTAAACCTGTCAAGGCTTGAAACATGGAATGCTGGTCTTCCTGAAAGACAAATGACTAAATCTTTTAATAGTACAAAGTGAAAGTGACTAGACTTCTCCCCGACTCCTGTTTAATATTGGGCACAGTGCCCAAGAAAATGCATATACCCTGTTGGGTTCATGAAAGCCACCTTTCAAGTTATTGAAATCGACCTAGATGTGATTTATTTGAATATGCAGAAAAATGAAGGGTGCCGTTTTAATAACGAAAGCAGCTTGTGGGCTGACACCTCTGCTTCACACCTCTGCTTTGTTCAGCTCTGTGTAACAGACAGGGATGTCATTGATTTAAGAAAGAGAATGACTGCTTTTGAAAGTAATGTCCAGAAATCCCCAGAGGCTGACGTTTCTATTATGTTTTCATTTTTATGTCTATACAGGTCATAGCAATCGCAATGGATGTTTTCACCGATGTGGACATCTTTAAAGAATTGGTAGACGCCTCAGTCAGGGGTGTTCCTGTCTACATTCTCCTCGACCATAAACACTTCAAAAGCTTTCTCACTATGATAGAAAAACAAGAAATCCAACTCCAAAAACTCAGGGTAAGTGTCTGTATTCTACTGTATATTAATGCACAGGTCACAAGCTGCGTTCAAGTCAAGTCAGAATCAAACTGCCCTCCATCCCAAGGAGAAAAAGCATGATTACACTTTATTTTGATAGTCCACTTTAGACATTCTGCTAACTAAAGGTTAGTTAACTTTGTCACCTTATTCTCTTTATAGTATTAAACTGTTAGGTTCAAGTTAGTAGAATAAGTTGACATGTACTTGCAAAGTTACTTACAGTCAGTCTGTTGGGAGCATCAAAATAAAGTATTTGCAGATATTAAACAGACAGTCTACTAATTCTCTAATGACTGCTAGTTGGCATGTAGTTGCAAAGTTACTATTTTTAAAGTTGAAAATCAAAATAAAGTGTTACCAAAAGCATAATTTACAATATTAACATAGTTTAGTTTTACTCCATTCATATTTACTAGAAAACAAAATGACCCCATATGGACAAATATATAGGGGGAGAGTGGGGTAAGAGACAATCTGTGTTTTTTTTTTTTTTTTTTTTTTTTTTACTTATGTGGTTCTCAAGATAAGGGAAAATGAGGCAGAAGTACAATGAAAGTATCAAACCTAATTTCAGGATGTTTCCTATCAATTTAAATGACAAAGGGTTCGAAAAACATGACTTCTTATAAAAAAGTGTTCCTGTGGCTCAGTTTACCCCAGGTTAGGGGTAAGTTGAGCCAAGTCAGTGGGTAAGTTGCACAATCTGGGTGTAAACTGACCATCTAACTGAATCTGAATCAAACCCATGTGAAATTTTAAAGATAATTTACCTCTTTTAAAAAGTAATGTAATAATCAGTTTTCCTTTTACAAATAGTCACATTTCTTTTCTTAAAGTTAACTTAAACAACATAAAACCAAACAAATGAAGTTTAAATTTCAGTAAATTTAATTGTTTGCATTTCTGAAACAATTAGTTGAACACCAAAGTTATAACCTCCGCAAAAACAGACTAAACAGAGAGTTTGTTGAATAAAACTAAATAAAAAATGAATTAGAATGAATAAATAAGTCACTAAAACTAATAAACATTTTAGTCAGAAGATTCTTGTCATGATAGCTTTTCTGCAATGTCGAACATGTTAGGCCATTAGAGACTACAGGTGAAAAAATATATATGATTATAATCTGGTGCAAAGCATCTTCTGATTCTTACAAGAGTAGGATTCGGTGTACTTGAACACTGTCCCAAATCAAATAAAATGGCAAACTTTTAACTATGTAACTATGCAGGAAGTTATGCAGGAAAAATGAGTACAACATTAACTTCAGTGCCTTATCAATTTGGCTGGATCAATTTACCCCACAGCATTTCGCTCACTTTGTCCCATAGCTGCCATTTAAGAAAAAAACTACCTAGCTTAACAATTCAGGCTAATATTATGATTTGCATGGCTTTATACCTTGGTAAATCGCCAATATGCATCATAAATATTTTTAGACCTGGATAAATTTGCTTTGATGTAACAGCCATTACATCTGTTTTATGCTAAAATTTTACTTTGACAAGCCAAAAACAGTTTTTAAAGTAAATGGCTGCCTTCCACTCCACCCATGTGCTTCTCCTTTTCACAGTCTGGCAGAAATGATGGGTGCTTCCAAAATATATGATCACATGACCATAAATGTGTACAGTTGCCAAAATACAGGATTGTCAACTTGCCCACTGGCTCATCTTACCCCACTCTCCCCCTATTTATTGTGGCCACTAATTAAGAATTCATTCCTTTGTTTTAGTTAAATCGTGGCCACTGAGAATTCATTTCCACAATTTATTAATCCATTCCCTTGTTTTAGGAAATCGTGGCCATGTTGTACTAATTCATTCCATTGTTTTGATCTCACAAAATAACAAATATATCACCTCTACCAAGGTTCACCACTGAAGCACTGCTTAAACCTTTCATGCACAGGTCCATACATTATCTCGATTGAGTACACTCGCTAAAAGAGACAGAATGTGTGTACTGGAACAAAACAAACTGGAGCATACAGGAAATGGAATGAATTGACAAACAAACTGTCAAAATGCTGTTCAGATCATTTTGGCCCAGTTTAATCCCAATTTACGAGACGAGCGCACATGAACAAATACTACACTGTCATGATGGTGTTTTGTCATTGTATGATCTGTGCGCTGTCTATATGTGAGTATTGGTCGTGTTTTATGGACAGGCCACTTACAGTGAACTCTGATTCATCATAAAGGTTTCTTTTGAATCACCTGTATTATTATGGTGGTTATGAGTACATATTATGGTACAAAGATTATTTTTGTAGTTCAAGTAGTGTGACTAGAAATGTATACATATAAATCTGATTCTCTGCCAAGTAAAAAAAAAAAAAGAAAATCATAAAAATTGGCATTGATAATTTATTGATTTAATTGAGAATATTTACTAGATTTTTTCATGTTTTGTGCTCTAATGAAGTGCACATTTTTAAAATAATTTCTCTAAAAATTTCACTTCTAAATAATAAATTATCATTAGCATTAAATTAAATTAACACACATTTCTTACAATTTTGAAAGAATTTTGTTAACAACTCTTAGGAATGTTAAGAATTCAGACAGATTTCAGAGCCATAGAGAATATTTAACACTTTAGTTTAGGATCAAATTCTCACTATTAACTAGTTGCTTATTAACATGCATATTACTAGGATATTGGATGTTTATTACTTATTAAGCACATATTAATGCCTTATTCTGCATGACCTTATTCTACATCCATTAATCCTACACAATACCTAAACTTAACAACTACCTTAATAACTATTAATAAGCAGTAAATTAGGAGTTTATTGAGGGAAAAGTTGTAGTTAATAGTTAGTTAATAGTGAAAACTGGACCCTAAACTAAAGTGTGACCATTTTTACTATGAAGAGCATTAACCAAATCACCACGGATTAAAGATCAAGACTACTGTAAAAGACTACAAATCATAGTGATAAATCAGTCAAAAGATCAGAGGATGAAGAAGAAGCAACAGCAGACATAACCGCAGAAACAGGATGCTCAGTTTTTATAGCTGACCTCACACATGGAGATTTTTCATATTTCATATTTCATCATGACTTGTGAGTGAATGAGAAAACCGTTTACCTGAATTTCCAATTTTAACCAAGTATTTGTGCATCAACCAAGAGAAAGATACAGTACGATACTAACCTCGTTATGAGAACAGAAACATAAAACATACAAATGAAAAGTATTGACAAGCTTCCCTGTTCTCTGTAATAGCATAAAATTGATGAAATACATAAATAAAACATTAATTACACAACTAAATTTTCTGCAACCATGCTAAAAAGGCTTTCTGTCTTTCTGAGAGAAACATGTCCATTTTATACTGACCAAAATCACTTTGAGAACTTTCCAGGGGGCAGCAACAGTATATTTGTGACCATGTTGATTCAAAAGTCTAAAAGATGCAGGTATCAAGGGCAACAAATGAAATTTTTGCATTTATCTGCATTATATTTTTCTCAAGGCTGATAACTGAGGCTGATGTCAGTTTAAAGATTTGACTGGCAGAACGCATAACCAGAAAAACAAAACGTCAACAATAATCTACAAACCTGTCATTCTGCTACTCTTGTTATTCTTACAGATCCCTCCTCTATCTCTCTTTTATTTCTTTGTTTAGTGCACTAAAGGAAATGAAAGTTGTTTTCAATAAGTCATTCTTTGATAAACTTAAACATACATAACCACCAAAAGGAAATGATAAAATATTTTCTACATGGTTGCTTTCTGCTGAAGACTGTTTTTGATCTTTTAAGCAAATCATTTAACGCTTCATTCGCATGCACTTTCTTGTCTAATGTGATGATGCCTTGAAGTATTCACTGATGACGAGCCATATAAAGAAGCTATGAAGTGCAAACTGTCCCTCCCACTTCTTCCCAGAGGGTTTTAACTATTATTATATGAAAAACAAGTGGCAATTATGATTTTTCTCACCACACCTCACTAAGTGCCATCATCAGGGCATTTTTCTGCTACTGACATTTTTTGAATGTCTATTAACTCCTCAGTATATTCAAAGGTCACTTAACAGCAGCAACAGCTACTGAAGCAGATCCTGATTTCTATGGTTGATTTAATTTTTAAGTTTTACATTTCTCTACAATTTCTCACTATAGCAAGAGTCATTTTCACAGCTGCCCAACAAGCTGGCAACAGACTTTCCTCACTGTAGACCCAAGAAACTTTCATTTTACAGTTGAACATGACATGCCAATTGGTCGTCAGTGTGGTTTGGGTGTGCAGATGTACAGTAGTCAAACAGATGGGACATATAAACTTTTACAGCTTTAGCAGCAGTGATAATAACTAACCCTTGGCTTCAACAGACAGACCTACTGACATTATCTTTGTTTGCAAAGCAGTAACGTGGTTGTTTGCCTTTCGTTTAGTTTTTGATAGAACAGACTTGACAGCGTCTCTCTCTGTGTAATTTCTCTTAAAATCAACATGAAACACCAAACATGGCATGAGTAAAAAAGGATATTCAATGGGGCGGGACTTTATTTTATCCATAGGGAATTGATTGGATGACAACTATATCTAATCTCTAAAAAAATATTTCTGGCATCAGCAAGAAGGAAAATTATTTCAGAGGTGGTAGACGTATCAGAGCAGACTTTTTTTTTTAAAACCGATTATGTACACAACCAATCATATTTTCATTAATACTTTTTTAATAATACTTTGAGAACTCTCTTAGAACAAAACCATATTTCAATCTCTTAATTGCATTTGAACATACAGGCTGTGGCACTGATATATCTCATAAATGTGCTATACAATTAAATTTGACTTGACTTATTTGTCCTCATAACCATTCATAACCAAAATGTAATATGCACTTTTTTATACAATGTGCATCAATGAATCATCATCATTTCAGATTTAAGGATATTTATATTTGCTTGTTTTCTTGCTAAAATGTATCTAAACATTTTTTTTTTCTTGAATGCAGAATATGAGGATACGTACAGTGAAAGGCCAAGAATACTGTTGCAGATCTGGAGTAAAGTTTCACGGAGCAATGGAGCAGAAATTTCTTCTTATTGACTGCCAAAAAGTGTTTTTTGGATCATACAGGTGAGGCGGCATTATTTATTCAATCAGCTGAAACAAACAAATAATTGGATGTAAAACAACAAGCAGTGGCAGTGTTCCCATTTAGATGCCCCCCAAAATAATTGCACACCTGTGTCGCAGTTACATGTATGAATTTCATTGCATTAGATTAAAAAAGAAAATCAAAACAAGTTGCATATCGATGTTAGAACTTCCTTCAGAACTATCTTTGCTTTTGTAGTTTTTTATTGTTTAATTTATTTATTTTTTCATATTTTTAAATCAACATTAGTTCGCCTCAAGTTCATACAGATGCCTTAGAGGAATAATCACAGTTGTAGTTCAACCTAATTAACTAAGGACCTATTCTGCTAACATTTCACATTGAGTTGATGCTATGGAAACGCTTCCACTGTGTCTGAAGCACATGTCTACACATCTCACTGGCCGAACGTATAGACATCCTGACGTAGTGCAATGCGTCACAGAGTCCATAAATAGATGCCAGATATGCGCATTGACAGATTCTAATTGTCTGAAAAAGATGCACAGGTGTAACCGAGGCGCAACAACACAACGCAGCGTCTCGTTCCCTTTTTCAGGGAACCATGTTATACATTTGTAACCTGAGACGTTTGAAGTGGAACTTCGACACTGCATCATGACGTTGACACTATTGGAACTTCAGTACCAACGTCTCCACGCCCAAGGTAACAGAGCCTGCCCACAAGGCTGTGTGTGAACACAGATGCTTGTTAAGCGCAGACTAGTCTTGGGTCAACCCTGAAGGACTCGAGATCCTGGGGTTGAATCCGCATCCAAACTGTAGAACCTGAGGAATGAGCCTGCCGCAACACAAACATCTCTGAAGGTGCACCCCTTGCAAGAACTTTAGAAGACGCTACACTCCTAGTGGTGTGGGTCCTGATGCCACGCACCTCATAGGAGAGGGTAATAACATCTGTAATCCAATGCGAAATGCGCTGCTTGGTGACTGCATTACATCTATTGTGACCACCAAAGCATTCCAGAAGCTGTGAGGATCTACTCCACTGGCCCGAGTGGTTGCCCATAGGGTGAGATCTGTGGCACATTTGGGGCATGGCATCAACCCTGACATGTTGACAAACTTAACTCCTGATAATATCACACACACACACAGGATTGAAGGCAGACACATGCTCAAACATATGGCCTCTGAAGACAAAGAAGATATAGACATGCATTTCTGGCATCTATTTATGGACTTGGTGACCCGCTACACTACATCACGCCATCCATACGTTTGGCCTTTAGATTGGCTTGTGTAAACACGTGCTTCAGACACTGGCTAATGTGGAAGCGCTTCCATAGTTCCACTTTGAAGGGGAACCTAATTTTTAACGTTTTTTGCTCAAAAATTGTGCATTTGTTTTCTTTAAAATAAATCACACATGATTTGAAATGATTATATAATCCTAAGCCATTTATAAATGGTGTGTAAGTGACCAAATACTTTTTGGACCACTTTTATAAGGACTTCAAAACACTTAACATTCTGCACGTCAACAAACACTCACTAGTAAACAAATTGATGGCTTTTAAAGAGCATTTTAAATGATTACAATCAATTATACCTTGCCCAAGATAAACTGCATTCCAAAGCATTTGCATATGTTGCTAAGACTGAATTTAATAGCTATATTTTCCTTCATTTCTCGTTTGGCAGCTTCATGTGGTCCTACGAGAAGATCAACCTCAGCATGGTTCAGGTTATAACAGGCCAATTAGTGGAGACTTACGATGAGGAATTCCGGACATTGTACGCTCGATCGACAATCCCAGATCCGTTTAAGACTGCCAGCATGAACCAGTGTGAGATGAAGCCCAATGGCAAAATGGACGGCTATTTGATTAATTCCACCAACCCCTTTGAAAGGAAAGATCATTTAAGGCACACACTTGACATTGTTTACCGGCAAGCCTGTGAAAGGAGATCAGGATTTTCTGCATTGAGAGAGGTTGATGAAAGGCCGCTTGTTACACCACATGCTCGATTCCTTCAAGACACATCAGAGTTTTACAAAAGACACAGCTACGCAGGTGAACGCCAGGAGCCTGTATATCTGTCGAAATTGTCCAAGTTTGGCTCTAGTAATTGGAATGTGGCAGCAGAGAACAGCCGATACGGTGGTTTCTCCAACAATGTGGAAAACCAGTATGAAAGTTACGTCACCAATCCAATGTTCAGAGGCTCAAACGTGCGCCAATCATACCATGGCCACGACAAACAAATTCTCAACATGAGGCAAAACCTGCCCAGTTTAGCAAGTACTTCTAAGTCTTTCCTTCGGACATGGAGGATAGAGTCTTACCTCAATAACGAAAATGATGCACCTTATGGAGAGAACTACGATTATCTAGACCAATACGAGGAGAATAAATTGGCTCCTCCGCAACACTCTCGCCTCAGGTCATCGGTTGTTTTCACGTCCACCATACCGGAACAACCAGAGACGAACAGCTACTCCAATAATTCAGCGTCCTCCAATCACGATCCAGCACGAATTCAGTCAAATGCTCAGATATATTCTTCAACACAGTGGAATCAGACAGCACAGCATGATGACTTCATGCTAAAGAGGCGCAGTTTACAGATTTTAGAAAACTCAGGGAGTAACACGTCATATAGCTCTGGAAGGGATGCAATATATGCAAGTTTAAACCGAGCCAAAAGTAGATTTGGAAACAAGGAGCATGACTACATGCAGGAGGACCGATACAAGAGGCACAGTGTGGCTGATCCCAGGTGCAATAAATATAACGGTGACATGAACGGGCCTTCCAGTTACATGTACGGTGACATGAACGGGCCTTCCAATTACGCGTACGCATCTTTACCTAGAAGACAGAGAAACTGCAATGTGTCTGCAAACGAGAATCCCAGAAATGGAGCGTACACTCCGAATTTCAAAGAGGACCAGAGGTCCGTCTCACATCATGATTTCAAAAAGGCAGATGAGAGCACAACTACCTCAGGAAACATATGGCAAGAGCCTCCTTCAAGAACTGTGTCAGCAACGCTTCTGGACCAAGAGGACAGTCAGCCTTCAAAATCAAACAGCGAATCATCACAACGCTTCTTGAAAAGGAGCACCAAGAAAATAAAATCTCTTCTTAACATCCCTCAGAAGGGGGACAGCTCACCAAAAGGAAAGAATGCACAAAGTCTCAAAATGGGAAGCAGCACGGATACCATTCTCTCGGATTATGATGACAAGAAACACCATGGCAGCACTGCCAATTCCACCAAGTCCGTTGAGAGCAGCCGACTGAAGCGAGCTAATGGGAAGATCCCTGGAGCTGAGAATCACTCTCTCGGCCTGGCGGGAGAAACATCTGCGCCTCGTTTTAGCACTGAAGAGCTGCATCCGTCTCACCCACCTGCGAGTGCAGAGACTTCCAAAACACAGGAACAATCCTCGGTTATTGCTCAGAAAGAGAAGACAGACTCAATACTAACAAGATCAGATCTGTTGCCGAAGCAACAAGTATCAGCAAACAGGCTGTATAGCAGATTTGAGCCGCTTTGCTCATTTGATACCACGCGTCCCACAGCAGGCCAGCCTGCCTATGTGTCTGCACAGAGCCACGTAAATGAGAAAACAAGGAATGCTGTCTTTCTAAGAAGACAACCAATGAATGACCATAACACTTATACAAACCAGCAGACACAGGGACAAGACAACAGATTTGGCCGTTTCATGCAAAGGGTTGGAAATTTAATACACAAGAATAAGTACTGAAATGAGCTGAGATGTGCCTTTTCTGCACCACAAGACTGACCAAATGGATTTGCAATAATTGCACAAATAATTGTTTTCAAACAGTTTTCTCAAGCACTACCATCCGCCTTCCGCTGGTCAGACTAACATATAGTTCTGCCTCCAACTTATGCCATTGATTGAGCCAAGCTTGTTATGTCAGACTGGTCGGGATGCTCGTGCTTGAATGGTTTGTGTACTGTAAATTGTCTCTGCATATTTAACTCGAATGGGAGAAAGTATTTTCAGATCCAAAACATTAGACACTTTGGCTTTTAAAAAGTAGAACAGTGCTGTTTACTTGAATGCATTATTGCTAATGCCAGTGTTGAAGGTTTGCAATATAACTGGTGGAAAATGCTGCAAGAACTATTACACTGTTTCTTTGTAGTAGTATTGTTTAATAATAATATTTGTAAATTTAAAAAAATGTCTTGAGTGGGGATATGGGCAGATTGGCTTTATAATCTCTTTCACTTGATTGAATGCAATTATAAAACATTAACTGAGGATGAAACGTCTAATGTGGTCTGATTAAAAGCTTTAGTAAACCATCCATACAACCTTAAATTGCACTTCAGTCTGTACAGAAGCTCTCCCAAAATAACCCTGATTGTCGTTGTTAAATTGACATTAAAAAAGCTGGAACAAATGCAAGATAAATAAATGCTGGTTTGTGGGTAACTGGTGCTTAGGTATCTTTAAGGGTGACTAACCATACTGGCATATACTGCACTGGCTTTGCACTATAGGTCATGATTTTGTTTGTCTTTGTATTGTGTTATGATCGAACCAAAACTGTTTTGTATTTAATAGATGTTCATTAATGGCTCTAATTTCACAAAGTGCACATGTATAGTAAAGTATATCAAGGACAAACAATATCAAAATGCTATTCTCTTACAATGTCAGGTCCATTTTTTTTTTTTTTTTAAATAGCTGTTACTTGTAACCTAACAGGGTACTAAATAAATGAATGGACATGAAATTGATTTGACTTGAAACTGTTTTATGATGTGAGAAGAAAGAGGCCATGAAGTGCTACAAAAGAGTATTTTTATATGAAATACAGCCATTTTACTACAAGAGGATAAACATGTCTTACCTATTTGAGTTGACCGACAACAAGTAAAATTAAAACAGCTTCAATCAATGTGGTCAGTAGTCCTGGACTTTATACTGGCACCTACTGGTGAGGATACAGCATCACACAAAAGCAAAAGTCTCTGGTTACCGAGATTCGGCTGGACATGTGAGAATCCACTGAGACGATTTACGCCAAAAGCTAAACAGCTTTTATTCTTCATTTCATGTGCACATAAGTTTAAGCAAATTTATGGTCACACTTTATATTAGGAGTCTTTAACTACTATTATTATTGTGTCCATATTGTATTACAATTGTGCACTATTAAGGGTGGATACGGGTAAGGTTAGGGACAGGTTTGGTGGTATGTGCAGGTTTAAGTGTGGGTTATGGTGTAAGGGAAGGTCAACAGTGTAATTATTCAATTAATTTCACATTTCTTTGTATAGCACTTTTCACAATACACATCGTTTCAAAGCAGAAAAATGCATGTTTCTACATTACAACTTAGAGTAATCTGTTATTGGAGGTGAATGTGTCCAAGTAATCTCAATATGTCTGAAATGTACAGTTCTAAGATAATATGCTGTTAACTAATATCATGTATTAATTTAGGAAGAAACAATGATCTCATTAAAGCAATTATTAAAAGTTGTGAACATAATGATTACAATATATAGATCATTTAGCATTGGTGCATGTTGATTCAGAGTTGGTATCATCTGAAGTTCTTGCAGGGGTTGGAGTCATCTCTTCACAGGTGTTGGGTCATCTGAAATCTTTGTAATAGGCTGGATCCCAACTGGAGCTGGTGTAATCTCTAGTTACCTCAGGATGAGCATCTCGAGGTAGAGACAGAAAAGCAAATGGAAAATAACTAGGGTAGCTGCTGTTCATAACATTTCAAGCAATAGATAGTCATACACATTTGATAACTGGAGTACAAGGTTATGTGATTGCTTGGCTAAAGAGTCTTTAATCTAGATTTAAACTGGGAGAGATTAAATTTCAGTTATAGGTGTAATTACAGAAATTACAAATATAAGTACATTGTAAAAACATGTATGTACACAGTAAGTGCATTGTATCAAATGATTAATTTAAATGTTAGTACATAGTAGTTAAATACACCTAATATAAAGTGGGACCACATTTACTTTTAATTTCTTCAGAGGTAAAACATTTTAATAAGAAAAGTGCATCTATTCTGTTACCCATAGTATTCTTTATTACTTTTAAGCATACAATTATGTTGCTGAAATTGTAGTGCTACAAATCATTTGTTTCGAATCAGTGGTTCAGAGCGTGTATCAAACTGCCAAAGTCACGTGAACCATTGAAATTTTGAAACGTTTCGAAACACTTATGACGTAAGGAAGCCTCATTTACCGAAAGTAAACCACTGCTCCAAACCACTGATTCGAAACAAAAGATTGGTAAAGCTTTGAAGCTTCATGAAGCAGTGTTTTGAAATCACCCATCACTAGATAATTTTGAATAAAGTCGTTATTTTGTTTTTTTGACACACAGACAGTATTCTCGTCGCTTCATAACATTAAGGTTGAACCACTGTAGTCACATGAACTGTTTTAAATATGTCTTTAGTAGATTTCTGGGCATTGAAAGTGTTAATGATCTTGCTGTCAATCGAGGCCTCACTGAGCCATCGGATTTTATTTAAAATATAATAATTTGTGTTCTGAAGATGAATGAAGGTCTTACGGGTGTGGAACGACATGAGGGTGAGTAATTAATTATTTTCATTTTTGGGTGAACTTTAGCTGCAATAATTAAATATGTTAAATAATACAATTATACTTCCCCCTGGTTTCACAGACAAAGGCTAGTTAATCCAGACTAAAATGCATGTTTTTTCTGCATGTTTTATCTTAAAATATGTCACTGCCATTGTTTTGTCTCAAGATTCACACTAATATATTTCTTTTCTAAGGTATGATTATAAAAGCTACTTTAATGTTGATTGAACTAAGACCTAATCCTGGCTTAATCTAAACCCTGTCTGTGAAACCAGGCCATAATGTATCTAGTTCACCTTCGATGATCCAATTCAGTACTATTAAGTACTTCACATTTGTGTTTCATCTTTATGTTTTTATCGCTGAAGTAAGAGGCAGTATCCGAAATCACCTTCTATACACTTAAATAGGGCACTATTTGAGAGTACAGCCATTTGTAGTAGTGTTCGAAACCATAGTGGACGTTATTGAGTGCACTCATTCAATCCCACAATGCACCACAATAACGAGTGTACAACTGATGTACGCTCAACAGCTATACCCATAATACACTGAGATTTGCACGCCGAATGAATTCCCGCATCTGACCAGAACATGGAGCTCGCAGCTGAATCATCCATCCGTTCATTTGGGCACAGTGTAATATCATACAGGTATAAATTCCTTTGATTATTAAATTGTTTAAGTAAGGTTTATACATGCTAGTTTTCATGACAGAGTTCAAGATAAATCTTTTCATTACTACTAGAGCTGCCAGTTTGCTAAGTTTCAAATACTTATTAAACAGCAGCACAAACTATGCAAAAGCGGCAGCCCTTCTGGTGCACTCTCAGTGTCTGAATTCACTCACTTGTTTTCATTCACTCCCTCAAGTGGTCTATATTAGTGAAGTAATGTTGGAAATAGTGAATGTAGGCATATGGAGCGATTTTGAACACAGCCAGAGTGTTGAACTTTCTTCCTAAACCATTTAGGACTGCACGGTAAAGGCATCAAGGCAGACGACTACATCCTGAAACAGCAGCAGCAGATCATCCTCTGTGCAGTCTGTTATGGAATGCTGAAGAGATGCAGATGTTGATCCATTGAAATGCCAACTGGTTGCTTGGCAGAGGTCACAATTTGTAGACATCAGACAGCAACATCAAGCTGGGCCAGAGCTGGCTCTGATAGTAGGAAGTGTAGGAAGCATGGCTGTAGCCAGCTATGAGGTCACCAAGGTTCGGACCTCTGTATTTTTCTGAGGTGTATATTTACTGCACGCTGCATTCATACGGGGTGTCGGTGTTAATGCTTCTCATTTACTTTGAATGGGTGACGTCATGCATTGCCGAACTGAATTGTGGATTATGTCGCGTCGCTTCACTCGCGTTGCTCATGGCAGAAGTTGAAGGTTACTCAACTTTTCAAGCGCCAATGCAGTTATCAGCCGAATCAGATCACAGACGCTAGCCAATTGCGTTCATGCAACACCGGAAAATAATGTGATTGGCTTTTGTCACTATGACGGTCGCATCAGCACAAGCTTCAGACACGCCCTTCGTCAAGCGTTGACGCCGATTCCCCATGAGAATGCAGAGTTAACGGTCATAAAGTGTAAGATAAGTTGTAAGTAGCTAAACTAAACATTTCATATTTGACAGCTGTTTTAGGATAGAAATGTTAAATAACTGACAAAAATAATCAGGCAAACTAATAATTTCACCATTTTGAATTGAAAATAGGCCTGTATAATTTCCGTGACTCATGTAGGAACGGTCAAAGCCATTTTTATCATATTAGGCATAAGATTAATAATGAATGTGCACATATTGTGCACAATTTAATAAACGTAGTTACCTAGCTTTCCTGGTAGCATTCAGTAAATTGACTTCTAAGAAAATGATACATAAAATATATAAATATCAGGTGAAAATATGTTTACTTGCTTCACTGATACAGACAAAAATGAAAAGACTATCAGTCAAAGCTCAGCTTTAGGAGGGGAAGAGACAGTTCAAGATGAGGAGACAAAAAGAATAAAGGAAGAGTGATGGAGGTGAGGAGAGAGCAGGTAATGATAAATAATCTACTGCCCACTGACATGGTTATATGCTATGTTATCCTTTTTTTTTTTTTTTTTTTTTTTGGCCTTCAAACGTCTTGAAATGCAGATCAGAGAAATCAACATTTTCTCGGGGAACCAACAAATCTTATGTTTTTTTGCGAGTCAGTACTTATTCTCATGGTTAGTGTTATCATGCAACCCCTAACCAACAGGGTTATTATAGTTATATAAAAATAAAAAATAATTCACAATATTGAAAAAAAAAAACTATAATAGTATCTCAATGATATTAAAATAACACTGCTAACCCAGTTTATCATCTCAGCTACGTTTGTGAAATGAAAATATTTTCATTCAATATGAAAATTATGCTCATAATAATGATCATTTACTTTGCACATCCTTATACTTTACAAAATAATAATGCTCCAGGTGGGAACCAAGAGGCAGGTGTTCTGCACAAATCTGCTTACCTTTCTGAGAGCTAGATTATGTGCATCCAGTACCAGAGAGAGATACAAAAAATCATTTCTGCTGGTGTTAGTGTAAGTCAAGGGATAATGCATGGTACATGCGAATATAGCAACCTCCAGGATAAATGTATCTGTTCTTGAAAATGGAGATATATTTCTGTGTATTCTAATCTTTAGTGTATCTATATTATTTAAGGGTAGATTTCTCTGTGAACTGGGATTCTTGCACATTTCTATTTGACAACCTCTTTCAACTGTAAAAATGTATTCATATGTAAATGCATTGAAAGAACAGAATATTAAAGACACTCTCATAAGTGATTTCTTTTACATGATGGTCCTTATGACTATATCATTTCTATACCAACATCAATCTAGAAACATAAATGCTTGCAAGATTGACCTTGGAGTGTCACAGAGGTCATGAATGCATTGGCTGATTATCCACCCCCCACCCCCATGGGAGTGCAGCCTCTGCTTGTTTCAGTTGTATTATTTGGATACCTTTAGTGTGCTTCGCATTGCAGCTTGTGCATATCACGCTTCAGATAAATGGAAGACTCAAATGCAGTGAACAAACGTGAAAAGTTTATTAGGAAAACTTGAGGAACAAACGTGAACAATATGTGACAGTGAAGATGAAGAAGCTCTGTATGGTGGCTCCCGTGTTCTCCACATACTATAAGCGGACACACAGATTGAGGAGACCACAGAGAGGAAACGCAAGCAGGATTCCAGCAAGAGATAATGTCCCACTACAAACTCCTCGTCTTAGGGTCCTGAGCACAATAGCAATCAATTAGGTAAGTCACGAGAGCACAAACACAAGATAGAGAGCACAGACAAATACACATCCACGCGACACAACATAGTGATCAACTGACAACAAGAGGTAGACACAGCTGGGAAAAAATAGGGTAAGGGGAACGAGCGACAGGTGTGGAAGATCAGCTCGTGATTGTGCACACAGCGCTACCAGGCAACGCTGATTGCTCAAATCACGAGCTGCAGAAATTGACAGGACACTAACAAACAACAGAGACGAACCGGTGACACGCCCTGACCCGTGACAGTGCACTGGTAGACCCCACAGTATTCATTCAATGCTGTTCCAGGGACAATGAAATTCTACTTCTGTCGACTCTTATTTTAATAGAGCTACAGGTAGTAAAAGTAAAGCATTTTTGCAGTGTAAAATCCAATTTGTAGTCACAGCATATGATTCATAGTGGTGGTGGTGGGCCTATTAAAGACCTGGTACCAATTAGGTAAATATCCATACCTACATTATAAGTCAAGTCAGTCTGAATTTTATAACTCCTTCTACAACATATCTTTTCATTGAATTTTAACACAGCTTTGCAGAAGATAGTGTGAGGCACAAAAATAGCTGTATACATGTTCCATATTATATATTTATGGCATTTGTGTAGTTAGGTGCAATGCACAGGGTTAAATAGGTACTTCACTGCTGGCAAAATAGGCTTTCAATAAAAAAAAAAAAGAAAAAAAAGAAAAAAAATCGTTGCTGCCTGACAAGAGAAAAACAGAGAAAAAAAGGCTGTTGTCTTCCCTTTTGACAAATATTTAGGAAAACTTCAACATCCATAATGCACTGGGCATGTTGCCATCCAAGGCCATGCCCACAAATCTGCTATGGATACGCTTACCAGAGTCAAATACCGCCTTGCTTTAGTAGGAAATACTTCTTAGCAAACTTTTAGTCATAATGGTGTCGACTTGTTTTGTTACTGGGTGCAAGAATTCAAAGAGTAAACATTTAGCAGGATCCAGCGTGTTGTTGGTAGCGGCTAAAGGCTGCAAAGAACTGCAAATACGGAGTGAATGCGGTGACGGACAATCTGAAAAACCTCCATGTTTGTTGTCAACATTTCAAACTGGATGATCACGAACAAGTGCTTTAGGTCAAACTTTGCAATAATAACCAACTGCAGAACCACAGAGCCATGCGTCACAGCAGCCAGCGCCAGGCCGGCAGTCTCAGATCAGTGTTGGGGTGGAGTGTATAGCATCATTATTGGTTGGGTGGGGTTGGGCATTCGCTTATAGTTATAGTGAAGGGTGGGGTTAGTGGTTGGGGCAGGACCTGTGACCTCAGACTAGCAGACTTTTGCTGACAAATAAATGTGAATTTCTCTGTCCAGGTAACACAGAGAATGAGTAAACATTGTTCATTTACATAAACTAAATCGGCTTGAAAATCGGTGAAGCTACACTTTAATTTTTCTCTTGAACAGTTTTGAAGTTATCTGAGAATTTGATGAATATGAATTTGAAAAAGTTTTTATGTCTGTTGATGGGTGATTTGCAGACAGTTATTCACTGACATTTAGGGTAAGGTTTGAGTGAAAAGTTAAAGTGAGACCCTTGGGGTATAATGAGCCCCTTATAATTGAGCCAGAAAGCCCCCAGGAGCATGTTGTTTTTATAATTTAATTTAATAAATATACTAATTTAGTTTTTAATAATTCCATTAACTAGATGTGCATTTCAAACATATTCATTATTTGTCGTAACATTCGTAGCCAAATTGATTGGAATCATTCAATCTGAATTCATATCTGGCATCTCTGGTTCCATGAAGAACCTTTAACATCCACGAAACCTTCCATTCCACAAAAGGTTCTTTTCTATAACATAAAATATTCTTCACAGTAAGAAAAAAAAAAGTTCTTTTAAGAGCTATTAAAATAGAAACACTAAAAATGGTGTTTCTATGACATCGCTGCAAAAACAACCTTTGTTTTTAAGAGTGTGATTCATAGAATTATAGAGTGAAATTCAGAAGTATTGATTTATCTGTCGTTATTCAGTTATTCAACTAATTTGTCAAACTGAATAAATACTGATTCCACATATAACATAATTAAGATGCATCTCTTCTAAATTAGAATTTACCTTAATAATATATTGCATGATGCATTAACATTCTGTACATGCTAAAATCACCTCAATATGTTTAGCGGTAAATGCACACTTCTTTAGACATACTGAATACGTAATTACTAAGAAAGTCTAAGATAAATGAAGTATTAAAAAGTGATCATAATATATGTAAAGACATTGATTAATTTGTAGGTAATCTACCAAATGTAACAGTTACAACTGCATTGAAACTACTATTTGGGCTTCATTTAGTAGGCCTATGTGATATAAACCACCATGTATCATTAAAAGTGATATCCAAAGCCAAGAAGCATTGCAATTAAACATGATGAACCTGTCACAAAGTATGGAATTTCTACAAATCTTTTCTAGTACAGCATAATAAGCATAAGACTGTTTCACTGTGAATGGGTATCATTTATTATGCGACATACGCCTGGCAGCTACACTTGAATAAACATGAGTATCCTCATGAGATATAAAGAAGCATGCAGCAGGTTCTGACTTCAAAACGCTTCTCTGTCTTGGTAACTAATTGGTTATAGGCTGAGAGATCCTCGTTGCGTCACGACGCCATCCAACTCTCGGTTTTACCCCCCTTCTCTCTCTCTCCCCCCCTCACTCATGCGGTGTCAGTCATCCGCGATGCTGGGAAGAGAGCCCGGGTCCGCGCGAAACATGTCCGGGATCACCGTTAATGAGGCTTGCGATGACTGTTTAACATCAGCGCAGCATCTGAACTCCACGGAAATTCACTCGCATTCTCATGTTGATGAAGACGACGAACTTCTCAAGTACATTTGGAGGGAATATTTGCACCCTAAACAATATGAATGGGTGCTCATAGCTGGATACATCATAGTTTTCCTCGTATCTCTGGTCGGAAACACCTTGGGTAAGTAAGTTTGCAGCGCACGAGTAACTCGCGCGAGTGCTTTTAAAATGTTTAAGCCTATACTCTCCGACGAATAACGCTCTACAGGTCTGTCCATCGTGTTGGCTACATTGTTTTGCGCATGGGGTCATATTATAATTATATTTACGCATTTGGCGGACGCTTTTATCCAAAGAAGGTACATATTTGATCAGTTGTTGCTTTCTCTGGGAATCGAACCCATAACCTCGGCGTTGCTAGCGCGTGCTTTACTCTTTACGCTACGGAGAGGAATCTCACTAAATAATCAAAAATTATTATAATTTCACTTCTCTGCTTAACAGAGAAGCGGAGAAGCCAGTAGAGGTCTTTAAAATCATGAATGCATCTAATGAATTTTAAAAATGTAATTAGGCTGCACTTGCTTATTTATTTTTGCATTATTTGCAGTTTCTGTCAATTTAAGAATATATGTATGCTCATATGCACACACTGGACCACAAATGCATCTACCTTAACAAAATTTCAAGGCTTTAGCTTTTTTTCTTCCTTGACATTTAATCTGTTTTATGCATTTTTTTTTTTTTAACTCATAGACCTCTGGCAAATCAAACCAAGTGGTAATTGCTATTTTAGAACAAACTGTGTTGGATTTGAATTCTGAATGAAAGACATTATGAATTTAATACTGTGCTTTTAAATGTTTTGTGTCCCACTGAGGACTATCACATTTGAAGTTTTTCAAGGAATATGATTACCCCCCGATGATCTGGATTCTGAGATAATTGGTTAACTAATTTTGGCATATTAATCGTGGGTCCTTTGAAATGGTACGTGTCTTAGAATGCTTTAGTCACATCTTTCATGTGCTATTCTCTTTAAAGGTGCAGTGAGCATTTATTTTATTTTTTTCCTTGCATCAAACAGAATGAGATTTGGGCAGAGCTATCTGTATAAGGCAGGGTTTAAAATGACACACTTTACAGGAATATTTTTCACAAAAAATGGAAACTATGTCATTATTTACTCACCATCATGTTGCTCGAAACCTTTATGCTGTTATTCTTTTCTGTGGAATATTTTTGAATAATCTTTATGCTGCTCTTTTGGTTAATTCGTGACCATGTCGTTTAAGACTCAAAGAAGGACAAGGACACCAAAAGGCTCCATCAACATAATCCAAGACTAAATTATGAGTCTTCTAAAGCTGCATGATTTCTATGTGTGAGACTAAAAGTCAATAATTCCCTTTACCAGAGCTCTCAAACCAAATATGGTACTGTACATTTATAAAGTCTAATTCCGATACAAAATCTCTTCCAGGAAGTCCTGGTCAAGATGGTAACAGCAGAAGTACAATTTCACATATTAATACATATACAAAACTTACAAACAAAACAGAAGAAATAGCAAAAGATGAAAGACTTACAGGCCATACCAGCGATATCCATAATACATTTCACCTTAAGTCAAGGATTTTGGAAAACAGCAACATGTTTCCTCTAGGACAGGGTATTCAAAGAGGAAAGGGTTTCTGAGGTAGCGTGTTCTGAGGGAGCATAAAAAGAGTTTTACCGAGCTCTAAATGCACCCAGGAGACATTTCAATGAATTGATATGCTAGATTTAGTACTATAAATGCTGGGATTAAAGGCTGGAATAGTTAGTTTACCTAACAGTGTCTTGGCAGTAAATAGTAATGTGTGTTTCCTCTTTTGGTAAAGAGGACCACCCTAGAGAGTCATAAAGAATACAATGGTGAGTGCGTGAGCCGGCACAAAGTGTAATCAGCATGATATGCAGAATCCAATTCCCAAGTAGGAATGCAGTTGTAAATGCGTGTAAATCCCGTAGCCTAGCACAGATAGAAATGTGCTTTGCAATTTCTGGCCCCAAATGTGTCACTGCCATCAATTGTGTTGGTTCTCCTGTGTCTTGTGTTCAAATGTCACTGACGTCAAACTTAATGCAACATCTCTAATGCAGCCAAACTTGATTTGAAAGCTGCAATGGAAGGCATTTTCAGTAATTACATTTTGTCCGCTTCTCACACAAAGCAATTCTATGAGTTTTTTTTCTCTTTCTTTTCTATTTTTGGAGCTTGACAGATGTGTTCACTATAACTAACTGATGCTGTATGCAAAAAGCTACATAAAGATTGTTGTAAGTCAAAATCTGATAAGGGGTAATTAAATATAACAAATAATGTAAAATGTATCATCATTTATTAAAAAAAAATGAAACATTTTATCAAAGTTTGATAATTGCTTTAATCTTTTAAACAACTGAGAAGATAGTGATCAAACTAAATTTGAATAAAAATCACCTGTCATGTTTATAATATATATTACATCAGCATATAAGAGTCAAATTGGATGATTACAGGGACAAAAGTAAAAAAAAAAAAAAAAAAAAAGATCAGTCAAGAATAGAAAAGGAATGTCAGAATCAGAATGTATAGTTCGTGCATAAAAAAAATGTTCGTCAAAACCAACACATGTTTAAGTTTTTCAATTTAATTGGTATTTATTCTCTTTAGCATGCAATAAGAAGTATTTCACTCCGTTCCCTGATCATTTTGATTCAAGTGAGTGAAGAACAAATTTATACTCATGTGCGTTATGTATTATGTACGTTATCATCTCGGACAGACAGCATGTTGAAGCTGCTCAGGACGCCATTTTCTACATCTTCTTGGAAAACGATGACGTAGTCAAAACATCTGGTAGTTTTGTTTTCCAGGAGATGCATGACTCGCTGGATCTCTGCTTCTCATAAATACTGTCATGTATTGTGCATGTTATTTTTTGACAGTCAAGTCAAGTCATCTTTATTTATATAGCGCTTTTTACAATGCAGATTGTGTCAAAGCAGCTTTACTGTGATAGAGGCTGCACAGCAGCTCTAGAAGAAAATAGTGTCATTGTTCATCTTAAGTAAGTTCAGTATTGATTTATTCCATTGTAAAAATCATTAGTTATTCATTTAATTCATCTATCTATAAAGCAGCTCTGGAGAAAACAGCAATGTCATCGTCCAGCTCAGTTCGAATACAATGGTGTCAGTGCAGACAGATCAAAAACGTTAAATATCAAGTTGAATATTCAAATCGATGTTGTGATATTCAAATGATGTGGATTTAAAAACAGATGAATCGTAAGGTAATAATTATTTATTTCTCAGCTGGCAAGTATTCAGTCAAGTGATTGATGGTCATATATGTTTTTAGTTCTAATACTCCAACCGACAGCCAGCCTAAGCTTTTGACGGACATGATAACGTGTGTGAGGGGTGAACTGTTTGATTTTTGGATAATCATAAAATGCTTTATGTGTAGTTCATTAAACTTATTTTGCAGAATGAGGTTTATTTTGTGGCTTAAATTAATTACAAGTTGCAAATTCATTGACTCTTGGAAAAGGAGTTGTTTTGATGTACAAAGTTGTTTCTATTGTCTCTTAAAGTTTTTTTTTTTTTTAAACCTGTGAAAATGGAGACCCTAAATAATAGTAAATAAAGTAATTAGTATATAATAGTAAAAAATTACATTTTAAAACTGTTGTTCCGAGGGCTGGGCGATACAGCTAAAAAAATTATCACGATATAATGTTTCATATTAATCGGTATTGATAATTATTGAAAAAATTTTAGTAGAAAATTTTTTTTGATTTTAACCAATGCATTTTTAATTAAGGCAAACAACAAATAATTTTTAAAACAAAGCTAAATAAAATGTAAACAAATCTTTCTTATATTTTATATGAAGGTTAAATAAATAAGTGTTAAAGAAACTGAGATCACAATTCTGAATGTCAACTAAACTAAATAACATGTAATTTAGAGGTTCTGACAAAATATTAAGTTTTAAAATTTTAAATATATTTGAATTAATTATTTAAAAAAAAAAAATCTTTTTGGAGGTATGATTCAATAACACGCCCATAAATACTCTTGTTTCATTACTGGATGAATCAGTGTATTTGAAAGAATCTGTTGAATGAAGATTCAACGTCAAATACATTTTTTAACAGTCACTTGTCGCCACCTAGTGGTGAAACAATGTAATCGATAAATGTGTCATTTTCAGCGCGTTTAAAGTTCTTTCTGAAGCTGATTAGCTCTATTTTGATCGATAACATAGACATTAGTGTTTTATCTGAACTATAAACTTTTATCTCAGTACTTCTGTGATAACCTGAATATTTGTAACACAGAAATAAAGATACTGTGTGGTTGAAAACACTGTTTGTGCAGCTGTTAATACCGACATGACAACTGCTCTCTCAAGACGAACTTTGAAGTAGATCAACTGTAAGACGTAAGGAAACCATGAAACTGCCACACTGACGAGCTCATGTGTCCTTTTTTATTCACAATCTCCTCGTCGCCGGCAGGTACAGCACTCATTTTCATGTGTTTGTGTGATCTGATCTCACGTGCCGATTGCGCATCTGAACTCCACTGCAACATGTTTGCGCGTCTGTTTGTGATCCAGGGACGGAGCGAGCTTGAGAGTCGTTCATGCAACCGAACTTCATGTCTGTTTACATTTTAACGCATTTAAGAGAAACTATATCGAGAGTTATATCGAACATTTTTTCTATCGTTATCGATTAAGACGTACCGTCGATAAATATCGATACCGTTTTATCGCCCAGGCCTAGCTGTTCCGTTATTACCTCTAGCAGATTTTGACTCATATACAGTACTGTGGGAAAAACAGCATATGGGTTTGGAATGATGTGTGTGTGTTTATTAATGAAGGAATTTTCATTTTTTTTATTTTTTTTTTATTAGCTGTTCTTTTACATTGCTCCATCCCTATGACGTCAATTGCATGTGTTATAAATATGGACACTGTTGGATACACAATATTACATTGTCTTTGATACAGCCATTTACACAGGTTATTACTTTGATAAATGCATGTGGAAGGAATATAATGTAATTTCAGAAATATTCAGAGTTATTAAATGAAATTGAAAGTACTACATTATTCAAATGCAATCACAATGAATGGCTATGTAAAAGGAGAAGACTTTAAAAGATATGTGCTTGACAGTGCAAAGGGGATTTTCTTTTGAAACTATTTTCCTTTACATTCTGAAGAGCTCTACTGTAAAAGAAAAAAAAGGTTTTATTAAGGTCAAAAATGTTTTAATTTAATATGACTGAATCAAAATGAATATGTCAGACTACACCAATGACAATGGCAAATTTATTTATAAATGTTATGCTGGTCCGATCAGAATTTCTTGTGCAATAATAGTTTGATTAGATCTGTGAAACAAATTAGAAAGCTTATGCAGTATTCAGATGTGTGATATCTAGATGTAGTAGCCATCATGTCTTCGGCGCTGGCTTAGAAAGCTGACTGTCTTGGTAACATCCAAATTAATTGATTTTTAAGTTAAAAATATTATTTACCATACTGAAGCAACCTAAATATATTAATTTATACAGACAAATCAAATGTTATGGGTTAAATGAGGATTGCATTTTTTCTTCTTCTTTTTATTCTTCTTCTTCTTCTTTTTTTTCTCTTTTTTTTTTTTCTTTACAGTACATGTAAAATTGGAGTGTCAGCATTTCTGTCCAGTTCTATGATTGATTCTACTGATAATTCCATTCTAACAAGTATAATAAGCTCTTAGCATAATGACTCTACAGGGGATTGGATTATTGAGTTTTAAACAGTAGTTCATCTCATTTTCTGCCCTCTCTTCGAAGGTTACTAATATCATCTTATAGCAATTGTGCAATTATGCAATACACTTGCAGGTGGGAGTTCTGTCGCAGAGCTACTGCATAGCTTTGATAAGTGTCAGTGTCTTTTTCCTGGAAGTGCATGGATGTGCTGTGGGGGGTTTTCAAACAACTGGAGCAATGGTGGTCATGTGATGAACAGATGAAACAAGCGTAAAGACAGAAATAGAGCCAGACCTACTACCACTGTGAGGATGCTCTGAAAATGCCCTACGTGCGATAACGGTTCCTCTACTCTGCCGCTAAATCAAAGTGTGTTCATGCACCAACTGAAAATCCCTAAACCTCAAGAGAAAGTCCAGATTTTCCTGGCAAGAGGCTGCACTAAAGCAAAGCCATAACTGTGTCTTGAATATTGGTGGGAGGAGAGAGGAAGGATTGCATTGGAGTTTTTATTTAAAGGTATTAAAGGGGTCATGAAATGCAGTTTCAGATTTTTATATTACGTTTCTCGAGGTTGGCTTATTAAGTTTTCAAAGTTTTTAGCACCAAAAAAAGTCCAATATTTGTTTAATATATATCATGGCACCTGTTAGTGGGTGGGATATATTAGGCAGCAAGTGAACATTTTGTCCTCAAAGTTGATGTGTTAGAAGCAGGAAAAATGGGCAAGCGTAAGGATTTGAGCGAGTTTGACAAGGGCCAAATTGTGATGGCTAGACGACTGGGTCAGAGCATCTCCGAAACTGCAGCTCTTGTGGGGTGTTCCCGGTCTGCAGTGGTCAGTATCTATCAAAAGTGCTCCAAGGAAGGAACAGTGGTGAACCGGCGACAGGGTCATGGGCGGCCGAGACTCATTGATGTACGTGGGGAGCGAAGGCTGGCCCGTGTGGTCCGATCCAACAGACGAGCTACTGTAGCTCAAACTGCTCCAGAAGTTAATGCTGGTTCTGATAGAAAGGTGTCAGAATACACAGTGCATCGCAGTTTGTTGCGTATGGAGCTGCATAGCTGCAGACCAGTCAGGGTGCCCATGCTGACCCCTGTCCACCACCAAAAGAGCCAACAGTGGACACGTGAGCATCAGAACTGGACCACGGAGCAATGGAAGAAGGTGGCCTGGTCTGATGAATCACGTTTTCTTTTACATCACATGGATGGTCGGGTGCGTGTGCGTCACTTACCTGGGGAATACATGGCACCAGGATGCACTACGGGAAGAAGGCAAGCCGGCGGAGGCAGTGTGATGCTTTGGGCAATGTTCTGCTGGGAAACCTTGGGTCCTACCATCCATGTGGATGTTACTTTGACACGTACCACCTACCTAAGCGTTGTTGTAGACCATGTACACCAGTGGTCTCAAACTGCCGGCCCGCGGGCCATTTACCATATTCATACCATATTCCACATTAGAAAGAATGACATGATTCTATATATAAAAAAAAGTGCGCAGGCAGATTTGATAAGAAGAGAGCTGGTTCTTGTTTGGCTGCAAAGTGCGAATGAAATATGTTTTTTTCCAAACCGAAAAGGAAAGTGGATGAGGAACACAGACAGTTTCAAGTGCAGTATTTTTTCGTGGAGTTTAATGGAAATGCTACCTGTCTGATATGCAAAGGAAAAAGTTGCCGTTCTAAGGGGCCGTTCACATATCGCGCTGCTTTCTCTTTCTTTCCAAAGCGGTTTCGCTCCTGTGGCGTCTGTCATTGCTATTCTATTGGCCACGATGACGAGGAATTTTCAGCAAAGGATTACTTGATTTCTAGTCCTTGCATTAGCTCTATTACTAGATATATTTATGGAGATGAGAAATAAAAACCCACCCTGTACAGCTATGATCAGCTGTTCGGCTGAGCCTTCGATATTGTTAAGTAAAGGCTGAAGCTCATCGGTTGGTCCTTGTCACATGATCTGCGGTGTGTTTGCGGCATTCTGAAAAGTTGAGATGTTTTCATCTTGCCGCGGCATAGGTGCGCCTGGAAAAACGCATCGCTTCTATTATGAGCGCACTTGCCTAAATTACAGTAAAAGCACTCGCGCAAGTTGCGAGCGTCGATTTAAACCACTGAAACGCGTCCGATGCTACCAATAAATGTTACCAATGCTCAAACGGCATCTTGGACAAATGTGGCTCAGCTGTGTGAGCAGATACAATGATAGAGACACTGCTGTTTATATTTTTTGTTAAGTATGACAAATATTTTAGTAATGAAATTTGAAGTACATGAGAAATAATGCAAAGGAAATTTTGCGCTTTCTTGTGCTTGAATGTTAAGATGGCCCTCCTATGAGGTGTCAATCACAGTGATGGCCCCCAGCCAATTTGAGTTTGAGACCCCTGATGTACACCCTTTCATGGAAACGGTATTCCCTGGTGGCTGTGGCCTCTTTCAGCAGGATAATGCTCCTGCCACAAAGCAAAAATGGTTTAGGAATGGTTTGAGGAGCACAACGAGTTTGAGGTGTTGACCTTGCCTCCAAATTCCCCAGATCTCAATCCAATCGAGCATCTGTTGGATGTGCTGAACAAACAAGTCCGATCCATGGAGGCTCCACCTCGCGACCTTCATGACATAAAGGATCTGCTGCTAACATCTTGATGTCAGATACCACAGCACACCTTCAGGGGTCTAGTGGAGTCCATGCCTCGACGAGTCAGGGCTGTTTTGGCAGCAAAAGGGGACCACCACAATATTAGGAAGGTGGTCATAATGTTATTCCTGATTAGTGTATGTGTAAGAAATTGGAACAACCGGGTATGATATGCATAAATTCTAAAAATGCATATATAAAACATATGCGCTCAATTGAGGTGGATATTTTTTTTATCCAATGGCATCACAGCATCTCAAATGTTGGTTTGGTGGTTCTGAAATGCCTGAGTCAAAGTCTGTCATCAGAATGATTTGGTTTAATTCCCTCCAGAAGCGTTTCACATGATTGTGTTCCCAAAAACCAGCATCCGAACACAAGAGAACATGACAGAGTTTATTGTGTTTTCGAGACACAACTCATTTATGATGGAGGAAAAAAGAGCCACAATTTCTTCCCTGATTGCAGCAACATCCAATTTTATTACAGATATTTTGCGCCAATTTCCCAGGAAGTGCCGATTTTGTTCTCTTGAACACATGAGAGGGAAACAGTGCTTTATTCGCGAATGTTTTATGCAATAGTCCAATTTTGCGCACAAGTTAAATTTGAAACTTTGTATGGAAGCACAGCTACTGTGTCTACATCAGACGCAAGCGGCACAATGCGGAAGATGACAATAGAACCCATTAAAATCAGTGATGCTGTCTACACTGCGGCGTGATGCGACACAACAAATCCCCAACAGTAAACTGATGCCTCATTCTATTTCTAATGTACTCCATTTGCTTGCGCTACTTCTAAAAAGAAATAGAACAAATGGATTTGGAACATTCGCTTTGTCACGTCCAGTGTAGACACGGTGAAATTAAAATTAAATGTACTTACCAGCGTTGCCTCCGAGGATAGATGCTTGGCACTGCCGTATGTTTCAATAAAAAATATTTTGAAAATCTGGCAGCATGTTGAGAAAAATTCACAAAAAAAGTCAGTTGTGACATATGAAGCACAAACAAAAACTTTATCTTTCAGTCGAACCCATAATGTGTGACATCACGATTCTACCAATTTCAAATCTGGCCATTTTAGAAGGTAGAAAAGTACAGAAGCCCTAAACGGCCATGGATTATTATTTTTTTCTATCTTGTTTTGTCGTGATCACGACTTATTTTCTCATGATCTCGAGATAACAAAAGTTGTTTTGTTGTGATCACGACTTAATCTCTGCTGTAAATTACACAAATGTGCCAACAGGTGTCAGTATATTACCAAATATAACTGATGATGTGCGGTAAATATCCACTTTACTGTATTAGTTCATATTGGCCCAGATTGTACGAGTTTCGGACAGTGAGAGTCTTTGTGATCGCTTTATTTTGTGCAGTATTGTGTGCATTAAGTAATTAACTTAACTGTTAAATGCTTGAATATGATTATTTTGCTTGAAAGTGTATCTGTTATCGTTCTGACTAGTGCAGGACTCACCACAGTTTCACGACCGCAATAGTTCAGTGTGATACTAAACTTATTGCTTATTAAAACTAATTTTGATGTCACTGTATAGTATTCTGTTTGCACCTTATTGTGTATCTTTAAGAAGCCATTTTAATCATCGCAGTTTCGGTGTTCGTTTCACTCACTCAATGTATATTGATAAGAAATATGATTTATAGCCTATGTCATTTAATTCAGTGATAGTGTGTAACCTATTTTCTACATTTCTTTGTTGGAAACAACACACATACATAAACACTCTTCTCAAACAGCATCCCTAGATTGTTTTAGTCTATATCAACTGGATTAAAGTTTTGTTTTTTGGAAATCTGGAGTATTGCACCTCTTTTTAATGGAAACTGGAGGAAGACAGTTTAATGATATCACAGCCTATCCTACATGACGAATAAAAATAACAAACACATTATGTAATATAATTTTATTTCAAATGAATGAGGAAAATAAAGTGGGTTTAATCGAATAATTTATAGAATAATCTGGCATCTTTCTGAAGGCACTCCGTCTGCGCTTGAGATGTTGAATGCTCTGTTGATCATGTTAATTACACAAATAAAATGTTTAGCGTACATTTATTGAACAGTGATTGATTAGCCTATATGTAGTTATTTATTGTAAACTTTATTAGTAAGTGAAGTAAACATTTTGCTGAAATATCCACAAGATATAAGAGCGCATGATTTATCCGTCGATCTGATGCGCGTGAAAGTTGTGTTTGTTACTATAGCAACAGTAGAATCCGGGTACAGTGTGTTTCAGAATCAATCACTGTAAAAAGAACGTTTATGTCGAGATCACGAGAAAACAACTTTTGTTATCTCGAGATCACAAGAAAATTAAGTCGTGATCACGACAAAACAAGATAATAATCCATGGCCGTTTAGGGCTTCCGTAGAAAAGAATAATTCATATTTTAAAACTGTGGAGTAAGTTTTGAGTTTGAAACATGCAGTATGTTTTTATTGTAGAGTAACCTCTTAAATGTGTAAATATCAAGAACATTTTGATTCTCCATTTCATGACCCCTTTAAATAATTAAATGAATTAAATGGATTTAGGGGAATAATTAATAAATAAATAAATAAATAAATAAATAAATAAATAAATAAAAGAACAGTAAAAGAACAATACATTTTTATATTCAATTTGAACTATTTGCAAATAATATTTATTTTTCTATATTAAAATAGGCATGCAAATAAAATGTTGCATAAAATTATTCGGTTATCATGCATTTTCAATTCAAAGGGAGACAATTTGGCAATTTCTCAGTGTCTATGGTGGTGACAGGCCTGCGCTATGTTGTCCATAACACCTGTAAGCTGGGATTCACTGACCGTTGGGAATGTCCCTCCAGGATGCTGGCAGCCAAACCAGGCAATGTGCCAACACTGATATAGCCTGGGGCTTCAGGTCATTATATCACCTCATCGTCTACTCTGCCCTCTAGGCTCATTCAACAGCTGTGACTTCATTCATTCTCAGTTTGCTTCACGTGTCCCAATTTTGCAGACAAAACAGTCCATTTTCAAACTGCACAAACCTCTCTGTAGTTTTATGGGTTTCACAAAAGAGACTGTGATAAGAAAAGACCAAATTGTTCTGATAAACATGAAGAAAGACAACATTTGCCACATATCATAGAGAAGAATGACTTATTGGGACACGCTCGTGCACAGCAATTATTCAGAACTGAGTCACAATACAAGCCATTTATAATGAAAGCAGGCAAACTAAAATGTATTTGTCAGTCTGCGCTTTTTTGGAATCAATTCCTTGATTGTCGAGAAACAACCCAGCCATCGGATATATAAATAGTCTTCTCATATTTCACCCATCACGTGCAATATAGAGACGCCGGGGCTACTTGTCACACTTTTTACTCCAGTGCATATTTCTAAAAGAAAAGTCAATGTCTGTACAATAAGTTTAGGTTCCAAAAAAGCTTTTGAACATTTTCAGAGTTATTACCCAGGAAAAGAGCATTAAGCTCACTGAACACACAACAACATGATGTCACATTTTTTCAGTTTAATTTAGCTAAATTTACACAGAAAACAACAATTACATAATACAAAACAATTTATGAAATAGGGTTAGTATGTAAAAGGTAGCATAAATAAATGCCAAATAATTATTTTGCCTAAATTTTTTAAAATGTGACAGCTTGCCCCAACTGAACGTGAAAGATTCCCTTTTCATGATAATACAGTCAAACCTTTTAGCTAACATGTGCCTTCATTCATTGTTTGCTCTGGTTAATTAGCTGTGACAAAATTATTGACATTTTACAGAATTCTCAGAAATTATTCTAAGTGAAGAGACTTTTGAACTGGGTTTGTACACACATTTTTGTAAATAGACTGTTGATTCAAAACCTTACTGAGATATAGTCCTTGCAAACATTTCCCAGTTTGACAATTAACCCTAGCCTTTTCTATTACCTTGTATTATCGATCTTGTATTGTCAGTTCATTCATAATCATTGCAGCTAGTATTAAACATGTGACAAAATGGGCGAAGCAGGAGTCTGCATCAAAACATAATAAATATGAACATGTTTAACAGGTTAATCAAAAATAATTTTGTTATACATAAATGTTTATTTTTGCAGTCCTGATGTCTATTCTGCCAAATGTTTCAGCACTATTTATTGCATCCCTTTTCTGTACTACCTGACAAAAACAGGTTTTTTTTTTTTTTTTTTTTTTTTTTACAATGACCTTTGAATTATTAATTTAATTAAGTTCCACACTAAATATGCTAAACAAACAATCAACATTAATGAACTGATGTTACATGGCTGCTTATCTGTGACTGAGTCAAGGCAGTTGGTAATCCACAGCTATTTCATGTCTTATTCATGAGCCACTCAGACCTATATTTTCATGAATTTACTGCACAAATGCTTTCTAAACAAAACAGTTTACGATAATGTGCATATGTGTCATAGCAATCACTCATCATCTGGTAGAATAAAATACAAATTAAGATAGCAAAGGTAGTCTTTGAGGATATGGGGATATTTTCAATCAAATCACATTCAGGCATGCGATCAGCTAAAGATATATATCAAATTAATAAAGATATATCTTACTATTGCAATAATACATACTATTGTTCTGTAAAGTTAAAAAATGAGTATTTAATAATCATGATAATATATTATAATACAATATATGTTACAATAAAAATATTAATAGAATTCTTATTATTATTAACAACAACAATAATAAATATTTTCATTATTTTTGTTTATTTTTTTTTAAGTTTACAGAACAACAGTAAAATTACAATACTAACATTTACAGTTGGCTTAATTTGCTTTGCTGTCAAACATTAAACCATTGAGCTTTCATTTAGGTAGAAAACTGCAGGGAGACCTTATCACTTCTCTTTGTGTAACGTGTGACTTCTAGCATGCAGGACGATGAAGATACAAAGAGTATTCCAAGAATAAACAAACATATAATCAAAACACACAGGAGATCACAAGAGCAAACATTTGTTACGAAAAAAAACAAAAAAAAACATTAGTGTCAACAAGAACCGACCCGGAGTAACTGAAACATAATGCTTAAATACACAGGGACAACAAATTAAACTTAATAAGAGACAGATGACAATAATAAGTAACCAAGGAGACAGAGAAGGAGAACAAGAACACAGGTAAAACTAAACAGAACATAATCCTGACATAACACCCTCCTCGTGGAAGGCGCGTCCTTAATTCTTGCTTTGTAGGTGGGCGCTGAGTCTGACAGACAGGAACCAGGAGGGGGCGATAGAGGAAGACACCATAATGGAGTTGATGGTGGGTGGAGCCAGGGTGGAGATGACGGAGGGAGGAGTCAGAGAAAGACACAGAGATGAGCAGGATGAAATCGATGGAGGGAGGAGCCAAGGTGGAGTCTGGAGCCTGACTGACATCAGTGGAGCTGGGAGAGGTGGAGACCCAGGTGGAAACGAAGAGACTGGGTGACATCGAAGGATCTGGAGGCTGAGGCGGAGCCACAGTGATGAGCAGTCGAGGTGGAACTAAGGTCCTGGAGGATTGAGGCAGAGCCGGTGGGACTGAGGACCAAGACAGCCAGAGAGAAAGAGGAGGCTGAAGGGGTGGAGGGATGAGGCGCAGCAGAGGGCCTGGAAGTCTGTGGCGTAGGCAAAGTGATGACTGACTAAGATGGAGCCGAGGGGGCAAGGAGCCATGGTGGAGCTGACTGGTCGACGGGCCGAGGTGGAGTGACAGGCTTGGCGGTCCAAGGCAGAGACGGGATCCACATACCAAGGCGGAGCTGGAGACCGAAAGGCCCGAAGCAGATCCGAGCAGCAGAGCCGAGGAACTGGCTGGCTTAGACAGAGGAGAAGGGGAGAGGGAGGTTGGGTAGAACCATGAGCAAAGAAGGAGACTTGGAGCTGGGCGGGACCAGCGGTGATGGGGACTTTGGGGAATAACCTCTTCCATTTCCTCAACCAATTATATCGAAACCAGGCACAGCTCACTCTCTGTGGCAGGAGTATGGGTGGGGCTCCACTCTATGCCCTTGTACTCCACGTGAACCCCCTCTGGAACGGACGTTGTTGCTGGCTCTCGCACATTGTCAGATTCCTTATTGAGCGTCGACTCCAGGATGAAGAAGACCTTTCAGCAGTTGCTCTGGCTCAGGCTCTATGGAGGGCGTGGGCTCTGGGTCTGTGGTGGGCTCGGGCAGTTGGTCCGTGATGGGGGTGGTTGTTGGCTGGCTGGGCTCTGGCAAAGATGAGTCATGGCTCACCACTTTATGCCAAATTCCATGAGAGAATTGTCAAACAATTCAATAATCACATTTCTCTATGCAAGGCAGGAAACCTCTGTTGAATGTGCGTGCCCTTCAAGCCCTCAGATGACATTGCATGAAAAAACCATCATGCTACTGTGTTAAAAATAGCCACATGGGCTCGGGAGGACTTTGGAAAGTCGTAGTAACTTAACACATTCTGCCGCTGCATTTAGAAATGTTATCCAAGGAATAAACTATACATGTGTTCTATAAAGAGATACTGCAGAGTTCCCTGGGCCTGAGCTCATCTCAGAAGGTCTAAAAGACAGTGGAAATGTGTGCTGTGGTCAGATGAGTCCACTTTTTGGCTTGTTTTGGGGAAAGAGTTTTCAGTCCCAAAGACAAAAGGGACTATCCAGACTTTCATTAGTGACAGACGCAAAATCAAACATCTGTCATGGTATGGGGGTGCATCAATGAAAACGGTATGGGAGACTCACATATGTGTGAAGGTACCATTGATGTGGAGGTGTATATTGGGATTGTACAGAGACATAGACTGCCATGAAGATGACATCTTGTCTGGGATGCAGAACAATGCCAGGCCTCATTCTGCACGTGCTACATCTGAGTGGTTTCTAGATAGTCTACACCATAGAAGGGATGTGCTTCACTGGCTTGCCTGCAGTCCAGATCTGTCTCCTATTGAAAATGTATGGCCCATCATGAAAAGGAGAATCAGACAACGACGACCACAGACTTCTGTGCATCTGTCTTGTTTCAGGAGAGAATTCAGGGCAAAAATTCCACTTGCAAAACTGCAACAATTAGTATCCTCAATTCCCAAATGATTAAAAAGTGTAATTAAAAGGAAAGGTGACAGTGGTAAACATGCCTCATTGGAGTGTGTTGTAGCCATCAAAATTTAAATTTGTTTATATTTACAATTAAGTTGGTCAGTGAAAATTTTAAAATCTTTTCTTTGCAGTTTTGTCAGTTAAATAAAGGTTCAAGAGAATTAACAAATTACAGATTCTTAATTTTATTGCATGTTACAAAATGTCCCAACTTTTCTGGAAATGGGGTTGTATCAACTAATGAGACTAAGTTTGATACTTGCATGTCTCACCCATTTGAATGGAAGTGTTCTTATGCAATTTGCTGAGGCTCCAGTTGATCTTTGCTGTAGTTGTCTTGATGAGAGAGTACCAGCTGAGTCAGAGGATCTTTGATGAACGGAAAGACAAGGCCGCAGCCTGGCACAAACTTAGGGATCCTTAGAAGACTTCTAGCTCATCTTCAGTTTTTTTAGAATCAGCAATGGGGAAGTAGGGGAAGGGCCTGATTTGTGATCAGTGATCTTTTAAAGAATGAAGATGTCTCAACCTCTAAGGAGTAGTTCCTTTGGAGGGAAACTTTATGATCCTTTGTCTTCTAGCAGGGTGTTTTGCATATGAAATAGGATTGGGTATTAAGAGAAGAGACTTATAAGATTCTTAAAATAATAATATGTAATAGAGTTAGCAAAATGTAATGTCAGTGAACATAAAGGAAATTAAAATCACAGTTCATAGATAACACACATGCTATATATGTGGTCTTGGTTAACTACAGTGCGCCCTTCTGAGTTTCAATAGAGTTTGAATTAATACATGCGCAAAACAATGTAAAAGAACATACACCAATCAGGCATAACATTATGACCACCTTCCTAATATTGTGTTGGTCCCCCTTTTGCTGCCAAAACAGCCCTGACCCATCGAGGTGAAGGTGTGCTGTGGTATCTGGCCCTCTAAGTTGCGAGGTGGGACCTCCATGGATCAGACTTGTTTATTCAGCACATCCCACAGATGCTCGACTGGATTGAGATCTAGGGAAATTGGAGGCCAAGTCAACACCTCAAACTCGTTGTTGTGCTCTTCAAACCATTCCTGCACTATTTTTGCTTTGTGGCAGGGTGCATTATCCTGCTGAAAGAGGCCACAGTCACCAGGGAATACCGTTTCCATGAAAGGGTGTACATGGTCTGCAACACAACTAAGTGCCTTAGTCTCAGTTGTTACAATTATCTTTCTCTTTGTATTTTCATATCAATATGGTACAAGATTATCCTTTTCAAAACAATGTGATAAACGAGTTGAGTCAAAACTAAACTAAAAGTAATAAAAAAAATAGTCAGATTATATTATCTTAAATGTGTAACATAATGGATTATGATACTACCTTCAAATTTTGCCATGTAAATTGGAATCAGTAATCGGCTACAATTTGTCAGCAATCTACGCAGCACTGCTTGTTGGCTGGGATTTTGCATTTCATGCATCAATTTTTTAAGCCACAATTTTTTGAAAACACTGTATTACTCATGGCATCTTTCTTTTCAGTTTGTTTTGCAGTTTGGAAAAACCATCACATGCGCACAGTGACCAACTACTTTATCGTGAACCTGTCCTTCGCAGACATCCTGGTCACAATCACATGTCTTCCTGCAAGTCTTGTGGTGGACATTACAGAAACCTGGTTCTTTGGAGAGACCCTGTGCAAGATACTACCTTACTTACAGGTAAGGAAACGGATAACATATTGACTTTAATCAATTAATTTGGCACTATATTTCCCTTTCAAGGGAACTCACGCTGCGTCAAGCGCTTTGGGAACGCCTCTGCGTGATTGCGTCGTGAAGCACATGTGAAATCTGTCCAATGGCGTGAAGGAACGTCATAGGCGGGTGACGTCATAACCAGGAAACTATAAAGCACACCAAAACCAAACAGAGTTAGCTTCTGTGTCTTCAGTAAGCGCTCTCTGTGAAACTGTCTGTCTTACTTATTGTTGTTTGTCTCTCAAGTTATTCAAGCACATTTATCTAAGACACTATTATGGCGACATAAGTGCAGCAATTCAGGCTGTGTGCATCTCCTTCTCCTCGCTACATCCCGGCGGGAGATGCACACGAGCTTCGTGTTGTTTGCCTTGGAGTGGAGCATGCCCAGTCAGCTCTCGAGGGAGCTGGCTGTGTGCATTGTGAGCAGATGTTTATGAAGACGCTCCGCTCCCGCCGGGCGCTTTTCGAGGAAAGCAGTTCGGCTCGCGCTCCCCGCAGCTCGCGTCGTGGGGTTCGCAAATGGATCTTGCAGAGGGGTTAGAGACTGGCCCCACCCTTTCTCTGCCTTTACCTGCAGGATCCAGCGGTTCATTTCAGGAGGTAGAAGCACGCTCTGCGGTTTCTTCTGCCCCTGGTAAAGCGCTGATGCTGCAGTGCTCTAGTTCTGAGGAACTGGACGTTGTCAGCATCGATCAGTGTGAAGAGTCGCCACCACACACACAAGCATATGAGGAGCTCGTGGAGGTTGTAACTAGAGCGGTGGCCAGATTGAACATAAGCTGGCTGACCGAGAAACAGGAGGCCCATTAAGCAACTTTATTAGACGAGCGCTTTCTTCCTTCTCGCGCACAACCTCCACGCCGGGGCTTGCCTTTTTTCCTGACCTCCACACCGAGGTGTCGAGGTTGTGGAACAGACCTGCATCTTTTCAGGTCTATAGTCCACAAACATCCAATTACAGCAATATTTTGGGACTAAAAAGGCATGGTTATGGGGAGATGCCTCGGGTGGAAGAGACGCTCGCAAGCTATCTCTCCCCCGAGTCGGCAGCCTCCCTCAAAGCCCCGAAGTTACCTACTAAGCCGCTACATACATCTTCTGCTTTAGTGGGTAAAGCGTACTCGGCAGCAGGTCAGGCGGCGGCGTGCTTACACACTATGGCCATCCCCCAAGCCTATCAAGCCGATCTGCTCAAAGACCTTGATGAGGGTGGGGAAGTCAGTCGCGAGGCGTTCTCTGAGCTAAGGAAAGCTACAGATCTCTCTCTCCGTGCTACCAAGGAGACCGCCAGATCTATTGGGCGGTCTATGGCAGCCCTGGTGGCCATGGAGAGACACCTTTGGCTCAACCTCGCCGACATGAAAGACAGATATAGATCTTTTCTTCTCGATGCTTCGCTTACACCGCCTGGCCTCTTCGGCGACTCCGTCAACACAGTCGTTGAGAGGTTCCAGGAAGCCAAGAAACAGGTGGCGGCTTTCTAGAAATTTCTTCCCCGCCGATCTCAGGTCTCTGGGACTGCTGGTCAAAGGAAGCAGACCCAGCCGAGTACGAGCTCCTCACATAGGGCGCAACAAAAAGTGAGCATTGCTCACCCCGCAGAAAGACTGGGGGTCGGGGCAGCGCTCACAACCGAAGTCAACCAAGGGTAAGGCGGATCTGAGGACTGTCATTATCCAGTGGAGGGCTTCAGGAAAGAAGTCCTGACGCCAGTGGTGTCAGGCTTCTGAGGGCAGTCCCCTCCGAGGCGAGTCGGTGACCACCTCAGTGCACGGTGCCGTTCTGCCAACCCTGCCAACTCGCGTGCTTCAGGGCGCAGCGGCTCTCAGTGAACGTTTATCCCAGTGTCCACCTGGCAACGTAGTGGCGCTGGGGTGTTCGCTCCCTCCGAGGAGGGATCAAAAATGGCCAGTTCGGCTGCTTCCTGCCGGTTCGCTGGTTCAGGAAGCTGGGCTGGTCATACATCAAACACCAGAGGTCAGTCTCGAGAGACTGATTCCCATAGTAGATTCTTTGGCAGCGTGGAAACTTCTGTCAAACGTATCTCGATGGGTCCTGCACACAGTAGAATTTGGGTACAGAATTCAGTTCGGGTTGCGACTGCCCAGGTTCAACGGGGTGTTATTCACCGAGGTGAACCCCGAGCAGGCTCTGGTTATGGAACAAGAAGTACAGACTCTCTTGTGAAAAAAAGCTATAGAAAGGGTTCCTTCTCCCAGCAGGGAGTCAGGGTTTTACAGCCGGTACTTCATAGTTCCGAAGAAGGATGGTGGGTTGCGTCCCATTTTAGATCTGCGCCTATTAAATCGCTCCGTCAAGAAGCTCAAGTTCAGAATGCTAACTCTGAAGCAAATCGTGTCACAAATCAAGTCCGAGGACTGGTTTGTTACGATAGATCTGAAAGACGCTTACTTTCATATATCCATCTTTCCTCAACACAGGAAGTTCCTGAGGTTCGCTTTCGGGGACGAAGCATACCAATATCGGGTTCTTCCCTTCGGCCTAGCTTTATCTCCCCGCACCTTCACAAAATGCGTGGATGCAGCTCTGGCTCCTCTGCAACTCCAGAGCATCCGCGTGTTGAATTACATAGACGACTGGTTGATTTTAGCACAGTCAGAAGAATTGGTGGTTCAGCATCGAGATGCTGTTCTCGCCCATATGAAGCGTCTGGGGTTACGGCTAAACGCAGTGTGCTTTCTCCAGCTCAGAGAACCTCTTTTCTAGGCGTAGTTTGGGATTCAGTGTCAATGCAAGCACGCAGCTCGCATAGAGGCCATTCTCACAGCCGTAAACAAGCTGAAGCTAGGTCAGTCACTCACTGTGAAACAGTTGCAGAGACTGTTAGGTCTGATGGCAGCTGCGTCCAACGTGATACCTTTTGGCCTGCTGTACATGAGACCTTTGCAGTGGTGGCTCAAAACCAAGGGGTTTTCCCCGAGGGGAAATCCGTTTCGCATGATCAAGATCACGCAGCGATGCCTTCGTGCTTGTGTCATGTGGAAAAAACCCTGGTTTCTTTCCCAAGGCCCGGTGTTGGGGGCTCCTTGTTGTCGCGTAACGCTAACGACAGATGCATCTCTCACCGGCTGGGGGGGGGCGATCATGAGTGGTCACTCGGCTCAGGGTCTGTGGAGGGGTCATTATCTTTCCTGGCACATAAACCAGTTGGAGATGTTGGTCATGTTCCTGGCACTCAAACACTTCCTCCCAGATCTCAGGGGCCATCATGTGTTGGTCCGCACGGACAACACAGCGGTGGTCTACTACATAAACTATCAGGGGGGTCTGCAGTCGCGCCCCTTATGCAAGTTGGCACACCAGATCCTCCTGTGGGCCCTAGGGAAGTTGCTGTCAGTCAGGGCAGTGTACATTCCAGGGCTTCTGAATCAGGAAGCAGACATCCTGTTGAGGCAGGGGCCGAGGCCCGGGGAGTGGAGACTCCACCCCGGGGTGGTGGAGCTCCTTTGGGAGCGCTTCGGGAAAGCGGATGTGAACTTGTTTGCGTCTCTGGAAACGACCCATTGTCCTCTATATTTCTCCCTCACACATCCAGCCCCCCTGGGTTTGGACGCTATGGTGCAGGCGTGGCCGAGGCTGCGTCTGTACGCCTTTCCCCCAATTGCTCTGCTTCCGGGAGTTTTGGAGAGAGTGCGCCAGGACGGGGTCCAGTTGCTTCTAGTAGCCCCGGGCCGAGTTTGGTTTTTGGACCTTATGTCTCTCCTCGACGGCTCTCCCCTGGAGATTCCGATCAGGAGGGACCTACTCTCGCAGGCGGGGGGCTTAATCCTTCACCCCCGCCCGGAGTTGTGGAAACTGTGGGCGTGGCCTCTGAGGTAGTGGAGACTATGCTCCATTCCAGAGCTCCCTCCACGAGGAGGCTATATTCCTTGAAATGGTATGTTTTCTCTTCATGGCATAGAGAACATAACTTTGATCCTGTTAACTGCTCAGCCGGTACAGTTCTGGAGTTTCTTCAAGAACAGTTTTCTTCTGGTTTATCTCCTTCAACGCTAAAGGTCTACGTGGCGGACATTGCAGCTTACCACGTTCCTTTAGAGGGTGCTTCTCTTGGCAGACACCCATGGGTTACTCGCTTCCTTCGTGGTACTCTGAGGCTGAGGCCTGTGGCACGTCAGAGACTTCCGACTTGGGACTTGGCCATAGTGTTGGAGGGCCTGTCTACTGCTCCTTTCGAGCCTATTGAAGAGGTTCATGTAAAATTCCTCACTCTAAAGACTCTTTTCCTCCTCGCTATCTCGTCGTTAAAGAGAATTGGTGACCTTCAAGCCCTTTCAGTCTCTCCCTTTTGCTTAGACTTCGCGCCAGGCATGGTCAAAGCCTTCCTCTTTCCTCGGGAAGGTTATGTTCCTAAGGTCCCCACTAATGTGGCGGGCCCTATTATGTTGCAGGCCTTTTGCCCCCCTCCATTTCTGGATCGAGACCAGGAAAAAATTAATTTGCTGTGCACTGTTAGGGCTTTGGATGCTTACGTCCACAGAGCTGCCCTGTGGCGTAAGACGGATCAGTTGTTTGTTTGTTTCGGGGCCCCACGTAAGGGGCACCCCGCAAGAAGTGTCCCTCCAAGAAGTTTGTGATGCGGCGGGGTGGTCCTCGCCACACACTTTTGTTAGGTTTTATAACCTAGATGTGGCCTCGACCCCGGGGTCAAGAGTGCTGTTGTCTTAGTGTGCGCTGAACAGTTTCACACAGACAGGCACTCGGTCGTATGGCGGCGTGGGTATCTCGTTCCCAAAGTGCTTGACGCAGTGCAAGTTCCCTTGAAAGGGAATGTCTCAGGTTGCGTATGTAACCATGGTTCCCTGAGAGGGAACGAGACGCTGCGTCACGTTGCCATACTCCCTGCATGCCTGTGACCGGCTTACTTTGACTTTTCAGAAGCTAACTCTGTTTGGTTCGGGTGTGCTTTATAGTTTCCTGGTCATGACGTCACCCCCCCTATGACGTTCCTTCACGCCATTGGACAGATTTCACATGTGCTTCACGACGCAATCACGCAGAGGCGTTCCCAAAGCGCTTGATGCAGCATCTCGTTCCCTCTCAGGGAACCATGGTTACATACGTGAGACGTTTTCTGTTTTCTTTTCATAGGAAGCCCTATGTATCAAAATGAAGTTCCAAAATGTTTTGAAACATTTGTGAATTATGACACGTTTGATCTTGCACATCTAGAACTTCTGACGAATCAGATTCTACTGCTAGAGGCTGTTTGTGCTTTTTAAGTGATTGCTTTGCTTTGCCATCAATAAATCATGTAAACAGCTTAGGGTCTTTGAAAAATGTATTTATTTTTTGCTATTTTTTTTTTAATTGAGATGCACTGCACTAAATGGCATGCTTGTCAACAACATTAGATGGAACTGATGGAGTTCCTGGGGATGAAAACATGCTCTTCTGGTCATTTTTAAAGGTATATTGGGAACACATTTTGTTCAACCTTCTGTCTTTGAAGGACCTAATGGATCGACTGTAATATTTCAGCTGACATACCCTTCACAGTTTGAAAGCTACAAGTACTGTTGTTTCTTCTCTATCCCTGATAGGCATGGTTATCTTCGCTAGTTGGATGACTGATTATTAATGAGAGTTTTGAAGTTATCAAGAATGAAGAAGCAGCTGTGAGCCATGGCTGCGGCTGCTTCAAGTGTTGACATATGCCTGAATAAAATCAGTTGTTTCCAATCACATTCATGCCTTTTGACCCTCAAAGAGAGTCATGTTTGATTGATGCCAGTATAATGTAGGATGTTTGCATCTTTCAAATGCATCCCAGACACTTAAGCTCAAACTTCTTTGAACTGACATTTAGAGTGAAGCCAGAACATCAAAAATAGTTCCACTTGAGCAGGACTAAAGTCTTTATTCTATAGATGCTATGCAGAAACATTCAGACATATGTTGGAGCACTTCAAAGCATATCTGTTGGAAACTGACCAATTTGCACAGAAGACACGCATTGAAAATCGAGCGATAATCATGTCATCTAATGTCCTATTGTTTTTAAATAGGGTACTCTTCTTTTAGAAATGAAATTTCTACAATACAATCCATATTTACATTAACTGAAAATGTATATCAGTGAGTATCAAACCAATCCAATCTGGAATGCTTCAGCCACATTGGCGCAATTCATGCATGCATTCATTTAGACCTGCTCATTGGTGGTGGTCGTTGCTTCAAAATTTTAATTATTATTTTGTCTTTAAACGTACACCTTGCAATTAGATCCTGCTCTCCCTGCTGAGCTCACTTCATGTTACAGCAACATGCTCTATGTTTACTTTATTTACACATTTGCATAATTTCCAACATTTTTGTGGACAGAAGTTTACAGCATTTCAGGAGTATTGTGCCAAAATAAAAGTATAATTTTTTCTAGTATAACCTATTAGCATATGAACTAGAAACTGACAGTGTACAGCATAGCAGGAATAACCTTTTTACGTGTTAATATTACTCAGTACTTAAATGTATAATTACACTGTAACAAGGACACCTTAAAATAATGTGTAACTGTTCTTTGTCTGATCATAATTCTTGTTTCACACTGTGGTTTGTGGGTATCCATCTCCTGTCTATTGCCTTCTAGACAATCTCTGTGTCAGTATCGGTTCTGACTCTGAGCTGCATTGCCCAGGATCGCTGGTATGCTATCTGCCACCCACTGAAGTTCAAGAGTACTGCCAAAAGGGCCCGCAAGAGTATCATTCTAATCTGGCTGGTTTCCTGTGTGATCATGATTCCACAAGCCATAGTCATGGAATGCAGCAGTCTGCTGCCAGAACTTACTAACAAAACCAGCCTGTTCACCGTGTGTGATGAACAGTGGGCAGGTAAGAGATATTTTGTTACTTCATAGTCTCCTATCAAGGCGCAGTAGGGCCATATACCATTTTAGACAGACCATTTATTTTTGCTGTGGGAGCACAGAGAGATAGTAAGGTTCAATCGAGTATTGACAACAACCTGAAGAACATAGTTTATGGCTGTTTTTTGGCTAAAATTGTGTTCTCTCCACAACAGTGTTCAATTAACCCTCTGGAATTTGAGGCACTTTTAACATGCCTGACATTTGTGTTATTTATAATTAACAATTTAATGGCTAAAGTCTGATTACAGTGTATTTAGCACAAACTGTGCTACAGTAATATGTAAGCAGTTGTATGTATATGCTTGTATTTTTTAGAAAATCAAATTTATGAGTGGTTAATCACTGAAATAAGGTAATAAAACACATACTGAGCATTTGTTCACAATACATTCGAGAGCGTTTTTTGGTAATGACTATAACCCCTTTTCCCTGAGTAGGGAATGAGATGCTGCATCAGAATGTTGTTGCTATGGGAATGCTTCCATGTGACCGGCCGTCATATGATGTGAAATGGCTCACCATTATGACTATAAAATGGCATCTACGTCATCAGCTTCTGATTGGCTAAAGGAAGACGCTTAGGCATGCAGGCAGTGTGGTTTCGCAGCGTCTCATTCCCTACTTAGGGAACTGGGGTTACAGCACCCGACAGTTACGGCTTTGAAGAGGCCACACTGAGTGGAGCAGGCTCTGATGCCCAGGTGTGAAGGTAATCGATGCATCCCAAAGGCCTGAGAAATAGCCTGCGCAATCCAGGGTGCAACACATTGCTTGGAAGCTGCAGTATCTCGCTTCCCAGCAGGAAGCGAGATACCAAAGGATGCCTCCCCAGAGATGCACTATCAATGGGTATGTGGCTAATAGAAATGGCTGTCACATACACATTAATCGTAGATGGTGTTAACCCAGCAGAAAAGTCTTGCAAGTACTCCATCAGGAGGGCAGTTAACTGGTTCCAAGTGGTGCTCTCTGCACCACAAGGAAAAGAGTCTCCACTTGAAGGCATACAATTTCCTTGTGGATGGAGCCCTAGTGCTCAGATGGTCTCAATAACGTCAGTTGAGAGATCAACACCTAAGAGCTGGTCCCCATCAGGGTCTAGACCCATAGTTTCCACATCTTGGGTCGGGAAGTGATAAATTGTGGCCACTGCCTGAGACAGAAGATCCTTCTGAATGGGAATCTCCCAAGGAGGGTCATCCAGTAGAGATATCAGGTCTGAAAACCAAACTTGGGTTGGCCAAATCGGGGCTACGAGTAGTAGGCTAACCCCATCCTGGCGTACCTGGGATCGGACTCCGGGATAGGAGCAGAGCAATTGGGGGAAAGCATACAAACATAACCTTGGCCATGTCTATACCATAGCATACAGCCCCAAGGGTGCTGAAGGTGTGAGGGCGAACCAGAGTGGACAGTGTGTCGAAATCTCTGAAGCGAACAGGTCCACATCCACTTTACCAAACCTCTCCCAGCTCGACTCCATTTGTGTGCGAAGTCTCCATTCTCTGGGCCTGACAGTGATGGCTTAGTCTAGCCTGATTTTGCTCACAGCCTTGAGAATCAACTCTATATGTGCAGGGGATAAATGTGCCTGCATTGTATTTGAATTCCATACTACCCCTAAAAATGGTTCTCTGCACTGGAGAAAGCACACTCTTCTTGGAGTTTAGTCTCAACCTCAGGAACCTCATGCGAGTGAGAACAACATCTCAATGCCACCTCTTCAGACTGGGTGGGAGTAAGCCAGTCGTCAATGTAATTGAGCACACGGATGCCCTGGAAGGCTAGGCCGAAAGGAAGAACCCGATATTGATAAGCTTTGCCCCCGAAAGTAAACCTGAGGAACTTCCTGTGTTGGGGAAGAATGGATATGTGGAACTATGCATCCTTTAGATCTATCGTAACAGACCAGTCCTCGGATCTGATTTGAGGCACTATGAGATTGTTAATATCTTGAACCTGTTGAGATGACGCAGATCCAAAATTGGACACAAACCCTACCATCCTTCTTCTGAACTAGGAAGTACCAACTCTCTCTCGGGAAGAGGAATTATTTCTATGGCCTCTTTCACTAAAAGAGTGTTCCAACACCAGAGCCTGATTGGTGCTCTCCATTGAAACAAGAAGGATGGATTTGAAATTGGATTCTGTAACATTGTTCCACAGTTCACAGAACTGCTGCCAAATGGCCTGAAAGGGGTATCAGCTTCACAAGACTGACCTCTGGTGCAGGAGAAGTAATACATTTGAAGCCCTGAAACAGCTCACTGGCAGAGAATGGTCAAACATACTTCTCCAATATCCTCCTTAGAGGATGCGGGCATCCCAATTCTGCAATGTTCTCAGACAGACACTTGGTGACTAACCCGCTGGAGAGAGTTGGAGACTGCTGTGCTCCGGAACACCAGAGGTGTTGAGGGCATTGATAGGGCATTGACAGGAATCGTGCAGACAGCAGCGTGGTGTGGACCAACCCCTCTTGAGGGGAACTGCCCTCAAATCCCTGAGTGCTTTGGCATCATGGGTCCTTGTCAGCAGCCTTCCGAGAGGAAATGACAATCCTCAGATCCAGACTGCGGCTGAGAGCATTGCCTCAACCCCCAGGCGCTCTGACGGGGAGTAGCAACACTATCTTTTTTTGCACACACCTACAGCTTGGCCCAGGCTAAGGTTGAGAAATAGCCCTGGGTCCCCTAGACATGACAGAAAATAAATTGGGAGGAATTCACCAACTGTTTTTTAGTAGGGGTTAAACAGATCATAGTTGATCCGTGGTCCATACGGACAAGACCCTACAGTTCAAAATACATATGATTTGTGGATTAATTGCAAAGCTTAACCATCATAGAGTGAAAGTTTACTCGTTTGCACGTTTTGTCTTGGCAATTTACACATTCAAGTGATTTTAAAACATTCCAACACAGCCGTACACAGAGAGGTGCGTTTCAGATACCATGCAAACACCAAATTGATTCCTCTTTTGCATCTCCTTGCACTTGAAGGGACACATACACACAAAAATGTCAAAATACCTGTCTCGGCAAGTATTCTCATAAACACAGTCAGTTATGTCTTAAGTGAACATAAGAAATCATAAAGAAATCAGATGTGTGTCATTATACTGGATCCATGCATTCTGTCTTAAAGTGACAGCAGCTTATAATTACCTGCTGCTGTCTATGTCATTAATGTTAATGAAACAACAAAACACATTTTTAAAAAAGATAAATCTATATTTAATTTATACAATGAAAACTATAGTGTTATTTTACATTATTTTATTTTTGTACCCGATTACTACTGTTAGACATTATTTATAACTTTGTCATATTCGTTCCCATAGCATCAACATTCTGACACAGCGTCGAGTCCCCTCGAAATGGGACTGGATTTTGTAAATTAACAAAATCAAAGATTTCTAAAACATTTGTAAAATTACATGAATTTAGTCATACTGTTTTGAGAATAATCTCATAATTGGCCTTTTATGAGAATAAAGTCATAACTATAAGAGATTAAAGTATTAATATTATTAGAATAAAGTCTTGAATATAAAAAAGTATGTGGTGTGCAATAGTGTGACTTGTTCAGTGATTCCAGGTAAAAGTCCAATCTAAACCCCCCTTTGAGTCTAATTATTAGTTATACTTTGTATTCATATAGTTTGTGACGAGTTTTTAACATGTAGCGAAACCATCACATCCTCTTTTATGTTTTAGATTTAGTCACTTCAGCTCAACATACTGTTATGAATAATGAACGCCTCGTACCGGCATTTGTTTGTGCATTTTTCAGTCATTTTTCAGTAAATTCTCCTTTCAGTTTTATAAACTGAAATCTGTCAAAAACGGAAGCCCAAAGGCACATTTTTTTCCCTTTTTCTCCTAGTTTCCGTACCATCTTGAACTGCGTGTTGCTACAGTCAAAATGAATCAGACTGTATGGATTCAAACATTTATAGTGCTGTGCCGCATATTCCCTTAAAAAGATTAAATCTGTCTTCATTGATCGTTGCCTTGCTGAGCAAAAAGACACCATGTCAGATGAAAAGACATCAAAGGCAGAGTACGGCCCCCTGATGAGAGACGTGGGCCGTCCCCCCTGATGAGTTCTCACAATGGCCCCCAATGAGTCAGTTATCCAGCAATGACAGCGGCCTGTATGAGGAGGTGAGGGCCCGTGAGATGAGTATTGGGTCAAACAGTAATCTCCCTTGTGGCAGACAATTTGTTGGACGAGAAAATAACATTAAATCACCCTTTTCCAATATTGAACAAACAGAATCTCACAGCACCAAGTCATGATGCAATTGCAAGGATTGCTGTTACACAACAAAGCAAATGAAGTATAAATTCAGTTTACTAAATAGATATATTTTAAATGGGAATAGAATAAATAAATTAAAGGACAGTTCACTCAAAAATGAAAATTGTGTCATCATTTACTCACCCCCATGTTGTTCAAAACTCATAAGACTTTGGTTAATCTTCAAAAGACGAATTACGATATTTTTAAGGCAGCAGCTTGCTGTTTTGTAAAAGTTTTTATTTACACAATGTAAATATCAACAAAAAGTATTTTAGCGTTAAATGCTATTTACAGCAAGTGAAAATAGCAATATTTTCTTTGCTCCAAGTGTACATAGTGGCAGATGCTATTTGCACCTTAGTGTATTGTAGTAAACAGTATGCAATAATAACAACATATTCAGTGTATATGATTATATTTATTAAAATCATAAATGGATGCTGCCTTATTCCTAAAGCTCATCCATACACCTACCCCTAATCTTACCCAATAAACACTTTATTCCCACTATTAAACACCAGTTTACTTCCACTTCTCAATATTTTCTTAATCTTTATTTAAAATAAATGCCTCTCTGAGCTGATATGCGATGGGAAAAGGGAGAAGAATGAGTTCAGTAAAACTCCGGTCGGTTGAGTCAAAAACAAATATCAACTTTTTTACATGCACACTCATGTGAGGTTTAACGTTTAAGTTAAGTTTATTGAAAGGCAGAGTGTAAGGAAGTTTTTTTTTTTTTTTTTTTTTTTTTTTTTTTAAATAATGTGTGGCTTCTTGCTGTGCTTAATAAAATTCATAACATTGAACTACAGCTGCACGATTCTGGATAAAATGAGAATCGCGATTTTTTGGATTCAAATAGAGATCACGATTCTCCCACGATTCTGAATATACAACCAAACAAACTAACATGTAATTTACTAGAGGTTCTGACAAAATATAAATTGCTGACTCTAATTGCTGGAAAATGTTTGAATGAATTATTTAAAAAATGGTTTTGAATGAATTCAATGACTCATTAATAAATACTTGTTTCATTGCTGGATGAATCAGTGTTTCCCTTTCATGGGAACTTCGAGCTGCGTAGAGACGCATTGGGATCACCTCCGCGTGATTATGTCTTGAAGCACTTGTGAAATCGAACCAATGGCAGGGCGTCAGAGGCAGGTGACGTCACGGACCAGGAAACTATAAAGCACACCAGAGAACAAAGAATGCCAGCTTCTGTGTCTTCAGCAAGCGCTCTGTGTTATCGTGTGTCTTATTTGGTGTTGTCTGTCAATTACATATTCAGAAACGATCTCTTTTGTTTGAGGACAAGAGTATCAGTGTTAAACCACACACATATATATATATATATATATATATATATATATGTATAATGTATATATGTATATGTATTTGTATATCAAAGACACTATAATGGCGAGCAAACAGCGGTTCAGACCATGTGCTACTCCCTACCCTCATTACTTCACGGGTGGGGATACACACAAGCTCAGTGTTGTTTGTATGGGAGCGGAGCATGCCCAGGCAGCCCTCGAGGGGCTTGCTTGCGAGCATTGTGATAAGTTTAATATAAAACCTCTTTGCTTCCGCCGGGCGCTCTTTGAGGAGGGCGCCGCGGCTCGTGTTCCTCGTTCCTCGGCTCGCGTTCCTCTTTTTAGCTCCACTCCTGTTGGCTTTATTCTCAAGGGAATAAAAGTCTAATGCAAGGCTCGGATCTCGTGTTTGCCGAGGCAGCGCGTGGATTAGGTCTGCAATAAAGAATATATGGCTCAGATCTCGCGTTTGCCAAGGCAGCACGTAGATTAAGTCTGCAATAAAGAATATATGGATCGGATCTCGCGTTTGCAATATATATGTATATATATATATATATACATATATATGTATTTATATATATTTGGAGGGAACTGAGCAGACGGGAGTTTCCCTTTCTCTCTTTTCCCTATAATCCCTTGCAAACTATTAAGAGCTATAATTCTTTTTGTATTCTAATATATTCAACCTGTCATTCAGCCATTCTTGACTGTTTGTTTCTGGCTGCATTTAATTTGAGGATTAAATGAAATATTGAATACATTAAATTCTGAGGAATTTAAAAGAGGAGGCCGGTCTGCTAACCCTGCCACCTCGTGTGCTTCAGGGCGCAGCGGTTTCCAGCGATCCTCCGAGAAGAGGAGGGTCGTAGAGTGGTCAGTTCAGATGTTCCCTGCCGGTTCGCCGTTTCAGGGCAAAAAAGAAAGTGTCGCCACCCGTGCTCCCCCGCAGAAAGCTTGGGGACAGGGACAGGCGACACAGTCTGTCTTCGTGGAGTAAGACAGATCCGAGGACTGTCATTATCGCCAAGAAGGCTTCGAAGAGGTCCTGACGCCAGTGGCGTGGGACCTTCGAGGGCAGCCCCCTCCGAAGAGGGTCCTTTATCACACTACATGGTATCAGCCCCTCCTCGGTGCCCTCAGCGGGCCGTTCTGCCAACCCTGCCACCTTGTGTGCTTCAGGGCGCAGCGGTCTCCATCGACCCTCTGAGGAGGACCGGTTGACATTTGATTCGGCTGTTCCCTGCCGGTTCGCCGCTTCAGGGCGCCGAGTCGAATGCTCAAAAAACACCAGAGGCCAGCCTCGAGAGACTGGTTCCCTTAGTAGAATTTCTGGTAGAATGGAAACTTTTTCCTGCTCACAATAGAAAAGGATTACAGAATTAATTTCGGGTCTCGCCCGCCCCAGTTCAACAGGGTCCTCCCTACAATGGTGGACCCCTAGCAGTCTCTGGTATTGGAACAGGAAGTTCTGACGCTCTTGCAAAAAGGAGCTATAGAAAGGGGTTCTCCTCCCAGCAAGCTGTCAGGGTTTTACAGTCGGTACTTCATTGTTCCAAAGAAGGATGGAGGGTACTTTCATGTATCCATCCATCCTCAGCACAGGAGGTTCCTCAGATTTGCTTTCGGGGGCGAAGCTTATCAAAACAGGGTTCTTCCTTTCGGCCTAGCTCTTTCACCCCGCACCTTCAAAAAATGCGTGGATGCAGCTCTGGCTCCTCTGAGACTCCAGGGCATTCGCATGTTGAATTATATCAACGATTGGTTGATTTTAGCTCAATCCAAGGTCATGGCAGTCCAACATCAAGATGTTGTTCTGTCTCACATGAGAAGGTTAGGGCTGAGACTCAATGCCAAGAAGAGTGTGCTTCTTCCAGCTTAAACTAACAACTATCTAGGAGTAGTCTGGGATTCCACCACGATGCAGGCACGTCTGTCTCCTGCTCGGGTGAATTCCATTCTCTCAGAAGTGAATGGGGTGAAATTAGGCCAGTCACTCACTGTATAGCAGTTTCAGAGACTGTTGGGTCTGATGGCAGCTGCGTCCAACATACCTTTTGGCCTGCTGCACATGAGACCCTTACAGTGGTGGCTCAGGACCAAGGGGTTTCTCCGAGGGGAAATCCTTTTTCACATGATCAAGGTCACGCGGCAATGCCTTCGTGCCTTAGTCATGTGGAAGAAGCCTTGGTTCCTGTCCCTAGGACCTGTGTTGGGGGCTCCTTGTTGTCGCGTAATGCTAACAACGGATGCTTCCCTCACAGGTTGGGGGCCGATCATGAGTGGTCGCTCAGCTCAGGGTCTTTGGGAGGACCATCTACTTTCCTGGCACATAAATCGGCTGGAAATGATGGCAGTATTTTGAGCTCTCAAATACTTCCTCCCAGACCTGAGGGGCCATCACGTGTTGGTCCGCACCGAAAACATGTCGGTGGTCTCCTATATCAACCACCGGGGGGTCTGAGGTCTCGCCAGTTGTGCGAGTTAGCCCATCGGATCCTCCTGTGGGCCCAGGGGAAGCTCCTCTCCCTAAGAGCAGCTTATATCCCGGGGCATCAAAATGTGGTGGCAGACATCCTGTTGAGGCAGGGGCCGAGGCCCAGGGAATGGAGACTCCACCCCGAGGTGGTGGAGATCATTTGGAAAAATTTCGATCTCGCAGAAGTAGACCTGTTTGCTTCGAAAGAAACTTCTCATTGCCCACTGTGGTACTCTCTGACTCATCCAGCCCCGTTCTGACCGACCCGAATTTGGTTCACAGACCTAGTGTCTCTTCTAGACGGCTCCCCCATGGAGATCCCTATCAGACAGGACCTTCTGTCTCAAGCGGGCAGCATGATAATTCACCCCCACCCGAAGTTGTGGAGGCCTGGCTTCTGAGGGGGCTAGGCTCATAGAATCCGGTCTCCCAACCGAGGTTGTGGAGACCATACTCCACTCCAGAGCTCTTCCACGAGAAAGCTATATGCATATAAATGGAAGTTGTTTTCTACCTGGTGTAGACAACGTCAGTTGGACCCGTTCCACTCTTCTATCAGTCTTGTGCTGCAATTTCTCCAAGAAAAATTCTCGGATGGTTTATCTCCTTCTACCTTGAAGGTCTATATAGCAAGACCTGGTTATATACCCAAGGTCCCCACCAACGTCCCAGGACCGATTGTACTGCAGGCCTTTTGTCCTCCTTCTTTTACTAATCTGGATCAGGAGAATGAGCAAGTGGGTGGTCGAGGCCATCTCTCTTGCTTATGAGTCCTCTGGACAGCCTTCACCCTTGGCTGTCCGGGCTCACTCTACTAGGGGTATGGCTGCCTCAAAGGCTTAGATCTCAGGGGTTCCCCTCCATGAGATATGTGATGCGGCTGGGTGGTCCTCTCAGCATACCTTTATTAGGTTTTACAACCTTGATTTGGGCTCCACTCCGGGGTCCGCTGTGCTCTCGTCTTAGTGATAACAGACAGGCACTGGGCATTATGGCGTAGTTGGGATAGGGTTCCCAATGCGTCTCGACGCAGCTCGAAGTTCCCATGAAAGGGAACGTCTCGGGTTACTTCTGTAACCCTGGTTCCCCGCTGCATCACCCTGCCATACTCCCTGCATGCCTGTGAGTGTCTTGCTTCAGCCAATCAGAAGCTGGCGTTCTTTATACTCAGGTGTGCTTTATAGTTTCCTGGTCCGCGACGTCACCCGCCTCTGATGTCCCGCCATTGGTTCGATTTCACAAGTGTTTCAAGACGTAATCAAGCAGAGGTGATCCCTCTCGACGCACCGTCTCGTTCCCTATTCAGGGAACCAGGGTTACACGAGTAACCCGAGACGTTTTGAACGAATCTTTTGAATGAACGATTCAATGACAAATACATTTTTTAACAGTCAGTTGTCGCCACCTAGTGGAATTAGATGTAATTGATACAACCGTTATTTGACGTGCCAAGTTCGTTTCAAAAGGTAGTTTGCTCTATTTTGAAATAAAAACTTATATCTCAGTACTTCTGTGATAATGTGAATATTTGTAACCAGTGGTGGCTGGTGCTAAAAAAAAAAAAAAAGAATTAGAAATGCAGGAATGAATAGGCTAATTGTTAAATAACCACTTAACAAGTGATGTAATGTATCATTACTGCTTATCTAAAACATGGAAAATTCGGTATTTAAAGCATGCCATTGGGCTGGGCGATATGGCCAAAAAATCATATCTCTGTTTTTGGGCTGAATGGCAATGTATAATCTCGGTATTTTGTACATTTTTCTATTTGAAAAAAAAAAGAAAGAAAAAAGAATACTGTATTTAATTAAAAAAAAAAGTTATTTCACATCCTGCCCAATATTGTCCTACAAACAATGTTCATATTCAAGGCTATGAAAACAAACATGAATGTAACCGTGTAGTCTGTGCTATTTATGCAAAAAAGGGTCAATTCACATTATTCCTACATTCTAACATTGTAACACTACACTCTAAAAACAAAATGTTTTTTGAAGCAGAAGTTAAACTAAACCACTAAACCAAAAATGAAAATAAATACAAACAAAAGCACAGACTAATTATAAGTCTATTTTGATTACCCTACAATAGTCACTTTACAGTTACTGCTATCATAAAAATACACAAATATTCAACAATAAATATTTTAGCTAAATGTATATTTTAGTCAGAATAATTTCTGTTTTACGCGCATGCGCACGGCGGCACTCGTTCACGGAAGTTTGTGCTTCCACTCCTCGACATCAAAATGGAAATATTTTCCCGACTTTCTAACATTTACAAATGGAGAAAATGTCTGTGAAATGTAAGTTATGCACTGAGGAAATTATTGGATGTCACTTTAGCTTAAAAATTATTAATAGAGGTATGTTTGTTTCCACCAATCGCTGCACAAGTTAAGGTTACGTATGATGACGAAAGCACGTTAGTGCTAGCCATCCCGGAACCCATAGAGATTGCATTGCAGTGCCTGCAGTTAGAAAAAAAGTTATTTGAATGGAAGTCTATGAGAGCACTCAACGTTCATTGGACTATATCCAGAGGCAGAACAAACAGCCTAGTAGTGACAGCTAGCGTAACACTGTGGTTGAATGTGACTGAAAAAATCCGTCCCTTTCTCACTTTGGTGGTGCGTTGCCCTATTGCCCTAATGAAGAAACCGCCCCTGTTTGTAACACAGATGTGTGGTTTAAAACGGCTCTCTCTGGCTCTGGCAGCACGAACACAGATTTAAACATTCCGGTATGATTTTGTCAAAGGTTTAATAGACGCGGGAGAATTGTTGTCATTAATAAAGTAGGATCGCGTGGGTGCTTGAATCGAGATTGCGATCTTTTTACGATTAATCGTGCAGCTCTACATTGAACAATATATATTTTCATATTAATTAAATCACTAGTTAAAATCATTGCATAAACCATTTTAAAATAAACATTTGCCAGATCAAAGATGCCAAATTTTATTTCAGCTCATTGTATATTCCTTAGCACTATAAATATGAGATTAAAGTGAAATCAAAAGTAGATCTCAGATGTCAACATCTGCGCTCTTCTGGGAACTACCAACATTAAAAGTCTCTTAAAAGAGTCTTCTCAATAATTTTCTGAATCTCCAAAGATTTTGATGCTCTGTCACTTTTTTGGAACCGCTCTCCATAGGCCGCAATGAATCAAATCTGTCAGCATGACAACCAAAGCAATTTTGGCCCTTTGTCATGTCGTGCTGCCACTGCAGGTCATGGACTTGGATTTAGCCACAGGTGTTTGAACGAATCGCTGCGTTCAGAGAAGATGTCAATCACAACAAATTCAATCAGATTTGCTAAAGGGACTTCTTGTCATTTCCTGCTAGAATACCACTGTATATTATTCTCCCTAGGGCTGCCAAACATTACTGTGATAAAACCCAGCTCTGTTAAATATTATATACCTGAGCTGTCAATCTAAACAGCATGAGGTGCTTTTGAAGAAATTTGTCAGTCTCCATAGGATGTTTGATGAAGTGGGAACAGTAATTTGGTGAGATTCACATTGATAAGACTGCCAAGTGCACTTAACAGTTACTGCTTTCGCAGCACACACAGGAAATGATTGTTTATTTTTAAATTCAGAAAAAAAAAATCTTCTCAGAGATAATCACAGCGTCTCAAGTGTCAAACAGGCTGCTCTGTGACAATGGAGAGACGATTCAAAATACATTTCTGTCTCCATTAAATTACTGTTTGTAATCATATGCTCTCATTTGCTGCTTTTCCTGGAAATGAGAAATGTATTTCTATGAATAATACACTTCTTCTAGCTGTCATCGCTCAAAATTGCTGAAAAATCCCATGTGTTTCATCACTTATTTTGGTGTGTGATTTTGCTGCTGTTTATATATACATTTCAAATTAATAGTGCAAAAGCATGAGCTGGAATCGAGCTTAGTTAGATCTTATGGCTTTTTTTCTTCCATAGAACACAAAAGAAGAGATTTGTAATATTCAATTCAATTCAATTCACATTTATTTGTATAGCGCTTTTCACAATACATATCGTTTCAAAGCAGCTTTACAGAGAGTGCATGTCATCATTACAATTTAGAGAATGCAGTTAGCTAATAATGTAATAATTTAGGCAATTAATTTACAGTCACTGTTAGCAATTTAATTGAAGGTAGAAGCAAAGAGCTCCTGGAAAAATGAATTACATATTAACAATAATTAGGATATATAGAAATTTGGGAATGTGCGTGTTGATCCAGATGTTGCGTCTTCTGAAGTCCTCGCAGGAGTTGGTGCCGTCTCTTCAAAAGTGTTGGTCATCTGAGGTCTTCTTAAGAGGCTGGAACCAAACTGAAGCTGCTGTACTCAAATGGAGAATAATTAGCATAGCTGCTGTTCATAACATTAAGCAAAGATAGTCATGTGCAATTGATCTGATATGAGATTCATTATGTGAATGCTTGGCTAAAGAGATGCGTCTTTAATCTAGATTTAAACTGGGTGAGCGAGTCTGAGTCCCGAACATTATCAGGAAGGCTATTCCAGAGTTTAGGAGCCAAATGTGAAAACGCTCTCCCTCCTTTAGAGGACTTAGCTATCCTAGGTACAACCAGAAGTCCAGAGTTTTGTGATCTTAAAGAGCGTGAAGGATTGTAGGGCGATAGAAGATCGGTTAAGTACACAGGAGCTAAACCATTTAGAGCCTTGTAGATACTGTTTTGTTTTTCCATACACTTAGAATAAACGGTGACAGAGGTTCCCTTTCGAAAGGGAACTCGCACTGCGTCCGAGAACGCATATGGGGAACGCCCTCACGTGACAGGTGTCTGAAGTGAAAGTTGAATCACGCCAATCCTATTGGCCGGCGACAGCCTATGACGTCATACTAGTGCGACCAGACAATATATAAGAGGCGCCTAGAGAACATGTCGTCCTATTTTCGTCTTCAGTGACTGTTTTGTCTGTTGCGATTGTTTCAAGGTAAGAACCTTTTTGATCATGTCTGAGAAGCGTTTCAAGCATTGTGCCGATCCGTGTCCAAGATATCTGACACCAGATGACACACACGACTTGTGCGTTCACTGCCTGGGTGACGAGCACGCGCGTTCAGTTCTCGAGGGATCTGTTTGCGTTCATTGTGAGCGTCTGCCTATGCTGTCAATCTTCTCGAGGGGAGAGGGACAGGCATCTGCACCTGGCGGCTCATGTCCTTCTCGTGCTGAGGCCAAGAGGAGCCTCAAGTCGTGGGGCTCGCAGGTGGAGCTCGCCGAAAAGTTTGAGAAAGGTGTTTCTCTTTCTCGTGGTTCGGCAGCTCACAAGAGAGATCTGCTTGACGAGGATGCCATTTCTCTGGCTTCCTCTGGTTCAGCAGACAGTGCTCTTTTGGCTTCAAGCCACACTGAAGAGCAGACGATGGCTGAGGGCAGTGAGAGTGTTTCATCTGAGCCCGCGTGACCATCCTGCCCCGCGTATGTTGAGTTGTTGGACATTATGGAGCATGCCTCGGGCAGATTAAAACTGCCGTGGACGCGCGCTCGGGAAGAGGCGGTTCGTGGGAGGCTAGACGACCGCTTTCTTTCCGGCCATACTCCTCCAACTCCCGTGAGCCTTCCATTCCTTGGAAAACCCCTTATTCGGCCCGTATGCAAATTATGCCAATGTCGAGGGGATACACAGGCATGGATATGTGGCGATGCCGCCTATTGACGAGACGTTCGCGAACTATCTCGATGGTGGTGGAGCTTTGTCTTTGAAGGCTCCGGCCCTGCCTACTAGACCACTAAAAACAACTTTGTGGTTGAATGGCAGGGCATACGCGGCTGCAGGTCAGGCTGGTGCTGCACTGCACACTATGGCAGTGCTTCAAGCATATCAGGCTGACCTGTTGAAAGATTTGGACCAGGGCCAGGGTCTTTCCCCTGATGCTGTGGCTGAGCTGCGCCGCACCACAGACCTGGCTCTCCGTGCCACCAAACAAACTGCTGCCGCGATCGGTCGTTCCATGGCGACAATGGTGGCAACAGAGAGACACCTATGGGTGAACCTGGCTGACATCGGGGAGAAAGAGAAGGGTTTTCTCCTCGATGTGCCGGTCTCGCCGTTTAAACTTTTCGGGACCTCCGTTGAGGCGGTGGTTAGGAAGTTTAGGAAGGCAAGGGCGCGCTCAGCAGCATTTAAATCCTGTATACTGTGCCGGTCCAAATCTGCACCCAGGCAGCCAGGGGGACCTGGCCCGTCATGGTCTGAGGATCATAGACGGGGCCAGAGGTCTAGGAACGCTAGGAAGAAAAAGCAGGATCTGAGAGAGGTGATACAAAGCCGGCGCGGTGAGCGCCGCTCAGTGTTTCCTCTCTCTTGAGGGTTTTTTCCATCTCCCTCTCCTCTTTTTCTTCTTTTCCCCTGTTCCCTTTTCTCTTGCCCTGCGCACGCTCTGACATCAGGCCTGAAGCCTGGGCCCAATGATGAGTTTGTTCACGTTCTGGAACTCCTTCTGAGGGTCCGGCTTAGTGCTTGATATTGAGCACAGCCGTTTTTAGACTGCTGGAGTATGGCAGGCCATTTTTACATTCGGCCTCTACTCTTTTTGGTCTTAGGTGAGCTTAGCAGGTCACTTCCCCACTAAGGGAGATTTATTAATCTTGCAGTGACCGCGGCTCTCTGCTTTAGGCTGGCGGGGCTTTTATTTTGTTACGTTAGGAATTTTTGTTTTTGGGCCTAGGGCCCTGGAGCTCTTATGGAAAGCTATTTTCACATCCTTGCTATTGCTTCCTCTCTATTGAGAGTTTTATTAGAAGCTCCTAGCGGGTGTTTTTCATTAGAACGGTTTTATAGTATGGCAAGCTATTTTATCATCTAGCTGCCTTTTACTTCTGAAACCTCCTAACTATGTCTAGTTTCAGTTTAGTTCTTTTAGTGTAGGCCGTCTGGCCTCCGTTTCAGGTCCCTTCCCTTAGGTTGCAATGATGCGGTTCTATTTGAACCTCCGCTCCCTTGAGCTCCAGTTCTTCATGACCTTTTTTGGGTAGTGTTTTTTTTTTTGTGTGTTTTCTGGCTCGGTCGAGTCCTAGTCGAGTCCTGCTCGGTCCTAGCATCAGCCTTTTTCTGAGGCCGCCTTGACATTCCTGAGTGTGCTGGCCCTCTCTGTTATTATGTTTGGAGGGTCTCCATTCCCTAGAGCTCCGGGCTATTTCTCCTTCTTGTGTTGGCCCTTTTTTGGCCACATTGGGAGTTTTTTATTTTTGCCAGCCTCCTCTCTTATGAGAGTCATTAGGTTCAAACCGCTACCCTGCTGAGTGCTAGCAGTTTCTATCTAGAATGATTCTTCCTAGTAGGCGCCCAGGTTTTGCTTATTTAACTGTATGGGTTCTAGCCTCCACTGAGCCTCAGCGAGGTCATGTTCAAAGGGTCAGCCCTTCTCTTGGGCCACCCCTGTCCCGACCTAGCCAGACTTTGTCAACCTGTTCTACTATAATTTCAGCAGTAGATGTTGACTATCTTTTGTAGCTTCCCTTGCTAGTCGCTCTGTTATGTTTGCCTCCCCTCTCGTCAGGGTTGCTTCTGGTCGGAGACCCGCCTTCTGCATTAGGCTAAGAATGCGAGTAGCAGGTCCTGCGGTCTCCTCTCCTTTTGTTCCTTTACTCCATTGCTACTGGTTTTTGGCAGTGTTTGAGTATGTGGTTCCCTGGTGGTGTTTAGCATTTAGCTCAGTGACAAGCAGTGAGCTTTTGTTATTAGCCTCCCTGTGGTCGCTTAAGCGTTGCAGGCCTCCTCTCACTTTCGAAAGTTTGCTTTATTTATTCTCACGTCTAAGTAGTTGGCTCCTCGGAGCCTCCTTGGGTGCGTTATCTAGATGTTGTAGGTTTCACTTCCTGTTTACCTACATCTCTGAGCTGTTCAGATGAATCTTCTGGGAATCCTCACCATTTTCTGGTGCTGTTTCACAGCTCTTATTGTTTAAGCTTGGTTTTGCTCGTCCCGGTCAAGCTTAGTTCTCCCCTCATGTTTTTCCTGGATCATTAGAATTTGCTCCCCAAGACCAGTCGGAAGGTAGAGGGACTCTTTAGACCGCCCTGAGGGACTGGTATTAGGCAGTTGATACTCCCTTACTGTTCGAGTTTGGTCTATATGCTGTGTTTTCTGTCTCCTACTATATTCCAGTTTCTGTTCCTCCCCTGGCTTAGGTCATGCCTCCAGAGTGCTTTGGTCTCACTCTGTTGTCCCTATGTTGATTAGATTGCTCCCCTCTTTCAGGGTTTTAGGCGATTTGATGAGCTCCACTCCCAGGGATGCCCATCTCTGGTCCAGTGAGTTGATACTGCCTTTTTGCAGTCCTTCTCACAGGTTTCTTCCTCTCTGAGGAAGTTTGTAGAGATTCTGTTCTTTCAGACAGGTTGTTGGCCTGACTAGCCCTTGTCTGGGCCGGCTCGGCCTCCTTGGTGGCCTTCGGGGTTGACTTTTGCCCCCCAGTAAGTGACTGGCCAGAGTCCTCTCGGGCCACTGGCCATTTTCCCTTAAAAAGGAACCCCTTCTTTTGAAGCTGTTGGTTCCAAGCCTTTGAGCGGCCTTGGCTGGCCTTCATTCTGTGGAGGCCTCTTTAAGGCTTTTTAGCTTGGGCAGTGGCCGTAGGGAGTTATGTCACTGACAGCCTGTGACCAGGGGTTGAGTGCTCTGCTCTCCTCTCAGTCATTTTGGCATGCACTTCCCTCAGCATGGCGGCGTGGGTATTCTGTTCCCCATATGCGTTCTAGGATGCAGTGCGAGTTCCTTTTTGAAAGGGAATGTCTCGGGTTATGACTTTAACCCTGGTTTCCTGCGAACAGGGAACGAAACACTGTGTCTCGTTGCCGTGCCTCTGGGCTGCCTGCTACAGTCACTTCAGACGAATAGCGGACGACATGTTCTCTAGACGCCCCTTATATACTGTCTGGTCGCACTAGTATGACGTCATAGGCTGTCGCCGGCCAATACGATTGGATTCACTTCAGACACCTGTCACACGAGGGCGTTCCCCATATGCGTTCTAGGACGCAGTGTCTCGTTCTCTGTTCTTAGGGAACCAGGGTTACAGTCGTAACCCGAGACGTTTTCAGCACCATAAAAGTGTAAAATTGCCGCCATAAATGAAATACTTAAAGTGCCCCTATTATGTTATTTTAAAGGCTCCTAATTTTGTTTTGGAGTGATGTGATGTGAAGACACATTAGACAATGTTATTTTTATTGGATTTTTTAAAAAAACCTAAAACGTATTATTGTGGATGTATCATTAGATTAACACCATGCCCAGAAATTATTAAAGACACAATCACACTGTAAAAATGATTTGTTGGTTTAGCTTAAAGTAGCCTAACCTGGTTGCCTTCAAATTTTAAATTCATTTCAACAAAAAATTTGAGTTGATACAAAGAAAGAGATTAATTTATTCAACAGAAACTCAAAATATTATGTTATCTGAACAACGTTTGTGAACCTAAGCTGATTTGACAAAAGATTTGTGAAAAAGTTGTGATAAATCATGAAAATATTTTTTACAGTGCAGTGGCAGACAGCACTCAGTCAATGTACTGATTTAAACTGCTTATCGTAGTGAATGACAGAGACAGAGAAACAACATGTAGTTGTTTCGTTCTACTAAATAATGAGCCAGCAACTGATTGTGACATTTATAGCCTTGGGGTACAGGGATTTGTGGTTTTTGATGTCACTTTGAATTATCGAAGTGGTAAATTGGCATTGGCGCTTTCGGCGGTGGACAGGGGTCAGCATGGGCACCCTGACTGATCTGTGGCTATGCAGCCCCATACGCAACAAACTGCGATGCACTGTGTATTCTGACACCTTTCAATCAGAAACAGAGAAGTGGCAAATCGATAGATTTATGTTCTGTTATTTTTTATAACAAAAAAAAAATATATATATATATTAATAATATAGGGTATAGGGCAGATTAAAAATTTTGCCAATATAGACAATTAAACTAATATAAGGTTTGTCTATATTCTAAATTGACTTCAGCAATTCAGAATTGATCATTTCTTTTGGGAGCCAATTACTCCATTTATCTGCACTTTTAAAAGTTGAAATCCATTTGAAAAGGATTAAATAGGTCCAAGCCTGCTACATTCAATCTGTAGAATGTTCAAGAAAGGGGAAGCAATTAGTCAAGATCATGGATGCTGATTGGTCAATACTGCATTCCGGCTGAGCTAAAATGCCCATCATGCCTAAAGACTCCCTTCTGCTTTTATTTACAGAATGTCATGTGCAACTGACTGATTCTGCAATTGTTTCTCTTTTCTGCAGATGAAATCTACCCTAAAGTGTACCACACCTGCTTCTTTATTGTCACCTATTTTGCTCCATTATGTTTGATGGTCCTGGCATACATTCAGATCTGCCATAAACTCTGGTGTCAACAGGTATGTAAGCATTCTTGACTTATTAACACATCATAGTTAAGCCTAACTGCATTTGAACAGTTTATAAATGACAGTATTTTTCTGTAAATTCTGGCTCTTTTCCAAAGTGTAGTGAGCTGCTTAATGTCCCTGCCTACATGGGCGGCTGCATTCTAAGGTAGCATTGTAACTGAGATGGATCTTTTCTTACTAGGTTTTGGATTTAGTAACAATATTACAGTTAAACAGTATTTTACTGTAAAATCACATAAAATTTCCTGTTAGATCTGTTACAGTTTTCCCCCTGTATATAGTAAGAAAATGTATCATTTTTGAAATGTTCCCTGTCAGCTGGGTAACTGATACATTCTCAGAACTTCCCTAACATTCTGGGCAAATGAGCAAACATTCTTCCAGTAATATTAACAGAATGTTTGTTCAAAGTTATCTGGTCTTTAATAATGTTCTCAAAATGTTAGCACAAAAACATTACCCACACGTTGTTCATGAAACTTTTTTTTTTTTTTTTTTTTTTTTTTTTTCTTGAAACTGAGCATTTTTCAAATGTTGCTACTCATTTCAGATGTTCTTTCAAAAGTAACATTTCTATAATGTTTGCAAAATGAAATGTTCCCTTAACACTTGCATAACCAAGAAAAAAACTGGTCGTTTTGACCATTCAGTGAACATTCAGAAATAACATTTTCATAACTTAATTTCAATGCTAGCAAAACATTCTTAGAATGTTCACCAATCAGGCATAACATTATGACCACTGTCCTAATATTGTGTTGGTCCCCATTTTGCTGCCAAAACAGCCCTGACCCGTCGAGGCATGGACTCCACTAGACCCCTGAAGGTGTGCTGTGGTATCTGACACCAAGATGTTAGCAGCAAATCCTTTAAGTCCTGTAAGTTGCGAGGTGGAGCCTCAATGGATCGGACTTGTTTGTTCAACACATCCCACAGATGCTCGATTGGATTGAGATCTGGGGAATCTGGAGGCCAAGTCAACACCTCAAACTCGTTGTTGTGCTCCTCAAACCATTCCTGAACCATTTTGCTTTGTGGCAGGGTGCATTATCCTGCTGAAAGAGGCCACAGCCACCAGAGAATACCGTTTCCATGAAAGGGTGTACATGGTCTACAACAACGCTTAGGTAGGTGGTACGTGTCAAAGTAACATCCACATGGATGGCAGGACCCAAGGTTTCCCAGCAGAACATTGCCCAAAGCATCACACTGCCTCCTCCGGCTTGCCTTCTTTCCATAGTGCATTCTGGTGCCATGTGTTCCCAGGCTTGCCTTCTTCCCATAGTGCATCCCGGTGCCATGTGTTCTCCAGGTAAAGGACGCACACGCACCCGGCCATCCACGTGGTGTAAAAGAAAACATGATTCATCAGACCAGGCCACCTTTTTCCATTGCTCCGTGGTCCAGTTCTGATGCTTGTAGCTCGTCTGTTGGCTCGGACCACACGGGCCAGCCTTCGCTCCCCATGTGCATCAATGAGCCTTGGCCGCCCATGACCCTGTCGCCGGTTCACCACTGTTCCTACCTTGGACCACTTTTGATAGATACTGACCACTGCAGACCGGGAACACTCCACAAGAGCTGCAGTTTTGGAGATGCTCTGACCCAGTCGTCTAGCCATCACAATTTGGTCCTTGTCAAACTCGCTCAAATCCTTACGCTTTCCCATTTTTCCTGCTTCTAACGTATCAACTTTGAGGACAAAATGTTCACTTGCTGCCTAATATATCCACCCACTAACAGGTGCCGTGATGAAGAGATAATCAGTGTTATTCACTTCACCTGTCAGTGCTCATAATGTTATGCCTGATCAGTGTATATTTGTTAGCTGGGTAACAGGTTTTTTTTACTGTAGCATTTTTACAGCCTTTTACAGTTAAAATGACAATTTTTCACAATGTTCACAAATCTTAAGTCTTTTGTATTCAATTTTGTAAACGTGGCAATACGGACTGAATTGCAGTGCCATGACCCATAACGTACAGTGCTTTATCCCTGAGCAGATTCCTGGAACATCATCGGTGCTTCAGAGGAAGTGGAAGTCACTGCAGTGTTCAGCCCATGCTGTGGGCTCGGGAGAATCGGTGAAGGTGAGAACCAGCACGGTCTCAGCGGAGATCAAACAGGTGAAAGCTCGGCGGAAGACGGCACGCATGCTGATGGTGGTGCTGTTTGTGTTTGCGCTCTGTTACCTGCCCATCAGTGTTCTCAACATCATGAAGAGGTAAGAAACATGACACGTGCACAGGTAGTGTATGTCTGTCTTTGTGTGGACTCTCACAATGGCTGTCAAGAACATGTCTGGGTAACAAAGTTAAAAAACAGGAGATTATATTTCGCATTTTTAGGACCATAAAGCTTTCTTTTGCATTGTGATGTTATTCTAATGCCAATTCATGACTTCTTGAAGGGTTTATTGTGATTCTCATTATTCTCAACTGTGATCCACATTAGATTTTTTTTTTTTAAATGATTTTTATATTAGCATAAATGAAAGGCACACTACCATGAGTTATAAATACCTAATTTAAAATAATATATAAAATATTTATCGTTTGGGTCACACTTGTACTATGTACTGTACATGTACAGTATGTACACAATAAGTGCACTGCATCTAATGATTCATTTAAATGTTCGTACATTGTAGTTAAAGACACTTAATATAAAGTGGGACCATTGTTGGTCATGAAAAGAAAGAAAGAAAGAAAGAAAGAAAGATCCTAAAACTTACTTCATTATCTTTATGCAAATAATTTTTCTTTTTCCTTTTAATTTTGAGGTCAAATTACTATATTGCTTGATTAAAATGAACCCAAAATATGTTGGACATTAGCATATATTGATATATTTAATAAATTAACATTTATTGATATGTTTAATGAATAATAATTAAACAATAAACATGTATTAAATTGCTTATTAATAAATGTTCACCTTTTGATTATTATTGTTGCCTCTAGTAATTATGTCTGATTTTTAATTTCCAACATATTTTGGGTTCATTTTAAGCCATATAGTAATTTTTAAACAATAGTTGGGTTAAATAAAACTGCCCAGCACATTGGGCAAACATGGGATAACTCAACAGAAAACATTCTGCCATTGAAAAAAAAAAAAGCAATATTAATAAAAAATGTGTCTTATGGTAGTATAATACATTGTTATGAGTAATGTGAGGCGTTCTTTAAAGGCATGAGATTATATCTCTTAATTTTGTGGCCCTTTGTAGTCTGAGTTCTGTTCAAACCAAGAATCTGTAATGAATTCTCGTTTGCTAATGTTTTAGTAGTAATTCAAAGAATTAATATAGCGGTTTGAGTCTCACTGTCTTTATTTCACCAACTAAAAGTATTTGTAACCAGATTTTTACATGGAAGAAAGCATAAGTGGTGCTTGACTATCACAACCCAAGTGTTTTCTGGGTGTTTAGCAGGGCTTTGCTATGTGGTTGTCTGATGTATGGTGCAATCCGACACGAGTGACTCAGATAATCAGTATAAATAATCTGTTAATTCAAAAATAGAAATTCTCAGGAGAAAACAAATGCAAAACATACCTTAAAGCTGCAGTCTGTAACTTTTTTTTTGGTTAAAAATGATCCAAATTAAATTTTTGAGCAAGTACATAACCAGCCAGATTCACAACGGTAAGCTTGTAATAATGTTTTCTAATAAGAGCGGTACTGGTGGGTTTCCGTGGGAAATTCGAGCATGTCGCCGTTTGTCTTTGCGTCATTACGTCACGTCTGTAAACAGAAAGCAAGGAGTCCCAGCTAGTAGACTATGCATATAGGATGCTGCTGGTAGCGGATCATTTATAGCCTTTTCTCACAGCAGCTGAAATAATTAAACATATTTTGATGGAGGATTGTAATCCAGAAAGGTCCAAATGACAATCATCAGTGACAACTGGAGATTCACCCATAATCAAAAGCAAAAGACTTCGGACTGAGGAGTGTCTACAGAAATTGAAATCTTCAGGTAATGCTAATACACACTAAATACACATAGTCACGCAATGCTGATGTTGTTAACATTAACAATTTGAGAAGAAAGTATAACAATAATAATAATTTGCACGGTTTGACGTGATATGAGCTAAGCGATCATTAGATTTAATCACCATTGGCCATTTATTGTAGGCCTAATGCTTTTTTCCTTAGTTGAGTCAGAACAAAAGTGGCAGACATGTTACTTACTTGTTCAGACATTTTTCGGTGAAAATTCCTATTTTGGTCATACTTCTAAGACGTAGAATCTGTGATTCTGAAGTACAGTATCCACACCGATGTGTTGACTTACACCAAGCATTATATTCATCCATGCTGAGGAACCGTGCCGATGCACAACCCACGTAAAGATAATAATTCCCCATATAACTGCAGTTGCAGGTTTCAAATAGAGATGGCGACAAAGAGGCAAAACTTACAGACAGCAGCTTTAAACTAAGACGATAACCAACAGAGTCCAAAACCAAACACGGAGTATACTATATATACACAGGGAACCAAGCTAGACACAGGTGGGACTAATCAGTAACCAAGGTAACAAATGAGGAAGCAATAACTAAGGAGACAGAAACTTTACTGAAAAAAAAAAAAAAACACATGCATTCGAATGAAAACACAATGAAACTAAACGTCACCTTGACAGTGGTCAAAATAAGACATAGCTACTTTAAGTGATTGTTCACTCGTTTTATCATCTACCAGGTGTCTGACTGCTTAGAAAAGTAATAACACCTCCCCTTACCCAACAAACCACATGATATGAGGTATCACTGATCATTCAGTAGCACAAATGGACCACAATGGCTTATCCAGGGCTTAATGTTAGCAATCACTGCTAATTACAGCAGAGGATAATATACAGTATTTCCCAGGTGGAAAAAAATGTACACTTAATGTACTTAAAGTGCTCTGTTTCTGCGCACTAATTTTGTATTTAATATACTACAAATTATTCGGTCCCACTTTATATTAGTTGTCCTTAACTACTATGTACTTGCATCAAAAAAATAAGTACAATGTACTTATTGTGTTCATATTGTATTGCAAAACACTTGTGCTGCAATTGAGGGGGATACGGGTAAAGTTAGGACAGGTTTGGTGGTATGGGTAGGTTTAAGGGTAGGGGTAAGGTGTAAGGGAAGGTCAACAGTGTAATTATAAATGTAATTACAGAAATTAATTACAGATGTAATTACATGCAGGTGTTTTTAAAATATAAGTACAATGTAAAAACATTGTGCATAATAAGTGCAATAAGTGCATTGTGCATCAAATGACTACTTTAAATGTAAGTACATAGTAGACAACTCATATAAAGTGGGACCAATTCTTCTTTAGTTCTTCTTAAGGTAATCTTAAAAACTAAATGATTTAAGTGTACTCAAATTCTTCAGGGGGAAAAAAAACAGTACAGGATAATGTACAATCAGATGGTCATTATAACAAATTAGTTGACGAACGTTCTAAGGTTTCAAAGTAGTTCCAGGCAGGTCTTGACCGCACTACAGTTCTATATCACTTCACCAAATTATTTCAGTTATTTCCAATGGCATTAGAGATACAACAGCAAAAGAACCAAAATCCACAATGACACAGACCAAGCAAATAAATATAGTAAGTAATGGGATAAAAATGACTGTTTCGCGTCGTGCATTACCACCTCAGGTGTGCAGTATTTTTCTAATAAGTCAGCAGCCTGTCGTCAGTTATTCGTTACATAAACCTGGCATGGAGTAGAAGGGTCTTATCAGGGTTTATTTTGCGATAATGATGATACTGACTGTATGTTGACTGTACACTATCCCTGCTTAAAAAAAAAGAAATGAAATATTGAGTCCGCTTGAAATGATTTTATAACATGAGAAGAAAGAAAGTGTGACGCATAACTCAATCTCTGCTTTGCGTTCTGATCAACCAATAAGTGTTTAACTACTTTGAGTCAAATTAATTAGTTGAGTTAAATTATTTTATTTTGTAGATTAGTTTAAGATGCTCTGCATGTCTTGAGCTGAAATGAAGGTTGCAAATAATTTATTATTTATTTATTTTTAAATCTGCTCCTTGTAAGGTTTGTTAGAGGAGAGTCCCACTGTACTTGAAATAAAGGCTTTATTTATTCAAAATGTTCTGTTTTTGATGGTTAGTTTTTTATGTGTTTGTCCACCTGTGATCTGCAGAGTATTTGGAGCTTTTAAGAACACCAACAACAGAGAGACTGTCTATGCCTGGTTCACCTTCTCACACTGGCTTATATACGCCAACAGTGCCGCCAATCCAATTATCTACAATTTCCTCAGTGGTGAGTATTTGCAAAGGGACTTTGGTATTTGACACCTTTCACTTCTGGTTCTGGAGACTCACCGCACTGCATATTTTGAGTTTCTTCCTTCTTTATACACCAGATTTAAATCATTATCTTGTTTGCAGAGAGCTGCATGAATTGATCTTTTTGTATCATATAAAATATATATAGATGACCAGAACCAATGCACTGCATGTTGTTTCCTCCATCTGCTGGTCACATTAAGGCATTGCACCTTTCATTCCCTACACTGCCTGCAAACACACACAAGACTTCAAAGCTTTGAAATGCCGTTTGCCCTCCGGAAACATCCTGCACCTTTTCATTTCAAACGAGCAAACTAATTATTTCTTCATTAGCACTGCAATATTCTCTTTGTGCACCGTGGTACAGGTTTGATAACATTGAGTACATCATTACTTGGTCATTTCAAGGACGCTTTTGATATCATTTAGAGCAGTTTGGAGGATTCAGTGCACCTACTGAAAATGAATGAATTCATTTTATCCCACCAGTTACATGGGGACCAACATTTTTATTCTGAAAGGTCTAAAAAGAGTAGTTGATGTTTTTTTTTTTTTTTTTAAAACAGAATATAAAATTCACTGCCGAAAAAAAAGTGCAAAAAAATGAATCTTTATGGTACAACAGCTTGTCACTGGCTATGTTTACATGCACCAATTTTCGTCAATCCGAATGAATTGAATCCGATTGCAGATCTGTTTACATGTACTCCAAACATTGTAATCTGATTCAAATATCCATTTATATGTGTTTTATATACATTCCGATTAAAACTTCTGCGCACACGCTCTGCGTGTGACGTCATATCAATCACACTTGCGGAGACAACCATGACCGTGACACCAACAGAGCTCATAGTTATTTTTGCTCTGTTGGCACATTCATAAATCAGCAATGGTTTTACAACTAAAGACGTGAACGTGAACTTGCGCACTGTGTAATGCGTATCAACATTGCACTGCGCATGTGCCCCAGAGACTTCTGAATGCAATTGAGAAAGTAGTTAGATTCAAGCGTTTACATGGTCATTTTTTGCCGTTGGATCAGATTAGAAAAGGAATTACATTTGGATCGAGCTCAATCAGATCGATTAGGGTGTTTACATGAACATTTTTCAATCCGATTGAGCCGTCAATCCGATTATAAATGGATTATGTGGGTGCATGTAAACGTAGCCACTGAGGCAGAACACTTAGAAGGACATCTTTGTACCTTATCTAGCCCTAAAAGGTGCTTTTTCGGTACCTTGGAGTAGTAATATGTACCCTACTACTATGAACCTTTTAGGGGTATATAAGCTGCAAAGATGAGTACTCCTCCAGTGACAAGCTGTTGTACTCCTAAAGGTACAATTTTTGCACATTTCTGCTGAGAGTACATAAAATACTCCCATTTTTACATGGGTGATGTAAATACAAGACTAGAGGTATTTCAGTTTGCCTTTCTGAAAGATGATGTATGTGGTAAAGCATAAAAGGAAACCACTAAAAACAAAATCTACACACAAGTACACAAGTAAGAGTCAAATTAGCATGCACACAGGAACACCTGTCACTTTTTTAATGATAATTTCCATGTTTCATTTAAAACTACACAAACACCCATATCTCCTCCATGGACAAACAAGAGAAAAGAAATTGAGAAAATGGTGGATAACAAAAGCTAAAATTGGATTAGTAGAATATGTTTTTATGGCAGGGATTAACAAAAAGTCAGCTCAAACTTCAATATTTTTTGAAAAGGCATTTAGTTTCATTGAGCTGTCCACAAAGTAAAATGCATGTTCTCAATTATCTGTGAAAAAAGAAAAGAAAAGTGGGTTTTAATGGATTATTGAAATGCTTAAGTTTATTTTGGTAAGGTCCCATTAGTTAATGCATTAACAATGAGCAATAGATTTGTTACAGTATTTATTAATCTTTGTTAAAGGGATAGTTCACTTTCAAATGAAAATTACCACACGATTTACTCACCCTCAAGCCATCCTAGGTGTATATGACTATCTTCTTTCAGACTAACACAATCGGAGATACATTTAAAAATATCTTTAGTCCTCTAAGGTTTATAATGGTTGTGAATTAAAAGGCTGCCCAAATTTTGAAGACAAAAAAAATGCATCCATCCATTAAAAAAAAATAAAAAAATGAATCCATACGAATCCATGGGTGTTGTACATTGAATGCATATGGCTGTTGTGCCAGAAGCTTGTTATTTTTAAATATATCTCCGATTGTGTTCATCTAAAAGAAGATAGTCATAGTCACCTAGGATGGCTTGAGGGTGAGTAAATCATGGAATAATTTTCATTTTTGGATGAACTATCCCTTTAAAGGGCCTATATGTAGAATTCAGAATCCCTTGTTATTAGCGACACCGGTGGCTGTTAAGTGAACTACAGTGAACTTGTTTGTTCCAGGCATAGACTGTAAAAAAAAAAAGGGAACTATGTTAACAAGTGGAACCTTATTTGAATCAAATCCTGTATATTTATCCTCGCAGGTAAATTTCGAGAGGAGTTCAAAGCAGCGTTCATCTGTCATTGCTCCGGTGGAGATGACATACACAAGGAGAGAGTCAGAGCGAGAACCAGCACAGATAGCCGCAAATCCCTGTCTACCCAAGTAACCAATTTTGACAACATCTCCAGGATATCTGACCAGGCTGTGTAGCTCCATTGTGGGAAGGGTTTGCTGGCTTAATCCTACGGGTGCCACTTCACCAGTCATGAACGCTGACTAGAAGAACACAGACGTGCCGTATGTATCGACCTGCCAGACTTATGGATGGAAGGATTGAATGGACCTATTAGCCTCAGTGAATTACCCACACTTTTTGAAAATGACATTGTGTCTAGTGTAAGAGCACATGAACCTTCAGTGGAATTGAAATTTTTACCCTGTGAGCCAAGAGGTTATTTCTCTGCTCACAGCTCGGCTGGGTATGCAGTAACAGGTGATGTACCCCATAATCCCCTGAGATGATGTGCATGAAAATAATGGCATGTCTCTGAAACACAATACTACCGTGAGACTGCATTCAACACAAGATTGAAAGGCAATGATGATAGAAGGGAAGGTTTTTTTATTTTGTTTTGTTTTTTAAAGGTGATATGTGTCATTTTTTCAGTGTTAAAATATTTTTTCCTTATCCAATCTTATGTAGAGACAATGGTAAGCAAGCAATTTGTGGGTTACGTTCTCTGAAACATTGCTCTGTTTGTTTGAGCATCTAACCAGCTGAACACAGTGACACTGACTCACCAGTCATGTGAATTTTGGATGGTACTATTTGTTTGAGATGCGTTCGGGTAACCTGTTTGAAAACAAACATTATTTTTGCATGCATGAACTGCTTCAACTACTTTTGAACAAAATTGATATTGTATATATATATTTATTTATTTATTGTTCCATGTTTAAACAATGTACAATCTGAGATTTTGTAATGTTTCTCTAGGAATACTGTTTTGTCATCTTTTCAGGAACAGCTTGCTTGGTAACACTTTACAATAAGGTTTCATTTGTTAACATTAGTTAACTATATTGGTTAACATGAACTAACAATGAACAGTACATCTATAGCATTTATTAATCTTTATAGGGAACCTATAATGCCCCTTTCACAAGATGTAATATAAGTCTCTGGTGTCCCCAGAATGTGTCTGTGAAGTTTCAGCTCAAAATACCCCACAGATCATTTATTATAGCTTGTCAAATTTGACCCTATTTGGATGTGAGCAAAAACACGTCATTTGTGTGTGTTTCTTTAAATGCAAATGAGCTGCTGCTCCCGGCCCACTTTCCAGAAGAGGGCGGAGCTTTAACAGCTCACGCCTCGGTTTCTCAACAACAACAAAGCTGGAGAATCTCACGCAGCCAAAATGAGGATTGTCAGTAACGGTGTTCAGCCTTACATTGTTCAAACCGGAGTCGACACTGATGGAGAGACTCAGGAAGAACTTTTAGAATGAAACGACATTTCTGAATGGTTAGTGGATAAATTTATGTAGTTGCTGTGGAGTTGATTCAACTCATCGACTAGCATGTGCCGTCATGTTAATCTTTTGTGCAAATCCATCGTTGAATTGACCCTCGTTTGTGAAGCAGTCCGGCATAAAATGACATTTCTGTCAAACACAGCTTCTGTCTGTGCTAGCATAAAGTAATAGAGCGCATGGAGGCTAAGGGAAAGCACATGGAAAGTGGAGCTGCCTGAACCAAAGAAACACAACTGCATTACTTAAAAATACTTGTATTTTCTTCGTCTGCAGCTTTGCCTCAGTCAGTTGGTATCGCTCCCTCGTTCAGGAACAACTTTGAAGCAAATCCTGCTTTGTACTACTGTCCAAGGTTGAGAAAGCACTCCGGCTTGAAGTGATTAGCGCACACAAGCAGGTTTTTGCTTACTGTTTCTAGGGGATTTCCACTAAAAATAAAATAAATCCACTGCTCTCTTGCCTCCTCTGAGGCTGGGACTCTAAATGGTGTTTGTACTTGTCTGTACTCGGCTTTGCTCAAACTTTTGCCATGGTTAGAAATGGTATTGTCATTGTCGCTTGCAAAAACAAAATGGCAGCGCTGTGGGTGAAAACGTGCAGATTAAGGGGCGGTAATATTATAATAATGCTGCGTTCCAGATGAGGTTACTTGGACGTGGGAGTATCCCAAATTAAATGTCCCACTTCAGACCTCAGTGAGTTCCAGGCATCACATGTCACGTTCACATGTTGACCACATGATGTCGCCATGACACAATGAGAGCATATTGTGTTTTTGAGGCAATTATGGCAAAAACAGAATAAAAATAGCATACGAAAAGCAAAAACGTATCATTACAATAACTTAATGTCTAATGTTTGTTTTTACATTTATGCACATTGGAAGCGGACTTGCCGACATCTTGGAAGTGACGTCAAATGACGCGTCTCGCTAAGGTCAGGGTTGATCGATGTACCCACTCCGAATGTTCGACTTTGAGTGGCGTTCCAGACATTATTTCCTAGAAGGAGGTGGGAAAAATCCAAATTCCGACATTAACAATTAACATTGGTTAATACACTTGGCATTGGTTAATGAACTAACATGAACAAACTACAAAAAAATAATATTTTTTTATTAACTAACATGAATAAATTGTGCTATATATATATATATATATATATATATATAATTGATAGTTCATTTGAGCTAATGCATTAACTAATGAGACCTTATTGTAAAGTGTTAATGTTTACTCTAATTTGATCCCAGTCGGGTACTCAAAAAAAAAAAAAAAACATTTTGAATGTTCACTTTAGTGTGAATTTCACAAGTTAAGTGTTTACAGATAAGTCTGTTTTATTTCCAACGATAGGCATCTCTGTTGTGTGTTGTTTTAGAACATTTATTTATAATGGGGTTGTTTTGACGTTTTGCACAGTCCCGCAGTAATTATTTGCTCTGAGTGTTTGCTTGTTGGGTCATGAAGCCTGGAGCACTGACTGCTTATTTGACTATTAGTGTGATGATTGCAGAGTAATAAAAGAGAACAAAGGCACAATAATGCATCTTTGTTCAAGTGTGATAGACGTCACGAGCACGAACAGGTGAACAGCATGGCAGAGAACTACTTATGATGTTGCTATCTCTCAGGTGCTTGCTTTGAGATCTTGTGTTATTTATTAAAAGTGTGTACTTGCTGCTACGTATGCACCATTTCTTATTATAAGTAATTTAAGTAAATACATTGAGTGTGTTATGTGTTTGAAATTATGTTTGTAGAGATGGATTCCAGTTTTACTTAAAAGATACACAAAGCCATTCATCATTATCTTTTTGTTAGCATATATGTGAATGATCTCACACATGCTGACTTTTAAACGGTCACAGAAAAATGTGAATTACTTTTGTCTATGTGGGTGCAATCCAAAAATAAAGAAATAAACAATAGCAACACAAGTAATTGTGCATGATTTGCCAGCACTAAACCAGCACTAACTAGCATGGAAACATTTGATGGTTTGAGCTTGTCTTTTCAGGGTTTTCTTGTGGAAGTTTTTGTCATTAAAGCTACACTTTTTTTTTCTTTTTTTCAAAATTAATGCTAATTATACTAGTTAGCATTGCTTGAATGGGAAAGGAGCATGTTCCGATGTTCTTACGGACATTTATTAGGCTAACTCAAACGTATTTATACTTTGCAAATAACAGTGGTACAAAAAAAAAGGGCCGATTACATGTGTTTTAAAGTTGACCTACCAATTTCACGTAGTTTTTCGTGTTTTCGTTAGGCTTTTCGTCTTCACAACGAGTTTTCCCGCCTGTCTCACGATGGTCCAGCCGGTCTGCCAGCGCCGCTGCGGGAGGAAAGTGCTAGTTAGTGCGGCTTAGGGGAAATGAGCACCCGCTCCGGTGTTCTTACAGATATTTATGAACTCAAACGTATTTATACCTGCAAATAACATTTGTATAATTTAAAGTAAGGCGACTACATGTGTTTTAAAGTATGCCGACCAATTTAACATAGGCTAGGACTTTCATCGTCACGACGCTGTGAGAGGAAAAGGGGAGAAAATGAACGCTCAGATATTTTTACGGAAACGTATTAATTAAAACGCAGCTTTATAGCTTGCAAATAACATCAGAATAAAACATATTTAAAAAAAAAAAAAAAAAAAAAACCTACCATATAGGCTACTCTTGTGGGCTTTCATCTTCATGATGAGTCTGTCACATTCAATAGTAGGGAATTGTTGATAACACAGTATATTACTGTGAACAGAAATCATTTACAGTGCAGTCATACAAGACAGGCACTACACTGTAGTGCTTATTTACACTAAAGTTCCCCTATTATTCCTTTTTAAATGTTCCTAATATTGTTTTGGGAGTCTCCTACAACAGGTTTACATGCATGCAAGGTCAAAAAACACTTTAGTTTTCTCATAATATACATTTAATTTCACCTCAGTTCTCAGCAGTGCGCACAGTAGACCAATCCTTTGTGATTAGTCTATGCACTGCACGGCTTGCCATAACTGAATGACAGCTATCAATTCGCAAGACATTATATACATTGTATAGACAGAATTCTGTTAGCATCGATTTTACTGTATCATTTAGAGCTCGAGTCCGACGATGAAACGTCTGAAGTAGTTGATCAACCAGAAACTGATTCGCAATCACCACTGGAGTAGGACATTTCTCTATGGTAAGTTTGCGTTATGTATAAGATGTGATATACTTTATAGGGGAACTTTATCAGAATGCCAAGCGAAGCTGAAAACCTCCAACATAAGATAAACTTTTAGGCCAGATGTGTACAGACTTTTTCGTAACTATTAACAAAGAAAAAAATGGCTATATCATTGTTTGACATTACAATGGGTGTTTACTGTTTACAGAGAAAATACTTCAACTAGTTAGCGTGGACTAACATCTTAACATCCTATTACAACACAGATAGAGCTCCACTCTACTGTAATAATAAAAAACGCAGTTTGTTTTACAGTTATGTAAGCGAACCGGGCCGCGCTATGTTGTAAACCCCCACGTTAGCCGAGCACAAACGTGAATAGCTGATAATGCATTACACTTTGTAAACAAAAGTCATGCTCCATCCTTGATCAGTACTCCAAGTAATAAGACAGGCAATCTGCATTAATTGACACATTTTTAGATGATATTGGACCCACATCTGAATAGCAGAACTACAGAAACATGAGTTAGCCGGTTAGCAGGAGACATACACACTAGGGTGTACGTTACACAACATAACATACAAAACTATGAATTTTGAACGATTGCTAGAAAATATAAACATCAAATATTAATCATACTTACAGTTTCAGAGGAGCAAGCTGGTCCAAATAAACTGGGCATTGGTCCATATTTTAAGACCAAGCATTTTGTGAATCCTGCGTTAAACTCCCCGAGGTTTGAGAAGCAGTCGACAGTAAAATGACGGGAACACAACAAAAGATTGTACTGCTTTGATATTGTTGAAAAAATGAATTTTCCCTGGCGTGCGTGCAATAAGTGGGCAGGCAATATGCTAATGTTTCATTGTGACGTCACAACAAAACGGCTTGGGATTCATTTTACAAACGACTCGTTTAATTGACTCAGAGTCGACTCTTACTTTTGAGAGACAATAACTTTATATACGGTGCACTTTCAGATTTAAAACTTTGCAGGATGTTTCATTCACTTAACGCTATGTTACACACTATATGAAAGGTAATTTTCAAAAATCCATAATAGGAGCACTTTAAAACAAAATTCTGTTCCTCAGACAAAAGGGTATTTTTTGCTGTTTTTTTTTTTTTTTTTACTATATTTTTGTCAGAAGCACTCATTTTTAACTTTCTACTAACTGTCTAAAACATACAGAGAACCAATGGCATTTATACAAATAAAATGGATACAGAATAGCTAGCTTCTCATTTTTTAATCATTTTGGATAGAAGTGTATGCTAAATCAATACATATAAATGTAGTGAAAGTAGCCAGTAGAAAGAAGCTTTACGGGTCAGTTTACATGACACAGTTTTCAACTAAAAATGGAAAACTTTTTATGCGTTTTGGCCATTTATTTACACTACAACGACATTTCGGAGGCCTGAAAATGCAAACTTTTAAAAATGGGTTTCAAAGTGCAAGTTTTTGAAAACAATATAATTATTGTTTTTGTGTAAACCAGAAAAATGTGAATTTGTGAAAAAAGGTGACGTCATGTGCATGCATATTACGTGTTCAGTTTATAGGCGAAGAGTGTTTCTTTACAAAGCGACATCGCCAACTACTGGCCTGGCAGCAGAATAGTTTTTTTTTTTTTTGGTCGCTTTTGTAGATCTGTGTGAATTGGGATCATTTTGACAATGTTCTCATCTGTATGTGAAAAACAAAGGAAAAACCTTTCAGTATTTAGTACACCGTTGTCATTTAAACGTACCCTTACAGAAAGCAGCAAGATAAAGTAGTTGGCTTAATAAACATACTAAATGTCTGAATGAAACTGAAAATGCAAAAAGTAATATCTGAAGTTTAGGTTTAGAAGATAGAATAAGCAATATCACTTATTCTATATTCTATTCTATTCTCTTATTCTAAGAGCAAGAGTGTCATTGTTCCGAATTTAAGCACAGCTGATCTAATTTTGATTTTGATCGTCATTGGTTCTGATTCTAAACTGCTGACAGAAAAAGCTGAACAGTGAACTCTGTAGCAAGTTTCAACATTACCCTGCTGCTTAAGCGCTCCTGGGTAACAGGTTTACTATTTACACTATTGCCCAACACTACAACAGCAAAAAATTCAGGACTTTTGACCTTTTGGGCTTGACTGATGCTGAAACTAAGATTAGTGGTGTTTGTTTAGTTTTAGATATAACCCTAACAATTCAATGTCTTTAATATGAGCCACTGACCGAAGAACCGACCCTCATTACCTCATTACACAGCGGCAGTGCAGGTGAGTGACATTCAACACGGAGCGCCGCACCTGAGGGATTATTCATTAGCACCATGACGTCATGCTGGGGTGAATAGAGTGCGCTGAAGCGGAGCTGTTCACTCGCACAGGTGCTTAACACTGATACTCCAACACCATCAGACACATGAAGGCCATGAAAGCTGCTTTCCTCATTGGTGAGTATAGAGGATCTATTTTAAGGATTAGTAAGCTTTTGACAGTTCAGGGCTTCATTGATCTTGTAAGTTCTTCTGATGGAGTTATTGAAATTGATTTCTCATGTGCTTGTGCCTGAACATTTGCCAAGTGTTTCTTTATCTTGCACTTGGAGTGAAACAGGGACTAAAAACTGTTCTCGCATGAGGTGTAAGTGCATTACAATTTATTTTTTAAAATAAAAATAAAGAAATAAAGTTTCAGGCTTTGGGAGGGGAAAATATAAGAAAGTTTTTTGTTTATTGGAGTACATTTTACAAGAAAATACTATTTCAGTCTTTCTACTTCAAAAATTTCATGTTTAATTCAATATGTTACTTGTGGTTTCTTTCTAATTATGTATGAAATTTACAAGCAAGTTTTGAAGTGAAAATTGTTTCCTAAGTCCTGTACCATTTTTTTCAGTGCACAGATAAAGATGCTCTTTAGAACGTTTTTAAGTTGTAATGGATGATAAGGATCATGAGGTTTTGTGTTGCTGTCATTCAACCAAATGGGACGCATCAAATACTGAAAATCATATCAGTTTTTCACTCAGTTTGTCATGCATATACCTTACAATAGAACAAATAATTTCAAGGAAGCATTTTTACAAGACTTTTGGTGCCTCCATGCAGAACAGGTAGATTGCTGTTTCTCGCTGCATTAAGGAAGAGCCAATTATGAATGTAATTTTCTGTTCCAGCGTCTCATCTGCTGTACCAGTTAGTTTGCATTGACACATCAAGAACTCCAGACTGCACTTCACACATGGATGCTTGTGTTTCTCCACGCATCTGCAGAAGTGAACAGGCTGTCCTCAGAGATATCTGTAATTATAAAGGTACAATGTTTAATGGGATAGGAGCGGGGTTGGCTGGTGGCATGGGGTTAATAACTGGGTGCTGTCACAAAAACTGTAAAAACCTGAATGTTTGCTCTCTTGATTCATACTAGTTGATTTTGTCAAGGCATTAAAAATTAAAGCTTTTGAGGTGAGTGGGGGAGGCTGGCACACTGGTGTTAGGCTTGAGTATAAGAATAATTCAATTACATATAGCACATTTGAACATTACTTCTGCATACACAACTAAAATTAAAAGTAAAACCATTCTTGAAATAAAATAAACGTTAACTGGAATGAAATAAAATATTAAACACTTACTTTTTTTATTATTTCAACTACTTGCCAAAGCAACATTTTCTCATTTTAATTTAGTTTAACTGGATGTACTTAAAAAGACTAAAAACTGAAATAAAAATCAATAAAAAATATATATTTTAAAAAACTCCTAAAAATTATAAAAACACAAACTAAAATTAAAACGGAAAACACATATTTATAAAACCTATAATAGTATCTCAATGATACTAAAGTTACACTGACACACAGACATACTGTACATGCTATACAGGATTATTAACCACTATAAATCTATTATGTTGTCATTTCACATTTACATTTAGTCATTTAGCAGACGCTTTTTTCCAAAGCGACTTACAAATGAGAATAGTAGAAGCAATCAAATCAACATGAGTACAACAGTATGTAAGTGCCGTGTCAAGTCACAGTTTCATCAGTAAAGTGCTCGTAGCAAGGTTTTTTTGTTGTTGTTGTTGTTGTTTTTAAATACAAATAGATGGAGAAAGAGAATAGAAATCGAAAAAAGAAAAGTAAAATATAAATAAAAAGTAAGTGCTAATATTACTGGGTCAAGTGTTGATGAAAAAGATATGTTTTTAGCAGTTTTTTGAAAATGGCTAAAGACTCAGCTGCTCGGATAGGTCATTTCACCAGTCAGGAACAGACCAGGAGAAGGTCCGTGAGAGTTATTTTGTGCCCCTTTGGGATGAAGGCGCCGTTCACTTGCAGAACACAAGCTTCTGGAGGGCGCATAGGTCTGAAGTAGTGAGTTTAGGTATAGTGGTGCAGAGCCAGTGGATGTTCTGTAGGCAAACATTAGAGCCTTGAATTGGATGCGAGCAGCAATTGGCAGCCAATGCAAACTGATGAAGAGAGGTGTGACATGTGCTAATGCATTTTCAACTGAGTTTGGTTATTCTGAGATATTCAACAAAGAGAAAGTGGTAACACTTTATGATAAGGTCCTATTTGTTAACATTAGTTAATGCATTTGTTAACATGTCATGAACTAACTATAAGAAATACATTTTTACACCATTTATTAACCTTTGTTAATGTCAAACCCTGTCTCCTCTACCTTGTGAAACGTCCCATCACTGTGATGGCAAAAACTGGATTAAAGAGCAATAGCCTTGAGCAAACCGCACGACTCAAACTGTGGCCGTATGTGCAGCGAGGGAAGAAAAGAGCTCTAGCTTGAGGGGACGCTGAAGTTGTTTGTTGACTGTGCTTGAGTGTGTGGCCTCAGGGAAGCAAAGGGGATAACAATATATGAGATCATCAGTCCATATTCACATATGATATTGACTGTCATGTTGATACATTTGACCATAATAATAGTTTTGGGAAACCATTGAGCACTTTAGAAATCGTAGACTTTATAAACAATCATTATTTCAGCAAATACAATAGCTATTAAAAATTCATGAACACACTGTATGATGCAGATGAATGGAGTTCACCCGTTAAGAGTTCGCTCATGTTAAAGCTGTCATGTTGAAAGTTCTTCTAGTAAAGGCTGCTTTGCTCTCCTTTGTCTCCTTTCATTTCTGTGGAAAGATGGAAGCTGCCACCCGACTGACGCCAAGGTCTGTAACGCCACACTTCAGATGATGTTAAGCCACTCACCTGCGTTGGGAAAGTGTGTGTGTTCTGGGCCGGATCCATGCGGCACTCTACAACAGCTGTTTTCTCAGTGCCAGCATCGCTTGGGTATACCGTAACATATACTTTAAATAATGCAATATAAATAATGGAAGTATGAAACATCTGTGGCATGGTGATTACCACACCCAACAATTTTCACTCAATTCCCTCAGTAAAAACAATTAAAAATGTCATGTACAGTAATGCACTTGTCTAAATCAATGTGTATTTAACATGCAATGCCAAGTCAAGTCAGCTTTATGTAGTGCCTTTTATATTGTTTCAAAGCAGCTTTACAGAAAATAATCCTTTTTTTTTTTTTTTACACCACCTTAATATCTTATTGTCCACTTTGAGCAGTTATGCATGTGCATCCATTGTAAGTGCATTACTGTAAACGTGCTTTTTGCTTGTTTTTACTAATTGAGGGTTGAGTTGCTGTCTGTGGTAATTGACAGCATGCCACGAGTTTTGGGTAGGACTGTTTGGAAAAACAGTTTCAGGGGCCTCATTTATAAAATGTGCATACGCACAAATTTGAACTGTGCACGTGAACTGAAGTATGTGTGCGCTAAAATCCACGCCAATGTTCATATTTATAAAACGAGGCCCCATGAAAATCCACTTGACCTTTAAAGGATTTTAAAGAATCTGCATTCAGCTCTTCTCCATACAAATTAGAGTGACTATGGCTGCCAAGCCCCCAAAAGGATACAAAAGAAATAAAATAAGAAGGAATCATGAAAGTGCCATAAATGTAGTCACTATGACTTGTGCACTATCCGAGATAACAAAAAAAAAAAAAAAAAAAAAAAAAAAAATCTAAGAACATTTTGTTAACATTCCCATTAAGTTATGAAAAAGTGATTTCTGTTAAAATGTCTTTTAAACATTTAAAATGTCCAATTTTTTTTTATGTGTTAAAGGGATATTTCCCCCCAAAAATTAAAATTCTGTCATCATTTACTCACCCTCAAGTTGTTCCAAACCTGTATGAATTTCTTTCTTCTGCTGAACACAAAACGTATTTTGATATTTTGAAGAATGTTGGTAACCAAACAGCCCCAAACAGCCCCAATGACTTCCATAGTATGAACAAAAATAAATAAATACTGTGGGAGTCAATGGGCTCATCAATTAAGAAAAGTTTCTTCTTGGTTATGAGAACGTTAAGAACATTCCATTCTATCATTTTGAAAACATTCCGAGAATGTTCCCTGTTAGCTGATCCTTCTAATATTTGACTTTCTGAGAATAATGGTCAAAAAAGTTTTCTCCTCAGATTTAGTTCATCCATTATACATAATATTCCAAACATTTGGTTTTAAGAACATTTTCTATTAACATCAGGTCACACTTTAATTTAGGGTCCAATTCTCACTAGTAACTAACTATTAACTACAATTTTTAGCCTCAATAAACTCCTAATTACTGCTTATTAATATTTAGTAAGGTAGTTGTTAAGTTTAGGTATTAGCTAATAAGTAATAGTGAGAATAATATGTGCTTTGTAAGTACTAATAAACAGCAAATATCATAGTAATATGCATGCTAATAAGCAACTAGTTAATAGTGAGAATTGGATCCTAAACTAAAGTGTTACTCCAAACATTATAGGAACATTCATCAAAGAGGACTAATATCATATGGATTTTCCATGAACATTATTGTCACACTGTTTTCTGCTAACATTACAAGAACATTCAGCAAATATTAATAACATCATAAGGACGTTCCAAGAACATTGTTCTAAGAACGTTTTGTCTCAAAATTATGAGAACATTCATCAAGTACAAATAACATCATAAGGATGTTCCAAGAACATCATTCTAAATACATTTCCTCTAAAATTATAAGAACATATATCATATATTATAACACTGTTCCAGAAACATTATTTTAAGAATGTTTTGTCCTAACATTTACATAACCTAACTAGTAAGTTATGGGAATGTTCCCTGTTAGCTAGGATATTCCAAGTTTCTATTCCAAGGAACTTGGCAAAGTTGACCTGGTGCGATGCGTCGCTGGATCATTTTGAATTCAGAAGAATTCTGAGCTTTGGTGAAAGGGAAGATTATCAGTGAATAAGGACTTACATACAGGTTGGGATGGCATGAGAGCGAGTAAATGCTAACAAAATTCTAATTTTTCGTCTATTTTAACTATTCCTTTAATGTTTTCCAGCTCAAAAAAATAAGCGACTTGAGGCAGAATGGAAAGCCAGTGGTAAGATCTTAGTCTGTACATAGAACACAAAAGTCTTTTGTAAACTGATAACTGCATGCATGCTGTGATCCCCTCATTGGACACTCTCATCCCCTCAATACAGTACACCACACAAGCAAATCCTGTCTTGAAGAGACAGTAGCTTGTCTTGGGGAAGAAGCCTGTAACAGACGGATGGTGCCATTTGTCCAGGAGTGCAACGCATACCAATGCAACCCCAGCCAGTGCAGACAGGCAATGAGGCAGTTCTACTCGGCTCTTCCTCACAATGTGGCTGAGAGACTGGTGTTCTGTGACTGTGACGGAGAAGACCACGAATGCCAGGAGATGAAGGCCTCTCTACACTCTGGATCCTGTGTGAACGACCAGTCGCAGACACCCTGGACCTGCCTGGAGGCGCTGGACAGCTGCTCTGAGGATGCATTGTGCAGGTTAGCCCTGAACATTGATGGCAAAGCATTAACAACATGATTTACTCTAGGACATGTTAGTAGAACAGCATTTCTATCAACAAATTATAGCGCTTCTCCCCAAACTAATTTTTACTATTTGACAAGTCATATTTTGGGATGCCCAGTTATTTCGATAGTCCACTTTAAACATTCTACTAACTTTAAGTAACTTTGCAACTACATGTCAACTAGCAGTCATTAGAGTATCAGTAGACTATCTGCTTAATATCTGCTGACAGTTTATTTTGATGCTCCTCAACAGACATTCTACTGACTATAAGTAACTTTGCAAATACATGTCAACTTATTCTACTAACCCGAACAGTCTACTAATACTCTAATGAGAGTTAGTTGACATGTAGTTTCAAAGTTACTTATAGTTAGTAGAATGTCTAAAAGAAAGAAAGAAAGAAACAATTTCTCACCAATCCAAGTTAAGCTAAGAGGTGAGTATTTTGCAGTATTCCAACAGTTCAATAGTTGTAGAGTAGAAATTCAACATGAAGTGTTCCAAACCATAACAAGGCACCAGTCCAGCGAAAAAGGAAATCATCAACAACAGTGTATAACACAAGTTCAAATCATAGTCCAGATGAAGTGTCCTTAATGATTGATGAATGAGGCCAAAAGAGAACCCTCTGAACAAATATGCAAAACACATAACAAAATACACAATTCAAATTCAAAGATATTTCAATAAAATAAGAAAAATTTGGACATCTTCATCCTGTTCAAAAGTTTTCACCCCTGACTCTTAATGCATCATGTTTTCTTCTGGGGGTCAGTGAATGTTTGAGCCTTTTTTAATAGTTGTGTTTGAGTCCCTCAGTTGTCCTCAGTGTGAAAAGATGGATCTCAAAATCACACAGTCACTGTTGGAAAAGGTTCAAATATACAAAAGATGCTGGAAAACTGAAGAATCTGCAATTTTTCTGAAGAACAGAGCTCAGTTTAACTGCTCAGAACAAACAAGGGACTCCTGAACAACCATCACAAAACAAACAAACAGTCGTAGATCATCCAGGTAACCACACACAGTATTAAGAATCAATGGCTCACATACTTTTGAACGGGGTCATTTTAATAAATTCAGCTATTTTTTTTTTTTTGTCTTTTTTTTTTTGTCTTGTGGACTATATGTAAACATCTTTTATGTAAAATATCTTACTTAGGAAAGTACTAAATAAAATATATTTAAAAAAACATGCATTTTGTATGATCACTTATTTTGTTTTCTTATTTTCTTATTTACATTTTCACAGATTCTGCAAGTGGTTCCCATGTTTATTCATGCAACTGTACTACTTACATTGAGCTGTAGAACCATAGTTCAACATCCTTCATAATAGGGTTTCATGCATCAAGCTGAGTTGAGCAAACACTCAAAGGCTGCGTCTGAAATTGCATACTCTCTGACTAGATACTTATTTTGGTCCCACTTTATATCAGGTGTCCTTAACTACTGTGTACTTACCTCAAAAAAATAAGTACAATGTGCTTATTGTGTTCATTGTACACTTTTGCTGCTATTGAGGGGGATACGGGTAAAGTTAGGACAGGTTTGGTGGTATGGGTAGGTTTAAGGGTAGGGGTAAGGTGTAAGGGATGGGTCAACAGTGTAATTATAAATGTAATTACAGAAATTAATTACAGATGTAATTACATGCAGGTGTTTTTAAAATGTAAGTACAATGTAAAAACATGTATGTACACAATAAGTGCATTGTATCAAATGACTACTTTAAATGTAAGTACATAGTAGTTAAGGCCATCTAATATAAAGTGGGACCCTTATTTTAAATAAATAATAACCTGTACTTCGTGGCCACTAAAAAAGTATGTTCTATAAAGTATGAATTTGTACAGTATGAATTAAATCTGGCGTAGTAGATTCGCCATGTTGTCATTATCATGTGACTTACCAGCCTCAGTTGCATCGCTTCACCTCCATTCATAAATCCTCTCCCTTGGCCTCATGGGATAGTAAAGTGTCCATCGTATGCACAATTCAGAAACTCGCCACGAGTAGTAGGTCATCCAGGGACTTTTCGCCTACTCTTTTATAAGTACTGTGAATTTAGATATCTTGCTCTTCCTCATCTACTTAAGCATCTTAGGAAGTTTCCTTTAGCACTGTCAGCTTTGGATTTCATTGCTGCATTGGAATGATATCTATTGTAAAAAAGATTGAATTGAATTGAGTAAGTCACCCAGAAAAGTATTGTAAAGTAAAATGATTCTCCACACACAGTAGAGTCCAATGTGGCCGCTGGCCAGTAAGTGTGAGATGAAACGAGTGCAGAAATCAAAAGACACTTATCTCTATTGCTGGATTCATGCTGCTTGCATTGCCTTAAATTGTTGAAAAAATGCCGTATCCCATTCATCTTTGATTGATTCATGTCACATTTGTGTAAATCATTGTTTCCTTGCTGAAAAGACTAATGTGAGTTTACATTCTGGCCTTAGCCATAAACATACAAAATATAGGCAAAATGTGACCATGAAGGTCGACTCCTAAACAAAACCCTTACGGGTGGGTGAGCAAATCATACGAAAACCTACAAAGGAGACGGTACGAGTTCATACAGATCTGCCACAAATGTGCCAAACTGTGAAATACTCACAGATTAAGAGTTGCGTTGCTGTAGATGTGCTGCATAGCCAGATGATGAAGCTGGTTGACAAGCATGGTGTTTCCGGTTGACTGGAGAACTTTTAGGAAAGCTGGGTGCACTCATGGTTGACGATGCTGATTAAAACCAACTCTTTGCTCTTCACAGGCAGATATTTAACAGGTACCTGTCCAAATGTTTTGAGGCAGAGGACTCTGCATATGATTTGACGAGTGACTGGCTAAATCTTCTAAACCCTGACAACTTTCTTGGGGAAGACCTTCAATGCAGGGTGGCATTTGTGGAAACTATGGGTTCAGTACTTCATCACCCCTGTACTTGTGATGGATTACATCACCATGACCAATATAAGTGCAATGAGCTGAAACAGATTTTCCAAGACAAGTCCCTCTTCAGTAAGTACTTTGGCTAGTTTAACCATATTCCACTTTAAGTATTGCTGGCACAGTCTCATTGTGATTGATGTATTCTGATTTTACCATTCAAATCATAGAGCTCTCAAGAACCAAAGGAAATTTCCGACATGGAGAATCCCATGAATCAAACATTGGGCGACAACCAACCAATACACCAAATGCTGATCTGCAGTGGTTAGGTGGTGAAACTGTCCGACGTGGACAATCCGATGATTCAAGCAATGGGCAACAACAAACCAATGAATCAAGGTTTAAGCAGCAGTGGCTGAGTGGTGAGTTGATTCACTTAAAAAGTGGGATTTTGCCTTAAAAATGCACTTTTCCTTTTACATTACCTTATTGTTGGTGTAAATAAACATATTGTTTTTGTTTACCAGATCAACTGTTGTACCTACTGATCTATATCTCTGCATTAATGGTGGTGGTGTTATTCATTGTCAGCCTTGTTTTGCTCAGACTGAGGTAAGTTGTCATTAGTTTAATGCATTATAATGCACACCAAATAATGTAGAGCAGAATTTTTTACTTAATCTTCACTTAATTATATAAGAATTACGGTCACACTTTAGATTAGGTCCAATTCTCACTCTTAAAGGATTAGTTCACTTTCAAATGAAAATTACTCCAAGCTTTAGTCACTCTCAAGCCATCCTAGGTGTATATGACTTTCTTATTTCTGACGAAGACAATCGGAGAAATATTAATAAATATCCTGACGCATCCAAGCTTTATAATGGCAGTGAACGGGATCAATGAGTATGAGCTGAAGCATACTCCACACGGCTCCAGGGGGTTAATAAAGTCCTTCTGAAGCGGACTTCAAGCGGAAATATGTAGCTTCTGCCAGACCGCCTTCCATATTCAACTTATGGAAAAAATAGAACTGGCGTTGCATCAGTTCCGTAAGTTGAATAGGGAAGGCGTAGGACATACATCATAAGCTTTTTGAAAAATATGGAAGGCGGTCTGGCGGAAGCTACATATTTTACTTCATAACTTGTTAAATATGGATATTTTTTTACACAGTCACTTCGCTTCAGAAGGCCTTTATTAACCCCTTGGAGCCATGTGGAGTACATTTATGATGGATGGATGTGGATGGAGACACTTTCTTCAGCTCATACTCATTTGGTAGCTCATCACTGCCATTATAAAGCTCAGATGCATCAGGATATTTATAAATATTTCTCCATTTGTCTTCGTCAGAAACAAGAAAGTCATATACACCTAGGATGGCTTGAGGGTGAGTAAAGCTTGGGCTAATTTTCATTTAACTAATCCTTTAACTAGCTATTAACTACGACTTTTGCCTCAGTAAACTCCTAATTACTGCTTATTAATAGTTAGTAAGGTAGTTGTTAAGTTTAGGTATTGGGTAGGATTATGGGATGTAGAATATGGTCATGCAGAATAAGGCATTAATATATGCTAATATAATAAGTACTAATAAACAGCCAATATCCTAGTAATATGCATGCTAATAAGCAACTAGTTATAGCGAGAATTGGACCCTAAACTAAAGTGTTACCACAATTACTAATGATTGTTTTTGCATTTCTTTTAAGGAGAATACACCAAACTGCTGAAAAACCAACTTTTGAGGCCCATCAATCAAAATCTCTAATGTTGTCTTCTGTTATTATTTGAGTAGTTTTATAAAATTCTGGTTTCTTTAAGGGGCAGTTATATTCCTGATACTTTGCACATTGTAGTTATATATTAATATTTCATTGTGAATTGTAATGAAAAAGAGGGGAAGAACTTGATTTTACCTACAGGGAATTGAAAGGATTGTGAAAAGTGGCAGATTCCCTTTTTGGGAACTGTGATTGTGATGGAGACTGATGGTCGAGTTAACCAGAGCATCCCAAAGGTGACATTTCTTTTTCAATATTTGCAATTATAGTCGTAACCTTTATTACATTAAAGGGGTTAAAACACGTTTGTTTTTGCGAATGTGACTCTCCATAGGCGTAATGTTTTTATACTGTACAAACTGTATTTTCTATCGCCCTACACCAACCCTACCCCTAAACCTACCCATCACAGGAAACTGTGCACATTTTTACTTTCTCAAAAAATCTCATTCTGTATGATTTATAAGCTTTTTGAAAAATGGGGACATGGGGTAATGTCCTCATAAGTCACCCTCTCCTTGTAATACCTATGTCATACCCATGTCATTATACAAATTTGTGTCCTGATATGTCACAAAAACGCACACACACACACACACACACACACACACACACACACACACACAAACACACACACATATTGTAATTTTCATACCTGAAACAATTCTCCTCACTGAAAAAGAAACCAAGCCAATAAACCAATAGATGAGTTGGGTTTTGTGTAGTTCAGTATTGCACAATATTGTTCAATGCAGCTATTTTTTTGTAATGTGCTACTCTGGTTTTGTTTCAGGGCATAAACTATAAATAAAGTGTTAATGAGCAACATTCAGAGTCTCTGATGTCAGTTCACTCATTTAACTTTATTGAGTTATGGAAGATGAATAGCCAGCATGAGGAAAGCCTCTGATAAGAGGTCATATATGTTCTTGTCTTCTTCAGCCCATCTGATATTCATCAGGGAACATCAGTCTGTCCTGTCTCCATTCCTGCCGACACTCAACACCTCCATCCAGATGTTTTTAAGTCTAATGATGTGTTTCCTGAACCCCAGTGTCAGGACCACACTAAATCACCATTAGAAACTTCACCACAGACATTAATGAGACGTTTCACCAAAGTCGGTGTCTTACCCCTTAAACTTTTATCACAGAGGCTTTAACAGTGTTGAAGATGAACATGCTTTTTCATAAACTCACTTATATTGATGTATATTTAACAATATGTAGATTGCATTTATTATACTTAGTATTTTATTACAAAAACACATTGTGTATATTTCATTGGACATTCTTTTGTAACATTTTACCTCAAGCCTGTATGCTTTATAAAAATTCTTGGTAACACTATATTTTAGGGTCTTTTAACTAGTTGCTTATTAGCATGTACTTATAAAGTACTTATAAAGCACAAATTAATGCCTTATTCTGCATGACCATATTCTACATTCTTAATCCTACCCAATACCTAAACTTAACAACTACCTTACTATTAATAAGCAGTAATTAGGAGTTTATTGAGGGAAAAGTCATAGTTAATAGTTTATATGTGTTCCCTATACTAAAGTGTAACCAAATTTTCTTATAATATACTGTAATGAATTATATTTTTCATAATAGAGTTTTAATCTTAATGGTTAATCTTAGAGTATCTATTCATGGTTACACCTTTTAAGAGAATAATGCAGTATAACATAACATAAGGTATAGCCGAAAATAACAATGGTATTCACAAGAACAAAAATACATTATGATGCATATCTTTTGAAAAGCAGTATGCAGGCGGCAAGTAAACTCGTACCGTTCCACATTATATCGTTGTTTCTGTCCGATTAACTCTGTGTGCCTAAAACTAAATTGCACCTCAGGGATTAATAAAGTATTGTAAATGCTTGAAGTAATCAGCCACACTTGGGCAGAAAATTAAGAAGAGGACAGGTGTGAAACAAAAAAGACAGCGAGAACAGCAAGAACGCAGAAGAAAATAAATGAAATCTACACATCATTTTGCTATGTCAATCTAATAGTGCATTTTCTATAATAGGGTTGGCCCTGCTTTCACTTGTTAAATCACCTGGGATCGAGTTGTGGCAGTGTGCTGTAATAAACAGCTGCGTCCATCTGTTTGCTTTTGCTCGTATACACTTGAGATTGAAAAGGGCTGAATATCTATTACCTTCTCAAATATAGGCAATATACATGCAAACAGAGTGCTGGTTTAACACTCGCCCAAAACAATTAGAGCACTTGATAAACATTGCAAAGAGAGAAGGGTAAATTATAGACCACGACACATCAAGTCAAACATGTTTACATCCCACCTGTATTTAAACTAGATCTGAAGAAATATAGAGATGGAAGCTGTCAGTCAAAAGTAGGTAGACTAGTTTATTCATCAAATTATCTAACATATATACATGCAACCTTTACTAACAAGAAACGATAGCTTCCAAACATGTCCGATTTAGACAACTATAATAAGGCAGGTTAAAAAAGATATTGGTAAAGATATGTGATGTTAGTACAAAGACAGCAAAAAAAAGAACATTGTCATAGATATTAAATCAGACATTGTTAATGCTCAAATGATTTGCCCTACATTTATAAAATGGCTTTTATAGTTCCAGCTTGCAGTATTTGAAGTGCAGATATACACACACATATGGCTGCACATACTACATTAATGCGATTTAAAGCAGCATATGCAATCAAGCTACTTGATGGAAGAATTCATTGTTTTAGTTATTAATATTAATAAACCTACAGATTGAATACTTGTGTCTTTTATCATATTGCTGTAGATGTTTTTCTAATACTGTGAACATGACAGTATATGATGGGAAAGATAATAAGCAAACTCTTACTGCTTTCGACCTGCGGTGACCTCTGCCAATCTGCACTCTCTCTCTCTCTCTCTGCAGTATAATTGTATTGAGCAGGATATGAATCAGTGAAGGAAAAAATGAATTACTCTCACATGTAGGGGGTAATGAGCCGCATGTCATCTATAAATGGAGGAATTTTTCTTGTGTATTTACTTGTAGTGTTTTCTTATTGACAGAAAAGGCATAGGCTCATTTCTTTGGTGTAAATGCCCACGCACAAAAAATAGATATTATAGATATTATTAAGTCTGAAACCACTTGTGAAATGTATTAATTTTATTACTATTTAGTTTGAGTGAAATATGGAACTGAAAAATGCACATAAATTGCAGTATCCCTGCTAACAAAAATATATTGTATGAATATATTTGTATGAATGTTTTGCTAATGTTTCCATTAAGTTATGAAAATGTTATTTTCTGAATATATCCTGAATGTTCAAAATGTCCAGTTTTTTAAAATGTTTAAAAAACATTTTTTTTCTTGGTTATGTGAACATTAAGGGAACATTCCATTTTATAAAATACTTAATGGGAAAGTTACTTTTGAATGTTCACTGAACGTTCTAAATTAAGTAGTAGTAACATTAATGTTAGATGAAAGTTCAACTAAAACGTTCCAGAAAAAAAAAAAAAAAAAAAACATTCCATGAGCCATGTATAAATAATGATTTGTACGAATATTATTGAAGACCAGATAACTTTGGACGAACATTCTGCTATCGTTGCTGGAAGAATGTTTGTTTATAACTTTGAGAGAACCTAGATAGAACGTTATCAAAAGTTCTGACAACGTTCCCTCATTTTTAATAACATAAATAGAGCAGAATCTCAAATATTTGTTCTTCATTTCATATTGTTTCTATGTTTTTTAAAATGTTTGTTGTTGTTTAATTAGAATGAAAAGGCTAGATGTTTTTAGCAGCTTGGCTGACCTTCGAGTTAGTCGTTCGATTTAAGGCTCGGCAGATGAATTCTCCTGCTTCCATCACTTTCAACAGGTCCACCCCCTGCATCAGAAACACAAACAACTTAACTGAGCTGCACCAATCACAATAGGCACCAGGGGGCGCAATAGCAAAAGAAACTCAAAGTCAGAGGTTAGCGTTGCTGAGATGTTATCTGTGCAAGGATTAAAAAGAGGAGGTAGTTAAAGTGTGTGGATAAAAAAAAATGTGTGAGAAACTGTAGAACATAATTACTGCCACCAGAATATCAGGTATATCAGGACTGTTATCCACAATTTTACCAAATAATGCCCTCCAGACACACTCTCACACACCCATGTAAATGTTGTGTATATACTATAACAAAACCAATTTTCCACATTTTGTTCAATTGTTCTTGAGACAGCAGGGAAAACTGAGTAATGGAAAAACTGGGAGTGTAGTCGAAGTGTATGAATAAACATATAGTGTGGCCTCAGAAAGTGTTTGGACACAAAATCCAAACATAAAAATGTGTGCATGTCTTTGCGTGATGTAACAAAATATCAGACCAGAATTGGCATTTATTTTAAATAGCAAAATGTCTCACGAAAAGATAATCAGGGTTGAAATGATACGATAGACATGCTGCCCAAAATGATGCCAAAAAGTAACAGGACACTTTCTGATTGTAGAAATGTGTAGAACTTAATAAACGTGCTGAACTCCACCTGTGGTTTCTCTGCTTGCACACACCCACTGACTTCATATATCTGCCTAACTCATACATCCACAAAAATAAATAAATAAATAAATAAATAAAAATCACCATTGCAAAAATAGTTCAGAAAAGCGAAGTTGAGAAAAGCTTGTGCAGCATTTGACCACCATTTGTTTGAATCCAGTTTGATGCCAGCACTTTATTCGATATTCTGCATCTAATGACATTCGTGACTTAATGGGTACTTCACCACTGGTAAAATGGGCTTTCAATAAACCCTGCCTTACAGTTGAAAGGTGAAATTGAAATCGGTGCTACTTGACTAGATAAAACAGAGAAAAAGGCTGTTGTCTTCCCTTTTGCCCAATATGTAGGAAAACTTCAACACCCATAATGCACTGGGCATGTTGTCGTTCAAGGCCGGCTATAGAGATATGCTTACCAGAGTCAGATACTGCTGTGCTTTAGTAGGAAATACTTCTTAGCAAACTTTTAGTCATAATGGTGTCGACTTGTATTGTTCCCGGGTGAAAGAATTCAAAGAGTAAATGTTTAGTGGAGTGAGTTACTTTCGGTTTCAGTGAAGGATTCAGCACGTTATACTGTAGGCAGTGGATAAAGGCTGCAAAGAATCACAAATACGGAGAGAACGGCAGAACGGACTATCTGAAAAACCTCTGTGTTTGTAGTCAATTTCAAACTGGATGACTATGAACACAGTTTTATATGGAAGCTTGTTTCTGCCACTAACTAAAAAATGAAAAGGTAATTGTTACTTTTTATCTCGCAATTTTTTTCTCAGAATTGTGTGATATAAACTCGCAATTGCAAGAAAAAAGTCAGAATTGTGAGATTTAAACTAGCAATTTGAGATATGTAAATTCTCAATTGCGAGAAAAAAGTCAGAATTATGAGATATAAACTCACAATTGCGAGAAAAAGCCAGAATTGCGAGATATAAACTCGCTATTGCGAGAAAAAAGTCAGCATTGTGAGATAAAAAGTCTCAATTACCTTTTTTATTTTTTAATTAGTGGCAGAAACAATCTTCTGATTTTTTTCTCGCAATTGCGATATTATATCTTGCAATTCTGACTTTTTTTCTCGCAATTGTGGGTTCATATCACACAATCCTGACTTTTTTCTCGCAAATATCTCAAAATAAAAAGTCACAATTATCTTTTTTTTTTTTTTTTCGTGAAAGAAACAAGCTTCCATAGTTTTAGACCAAATGGAGGGGAAAAACTGAAAGAAACTGTCATTCCATGAGTTCCGCTGAAGCGAAACACCATCGCTTACAGGTAAGAAAACTGTTGCCATAGTGTTTCATTTTTACCATAATGCTGTTTAAAGGGTAGACATATTATGATACAATTTTTAGAGATAAACCTACACTTACAATAACTGTTCTGTTAACAACAGCTCTGTCGATCTGACTGTCCGTGGCGGGGTTACAAACATGCAGAAGTATAATCTGTAGTTTTCATGAAAGCTCTGGAGCTGTCCAATTTGCCAATTTCACAACCCAGATAACATGGAGAAAAAGTAAACATTGTTCATTTACATATACTAGGCTACCAACATTCTAATAATACAAAGAGGGTTGAAAATTGGCGATGTTACAATTTAAGTGTCCAAAAGTGCTGTTGTATATTAACATAACTTTCTTGATGATTAATATAGAAAACCAAGACTTACGGTTTCAATTCCAAGACCATGTAGCATATATAAAACATCCTCTGTAGAAACATTGCCAGACGCTCCCTTGGCATACGGGCATCCTCCGAGGCCTGCGACCGAGGAGTCGACCACAGAAACCCCCATCTGCCAAACACAAATGAAGGCCGGTTAAAACCAACCTATGAAACCTAAGGGTTGTAAAACCTGAGAACAATAGCGTCCATTATCTCAAGGTATTTACTTTACTCTGTTTCCTGGAGATTGGCATATATAGAACATCTGGTACATTATGGAGCACCTGTACCTTCTGTTGGACTGCATTTTTCTTGGAAGTCCCATTTAACCAGAAATTATTTGAACCGGATACGATGCTATGGTAATTCTACCCTGAGTATTAATCACATATTAAAGAAAACATGAGGGTAAATGAGGAGATTTATTTTAATGTAATAAATATGTTCTTTCAAGGTCAAATGTTAGCACAAAATGGGAAATAACAATCGTAAATGACCTCTGGTGGGACAGCACTCCCTTTTCCAAAACCAGATTTGCTAATGTGAAAGATACTTGGTTTTGGCAAACGGGAGAAGCGTTTGAACCCAAGGCAACGTAATAATTCAATGTTAATCACGCAGAGGCACTATGGTTTAACCTTGAGTACAATGCCTCAGTCTTCAGTGGTCCTGAATAAATACAGCTAACACATATGAAAAAATAATCACCTGTAAATGCACCTACTGTCTCCATGAACTTGCACTGCAGCACAATGTTCATAATCAGAGTAATTGTGGATTTTCAACGGGGTGTGGAAAAAAAGGCTTTTTTCTACAGTGGACCACAAGTGTCTGGCCTCCATATGAGAATTAATGATGCGTTCTGGGCCAGTTTTGCACGTCTGCGCTTTTGTCGGAGCGCTAAACCAAACACCCAGAAGATGTTGCTAAGCAAAGGATTACACATAAGCCTACTACTAAACTCCAATGAACTTCAATGAACTCTTTCAAGCTGCTGATATGATTCAGTTTATGAAACATGAGTTGTAGTCCTCCTTAAAAGAACCAAACTGGGCTCAGATCACATTTGGGTTCAGTCCATTGTGTTTTGTGCTTTCACTGTTGTTGCTTTTATTAGTTCAACCTCTGTTACATTAAATATTTGAGTACAATTAGGGTTGTTACATTTTTGGTTCAAGGCAATGACAAACTAAGAAGTCTGATTATGTTAACATACATACTGTATATACACAGCGATATTTGCCAGGTGATAGGGATGTTTTCTGAGTGCTATTCTATACTGAACAATAAAAAATAATAAGCACCAGCACATGTCTCTGTGTTCAATTAAACATATATAACTGATATTCATCATTCAATTCAATAAAACATGTTAAGGCCTATACATATTGTGAAAATTTATATATTAGAAAATGAACACACTACACTTTGATATGACAATATTTATATTTAGAGCAGGGATGGGCAACTTTGGTCTTGGAGAGCCGTTGTCCTGCAGAGTTTAGTTCCAGCCCTGATAAATACTCATCTGCCTGTAGCCTTTTAGTAATCCTGAAGACTTTGATTACCTCTTCAGGTGTTTGATTAGAATTGGAGCTAAACTTGCAGAATAATGGCCATCCATGACTGAAGTTGCCCATCCTAAACTAATTATGTCATTATAATTTCTGTCTTAGTTTCGTTCACACAACATTGAGATAAAAGCTGTAATTAGTGCTGAATATGTCGACCTTTCTGTATGAATATCTTCATAGAAAGAAAATAAGGTGATCTCTGTGTGTCATCATTACCTTTGTATAATAACCTGTAACAGCCGCAATTATTTGGAATCACATAAATGTGGAAATAATATTTTCTTGGAAAAAACGTGTCACTGTAAAACCGAACAGTGAAATTAATTAAATGAAATGAGTTTGTTTCACTCAAATAATAATGAAAGTTCATTGTACTTAATAGAAAAAAAGTTGTGTGATTCGACACACTGATTCATAACGCTCCGAAGCTTCCTGAAGCAGTGTTTTGAAATCGGCCATCACTATGTAAGTCATTATTTTGTTTTTTTTTTGGCGCACCAAAAATATTCTCGTCGCTTTATAATATTAAAATTGAACGACTGTACTCACATGAACTGATTTAAATATGTTTTTAGTACATTAATGGATCTTGAGAGAGGAAATGTCATTGCTGGCTATGAAGGCCTCACTGAGCCATCGGATTTCAACAACAATATCTCAATTTGTGTTCCGAAGATTAACGAAGGTCTTACGGGTGTGGAACGGCATGAGGGTGAGTAATAAATGACAGAATTTTCATTTTTGGGTGAACTAACCCTTTAAGTGTTTTTTTTGTGTGTGTGTGTGTGTGTGTGTGTGTGTGTGTGTGTGTGTGTGTTTGCACAAGATTAACATAGGGACACATACGTTAGTGTTTAATGTTGTGTATGTTGGGATGTTATGTCTCATTGTTAATATGTAGGTCTTAATATGTAACTTTCAAAGACACAAAACATACATTTTTTGTACGTTTAGAAAGGTGCTAAACCGTACAATATTGACGTAATTATAGCACTAAAACGTAAAAATACTTAAGTTTTTACAGCGAAAAAATGTAAAATATTTACGAATCTTTCATGTCATAAAGATAACGTTATATGTATAATTTCCATTTTATCGTTTTGTAGATAAATGTAAGATCCCTAAACCCCATCCTGAACCTAAACGTACCCATTTTATACAGAATGTTAAAAGAATAAAACATAATGGACAGAAATGTTTAGGAAAATGACAATTTTAGTAAAAATATAACATTAAAACGATATTTTGACCCGCTAATCCTAAACCTACCCATAACCATTTCTTAAAACTCCGTACTGTCATAAATAAAAGAATAACAGACAAGCAAGCGTAATCACAATAATTTATTTATTGCGAAAATGTCAAAAGTGGTACCAAAAGTAGTTCAAATGATGATGAGTTGCAGTCGCAGTCCTCTCTGGTGGTAATAGTTTTTTATAGGGCACAGAGCAGAATTTAACTTATTAATCCATGAAAATATGATGAATCCGGCTTCTCTCCGTGAAGGCGCGCACTCATTTCAAATGTCAATCCACTGAAACACGGCATGTCGCAATCTGTGACGAAGCAGGTGAGAACCAATGAGCGTTTGATATCAGTGCCGTAAACCATGTCGTAACACTTCTCGAGGGTGGCGCTACTTTCAAATTTGAATCATAACGAGCGCGAGCTTTGACTGTGCCGGTCGCTGTTGCTGAGAAATAAGATAAAGATCGCCAGATAAAGGGCTGAATCTGTTCCTTACAAACATATGGATTCTAAAGATATGGAGTACAGCAAACAAATAAAATTGATGTGATTTGTGAATTTTTGTTTATGTGCTTTCTTTGGTGTATCTTATGGTTGTATTGTCAGTCGCTGCAGGAGAAAACGCCTTCTGTGTCGCACAGCAAACAAACTAAATATTACAAAATGGTTAAACAATTACAGAAATTGTATTCATAAGGTTTCAGAGTGTAGCCTTGTTTAACATTATGTAATCCTCCGAAATGAGTTGGCAGCACAAATCATGAGTAGATGTTATTTTCATATTAAGTAGATGAGTAAACTGCTTTCAATAAATTCGACTAAAACATGTATTGATATGACAATTGAATACAACAGATTTAAAACATTAATGCCACGATTTTAATATTAATACATGGGAATTCATATGTATTCACACTTTACATTACATGATTTACATTTTATTGCTGTTAATGCTTAAGTATTTTTACGTTTTAGTGCTATAAATAAATGTATGAAAACGTAAGTAAATGTACGTGTGGTAGAACGTCTCGGTTACAAAGGTAACCCTCGTTCCCTGAAGGAGGGAACGGAGACGTACGTCGGACAGACCGACGAATAGGAATCTCGCTAGAGAGGCCAATCTACTTCGAGTGTAACTACAACGAGCCAATGCACATTGGCATGCAATCATATGCATCAGCTGCTCGCCTCGCAGCGCGGGTATATAACGAGCAGCAGGTGCGTTGCATCTTCAGGTTTTCGCTGAGGAGCCGAACCGGATAGGCGGCAGCATCAGCGGGGTACAGCGACTGTGGCGATGGGACGTACGTCTCCGTTCCCTCCTTCAGGGAACGAGGGTTACCTTTGTAACCGAGACGTTCCCATTCAGTCGGTCACGTTCGACGTACGTCGGACAGACCGACGAATAGGAATCCCTACCAAAGCGCCACAGGGGCTGCCCTCTTCCAGCGCTCTGTTGTAAGCCACCTGAACCCCCTTGCCTACGGACGGTGGGACAGGGCTAACACAGAGAGTGTCAATCACTGCTGTTCCCCAAAACCCATTCAGTGAGACTATTGGATAACGCTGGGAAAGCGTACCCTTCCGCTGGGAAAGGAACGCTGCGGAAGCCACATCCTTCCCGAAGGAGTTAAGTGGAGAAGTACATATGGACTAACCCGTAGGCTGTACTACATATGGAAGAACTGGGGTGACTCCAACTCGATGAGAGGTGGGTTCTCCCAGAGGGAAAGACACGGGCTTCGTTTAGGAGCAACCGTGGAACTAGACATATGGGATCCCAGTAGGGTCACACATATGGTACCCAGCCTAAACCCGGTTCTCAAGGATACAACGGAGTATAGGCCTAGCGCCAGACGTTCCGCCACGTCGGCTGCCGAAGGGAGATCGGAGGACTCAACAGGGTCTGCCTTGTAGGGACTCTCTGGAGAAAAAAGCGCATGTAAGCGCAGCAAGCCGACACTAAGCCGGGGCCTCTCCGTGCCTCTGACCTGAGGTGAGAACACGGGAGGAGACCGGCTCGACACGAAGGCTATAGAATCTAGCGAACGTGTTAGGTGTCGCCCAGCCCGCAGCTCTACACATGTCTGTAGCGAGGCGCCACGAGCCAGCGCCCAGGAAGATGCGACGCCTCTCGTGGAGTGCGCATGCAACCTGAGCGGGCAGGGCACGCCCTGAGCTTGGTAAGCCAGGGCGATGGCATCCACTATCCAGTGGGCCATCCTCTGCTTGGAGACAGCCTTTCCCTTCTGCTGGCCTCCGTAACAGACAAGAGCTGGTCTGAGGTCCTGAAGCTTTGAGTTCTGTCTATGTACAGTCGCAAAGCACGAACTGGACAGAGCAAAGCCAGGGCTGGGTCTGCCTCCTCCGAGGGCAGCGCTTGCAGGCTCACTACCTGGTCCCTGAAGGGAGTGGTAGGAACCTTGGGCACAAGCCAGGCCGGGGTCTCAGTACCACATGGCCGTCACCCGGCCCGAACTCCAGGCACGATTCGTCGACCGAAAAAGACTGCAGGTCCCCTACCCTCTTGATGGAGGCCAATGCAACCAGCAGCAAAGTCTTCATAGACAGAATCTTTAAGTCTGCTGATTGCAAGGGCTCAAAGGGAGCAATCTGAAGTGCTCTCAGCACCAGAGCAAGGTCCCAAGAGGGTATGGAGGGAGGACGAGGAGGATTTAACCGCCTCGCCCCCCTAAGGAACCTGACGACCAGGTCGTGCTGACCAACAGATTTGCCATCTATGTGGTCATGATATGCGGAGATAGCAGCAGTATGGACTTTGAGGGTGGAGGGGGACAGCCTACGCTCCAACCCCTGCTGCAAGAAGGAAAGCACGACACCGATCGAGCATCTTCGGGGGTCCTCTCGACGAGAAGAACACCACTCGACGAACAGGTTCCACTTCAAGGCGTAAGCCCGTCTCGTAGACGGAGCACGTGCCGAAGCGATGGTGTTAAGTACCTCGGGGGGTAAGTCACCTAGAACCTCCGCGTCCCGTCCAGGGACCAGACATGGAGTTTCCAGAGGTCTGGACGCGGGTGCCAGAGAGTGCCCCGTCTCTGAGAAAGAAGGTCCTTCCTCAGAGGAATGGGCCAGGGAGGGGCTGTCGCGAGGAGTGAGAGTTCTGGGAACCAGGTTCGGTTGGGCCAATAGGGCGCAACTAGCAGAACCTGCTCCTCGTCCTCCCTGACTTTGCACAGGGTCTGTGCAAGTAGGCTCACTGGGGGAAAACGCATATTTGCGAAGGCCCCGGGGCCACCTGAGCGCCAGTGCGTCTGTTCCGAGTGTTCCCCGGACAGGGAGTAAAACAACCGGCAATGGGAGGTTTCTGGTGAGGCAAACAGGTCTACCTGAGCCTCTCCGAACTCTCTCCAAATCAGCTGGACCACCTGGGGGTGGAGTCGCCACTCTCCTGGCCGCGCAGCTCATGATAGCTCGTGGGCCACACGGTTGAGCACACCGGGAATATGAATGGCACGAAGCGACCTCAGATGCTTCTGACTCCAGAGGAGGAGATGGCGGGCGAGTTGCGACATGCGACGGGAGCGTAGACCACCTTGACGGTTGATGTACGCAACGGTCGCAGTGTTGTCCGTCCGGACCAGTACATGCTTGCCCCGTAGCGGCCCTTTGAGGCGGCTCAGGGCAAGGCGTACCGCTAGCAACTCGAGGCAGTTGATGTGCCAATGCAGATGGGGGCCCGTCCAACCCCTGACACTGCATGCCCGTTGTACGTGGCACCCCAGCCTGTGGCAGAGGCATCCGTGAATACCACAGCATGCCGGGACACCTGCTCTAGGGGTACTCCAGCCCGAAGAAACAAGGGGTCCGACCACGGGCTGAAGGTTTGGCGGCACTCCTGAGTGATTGCCACCCGGAACGTGCCGCGTTGCCACGCCCATCTCGGGATCCGGCCGTGGAGCCAGTGTTGAAGCGGTCTCATATGAAGCAGACCGAGCGGGGTTACTGCCGCTGCGGCTGCCATATGCCCCAGGAGCCTCTGAAAAAATTTCAGTGGAACCGCTGTCCTGCCGTTGAACGTATTCAGGCAGTTCAACACCGACTGAGCACGTTCCTCTGTGAGGCGTGCTATCTGTTCGACCGAATCCAACTCCATACCGAGAAAAGAGATCCTCTGCACCGGGGCGAGTTTGCTCTTTTCCCAGTTGACCTGAAGACCCAACTGGCTGAGGTGTCTGAGCACCAAATCCCTGTGTTTGCACCACTGATCCCGGGACTGTGCCAGAATGAGCCAGTCGTCGAGATAGTTAAGGATGCGAACACCCTGTTCTCTCATGGGAACAAGGGCTCCCTCCACGACCTTCGTGAAGACGCGGGGAGACAGGGCCAGCCCGAAGGGTAAGACTCTGTACTGATATGCTTGACCTTCGAACGCAAAAACGCAGGAATGGCCTGTGTCGCGGAAGAATCGAACATGAAAGTACACGTCCTTCAGGTCGATCGCTGCAAACCAATCCTGGGGACGGATGCACTCGAAAATGCATTTCTGCGTGAGCATTTTGAACGGTAGCTTGTGAAGGCTCCGATTCAAAACTCGCAGATCCAGGATCGGTCGTAACCCACCGCTTTTCTTGGGTACAATGAAGTAGGGACTGTAGAACCCTGACCTCATATCGGCTGGAGGGACCGGCTCTATCGCGTCCTTCGCCAGTAGGACCGCGATCTCCGCACGCAAGACACGGGCATCGACAGCCTTCACTGCAGTGAGGTGGACACCCCTGAACTTGGGGGGACGCCGGGCGAACTGAATCGCATAGCCGAGCCCGATGGTCCGAATGAGCCAGCGAGACGGACTGGGGAGCGCTAACCAGGCTCACAGAGACCGTACAGGCGGGATCAAAGGGACCGCAGGCGTACCCGCAGTGAGGCAGCGAGGTGGAACACAGGGACGCAGCTCGGGAGGCTCTCTCTGCGAGGCGGCCCGAAGCGGGGTCAGAGTGTGCTGTGCAACACCTACCTGGTTCCACGGTTGGGCAGGGGGCGCAGGAGAGGCTTTGCTGCCTTCTCGACTGCACGCCGCTGCCCTCTGGCGAAGGAAGAGGGGGATGAGAGTGGTGAGGCTTTTCTCCTCCCACTGCTCTCCGAGCCCTCTTCAGACCCAGAGATGGAGGAACTGCTCTCTTTTTGAAAATTTGGGTACCGCTGGCTGTTGGACCAGCGGGAGAACAGAAACAAACCCAACCAACAGGATTTACCACCCGGCCCTCCTCCGGGGGGGGGAGAGCAGCCCCACCCGTCTCTGGGTCACCCGTCTCAGGGGTGATTTTTCACTAACCACTTAAACAGTAGCAGAGACGGGAGGTGTCATCTTCCTGCAGCGGACACAGTAGAGCAGACTGGGCCGGAGTTTTTTTTTTATTCTGCAGGGGACGACACCCTTGGCGACGAGCAGACTGAGGGCCCACGAGGAACTCAATGGTTTGTCGGGGGAGGCTCCCCGGTCTGCCACTAACTGAGGAGAACTGCTGGGCTCAGTCCCCGACAGTGTCACCGAAAAGGCCACCTTGTGAGATGGGAGTGTCGAGAAAGCGTTTAGCTTGACGACCTCTTGCACCTCAGCAAGGTAAGCCAGGGGGGCGCTTCTGGACCACTGAGGTGGACATCGTCTGGCCGAAGGCCTGCGCCGTGACTTTGATCACGGTTAGTCAACAAGCGCAGCTCAACCCCGGCTCAGAACTACCCTCATGCATAAAGAGTGCCTTGGCCTCACATGCAGGGTGGGTGTGGTCTGTGAACAGCCACCCCACCCATAAGGGTAGTGAGAGAGTAAAAACTTATGCAGATTTTGGCACTTTTGGCATTCCATATTTATGGCACCAATATAGCTCCATACTGCCAAGTTTTTCATGCACATCCGGAACACCCGGGAAAGCATGGCTGTAAACTCTGAATCTGAGTCAGCATAAGCACACACCATTACAGTGGGCAGCGTCACCCTCATTTCCAGAGCATAACAGCCCTCTCTCCGATGCTGCAATCGACATCTGACCCTCAGCTGGAGCCCTAAATGGAATGCTAGGTTCCCCTATGAAGAGGACCAGCAATCCAATCCAGAAGCTGCACAGCATGTAATGCGCTAGAGGGAGGGGCCCTAGGGGGTTGGTTCCCCGAAGGAACCCCTCAACCTCAAGACACCCAAGCCATTTCACCAAAGTAGACCTCTTCTGGTGCACCAGAGAGGGCGCTACAATGGAGATTAGGCAAGGAGACCGCGCATCTAGAGCGCCGAGCGAGCGCTGGGTTGCCGTGACAACCCGCGCTGCAGCCCGACAGCTCGACGGCACACGACACGCAGAGGAGCGAGAGGTTTGCTCTCGCTGATCTCCGCGGTCTCCCAGAGTGTCGGGCAGACCCGCGGCTGTGCTTTTACACACAAGCGGCAGCTGGCCAACAACAGAGGGGACTCAAGCTTCCCGGAGAAAGAAGAGTCACGACCGGCGTGTCGACGTGATCATGTTCTCATACGAAAACATGAACCACCCACGAACATCGTTTCAGCACGCGCCCAGACATGTGAAACAGTGATCGTGGCCGTCAGTGAGGACAGGAAACGACCGCATCCAGAAACACACAAATAGAATGTCATCTTTAAAAAGACGCAAGCTCTATTTGTGTAAGCTCTTTTAGGGACTTTACTCTTTTAGAGTGCTGAAGCACGCAGGGGAACGGCCGCCGCAACACAGACAGGGATTGTGTGCAGCCTGTCGTGTGCTCTTTCTCTCTTTGAAGGCGCTCACTCTTACCAGCCGTAAAAACGGCTTTCAGCGCTCGAAGCGCACCGTACCGGCCGTGAGAACAGCCTTCTGACGCTGTCAAAACAGCTATTTGCTCTATAACGGCAAACGAAACAAAAAACAGAAAATAAAGAGAGGACTTCGACCCCGCTGCTGTGCTGTTCGCCCGCACTCGAAAAAAAAGAGAAGTTCAACCAAAAAGCTTGACTCGTCTTCTAGCAGACACTTGCTTGCAGAGAACAGGAACAACACCGTTCGGCTCCGAAGCGAAAAGCTGAAGATGCAACGCACCTGCTGCTCGTTATATACCCGCGCTGCGAGGCGAGCAGCTGATGCATATGATTGCATGCCAATGTGCATTGGCTCGTTGTAGTTACACTCGAAGTAGATTGGCCTCTCTAGCGAGATTCCTATTCGTCGGTCTGTCCGACGTACGTCGAACGTGACCGACTGAATGGGAATGACACTTTACGTAAAAATACACACGTGTTCTCATGAGATCACGTTGCAATGTTAGTTTTGTAGGGTTGTGGTGAAGAGTAGAGCCTGTGGTTAGGTTGAGGATGAACTTTTAAGACCACATATACTGTATGTTTTTTGATTATATACATGCAAGTATATAGTGACAGTCTCTTTGATAGTTATAATAGCATGTGTTATTTGCTGTCTAAAATTTAACCACGATCTGAGTGTGATGTTTATGTAAATGAACTATATGTAATTAACATTATGATGAGTTGGGTGAGGCTGAGAAGTGTGGGAGCGAAGGGATGTCGGTGACGTGATTGTTACTGAGAGACACCTGTGCACCAAACTGGCCTTGCTCCGCTTCCACGGCTCTCAGCCTTGCCCCACTTGTCACAAAAAATTTAAATTCTATTAACTTAAAAAATGAATTATTTTACTTAAATGTTTTGAGTATTCTAAACTTATTTAATTTTTCAGTGCTCCTGTTCTGTCATCATTGCTTTGTACCAATGTTAGTTTTTGCTTAGTCTTATGTAACTTTATTACTTTGAGTTTGATGAACTTAAACCATTTAAGGCAATCGCTTTCCTCAAACCATTTAAGTAGCTATATAGTTGTTTGTTAAGACTTAGATTTGTTACCTGAATTTAAACTGAATGAGTGGAATAAACTTAAAATCTTTAAGTTGAGTTTACTCTAATGATTGCCTAAACCAACACTAGAATATAAGTGCATTTAACTTAATGTATATGAGTTTATAGTACTCATACTTGTTGGTTTTAAAACTTGGTTTAAGGCAATCGGTTTCCTTGAATGGTTTGAGTTACTGTAAAATATCAGGTTTTACAGTGTGCCTACATTTTTGTAAAAATTTCAAAACTACATTAAATTTAGTGCAGATTCCACCTGAAATAAACACTAGTGGCAGTAAAATATAATATATAATAGTGGAAGTAATATATAATAACATAAACAACTTTTATTTATTTTTGGTAATACTTTATTTTACAGTGTCTTGTTACATGTTTTTACTATAGTAATGATAGTAATGCATAATTACATGCAACTAACCCTAATCCTAAACCTATAGTAAGTACATGTTGTTAATTGTTATTACTAAGTACTTAAATGCATAATTACACTGTAACCCAGACACCTTAAAATAAAGTGTAACCTTTGTTCTACACAAATTATGATTGCAGGGCGAGATTATCAATTAATAAAGACTTATTTTCACACAGTTTCTTGCACAATACTATGTTACACTTTTATAGTGCAAGATTTGTAAACTAATCCATTTTGACGTTTGTATCACATAACCAGCTCTATATGTATGAGGTTTACAATGTATAAAAACATTATTTCTGAATGTTCCCTGAACATTGAAACATCCAGTTTATTTTAAATATTATCATTTTGCAAACATTATCGGAACTTAACTTTTGAATGTTCTCTGAAACAAATAGCAACATTTTTTTTTTTTTTTTTTTAAATGTTACATCCAACTCAAACATTTCAGAAAAAAATGTTCCATGAACAATGTATAGATAATGTTTTCGTGCTTATATTTTGAGAACATTATTAAAGACCAGATAACTTTGAATGAGCATTCTGTTAACGTTTGTTCATAACTTTGAGAGAACCTTGCCACAATGTTATAGGGAAGTTCTGAGAACGTACACTGTTAGCAGGGACATTATTTTCAAAGGTGGCAGAGCATTAATCTTTTAGTGGCACTCACCAGACATTTAATTTCTGAACTGCCATGTTACACACAACAACTAACATAGTAAAAAGATGTCGCATTCACATTCATATGTTATGAATAAAACTGAACTAGCTTTTAGCGCCACTCACTGGACATTTGACTTTGCAAATGTTGTAAAACCTGCATTTTGCAGAAATATCACCACAGGCACGTTTTTCCAATGAGCCTGGGTTAGGAAATAGAGTTAACCTGGATCACTTTTTGTTTACAATGCATGTTTTAAAATTAAATTAACCAAAACGTGGACCTACTGTAAAGTGATCAATATGCCCAGGATAACAAAATAACTTCTTTGTTATCGCTAAATGACTGTGCTGTTGAGCATCAATTGACAAAAATACAATAAAAGAATAACAGCCTCAAATAAAAGCTATCGTATGGCTTCAAAAGATTTAGAATACAATGCACAAGTCATATGGATATTTTAGGACATAGCGATGACATTCTTCAAAAATTCACCTTTTGTGTTCCAAGGACGAAAAAAAAAAAGAAGCTTGAAACAACATGAGGGTGAGTTAATGACAGAATTGAGATTTTGGGCTGAACTACCACTTTAAATCAGTAGACAGTGTATTCCCTGCAGGAGTTCTGACTAGCTATTGGCAGGTGTGGAAAACGAATGTGTGATGTATATCGAAGAGTCTGGGTACCCAGAAGAACTTCTGAAACCTACAAATTAGAAAGCCAAGCATCTATCTGCCAGCCCCTCTCTTTCTTAGAAGCATTGCAGATTAAGGTATTACAATGTTTTCCATATGTCGTCTTGACTGTCATGAGAATATTAAAGACGTTTTCCAGCTTCCCAGGCAAAGCCAGATGTCAGGAGGGGGGAAATGGGGATGGAATCCAACAGAGCGGTGAAATTAACGCTCCTATCCTGCTTCTGACCTCGATATAGCATCAGTGAATATCAATAAGAAGCTGTATTCTGGTCCACGCAGACCTTTGGGGCATGGCGAGCTGACCAAGAAAATAATAAAAGCTGCTTTCCTGTGCTGAACAATGCTCCCTAATTGCTAGCTTTTCTCAGCAACAAGGCCCTATTTCATAGCTGGGCCGTCTGAGTCGCTTGTAATTGTTGTTTTTGTTGGCGAGAGGAAAGGGACCCATGCCGCTTTGCACTGTACTTCAGATTTCCAGACATGGGCTTTTGACTTTTTGCGTCAGGGCAAGATATTCTGCAGGGCAGACGCTTTGTTGCGTAAACACGGAGTGGTAATTTGCTACGTCGCCAGTCCTTTCTGCATCCACCCGCTGTGTGAAGGCAGACCAACACGTACAGGGACTTGCTCCAGATTTGCTGACTCTGAATACTGTGCAAGGACATGATGTTCAGCAAACAGCGGTCAGGAACTCCAAAACGGAGCTGTTCGATTAGTTTAGCTTGGCTTAAATTCCAGATGTGGCGTTAAAATCACAGCTTGCATAGCCTTTGTGTTGGAGCTCCCGCAAAGACCTGCAGAAGGTTGTGGCATAGTTGCAGCCGTGGGAGGAAAGCTTGTGAAGTAAAGAAGACGAGGAATTTTGGAGGAAGCCAGGCACGAACAATGGCCACCTCAGTTGGCGCGTTCTTGCGAGTATGAATGGGAAGTCTGAAAGGCACAATGCAGAATGGTCTGTTTTCTGTGAAACGGAGTTAACTCTGACATTTCCACAAGAGATTACGTTTGTGGGAAACCCAGCATGCCGACAGCTTTCCGATTTGAGACAGAGCTTCCATGCAATAAATAAATAAAGCTGTCTCTATGAAACCAAGACACAGCTTTTCCTTGGTAACATATTTCTGAGTGATCTGTAGAAAGACAAAATAGAAAATAAATGACTTATTTTAAAGTAAAGATGGAAATTATATTTCATAGGGCCCTACAGCATGAATGCCCTCTATGGTTTGGGATCACGGTCTCAATGCCAAGGTAAAGAACTTACCACCTGAACATATGTGACTCATGTAAACACCTCTATATCGAGTGGATATGCTGGCATGGGTGTGGATGACAATAGTTTCTTTGTATGACGTGCTTGTGCATGAGTTTGCATATATCCACATATAGTAGTGGCCAGCAGTGATGTCCAGAGGGGATATTTGATTTTAATGACCCTACAAGTTCAATTAAACCATCAAAATATGAGGAAAATATGTTATATATATTTAAAATATTTTTAATATGAGTGAAATTACAAATTTATTTTACTATGCAAAATAGAAAATGCATAGAAAAACAAAACAAAACAAAAAGTTCTCACTTGTTTTTGCATGTGTTCATAATTTCTTTGTCTGACAGCCTTGTGTTATTATCACAAATAAAACAATTGACTCTGAGCACAACTACACAATATGCTTACAAAATCTTTAACAAACTTTAATAATATTTGAATAAAGGGTAAAGATTTTAGTTTCGGTCATCACTTTTGGCCACTACCGTAGGTGAGCCCAATTCAATCTACTAGGACTGAATAAAATGCATAAAAATTATTAAGAAGAATTGAAATAAACTATTTTAAAATCTAAAATCTACTACTACTGTATGTCTATAAAATAAAAACTTTCTGAAAGTATAGCATAGTCAAGGCAATTTTATTGTAAATTCCAGAGGTGTAAAGTATTTGAGTAAATGTAATTAGTTACTGTACTTAAGTATCTTTTTGGATACTTTGTAGTTGTACTGAGTATCAAAGATATTGGCAACTTTTACTCTCTACTTGACTACATTTTTGAACAAGTAAATGTACTTTTTACTCCACTACATTTATGATGAGTAGTGCAATTACACATTACATTTTGCGTGGAACCTAACTTTTTCTGCAGCAGTTTGTTTCTGATATAAAGAAGCGATATCGCCATCTACAGGACATTGAAGGTACTATATCTTGTGCGTTTTGCCTTTACTCAGCCAAAACTTGTCATCAAGGATACTTTACATGAATGTGAGTGCATTAGCAGGTGCTGATCGCAGGTGTTTTTATTAGATGAGGAAATGACTGCAGCTGGTGATGAGTCTCAAACCAGCACATCTAGTGCAAGTTGACTTTGACTATTTAATTTTACTTAACATTGTTTTATTTATCCGCTATATTGACAAGACCTTTTTGAAGGATATAGGTTTACTTATGGCCTTTCTATGCACTTGAGCTTAACTGAGACTTTGTAGACGTTTAAAAGGTTGTTCTGTCGACCTTGGTTTATTGCAACATTGAGGTGTTCAGTTTTATTTTGATTTTAGAAAATAAACTTGATTTCTCATCTTACAAATCAATTGTTTCTTATTTTCAGCATGAGTAAAATACTTAAGTACTGTTAAAATCAGATACTCTAAAACGTTTACTCAAGTCGTATTGGAATTGGTTACTTGTAACTTGTAGTGGAGTCATTTTTTATGTAAGGTATCTGTACTTTTACTCAAATTTGGTTTTCAGGTACTCTTTACACCTCTGGTAAATTCTAGTGCATTGCTTCAAAGTAGCTTTAGAGAAAAAAAAATATTGCTGTGATAATGGTTTCATAACTAAAATATCTTTAGATTTGTTCATTTTGTTTTGAATTGTTCATAGAAACGTGGTCTCTAACTGACCAACCCATTATTGGCCTGACATGACCTTGCACTAGAGAGAGCTGACCTGCAGGCCTGTGGGGAAAGAACCAACATTTCAAATTCTTACGAATGACCTCTTCACTGACCTCTTGTTATGGGACACAAGCTCCACAAGCTTTTAGAACGTTTTTATTTATTTATTTATTTTACTTTTTATTTGCATTGTGAAATAGTTTTTACGATAAAAACATTTCCTTCAAAATTTTTATTACCAGACTTAATTAAATTCTCATTGCTGTAATGCATCACGTTAAAGGGGTCATGACATCACAAATCAAATTTGCCTTGATCTTTTGATATATAAGAGGTCTTTGTACCATTAAAATATCCTGCAAGTTTCAGAGCTTAAAACATCCTCCTCATTATAAACAAAGTATTTATTTAATCAAGCTCCAAAAACGGCTCGTTTGGATATTGTGGAATCTTTGATGTCACACAGGCAAATACATTTGCATATGACTGCCTCCAGAGCAAGACATCGACAAATAGTTATATATCATTGCATCATAGGCCACGCCCACTGGTTTTCAGTCGCTTAACGGCTACGCTGGATGTGGGTGTTAAGTCAAAAGCAAATAGAAATTGTTATAATCACTGATGCTGTCTACGCATACAGATGTGTGTTCAGTATCTGAAGTCTTTACAATCACTGACGCGGTCTACGCTGATACAGTATACAGTGTTGCTCATCACAACACCAAATACTTAATACTTAAAGACTTAATAGGCTATTTATTTTCAAACTTAAGCATTTTTATATTTTAATCTGGACTACAACATGCCCTAATGATTAGAAATGTTCTGATTATTTGTTATTGTTCAGTAAAACTTTGAGACATACAGCTTCATTAGTTAACATGTTAATTCATTATTACCAAACCGACAATGAAAAATACTTATAAAGCATTAATTATTCTTAGTTAATGTTAATTTCTTAGTTACTGTTTAATAACATTACTAAAATCAAAAGAACTTATTTAATGGACCTGAGATAAAACTAACAATGATCAGTTGTATTTCTTAACTAACATTGACAAAAAATAATACTTTCTGTAACAAATGTAGCTATTGTAGCTATTAAAGTATACAGATGTGCGTTCAGTTTCTGAAGCCATTATAATCACTGACGCTGTCTACGCTGATACAGTATACAGATGTGCGTTCAGTTTCTGAAGTCATTATAATCACTGACGCTGTCTACGCTGATACAGTATACAGATGTGCGTTCAGTTTCTGAAGTCATTATAATTACTGACGCTGTCTACGCTGACACAGTATACAGATGTGCGTTCAGTTTCTGAAGCCATTATAATCACTGACGCTGTCTACGCTGATACAGTATACAGATGTGCGTTCAGTTTCTGAAGTCATTATAATCACTGACGCTGTCTACGCTAATACAGTATACAGATGTGCGTTCAGTTTCTGAAGTCATTATAATCACTGACGCTGTCTACGCTGATACAGTATACAGATGTGCGTTCAGTTTCTGAAGTCATTATAATTACTGACGCTGTCTACGCTGACACAGTATACAGATGTGCGTTCAGTTTCTGAAGCCATTATAATCACTGACGCTGTCTACGCTGATACAGTATACAGATGTGCGTTCAGTTTCTGAAGTCATTATAATCACTGACGCTGTCTACGCTGATACAGTATACAGATGTGCGTTCAGTTTCTGAAGCCATTATAATCATTGATGCTGTCTACGCTGACACAGTATACAGATGTGCGTTCAGTTTCTGAAGTCATTATAATCACTGACGCTGTCTACGCTGATACAGTATACAGATGTGCGTTCAGTTTCTGAAGCCATTATAATCATTGATGCTGTCTACGCTGACACAGTATACAGATGTGTGTTCAGTTTCTGAAGTCATTATAATCACTGACGCTGTCTACGCTGACACAGTATACAGATGTGCGTTCAGTTTCTGAAGTCATTATAATGACTAAAGCTGTCTACGCTGATACAGTATACAGATGTGCGTTCAGTTTCTGAAGTCATTATAATGACTGACGCTGTCTACGCTGATACAGTATACAGACGTGTGTTCAGTTTCTGAAGTTATTATAATCATTGACGCTGTCTACGCTGACACAGTATACAGATGTGCGTTCAGTTTCTGAAGCCATTATAATCATTGATGCTGTCTACGCTGACACAGTATACAGATGTGCGTTCAGTTTCTGAAGTCATTATAATCACTGACACTGTCTACGCTGATACAGTATACAGATGTGCGTTCAGTTTCTGAAGCCATTATAATCATTGATGCTGTCTACGCTGACACAGTATACAGATGTGCGTTCAGTTTCTGAAGTCATTATAATCACTGACGCTGTCTACGCTGACACAGTATACAGATGTGCGTTCAGTTTCTGAAGTCATTATAATCACTGACGCTGTCTACGCTGACACAGTATACAGATGTGCGTTCAGTTTCTGAAGTCATTATAATGACTAAAGCTGTCTACGCTGATACAGTATACAGATGTGCGTTCAGTTTCTGAAGTCATTATAATGACTGACGCTGTCTACGCTGATACAGTATACAGACGTGTGTTCAGTTTCTGAAGTTATTATAATCATTGACGCTGTCTACGCTGATACAGTATACAGATGTGCGTTCAGTTTCTGAAGTCATTATAATCACTGACGCTGTCTACGCTGATACAGTATACAGATGTGCGTTCAGTTTCTGAAGCCATTATAATCACTGACGCTGTCTATGCTGATACAGTATACAGATGTGCGTTCAGTTTCTGAAGCCATTATAATCATTGATGCTGTCTACGCTGACACAGTATACAGATGTGTGTTCAGTTTCTGAAGCCATTATAATCATTGATGCTGTCTACGCTGACACAGTATACAGATGTGTGTTCAGTTTCTGAAGCCATTATAATCATTGATGCTGTCTACGCTGATACAGTATACAGATGTGCGTTCAGTTTCTAAAGCCATTATAATCACTGACGCTGTCTACGCTGATACAGTATACAGATGTGCGTTCAGTTTCTGAAGCCATTATAATCATTGATGCTGTCTACGCTGACACAGTATACAGATGTGCGTTATAATCACTGACGCGGTCTACGCTGACACAGTATACAGATGTGCGTTCAGTTTCTGAAGTCATTATAATCACTGACGCTGTCTACGCTGATACAGATGTGCGTTCAGTTTCTGAAGTCATTATAATCATTGACACTGTCTATGCTGATACAGTATACAGATGTGTTCAGTTTCTGAAGTCATAACCACTGACGCTGTCTACGCTGATACAGTATATAGATGTGCTTTCAGTTTCTGAAGCCATTATAATCATTGACACTGTCTACGCTGATACAGTATACAGATGTGCGTTCAGTTTCTGAAGTCATTATAATGACTGACGCTGTCTATGCTGATACAGTATACAGATGTGTGTTCAGTTTCTGAAGTCATTATAATGACTAAAGCTGTCTACGCTGATACAGTATACAGATGTGCGTTCAGTTTCTGAAGTCATTATAATGACTAAAGCTGTCTACGCTGATACAGTATACAGATGTGCGTTCAGTTTCTGAAGTCATTATAATGACTGACGCTGTCTACGCTGATACAGTATACAGACGTGTGTTCAGTTTCTGAAGCCATTATAATCATTGACGCTGTCTACGCTGACACAGTATACAGATGTGCGTTCAGTTTCTGAAGTTATTATAATCATTGACGCTGTCTACGCTGACACAGTATACAGATGTGCGTTCAGTTTCTGAAGTCATTATAATCACTGACACTGCCTACACTGATACAGATGTGCGTTCAGTTTCTGAAGCCATTATAATGACTGACGCTGTCTACGCTGATACAGTATACAGATGTGTTCAGTTCCTGAAGTCATTATAATCACTAACGCTGTCTACGTTGATACAGTATACAGGTGTGCGTTCAGTTTCTGAAGACATTATAATCACTGACACTGACTACACTGATACGGTATACAGATGTGTTCAGTTTCTGAAGTCATTATAATTACTGACGCTGTCTACACTGATACAGTATACAGATGTGCGTTCAGTTTCTGAAGTCATTATAATGAATGACACTGTCTACGCTGATACAGTATACAGATGTGCGTTCAGTTTCTGAAGTCATTATAATGACTGACGCTGTCTACGCTGATACAGTATACAGACGTGTGTTCAGTTTCTGAAGTTATTATAATCATTGACGCTGTCTACGCTGATACAGTATACAGATGTGCGTTCAGTTTCTGAAGCCATTATAATCACTGACGCTGTCTACGCTGATACGGTATACAGATGTGTTCAGTTTGTGAAGTCATAATTACTGACGCTGTCTACGCTGATACAGTATACAGATGTGCGTTCAGTTTCTGAAGTCATTATAATGACTGACGCTGTCTACGCTGATACAGTATACAGACGTGTGTTCAGTTTCTGAAGTTATTATAATCATTGACGCTGTCTACGCTGATACAGTATACAGATGTGCGTTCAGTTTCTGAAGTCATTATAATCACTGACGCTGTCTATGCTGATACAGTATACAGATGTGTGTTCAGTTTCTGAAGCCATTATAATCATTGATGCTGTCTACGCTGACACAGTATACAGATGTGTGTTCAGTTTCTGAAGCCATTATAATCATTGATGCTGTCTACGCTGACACAGTATACAGATGTGTGTTCAGTTTCTGAAGCCATTATAATCATTGATGCTGTCTACGCTGATACAGTATACAGATGTGCGTTCAGTTTCTAAAGCCATTATAATCACTGACGCTGTCTACGCTGATACAGTATACAGATGTGCGTTCAGTTTCTGAAGCCATTATAATCATTGATGCTGTCTACGCTGACACAGTATACAGATGTGCGTTATAATCACTGACGCGGTCTACGCTGACACAGTATACAGATGTGCGTTCAGTTTCTGAAGTCATTATAATCACTGACGCTGTCTACGCTGATACAGATGTGCGTTCAGTTTCTGAAGTCATTATAATCATTGACACTGTCTATGCTGATACAGTATACAGATGTGTTCAGTTTCTGAAGTCATAACCACTGACGCTGTCTACGCTGATACAGTATATAGATGTGCTTTCAGTTTCTGAAGCCATTATAATCATTGACACTGTCTACGCTGATACAGTATACAGATGTGCGTTCAGTTTCTGAAGTCATTATAATGACTGACGCTGTCTATGCTGATACAGTATACAGATGTGTGTTCAGTTTCTGAAGTCATTATAATGACTAAAGCTGTCTACGCTGATACAGTATACAGATGTGCGTTCAGTTTCTGAAGTCATTATAATGACTGACGCTGTCTACGCTGATACAGTATACAGACGTGTGTTCAGTTTCTGAAGCCATTATAATCATTGACGCTGTCTACGCTGACACAGTATACAGATGTGCGTTCAGTTTCTGAAGTTATTATAATCATTGACGCTGTCTACGCTGACACAGTATACAGATGTGCGTTCAGTTTCTGAAGTTATTATAATCATTGACGCTGTCTACGCTGACACAGTATACAGATGTGCGTTCAGTTTCTGAAGTCATTATAATCACTGACACTGCCTACACTGATACAGATGTGCGTTCAGTTTCTGAAGCCATTATAATGACTGACGCTGTCTACGCTGATACAGTATACAGATGTGTTCAGTTCCTGAAGTCATTATAATCACTAACGCTGTCTACGTTGATACAGTATACAGATGTGCGTTCAGTTTCTGAAGTCATTATAATGACTAAAGCTGTCTACGCTGATACAGTATACAGATGTGCGTTCAGTTTCTGAAGTCATTATAATGACTGACGCTGTCTACGCTGATACAGTATACAGACGTGTGTTCAGTTTCTGAAGCCATTATAATCATTGACGCTGTCTACGCTGACACAGTATACAGATGTGCGTTCAGTTTCTGAAGTTATTATAATCATTGACGCTGTCTACGCTGACACAGTATACAGATGTGCGTTCAGTTTCTGAAGTCATTATAATCACTGACACTGCCTACACTGATACAGATGTGCGTTCAGTTTCTGAAGCCATTATAATGACTGACGCTGTCTACGCTGATACAGTATACAGATGTGTTCAGTTCCTGAAGTCATTATAATCACTAACGCTGTCTACGTTGATACAGTATACAGGTGTGCGTTCAGTTTCTGAAGTCATTATAATCACTGACACTGTCTACACTGATACGGTATACAGATGTGTTCAGTTTCTGAAGTCATTATAATTACTGACGCTGTCTACGCTGATACAGTATACAGATGTGCGTTCAGTTTCTGAAGTCATTATAATGACTGACGCTGTCTACGCTGATACAGTATACAGATGTGCGTTCAGTTTCTGAAGTCATTATAATGACTGACGCTGTCTACGCTGATACAGTATACAGATGTGCGTTCAGTTTCTGAAGCCATTATAATCATTGATGCTGTCTACGCTGACACAGTATACAGATGTGCGTTATAATCACTGACGCGGTCTACGCTGACACAGTATACAGATGTGCGTTCAGTTTCTGAAGTCATTATAATCACTGACGCTGTCTACGCTGATACAGATGTGCGTTCAGTTTCTGAAGTCATTATAATCATTGACACTGTCTATGCTGATACAGTATACAGATGTGTTCAGTTTCTGAAGTCATAACCACTGACGCTGTCTACGCTGATACAGTATATAGATGTGCTTTCAGTTTCTGAAGCCATTATAATCATTGACACTGTCTACGCTGATACAGTATACAGATGTGCGTTCAGTTTCTGAAGTCATTATAATGACTGACGCTGTCTATGCTGATACAGTATACAGATGTGTGTTCAGTTTCTGAAGTCATTATAATGACTAAAGCTGTCTACGCTGATACAGTATACAGATGTGCGTTCAGTTTCTGAAGTCATTATAATGACTGACGCTGTCTACGCTGATACAGTATACAGACGTGTGTTCAGTTTCTGAAGCCATTATAATCATTGACGCTGTCTACGCTGACACAGTATACAGATGTGCGTTCAGTTTCTGAAGTTATTATAATCATTGACGCTGTCTACGCTGACACAGTATACAGATGTGCGTTCAGTTTCTGAAGTCATTATAATCACTGACACTGCCTACACTGATACAGATGTGCGTTCAGTTTCTGAAGCCATTATAATGACTGACGCTGTCTACGCTGATACAGTATACAGATGTGTTCAGTTCCTGAAGTCATTATAATCACTAACGCTGTCTACGTTGATACAGTATACAGATGTGCGTTCAGTTTCTGAAGTCATTATAATGACTAAAGCTGTCTACGCTGATACAGTATACAGATGTGCGTTCAGTTTCTGAAGTCATTATAATGACTGACGCTGTCTACGCTGATACAGTATACAGACGTGTGTTCAGTTTCTGAAGCCATTATAATCATTGACGCTGTCTACGCTGACACAGTATACAGATGTGCGTTCAGTTTCTGAAGTTATTATAATCATTGACGCTGTCTACGCTGACACAGTATACAGATGTGCGTTCAGTTTCTGAAGTCATTATAATCACTGACACTGCCTACACTGATACAGATGTGCGTTCAGTTTCTGAAGCCATTATAATGACTGACGCTGTCTACGCTGATACAGTATACAGATGTGTTCAGTTCCTGAAGTCATTATAATCACTAACGCTGTCTACGTTGATACAGTATACAGGTGTGCGTTCAGTTTCTGAAGTCATTATAATCACTGACACTGTCTACACTGATACGGTATACAGATGTGTTCAGTTTCTGAAGTCATTATAATTACTGACGCTGTCTACGCTGATACAGTATACAGATGTGCGTTCAGTTTCTGAAGTCATTATAATGACTGACGCTGTCTACGCTGATACAGTATACAGATGTGCGTTCAGTTTCTGAAGTCATTATAATGACTGACGCTGTCTACGCTGATACAGTATACAGACGTGTGTTCAGTTTCTGAAGTTATTATAATCATTGACGCTGTCTACGCTGATACAGTATACAGATGTGCGTTCAGTTTCTGAAGCCATTATAATCACTGACGCTGTCTACGCTGATACGGTATACAGATGTGTTCAGTTTGTGAAGTCATAATTACTGACGCTGTCTACGCTGATACAGTATACAGATGTGCGTTCAGTTTCTGAAGTCATTATAATGACTGACGCTGTCTATGCTGATACAGTATACAGACGTGTGTTCAGTTTCTGAAGTTATTATAATCATTGACGCTGTCTACGCTGATACGGTCTACAGATGTATTCAGTTTCTGAAGTCATTATAATCACTGACGCTGTCTACGCTGATACGGTATACAGATGTGTTCAGTTTGTGAAGTCATAATTACTGACGCTGTCTACGCTGATACAGTATACAGATGTGCGTTCAGTTTCTGAAGCCATTATAATCACTGACGCTGTCTACGCTGATACGGTATACAGATGTGTTCAGTTTCTGAAGTCATTATAATTACTGACGCTGTCTACGCTGATACAGTATACAGATGTGCGTTCAGTTTCTGTGTACAGATGAGCCACAGAATAAGGGTTGAAAATAGTTTTTTTCTGCATATATTTTTGTATTTTTGTTCAAAAAACTTTATTAACATTAAAAGTGAACCTCAAGGAACATATTAAAATAATAATAAATCCATGTCATGACCCCTTTAAGAAAATTACTGTAATACAACTTTTTAAATGTGTTATTTATTATTTATCATTTTTAAAAAAGTGTAACACTTAAATGTTATATTAAAAGTTATATTTTAAGTTAGTGTAAATTAAAGATATAACAAATACAACATTTACAACCTGGATCTTCAATGCTGTGAGCAGATACAATTGCAGCTAATCAAACAACTTAATAAATACAAAATTTGACACACAATTATACATATATTAAATGTAGTGTTATTTGTATTTTAAATAGTTTTTTTGTCCATAAACAATGCGTGTCACTTACAACATCATATACTAAATGAATCAGTCTTTGTGAAACTGCACCTCTCACAAAAACATTGTGTCTCAAAAGACACATTGTGATTTTATTTCTCATATCTTTTGTTTTGGTGCGAGGAACAGTCTAGATATGTGGGAAAAATCCCTTTAGGCATCCTAGTTCTGATAGAATTTTCTGATGGAAAATTGTTCAATGAATATAAAGTTAGACACACAAGTCGCAACAGATGTTTTTTTTATTAGACAGTTTGAATTGATTTGAATGGCTCAGTTCGCTTATACCAGCAAGGGTCACATTATTGGATTATATGTTGAATCTGATAAATGTTTCAGTTCTACTTTGACCATTTCTTATGTTGCAGCTGCTACCAGCCAGTTGGCAAGCAGCTAGCCAACTGGTGCTTGGCGAGTGTTAATTTTGGACTCTACTACTAGATGTTGTTCCCGGAATGACTGTGTGAAGACCTGGTGCGTTTTCCAATCTGTGGTGTTATGCTTCATTTACTCAAGGTCTTGATGAAAAAAGGCTGGCTTTCACCCTGATGTATGTCTACAGTTCCCTTTTTGAGATATTTCTGGAGTAAATCAAATGAATCATTTTAACATGGAAGAGGGCTAAAGCATCCTTCCGTGATTAAGTGTCATGATCTCTTTCATATTAGTTTAAAGGAGGGGGATTTTTGTTTGTTTCCCAGCCACAACCGCAGGACCTCTGGGACGGCTCAAAGTCTGTGTGCTGACCTTCCACACTTCAGATCATGGCTGCATAAACACAGGTCAATGCTTCATGCTCAGGTCAGCCACTTCCTGAGAGAACAGGCACCCTACCAGCTCAGATATATGTGCGTCTCCACAGGAGTCAAAGCTGTGAAGAGTTTGTCAAGCCCTCCCCTGTGTTTTCATGCATGTTTTGGCAGTAATGGGAGCTGTGCTAATCACTCATCAAAGTCTATTACAAAGATCTCCTAGTGACATTGAGCCTCGTAAAACCCATGCAAACAGTAAACGATATTGAATTTCATTATATAACGTGATGACCTAGGGAAATTGTATTGAGTTCTATGTAATTTTTCATTATAAAGATATCAGCTTTGTCTCTGATGTTTCTCATGAAATAGACAACTGAAACAATTGTTTAGACATCAAAGAAAAATTCAATGTGAAATGTTTTAGTTCACAGTGAAAAGGAGGAAAAACTGGGCTATTTTTCTCAGAAGAAAAAAAAAACTATATATATATATATATATACACACACACACACACACACACAGGTATGTATGTATGTATATATATATATATATGAGAAAAAAAAATGTTTCTAAATCCAAAACTGATATTTCCTCATGGCACACTAAAGCAAAAATCTAACTCATTGTCTTAAATTACTTATTTTTATTCTTAAATTTGTTATAAGAACATTTTTCTAACATTCCCATGAAGTTATGAAAACGTCATTTCTGAATCTACGCTAAACAATGTTTTCAAAACGTTTTTTTCTTGGTTAAACAAACATTAAGGGAACATTCCATTTTTTCACTTTGCAAACTTTGAGAACGTTACTTTTGAATGTTCACTGAACATTCCGAAAACAAATAGTAACATTTAAAAAATGTTAGATGAACATCCAACTAAAATGTTTCAGAAAAAAACTTTTCATGAACAGTAATGAAATATAATGTTTTAATGCTAACGCTTTGAAAACATTATTAAAGACCAAAAAAACTGAACTAATATCCTATGAACATTACTGAGATAAAGTTTGTTCATAACTTGCCAAAACTTGGGAAGAACAGTGGCAACATCTCCAACCAGCGCAACATAAACAAAAAATGACTGAGTGCACCTTCAACATCACATCTTAGAAAATATGATAATAACTGAACCCTGATCATTTTCACGGATGGTATGTTCCAGTGTCTAATGATTTATTTAGATTTAGGACCACCACTTCCTCATAAATTACAGATTCCCCAAAGTTTCGACTTGATTTATGATAGGAATAGATATATCATGGAAGGAACACTAGATCTGGCTTTGACCATCAGTGAAACTGTCAGACTGGCGTGAGTACTGCACAAATCTGCCTATCTGGAACAGTCTGGGCTCACAGTGTTCTAACCGGAACAGGAGAACTTCACTGCAGTTCATATCACATTTTTTCTCGAAACCCAATAAATAACCAGACCAAACCTATCTGAGGGAGTTCATTTTTTCACCCTCAATAAGTCCCTGAGAAAAGCCATACAAAGACACTATAACGTCTTTATCATGAACAAAAGCTGGGGTGACTCTGAGCTGACAGGGTTAGCGAAATTCATTTCTGGCTCAGCTGGTGGCGGAGACGACTGGCAAACCCTAATGAAAAACTATGATAAAATCTTTCATTTCCACCAAGTTGTGCTAGGGGGTCAGTGGAGGAGGACAAATGACAGGACATTATTATTTGCTCTTGGGGTGTCTGTGATATGTCAGTTTAATGCTGATTCACCTTCAGGAATTTGAGCCTGTTTCTGTCTCCTCTCATTGTTGTCAGAGTTACTTAACTTGATGTTACAACGGCTGCTGCGGCCTACACAGTTGTAGCCCTGTTGGAATATTGAACAAGTTGAAATTTCCATTAGCAATTACTGTTAATTGTTTGTAAAATAAATACATAAAGGTCTGGCAAATAAGGGCTTAAAGACCAGTGAGAGAAGATTGTAGATTCCCAGACAAAGATTATCCTAGTCTCAGACCAAATTAGCCTGAAATCTCTATAATACAGTACAAAAATCATTTTATTAAGCTACTTTTTTCAACAAGTTTTATCATTAACCTATGTGCTCATTAAAATGTGGCATTAGCAATATCATTATCTCACCCTCATCTCGTTCCAAACCCTTAAGACTTTTGTGCACTTTCGAAACACAAATAAAGATATTTTAATGAAGTCTGAAAGATTTCTGTCCCTCCATTGACAAGCTCAAACGTGCTGCGTAACACGCGAGAATGAACCTCATTGGTTCTTGCTGAAGCTCAAACATGCTGTGTAACACGAGAATGAACCTCACTGGTTCTCTCACATCAAGCAAGCATGATTGAGCTTCTGTTTACCATATCTGATGTGTGCGCTGATGAATGTTTATATGTGAATAAAAGCCTAAATTGAATCTGTTCATCATATAAAGCAATCGTGCCTAAAAAAGAGAATTTGGACTAAATCGCTCAATTCATTTTTCATATTAGTTTTACGATCTCTTTATGAACTTTTTGAAGCGTCAAAGTGGTACTTGCTTAGGCTGTCAATGGAGGGACAGAAATCTCTCATTCATTATAAATATCTTCATTTGTTTAGAAGATGAATGAAAGTCTTATGAGTTTAGAACAACATGAGGATGAGTAAATGATGACAGAATTTTCATTTTTCGGTGAACTGTGTAGATTCCTTTTTTTCCTTGCAGTGTGGATAAGTACTTTTTCAAAAAGAAATTTGCCTGTTAAACACTGTCAATTTTAAGTAGATGGCAAACTAACTGCATGTCACATTAAGTAAAAAGTTTATTTTAAATAAAACATTTAAAAAGAACATTAGTTTGAATTCCGTTACAAACTCCATTCCTCCTCTTTAAATCATTAAAACAGACAGAGTTAAAGATGATGAAGTTAATCAAGTGTGTGTTTCAGAGAACTTCAGTGCTTTGTCAACTTTCCACATTGTTTTGAGTTGGTGGGGTATCTTCGCTCATTTTCATGTCTTTTGAAAACGGACCCCCTGTCAGGTCACACAATTCACAGAAAAAAAAGTCAATGAAATTCATGGCCATTTCTGTGGTGCACCGACCGCAGTTAGGGTTACACCATTACAGCTGGAAAGAGACGGATAAACAGACAGACAGGGCTAAAAAGGGGTGGGAGCCGAGGATGGAATATACTAGAGCATAGGGTTTTCCTTTTCCCCAGTCTCCCTCTGTTTAGTAGCGAGTGATGAAAGGATAATTTTCCCCTTGCCCTTTAAGCGCAGCATTGTCACAGAGTTCAACGGCCCTAGCGACAGATGAGTTTGAGCCCCCGAGGGCCCCGCTATAGCCTCCATCTCGTGGGCTTTGTCAAGGGCCAAGCCACTGTCATATGAAACAGACATCTAATAGGTAAGCCTTTGTGTCCAGCCCTTCACATCTGCTGACCCGCCCAGCCCCCAAAGAGCATTGGCGTTCTGCGAGGGAAGACAAACTGAGAAAGAGTTCACAAAGGGCCCTGGAGAGCTGATAAAGCCATGCCAGTGTTATTTCTGAATTGTGACCGCGCTCTGTGGTTTAAGCTTCGTGAAAATTAAACCACAGGAAGGCATTGTTTCATAAAAGCGTATAGTCGACACATTCAAATACGCCTGGCAGTGTTGTGTAAGCATATTTTGGGTGGTATCTGTTGTTGTTGTTCTGTGCTTTTTAGGTGAAAGTACAAAAAAGTGTTTAATCGCTGATACTCCAGGGGGTTTTGGAGGGTGTTTCAGTAGCTTTTGTTGTGCTCCCTTGAGCACTGTGTGTATATGTGAGGTGAGGTGGTGAGAGACTGTGAACTTGTGGTTCATGTTTCTTTATTACTTCCCAACTAACATGGAACATTCTCAGAACTGTGGCTAACATTCTGGCAAGGTTCTCTCAAAGTTATGAACAAACGTTCTTCCAGTAATATTAATAGAATGTTTAGTCAGAGTTATCTGATCTTAAAATGTTTTACTTATTTATACATTCTTCATGGAAATTTGTTTCCCCAGAATCATTAGTTTTATTTGTTTCAAAATGTTCAGAGAACGTTCAAAAGTAACGTTCCCAAGATGTTTGCTAAATTGTAAAATGGAATGTTTGCTTAATGTTCGAATAACCAATAAAACAAAAAAATTAAAATATTTTTAAAAATGGATAGTTCCGGCCCTTGATTCTGATTGGTTGAGCAGCATTCAAAGCCGATGTAAAATTCCCGAAAACATACAGCTGACCGCATTACATAAGCATCGCTGCGCCACTGAAGGCGTTTCTCAATGTCAAGGATACTTCCTTGGCAGGACTGGTCCTTCCAAGTCACTTCCTTCAGAGGCTAGGCGAGGCTCCTCTTTAGCATTCGGAGAACACGTAAATGGAACAGACTAGCAAGTGCACGTCATTGCATCATTACGTCAGTGAAAAGGCAACCAAGCTAACAATTGTTAAATGACGGTCCGGTTCAGTTAACCATCAATAACGTAATTTGTATTTGTATAATTTATAATATCAATACGGTAGTAATTTGTACTGGCATTTAAACGTTAAACTTTATTTATCTGACATATTTACTACAGTTATAACAAATGTTTGGTAACGTAAATATACTTACATTTGAAAGCATATTGCCCGCTAACGTCCGACATTTTTTTTTAATTTTTTGAACAAGATCGCAAAGCTGCGCGCATAGGATTGTGGGTGATTTGAGAGCGCAAAGAGCGCGAAGGCTACACATATGCATCCTTTCCTGTATATGGGATATTTTTCGAACAAAGGACTCAGTCCTTGTTTGAAATTCCGAGGATCCTCGTCATTGGAACAGTCCTTCGACGGATGTCGATGACGTAGCATCCTCGAAATCAAAGCATTTGTCATTTGCGTCTTGTTCCATGTTCACAACAAGTTTCAATATAAAAGTCTTTGCGACTTGCTCATGAAGACAATCTTTGCTGCCATCTAATGGCGTAATAATGTTCTGTTGCCGTTCACGGTCACAGACAATTTTTTTCCAGCAGAAGGAAGGCTTTTAATGATTTTACTTCATGGAAGTTGCATTGATACATATTTTTTGTCTTTAATATTTCTATTGTGTGGTAAATATTTTATAAAAGCAATAAGTGAATTTATAACAGCTAAGGGGCATTGTTAGGCACGATGCAGAGTACCTAAAACCCTCCCCTTATAGCTGTTATAAATTCACCGTAAACCACGGCTCCTTGGGGCTTATTGCTTTATTAAAAACTGGACGTTTTGAACACGTTCAGAGAACATTCAGAAATAACATTTTCATAATTTAATGGGAACATTAGAACTTTGTTAGCTGGGTAGATCCAAATGCATGCCATGACATTTCTTTTGTATTTGAGACTGAATTTATATGCTCATAAAGAGTTAAACAGTTGTGATTAAACAAGTACACAAAGTCAGATGTGAATCTTTTACCAATGCATTGCCATTTACATACTTCTTTTGTGATCCTTACATTTTTGTGGCACTGACAAATTCAGTACTCAGGGGGCAACAGAGTTACTATCAAATGCCTGTGCTATTAAACTGTGTCTTTTATTAAGTAAGTAGTCATAGCGCGCCTTGCGGCAACATTAATATTGCAATGTGTAGTTGTGTTGCATTATAAAGTGTAGTCTTCACTGTAGTCAAGCTGACCATAGAAGAAAACAGTTCATGCTCTTTCCCTCTATACTGCCCATGGCATGTTGAGAATGTGATGTGTGATTGTGTTGCATTATGAATTGTGTTGACAAATGGAATAATCGGTGAGCAGGATAGCAGGATAGATATGCATTCAAAGTCTGAAAAGACCTGAGACAGTTATCTCTGCACATTTGCTGTTTTATTGTGATAGGTGACTCTATAGATTACATATATGATGTTTGTTTTACAATATCCCCTTCTCCCAAAACCCTCGTGCATGTATGAACAAGGTACCTCATGACTGTGACCGCAGTAATGTCCCTCACCTGCAGAGCAATGAGAATGTTGGGCAGCGCTTGACCGTAAGTGTCATGGCAGTGCACCGCCAGTGCGCCGACGGGCACCTCTGTCAACACATCTCTCAGCATCTCGGCCATGGAGCCTGCAGTGCCTACGCCAATGGTGTCCCCCAGGGATACCTCATAACAGCCCAGCTCAAACAACCGCTTTGCCACCTGGGCCGGAACAGAGGAAAGCCATGAAAACACTATCCCCTCTGGAAATATAAACAAGATGAAGGCGTGCACACAGAGAGCTCATTCTGAGCGTTAGAAAAGCACTGCCGGGTTTCAGCGTCATGCAGGTTTTTTAGCAAACATCGTAATAAGGGCCTTGTGGGACTATGAAAATTGTGGGAAGAAAAAATATGCAGAGAACTCAACACCCAGTGAGATTTATCACATACTGGAAGGCCCATTTAATTTCGCTTCGGGCTGTTATACACTGAACGATTCTATTCGGACTATCAATACCTTTGTGACTTGTGACGGTTTTACTTGTCCCTCATACGGACAGCCGAGAGCACAGGAAACATACCTGAAAAGAAGAGACAGAATTGTGAGAGGTGAAGTTCAGGATAAGTTGTAGGATAGCTTTGTGCTTTGACAGTACCAACAGTCATGCAACATTGGTGAAATAACGCCAAGTGCTGTTTAACTCTGCAACCGCAAGTAGAGCAGTCCACAGCGGCCAGAACTGCTCTTACAGCGGATTACATCTATCACGGAATAAAACAAAATGTTCAGCAGCAGGCTAAACATATGGTTGGTGTCAAACGGTTGTGACAAATAGTACCAGTAGTGTTGACAGTGGGAATGAGAAATGGTGCTAGAGAGCAACGTACAAGCTATATGTGCTTTCCATATGTGAAGGAAACATGTTCTGTTAGAAACAGTGAACAAACAAGTGAAAAGTTGAAAATGTTTCTCTTGGGCTTGTGGTCGTCAGACGATACTTCTGTGTGCTACCAGAATTTCCGCGGAGTCTCTTCTTGAACATTAGGCGTTGAGTCACATTTGCCAGAATGAGTTCGTCAGACTGAAGTGACTGCTCTCTGTCATTTTTGTTTTTTACTCCATAAAAAGCACAGGCTAAAAAATCTGGACACATCTGGACTTGTACTTGTAACTGATACAAAGCACCACACTGCATGCACATCTGGAACTTGAATTATTTTCTCATTAATTCTGGAATAATTTCATGCTGCTCTGGTGCCCCATCTCAAAACCTCAAAGGAGAACAGTCCAAAAATATAAGTACAACAATAAAAGAAACCGCTGACCTTTTGGTTAAACCAAAGATCAGTCTTGGATCTCGCTTATATAACCAATGGCTCCTGAAAACTTCAGTACTGCAGTCTAAGGGCCGGTTCACACAGAATGCGTTTTTGCTGTTAAAAATGCAAGACGCAGGACAGTGGAACGGAAAAAAGCGAAAAGTCTATAGATGCGTTTTTTTTAAAAGTGGAACTTATTTTAACTTGCCGTGTCATGCGCAAGACGCTGCAAAAGATGTGAGATGCAAGTGCAACAGTTAAAGATGGCCATTTATCATGTGTTTACATTAAAAAACAATGGAAAAGTAGCACAGCGGAATGAAAAAATGCGTTCTGTGTGAATGGCCCCTAAATTGTCTTACTCATGTTGGCAGCTCAGGCATATCCTTTATTACTATTATAATTAGGGGCCAAGCACCAAAGGTGCGTAGGCACCTATTGTAATCATTGGCGTTATTATTCTTCTTTTTCCATTTCTTCTTCTTCTTCCCCTCTGGATGTCTATGGCAGCCCATAAAACCGCTTGCGGGAAAGTTATGAAATTTGGCAAACTGATAGAGGACAGTTCCAACATTAACCACAGCTAAATTGGAATCTCTAGCTCAATCCCTCTAGCGTTCACTCACTTTTATTCTAAAAACTTTTGAACCGTAAGGGCTAGAAACGAAATTCTCTGATTCCTTAGTTCATGATGATTCGACGGCATTTTTTTTGTCATGAAATTTGGACCAAACTTGGAACATGTCCTCACAAGCATGATCTGAGGCAATATGCAGCATTTCGGCACAGCACCACCTAGTGGTCTGGAGATATGAAAAATGGCTATTTTTGCTTATAACTTCTAAACGATCTGCCCAAAAATCATAAAAGTTAATCCAATGATATCCAAGTTCAATGATTTCCAGTATTCCTGTGTCAGCCATTTTGGGCGTCGGCCATTTTGAATTTTGAAGAAAAATGCTGTATTTACGAACACATGAACATATTGTTACATATCTTGGTATGGGTCATCTGCACAATGCCCTGAAGGAGTCTGAGAAGTTTCGGACCAAAAAAAAAATATTTGCATGCTTATAAATTTGGATGTAGTTGACTTATTTTCATGGAAATCATCTCCTTAGATTGCTGAATCCTTGCCGAGTCCAACGATACCAAACATGCTAGGAAAGTGATAAACCATTAAATCATATTATTAGTGATTGTATTTAAGCTTTTTTAGCCATTTTGCCTACAATCATTTTAAAATGTCTTGCTCATTGTTGCAGTTGGTCTGACGCTCCCAGCCATGGTGGCATGATTTATTATGCCTTCTTTGTGATTGTCCCCTTAATTGCTATAATTATAATATATATATATATATATATATATATATATATATATATATATATATATATATATATATACTGTATATATAATTTTTATTTATTTATTTATTTATTTATTTATTTTTTAGCTTAATTTATGAAGCATTCAGTACAGGTGACCCTGTGGAGTACAATAGTGGCAGCTTATGGACAGACTCTGCTCTGAAAGAAATCTGCAGAGAACTTTATTTCTGCAAAAACTGAATGTCTGCTATGTACTTTGTGGATTCTGGAAATTCTGGATACTTTGATTATGCTCAGTAAGAATGCTCTGGTTGGTGCACTTACCATGTTTAATCTGTTCCCCCAGATATCCCCCAAAATCAAAAGTTAGTCAATTTCATATTAGTCCACTCATAATTAGTCCCAATCAATTAATCAATCAATCAATCAAACATATACCGGTCCTTTATTCACTCTATGTCCCACCCCCCTTTTGTTTCAAAACTTCGCCTGCCCATCCAGTCTTAATAGTTAATGGTAAACGGATTTGGCTTGCCGTCCTCGAAGGAGGCTCGAATCCAAGGCTCAGCTCGAGCTTCAAGCTCAACCCCCCACAATGGTACTACGTAGAGGGAGAGGGAGAGAAATACAGGAGGATATAGGGATGTGGAAGGATCCACTTCGCTGGGACAGCGCAATGATTGCTGCTTATATATGCTCATATTGATGATTGACAGGACTGAATGATTTGGCTTCTCCCGAAACTGTGTTTGGAACTTAATTTAAACACATTCCAGTCAACCTGGATCATTACCTAATGAATGCTGTCCTGATTTCATTTCAATATGAGTGTCAAAGTGGAAGTGCACAGTGCACATGAGCACTGGCCTAAATACTTAGAAGGAAGCTGGTGTCCATGAAACACACCCTCGCACTGGTATGCCTTCCTGTTTGGCTGCAGAGATGACCTGCTCAAACCTCTGCAAACTCTCCTCTATGGAGCAGTTGATGTTCTTCCTGCTAAAAGTCTCTGAGGCGGAACCAAACACTGCCACTTCAGTAGCTCCTGCTGCAACCTTTAACAGGAAACATTTAATCAAGTTTGTGCTTATAGATGTTGGCTTGTGAGTACAACTTGCTTGATTAGCAAGGAAAGCAATTAACAGAAATGGGCTAAACATTTACAAATAAATGGTATGACATGCAAAGGTTGCTCACTTATGGAATATAAAGGGGCAGTGGACGCGTAGGCAGAGCGCATGCATAAATAAATTGGTTTATTATACACGAAAAACATCATTGACCTGGCATGGACGGCAAATTGGAAATGTCACTTGTAAATAAATGTAAATGATGCAAATATTTACTTACAGCTGCCTGGAAGCCCTGAATATTGGGAGTCAGGACAGGGTATCTTACGTCAGGAGACCTTTTAATCCCTTTCAACACTGCACTGTGGTCTGCCATCTGAAAAACAAACCAACAAGAATTTATGCTCAAACTTAATCCCACAAATACAGTTTTTGAACATTAATACCAAACCCAGTGCTTTTGTGCAGATAGAAAAGCCAAAGGGTATATGTCAACACGCTCCTGAGGATTGCAGTTGCACCTTATTACCTGAGCTACCCACTTTGAAGACACAAAGCTAGTGGCTTCGATCACAGGCAGCCCGGTCTGAGAGAGCATGTCAATCAGCTGGATTTTGACTTCTGTTGGCACTATTTCCTGCAGAAACACAATGACCCAAAAGCCTTAGGTTTCTATGAACGCATCCAGCGAGCGTGCACATCTGTGAGCCACAACAGCACCATGCTATTGAGATGAATAATTTATTTGCCACTATCACTAAATGAATAGTTTTCCTGTAAATATATACAATAAGACAGTACCTACTAAATTCAAACCAGGCTCAATGGAAAATCATGCCTGTGGCAACATTTCTGCACTCAAAAAATGAACTTTCACTGTTGTTAGTTTCACTCAAACCACCCTTGTTCACATTACTTAAAAAACTCATGTAACTACATGAATGTAAATTAACTGTGTTGTTTCTACTAAAAAGGAGTATTGTCAGCTTTACTTAGTAAGTGTTTGTTCAGTCAACTTAACATTGCTGAGTGAAACGCACAAATTAATGTTGACATAACTAACTGGGCAGTGGATCCCAGCGTGCTTTGCAAGGGACTGCATTATGAGAGTAAATTTAGGGATTAAAGTGTTATTTTATGTTTTTCAGTAAAGGGAAAGATGTTGTTAGTTTATGTTAGTGTTTAATGTTCAGTTATGTTGGACATTTAGAGGAGTTTCCGTAATGTTTTTGAATTTTGTGGTTACCATTATGCAGAAGAGTGTCACCTGTGTTTAGGCTGTGCGCACACATATATGCATGCTTATAGGATGGAATTCCTGCTCTCAATTCAATTGAGTTCAATGAGTTGTTTGAGTGCATTTTGTAGAGAAAATAGTTAATTTAATAAAGTAAATTAAGTCAATAAATGTGTTCACCTTACGTAATAAACATAACATTATTAAGTAAACTGCACATGTACAGTGGGTACGGAAAGTATTCAGACCCCTTAAATTTTTCAATCTTTGTTATATTGCAGCCATTTGCTAAAATCATTTAAGTTCATTTTTTTTTTCCTCATTAATGTACACACAGCACCCCATATTGACAGAAAAACACAGAATTGTTGACATTTTTGCAGATTTATTAAAAAAGAAAAACTGAAATATCACATGGTCCTAAGTATTCAGACCCTTTGCTCAGTATTTAGTAGAAGCACCCTTTTGATCTAATACAGCCATGAGTCTTTTTGGGAAAGATGCAACAAGTTTTTCACACCTGGATTTGGGGATCCTCTGCCATTCCTCCTTGCTGATCCTCTCCAGTTCTGTCAGGTTGGATGGTAAACGTTGGTGGACAGCCATTTTTAGGTCTCTCCAGAGATGCTCAATTGGGTTTAAGTCAGGGCTCTGGCTGGGCCATTCAAGAACAGTCACGGAGTTGTTGTGAAGCCACTCCTTCGTTATTTTAGCTGTGTGCTTAGGGTCATTGTCTTGTTGGAAGGTAAACCTTCGGCCCAGTCTGAGGTCCTGAGCACTCTGGAGAAGGTTTTCGTCCAGGATATCCTTGTACTTGGCCGCATTCATCTTTCCCTTGATTGCAACCAGTCGTCCTGTCCCTGCAGCTGAAAAACACCCCCACAGCATGATGCTGCCACCACCATGCTTCACTGTTGGGACTGTATTGGACAGGTGATGAGCAGTGGCTGGTTTTCTCCACACATACCGCTTAGAATTAAGGCCAAAAAGTTCTATCTCGGTCTCATCAGACCAGAGCATCTTATTTCTCACCATCTTGGAGTCCTCCATGCGGGCTTTCATGTGTCTTGCACTGAGGAGAGGCTTCCGTCGGGCCACTCTGCCATAAAGCCCCGACTGGTGGAGGGCTGCAGTGATGGTTGACTTTCTACAACTTTCTCCCATCTCCCGACTGCATCTCTGGAGCTCAGCCACAGTGATCTTTGGGTTCTTCTTTACCTCTCTCACCAAGGCTCTTCTCCCCCGATAGCTCAGTTTGGCCGGACGGCCAGCTCTAGGAAGGGTTCTGGTCGTCCCAAACGTCTTCCATTTAAGGATTATGGAGGCCACTGTGCTCTTAGGAACCTTAAGTGCAGCAGAAATGTTTTTGAAACCTTGGCCAGATCTGTGCCTTGCCACAATTCTGTCTCTGAGCTCTTCAGGCAGTTCCTTTGACCTCATGATTCTCATTTGCTCTGACATGCACTGTGAGCTGTAAGGTCTTATATAGACAGGTGTGTGGCTTTCCTAATCAAGTCCAATCAGTATAATCAAACACAGCTGGACTCAAATGAAGGTGCAGAACCATCTCAAGGATGATCAGAAGAAATGGACAGCACCTGAGTTAAATATATGAGTGTCACAGCAAAGGGTCTGAATACTTAGGACCATGTGATATTTCAGTTTTTCTTTTTTAATAAATCTGCAAAAATGTCAACAATTCTGTGTTTTTCTGTCAATATGGGGTGCTGTGTGTACATTAATGAGGAAAAAAAATGAACTTAAATGATTTTAGCAAATGGCTGCAATATAACAAAGAGTGAAAAATTTAAGGGGGTCTGAATACTTTCCGTACCCACTGTAAATATTATGTAATAGTGACATTCAAATTATTTGTGTTTACTCAAAGAAATTTTGTTCTTTACTTGAATTTATTTTGTTCATACAGCTAAATTGTCATTTGTACAAATTACTCAATATAGTTGCGTGGAACCACTTGACACAACTTTTTCAAGTAAATCCAACAATTCATTTTTTTGAGTGTGAAAAATGATATTTCATTGCTTCTTGCCCATTCACAACACTTTCAAAGTGAAATGTCCAGTGATGAGTGTGTTCATTTTTATAAGTGCACATACATACAAATATATATTTATTATGTTGGTTGTTGTACCATTCACAGCAGTTTAGAAATGAAATATTAATGCTTTATCACATTTAAAAATAACAGACGACCTACATTAAACCCTGCACTAAACATAACCGATAGCAAACGTGAGATAAAAACATATTAGCTGAAGCAACAATGCCATTTTAGCTTTGAGCTCTTTTATGGTGACTCATGTTTCATGAGACTCACACCCGAGTGATCCGCAGACCTGTACCAGAGGAGCTGCTGAGCAAGTTTACCATGGTAGAAAAGCCATATATTTAGAGCTGGTTATTTGACACAAATGTCAAAAACTATTACAAACCCGATTCCAAAAAAGTTGGGACACTGTACAAATTGTGAATAAAAAAGGAATGCAATGATGTGGAAGTTTCAAATTTCAATATTTTATTCAGAATACAACATAGATGACATATCAAATGTTTAAACTGAGAAAATGTATCATTTTAAGGGAAAAATAAGTTGATTTTAAATTTCATGGCATCAACACATCTCAAAAAAGTTGGGACAAGGCCATGTTTACCACTGTGTGGCATCCCCTCTTCTTTTTATAACAGTCTGCAAATGTCTGAGGACTGAAGAGACAAGTTGCTCAAGTTTAGGAATAGGAATGTTGTCCCATTCTTGTCTAATACAGGCTTCTAGTTGCTCAACTGTCTTAGGTCTTCTTTGTCACATCTTCCTCTTTATGATGCGCCAAATGTTTTCTATGGGTGAAAGATCTGGACTGCAGGCTGGCCATTTCAGTACCCGGATCCTTCTTCTACGCAGCCATGATGTTGTAATTGATGCAGTATGTGGTCTGGCATTGTCATCTTGGAAAATGGAAGGTCTTCCCTGAAAGAGACGACATCAGGATGGGAGCATATGTTGTTCTAGAACTTGGATATACCTTTCAGCATTGATGGTGCCTTTCCAGATGTGTAAGATGCCCATGCCACACGCACTCATGCAACCCCATACCATCAGAGATGCAGGCTTCTGAACTGAGCGCTGATAACATCTTGGGTTGTCCTTGTCCTCTTTAGTCCGGATGACATGGCGTCCCAGTTTTCCAAAAACAACTTCAAATTTTGATTCGTCTGACCACAGAACAGTTTTCCACTTTGCCACAGTCCATTTTAAATGAGCCTTGGCCCAGAGAAAACGCCTGCGCTTCTGGATCATGTTTAGATATGGCTTCTTTTTTGACCTATAGAGTTTTAGCCGGCAACAGCGAATGGCACTGTGGATTGTGTTCACCGACAATGTTTTCTGGAAGTATTCCTGAGCCCATGTTGTGATTTCCATTACAGTAGCATTCCTGTATGTGATGCAGTGCCGTCTAAGGGCCCGAAGATCACGGGCATCCAGTATGGTTTTCCGGCCTTGACCCTTACGCACAGAGATTGTTCCAGATTCTCTGAATCTTTGGATGATATTATGCACTGTAGATGATGATAACTTCAAACTCTTTGCAGTTTTTCTCTGAGAAACTCCTTTCTGATATTGCTCCACTATTTTTCGCCGCAGCATTGGTGAATTGGTGATCCTCTGCCCATCTTGACTTCTGAGAGACACTGCCACTCTGAGAGGCTCTTTTTATACCCAATCATGTTGCCAATTGACCTAATAAGTTGCAAATTGGTCCTCCAGCTGTTCCTTATATGTACATTTAACTTTTCCGGCCTCTTATTGCTACCTGTCTCAACTTTTTTGGAATGTGTAGCTCTCATGAAATCCAAAATGAGCCAATATTTGACATGACATTTCAAAATGTCTCACTTTCAGCATTTGATATGTTATCTATATTCTATTGTGAATAAAATATAAGTTTATGAGATTTGTAAATTATTGCATTCCTTTTTTATTCACAATTTGTACAGTGTCCCAACTTTTTTGGAATCGGGTTTGTAGTTTACAAATCATTGCATTATGGTAAAAGTGTTTTGAGGTTATAAAACAGTAATGTGCAATGTGGGAATGTGCAAAAATAAGTCTTTGAAAATGAAAAGGAATAAAAGTTGTTGGTGTTTTACTGTCACAAGTCTTCATTTCAGCTGGATACTGCAGTGTATTGTATGTAAAAATGGGCATGTTTTTTCCAATAAGCCTGTGTTGGCTAAATCATTCTAAAGACATTAACATGTAATTGATGAGCTATCTGGTGGTAGTACATCATGTTTCCTATATGTTTTGTGCTCACCAATGTCTTCATTGAAAAATGTGAACTATATGTGGTTCTCTGTATATCACAACCACTCAATATATTTATGCCTTTAGGTTTATGTTGCTATTTTTTCTTTAATTTGAAAGGAGAATGCTAATGATACACATACTAAACCACATACTACAAGCAGTTTAGAATTGGGAAATCTCTACCTTCTCATTTTGAAGCCCATCTCTTGGTCCGACCTCCACAATTTTGACATGAAGTGGAAGCTTAGGCAGTTCAGAACACTGTAAATTGAAAAACAATGAGGAAGGAAGGACCATATAACAATTTCACAGAGCTGTACGGAAAATCTGAGAGGTGGATTGACACATCCTCTGTGCAGTGCTTCCTGTCAAATGGTGCGTACAACTTCATGTTTTGAATCTGGTCTTCAAATCCTAGCCAGGTCATTTATGACATAATGTGCATTGGAAACAAGCACTTCCTCTCTTCCAATTGTAAAACCAAAGCTTAACCTTTGAATTCGGGGAGTAGCATTTCCAAGGGCCAATGCTGTGTTTATAGAAGAATTGAATGGCTATAAAATCTCAGCCTCTTGATACTGAAACGCTGGCTTTGAGGAACCGCACATAACCTACATAAGTTTCTTTAGAGCCGAGTTTGATTTAATTTTGAGGAGGGAGGAAATGGATGTGTGAAAGGAACGATAACAAACTTCTTTTTAAGAAGTTTCTGACAGTGTGCACTGGGTAGGCAGAGGAGAACTGATGCGGTTTGTCCCGTTATCACCCCAGGCCTGCAGTTAGGACGGCCTATTAAATTCACTCATAAATCAAACTCGCTCTCTTTTAACTCACCGCTCAAGCCAGAAATACAGGCACTGCTAGAAATGGATCAAGCATTTTCTTCTTATCAGTGAAATAAATTATAACAGAAAACTTTAGCTGTCTTCGTATTTTTTTAAACATTTCTGTTCTGCATTTTCAAGTAGAACTTTCAAGCCTAAGTTGGGAGAGAGGCTTAATTTAAGAAAAAAAAAAAAAAAAAAAAAAAAAATCTGAAAAAAGTGAAATGACCATGTCATTTTTATATTGGTACAGTCAAAAATCATGGTTTTTGGTTTAAACCTGTTTTGTTTAGTTTTTCTAAAAGTAAATGACACTCCCTATATGAGCCACTCTACAGAATTGGTTGAAAGTAAGAATTGGAAACGTCTTGAAAAAAAATGTCTTTTTCCACAAATTTTGAATGTAAGCAAATTGTATAATATCCAAGGTACACATTTCTAGTAATTGTGCAGTTATTTCTCATATTGTATTTTCAGAAAGTTTTGGAATATTTTTCCTCTCCCCAAATTTGTCACTACCGAAACAATAATAAATAATTTAATAAGAAGGGTTACATTGACCTATTAAGATTTTGTTTACATCTACCTTTACATCTACCTTGTCTACCTTTTTAATATTATTTGCTATATTTAAAAAAAAAAAAAAAAATAAAATTTGCAGGTAAATCAATAACAATTACAATTTTAACAATATTTCAAGTGTAGTTTATGAGATCTGTTGTATTTTGAATCAAATCTTTCTTTGTAAAAGGCATACATTTTATCATACTGATTTCAAAGTGAAGGATTCATTAGTTTGAATATACATTGAACCAAACACTATAATAACATCTTAGTTGATCATTCTATATATTTTATTTCTGACAAAACATCCCATGTTTCAGTCATGACTGCACATTTTCGGTAGTGACAATAATGTTGGTAGTGCCCACATCACAATACAGAATTTTAACTCACATACTAAAACACTAATGATTTGCATAATAAAACAGTAAAATTCTAATGATTTGCATAACTTACAATAATTTAGTTTATTTCCCCCAAATAAATGATTATATGTTCCCTTTTGTCACTACCAAAACAGTGACAACCGAAACATGTGGTTTTGGTTGTGACAATGTTCGATACTTTTGAGCTCAAAAATGCTAATCAGAATATGGTTAGCTAGCACAGTTCTGAACAGTTTTACACACATAAAAACTAAATTTTATGGAATGACACCCAAAAAAGTTTGTTTAATTGCAGAAAAAAAGGTGTTTAGTAGTGACGTTCTTTAAAGTTGCACACAGATTTTCAGACTTTTGAACACATTTAACTCAAAATGATGGACCTATCTACTATGAAAGAGAGGCTATGAGAGGGAGGGACACAGGAATATTTCCTGATCAAAAATGTAGAAGTGTGTTAAAATCAGTCTCAGCCAATGGACTAAAACACACACTGTTTCGGTAGTGACATGAAAATGCGGGACATTTATTTTTTACATAAAGTTTCATGATTTAAAAATAGAAATATAAAATAAATATTTTTTTAACTTCACTTTTAAAAAAAAAAAATCAAAGAATATATTTTTAAAAACAACAGTGGAAAAAAATGCAAAAATTATTTCAATATCATTTTCACAAATTTAGGGGTTAGAGTTCGGGACAGCCAATTGAAAGTACCCAATAAATGATGATTTTATATATATTAATCTTACTGATATTTTAAATATTATTGTGGGATTTAATAGATAATAGAAGGATCCTAGTAAACATCTAAGATTTGAATATTTAAATGCTTTTTAAATGTGTTTTTTGGTTGTGGGACAGCAGTTTACACCAATTCTGTAGAATGGCCCATATAAAGAAAAAAAAATGAAAAGAAAAAATTCTGTTTAAATAGTATTTTCTCTTGACACCATGAGTGTTGATGGCAGAACACATACTGCCTAGCTTCAAGAAACTGATTAACTAAGTAATAGCGCTCAGTTGAATGTGGTAGTTCACTATTAGCTCATCAATTTTTCATACCCCCCAGAGGACTACAGACTCGTAATTAATGTGAATTATGCATAATGTATAATTAATTCTAAAATGAAGGTAATGGTAACCCACTGGTAATAACTGAAGGATTACCAAATCCTTCAGAAGGAATTACTAATTATTTGGATCAGTATTCTAAAGTGAAAAGCATGATAACTCTCTAGTAATGATGAAATCATTGTAACCTTTTGAGATTTTTGTAAGGTTTTGGATATCATTTTTCAATTTAGAATACTAATCCAAATAATTAGTAGTTCCTTTAGAATTATGTAGTAACACTTGAGTCATTACTAGTGGGTTACACCATGATCTTCACTTTAGAACTGTTCCAAATGGCCAGTAATTAGAATGATGTAGTAACACTTGAGTCATTACTATCCAAAACCTTACAAAAAACTCAAAAATGTACTATAACTTTAGTCATTACTAAGGTTTTATCATGCTTTTCACTTTAGAATTCTGTTCCAAATAATTAAAATTAAGGGATATGGTAATACTTCAGTCATTACTAGTGGGTTACCATGATCTTGTGCATTACTCTCATTAATTGTGAACGTGTATATAGTAGTTCTTAGTAGTTCTCTGGGAGGAATGAAAATAATAATAGTTACTGATTAGCTAATGTTAGCTAGTGAACGACCACATTCAACTGAGAGCTATTACTTACTAATTCATTACTCAGAGCTTCTTGGTAGTTAACAGTAGTTAGAATGTTGTTATTCATTAATGACGGAACATATGATGCATATTAAAAAGACATCTCAATAAATATTAAGGTCTTTCTAAGAGAATATTCTGTCTTTATTTATAGTAAGTACACTAAATCAATCCTTGATTAACAAATTGTTTTTAGTTTTATTCTAACTGAAAATTCTACTTTCATATTATAGCTAACTTAGCTTTTGTTTATGGTGAAATTAAGTTGTAAAAAGTATAATGTACATCTGATTAATGTAATTCTCTAAAATCTCAACCAATCAAGTACTCAAAACTGATTTTGGATGTGGACATAACTGAAACTGTAGTTCCCAGCATGCTTTGCATAAGACTTAATGAAGTAAAAATGTTGAAATTAAGTATACTTTTTGTGTTTTTTGAGCAAAATGAGAAAAGGTGGAGACTTTATAGTGTTTAATGTTCAATTATGTTGAACAGCTTTTTTACTACTTAAAAGAGTGGACTTGGCATTTAGTATTCTAACACAGTATGTACTATTGCTAGTAAACAGTTTGTTAAAGAGTCAGCTAATTGAATTATTGATATTCTGCTTGGGGACCTTATCCAGTCACTTTGAGACTACTTAATTTGGTCACCTAAAAATAACTTCATTTGATGATGTTGAAGTTACATTAACAAATTATGTTATTATTATTTAAATAATGTAAATCCAACACACTTTTTTCCCACTGTATGGCCTTTATGATAGATCATCTATTTACTTAGTATGAATGTATGAAATTTTAGTCTTTGGGAAATTAAATATTTTTAATTAATAATGAATCAAAATGTAAGGTTTGAACAAATCTATAAATATAACTTGAGAAAAAAAACTTATATATATATATATCCAAAGTATCATTTTTTCAGTGTTTCAATCCCAGATGAACCCTGTAAATAACATTTATATAAAGACCTGCCAGTTTGCGGTAGCTGTCGAATCTCATTTTCAAGTGTGTTTTTAAATGCATAACTTTTCAAGTTGGAAACAATGCCATTTGGCATAAATAACATTATCGCTTGTTGAAAAGCACCATTTTGTAATTAAACACAAGTACAAAGAAGATTTGAGAGCTTTGGTGGATTAAATTTCAGTCACAAATGTGTAAGGGAGGTTGGATACTCTATCTAACACCTCTGTGTTTCACGAGGGTGAGATTATTTTCATTGTGGGGTAGCTACTCCTTTACGCGACTGCATTGCTATATTTCCATGTATAAATCTTGCACATGCAAAAACAGACCCCCACCTTCTCTTCCCACAGGAGCCGTGGCAACCAAGGATAATCCCGCAAGAAAGTCTCATAGCTCAGGCAGTGCTTGACCGCAGTAGAAACGTTACCCATCCGGCTAGCGCGATCTGCTAGCCCAGCGTTGTTCCCGGATGACACCTGTAGTGATCAGAGCGCATATGCGCTTCTTCACACTGTTTCATGAGCAGTAAAGAGAGCCGGAGGAGCCCGACAGCATCGCTTCAAAGGGCACGGAATGACTCAGCTGTTACCATGGTAGCAGCATCCCTGCCTGTGCGCAGTGATGTAGGGAGGGGGAGGGAAGACGCAGGCTGAAGGCATTAGACAGCATTTTGTTAGCTTTAGACTGACAGCTCCATGTGAAGTACGAGACCCGCTGGGATTCTCGGTTCTACAATAAGACTAACCACAAGCTGCTTATTTTACTGCCCTTGGCTCCCCTCCCCAGCGGAAATCTACAGCTTCGGGGAAATACGCTGCCTTGATTGATCTCCTGTGACTGAGGCAGCTCATGCTTTTCAATGGCCGGCCGTGGCACTCTTGCCAATGTCAACTGTGCTCTGTTATAAAATCTCTCTGTAAAGCCGGGCCGCAATTTACTTGTGAAAGAGCCATTCTTCCTGGCCCAGGTGCTTACAATAGAGAGGTTTAAGGAAGCTCTTGTGCTGAACTCTTCCTCAATAAGACGCTGGTGTGCCGTGAGATGGTCTGGCCTCTCTCTCACGGGGGGAAATGCAACTGGTGAAACCCAGGGCTGCATTTATTAGGTATCAGCATTTCTCGCATGGCAGAGGCTGATAAATCATAAGGTGGCTTGAAGTAAAAAGAATAACAAAACATATTTGGGGTTCCAACAGTTTTTGGACAATGAATCGCCATGAATTTTCCATGACCTCTGAAGTCATTTCATTCATTCATTATTTTTTTTATTATTATTATTTTGATTTTCACTAATGAGTGACCTGTGAACCAGTTCAGAGACAAGTTTCAACTATTTTATAAGTAAGCAAACTCTTGTGAAAAAGACATGTGCACTTGTGTACTTCAAATCTTTTTTTCTTTTTTTTTAACTGCAGATAACTTGCTGTTAAACTTGCAGATGATAATATAATAGTATGAAACAAAAGTCCACTTAAGTGTACCTAAAAAGAGTACACTTTCATGACCATATTTCTAAACAAATTATGAACCAAAGTGCACTTTGTAGTAATGTCAAATTAAAAGTTTTGCTTTAAAATTAATTTTAAATCATAATGTTTTAATAATCTTTTGTCTTGCTTTAAAAAAGTATACTTATTTTGATGTGTTGACTGACATGCTAAAGCCCAGGTACTTGATTATAATTTAAACTGTAGCGTGTTATTCAATATTACATTTAAAGTTAATGTGATTTAAATGTACTAAATTGCGACTTCATTACAAATGCATAATTACAAATATATTTAAATACCAACGCTATCTCACGACCAGTGTTGGGTAAGTTACTTCAAAAAAAGTAATTAATTACTAATTACTAATTACATCATCAATGTTGTATTTAAAATACTTTTCTAATTACTCTGTCTGAAAAGTAATTTAATTACTCAATAAGTAACTTACTAATTACTTCTTAAAATCACTATAAACCTTGACCGGATAGACAATAGAAAGGAAACTCTTTTAATAATTTAGTCAAACATGGAATAGTTTAGCCTTTTATAGCTTTTTAAAACATTTTAACTTTATTAAAACATATACTATAATACTTTTATTTACTTTATTATACTTAATTTTTTTTAAGTAAAAATAGGGATGTCACTATACCAAAAATCTATTAGTCGGTACTGATACCACCAAAAGTGCACAATACTCGATACCACGGTAAAAATATATAAAAATACAAATAAAACAATGCATATATTTTTTTCCAGGTAGGTCTAATAGTAGTAAGTAAAAATACCACATAAATTGAATAATCAAATATAAAATAACTCTGCATAGTCATAACTGTATAAATTAAATATAGATTAATCCTTATTAAAGCTTTTCTTTTGTTGTTTGATTATCATATATAATACAGACAGCCAACAGTTGACAGTAGCATGTTTTAAAGGCTGCTGTCACTAAGACCTAATGGACGGAGACAATATGCTGTTACACACGCTGTTCACATTCACATAACCAACGCGAATATACGCCAAGACGAGCATTTTGACATAACTGTGTGTGTATTTGAACGTTTATGTGTAATAAACTGCGAAAATTTGACACTCGCGAGAGGCGGCTATGTGTGTGCGCTTTGGCTGACTGAAGATCGTCTCTCAGAGAGCACGCACAGTTTTTTCTAGGACATAGCTTACATTTTACCATAATGTTCTTGCTCTTGCCGTAATGTTCTTGCCTGTCCAAATAAGTGAAGTAATTGGATTTTTTCCATTCTGCAAAACAGCCACTCGCTTCTGCCGACATCTTCAGACAGCGACAACGCAGCCAACTGGTTCGAAGTTGCGAACTCACGCGCAACTGCACTACAGCTAACGATTTTAAAGAGGCAGCGTTCACTTTTACCTTTAGACGACAAATTTAGATTTTAAATTCAATATTGATTTAAACAGAACTGTTGAACTAACTTACAGTATGTAACGCAAGTACATTATATGTAACTGTAATTAAATTACCTAAAAATGAACAGTAATCCCTTACTTTACTTTTTAAGTGGATAAGTAATTTAATTACAGTAACGCATTACTTAGTAACGCGTTACACCCAACACTGCTCACGACCAATTTGTGCGTATTTTACGAGGTGGCTAATTTGTATGACCTCACTCGTACGAATTCATATGATTTGTCTAAACCCCAGTGACAGGTAGGTTTAGGGGCGGGGTTAGAGGTAGGTCATTCATACGAATTCATACGAATTTGGTAACTCATAAAATACGTGCAATTTAGCAAATAATGTGCGAATTCGTACTGCCTCACTCATACAAATTTGTACGTTATTTGCTAAATCGCACGTATTTTATGAGTTGCCAAATCCGTATGAATTAGCCACCTTGTGAAATACGTACGAATTGCCGTGAGATCGTGTTGTTAAATACACAACATAAAAATTTCATAAATGCTTGTACACCTACCTAAGTCGGTAAAAAAAAGCACTCTATTTTCATTTAGTATAAATATAAACTATAGTATAATACATTTTCATTTAATTTCAATTAATCATCCAAGCACATTGCATTCAGTTTGCAGTGAAGTGCATTATTTTATACTATTTCTGTCATTTTTAAATTAGCGTGTCATTTTAAAACGCTATATTCTGAGGCCAGTAGTTGGCAATGTCACTTTGTAAAGAAACACTGCTTGCCTATAGACTGAACACATAATACACATGCGCATGACGTCACCATTTTCACAAATTCGCGTTTTTGTAGTTAACATGGAGATGATAACGTGTCTTGCACTTTGAAACCCCTTTTCAATAGTTTGCGTTTTCATGCCCCCCAAAAAATGAACAGACAAAACGCATAAAAAGTTTTGTTTTTAGTTGATAACCATGTAAACGGACCCTTTGTCCGAAACTAGTTGTCACATCAGTATTTGCTTGGCCAATAATATGAGTTTTGGCCGGGATTATCTGTTTGTCTGACCAATAGCAGAAGAGGGCCATGTTTAAGAAACTTTTTTGCAGTTTCATTTGGTGTGACTAGTAGTGCCGAAATTACACAATTCCCCTTTAGGATTTGATTATTTTCCATGAAGTCTTGGCCTGGAAATCATGATTTTTAAAATTCTCTGATATGTTAGTCAGATTGAATGCAAGGACAAACCATTATTCTTCTTAATTGCATTTACATAAATAGTCTACATACTCATTTGTACAGACTTTCCTATATATCCATGAAAGAATGTAATCCAGCTGAGCCAGGAGTCACCGGGAACATTCTGCGGTGGGGTGTGTATGATTCAGAATTGCCCCCAGCTGGAGTTTGCCGCATTAGATCTGTGTCCCTACCGAAGCATTTAGAGTTTCCTTTCCTTGAATGCTCTCTAACTAAAAGGACAAAAAGTGGACATTCATCTTGACAAATACCAGCTGTCGGGGTTTACTTCAAAGAGGTGAGCTACACCTTCAGGGCATCCTGGATAATGTAAAGTAACACAGCACAGGTGAGCGAGTGTGGGGGATTTTTCTGAAGTTCTTTTATCATTCCAAACGTGGTCTTGTAAACATTTAGCCAGTGAGCATGACAGCAGGATGAAATGTTAAATAAAGCACAATTTCATTAGCCATTACCTGAAAGCATGGGTTATTTTGGCCGTACCAGATGTTCGCCTCTTTTTACCTTATTCCTCTTGCAATTGTAGATGATTTAGGAGCAGACTACTATTCGACGGGCTGCGTTTTGCACAAACAAATCCTGCTGGGTTAGCTTCGGGCCTCTCGTGAATTAACCTTTGCCTCTGTGAACTTAAATTGGTAAAATATTTATGCTTTGCTGTCTCTTGTAGAGTAATCACTGATGGACTATCTATGGGGCGCGCCTGTGTGTTTTCCCCGCGGGCCAGTAGATTTGTGGGCTGGCTGTAGACAACGAATTTAGATACAAAGTAAATATGTAAAGGTTTTAAAGGGAGAAAAGGTCAGACATCATCAGGCTGGGCCATTGAAGCCATAGTAGTGGATCCACAACGTTCCACACGCACTCTATCACACATTCGTGGTGGTTTTACGGGATTGTAAGGTTTGAATTTATGGACATTTTATTGTACAGTATAAAAGTTGTACTATGTTTGATCCCAATTAAAGATGTTCCTTGAGGTTCCTAATATGTTCCTTGAGGTTTACTTATAATTGTAAATAAAGTTTTCTGTGCACAAAAAAAATCACATATATATGCAGAAAAAAATTATTTTAAACTTCATTTTGAGCCTCTGTCTGAAATGATCCATTTTTAAGGTGCGGCTCCTTTAAGGCTTGTCAGTAAACGGCCACTGTTATGATTGGCTAACGTCTTTGCATAGGAAACAGTATCAACGCCCACTCACTATTATATACGAGTAAGTGTTTTGAAAACATTATCCATATAAAACCATAATTTACAGACGAAGCATTATGAAATCATTTACTTATAGTTTGTGATGCTCTCAGATCCAGTAGACATTATCCAGTAGAGTTGGCTGCTTCGTCTTTCAACAGAAGTTTCTTTGCGAACTCTCCATTACAGTGTGCCTCACTGACAAAACAAAATGCTCCAAACAAACATATAATCCTCCAATGTGATCCAGTGTACGCAAATGTCAGCTGTTAAGCAACTGAATGCCAGTGGGCAGGGCCTATGGTGAGATGATGTATAACTATTCGTCGACGTCTTGCTCTGGAGGTGGTCATATGCAAATGTATTTTCCCGTGTGTAATAGATGTGCTGATTGACTGGGATGTTAAGCCACGCCCATTTGGTATGCACATGAGTTCTCTGTATGTGAACACTCAGTAAAAGCAAGTGAACATGCAAAGCGTGTGTCTGTCGTTCATCTCTACGATCCAGCCTCAGATCCAAATATATTACAGTGGCGACGAGGATTAAGAGTATATTTAGAGACTGTTAGTTGATGAGAAACACCGTTGCACTTGTCGTAAAAGAAACTAAAAAGAAAGGAACAAGGCACGAGTGAAAAGTTGCTAACAACGTAGCTAACATGGCAGCGATACAGTTTGGCCGTGTAGAAGAGTACAAGGAATCGAAGGAGGATTTCGAGTCGTACATTGAGCGTTTTGAACAGTGGCTGCTGGCAAATGACATTGCAAGTGAGAAAAAGGTTAGTGTATTTCTCTCCGTGATCGGGGCAGAGACATATGGATTGTTAAAGAATCTAGTCACACCAACGAAGCCGAGTGCAATGTCATATAACGATCTGAAAGCAGCGTTGCTAGCGCATTACAGACCGCAACCACTAGAGATCGTGGAGCGTTTTAAATTTCAGAAACGCAACCAAAAGGAAGGTGAATCCGTGGCGGATTACATCGTGTCTTTGAGACAGCTATCAGTGAGCTTTGAATTTGGACAATATTTGAGTGATGCGCTCAGAGACAGATTTGTAAGTGGACTAAACTCGGAGTCGATGCAACGCAAATTGCTGAGTCAGAAGGATCTGATGTTTAACCAGCTTGCGAAATTGCGTCATCTATGGAGCTGGCCTCGAGAAACACGCTGGAAATTGCGGGTAAGACCAAGGATTTACAGTCAGTGAATGCCGTGAACAAAGCTAAACTTTTTCAAAAGAAAGGAAAAGGAAAGTTTAAAGGGAGAGATGATTCTGAAAAAGGAAAATACCAGAAGAGCGAACAGAGAAAAGAAGAAAGCAATAAATGCTACAGATGTGCTGGGAAACACTCTGCTAGAGACTGCAGGTTTAAGAATGAGAAGTGTCATGTGTGTAACAAAATTGGACACATTGCAAGGGCCTGTAGGAATAAGAGAACAGCCGGACAGACACAGTATGTGGAGGCAGAGTGTTCTAATGAAAGAAAAGAGGATGAATCAGAGTTATTTGGAGTGTATACAGTGTACACGACCTCAAACGGAAAGAAAGGAATTGTGGTAAATGTGAATTTGGATGGAAAGTGCATGGACATGCAGCTGGACACGGGGGCAGCGGTGAAAACCAGAACCTAGAGGAGGAAACATATCCGCTGCCCAACACAAAAGATTTGTTCGCTAAGTTGGCAGGCGGAACATTGTTTAGCAAATTGGACTTGGCGCATGCATATCAGCAATTAAAATTGGACCAGCACTCAGAAAAATACCTCACCATCAATACTCACTGTGGCCTGTACAAGTACCATCGTCTCAGTTATGAAGTGGCTACTGCTCCTTCTATTTTCCAGGCTGTCATGGATCAAATCCTGCAAGGGCTAGATCATGTCACCTGTTTCCTGGATGACATCCTTATCACTGCCAGTACAAAAGAGGAGCATGTTAGGAGACTGGATGAAGTGCTTTCCAGATTAGAGAGTTATGGACTTAGAGTAAAACTTTCCAAGTGTCAGTTCATGCAAGGCAGTGTTGAGTATTTAGGCCACCGTATCGACAAAGAGGGTCTACATCCAACTGAGGAAAAGATTGCAGCGATTGTTAACGCCCCAAAACCAAACAATGTCACAGAGCTACGGTCGTTTTTAGGCCTGTTGAACTACTATGGTCGGTTTTTGAAGAATCTCTCCAGCCGGCTGCAGCCTTTACACAATTTGCTAAAACAGAAGCAACCTTGGAGCTGGACTTCAGCGTGTGACACAGCTTTTGAGGAAGCTAAACAGCTGCTGCTCAGTAGTACAGTGCTGGTACATTATGATGGGACCCGACCCCTGAAATTAGCATGCGATGCCTCACCTTATGGGGTGGGCGCTGTGATCTCGCACATTATGGACAATGGTGAAGAGCGCCCAATAGCTTTTGCATCCCGCACACTGACTGAAACCGAGAAAAAGTATGCCCAAATAGAACGTGAAGCCTTGTCCATCATCTACGGGGTTAAAAAGTTCCACAAATATATCTATGGACGGAAGTTCACACTCATAACCGACCACAAGCCTCTGCTGGCGATACTTGGACCGAAGGCAGCAATACCAACCTTGGCAGCCCTTAGAATGCAGCGCTGGGCTTTAGTGCTGATGGCTTATAATTATGACATTGAGTACCACAAATCAGCTGACCACATGAATGCTGATGCAATGTCCAGACTACCAACTATGGGCAAAGACTGTATCGGGGAAGAAGGAAGTGTGTTCTACTTTTCCCAGGTGGATGAGCTCCCTGTGTCTGCTAAGGACATAGCACAAGCAACACGGAACGATCCAACACTATGCAAAGTGTGGAATTACATTGTGAATGGCTGGCCAAACTATGTGTCAGAGGAGAGTCTGAAACCATACTTCACACGCCGACATGAATTGTCAGAGGACCAAGGGTGTGTGTTGTGGGGTATGCGTGTCATAATTCCACCCAAATACAGATCCAGATTACTAGACGAGCTACACCATGAGCATCCGGGAATTTGCCGTATGAAGGCCCTAGCTCGCAGCTACCTGTGGTAGCCGGGATTAGATGGCTGCATTGAAGAAAGAGTGCAGAGCTGTAGCTGTTGCATGTCAGTTCAAAAGTCACCTGCAGTGGCACCCCTTCACCCGTGGAGATGGCCTGAGCGGCCATGGCAGAGAATGCACATTGATTTCGCAGAAAAAGACAAGCAGTTTTTTCTAGTAGTGATCGACAGCCATTCAAAATGGCTAGAGGTAGTGCCAATGTCATCAATCACCTCCTCGCTCACCATTGATGCACTCCGAGGTTTGTTCGCGGCTTATGGATTACTAGAGGAGGTGGTCTCTGATAATGGGCCGCAGCTGGTGTCTGCCGATTGAGGAAGAGCCAGTACGAGTCCGAAACTTCAGAGGAGGGCAGGAGAAATGGTTGAGCGCAACTGTGATCGAGCGGAAGGGTCCTGTAAGTTATCTAGTACAGGAAGGTCAAAGAAGGCGCACTGTGCATGTGGACCATATTCTGCCGGGAAATGTTGCAGAAGGATCTCCTTTGCATGGCGTGTTAAAGATCCCAAATCCAGTTGTCAATGTTGATGACATTGGAGCCATGAACATTCCTTCTGTCAGTGACAACCCTATGCCAGTTTTTGAGCCAGAGATTACTGGAAATACAGAGAAGTACTGCTCCAAAAAGATTAGATTTATAAGTATTTGTTTTCTACTACTAGTGGTTTTCAGTGCAATAGTTTTTTGATGTTGAAGGATGTAATGTGTAATATCGTTACCTGAAAATTTGTATGTATATATATATATATATATATATAAAAGTTTCTTTCTAAACTGTTTTGAAAAAAAAAAAAGATGTTTGAATCTTAAGAGGAAGGAGTGTAATAGATGTGCTGATTGACTGGGATGTTAAGCCACACCCATTTGGTATGCACATGAGTTCTCCGTATGTGAACACTCAGTAAAAGCAAGTGAACATGCAAAGCGTGTGTCTGTCGTTCATCTCTACGATCCAGCCTCAGATCCAAATATATTACACCGTGTGACGCCACAGATCACAGATATCCAAACAAGCCATTTTTGGAGTTTCATCAAATGCTTATAATGAGGAGGACATTTTAAACTATGAAACTTGTAGGATGTTTTAATGGTACAAAGACCAAGATCAAGGCAAATTTTGATTTCTCATGTCGTGACCTCTTTAAATCTGTCAATTAGAACCACTGAACTGGGTAACAGGGCTTTCGATGGGGGAAAAAAAAAACAGGAACATCGTCTCTGGCCCTGTGACGAGGTCTTTAAGAGTCCACCCATAGAGATTTTGTCCCAGGCCCGGTGAATTGAAGCAATAGTTCGTGTTCCCAGTCTGTTTTTTATTGGCAGTCCATCCGTGAGCGTAACTGATGACACCACAGTGAGTCACATGCTCAGTTACTCACTGTTCCACTCCTACACTGAAAAAAAATATTTGGTGTATAAATAATTTTCACTCAAAAATTTCTAGTAAATTTCACAATCAATAAATGGCAATTAACAGAACAGAAATAGTATTTTCTTGTAAAACAATAATCCTTTATGTTATTTAAAACTTCGGAATATTTTTTTGTACAGTGTAGAGCGTGCAAGGCACGTCCAAGTTTTGGGTGCTGGATCTCCAACTAAAAAGAACAGGGACAAAACTCTTTCATTGTCTCCCAGAGCATTAGTTCCAGTGAAATCTGGTACACAACACCGTAACAAACTTTACCCATGACTAAAACTGGCTTCCAAATCAGTTGGATGACTGTAATGAGGGAAGAAATCGAGCTCCACGCCGTGGATGAATTGAAAAGATAAATCGCAGATGCGACAAAGCCCTCTTTGGATGTTTTATTTGGAGTGCTAGTGTAATCTGTACCATTATGTCAGTGAAAGAGTTTAGTTCTTCCCTTTTTCATCCTTAGCATGGAAACAGATGTGAGAAATATGCTTTACGGGGAACAGGTTTAGATGAAGCATCAAAGAGGTTTTAAGCCATCAGATAAATCCTGAAAACATAGCGAACTGCTCAAAACTCAAGTCAGATTTGATCAATTTTCGTCCATACGATTTCAATTGTCCCATAGAAGCTGCTAGAATAGATTCAAGCTTTGATTGCAACATCAAACGTTCAGTGTGTGCACTCGTGGGGAAACGTACACTGCAGGCTGTATACCGCAAGTAGAGCTTGGCAATGAGTTCATAATAACAAAAGTGTTACTCAGACAATTGCAGGTTTACACCTAAAACAATGAAGAGTATTTCTGGCAGGTATGTTTAGAATGATGTTGATTTTCTCTTATGAAGACAAATCAGTAGCCTAGAAAAAAAGCTTTTAATAAACATGAGGGTGGGTCTGTAATAGCTTGAGAAATCTGTTAGCATTTCAGTGGCAGTTGCTTGGCTGGCACAGGACTCCCTAGAGGGAATCTGACATCTTTGCTCACAGACACAGTTATTTTGAAGCATGACATTGACTGCATGTACATGTGCACCAATAATGCATTTATTTTTTACAATACTCAGATTAAGGACTTAATCGCTGTAAGATGTTTACATGACATGACTCTGCACTCCTGTTTACATGCAATTTTCATTATTCTGATTATTTGCTAAGAAGTGTGATAAGTTTTACTGTCATTCTTCAATGCGCAGCACGAATGATGACCTCACATACTGTAGGTGTGTTACTGGCCACTGTTTTAATCCACTTACTTTAATGCGAAACACATTTCTATGGACATATATGGATATTATTCGGCACTGTGATGAACATAGTAATGCAGCTGTAACTGAGTCTGCCTACGCTCCATCTTCACACGTCTCTGGAGGAAGATAAGACTGCACGGCGAGTTCTGATGACAGAGTTCAGTGATTCGGAGTGGAGGAAAAACTTCGGAGTAATGTCACGGAGTTCATTCATGATGTTGTGTGAACAACACGTCATCCGTGTACATCTGAGCACATGCGCACCTTGTTCAGAGTGGTAATAATGCAATTAAGGAGTTTACATGCCTGTTTATTGCGATGAAAATCGGCTATGCCATATTTAATAGGGCTGGGTAAAAAATATCGATTTTAATCAATTCTCATTTTTACGAACCGATATCGATTCTTAAATCCCAAGAATCGATTAGTCTAGTCTGTTTTCAGTTGATGAATGAACAGAACATGTAGCGTGCCTCCCATCCAATAAATCGCAATAATCTTTGTGCTTTGTTCATTTTGATATGAAGCAAAGTCTAAGATTTCAAATGACAAATCTTATTATGAGATTCAAAAAATAAATACTGTTTTGGCGCTGTTTAATGTGGCGTGACAGATCGCCGTAGCGCCTCAATTAAAGAGAAGCGGCAGCACAGATCGCATGTGGACATCCTCTCCTCCGCTTTATTACCAGTTACAGTGCAAAATAAACATGAATAAACATCTGAAGGTATGTTAAAATATACAGTACAACTTACAGAAATCCGTATCATGTCTCGTGTAATAGCTCAATCAGTGTTTCAACCTCGGACAGACAACAATAAAACAGCTTGTAAACAATGTCACGTAACGTCACATTTACCTCAGAAAAACATATTCAGTGACCATAAACTCATTAGTCAGCTAGAAAAATGAGTCATTTTCTAGAAAGTCAGCTATCTGAAAAATATATGCACCGTTACATATTCATTGTAATTTTTAATGTTCTTCAATATTTAATGCATGTTTGAATAAATCAGTTATGACAGCCACAATTTAAATGTTTATATTTCAAAAAAATGAATTGGAGTAGAAATATGATTATGTAATTCTAAACTTTAGTTATTATAAAAAAATCATTGAGTGTAATTTAAGCGTTTGTATATAAATAAGTTAATTATAAATAAGTTAATTTTAACAATATTATAGCAATATTATAGTACCAACTGACTCCCATGTGTAGTAGACAGCATTATAAAATAATCGAATCGAAATCGTAATCGAATCGAATCGCAAGCATGTGAATAGAAATCGAATCGAATCGTAAAAAATTGTGTCAATACCCAGCCCTAATATTTAATTTGATTATGGTTACTATACGATTATGAGCTTAATTGCATTAGTTTAATTAAATTAGGTAAAGTTTAATCACAATATTACCAAAATTCCATTATAATCACATTATGCATGTAAACGTACAATGTAAAAAAAAATCTGTTGAATTTACGGTAGAAAAACAGCAGCCGTGGTTGCCAGAAATTTTCCGTAAAAATACAGTCGAAACATTTTAGGTTTTACAGATTTAACTTAAATTTACAGTTAAATTTACAGTTAAATTTATAAACATGAAATTTTAAAAATGCAATTAACATTAATTTAACAACATTAGACCCTAATGTACATAACTGATTAGTAGAAATTAGTTATTTCAATGAAAATACATCAAATGTGAAGTGTCACGCAGGGAATTCTAGGAATGTCAATTTTTTCACTGAAAATAATACATTGACTTGTTCTTTTTCAGTTCCAAAAGCTGTAAATTTAATGATATTTTACTGTAAAATTACATTAAATGTACCGTTGGATCTATTACAGTTATTCACTGTATATAGTATGGAAACTTTCTGTTAACCAATTAACTGTTTTTTGTTTTTTTTTACTGTAGCATTTTTACAGTATTTTACCGTTAAAATCACGATCAGCTGATTGGTGCAGGCACAAGTGTGAGCTGTGAAGTCAAAGGCAGCAGAATACTAATCACTTCATATCTGCAGTTTTTGGTTACGGGTGACAAACAAATTTGGAATTCCCCAACACAATTTGTAATAATGGACCTCTACATTACAGTACAATGTGTTCACCTGTTCATCCTTTCAAAAAGCTCTTTTTTTTCGATCCTGTCAAGCATTATGTGGAAGTCCAGCTGTTTTTGAAAAACCTAATAAAAATGTAACTTTCTATGTCCACCACATCACAGATTGACCATAACATTCTGCATAGTTTGCTTTTGGATTTTTGGATTACTTCACTAGAACACTGAGTGTTAACACATTTTGACATTGATACATCTGGACAGATGTTTTAATGTGCTTCTAGATGTATCGCTTGGAATTTTTAATTGCACCATGGAGGGATCCTGGCTCGCTCCGCACAAAGTACAAATCAAATGAGTTCAAAAAGGTTTAAGATATATTTCAGCACTCCGTTTACAGGAGCGAAGTGAAAAATGAAATAAACAGCTGCTGACGGCTAGGGTGTGAAAAAGTAACTCTCTATAGAAAAGGTCTTTTCCTGATCATGCTAAACTATTTAGACCAAATATTAATCAGCCGGCCAGCTTTAACTTCAAAATAATATACTGCCCTCTTAGAATGAAATGTAGAGCGCAGCTCAACTGCATCCGCACTTTGCTGAGTGTGAACCACCAAATTCACTGATGGAGACTGAAAGTATCAGAGAGTAGTGGCACAGAGAATTCCATGGAAAATCCCTTCTCAACTCCAGTATGCAGTGAAAACATACAAGCATGAGAGGGAAAGTAAACAATGCGGAAAACGTGAACCCTTCCACATGGGAAGTGAGGTAATATTTTTGTCTGCCTGCCCTTTTTGAAAGGACTCTTGTCTGTGCTGCCATGGCTTTACTCTCAATACACAATGCTGAAAGGCCACAGACACATGGAACCTTTGATCTATCAATGTAACTAGATTTGCATTACCTAACACACAGCCTATACTAAATGTTTTTGGGTAGTTGTAAACTTTAAAGTTTTCAAGAAATTTAAGACTAATCTCCCACTCACTCTGCATTCAGAATGTAACCAACAGTGTTGATTAAATGTAATCAGTCTCCTCTTCCTTGCCTCTATTTAACCAAATAGCTACCTTTACTGTGCAAAAAAATGATGTAGCATTAGTAGTCTGCACGTTTTCAAGAAAAAGAAAAAGAAAAAAGTTGAGTCAAAGAAATAAAATAGGTAAAACTCTATTTGGATAGTCCAATTTAGGCATATTATATTAACTGTGAGTAAATTTGCACCTACATGTCAACTATTGAGTTTGAGTAGACGGTCTGCTTAATATCTGCTAACACTTTATTTTGATGCTCCCAACGGATATTCTCCTGACTATAAGTAACTTTACAACTGTATGTCAACTTATTCTACTAACCCTGACAGTCTACTAATACTCTAATGAGAGCTAGTGGACATGTAGTTGCAAAGTTACTTATAGTTACTAGAACATCTGAAGTAGATCATCAAAATAAAGTGTTACCATAATTAATGTTAATTTCCCAGTAGGAATAGATAGGAATGCAATGTTAGTAGCATTAATGTCTAAATGAATCTTAAATCATGCTCATGACAGTGTACTGTATATATTATAAATAACTGTATGCTATAATATACAGTACACTATGTGTATACATTAATGCACAGTAGCCCAATAAAGCTTAAATAATTGATTAATTGCAGATACATAGAGTCAAGGATTAAACAAACCGGATGAAACAAACCGAATATCAATATATTGCTACTGCTTGTAATTCTTTTTATAAAACAGATTTGATAAAACGTTGTAAAATGCAAATCAACACATGCCTGTTACCACATATCTTTATTATTAGACTTGTTGTATAGCAACATTAACAGCATACAGATAGACTAACACATTTGTTAGTAAAAAAAAGTTGTTATTTAGGAGTAGCATTGCTTTTTGAATTATTAAAATTAATAAATTCAATTATGTATTGAAGATTAGTATCTTTTATTATATTGCAGTTGACGCTGTTTTATAAAAGCATTAAACCACTCAAGGCTGTGTGTTACAGTGATTATACCACATTTGTAGGGTTATTTGCCTTTGATTGAATCACTTTAACACACAGCCTGGCTCATTGCTTTAGGTGAACACAGTGCAATCCAGAAACACTCTGGCAGTCATTGGGAATCAGAGGATCAAAGGAGATGGCGAATGCATTCGAGTACAGGTGTTCCTTTTTACACAGATTGAATAAGACTTCTGGGGTCAAATGTAGTCTTCTCTCGCCTCCTTCACACCAAAACAAGCATGCGCACACACACATACAAATAACATTTGACTCAGAACACATCCTCTGTATTCTGAGCCGTGACCTTGTCCTGGTAACTAGCGTGTAAAAAATGTGACCCAGATGGTTGACTTGCTCAGGGACGTCTGATTGAGCTGTAATAAGGCTCTACAGCCCACCCACTAAACCCAAATTGGGAAAAGGGTATGTGGAAAGATGAAGAAAGTAAACTGGAAAACATTTTGATTAGATCGAGTTTCAGCAGCGTCGTGGGCCGACTGCAAGCGGACACTTTCAAAATAAACTATGAGGCCAGAGAAAAGAAAAGAAAAATGTTCTAGCTTACGATAGGATAAAGTAATGGGAGAAGAATTTCACAAATAAATATGACAACGTTGATACTTTATGATAGTGATTGACATTTTATTTATTTGTGTCAGCAGTTTGTTTGTTTTCATTAATTGTCCACAAACAGAACAAGAAAAGTAATTTTTTACTGTGTAAAATCACAAGCAAAATAAAACAAACTTTTCCCTGCCTTAAGGTATTTCACATATTTCAACTAATGTCACATGGGTTTAAAAAAATCATGTGTTTTCCATTCATTTAAACAAAACTGCGCACGTGTGGAGATTGTGTTCTCTTGGGGTGTAGTGTCCTAAATATTTACCTAACTAGATAAAACACACCCCTAATCATTTTAATATGTGTCTCTTTCCATGTACGGGACAACAGAACTGCATTTTAGCAGCGTCCGGTGTGTAGTCCACTGTGGTTTCATTTCAAGCATACCAACGTTTATTACAATGTAACATGGATATGATTGACAATCACCCCAACACAAAACAACAAGCATATGAAGTTCATTACTACAATGAACTCAAAAAGTAGAAACAGCGTTGCAATTTGAGCAAGAATCGAACCGTATGAGGCACAGATTTGTGGTGCGGTGGGTATCCCCTGGTTTTATGGTTCAAAAAATGTAAAATCCAAACTCTGTGAACAATTTCAACAAGCATGTTTACACGCACAGCATTTTCTGATTAAGTTCCATAGTCTGGTTAAGTCTTTAATCTGGGGAAAAAAGTAAAAGAATCTGCTCTAAAAATGACCTGGATCTGTGATTTTTCACAGACATGCACAGATTTAAATGAACAATGGATATTCTGCTAACACTTTTCAATAGGGACTCGTTTGATAACATTAATGCATTAGCTAACAATGAGCAATATATTCGGTAACACTTTTATTTCGATAGTCCACTTTAGACATATTCTGCTAGCTCTAAGTAACTTTGCAACTACATGTTAACTAGCAGCCAGGCTTAATATCTGCTAACACTTTATTTTGATGCTCTTATTTGCAACTTATTCTACTAACCCAAACTCTAACACCCAATAACCAAACAGTCTACTACAGTCTACTAATACTCTGAGAGTTAGGTGAAAAGTTACTTAGTTTGTAGAATGTCTAAAGTAGACCATTTAAAGAAAGTGTAACCACATTTTTTTTTTCATTATCTTTGTTAATGTTAGCATAAATATTATTGTTCATTGTTTGTTCATGTTAGTTCACAGTGCATTAATTAATGTTAACAAATACAACGTTTGATTTTAATAATGTATTAGTAAATGTTGAAATTGACATTAACTTAAATAAATGCTGTAGAAGTATTGTTCATTGTAAGTTCATGTCAATTGTCACCAGAATATCCTTTGTTTATTTAAATCTGCATGTACAAACAAAAGTAATTATTACACTAGTTATTGATATTCATTGACATGTTTACATGACACGAAATTTTAATTCACATAAGCTTATGCCAGCTCTTGGTTAGAATACTAGAGACCATAATATTGTCTTAATCGGGTTAGGGCAATTGGGAGTGAATTATTTAAACTGCATTTATCAGCATGGGCATGGAATGTACATATGCTTGATTTTGGCGTAGGAGATCTGCTACACTGCTGGGCAAATACAAGAATTTGTTCAGCTCAGTTAAATAACACGCATAAAGGGCATGCTGCTGCTGAATATATTAAACCCCCATAGCAGATCTCTACAGGTGGTGCTGGGGAGGAGGAGGGCTAAACAGAAGTTTCATAATCGCGCAGCGGGTTAATCGCAGGCTAGGGAACAACTATATGGTTTTATGGATTAGGAAGTATGTCTAGTTGGCTAATGCCATGGCATTAGAGGAACCAATCAGCGTTAGGATAGAGTTTCATGACTAAACTATGGATTTACATATATACATCATGTAAACATTGTCATTTAGATTGAGTGTGAAGATCAGTGTCCAAAGACCTGAAGAGCCCCAGACTGATCAATCATGTGCATATGTGTGCTGCGCTCTGCAGGGAACGGGACAGTAAATTCATCTGTACTCACTATGGCAAATTATCTTTTTCCCCTTTCATGTGGCTACAGGGCTTATACTAAGAGAGAGCCTGCTCACTGCTGGCACAGAATTCCCTAAAATAGCAGCATTCATACTGGGCCTGGTGTTGTAGAAAGGAAGACATTTAGTGGAATTGGACGGAATCCATGATATTAAACAGTAGATGGGATTGTGAAGCAGCAGGAGTAATCATGCAGGGCAGCAGGCCGCAGGAATGCAAATCATCCACACCGCTAGAAGTGAAGTTAGCAGGTGGCCTCCGCTATTCATTGGATGTCAACACTCTTTTTAGATCGGGACCACATAACATCTGGGTACCCTGACCACTGGTTTGAATTAAGTCAAATACAGTCACCCAGTTTTCTGGCATTCAACAAAAATATACTTCATAAAAATCTTGTGATCAGATAAGGTCAGTAGATTTGCATGCAAACATCTGTCTAAACTAATCCATTTGTTTGCCAATATTTTTCGAAACAAGGGCACATTTAAGCCTAAATGCAGTAATATAGCAAAACAAAAAGAAAAAGAAAAAAATAGTCAATAATAAAGTTTTGGTAACACTTTAGGATCCAATTCTCACTATTAATTAGTTTCTTATTAGCATGCATGTTGGATAATGGCTATTTATTAGCACATATTAATGCCTTATTCTGCATGACAATATTCTACATCCCTTAATCCTACCCAATACCTAAACTTAACAACTACCTTACTAACTATTAATAGGCAGTAATTAGGAGCTCACTGAGGCAAAAGTCATAGTTAATAGCTAGAGAATAGTGAGAATTGGACACTCATCTAAAGTATGACGAAAGTCCCCCAACCCCAGCAAATTCATGTAAATCATGCAAAAAACATGATGTTGAGTCAACTGTGGTAGAGACAGACACAGAAAAATATATTTGAAAATAGATTTAATGACATACAAACATGGTTCTAAAATAATAAATGCAATATTTTCCAAAAAATATATATTACTCAGAGTACTAATACAAGTGTATATAAGGAGGAAGAATATTTGCTCAGAAAAATCAACCTTAATTTTGTATATCCATCCACTGATATCTAAAGCAAACTAATATAAATCAGCAATTGTGGTCTGCAATGCTTTGGGATATTTGAGAAAATAACTCAGTGCTTTTACAACAACACTCATTTTATTAACAAAGAATTATTATTATTATTATTATTTGTTTATTTTTTGCTAAATCCAATATGGCTGTTCTTTTTTTTTTTTTTACCAACATCAAAAAAAAAAAAAAAAAAAAAAAAAAATGTAAATAGGTGACTAGGGTTTAAGGCCTTTACATTTCTTTTGTAAAATAGCAGCAGTTCTGTTTTGGAGTGGTTGCTTATGAACTTATAACATGTAATCGAAAGAAAGTAAATTATATTTGATCATCTAGTCTACGACTCTCTCTAACTGGTCTAACTCATAAACATATTCTCGGAGAAAGAGCAATCAGCCATGGATCTGTGGTAAAGTGGTAACTTTTAACTGATCTACATCACACATATAAAAACGTTATTACAAAACAAAGCCAAATAAATAAGAGGAATTATGAGCTAATATATACATAATACTGTACATCAAATGTCAAAAACTATTTCTTTTGATATGTTATTTATTCCAGCAATATGACAGAGGATGCTCCTCTGCCCTCAATGACAACCACAGGACCTCACCACCATATTCCTGTACTTCTTCAGAATTACATTTGAGCTGTCATCAAAATACAGCACTGATATGGCATTCAGTTTGGTTGGTGCACAGCAAGGCTTTGGCACATTATCAGGAAACATTAGATGGACCTGTGATGGAAAAAAATCAAAGAAATTTATGATATGTTGGATGAAAACCAGTGGTTTTTGACTGGACAAAAAAGGTGGTTTATCATACATTAAGTAAATAAAAATATCCTTCAAACCTAACACACACATTTATTAATCTTAGTTCATGTTAATTTCAACATTTACTAATACATTATTTAAAAAAAAATGTGTATATGTTATATTATTTAAGGTGTCTAAGCTAATATAAACTAATAATGAACAGTTGTATTTTTATTAACTAGAGCTAACAAATATGAATAAATACTGTAACAAATGTATTGCTCATTGTTAGTTAATGTTAGTGTAACAGTTATATTATTTGTGTGGACTCTTATGTTGTTTTTCCTTTGGTTCCTATCTTTCCTTCCTGTGTTTAGATCCTGTTCCCTTTGTTCCCATTGCTGGTTTCTATAGTTAGTCATTAGTTAATTGATTACGATCATCTGAATCATTTGGTTTCTGTTTTTTGGGGAAGGAGCAAATTTATTATGGCTCTCTGGTCTTACCACACATGAAAAATCTAACATGGAGAGAAGTCATTTTCCTTTGTTTGGAGTGTGCCTACCCATTGTTGATTGTCCTCGACCATGACTACCCAAAAACAGAGCCCATCCAACCCCTCCACATGCCCACCAAAGACTCAGAGCCAAAGCCAGCTAAGCCTGACCAGCTGTGTCCATCAAGGAGCTCAAGCCTGAGCATTTTTCATCCTGGAGCCCGAACCTGCACTTTCTAAGTGCATGAACAACAAACCAGAGCCCACCGCAGACCCAAAGCCCAAGCCTGCTAAGTCTGATCAGATGTGTCCGGTGATTATCTATGTTCACCCCTGAGAGCGTGCTGGTGGAGTTGGACATCGTGGAGCAGAGTTCTATTCATCCTCCCAGCCCTGAAAACGATTCCTCTCTGTGTGAACTCCTGGATTCCCTGATCCCCTCCTACTTTTAATCCCTGTCTCCGCCGCTGGTCCTGCTGTTCCTTTTGTCGCAGTTGGTCCTGCCTAGCCTCCCACTCCTCTGCCAATTCCATCCAGTTCCTCAGCCCCACCTCTGCTGGCTCACTTCAGTCATCAGCTCCTCCTTCGGTGGCCCCGTCCAGCTACTTGGATTTGCCTTGGGTTTCCCAGTCTCCAAGTCCACTATGGTGTGAGGATCCCCTAGCTCCACCTCAGGCCTCTGAGAACAGGACTCCACCTAGGCCTGTCGATGCATCGTCTCCACCTTGGCTCCACACTTTCTCAGCTCCACGGTGGTTCGTCATCTCTCAGGCTCCACCTTGGTCAGTCGTCAGCCTGGTTGCGCCAAGAACATCCGGGCATTTAGCACACCTCATCTCTACATCCCTTTGGTTCCACCGGGCACCTCCTTCCCTCTGGCTCCTTTGTCCTTAAACCCACCCGCACCGCCCCGGTCTGCTGAGCCTCCGTCTTGCAAGGCTGCGATTCCACCTTGGCCCTCCAGTCTAATGGTGTCACCCTGGGTCTTTGTCTCCTCGGGTCTGCCTGGGTCTCCACCTCTCACAGCTCTCACAGTCGGAAGTATCCTTGATTCCGCCTGGATTCACCTCAAAGGCTTCACCCTGGCTCCTCCCTCCAGCATCTACTCTCTGGCTCTTCCCTCCATCGTCTCCTCCTTGGTCTCTCCCTTTACCGACTCCTCCAAGTCTCTGTCCACCGCCAAACCCCCTGCCCTACCTCCACTGTTGGCCTGTCTGTTACGCTTGAAGATGCACCTTCCGGGAGGGGGGGTACTGTAATGTGTCATGTGTGGACTCTTATGATTTTTCTTTGGTTCTTGTGTTTAGATCCTCTTCCCTTTGTTCCTGTTGCTAGTTGGTTTCTATGGCTACTCATTGATTAATTGATTATGAGTTTTGCTTGGTTCCTTATTTAGCCAGGTTTTAAGCCCTCAGTTTGGTTCTTCTCCTGGTCCAATATTGTCTTTACATGTGTAAAGCTGTTACGCTTATTTTTGCCTTCTGGAATGACTTTGTCTGTGTTTTTTTTTGTTAATGAACTAACTGTCACAGATTTAGTTGATCTATTAACCGACATTATTTAGAGAAACCTTATTGTAAATCTTTACCTTTATACCTTATTTGCATTTATTTGCACAAAACTTGGCTCATATTTAGGTCTTATTTTTTAGAACCACTACTACAAACAGTTCTTAAATGATGAAACAATGGACACTTACCAAGGTCTGCACAATCGCATGGTTTGTCGCATTCATATGTGCGTTCAGTGGAAATGAACATTCTCCATCACAATAAAAGGCTGCATAGCCCTCTGGAGCAATAATCCAATCCTAAAATGAGACAGAGACAGTGATGTATTTTCTGGTTGAATGGAGCAATCCCATTGTGCAGTCAAGTCAAGTCAAGTCACCTTTATTTATATAGCGCTTTTTTTACAGTCCTGTAATTGATGTCTTGCGAGTCGTCACATGCGCTTACCTGCCATCCTAAGTCGCGGAAGCTCACGTAAAGTTCATGCTTCTTGCAGGCTTGCCTCTGTTCACTGGTGTTCTGATCTAGATAACAGCAACAAAAACGGACGTTGAGCCTTCAAACACTGAAGTAGTCGTGTTGTTTAGTCTAGGAGTGTGTGTGGGCTCAATGTGCTCTATGTTTGCAGCTGGCAGGATGATTTTGTATATAGACTCTGAATGCCATAAATACTCAGTGATTTGATTGAGCCCTACATTCAGAAAACATCAGGTAAGCTCAACAGGCATTCTTCAAGTGAGTCATCTATGAAGGACAGAAATGTGGATTAAAACAACTGCTATGTATTACATGCAAATTAAAGATGCAGTAGGTGACTTTTTAATAGAATAGTTTGCAGAAAATATCCCTCTAAAATCACAGATATCATTGAACCCTAAGAAATCACACCTGTCTGTGGAGGCCACAGGCTTTGTAAATAGCAAAAAATTCACAGCAGTATGATATTGTTGAGCTTCTTCAAGATTGTTGAGTGAAATATAGAGCCACAGGCTTTGGTTGTTCAGTTTTCATCACTATATCTGGAACATGCTACCAAATAACATTAGACAGTGTCCAACTTTTGTTACATCTGTAAATATGGTTGAGGAGATGAGGCAAAACATGTAGTCATTGAACATCTTGCATTCTAGTAACCTGTTATATTGTTGAGCACTTTTTAATTTAGCAGTTTTTTTTATTTTTTATTATTATTATTATTTACACCCATGTCTTTTAGATGTAATATCATTTATCATAGTGCAACTTACTTTTGTACTTTTGTACAACTTACTATTGTTTTTTTTTTTTACTACTTGCAATGTTTTTAAATATCATGAGTGATGTTTTAAATTTTATGTCAATGAATGTTTTAACTATGCCGAATGTTCCCTCTTTTCCTGCCTGGGACTGCAGATGAGATTTAGCTCTGATTCTGGGGCAGTCACATACTGTCCATTGTCATTTATATTAAAAAAATAAAAATTGTTAGAGACGCTAACCAGCTGCATTCAGACGACCTTGATGTGCTCTCTACCTGTCAGTCATTTTGAGCATTTTGGTTTGCTGACTTTGTCAGACTTTTGACTATCAGCATAATGTCTGCATTTGCAGCTTATTCAGGCCAAGTACTGCCCACTTAGAAACCATCTGACTTTTACCATGATTTATCTGAAAGACTTGATAGCACTATATTCAACTGGTGTGGAAAAACAAATCAAATAATGGTGCAAAATTGTCCACAGACAGTTATACAGAATGCACCAAATAAATAAATAAATAAATAAATACAGGAACATGTATGGTGAATAAGAATGATTTAGAAGCACCTAACCCTGGTTGTAGGCCTAAACCTAACATAAACTGTAAACTTGTTCCTCAAATATGATTTCTTTCACTGAAATCTGGTTGATTGGAATGTTGTTCCAGGATCAACAAAGAAGCTAACAATCAGACAAGAGTTTGTGAGATCGAAAAACTGCTTTCCAGTATTTTGTGTACGATGTATCAGATGCAAGTGAGTGAACTGTAGCTGGTTTGTTTGGTGGAAGTTAGAGAAATGTCTAACTTTGCTTACAGCACCCGTAAGGAGCAACTCTGGATGTTTTGAACTTTTGAAAACTGCACTGTACCTCCACTTTTGAGAGCTGGTGAAGATTTCTGTTGTGCTTTGCTTTTGTTTCTATTGTTGCTCTTCTTCTTGCCTCCTGTTGCTCTTACAGAACGGAGCAGAACCTCACTGGCTTTGAAAAAAGCCACCAGGAATGGCTGTTTGGACTGAGGTCCGTTCCTTCCGATGATGCCAGCAGATTTCATGTTGATGCTTCTACCTGAAAATCAAACAGATGCATGCATCCGATTACAGAGATCAACGCTAGACAAACAGCCATGATTAAGACACGAAAACCTCGTCCTGGGTGGCAAAATCACCACAACTATGTATGACAGTTTCTATGGTCCACACAGATACTGTAGTGATTGTCTGCATGTCAAACTGAGAGGGAGAGGGCTGAAAACTGATCCTAAAGCACTGACAAACTTTATGGCATCAGGTTCCCATTTAAGAAAGAGGAAAAACTGGGTGTAGTCGTGACTCAAAGATGATACTTTTGTGGAGTCTCACATTGGTAAACGTGTCTGTTTTTAAGCTAATGTAATGACTCTGTGAATGGAAATGAAACCAGCTGCATTTCATGGTCCTTATTTCCAGTAAAAAGGGAATGCAACAATAATTGAAAACAACAAAGCGCTGTCTGCAGGAAAGAACACTAAAATATGACAGCGCTATTAAAGTGACCAGTGAAGGTTATTATTTAATAAATTCCCCAACAAATGAATAACATAGAATAACATGAACCTGGCAGACATCCATTGTAAAGTACCACTAAATACAAAACACATCTCACTTTCACAGTTCCACATATTCAAACTTGTGGTGTGTTTCCTGTACAACGATGCAACTCCGTTTAACCTCCATAGTATGATTCATCGTTGGGGAAATCAACTAGTCCTAAAACCATAGTAACTAAATTGTCGCATATCCGTCATTCAAACCACACTGGTTCAACAATATACAACTGTTGTTAATGACTAATAACAACTCCTAAATAATCGGTTTGAAATTTAATTCATGCCAGATTATTGCTGTAAATAATGAACATCTGAGGACTACTTTGTTACTTTTGTTCTTCATTGTTTTGCTTTATTTCCAGATGTTTGATTCAATTGCAGGTCCCAACTCTTCATAAATGACATTATAATTCTCTTGACAACTAAAAGACGTAGAATGAAGTTTATATATGGAATGAAAGATATAGATTGTACTGCATGTTAGCTTGCTTATTATGCCCAAGAGTATGATCTATTTAAGTCCACGTCATACTAACAAGAAACTATGTTTCTTGCCACAGGTCGAGAGCTGCAGTTCCAAAAATAAAGATTCTATTTCGGCATCTATGGTTCCATAACGGAACTTTACCATCCATAGAACCGTTCCACCGCACAAAAAATTGAAAAAAGTGGAAAAAGGTTCTTCAGATTATTAAGATGTTCTTCACACTAAGAAAAAAGGTTGACTGAAAGGTTCTTTGAGGAACCAAAAATGGTTCTTCTATGGCATTGTCATGAAAACCCCCTTTTGGAAACTTTAATTTTAAGAGTGTACACAACTTTGCGATGATCTTTGCAAATGTTGGAAATATGGTTTCGGAAGACACCAAATCATCAAACTATATTAGTAATGATGGAACTTGCGATCATAGTTGGCTAACAATGCTTTTGGAAAACACAGCCCTGGTTTAGAGACACTCATGAACAATAGCACCATTGAGCTCAAAGCCGGATCGGCCCATCTTCACACAGTTTGAAGGTGTGCGAGCGTAAATTTAGCGGATAGGAAGATGTTTGATTAACTTACATTTTGGTCTGTTCCTTACGGAGTCTCTAAAGGGACATGGTGATGGAAAAAATGAGATGGGTGGAAAAAAATATTTCAATGCTTTTGCGTTCCCTCGCAAAATCTTTTTTGCGAGCGAACACAAAGTTTCTCGGGGGAACGCAAAACATTTGCGAGAGAATGCAAAAGCATTGACACAATATTTCCTCCCATCTCATAGTTTTTTCCATCACCATGTCCCTTTAGGGTCCCCGTAGTTCCTCACACAAAAACCTGAACTGAACCTAAGAGCTTAGAACCCAAGAGGCGACACTTTGATACTTTTTGTGTAACAGCCACTAGATGGCGCTCCGGTAGCGCGGCCGCCATTATGGGCTGAAAATACTAACTGGACCATAGAATCCTTCACATCTTACGCACCCAAAATCGGCGAATTTCACTGCCAAATCAGAAGCGCATTAGAACAGTTTTTTAAATTAAGTCACCAGTAAATTGTATGGCTCCTACAGTAAATGTTTTATTGTCTCATATATGTTTTATTTTACCAGTTGTGGAATCCAACCATTCAACCATCTGAAGTAACGTAGTTAGCCTACTTTATTGAGTATTTCCATTTTATGCAACTTTACACATTTATTAATAGTAAATTAATAATTAATAAATTTAAGATCATCATGTTTGCAGCAAACAATATATTTTAGACCTAGTGGAATAATAGTAATAGTATCTAGGTCTGAATTGAAATAGGCTATATTGTACGTTTTAATGGATCACGCTACAAACATAATGATCTTATAATACATGATGCATTGCTGTGTCCGTTATCGCATCAACTTTTGCTTTAACGGACATTAGACAACACTGCAAAATCAAGCTGTTATATTCATACATTTATTGTCCAACATTCCCAATTTTTCTGATGCATGTCCTTAATTTAATTTCATATGTGGGTAATAATTCAGTGTTTATAAGCCTTTTAAAGAATTTGAACCCAAACTGACTGGGTTTCTAGAGAGCAAAGGTTTTATGAAAAAAGTGGAAGACTTAAACACAAAGTGTGTAAAATAAACTGTTAAAAGGATTTGATGATCACTAGTGATAGTATTTTATTCTGTGTTGTCATCATTCAGGTTGGATTTCAGCTTTAATGTACGTTTTATTTAACAAAGCAGCTGATATTGCCATAGAAACTAGTGGACTGCCGACTCGCTTTCACCCCAAAATGGTGGAAACGCAGAGCCGCTGCTGGGCGCCGGTGTTTCAATGGAACGTTCTATTGAGTGTCGCTTCTTGTTAGTGTATATTCTTTGACTGAACTGAGCTGGATGATAACACTATTGTCTTCTGTAGAGCTGCTTTATAGCTAAATCAAATTTGTTTCATATTTAATGAATTTTGCAACATCGGCACTGTTATTGAACTGAATTGAATCAACATTGAATTAACTCGAGCTGAATAATGATACTATTGTCTTTTTAAGAGCTACTTTACAACAACACACTTTGACCATGTGACAATTTCACAAGCATGTCTATTAGTCGAAGGCTCAGATTTCTCAAACATAATATGTGGAGTGGCTCCAGTTTCCAGTGCCATCCTCATGTGAACAGTGGACTGACGTGCATCTGAGCAGCACAGCGCTCTTGATTAAAGCGCTGATGTCACTCTCTTACCGTCAGTGGTCTCCACGCAGAGCTGAAGGCCCATGTTCTGCTGCGGGTTCAGGAGCCAGTGATTACTGGTGGCTGTGATGTCAAACACCAGCCACCCCCCATCAGTAGCGCGGATCTTTTTCGAGTCCAAGAGAAACGTTTCAGCATCCCTAATGAGAAAATAAGAATGCACTATGACAATGTGATTTACATTATATTTTTGAATATAATATTTCACTGTCCCACACAAATAGATGAATGTTAAACTGTAACGACATGTTTAACATCCGAGACGAATGAGTTGGATTTTGCTAATTGCAGTCAATCTGCATCTTAATTAGCACTGTTGATTATAACATACAAAAACAAATATTGAAATGAGCGCAACCAAATTCTCTCTCAACTCTTCCTTTTCATCTCGACCACAATTTTGTCAACAAGCCATTCCTGTTCATCTACTTAACTGATGTTCCAAAACAGCACATGGGCCACACAGTGAGACAGCGGCCCTGATCTCACAGACAGAAAAATGATCAGACACAGTGGCACGTCCCAGCATGCCACAGTGAGGGCGAGCGCGCCACACCACAGTCTTCTGCGTCCCTGTGACATCTCAGTATTCTCATTTTCTTTTCAACTTCAGCGTGAGCAACTGAATACAACTGACATAAAGTAGACTCTCTGTGTGTCATACACACTGTTCAGAGAAATACAAAACAGGTCTTGACGGATGTTATTAGAACTTTCCAAAAAGGACCATGGTATCCTTTGAAGTACCTTGGAGTACCATGTGAATTCCATGGCTAATGGTAAATCATTCAGTTCCATGGTGTATATCAAAGTACCGTGATGTTATTCCAGTGATTCTTTTAGTACTTCAGGAAGAGCAATCCCAACCCATAATAATTTGTCCTCAACCAAATATTCTAAGCCAAAACGTATGGTATTTTTTTCTATATTTCATTTAATTAGAGCAGAATCTGTTGTGTCAAAAACCTTGTTTATCTTCAATGACACTTGTGAACAACCAGTCTGTAATAGAGTGCATTATTGCCCATCCAGCACTGGTTCCCGAAGAATTCATTTCTCCCATAGGGATTTCAAAAAAGTCTTCATTAATGCGCTATAAGCCACGAACCAATCCAACCATCTACGAGGTGAATCATAACATTACAAACTTTGATTTGAAGGAAAAATCGGACAAAAACTTTTTTGATCCACTGCAAATGTTGACTATATATATTTTTATATATAATCAAATATCTAAGCATTTTGAGAGCGTATGACTATTATGTCATTTGCATTGCTTCACAGGACTGGATAGAGCTAATGAGATCTTTTGGCGTGTTTTGCTTGTTCTGACTTTGATTGGTTGAATTTTCTGTATAGCATCATGGGTAATGTAGTTTATCATCACAAATTCTGCTGTTAAACATGGTTATTTTAAAATTAAATTGAAATAAATTCACACAAGATAAAATGATCTGGTTCATTTGAGTCATTCACTTGTGAATTGGGCTACATCGAACTGCAAACAACCAGTGAGGACAATAGAGCAGAAACATGTGTTATCTATTTATTGTGTCATGGCACAAATTAAATTCAGATTTTCCATTGCCATGATGCTTGTAGATACAGTAGCATCACATCACAAAACTGAACCAGATCTGAATAAGAATTGGTTCTCTATTTCCAATCCCATTACGGTTTCACAGTACCTCCACAATACTGTTTTGTAAAGGTGTCGTTTACTGCCATGCCATTAACACTCACTGTGGGCATGTTTTGGCAGGCTATATGAAGTGGGTGCTAACCTGTGAAACACTAAATTCTATTAAATCACAGTTCGGACACAGGAGTAGGACGTGGATGCCTCATAAACACAGCCATGAGTTCCAGGGCCTCTGATGGCAGAATCCATTTTAAACCCCTGTTTCATTGCCCCAGGAGAGCCATATCTCCTGTTAAATGTTTCAGCTGCATTCATTCATGGTGAGAAAAGGCCCTGTCTATGATGTGCCCATGTATGACTCAAGATAAGTCACGGGTCTCCATCTAGATTAGAGGGCCATTAGAAGCGTGAAGAGGCAGGTGGGCACACTCACTTTTAGGAAGCTCTGGAAGTCTCTTGACGCAGAGGCCCTCTATTAAGGCCAGATGGCCCTGTCTCGGGTGCAAGCGCTCTGACAAGCTGCCGAGATATGCAAGGAGTGATAACTGATGGACTTTCAAGACTTTCATAAGTGCTGGAACTTGCAAATGAGCTGTTAATGGAAAGCTTTATCCATGGCCATTACCAGCAAGTATATCTGGTGAGACTGAGGAAGAACAGGTTTGCTTTGGTTCGGGTGGGCTCTGGTTAAGAGAAATTATTCCTAGCGGACAAGAGGTGGAACAGAGCTGACCTGATGTCATGATGTCATGGTCTTTTAGTTGAGCCCAGCTGGCTATACCCTAAAAAAATCAGCAAGACTGAGGTAGTTTTCTTAGGAAAACTGTTCCCATACTTCATTCCACAATGGCTATGCAATCTTTATTATCTGCATTAACTGAACAGGTTGGACCTCCCGTACTTTCGAGAAGGACCTTATTGAGTTACATTGACACAAGCAAAGCAACACTGAAAACAATATGAAAGCTTTATGAATTCTTTTTTATCAACACTTGAATGTGGGTAAGTTATTCATTAAAAAAACAACATTTTGAACATTTAAATTTTTTGTCAAAGACTTCGTCTGGATGGGATTCAGAGAGATGATCAAAACACAGATGGAGTAGATCAAGTCCATCAACACCCTCAAAGCTTTACAGTCATTTCCTCTTCATGGTTTCCCCTTCAGCCATGGTTCAACATTTCATTCAGTAACGTTAGGCAGTGTTGATTTATATGTTGTTTAAAGGGGTGGTTGATTATGATTTCACTTTTTTCACTTTAGTTAGTGTGTAATGTTGCTGTTAGAGCATAAACAACATCTGCAAAGTTACGACACTCAAAGTTCAATGCAAAGGGAGATATTTTCTTTTACAGAAATCTCTATTTAAGGACTACAACAAACGGCTGGTAGGGACTACAACAAGCTTGTTCCCGGGTTGGTGACATCACAAATGACAAAATTTACATAAACCCCGCCCCCAAGAACACACAACAAAGGGGGTGAGGCCATGTTGGGATTTGCACAAAAGATTAACATGACGGCACATGCTAGTGGATGAGTTGAATCAACTCCACAGCAACTACATAAATTTATCCACTAACCATTCAGAAACGTCCAGTTTCATTCTAAAAGTTGTAACTTCTTCCTGAGTCTCTCCATCAGTGTCGACTCCGGTTTGAACAATGTAAGGCTGAACACCGTTACTGACAATCCTCATTTTGGCTGCGTGAGATTCACCAGCTTTGTTGTTGTTGAGCAACCAAAGCACGAGCTGTTAAAGCTCCGCCCTCTTAACACATAAAAACTGTGTGTTTTTGCTCACACCCAAATAGGGGCAAATTTGACAAGCTATAATAAATGATCTGTGGGGGATTTTGAGCTGAAACTTCACAGACACATTCTGGGGACACCAGAGACATCTTGTAAAAGGGGCATTATAGGTCCCCTTTAATGTTGATGATCGTGTTATTTTACATGTGCATCAGTAATTTTGACCTGTGTTTTGATCCGGAGATTCTGTACTCTTTCAGAAGATGCATAATAGCGCCCATATAACAGTGAAAACATGGAGAAAAATCCAGAAAATTCCATCGGGGGGGGGGGGCAACAAAAATATTTTTTATGGGTTAAATCAGGTAGAAATCACACTATTGCAGGTTACCACTTTTTACAGTCCAGTTTGGATGTCTATAATATAATCAGTAACACTTTACAATAAGGTTCCATTTGTTAACATCAGTTAATGCACTAACATTAACAATGAGCAATACATTTGTTACAGTATGTATTAATCTTTGTTAACAGTTCATTGTTGGTTCACGTTAGCTCCATTAAATACTATTAACAAATACAACTTTTGATTTTAAGAATGTAAATATTAATATTAATTAAATTATTAATATTAAAATGTTAATATTAATAATGTAAATATTAGTAAATGTTGCAATTAACATTAACTAAGATTAATACATTCTTTAAAAGTATTTTCCATTGTTAGTACATTTTAACTAATGTTAACAAATGAATATAATCTTGCTTCCCATACCTTTTGAACAATGAATTTCCATGACAACTGTTTATGAATTATGATTAATGGATATTTTTTTCTTTTTTTTCCAAAATCATTTTGCAGAGGTTGAGCAATTTCTAGTCAATGTAATATTTTAGAGTTGAGATCTTAACACTTAGGAAAACTAAATCATACAGAAGTTTTCTTCTGATATTTCACAAGTTCATATAATACTTGAGTATAATAAAGACAAACAGAATTGGCTTGCTGTTCAAAATAGAGCTCAAGTTGAAGACTCGACTGGACTGTGTAATAACAGCATGTGTAATGAAGAGATAGATTTAAGGCAGGAGACGGGTGGTGGAGGGATGCTGGAAGAATCATCATGGATGAGCTGCGCAGATGTTTATATACTCTTGCGTAATGATTGACAGGATCAGATGAACAAACTCCTCCCCAACCTTGGTTTTAAAACTCCATAAAGTAAATCTTCTTTGTGGAATACTCAGAATGATAAAGATACTAGTCTGGCATCTGGATATTTTACATTCATCAAAAGCAATGCTGTTAGTTACATATTAATAGATCCTGTAGTAAATATGATATGAAAGCACTGTGTTCCTGAAAAATGTTACATAAGATAATCCTTGGAACAAGTACCAAAATATGTTATATTAATATCAGCCAAATGTATTTAACTTTATCCGCATATTTTCTGTAACTGTATGATGGATAATCCAATGCAGTGTGTGCCATTGTCAGTTTTTCAATGGTGACAAATTACAATCTTAAAACATCCTGACGCATGCAGTTTAATCGTCACAAGGGAAACCTCCAGACAGACTCCAGACTCACTCGTGTAAACAGGATGTCCTTTTATTTTCCGCTTGATTGCCTGCCTAAAGTGTTTCACAGACCAGGCGCAGCTTTAAGAGACTGTCCTACAGGTTTAATTGGAAGTCAGGTTTCATTTAAACTCACCGTGTTCCTCTAGGGCAAAAACAGCTGCTGATGCTTTGTTCAGCTTTAAAAGTGTTTTATCAGCACAATCTCATTACTATGCATAGATAATCTTACAATCAAGTGTGACTTATTTTATATAGATGTACTGACAGTATTTCATTTTATGAATGTAATTTAGAGACGTACAAATGTTTACAAATCCTCTGAGATTCACAGAAAATATTCCAATTAATTTAGTCCCATTTAGATTTAGTTCATAAATAAATTTGCCATCAAAAGGGTCTCTCTCTGATAAAGTAACTCCAACATTTGATAAAAGTCTCGCTTGGTCAAAGGTTTAGGGACAATTTCAGACAAGTACAGATTTGTACATTACAGTTTAATATGAAATGTATGCTACAATAACAATAAAGTCATCAAAACAATGAAACTGTCACAGGCTGGTTGCAGTAATGAGATGCAGGATCTATTTGTTTCACAACTTCAGTCAAAACAACAAACACAGGAGCACAGGAAAACACAGGAGAAAAGCAAACCAATGAAACAGCTACATGGACAAAGAATGACTCAAATAGAGACTATATATTATAGAAGCTTGTTTCTGCCACTGAATAAATAAGGTAATTGCGACTTTTTATCTCACAATTCTGACTTTTTTCTCACAATTAATTTTGACTTTATAACTCGCAATTGCAAGTTTATTTCACGGAATTCTGAGAAAAGAAGTCAGAATTGCAAAAAAAAAAGAAAAAGAAAAAAAAGAATTGCGAGATATATACTTGCAATTGTGAGAAAAAAAGTCAGAACTGTGAGTTAAAAAAGTCGAAATTATCTTTTAAATAGTTTTATTTTGTATTTTTGTTATTCTGTGGAGGAAACAAGCTCCCAAAATATATACACACAAGCTGACTGAGGAGAAAACAAGAGACAGGTGGGACTAATCAATCAAACAACGGGTAACTATGACAACAAATGAGAAGCAGGAACAAAGGCACATGGAAAACAAGACAATACAAACATAGACCTAACACATACTTACTATTTGAGCTTCTTCAAAGAAGCCACTCTTTGCCTATTTTCTAGCTCTGCAAACTATTCATTCTCTCAACCAGCTTCATGAGGTTTATTCTGGGATGCTTTTTAAACAGATTTGAAGTAGTTCATATGTGCTGGACACTTATTGGCTGCTTTTCCTTCACTATCTGCTCCAACTCATCCAGACATTTTTGAATAAAATGTTGTTGGGAAATTCACTTAGAATTAATTATAGCCAAAAGGGGGCCAAAATCTGTGCTGAAAGCAGTCATTCGCAATTGCAATTATTTGGAATCGGCTCCATGAAAAGCCAAAAGTGCTCGACTGTAGGTGAAAATGCACACAAATTTCTATTTTAATTTAGTTCTGTAAAGAAATCCAGGCATTCTACAAAACTAATGTTAAGAACGGGATCATGAGAAACATTAATTCGCTCTAACTTTTAGTGTAAAATGGGGAAAAGTCTCACCTGTTTGGATACTCTTTGATGACTTGGTATATGGTGACCTTGAGTGTGATGTTCTCGTATCTGACGGGACTTTGATCCTTATAAATCCTGAACTCAGCGGCGGTCACTGCCTCGCCTTCCGGAATCTGAGTCAGGTCGAAGCGAAACTCCCTGTAGTGTCGTCTGTGATGGGAGAAGTCCTTATCCCTCTCGACTGCACGGAAACACAAAGCACACAATGAGAAGCTGCACAGGACTCATTTGTTTCGCGCTGCAGGACGGAGGAAGACTATCGCACACATGTTAAGTGTCAGGAGCTGCTTTCTTTAAAAAGTCATTCATCAAAATGGTCAACATTCCACGCCTAGTCCAAACATTTGGACGACCAACAAAAGCAATATCCAGTCCATTAAATCAGCCATCTAAGCACAGGTAGCAGCCGCTGCACAGGCCCTTCCCTGTGTCCTCCATCCATGATGAATGGGCTGTCAGGTTAGAAAAACAGCCCTTCGCTAATACACACTGCGTTAGCAGAGAAAAGCTGACAGGACACAAATTTCATGTTTTTGTGAACAAGTTTTCTAGTCAGATATTCTGACCTCCCAAGATTCTTATTTCTAATCTGCAGAAAATACCATGTGGGTGAGAGGTTATCACTGTCAGAAATGTAGTACTACCTCTTAAACATGTCCTAAATGGTAGAAACCTTAACAAGAAAACGTATTTGATATATAGGAAGTACCTAGGAGATAAGGCTTTCTCAATATATCTAGAAACTGCTGTGCCAGATGGCTATCAAACTTTGCATTCAATGTGTTTTAACCCTTGAACAGGCCTCAGTAAAGCACCATTCATACCGTATTCAATCTGATTGTGGCATCTCTACAATTCTGAATCACAAAATAGTTACTACTAGTTATCAGTGCAGTTTTCAAGATTACATCATTTTCATTCCAGGTTGTAATCAGCAGTGAAACAAATCATTACATGAACATTTAGCACGTTTGCTGAGCAGATACCAAAAAAAAAAAAAAGTGGTAACACTTTAGTATAGGGAACATGTATTCACTATTAACTACGACTTTTCCCTCAATAAACTCCTAATTTACTGCTTATTAATAGTTAGTAAGTTAGTTGTTAAGTTTAGGTATTGGGTAGGATTAAGAATGTAGAATATGGTCATGCAGAATAAGGCATTAATATGTTCTTATTAATTACTAATAAGCAGCTAATATTCTAGTAATATGCATGCTAATAAGCAACTAGTTAAAATACCCTAAAATAAAGTGTTACCAAAAAAGTATCTCTAAAAGTAAAAGTAAAAGTATCTCTCCCAACTAATGCTGTAAACTACACAGGGAACTCTCTCATTTTGTACATTACTATAATATTGGAGGTTAAAATTAATGACTGAGCCCAAACTATTATATTCCACTGCTATTTATTTTCAGATATAATAATTACACTCAAATAAAAACTGAAATGTTTGTATACAACTCATAAGCACTTGTCTTCATGGCAAAATTTATTCAAACATATATGGATAATTAATGGTAAATAATCTCCTCTCTAGTGTTTTTATGGCTAACTAACGAACTGCGAACATCGGATAACTTTCCTGAGGTAAATGTAACATTAAATGACACGTATCTCAAGCTGTTTTATTGACGTCTTTCTGCGGTTGAAACACTGATTGAGCAATTAGACATGATACACTTCAGTAAGTTGTACTGTATCTTTCAACATACCTTTTGATATTCATACATGTTTTTTCATGCTGTAACTTAAAAATGGAAGAAAAGACTCACACTGCCACTTGAACTGAGGGTCTGTATACAGTGATCTGTCACGTCACATTTAAGAGTGTCAAAATGCCATTTATTGTTTGAATTTCATGATAAAATGGACAGAATTTGAAAGCTGAGACTTTTTTTCTTATCACAAAGCTCTCTGTGATTATTGGATGGTAGACACTTCAAATAATGTTTGGTGTAGGAAAAAAACGCAGACCTGGCAACCCTGGCTTGAACTACAGGTGATTCAAATAGATCCTGCTTTTATGAAGCTATTTTTTAACTGTTAATGCATTATTGTCACGGTAACTTGCCCTAAATTCAACACAAAAGAGATTTTCTTCACACACAGTATGAGTTGCAGTCTGACATGTTTTTCCACCCCCTTTTGATTGACAGGATATAATCGGCCCTGATTCATCGGCTGTTTTTAAATAATCGTGAATATAATTGCTTTTATCGGCAGATACCAATTAGTGGCCGATACATCGGTGCATCCCTAGAAAAAAGAAATAGTTTCTGCACCATAAATTGCCTTCTTATGATTCATTTTTACAATATACATTATTAATATGTTCCTACATAAGCCTGTTTTTAATATTGAAAGATGTATGTTTGAGGGGGGAAAGGCAGTTTAATTAAAAGACAGAACAGATTGATTGAAAAATGTACTTTTAACATTAAAGGACATCTCAGTTTGGTAGAGATGAAACTGAACACTGATAGTTGTTATTACTAAACTTTAACATGCAAAGGAACAAAAGGGTTAAAGAAGAACGGTCTTCTTGTAGAGCTGATTCCATGTAGTCTGCGGTCCATATCTTTGAAGCCTCAACTAAAGAGTTACATTCATAGTGATGTACAGCACTGCTCATGAATCGCCGTGTGAAGCGGCAGAGCTGAAGTGTGTTTGCATTGTGGTGCCGGTGAAATAGCGCAGCTCGGCCTCTCTGATAGTTTATCTACAGTGAAAGTCTGTAGTTACTTAACACGGTGAGGTCAGAGGGCAGGCCACGGTTACAGCAGCTGGCCAGACTCAACTTCAGCATCCTGGCGGCTAATTAAGAACAGAGGATGAGGATATAGTGCTTTCCGGGCAATAGAGAGATATTGTTTAATTAATTCAGTGCAAGAGATCATTTAAAGTAAAAGTGTATTTTGAGTGCATGGCAGTGATCCAGCTTATGATCCAGCTTATTTTTATTGTAATTTGTGTACTTTCTGATCATTCTATCTTAGACAAGCTCCTTTTTTTAACCCATGAACTACAACATCAACACCTTTTGTATTGAAATGCAAGGCAACAATTTATCCAGAATCCGTTTAGCGCTTGAGTCTGATTGTACCTGGAAAGAGCTGCAGACGCTGTGCATGAGTGGAAACACATGGAGCACAGTTCAGGTGATGATGAAGACTCTATACCTTTACACACACGTTTATTTACTCTGAGGCCCAAACTGTGTTTATACTGAACTCCCTTTTGTATTTATCTGTCAAATCCATAAAAACAACAAATTCATACAAGGTTTTTGTGATTCATTCTTGTGTAGGATTCTATCCTGTCAATAAACAGAACAATGACCTTTAATGGAAGAACGAGCCAAAACATGGCTAAACCAGCGTCTAACGCATAAATTAGATCTGCAAAGCAAGAAAGGAAAAAAAAAAGCCACTAGCTACTGGCACCAGATTAGCAGATTTCGAGCAAAAGCGGCCCTTTCTTCAAGCTCTTTCCTCTGCTTAACAACAGGAAGTAATTAAGGCAAATTATCCTCAGGTCAGACAGTCACTTGATAAGTTTACATGAACTGTGAGGTGAGAGGTCACAGCCACTGAAGTTGCACAGTTCAGCGTATACTTATCATCTTATCACAGCATTCTTCAAATAACAGCAAAAAGCAGTTATTACTAACGACAGGATATTAACAAACCCCGCATGTAAACGCCTTTCGTAATTTGCTTCACTTCACTACGGTATGTGCGTGCATGTGTATTCTGATATAATGACACTCTTTATAGCCACATTTTTATTTTCTCTCCAGAACCTGCAATTGCCTCAGAGTTTCCAGTAACCATACAGTCCTATATATACACCGTTTATAGAGTTTTCAAGGACAGCGTAGATGTGGAGGACTATATTCCAGTAATATGGGGGGAAAAAAACACCTGCTATTTTAACATTCATAGGAATTCATTCAATAACATTCCCTGGAATCACAAGAAGGCTCTAGATTTGAGATCAAACGAGATATTAATAGCTAAGAAATAGATGATTTCAAGAACCTATTGTGAAAGTGTTTAACAACAGAAGACTAACTTGCTATAATAGTATAATAAAAATGTACAATCCCTTAAGTGCATGACATCATCAAATGAAGTCATATTGATTGCATTTTTATAGCATTATTGTTGAAAGATAAAGCAATCTAGCATTTTTTATTTTTCCAATAAGCTGTTTTCACTTCAACATCCCGCAAATGAAGTTTTTTTCCCCCTCCAATTTCGTTTTTGTTTAAGAAAACCTAAGAAGTTTGTTTACTCAGCTCAGCCCTTAGACTCCCATGTGTCTGCTAAATCCAACAGGTTATAATTTTACATTTTATAAACCTGAAGCACTAAATCTGTAATACTGTGACAAACAAAAAACGGTAGCTGGCAATTATCAATAATGAGCATTTTAAATCAGGCGCTAGGCTGTAATTGCATTCCTTCTTTGAACGAGCACATATTTAAGGTTTAACCTTCGTTTTCTGGGGTCTGAGAGACAAAAAGCATCAGACTGGTATTTCTTTTTCTCTAATTTCCTTAATTTTATAAAAAACAAAACTTCACATCCAGCCTGCATGGAAAAAAAAAAAAAAAAAAAAAAAAAAAAACCTGTGAGACCCCAGATATAATAAAACAAATAAATGCAATGAATTTGAACATTCTCTGACTGGCAGAAACACTGTAGAAATGTACTCCTGCTGAATGTTTATTTGGATTTGTTTTACTTTATTTTTCTACAATGCGACTCCAAATAAAAGCAGTGTCACTGGATAACAATCGCCTTTCTGATAAATGCATACAATTATAGAATTAAGTATAAAACTATGGGAATACATAAGCTATTAATTTTTTTGAAAAAATAGATTTTTTTTTTTTTTTTTGGTAACACTTCAGTATAGGGAACACATATTCACTATTAACTACGACTTTTCCCTCAATAAACTCCTAATTTACTAGTTATTGATAGTTAGTAAGTTTAGGTATTGGGTAGGATTAAGGGATATTATTCTGATGATTCAGAATAAAGCATTAATATGCGCTTTATAAGTACTAATAAACAGCCAATATTCTAGTAATATGCATGCTAATAAGCAACTAGTTAAAAGACCCTAAAATAAAGTGTTACCATTTTTTTTAATTAGGTCAGAGCACCAAATTACAAGTAGCCAATTTGAACTGATATATAGTAAAATAAATAAATAAATAAATAAAAATAAGCTACTAGTATTATTTTATACATATACTGACATTCAGCGTTGAGGTGAATTAAACAGAACACATAAAGAGCTACCTACCTAGATTGACAAAACTCATCACCATATCCGCGTCATTCAGAAAGTTGGTGTCGTGCGCGGTGGCCAAAGGCGGACTCTGACTGGTCAACGGCGCCGCGCGGTACGGCTGCTGCGGGGCGCGCGAGTATCCATGTGGAACTCCAGAGGCGCTTTTACGCGCTTTCCCAGCGAGCGCCTTCCCGAGTATCGCGTCCTCCTCGTCGGTCGTCATCGCGTTGTACAGGTCCAGCATGAAGAGCGGTGCCGACGACGCTTGTTTGCCCGGGGAGAAGGGCCGGGGACGGTGGGGCAAGCCCAGGATGGAGAGGATTTCTCTCTGGATCTCTCGCCGCTCGTGGTTACGCAACCGCCTGTAAATAAAGCTCGAATGCACATGGTTGTCTCCTAAACCGCACTGAACGCCGTGAAGAAAACCGAGACAGCTCCACAGAAGTCCAAATGTTGGCGCTCTCATCTTTATCTCTCAGGATGATGCTTTCACCAAGCGAGTGCTGCTGGGTTGATGATGGCGCTCTCCATGGTGCACCATTAATAACTTTCTTTCAGTTTCTTTATTAACCTAATCAAGTCTTTATCCCGTATGTTTTGGAATTAACTCCTTCTTAGACTTCAAAGTGATGCTTCAGTGTGCCACATCCTCACAACTGCCATTCAGTTGCATTTCGAACTGTTTAACATCAATCAAATAATGTTAAAAGAGAGACAAAGAAACAACTTACAACCTGTGCGTTTTCTGAAAACAGCACCAGCAGCCTAGGAGCGGGAGCGCGCAGCCTCAGGAGTCAGTGCATGAACTAGCTCAAGTTGTGCGTGCACCAACACAAGACTGCATCCCTGGAAAAGTGTTGAAAGCAGTAGTCCGTCCCACACTCTGGAGGGTTTGCATCAACCTCTAGCGGTCGTATATAAAACATGACCTGAGGCATGAATGCAAGCTCACCGTGAAATGAGAGACACTTGATATATGAGACCTTTCGTGATTACTCAAAGGAAAAGTCCAGGCGGGCAAACACCTGTCAGCTTTATTTCAGCGCTGCTCGCTCTGCTGACTTATATTCGAGCTCACAACTATTGAGTGCGCTTCTGCGGTGCGCAGTGCCATTATCTGTAAAATTGTGAGACTTCTGCGAGTTTGCAAACTAAAATCTCGCAAACGCTAGGCTTTAATATATAGGCTACATAACTAGTACTGAAGTATTATGATCGGATTATATAGGCCTACATTATACCCACGTATTCATTTCTTTACAAAACTAAAACTTTTTTTTTTCTTACTTTGAGCATATAGGCCTACATATGCAATCTAAGCTAAGGCTGGCTGCATGTTTTGGTGACTGTATACTTTCCATACTTCTTTTGAAAAATGGAAAGAATTCAGTTGATAATGTTATGGCGTAGCCTACTGTACTTGATAACTTACTGTCTAAACAACTTTTGACTGGTAGTGTAAAAATCCAGTGAATATCAGCTCCTCGTAAGGGCACTTAAATATCTGAAGGTGAATCTTCTGAGGTTCAGATGAAGACCGAGAGGTAAGTCTTGTCAGGGAACATCCTAGATGTTAGAAAGAGTAACAGCGCCATCTAGGACTGGATCTGAGGCTGAGCGCAATTACAAGAGAGCAGCGTTTTGAACAGTAAAGGTTTTTAGCAGCATTTTAGCTTTAAAGTCCCCCTGAAATCAAAATTGAAGTTTTTTAGCTTTTAGTATGAATATGTTAGCCTTAAGGTTATGAATAAGCTGGTGTGCTCCACAACAATGACAAAATTCGCATTTAGGAGATATAAGCATTCAAAACTTACATCTTCTCACTTCTGCTAAAATGGATCATGGATTTTCATGACATTACTGCGAACTTCAGCTTCTCATCAGATCTCCTGTCCAATCAAATGCTTTCTAGAATCTGAAGTCCCACCCCCTACATAATAAATAGACACTGAAGCTGTGGCTAAAATTGGTCACTTGTTCACACATTTACTGTTTTCTGCATGGTGAATGGCACGTAGTGCACTATATAGAGGATATGGAACAATTCAGACGGTGTAAATATGCTTTCCATTGAGGCGAATGAAGTCTAGTTTCACGTTAGTGTCACGTGAACCGCTGCAGTGTGAGCACAGTCTGCTCCGGTCCAGAGACACGAGAGCACAGAGAGGATCATATGTGCTATATTTTAAAGCGTTATGGAGGAGATTAGGAAGGTAAACAGTTAGAGATTAGAAGGAAACTGAGGTTTTACAAAACGCTATTGGCTATTTTAAAAAAGTCGAGGAGCTGTTTGATATGTCCTGCCGTCTTCCTGTTTTAGTTGAAATTACTTCAACACATTGAATAATGCTGCGCGTTCCAAGGCACTTCAGTGGGCCTTTAATGCTGAATGTATGAGGTCATATATCTTCTAACCATAAAAACATACCCTGTGTCATGTATTATTTCACATAAACAGATCAAACATATTTGGAATAATTTGATTAGATTACCTGTTACCTATTAATTCACCATAAACATATTTCATGCTATTATATATTAGTAGCGTAGAATGTTAAAAAAATATGTCAGTTACAAATAAAAAAGTGATCAGGGCAGAGATAGAAATCCAACAGCGTTTTTTTTTTTTTTTTATTTGCTCCTCACATTTAGATTTTCAGGGTTTCAATTATGACCCTGTCATGGGACACTATAAGAATTGGGCTAATCACCTGCTGGAAACTATATAGTACACATTCCCCACATCATAAATAATATTATATTTATAACAAAACATTAAGAAACAACAGCAACACAAAATAATAAAAAAAAACTTTTAATTAATATTATTAAAAGTCATTCAAACACATGACTGTTATAAAAAAATAATCACTGCAAAAATAAGGAAGCACTCTCACAGGAGAAGCTGTAACTGATATCAGTTCTTATAAATAACAAAAAATTATACATTTATGTGAAAGTGTGATTTATTACACACCCTTTATCAACCAAGGGAAAAAACGACAATTTGCTGTAGAGGAAGGTGGGTTAAAATGTATGTGATAAATTTGTTCAATTTACCATTTAATATAGATATTATCTAACCACACTCACATTTGCAATCTGAAGACTATGGAAAGCCTGGAAAATATAGGAGAATTATAAAATTGTAATCCCAGGCCTGGAAAAGGTGTGGAAATGAATAAAATCTTAAACATTCATGAAAAAGTCCTGGACATTTCTATAGTGAATATATACTTTTTCTGCTCTAAAATATAAAAAAAAAAAAAAAAAAATTAAAATAGATTTTTTAAATGTTTCCTGTAATCACAAATGCCTGGAAAAGTCATGAAAATTCATTGGTCACAAGATGTGGGAACCCTAGTAGCAATATCTAAAGGGACGAGAATGATCATGGATGTCTGAGAGATGTCAATATTGTGACGAAGGCAAGAAGCGTTGCAGAAGAACTCCCATAACTTGCAAGCTGCAAAAGAAACATCCGACAACAAAGAAACACAAATGCGAAATGGACAGTAAATCTGGCATCATAAATACAACGAGATGATTGGCTGGTGATGGTTGAACGCCACTTGGGGGAGCAAGAGAGTGAGGAAACGAGTAAACGTCTAGGTAGAATTTCCACTGCGAGAGTTGCAGAGCTCCTCACACTGGATGCTTTTCACAAGTGTTTGGCTGATGCGTTTCATTCCTCGTGAATAAATCATGGCACATCTCAGCTTATGACAGTAAAACAAGTGTTGAATCGAGTCGTGGACAATCGCTGGTGTTAATGTAGGCAGCGTCATCTTATTATTTACACTTTAAGAGGTACTTCATGTGTCCATGAGTGTGAGACACTCTTGATCATCCTGAGATTGGAAAGATTCGCTGTTACTGTTTTCTTTCATTCACCGAGCAGCACCGCATCCAGACTGTCTTGCATTCTAGCCAAAGCTCTTTCAATAGTTTGGCCCTTTACTGAAAGGATCTCTTCGCAACATCGCGCTGTAGCACATGGACGGATGGCACTCGCCTGGCTGGCCGGGATCACCAGGGTGCCCTCTCTTCCCCTCCTCGCCGGTGTGACCAGGTGGGCCCGGCTTTCCTGGCTGACCTGGTTTTCCCACCCCTGCCGGACCCATTGGACCTGGAGCCAAAGTGAGATTCTGCATCAAAGTGATATTCTGACAGTTTCTATGATAAATATAAGCATTCAAGCTCTTGCGTGTTCATCTTAATCTACTGTCCACCATGTAAATAATTATGCCCTGATTATTTAATACAGATGTCATTTCATTAATCAAATTTAGTTTGATGTACTATGAAGTAGGGGTTTGATGATATATTGTGGATATTGTCATGGATGTTAAAAATTAATCACAAGATGCATTTTTAGTGATTTGATCACAAGTGGTCAGCCGAGGCGCATTACAGTTTCCACCTGGTACTAACATCTATTTCAAATGTGTCTCCTGTGACCTCTTGTTTTTTGGATTTCGTTGCAATCTACATCATTGGTCGCGGGAGCTCAGAGTGTGCAGCACAAATACTACTGAATGAATGACCTAAGTTACGCACATGCATGTTAATATCATGTGAAAACTATTGAACTACTATACTGTATATAATGCTGAATATATTGTGGGGAATTGTGGCTTTGTTTAAAGTATCATGAGAGTATCGCATTGTGAGATCAATATTGTGTTTTGAACTGAATCATGACACAAGTGTATTGTTACACCTCTACTATGAAGACATATTGTAACCTTCCTTTGCGAAGAGACTTCTACTGAAAGATGATGCAGTTCTGATTTATTAGACCCGTTGTTGCTCATTTCATGGCAGTTAAGGCCAGACTGGGTGGAAAATTATCTTTGTAAAACTGTATTTACTGGGGAAAAAAACTTTACTAACATTCTATAATGTGATCTCAGGGTGAAAATAAAATTAAAAAAAATTTATACAGTATGACTCATTTAATTCACACATGAATGTCCAAGTTAATAATTAGTGTTAGTAGTGGTGCTGCATCTGCTCACCTGGTGGTCCTGGGAGACCTGGGTCTCCAATTCCTGACCGTCCTTGATTTCCTTTATCACCCTTTTCTCCTGGATCACCTGAACATAGCCAGAAAAAAATCAGTGTGTGTGCTTCAAAACAAACAAACTAAATTAATATATGTAAATATATGCTGATACAGATTTTACTTTGGAAGCTTATTAAAGGGATAGTTCACCCAAAAATGAAAATTTTGTCATCATTTACTCACCCTCATGTTTTTTTCAAACCTGTACTTTCGTTCATCTTGGAAACACATTTTCGTGTTGCCCGTTATGCAGCCCGTTTGAGCTTCAGCAAGAACCAATGAGGTTCATTCTCGTGTTACGCAGCACGTTTGAGCTTCAGCAAGAACCAATGAGGTTCGTTCTCGTGTTACGCAGCACGTTTGGGCTTCAGCGAGAACCAATGAGGTTCATTCTCGTGTTACGCAGCACGTTTGAGCTTCAGCAAGAACCAATGAGGTTCATTCTCGTGTTACGCAGCACGTTTGAGCTTCAGCAAGAACCAATGAGGTTCGTTCTCGTGTTACGCAGCACGTTTGAGCTTCAGCAAGAACCAATGAGGTTCGTTCTCGTGTTACGCAGCACGTTTGAGCTTCAGCAAGAACCAATGAGGTTCGTTCTCGTGTTACGCAGCACGTTTGGGCTTCAGCGAGAACCAATGAGGTTCGTTCTCGTGTTACGCAGCACGTTTGGGCTTCAGCGAGAACCAATGAGGTTCATTCTCGTGTTACGCAGCACGTTTGAGCTTCAGCAAGAACCAATGAGGTTCGTTCTCGTGTTACGAAGCATGTTTGAGCTTCAGCAAGAACCAATGAGGTTCATTCTCATGTTACGCAGCCCGTTTGAGCTTAAGCAAGAACCAATGAGGTTCGTTCTCGTGTGTTATGCTGCATGTTTGAGCTTCTGCTCTTCATGAACTTTTTGAAGCGTCAAATTTCTAGTTGCGTGGACTGTCAATGGAGGGACAAATCTCTCAGATTTTATTAAAATATCTTAATTTATATTTTGAAGATGAACAAAAGTCTTATACGTTTGGAACGACAAGAGCATGAGTAATTAATGACTGTTTTTCTTTTTTGGGTGAACTAACAAGGAACAGGTGCAGTGAATCAATTAACCAATGGATAACCATAGCAACCAATGAACAGGGACAAAGGAAACATGAACTAATGAACATGAACCGACTAGAATGTTTTGTGGGCATTCAGGGAACTGTCCTCAGTTGGTTTAAATCATATTTAACGAATGGAAGTTTCTCTGTTAGATTGGGTAATTTTTCTTCCGTTCCAGCTCAACTCTCCTGTGGAGTGCCGCAGGGTTCAATTCTCGCACCCATTCTTTTTCTCTGTATTTACTTCCTCTGGGCTCCATTTTCAGAAAGCATGGTTTATCATTTCACTGCTATGCAGATGATACCCAAATTTATTTACCTCTAAAACGCAACATACATGCTACTCCGAAATCTCTTTTTGCATGCCTAGATGAAGTGAAAGTGTGGTCCTTTCAAAATTTCTTATTTCTGAATGAATCAAAGATCGAGGTTATAGTCTTTGGCCCCCATGAAAGCTCTGGGAGCAGAAGCATTTACCTGGACTACCTTGCTCCTTTTACCTCATCCTGCATTAAAAACGTAGGTGTTTTTTGGGATCAGAACATCAAATTGAAAAACAAATAAATGCGGTGATTAGTTCTTGCTTTTTTTAGCTACGTCATCTCTCTAAGATTAAATCCTCTCTTTCTGAGAAAACCTTAGAGATTAGTATCCATGCACTCATTACGTCTCGCTTGGATTACTTCAACTCTCTTTACTATGGCATGTCCAAATCCTCTATCGCTCGTCTCCAATTAGTGCAAAATACCGCTGCAAAATTCCTTAAAAGAAAACGCAAATCTGATCACGTTACTCCAATTTGAAATCGCTGCATTGGTTACCTTTGCATTTTAGAACTGAATTTAAAATTCTTCTATATGTTTTTAAATCCTTAAATAACCAGGCACCGAGCTATTTGTCTGAGCTACTCTATCCATACAATCCCACACGAAATCTAAGGTCCAGTGATAAGAGACTTCTCTCTGTCCCCAGATCGCGATTAAAGCATAGCAGAGATAGAGCCTTTGCTATTGCTGGCCCTAGGCTGTGGAACAGCCTTCCGGATTATATCAGATCGGCACAGTCTTTAACTGTTTTTAATCTTCTATTAAAACCTATTTTTTCCCTTGGCTTTCAATTCATTGTGAGCTTTTGTCATGAATGTGTGGTTTGCTCTGTTTCTCTTTGCCTTGTTTTCTTCAGCACTTTGGTCAGCCATGTTTGCTGTTTTTAAATGTGCTATATAAATAAAATAACCTTGAACCTTGAACTAACGCAGGTAAACTTAGGGGCCATTTACCCAAAACCATTTTCAACTAAAAACAAAACTTTTTATGCTTTTTATGCCTGCCTCCTGCCTGAAAATGCAAATTTTTTTGAAAATGATACCATTATTGTTTCTGTGTAAACTACAAAAAAAAAAAAAAAACAGTGAAAACAGTGGCACATGCGTATTACTTGTTACATTTTCCCGGATCCCATGAATGAGGATCATTTTGACAAACGTTGTCATCTATACACGAAAAATGCAAAGGAAAAGCTTTTCTGTTTTTAGCACATCGTTGTCGAGTAAACGTACCCTTAGAAGTACAAACTAAAAGTTCACATGACACAGCACATGACACATCTAGAGAAAACACAATCCCCCCTCTGTAATTAACACGGAGATGTTACTCCTGTTTGAATCGGTACGTAAAATCACAGACATGGAGTGATAAGAACTGTGACTCAAATGTCGTTCAGAAAACTCTCGTCCGGCTAAAGGGAAATTTGTTCTTGTCGTTTTTGCTTGTAGTAGATATTCATGCAGCTACTATAATGAATGATTCTGATTGCCTCAGAATTAAAGGTTACATTGAAGTTAGTTCAATACAATGTTATTCAATTGAAATATTACTACTATTTGATATTGTGTCTACACCAGACATGAGTGGCACACTGCGACGATACTAGATTGCTCCCTTTATATCAGTGCAGCTGTCTACATTGATACAACACACCTTTAGCTGACGGACACCCAGTTTCTACAGCTGCTACAGCCACTTTATGAAATCAAATTATTTTATTAACAAATTTCAAAATATATGAAAACATGACTGGATTTTATTATATATTTTAATAAGTTATTTTACAATAAAACCAGCTCGTCATGTTAGTCTGTCTACAAATAATCTTTTTTCTAATGATGTATGCAGTTGTAGCAATACAAATGGTATAACAATTATATAAACCAGCTGATATAAATACATTTTTTTATACTAATGGATATCTGTGAACATTCTGAGATAATGTACAGCCCTGTAGACAGTGTGATATGTGTGTAGCATGTCTGTACCTTTCATGCCAGCAACACCAGGCCGCCCAGGTAAACCCCGCTGCCCTTGCAGGCCGTTAGAACCAGATAAACCTGGGAATCCTCGAGAGCCATGAGGGCCTGGTGGTCCTGGAGGCCCTGGGGGTCCCACACGTGTGTAGCAGTGCTCACAGCTTCTGTGATGATTGTGCTGGCTACTCAATAGAAGAGCAGGAATCTCAGCTGTAACCCAAAAAAATAATAATAATAAGGCCTCTGCCTCAACTTATGAACATTACATTCAGTACATTCAGGGATTAAAATGAACTTTTCACTCACCAGCCAATTTGGCTACTACATTTACTTACCAGCCATTCAGAACTTCTACTAGCCAAAACAGAAATATCAGAAATAAATGGTATCAAAATGACTGCTTGAATTTAAATATATTTATTATTAAATCAGATTCTGAATCATTGAATATATTTTAATTTTATTACAGTAAATCCCTGTTTGCGGATACCATAAAAATAAAATAGAAATATATATATATATATATATATATATATATATATATATATATATATATATATATATAAATAACAATAAAAAAATACTCACATCGAAGGATGTCTCTGCAAATCTGTTGAATGTGTTGCTCAGAAAACTCTCTGCCCTGCAAAAACACACGCCATCACAGGAACAAGAGTTTCTGTTCAACTGTCCATGCAATATTATATCCTCCATTGACTAGATTATCTTACTGGAGAGGAAGGCATACAGTGCAACACTTAACAGTACAGTTATTTGGAAACATTATACGTACAGGCCGTCCCTCGGGTCCAGGTGGTCCCGGGGGGCCTATTTCTCCGCTCTGTCCTCTGGGCCCTGAGGGTCCCATCTGTCCTCGCTGTCCAGGAAGCCCCTGGTGGCCATTCGAACCACTCTGCCCGGGCTCTCCTGCTGTCCCTTTCTGACATGCACACAAACACAACTCAACACACTCACAGTAGAGCTAATGGTGATTGTACATTCAGATCAAAGATGTGCCCACCTCTCCTTTCTGCCCAGCTGGCCCAGGTAAACCCTGTGTAGAGAGAAGTCACATATAGGAATTGTGTTATTAACAGCTCCATAACAATAAAGCAACAACAATAGCTTTTACAAAGCAACCTTTATGATATGGTAAAAGTATGTGATGCTAGTTCTTGTTAGAACTGCCAGGAAGTTAGTCTATGATTAAACATCTCTATATATATTTAAAATGCCGCAAGTTCACTAGATGGCCATCTATAGATAACCATATAAACAAGTGCATTTCTAAATGGACTGTCTGTCTATCTATCTATCTATGTTTAGTGTGCACTCTGTAAAGCACTCTGTTACTATCAAGAAAAACTACTCCACCTTGTGGTTAATTCTACAATTTCAGATACAGAAATTAATGTTACTTATTATTAAAGCGTTTATTGAAAGAAAAAAAAAAAAAAAATCTCTCCATCCAGTTGTGTAATTCCTAAATGTGTAAAATTGAATGTGCTGTAGGTTTTATTAAAAAAAAGTTGCTGGTCAAAGGTACATTTTGCTATAAATATATGTGTGCATATTTTATATATATACAGGTGCTGGTCATATAATTAGAATATCATCAAAAAGTTGATTTATTTCACTAATTCCATTCAAAAAGTGAAACTTGTATATTATATTCATTCATTACACACAGACTGATATATTTCAAATGTTTATTTCTTTTAATTTTGATGATTATAACTGACAACTAAGGAAAATCCCAAATTCAGTATCTCAGAAAATTAGAATATTACTAATGACCAATACAAAGAAAGCATTTTTAGAAATCTTGGCCAACTGAAAAGTATGAACATGAAAAGTATGAGCATGTACAGCACTCAATACTTAGTTGGGGCTCCTTTTGCCTGAATTACTGCAGCAATGCGGCGTGGCATAGAGTCGATCAGTCTGTGGCACTGCTCAGGTGTTATTAGAGCCCAGGTTGCTCTGATAGTGGCCTTCAGCTCTTCTGCATTGTTGGGTCTGGCATATCGCATCTTCCTCTTCACAATACCCCATAGATTTTCTTTGGGGTTAAGGTCAGGCGAGTTTGCTGGCCAATTAAGAACAGGGATACCATGGTCCTTAAACCAGGTACTGGTAGCTTTGGCACTGTGTGCAGGTGCCAAGTCCTGTTGGAAAATGAAATCTGCATCTCCATAAAGTTGGTCAGCAGCAGGAAGCATGAAGTGCTCTAAAACTTCCTGGTATACGGCTACGTTGACCTTGGACCTCAGAAAACACAGTGGACCAACACCAGCAGATGACATGGCACCCCAAACCATCACTGACCGTGGAAACTTTACACTGGACCTCAAGCAACGTGGATTGTGTGCCTCTCCTCTCTTCCTGCAGACTCTGGGACCTTGATTTCCAAAGGAAATGCAAAATTTACTTTCATCAGAGAACATAACTTTGGACCACTCAGCAGCAGTCCAGTCCTTTTTGTCTTTATCCCAGGCGAGATGCTTCTGACGCTGTCTGTTGTTCAAGAGTGGCTTGACACAACAGCTGAAACCCATGTCTTGCATACGTCTGTGCGTAGTGGTTCTTGAAGCACTGACTCCAGCTGCAGTCCACTCTTTGTGAATCTCCCCCACATTTTTGAATGGGTTTTGTTTCACAATCCTCTCCAGGGTGCGGTTATCCCTATTGCTTGTACACTTTTTTCTACCACATCTTTTCCTTCCCTTCGCCTCTCTATTAATGTGCTTGGACACAGAGCTCTGTGAACAGCCAGCCTCTTTTGCAATGACCTTTTGTGTCTTGCCCTCCTTGTGCAAGGTGTCAATGGTCGTCTTTTGGACAACTGTCAAGTCAGCAGTCTTCCCCATGATTGTGTAGCCTACAGAACTAGACTGAGAGACCATTTAAAGGCCTTTGCAGGTGTTTTAAGTTAATTAGCTGATTAGAGTGTGGCACCAGGTGTCTTCAAAGTTGAACCTTTTCACAATATTCTAATTTTCTGAGATACTGAATTTGGGATTTTCCTTAGTTGTCAGTTATAATCATCAAAATTAAAAGAAATAAACATTTGAAATATATCAGTCTGTGTGTAATGAATGAATATAATATACAAGTTTCACTTTTTGAATGGAATTAGTGAAATAAATCAACTTTTTGATGATATTCTAATTATATGACCAGCACCTGTATATATATATATATATATATATATATATATATATACACACACACACACACACACACACACTTACATGAACACCGGGTCTCCCAGAGTCTCCTTTTTCACCTTTCATCCCCTGTTTCAATTGCAAAAACAAAATTTATTAACAGATACATATAAATATGTAGACCTATTGGACTCCTAGAACATCTTAGGTTCGTGAACATGTAAGCAGATATTTTGTTCCAAGAAATAATAAAATGTACAAATGTACATCTTTCTTCTCACAGAGATCAGATAATTACATGGTTATACAACATTTTCAAGATATATTAGGTCCCTATGAAATGAGTTTTATTTTTCCCAAATTCCAAATTTTCTCTGTTCCATTTTGAATGGGTTAATTAAATAAATAAAAAAAAAAAATCAAAGATTATTTCTAATCAATTGAATTAATAAAACTTCAACAATTTATTAAAATGTTAATAATAATAATAATAATAATAATAATAATAATAATAGGGCCCTACGAAATGTGTTTTATTTTTTCAGAAATCCTGTGTTGTCTTTTTAATTTTTTCTGGATTCTGTATTTTATTATTAATTTAATACAAATTCATTATTAAAAGTGGTAATTAAACGAAACCATACATCTTCAAAAATGTAATTAATCTTTTCATATTCATATTTAAATAGCAGTCTTTATGATTTGATTAAGTCTACAGCCCTACATTTGATTTATTCATCCAAATTTTGCCAAATTCCGTGACATTCTGCGTTATACAGTAAATTCCATTTTTATGACTGGATTCTGCGATTCCACCCATGTTTTCCACATTGTGGAAATCAATGGACCTCACTATAGTGACAAAAACAACATCTTAGACATGGCATGTCACTGTAAGTATACTGTGATTAAATCTGACAAACGTTTACATTTATGCATTTTAGCTGCGCTTTTACAATACAATGTAGAACCTGCAAAATGGCCACATTTTCCACTGGAATACAAGCCAAAATACATTTGCCTACATTTACTAGTGATCACATGTAATAGAAAAAAAAAAAAAAAAATTAAGATTATTATTTTTTATCACCAAAAATTGAGTTGTCTTAAGAGGAGGACTGAAAAGTTTCAGTTAGAAGAGAAGGTTCCCTTTTAGTCTAATAACTGAGCGATAAGAAACATTTCCACCAAAATCCTTATCATTAGCTCTAGCAATTATTAGCAATTATTTCTTTTTTTTTTTTTTCTCTTCTCTTCAGTGAACCACAATTGTAAATGGTTAACTTACATCTGCTCCTCTTTCACCAGCATCTCCTCTTTGACCCTGTAAAAAACATTTCACAGTAAGGTTTGTAGAAAAACTGTGCAAATATAGTAACAACTGAAAATTGAATTCCTATAACTAGATAAAGAGAATCCAAATAAACAAATCATTCTATTATTTTACATATTTATTGACATATATCTTTGTTGGAGAAAAGTGTGTGAATCTCTAAAGTCATCAGTTGAATTAAAGAGGTAATTCAAGTCGGAAGTTAGGGCTGCACAACGATTCATCGTTTGCAAAATAAAAGTCATTGTTTACGTAATATGTGTGTATGTTCTGTGTATAATAATTATGTATATATAAATACACACACACACACATGCATGTATATATTTAAGAAAAATGTTATATTTATAAAATATTTATATTTATATGTAATATAAAATATATATATATATATATATATATATATAAATATATATTTATTTATACATGCATATATTTCTTAAAGTTATACATGTGTGTGTATTTATATATACATAATTATTATACACAGAACATACACACATATTACGTAAACACAGACTTTTATTTTGCAAACGATTAATCGTGATTAATCGTTGTGCAGCCCTAAATGGGATAAAAGTCAGGAGTGTGTTTATCAAGCCCTGCCCTAATGAAAGAACAGAAACCTGGTAAATGTCTGGACCTTCCCTCACCATGCTTCAAACAAAAGAGATTTCTGAGGACTTCCCAAAGAAGTTGCTACAGTTTGGTGGATTTTATGTTCCCATAAAATGTTAATCAACTTTATTTCTAAATTAACAATTTTGCTTAACTATGTCTTAATTAGCAATATTGAGTATTAGTATGGACAAAAGTATTGGGACACACCTCTTAATTATTGAATTCGGGTGTTTCAATCAGACCCATTGCTATAGTGTATAATATCAAGCACCTATCCATGCAGTCTGCATTTACAAACATTTGTGAGAAAATAATGGGTCGTTTCTGAAGAGCTCAATGAATTCAAGCATGGTGCTCTGATAGGATGCCACCTTTGCAATAAGTCAGTTCGTGAAATTTCATTCCTGCTAGATAATCCACAGTCAACTGTAAGAGGTATTATTGGAAAGTGGAAGCATTTAGGAACAGCAGCAACTCAGCCACGAAGCGGAAGACCACGTAAAGTTACAGAGCGAACCAGTCACCGAGTGCTGAGGCCATGGCGCGTAAAAGTCGCCAATTCCATAGCTGTGGAGTTCAAACATCCACTGGCATATCAGCACAAAAACTGTGGCGGGAGCTTCATGGAATGGGTTTTCATGGCCGAGCAGCTACATACAAGCCTCACATCACCAAGTACAATGCCAAGCGTCTGATGGAGTGGCGTAAAGCACGCCGCCACTGGACTCTAGAACCTTGGAAACGTGTTCTGTGGGGTGACGAATCACGCCTCTATGTTTGATAGTCTGATAGGCAAGTCTGGGTTTGGTGGATGCCAGGAGAACGTTATCTGCCTGACTGCATTGTGCCAACTGTAAAGTTAGGTGGAGGAGGGATGAAGGTATGTAGCTTCCTGTGAAGGGAAAACGCTTCAGCCTACCAAGACATTTTGGACAATGCTATGCTTCCAACTTTGTGGGAACAGTTTGGGGAAGGCCCTTTTCTATTCCAGCATGACTGTGCCTCAGTGCACAAAGCAAAGTCCATGGTTGGATGAGTTTGGTGTGGAGGAACATAACAGGCCCTCACAAAGCCCTAACCCCATCCAACACCTTTGATGAACTGGAAAGGAGATTGCGAGCTAGGTCTTCTCGTCCTGACCTCACAAATGCTTTACTGAATGAATGGGCAAAAATGAACAAAGAAACAGAGGGGGGTCAAAATGACAATTTTGACCTGAGATTTAGAGCCAGATTTCAGGGAGGTAAAAATTATTTTAAAAAGATGGCAGCAGGTCTGTAAGTAAAATCTGCTGACTTTCGCAGTCTTTGTTGCATTATATGCCAACGGTGACAGTTCAAAAATGGTAAAAAGCAGTCTTCAAATCTACTTTTTTCTTCAAAAGAGGAACAGCTAAAGAACAAATAATGTTCTATTAGTGGTATTAAAATCTCAAATTCAACATGGGAAAACTGAAGTTACGTTATTAGGACCACCAGCTCTGAAATGAGCTTTTAGGTTGAAGGTGTTCTTTTCAAACTCTTTGAAAAAGTTCACAATCTGAGTGTCTTATTTGACCAATCTAATATTTCTAATACCTAATATTTGAAGCCCATATTAACTCCCTTGTTCTCCGCTGTTTACTGTGATCTTCCACCCTCTCAACATTGCATGTCACCACCCACTTTTAAGCCCAAAAGACACTGAAACTCTGCTCCATGTATTCATAAGCTCTTGCCTCAACTAATAAAGTAATTATTTACCTATTACCTATGCACCAGGAGGAAACCCATGCAGACACATGGAGATCATGCAAAACCACACAGAAAGGTCTCCTGGCTCAGCTGAGGACAAAACCCACTGAGCTACTGTGCTGGGCCCGTTTTTTTTTCTTTTTTCTTTCATCTCCAAAACATTAAAACATTCTGACATTATGGTAAATATTTACATTCAAATTACTATGCAGGTAATTTGTAATGAACAATATTGTATTATTGCACAGTGGCTAGAGGTTTTAAAATTTTAGACCAAACTATACTTGTGTTTTATGTATACTGTATCTGTACACTTGCGTCATAAATCACTGAATTAAATTGAAACTGAAAACCCTCTCCAAAGATGAAGTGAGCTTCTATGATGAGTATCATGTGTAAAGTACCATGTGTGAGGCAGTTACTGCTACCGTTTTACCATCTTTGAGATTATTTTCAAAAGGCTGTACAAAAATTTTGAATGATAGATTCATAACAAAATTGCCACTTCTAACAGAGAGCAAACCCATAGTAATTAAGATTTAGCATTACATTTAAAAACAGCTGTCAATAATTCATGTAGTTTCACTGAAAGCAGCCAATGCTTGTAAACCACAAGCAACATTTTCATGAATGCTTTTCTTGTTTGCCATGGTAGAAATGATCATTACCTTACTGAAGTTAATAGAGCTACACTTGGAAAATCTGCTCACCATAAAGTGGGCTTGCGCCTCCAAGACTGACCAAAAATGCAATGTCAGAGTTTTCTTTCTCATTAAATCAGAAGAAATAAATGCAATTTGGATGCAGTATCAAAATCATTTTCAGAAAGTTTAATAAATGTATGAGACATCCAAACTCCAGATAAAATGTGATGTGGAATCTTTATGAAGTGGTTATTAATTAATTATTCACCTTCTGTCCCTGTGATCCTGGCATTCCTGGATGTCCTGGCTGGCCAGCGATCCCAGGTTCTCCAGGCTTACCCTTCATTAAAAAGCATGATAAATAAAAGGTAAAACATGTAAAGTTTGAACATCAAAAACATCAAGTTTGTTTCCTCTTCCTTCAAGCATCTGATAAGGTTTAATTTGAATAGAATATTTTACCTCGTGCCCTGGAAGTCCTTGTTGACCGGCCTCTCCACTTTCCCCCTTAGTGCCCTAATATTGGAAATATAAGTTTGTGAGTCAAAGTTAGGGAGTAAGAACTTTTATTAAATATCCCATGAAAAGGCTTGACGAGTGCGGTTCTCTTTCATGTATTGGTGTATTTTTGAAACAGGAAGAAGTCTGGACGGGACCAATCAAAGTCTTTTGCTTGCGTCACAGCTGTGGATTTGCTATCTGGTAATGATACAGGGAAAGACTTTCTCGTTCTAGAGAGCATTTATTGGACTAAATACAAGATAAGTATCCATATCTGGCCTGTGTAAATCTGAGACTATGTCTACCCTACTTCGGATACATTTAAAAATGGTGTTTTCATTTCAAAACGCTCTCCCATGCACACTAGTGTTTTCCAAAACTTTCTCGTCCACACTGAAACATCCACACTGCGAATGAGTAAAATGTAATAAAAGCTCCCGGAGATGATACAGAGAAACCAGACATAATAAAGTTCTCACGCCATTCTTCTGGCACGATAATTTTAGAAACAAAATCTTTCACCACTTACTGGTGCGTTCAGGTGAAACTCAATCGCCACTCATTGTAAGGTCTAAAATGCAATTACTCTCATATTTTGATGCAGGACAGCAAATGCAAGTAAATTTTCTGTAATTTGCTGGAATGTAATATAAAGATTGTACAAAGTAACATGCAACTTTAGCAGTCTGTGAAAGTGAAGAGCACATAGCAAGCACACACCAGTATAAACATATGGTAACTATGGGTTCAATATGCATCACATGGCTAACATGCATCATCGTTTTCAAATACCTCCGTTTTCACAGCCCACACTACAACGCCAAAACAGTGTTTTCAAATTTATCCACCATCTTCAAAAATCTAACTTTTTGCTGGACAAAAACAGCATATAAGTGTGGATGGAAGGCCAACATGCAGCATGCACAACACAGTTTTTAACTATAAACACAAAACTTTTTATGTGTTTTTGTCATTCTTTCACACGACAACAATGTTTTGGGGGCCTGAAAACACAAACTTTTGAAAATGGGATTCAAAGTGCAAGTTTTTGAAAATTATACTGTTATCATCTCTGTGTAAACTACAAAAACATGAATATGTGAAAACGGTGATGTGTATTACGTGTTCAGGTGCGTAGTGTTTCTTTACAAAGTGACATCGCTATCTACTGGCCTGGGAGCGTTTTTGTGGTTCCCTTTCAGTCGGTCACGTTCGACGTTACATCAGAACAGTACCGACGAATGGGGTCTCGCCCGAGAGCCCAATCACCTTAGAATGGTAACAAAACGAGCCAACGGTATGCCGAGTAACTTGGTCTGCGGAATTTGCATCGCGATCTCCGCCCTGCTCTGTGGGTATATAAGGAGCAGTGCGAGCATACTCGCATTCAAGCTTTTGCTTCGGAGCCGAGCACTTCATTGTTGCTGTCCTTTCACCAGAGTGTGTATTTACGAGCCTTCAGTTCATGTTGGTGTGACGGCACGTTCCAGCGGAGATCGTTTAAAGCTTCCTGCTGTTGATTCCAGTCTCCGCTTCTCCCCTGGGCACTTCAGCACTAGTGAAAGAGCTTTTTTCTCTCTTTTCTCTACTGAAAAAGCATTCACGGGTGTGAGTTTGTGTCTTTTTAAAGATGTCATTCTGTCTGTGTGTTTCTGGGTGTGGTCGATATCTAGCTCCATCTAACAGTCACGAACCCTGTCTCACGTGTCTGGGCTTTCAGTACGCTGAGGCTGAGTTTGTGGATGACTCATTCCAACTGCAGGAATATGACCATCACAGTGTTAAGATCGAGACTCACTTACCTCAAACGAGATAGAGTCCCCTCTGCCACACTCCAATCTAGCTCCTCTTCTGGTGGTGGCCAAGGTGATCTGAGGGTGACGGTGTGGGCTTCTCTGACGAGACAGCCTCCTCAGGCCACACCCCAATCACAAACACCGCAAGCTATGTTGCTTCTGGTTGAGTTTGCTGGTCCCTTTCGTCAGGGTCCCAGCTTCTCATTCGGGGGTCCGGCGGATGACCAAATGTCGATCGCTGCATCACAAGGCGGGCTTGTGTCCTCAGGAGATGAGGATTCGGCTGCGGTGCCTCCCTCTGGGATGCCAGCGTTGCCAGAGTCTGATCCTGAGCTGATGGCCGTGCTTTCCCAGGCAGCTGAGAGCATCAGGCTCGAGTGGAACCTTTCACTGTGTCCCGAGTGCTAGAGGCTGGACGATTGGTTCCTGGGGGCTGCACGCGCTGATCGCCAGCGCCCCCCACCGGTTCCATTCTTCCCGGAGGTGCATCAGGAAGTCACCAGTTCATGGAAGGCACCTTTAACTGCCCGAAATCGTTCTGGGGCTACCTCCGCCTTCACTGCCCTTGATGGGGGAGAGGTCGAAGGGTATTCGGGGATCCCTCCAGTGGAGCGCTCTGTTGCAATGCAGCTGTGTCCTCAGAGCGTCTCCACCTGCCGTGGCGATCCCAAGCACCCTTCCAAGGCCTGTAAGTCCTCATCCATGCTTGTGGGCAAAGCTTATAGAGCTGCAGGTCAGGCCACTTCCGCCTTGCACGCCATGGCCATCCTGCAAGTACACCAGGCCAAAGTGCTCAAACAGCTGCACAAGAGCAGTGCTGAACGGGACTGATGCAGGAGGTGTGCACTGCTACCGATCTACGGGCGACGAAGGTCACTGCGCGGTCCCTTGGTCAGGTGATGTCCACTTTGGTGGTCCAGGAGCGCCACCTTTGGCTAAACCTGGCAGACATGAGGGAGTCTGATCGGACGCAGCTCCTCAACTCCCCGGTCTCCCAGGCTGGCCTCTTCGGCGACGCGGTCAAGAGTTTTGCCCAGCAATTCTCGGCCGCTCAGAAGCAGTCTGAGGCGATTAAACATTCTGCTCTGGCGGCCTGCTGCTGCCTCCACACCACCACTGGCTTAGCCGCCTCAGCCTGCTCGTCACCCAGGGCGGCCTCCTCTACTCCTGCTCAGCCATAGGAGCAGCCTCCACCCAAGCCACAGCGAGGAGATGGATGCAGGAGGGTGGCACAGCCCGTCTCTGCCCCTAAACCTGCCAAGTGGCAGTCCAAGCGGCGCTCCTAAAACGGGCGACCCGGAGATGGAGATGTCAGCTCTACAGGAGATGGTGGCAGGACCACTCCTTCCCCCGGAGAAGGGCCGGGGGAGAATCCTTTATTCTTCTTTTCTTTTTGTTCCCAAAGCTTTCAATAAAAGATCTGTTTCCTCTACCTCCGAGTCCCAAGAGGCCGCGGATGACAGTAGGCAACGTAACACCTCGCCACACTCGTCCCCATCTTCCTTTGCCAGTTACCAGTCAGAGCCGGCCCGAGAACGCTCAGCCTTCTCATGCCCCCATGCCATTATTCGGAATCAGAAGAGTGCATGCACTCCGCCCTCGCTAAGGGATGGTACGCCTCACAGCAGCTGTTATACCGCTCAGTTTGCTTCATATGAGACCGCTTCAGCACTGGCTTCATGGCCGAGTCCCAAGATGGGCATGGCAACAAGGCACGCACGAAGTGACCATCACTCCGGCCTGCTGCCAAACCTTCACCCCGTGGTTGGACCTCTTGTTTCTACGGGCTGGTGTTCCCCTAGAACCAGTTTCCAGGCATGTTGTTGTTCACATCCTGGGCAGGCTCAATCGTGCAGCTGACGAGCTCTCATGACAGCAGTCTCGCCCCGGGGAATGTAGACTCCATCCCCAGACCGTCCAGCTGATTTGGGAATGCTTCGGAGACGCTCAGGTTGACCTGTTTGCCTCTCCAGACACTTCCCACTGCCAGTTGTTTTACTCCCTGACCGAGGGCACTCTTGGCACGGATGCTCTGGCACACAGCTGGCTGCGCCACCTACACAAGTATGGGTTTCCCCCAGTAAACCTTCTCGCAAATGCAAGATCAGGGAGGACAAGGAAACCTCTTCATCACTTGGTGTTCTTCTTGTCAGAAAGACCCCTGGAAATGCCAGATCGGGTTGGTGTTCTCCTTCCTTCAAGAAGGATTGGAACAAAGGCTGTCTCCTTCCACCCTGAAGTTCTATGTGGCTGCCATTGCGGTTCACCACGATCTTGTTGATGGTAAGTCTGTTGGGAAGCACGACCTGATCATTAGGTTCCTGAGAAGGGCTAGGAGGCTCACTCTCGCATCTTTAAAAACTGGGCTCCTGAGGGCTTTGGCTTCAGTTAAGAGGGTCGGGGATTTGCAGGCATTTTCAGTTGACGAAGCGTGCCTGGAATTTGGGTCGGCCAACTCTCACATTATCTTGAGACCCCAGCCTGGATATGTGCCCAAAGTTCTCACCACTCCTTTTAGAGATCAGGTGGTGAACTTGCAAGTGCTGCCCTTGGAGGAGGCAGACCCAGCCCTGGCGCTGCTCTGTCCAGTACGTGCTCTCCGCACTTACGTAGACAGAACTCAGTGCTTCAGGACCTCAGACCAGCTCTTTGTTTGTTACGGAGGCTAGCAGAAGGGAAAGGCTGTCTCCAAGCAGAGATTGTCCCACTGGATAGTGGATGCTATTGTATTGGGTTATTAGGTTCAAGCCCTGCCATGCCCCCTACCCAGTGCATTCTGTGTTAAGTGTAGCCCTTTGTTCGTGCTGGGCCTCACAATGGGGTGCTATTGCTTACGCAGGTCACTGGAAGACAGCCAATTTAGGCTTTTGGAAGGTAGCCCATTCGTCAGTACTGACATAACGTTGAACGTGACCGACTGAAAGGGAATGTCTAGGATACGTATGTAACCCTCGTTCCCTGAAGGAGGGAACAAAGACGTTATTTCCCTTTGCCACAATTGCTGTACCACTGAATGGCTGGATCACACAGCTCTGCTCCTCAGGGAAGATTTGAATGTGAGTATGCTCGCGCTGCTCCTTATATACCCACAGAGCGGGGCGGAGATCACAATGCAAATTCCGCAGACCAAGGTACTCGGCGTATAAAAAACATAAAAAATAAATGTTACCGTAATTAAAAAAAAAAAAAAAAAAAAACACTTTGTTTTGATCACTGAGAGAGTTTCAGAGATTAACTTTCTGCTGTCTTAATGATTAACTGGAAAAATATTTAATCAGATTAAAAATTATTTATTCACTTAAAAAAAAATCATAATCAAGGAGTTTATATGCTTATATGTTTGTGGGATATGCCAACTGAAGATAAAAATATAATCTGTGAACCAGTTTAAAGGGTTAGTTCACCCAAAAAGAAGTCATCAATTACTCACCCTCATGTCGTTCCACACCCATAAGAATTTCATTCACCTTCAAAACACAACTGAAGATATTTAAAATAAAATCTGAGAGATTTCTGTCCCTACCATAAAGAGAACATCTTACTCCATATGAATCAAGCAGTTTATTCCAAATTTTCTGAAGAGACACGATCACTTTATATGATGAACAGGCTGAATTTAGGCTTTTATTCACATATAAACATTGAACAGCGAGCATAAACAGAAGCTCAACCGAACCTGCTTGACGTGAATGAATAAACCTCATGAACCTCATTGGTTCTTGCTGAAGCTCAAACGTGCTGCGTAACATGAGAATGAACCTCACTGGTTCTCGCACGTGTCAAGCAAGCATCATAGAGCTTCTGTTTACCATATCCGATGTGTGCGTTGATTAATGTTTATATGTGAATAAAAGCCTAAATTAAATCTGTTCATCATATAAAGCAATTGTGTCTCTTCTGAAAATGTGGACTGAATCGCTCGATTCAAATAGATTAGTTTGACGATCTCTTTATGAACTTTTTGAAGCGTCAAATTGGTAGTTGCGTGGACTGTCAATGGAGGGACAGAAATCTCTCCGATTTCATTAAAGACCCCCTGTGGTGAATATTAAGTTTTTATTTATATAATATTATGTTGTTTATACACCATTGCTGAGTATTTTCTCCTTAAAGGGGACCTATTATGCAAAATTCACACTTTTATAATGTGTTTGAACACAGATGTGTGTCCACAACTAGCCTATAATGGTAAAAATCCACCCACTCCTTTTTTATAATCCCCATAAATCATAAACAGTCTCTCTAAACGAGCGGTTCCATATTTCCCCTCTATATTATATATTAAGCCCCACCCACGACTGGCACGGATTCTGCCCTTCCACTCAAAAATGGGCATTTACAACATGGTATAATACATGATCTGTGGGTTATATTGAGCTGAAACTTCACAGACACATTCTGGGGACACCTGAGACTTATATTACATCTTGTAAATTAATTACTAACAGTAATATTAATTACTGTTATGTGTCAGATGTTGTAGAGAGCGATACATAAAACACATTACCATTCTGATACAAGGACTTGTAGACGAGCCTGTATAATTCACTCTTCTACTTCTTCTGAATCAGTTTCTGCTTCAAACATATATAGCTGAATTAAACCAGTATTGTGTAGCATTTACCACAGTAAAGTTGAGCTGGTGTGAGTGAGTGGAGGCGGGGCTAATGTGCATATTCATGGATCCGCGTATACTAAATGAAGCAAGGGTGTAGTTAAATTCAAAGTATTTTAAGACATGAATAAAAAGAAATTCACAGAAAAAAACATTTAAATATGTTATTTTGGTGATCAAAGGTGAGTTTTAAGGGATAAAATGATTGATTACAGTGGGACTTTAAAATATGTTCATTTGTATTTCAAAGATGAGCGAAAGTCTTACGGGTTTGATCAAATAAATGTAGCCTTAATGAACAGAAGAGACTTCTTTCAAAAACATTAACAAATCTTACAGACACCAAACCGAGTAAAAATCTCTCTTTGGAAGTCACTCAAGTTTTCAGATTATTTAGTACACATCATAACAGTGTGCACATATTTCTGCTCTCTGCTGTCATTTTTTTATTATTTTTTTTTTATGAAAAATGTCCATTTTGTCTCATAAAGTGTTTAATAAGTCATGAAGAAAAGCGTTGTTGGCTAGCTCTGAAGTTTGAAGATAACTGCACTAGAGATTTGAAATCTGGACATGCTTTGTTGTCTCTTTCCTTGGACACAATCTAAAAAACATGATTTGAAGCGGAACAAGTTTGAAGGATCACAACCATTTATAAGCTATGGCTTTTGTTCTGCACAATTACACATCACATGTAGCAATCCACATGCATGTCTATACAGATGATGAAAGGCGACTGAGAAAAATGGTGCAGACAGAACAAAGGGATTTTGCCATCTGTCTTGCAATTGCTTTGAAATCACTATAATTATGTAATAGAGACTCCAACTCAGTAATCAATACCTATAATGTTTTCCATATGAATTCAACATTATAAAAGGCAAAAACATGCATTGCGACCTTAGGGCCAGGTTGTCCACTTGAACCAGGCACTCCAGGCGATCCCATCTCGCCCTGTAGAAAGACAAACACAATCAAATAGATGTTCTTAACTTTACAGCAGTTAACTTGCAATCAAAATTCACTGTATTTTGTGTGATTCTTTTTATTTTTTTATTTTTGTCTTTGTAATCTTGTCTTTGCAAAATTTGTTGCTCTGCTTGTGAAACAGAGTCCTTTTTTTCTTTTCGGCTAACGTCCAACCGCGATATGGAATGCCCACTTTTCATGATCCAATCAATTCCTGATTGATAAAACCTAGTCCCGCCCTGATTTTTTTTGTTGTTGTTGTTGCATATCCTTTTTCACTTGGAAATGGGTCAGTTTGGTATATCCTCATCAAACATTAAGGCATATTTTACTTTCACGCCACATGATTTTCCATGCATAGATGTACCCCATCAACAAAACAAAAAAAATCATTATAAAGGTTACATATACATTTCTAAATTAACAATTTTGACAATTAGTATACATAATCTCTATGACATACAATACAATTTATTGTGATAGACTTTTTTTAATGTGTAAAATCATTAAATTTGAGTCTACCCTGTGATAGTGGTGCTACTTGCCCTATAAAATCACATGACTCACTAGAAGTGACATTTCATCAGAGGGAAAGCAACTCTACCCTTACGAAAAAGAAATATACTTCAAGTTCATTTTATCAAGTATACTTAAGTAAAGTTCAAGTATATATTTTTAAGTATACTTTATGTAGAAAGTATACTAGTATCAATGTACTAGTAGTAAACTTGTAGGTGTACTATTTTAATACCGCTTGGGACTAAATTGGCCCAAATGAAGTACACATTGAAGTGTACTATAAGTGTACTATAACAGTAGTAAACTTTAATTACACAACTAGTTCACAGCTACGTTTCTCATTTTGTACTGCATCTGTACTACAAGTACAGATGCAGTACAACATTTTATTCTAACATTTTATTCTAGCTTCATGAACACTTCTTCAACACTTAAATGTGGGTAAGTTTCATTTTTAAAAAAGGCAACATTTTAAACAAAAAGCTGAGAAAATTGCATTTTTGTCAAAGACCATGTCTGGATGGAATTCAGAACGATGATCAAACACAAGTGGAGTAGATCAAGTCTATAAACACCCCTAAAGCTTCATAGTCCTCATTCAGCAACGTTAGGCAGTTTTGATTTACATGCTGTTTAATGTTTGATGATCGCTTTATTTTACATTTGCGTGAGTTTTCTATCACTTGTTTCAGCTGCTTCTCCTGCATTTTGATCTGGAGATTCAGTACTCTTTCAGAAAATGCATAACAGCGCCCCCTACCGTGTAGCCTGAAAATTCAGTCAATGGTGAGGAAAGAGTGAAGTAGATTTGAAGTAAATTCCTATGTACACTACCAGTGCACTAGCCTACACAAAAATTCAGATACTCAGAATTAGGAATATATCTGTTTTCTTTATAAATCAATATTTTCAAACAATGTACTTTTATACTATACTTTTATAAATATATTTTTAAGTATATCTCGACCAAAAGACTGAGTCCAAGTAAGGCCAAATATACTTAGACATTTTTTTTTGTCAGTATAAGTCAAGTATACTTAAGTGCAATTTTAAGTATATTTCTCAGAAGTACATAAAGTATATTTCTGAGAAGTGTATAAAAAGTAGACTGAAAGTATACTTTCTTATTTTTAGTTTAAAAGAAGTATACTAATAGCACACTTGAATAAACTTCTTTTTTTGAAAGGGTAAGGGTGAATTCCAAACTGCATTTTTGCACACTTGAAGGGCATGTCAGGAAGGGGACGCCATTTGTTGGGGCGTTCCAAATGTGAATGGTCACTTCAAGTAATTCATTTTAGCGTTTATGGTCATGTGACCCAGGGTGTCGAATCCTTGCAATTCAAGTTGTTTTGTTATGTTTCACTCAGTGCATTCCAAACGGCTACATTATAACACGCAAGTGCCCTGCTACTTCCAAAGTCCCCACTTCAAGGGTTCTGCCCTTCGGAGTGAGTAGGGCAAAAGGATGCTCACTTTTGATTGGAATTTGCTGCAAGAACAAAGTAAACTTTTCTCGCCTTTCCTCATTTTCAGAAGACTTATATAATAGCGAAAAATATTCTGTTCTACGTTGGCTTAAATAAAAATTGTTGTCTTAAATCATCTCCAATACATCCATTAAAACAAGTCTTTACTAAGGTCAATTCCAAACTTACACTGTTTTCACACCTCGTTCAAAAGCTTGGTCCAAACATAAGAACGATTCCAAATCCCCTTGCCTTTGCAGGTCTGTTTCACATTGAGCTCCAAACTGGGGTATGTTTGTGCCATCAAAGAGAGTATCACCATGAGTACTAGCAGCAGCTGTTTACCACTGTAGCTAGGTAACGACTCAGGAGAAGTTGCCAAATGTTTTTACTGCCATTTTGGTCCTTTTGTCCAAAACTTAATGCACACAGAACACTACCAACCAAAGGTACAGTACAGTTAAGGGGCTAAAAATGTTTTATTGTTTGCTGATGGTTTCATTCACCATCTTGGCTGATTTTCACAGAACTTGTCACTATGCATTGAACTAATATCCTTATACATACTATGCCCTTTTACAAAATCTTCATTTTATTTTTGGGGGATTTACTAGAATAGGTTTTTTTATGCTTTAACGTTTTTGTCACATTATTTTCCTCATTTTCTCTATTGTTGCAGCTCCTCTCTTCCCAGTCTGTCGGTAACACTCTGTTTAGTTCCTGACTACAATGGAGGCGTTTCAGGGAGTTCAGAAACAGTTACACTGCTATAGAGAAGAACTTTTTCATGCTCAAACAGCAACATTACACACTGAAGAATGATGAACATAGAAAAAAGCATAATAGGTCCTTTTTAAATATTAGGTGCAGGTATACTAGATTTGAGCACGTGCAGTTACCCTGTAATGGATTTCTAGGGCTTCTGTTTTCAATAACTAATAAATCAGAAATTACAGGTAAATTCAAAATGTAAAATATTCTGTGTTTTGAGCCAAGAGGTCAATATGTGACATTTGCATTGTCTACTGGTAAAACATGTTTTCACCACACTGTATGAATTCACAGGTCAGAGTTCAGCCAACATCGGTACGCATCGAAAACTAAACCTCTTCACATGTGCTCGTGTTTCCCCTCTCTCTCATGTTTGCATGCCTACGAATGGAAGCGATTTGAGCACCAGTGTCACCACAATCCAACTAACTTGCTCATTGTCCACTGAGAACAGTCCTATTGTCTACAGCATTTGCACAACAAATAATGCGATTGCCTCATTTGTTAAATATTTCTCTCTCAGTGATGTTCTTAAAAGGAAAACATAAATGTATTGCCTTATAAATGGATATGATAAAATCAGTGGACTTGCAGTGGACATAATCATAAGCATATTAAAAGTTACACTCACTTTTGTATCATGATTTTTCAAGTGTTTACTATATGTTTAGATTTACTTACAGGGTCTCCAGGTATACCTTTGGCTCCTTTTGGTCCTGGAAGGCCATCTTCACCCTTTAAAGAAACCAACAAATGTACATTTTCAATATGTTTGGGGTAGCTTACAAACCATAAAAAATACAGTGGTTGCAAAATTGTATTTGGACACTTCTCAAGAAAAGTTTCCACAAAAAGAAGTGTCTTAGAATGAAAAAAACATGTATTTACTGTAATTAAGGTAATTAATTATAAACAGGCCATCACATTATATTTAGAATTAATAGAATTAAGTTGCCTACAGGTACAATCATAGTGTTGGACGTGCACTCATCGTGCCTTAAAATGCTGTCTGTGCATGCAGCACACTGAAGTTTGTAAGAGAGCAAGAAGCATAACCTCTAGACAACAACAAATGAGAAACAAACTGTCCACATGAGCAAAAAAAGGGAAAACATCACCTTAATTCCACTCTGACCATCATTTCCAGGTATACCAGGCATGCCCTGAAAAACAAAAAACAAAAAAGGATTTAAAAAACAAACTTGCTCAGTTCTTGTTTAACAATGAACTCATTAAAAAAATCATGAAAATTCCCAGGAGACTTATAACATTCATTAACGGCTTTAGCGTTGTTAAAGCTGTTAAAGCCCTGTTACTGAATGTAGTCTGAGGTACATGGTGAACACAGTGCTGTGTGGGTTTTCTTGGCCTCTGATGAAGCTAACATGCATAGGATGTCTGGATTAATCACTTATGAAATGCGTCCCTCCTGGCATCTTGAATCTTTGTCAGCCAGAGAAAATAATAGTTTTAACAGGACGTTGTTAAATTCGGATACTACTGTAATATAGGGAGCAGCTCCACCGGAGATAACATCAGGTCAGCAAACCTACACAATCTGTAGGAGGATTAAGATTTAAATCTCAAGGTACTGCAACTTTATCTTTCCTGTTATAACAATTAAAGTGCTAGTATTTAATATAACATTACAATAATATATAAAATAACAATAACATTATTGTTTTAAAAAAATATACCTGACTATTTAGAGAAATGAATGTGCACAAATTGGCATTTGTTGAATAACTATAACCACTACGTTTTTTTCAAAGGACATCCTGGGATTTTTTATTATCAGGACCTCGGTTTAACGTGTCATCCGAAGGACAGTGCTTTTTGACGGTATAGTGTCCCCATCACAATACTGGGGCTCACTAACACATCTTCCAGCAGCTACCTAGTTTTCCCAGGAGGTCTCCCATCCAGGTACTGACCAGGCTCAACCCTGCTTAGCTTCAGTGGGCGATCAGCCTTGGGCTACAGAGTCATAGCTCCCAGCTAAAATGATATTCTAATATCGATCTAGCTTACTGCAGTGTGCAACAAATGCCTCACCCCAGTCACCGAGCGAACGCACAGAGTAACGTTATAACATAACTTTCAACACACTCAAATGGATTTTTAGTATGATTGTTTTGACCAAGTAAAACAGTGCTGTGTTACCCCACAATTTTAATTTGTCAAAAACTGACCTGTATGAGTAGTAGTTCAGCACTCGCAGCGGTTTCATTAGAATGAAATAAAATTATGTGAATTTAAGTGATCAAACGTAACTGTAACAAAGTTCAGGGAAGGAGGAGGCGGACGTTAAACGTAACTTTAATCGTAAAATAAACTTAAACAACAAAACGAACAGAGTGGCAGTGGGCGACTGCGGCATAAGCATTATAGAAACAGCAATGTAAAATGTCTCGGCTCCAACCAGTTTCATACTACAGTAACATTAATAAAACTTTAATACATTAGCTCATCCATGAACATGATTTCTGCCTGAGTCCCTTTGGATTGCTTTCCAACGGCTGTGGAGGTGAAGACGACAACTCCCACGATTCCACACTCATTCGAGCTGTCATTAACCTATGCCTGTTATTGTTTTGAATAAGCAATCTCTACTGTGCCTTTAAATCGTAATGTACTGCAGTACATTGCTATTCAATCTTACGTTTTATTTCTAGGCAAATGTTACTTAAGGATTTAAAGCAGTGTTTCCCAACACTGTTCCTGGAGACACACCAACACCACACATGTACAAACTCTTCCTAATCAAACACACCTGATTCAACTCATTAGCTCGTTAGTAGAGACTGAAATAGATGAGTCGGATAAGAGACATCTAAAATGTGTACTGCTGGTGTGCCTCCAAGAACAGGGTTGGGAAACACGTTTACATGGAGACTTTTTGTTTCAGTCGGAATAAAAACAAATCAGATTTGATCTTTTGACATGCTCACACTGAACAAATATACAGAGTTTCCCACTGTGTGTGCGTACTTGTCAGGCTCTTCCCATTGCTTCTTTTCTTTACTTTAAAAAGCAGACTTAATATTTACTCAATTAGGAGATAACAAGCACATGAAGCCATTGCTTATGTTTATCAAGCAGTAAAAACATCCCTTCCTGCACCCAAAACCAGCCATCTGTGGATGAGAGTCCAAAGCAACATCCTACACCACTTCACGGACCATGAGTGAATATTTTAGAATTAAAATCTTTCCTTTAGCAACAACAAATGCTTATTTCGTGTTTAATACATCGTTGCGCCACTTTTACGTCATTGCACATGCGCAGAACTTTGACTGAATTGCATCAATAAGCTCTTGTAATAATAAAGTATGGAGTTAGTTACAAATAAGCTAGTAGTTACTAAGCCTATAAAGTGGACCTTACATTCCAGTTTAAGTAAGAGATGACCCTTGGGACACACTTCTCTTCACATTATACGTCTTCCTTATCTAACACACCTGATTCAGATCATCAGACTCTATGGGACTTTTACACCTGGTCACTTCATGCGTTTTCTCTATTCGGATATTTATCTGATCGTGAAAAGATCAGGTGTAAATGCCCGAAACGCTTTCAAGACGGATTTAAATCTGATCACTCAAACCACTTCAGGAGGTGGTCTGAGACCCATTCCAGTTGAAACTGGACAAGTGTAAATGTATCTGGGTGTTGAAACCACACATCGATTTTAGCACACCTTAGCAACCACAGAGTAATAATCTGGCAACCACTCAGTTCACCCTAGCATCGTATTGCCAAGTTGGGCCAACATATGTATGTAATAGTGCAAGTGGCCTCACCAGTAAAATACAGTGCAAACAAACCATCATTTCCAGATGAGCCCCCAATCGACACAGGTGAGTGACCTCTCTCTCTGTGTATTCCTAGCTGACACATTCACATACAACCATGCACCTTGTTAGGACTGACTCCCACATCATTTTGCAACATGTAGGAACAGATTTCATGTTATCATTATGAACACACACTCGGGTTGGCCTGTTTCCCCTGGAAAATGTGTTTGTATTATGTTTTACTGGCCAAGGGTCCGTGATGATACAAATAGAACCAAAAAAAAATAAAGAACATCAAACTCAAAATCCAAAATACAGACCATTGCACAGATTGATGGCTCCGATTTCTACTTTTAGAAAGCGTAACGTTTTAGATCTCTGGAAAGTTAAGTTTAACTGCAGAACATGCCAAGATGTGCCAAGATTTGTCATTTTATCGTTTTAAAGCATCTCTGTGGTCATGCACATTTCCTCTTTGAATGCTTCCTCTTCATGATGTATGTGCTTCCATGTAATCTGCAGAAAACATTTCCTTCACTTCGAAGTTTGCCAAGAGTTCAAGCTCTGCATGCTATTTTTGTATCAGTGTGCAAAAAAAAAAAAAAAAAAAAAAACCCAGCAATGAATGAGCCTTTTAAAAATAATCAGGACGGTAGACAAGAACACTTGCATTTGTCAACAGCCAATAAACTATTCAAATCTGGACTAGCAATGCCTTATTCACAAAAGCATGCAAAGCTGAGTACTCGAGAACTGTGATGAATCACCAATAATTTTCATTACTAATCTCATAATGACCATATGTAATGCCATGTGGCATGAATTACTGTGGTTAAGACCATATCTGCAGATGGGTAGTTGACATGAAATAGTAGTTCGTTGAATTCATTTTGGGAGCGACGACAATGTATTTTTAGTCAAATGCCTGTATATAAGATTAGTATTGGCAAAGTTCAGAGGCTGTCATATATGTGAATCAACTGTTGTGTATTTTCAATATGAAAAATAACTTTTATATTGATGGATTAATTGCATTTTGAAAAAAAAATGTGCCATGGATTTATTGCATTTTGGGGGAAAAAATAATCCGTTTTTATAATAAACCTTTATAATAAACAAAATGTAGATTTGACTTTTTAATGTTTTTATAACCAAAAGATGCTATGTGAAATTTTGAAACAGAAAATAGTGGTTTTCATCTTGCCACTTTCTTGGTAAAGAAAACAGCTTTTTACTCAAATGAATCAAAATGGAGTTATAGCGTTTTGGAACCAAACTCTTCAAAATTTAATAATCCAAAATGTAAAAATATACAATCTACTCCACTTGACTGCAAAAAGTTTGCGTCTCTTAATTCAGCAGGTCATGCTGTGATGTATCGATTTTCTATTGGTCACACGTCTTCACACGATACGAATTCGCTGGTCAGAGTTCACCCAACTTGAACTTCAGAAGGCAGCGAAACCCAAAACTTCTACCCATGAGCTTGTGGTTTCCAGTCTTCTGCATTTGCATGCATTTGAATGCAAGTCAAAAAACAAAAAGTATACTGTGAACAGTGGGGTTTATTAAGTGCTAACAACTGTTTTGTTGTATATTATCCCTTATATACAGTAGTTAAGGAAAAAAGGTGATTAACAAAAAAAAGTTAACCAAAAATCTTGTTGTTAAAAGTTCATGAAGATGCTACTTCAACTACCTGGATATTTAAAATAGTTATCATCCTAGCACATTCCAACTGGGTGAATTGCCAAATGAGTTACTATAACTGTATATATCAAGGGTCTTCAACTGGGGCGGTACTGTGGGGGTCTGCCAATTAATGTTTGATCACAAATAATGTTAAAAAATTTTAAAATGAGTAAAAAATTAAAAACAAAATCAAATGCTAAGCACCCTCAAATGAAAGCAAGAACACCCTGATACTGTAATAATATTTCATTGGCGAAACAGATCTGGCAAACGCTGAACATTGTATTTGTGTTCGTGCTCTGGAGAACGTCAAATGTTTCTACTTACAATGTGTTTTTGCAGCGGTGAGAAATGTAGCGAATCACAGACATGTCTGTTGATCTCTTGAACACAATGGCCAATCAGAGGTGTTTAAGTTAGTCAGAATCCACTCACCGCTCAAAACGGCAGAGTTCCCTTTCGAATGGGAACTCGCACTGCGTCCGAAGACACTTCGGGGAACGCCTCGGCATGACGATGTCTGAAGTATGAGTAAAAACACGACAATGTCATTGGCCTGCGACAACCCCTGACATCACTCTAGTGCGACCGTGAGTACAAAGAGCACCTGGAGTACACATCATCAGCTTTTTTGTGTTCAGGTGACCCTTTGTTTGAAGTGTGTGTAGGTGATTATCACTACGGATTCCTCTTCTTACAAGCACTTCAGGAAGTATGTTCCCCCGTATCCGTGCTACCTGACACCTGATGATACACACGAGATGTGCGTTTTTTGTCTTGGAGAGGATCATGCGCGTTCTGATCTCAAGGGAGCAGAATGCACAGATTGCGACGGCTTTTCCATGAAAAAGCTCCGATCACGCCTGGCCCTTTTCTTGAGGGAATCAGGACAGGCGTCGGTGCCCAAGGGATCAAGGCCTGCTGCAGCTGAGACACATTATAAAAGACTAGTGATGCACCGAAATTTCAGCTACCAAACATTTTCATCCGAAACAGCTATTTTCGGTTTTGGGTCAAAATGGTTTTGGAGGGCTGAAATGAGTGACCAAAACAGACATTTAATTAGTGCTTTTCCGGTGACAAAGACTGTGTTCAGCGTGTATTTCGTGCACACATCGTGGATAAGCTACAGTAGTTAAACATGTCAGCTGTGTGGACACCAGCTCTGGATTAATTTCTTGATTCTAATCAGTAATGATATGGTTTCTCAAATCTAAAACCTTTTTTCTGTTGATGCGCAGCATGAACAAAACTTCACTTATCATTATGCCATCCCATAATCACGCAAAGCTTTGTACTTGGTTACTTTTAATATGAAGCAAAGTGTCAACTTTAAAATTCTGATAATTTTATAATGAAATTCAAACAATAAATGTCATTTTGGCGCTCTTAAACATGGTGTGATAGATCGCTGAAAAAATGCCCTTAAAAATGTTGAAGACCCCTGGTATATATCTTGTAAAAGAACACCTCCCACCAACACTTTTTGAACTAGCGATGTTCTTATTATCTGCATCTCTTTCTTTATATGTCGTTTCTTTGTGTGCTGTAGGTCTGTAAGAAACTGAGAAACAGCTGTCTTGATTTCATCTGCCAGGATTCTGGCAGTACCTTCTTAACATTATCTTACTGAAGCGAAAGAAGAATCAATGCATAAACGTTTTAAGCAACTTTTGCCAAGTACAATGTTTAGACGTCAGTACCACAAATGATGATGCTGTAAATTGTTATTGGCAGGCACTTCTTGAGCAGGGCATAGAGCATTATCCACAGAGGGAAAATATAACATATACAGTGCAGTGGCCCCAAACGTATTTAGACACTTAACACACTGCCATTCATTTTAAAGCTAGAACAACAACACTTTTCAAAGTACTTTCAAAGGTTTCAAAGTAGTAGGTTTTAATATTTGGACACTTTTTGTTTGTTAAAAGTTAGTGGAACATGTCCAAATTTAATGTGATGAACTACACCTGTCGTTACCCTGCTAGGACACCTGTGTGAACTTGAGGGGAAACTGCATTTACATAAACTAAAAATCACACTGACACCATTTGGATAAGTCATTGCAAAAACCGCTTAGAAAAGTTAGTTCAGAGAAAAGATCTAGCCTCACGCAGTGTAAACTGTCTGTATGTGCCCGACATGGCAAAAAGCACAATTATGCTTCTTTCTCCCACACATACGCAAAGACATATTCCTGTCAAAATGACAGAATTAGTTTGGAAATAAAGCTTTTAAGACTAAGGAGAAGCCACTGCTGGCTAAGTCTGGCAAGTACACAATAAATGACTAGCCAATAGTGATTCTATTGCCAATGTGTGTGTACAGGGTTGTCATTTGCTTATTGTTTGTTTTATAATTTGTCATTGAATACAACGAAATTATTAAGTGAGTAAATGTTTAATTATCCGGTAACAATTTCCAATAAGGTTCAATTAGGTAATGCATAAGATATCATGAACCAACAAAAAGTATTACCAATTTTTATCATTCTTTTTGGGGCCATTGCATGTTTAAGATTCATTGTTTAAAGACTAATGGTAGTAATCATTTAAATATCCTCTTGAGAGGCTGAATAGGAAAGCAACATTTGGTGGTTTATGAATGAAAAGCAAAATAAACAATGTTTTACAATTTTAGCATATCCAACAAAGCCACCTTGGTGCATTTTCCATGATAAGCGGAAGCAGATGTTTGGTCTGAGTTTGCTCTGCAGGGACCAGTAAAAGAACATGGAAACTTGTTGCAAAAAGTACCCTCCATTGCTTTAAGGACATAAATTCTCACGTCACTGAAAATGACCTTGAAAAAGAATAGTACAAGAGGTAAAAACTAAACTTGGCTAACAATGAGTGTTAATGCATATATACACTCCTGAGCAAAAAAAGGGCCAAGCCAAAAATGGCAAAATATTTAGTGGTCTTTTAATGGTCTTAACCATTTTAATTACAAATCACTGGTCAGGAAATTATCAAGAACTGCACAAATGCTGTAGATAAAATAACTTAGCATGGGATATCCTTCCCCAACAGACAGCTTTTTACAGGAAGAAGAGTCAGTGTTGTTCCACTCAATGTCGATGACTTCAAACGGTTCATGAGTAGTTGAAAAGTGTCTCCCAGTTAGTTTGAGTTTAATGTGAGACCAAATATTCACTCTAGGGTTCAAATCTGGACTCTGACCAGGCCAAAACATGAACCTGATGGAGTTCTTGGTCATCTTTGCAGTGTGTGCAGGATCATTGTCTTGTTGAAAAATAACATCTGATCATTCCTCTTTAGATAACAACTTTTCATTTGTGGGAAGCAAGCCATTCTGCAATATTCTCCTACACTCCAAAGCATTAAATGACTTTTCACAGTGAAGCAGCTCACCAATACCAGCAGCTGAAATGGCACTCTTCCTCCATGCTTCACTGTGGTAGACATGCATTTATTACTATATTTCTCAGCAGATTTTCGAAGACGCCGCTCTGGAGCATCACCATGCAACTCGTGTTTCATTGTGATTCATCATTCCACACACAACTTTCCATTTTCTGCCAAAAACTTAATTCTGCCTTTGATGTTTTTCTGAGACAGCAATGGCTTTTTAAGGAGCGCATTTGCTTAAATTTTGCTAATTTCCTAACCAGTAATTTGGGGTTAAGACAATTAAAAGCTTAGTGTTTAGTCATTTTGGGCTTGGCCCCCCTTTTTTTTTTTTGCCCAATAACATCTAACATAATAATACCAAACACGCCACACATGCAATGAAGGCGAGCCATTCCTTAAAGGGATAGTTCACCCAAAAATAAAAATTCTGTCATTAATTACTCACCCTCATGTCTTTCCAAACCTGTAAGACTTTCGTTCATCTTCGGAAACGTCTCGGGTTACGTCTGTAACCCTGGTTCCCTGAATAGGGAACGAGACGCTGCTTTGAGCGCTTTGGGAACACCTCTGTGTGATTGCGTCGTGAAGCACTTGTGAAATCGAACCAATAGGGTGACGGGACATCAGAGCGTGTGACGTCACTGACCAGGAAACTATAAAGCACTCCTGAGAACAAAAAACGCCAGCTTCTGATTGGCTGAAGCAAGATGCTCACAGGCTTGCAGGGAGTATGGCTAGGCGACGCAGCTTCTCGTTCCCTATTCAGGGAACCAGGGTTACAGACGTAACCTGAGACGTTCCCTTTCATGGGAACATCGACGCTGCATCGAGCGCTTTGGGAACCCTATCCCAACTACGCCATAATTCCAAGTGCCTGTCTGCTATCCTTAAGACGAGAGCACCGAGAACCCCGGAGTGGAGCCCAAGTCAAGGTTGTAAAACCTAATAAATGTATGCTGAGAGGAGCACCCAGCCGCATCACATATCTCGTGGAGGGGGACCCCCGAGATCAAAGCCTTTGAGGCAGCCATACCCCTAGTAGAGTGAGCCCGGACAGCCAAAGGTGAAGGTTGTCCGGCCGACTCATAAGCGAGTGAGATGGCCTCGACCACCCACTTGCTCATCTTCTGCTTAGACGCAGGGCCCCCTTTCTTAGGAGACCCGTAACAGACAAACAATTGTTCAGTCTTTCACCACAGGGCAGCTCTGTGGACGTAAGTGTCTAGTGCCCTAACTGGGCAAAGCAGATTAAGCTTTTCCTGACCCGGATTAGAAAAGGGGGGGAGGACAGAAGGCCTGCAGTACAATTGGTCCTGGGATGTTGGTGGGGACCTTGGGTATATACCCAGGTCTAGGATGAAGGAACACCTTGACCATACCAGGCGCAAATTCCAAACATGAGGGAGCAACCGAAAGTGCTTGAAGATCTCCAATTCTTGATGAGATTGCCAACAAGAAAATCGTTTTAAGAGTGAGGAATCTCTCAGACACCTCCTCTAAGGGTTCGAAGGGAGCCTCAGCTAGCCCTTCCAACACAATAGCCAGGTCCCAGGCCAGAGTTCTTGTACGCACAGCAGGCCTCAGCCTCTGGGTACCACGGAGAAAGCGTATAAATAGGGGGTCTCTTCCCACAGAAGAGTCCCCTACAGGAGCATGGTAAGCGGAAATAGCCACTATATAGACCTTCAAGGTAGAAGGAGATAAACCATCCGAGAATCTTTCTTGGAGAAATTGCAGCACAAGACTGATAGAAGAGTGGAACGGGTCTGACTGACGTTGTCTACACCAGGTAGAAAACAACTTCCATTTGTTTGCGTATAGCTATCTCGTGGAGGGAGCTCTGGAGTGGAGTATGGTCTTCACAACCTCGGTTGGGAGACCGGATTCTATGAGCCTAGCCCCCTCAGAGGCCAGGCCCACAGTTTCCACAACTCCGGGCGAGGATGAATTATCATGCCGCCCGCTTGAGACAGAAGGTTCTGTCTGATCGGAAGCTCCAGTGGGGAGCCGTGTAGAAGAGACATTATGTCTGAAAATCACACTCGGGTCGGCCAGAACGGGGCTATCAATATGAGACGGACCCGGTCCTGGCGAACCCTCTCCAGAACTCCTGGGAGCAGAGCAATTGGGGGAAATGCGACAGAGAGTACCACAGTGGGCAGTGAGATGTTTCTTTTGAAGCAAACAGGTCGACTTCTGCACGACTGAAATTCTTCCAGATGAGCTCCACCACCTCAGGGTGAAGTCTCCATTCCCCGGGCCTCGGCCCCTGCCTCGACAGGATGTCTGCCCCCACATTTTGATGCCCGGGGATATGAGCTGCTCTCAGTGAGAGGAGCTTCCCCTGGGCCCACAGGAGGATCCGATGGGCTAACTTGCACAACTGGCGAGACCTCAGACCCCCCGGTGCCTGATATAGGAGACCCCCGACATGTTGTCCGTGCGGGCCAACACGTGATGGCCCCTCAGGTCTGGGAGGAAGTATATGAGAGCTTGAAATACCACCATCATTTTCCAGCCGATTTATGTGCCAGGAAAGAAGATGGTCCTCCCAAAGACCCTGAGCCGAGCGACCACTCATGATCGCTCCCCAGCCTGTGAGGGAGGCATCCGTCGTTAGCATTACGCGACGACAAGGAGCCCCCAACACAGGTCCCTGAGACAAGAACCAAGGCTTCTTCCACATGACTAAGGCACGAAGGCATCGCTGCATGACCTTGATCATGCGAAAATGATTTCCCCTCAGAGAAAACCCCTTGGTCGTGAGCCACCACTGTAAGGGTCTCATGTGCAGCGGGCCAAAAGGTATCACGTTGGGCGCAGCTGCCATCAGACCCAACAGTCTCTGAAACTGTTACAGTGAGTGACTGGCCTAATTTCACCCCATTCGCGGCTGAGAGAATGGAATCCACACAAGCAGAAGACAGGTGTGCCTGCATCGTGGCGGAATCCCAGACTACCCCTAGATAGTTGGTAGTTTGAGCTGGAAGAAGCACACTCTTCTTGGCATTGAGTCTCAGCCCTAACCTTCTCGTGTGGGACAGAACAACATCTCGATGTTGAACTGCCAATTGCTCGGATTGAGCTAGAATCAACCAATCGTCGATATATTTCAACACGCGGATGCCCTGGAGTCTCAGAGGAGCCAGAGCTGCATCCACGCATTTCGTGAAGGTGCGGGGTGAAAGAGCTAGGCCGAAAGGAAGAACCCTGTATTGATAAGCTTCGCCCCCGAAAGCAAATCTAAAGAACTTCCTGTGATGAGGATGGATGGATACATGAAAGTAAGCATCTTTCAGATCTATTGTCACAAACCAGTCCTCGGATCTGATCTGTGTGGTGATCTGTTTGAGTGTAAGCATCTTGAACTTGAGCTTTTGCACAGAGAGATTTAGCGTGCGTAAATCTAGAATAGGATGCAGCCCTCCATCCTTCTTTGGACCGCTGCGCCCTGAAGCACACGAGGTGGCAGGGTTGGCAGACCGCCCCCCAGAGGGCACCAAAGAGGGACGGGTACCATGTAATGTGATACAGGACCCTCTGTACTGTACCACTGGCGTCAGGACCTCTTCGAAGCCTTCTTCGCGATATCGACAGTCCTTAGATCTGTCTTACCCTTAGAAGGCTTTGATTGTGTCGCCCGCCCGTCCCCAGGCTCTTTGCAGGGGATCTTGGCTCTTTGAGGCTGCCATAGAACGGCTGATTGTTTTTGCCGTCTCCTTGGTGGCCCGGAGAGAGAGATCAGTGGACTTCCTGAGCTCCTGAATGGCTTCGAAGGTTGCTTCCCCACTCTCATCAATTTCCCCCAGCAGGGCAGCCTGGTAAGCTTGCAAGATCGATATCGTATGAAGGCAAGCTGCAGCCTGACCTGCTGCCGTGTAAGCTTTGCCCACCAGCGCTGATGTAGTCTTTAGCGGTCTGGTGGGCAGTGTCGGGGTTTTGAGGGACGATGCAGACTCGGGCGAGAGATAACTCGCAAGCGTCTCTTCAACCCAAGGCATCGCCCCATAGCCATGCTGTTTTTCACAATACTGCACAGGTCTCTGCCATGACCTTGACACCTCGGAGTGGAGGTCGGGAAAGAACGGCAGTCCCCGACGCTGAGGCAGTGACCGGGCGGGCAGAGAGCGCTCATCCAGTTTACTTTTGTGACGCGCTTCACTTTTTTCTGCTGGCCGTTCGAGTTTTAATTTTTCTACCGCCCTAGTCACCACCTCAAGCAGCTCCTCATATGCTGGGGATGAGGATGGCAAGTCCTCATCACCAGCATCGACGCTCACCAGATCCACCTCCTCAGAGCTGGATAGATAAAGAGCCGGTGCCTCTCTCCTGGGGGAAGAAACCACAGCGCGTGCTTCCGCCGCCAGAGGAGAGACACTGAATCTGGCAGGTGAAGGCAGAGAAAGGGCTTGGCCCGTCTCTAACCCCTCTGTCAGATCCATCTGTGAACCCCACGAATGAAGCCGCTGCTCTGCCTCGGCAGAAGCGGGACCCGATCCGCGGGGAACACTGGCTGAGGCGCCCTCCTCAAAGAGCGAGAATGGAGTGTACGGAGCGTTAACTTCTCACAATGCACACAGACAGCTCCCTCAAGAGCTGCTTGGGCATGCTCCACTCCTAAGCAAACAACACACATCTCATGTGTATCCCCACCCATGATAAAACGAGGGCAGGGATGAACACACTTGACAAATTGCTGTTTGCTTGCCATTTTGTGTCTTATATATATATATATATATATATATATATAATATGTTGAAATATATGCTTATGGTGTGAAAATACTCTTGTCCTCAGACGAAGAGATATTTTGAACTGTATACGTAGCTGACAGACAACACCAAATAAAACACATGATAACACAGAGCGCTTGCTGAAGACACAGAAGCTGGCATTCTTTGTTCTCAGGAGTGCTTTATAGTTTCCTGGTCCGTGACGTCACCCACTCTGACGTCCCGTCACCCTATTGGTTCAATTTCACAAGTGCTTCACAACGCAATCACACAGAGGCGTTCTCAAAGTGCTCGGCGCAGCGTTGATGTTCCCATGAAAGGGAACTATTTGTTAGTTCGCACATCAAGCGGGTTTGGTTGAGCTTCTGTTTATGTTCACCGATCAATGTTTATATGTGAATAAAAGCCTAAATTCAATCTGTTCATCATATGAAGTGATCAAGAAAATTTGGACTAAACCATCTCTTTATGAACTTTTTGAAGCGTCAAAGTAATAGTTGCGTAGCTGTCAATGGATGGACAGAAATCTCTCAGATTTCGTAAAAAATATCTTCATTTGTGTTCCGAAGATGAATAAAAGTCTTATGGGGCATTCACACCAGACGCGACTTGCGCGAATAAATCGTTCAAGCGTCCAACTACGCGCGAATAGCACATTTTGAGTTTACTCGCTTCATTCACGTGTAAAATTCGCTTCATTCGCGCGTGAAATTCGCTCGTGAAAAAATTACTTCACAACAGACGCGAATTCGCGTCATGAGAGGGGCTTCTGCCAGGCGGCTCCAGTCTCGTTTCTGCACACTTCCTCTGAATAAACACATCAACTCGTCAGCGAGAAAGTAGTTATAAAATACGGCGAATAAGCTCAATTTGCCGGCTTTAGCTAGCTTGTAGTCTCAATATGTGTATATATATAGCTCAAATTGAGTAAAGAGCATTTTTTACAACTTACCAGATTGTCCGACCTCCTCATTCACTTTCTTCCAAGCAAGATCCTTTTTATTCCAGTTTCTATAAAAGTATGAAGATGTATCGTACAGCGACAACGAGTTTCAGATTTCTGCCTCCTCTCGCTACGTCGTAATCACGTCACTATTAGAGCAAGCTCCTGATTGGAGTTCAGATTTTTCAACTCGCGCGATTGGCGCCGCAGGATGTCGTTTCGCGTCTTTGCATTGACCTAACATGTAAATCACTCGCGCTTAAGGCTTCATTCGCTTCTGGTGTGAACGGACCATTACGGGTTTGGAACAACAAGAGGGTGAGTAATTAATGACAGAATTTTCATTTCGTTTTTGGGTAAACTAACCCTTTAATTCAAATGAAAACCTTATCGCACTGAATGATTAATTCGCAAATCGGACTGATCTGATTGCAGCTGTTCTTGAATCATCTCATTGATTCAACAATCCAGTCAAAATGAGCCAAGAACTGGGATATCACTGGAGGAGAATGAACGTGCGCATGACTGCTGCGGAAAGTAGGTTACTAATTCTGAGTTTTAGTACTGATTATTGTAAATGAAAATCATATTTAGGTTATTTGTGAAGTAAATCTGCTGTAAAAGGGCGAGCTGTTTAACGCTGCGTTCACACCATGTTGTAATACTGTAGTCTTGAGATGACAACGTGGTTATTAAACCAAATAAATATTAATAACTGGTTAAATTGTAGACATCTCTTTTTGCCACTACTGTATATAGGAACAAAGCTGAGCAACATTAGCAAAGGAATGCATGAAATTAGCATGAGATTACCTATTGCTGATGATTATTGGATAATTCTATAAATTAGATTTTGTACTGTGCTGGGTTAACCACTTTATGTTCAATGTAAAATCTGGATCCTGAAGCAAATGCTAAGAATTAACTAGATCATTTAAAATGAGAGACAATGTATTGTATAAATTTAGTCTGTTTGCTGTTTGTCCCAAGACCAGCTAGATGGCTCCAGTTAGCACACTTTCATTATACTCGAAACCTTCTCCCAGTAGAGCCACAAAACTATGGCTCTTAGACCTATTTTTCTAAAGAAGAGTTCAGCTGCCAGCGCTAATCTGCTAAACTGCATTGCTGAGTCACTCACAGTTTTTCCTCAGGCTACATAGAAATCTTTTTCTGCCCAGTCCAGGTGCAAAGCCTTAACCACCAATAAGACTTCAAATCATGTCAATTCAGTCAGCCAAACTGGAACACTGTATTAGATGCAGTAAAAAAAGTTGCATTTCTCACAAGTTTCTATGCTCAAATGCTGTCCGGTATTATTCAACAGCCTGCACTTCAATGCGTCCACCCACTAAAACACCTGGCAATGATCTTAGCTGCTTTAAGATATACTCACAGGATGTCCCTCTCTTCCATCCACTCCAGGAATTCCAGGAGGTCCTGGATCTCCCTGAAGAGACAAAGATCACATAGTTAGAATAAAAGTTCAACTTTTTATATGAGTGGGGATGTGGGTGGATAGGAGTGCTCGAAATTTATTGGAAAGTAGCCATTATTTTTGTATTTCTGTTTGGTGATGCAGACAATACACACACATTTAAGTTGCCGACCTCTGAATTTGGGTGCAACAATTGTTCATATAAATAACACTGAGCACATTTTTCATGCACACAATACTGAGAACATAACATTTCACATGCATCTATTTTTATTATTATAAACAAGATGCTGGAAAAAATGACATGCCACTGAATCTGCTGGGAATAAAATCAAGCGCCAGTGTGTTTTTGCGAATACGCCAGATCTTGGTGTCTCTTGATTGTGAGAACATGAGGCACTGAAAAACATTAATGATGTCTCTTAAAGGGATAGTTCACCCAAAAATGAAAATTATCCCATAATTTACTCAACCTCAAGCCATCCTAGGTGTATATGACTTTCTTCTTTCAGCCAAACACAATCAGAGTTATATTAAAAAATATCCTGGCTTTTCCAAGGTTTATAATGAGAGTGAATAGTCTTAGTATTAGTCCATACGACTCCAGGGGGTTAATAAAGGCCTTCTGAAGTGAAGCGATGCATTGTTGTACGAAAAATATCCATAATTATAACTTTATTAACTGTAATCACTAGCTTCCAGTAACGTCCATCCGCACGTTCACAAGAGAGTCGAGATTCGGCGTATGACGTAGGATGTAGGAGTAGCGTAAGCTCTTCAGAAGGCCTTTATTAACCCCCTGGAGTCGTATGGATTACTTTTATGATGGATAGATGCAGTTTTTTTGGGCTTCAAAATCTCAGTTACTATTCACTCCAATTATAAAGCTTGGAAGAGCCAATATAATATATATAATTTTCAATATAACTCCGATTGTGTTTGGCTGAAAGAAGTAACACCTAGAATGGCTTGAGGGCGAGTAAATTATGGGATAATTTTCATTTTTGGGTGAACTAACCCTTTAAAACAAGGGATATGTTAGACAAGAAGGTGTGTAAGAAAGGAATGTTTAAGCATGGCAATTTTGTTAACATAATGATTATTGATTATGGAAAGACATTGTTAAGCTGCCCATGATGCCTATATTGCTTTTCTCTGGCTGCACTTTAATGGAGTAGTGCATGTTTAAAGAAGATCTGAAACCAAGCATATAATCCAGAATTTATCATATATGCAACCACCAAGATGTAGACGAACAGCTTGGTTTAATAAAAGCCATCTGTAAGCCTGGAAAAAGACAGTGTAGATCAGCATGAAAGAGGAAATGATGGTGCAAACCTTTTATGGCTTTCCATATGAAGATTCTGTCCTACCATATTTTTTTCATGCAATTCTGTCAAATAATACGGCATCTTGCATAGCCTCCTCGAAGTGGGCTTGCCAAATATTCTCAATGGTCCATGTTCACAGTTCAAGGAAGCCAATAAACTTGTTGAGTTTATTACAGCGAGAAGAACTAGATCAGTACACACCTTGAGACCAATTCCTCCCGGAATTCCGTCTTTTCCATCCCTGCCAGGTGCTCCCTTGATAAACACACACACGCACACACACACACACACACACACACACACACACACACACACACACACACACACAAAGGCATTAAAGCATAATTACTGACCACTTAAAAAAATGAAGTGGAGAAGTGATATACATACAGGCTCTCCTGGATATCCAGGTGGACCATCAAGGCCTCTACTCCCTTTTTCTCCCTAAGATAGACAGTATGACGGTTAATGCAGAAAAAGAGTATTGGAACAAAACAAACGGATGAGGTTGCAATGCTGTTCAAGTCATTAACAGATTTGTTTTGTGAAAGATATTGTTATATTTATCCATACCAACATCTCCCTAAACATGTAATACATCATGTTTCGTTCCAACATTATATCAGTACTTTTCAGGACAGGGACTAATTTAATAACCAAGATCCTGCAAGGAAAGCCCCAACTGTTCATTAGCTAGTATCCCAGAAAAATTATAGATATGAGGAGGGCTAAGAAAACATTCAATAAAGAGCTGAGGCATAGTACAAATTCGAAGTCAGTGTTTACACAAACAAGACCACAAGCATTACGGGTCAGGCGGTGACATGGAGAAGCATTGACCACATTTGTCCTGAATATTAAGTGCAAATTTTCATGTCAACAGGCCTAAAGAAAACTGTCTTTGAGAGCTGAGAGACCTGGAAATAAAAAGGGGAAGATCTAAGAAAATTAAGAGGAAAGTATCCATACCACTTGCCCATCTTTGCCTGGTGGTCCATGCATGCCTTGATGACCAGCAGATCCCTAGAGAGAAAACACAGTGTAATGTAAAACGTATATATGTTTTCAGTGAAAATATATGAAAATAAATTATCTGGGTGACGTTAAAGGCACAATATGTAATTTTGTGCCTTTATTATAAACAAAGGCGTAGCTTGATGACGCTGTGAAGGAGCGTGGAATCATGGGAGTTTTCGTCTTCACCTCCACAGCTGATGGAAAGCGTTCCAATGGGACTCAAGCAGAAATCATGTTCATGGATGAGCTAATGTATTAAAGTTTTATTAACGTTTTGTGGTATGAAGCAGGGCGGGCCAAGAGCTTTGGGAGTCCAGCTGAGATTTTATTATGCTTATGCTGCAGTCGGCCACTTCTGCTCTTTGTGTTACGTATGTGGGGTAACACAGCACTATTCTACATGGTTAAAACAATCATACTAAATACGTTTGAATGTGTTGAAAGTTGTTATAACGTTACTCTGAGCGTTCACTCTGTAGCTGGTATAAGAGACTTGTTGCACACTGCAGTAATCTAGATTGATATTAGAATGTCATATTAATAAAAACTCGATGACTTGTGTTGCTAAATGACATGCAATTAATTAAATATATATATTGTATGATAGAAAAAAGCTCTTTCTTTCTTTCAAGCCATCATGTTCATGGAAGAAATCATGTTCATGGATGTGATTATTAACGTTATTGTAGTATGAATCAGAGCAGGACCAAGTGTTGTGGGAGCTGAACGAGGGAACTTTTATTATGCCACAGTCGCTGGCGCCACTTCCGCTTTTCCGGTCATGATGAGGTAGGCTACCGTAGCTCTGTTTATCATATTAGATACATTTGAGTGTGTTGGAAATGATGTTATAACATTACTCTGTGCGTTCGCTCGGTGGTTGCTGTGAGACACACTGCAGTAAGATAGATCGATTTTAGAATATCATATTAAATGCTGGATGGCTTGTGTTGATAAATGGCATGCAATTAATTTTAAAACGTATTGTATGATGGAGAAAATGCTGTATTACTGTTACTAAAAATAAAGCTGCATCTGATCATGCTATGTTTGCTACTTGACAAAATAGTGTTTTTCTCTGAGGCATGGTAAAGCATGGTACTCGCAAAAAAATCAAGAAAATTAGATTTAAACAATAAGACTAAACGTGTTGAGCTATATAACAACAATTAGTTTTCTGTCTATAAATGTAACCAAACAGTTGTTCCCTTGCCTATTAAAACATGTAAATATTAAAGCGTCTTTGATGTTTCCATGGTTTCTACAAAATAAAACTGGAAACCGAGGGTAACGCAGGTATGACGCAATTGACAGGTGACTCCTTACACGTCTCGGAGCCTTGTTAAAATCACGATTTTCTAACGATTTACAAATAGTTGGAAACATTTGGGATATTGTAAGTAGGCCTACTCAAGTGAACAAAATATATAACACTGGCCTAGTGGTTTTTGGATATTTTACTGCAAGACTCTTACATATTGCACCTTTAACCTGTCTAATAAAACATTATATCTTAAAGCGTCTTTGGTGTTTACATGGTTTCTGCAGAAGTAAAACTGGAAATTGAGGGTAACTTTTTAAAATGTTAAACGTTTAATATAAATAAATAGCGCTCATAAACGGCCGTCGCGATGGCATTCTCAAGTGAAACGAGTCGAGGCTACCATTGAACAAATGTCTATCTTTTTTTACCTGATCTCTGATCAGTTTTATACATTTTTAGACGTTTTAACGAGACATTAAAAAGGCGGGGGATGGGGGAGGGATTGTGGATCACGCCACTAAAACAGAAACATGCAGTAGCGACTCAAGATGAATTTTAGCCAATCAGAAACGTTCTTTGCCTGTCAATTAGTGTACGCGTTAGGGTTTATCGACACCGGGTTGGCTGACCTGTCTTTGGAATGTGGGTTTTTGCAGAGAGGGCCTGTGCAGCGGTTTAATTCAGAAATCTAATCGCAAACATAATCTTTTTTGGCAAACATGTGAGTGTTTCAAAGTTTTCCATAGCAGCTGTTAAACAGAAAATTAGTTCTTTACATAGGCCTATTGCGTTTTAAAAAACGTCTGTCATCAAATAACCTGCCTGCTTTGATTATACTTGGCGCGAACGTGTGGTTATTGGCCTACATCCCACATAATGATGAACAACCTCAGTAATCAGTGAAGGATGCTCCAAGCTTGTCCAAAAGCACTGAAAGTGTTGATGCCCCTTACAAAACGCTAATTGATGGCAGACCTCTGGCACTCCTAGTTTGATTAACTTTTTGCAAACATGCAGACTCATCCATCACACTAAAAAAAGGTAAGGGTCGTCTAATTATTCCTTTTTTTTTTTTTTTTTTTTTTTTTTTTTTTTTTAGAATTAATTTAGAATTGATTAATTAATCTAAACATTTTCTGATATACAAATTGTTTTATATAACTAACAAGGGCCCGGTGTTACTGTTTTTGTTAATGAACATAAATTTACATCTGCATCCCAACTACTGCTTCTGTCGCTCAACTTAAGATAACTGTCAAATGTGCATTTCTAAAACACAAAACGTGTTATATTAATTTGTGAAATGTTCACCTGTTTGGCAAGTGTTTATGTTCTGATGATTTATTTAATTAATTTAATTTATTTGTATTTATTTGAAATGGGGCCATGTACAGTTTTTAACATAAATGTTTCCATTTCATGAATTGCTCCGGATTTAGCAGAAGGATAATTTTCATCCACATTCCCCTGACAGGTTATCACTACACAGATGATAAAATAATACAAACAGTTTAAAAATAAAATAAATCATACATATACGCACATCCTATCAGGGCTATATATCAATGCTTACAAAGTTGAGTCGATTTTAAAAAAGATTTTAGCTTCAATTTAAAAAGACCCATTGATGTACACTTCTTTATATCCTCTGATAAAACCACAATTACCTGTTCAGATTCTACAACTTTCACTCAGGAGCAAAAATCTGCTTTTAAAAAGATTTAAGATTTGAAAGAAATAAAGGTTTGACATTTATTGTGATAATTATCAATATCGGTTGATATGAAAAAATGTATCGTGATAATATTTTTGGCCATATCGCCAAGCCCTAAAAGCACCATAATTCATTGCTGAACAATAATATGTCCAAGATCAAGAAACATGAAAGATCCGCACACGAGAATAAAGCCAAAAAAGCTCAAACGAATTTATTTTCCAGAGGCCACAAAAAGTGCAAAAATAAATTTGTTTGAGCTTTTTTGGCTTTATTCTCATGTGCGGATCTTTCATGTTTTTTTTTTTGATCTTGGAGTTATCTTTAGATCTACACATCACCAGAAGCTGTGTATGAGTATTTGTTCGGACTGTGATCTGGCGCTACGCTTTTCCGGTTTCCCTGAACATTAATATGTACCATGGCCCTTTGATCTCTCATAACAAATATCAAATATCGAATCATTTCAAAATGATCAAATTACCGTGATATTATCAACTCATACTATCCCCCACCATATTTGTAAAGGATAGCATTATTGTTTTGCATTATTATGATTAATGTAATTTTGGTAAATTGTGAAATTTGTGAAAACAAGTTTGGGAACCACGTTAAACAAAAGCTGAATTATTTCATGTATGACCTGTGTTTTATTCTGTGCCACAAGGCATGTATAAGTAAACTACCATCTCTGAAGATAATGGCCAGGTCCACACAGAATCAGTTCAGTACCCATACATTTCCACTCCTTACATGTTAGATTATTACACGTTTTCTAATTTAATCATCGTTGAGCTGGAATTAAGAGTGTAGTGCTCTTAGCTCCATTTAGCACACTTTAAATCCATTCCACAGGAATTCCCCAAAGTTTACCCACAGATTTTCCTGCAAAAATCTGCAGAAAATTTAAATGAAACCAGGTTCCATATGTGTCTGATTATGGCCAATTTTAAGAATTGCATAGGCATCTTGGAACATTGATGTAGCAGAAATAGAAAAACATTTTTAAAACTGACCTTTTCACCTGGTTTGCCAGGTGGCCCGGGTAAACCTGGGATGCCGCTCTCACCCTAAAGACAAACACATACACACTGAAAAAAATTCATTTTAGTAAATTCTGCAAAAAGGTTGTACAGCCATTGCTGCTTCAGAATTTGTAGATTTTTTTCACATTTCTATACTTGAAAACAATAAGCATTTCTTGAGTTTTAAGTAAGGGATAATGTACATCCAGCCGGTTGTTATCTCAGAATAAACCCCGACAGGGTGATCAGGACCCCGACACGGCTACGTTCCACATAAGTAAATAATTAGACATGAAATATTGATCTGAATCGATCCGAGTCCGCTTCCGTGGAGAGAGCAGTTGCTCGTGCAGCAAATTCAAACTAGACAGAAACACACTTAAGAGATACGGTACAGTCATACAACATATTTACATGGCATTTCTCCACATAAATAATTATGGGGATAAGAGATATTGATCTGAGATTAAACTGATTTAAAATCGTACCTATTTGTTATCTTATCCATTACAGTGAACAAAACAATAGTCGCAAAATAGCAGCAGCTGCGTTTGTATGAAAGGAGAGAGTGAGTCCGTGATACTGGATGACATAATTAAATAACTACACAAAATTTGATTGCTTTTTAATATTTTATTAGCTCAGCAAAGGCAAAACTTCCAAGAGGAAAAAACGTTCCTAGCAAGCATATAGCGCTGCAGACTTCAGTAACCCGGATGAGCTTGTGTTAACTGTTTTTAGCGGTTGTTATCGGGGAATAACATACCGCTGAATGGCGCCATTGACCAATCAGAATCAAGTACTCCACAGAGCCGTGTAATAAAAGCTTTTATTGGCAAAAACATTCAATATATGCAAAATGTCAATAATTACAGTGTTGGCCCTTCTTCATAACCCCTGCAATTCACTCTGGCATGCTGGATATCAGCTTCTGGACCAAATCCTGACTGATGGCCATCCATTCTTGCCTTATTAGTGCTCGGAGACTTCTGCTTGTCCACTCGCCTTTGACCACAAGTTCTCTATGGGATTAAGATCCGGGGGGTTGCCTGGCCATGGATCCAAAATTTCAATGTAATGATCTCCATGTCACTTCATTAACTTGCCTTGTGACATGGTGCTCCATCATGCTGGAAAATGCATGGATCATCAAAAGAAATGCTCCTGGATTGTTGGGATAAGTTGCTCTTGCAGGATGTTTTGATGCCATTCTTTATTCATGGCAGTGTTGTTGAGCAGAATTGAGAGAGACAAAGCCTTGGATGAAAAGCAACCCCACACACGGTCTCAGGATGCTTCACTCTTGGTACGACACCGGAGTGGTAGCAATCACCTTTTCTTCTCCAGATAATCAGTTTTCCAGATATTTTCCCAAACAGTCGGAAGGGGGCTTCATCAGAGAAAATATCTTTGCACCAGTCTTCTGCTGTCCAATCCTTGTACTTCCTGCAGAATTTCAGTCTGTCCTTGATGTTTTTCTTGGAGAGAAGTGGCTTCTTTGCTGCCCTTCTTGACACCAGGCCGTTGTCCAAAGTCTTGGCCTCACTGTGCAGATGCATTTTGGCAGCTCCTGCTGCAAAAACTGATCAAGCTCTGCACTAGTGGTGACACGATTCCGTAGCTGATTCCTCAGGAGGAGACGGCCCTGGCACTTGCTGAACACTAGGACGTCCTGAATCTTTTGTAGGAAACTTTTTCCTCGTCAAAGCAGAGACCAGGAGACGTTGGGATATCTTTCAAGCAGAAGTTACTCTTTATTGAGAAACGCGCTGTGCGTCGCTGTAGTCATCCAAGTCTAACTAAGGCAGTGTACATTGTAGTTTATATACATTCAAGGGGGGGATACATACAGTAGAGGTGGAGACAATCTAAACAAAGCATGCAAATGCAGTGTAGGAATTAGCCCGTTACCGGCATTTCCCCAGCCCTGATCTAATCAAATGCATAGGTGCTAATCCAATCAGTCTGACAGTATTGGCCATACCTTCACATTATCATAGAGACAAAGGCAGAGCTGTGTCTTGAGCTTGTCATGCCAAATGGTCAGGAAGTGCATAAAGACACCTGGGCTGCCTGACTTGATTTTCTTAGAAAGTCATCCTTTTTACCTTAAAATGCTAAATACAATGTACTTCACCATAGTATTTCATGTGATGTTATGTCAGGATGTAGGATCAGCAGATCTTAAACAGATTCTTAAATTTGTAATCCCACACCTTCTTCACTGCAGCTGAATCTCTCTCCTTGAAGTTCTTGATGATCCGGTAAAGGCTCTTTGGTTTTCAATATTCTTTGCAGCAATTTTCTTGCATCTGAGGCCATTTTGATGCAAAGCGATGATGGCTGCACACCTTTCTTTGGAGGTAACCATTGCTAACACAAGTCTGCTCTAATAATCCAATCAGAATGATAAAGTGGAAGCGGAAGCGTTCAGCCCTCGTGTTCAGCCTCCTCATGTGAAGACCGACTCTGGTAAAGACCTGCAACTCTCACCAAGCAAGGACACCGGTAAGGCACTTCAGCATCTTCCTTTCCCTTTTCTTTACCCTTCTTTTTCTTCATTTTCAACATGTGCTTTCAATACATTGTTGTTGTCTCTCAGCAACGCTCCACTATCACCATAGAAGGCAGCGCAATACTGCTAACCTGCGTCCTATCTACTCCTCTTCTAATACACCTCTCTCTCTGTTTCTGTGGGTCTATGGAATTGTCAGTCAGCAGTTAACAAAGCTGACTTCATTCCAGTCTTGCTACTAAATCTACTCTCAATATCTTGGACTTGACTGAAAACTGGATTTATCCAGAGGACTCGGCAACCCCACTGCTCGCTCTAACAACTTCGCATTCTCTCATACCCCTCGCCAGTCTGGGAGGGGTGTGGGTACTGGTCTTCTTATTTCTAACAATTGGAACGACTCAACTCACTCTTCTCTATGCAATAACAATACTTTTGAGTTTCATGCTATTCCAATTACAACTCAAATTTCGTATTGTATTAATTTATTGCCCCCCCAGGCCAACTGGGTACCTTTGTAGAGGAACTAGACATGCTGCTGTCCTCATTCTCAGAGGATGGCAGTCCACTTGTATTCTTTGGCGATTTCAACATTCATCTAGAGAAGCCTTATGCTTCAGACTTTCCTCTCTCTTCTAGCCTCATTTGATCTCAAACGGCTAATCACCACAAGTACCCACAAATCTGGCAACCAACTTGACCTAATTTACACCTAATTTACATTTAACTTCTTCTCTAAACTGTATCTGTCCTCTCTCATCCAGGCCAGCATGTGCTACTCCCTGTAACCCCTGGTTATCTGATGTTCTTTGTGAACACTGGACCAAACTCAGGGCTGCAGAGAAAATGGCACAAATCCAAAGACCCATCTGACCTAGGTAGGTATCACTCTCCTCTCCTCTCATCCTTTTCTGATGATGTTCATGCTGCTAAATCTTCATATTTCCACAACAAGATCAACAGTGCTTCAAACACACGCACAGTTTTCAAATCATTCAACTCTCTCCTCTGTCCCCCTCCACCACCACCCACAACCTCTTTAACTGCTGATGATTTTGCTAATTTCTTCACTGACAAAACATCAACCATCAGCAGTCAGTTCTCGGCTCCACATACACAGGAACTTGGACCATCCACAGCCACAAATCTTTTCTCTTCCTTCTTTTCCCTCACTGAGGTGGAAATATCTAAACTTCTCCTCTCCAGTCATCCTACCACCTGCCCTCTAGATCCCATCCCCTCACACCTTCTACAAGCCATCTCTCCTGCACATTTACCAGCACTCACACACTTTATAAACACATCTCTCCACACTGGCATTTTCCCTACCACTTTCAAGCAGGCTCGGGTAACCCCACTGCTTAAAAAAAAAAAAAAAAAAAAAAACACATTAAACACATCACTTGTAGACAGTTACAGACCTGTCTCTCTCCTACCATTCATAGCAAAAACACTTAAACGGGTCGTGTTCAGCCAGGTTTCATGTTTCCTCTCACAGAATAACCAGCTGGATGTCAACCAGTCTGGTTACAAGAGTGGCCATTCACCCAAGATTGCACTACTGCCGGTCACTGAATCTCTGCGGATTGCGAAGACTGATTCCAAATCATCAGTTCTCATTCTGCTGGATCTGTCTGCTGCCTTTGACACTGTGAATCATCTGATCCTTCTGTCCACCCTGTCATCACTGGGCATCACAGAAATTCCACTTCACTTGTTTGAATCCTATCTCACAGGTAGGTCTTTCAGGGTTGCCTGGAGAGGGGAGGTATCCAAAGCACATCAACTGATCACAGGGCTTTCTCAGGGTTCAGTTCTTGGACCTCTCCTCTTCTCTCTCTTCTCTATATATATACACTACATCACTGGGTCCCATCATACAGGCACATGGTTTCTCATACCATTGCTGTGCTGATGACACACAGATCTTCTTTTCATTTCATCCAGATGATCCCACAGTAGCTGCATGAATCTCAAGCTGTCTGGCGGACAGAGCTTCTCGTCTTCCCTGCCAATCCGACTCTACAGCACGATTTCACCATCCAGCTAGGTACATCATTGATAACTCCAAGATTTCTGGCTGACCTTTATGGGGTAATCTTTGATGACCAACTGACCTTCAAAGAACACATTCCAAAGACAATTCGGTCATGTAGATTTGCATTACACAACATCAGGAAGATCAGGCCTTTTCTAATAGAACATGCAACACAACTTCTCGTCCAGGCCCTGTTCATTTCGAGGCTTGATTACAGCAATGCTCTTCTGACTGGACTGCCATCATGCATAATCAAACCTCTACAAATGATTCAGAATACTGCAGCATGTCTTGTCTTTAATGAGCCCAAAAGGGCGCATGTCACGCCTCTCTTCATCTGTATGCACTGGCTACCACTTGCTGCTCCCATCAAGCTCAAGGCATTGACGCTTGCTTACAGATCTACCACAGGCTCAGCACCCTCCTACTTCCACTCACTCTACATGCCTACCAGAAGCCTGTGATTGCTAAATGAGCGCAGGCTCGTGGTACCATCACAGAGAGGCACTCTGTAAAATCGCTCTGCAGAACATTTTCGTTCACTTTTCCTTGCTGGTGGAATGATCTCCCCGCCTTCATCCGGAATGCAGAATCCCAGGCAATATTCAAAAGACAGCTGAAAACTCATCTCTTTCGAGAGCACTAAACCTCATCTTAAAAAAAAAAAGAAAGAAAAAAAATCTATGCTTTCGCTTCCTTTAATCCCTCCCTATTCTAGCTTATGCTACTCTAAGCAATGTCTGAAACTTGTGTATTGTGAGCACTTTGTGTGTCTATTTGCCTCCTCACGGTGAATCGCTTCCTCACTTGTAAGACACTTTGGATAAAAGCGTCTGCAAAATGAATAAATGTAAATTAGTGAAATGATGTTACCTGGACATGTTTTGGCTCATGCAGGCACAAAAGTGAGATTTGTGTTTTTTGTGATAACGTTCATTTTTTGGGGCAATGAAGCTTTTTGCAATTATTTAAAATGCACCTGATCACTCTCCACAATAATCTAGAAACAATGTGAATCAACCCAACAACTAAAACAGCAAACTTTGCAAAACACAAAATTTATGACACTGCCAATACTTTTAGCCACAGCTGTATTGTGCAAGTTTAAAAGTGAACTTAATTATCAGTCACAAATATTGACTCCGACATTTTAAAGAAAAAAAAAAAAACTTGCAATATATATATATATATATATATATATATATATATATAGAAACTGTCTTTGTGTAGGCAAGACGTAGAAAGATTTGGACCTAATCTGAAATTATGTAGATTAATTTTCTGTAATTCATATTAATTTTGAAGTAGACTTTATTTAATTTTATACTTGCAAAAGTGAATATATGATGAATAAATATCTTGCCATAATGAAAATAGTACATAAATTTATAGCTCCTTACTGCTTCCCCAGGACTTCCCTTTTCCCCCTTATGTCCATCAGCTCCATGTGGGCCCTGATCAAACAGAGACAGAAAAGTAGTGTCATCAAGTATTGCATGAAGTTTTATTGGGTATGTCCATTTCTGACACTTGCACTCATACCTCCATGCCAGGAGAGCCTTGAATGCCAGGACTTCCTCTAGAACCTGGGACACCCTTTAATAAAGAAAGAGTCATGTATTAGTCTGACCCACAGTCATACAAATGAATATCAAGGTCAAATTGGAAGAAAAAAAAAAAAGATCACAGCTTATGATCTTTCCCCGCATAATTATAACTCATAGTCCTTTTAAGTCCAAAATGTGCATTTATTGAAACTACTCTAAGCCAAAAATGACTTTTCACCAAGTGGTACGGTTCAGTACAGTACAGTACGGTACGCAATTTTTGGTGTTTTTATTTGCAAAAGTTGTGAATTGTACCCTAATTTCGAACCGTACTGTACCACTTTTTTGGGACCCTTTCGTTGGACTACCTAGCACAATAGTACCGGTACCAAAAGGGTGGAGCTACACGCACTGCAGGACGTTGATTGGTTGACAGAGAATCGTCACTTGCGCGTGCTACAAGGTGAAGGACAGCACAATACTGTTGCAACACAATGTGTTGCTCAAACAAAGCTGCTGTATGTCCTCCATTGTTGTTTACTTTCTTCTTCAAGCGAGAATGGCGTCGATCGCTACTTACCGCTATACACCACCCCTATCAAGTAAGAGTAGTGTTGGCAGTGGAAACGCAAGCCGGATCAGGGTTTACCGTCCCGAATCATACTGTACTGTACTGAAGTGAACTGTGTTGTTCGGTGGAAACAAAACAAGTTTCTTACCTAAACCTATTGTATGACTTGAGATGACTATGTGATGACTATATGAATATAAGGGGCTTTTTGCAGCTTAACCCTTAATCAGTCCTTGGGGTCCAGCTAACCCCTTTGAAAGATTCCTTCATTTTTAAAAAGTGTTCCCTTCATCTCAGGGTCATGAGACTCTGTGACTTTTCCTAAATAATCTATCTAAACACGCACAAAAAAAAGTCTGGGCTTGATTTGGTTGTTCTAAAGGTGTGTAAAAAGGGGAAAAAAAAAAAAAAATACCATTAAAGGTCATTGGGGTCAGATTGACCCAACATTGAAAATGAATGGGGAAAATTTGTCAAAAAAAAAAAAAAAAAAAAAAAAAAGTAAATCCAGTATAAATCTGAACATTTCTGCATTTAAATAAAGGTCTGGTCCTAGACCATAAACACAAAGTGGAACAAACTTTCTATCTCACACACACACACACACACACACACACACACACACACACACACACACACACACACACACACATACATATAGGTGTCTGGGGCATTTTTTAGATTTTGGCAAATAAAATCAGACATAAATGCACAACAGTGTGAAGGGGTAGACATAACACACCACACCACACACACGCACACACAGAAAGAGGGAAAAGGGCAGATAAAAGAAAGATGAAAGGCAGCTAACCTTAAATAACCTTGCATTCTGAGAAAGTTTACTGTTTGATGAACGCTCCTGTTCATTACTGTTTATTGGTGCTGTTGTTTTGTATTGTGTTGGTTTTATTTACTTTTTTAAAATTAATCTCTTGTTCTAAAAAAATAATTATATATATATATATATATATTTAAAAAAAATATATATATGTTTAAATGTATATTCACAAAATATATATCATAAAGTTGTGAGGAGAAGTTGAAGCATCAAGAAAAATTAAGTGAAAATGAAATGAGTCCCTATTGACCTCTACTGGATATACAGGTGCTGGTCATATAATTAGAATATCATCAAAAAGTTGATTTATTTCACTAATTCCATTCAAAAAGTGAAACTTGTATATTATATTCATTCATTACACACAGACTGATATATTTCAAATGTTTATTTCTTTTAATTTTGATGATTATAACTGACAACTAAGGAAAATCCCAAATTCAGTATCTCAGAAAATTAGAATATTACTTAAGACCAATACAAAGAAAGGATTTTTAGAAATCTTGGCCAACTGAAAAGTATGAACATGAAAAGTATGAGCATGTACAGCACTCAATACTTAGTTGGGGCTCCTTTTGCCTGAATTACTGCAGCAATGCGGCGTGGCATGGAGTTGATCAGTCTGTGGCACTGCTCAGGTGTTATAAGAGCCCAGGTTGCTCTGATAGTGGCCTTCAGCTCTTCTGCATTGTTGGGTCTGGCATATCGCATCTTCCTCTTCACAATACCCCATAGATTTTCTATGGGGTTAAGGTCAGGCGAGCTTGCTGGCCAATTAAGAACAGGGATACCATGGTCCTTAAACCAGGTACTGGTAGCTTTGGCACTGTGTGCAGGTGCCAAGTCCTGTTGGAAAATGAAATCTGCATCTCCATAAAGTTGGTCAGCAGCAGGAAGCGTGAAGTGCTCTAAAACTTCCTGGTATACGGCTGCGTTGACCTTGGACCTCAGAAAACACAGTGGACCAACACCAGCAGATGACATGGCACCCCAAACCATCACTGACTGTGGAAACTTTACACTGGACCTCAAGCAACGTGGATTGTGTGCCTCTCCTCTCTTCCTCCAGACTCTGGGACCCAGATTTCCAAAGGAAATGCAAAATTTACTTTCATCAGAGAACATAACTTTGGACCACTCCGCAGCAGTCCAGTCCTTTTTGTCTTTAGCCCAGGCGAGACGCTTCTGACGCTGTCTGTTGTTCAAGAGTGGCTTGACACAAGGAATGCGACAGCTGAAACCCATGTCTTGCATACGTCTGTGTGTAGTGGTTCTTGAAGCACTGACTCCAGCTGCAGTCCACTCTTTGTGAATCTTCCCCACATTTTTGAATGGGTTTTGTTTCACAATCCTCTCCAGAGTGCGGTTATCCCTATTGCTTGTACACTTTTTTTTTTTCTACCACATCTTTTCCTTCCCTTCACCTCTTTATTAATGTGCTTGGACACAGAGCTCTGTGAACAGCCAGCCTCTTTTGCAATGACCTTTTGTGCCTTGCCCTCCTTGTGCAAGGTGTCAATAGTCGCCTTTTGGACAACTGTCAAGTCAGCAGTCTTCCCAATGATTGTGTAGCCTACAGAACTAGACTGAGAGACCATTTAAAGGCCTTTGCAGGTGTTTTGAGTTAATTAGCTGATTAGAGTGTGGCACCAGGTGTGTTCAATATTGAACCTTTTCACAATATTCTAATTTTCTGAGATACTGAATTTGGGATTTTCCTTAGTTGTCAGTTATAATCATCAAAATTAAAAGAAATAAACATTTGAAATATATCAGTCTGTGTGTAATGAATTCACTTTTTGAATGGAATTAGTGAAATAAATCAACTTTTTGATGATATTCTAATTATATGACCAGCACCTGTATGTGGTCATTGCACTTTCTTTCTTTAACTATAATTCCTAAAGTTTTTCCACAAACCTGTAGATGCAGTATTCTATCCCTAACACATAGAGCAATGTCCAAATACAATTTAGATTTAATTAAGATCATCATTAAAGTGATTTTTTTTTTTTTTTTTTTTTCATTAAACATCAATTTTTCATAAGCCAATTTATGGTGTCGTTAAGTAATTGTGCAGTAAATAGGTAAAAAACTGCCAAATATCCACAAAAACACAGCATAAATGCATGGTTGAGAAGTACATAAAAAAATGACACATTTTTTATATGATAAACTATATATTTCTCTTTCGAGGAAACTCGCACTGTGTCCGTCAGGACACTTTGGGAACGCCCTCTGTGTGATTGCCACTGATGCACGTATGTCAACTAGTCCAATGGCGAGAGTGAACATCACAGGCGGGTGACGTCACGACCAGGAAAGGATAAATATACATCCGGCAAGACCGGCTTCAGCTTTTGTGCCTTAGCAAAGCGCTTTGTTTCTGTCTATTTATTGTTGTTTGTCCTCAAGCATTATATATATATATATATATATATATATATATATATATATATATATATATATATATATATACTAGACAGGAGTTTATTGGCAAGCAAATAGCAACTTGAGTCGTGTGTGCCTCCCTGCCCTCGCTATTATTACGAGTGGGGATATACGCAATTCATGTGTTGTTTGTTTGAGAGCAGAGCATGCACGTCTTGTATTGGGATCTGACAGTGTTCATTTATAAATTTGCAGATGTGATGCACTATCGAGACTTTTAGCTCTGCTCCTCTTGGCTTTTTTCTCGAGGGAATAAAGTCTTAAGCAATAAAGAATCTAGTGGCTTGGATCTCGCGTTTGCCGAGGCGATGCATAGATTACGGGTCTGCAAACTGCAATAAAGAATCTAGTGGCTCTGATCTCGCGTTTGCCGAGGCAATTAAGAGTGTGCAGATGGCAGTATATTTAAAACTATTATGAATATTCAACCTATCATTCAGACCGTGTACACTTGTCTGGTGGTTTATGGATGCATTTAATTTGAGGAATTAAATGCAATATTTGCCTGGTTTTTAAAAGCTATATCTGTCTGCATTAATTCTCTATATTTAGCCTTTCATCCAGACCGTTTTTTCCTGTCTGGTTGATATGCGGCTGCATTTAATTTTGAGACATTAAATGTTACTAGATGTGTATATACTGTGTGTGTGTGTGTGTGTGTGTGTGTGTGTATATATATATATATATATATATATTCAGCATTTCTTTCAGACCATATTTACTTGTCTGATATATCAATCAGACATAACTTGTCTGATTGATCTTTTGCTGCATTTAATTTTGTGGAATTAAATGGACAGTTGGCTGTATTTAATTTTGAGGAATTAAAATAATACATATTTATCTGACTTTGAGTAGTTAGATTCATGTATTAGTTTAACCTTTCATGTAGATCCTGATGCCAGTGGTGTTTGTGCCCTTCGGTGCCCGTGCCACTTCGTTGCCCTCAGGGGACCGTTCTGCCAACCCCGTCACCCTCGGTGCTTCGGGGTGCAGCGGTTTCCAGTGAGCCCATGACTCAGCATTCACACGATGTTGCGTCAGGCTCACACCCTCTGAAAAGAAATCTGAGGGCAGCCCCACAAGGGATAGAGCGGTGTACACCTCAATATACGGTGCCCGCCCCACTTCATTGTCCTCAGGGGGCCGTTCAACCAACCCCAGCACCCTCTGTGCTTCGCGGCGCAGCGGTTTCCAGCGAGCTTATGACTCAGCATTCACACGATTCAAGCTCGCACCCTCTGAGGAGGGTTGAAAAGCAGTTAAATCGGTCATTTCCTGACAGTGTGTTTTAGGTCACCGAAGTGGCTGCTCTAAGTATACCAGAGACCAGCCTCGATTTTGTTCCAAAGAAGAATGGAGGGTTGCATCCTATATTAGATCATCATTTGAATCATTCGGTCAGGAGACTCAGGTTCAAAATTTTTTTTGGGTTTGTCAAGATAGTTCTAAAGAATGCATACTTCCATGTTTCCATCCTTCCACAACACAGGAAGTTCCTCAGGTTTGCTTTTGGGGGGCGAAGCATACCAATATTAGGTTCTTTCATTTAGTCTAGGTCTATCACCCCGCACGTTCACGAAATGCGTAGCTGCAGCTCTAGCCCCGCTCAGGCTGCAGGGCATACGCATTCTGAACTAATTAGATGAATGGCTAATATTAGAAAATCGAGATGTCGTTCTCGCTCATATAAAAAAAATTGGAGTTGAGGCTGAACACCAAGAAGAGTGTGCTTTCTCCATTACAGAGAACCACCTTCCTGGGCATGGTATGGGATTCGGTGCCGTTCTGTCACCCACTCGTATTGCTGCAATCTTTTCAGTCACACAGGAGATAAAGCTAGGCCAGTGACTCACTGTAAAACTGTTTTTTTTTTTTTTTTTTTTTAAACTGTTGGGTCTGATGGCAGCTGCGTCCACCTTTTGGCCTGCTGTACATGAGACCCTTACAGTGGTGGCTCAGGACCAAAGGGTTTTCCCAGAGGGGAAACCCACTTCGTATGATCAAGATCATGCGGCGGTGTCTCCGCGCCTTGGTTATATGGAAGAAAAGTTGGTTCCTGTCCCAGGGCCCTGTGTTAGAAGCTCATTGTCACCGAGTTACTCTCATGATAGACGCTTCTCTCACAGGCTGGGGAGCGGTTATGGAAGGCTGGTCAGTTCAAGGGCTATGGAGGAGTCATCATCTTTCGTGGCACATCAATTGCCTGGAGATGATGGCGGTCTTCAATGTGTTGAAGTTCTTCCTCCCAGACCCGAGAGGCCATCATGTGCTTGTCCGGCAGACAACACACCGGTGGTCTCTTATTTAAATCGACAGGAGGTTCTGCGTTCGCGTCCACTATGCAAACTGGCACACCAGATCCTCCTGTGGTCCCTGGGGAAGATGCTCTCCTTGAGAGCAATCTATATTCCGGGGACCCAAAATATAGGAGCAGATATCCTGTCGAGACAGGATCTGAGGCCAGGGGAATGAAGATTTCAGGCGGTGGAGCTCATATGGGAGATTTATGGCCAAGCGGAAGTGGATTTGTTTGCGTCTCAGGATATGACGCACTGTCCACTTTTGACCTTCTATTTTAGGTGGGAGGCATGATATTTCACCCCCGCCCAGAAATGTGGAACCTGTGGGTTTGGCCTCTGAGGGGGCCCAACTCATAGAATCTGGTCTCTCAACCGAGGTTGTGGAGACCATACTTCACTCCAGAGCTCCAGCCACAAGGAAACTTTATGCCCTGAAGTGGAAACTTTCATTCCTTGGTGTGATGTGCGACAGCTAGATCCAGTTAACTGCTCAATTGGTACAGTTCTAGAGTTCTTGCAAGATCGTTTTTCATCAGGGCTATCCTCGTCCACCCTAAAGGTCTACGTATCAGCTATTTCTGCATACCATGTTCCTGTGGATGGTACAATTGTGGGGAAGAACTCTTTGATGTATTGTTTCCTTCGTGGCACTCTGAGGCTGAGGCCTGCAACATGCACTAGGGTTCCTGGTTGGGATTTGGCCATTGTGTTGGAAGGCTTATCTGCAGCTCTATTTGAGTCTCTTGATTCTATCTCAGAAAAATTTCTGGCATTGAAAACTGTTTTCCTCCTTGCCATTTCTTCCCTAAAAAGAGTAGGAGACCTTCAGGCCCTGTCTGTATCCCCTACGTGCCTTGAGTTTGCACCAGGGAATGGTCAAAGCGTTCCTTTACCCTAAACCGGGTTATATACCTAAGGTTCTGACCAATATTCCACGCAAGCATTTTGTCCTCCTCTGTTTCCAGACCAGAAAAAGTTGAATCTTTTCCTATGTCCACAGGAGCTGCCCTGTGGAGATTCAGATCAACTATTTGTTTGTTTTGGACCACACAATAGGGGTCACCCTGCGTCCAAACAAACAGTTAGCAAGTGGATAGTTGAGGCTATAACACTTGCTTATGATGTCTCTGGTCAGCAGTCTCCACTTTCTGTCAGAGCTCACTCTAAGAGGAGTATGCCGGCCTCAAAGGCTTTACTGTCGGGGGTTTCCCTCAAAGAGGTCTGTGATGCGGCGGGTTGGTCCTCGCCACTCACTTTTGTCAGATACTATGATCTCGACCTGGACGCAGCTCCAGGCTCATCAGTGCTCTCGTCTTAGTGTGCCATAGTTTCACACGGACAGGCATTTAGGAAGTAAGGCGTTTTGGTATATCGTTCCCAAAGGGTCCTGACGGATGCAGCGTGAGTTCCCTCGAAAGGGAACGTCTCAGGTTATGACTATAACCATAGTTCCCTGAGAAGGGAACGAGACGCTGCATCACGTTGCCATACTCCCTGCATCCCTGTGATTGATTTGCTTTGGCAACCTGCCCGTGATGTTCACTCTCGCCATTGGACTAGTTGACATACGTGCATCACACGCAATCACGCTGAGGGCGTTCCCAAAGTGTCCTGACGGACACAGCGTCTCGTTCCCTTCTCAGGGAACTATGGTTATAGTCAAAACCTGAGTAGATTTCCTTATGCAATCGCTCTGTAAATGTTTGGGGTCTATCTGACCCCAAGGATCTTAAACGTAAACCCTACTTAAGGGACGATTAAGGGTTAAACAACATTTCCCATCCACTGCTATTTTATGGGACAGGTTTATTGTTGCTAGCGGGTTACCAAATGTTTGCTTACTGGCATGTTTAAAATGAACCGAAAGTTGATGAAAGTAAAACTTTCATTCTTGTGAGTTAGGTTAACTGATCTGAGGTGTGTTTCCCATACAACAATCTAATTTGCCTCTTAACTACCATCGTACAATGCATAATTGGAGAAATTAACTAGTCACAACTGTTTCCCAAAACCTAAGAATAAGAATACAGTTCAAAAGTACAGAATTGTCATTAACAATGTCATGCAAGTGGTGAAGTAATAACTTTTGCCAGTTAATCAGTTTAAGATTTAATTAATTTTGTATTATTGCTATTAATAACGATCATGGCATCCGAGGACTACTTTGCTATTTTTGTTCTCTGTTGTTGTTTTTTTTTCTTGGGTTTTTTTTTTTTTTTTTTTTCAAAAATATATTTATTGCCATTTGTTTGAACATTAAAACAATAAAATAAATAAATAATAAAGAAAAAAAAAAAAAAAAACACACACACAGGAAACCTAGAACAAAACTTAAACATAAAATAAAATAAGTAAAAATACATTTATATACATCACATTCCACAGCCTTTCATTATGTAGTTTAACTTTGCTACTTTACCAGAGTTATTGGTTGTTTTGCTGGAATACAAGAACTGCATTATATATTGGACATGTCCATTACAAAAGAGGTGGGTATAGTTCAGTCATCACTGGTTATCTGATCCACTTGGTTGCAGTAGTGCAGAAATGGAGTCCAAATTTTATAAAAGTCTTTTAGTTTCCCTCTAAATATATGCCAGTTTTTCCAAGGCAAGGTTGTTAGTCATTTCTTTAAACCATTGATTAGGGGAGGGTCCTTGGGTTTCCTTCTATTTTAAAGCAATAACACGCTTGGCCTGAAGCAAACTAAAATCAATTAGTTTGAGATTTCTTGCATTCACCTCCAAATTTGGATATATATGAAATAGACAAAATTTGGGAGCAAGAGGGACATTTTCTTCAGTCAATTTACCAATCATAAGAACAATCTCCTTCCAGAATCCTTGAATTTCATTGCACTCCCATATACAGTGATAAAGGGTACCAATTTCTTGTTTGCATTTTAAACAACTGTCTGAAATATTGGGATTAAATTTATGTAATTTGACTGGGGTAATGTAGGTACGAAGAAGCCATTTATATTGCAGCAATTTACACCTATGTTCTCTGTTGTTTTGCTTTATTTTCAGATGTTTGATTTAATTGCAGATTCCCTCTTCATACTTCAGGGTTTCCCGAGGCTTCTATCACACTATACACACATGTGTAATCTTCAAAAACAGTGCTTTCATTCTCTCTCATACATTTGCATGTATAGAATGACACTGATGTAGATTGTACTGCATGTTAGCTTGCTTATTTAGCTTGATCTATTGATAAGACTATTTCAATAGCTTACTTTAGACCTTCTACTAACTATGGGTAACTTTGCAACTTTACATGTCAACTAGCTGTCATTATAGTATTAGTAGACTGTCTTCTTAATATCTGCTAGCACTTTATTTTGATGGTCCACTAACAGACATTCTACTGACTATAAGTAACTTTGCAAGTATTTGTCAACTGCATATGTAACAGTCTACTAATACTCTAATGAGACTCAGTTGACATGTAGTTGGGAAGTTACTTCTAGTTATTAGAATGTCTAAAATGGACTATCAAAATAAAGTATAACAGATCTATATCACACTAACAAGAAACGATTCATGTTGAGAACTGTAGTTTGAACCACATAACTTGCTGTTTGTGAATGTTCGTTGGAACTACGGTTTTCAGGAAGCATTGAATTGTTGAACTATGTTGGTAACTGATGAACGTGATCGTGGTTCGCTAACGCTGTAAAATTTCTTTTGAAAAGGACATTGTTTTTACACACAAAGACAAGAACTAAAACAGCAAGTTCATGAGACAAAGTTCATGTGAAGTTTTCAGAGGTCTGGAAGATGTGTGTCATGAGTATTATTTATTATTAGTGCGAGCAGTCTGTTCGCGCCTACGTGAAACACTTATGCAGACTCCAGCTGGACGATGACACTTATGTCTTTGTTTTTGAGACATAAAATACATCAAAAATATTGTTGACGTGAGAATGTTGCACGATTATCTGAGAAGACTGTATGCAGTTGCCAAGATTGAAAGGGCACTATATTCATTAGGTTCTTCTCAATAGAACTCTTTTATTTATTTAAACAGTTAGCCTCACAGTGACTTGACCTTAGACATTTACACAAAAGAGGGTGAAAAGGTTTATCCACAAACATGTAGCCTACTGTGTCCCTTGACTTGTTTTTAGAAGCATTAGAGGCAGAAAAAAATGTTTATGATATGTTCAACAAATTATTTTTAACATAAAACATATTAACATAAAATTTGATTTCTCATTGTTTAGTAATAAGTTGAAGAATTTCAGGCCCTATTTTCTACCTTATTTAAACAAGCCGTATTTTCACTCTTCATATATATTACGATTTGGACAGTTTGCAAAGAAATATTGGTAAATACTATTTGTATAATGAAAATACATGAGGTGAAATATGGTTTGCCTCACAAAAACCTACAGTTTATTGAACAAGCAGGCATATGTGCAAAATGTGGACAACTATTCATAAAGACTGCAAGTATGGCATCCAGGTGTTGTGTTATTGCACGTCCAGCTAACTTTTAGAGCTCTTCTGAGGGTCATTCATCATTCATGCTCAACATTTTATTTTTTTTTTTTTCTTCAGTCAAACTAATTAATGCTGAGAAAAACTGCAGCTGCAGACAAAATTGCAAGGGAGGCATTGGATAAGAAAATAATTTCAAAATAAAACAAAAAAATAAAGCAAATATTACAAAATACAACATTAAAAAGTGTATAAATCACACGATTTTCTGATGTAACACTGTCCAACAGCGACACCAGCAGGTAAAAATGCGCATTTTGGGATATCGCATAAAAAAAAAAGGCTGGATGGAAACACCAAGATGCGCATACATTCTAAAAATGCGCATACAAAACTTATGTGCCCAAATGAGTAGGATACATTTTTTATGCGACACGAAAACATGAGCATAAACTACGATGGAAACACTTTTACCGAATATATTCCATCAAAAGAGACATGTGACTTTGCAATGTAACAGCATAACTGGACCAACCAGCGGACCGATCTCGTTGCACAGCATCTGAAATGTTGTTTTTAGTCATTCTGTAATGCCTGAGCAAAGTCTGTTGTTAAAGTGGTTTGGTTTAATTCCCTCCCAGAAGCGCCTCACACGATTGCGTTCACAAATACCAGGAATTTGAATGCAAGATAACATGACAGCTTTTATTGTGTTTCATCTGCACGCTCTGAGGTGCAAATAATTTATTATATATGAAAATTATTATATACAATGGCTTCTATTGCAGAAACTTCAATTTTTCTTAGTGATATTTAGCGCCAGTGTATCAGGATGTGATGTTTTTGTTCTCTTTGAATCACTGGATGGAAACTGCTTTATTCGCAAATGTTTTCTGCGATATTCAAAATTTGCGCATAAGTTAAATACGCAACTTTGGATGGAAACCTAGCTTGTGTCTCTCTTGCCTCCCCTGGGCCCATTGAGTTTTAACCCCCAAAGCATGCTGTGGGTTTGGTGGGGGGTAATTAATGATGAATGGTGGAAAGTCACGTGAGAGGAGGCAATGCCTCCATTGTTCTATGATTGGACATGATTAGTTTGTGAAATAAACCCTGCCTCTTTTTTTCGTGCATGTTCCCGAATCATCAAAATTATGCATCTAATTGGAAGACTAATTAAAAAATAAGTAAACAACTCAGCCACTTGGATATCACCATTTTATATAAAAATCAAACTTGGAATGACCTGAAAACATGAAGAATGCAGGGGTTTTCAGTGAGCAATCAGCTTGGTGTAATTAAAGGTACATCTTCGTGTCTGTGAGAATTTTAATTACATACATTTTCATGAAATGAAAAATAATCTATGTCAGAACAGATCATAAAACATAGTGCTCAGAACTATTTTATATTTATATGTAAAAAAAAAAAAAAAAAGTCACTGAGTGACTGATTTGAAAAGTTAGTAATTAAATGAACAACAAAGTAACATTCGTCGCAAATGAATTCTATATGCAATGCTGTAGTAAATATAAATGACTACACTCTGCTTTGTGCCTAACAGACACTAGAAGAAGCTTTTTTTCTCATCATGTTTTTGAATACATTTGTTCTGTATTTTTACAGTTCATCATGTTTCTATCATGTATATCATGAAACAGTCCTTCCAGCCTTACTTTAAGGTCTTGTTTTAGTGTAGGCTCCAATACATCAACAAACTTGCTTAGTGTACAATACGGTGGACAGAAGATATCTGTTTTCCAATCACTGGAAAATTCCAAAATGTTCTTCCTAAAAGGCATTGCACAATACATGTTGACAGCCAATTTTCCTTGCATTTTCTTGAATTTGTGAAAAACTTGTGTGAAAACATTTTCCACACTCAGCAAGAATAGGCTGGGCAGTATGATGGTATATATCGTGGCGACAGTCTAAAATGTGTATAGTTAGAGATTTTGCTATATCGTGTATATCACAGTATGTAAATATATACGCATTGCACAGCACTATTGACACTTTAGTGTGATGAAACGCATGAATGAGACAAAAAAGAGCTATAAGTAACTTTGCACCTATATGTCAACTAACACTTATTAGAGTATTAGTAGACTGTCTGCTTAATATCTGCTAAAACTTTATTTTAATGCTCCTCAACAGACATTCTACTGACTATAAGTAACTTTACAACTACATGTCAACTACTAACCCGAACCCTAACCTATCAGTCTACTAATACTCTGAGATTTAGTAGACATGTAATTGCAACGTTACTTATAGTCAACAAAATGTTTGAAGTGCGCCATCAAAATAAGGTGTATCCAAAAAAAATTTTTTTTTTATGACAAAGTGAATATGAAATGTTTAATATTTTGATTAGGTCATTAGTCACATTTCAGCTTTATTTTTTAATTCACTAAAGCAAAATGGGGACACGTTTCTAACGATATACTACTATATATATATATATATATATGTATATAGCACATATTACCAGAACTACTGTCTTGTCGAATGAGAATACCAGAATACTCATAAAGTGAATGCCATTTACAGTTCTATCCAAACACACTTGTGGGGATGTTAATGCATGTTGCAGTTCTGGATACTGCATTGAACACGACACGTGCTCAAGGTAATTTGAGGTTGTATTAAACTATGTAGTACTCACAGGCTTACCATCAGCACCAGCCGGACCAGGTTGACCCGGATCTCCTGTTCTGCCCTGGTCTCCCTAGAGAATGTACAAGTGATGCATTGTAAATAGTATTTACATAATTTAATTAAAAAATATTTATCAAAGAACACAAAGGCTTATCTAACTATTTGTATCTTTGCCAATGGGTAACAGCTAGTTTTTAATAAATAAATACAATTTCAAGGGCACTGTTAAAAGCATTATCAACATATATTTATTCATTAATGCTTTGCTTATATTTATTAGTCTCTTGATTGAGAAAATGATAAACAGTATAATTATAATTCTGAATAGATTAATCATAAATTCTAGCACAGCAATTTACTAAATCTGTCTGTAGAATTCTGTTTAGGGCCATTTTACGGTGATCACCTGCTGAAAAGCAGCATGTGTTTTCAAGCATAGGCTTGACCTTATAAACTTCAAACTTGCCTTGTGGAGACTTTTATGTGCAGTGCAATGACTTGATGCAATGAAGAGATTATATAAGCTGTTCTGTTGTATAAAGCCATAAAGGGGTTGGGAGATAGGCTATCGTACCTTCATTCCTGGGGTACCAGGCGGCCCAGGAGGACAGATGCAGGGCTCTGGGGTTGGATCAATGTCACCTGGTCCGTTAGCACACTAAAAAAAACAGCAAAACATTGTTTACTATGCCGCATTTCATAAAACCTAAAGTGTCAGACAATATTTCCTGTTCGTGGCATAAGCTAAACTTTGTGGCAAAAGCCAAAACAGCATACAACTTATTTTGCAGCATTTTTTTTTTTTTTTTTCGGTCATTCAGCAGTACGGCCCAGTAGTTCAGAAACAGCAAAATGACAATAATAGAGATACAGCACAAAACAATTGTTGAACCTGTTTCACAACATTAGCCATTTTAAAGTCACCATGAAATCAAAAAATGACAATATACGTATAATGACAATTCTTATTTTTATGGAATATTAGAATATTGTTTACTTTATATGATTTATCTGTGCATATCAGTTTTTTTTTTTTTTTTTTTTTTTTCAGAGTGTCTTGTTGGCAAAGGCTATTTACACTAACTCTACCCACCAATGGTTGGGCCACACAAGATTAAAAACGACGCGCGCTATTCATCATCTGCAGTGGTGTAGGCAGTAGGGAGTATGATGCGTGGAAGTTGCTTTTGATGCGATCAAACCAAGTTCGAATCCGCCTTTTGCCGAACTCACTCTTCACCCTTTTCCCATCACATATCAAATCAGAAAGGCATTTATTTTCAATAAAAATGAAGAAAATATTTGAAAAGTGGAAATAAAGTGTCTAAAAATGTTAAATAATAAAGTATTTTTGGGTTAGGGGTAGGTGTAAGGAGGGCTTTATTGTCCCAATAAGGCGGCATCCATTTAATAATTTTAATAAATATAATCATTTACACTTTTCGTCATGTTAATGTACAACAATACTGAGGTGCAAATGGTATCTGCCACTATTTATAAGTATAAATGGCATCTAACAACTATTTGCACTTATTGCAAAGAACTGCTATTTTTATATAGTGTAAATAGCATATCGCTAAGAAAATGCTGCTATTGTCACTTAGTGTAAATAGCATCTATCGCTGGCAAATAGCCACTGCCTTTTTTAATTAATGTGCTCTCGTAATCTTTAATGAAAATGACGTCCCCTTCCCCTCGCAATGACATCCCTTTTGATGGTGTGTGCACTGATGTGAAGACGGGACAATAATCCCTGTCCTCTAGCAACCTGTCACTCACATGAGTCCTACCTATAACAACAATCCAGTCAATTCCTGATGGTCCCGTCCTACATTTATTCTTGTTGGCCATTTCATACGTACAGTATATCTCAGATATACATTGCAATAAGGAAGAAAATACTGTCGCAACTTCCATTTCATGCTGACTTTAAGTGACCATGTTATACACCAAAAAGTACAAAGATTTTTTTGGACATGGTACTGTACCATGACTATGATATTTTTTTTAAAGTACATTGGAGTACCATGGTACTGCCACAGTACTTTATGCAAGCAGTTTAGCTTTCGTCAGTGAGAAGGTTCATACCAGCTTCATTCAGCCATACATTCCCAAAGCTGCTGACAGTCCTTTGAAAGATTTTTCCAGCTATGACAATACTTACACACTCCAAAAGAACATGAGGCAAATCTTACCTCTGCAATTCAAAATGAGATAAGCAGTTACTTTTGAAAGCGAGCAAAGCCATCTTCAAAAGTACATACCTCTCCATCCTAAAAATGAAAGGAGTGAAAATACATGAAGGGGCTGGGGCAAAAACCATAACTTTGCAAGACGCAAGGCATTACATGCGCAAGCAGAAAAGGAAAATGATGTGAAATAAAGTGTTTGCCACAGGGTTTATGAATGCCCTACATCTCTAAACAGTGAGTCTGAAAGAGGTTGGGAAATAGTGCCAGGTCAGGCAAACTGAGAACAATGACAAAACCAGTGATCGACTTTCTAATAAATGGTTCTGAGTAAATATCACACTGTTTGAAACTGAGAAGATGCTTTTATTTTGTAAGTGAAATTGAACAGATTAGATTAGATTAGTACATTAAACACATTCGAAAACACATTGGGCTGGAATTACTGGATTTACAAAAGTAAATAAAATGAACAAAGTTCTTTGTTTTACTTCTCAGTTTTTAAAGACTTTTTAAAGAATTGTCTGGTAATAAGATAAAATATTTCAAATATCAAGTCACTCCTAATCTGATATGACATTAATAGGTGGAATTTATTTCAATGGGCCAAAACAGAAACATCCAAGATTCTGGTACTCACAACTCCAGGTATTTCACAGGCTGTTTCCCTGTTATTCTGCTCAGGGTCGCAGTAGATTCTGAGTTTCTGAATTTCAAACTGAGAGAGAGAGAGAGAGAGAGACAGAGAGAGAGAGAGAGAGAGAGAGAGTACAAAATACAGGTAGTTATAGAAAAGTCTAGGCCTGGGGCAGTAGGAAAGGGGAAAGGTGCTCCCTGTTGCATATAAAACACATTTGGTGTCAACATGACATGGTGTCTGCTTTTCCACAGGAACACTGCTGTGTTGCACATGTTGAAAATGTTCCATGTTCTGTTTATTCTTTGGCAAAAGATCACAAACACACACACACACACACATATTCCAATAACTTCCAATATTCCTTCATAAAATTATATAATATGCTTTGTCATCATTTTATTAACTGCAAACATCTTAAATATTAAAACCAATATCATGTGTTTTTATGTTTCCTTGTATTTTTGATTGATCTATATTAGGGATGGAGATTTTGAGTGAAGTTTGTAGTCCAAAAAAAAAAGAGTAAACAAATAATCAAAGTAAAATTTAAGTTGTGACACATGTCGCTGCTGAGAGCCACATTTAGATAAATATGTAAATATGTGCTGCGCACTTTCTTCTCAATTACAAAATAAACACAACAAAAATGACAGCTGTGCGAAAACAGCAGTTCAGAAAGCATCTGATTGTAGCGACTAGCTCTGCAATTCCACCCACATCATGTTGACAGATGAGGTCTTTAAAATGACAGTTATGATAGTTTGATTATAAAGTATATTTGAAACTATGTGATTCTATAGTTTGAATTAATCCCTTTTTTTTGCATGACACATTGACTTTACAGTACAGAATAACTCTTTCGGCATTATCCTGAACATAAGCATTCATTTCATGTGTCCTTAAATCATGTGCGTAACCGTCACATCCTTTTGATTTTCCCAGCAAAAACATCCTGAGCACTTAAAAATCAGTCTACAGGCTTTCATAGACGAGCAAGAAAGTCAGGGAAGGTCTTGTTTTTTAAGTTTTGTTACAATCTGTTCACACACATTCAATAAAAAGCAACTTATACATGAAAATTCATATATATAGGCCCTTTAATGTTAGGCTTCCTTTATAATAGTGTTAGAATAAGCTAACTTCAACAATCAAAATCCAAACAAAAAACAATAAAACTCTAAATGCTCAGAATCTTGAATGCACGCCTGAATGGACAGGCATCACCTCAACATCACATCTCCACAGCACCAGCTAGTGTATTCAGTGAGAGATTCATTAAGAAAGTATATTTTATTGGTGCTCAGGGCTTGACATTAACTTTTTTGCTCACCAGCCACTGTGGCTAGTGGTTTTTCCAGTTACTAGCCACTCAACATTTTCACTGGCCACAATTTTGCTGTTGGAAAATTACATTTTATATGATTAAAGTTGACTTTGGAATGCTAAAATGACTTGGTTTTGAGTCATTTTACTTGATTAGCTAGATTTAAAAACCCTTTCAAACTTTCAAATGCAGATTGACCACCCAAATCAAGACTAGGCCTACATGGTATATCAGCTGGTATGTACGGGTGGGCAAGGGGTGGTTAATATGACCATAATATGATACATTTTATAAGTTATTTCTGTTAGACTATATAAAAAGAACAAAGAAGCAAATTACAAATACACTAGTAAATTAAATAGCCTAAACTCTTTTTTTCAGAGACAGTAGGTTTATTTAACATGTATACATTTATTTAACATCTTTTGTTTTTTGATTTACATTAATGACAGACAGGTATTTAATTGGGCTGCTGAATGCATGGACGTAATATACTGACACATAGCCAGTTTTTACCCACCTGTTTACGTCCACTTGAGCCATAACCGACTATTCAGGCGCAAGGAGATCTGATCACGCGAGCGACACACAGAGAGAGCGCGCTTCTTTGTTGTGTAATTTAGCGTGATTCCGCCTATCCTGCTTTCACTAACTGCAAGTTAATTGATAACGAATTGTGATCAGATTGTAATTTTCTGCTGTGACGAGCTTGGCTACCTTTGATTTGGCTGTAGGCTGAAATTATATTCAACCCGCCAGTGGCTAGTGGGAGTGGCTGTCTTACCCGCCACAGCTGAAATCTACCCGCATTTGGCAGGTTGGCGGGTGTTAATGTCAAGCCCTGCTGGTGCTTATGGCAGGCAAAAATTTTAGTTTGAGAATTTGATTGATATTTGTCATTTAGTAATTCAATATAATGTCATACAATTTATAGAAGTTTAAGCAAGTCTAATATAACCATAGAGTGCTTCACTAACAAAAACAATATAATAACAGTAACAACAGAGTAACTACATCACAGTAAAAGTCTGTAAAATGAGATCCAAGAAGTCATTGACATACTTACCGGTACAGTTGTTTCTTTGGTGACGTACTTCCCAACCTGTGTTTTACCGTTAATAAAAATACCATCAGGAGGCTCCAGTGCCAATGTTTCAATTTCCAGATCATCAACATACAGAGTGACGTCTTCCTCTGTTATTAAAAGACGAAGCTGATGCCATTTTTCATCAAATAGTTTCTGTAAAATACATAAAACAAAGCAGAATGCAGATGGTGTTTTACATTCAATTTTTACATTAGTACATTTAGTTTATATACCATAAATGTGATTATATGTGGAGAATAGGAACGTCCTAGTAAACTGTTTCTCAGTAGCACTGGCATCATAAAAGGAGCATTTATGTGAACATTAAATAATAAACCTACTGTGTCACTGAACTTTGGGTGCTCATAATTCAAATACTAAGGAATCATTCCATAAAGTGTATCAGAGAGAATATACACTAAACGGAAAAGATCAAGTTTATGATGTATAAAAATCCATTCAGTGTTGCTTTTCCAAATTCCACCAACTTTTTATCTATATGGGGACTAGTAAGTCTGGTATCCTATTTACTGCCATGGGCAGTGAGTCCATTGTCAAGGGATGTTTTGTATGAAATTTGTCTGACATTTTAGTATCCCTGCTAAAAACAGCTTAGGCACACATTGATTTTCAGGCTGGATTAGTGCTGATTGCTTGTGGACCAAAACACCATTTTTGGTGAAGCTAGTGAAGCAGAACCATTGAGACAGCAGCACATCAATTAAGGATCCCAAGCTGGATCCTTACAACATGTATTTTCATGGAAATTTGAACTGATGGAGAATGAACAGTTACACTTTATTTGGATGGTCCACTTTAGACATTCTACTAACTATAAGTAACTTCGAAACTGCATGTCAACTAACATTCATTAGAGTATTAGTAGACTGTAGTTTACTGTTAGGTTAGGGTTATGTGTTAGGGTTCGGTTTAGTAGAATAAGTTGACATGTAGTTGCTTACAGTCAGGAGAATATCTGTTGGGGAGCATAAAAATAAAGTTTTAGCAGATATTAAGCAGACAGTCTACTAATACTCTAATGACTGCTAGTTGACATGTACTGTAGTTGCGAAGTTGCTTAAAGGTAGTGGAATGTCTAAAGTGGATCATCAGAATAAAGTGTTACTGAATTAACTGACAGATTTGACCAATAAGCATGCAGAGTTTTGAATTTGTTTCAGTGTTCTTCTCTCATGCTTTGTATTTACCTTAGCAGGTGATTTTGTGAAAATCACAGTTTGAATTCCGCTTGATGTACTGCTGGTGGTGGTGGTGAACATCACTGTTCTGTCCAGACCATTTAGAGTAACTGCCATTTGAGGCTTTTCATCCTTGGTCTGTATCCGCCATAGATCCCACTCCTCCATAACCACAGAGCCTTTGTACTTCAGCGTGGCCACAAAAACATAGGATGGTGGAAGTCCGCCTGGAAATAACATCCTACGGACATTAAGATGAAGACGCTGTTTCAAATCAAACAGAGTATACTTGCAAGGACAGATAAGCTTGATACCATAAATACCTTTACCTAGTGCTCTCACTCAGGTCAACTCGGGACGTCACCTGGTAGGCTGTGCTGCCGTAAAAGGATCCTTTTGTGTTTTTGGCTTTTTTAGCCAAGTTAAGATAGAGGAGAATGTCAAATCCTTTCTCATCCCGAGAATTGATTGGAATCTTTGCTGGACATACAGTCTCTATGGTACATTAAATAGAGAAAACAAGGTAAAATGCCACACTACAACAAATAATGCATTAATCGGAATTTAGCTAACTAAGCAATACCCTTTCATTCCTCTGCCTAGAATTAGCTTTAATACTAATATCAAAACAATATGTGCACGGTGAGAAAAAATGGCTGAAAAGGGTTAAATATTTATGGAATGTAGTGGCTTGGAGACTAGTCTAAAAAAATTGTAGGAAGACATTGGAGTGGAACACTGGACATTGTGCAAATATGCAGTCCGACTAAAGAATGTCCCTGCCATTGCAAATACCAGACAAAAGATGACCTCTTCTATCATAAAGTGTCTTAATCATTAACTTTTCCAGTGTCCGGAAAGACGTTCTATCATGAGCTTCAGGAGTCTTAGCAAACTGTTATAGAGGCCAGTTTTTCCAACCTAATGGCTATATTGCACTCCAGCACTCGCTTTTTAACAAGTCTGTCTGGAGTTGTTGCTGAGTAATCAATTGTAAGAAGAAAAAAGTGACTTGGGAAATATGCTTCATCCCCATTTCAAGGCTTTCGGATGATCAAGTGCCATTTGATCACTTCTTTTTCACCATTGTTGCACTTAATATTGTGCTCCTTTTCAACAGACTATACTGCAAATCCAACTCATACCTTGCAGTAATTAAATCATTTTGGTTGGAGGGAACTATACAAACTTGACATTTGCTTCTGCCAAATTTAGATTAACAGTTTATAAACATCTCAGAATTACTGGCCTTTTGCAGAACTTTCAAACAATCAGACTGGCTTGTTTGTAAGCTTGTTAGAAATTGATGTCACAATCTCTGAAACATGCTCTGCAATGCATGATCCTGATTTTACACTTTTGGACAATTTACAGCCACCTTGGTGAACTCAGAACACCTGGATGTTGTAGGACATAAATCAAACTGTAATCCGTGCATTGAGGCGAGAGGCACCAAATTATGCATGCAGCTCAAACGTGGAGATTCCATAAACCTGTCTCCACTGGTACATGACATGGTAAAGCAACATAGTCATGCTCCCCTGAGGAAGCTCGTGGCCATAAAACTGCATAATTTCATTGTGACACATGTGAAAAATATTACACAAATGAATTTGAAAATGTAGCTACTAAGAAATGAAAGCCTAGAGACATAGAGGAACATGGAGGCTTACCTTCGCACAGCTTCTGCCTAATAACTTCACGGATCTTTGCGATAGCTTTATAGTCTTCCACAGAAAAAACATAGGTTGAGGATGGTTTGTTGGCAATGGCCCTGAGCTCTGCCTCCTCGGTCTCAGACCCGACGCCAATTGCGAAGAGAATTATCCCCTTTTTCCTCGCAGCTTCTGCAGCTGCCAGCACTTCATCTTGTGACTTCCCGTCCGTCAGAACCACAGCAATTTTTGCAATGCCATTCGGACCTCGCTCAGACAGGGCAAAGAGTTTGTCGTTGGCGAACTTGATAGCCTTCCCTGTATTTGTGTTCCCACCCATGTACTCTATGGACTCCATGGCCTTGATGAGGTCATTGCTTGAGAAATGTTTTCCCAGGGGTATATGTAAGAAGGGGTCATCGCTATATTGCACCACCCCAACTTGGGTGAATTTCTGACCAATGTTGAAGCTCATGGTGATATTCACCAGCCACCGTTTGACGATCTCAAAGTTTATGTCATCCACACTCCATGATCCATCGAGTATGAATACTAAATCACTTGGCGCTGTCCTACAACCTGAAATTGAGGAACGAAGACAAGATTTTGCACAGCATGAGTTGACCATTTGACCCGCTCACACTACAAGGCACATTTTGGACACTTTACTCCAAAGTTCTGTCTTTATTGTTTCTATGTTTGTGGTAATGGTTCTGCTATCACAGTATTGACAATCTGCCCTGTGCTCCCAATTGGATGACCAATTGCTGTAAAGAAGTTGCAGAAATTGTTGCATTTGCTCTGTATTAAGACAGCCACAATGAACACTGCATCATTAGGTCATGTTATCTGAGTCAATAGTCGTCATGCAACACACACTAATGAAGATGGGAGAAGCACGCTTACTTAATCTCATGTCTTCATCTTGTGCTGTGCAAAACAAGTGAAGGAGCATGAAGTAAAGACACCAAAACACAAAATGCATGGATCTCATTTTGCAACCCATGTTCCTGAAGTACCAAGCTCCAGTTTAGCACCTGAAGAGAAATGAAGATAAGACATGCATTTCTTAGAAGTCTTCACATGAATGCCATTGGATTTGCAGATGTTTAGTTTTATATAGTTTTGTTAAATGAATAACATGCTTTTTGAAATCAATGTAAACATCTCAACCAAAACAGTTGAGCTGCAGTATTTTTGGATTTGTTGCACACAGGATACAATGCAGTTAATTCGATCCATGCTAACAAAGATGGTTGTGCATTTCTAGGCATGGGAATGAAAACCACAGAATGGAAATGATGGTAGTGTGTAACCTGTTTGTGTAACTGGAATGAGAAACAGGCATATTATGCAATACATAATCATTTGAACATCTAAATTCAATTAATGACATCACTGAAATTGTGGAAAATTCAAAAAGCAAAAATCAAGCTTATGGTAAGACAATGGATTTTGGAGCAAATGTGAAGTTTTTGGAGCTTATAAAAGCACTTTTATTCATTCTTCTGTTAAAACTGGTTTATTACATGAGTTGTAAGGTTCTTTATGTTCATTTTACAGTTTTGGGAGTCATGTTATCAAGGCAACAAAGTTGTAAAAATGCATAGAACTTTACAATGACTGGATTCCTCATGACGTCATAAAATCTGAAGCCATCATGCCGCCATATTGGTATTCCCTAGTAGGGGAGAGCGGCGTAAGTTGTCACACTTGTCACACTGTCTAACATTTACTGAGCACCATACATCACAATGGTATAAATGTCATACCAAATGAAAGAAGGAAGTCTTGGGCACATATGTTGTATTCATTACATTTTCATATCTCATTACAGAGTTGTAGACTGTTGAATAGAGAATGTGCACTTGTGACAATTTGCCCCATCGGCGGGTAAGTTGTCACACACTAGATTATCTAAAAATAAGAACACAACTACTTAATTGTGATTATTGATTTTAATTTTTAAATTCAAACCAGAACTGGAAATATAAACAATCATGCCTAGAGAATTTGGAAAAAACTATTTTCAATCCAAACACATTAAGTGGCAAGACCACTTTACTTTGAACTTTAAACTCAAACGTTCTCTGGCTTGTACATAGATCTATGATAACTAAATGGAATACTGCAGATAACTCACTTAGCATGTTTAACCTCTGAAACAAAACAGATGCCCTGTATCTGACTAATCAGACTCATCTTCAGAGTCACAATTCTGGCACACATAAATTGCCTGGCCTGAGGTGCAAGCATCATGGGCCCATTTTTTGCATTTTACACATTTTACCCAGGTCTCTTTTGGACGACTGTTTGAAAATGGCTCCACACAGACAAGGCAGAATCACTCTTCATCATCTGATGATGACTCTTGTATGATTTTTCTTCTTTTAGCCGCCTTTTTCTTTGTAGGTCCAGATTTTGAAACCGCTTTTTGCTAGATTCAGCCTTATTCTTTGTGAGAGTTGGTGCTGGGGCCTGGCAGGGCAGAGTTGGTGCTGGGGCCTGGCAGGGCAGAGTTGGTGCTGGGACCTGGCAGGGCAGAGTTGGTGCTGGGGCCTGGCAGAGCAGAGTTGGTGCTGGGGCCTGGCAGGGCAGAGTTGGTGCTGGGGCCTGGCAGAGCAGAGTTGGTGCTGGGACCTGGCAGGGCAGAGTTGGTGCTGGGGCCTGGCAGGGCAGAGTTGGTGCTGGGGCCTGGCAGAGCAGAGTTGGTGCTGGGGCCTGGCAGGGCAGAGTTGGTGCTGGGACCTGGCAGAGCAGAGTTGGTGCTGGGGCCTGGCAGGGCAGAGTTGGTGCTGGGGCCTGGCAGGGGCCTGGCAGAGCAGAGTTGGTGCTGGGGCCTGGCAGGGCAGAGTTGGTGCTGGGACCTGGCAGAGCAGAGTTGGTGCTGGGGCCTGGCAGGGCAGACTTGGTGCTGGGACCTGGCAGAGCAGAGTTGGTGTTGGGGCCTGGCAGAGCAGGGCAGAGTTGGTGCTGGGGCCTGGCAGAGCAGGGCAGAGTTGGTGCTGGGACCTGGCAGAGCAGAGTTGGTGCTGGGACCTGGCAGAGCAGAGTTGGTGCAGGGGCCTGGCAGGGGCCTGGCAGGGCAGAGTTGGTGCTGGGGCCTGGCAGGGGCCTGGCAGAGCAGAGTTGGTGTTGGGGCCTGGCAGAGCAGGGCAGAGTTGGTGCTGGGACCTGGCAGAGCAGAGTTGGTGCTGGGACCTGGCAGAGCAGAGTTGGTGCTGGGACCTGGCAGAGCAGAGTTGGTGCTGGGGCCTGGCAGAGCAGAGTTGGTGCTGGGGCCTGGCAGGGCAGAGTTGGTGCTGGGGCCTGGCAGGGCAGAGTTGGTGCTGGGGCCTGGCAGGGCAGAGTTGGTGCTGGGGCCTGGCAGGGGCCTGGCAGAGCAGAGTTGGTGCTGGGACCTGGCAGAGCAGAGTTGGTGCTGGGGCCTGGCAGGGGCCTGGCAGAGCAGAGTTGGTGCTGGGACCTGGCAGAGCAGAGTTGGTGCTGGGGCCTGGCAGGGCAGAGTTGGTGCTGGGACCTGGCAGAGCAGAGTTGGTGCTGGGACCTGGCAGGGCAGAGTTGGTGCTGGGACCTGGCAGAGCAGAGTTGGTGCTGGGACCTGGCAGGGCAGAGTTGGTGCTGGGACCTGGCAGAGCAGAGTTGGTGCTGGGACCTGGCAGAGCAGAGTTGGTGCTGGGGCCTGGCAGGGTTTTGAATGGGGCGATCTGTGACATAGGATGGTGCAAACTCGGTTTCCAGAAATACATCTCTGTTGTAAGGTTGAACCCCAGCCACCCTAAAGCCAGCCTGAATGATCAAGGGGGTTGCAGCCAGAGGATAGGGAGTTGCCACAATCCCAGGAATGTCATAAATTGACATTGTCTTCCCGGGGTTGTTCCTCATCCAGGCATCACACGCGCTGTTGATGTGCCTCTTTAGTGGCAAATAAATTACAATATCACAATGTTTTCTGAGTATGTTCTATGTGTTTATTTGTACTGGGGCAAGTTGTCACATGTGATGACTTGCCCCAAGGTCATTGAGACAACTTGCCCCAAACTGACATGTGTGCTAATGTTGGCTAAATCTCAAGGTTAGCTCAACATAGCACGTCAGCTAAGGTATCAAAAGACACGTTATTGTCTCCTCTATTTTGTGCAAAATAACAATTTTTAACATTCATACCTAACAAAGTTGTATTGCATAAAATTTAAAGTGCAAATTTTTTACTTTTTAAGCCAAAAAATAAGAAAATTGTGCTAACCTCAGATTAGAGCGAACTTGACCACATGTGAACAGGAAGTTGACTATAGAAGAAGAAGTCGCACAAAGTGGCTATTTGATTTTTGAGATAGAGCCTCTAGTGTTGGAGTTATGAACAGTGTGACAACTTACCCATGGGACAACTTACCCCGCTCTCCCCTATTCCTTCACATCTGTTGAATTAATTGGAAATCATCTTATTTTAATGTGAAAACATTACCTAATGAGTCAGCTTTTTTAGATCTGAAGTCTCCCTGTACAGTCTTAAAATGCAAACATTTAAATGGTTATTTTTGTTTAAAGTCTGAAATTTTCCATGCTTATTAACAGTTACGTTCATCTTCATTACAGTAGCGAATATCAGATCAGCTGACAGACGAGACATCTCAGTATTAATGTCACAATGATTCTTCTGAAATCTAAATATAGTAGTATCAGTTAAAGGATTAGTTCACTTTGAAATGAAAATTAGCCCAAGCTGTACTCAGCCTCAAGCCATCCTAGGTGTATATGACTTTCTTCTTTCTGATGAACATAATCGCAGAAATATTAATAAATATCCTGATGCATCTGAGCTTTGTAATGGTAGTGATAGGGATCAATAAGTATGAGCTGAAGAAATTGCATCATAAATCATAAATATGTACTCCACATGGCTCCGGAGGGTTAATAAAGGCCTTCTGAAGTGAAGCGATGGGTTTGTGTAAAAACAAAAAATCCATATTTAACAAGTTATAAAGTAAAATATCTTGCTTCTGCATGAACCGCCTTCTGTATTCAGCATATGCAGAAAGTATAAAACTTTTGCAGTTCACAAAGCTTACATTACGTCCTACGCCTTCCTTATTCAACTTACGGAAAAAGTGTAACTGACGTGATTGACAGTTTGCACTTTCTTTGTAACATCAATACAGAAGGCAGTCTGGCGGAAGCTGCATATTTTACTTCATAACTTGTTTAAATATGGATATTTTTTTCCAGAAACGCATCGCTTTCACTTCAGAAGGCCTTTATTAACCTCCCGGAGCCGTGTGGAGCACATATTTATGATGGATGGATGTGGATGGATGCACTTTCTTCAGCTCATACTCATTGATCCCTATCACTGCCATTATAAAGCTCGGATGCGTCAGGCTATTTATTAATATTTCTGCGATTATGCTCAGCAGAAAGAAGAAAGTCATATACACCTAGGATGGCTTGAGGGTGAGTAAAGCTTGGGCTAATTTTCATTTCAAAGTGAACTAATCCTTTAATGTACATACATGCATGTATCTTAAAAACTATTCATGTGCGACGGATACTCTGCAATTAAGGTGATTTTACGTCAATGTTTTGGCTATAAGTCAATGATGCCCTCTGTCAGTAGGGAATCCTAAGATGGCAGCTCGAACACTTCCGGTGGCTGACACAACCTGATGGCAGTTTAGAACGCAATGAGCAATCCAGTCATTTATATACAGATCAGTGTTAGTAACTGATTATTCTCACTAAAATCATGTCAATGTGCATATTGTTTACATTTTGTGGCTATGCTTTTGTGAAAATCAAAATTGTTTTTTGTGGTAATCAACATTATGCCACAAGTGCTGTCGATTGAGCTTAACTTGTATTGAACACTGAATAGTCTTGTTGAGTGAATTTATTATTATTATCATCATCATCATCATCATCAACGTAGCATAACAATCTCACTAAGTAGAATCATGTCATGTTTTGAAATAGTTCTTCATATAACTCTGGCTCCTGTTGGAAACTATGTGCTGTTTCCAGCAAGAGAAAGAACTGCAGACATTATAAAAAAAACACCGTAATAAATGAAGACCAGATATGCTCCCTTTGGAAGGGGTGGGGGTGTTTTTGGCCTACTGATTGCTGCGGTCAAACAAAGATTCCCAATGCAAGTTACCATCGTCACCAGCTGAGAGATCATGAGCATGACTGGAACACGAGTGAAACTTTTATACATCCTTCACCTTGACTAGTTATATGACTGGGGTTTTCCAGTATTTGACCTGGAGGTGTATCATAAGACAGCCATGGTAGAACTAGCCCTCACTCCAGTGCTTTGCAGAGCCCAGCACAAGGGGAGGTATGTGGAATGCTCCATTATTTTCATGAGCATGTCTGCATGCTAAGCACTCAAACCCCCCCCCCCCCCCCCCCCCCCCCCCCCCCCCCCCCACACACACACACACACACACACACACACACACATACACACACACTATTCTTTGGAACTGGACATCTTTCTGCCAGGGAAATTATAGTTCTGGACAATGACCAAGCTCATGTTCATGTGACAAAGCCAAAGCAACTTTAGACCAAAAAAGACAGCACAGAACAAATTTGAATTGACTATTTGGTAATGCACCATTACAGTCGTGGAATTAATGACTACAGGTCTTGCACAAAAACTGGAAAGACATGTGTGTCTGCCAGTCTCAACCTCTAGCCATATGGCTTTTCTCTGCACCATGACCTTCTCATTGACCTTGGAAGTTATTGGAGACCTCCAGACAGTTTATGGTTCCCTAGGTCAAGATGAAGGAGTCTTTGGAACGGTAATGTAGCTGGAATGCAACATGTTTAAACATTCTCCACTACCAAAAGGAATTGCCCCCTTAAATTTAGCCGAATGTATCCTCCGCATGCATCTTCCAAAACATGACATTTAAATCTCAGTGGAATTTTAGCACAGTAATTTGTAGTGATACTTGTTTAAGATTTATTTCAGGTTGATGGGTTTTGTCCAACTGGATGTGGGAGGCAGGAAACTCTTGTTGAACAGCTGATTCTTCCCTGTCCACCAGATGAGGCATTAACCTCTCCATATCCTAAGTGGGAACGGTGCCAAATATGTATGCTTTATTTAGTCAGTTTCCCAGGAAAGGCATGTTTCATGTAGCTCTAATTTCGCTCCACATCTGCAGTTACTCTTGATTTATTGTGTATGGCTTGTCTTGGATCAGTTATCTTCATGTTTTCTAACTGGCAGCCATTGTCTTAGTAAAGCTTTTCTGCCTGTTTTCCATTGCATAGCTATAAATGTGCTATTGTAATCCAGTGGTTTTCAATACCAAAATCAACAACTGCTGTAGGGCATGTTCAATTAGTTTGCCAACATGAGGGGAAAATAAATGGGGGGCCAAGTTCCTCAGGCACCAATGGAATAGCCAAAACATTATATCAGAGAGACCACTGAAACTATTTCATATAATCAAGACCGTAAAAGCAACAGTCTACCGAGGACAGAGCTGTTACGAGGGAGTTTCCACCAAGTTACGTACATGATCAACATGTCTTACTCACAAACAATTTGTTGGAGAATCCCCCTTTTGAGCCCTTCCAGCTCTTCTCTGCAGCCTTTTTTAATCACTGCTGTTAACCAAACAAGGAAACACAACTCTTATGAGTTAAAGAAGGCTACATTGTTCCTTCAGTTGGAGTGAATAACTTGTTCACATTTACCCGTGAACTGGGTGCCGGACAAAGCCCTGTTAAATAATTCCATTCATTCCTCACCTGTGACAGTGGCACAAGTCAGGAACTGATAACAGTTTCAAATAAATTCACCATGCACGATCAAAGATTTGCAAAGCTGTCAGAAAGGACAACGCGTGTGAGGTTCTACGCACGTGCAGTTTTCTCTTGCATCTTTTTACATGTTTTCAAAAGGGAACGCATCAACTCAACCCTCCATAGACAATAACGCGCACCACCATCAAATAAAAAAAAATAAAATTAAGTTTTCAAGAAGCGCTGGATGAATTTCAAACAAGCCTTTATTTATTTATTTATTTTACAGTTGACCTAATCTGTTGGGGTAGCCTTAAGATAATGAGATGTGAAACAGTATCTTCTACATGCTGGTTGCAGCCAGAGGAAAAACTGCAAATACCACAACAGTAAAGAGAATCAATGCATCATAACAGTTAAAGAGAGAAAAGACAAAGAGTTTACCAGAGTTTGATGTGCACGGAGCTGGAGTCTTATTGAATAAAATCCCCCTTACTCACTCTGTCTGGTGTCCCATGGTCAGGGTTGTGCAAAGCGCAGAGTTGGAGGAGGTGGGTTTGAGGAGGCTGCAGAGTTGCAGATGTGAGCCTGCCCTCTTCATTCACCTTCCAACTCTCTCTCTCTCTCTCTCTCTCTCTCTCCCTCTTGGTTACAGAGGTTGAAATAAGACACAGATAAGGAGAACTTCACTCAATAGAAGAGAGAAGGAGTCAGCCCCCTTTTTGTTCAAGCAAAAGGAAAATTATAGTAATTCCAATATTTTTCCAAGTATCGGATTGTGTATGACAGCTGAGAGGATAAATATTGTGTGTGGGGGGGGTTGAGGGGGGCTGGTATAGTTAGGAATGAGCCAGAAGATTAGATAAGGGAACATGCTTTCACGTTTTCTGAGTCTAGTTTGTGAGGTGAAAGGTTGTTGCCTGTATGTGGCTTTGCACAGTGCTGTTCATTTTCAGATCCATTTTTTGGACTGTTTTCTGTCAGTGTGTGGTCTTTTGTAAGCCATTGATAATGATGGAGGAATTCTATGCTTTCAACTGCATTTCTTGAAAAACAACTGTTTTTAGTAAATCTGCAGCTTGCAGTGCATCTAAAACAGTCTATTTAGAAAATTGTGAAACATTTTATGTTAGAACACATCTTGTCCATTCTAAGAGCATTTAGACATCAGAAGCAGTTTTATGCAAAGCATGATCGAAGACATGACAATTTATCCTCTCCAAAATGTCAGATTTATTGAAATAGATGTATTTCTGGAAATAAGAAATGTCTACTATTGAGTTACTCATAGATTTGAAAGCTGAACATTTGCATGTTGTGGTTTTGGCACTAAAAGTAACCTATGTGCTGTTCACGAACATTGGCTTATTGTGATTTTTCCAGAACATCTTTATGTTCTTCTCTGCTATATTGAGCACAAAGTTTTCTTGGCCTAATCTTTTAAATACTCTCCTAAATTGGATCATTTCAACCATGTTATTCATATTTTATGTGGAACAATGCAGGACTGTAAATCAAATGTAGTCAGCCATTTTAGTTTCAGAATCAGAAATATTTGGAACCTCATGTACATCATAAACAAAAAGAGGTTTTTGTGCATGTACAGGAACATTTAGTTATGTAATTGTGACCAATCCTTAATAAATTCCATGTAGTGTCAGCGTTGAGGAATAAAATCTAATGAATGCAATGCATACTGACCTTATATAGTTACCTCATTTAGTTCATGAATAGTTCACCCAAATAAAAATGTTATGTCGAACTCGCTTGACTTTCTTTATTCTGTGGAATAGTGTATACTATAATATACTTTTGAATAGCCTTTGTTTAATAGCCTTTTTTTATACAGCGACTTCAGCAGTTTATAGTGACCAAAACTGCTAAAAAGTAGGTTATAATAATATAACTTGTGTGCAATATTCCAATTATTCTGATGTTGTTGGCAGAGACGTTATTGTTATTTGCTGATAACTTTCCAGTGAACATCTGCAGCCAGACTGTGTGAGTGAGTTGCCTTGAAAACTTGATCAGTCTAATTCACGACAGTTCGATTTGGTTCCTCAAACAAAGCTGGACTACTTTTATGGGTCTTTTTATAATTAGAGTTTAACAGCGGTCGTCACTATGAGCTGTGACTGTAAGGAAAAGTATAGTGTGCGTGAAAATTCTTCTTCTTATTATTATTTATTCATTTATTTGCACAGAAGAAAGGATTTGGTGAGTGAATCATGCCTATTGTTGTGTGAACGATTCCTTTTAAATTCAGTAGGTAGGTCATGAATGAACAAGCTCTGTTCTTCTCCCACCCACAGAGATACAGAGTTTCCAACATCTGAATTTCTAAGAAATATACGCCCACATCCTCTTGGACTCATTCTTGTCACTGTCAGCATGTTCATCAAACCCACCTAAGCTTCGCAGGAAGCAAATTAAACACGTCTCCTTAATCAACACCCTCAAAGTAATCAAACTCTCGAGTGAAGAAAATTTGATCTGGATTTGGACTAGGTACTTAACTTCAGCCAATTTTTTAGGAAACACTGTGCAGACTAAGCCCACCTGCTGATAATCACCTGCCAGACCAGCTCCTAGCTTGACAAATGCTACATCTGGGAATCCTGTGGCCATAATTGATGTGTTAACAATTGGAAGACTGGGAGAATCCTGCTGTAAGTAATGGGTATCCTCCCACAGGGCTTCTTGTAATTGAAAGGTACAGCTGGACTCTTAATACTTCATATTCAGTTGGGTTTGGAAAATGGCAACAAAGGCATGACCATGAAGCGAGGACCATGTTTGTTCCCTGAGTGGGAAAAACCAGCAGTGAGGTGTCATTGCAAGAATGATGAATTGCAGTGTGGTTATGTAGTTTGGAATGCTCAAGCCAACTATTATCAAATGAGGAAATTGCGGAAAACACTGAGAAGCACACTAGAAACACGGAAAGTTTCAAAAGTATGCCACGTCATTCATAATAAAGATTTTCTAAAGAAATATTTTACTCTATGGAATTAAAAAAGTAGCTGTCTACCAAGTAAAATAGACCTTCATGCTGTGGATTGCCTATATAAACGTGTAGCGTGGTTTCCTCCCTTTATTAAAAATTGTGTGCACCTATTAAAATTTTGTTAGCCTTAAGGTCATTTCTGCTTAATGGTATGAGAAAGACATTTCATACCACTAAAGCGAAGACATAATACAGTCTGCTGTTTTCATGTCTTTGTTTTAGTTGAACTACTTTGAACTTTGGCTAAATAAATGAGCCCTCTTTGTTTTGGCAGTGTTCATCGGTAGCGTTGTAATGGTTTATAATTCCATGCAATAAACGGCAATTAATGTGATCACTTCTGCGGTGCGCCTGGGACAGTATAGCAGCAACAAGTGATTATGCTGACAGAGAGACGGAGGGACAGAGGCAATAAGAATTTCCATGGAAGCAGTTGGTGAGATGTTTTGAGAGGGAACACGTCTAGCCATATGAGCGTGTACAGTCTCGTGCATAGAGAGAAGGCAGCGTAACACTACTGGAAGACAACCCGAGACTCCGTCACGTAGTCTGAGAAACGGCTGTTGCGCAAAGCGAAAAGCCAGCTTTGTTCTAGGAAAATGTTTGTCATTTTAGTCATTTCCAGTGTATTATTGCTTCATGGTTATGTCATTACAAATTTTAGTGCCAGACTGGGTAACACTGTGTTGATACAACAGTCACGTTCACAGCAGTCAAAGGTCATTATTCGGAAGCTTGGAGAGTCATGGCTTCATATTAATGTTATAAGACAGTTTTCTTAATGCACCCCGTAAATATGGCATGTAACCACATTTATGCATAGATAACACTGTGCCAAGATGCCTTTGCAACAATGAAGCTGAAAAGTTTTACATAGAGATGCACTGGTGAATCGGAACTGGCCGTTTTTTGCTCCAAACACAGGATCGGCAACCAGCTTTTAATTTTATTTTGGCTGATCTCTATTCCGGGCTTGCACACAAACTGCATTGCAATCATTTCCCAAAATGTCATTTGTCATTTTTGTGCTACAGTAACAATTCATTGCCCTTACACAGAAACATTTTGCATCGGATGCAAAGAAGAGAACACAGACTCGCCAGCAGAGAAAATGCTGTACCAGACACAGCAAGCTCACTGTATATCATCACTCGATGCTCAAAATATAGGAAGAAATATATAAATAATGAATTCGGGGGTGAGGGTTTATATGAATGTATCTCTGACAGTCTTCAGAAAAGATTTGATGGCATTTTATTTTCCTCTTACCTCCTTATAAAGTAGTGTTTATAAGTGCAGCGCTGCTTTGTGTACAGCGGTAAACAAAAAAAACACTGCTGTTCCATAAGCGCCACCTACTGTCAGAGGGAATTTGCATTTTCATTCAGACTGTCTGTGTTTAGTTCTGCGATAGCTCTTTTGCAAAATCGTTATTGTAACCCTTATTGATGAGCAGCATATAGGTACAAATAGCAAAGTCACATAGCTTCTCAGTTGTTTTATCGATTTAAGGAATTAAATCATGTGTCCTGTATTTTCTGTTACTTGTTTAGAATCAGAACTAGTGATATCCGATTGGTGGATCAATCACCGTTTCCTTTGGGTTCCTTTGTTTTATATATGTAAATATTTAATTATTCATTTCAGAGGTCCTACACTTAAGAATGGAAAGACAGTTGTCACACATGGCAGATACTCAATGTCAAGTTAATAGGGCTTTGATCCAGGTATGGAGTGTGGCGACTCAAGGTTCCTGGAATCGCTCAGCTCCCGTTCCGGTCCGTGTTTTCATATTCACACTCCTTGCTCACATGAGAAAAGCCGCTCTATGTTCACGTCATAGCAAATATGATTCCCAGTTCACTGTAACATCCTTTAAATATTATTTTTGAAATATTACAAAAGTCTAGGCACAAGATATACTGATTGAAAAAATACATAAACAGTACTTGGAGAAAAGTATGCTTTATTGAAACACTAACATTAGCCTGTTAACATGTGTTTTGCACGTGATGGAACCATATCAGAGTGAACTTGGAGCGAGAGAAAACACAGACGCTCCTCAAAAAAAAAAAAAAAAAAAAAATTCCTTGCCTGGCTTCTACTCTGCACCACTCATGTCCTCTGTGCTTTTTGTGTTGCGATTGGACTGCTTTTGATGTTTAAAGATGTTATGGACATGTTAAGGTTGGGGAGGGTCTCTGATTAAACCCACTTATTTAATTTAATTCTAAATATAAAAGAATAGCAGAGTTCATACTACAACTATAACGATAACGGCACAGGGAAACAATATCGTTGGAATCATTTTTAGAACTTTTTTTTTTTTCTTCTTCTTCTTTTTTTTTTCAGCTGATGAGAGATAAAAACATTGACAGCCAATCAGAATCAATCCTGTTTTAAAGAGCTTGGGCATTTAAAGCGGCAGACGACAAAACTGCAGCGTATGCTTCTAATAAACAAAATGATATCCTTTGCTGGTGTGGACACTAATATAGTTATCATTACAGTTATTGTTCTTGGTGTGAATGGGCCTTTACAGTTTTTTTTTTTTTTTTTTTTTTTAATTGCTTTGGTGCAGTTTTCACAAGCAATTGGTAAATTTTCAAAACTCATCACAACAGATCATCAAAAGTGCACTTTTTTCAAACATTTCAGCATGTTTTCAATTGTGTTAGTACAATACACAAAATCACAAAGTATCCTTTTCACTACGCAAAATAAGTGTTTCATCTATATAAATGTTACATTCATAGTAAATGCCTTTCGTAATGCTATTACTTTCAAACTTTTGATTTGCATCTCTTTTCGTTCAGTTTAATACATTTGTCTGTTATTTAATCCAAATGATCTTAATGGTTAATGAATGAATCATTTGGTGATTTCTGTAGATACAGACTGTATAGATATAGTTTCTACTTTGTTTGCAATTGCTGATACGGATAATTAATTTTTATTTTACATTATAAGTGATTTATCTTAGATTATAACCACTATGTTCAAAGTGTGTGTGTGTGGTCATGGTATTCCCTACGTTATGGGGACCAAATGTCCCCACAAGAATAGTAATACCAGTAAATTCTGACCTTGTAGGGACATTTTTTTGGTCCCCATGTGGAAAAAGGCTTATAAATCATACAGAATGTTTTTTGAAAATCTAAAATGTCAGAAAGTTTTCTGTGATGGGTAGGTTAGGGGTAGGGGATAAAATATACAGTTTGTACAGTAAAAAACAAAAAACATCACGTCTATAGAATGTCCCCATAAAACATGGAAACAGTCAATGACTTTATAACATCAGATTGATCAGATATACATCAGAAGAAGAGAGACAGCATGCAGCATTTTACATAACAGTATGTACAGGTGCATCTCAATAAATTAGAATATCATGAAAAAGTTATTTTTTTTTCTGTAATTTAATTAAAAAAGAAAAACTTAAATATATTCTAGATTTATTAGACAAAGTAAAATATTTCCAGACTTTTTTTGTTTTCATTTTGATGATTACAGCTTGCTGCTCATCTAAATAAAAAAAAATCAGTATCTCAAATTAATTTCAAGTTCTATTAAATGACCATTCTCAGGGTATAAATACTGGGTTTAGGTCAGTAATCCCAACAGCAGTCATGGGGAAGTCTGCTGACTTGACAGTTGTCCAGAAGACGATCATCAAGACCCTCTACAATGAGGGTAAGCCACAGAGGGTCATTGCTGAAAGAGCTGGCTGTTCGCAGAGTGCTGTGCCAAAGCATATTCGTGGAAAGTTGACTGGAAGGAAAAAGTGTGGTAGGAATAGGTGTACAAGTGAAAGGAATGACCGCAGGCTTGAGAAGATTGTCAGGCGAAGCCGATTTAAGAGCTTAGGAGAGCTTCAAAAGGAGTGGACTGAAGCTGGAGTCAGTGCATCAAGAGCCACCACACACAGACGTCTTCAGGAAATGGACTACAACTGTCACATTCCACGTACCAAGCCACTTCTGAACCAAAGACAACGTCAGAAGCGTCTTACCTGGGCTAAGGAGAAAAAGAACTGAACTGTTGCTCCGTGGTCCAAAGTTCTCTTTTCAGATGAAAGTAAATTTTGCATTTCATTTGGAAATCAAGGTCCCAGAGTCTGGAGGAAGAGTGGAGAGGCACAGAAACCATGTTGCTTGAGGTCCAGTGTAAAGTTTCCACAGTCAGTGATGATTTGGGCTGCCATGTCATCTGCTGGTGTTGGTCCACTGTGTTTTCTGAAGTCCACAGTCAACGCAGCCATCTACCAGGAAATTTTAGAGCACTTCATGCTTCCTTCTGCTGACAAGCTTTATGGAGATGCTGATTTCATTTTCCAGCAGGATTTGGCACCTGCCCACACTGCCAAAGGTACCAAAAGCTGGTTCAATGACCATGGTGTTACTGTGCTTGATTGGCCATCAAACTCACCAGACCTGAACCCCATAGAGAATCTATGGGGTATTGTCAAGAGGAAGGTGAGAGACACCAGACCCAACAATGCAGATGACCTGAAGGCCGCTATCAAAGCAACCTGGGCTTCCATTACACCTGAGCAGTGCCACAGGCTGATCGCCTCCATGCCACGCCGCATTGATGCAGTAATTCATGCAAAAGGAGGCCCAACCAAGTATTGAGTGCATAGAAATGAACATACTTTTCAGAAGCCTGACATTTCTGTTTAAAATATCCTTTTTTTTATTGATCTTATGAAGTATTCTAATTTATTGAGATAGTGAATTGGTGGGTTTTTGTTAAATGTGAGCCAAAATCATCACAATTGAAAGAACCAAAGACTTAAAATACTTCAGTCTGTGTGCACTGAATTTATTTAATACACAAGTTCCACAATTTGAGTTGAATTACTGAAATAAATTAACTTTTCCATGACATTCTAATTTATTGAGATGCACCTGTATGCTATGTAATACTGTAAACAGATTACCATGGTAGAGACTGCCACATTGCTGTAACTCACCCTTATAAAGGTCAACTACAGTATAGATTCAGTCATATGGTACAGTGAGAACATTTACTGTATTGGCAGCAAACTCTCTCCTCGCACAAAGCCTCATAGCCATTTCATAACTTCATCACACCTTTTGATAACACAATGAATAGATACTATTACAAACATTATGGATTGTATGCCAATTATGTAATGCTAATGTAAGTGTATTTTCTAATTGTGGCATCTGTAGCCTGTGTAACTGTAAATATTTCAGCATCAAGGGTGATTTGAAATGTATCTTGCATTGTTTGCTACTGAATGAACTGATTGTTAAAAGTACTAAACTGAAAGAAGATCATACTGTTGTGTTTCAGTGATTAAACCAAATGTTCTCATTACATATCACAATGATCTTGTGTTTTGAAACAGTGATTATGTAGAATGAAAATATGTACAACTAGAATGAAAGCATGAGATCAAGTTTTGAAACAATGACTAGCTGTGTTACAAGTGTGATCAGTTTGGAGTTTTGTACTGAGTTTTGAAAACGTACACTTTAGATGTGAAAATAGTACCAAAGCAAATAAAAAAAAAAACTGCCAGTAGGTCAATTTTCTGAATTGATCCATTCAACATTTTAAAGGAATTTAAATATTTTAATCTAATATGTAGGTACATATGGTTGTATTGATACTCTATATTGGCACACATACTATTATTTACTTTATGAAGTTTTGAGGTGTATATCAAAATAGCATTGTATCACTTTGTTATACCATGACTATACCGTGTTTTTGACACAATAGTTTATTTATAATAGGCTACATTTTGTTATAATGTTACACTTGACATGCTTCTAGAAAATTTGTCAGAAAACACGCTTCTTAGAAAATGTAATTTTGCTCTGCAGTATGTTGATAAGTTTTAAAGGAAGCAGCAACTAAGTGTAAATAGCCACAAATATCATCTTATTCATGCATAAGTGCATGTATGCATGTTTAAATGGGTCATAAATGTTTTTTTTTTATAATGCTTCCTGAGATGCACTTATAGTGTAGTGTTAGTTAATTTACACTTACATTGTCGTATTTCTGTTTGTCGTATATCTGTCTGTAAAAGTCTGTTTGTAAAGCCTGTGTTGAATTGCGACAGATTTACTAAAGAATCCACAGTGAAATTAATTAAACAAACTAATAATGCTCTATTTCACATAGTTGAAAATAAACAGCCACTTTCCTAACATTAGGAGCGTATGGAGTTAACCTGTGTCTGTGCAGGCAGATGTATTCATATCTGTTACATAACAAAGAGGAGGAAGTGCAAAACGAGTCATTTTTTTTAATTTCGGTTTCAATAAAAGCCATTTTTTGGATTGACAGGTACGTTTTGAGTTTTGAAGTTACAGAATGTTTTTATAGTACAACTTTTATCAAAAGATTAAAAAATGACATTTTTTAATTGATGGCCCCTTTAATGTTTAAAGTATTTCAAATCAAGACTAAAATTTGACAGAAATACACGCCCAGCTAAGGTGTATGTTCTAGAGTATGGAAAAATAAACCTTGTAAACAAGGCGATTTGCTCTTATCACTGTAATGGACTACAGACACCATATTGAGCATTACGGTTTCTCTGAAATTTTAGTTCTGAATCTCCAATAAACTTTAATAAAAAAAAATGCACATAACATGTTACATGGAGAGAGACAGAGAGAAAGAGAGAGGTTAATTTGTTTCATTTTTATTATAAACAGTATTAATTGAAAATAAAATTGAGAAATGTGCAGATCACTTTGAAACTACATGTACATTGGTTAATATATGCAAACTTTATCTGTATCTTTAAATTACCTTAATTTGCAATTATAATAAAAGTTGGTCAACAGGTTTAACTTCTTGCAGTTTGTGATAGCTTTGTATTTTTCAGTGTTTCAGTCTTTGAATGGACACATTTCAGTTTTATATATACATGAATTACCCTTCACCTCACAATTTCAGTTTCTAATCCTTCCGCCACACTACTACACACACATTGACCCAGATGTTTCCAAGTGTTTCTTTCAAGGGTGCATTTATTGGCGTCCTCTGAACCTCGAAGTTGCCCGTTGAGGTGATCGTTGAGGTGCCCGTTGAGGTGCCTGTTGAGAGACTTGTTGTGGCGGTCCATTAGAAGTAGCATTGAGTAAGGCACACCCAGACGTCAGACAGACTCCAGGAACTCCACGTAGTCCAGGGTGGCCTCTCAAACCAGGCTGGCCAACATGGCCTCTCTCTCCCATCCGACCTGGTTGCCCATCAAATGCCTGGCCAGGTCGCCCACGCTTACCTAGTTATATTAAAATATATATACATTTTTTTTTTTTAAATCAGCTGCATAGTCAACCATCATGGCTGTGAGATTCATTTGATCTCATTTGATGTTTCTATTACAAGATAGGTTAATTCTTGTTCATTATTATGTTACCCTTTGGTCCCTGCTCCCCAATGTGGCCAGGAAGGCCATAGCCTTTAGCTCCCTTGTCTCCTGGTTCTCCCCTGTCACCTGTGGCAAACACATTTGATTAAAATGAACAAACATCTCAATCTGTGAGTGCTACACCTTCAGGCAGGAGAACCTCAAATAGATGTTGGTGTAAACCTTCTTTACACTGATTAACAACCATGTGTGTGCTGAGGTCATTACTGAATAAATGTATAAAGTTACTTGTTTTTGGCAGGAAACTGATACATGACATCACTGCCAGACTAAATAAAGGCCGGGACACACCAAGTCGTCAGGCAATGTCGGGTCGTTTTTAAGCATCGGTCGGTTTAGTTTTTCAGTGTGTTCCGCACCATTGGCTCCAGTTGGACGCCATCAGGGTTTTTCGGGCCGATTCGGCATGTTGAATCGGAGTTGGGCCATCGGTGAGAGAGAGAACTCTGATTGGCTGTTCAGCTTAGCGAATGAGTCAGTGCATGAGAATAAAAGCGAAACTGATGAAAGCGAGCAAAAAAGTCAAGACGGTACAGACAGAAAGGGTTCAAATATACAGATGATTCTGGAAAACCAAATAACGTGCAGGATCTGCACATTGAGAAGCAACAGTTTCAAAGTAGCTTCCCTAACAGATCCATAACCCCCACCTGCAAGGGCAAAACATTTGTCTAGTTTGTTGACATTTTTAACTTTTATATTATTTTATACTGTCAAAACAAGGTAATATAGGTAATTTTTTTCTTTAAACACTTAGTTTGAACTATTGCACCTGTATACTCATTTGCCTCATTAATGCCATTTGGCAGAGTCGTCGCACATCTGCTCATGTTTAATAAAGCTATTACTTTTCCTCCACTGATGCTTGCAGACTAACATTACTTAAGAACACAGGCGCTGATGTGTATTTATTTCATGACACATCCCATTCCAAAAGACAACAGTTCCTTGTAAAGGTGAATCCCTCATATGGTCTGCTCACTTGAGCAGCTTTTCCAGCTGAGAAGTATTTGTTATGCTAGTTCCTCATGCATGAACACGGCCAAGAGCAATACTGACAGATGCCCTTCATAGCATTATTGTTTCTCTATATCTGGGCACGTTCTTTATTTGTAACTTTTTACGCTATCTGATGTTAAGGCAACTGCATATGATTAGCGTGAAGGTTCCAACATGGAGGACCACCCTTGTATTGGTACATGTCCAATAAGCTGTTTGTACAATATGTACTACAGTGTGAAGATGGTTTACTGTACCTGGTGAGCCCTGTCTGCCCAGGTCACCGGGTTCTCCATAGAATCCCTGCTGCCCGATTTCTCCTTTAAGACCATCAATGCCAGGATCACCCTATTATAATAGTTGCAAATTTAGTTATTTGTTAGTAATTAGTCATTTAGCAAACACCGTTTGTCCAAAGTGACAGTATATTTATTTCAGTTGCAACCTCCTTGGAACAGCCTTGATCAAGGGTACAATCATGGTAGCTGTGGGAATCAAACCAGCAACTTACCAATTACCAGCTCTGAACTATGTCGACTTGAGGTCTGTTCCTCACACAATGCTATTTGATGGCTTTAGGAGACTTTTTGTAGCCACTGGCAAATGTGTACTTTTGTTGTATGGAAAAATAGTAGCTTAGACATTCTGCAAAAAAATCTTTTGCTTTTCATGGAATAAAGTCATACAGGTTTGGATAAACATGAGATGATAGTGGTGAGCTACAGTATTCTAAAGGGATACAGTACCTAAGAATCAAAGTCTCTGTAGACTCTTTGTTATGCTGATCCTGAAGTTTTAAAAAGTGAAACCCTCTTTATGTTGAATGCCGTTTTTTTCCACAACCTTCAATTTTACAACCTTTTATGTATTACATGTTTAAATTTGAGGCTCTGTGAACTTTTATCGGCCTTTGGGCCCCTTGAGTGAAAATGTTCGAGAAGTCTGAAAAAAAGATCTGCTTGAGAAATATGGAGAGGCTTTCCACTCCAGTGAAGGTGGGATTCTCTCCAAAAACCATTCAACACAAAGCAAGTGCTTCGTCTGTGACTTCCTATTTGTCTTCACGGGGACTTGGAAATTTTGAATGTTTTAATTCCAACCTATTCTGCCAAACACTGCTGCACACTCTCCAGAGGCCTTCACACTATGTACATATCAGACTTGGCCTGGAAGAAAGTTGATGTATGGAGCATGTTCTTCCTTAGTTTACTATGTTAAAAACAGGTTTAACATGTGCTAACTGTGATGTCTAAAACAAACCACATCTAAATGCTTTTGTTTCCAAGGCCTAGCAAAATTCAAACTGTTCCAGAGTTGTAGTGGGGTAATTCTTCTTAGAGGTGGGAAACTTACTGGAGGTCCAGGTGGTCCTTTCGATCCTGGGGGACCTGGGGCACCCATTGGCACATCTCCATAGAGCGGGCACACGGCTGCGCAAGTTCTTTTCACAGAGTTGGCAAATGCAGACATCTGCTCCAGCACCACCTGCTTGCAGACCTCGATAACATGTTGAGCGGGGAGAGTGGGGCCCTACGAAAGAGATCATTACCACTGAAACATGGAGCTCAGATCAGAGCACCTCTTGCCCGTGGTAGTCTGGAAATGTGTGGCTGTGTAATAAAGGAGAAACAAATACAGCCAACAATATTTCACCAGCCTCATTATGGATTTACAGCCACACTAAATGAAAACCTTGCCCTGAGCTGCAGAGAAAGTCGCACTAATGAGAAAGCGTTTACTAGCGATCTTGACACCAAAATAGTTACCACATATTTCATGCATGTTACGCCAAGTGCCACAAGGGCTGAATCTCCCAGAGGCTTTGAAGGCTTTGTCTTGATGCTTGTTAGTCGGCTGGTGAAATGCAAACAAAAACACCTAACAAAGCTGTAAACAGACATTTGTTTCAGCTTAAGTAAGGAGGAAAGGTTGAATTTCAGTTTTCTTATGGACCTTCGGTTACTTATGGACCCTCATTTGCTTATGGACCATAACATAAAGTCCATAAAGTCCCTCAAGCAGGTGGCAGCCATTTTGGCAACATGGCAGCTAGGCAGCTATTTTCTATCTAGGTAATAGGAAAAGGAGCACAGCTTCTACTGTCTCTGCTTAAATGGGGGAAAGAGCTGTGCCATTACAACCATATGTCCATGCATCACAATATTTTTGGCCAGAGAATTGTATTAATACTTAAAGGTACACTATGTAACTTTTGGCCCACTAGCAGTTAAAATAAAAATTGCATGCATTTTGCGGATGAACATTGTTTTGGTTGGGCTTCGGCTCTGTGTGACTGTGTGGATGAATATGGTTCTTTTTCATAACTAAAAAAAGAGATTATTCCACTGCTCATAAACATTCACTACTAGGCTTCAGAGATATAACCAGTTTAGATGGAAAGGATCTCAAGCTGACTAGCTGAAGACGTTACTGTAGCTTTACCCATTAATAGACCCTGTACTTCCTAAATAAATTCCAGCTCAGTGCTACAACAACCATAATGAAATGAGCCTTCAGAATAGATAATGCTTTACAGTGAACTCTGTTAGAAAGCTACATATGACAATTTAACTGTTCAATAAAACACCTTCACCTGTTGAGTAATAAAAACACCATCATCTCCGTGTCGGTTTTACAACATTTCAATCCCTCTGTCCTCGCTATCTCCGAAAAGCCAAGCTGATGTTGATTCTTGTTTTATTATGAGCTCTATCACATTCTCTTTTTGCCATCAGATAGGGCTGCACGATTTATCGGACGATTAGAAAAATAACATTGAAATCACGCTTGAACGATTTGGCTTAGTGCGATTATGAAATCGCAAAGGCTGCGATTATTTTATTTTTTTATGCGCGGCATGTTAATGAAGTATGGCTCCGAATGCTAATCCATCTGAAAGCACTGCGAGCTTGAGTCACCTATAACGTACATTTGAAAAAGCAACACGCGTCAAACATCTTTCCAGACATGAGAATCATCTTGTCCAAAAAAGACAACATTTAATAACATGTTTTTACTCCAAACTCACTTCATAACGACAGTTGAGCATCCTTCTGTGAGATGATGTGGCTTCTTACACAGAATAAGGCAGTCGTGTGTTTATTAGTCATGTTTAATCAATCAAAGCGTTTCAATCTTCTGTTTATTCAGCTACAGTGATATTATGGGATTGCCTGAAATGACGCGTTCTACTTTGGCAGCAGGGCATATTTGCAGTTTCTGCGCGAGAGCGCCCTCTGGCTTTCAGATGGAGAAGCATTTACTACTGATCACAGACCTGTAAAGCTCTGACAAGCTGCGCATAAAATAATCACAGGCTTTGCCAAATGGTGTGCGATTTAATTGCTATTAAATTGCGATTCATTGTGCAGCCCTATCATCAGACTTTCCTCTGTTCAGCGTTTGTTTAAAACGGGTGATTTCTGAAGATTGGAGATTTAGTTGCTCCATGTCAACCTTTCTTGCTCGTTGTGGCAACTTTGACATGCGTCAAAGCAGCCGGAGCAACTTTTCTCTATGTAAGGATATGATGGGTGAGTGGCGTATCTACGCAATATTGTTTCTTTATTTTTATTTATATACTTGTGCCTTATCATATCATACAGTTAAATAATGAAAAAAAAAGTCTAAATAAGTGTAAACTCAGAGTCTGGTGTTTCTCAGTACTGTCAGAGCAGCTTGTGTGTGGTGTGAGAGACCCTGGGCTGCTCTCACATAGTTACACTCCCTGTCACGAGTCAGGCTAAAAATGTATATTTTCGAGTCCAGTCTATCCAACCCATACATGTTGTAGAGCAATAAGACAAGGCAGTGCCTTTAGCAATAAGGTGACTGGCTCTTTGAACCAAAAGGCAGAGACTTCATTGCATAGCGAGCCTTATGTTTTCTCCAGTTCAAGTCTCTTCCTCTTTATACTGTTTCTGACTGTAGCGTACAACTGGAAAACAGAAGGTATGAGTTGTATTTTTAGACTTACTGGTGGGCCTGGAGGGCCCTGAAAGCCCACTGGACCACCGTCTCCTCTCACTCCCTTGGAGCCTACACGGCCTTTTCTACCCGACTCTCCAACAGGGCCTCGCTTTCCTCTGCTTCCCTGTTGCCCTGGCACACCAGCGTCTCCTGCCTGGAAAACAAACAAATACAAACACACTCATAAACAAGCAAGTGCACTTTTATACTGTGTACATATTTCTGAATGATATCTCGACAGCACGCCTGGAAAGAAATACGAAACGGAACTCAAACAGTACGCTCATGTGGCCATCACTTGGTTTGTAATCCAACTGGATTTCTTCTGTTGTTGTGACAGTGGACAGATCAAAAACCCATCGCTGCTAATGCTTATACGAAAGCTCCATGGTGGTAATCAAACTAAAATGTGAACAGTCTTACCCTGCCTTTAGGTCCTTTGACTCCCTTTGCACCCTGTGGAAACAATGCGGTGTTGTGAGAAACTAGAACCATATGATAATGGAAATGTGTCAACAGGAAATGAAATGCATGAGTGTCGCTAATTACCTTCTGCCCTTTGCTTCCCTGGACCCCTTGAATGCCTGTGTCACCCTGGAAGACACAAAAGCAATGTTTACAACTGCATTCTGGATTTGATAGAACAGATGTGATTTGTAGTTCAAAATAAGTGGTCAAGGTGTTGTGAGGGGAAATCCCGAAATGCTGGTGATGCTTTTCATCACTTTGTGTTTGTGTGAAAAGAGGGCTGTAAAACTCTGAGGAAAACCATTTGGTGTAATGTGTCCTAATCGGAAAATTGCCCTGGAATTTGACACATTAGCCTGTGATCTAATTTTGTGTACTCTGGCTCTCAACTACTCTACTGACGCTCTACACAACGAACATGATGTTCCATGTGTTGCTACAATGTTTCTGCTACCAATAACTGTTTTTATAATTCTTTCTAGATGTGTGTGCATTTGAATTCTAGACCAAAGACCCTGCTTCTATTCCTAAAATGAACAGGGGCAGGAACAAACCCAATATTTTCCATTTTCTAACTTTTGTATACTTTCCATTTTCTAAAACTTTCTAACCATGTATATTACATTACATAACATGTAGGCTCTTACCTTGATGACCAGTCGTTCAAATTTCACAAAATATGTTCTGGTAAATGTGTCTTTACAGTAGTTAAGAGCAATCAGCACTTATGGCAATATCCACGTGATGCTGAAATAATGTTTAGATAACAGATGACCACAGAGGGAAAAGACGTGGCTCTATTAACACCATATGATGCTTCATCATCTAATGCTAGAGCCCCTGTGGAAATTTGATTATTTTCAAATATGTTGATGAAAAGTCTTGTCTGCAGCGACATGTTTAAATGAAGTGTGGCGATCTTCTCAGAAGTTTAGATATCAGCGGAGGGTTGATGCTGGAATGAGAACAGAGCAGTCAACAGTTTCAGTCTAACACACTTTGTAGTGTGACTGCACTCAGAGCCAAGTGACTGTATATGCAGCCAAAAACTGCAGTGCTAACCAGTGAAGAGCTGCACTGCTCAGACATGACTCCAGTGTGAAAACATGCTGGGGTTCTATGCTTTCAGATGACGGCGGGTGTGTTCTGGCTTACCTCCATTCACTTTTTTTTTTTTTTTTTTTTGTGAATGGGTCAGTTCCCACTTTTCAAGAAGATATTGCAGCAGTTTGTCAGGGCTTAAACAAATCTGGTGACAGGTTGTATTAGTATACATTTCACAAATGTTTAAATGGTTGTCTTTCACAGCAGATTAGCCCATTTGTTCATCTGATGGTTTGCTGCTCACTGTAATTGCTCTTATTCTAATGATTCAGTATGTATAGATGCCAAAAGCACTACATAAGAAAATGTAGGCCTCAAAGTTTGTTTGTTTTTTGCTTTTTTTTTAGGATCCTGGGATATCTGGTTGCAGTAAGCTAGTACTGAGTGACACGTGATCTTATACATCTGCAGTGGCCCCTCTATAAAGATTGATGAACCGATAGGCCTATAGAAATACTGTATGATTTACAGGAGATGATTTACATCGCGCCCTGTCCCCAGCCCTGTCTAGCCATTGCGGTGTCTTGCAAGATTCAAAATGCCCTTTTAATGAGACAAATTAGTGTTAAATTTGTGTTTCATAAGCGAGTGGAGATCATTACCTTGGGGCCTGTTCTGCCGGGTATTCCCATGTGCCCCTATGAAGAGACATGGCATGTTTTAGCATTTTGGAAGGTATGAACTTCTATTTCAAAAGCTTTGGAATATTTGGAATATAGCTCACCGTTCTTCCAGGGGGCCCAATAAATCCTGGTCTTCCTGGCTTTGCAGCGGAGCCCTTGTAACCTTGCGGCCCCTGGAGATTATAGCACTTTATAAATCTACCAGAAGGCAGGGTGTATTTCTATGTTGTAAATGTCCAAAGGTAAAATATTTAGGTGGTATTTACATATAGCTCAGTGTACTGGTCATTTCTTTACATGAGCACTTACTGTAAGTCCAGGAGGGCCCATGTTCCCTGGAGGCCCTTGTTCACCTTTCTCACCCTGTGTGAAATATAAAAGCACGTTACATAAGCACACACAGCTACACCCAATCAGACAGATGCTTCTTTAGAGATGGGGTCATAAAGCAATTTAGCAATAGTGGTTCTGATTCGTTAATGATTCTTTTAGTATTTTTAAAATATTAATTATAAATTTATATCTAAACAATCAACATGTATCACAACACAAACTATATCTAAATATAAACAATATGTATTTAAACATATCTTTTAAAAAAACTATGCTTGTTAATGCATTTTAAGTTTTTAACAACAATTACATATTGTCAAGTACACATAACACAGTAAAGTCCCGTTCACACCACAATTATAACAATAACAGCACAGAGAAGCAACATCGTTGGAATCACTTTCAGAACAATATTTCCAGCTGATGAATGATAAAAAGCATTGACAGCCAATCAGAATCCATCCCGCTCTAAAGAGCTCAAGCATTTAAAGCAGCAGCAGATCATAGTTGATCCGTGACCTGTACAGACCAGGCCCCACCCCCACAGTTCGGCACGCACGTGATTCGCTGATTAATTGCACAGTTTAACCATCTTAGAGTGATAGTTAATCATTTGCATGTGTTTTGTCTTCCCAGTTTACACATTCAAGCCATTTTAAACCATTCAAGTGCAAGAAGAGGAGAAAGAGAACTCAATTTGATGCTCGCACGCTCGCACACATGGAAAGACAGTTTCAAATAGCGTGCGAACACCTGCGAATTGATAGCTCGAATTGATTCCTTTTCCGCATCTCCTTGTGCTTAAATACCCATCTCGGCTAGGGGTTGAACGACTTCAGATTTATTAAAGTCGACATTTATGTGATAAGTCGATGTCGACTAATCGCTGATTATGTCATTAATGAACAAATAAGTCTGAACCTCGAGCTGAGACTCAAACAGCTATGGCATATGACGCAACGCTGCCCACAAGGCTATTGCTACCACATAACAGCTTATTTTGATCAGTTCTTTTGTCTTTGGGTCGTTATATTTCTCACAGATTTCTGCTCATTCTAAATCAGATACGGATAAAGTAGCACAGTAAAGATTACATTTCTATGAATACATTTGTGAGAGAGTAATTGCGTGTGAATTAATTCTACCTGTCAGCATCTCTCTACTAATAGTGAAGTTGTGGGTTTTAGTTACTAAGAAATATATGCTAGAACTTTTCAGTTTCTGAGCTATTTTATTGATAAATCACAGAACAGTGTTCAAAATACATTTCTGCACTACTGAATGATTCTGTGTGCGCGTGATGTGCGAGCTACTGTCTGCATGTGTGTGCGTTACAATGCAGCAGTGCATTAGTTAAGAACACGATTAACTTACATGTCTAATAAGCCGTTTAAAAAGTGCATTCTCTCGATCAATTTTGAGCATCCGGATAGTATAATCAAACATGTCTTGTGGAGCACTCTCGAAGTATGCATTTATTTGTCATTTTAACTGTTTTTAAACTGTGCGCAAAAGTGGACTTCAAAGATTTCTTATCCTGTTGCGCCCTCTATAGGCCATGACCAGCAACTAGTCGATGTCAAGCTTAAAGCAGCATGCGATTCACTAGAAAAAAAATGTTGAATAGTTTACATTCACTAGCTGAATAGCAGTGTAAAAACAACAGTATTTTTTAGTGTATGAAAATTCGTTTGTGCATCAGAGGAAAAATACAGCTCAAGAAATGCTAAAGACTGTATGTCATAAAAATCATTCTGTTCCTTTTATATTTTTTACAAGATTGATTTATTAATTCTTAGATTCCTATAAGGAAGTGGTTGATTAGGAAAAGTTAGGTTACCCTTTCGCCAACTTGTCCATGTCTTCCGTCGGGTCCCTGTGGTCCTTGATAAGCCTGCATGCATTTATATACCATGAGATTTTAAGTAATCTAATGGGCATGAAAGCATTGGAAATCATTATTTCTGAACTTAATATGAAACAGCAATCTATACCTCAATTCCAGGGTCTCCATCTCGCCCTGGAAAACCTGGATCACCAACTATACCCTGAAGTATTCAAAGGAAGCAGCACTAGACATTTCACTTACTGGTCAACAAATGATTTGACATTATGACCGGTTGACAAGAAACCAACCTTTCCCCCCATTCCACCAACTCTTCCTTTTGGGCCTTGAATACCCTGTGGATAGTAAAAAGTTATGTGTGTGCCAAAAAATGTTTCCATCATTCAACTGACTGGTTAAGCTTAGCAGAGGAGTGTAAAAAGCAGCATGATTTGTGGGAATGTGATAACTAGTATACGTACTGGCTTTCCCTTTTCTCCAGGTGTTCCTCGCTCACCGGGATCTCCCACAATCCCCTGTCACAGAGCAGAGACAGATTATAAACATCAAGTCAGATTCCTGTGATATTTGCATCGTTTCAAAAAGACCAAATGTCCAGCTTTACTACTCGCGACGTCAGTGGATTGTATATGGCAGGATATCCACACAAGTTGGGTCAGAATCTGTATGCAATCTTAGAAATACTGAATTGAGCTTTAATTTTCCCCAAACTACCATATTTTTCAAAGCTGGCATTTGCAAACAATTTTGCTGATGTTTAAATTATCCCTGCAGACAGTTTCATTCCTCTTCAAACCCCAAAAGATCAGGAATTTGAAGCTTGTGGGTTTCCTTGAAGCTTTGCGTTCCTTTTACCAGCCCATGTTTTAAAATTGCAATAACCCTAATAATAGGCTTTATTTAGTTTATTCACAATAAAGTTTCTTCTTTTGATTTTGGGATAAAATATAGAATAAACATTCCCCCCTTAGAGTCCTAAAACTTTTCCACTTTGACCTCTATGAGTACAGAGATGTGTACATGCATAGATAATTCCTTGAAGTGTCAATTTTTAAATTTAAGATCAGCCCATGGCTTTTAAATGTCCCCAGCCTGTTTTCATACCTGACGACCCCGTGGTCCTCGAGATCCTTCAGCTCCGGGTAAGCCTTCATTTCCCTGTTCCAAGAAGCAATGGGAATTGTGAGATTTCCAACCAAACACAGCAACAAATGTTTTAGAGACAAAAACAAACCAGAGTGAAAGAGAAAGCATACCTTCACTCCCTGATATCCCGCAGCCCCCTCGTATCCCCGTTCTCCTGCTGCACCCTGGGAGATGTGGTGGGGAGCAAATGAGTCATTCATATCCCCAATAACACAATCCATCTCGCATGTATTTTATCGAAGCGAAGTGCTTTAGAACAGAACTTACAACTTCCCCTGGCTGGCCGGTTTCACCCCTCTCTCCAGGTGACCCTCGCACTCCCTATATTCAGATGCATACCATAACACTTATACAATGTCCAATGCATTGCTTACCGTGATGTGTCCAAGCTATGATACAGAACATCATTTCTTTGTGTGGTACTATAAAAATTTGGTTTCTACAGATTTTTTTTTTTTTTTTTAACCACAATCTATAAGGTATCAGTGCCGTTGCATTAGATATAAAATATCAACCCATATTGGCCGTTTTTACAACCAGCTGGTGTCTAAACGTGATTTAGTAATGATGTTTTTACCTTATGGCCTGAAGCTCCTTTTAGCCCTTTCAGGCCTTTGGGTCCTCTGTCACCCTGTGAGAGAGAAGACGATTTGTCATTGTAAAACTTTGGAGGCAGAGCTACAAGGCCGTCAAAGTGGGCTTTGCATTCGTATATATTACCTCCTGGCCTCGAAGTCCTCTCATGCCCTTTTCTCCTTTGATACCTTCTTCACCCTGTGGAACACGAGTTGACCGGTGAGCGAGTCTGTACAACAGTGCCAACCAAGAGACTGTACAACGAAGCCACTCACCTTAGGCCCAGGTTCTCCTATGTGTCCATAATCTCCAGTGTTCCCACGTATCCCCTGCAACAAGAAGGTTTGAGATGAATGCTTGCAAAATTGCTTGTAACAGTAAATAGAATGTAACAGATGCAGAATTTAATTGGCCAATAAGGTTGGCCAAAGACGTAAAGAACTCTTGTTTACGGTGCTGGGAAAAGACAGCATGTATTCCACTATATGAGAGCCTGGAGCTACAGAACGGCTGGAAACGGTTCCCTCCATGTTGGTATAAAAATGCACTTGACCAAACAGGATCCTTACTCACACAACTGAACAACTGCCAATAGCTTCCAGGGTTATAATGAGAAAAACCTACATCTAAATGGCAAGCAGTGGAAGTCTAAACTTCTTAAGGCCTGTGCACAGTTTGTTTTCTTGCTAATTTATTTCTTAAAAAGTAAATGACACATAATTAACAATGCATTTAATTTGCTTTTGCACCACAGAGGTCAAATGTGTAATTAGGTCTAATTGTGTAATATTTCTTCCTTTCCTTCATTTGTAAGCCATTATCAAGGATCTTTTTTCTGGACTGATTTGGGGAGAAATCTTTGGAATTCTCCAAAATGAATTTAAACATGGTGAAATGTGTTAAATGGATCTGAGAACCTCTTAAGGCCTGTTTCAGAGTATGATCAACACATTTTTTAGAGCATTCGCACGGCATGTCGAGACATAGCAGGAGCAAAGCAGAAGCGACAGTGCTGTGAACGTTTTGGCCTTTTTGCTGTGCTGCTCATGCTCAGTTAAAGCAACAATGCATTGTTTGTGGTCAAAATGGCCATAACACAAAAAAGTAGTAACCACACAACATGTTATATGGTTTAACATCGTATATGATTATATGCAGCAATCACTTGACAGGCTAAAGATGATTGGACGACTACATCATTGCATGCAGTTTCATTTCACGCACTAGAAACATTTTCACCAGTGTGAAAGGACAATTGGCACTCACTTCCTTCGCTCTGCTTACTCTTCCGGTGTGAAACGGGCATAAGCCTTGTTGACACACTGATGGTGATTAAAGGATTAGTTCCCTTCAGAATTAAAATTTCCTGATAATTTACTCACCCCCATGTCATCCAAAATGTCTTTCTTTCTTCAGTCAAAAAGAAATGAAGGTTTTTGAGGAAAACATTCCAGGATTTTTCTCCATATAGTGGACTTCACTGGGGTTCAACAGGTTGAAGGTCCAAATTGCCATTTCAATGCAGCTTCAAAGGGCTCTACACGATCCCAGACAAAGAATAAGGGTCTTATCTAGAGAAATGATCAGTCATTTTCTAAAAAAAAAATATATATATATATATATATATATATATATATATATATATACTTTTTAACCACAAATGCTCCTCTTGCACTGCTCGTCTTTCATTGCTCACTGCTCTCACGCGTGATGTAGGCAGAAGTACCGATCCAGTGTCTACAAAGCGAATGTGCAAAGACTAAGTCAAACACCCTCTACAAAAAAAAAAAAGGTACAACAACGATGTCGGACGTTTTTGAAGTTGGAGGAGAAAATGAGATAGAGTTTTTCGCCCTACCGCAGTACTTCTGCCTATGTCACACGTGATCTTTCCAACATGATTACGTAATGCGTGGCGCATCACAGAGCGGTGCAAGACGAGCATCTGTGGTTAAAAAGTATATACATTTTTATATTTTTTTTTTTTAGAAAATGACCAATGGTTTCTCTAGATAAGACCCTTATTCCTCGTCTGGGATCATTTAGAGCTCTTTGAAGCTGCACTGAAACTGACATTTGGACCTTCAACCCGTTGAACCCCAGTGAAGTCCACTATATGGAGAAAAATCCTGGAATGTTTTCCTCAAAAACCTTCATTTCTTTTCCACTGAAGAAAGAAAGACATAAACATCTTGGATGACATGGGGGTGAGTAAATTATCAGGAAAATTTAATTCTGAAGTGAACTAATCCTTTAAACCACTGGAAGTGCTGAGCCTCTTTGCTGTTGGTTGTTATTAGTCATTCCTACTGGACTGTAGTTTCCAGAGGTGGATCACTGTGATCACCACTGGTCTCCACACTGCTCTTTTGCATAAGGTTGAACTCTTCTCAACTTTGTTGCATTGAGGTTGCTTTGCTCATTCGTCACTTTCAGTGAAATGACTGGCCATTATCAAACACTGAGTCACTTAACACAGTTAACTAACAACTTCCTCAGTACATTAAATTCGGTGCCACAGCCACACTTTGCCATTAGTGGAGTAACCTCTGGGAACAAGGGTTCACAAAACACAGTAAAGACTTTTAAAAACTTTTCCTGGTACAAAAGAGACCCCACACACAGCAGCAGATGTACAGTGTGTTTGCGGGGGAAATGCACTCAGTAGGCAGTAAACACCACATCGCCCCCTCCGCTGCACAATCCATCAGACAGACCCACTCCTACAGCGCTCTGACTGTACCGCATTAGCAAAGTAATGAACATGCATTTTGGAAAGATAGTATAGATTCTCTGACTGATTAACACAAGCGACTACAATGTTAATAATTGGAAAAGAGCATGTTCACTCCGTCGCACGCTGCCGGGTCTGACTTTTAAAGATATTATTCCAGCACACCACAGAGAACTGGACTCAGATCAAAGAGGTAAATTAGTCATAACTCTGGGGTGGAAAGAATCAAGTTTACCGCCCAAGGTCGCTCACGAACATGAACTGTGCTTGCATAGCCCAAATGTATACAAGTAATTGGATCCTGATGCGCAATGCCATGTCCTTTAATTAAGCTGATCGGCAGACATTGTCCTGTATATTTGCAGGGCCTGTTTAGACTCTAATGGCTTTGCTCCCTTCGAGTTTGTCTCAGGGATTCTGAGACTGACGCCACAACTGATTTTTCCATTTATTTATTTATACCCCTGCAAACTCAAAAGCAAGTGGGCGTACCGTAAATATAACGATCCTGGAAGCATTTTAAAAAGTCACATTACGCACAGTGTCCCAGAACATTTCCGAAGGAGTGCAACGGTACCGTTCCGGAAGTAAAAAATTCAGTTATTTTCTCCATGGAGAAATATTTTTTCAGAGCCTACCTTGATCCAATATTTAAATTAGAATTAGCCTTCCCTATGTGTTATTTATAGTTGAGATGAGTTAACCAACTGAGCAAGGGTGTTTGAGAAGTTTATGTTGGTACAGTTGGCATTTGGGCCACAGTGTGCTTACAGTAAATTAAGTCCTTAACTTTGTTCTTACTGCACCAATTTTCTTTGCTTTTTTTCTTCTTCTCAATCCTTAGGACTGACTGTCACCATTGACATGTTGCAAAAATGCATGTTCTCCTAAATGTCATGCATTCATGCATGAACTGTCTAAAACTGCTCACGCATTCACCACTCAATCGAATGCTGCATACGAGTGTAAATGAGTGAAGTCAGACAACTGCACTGTAAAACATTTTCAGCTGATTAAACTTAAAAATGAAAGTTCACCTGCTGCCTTAAAAATGTGAGTTAATTCAACTTGAAAATAACCTTTGTTTCAACTCACAAATAGTCAAGACAATACATTATTTTAAGTTAAAAATTAAACTTAAAGTAATGCATTGTCTTGACTATTTGTGAGTTGAAACAAAGATTATCTTCAAGTTGAGTTAACTTATGTTTAGTTGAGTTAACTCACATTTTTAAGGCAGCAGGTGAACTTTCATTTCTAAGTTTAACCAGCTGAAAATGTTTTACAGTGTGTAGACTCTACTGCACTGTCAATGTTACTATCACATCACATCCCAAATAATGAAAAAAAAAAAAAAACTATCTGAAATCTGATCTGACCATTAAGACTTTAAATGCATTTCCAAAAGTCTGATTTTAATCAGATTTCAAACCACATATGGATGTGGTGTGGATCGGGTTTGTAAAAATTTGTATCTCATGTGGTTTTTTTGCTGTTCGGACTACAAACAGCTAAAGGAATTTGAGTCGTACAGTATAAGCCAAAAAATCCTTGTCTGAACAAAGCCAAGACAATTGCTTAGAAACCTTCCCAGAAAACTATATGGTTGAAACTTTCCAGTTCATGCAAGATATTTAGAATATAGACAGATAAGTGACAAGAAAAATGCAAAACCTCTGTATTTGTCCCAAAGTTGAGATTTGGCTGGTTAGCATGCCAATGTTAGCCCTAATCTGGTCTGAAAAATCGTCAAGCATTAATTAGAAGTTTTTTTGTTGTTGTTTTTTAAACAACATTATATAATTAATATAATTAATATAATATAAAAGTTAACATGTATTCATTATTTCCATGAGCTCATTGTTTCCACCTTAAATTAATACATTGTTAGCTAATTGTGTGATTTGCATATGTACATTTCGGAAATTACATTAATTTGGACACAGTCAACTCTGAAACAGATCACTCTAAATTGTAATGTTGACATGCATTCTCTGTAAAGCTGCTTTAAAACGATATGTATTGTGAAAAGCGCTATACAAATAAATTTGAAATGAAAATGAAAAGCATGAAATAGACTTTTTCTTGTGCAGTTAGACAATCAGCATTATCATTATTTAAATTTGATTGTGATTATTCACATGACATTTACAGCTCAGATTACTGGCTGAAAATCCTTTTGATACCATGAGCAAAGATGGTAGGTTGCAAATCTTATACTTCTAAGGGTTATTGAACCAGCCAAGCAACTGTCCTTAAAAGAGTGCCTGCAAGTGGCAATTTTATTTAACATTGCTTTACACACAGTTTTGTATTTTTATTATTGTTCATTCTTAAATGTTTTGAATACTTATGATGGGCTTTAGCTAGTGTAGAATAGTAACAGCCTATCATTGACAGTGATTACTGCTGCTGTCAGTAAATATAAATCTACCACAGGATGCTCTGCGGAATGAGAGAAGCCACAGTGTTTACCATTTTTTCAAAGCGAGTCCTGACTCTTGTTTCCATCATGCTGTACTTCAGTAATGCTTCGACTGCCATTTTCCACAACTTCACTTCCCAGACAGGATCTATTCCAGGTTAATTCCCTCCATCTCTTCTTTCAATCCTCTCTGCTTGCTTTCATTCCTGACTGTGCATGTTTGTCCTTTAATGACCTCTCATTAAGACCCTAATGACCAGCGACTGCTGTTTGTTGTTTGACCAACTCAAACACAGCGGAGTCCCACACTATGGTGAGAGATTTCAGACAGAACTCTTACCCAGTTGCCCAATCTGCCTGGCTCTCCCGTATTCCCTGGCAGGCCTCTGTGACCCTACGGAAGAACGATAGAGTTGTAGAGATTGCATAACATAGTTTATTGTTTAGGAAGAGAGAAGACAGATTTTGGCTACCTTGGGTCCTGGCCGTCCCTGGACACCCGGCTGTCCATGTATACATTTACAGGTTGCTCTTCCTCTTCCTGCAGTTAAACCAATCTCAGCATATCCTCCGCACTGTTGAGGATCAAGCTGATGAGAACAGGCTGACGAACAGCTGAAAGCTCAAACAGAAGAGGGCAAGAGCCCACACACGGGGCAACTGACTCACCACGCTGGAGAGTTCACAGCAGCCTTCAGAGTAAGCCTGATCAGCATCACAGGAGACTTCCATCTTTTGTAGATCCACCTTCACAAGAAATAAGTACTTATCAGATATATAATTAAATGTATACTTAAGCATGCTTGGCTTATTCTGACTTGGCTTATACTAGTATACAGAAAAGTCAATGTATATTTGGCTTATCCCTGTACAGTTTTTTTCTGATCAAGATATTCTTAAGAAAATTATAATTTCATTCCAGGCTCATTGGAAATACGTGCCTGTGGTGATATTTCTGGAAATTATTAGGTTGCTTCTCACACATTTCGCAACACTTTCAAAGTGAAATGTCCAGTGAGTGGCACTAAAAGCTCATTCAGTTTTATCCAAATGCACATGAATCTAGCAACGTCTTATTACGTTGTTTGTTGTATCACAGCAATTTAGAAATGTCTGGTGGGTGGTGCTAAAAGTTTAATGTTCCATGGCATTTGAAAATAACGTAGCACCTACACTAAACCTAACCGATAGTGTTAGGTGCTGTACCGGGTGAGCTGCCAAGCAAGTTTACAATGTCAAAAAAGTCAAACATATGGAGCCTGTTATGTGATGTAGACATCAAAATGTACTAGTTTTTAACTCTTGCATTATGGTGTTTTGAGGTCATAATATAGTATTGTGCAAGGAACCCCACAAGTCTTCAGGACGGGACTTACCATTGGGTTAGACTGGGCTCCAGCCCATTGGCCCCGCCCAGTAAAGCCCTGGGTATACTTAGTTTTTTTTTACGCGTACGCTAGTGCAGTGGTTCCCAACCTGTGGGCCGCGGCCCACTAGGGGTCCTCAGTGATCCTCCAGGGGGGCCGCGAGATAAATTAAAATTAATTTAAATATATTAATATAATTAATTAATTTAATTATTAATGTTACATTAAAAAAAGTGCAGTATTGATTCAGAGAGGAGGGGGGCCTTGGCGTAAAAAAGGTTGGGAACCACTGTGCTAGTGCACAGTTGAACGCACAGCCTTGTATACTTCATTTGACTTGTACGCATACACAGGCAGTTTTGAACAATCTCTCGCCACAAGTTACAACCCATATAAATATCTTTGTATTCTTTAATGCTAGAGTTGTACAAATCAGAGTACTTTCTAACCTCTTCACACAATCTCTCGTCTATGTAGACCTCCATTGTCGCTGTAGCTTGCATGCGTTACGGTCTGTTCTGTTTTTCTTTGACTACCTTGTGAATCGACACCCCCAGGGCACGGTTGCCACCTTGTGGATAAACTAATTATTGCAAAAAAATTAAATGAACCTGTTTGTACTAGTACGCATGGTTGCAAAAATTTGGCAGTGCGAGTACAGTATGCGAGTTCTCTTCTGAACTCTGCCTTTACATGTTTTCATTCGTTTGATTAGTTCAGTTATATGCCAGTCAGAAATTATTAGCTGCATTTCAACTGTTGAGCCAGTGATTTTCCTGTGGAGGTCATTTGTAGTGTAGGTAGGGCCTGAACAGTGACTTAAGCCCAGGGGCCCCCAGCCTCCTAAGTCCTGCCCTGCCTAGGTTGTATAATTTAGTATTCTAAGAATACTTGTCTTGTAGTTGTCTTTGCCTATATTAAATACTTTTTTACACATATTGGCTTCTTTTAGATAGTACTCCAACATATGTTTTACATACAGTACTATCTGATAAACTTACATATTTGAGTTTAGACTAACAAGTCAGTTTTGGTGTGGAATAGCTTAACTCTTTCTCCGCCATTGGCGTAATTTTCCGTCATTTATGACACAACGCTTCCCCACCATTGGCGGAATTTTCAGGCAATCCATGTTTTCACTGTTATACAGTATGGGGCGCTATTACGCTTCTTCTGAAAGAGTACAGGATCGAAAAAGAAGCAGAAACAAGCAATAGAAGCAGTGCTTATACACGTTGCAGTCTTTGACAAAAAAAAAAAAAAAAAACTATTTTTTTAAGCTTTTTGTTTAAAATGTAGCTTTTTTTAAAATAAAATTACCCACATTCAAGTGTCAATTAAAAAAATGAATGAAGCTAGATTTTTTTTTTAACCAGAGGCTCTTGCATGTTCAGAGTAAATAAAGAGTTAATAAAGAGGGATAGAGTTAATAGAGTACATAATATATGGGTGGAAATGAACTTGATCTTGCAGTACTAGAACCTATACAGAATCAGATAAACCTTTGGTTGATGTTATTGACATTTATACTTTCATTATTAAAACTATTAAACTGGTGAGAGAAGTATATAGCTAGTAAACTAACAGTATACCTATAAGTTCAGCTGTAGTATAGTTCACAGTATAGTTTCAATAAACTTAGATGTAAACTACTGTTACACTTAAAGTACACTTAAAAGTATACATTTAAATATGTGCGAATTTAGTTTCAAAAACTACTGAATAGTGTACTTACAAGTATACTTGAAACAATAAAGTATGTGTGGAAAATATGGAAAACTTTACTTTAAAAATATAAATTAGTTATTTATCTGCAGTTTCATTGATATTATTTACTACACTTCAGTTAATTAAAAAGCAGATCGCCTATAACGCCAACTCTAAAACTGGGGTTTCCCACGCTCGCGTGCAGTCATGATCCGTTAATGACATTATTTATCGCAATGTATTGAATCGTGATACGTATCATTACATTAGGTAGTTACTCATCCCTCACTGACCTGCTATGGGCAAATTATACGTTGTTGGAATTACATTGTCCCTGGTACTCACCGAGACAGAGCGGTCACCTGCAGCCCTCTTGACGATGGAGGTAAAGCCTTTCCGGATCACCGGCCGCGGCTCGTCCAGAGGCTCCACGCTGACCTCCTCACAGTCCACCAGGAGCTTCACCTGCTCTCCTTTCACACTCAGAGCCAGCTTGTGCCACTCGCCGTCAAAGAGTTTTTCCACCCTCTGGAAGGTCCGCAGCATCTGTGTGCCTTGTGGGCTGGTGTAGAAGAAGTCGAGGGTTTTGGTGTCACCCTGAAAACGAAGGCCCACCTGGTCCCGTCCTTCAGGGTCGCTGACTTGCCACAGATTCCAGGATGTTTTGGCAGTGTCCTTGGTCACTTTGAAGGTGGCAATGATAGAGTAGTCTGAGGGTAGACCGCCTGGGTAGATGTCGCTGGATGGAGGGATGGGTGAGAGCATATGTGCAGTTCACAGGGAAAAGAGAAAGGAACACAATTTTACTGCAGAGAAGGCCAAATCAGAATCAACCTCTGCACAACTACAAGCAACACAAAGTAGTGGTGTTTTGTTCCAGAATGAATCAGTGTTGTTGAAAGAATTGGTTGAGTGAATGATTCAATAAGTCACTCATTAAGACTTTCCTACCGGCTGAAAGAGACTAATGCACAGACTGTTCAGTATGTCTAGAATGTGCAAACGCAGATGAGACGAGTGAAGAAACAGTGAAAAGTTGGGCTGTGTGTCAGCACTCTGGGAACCTTGGAGATTCTCTCATGGAGATTTGGATATGTATTACAAGTATAAATATTATGACAATATTAGTAAGATTATATAAATGTCCTATAAGCTATGGGTACAGTGGAACTTTGATATACAGTATATTGTGGTCAGTGCTGGGTAGATTATTTACAAATTGTAGTCGATTACTGATTCCGAATTACATGCCATAATCCGACTACTTTTTGATTACTTTTAGATTACTTTTGACCTAACTCGTTTATCACATTGATTTGAATAGGATAATATTTTACCATATTTATATAAAAATACAAAGAGAAAGAAAATATATTCCATTCTTTGTTATTAACAAATGAAGTGCATTAAATATTACATTACATAATGGTTTCCCAGACTGGGAACTTATTAACTTAAAATCTTAGGTGGCACTTCAAGTAAATATATAAGGTCAAAGAGGTTCAGCTGACAAAAAAGTTGAGGAATCCCTGCATTGCATGTAAATATGAAATTATGTGAATTTGTACATTTCAATGTGTTTTGAAGGACAAAATCCTTTCAGAGACAGCTATACATGGTTAAATGACTCACTCAGTGATAAATAATAATCAATGTTTTCATCAGGAGCTGATTAGATATGTATTGTTGCAACGTTGAGAAAACACCATGGTCTGATTACTAGTATTTTAAAATGTAATATAATTACAAACACTTAATTTTTGGAATCTGATTTCGTAATTCAGATTACATGTAATCGGTTACTACCCAGCACTGATTGTACTGAATAATTACCATTTCCAAAAACATGCTTACGTTTTTGCTAAATAGTGGTCTTTCACAGTGACCTTACGTGAAGTTTTACATTAATCTAAACCAAATGGTCTCCAATTGTTTCCAATTCCATTTTCTGCTCCTGTTTGTTTTTTAAGAGAGCCAGTTTGCTGAAATTAGCAGTTAATGTTTCCAAGAACAATGTTCATTTACGCACAGTGTGGTTCCACAGCTCTCATTTTCTGTTTTGATGTTGTTGATCCACATTTGGTGGCTGTTTTACAATCATGTACTTCTCATGATTCTTTGGTCAAGTAGGGGATGTTAGTGGGAGGTGGTTGTGGACAGCATTGTTGGCCCACACGCACAAAAGGAAAGACCCAGCACATGCCATAACCACAGCTGACACGAACGAACAGCTGCTGGAGCTTGAGAAAATCCTGAGAATATAATACAAACATTTCAGGACGATGACTGTGCTGTTTAAGAACAGACAGCTCTGTGTATCTGTGCTATACATCCCGTCGAGGATCATGTGTGAGTATATATTTGATAAAATCAAAATAAAAAGACAGATTATAGCAGTGGAAGATTCTGAGAAGCAGGAGCAGGAAATGAGAGATATTGTTTGGAGGCGAGCATGATTACGCTCAGTGGAAAAGCAGAAAGAGTGGAAAAGTATTATGTCAGAAGGACGATATAAATACCTCGTGCTCTTCTTGAGGTGGAGGGACGGGTTAATGCGGTACGCCACCGCATCGGGTTCAGACCCATTGACCCTTCTCACCCCTCTAGACTCGGACAAGCGGAACTCTTCCAACAGGTCATACGCTAAAAATGAGAGCAAATAGACCACTTAGAAGGGGGAAAGTCAAGCCGGGAATTTAATTTTTAAAGAGTAAATGCAAGGGATTTTTTTTATATCTTCAGCTACAATTAATTAATCAAAGTCTATGTCATGTTTTATTCCCTAGTAAAGAAAAGGAAAGAAAAACTAATGGAAACATTTGGATATGGAATCTGGATATTGAATTAAGCTGACAGATCAGTTTCCACAAAAAAAAAAAAAAAGGGCATGATAGAGTTCAATCTTCATTAAGTAACCCTACTGCACAGATGACGACATACTGGCCAGAAATCTCTTAAAGTGGTCCGTGCTTCCCTCTACTGGTCAATAAGAGGAGCAAATGTACTCTTTCATAGCTATATTGACTTCACCGCACCTGATATCTGGCTGCCTGTGATCACAACCAGAATAATCTGAGATTCTCATAATTTTAACATCTGAGGTCCATTTCATTTACATTGAAACAATTACCCTCACATGATACTGAATTTTGCGGTCAGTTAGATTCTTACTTGGTAATTCCTGACATCTGACAAGGCCAAAGACAGCCAGGAGGACTGTGAACACCAGCATTTTGTTCAAAGCTGGAGTTTTGGAAATCAAGACTATCAGGATTTAAATGTGCCTGCAAAAGGAAGAAAGATAAGATGGAGCAACTGGGAAAGACAAATAACATTGATGTGTAGACCCTGCATAATTGAACTACAAAAATTACATACAGTTGTGGTCAGAATTATTGGCACCCTTGGTAAATATGATCAAAGATGACTGTAAAAATAAATCTGCATTGTTTATCCTTTTGATCTTTAATTCATGAAAAGGAAAAGAATTGAAAGTGGGGGGAAATTCACATTATGAAATAAATGTTTTTCTCCAAAACACGTTGGCCACAATTATTGGCACTCCTAGAATTTTTTATGAGTAAAATATCTCTGAAGTATATTCCCATTCATGTTTATTTTTTAGCACACTAGGGTGATCGTGAACATGAAATTGTCCAGCCATGACTTCCTGTTCCACAGGAGTATAAACATGAAGAAACACAAAGGCCAAATCATTCCTGTAATCATTCAACACAATGAGTAAAACCAAAGAATATAGTTCTGATGTGCAGCAAAAGATTGTTGAGCTTCACAAAATAGAAAGTAGCTGTAAGAAAATAGCTAAAGCATTGACAACCCCCATTTCCACCATCAGGGCAATAATTAAGAAGTTCCAATCAACTAAAGATGTTACAAATCTGCCTGGAAGAGGACGTGTGTCTAAATCGTCCTAATGCGTGGTGAGGAGGAGAGTTTGAGTGGCCAAAGACTCTCCAAGGATCACAGCTGGAGAATTGCAGAGATTAGCTGAGTCTTGAGTCTCAGAAAGCCTAAAAAAATGATCAAACAGCACCTACATCCCCACAAGTTGTTCAGGAGGGTTTCAAGAAAAATCCTCTGCTCTCATCCAGAAACAATCTCCAGCAAATTCAGTTGTCAGACACGACTTGAACTTTAAATGGGACCGGCTTCTATGGCCAGATTAAACAAAAAAGAGCTTTTTGGCAGCAAACCCACCAGATGGGTTTGGTGCACACATGGATAAAAAGTACCCCATGCCCACGGTTAAATATACTGCTGGATCTTTAATGTTGTGGGCCTATTTTTCTGGTGGAGGTCCTGGACATCTTGTTCAGATACATGGCATCATGGATTCTATCAAATACCAACAGATAAAAAATCAAAACCTGACCGCTTCTGCTAGAAATCCAATAATGGGCCGTGGTTGGATCTTCCATCAGGACAATGATCCAAAACAAACATCAAAATCAACACAGAAATGTGTCACTGAGTACAAAATGAAGCTTCTGCCATGGCCGTCCCAGTCCCCTGACCTGAACCCTAAAGAAAATGAGTCGAGTGAACTAAAGAGAGAAAGAAGCACCAACATGGAGCTGGAATCTGAAAGATCTGGAGAGATTCTGCATGAAGGAATGATCTCTGATCTCTTGTCAGGTGTTCTCCAAACTCATCAGGCATTATAGAAGACGACTCAGAGCTGTTATCTTGGCAAAAGGAGGCTGCAAAAAGTATTGAATAAAAGTGTGCCAATAATTGTGGCCAACGTGTTTTAGAGAAAAACATTTATTTCATAATGTGATTTTTTTCCCCCCCACTTTCAATTCTTTTCCTTCAATGAAAGGTTAGATTTTTGATCATTTTAAGAATTAAAGATCAAAAGGATAAACAATGCAGACTTATTTTTACAGTCATCTTTGATATTTACCAAGGGTGCCAATAATTCTGACCACAACTGTATTATGTACAGTAAATGCCCATTGAAACTACACATTTATATAACATAAATGGCATATAACACTAGCAAAATGCTTTGATTAATATAAACATGATATTTAACTAACATTTCAATTCCAAAATCATTTGAAATGTGAAGGAGGTTACTGCTGTGAAATAACACTGTCAAGATGCACTTCACAAACATTTGCTACAAAATTGCTTGTACCTAATCACATAAATTTCTATTTTGTGAAAACACAATAATTTCTTTGTAAGCACTTTTTTAAGGTAAATATTTCAAATTTTTCTATTACTATTTTAGTGAGTTTAGAATACTAGGACAATCAATACTAAAAAAAAAAAAATACGCTGAAGCAATAAACAGTACAGTAAATTTGCCATCAACTATATGACCTACGTAAAGTTTTCAACTGCTGAATAATAATGATTTTAACACAGATTGTGAACTGCCTCCTTCAGAAATTGCAGATCACACTTTAAATGAACTAAAGAGCAGTATTTGCTATAAACATGCATCATTTACTTACATATTCTTGTGAAGCTGTTCACTGCAGATCGGTCCTTGGCTGTTCCAGCAGTGATCATAAAGGCAATTTTAAAGAAGCATCTCTGGTCCCAATGCTGACTTCAGCCTAAACCTGCCGAGAAGAAAACCTGATCCATGAGCTCCACTCCACCCTCGGGCCCAAGAGGCCTTCATCCCTCCAGCACATTATCCTATGCAAACACTGACCTCCACATTCTTGACACAATCATTCTGCAGTCAGACGTTGCATTTGGGGAAGTTTTTATCCATGCTGGTGCGTTCATGCACATTTCAGGTGGGCAGTGATGTGTGTGCAACTACTGTACATCATAGAGACCGTTTTGTACCTAATTCTATGGCTGCTGCCCCAAAAATGACAACTAGGTTTTTACACAGATTGTATTCATAACATGTAGATTAGATTTTTTTTCTTCCAATTTGGGCAGACCAATAACCCTAACCCTATATATATAAAAGCATTTCAGCACTAATTTTAACTAAATAGATGTTCCCAATCTTCTAGCTGAACTTTCAGATAGACACCAAAAATAAGAAAAGTCAAACTATATCTCTGTTAAGTCTTCAGCAGACAGTGGATCACTGTCTAGATAGCGCACTAGGAGACAGATGTAGTATGTCACAGATAGGCACTAGCAGAGCTCTGCAAACATTCTGTAGGCCACAAACTGACCTACTCTCCTAAACTATTAACCAGACCTGAGTGGGAAAATAAGCTACATCAGAGATATTCAATCAGAACAGCAACAGAAAACACTAACATATACTGTATTAAAGAGATTGGGTCAAGCTCCTTTACTTCTTTACATTTTAATTCCAGGACACTTACTGTAAAAAAAAAAAAAAAAAAAGTATTTCTTAAACCCCTTACAATTACTTGCAGTGTTGTTTTGCTTTTTTGATCTATTTTTAAATCGAATCTTAAAAATGACATCTGTGGGGTGCGTTTCCCGAAAGCATCATTCAGCACAATGTATATCTTTCATTCCGAATATATATACGAATGTCATTTCCATCTCTTTGTTTGTCAAGAGATTTATAGCACCGTTTTTGAAGAGTGTGCATGTGCGTACGTGCTCTAGTATGTAAGAACGAGCCTATGATTGAATCTGGAAATAAAGCAAAATAACTGAGGAAAATGAGAATTAGTCCTCAGATGCCATGTCCGTAATTTATAGCAAAAAATCTATCATTAATTCAGTCTCAAACGGATTCATTTAAAGATGTTATTACTCCACCATCTGCATAACCAACGTGGTTGAACGACAGGTTTGCAACAATGCGGTTTCGGGAAACGGTCGAGACTAGCTAGTTGATTTCTTGAACGATGCGTTGTACTATGATGGTTAAACAGCAAGTTGTGTCGTTGTATGGGAAACACATCCCAAACTCAAACACATCTGAACAAGTTAATCAAGGTCTTCAGGACCACTAGAAAGCTGTAGATGAGTTTGGAGATTAGGGTTGGAGATAAACCCTGCAGGACACTGGATCTCAAGGATCAGAGTCGCTGATGAAGGCCAAAGCTTATAATTCACATCATTTTAATCGTCATCTAACCATTCAGTGAGCCAGTGTGTCCTATATGAATTGAGGCATTGTCTGGAAAGAAATGTTTCATTATAGGATGAAGATAATCACACAGAACAACTTTGCAGTAACCCAAACCATGCCAGCAAACATGTAGTAAAAGAGCCACTTAGATACCCCAGCTTTTCCTTTCATTTGGTTCCTCTCTGGTACAGGCTTTGATACCAGAAAATGGTCTCACGATTTCATTTGTGTCAATTTAAACATTGTCTACTGTAAGGCTTATCACCTTACACTCCAAAAAATCTGCAACATCTGTATCTTTACAACAGCTTGTCACTGGTGCAGAACCCATCAACTTTGTATTTATCTACTCGTAAAGGTGTATTAGGACCTTAGTATTATGTAAACCAACTATGAACCTTTTATGTTTAAATATGGTACAAAGACGCCCCTTTAAATTGTTAGTTCACCCAAAAATGAAAATAATGTCATTAATTACGCACCCTCATGTCGTTCCACACCCATAAGACCTTTGTTATTCTTCAGAACACAAATTAAGATATTTTTGTTGAAATCTGATGGCTCTGTACTCTGGCCACTGTACTCACATGAACTGATTTAAATATGTTTTTAGTACATTAATGGATCTTGAGAGAGGAAATGTCATTGCTGGCTATGCAGGCCTCACTGAGCCATCGGATTTAAACAAAAATATCTTAATTTGTGTTCTGAAGATGAACGAAGGCCTTACAGGTGTGGAACGACATGAGGGTGAGTAATAAATGACAGAATTTTCATTTTTGGGTGAACTAACCCTTTAAGGGTCCTGCTCCAGTATCAAGCTGTTGTACCCATAAGTGTATACAATTTTTGTGTTACTGTAAGTTGATTCAACAGGAATTACAGGAGTGTCCATATTGTGTAGTTTACCTAGTCTATACTAACACTATCAGTAACACTTTATTTTAGGGTTTAATTGTCACTTTTAACTAGTTGCTTATTAGCATGCATATTACTAGGATATTGGCTGTTTATTTGTACTTATAAAGCACAAATAAATGCCTTATTCTCAATGACCATATTCTACATCCTTAATCCCAATACCTAAACTTAACTACATTACTAACTAACTAACTAAATAAGCTGTGATTAGGAGCTTATTGAGGCTAAAGTCATAGTTAATAGTGAATATGTGTCCCCATACTGAAGTTTTACCACACTAACAAGCACTGTAGCTGTGTCCCAATTCTTCAGAGGTTGCAGACTTCAAAGGCATCTGCGAAGGTCGGAGCGGGTGTTGTTAAATGGGACAGTCTAGATAGGAAGGATAGTTCTTGTTGCCTAGCAACTGTGACAGCTGGCGTTGACAAGCAGCAGTAACATTTGTACTGGACTTTTTTTTTTTTTTGTTATATTATATTATATAGTTATATTCAACTGTCTGAAAACAAAACAGGGTTCACAACATGTCTTAATATATCTAGGTCCTTTTATGTATAAAGAGTGTAAACCATGTCACCATTTGAGTGTTTTTTTAAAAACAACAACAACAAAAAACATTTGTATCATTAGATATTTGAAAAAATTGAACCCAGTACTTACATTTAAAATTGTAATCCAGCATCAAAAAAAAAAAAGAAGAAGAAAAAAGAATCTAATCGTCACCAGCATGCAATGAATCTTGGGATAGGCTAGGTGGTGATGAATCCACTCATTCTATCCTTCGCAGCATAGGGAATGAAGGAGCCTTTGTCACGCCGCTGTGACGCATTCGATCTTTAAAGGATCCAGCCTCTGAATTGGGATGCAGCTTGTGTCTTAAAAGTAAAGTGGCTAAACTTTTCCATTGGGCCATTTTTGATACACCATTTGAAAGAGAAACAGCTCCTTGGCATGACCTAAAATCTTAGCTTTATTTTTTTGATGTATATAAAAAGGGTTAGTTCACCAAAAAACTGAAATTTCTGTCATTAATTACTCACCCTCATGTCGATCCACACCCGTAAGACCTTTGTTCATCTTCAGAACACAAATTAAGATATTTTTGATAAAATCCAAGAGTTTTTTTTTAATTTAATCTCTCATAGAAAGCAATGAAATTACCGCATTCAAGGTCCAGAGAAGTAGTAAAGACATTGTTAAAACAGTTCATGTGACTGCAGTGGTTCAACCTTAATGTTATGAAGCGATGATAATACTTTACAAGAATATTACCCCTGTCATTCTCCTGCGCAGTATATGTTGAAGACACATTGCAGAGCTTCCAGGTTCTACGTCAGAATGCCGACTCATTATTGTCCGGCTCCTGCATCAGCATCACACCATGCGTCGTGCTGCTCACGTGAACAGGCATCGGCCAAAACTGAGCCGGCGTTCTGACGTAAACATGAAAGCGCTGAACTGCGTCAACTGCGTATGAGTCTGACAGGGTAGAGAATAAAATTGTTGAATAAAGTCTTTATTTTTGTGTTGTTTTTTTGCACAAAAAGTATTCTCGTTGCTTCATAACATTAAGGTTGAACCACTGCAGTCACATCGACTATTTTAACGATGTCTTTACTACTTCTTGAATGTGGTAATTTCGTTGCTTTCTATGAGAGAAACCTCTTAGATTTCATCAAAAAATATCTTAATTTGTGTTCTGAAGATGAACGAAGGTCTTGCGGGTTTGGAACGATATAAGGGTGAGCAATTAATGACAAATTTCATTTTTAGGTGAACTAACCCTATAATTGTTGTTCCTCCACCTGAGCTCTGCCTTTTTTACCTAAAGGGATAGTTCACCCAAAAATTTAAATTCTGTCATCATTTACTGACCCTCAAGTTGTTCCAAACCTGTATAAATTTCTTAGTTCTGTTGAACACAGAGGAATATATTTTGAAGAATGTGGGAAGCTGAACAATTCTGGGGCACCATTGACTTCTTTTTTTCCTACTATGGAAGTCAATGGTGCCCCAAAGCGGCCTGGTTACAAACTTCCTTCAAAATATCTTCCTTTGTGTTCAGCAGAACAAAGAAATGAATACAGGTTTGGAACAACTTGAGGGTGAGTAAGTGATGACAGAATTTTCATTTTTGGGTGAACTACCCCTTTAATGAAACCATCCAACTTAATTTCCCTAGACATTTTCTCAACTGTTGTCATTTCTAAAATACTGTCAAAGTCGTCCACAAAATCCACACCACTTTTTGTTCTGCTATGCCTTTCCATCTGCTTTGGCTTGTGGAGCACATTCTGTCAAGTATTTATTTTTGTCTCCCATGGTCCACTTGTGATGGATGTATCAGTTGACAGCCTTTAAAGATTTGACCCTTTTGAATGATCCTATTCAAGCTGCCAGCCACTCTGCCGGGATGCTCGTGGCAATCATCACGGATCCTATCAGTTCATCCCTCAGGACTTGTGTAATCAACGTAAGTCATAAACCATCGGTTGTGGTGAGAACATCTTCACTGTATTTGAGAAACAGCTGTTAATGCTTTCTGGCACATTGGTGACATAATTAGGCCAGCCTGTATTCACATAATGAATCACCATTTGAAGCACTGTATCTATTCTTTTGAACATGGATCGTTTCAAATAAATCATTGGCCTTGATGCATGTGTTGAGTCATTATGGGCCTCATTGTCATTTGTTAACCCAGCTGTAATGCTGGGGGGAAAAATGGCTTTACTGGTCCACTGTGAGCCTCAAACAAAGCCAACTTTACCAAATCCAGTGATTAGTTCTTCCTTAAAGCACTCGTTATATCAACCTAGTACTTTTCACTTTTCAGCTGTTGGAAATTGCAAAAGAAGCCAGCAAGTCAGGAACATTTTTGCATAGCCAATCAAAACAGATGTTATCCATCTATCACAAGGTAGAAGAACTGATTATCCCAATTATAATTATTGAATCTCTGTCTTATTGTATTGCAGTTGCTGTCATTTTATAAAAGCTATAAACCACTCAAAACCTTGTCTAACAGTGATTTAACCACAATTAGCCATTCTGCTTCACAATGTGCCCAAAACACCCCCTGACCATGATAAAAAATCTCTGTAACGGATGGCCTTGAGTGGCTTACTAGTTTATGAAATCATTTATGAAAGAAACTGAACAGTAAACAGTGTTAAAAATAAAGTAGATATAACGGCTTCAAAAAACAAAAACAACTGAGACACTCTCTAAGCATTTATGAGCTGTGATGAAAATGATATTCATGGAAAAAAGCTTGATCTTTACTTTCATTCCCAAGTTTATGATGCAACACACTGGATCCATGCCGAAACATGCGCATTAGCATGACTTACTTTGGCAGATCCTGTGGAGAAAAATCACACACATTTCTGAGAGAATATACATGTTGACAAGAATCAGCTGATCAAACGGCTAGTGATTGATGCAGAACTTGACAAAAACCAAATCAAAACTATCTCTTCTTTCCCCCCTAGTTCTCTGGTGCAAGGCTAGGTTGTCCATATCCCGTAGGAAGATGTTAAGGATTAACACCACAGCACCACTGACCTCACTTTATCTCATCTGATTACACTCTGACATACTAACATTAATCCAACCAACATTAAAGGCCATCTGGCATCTTTACACAAGATTTCTTTGGTCATATTCACTGCCAGAGGCTACAAGGCTGACATGGCATTTTAGTCTCATAAAACATTTTATTTTCTTCTTAAGACTTGTTAATCTCAGGCCTGAGACATTATTGTGTAAATGTTCATCATTGTTTGAATGCGTTACAGAAGTCAGATACTTTGGAGCGAATGGAAACAAGTGAGTCTGTGATTGTTATATATATTGTTGAGCTTTCTGCAAGCATATTTATTACAAAAAGTTGAGTAATTTGCATCACTCAGGCAAAAAGGAACCATAGAATACACAGGCATGATTGCACTTATATGAATGTTTTTTAGTCAGAAAGTTGTAGTCACAGTTAGCAGGTGGCACACAATCTGTGATTTGATGAAATGAACATTACGGCGAGTGCTACAGACGGGAGTTTATAAGTTTAAAGGCCATGATCAGGATTAACTGTAGTGTATAGCAGTGGTTACAGTTGGAAGTATTGTATTGCCCTTTAAATGCACAACAGCAGCTTGTCATTGCACTTTAAATAGATGAATAAATAATTGTGGTGTCCTGGCAGAATACAGGGGCATATTATCGGCAACAAGCACATCCGCTCGAGGAAATGACTGTACATTCAGCTTCTCCCTCAACACGAACATGTGGAAAAGTGTTAGTTTGCCTAACAACATACAGTCTTTTTTGTGTTCGCTTTCCCAGCGATCAAACAAAATATTAAAGACGTTCACACGAAGTACAGGACAAATACACAAAGCCATTGCATTCCACACACACACACACACACACACACACACTCCACATGAACTTCCTTTTTCACGTTCACAACAGAATAATTTACATCTTGCTACGCTTTTTAAAAACGATAACACTTTGCAGTCTTTAGTGCGAATCTACGTCTGTCCAGTCTGGGTTTAGTGTGCGCTAACCAGTGCTGTCAGAACAGGGCGCTGTAACGTGGCCCCTTCTGTGGACCGGACTGTTGACTATCTCTTGCTGGTCTTGGCCAGTTTGCTTGTAGGGGTGCTCCTCCTTTGGGGAGTTGGGATTTTGGAGGGCTTCCCCCCGTGTTGGCGAGAGGCTGAGCGTGGCGTCGGCCTCCCTGAGTCTGTCACGTTCTCCGACGCGTCCGAGCAAACCGACTGGATGTCTGAAATATCGAAGTCTGAGGCGTCGCTGCCACGGCGACTGCTCCCTCGGCTTCCTGCTTTGCTGCCAGGCCTGCTTGGGATCTTACTCAACCCTGAGGAGAAAGTTTAAAGCCAGTTACAGCTCAGTGCCACAACACTGACATTAACATAATGACTGATGACTAGAGATGAGCAATTAAGATGAAAAAATTATATATTTATATTTTTTATATTTTTTTTTCCCCAAAGGAACCAGAATCGTTTCATCCAAACAACCACTGTTTACAAAATGTAGATTCAAAATCTTTAATCCAAGAAGTAAAACACAAGGAAATCAAGGCATGTTTTCAACACTGCTGTTTGCTAATAAATATAATTGAAAATATTTGTTTGAACTGTTATACAATATATAGTAATAGACAGCAATATTTAACTAAAAATTATTAAAATATTATCATCCTAGTGCAATTGCTCTTTGGGCGACCCGTGTTCGAATCCCAGCTCATGGTCCTTTCCCAATCCCACCCCTTCTCTCTCCCACTTCACTTCCTGTTCTCTCTCCAACTGTACTAGAAGTACAGTAAAACCAGTCAGTCAAAATCATGTGACTATTCAAAATATCACACGGCAGCAAGAAAACTTTACTGAAGAGCAAAAGGTCTGTCAGACTCACCCATGGCTTGACCTCTGGCCTTCATGACTGCAGCATTAATCAGGGTTCCATCCTCTCCCGACTGAAAGCCTTTTCCTGACAAATATCCTGGAAGACGAAGCTTGCTGCCCTGAATGGGGGTGTTCTGTAAGATGTCATGATTTAGAAACAAATTGGCCATTTAGAACAGGACAATGAGGATGTAACTGGTAACTGACTGTTCATTGACAAGCAAAAACAGCAATCTCTGAATAAGAAAAGGTTTCTAAGATGTCGAAGATACACCTAACATGCTGGCAATAGGGGCTTTCGCACCGGAAGAACATTTTTATAGTTTCTATAACTACAGGTGGAAGTACCCGCTTTTTGGCGCGTTCGCACCGCAGGAACTGGGAACGATTTTAGTTATAAGAACGCCTTTCGGGGGAAACTAAATATGCTTGTATTTCAGAGTAGAGTCTAACCCAGCACAATAGGAACTACCAGTGACGTAAGTGTTTGTTGATTGGCCGAGCACATGCCATGTCAAACATAGGCACTTGCCAATTTTAAAAAGCCGGGTAAACACACAGTTTACATATAGCCTACTTACTCCACGAACTAACATACAGAAAGTTAATGGTAGTTGCATTGTGTTCTTTTCTCAGCCTCGATGATATGTAGCACTGCAGGAGATTGTGTCTCTTAGCCCTCATTTTTGCTATTTCAATCGCATAACTTATACATCTACACTCCATCTCTGTTATCATGAAACCCACACACAACAAACACAGCTCTGATCACGGCGTCCTCCATCCTCCAGTTGTTTAAATGGCGTCACTGTCAGTCGGCTTAAGTCACTTCAGAGTTCCTACTGGAGGTGCAAATTCAACCAGGAAAATGGCCCTATGGGAAAGTTCTCAGGGGACCGCCCTGGTGGCTAGATCCTATAACTGAGTTCCTATAACTACCCGGTGCGAGAGACCCTAATGAAACTGCACTGAAACACACAAATTCTACATTTGACACAACAGAAATCCTGAATGAAACATTTAACTGGACAGATGGGATTAGGAGTGACTCCTGTATTCCATACACACACATCACAATCATTTAGGGAGTCACTTCTGCATTTGAATGCATTTGTTAATCCCAAAACTTTGCAGTGTGTACGTTACATGGCCAGAATGATGGAATAAATGCATGACAGACAAGAAAATTACAGTTTACTGCTTACATTGAATAAAATTCAGCCATACACACCAGGAGACAAAGAGGAAACAGTTTAGAGTGAGTTCTGGATGTAGAAAAGATCTCACAAGCATCAAGTTTTAGTGGCAACAGTTAGAATGAGAAAGAGAGTTATGTTTAGAAAAGGCCCAGTTGTCTTTGTACATCAAGCTGATTTAATTTAAGACAATCACACCATCCCCACTGCAACAGAGATTTAAAGATCAGAATTAAAGGACTTTAGCAAACACATCCGCCTTAATAGCAGACCAGCAGAGTCTCTTCCATGCATCACTGCAAAGCCAGAGATAGAGACTGAACTCAATTCCAAATCCACACAGGAAGCGATTAGATCAGTAACAAGGCAGAAACAGAGGTCAGGAGCAGAAGACGGAGATTAGATGGGGATTTGCCACTCATTTCTTAAGCACTATACCTCATTGGACGACCCTTGGCTGTCAAAGGAGTCAGATGATTTAAGAGGAGTAGCTGATTTGCTGTTTGTCAGCCAGGGTTTATCATAATTTCGGGTTAAATGTTGGGGAGTCTGTGAGAAACAGTTGTGGATAAACCACATACAAAGAGTAGCAATAGAAAAAAAGAAAAGAAAGACAATACAGGAAACAATTATATATCAACAAATGATGATGGGATAGTCAAAGGCTCTGTTTCAAATCCTAGTGAGCTCCCTATGTAGGCAGCACTTTATGATGAAAAGATGTTTTTGCTGCCTTTCCAAAATATCATCTTTTGGCCAAATTCTAAATTCGATATCAACAATGAAGTGAGAGAAATATAAATTATAAACATAATTCATTAACTACTAAAAAGGTTGATTAAAAATAGTTTAGTCTAAATAAAAATAGATTTTTAAAAATTTTTTTTTTTTTTTTTTTTACATTTTTGCAAAATACTAACACCAATCCAAAGTGCCTTTCAGTTCACTGTACGGAAGACCAAATGAAAAACATTTATGTCAACCTGCATTTGCAATGGACATTGGTTATGCTCATCTTTGGTAGCTCCTCTGAAGGCGTCTTGAGTAAAACAGCTTCATATTTAACGTTGCATGTACAAAAGACCTAAACCTGAAGCAATGTGGCCTGTTTTACAGAATACAGAATTTGTTGCACATAACCTCTGATTTACTTGAACGGGGAAATACCAAAATCTCAAAAACTTTAGCAATTAGCGATCAGCTTTTTTATTTAGAAGGCGGGACTTAAGGCCCATTCACGCCAAGAATAATTACTATAGATAATATACAAACCCGATTCCAAAAAAGTTGGGACACTGTACAAATTGTGAATAAAAAAGGAATGCAATAATTTACAAATCTCATAAACTTATATTTTATTCACAATAGAATATAGATAACATATCAAATGCTGAAAGTGAGACATTTTGAAATGTCATGCCAAATATTGGCTCATTTTGGATTTCACGAGAGCTACACATTCCAAAAAAGTTGGGACAGGTAGCAATAAGAGGCCGGAAAAGTTAAATGTACATATAAGGAACAGCTGGAGGACCAATTTGCAACTTATTAGGTCAATTGGCAACATGATTGGGTATAAAAAGAGCCTCTCAGAGTGGCAGTGTCTCTCAGAAGTCAAGATGGGCAGAGGATCACCAATTCCCCCAATGCTGCGGCGAAAAATAGTACAGCAATATCAGAAAGGAGTTTCTCAGAGAAAAACTGCAAAGAGTTTGAAATTATCATCATCTACAGTGCATAATATCATCCAAAGATTCAGAGAATCTGGAACAATCTCTGTGCGTAAGGGTCAAGGCCGGAAAACCATACTGGATGCCCGTGATCTTCAGGCCCTTAGACGGCACTGCATCACATACAGGAATGCTACTGTAATGGAAATACTTCCCAGAAAACATTGTCGGTGAACACAATCCACCGTGCCATTCGCCGTTGCCGGCTAAAACTCTATAGGTCAAAAAAGAAGCCATATCTAAACATGATCCAGAAGCGCAGGTGTTTTCTCTGGGCCAAGGCTCATTTAAAATGGACTGTGGCAAAGTGGAAAACTGTTCTGTGGTCAGATGAATCAAAATTTGAAGTTCTTTTTGGAAAACTGGGACGCCATGTCATCCGGACTAAAGAGGACAAGGACAACCCAAGTTGTTATCAGCGCTCAGTTCAGAAGCCAGCATCTCTGATGGTATGGGGTTGCATGAGTGCGTGTGGCATGGGCAGCTTACACATCTGGAAAGGCACCATCAATGCTGAAAGGTATATCCAAGTTCTAGAACAACATATGCTCCCATCCTGATGTCGTCTCCTTCAGGGAAGACCTTGCATTTTCCAACATGACAATGCCAGACCACATACTGCATCAATTACAACATCATGGCTGCGTAGAAGAAGGATCCGGGTACTGAAATGGCCAGCCTGCAGTCCAGATCTTTCACCCATAGAAAACATTTGGCGCATCATAAAGAGGAAGATGCGACAAAGAAGACCTAAGACAGTTGAGCAACTAGAAGCCTGTATTAGACAAGAATGGGACAACATTCCTATTCCTAAACTTGAGCAACTTGTCTCCTCAGTCCCCAGATGTTTGCAGACTGTTATAAAAAGAAGAGGGGATGCCACACAGTGGTAAACATGGCCTTGTCCCAACTTTTTTGAGATGTGTTGATGCCATGAAATTTAAAATCAACTTATTTTTCCCTTAAAATGATACATTTTCTCAGTTTAAACATTTGATATGTCATCTATGTTGTATTCTGAATAAAATATTGAAATTTGAAACTTCCACATCATTGCATTCCTTTTTTATTCACAATTTGTACAGTGTCCCAACTTTTTTGGAATCGGGTTTGTATATTAGTGTCCACACCAATGCACGATATCATTCTGTTTATTCTAAGCACGAGCTGCAGTTTTGTCATCTGTCGCTTTAAATGCTGGATGGATTCTGACTGGCTGTCAATGTTTTTATCGTTCATCAGCTGGAAAAAATCATTCTGGAAATGATTCCAACGATATCGTTCCTCTGTGCCGTTATCGTGGACCCTGCTATTCTATATTTAGAATGATTTTTCGAACTATGTCTTTATCGTTATAGTTATCGTCATTGGTGTGAACGGGCCTTTATTCTGTAATATAGCATGTTGTACTTTCTCCTCTTCTTAGTAATTTGAGTGAACCATCTTGGCATATATACAGTCTTTGACAAAACTCACTTAAAATCATCTATGACTGTGATCCGTGTGCTATTTGTATTATGCGCAGAGTTTTTGTCTTTGTGGTACGTTCCAAACCAATCACTAAGGTTTGTCACCTTACAAAGCAGCTGCCTTTGAAAGCGTTGGGCAGCAGGCAGCTCACTAGGTTTTGGAACCAAGCTAAATGATTGGCGACAGGAAAATGTGACAAAAACATGGAGAAGTTATGCATTTCTCTGCAACCCCATCAACAATAAGCATACCTTGGGTGTGCTGGCTCCGGGTGGATTGGGTTGTGTGGCACAGCTGTGGCTGGAATTGGATCTGTTAGGGGAGGTGCCTCTTGAAGATGGCCGTGACCTTCGACCTCTGTAGCGGAAACTGGCCATCACCTGGGTGGTGCCTTCTGGGAGAATAAACTTCTCGCGCAGCTCCACATTGGTTCTGCCCTTAGCTGGAGGAAGAACACACAGTTCAGTGAGCCGGGAGCCATGACCGCACCAAAACCTTTAGCGTGGGTTAAAAAATAAGCCTCTGAAAATTGATTCAATGGAACATTTGGGGTTCAGTTTCAACTTAAGGTCTGTGTACGACATATGTGGTACACTCTTAAAAAATAAAGTTTCCAAAAGGGTGTTTTTGCAGTGATGCCATAGAAGAGCCTTTTTGGGTTCCCCAAATAACCTTTCAGTGAACAGTTCTTAAAAGAACCATTTTTTCTTAGTGTGAAGAACATTTTAAAAATCTGAAGAACCTTTTTCATTTTTATCATCGATTACATTTAGTCATAGTGTCAATTTAGTAAAAAAAGAATTATCATTTGATCTGTAAATTTATTTTTTGATGCTGTTCATAGAGATTGACTTGTTTTGAACCCAAACCATTAATTTAAATCAAGTTTCAGGAACTTCTTTCTGAAAGCCATTTTAAAGGTTCTGATCTTGGTTGAAGGTCTTATGAAGGAATTTTGAACCGGGTTGGGGATTGATGGGCACCCACTCAAATGAGCAAAACACAGTTCAGGGTTTTGCGCTTTGGTTTGATGTAGGGAATGACTTGCATGCATTTCACATCACTGGCAAATAATAAATAATAAAACAGTAAAGAAAAAACATTGATGCTGCATATAAATATATTATCGTAAAGTAGAAGATGATTAACTTCCAGACACTGCAGATTAGAAAAACAATTTAGCATAAAGTTTAACAGTGTATCGTGTATTGTTCACTTCAATGTGATGTGAGTTATTCATATCTTGCATAGATGAGATTGTCGAGCAAGTTTCACGACACTGAAACAGAGCTACAGTAAGCACATGCAGAGAAAGCGAGAGAGGACACATGACGCAAGACAAAACCGCATGCTAAACAGTCCCAGACAGCACGATGGAAAGGGAAGCATGAGATTAATGTTAATGAGAATACCATTCAAGGATCACTGCAGTGCACACACACACACACACAGGGATGCACACATACCACTGGGATGGAGCAAGGACAGAAAGTGTGAGAGTTGCCAACCTATAGGAGACTGAGTAATTGAAGAATTTGATTCCGAGCGCAACATTTTACTCCCGTGGTGGTGAACTAGAAGAAACGATAATTGGGTTCACTAACAAAGAAGCAGGAAAAGGGAAATTCTGAAAGAAAAGCTTCATGGGAAGAGACCGGCAAGCTTTAAGAATCTCATAAACAGCCAATTAGAGTGCAGGAAGAAAAGATTCAGCCACAGTAAATTATTACAGCATACATAAGAATATCATCAGCATGTTCTCTTTCTAAATATTCAAATTCTTTACTAAAATTTTGATTTACTATGCATAGGTTCTGTTCCAATACCTAGTCTACATGGGCAGGTGCCTTCTAAGGCAGTATCTTGACTGAAATAAGTCAATTTATGAATAAGACCGAACTATTTTAATACATACTTTTCTGTAGCTTGTCGCAATGCTATATTGGATTGCCTTTTCCATTAAGCACACATGTGATACTGCTTTTGAATTTGGTTAAAACAAGGTATCTTGACAGTATAACAATGGAACTGCCTTTGCATTGGGAATGTGTCTATGATGTGTTCAAATGCTGCCTACATAGGAAACTCAGCTAGGTTTTGGAACAGAACTGTTGGAGCAAAACACTGTTTACAAATAAGTTGAACAATTTTGTTATTCACAACTTCAATGTAATTAAATCACCCGTCTGAACACCATGGGCTAATGTTGAGTACAACATAAAGTGGAGTAAAAGTGGGTGGACATTACCTCTGCACGGGTCATTTTTCACCAGGAACTCATCCAGGGCCATCCAACCACCACCCACCCGCACCATCACCGTACTGCGCAGGATCCGCACCAGCCGGAGCTGCTGGGAATCTCCAAACTGGACATGAATAGAGAGCATAGTCATTCCTCCGTGATACAGTCATGTTGTCAGTGACAGGCTCACAGCAGAGCAACATCAGAAACATCTGCCCTGTAACTGTGTTTTCAAAGTAGTAAAAGCTAGCCACCAAATGTGTGGTGGAAGTCAAATCACATTATTATTACAGTCCCAGTTAGACTACTTCTGTTTATTGTCTAGTTTCCTCTTGTTGCCCTGCTGAGCCATTTAATTTAGACAAAACATCTTTTGATTGAGACACAACATTGGTTTCATTCCAGAAGACATGAAATGAATGGTCAATCCAACTGGTTTCATTTGTGGCTTTGTGCTAATTTAAGACTGATCATGAACAGAATATTGAGTGTGGTGGTGCGGTTCACTGTATCTCATTAAAGGTGCACAAAGTTAATTTTAGTTTGTTTTGCTGGCTTATACGACAGTAGATCTAGACCCTAAACTGCCACCTGCAGGCGTGGAGGAAGCATTATGCGAAAGAAAGAGATCTCTGTAATAAACACTATTATAGAAATACTTGATTTGCATTCAAAAGTGTCCTATGTATGTCTTTATCACAGTTCTCTCCTCTCTCTCTCACTTTATATATATATCTCAACAACTAAACACATCCAATTAAACAATTATATATATATATATATATATATATATATATATTTTTTTTTTTTTTACATAATAATAATATATTGTTATTTCAATCTCATGTGAGCAATGTTGGGTAAGTTACTCTAAAAAATTAATTAAGCACTAGCTACTAATTACATCTTCAACAGTGTAATTAGATTACTGTACTAATTACTCTCTCTAAAACATTTTGCATTACTAATTACCTTCTATATCCCATATCAACCTTGACCAGTTGAATTATACAAGGATTAGACATGAAACTGCTCTTTTAATTCTTTTAAATAAATAATATAAAATTGCATAAATTATTCTTGAACTGACAAAAGTATTTAAAAGGAGGTCACATTAAAAACATACATTTTAACATTAGACATTAAATTTTGATGTTAAATCCATTATTGTTTTATAATCTATAAAGTATTTAATTCAATTACATCACAAGTAACTTTAATTAAATTACAGAAAAATTAAGAGTGATCCCTTACTTTACTTTTTCAAGAGAAAAGTAATTAAATTACAGTAATTAATTACTTAGTCGCACCCAACACTGCATGTTGTCAATTTCTTTCTGTCTGAAACTTTACTATGATCCTAAAAAGGGCACATTTAAGACAAGGTGGACAGTATTGTGATCAGTGTGTCCACTAGGGTGCGCTACAAGTGCACTCTACACCCTCTGGCCGAGGATCTGTTTTCATACAAATAAGGGCACTGAAGCGTAGGGGAACACTAGGGTATAAATCTACTGCATCCTACATGCCAAAGATAGGAGCTAAAGAAAACATCAAGCCAAATCATTTGCGTCCAAATGATTGTTGCCAGTTGGATTTGGCCAAGGCATACAGATTTCACAGCACAGAAAATTATGGCCTCATGCTTTCTGTTCAAAAAAAGAAATCATACCATATGAGAACTTTTTCCACAAACCAACAATACATACAGAAGTTGCACCGTCTAGAACTACAAACTACCATTCTCATAGAGGATGCGTGTGTTGACACTGATGCTCGACTCCAACGACACACAATATGGAAGAATGGCTGAAATCGACTCTCTGAGACTCGACATGACCAACACACTGATGGCGACCTGCTGAGCATCTCTCTGGCCTTTATTCTTTAAGTGATACCCAGAATGAATCGATACCACTGGTGAATTTGGTGATTGGGGGAGGAGAAGATGAATTTTGAAGCATGATCAAGAGAAATAATCAAGAGAATCACAACAAACGGCTTTAAGAATGACCATTTACCAGGATACAGCTTTCCAAAACGGCAACGTGTAGATGGGGGGTTAGATTTTGATTGTCCCTGTTTGTTAAAGTCTCATCGGCGATTAAGGGATCATGTAAGCAGTGAACGAGACCAAACTGTCAAAAGAATGGTTTCAGTTGATGTGATATAAAGTTCTCAATACAAAGGAAGAAAAAACATGAGGTTTGCATGGCCTGCCCGATAAAAGCCCTTCACCAGCTAAGAGTCACGTATCTTCCCAAACCACGACCCTGAGAAAGCATGTAGCTCATGATTTTATGTGATTTATGTAGGTAAAACCATGCATCTTTCACTGCAACATTTTTCCTGAAGCTTTGGCTTGCTTGAACATCAGCCACGAAATGTGGTTAAAAGCAAAAGAGTAATTGCACTGACGCTGAGTGAGGCTCCTGTAAAGCAGAACTAAAATAAGGAAATTAGGCAGGTAGCAGAAGGCAAGCACACTGTGTTGTGTTGCAAAGCTCTTGCAAATAATAATAAAAAGCGGAATGCAGCGCTGCGGGGAGAAATGCATTTGAACTCAAAAGCAGATAGGTGATAGTTGACTAGAAACTATCTTGGGTGTTTGTAGAACAGGTCAACATGAAACAACATTAGCAGCCATTACATTACTGGCAAGATTTTAGAATGACTGCATTACAAACAATAAGGCCTGAATATGCTAATAAACACACCTGTGACCACATGTTCTGTTTCAATGTGCCAAGTTTCTACAGTATGTTGACTGTAAACTGCTGCAAGCTGAAGAACTGTTAATTATTAATAAATGTAATTATCAATGTAATTTATCATTGTTATTGGTCTTACCCATGCAAGGCAAAAATCACTGTTATCGCAGGACCTCTCATGGCTTATCGCTTTATTTGCTTTGAAAAAAGTTTGGTTACACTTTATTTTAAAGGGATAGTTCACCCAAAAATAAAATTCTGTCATCATTTACTCACCCTCATGTTGTTCCAAAGACTTTCGTTCATCATCGGAACACAAATGAAGATATTTTTAATGAAATCCGAGAGATTTCTGTCCCTCCATTGACAGCTAGGCAACTACCACTTTGAAGTGTCAAAAAGTTCATAAAACTAATCCATATGAATCAAGTGGTTTAGTCCAAATTTTCTGAAGAGACTCGATCGCTTTATATGATGAACAAACTTAATTTAGGCTTTTATTCACATGTAAACATTGATCAACGCACACATCAGCATGCTTGATTGACGTGCTAGAACTAATGAGATTCATTCGGGTTCATTCTCGTGTGTTACGCAGCACGTTTGAGCTTCAGCAAGAACCAATGAGGTTCATTCTCGTGTTTCACATCATGTTTGAGCTTCAGCAAGAACCAATGAGGTTCATTCTTGTGTTATGCAGCACATTTGAGCTTCAGCAAGAGGTTTGTTCTCACGTGTCAAGCAAGTTCGGATGAGCTTCTGTTTATGTGAGCTGATTAATGTTTATATGTGAATAAAAATTCAGTCTGTTCATCATAAAAAAGCGATCGAGTCTCTTCAGAAAACTAAACTGCTCGATTCAAATGGATTCGTTTTACGTTCTCTTTATGAACTTTTTGAAGCATCAATGTTCTAGTTGTGTGGACTGTCAATGGAGGGACAGAAATCTCTCAGATTTCATTAAAATATCATTTGTGTTTCAAAGATGACTAAAAGGCTTACGGGTTTGATGAATACTTAATTACAATTTTTTCCTTTTTGGGTGAACAAACACTTTAAGATTTTAAAATCCTTGTTACAGTGTAATTATACATTTTATAATTTGTAATATTATTTAACTACATGTACTTACTACATGGTTAGGGGGTATGTTTAGGGTTAGTTGCTTGTAATTATGCAAAATTTACAGTTATTACTATAGTAATTAGATGTAAGATGTGTAATGGACACTGTGTTTTATGAATAACACTCAAAGTTGATTTCATGTTGACTTGAAACTATTCCCAAACATTTCTGCTTGCTTAACTTGCTTTTCTGCTTGCTTGCTTAAATTAATCAATATTATAATTGCACTATTTCACAACACAAAGAACATTGAGGACATATCCACACTAGACACCATTTTTGGTGTCATTTAGTATCAGGGAAGTAGATGTTTTCACTCTTTATTCATAGTTTCACCTGCACTAGTTACTTTCCCACTCCACTGTGCTTGAATGCCAGTGGAGATTTGTACACAGCCACGCCACTAACTACATGGCTGGCTATGGGAAGAGGTTTAAAAACTAATTTAATATGCTTATCCGCTTGTGAGTTTAAGACAGCCTTAAATATTGGGAATTCAAAGACACACTGACAGTGAATCAGATAAAACAAAAAGGGCAGCACAGCAAATCTTTAAAAAGCACTATGCATGTATACCTGGTTTCCAAGGTAGAACTGATGTGGGGGAAAAGACAATGAAAAGACAAACATTAGTAAATATCAGCAGACTCTTTCTCATCGTACAATGAATTATTTTGAAATCAAAAGGGGAAAAAAAAAAAAAACTACAAAAAAAGTTCTATCCAACTTGTCTCCAGAGTGGCACAGTTACAGGCCTCCAGCCAGTCAGAAGAACTATGTTTTTATGGACACATTTATTATTCCCTCAGATACGGGCAGTAATAGAACGGCTGACCGTGACTAAACGGCATGGGACCTGTTTATTAGGAGTGTTGAAGAGAAGTGGACCGGGGGAAAACCCTCACACTTGAGAGACTGAAAAATGCAATGCCACATAAAAATGTAATGAAGTCATTCTCTTTGGCATCAACAGCGTCGGGGGCACAGAGGCTTGTCTAGGGGAGCAGTTAAACAGGGGCCTGAGGAACACTGCCAACTTTCCAGACTTCATGTTTCCATCTTGTCCTCAAAACATTCCTTATTTTGGCTTTGATACAAGGAAAAGGCATTTTCATTTGGATACAACGCCTGAGCTTTACTATATTGTTGTCATACAATTATGTTGTTACTACCAGATAAACAACATATCTTCTAATAAAAGAAGGGTTTTTTCTAGCATTGAGGTAACTGCTGTTTTGACATCTAGTTTTTCTGAGAAAACTAGATCATTTTGTTGTAAAATTACAGTTAGTTAACAATTTATATATCGTTCATCAACTTATTTTCACAACCTTAGAACTGTGATTGTCTTGGCAGGGCTCCAGACTGCGCCTAAAATGGTCGCATTTGCAACTAAAAATATTAATTTGCGAGTGATATTTTTGCTGAGGTCGCCATTGGCGACCATACAGATTCACACGTTATGACTGTAAAATTTGCATGTTATTTGCATGTTCTGTGACAAGTAGGCTATCACATCATTTGCTGTGTTGACGTAATTAAATGAGATGCTGCGTGTGAATGTTTCACTGAGTTAGAGCGCCGGAATATGAACAGGTAGGGAAAAATTTCACACACCAAACAGATGCCAAAGAACTAGAGCTGATGAAAGCCGACTGTGTTGTTGCCTCGCGTCACCTGCGTTGGTGCAAAACAGCTGCATTTGAACAAACCGTTCCACTCTTCTGCTCCTGCGTTAAGGAGACAACTGCCTATTTCTTCATATAAATTCGTCTATATTCGTCATTCAAAAAGGGAAACCAGCTCTACAGACTGCAGATACACACGCAATGCATCGCGTGTTTACCGTTTTAAATATCAATCATGCTGATCACTTTCATTATTCCACTCCGCTCATGCTCATCAGATAAATGTAAGGTTATTAAACAGTATAGCAAGAGTATAAATGATCATTTTAAGGCATCTTATATTTTGTGGATAGAAAAACAAATCGCGATGCTCCCTAATGTGATTATTATTAATTTCATTAAATAAATGTGAGTGCTGCATGTTTTAAAGTCAAAAGATGGCGCTGTTGCACATTCTTCAGAGCAGCTCGCATTCAATGATTAGCACACATTTGTCAACCGATTGCTTATGAACTAATGCTGATCAATTATCACAAAGTTTACTTTATATTATTTATATTATATTGTGTTGTAAATGGTTGTAGCAATGTAACTTTTTAATCCTCATCTGAACTTGAATGAGCAGCAAAAGTAAAGCACAGACATTTCAAAATAAGTGTCCTGCTGTATTTCAAAGTAATCAAAGTCAAGCAGTATGTATATCAATTGCCCCTGTTTGTTATTTGGTTACACAAACCAAATTTAATATATTTATATATTTATTTCCATATATTTATATTTATTTTCATTTGATTTAAAGTAAACTGTTGTAGCCTCAGGAAGGAAGGACTAAGAACATTATTTGACACATTATTTAATATAAAGATTTTACTAGCATCGGGGTTATTATAGTTAACTAAAACCATTAAAAATATTTTTTTATTGCTTGAAATAAATGTTAATACTAAAATAAAAATCTATACAAAAACTAAACAGACATGTTTAAAAACATCAAAAACTAAAATAAATAAATAAATAAAACGTAAAAACAAAAAATGTTTATATATATATATATATATATATATAATATTTTATATCACGGGGAGATATAAAAATCTAATCGGATTCAAAATATTAACAAAAACTATAATAGTATTAAGTGAAAATAGTGACATTCATTTCCTAGAAAAGTCACAAGATGAAAAAGCTGAAACTGTAAAGGGGACATAAATACAACAGGATGACTAAAAGTAAGTGATTTAACATTTTAAGTTCATTTTTGTGTAGCTCTTAAAAAAATTATTTGGTGCCTGTTTTTTCCCCCTATAGGAGCCAATGGCTCCTTAATGAATTTTTTTGTCTGGAGCCCTGCTTGGGGGTCTTGTGAATTTTTTTTTTCTCTTTATTTTGAAAATCTAAGTTGACTGACACTATGATCAGTTTCTACATTTGTATTGGCCTAGGGTTCCATACTGAATCAAGTTTTATAAATATAAAGCTTTTTCTTGACTCATCATCAAAGCATGAAAAATCGGTCACTTACCCGATATTTGTTGGCGCCAATCTGCTCTACTTGGAACCGTTTTGGACACTTGCACTTTGCAACTTGGCGAGTCACCTAAACACATGAAGTCATAAATCAGACCGAAAACGACTACATGAAAGGCTATCTGTAATACTTCCAGTTACTAGGTGGACTTTCCAGAAAGTAAGCTGGTAATGTTTACCTCATCTTCAATTTTGTCAGCATCAGTTAAAGGTTTGTAAGCATCTTTGTTGGGATGTAAAGCAGCCACAAACTCATAGTAGTCGATGTAACCATCACCGTCCCGATCAAAGATATCTGCCACTGCGCTCATCTCCAGACGACTGGTGGGAAACTCTACAGGACCAGAGAGGTGTTGAGGGTAAAGCCTCAAAGACTTAAAGAAGACACTGTTTGAAATCTTTCCTTACTTGAGGACAGAATGCCATCAATGAATTCCTGTCTTGTGACTTTGCCATCCTGGTCTTTATCAATACGACGGAAGAAGTCCATGACACGTGATTTCTTGTGGTTCATCCAGCGCATGTAGCGTTTCCTCCATACGTCAAAGTCAAAGTTGGCAAACTCTTTCAGCTTAGAGAAGAAGATTAAGAAAAAACATTAGTTTGACACATAACTGTTACTCGGGGTATCTGCAAGGGTTTTTAAATTCAACATATAAATGTTTAGATTTTTACAATTGCACATTAGTGTCTTTTTAATCCACCTGCTGAATGAAAATGCAATTTCACTCTCTGACAGTAAGTGGCACTTATGGAACAGCAGAAATATAGCGGTTACCCTGGTAAACCCTGCATACAACGCAGCTGTGCTGAAATGTGATGAGTTTGCAGGCATGATATATATCCTGAAATGGTAATTAAGACTTTTTTTTATACCATTTAAGATATTTAAGACATTTTAGGGCCTTAAATTTTATATAACTGAACTTTAAGACTTTTTAAGGACCAGCAGTGACCCTGATGACTACATTATGCCACAGATCTGAGGTCAGGTGTGCATGTACGACTGACCTCCTCCAGTCTGTCCAGAGCATCATTGAGCTTCCTCCTCCTGTCCAGAGCCAGCAGCCACACCTGCTGCCACTTACTAACCAGCAGGTTCACTCTGGGGTTCTTAGTCTCGATTTGTGTCTGTGATGCTGCGGCGTACATGGTTTGTGTAGGGGATCTCTTTCCTGATGACCAAAAACAAATGGCTTATATTTGGTGGACTATATTACAAAAGCAGATGCTGTTTTTGACTAGCATTAATTAGTCATTTAGTCAAGGGCACACATTTACATTTACTGTGAAAGCATGCGATTTTGGACACAGCCTAGGTCTTTGTATTACCAAACCCTTTTCTAAACTCTTAACACAACTCCTAATTTTCATACCTCAATCCTTACCCCAACACTGACCCCTAAACCTAAATATAAACAAACCCTGTTCAGATCATACTAAAACAATAGTATTGTTCAGGAAAGTCCAGCTAAGCTGCATGCACACTCCATACTAATGACTATCGTGAAGACCATGTGATGCCTGTGCCAAATTAAATTGAAACAGACTGGTACTCACTGACTGTTCGTCCTTTGTCTAGAACAGGGATTTGAGACTGAACCGGGGGGTCTGCTGTGGCTTTTCTCTTATGAGTTTTGGTGATTTTGTCCACATCCGGTTGTTTTCTGGTCATCTCCTCCATGAATGTCTTGTACACAGCAAAGACACAAACAGCTTTTTCTACAGTTCACACTAATAAACCTTTGACTATTTCTGTAATGACGTTAAACTGAGCTCTTGAAGGTACCTGGTGCTCAGCGATGAGCGATTTGACTTCCTCTAACTCCTGAGGAAGAGGTTCCTTGTCTTTCTCGCCGAGTGTGGTCTCAGCCCACTGGAGCCAGTTCAGGAGGTTCTCCAGCAGTTCTTGAGTGGCCAGCAGGTCAGCCAGAGCACTGGAGAGTCTCTGCTGGTGCTGACGAGCCCAGGCTGTTACCTGACATGGACATGGAAATCTGATTAGACTGACAGCTAACAGTTACGGATCACCCATTGTGGGATCTGACCTACAACATTTTGGTTGCCAGCAAAGATATTTGAGGTAGCATACAAAACTGGAAAGTAGTTTTATGATCTGGAAAGATCTGATTGGCTGACTTTACACAACTTTGGGAAATAAGAGAACAATATAGTTTTATAAGTCCATCTGGAAGTGTTGTATTTACAAGGTAACAAGTTGATACAGTGAGCACTTTTGAGGAAGAACTAGTCTTTAATTCAGTGATAAAGATAAGTGTGGCAGGCAAGTGGTATCAAATCTCTGAAAAGGGGCTTATGCACTGGAGTAACATTTTCATAGTTTCTTTTTTTCACAGTGTTTGCACTGCAGGAATTAGAAAAGATTTTAGTTATAGGAACGCCTTTTAGGGGGACTAAATCAGCTCCTACTTCAGAGTAGAGTCTAACCCAGCACAATAGGAACTACCAGTGACACACGTGTACGCTGATTGGCCGAACGCACGCCATATAAAATACCAGCACCCGCCATTTTTAAAAAGCCGTGTAAACTCACAGTTTACATATACTTACTCCACGAACTAACATACAGATAACTAATGGTAACGGCATTTACCTGTCACATTCTGTTCTTGCCTCAGCCTCGATGATATATAGCACTGCAAGTTGTTGTAGGAGATTATGTCTGTTAGCCCTCCTTTTTGCTCTTTCAATCACACAACTTGTACATCTACACTCCATCTCCATTATCATGAAACCCACGACACACAACAAACACAGCTCTGATCACGGCGTCCTCCATCCTCCAGTTGGTGAATGCCTGTCAGTCGGCTTACGTCACTTCAGAGTTCCTACTGGTGGTGCGAATTCAAACAGGAAAATGTCCCTAGGGGAAACTGTAGTTCTCGGGGGACCATCCTTGTGGCTAGATCCTATAACTGGGTTCCTATAACTAACCGGTGCGAAAGCTCATAAAAACACTCGAGAGCTTTGTTTGAGGCACTTTGTTGAGGTTGCAAGTAAACAGATAAATTTGTTTGTCTGTTATTTCTGTACAACCAATTTTTTTCTACTATTGTGGTAAAATCTGTCAACAAAATGAATGCGTTTGGTCACTTTACCTGTTAGTCAGATGGTCTCTTTCTGACTTAGGCCAGGTTCACACTGTACGATTTTGGCCACCATTTGGCTGTCTAAGACAAATTCTGCGAATCCTAAAAGATTCCTCTGATCCTAAGCCAATATCTGTAGTCTTTGATCGCTAGTTTGATAGCCGATTAATGTTCGCTGACAGCCGATTAATGACCATTGCGATCAAATTTTACCTCTGATAAAATTCTGCCAGTGTCAGAAGTTTTGAGGCACAGTCCTGCAAGTGTGGCTTCTTCTACGACGACCGTCAAATCAAAAACCAATAGCAGCACAGATCCTGATGACCGATAAGTGAAACAACAACAAACCACCACTTGCTCCTCACACATCATCTTCATTTTTTTCTTTTTTCTATTCAAGACAAGCCATGATCAAAATTAACGCAAGAGATTGTTTTTGTTTGCTAAACACCATTTCAATCCCGCATGTAAATGCAGCTTACAGTCACTGAACGTGTCAGGGACTGATGATGTAAAATCTTCTTGCATGCATCCGTTTTTAACCAGTCTTGCCTGGTTGATCCCACAACTGAGATCCTGCAGTGTGACATGGCTTACAGCGAGGATCATGTTCATACAGTCTGACAAGCAACAATTGTAAAGGACTATTATAAATCGGTTCTTGGCCAGACTCGATACTCTCTATTATCCACTTTTATTTAAATAAAAATGATGCTTCTCATCAAATGTATCGGAATGATTCAGTGAAAACTAGTAGAAAAAGACAAACCTCCTCAAACCGCGCTTTAATGATGGTGTTCCAGTGTTTGATGGTGGTGATGGAGTCGGGGTGGCAGATGGACAGAATGGCCTCTCCCATGCTGGTGGCTTTATTCAGGGCCAGTCTTTTCTCCTCCAGGTTCTTCATAAAGTCCTGCATATATCAAAAGTTCTTCCATTAGTAAGTGGTCATAGTTACACAAAGAGAAACCCATCAACCACCACTATTGCTTCATGATCTAAGCACATGAATAATTCCTCAGGATGTGTGAGATGCATCTGGTTCGCCATGACCGGTTAAAGTTCAGACATTGACCACAATGAAATTGCAAAACTAGATTGCTTCCATTATAATCTAATTACATAATTCAACTAAATTGTCTACGCTGCCAGTGACGCCTACAAGACTACTTATGAGGAAAAAGGGATTTTTAAATTGTATTTGTCAGTAAGCAAAACAAAAAAAGTAAAGGCTAATGTACAGTCAGCTATTATAAACCCCAGTCAAAATAAACTTGGAGGAGGTGATCAGGACCCCGATACAAAGCAGATATACGTTGTACTGACTGTACATTATTCTGCTAATGTCACCATCAAACGCTATTCGTTAGTAATTGGCGTTTTTTACATGAAGAGAAACCCCATCATCGCTCCTCGAACTGTGGACATGAATAATGTCTTGGGGATCAAACTATTTTCGATTGTGAATATGAGATCACACTACAAGGAAATATGGGTTGAACTCTTTCCTGGCAAGCAGTAGTTAATAAAGATTTGAAGCCATGTATGGCTTTTGTTACTCAGTTGGACATGTAGATAGACTGTCAAAATGAGCCGGCTTCACATTATTAGAGCTAATAAAAAAAGAATGTCAAAGTTGTGGAAAACACAGATACACGTTCTGTCTTGGAAAGATTCTGATCCCTCTGGCTCACACTTGCATTTAAACACAATGTTGTAATGTAGAACAGATAAAATTGCATTTTTTTGTGTATACTGTTGCCAGTAAATACTGATACACTAATGTCATTGAGAGGTTTTAGAAGGTAAAATCACACTTAATGTGAATTCTTTGTCCTTGTTGTGGGAAACTTGCCTTGTGCTGTTCAATGAGAGCGCGGAGGGCTTCTTCATCGTCAGGCAGGGCACCGTGAAACCGAAGGCTCTGCTCCGCCTCGGCAAGCCACTCCAGTAAAATATGAACGGTGGAGTGGAACTCCTCAGCCTGAGGAACAGGATTTTTAAATGTTCTTTAAATGGAATAATGTTAGACAATTATAACAGAGATCATTTACATAGAAGCCGCAGTAGCTCGTTTAAATTGAAGGGTCAGAAAGAGTGTGGAAAAATGTCTTTAAAACCACATGATGTTTTCAGGATATGACCCTGTTTCAGTGTCACATTTGGCAGCATGACAGCTGGTCTTACCTGACACAGAGCCTGCTCAAGCCGTGTCTGTTTGGACACAGAAAGGCTACACACCGTCTCCCAGCGAGTACTCAGCTCTTGCATCTGAACTTTGACCCAGGACGAGTCATCATGGCTGTTCTCAATAAGCTCACGGGCCGAACGCTTCAAAGCCTGCACGCTGCCAGTCCTCTTGCCCAACTCTTTCTGGAACACCTGTAGTGCACATGGACACATGTTTGATAAAAACATTCAACCAATCCAATTTTAAGCTGCCTACACATGAGCCCACAACCTCGTAAATGAGCGGTTTGGAATGGTTTACATTAGTGATCCTCTGAAATTTTGGCAACCGAAAATAATCGGCCAAGAATTTTCAGTTTCAGATGGAACCGAAATCGTTGAAATTTCAGTTTTGGAGGTTCAAAGTCATTGACAAAATTCATATTTTAAAATGAAATTCAATCAATAAATGTCATTTTGACTCTCTTTAATGTGTGGTGACAGACTGCTATAGCATCTCAGTTCAAGCAGCATGTGAACCGATCATCTCTTCCTCTTTACTACTAGTTATAGCACAAAATAAACATGAATGAACATCAGAAAGAATGTTGAAAGATACAGTATATGTCTCACGTAATCAATCAATCAGTGTTTCAACCACGGATCTAAGTAACTGCGGCTGTCAATCCCAAAAACTGACAGTGTGAACGTAGCCAAATATTATTAAAACGTTTATATAAAAACTGCCTTGTGCAATTTAAATGTTTCTGTACACCTCTGCGATTATTTCAGAGTTGATTATTAAATAAATTTGATTAATTAACTAATTATTAAACATCTTTTTTAGTTTTGGTGTTCGGCTAAATAACTTTAATTTCTGTTTTGGTAAAAAATAATAATTTTGGTGCTTCACTAGTTTACACAGGCAGCAACTTCATATTCAACATATTCATCAAACAAATAGCACTCCTCATGCAAATGTGATACTCTATTAAGAATAAAACGTAATTAGATTTAAATAAAACTGCTTATTTAAGAAATATATTAATACTTGTCAGTACTTAATGAATCAAATTTAAAATCAACCTTCTGTCCACATGTTGTGGGGATTGTTTTACAGAGCTGGTCACACTGCATTATGGGATTACAATCACAGTACATGAGATGCTGTACTAGAATTTGGCGAAACTGATTTTGTAGCAGCCTTTGCACTGAGAGCATGTCTCTGATGTCTATGCCATGCCAGGGCCCATGTCCACCTCTGATGTCATCACAGTAGGGACATATTAAGAGCTTCTCATCCTCGGATATCAAACACACTCCTAACTTTATTAACAGTCAGGCTTTTATGACATTTGCACATAACAGCAGTCACGTCAGCACCAGGTTTTAATTATGCAAGCCATGACTTCCCATTAGCATTGATCATTACAAATACATCACAGTATGTTGGCTCTGTGACTTTGATGATGTGGTGTATGAAATATGGATCACTTTAGGTGATCCTTCCTTGTCTCAAGGCTACAAAAATGTTGCGATATTTATAGAATGTTGTCAAAAAAGCTGGATTTTTTTCAGCTCTAGATTGCATCAACAGAAATCAGGCGTAAACAGCACCAAACATAGTCAGAAAATTGCTGGTGACCATTTTCTCAGGCTAAGGCCTTAATTATGATCATGAATGAGGTCATCAGCTCAAGTGTGCTCTGATAACTGTTCTGAAGATGTGATTGAGTTTGGGCTTGCCAAGACTCCTGTCACCTCTAATTGAAACCAGTGGGTTCTGTCATATTACACTCCCTCTGATGATAATACAGCATAATTATATTTTATTCTTGCCATAAACTCCAAATACAGAACTAAGAGGCTGAAAACAGGGATGGATATTTTAAGAAAGTTGCTCAATGCTTGAAAAAAGCACACACAAACACCCGAACCCGAACCCTTACCCTAAACCTATCCTTGACCTAATTATAACCTTATCCCAAAAACCAAGTCTTGACCCTCAAATAGGCGTTTAAAGGGGTTTAAGAAAGTTGAGACTGGCCAAAATGTCCTTACTTTACTCTCTTTGTCCTCATTATGATGGTCTAAAACTCAAACCGCTCGTCACAAAGATAGATGTACGAGTACAAACACACACACACACACACACACACAGAGAGAGAGAGAGAGAGAGAGAGAGAGAGGGAACATTGCATGGGTCAGATTGGATGTCATACTGCCCTCTTTTGTGTCATAATCATGTGCTGTACCCACCAAGGTACAGTATATCCTAGGGTATGCCTTATTCATTTTTGTCTTTACTGTATTATAATATTATTATTTTTATCTAGATTTGCACTGTATTTTAGGTGAGGTTTGTTCAGCAGTGTCACGTTACAGTGTATTTGATGAGCTCTATGTATGTGTATTGATCAATATGCATATGTAAATAAAAGCCTAAATTAAATCTGTTCATCACATAACATTGAATATTTAATATTGTTTTAACAAACCCTTTAACGCTTCCTTGCAAGATAAGGAAGAATTATAAAACTAATCTAATGACATGCTATTTAGTAAAGCCAAAACAATCAAATAATAATATATTGTGTAATAATATATATCATTACTTTAGATTTTTGTATCAATTTACTTAATTATTAATTAATTAATTTCTTTAATATCATGTCCTTCAGTTCAGTAATGAAGAAGCAGGTTGTGTAAACTACCTTATGGCTGTCGATGAGGTTCAAGACGAGGTCTATGTCCCCGTGAACGGGCTGATCTTCTGCTAGCTGTGGTTCCACTTTATACAGCCAGTCGATGAGAGCCTGCAGTGCGTCTGTGAACTGACCTGAGAACAGCAGAGCCTCCTCCAACTTGTTCTGCCTGTAGAAAACATAGCCCATACAGTGTCAAATACACAGTTGTGAACACATATCCTTCAGTCTGATCACCAATGATGCACAGGTAGTTGACATTAACTACTGTTTACTCAACATTAAGATTTTAGGTTTCAATTGATATAAATGCATAAAGGAAAATATGTATTTTACTGTAGGTGTTCTGATGTCACCTTTAATGTGAAAAATTATTTTATGGATGTATGGTAGGGTTGGATGGTATGGATGTATAAGGATTTAAATTTCATTTTAAATTTTAAATTATTATTATTATTTTTTAAATGCATAACAATAAAGAGAATCACTATTAAGAATAATGGAATTACAAAAAATACATAAAATGTCAAATTTCTGGACATTATAGTTTGGGTGCAAATGTGCAATATTGCCATAAAATACCCCAAATTATCCCAAAACAGGCTTAATTTTGATAATGCAAAATATATGCTTTTTTTTTTTTTTTTGGACCTATTATGCTTTTTCACATGTTCATCTTTCTTTAGTGTGTAATGTTGCTGTTTGAGCATGAGTCCTTAAAGTTCTTCTCTATATCAGTGTCAGTGTTTCTGAACTCCCTGAAATGCCTCCATTGTAGTCTTGAGTTTTCTTCACAATATTCCTCATTTAAATAATTCATACGCAGAATAAAGGGGCGGGGCCTGGTTGAGTTAGTTAGTAGTGTATTGAAACTGGTGGCTATGGTAAGGGGCGGGACATTTCCCAAACACACTCGAAGCACTTGGCCAATCACAACACACTGCTCCAGCCGACCAATCAGAGCACATTGTGCTTTTTAGAAGGAGGGGCTTCATAAAGACAGGAACTAAACAGAGCGTTACTGACAGACTGGGAAGAGAGGAGCTGCAACAATGGAGAATATGAACATTCAAGCATGAAAACCTGTTCAAGTAGAGCCCAAAAACAAAATCAAGACTTTGTAAAAGTGCATAATATGGATTCTTTAATAGCGGAGGGGCGATAAATGTAACCAGAACATGTTTGCCTGAAATCCATGTACCTCTCGACAGATTTCCCGCAGACTGTGTCCCATTTGTCCCTGAGCTCACTGAGCATGTCGTCCAGTTTCTGGTTGTCATCTTGCAAGGAGGTCTTGTCCTTCAAAGCTCGTCCTGTGCGACTGGTGGTGTCATACACTGAATGTTTGCTGCCCAGTGCTTTCTGGAACTCCTACACAAGACAAACAGAGGCGTGAGGTCATTCAACTGTAGCTCAAGGGCACACGTCATCCTGTGAGGCCTTATGGGAAGCCTGATGTCATCAGATCCTGCCATTTGTATTTGTGACTGACTCATCAGAACTTCTGAGGTACTGCTGAGCTGTTAATTACAGCACTACGGTCACACAATCCTCCACCCACTCTTATCCTGCTTTAAAATCACTAATGGTGGAGACTGACTTCAGTTTTAAAGCAATTTGAGAAACATCAAACATGCTCAGTGTATTTACTTCCATTATTTGGCATTGTGTGTCATGAAAAGGTGGACCTCTTTAAACCACTAAAATATCATGTAAACCTCTTCGAAATATCATGGATATTTACAAAATGTGGGGGATTGAATTATACAGGAGTATAACAGGATGACACTTCTTATGACCCTCATTCAGTGAGTGAAGAAACACCTGGTACTGTGATTCACACTCTCCATTAACCAGCGCGTCAGATGCTCCACATACACAGATGGGGGATAAAAATATAGTAGCTAATGGTGTGAACAGGAAGTCTGTATGACCCCCTTTACACCTGGCAAAAATATCTTTTTTTTCCCTTTTTTTTTTTTTTGTGACTGAATCACAAGTGGTCCGTGATAAATACCAGTGTAAATACAGGGGGTTTTATTTGATGAATTTTCTCATAAAATGAGAAAATTCAATGAGCTGCATAAAATGGGTTTGTTCATTTAATGTTTGCTCCCGTGAAAGTGATGTAGAGTGTGACAAGATAAGAGGGCAGTGTCTTGAAGAAATCAGAACACAAGCTTTCACAGGAGACGCATTTGGATTGCATGTTGAAAAACAATGAAAATTCTGTCATTTACTCTAATGTCGTTCCAAACTAGTGCTGTCTATCGATAATTTTTTTTATTTTTTTTTAAATCGCACATTTTTCTGTATTTAATTGTGATTAATCACACCTAACATTAAAGTTTTTAAATTTTTTTCATATTGTAATAATTTCACATTTAATCTCCAAATTAATGTAGAAAAAACATAACAACAGTATATTTTAAACATTCGATCTTACATGTAGGAAATATCCAGAAATTGAATCAAGTTATTTATTATAATTTAAATATAGATTCATTTTTATTAAAGCTACAAAAGTTATTCAGTTAAGAGCACTTTAAGAGCTGACACATATGACGCAGATCTTATACATCCTATTTTCTCACAACTCTTGACTTTTTAAAACTTTATTTAACTGATTTAAGTTTGTGCTTACTAGGATACTTGACAAATGGGCATTTTGGCATAATTTTGTGTGCTTTTGTCCGTTCAAGTGCGAAAGAGAACTTAATGTGGCTCATTGCGCACTGTCTGAAGCGGCTTTCTGTGCGCATGAGTTGTGTTTCTGTCACACAGACAGGGGATTCACAGACAGTGTGCCAGTACCGCACTGCGTTCTCTACTGTGTCTTGTCGCGCTTGAATGGTTTAAAAGCATTTGCATGAACAAGAGCGTAATACAATGAAACGCTAAAGAATGACAGAAAAAAAACAGATGCTGCGTTAACTGTGTAAAATATTTTAACGTGTTAAACTGAGAAAATAATGAATCACATGTGTTAATGTGTTAATTTTGACAGCCCTATTCCAAACCCATTAGACTTTCGAAACACAAGTGAAGATATTTTTTATGAAATCTGAGAGATTTCTGTCCCTCCAGTAAATGATGACAGAATTTCATTTTTGGATGAACTAACCCTGTACTACCAGAGGCCGCCTGCATAAACTGCTTAGTACAGTCGTACAAGTTTACAAGTAAAGTTTTTTTAAGACTGGTCATAACTTTTTAAGTCAGTTACATAAAAACATAGATTGTTCTATGGCACGGTTCTGCTAGTTGGCCAGACTCGTTCTTAACTAGTTTTAACAGTGGCTGTGTTTATCTAACTGGGCCCAGGTGGAAATGCATCTAGACTGACCACTAGTGATCGGATCATTGAAAACGCAAGAAGTAAACACTGGGTTATGGACTGGTGTCAGTCACCTTGTGCTGGGTTAACTGTGTCTTGATCTTGTCTGGATCATTAGCGATCTCCAACTCAGAGTCCAGCGCTCTCTCTGACTCTTCCAGCCACTCCATCAGTTTGTTCCAGGTCTCATGGAACTGCAAAAGACAAGAGCACGAGAATCCATTTGTGTAGTAAGCAGTATATTACAGTGTTTTCTTTTCCCAGCTTACTGTAGATCAGATCCAAATGACATACAGTTGCTTCATTGAACCACAGAGGATTTCATTTAGCTTTTTTCATGCTGAACAACAAAATATTCTTTCATGCCCAACAAGTTTGCTCAGAATCAATTACAGTTGATTGCATATATATTCACCCCCTTCCGCTCAGTTTTTATTAGATGCACATTTGGCAGCAATTCCAAAAGTGTCTGTGTTGATACTGTAGGACTTTATCAGCTCTGCACATCTGGCCACTGCAATGTTCCTCATTCTTCTGTGCAAAAGTGCTCCAGCTCAGTCAGGCTGCATGAGCTTGTGAGTGAACAGACTTTTTAAGTCCCCTCATAAATTCTCAACTGGACTGAGATCTGGACTTTGACTTGGCTACTCCAGGACATCAACATTGTTGTTTTAAGACATTCCTGTGAAGCTCTGGCTTTATGCTTGGGGAAAAACAAATCATTGCATATGTCCTGCATAGACAATACAGGGATTTCCCTGTGTTTTCCCACATTTATTTTATCCTGTACCATCACAAGCCTTTCACAGTCTGCTGCGGAGAAGAATCCCCACAGTATGGAGGGATTACTGCAATTTTCTGCACCAGTGACAATTTGGGTGTGTTGTAAATAATAAAAAAAAAATGTAATTTTACATTTAAAATTATTAAATGTATATAATATGTGTAATATAATAAAATAGTATAAAAACGATACAAAAATGTAAAAATCACTTTGTAGAGATCTGTTTTCACTTTGACATTAACGAGTCTCGTTCTGTTGATCAGTGGAAAAAAAGTCCAATTAAGTCCACTGTGATTCAATCTTTACTATAGTGACTGCAAGCTTTTTAAATTAGTTCTAGCACACGGGACCACTTTTTCCCACCTGTTTGGCACGTTTTCTGGCATCGTCCAGCTGGCGTCCTCTCTCCACTGACCGCTGCACGACCTTCTCCCAGCGGCCTTGAACGCTCAGCAGGAGGTTCTTGATCAACACCACATCCTGTTTTTGACTGAAGTACTTGAGGTGTGTTCCTGTCTTATCCAGCTCGATAATTTGATCCCGATGAGAGTTCACCTCAGTCACAAACACCTGCAGAAATCCAGCAGATCCATTTTAGGAAAAGACATGGCTCATAAGTCATGATGAAATAGAAGCGAAATCTTTTCGTCCATATTATGACGTACATCTGTGATAAATTACGGATAACGAATTACCCAAAAAGGAGACTTGGTTCTATGCATCGGTTGCTGATTGGATGTTGAGATATGGGTGTGGCACTCAACAGTGTATGCAGATGAGCATGAGCTTGCATGGGCGGAGTTTATGCACACTTAGGGTATGTTTACGCGATAACAATGTACTAAATAAAGAAAGGTTTTTTTCTTCAATTTTTTTTTTTTTTTTGCCTACAGAAGACAACATTTGTCAAATCGATCCTCGTTCACACAGATCCGTGGAAATGACTAAAAATGCTGTATTCTGCTGCCAGGCCAGTAGTTGGCGATGTCACTTTGTAAAGAAACACTACGCACAAAACACTATAGACTGAACATGTAATACGCATGTGCATGACGTCACCGTTTTCACAAATTCCCGTTTTTGTAGTTTACAAGGAGACGATAACAGTATTGTTTGCAAAAAACGTTCAGTTTGAAACCCGATTTCAAAAGTTTTCAGTTTTCAGGCCCCCAAAACACCCCCAAAATGCATAAAAAGTTTTCCACTTTTAGTTGGTGTCATGTAAATGGCCCCTAAATCATTGGAGAGTCCTGCATACGTCACCAGAGAGAAGTCTGCCATTTCTCTGGAAGATCTAGTTATAAAATTTTGATTTAAAACCACAAGGTCAAAAAATAATTAATAAGAAACTTATGCACGGATGAATTGTTCACAATAAGATCTATAACATGCATTTAGAAAATAGATAAGGTGCATTGACATCAAGTGTTATATCATGGTGTATATCATGTCGAAGAGTACTGACCTTATGCTCATCTATCTGGAACATGATGGTCTCGAGGATGAGAGAGGCAGGAGATATCATAGTGAGGGTCTGCTCGGCCTGGGTCAGCCAGTTAATGAAATCCTGCAATGAGTTATGGAAGTCTGTGGCCAGCGCCAGAGCTTCCTCAAGTTTCACCTATGAGCAATCAAACACACACAGATTAAAGAGGACCTATTAAGCTTTTTTCCATGTTCATCTTTCTTCAGTGTGTAATGTTGCTGTTTGAGTATGAAAAAGCTCTGCAAAGTCCCTCCAGCAGGAGTTCTTCTCTATATCAGTGTCAGTGTTTCTGAACACCCTGAAACGCCTCCATTGTAGTCTTGAGTTTTCTTCACAATATTCCTCATTTAAATAATTCATACGCAGAATAAAGGGGCGGGGCCTGGTTGAGTTAGTTAGTTAGTAGTGTGTTGAAACTGCCGGCTATGGTAAGGGGCGGGACATTTCCCAAACATGCTTGAAGCGCTTGACCAATCACAACACACGGCTCCAGCCGACCAATCAGAGCACATTGTGCTTTTCAGAAGGAGAGGCTTCATAGAGACAGGAACTAAACAGAGCGTTACTGAAAGACTGGGAAGAGAGGAGCTGCAACAATGAAGAATATGAGGATCATATTAATAATCAACATTCAAATAATCAACATTCAAACATGAAAACCTGTTCTAGTAGAGCCCAAAAACACAATCAAGTCTTTGAAAAAAAGGGTGTAACATGTCCTCTTTAAAACAAATCCTTCTACCTCAGTTTAATGTACAGGGACAACTATAAGTCATTCGTAGGTTGACCTCCTGATCAGTGTAAACAGCATTTTCAAAGCATTAATGTTTGGCTCAACCAGTGGGGTTTGAGATGGGACTTGCTGTAATAAGCTGTTTGGCTTATTGTGGAGAATAGACTGGTTTGACGATAGAAGATGAGGATGGAGGACTGTTTGGGAAACGTGTTAGAAAACAGCCCTTGGCACTTACTAAGGCAAGTTAGTAACAAGATATGGCAAGACACCTCTTGAAAGTTGAAATATGATGTTAACTTTTGGAGCATTTTCCTCGTGTCACTGATAGGCAGAGGAGGATATGAGACAAGAACTTCAATGATCTCATCAACATCAACAGCATGTGACTCACCACATGTAATGTGATGTCTGGTTAGCATCACGTCAGGAGGTATTTTTGTGAAAGCTGCAAACTTTAAAGGAGGACTTCACAAATGTTACAGATGAGGATCTGACAAGAGCTTGTGTGGTCAAATTCCTGCTGTAAACAGACGTCTTTGCCAAGCCTTAGATTCAACACAGCAAAATGACCTAAATCAAATTTACATTAATCTGACGTCAGTCGATGAACAGCCAGATCTGATTTGGACATTTTAGAAGCCTTTTGTTTTCCATTGAATATATGCCAATTTTGAACTTTGAGAAACTGAATATGCGCTCATCATTTACTCACCCTTATGTTATAATATAACACAAGTCTTATTTTTACTGTACCTTACTTTTTTAAAGCTGCTTTTATGGCGTTTTTGGTCTGTTTTATATTATATGCGTTCATTGTATGGAAAAGAGCAGCGTGAATATTCTTTAAATGTTCTCTTTTTGTGTGGAAAAAACAAATCATACAGGTTTGGAATGACGACAAAGGTGAGCAAATGATGACAGAATTTTTGTTTTTGTCTAAACTGTTCACTTGTTCCGCTTCAGCAACTTTTGTTTTGAGACCGCAAACAACCCTACTTTGTTCTGTACTGATTTATTACTCACTTTGGGCATGTGCTCAAGTGAAAAAGAATCATTCAACTGACCACATCAAAGCACAACAGCTCACAGATCTGATATCACAGCTACAATTCAGCTCTGGGATCCAAACCATCGGCTCAGTGATGATGATGATGAGTCAAACTGACAGGAAGAACACAGAGAATGCTAACAGAGTAGAGTGAGTAAATTCTCACCTTCCTCTCCATCGCTTTTGCCTGAACACATTCCCATTTGTCCTGCAGGTTGCGTAGGTCCAGTTCAGTGGTGCTGTCTTGACCCTCAGGGGTCATGGCCAAAATCTGCTGCCCTCGTTGAAGAAGTTGCTTGTATATTTCCTCCTTCACTTCCAATGTACTGCAGAGCTCCTACAAACACACAGACACATCGTGTTAACTCGACATATGTTTACTATTCAAAGAGTTATTTCTGATATTTGAGTGTACCCGAAATATTTTCTTTATAGATCAGCAGAAATTAGAGAGTGAAAAGTCTATAAATCCCCTTAAAATGTGTTTTTTTTTATTGAAAGTGTTTTTATTGCACTTTAATACAATGAAATAAAGCCAAAGAAAATGTGAACGTTGTGTTTTTTATCCCATGTTAGATTTAAAGACAAAAATTCTGTCACCACTTAGTCATTCTAAACCTGTAAGACTTTTTTTCTTCTATGCAACACAAGATGAGATAAAATGATGAATGTATTTCATAAAACTATGAATGAGTCTATATTTCAATATTTATATATTGCTTTTGTTATTGTTAGAGCTCGATTCTGATCACTGTATGCTTCTATTTTGTATGGAAAATAGAGATCAGCTTGGAGATTTTTCATGCTGTATTAAGAAAAGAATAAAGTCATGTGGGTTTGGATTGGGATTGTCATGATGATGAGTAAATGATGACAAGATGCTCAGTTTGGGGAGAATTATTTCTCTAAACAAGACTTTTATAATAAACATTCTCTAACAGAAAGCTTTGATAAACCAAACTCAGCAAAACTGTTTTCAACAACAAATGCATAAATCTATTATTACAATTGTTGATATGCAAAACAAATATTGTGTCCGTTAGCTGTTATAAGCTTGCCATAAGTGTGCAGATCTGTTGTAGTATTAAACACGTACCAGATGGGTGTTGAGCTGCTCTCGGGCTGTGTCTGGTAAGCCTCCCAGAGCCTTTGATGCTAACAGCTGACGCTCCGTGACTTTCAGCCACTGCTGCATGTCTTCAATCTCACCATGGAAACCTTGAGCCTAGAAAGCAGATCAGCCAGCATCACAACAATAGAGTTCACACATTCATTACCACCGGCCGGAGGGGTGGAGTTCAGAGAACAGAGGCTTGATTAATGAGCACACATTATTAGCCTTAAAAATGGCAAGTTTGTAGGAATTCTGAAACAAGAACAATGATGTCTGGGGAAAAGGAGTTAACACAGTCATTTTTTTTTTTTTTTTTTAACTTAATAACAGAATGTGTTGGTTTTCAGCTTGTTTTGTCTAAAGTGAGAATATGACTTGTTTAAAAAAAAACAACAACAACAACAACATTCCAATAATAATCATTATTAAGAGCAATAATCAACAATAATGATTTTGTCATGGTATTGCAGATTCACCCTCTACTGAGTTCCTGTTTTTTTTATATATTTTTTTTTATAGGCTATTTACATATATAAATATATATATATATAGCTGCTATTTAGTTGGTCATTATTAATGAATTAATCTGGACATTTAAGTAAAAATTAGGAACCTTATTAGGAATTAATTGTTCCTAAATTTTAGTTTGTAAGTCATTCGACGTCAACTTTAGGCGTTCACACATCAAAGCAAACTCTTTGAGTGAGAGCATGTGGACATCGAACCCTTTACTGCTTCTCTTTCACATTCTTTAAGATTAAGAGAGGAAATTTTTGGCCTCATGTTGAGAACATCATCAATCATATCTCCATTTTAGGAAACACTCGGCCTCTGAGATTCCAGAGGGTTGCCAGGCCTCCGTCTGGCTCGTACTCGCTCCTGACCTGCAGAAGGGCACTGTCCAGAAGCTGCCATCTCTGCTCAGTCTTCTCCAGGATCATCTTCCAGCGCTGGTTGAGGTTCTCCAGCTTGTTCTGCAGACCTCTGGCCTCCTCTCCAGCACTGGAGTCAATGAGCTCATTGCCGGCCTTGTTCACCGCCTCCACTGTGGTCTTATGGGCCAGCACATCGTTCTGCAACACCTAGCGAATAGAAAGGAAATGACAAATCGTGAGATCTCCGATGCTTGTGGTTCTGTGGCTTAATGACCACATTATGAGCTTGTACGTACGTGGTGCTTTGCGAGCTCGATCTCGATGGCTTTGGGGTCGCCGCAGGCCTTCCTCTGTTCACTAAGCAGCTCTTCAGTATGAGTGAGCCAAGCCAGAAGTTCATCTAAAGCATGCTGGAACTGCCCCAGAGCCAACAGCGCACCCTCCAGCTTGTGCTACAAGAAATGAAGACACACAGCAGCCATTAAAATACTGTTTTTTCCGTCATAATTTGGCTAGCGTTACACTATATGATCACGCTCGTATTCATGCAAATGCTTTTAAACCATTAAAGCGCCACAAGACAAACGAGAACGTGCTGTCTGTGAATGTTGTGTCATGTGACACGCACACGACTCGTGTGCACAGAAAGACGCGCACCAGTATCGAGTTCTCTTTTGCGTTTGAACAAACAATAACACACAGAATTATGCCAAAATGCCCATTTTGTCAAGTATGCTAATAAGAGCAGCCTTAAATGAGTTAAATAACGTCTTAAATAAATGTAAAGAGTTGCGAGAAAATGAGATGTGCATCAGATCCGCATCATGTTCGGCAGCGGCAGCTCTTAAAGTGACAGCAGCCTAATAAACCAGCTGTGATGTCTGTCATTAATGTTCATCAAAGAATAAAGGTAACAGAGATAATTGTAGCTTTAATAAGGATTAATCTATATTTAATTTATCATTTATGCAGTGAAGAATGTAGTGTTTGATAACTTTATTCGGTTTCTGTATATTTCCTACCTGTTAGACACAGGTAAATATGACATTTATTATAATGGGTTTATTTGAAGATTGTTTTAAGTTCACTTTTTTTATATATATATATATAATTAATGTTTAAAAGAAATGAGTTTCATAGAGACATCAGTAGCAGTATTAGTATCAGTGATACCTTCATTCATAAAAAGATGGCATTAAAAATATTAAAAATATATCTTGATTAATTACAGGAAAAAAATGTGATTAATTAGTTTTTTTTTTTTTAATCGATTGACAGCACTAAATATAATATAACATGATTAAACCCACAAGCCTTCATTTCATATAAAGGAAGACCTTTGACCTTAGATACTTTATAATTTTGGCAACACTTTACAATAAGGTTCATTAGTTAACTACATTAGTTGACATGAACTAATAATGAACTGCACTTATACAGCATTTATTAATCATTGTTAATGTTAATTTCAACATTTACTAATACATTATTAAAATCTTGTTAACATTAGTTAATGCACTTTGAACTAACATGAACAAACAATGAACAACTGTATTTTCATTAACTAATGTTAACGAAGATTAGTAAATACAGTAACAGATGTATTGCTCATGGTTAGATCATGTTAGTTAATACATTAACTAATGTTTAACTAATGAACCTTATTGTAAAGTGTTACCATAATTATTTTTTTTTTACTCCCTCTTTATTCTTTGCTACTCGTGCATTTGATGACATTTCTTCAAATGCTTAAATTTCTTTTATGTGAATGGCAAAATGTGATTGATTTAAACTTCACCATTATTGCAGTTATCTCAAATAATTGCGATTAGATTAAATAACCATGATTAGACGATTAATCAATAAATGCAACAGGCCTATTTGCTTTCGTGATTACAATCCAATCAATTCCTGATGGATAAAATCTGCTCCTTTTTTGAATATCCTGCTGTACTCTGAGATGCATCACAATAACAGACGTGAAATGGGTTTTACATTGATTTTAAAGTTGGGATCCTTCTCAGGGTCTGACCTGTCTGTTGATAATCTTTTTATCCAGGTTGTCCCAGAGCATTTTCAGCTCAGTCATTGGCTCCAGGATGGAAGTGCGGTCGGATTCCTCGACCACCTTCTTTAGCAGGAGCCCGGCCTGATGGTTCAGCCTTTCCATCTCGATCTGTAGCTGGTATGCGTCACCTTTGAACTCCTTCACACACACAACAGCACACATTACGTGATGAGATCACTGTCTCACTATGGCTGTGTTTGTATATCTGACTGTCTCTACAATAACACACTGCTGGGCTATTGTGAACTATCTCTGCCACTAGTAAATTCTTAGGAATTGTGTACAAATGGAATCTTGGACTAAAAGCATGTTGGTTCACCTGTAAACCATTTTAAAAACATTAATGGTTAAAGATTTTCAGTTGTGCAGGCTTAAACCAACTGTGCAAGATGAAGCAAATGAATGGCTCAGTGTAAACACAGCTGCTGTGTGGTCTGTCAGCTCAATTATATTCATGAAACAATCAAAAATGAAAGGGACTGAAGATAAATAGCTCTAAACTTTGATCTGACTTGAACAGAAAGCACTGTGTCAAGGGTATGAGAAAATCTCCCACACACGAACAGTAAATCAATACCTTCAGCTCCTCGATCTGTTGTTTCACAGTCTCCAGGTCTGTGCCCACGGGCGGCATCGAATCCAGTTTGCTTTCCATAATATCCACTGAGTCAAACATGTTCTGCGGAAGAGGGGAAAACTATTGTCACAGGCTGCACAACATCCAAGCTTTACATCGAGTCGAGTTTCACTTATAGCCCCGATACAAATGTGGCTCAGATGACGGTGAGAATGAACAAAAGCCACACCTAAACCAATTCTACTCCAATCTGGGGTTTGGGGAAAACAAGTACAACTGGTTGATATTCACCTTGATAAGAAATAAAATATCTGCGAGAATAATTGAGAAATAAAATTTGAATTAATCAGCAACCGGAGTGACTCATTCCCTTGAAGAGGCTATATATATATAATTCGCTTTTTGTACTGCCAATGTGTGAACGGCTTCTAACAAAACTAGACTTCCTAGGTTGTCTATGAAAGCCTGTAGTCTGATTTTTATGTGAAGGACTCGGGACATTTTTGCTGGAAAATCCAAAGGATTTATGCTTATACAATGTTCAGGATAATGCCGAAAGAGTTATTCTGTACTGTAATGTCATTGTGTCGTGCAAAGAAAAGGGAGTTATTCAAATTGTAGACTCATATAGCCAGATCTAAATAGTCTATAATCTCAGATATACTTTATAATCAAACTATCAAAACAGTGTCATTTTAATGACCTCATCTGTCGACATGATACGAGTGAATCACAGAGCTGGTGCAAACATTTCCACATCACTATGATCAGATGCTTTCTTAACAGCTGTTTTCTCACCACTGTCATTTTTGTTGTGTGTTTATTTTGTTATTGAGAGGAAAGTGCGCAGCACATATTTACATATTCATCTAAACATGGCTCTCAGCAGAGTGAACGGCGTCTGGATGTTCATTAACAGTATATCACTGCAAAGGTATTTCCAACTTCTTTTTACCTCTAAACAAGGAACAAAAAAGACCAGTGACAAAAATGCCAGTGACAAAAAGCACTGGGTCATCATGGTTATAGGAAAGTCATTTTTTGCATTGTGACTTTTCCATGACAATTAAGCACTAAAGAATTTCCCTTTCAAATTCCCAGTAGTTTCACTTTTAATTTATGCTGATTTAAAAAAAAAAAAAAAAAAAAAAAGTATTAAACTTGAGCTGATATGATATATATATATATATATTTTTCTCTTTCAAATTCTTCATGTACCCTCTCGGCACCCACCAGGGCTAAATCACATCATATGAATTATTCATGGATAACACTTTATTTTAAGGTGATGTAGTTATACATGCTACATGTACTTACTTAAATTGTTAATTATGCATAATTATAAGCAAGTAATCCTAAACCAAACACTTTTAGTAAGTACATGTAGTTAATTAATATTCCTCAGTATGTAATTACATTGTAACAACGTCACCTCAGAATAAAGTGTGACCCATTCATGTAATAGCGCTTTTCCTCTATGAGCACATTCAGCATGACAGGCGATCAGACTGCGCTGACTAAGTTACAGTAGTTTGCCACAGCTGAATGATCAGACAGGTCTGTGGTGTGAGTCATCAGGAGGGTAATGATCTGTGTGTGTCATATTAACCTGGAGACTGTCCTGGAACTGAACCGCAGCTTGCATGGCTTCCTCTAGAGTCTCTACTCTCTCCTTCCATGTCTTGTTCAGGGTTTCCCAAGCTGAGTTCACCTGTGGGACGTACAAGATGTGGTCAGACAGTGTGACGCACAACTCTGACTCATCCAGCAGGAACGTCCGAACACAAATTACCATCATCGTTATGTATTTTAGGATGCCTAAAGTTTTTAAATTACTATTTTATCTATCCATTTATAAGCTCCATGTAAAATTCCACCATCACAAAAATGAAGAACATTTATCACATTTTTGTGATCAGTGCAGTGTCACAGAGAGACTAATACTTGTTCACTCTTTATTATTTTTATATTAATAAAATAATTATGCCTAAGGTAAACCCTAACCTTACACATGTAATGCTGGATAGACTAAGTTCATCATTTTTAAAGCATCCAAAACGCTTTAGAACTTTTGTAACACTTAGAAAAACCTACCATGGTAACCATAATTAAGAAAACCATAGTTACTACAGTTTTACTATAATAAACCCTTGATAACTTACTTTTAGCTCTCATTTGTAGAATACAAAATGAAAGATTCTGGAAGCTTACATCAATATATTATGATTTTACAATAGTAACAATTGCTCTAATAACTATGGTATTTTGGCAGAAACTATGATTGCTTTGGCCATTATTTGTAAGGGAAGCAACTGTTCTCCTATGACATTATTACCTCATCTATACTTTTCTTGATGACTGGTTTATCAGGTTCTCCACACGCTGTCATGAGCTCGGCTCCCAGATTCTGGACCACATTCAGTTCCTCCTGCAGCCCGTCAATCTCTTCTCTGAAGCTCTGTGGAGCAGAACAACGACTATGAAGTTGTTGCACAAAGCTGAATGAACATCAGACTCTCTGTTCAGAAGCCTCCAGACCTCCACAGACTCTTGCTGTTGCTTGACCACTGAAGGATCGACTCCAGGCTCCTCCAGCTCTCTCAGCAGATCGTGCGTGTCCTTGATGGTGACGATGAGAGCGCAGTGATCACACCAGAACTTCTCGGCTAAGTCCATGACATCCAGGAGCTTGGCCTCTCTTTCCTCCAGAAGAGCTTGGATGTCATTCCATAGAAACACCATCTGGTCCAGCTTATCTTGAACAGCTTTAAATGAAACAAAAGAAGGGAGGTGTCATCATGTCCAAAACCACACGCATTCTGTCACACCCTGCCTTAAAATCGAGTAGTCGCGCAACAGGATTATTATAGGTAACTAAATCTAAAATGATAAAAAAAATTATTAAAAGATCTGCAAAATGCTCCTCTCTAGAGTTATGTTTTTATAGTTAATAAAATCAAGTTAACAAGTTTTATGATTGAGTTTATTCATTAAAGAGGATCGAAACAACATTTATTGTTTGAATTTAGTTTGAAAATTTGAAAGTTGAGACTTGATTAATTTCAAAAGTAACAAAGCACAAAGCTTATTGGATGGCAGGGATTTTAAAGATTCGGTGCATTACTAACAAAAATAACTAAAAATTAAAATGTATAAAAACTATAAAGACACATTAAAATAAAATGACAAAAACACACAACACATTTACTAAAACTTTAACTAAAATTTAAAAGAAAATGGAAAATATAAAAATAAAAATTAATTTAAAATATTAATAAAAAAATACAAAATTATCTCAATGACACTAACACCGTCACTCAAGCCCAGATACGGCGAGATGACGACAGCACAGTTACCTTTGGCTGAAAGGTCCTTGTCTGCTCCTTCAGAGCGAGCGATCATCTCCTCTCCTCGCTGCTTGAGCGTCTCATACGACGGCTGAAGCTTCTCCAGGTCTACAGTCACCGCTTTGTTCTCTGATATCTGCTCACGGATCTTCTCCACCTCGACGGAGATGGATGGAGGCTGGCGCAGGCGTTCAGCAATGCGCTCCAGAGACTCCAGCATGGGGTCAATCTTATCATGGAACTGTGGAGAAATGATTTACACGAGTCATTTAAATACTTACAGTACCGCTCAATAGTCTGGAATAATTACATTTTTGAAAGCAGACTCTTTGTGCTCACTGAGGCAGTATATATTTGATAAAAATACAATAAAAAACAGAAATATTGTGAAAAAATTATTACAATTTAAAATAACTGTTTTCTATTTTAATATATCTTATTTTAATATTCAGTGTCACATGATCCTTCAAATCATTCCAATATGCCGATTTGATGCTCAAGAAACATTTTTGCCACTTAATATTTTTGTGGAAACCATGTTGCACTTCTATTCAAAAGTCTGGGGCAAGATTTAAAAAAAAAAAATAATAATAATATTTTTTATTCAGCAAGGGTGCATTAAATTGATCAAAAGTGACAGTAAATACATTTATAATGTTACAAAAGATTTATATTTCAAATAAATGCTGTTCATTTACCTTTCTATTTATCAAAGAATCCTGAAAAACTGTTTTCAACGTTGATAATAATAAGAACCATTATTAATACTTGAGCACCAATAATAATTGATAATAACTGAGCAGCAAATCATCATATTAGAATGATTTCTGAAGGATCATGTGACACTGAAGACTGCAGTAATGATGCTGAAAATTCAGCTTTGATCACAGAAATAAATTACATTTTACTATATATTCACACAGAAAACAGTTATTTGAAATTGTAATAATATTTCACAATATCACATTTTTTACTGTATTTTACTGTATTATTTCCATTAGTAAGAGGAACATTGGCTGACATTGTAAAAAAAAAAGGGGCAGAATATACAGAAAGTGTACCTGGGTGGATTTGGAGATGGCCTCATCCAGGGCAGCTGCTCTGTGCTTGACGTCGACTTTAAGCTGGCCGTACAGTCTGTCGGTGGCCTGGTATTTGTCTCTGATGGCCATGGCCTCTGTGGGACTCAACTCCACCAGCTGAGGGCCAGTTTTATTCATCTTGTCAATGTGTGGCTTGTGCTCTGCTATCAGCTCCCTCATTTGCTGAAGATGGAAAGTTTAATATCATCAGAATAAAATGCAGTGGGCTGTTTATAACATTATCATCAAAAAACTGTTAAAGATCAAGCACAATCCGACAACATATCATGCAGATCTCACACAGCATCTGTCAGGCCACTGATGTACATAATACTTTATCCTCTTGACCACTCTAATGAAGCACTAAGCCATCCGAGGCGCTGCATTACAGTGATTTTGTGACAGTTAAGCACAAGGCAAAACAGTATACCATGGTAAAATGAACAGCATATTGCTTTAATAAAATGCCAGCAACTGCACAGTACTTGACATTTCTTATGTCCATATGTCTACAAATTTCTTCAACGTGTCTACACTGGATGAATCACCTCATCACCACACACTAGGTATGTTTACATGCACTAATTTCTGATTTCACAATCTGAAAGTTCTGTTTAAATTAACGATGCAGGTTGCAATCTGATTCATACATTTGTTTATATGTGCATTTCATGTACTCTAACACTTTATTTTGATGCTCCTCAACAGATATTCTACTTAGTATAAGTAACTTTACAACAGTATGTCAACTTATTCTACTACCCCTAATAATCTACTAATACTCTAATGAGAGTTAGTCGACATGTACATTACTTATGGTCAACAGCAGGGCTGGATATTAACTTTTTTGCTCACCAGTCACTGTGGCTAGTGGTTTTCCAAAGTTACTAGCCACTCAGCATTTTCACTGGCCACAATTTTGACATTGATACCATTGGGAAAAACTGCCATATAAATATTTTTAATATCATCTCATAATTTGTCAGCAGGTTTATTAGGCTGCTGTCACTTTAAGACCTGATACACGGATCCAATATACTGTTACACATGCGTTTTCTTTCTCAACTGTTTACGTTCACTTAAAACATAACTGACTGTGTTTACATGAATACTCGCCAAGACCGGCATTTTTACATTATTTTGTCTGTATTTGACTGTTTAAGCAGCAAAAAATAACTCAATTTAGCACTGAGAGGCAGCTTTACGTGTGCGCACTTTGGGTGTGAGCAGAAAATCTGCGGGAATGAGTAAAATTATGCGCAATATACGCAATCCGATGCTGAAATTCAAGCCCTGTAACACCAACAATATTCATCCGGAGCAAATGAAACGAGTGAGTGAGGGGAGGAGGGTTTGTGTGTTGAATCGCTGTCGGAGAGATGAGAGAGAGAGAGAGAAAGAGCAGCTGGTATCGTGTAACTATTCTGTGGAAAATGAGTATTGGAAATGTGTCAGATATTTCAATAATGACATGTATTGAAAAATCTATATTTTTGACAACACTACATTGCACTTAGTTTATTATTTCAGATTATTTTGAAAAAGACTACAATTGAAAAATGGGTAGCACTTTATTTTACAGTCCTGTTTTCAATTTACATACGATGTACTTAAGTAATTACAGTACTTACAATAACTGGGTAATAACTAGGTACTAACCCTGAACCTACCCCTAAACCTAACCTTAACCCATGTAGTTACCTTATATTACCCTGTATTTCCTTAGGTAAGTACATTGTAAGTACACATACTGTAAAATAAAGTGCAACCAAAAAAAAAACAAAAAACATATTATATATAAAATTCAACCTGCCAAAGAAGGAGTGACTAGTAGGCTAGTGTTACACGCCACTGCTGAAATCCACCTGCATTTGGTGGATTGGCGTGTGTTATTGGCCCTGGTCAACAGAATGTCTAAAGTGGACCATCAAAATAAAGTGTAACCAAATGATTTTATTTCAGACAGATGATGAGTAGCAACCATCAACTCAAGGTGTGTGCTGCATCAGGCACTTCCCATGTCTACAGCTTCATTTGCTGTAATAGGAATGATCTAGCTCTTACCCTCAGCTCCTCTTGTTGCTGTCGAAGGGCTTCGTACTCAATAGCCGGCAGGGACAGCTGAGTGAAGGTAGTTCTCGTCTCCTGCAGCCATGGCCAGAGTTCATCGTATGTCTCCCAGAACTGGCAGGCTAGAGAATGAGCTCTCTCCAGCTGCAGACAGCGCTCCGAGTTCAGCTGACTAACCACACTGTATTTCTCCGACAAGGCCTGGAGCTTCACCTGTATGAGACCACAGTGATTTTACCTCTATGTTACACAGCTTAGGCTCCCTCTCTTTATAAATGTACTTATATTTACCCTCAACGCCTGCTTCTCTGCTTCATCTTTGCTGTTCATAATGGCCTCGCCGGTCTTCACAATGTCATCCACGGCATCTTTATGTCTCATAATGTCCATGGAGAAGCTCTGGAGGAGAAAGCAAGCTTTAGACAATGTGCGTTTTATAATGTATATGTTAAAGATGACCACGCAAATTCCCGACTGACCTTCTGAGCCTGTAGCTGAGCTGTGGTCTGCTCCGGCTCAAGCCTGATGTCTCCAAGGCACGACAACTTCTTCTCCGCCTCCGTCAGCCACTCCAGCTCTGCGGCAGCCGCCTGATCAAACTGCACATCAGAGGAAAAGCAAGCAAACAGTGATATGTGACTGTCCATATCACATTTCCATGCGTTTCTAGTATTCCATGCAGTTCTAACAAAATGCATACATTTAATTGTAAATAAAAAAAAAATCAAGATTAATTGAGTTTGATGTATTATATACACATTTTATATGTTCATAATGCACAGCTTCAACCCAGAGAATTAATGGAAACAAAGCAGCAAAATCAAGCCATTCAGAAATTCACACATCTATGAACTCATTTACATGATCCCCTAAATTTACATAACAACACTGTGAATATTCAGCAGATGAAGACAGGTTGTTACTTGTTTTACAAGCAAAGAGATTAGCCAGTCAGGTCATTTGCATATATAAGTCTAAAGACAGTATGTTTAATCCTCAGATTCAGATACTGAGTGGAAAATGTTCATGAAAAATGAAATCAAGATAAAATACATAACATTCCACTTTATAATAGCCAGATAACCCATATTACTAATATATATATATATATATATATATATAAATGTATTATATCTTATTAATATTTTATTGTACATAGTATTTTAAAAACTAGGTCAGCTATGCATAAACTAATCAGTATAAATGATATAAACACACTAATGTGATGCAAATGAAATCAATCTGGGTCACACTCCATTAGTTTATTATGTAAATACCATCAAGGCGACTCAAGAGGATAAATTGAGTTTGGACTATAAAGCATTAAGAATTAACAGCACAATGAGACCGATCACTCTTGGCAGCAATCACAGGCGCTTCATTGTTTGGGCTTTTCAACAAACTTCATTGTGAATCTTCCTAATAGACGGGTAGTGTTATTTTCTCAAGCAGCTGAGAACCGCCGTACCTGCTGGGATTTTAAGATGGCAGCTCCAGTCTGGTCCACATGCTGTGTAATGGCATCGCTGGCCGATCTGTAGCGCTCGTTGTAATCTGTGACCATCCTGTCTAATCCTTCTCTCGCTCGCCATGGGACGAGTTCCAGCAGAGCGCTGCTTACTTCATTAAGAGAGTCGACCAGTGGCTTCTGCTCCTTAACCTCCTTCAGCAGAGTCTGAATGTGACAAATAAAGGCAAATAAACTGATGTAACCAACCAATTATGAGTGTATTTGAATATTAAAAACACTTTCTATTTTAAAATATTTTTCTGTTAATTTTAAGTAGATTTTTCTTATGGGTTTTAATGTGTGAAATAGAGTTTTTGGTGTCACTTTATTTTACAGTGTCCTTGTTATACATGTTACATGTACTTCCTAGAGTAATATCAGCAAATTATGCATACTTACAAGCAACTGACCCTAAACCTATAAGTACATGTGATGTTAATTATTAGTTGTTAAGTACTTATTTGTGTAATTTCACTGTAACATAAATAAATATATATTTAACTTGTGTCTTATTTTAACTGCATTTTTTTTTTTAATTCAACATCAGCATTATATTGCCATCAGCCAGTCTTTGCAAGCTTTTTATAGGAGTTATATTTGATTTTAATTCTCAGTTATGTTTCAGCAATAAAGTTGGACATCAAAGACCATATAATTTAGTCTGGCAAATCTGAGCACAGTTTGAGATATTATTGATATCTCTTCTGAAACTAGGAAGGACACAAATAAGAGGGAGACTTAGGGTGCGTTTACACAACAACGATGTACTAAAAACGGAAAAGTTATCCTTTTGTGTTTTCGTATACAGACAACACAGTTGTGAAAATGATCCTTGTTCATACGGTTCCATGTAAACAGCTAAAATCGCTGTATTTTGCTGTCAGGCCAGTAGTTGGCGATGTCACTTCGTAAAAAAACACTACACGCCTATAGACTGAACACATAATACGCATGCGCATGACGTCACCGTTTTCACAAATTCACGTTTTTTTTAGGTTTTACAGAGACGACAACAGTATCATTGTCAAAAACTTTCACTTTGAAACGCGTTTTCAAACGTTTGCATTTTTAGGCCCCCAAAACGCCATTATCATGTAAATGAACGACCAAAACGCATAAAAACTTTTTCGTTTTTAGATGAAAATGGTGTCATTTAAACAGCTCCTTTAAAGACTCAATTTGTTTGGTATTCTAAGTGCCTAGCATAAACACTGTTGTCAATTTTCTTTCCTATGGGTTAAAATGCTGCAGCACTGTCACTTACTTTCTGCCTCTCTTGCAAGCAAGTGAGCTGCTCTCCGACTGGTTCTTCAGCTTTAAATGTAGCCAGCTCAGACTCTACCTTCTCCAGCCAGGAGCTCAGCTCCTCGTGGGTGTTTTGCAGCTTTGTGGCAAGAGACAGGGCTTTGTCCAGAGTCTTTGAAACATTGCTGCTCATTGTGTTGATCTCTGAATACCTCGTCTTTATTCCATCCAGTTTACCTTGGATGACGACAACCTCATCACCTGAATGAAAGTGAACACACACATGATTCACAGGCATTCATACAGAGAAAACTTCACATCAAACAGCAAACCTTCCAAATATTGACTAAGGGTTTTTTCTTTAATCTCACCTGTGGACTGTTTCAACAGTTCTAACCCATTTAGGATGGCCTGTTCAATGTTTTGTTTCCTCAACTCAATGTCTTCATGAAGAGCCTGGACATTGAAACATACATCAGTCACCAGCATCTTCTAACAGAGCGATAAAAAAAAATCACACCACACCACTGAAGACAGAGATATTAAATGATCAAAACAAAGGGAAGGAAGCCTTAAGAGGAGGAGCTTGTAAAGTACCAGCTGCTCAGCGTGCTGTTTTGCGAGCACGGCCATCGTGTAGTCTTGAATCGAGACTTCGCTCAGTTTGCGGTGCACCTCATCGAGCCAGGTCATTAGGGACACTTCGTCCTCCCCAAAGAGCTGCGCATTAGCCAGGGCCTGCCGCAGTAACTCGGCTTTCTGCCGGCAATGCTCCTGCAGCTCCATATAGCTGCTGTTCATGTTGTCTAGCTTTGCCTGCACCAACTCCTTGTCATCCACACAGCCGACCGCCCGGAGAGATTGGCCCAGACTCATGGCCTGGTACAAGAGCTTACCACGGCCCAAAACCTCCTCCTCTAAGGCCTGTTTACCATGGATGTCACATAACCAGGGAGCGGAAACCATAATAACAGAAAAAAAGAATGGATCAAATGTGAACATAAGGGAGGAGAACATAAATGCAGGGGAAATGGGCAATGGATAAAAAAGTAAAACACAATGGAGAACAAACTAAGCATGGTCATGGGACTATGCTGTCGCTACAGACGGTTCTGTACCTTATGCTGAGAGATTTGCTCCTCTAACTTGGACGTCTGGGTGCCAATGGGCTCTGAGTTGGCTAGTCTTTTTTCGGTAGCTGTCAGCCACTCCGTCAAAGGCTCAAGGGTCTCGTGGAATTGCTGTGCCACCACCAAAATATTCTCCAGCTGCTTGTGTCTGCCAAGAATGCTGCAGTTAGTTTTATTGCTGGACATGACTGGGTTTGATTATACTGTACACACATATACTAAAACACAGTCTTTTACCCATGAAAAAAGACAAATCTGGAATTTATACATGCACAGCAGTGATTATGATTATACCTTATAAGCAGAGTTGGAAAATGAGAACTGATTTGTATTTAGAGCTGTAACTTAAGATTTGTCCACCAAAGTTTAAACTGGTTCAAAACCATTGTAAAATGCTGGTAAACACATAAAACATATAAACTATTAATGCCAGAAATTGCTAGTAAATTTCCCAAAATAATTACAAACAAACGCAGAAACACATTAAATTAAACTAGTGCTGTCAAATCCATTAATCGCATCTAAAATAAAAGTTTGTTTACATAATATATGTGTATAAATATTATTAAATTTAAATATATATAAATTAAATTTACATATATATATATATATATATATATATATATATATATATATATTTATTAGGGGTGACCCTGAATAGTCGACGACTCGATGCTTCGATAGGAGGAGCCTGATTCGACTACCAATCTCACAGTCGAATCTTCGTAGAGGTGTTATGAAACGAGATATGGGGGTGCTCAATATCTGATTTTACATAGACTTACCGGTTCTCTCCCAATAGTTTAATATACAGCCTATTATAATAATGCTGTAAATAAAAATGTGAAAAGAAAGAAGCTTTTTTTGAATAAATCCAACCACCCCTGTGACAGATTTAAGTTTTACTTCCATGATCCGTGACCGACAGAGGAGAATCTTGGCGGCAGGGATTAAATCTTTGGGATAAGAAAATCTAAAGTGTAGAATTGGATGCACTTTGAAATGGTAAAAGATGATCCAAAAAACGTAAGATGCAAGTTGTGCCAACAGATCATGTCGCACTTCTGCCGGCCAACATTAACGAGCTGACTAATGTTAGCTGACTAACGCACTATTTGAAAAGACTCAAACGGACACAGGCAGATCGTGTGAAAGAGATTTTTTTCTCTCAATCAGGTAGGGTACAAGTGATTTCAGAACATTTCAGCTGGTTCTAATTTGATTTTTGGATGCTGTGAATGTTTAGCTAAAAAGACTGCCACTCCAGTTTAGCGTTTATTGTCTCTGCAGTTAAAAAGACAAAGTTGACAGTTCTGGCTATAGCTACTTTCGTTATTTTACTGATCACTCTGGGTTATCTAATTGAACTATTTGTGGCTTGTGTTTTGAATATATGTTCCCCTGCACTTTAGGCATTTTGCAGTTGTGACTTGATTATGACTATTTCATTTTTAAAATTATTTTTATTTATTAGAACAGTATATTCTGTTCTAATTCAATTCTGTAAATTCATTTTTGATTGTTTTTTGGTGCATCGATGTTGCACTGTAGAGTTAAAGCTTGCTCACACAGGCAATTTAGCCGATTTAATTTGATTTGCCGACATGTGAAATGCATATCTATCTGCAGTGTGGCCTTTCCCCCCGCTCCCCCGCTCACACATATATGATTTGACTATCAGTCGAATATAGGCAATCTGATTCAAATCTGATTTGACTATGTAAATCCGTAGTCGGGGACACCCCTAATTTACACACACACACACACACACACACACACACACACACACACACACAGTTAGATGTGATTAGTTGTGATTAATCGATTTGACAGCACATGACATTTGTTGTAGAAACACTGAAATTGTATTTTTAGTAATTAAGGGAACATCTTATAAGACATTTTGCAAAACAAAACATTTTGATACCTATTTGATTTGCCAACAATGGGCACTTTATGTCCAGAATTTAATAATAGATTTGGTAACAATTTATTTCGATGGTCCACTTTAGACATTCTGTTGACTATAGGGAATGTTGTTCCTACATGTCAACTAACTCTCATTAGAGCATTAGTTGAGTATCAGCAGACGGTCTGCTTAATATCTGCTAACACTTTATTTTGATGCTCCCAACAGACATTCTACTGACTATAACTTGGCAAGTACATTTCAATTTACTCTAATAACCCTAAACCCTTATTCTACTAACCCTAATCCTACCCCTAACAGTCTACTAATACTCAAGTAATGCTCTAATGAGAGTTAGTTGACATGTAGGTGCAGAGTTACTTATAGTCAACAGAATGTCTAAAGGGGACCATCAATATAAAGTGTAACCATAGATTTGTGTTTGTTAATAGTTTTACCTGTTCTCAGCTTTCTTGAGTAGGGCATCCCACCTTTGCCCCAGGCATTCAATCTCTCTCGCTATCTTCTCCTTATCAACAGTGTCAGCTAAGTCTGTCACCTTCCGTCCCTCCGTCTTAATCAGCTCCACTGTAGCTCTTCGGTCATCCAGCAGTCTCTGCAGGAGCTAGACAGAGCCGAATGGAAAAATAAATTAATATCAAAAACCAAAAGTAAAACCAAAAGATTCACATCAGCAAACTGATTCTCATTGAGATAGGGTCTAAGCATTTCTGACGTCATACCTTCTGCTCTTGTATCTGTGCTTTGACCACTTTGAATTCTGCTGATGGAGGCTTCTGATTGGCCACCAGCTCCTCTGTGTCCGTGAGCCAGCTGAGAAGGGACTCCAGTGCATCCTGGAACCTGCCACAGTGCAGCAGGGCTTCATGAAGCTGTGCAGATCGCTCCGCAACCTGAGAAGATCACACATACAGCAGTGCTGAGGAAACTACCTTAAAACTGTAGCTTGGCATGCTACACATCATTAAATTAGTTGGTGCAGCATCTCACACTACACCGCTACTTGTTCTAAAACATAGGTACCAGAAAGGCTACGCTATTTTGAAAACTTCTCAAAGCACTGAAAAATACAGCTAAGGTACTCGTCAGTACTTGTTAGGTACTCACCAACATTGGCAAACATTATGATTGCTATCAAAAGATTATGAGCATTCCAGAGTGCAGTGGATAAAGAAATCGAACAATTCACACATGATATTATTGCAACTCTTCAACTGAAATGTAAACATTTTGTGAAACTTAGCTGAAGAGTGGGTCTTACTTTTTTGTTGAGGGTGTTCCATCTGGTGTTGACCTCTTCTAGATCATGATCAAGGCTTTTGGTGCTGGTGCCTTTGGCAGCATTCTGGATCAATGAATGGCCCAGAGTATTCAACTCGTGCAATTGGCTCTGCAGCGACTCAATGACGTCTTTCTGGAAAGCCTGTAAGTGATAAATATAGAAGAACACCAAAAACCAATGAAAAACCGCTAAGCTGTTAAATGTTTGAAGATTCATTGAACTATGATCTTTAAAGTTACTCTTTGACACTACCTAGAGTTCTCAGTTATGGTTCTACATTAAGAATCAAATGTATCTTTGATGTTTCTCCTAAAACTCCTTAGGAGACATAAACATTGAAACAAAAGAGACTTTATCAATGTGCATATAGCATACAGCATACAGTAACTTCTACTACAATCCCATTTTGGGAACCAGCATCCAAAACATAAGCTAGTGCCCAGTTACATTGGTCTTTTCAGCAGGGTAACTAGATATGTTTTAGCCAGCATCCTTATAAGGTGATGTTCTTCCACTAAAACGGGCACTATGTGCTCCAGCGCCAGTCAACTGGTTGATGTGAGAGGCTTCTACTCAGTTATAGCCAGCTGTGCACGATCACAACATCTGAGTCACTGACCAGCAAATAACGATAAACCCAATTCAGCTGTCTCCTAATCTGATAAAAGGCCAAACGGCACTAGCCAGCCTCCCAGGAAACGTTAATCAAACAATCAACATTCACCAGCTATTTTGGGGTACCTGGGTGGAAGGCAAGGCCACAAGGTCCATCTGCGAACATTCAGCTATGGATGTTAATAGACTCTCTATGTCTTCATCGTCCATGTGTTTTATTCCGTTGGTGAAGCCTGCCTCCCTTTCAACTAACAACAAGAAATCCTCCAAGTCTGCCATTTTGGAGTCTGTAGCTCTTTGCTCGTATTCATAACTCTTTTCATCCTTAGTTACATGTTTTTCTATATTCTGCAGGCAATGTGAAAGAGTCTTTGGTTCTGTCACCACAACACTGAGCAGCTCGCAGTCATCCTGTGAACAAGTGTCTTCAAGAAGTTCAGCTGTGGGTAATTCCTCATATCCTGAAAATGTTGTGGACATATGTGTTTTACTGCTTGACTCTGGCAGCGTACTGACATTTATATCTGGACAATTGCTATTAGAAACAGTGTGCTGACCCACACCAAGGTCTGAGTTGTATGTATTGTTAAGTTGTTGGCTTCCAAGAGTTGATGCATCTGTGTAATACAGTGGAATTGGTAACCTGTCTTTCATTGGGGAGAAGGGGAAGTCTTCCTGACCAGAGCTGAGGGAACGCCCTGGCTTCAGGTCCCCAGATAAGTGCACTCCCTCAGCAGAAGAAAGGCTTCTTGTGCCTGGCCCGGTTCTCCTCTGGGCTCGTGGGTTTTGTTCTCTTTCCACAGTTGGACTACACAGGCCCGAATCACCTTCTGAAGTAAGAGAGTTTGTCATACTGCGTCCTCTTCCTACTCGACCCAATCCACGTTGGCCCGTTCCATCATTGCACAGCGTTCCGCTGGAGCTGCCGAACTCACTGAGGTTTGCGGGGGCGAAGGTCCGCCAGGAGCGGCGGTGCTGAGGTGGCTCCCTTTTCTCGCCAACTGGTCGTGGCTTACACAGCATGGTGTCTGCACCCCGGATAATATCCCCATTAAGCTTCAAGCCGTCACACACGAGCCGCTCATCCAAACGCACCGCCTCCCTGCTGCGGAGCTCAAAGGCACTGGAGGAGGCCAAGACGCCGTTCCCACAGAGTGCGCTTATGTCCATGGTGCGATGGCTATATGGCAAAGTACCAACGAAGTGCCTTGAGGCCAGGCTGCCCTTGGAACCTGAGTCGATCTGTTCATTCAGACGCACTGTGTCATATATGGACCTCTGGGGAACATAACAGTCATCGATGTTGAGGTCTTCCTCCTCTCCTTTTCCCACACAAGAAGGGTTCTGCCGCAGACAGTCTGGTCTACTCAGAGGTTTTCCCATTATGACAACTTACAAATGACGTATAACAATGAGGTAAAGGTTTTCAGTGCAACAATCCTTACAGACATGAAAAACATTAAGCCAAAAGGGAGTCCTTACTTTTGCAAGTCAATAGACATACGCTTTACCCCAACGAAAAGGTAAGAAAATAAATACAGCCGTTAAAGAAAAATATAGACTTTTGCTATGAATATACAATTTAAAACAAAAAAATTACAATACCACAAAAAATACTATGAATTTCTTTAAATTACTTTAATAGAGATTGGTGAAAATAAAGTTAATGAAAAAAAATATATATATATATATTTTTTTAAAATAAACTTTTGGTATTTCTCTTAACACATCACTTCTTCCTCTTAAACATCCTTTTCCAAGATGACAATCCTGCTGATTTCCATTTCTCCCCATTGTCACAACTCTTCATTGTTGCTTGTTTCCTTAGTTCTTTATAACTCCATCATATACATCATGCAGTCCAAAAAGTGCCTGGAATTTTAGAATTTCCTGAGAACTCCCCTACAGTTATCCACACAGAGGTATCCCGTATGCATGATGGTGGCATATCCTGATACAAATCCTGAAATCTGGGAAAACAAAGCCATAAGCTCCAGGAGAAACAAAAAGCCGCTCCTGCCTCTCTTGTGGTCCAACCGGCAATGACAGACACCCTCCTGGCACAGGCCTCAAGGCCCCGCCCCCCTCACATTATTCAGGCAACATCTGCCACAGCTCCATTTGTGTGGTGGCCGGCTCATGCTGATTGGTAGATGCTTGACCCTCTTTTAATTCTCCCCTTCTGTCTCCGTGTCCCATTTGACTTAACTTCTTAGTGTGCTTCTGCTCTGACAGCAGCCCTCCTCCTCTTGTCAGGGTAGGGCAGAGAGAGAGAGAGAGAAAAAAGCGGCCGGCACCCTTTCAGATGACATCACACAAGGCAGAAATAGATATGCTTTCTGCTCTCTTGCCCTTTCCGTCCCTTGTTTCTCCTCCTCTCTGCCTGGTGTTTTGGAGCCACAGAAGTGCCTGTAGTGTCTCATAATTACAGTGGAATGCTGAGGGAGGAACTAGATGTGGGTAATGAAACACCGTGACCTCTGCCAAGTGCGTGACAGGTCTTTTTTCATGGCAAGTGGACAAGGTGGGAGAAGCAATGGATTAAAGGCTAGACTGAATAAAGAATGCAGTTTTGTTTCTGGTACTTGTCAACGTTACGTCGGCAAGATAATCTCTGGATACGTTCTAATCACCTGATAGTGCCTTCCGTAGTGAACTTCTCAGTGCATTTTACTCAAATTGTAGGGAGCGTATATGCTCAGATTTAAAAGGGCCCTACATAGGGAACGGGGAGGGGGGTGAGGATTATAAATGACCACGAACCGGGACTCAAACTCGGGGTGCCTGAAGTGCAACCGCACCATGTGTTGGAGCGCTGCCCACGAGGCAACTAGCTATATATCAATAAATCACTTCATTGAAAGCGGAAAAGGAAATTTACTTATCAGTCTTAGCGCACCAACTCAGTACTACATGACATTATCATACGTGAAAACCAAGTGTTGCCTGTGTATGATGACATTACAGCGTATTCTAAGTGAACTACATACTTTCCCTTCTAAGTGTGTGGGGGATAGTGAACAGTGCATAGGCATCCAGAAATCAGAACACAGCCTCTGTGCTAGCGAAAAGAGGAAACTGGCAGAGGTGAAGAGGTTAAAGAGATGTCTGTGATTTGAAGAAAGGATATTTTGAAATAATCCAGGCAGTGAATTAAGAAAGACATTTGTTTTCATAGTTCCAAGGTCCAAGTCTTTAATGTCTCTGAGACGTGTTTACTGCTGTTGACGCCACATGGACGTCTCATGAAGCAAATAAAAGGGATTTATCTTTCTATGACGCAATTTATTTGGATGAACTTGACCATTTGCTGTGCTTTACAGCTGCTTGATCTCAGGGCCTCATTTATGAAACATGAGCAGAATTTCTGTATAATTTTTTATAAATTAATTCTTATGTAAAATGTGACAATTTGCGCATGAATTATTTTACAAACAATTTACACAGAAGTTTGCGGTCCTTGGAGTTTTGGCCAATCATTTGCAGTTTACTAATGGAGCCAGCTTGCAACTTTGCAGTGGGCCTTTTAAATGTGGATGAACAAATTCTCTGCCCTGATATTACATGCATGAAACCATTCATTTAAAACCAGACATGATGGGAAACAATGCCCGTCTGTGCACAGAAACAGGGCAGGGATGTTTCCCCATCCGAAAAAAAACCTCTGTCAACAGAATCTCTCACCATTCACATGAACAATACCCACAGGCACTGAAACGCAGAACTATTATTTAGACGAGAACAAAGCTTTTGTTGAGAAAAAAAAAAATCTCAGAATAAATTCCTCCAGCACTCAAGGGCTGAGATCCGTTGGGCCAAAAACGTTATCTCTCTCTCTCTCTCTCTCTTTGTCAATGTCCCATGCAACATGATCACAGTCGAATAACAACTTCATCATAATGCAACAATGTGCATAAGTTCTGGTGCTCTGCTGGTGCAGGGTTTCAGGTTCCCTGTTGGGCGTCTGTACGGTGAGTCAGGCTGATGATTCAGCCAACACTGGGGGCCTCACAAAAACCCTTTTCCAATAATCACCTATGGAATTATGAATAGCTATGATTCAAGAGCCAGAAATTCCCACAGGTTTGCATGAGACATTAATGTCATGTCTAAGTAGTGGAAAAGAAGACAAACAATTGCTTCATTTCCGAACATCTCCTGTAAAGCTCACCTCCACAGTGCTGTGGGGCTGTTTGTCACTGTCATGCGTTGCTATGTGTTTGCTAAGGTGTTCTGGGTAGTTGTTAGAATATTGTGGGTTGATTCTAGCTGGCTTTACTCAAATGACCCCACCTCCAGTTCTCTATGATATTCTGGTCTTTACACATGGCTCGGCTCCCTACATTTCGGGGTTTTTTTCACAAATGATTCCAGTGAATTGTAACAAAGATAAGGATAAACAAGCAACATATTTTTAAATGACAAAGCCTCTCTTTGTGTTTCACGATCTGGGTAATTTCCCTGAGTTTAATGGCCGTATCAGTGCGAACAAAGCTGATTTTCCAGCAGCAGCTGATGTAGCAGTGATCATCCATCCAGACATTGAAAAGAACAAAAAGACTGGGGGAGCCCGAACAACAAGGGGCCAAATGATCGACTGAACAGCGGCAGCTGATGCTTCAGCACAGCGCATGGACGTCCATGTTTGATTCATATGCACATCCAAATATAGGTTAAGCTTCTTTCAGCTTCAAGCGTTTAAAGGCTTTCCGGACAATGTTTTATCCCACTTTAAGTCTCGACAATGGTTTTATCCAGGAATGATATTGTAAATCACATTGTTTTGTTGAGCAGGTTTTCTATCACTGTTGTAATAACATTACAATATTATCCATTCTAATATTTCCTACAATTTCTCCTAGTAGTAATTAAACTGTAACAAGAACTGAGAAATCTACTCCAGGTCTTTTGTTTATGATATGAAACACACTGCGTTGCCATAACAAAAGAATAGAAAGAAGGCTTTGCTCCAACTTTTGGAGGCACAAGCTTTATTTTTTGAGGATCTGAACAATCCAGAAATTCCTGCAGCAGCATACTTTTCCAAATGATGTACCACTTGAAATATGGAGTCAAAAAACATCGAGAAATCCAAACTGACAGGCCAAAACAAATATGTAATTTTTTAAAGTGGAAGTCAACTTCTCTAAAAATATTCCTGGTTAAATACAAGTTAAGCTTTATCAACTGCATCTGTGGCACAGAAAACATTTTCGACTCATTCCTCAGTTTGTAAAAACGAACAAAAACAGCTGTTTGAAACAAGACAAACATACATTTTTCTGCATTGCATACTTCTGTTGTGAGCATGAAACTGTCAGCAGGGTTTTTTTTTTTTTTTATAAAAACAAATTATTTTCAGGTAATGTAACGCTTAAAATAAAGTTGTATTTTACGGAACATCCTTTAATCCTTTAATGCTTTGCTTGAAACAATATCATAAACATGCATTAAAAGCAACCACACGCAATAGCAAAAAAGGCTGAGATGATTTTTTTTTTATATATATATAATAGTAATAAACAGTTTTGCTAATGTTCTGCAAACAGAATCCTTAATTTTAGCAGGTTAAAATGAAGGGGAAAAAAATTATGTAGCAGCTAAAAATAAGAGAGCTAAAAACATCCATTGTTTGCACTGAATATAGAGGCCTGCTCTAGCACTTGCTAACAGGTCAAGGAGCAGAAGTCAGACCCCGCTAGCTTTCACTGGCCACTACGATGCACAGCACCCCTCTGGCCCTCAGCTGCCTCACTGCACATTTGCAACAATGATCCATCAGCTGACGTTCTTTTGTTAGCACCAGATGCTCACCCACATATTGAACTGTCGAGAGGAAGATCTAACACGTGGCTAACAGACCAAAACCATGCTACATAACTGAGGAGCAAGATAGCAAAAATCCTCATGTAAAACTCTGCAGATAAAAATAACTTTCATTTTCTGTGAAATGTTTTGCTTGCAAACTGTGGCACTTGCTTTGATATTCATACATTATTAAGTGTGATATAAAGATGAAGTGTAATTTCTGTGCTACTAGTGGCACCAAAAGGAATTGCAGTCTGTTTGATTGAGCAACTGGGCACAACATAACAACACTGGCTCAACCAATGGTGTGAGTTTGTCCAAAAAATGGAACATTGTGACTGACTGCTTGAAGACAGTCAATATTTCTGCAACTCTTTTTGGTGCCACTAGTGGTGCATACATTACACACTTCACCTGTTCAAATATTTTTGGGTGCACTGTAGATACAGATCTTGTTCATTATGAAATGCAAAGCTCACATTTACCTCATGATCATTAATGAGTAAGACTACTAAAGGTAATTTCTTACAGTTCTATTTGCAATATATCAATCCTTTAAAATGTCAGTGCACTGCTATGGACCTTCGAGAAGGGGAACAGAACAAGGTAATGAATCTTAATTTTACCTTGAAGGACTCCAGTTGTTGGTTAATGACTTCTGTTTCCAATCCAACAGACCCTTGGGACTCCTCTTGCTTCTCGGCATTGCTCAGTTTATGGGTAAACTCTTGGGCCTTGCTGTAGAACTCCTCCAGATGACCGAGGGTCTCCTCAACCTGCTCTCTTCTACCAGTGGCTCGGTCCATCAGCTTCCCACATTGCTTGCCCAGGGCTTCCAAGTCTCTCTTCAGACCCAGGAGATCTGGTGAGGCCTCTGACTCCAGCATCTTCTTGCAACTGTCTCTGCCATTGGCTGTGTTGGTCATCAGTTCCTTAAGTTTAGCAACAAAGTCTTTGATAGTGCTTTGCTGATCCCGTAAGGTGTCAAGATCCCTGCCTACTGGAGCCATACCATCTAACTCGTCATCCAGGTCTGCGAAGTTTGCAAACATTTCGCGGATGCTATTCTGGAATTGTCCAATGCCCTGGAGCTTGTTCTCCAGGGTGGAGCAAGCATCCTCTACCTTTTTGGTAATTGACATGTGGTCTTTTTCCAAGCTATCTGCCTGAAGAAGAAGGTCTGTCACACCTTCGACCTCAGAAGCATCTACTACAAGACTTTGTGCAAGACTTTTGAGATGCTCAATCTGGTTGTGGACACCCTCTAAGCTGTTCTGCTGAGCCTTCATGTTGGACAGGTTCTTGTTGCTGTAGGCCTGGACACCCAAGGAAGAGTGAGAATCGAGCTGTTTCCTGACACCCTCTAGTTGGCCCTTGGCTTCTTTCTGTAAGTCGTTGAACTCTTTCAGCTTCTGCGAGATATTTTCTAATGTTTCTCTTTTGAGCATTAAATCTTCTGTCAGCTTATCCACTCTTTTACCAGTGGTTACCTTCTCCTCCCTAACCGTATCGCCATCTGATGTGACGACCTCCAGGAGGCTGTCTGCAGCTGTGTTCATCATCACAACTAGCCCTCTATGCTTGTCAACGTCCTTCTGGATGGCCTTCAACTGTGAGAGGGAGCCCTCGATCTCCACTGAGTTCATGCTGAGCTTCACATTCTTCTCCCTGTCTTCACACTCTTGCAACCATGAGCTCAGCTTCTCTAAATGTTCCTTGTACTTCAAAGCCCTCTGCATGGCACCTTGAAGCTTTTCTGCTTGCTCAGCATTGCTTTTCTTCACATCATCCCAGCTGGACTTTAGAGCAGAGAGCTGTCCCTGAAGTGCCACCTTTTCTGCCCCCTCTGTTCTCTGAAGGAGAGTTTCACCCTCTTTCATGATGGTGTTATAAGGTTCCTCATGGTCACTAATGGCCTTCTGAACAGCACTGTTCTCCTTGAGACTCTGTTTTAACATCTCTGCATAAGCGGAGATGGGCTGTGTCTTACACTGGTCCTGGAGAGTTTGATTCAGCCAGGCTTGGAAGTCCTTAGATGTCTGATGGAACTGCTGGGAGCTGGCAAAAGCCGAGTTGAGCTGCTCAATCCGCTTTCCTGGTAAACACAAGGTAAAATATAAGAATGTTAGATAAGAAGTCTGAACAGTTGTCACAATTATGTAATAGAGTGTCTGAGCAGGGAATAACACGACAAGTGTCTAGCGTCTAGAACATTTTCAGCCATGACTGAAGGCAAAAATGCTGCGTGAAGTGATTTAATATATTAATAATGAAATAATATATTATTTTTGATTATTATTTAAAATTTTGAGGGTATTTTATGATACTATGCAATATTTATACATTTTCTATTAGCTATTTTCCCCATTGAAAATAATACACAATTTTTTTTTTCTAATATATTTTATGATTTTCAATTAAAGCAGAATTCCATGTTAAAATAGAGACAAGGCATTTAAAAATCCAATTTTTTGAAGGTAGACTAGTGCCATCTGGTGGGAGTAAAAATAGAAAAACTTATGTAATGCCACTAGATTCCTATATAGCTCTATATAAAGTGGCGTATAAATTCTCTAGTGTTTTTTTAGACATAAATATTATATTTTTATTAAGTTGTGGATTTGGATTCATACTTAGACATTCTCAAAGACTACTTTTTGTCAAGGTTTAGATTTTTATTTATTTATTTATTTATTTTATTGAAATGTTAATTTGAAGTGTCAGTTTTTGCAATAATTTTACTACAGTCAAACCTGAACACAGAGGACATTATGTTACACATAACATCAAAATTCAATAAAAACGTAACAAAAATGAACAAGTATGATTTATCACAGCTTAATAAATATAGGTCTGATCTTATTTCAACATTTTATTTGAGCCTTTTGGGTCAATTTTACCATATTGTTACAGCCACACCAGTTCAATAGTGTGTTGTGTTGTGTGTGCGTCTCTGTGTGTGTGTGTGTAAGTGAGTGTGTGTTTGAGTGTGTGCGTCTGTTTTGTACTCTCAATGTTTTAGAGTGCAATCTTTTCTTGTTTTTTTTTTTTGTTTTGTTTTGTTTTTTTTTTTAACTGCTTTGTGGCTGAATTATTGATTTTATTTTTATTTTTTGCAAAAACTTGCTCTGTGTAATAGTCACGCGGTTTGTGTGTATATTTTGCACTCTTGACATTTTAGAGTGTCAACCCTTTATTGCTGTGCATGTTTTTCTGCACAGTGGCTGAGTTGTAGTTTATACCATCAAAAGATTCTCTGAGTTTTCGTATTTTTTTGTATTTCCCATTAATTTCCTATGACGGTCATTTTGTACCACGAAGGATCCAATGTGACTATTTTTTTCTCAACTCTTTAACTATATTCTGTGATGTTGCAGAAAGAAAGACGAGAGTAGTTGAAGTTAACTACAATACCTGCTTTGTCCTCAAGTTGTCTAAATGGTTTATTGACGGCCTCAAGCTGTTTGGTCAAGTCTGCTCTGAGATATTCCTCAGTTACCATGGCAGAGAGCTCAGAGCAGACGTTTTCTGCCTCTTTCAGCCTCTTCTTCTCCTCTCGTAGCTGAGCCAGGATTGCATTGGTGGCTTCAATCTGCTTCTTGACTTCATCAGGTTGGGTGCTGAGAGGCTGCTGGTTATTAAGTTCAGTCTCCAGGCAAGTGGCACTTTTATTGAGGCTTTGCAAAATCTCCTGGAATTGAGTGGTCTTCCCAACAGCCTGCTCAATGAGGGCATGTCTTTGAGACAGCTGACCTGTCAGGGCCTGCCACTTCTGGGAAATAGATGCCAGCTGTTCTTTAACCTGCTCTAAAGCAGGATCCTGCTTCTCTGATGCACTAGTGATTGCTGTGGCGGCTTCAGTTAACTTCTCATACTGAGGCTTGCGGCTGTCAAACTCCTTGAGGAGAATCTAATCAAAGGAACGACATATGACATTAAGCAATAGGCATTAAGGGATAAGCATTCTTCAGTAGCATAAGATATAGTACAGTATGTCACTCCATCTTTGTAACTTAAAAAAAAACAATTGACCAAAAATAAAAAAAAATTCTGTCATCATTCCAAATTGGTTTGACTTTCTTCCATGAAACACAAAAGTGTCTGGCAGAATGTTTACACTGCTCTTTTCCATACAATGAAAACATACAATCAGGGTCTATCAAGCTCCAAAACCAATAAAAAAGCACATGTTCATATCACCAGTGTACTATATTGCAAGTCTTCTGAAGAGAACAGATCACTTTGATCGAAGAAGGCACTGAAAAGTCACTATTTACTAAACATCACATCAAATGCCATTGATTTGTTTGTTCCAGGCGACTGATCAAGTGTGATGTGCAAATAAGAGCTACTGCTGATTTTTAAAGGAAAATTACTTATATTGTGGTGTGTTCCTCACAAAAAGCCATCATATGATTTCAGAAAACTTGAAATTTAATGTGAGTCATATCCATACATGCTTTATGGTGCTTTTCAAGAAAGAGAAAAAAAGGGCAGGAACATTCTTCAAAACATCTCCTTTAACTGTTGCACAGAATGATTATGAACAACATGCAGATGAGTGAATGATGACAGAAATTTATTTTAGGGTGAATTAGGGCTGGGCAGTATGATATATTGTGATATAAAGTGTCTATCTCTAAAGCTCACGCTAACTGACACACACCTGAAGCGCATACTCAGAGAGTTTGCAAGTTTGCGAAATAAGATTTTAGTCATATCGCACATCCCTAGAGTGAACTATTCGTTTAACTTCATTTAACCTTTAATATTTGATAATACTGTTCTTTCACATGAATTACAGATCTTACTATGTTTACAGCATGACTGCCAATACCTGGACTTGCTGCTTTTGTGTGTTAAGCATGTTGGGATCCATTGACAAGGACCCCAGGACGCCCATCATCAACTCCTTCTCCTGCAGCCACTGCGAGAGTTGTGGTTGGGTCGTCTGGAAGAGCTCCAGCATGCGGGACGACTCCTCCAGGTGCTGTTTCTGGATCTCCATGGTGCCCTTGACCTCCTCCCATCCTGCGTCTGTGTGTGGAGCAGAGCACACATCACTTTTTCACTCCCAGCTTCACTTTAGCTGAGCATTGATTCAGAGTGTGTGGAGGAGGCCAGACTCCTCCACTATCAGCTTGAGCTTTCACAGGAGCTTCACTTCAGTTCACAGCAGGGTCGGAAATTAACGGGGTCTTGGGGCAAAAATGCCACCAAGATGAAGAAAAATGCCTGCTAAATTCAAGATAAAGGGGCATAAAATGCCCCTGCACAATTAAACTAAATCTATTACGACTGTCGTGATTAAAATGAATTGTGAAAATTAATGAAAAGTGTCGATTACAGAATTACATTTAGATCTGGTCAAGTTGGATCAAAGATTTTGCAGCATAGAGCATTACAGCCACTCACAGATGTGTCTGTTGAGCGTATGAATGTAATGGCCAATCAGAGGCTAGCAGCTTCTGCAGTGTAAAATGGCATTGTTGATGTTTGTTAAAATTTTATTGGTAACAGCCAACATAGTATGTCATTATTCTGATCGGCTGAATTAATTGATTAAATTTAAGTATTTGACATAAAAGATACATTAAATAAGGTAATTTAAAAGTTTATTTCTGACCCTGGTTCACAGTTGGTGCAGGAGAGAAGTGTGTGAATTTGCACCTGGCCATCCACACAGCAGATAAAATTAGATAAATGCTTTTGGATGTGATGGACGCATACCTATCTGTGCCAGCATGTGCTTCCACTTTTCTGCCTCAGGTGAATCTGGGTTCTCCTCGATTAAGCTGAGCAAATTCTCCCTGAGCTGCTGGAGCTGCACTTGCTTTTGTTTCATATTCTCTTCAAAGACCTGCAAGACAGATATAATAATCAGCTTTTTTCAGTGCTTACAGTTTAAAGAATGGGCTTATAATGGCCGACACAGAGTTTGTGCTGTGTTTCTATCATCTCAGAGTGACTCAGTTCACAGTAAACGCTGCTTCTCATCAACTCCATCTCTCCATCAGAAACAGAAACAACTAGACGGTTTTTATTTATAATCCAAAATACGTAGGAGAACTCACGCAAACCACATAAATCATATACGAGAACTGACAAGGGACTGAACATAACAGGAAGTTTAAAAAGAATAATGACTGACAGGTGATAATTATCCGTAACCATAGAAACAAACAAGGAGATAATCAGTAACAAAGGAAACCGGAACTAAACAGAGCAGGACAACAGGAACAAAGGGAACCGAACAGAATATTAAAGTAGAAGACCATAATCGTGACAGTATCTTGCCAAAATGAAAGTTTGTGGATTTAAACATTTCAAAGTGAATAACTTAAGACATAAATATTAGTATTGAAACTTGTAGTGTAAAATAAAATTATTAAAAATTCAGGGTTTTTTTATTTTACAGGACAACTGTAATATAACAGTATACATATACAACAGTAATATACTGTGTTTATATCTTCATTTTTAATAATTAATTAAAACAATATAATAATAATAAGCCCCAATATATACGTGCAGCCTTATATATATAAATACATTTAAAATAAAAACAATCTAAATTAATGTGCCCCAATTATGGATTTTTGAAGATTACCTTTCATGTAATGTGTAACATAGCTAAGCTAGGTTCGCTAACATAAACATAAAACAACTTTATTTTTTACAACAGAGCGGAGCACCATCATTATTATAATATAATGTAAGTGATGCAAGCACTGTATACTGTACTCCGTGTTAAACAGCAGAAGTCATCTGACCAATCACCGCAGATTAGTGTCACGCAAACGAGGGGTTTGAAAAAATTAATCGTTGAGCGAATCATTTGGGAGTCGTTGAGCAAATAAGGTAAATGCATAAGATAATGAAAGTGTTTTTTGACCTAGCATGCTTGTAAACCTGTTGCTGGGGACTCCCAAAACAAAAATAGGAACCTTTCAAATACCATAATAGGGGCACTTTAAAATGTCAGCTGTTTACTTGCATGTCATGTGACCATTGACCAACATCAGAGAACCATGAATATGTGAACGTATCGTTAAATTATTGAAATATTCAAATCTGAGGGGGTACAATATTTTACATCTAAGGGGTTCAGATGCAAAAAAGTACAAATAATGCTAATGAAGTACACATATTCCACATTAACGAGTTTCATTTACCTTCTGTTGCTCTATCTGTGATTTTACTGTGTCTTTCCCAGATGGAAGGTTACTCCGTGATGATGCTGTTTTCTTTGTGTCTTCCATCCACTGACGTAAAGACTCAGCCTGTTCATGGACCCCTTGAACTTTCTTCAAGAAAGCGCTGATCTCAGATGATCTGGCCTTCAGCAGCTCCCCCAGATGTTCGTAACTGCTGTTAATGCAGGACATGTTCTGCTGCACCAGCATCAGCTCTAAAGGCAAATAAAGTAATAATAGGCAGAATAGTATAGATTTACATTAGCCACCATAATAGTCACAGCATTAAAAAAAACAGTTATGTCAGCCAAAACTGATGCATCACTAGTATGAACTTTCACCTTGGTTTGTCAGATAGGCATGACTTCCTGGACCAGAACCGTTACTGACAGCTGATCCTAAAGACGAAAAAATACGTGTTCACTCTAGATGGAATTAATGAGTGATCATGTAGAACTGAGACATGCAGTAAATGTTTTTGTAAAACCTTAAAATACTCCTGGGCAATACCTGAGTTGTGATGTATCTTGGCTTTGGCCGGTGATGTCAAAACACTGATTAGGCTACATAGAGCAGATCCTCTGCTATTTATATCCTGGACTGCAGGAGCTTTGGAGGTCCATTCATCCAATAAGTCCTGCAGATAGCATAAAAAAGACCAGAATATGTCATTTGAAAACTTTAAAATCTATATAGAGTTAGGAGACATTCTGACATGTTCATTATTCTCTGTTGACCTTTGCAGCATGACACACACATTCTTAAATGCTGAGCAATGCTGGAGGCTGGATATGACTAGAGTAAAGAGGGTTAACTCCCTGGAATAAACACTTTAAAACAAGAATGTGTGCAAAACATGATCCACTGTTTATCCTCCTTGTATGGGTGATTCTTCAGAGAAACTTGTCGGTCCTTTAGGAAGATTTTATGGGAAAAAATTTCAATGGATTTTCAATGGGAAAAAAAAATATTCTAGTTTAACCCCTATGTACTGTTGCGGGTCAATTTGACCCGTTTTGATTTGAGTTGTCAGAAATGTCAGTTAACCTATGTTTTTTTTTTTTTTTTCTTGAAATCTTGTAACTTTTTCTCATTTAGGGTCATGAACATGTTTCAACACGCTGATGTGTTGTGAAATGTACATACAGAAATTTTATACGTTCTTACTGTTCGTGGGTCAATTTGACCCATATAGGCAACTACAGACCCAAAATACAAAACGCTTCTGTGTTGTATGTCAGAGCTCTTCAACTCTAGTCCTGAAGTGCCAGTGTCTTGCTGAGTTTAACAACTTTTTATTCTCAAAGTTTGTGAAAATAGTTGTTTTACCTGTTAACTGTCTGTCCACTTTTTAAGCATAGACTCGAAAATGACTTTTCCAGCTTAAGTTTGGACTTAAGTTTGGTATCTTTTTAAAGGGAACGCTTCACAGATTATTGTAGAAATAAAAAAAAAGTTTAAAAAAAAATAAATAAATAAAAAAAAAAAAGTTATAGAAGTTTAAGTTTATGAAAATTTAAAATATATAAAATATATATTTTTATTTTATATAAAAAATATATATTACAAAACATGTTTAACTCTAAAACATCAAGAAAATCAAAGCTAAATATCTGAACAAGTTTTGTGCCAAATTTTAGGTTGATATCTTAAAAAAAAAAGTTCAGTAAGATTTTTTGTGCACAGTTACAATCTTTTCTACTAGATGACATCCAGACTCCACCGGTGACCATATAAGGACTCTTCAATTTCCATATATGGTTTCAATGCTCTGAACCATATATTTCCAAACTTTTCCAAATATTTATGAAGTAGACTTCCTATTCAGAAGAAGTTTGGGCAGTAATGTTAATATATGATTTGAATTCAATCCCTGAAACACATATAAAAAACATACGAAAAGAATCAGACCGCGTGTTACAGTTTGGCACCACATCACAAATGAAGAATCTATCACTATTTATCTATTGCTCTGTCATTTCTTTTGAAAATCAGTCATGAAATATGAAAACTAGAGTCTGAAAGCTTTTAAATGATATATAGTTTGTCAAGATTACTTTAGGTTTAGACTAAGATATTATTGTTATAAATGTATAATTGTCCCACGGGTGCGGGGAGGAGCATTTTTATAAATCATAAATTCAGATATTTATTCCTTGTAATGTGTGAAAAGTATTGATATTAAAAGTTCATTACTTGTACATGATTGTATGTTTTTTTTTTTTTTTTTTCATAGTGTGATTTTTGGGTAATTGTATTGAATCCAATTAAATCGAACAGTGCATGAGGGTAGATTTAAAAATCTTTATTTATTTTATTTTTTGGTCTTTATTTATTTATCACTGTTCATCAGTGTGATATAATATTTGCTAGAAGGATTCTGTTTTTGCTTAAACTTCTATTTTTTATAATACTAAATACTGCTGCTACTACCACCATTTTACAAAACAATTGGGGAAAAAAATAAATTGGTTATAATGGAAATGGATGAAGGATGGTTTGAACATCAGAAATTTAAGTAACCCCTAAGTATTTGAGATTTGTAATTTAGAGACAATATATATTTAAATGCATTCACAATAATTGACTGATAATAACTAACTGTTTTAGCAAGTCCACTGATTACCCAACCCATCCAAAAAATGAAGAAATATATATATATATATATATTGTCATTACCATCTCAAACATTACTTGCACGCACAGTATCAAAAATCACACCAGTTCACGTTAGATTCTCCATTAGATTTAGGTTACACTTTATTTTGATGGTCCACTTTAGTCATTCTACTAACTATGAGTAATTTTGCACCTTCATGTCAACTAACTCTCATTAGAGTATCAGTAGACTGTCTGCTTAATATCTGCAAACACTTTATTTTGATGCTCCCAACAGATATTCTCCTGACTATAAGTAACTTTACAACTATATGTCAACTTATTCTACTAACCCTGACAGTCTACTAATACTCTAATGAGAGTTAGTTAACATGTAGTTGACAAGTTACGTATAGTTAGTAGAATGTTTAAGGTGGGCCATTCAAATAAAATGTAACCGACCTTTTTATTCCAGGACGTGATAAATGTTTCAACAAAAATTAGCAAATAGATTTGAAGTAGTTCAGAAGAATCTGAGTATGAAGAGTGAAGTGAGATGCACGTCTTCTTCTAGTTCCTTTCTGTTAGTCGCATTCTATCCTGAAAGTTTTGTGGCCACAAAAATTAGAGTTGAAAAGTTAAATCCATCACTCACATTGACCTTCTGCAGGTCTTTTCCCAGGCCCTGTTCACTGCAGTGGGGCTGAAGCACTGGCACTTGCTCTTTTGTCTCCTCCAACCATTTCATTAACACCCCTGCGGCTGCTTTGAACTCCTGCAGCTGCTTCTGGCAAGATGAAACCTCCTGCTTCCTGCAATACACAGAACACATATGCACACAGAGCTTTATTAAAGAGTTTGACATCTGGCAAAAAGCATAACTAATATTATATGTATTGTAATACTGTTTTATTACAGCACATGGTTTTTATAACAGTCCTAGCTAATCAAAACCCTCACTTTATCCAATTAAATTAATAGTTTTCAACATTGATAATAATCAGAAATGTTTCTTGAGCATCAAATCATCATATTAGAATGATTTCTGAAGGATCATGTGACACTGAAGACTGGAGTAATGATGATGAAAATTCAGCTTTGATCACAGGAATAAATTAGTTTACAACATATTCACATAGAAATTGTTATTTTAAATTGTAATGATATTTCATAATTTTTACTCTACTTTTGATCAAAGAAATGCAACCCTGGTGAGCAGAAGAGACTTCTTGCAAAAACATTAAAAAATCTTGCCAACTCATTTGAGGCATAATCTGTACAAGTATTAACATTTAACATTTCTGTACAAGTATTGTTTTTAAAGGGATAGTTCACCCAAAAATTAAAATTCTGTCATCATTTACTCCCCCTCAGGTTGTTCCAAACCTGTATAAATTTATTTGTTCTGTTGAACACAAAGGAAGATATTTTGAAGAATGTGAGAAACTGAATAGTTCTGGGACACCATTGACTTCCATAGTATTTTTTTCCCCTATTATGGAAGTCAATGGTGCCCCAAAGCAGCCTGGTTACAAACTTTCTTCAAAATATCTTCCTTTATGTTCAGCAGAACAAAGACATTTATACAGGTTTGGAACAACTTGGGGGTGGGTAAATGATGAGAGAATTTTAAATTTTGGGTGAACTATCCCTTTAAGCTAAGTGCCTTGCTTAATCACTTACTTCTCTGTAACTGTCTCTTTAAAAGCATTAAAGCTGTCTGAGATGTTCTGCATCTTGTTTTGAAGAAGAGCTGCGCTTCCTTCAGGACCAAACCCACTGAGTTCCTCGGAAAGTTTCTGGAGGGTTTCCATGTCCTTTGCATGCTCAGCTAACTCTGCATTTGTGTCCTACAAATAAAGACTTTATTAGAACTTCAAGGTGTGAAACATAAACAGATTATAGGACATAAACATACAGGCTGTCTCTGCTCCAAACTGTAGACAGCTGCCTCGCTTTCTATAAATTAAAAAAAAAATCAATATCCTTTAATTAATCCTTTACTTCACAGCCGTGAACCATGATTTATATCACTGGATAAAAAATTGTATTGATCTCTGAGTGCAAAATAATTTATCAATATCTTTAGAAGACAAAGCCTGTACTTTTGTATGTTTATATCAGTAACACTTTACAATAAAGTTCCATTTGTTAACATTACATTAGTCAACATGAACGAACACTGAAAAATATGTCTAAAGCATTTATTAGTCTTAGTTAAATGGGCACTTCACCGCTGGCAAAATGGGCTTTCAATAAAACTTGGCTGCCTATACAGTAGAAAGACGAAAACATTTTTGAAATCGGTGCTACCTGACTAGAGAAAACAGATAAAAAGGCTGTTGTCTTCCCTTTTGCCAGATAGGTAGGAAAACTTCAACACCCATAATGCACTGAGCATGTTGCGGTCCAAGGCCACTCCCACCAGTCTGCTATGGATACGCTTACCAGAGTCAAATACCACCTTTCTTTAGTTGGAAATACTTCTTAGCAAACTTTTAGTCATAATGGTGACGACTTGTATTGAATTCAAAGAGTAAACGTTTAGCAGGAGTGAGCCTTTACCATAAGGCTATTTAGAGAGTAGACAAAGTATGATACAATTTTCAGTGATAAACCTACCCTTACAATAACTGTTCTTACTGTAAAGTGTTACCTTTATATCCACTATAGGCCAATTTTGTCAACTTCTAGGAGGACACAAAGGGCATCCAGTATAGATTTTGACCTCAAAGCTAATAGAAATGAACCGAAGACATAAAACTCAAAATAGGTAGTTCATGGGCTTTAGGAACAGAGTCAGGTTCAGTGAGCTGACAGCACACCTGGACGAGCTGTGAGAGTTCAGCGACGTTCTTTCCGGGCCCGTCTGTCTCTGACAGAGCCTGTGAGCTCTTCAGCACAAACTGCTGCACCTTCTCAGATGTCTTCTCAAACTGCTCCACCTTGTCTCTGAGCTCCTCCATCCGAGCCATCTTCTGCTTGTGCTGCTCAGAGGCGTCAGTAAAGCGCTGGGACAAGCCCTCCATCTTGGTCTGGAGCAGTGCGGCAGCTGCTGGGTCAGCGTTCTCCACAAACTTTTTCACCTTTGCCTTCATGGCCGAGATGCTGCTCTGCCTGCTGGACATGTCCTGCTCCAGAGCCTGAAATAAACATTTTTGAACAAAGTTTAAATGTGGTCATTTCATTATTGTGTTTACTAAGTTAAGATTAAAGCTGTGTAAGTTTGCCACCAAATGGAACTGAAGAAATAATGAAATTATTAAAAAAATAACTAAAATGGCAAATTTAGTTATATCTTTTTAACAGAAGAAAGAAACTCATACAAGTTTGGAACAACATGAGGGTGAGTAAATGATTTTTGGGTGAACTATCCCTTTAAATCGATACAATGGAAGTCAATGGGCACCGAAACTGTTTGGTTCCCAACATAAGATATGTTCTACAGAAGAAGGAAATGCATAACATGATGTAAATGAATAAATGATGATAGAATTTTCATTTTTGGGGGAAATATATTTTTAAGTGTGCATGAGTTCTGTCTGGTTTGCTTTTGCAATGTTAGTTTTGTAATATATCTGTGAATGAAAGGTCAAAGGTCACATACTGCCTCCTTGCTAAGCGCATCTGTGATAGAGTTGGAGTCCAGCGGCACTTGTGGCGTGTCCTTCACACTCTCCTCCACCTTCTCCATCCAGGTCATCATCTCATCCAGCCCATCCTGGACGCTCAGAGAGCGTGTCAGAGTCACCTGCAGCTTCTCATTGCGGTCGCTCACTGACTTCGACAGGTTGTCGTATCTCTCTACAATGTCATCTACAAATAGAAACATATTTAGAAATGTTTATTCATGTTGTTCAAGATGTCAAAGCTCTGCAGGACTGCAGGGAAGACTAATTTGAGGGGAAAAGGAAAATTAATCCTGGTAAGCAATAGTAATCTACATAAACTGACAAAATGTATTTCAAGGGGCACAGCATGTTAGTGTTTGATCATGATTTATGAGGAAAAGGAATCAACTGTTCTATTTAAGTATTGAAAGAAAGCGGACAAAGCTTGTGTGAAGAAATCAATATTTTCATGTGCAAATGCTGTTAATTTCTCCAGGTTTGAGTGCACTGATAATAACTTGAGCCAATGATATATTGAAAGTTTTGTTCTGTCTTTCCAAACGAGTAAGATATTTTTTTTTCCTTACTGTCAACGAGATTAATAAAACAAAAAAGTTTGAGATGGTTAGATATCTTTAACCTGTTAACCTTCACGAGGACATTGACGCACTGAAGCATTCTTTGTTTAAATTAGCTCAAAGTTACTGTTAGATGTAATGTAATTACTTATAAAAACTATACATCATTATAAAGATCTAAGACTCAAGCTTCATTTTTTGACCTCTGTTTTACTCTCAAAATCTTATAGTCGATACCTTTTGATTGAAATATGAGTATCAGACATTCATTGAGAAAGAACTCCTGTATGATCGTCATGAAAACGCTTGACGAAACAACATCCATCATGGCTTTTAGTTCAAAAGCATGCACATTTGGAGTAATACTGATATATTCATATATGTTTATGGCAAATGTTTATACAGAAGAGTAATATTTATTCAACTTTTTTTCCAAAATGCACTGATATAATCATTATGAGCACTGGATACTCCGATGTACTGTGTTTTCAATTCATACTGGCAGCCTGAGGGTGCTCTATGCACATTTTGTACACAAATGGCACTCGTGATGAACAGGTATATCATGTGACATTCCAGGAAAGAGAATTAGCTGGCTTCCAGAGATCGCTATAACATGCAGATAGACTTTTGAAGACAATATAAACACAATTGTGATGATATATGGTTTATCTGTGTTCTTCATGCCATGTTGAGTATTTTCATAATAATAGATTATATTTATAATGCAATGCTAATCAACACAGCTTTTATCATTGTGCAGAATACAGTAAAATAATGTATTTTCTGACTGATTTTTTGATCCGAAGCCACATCAGATCACAGAAGGTTATTTAAAACACTCGACTTGTGATATAAAGTAAGCTTGGAGAAAAAACATGGTTTTAATCTCATAAATTGTCGTGCATTGATGGTGCGCTAAGCTAACATGCTAGCTAACCCTAAGATGCACCTGCCACTTAGCTGAGCAAATATGTTATTTTTATAAATGATTTTGAATAGTAAGGATCACTGAAATGTTAATTTTTTTCAAGAAGGGCATTTGATAGAGTTTCAAAGAAGGTGAAGTGAGAAGTTTGATCAAAGAAATGAGGGATTAAAACAGTGTGAATAGAAAGTCGTCAGTAATTATAATAAAGACAAAAGAAAAGTATAATTAGGGCCATAACCAGGCCGGAGAGGTGTGAATGTGTGCAGGGGAGACAGAAACTGAATGGGGCAGTTTGCACCACAAAACAATAGAGACACTGAATGGATGCTTAGAAGATGGCAATAAACATTAGCAGTTAGCATTTTAGAGACTTCTCAAATAAAATAACACAACATGACATATACATGAAATATAACATGGTCAGACATGTGGCTTTAGCCACAGTGTGTTTTTAGATTGCAACAAGGCCAACTTCAATTTTATTTTCATAAGGATATTTCATAAAAATAAATTTCTAAAAACTTTACAAAATATTGAAGCTATTTATAACTTTTTTTTTTCATTAAGACAATAATTAATTTTGACTTTACAGTAAACTGCAAAGTGTCTGCTTTCAAATGAGACCATACTTATGTTTATAGTGCAAAGGCCTCATGAAGTGTATCTGTTTTAGTTTGGTTATGCCATTTCTTGGGATTTTTTTCAAAAGCGGCTAACAGGTTAATGTAGGCAGATGTTTTAGCTTCTAAACTTATGATTTAATCATACATAATTTAAACTGGTTTAATTATCACAGTTGCACTTTATTTTACAGTGGTAGGGTGCTACCAGTATTATTGTAGTATGTTATACTGCTAATTTATGCTGATTTAAAAAATACTGAATAAAGAAATTATTAATGAATAAAATATACTTTGATATTACAGTAATGAATTTTTGTGGGGGAGGTGTGGAGATTGTGCTTTATTGTCATGAAAATTCTTCATGATGCTAAAACAGGCCTTATTTTGTATGCAAAATGTAATTTGTTCTTTTTTGCCTTACGCTTCTGGTGTGAAAGCCCAGACACGTTTTTGATGACTCGTTGACTCACCCACTGTCTCCTGAATATCCTCTGGATTGGACAGCAGGTCTCCCTCTGTGGTGATCAGGGCATCAGCTGTTTTTCTTAGCGTATCCACCGCAGCCTGACGGGACGTTGTTTGCCCTTGAAGACTCTGGAACAGACCAATGCTTATTACAATCCACTAATAAGAGTGTGGTCAATAGACTGATTATCTTAAAAGCACAGCATCAGTGGTGTGTGTTCTACATTCATCTCAGTAAGTCATACGAGACAGTGACATGAAAAAAGGTCCTTTAGCACAAGGACATATATATATATATATATATACAAGGTCAGAAGACAGTCTTACTACTACACATCCCTAGAGAACAGTAATGGAACATGAATACATTTTCTCTCTGTGTATCTGATCTGGTCTGCATCATGGGAGATGTAATTTATTTAAGTATGATTAGCATTGTCTGCTTCTCTATCCATGTTTGCAACAACAACTAGCTATAATGCGCCACAAGTAAATTAAATCTGCTAAGATATCTGTGTCGTGGCAAGTCTTCAGTGCTATAAATACACAGAAAAAAAGTGAAACGACTGTGTATCATGATTTTGTTCAGTTTGTCTAGAAGCAAATCACTAATTACTATACTCCCCATAGAAGGAATAAATAAATTCTATTTTATAAATAATAATATTTTAAAAAGAAATCATAAACACCAAGGTCTTTTGAAGTTTTTATAGTAAACTTAATACTAACAGAATGTTTTTAGTTATATTTTAAGTGAAAATTCTAATTTTATATTATGACTAGTTTAGCTTTTGTTTATGGTGAAATTAGGTTGTAAAAAAAGTCTATAACAATTTATCCTGTGTTCATATGCTGCCATTTCACACTGTACTCCTAAACCCTGGTTTAATGTTCTTATTTGCGGTGTCAGTGTCATTGATTGGACGCCGCACGAGGCCTTTTTCATAAAGGCTCCAGCATTGCGCACCTTCATATTATATATTGCGAACTATCAAGTTTATATTGTCTTTTCAAGCTATAAAGGTTAGAATGAAACTGTCTATTCTTCACTCCAAATGATGTGTTTTCTGTCACCATTTGACATTTTTACATTTAAATGCTGAAACGACTGTTTATATACAATGTGCAGTGTTTCCGTGACTGTCCAAAGCATGTGCTAAGCACCAAGCCATAACATTCTAACACCTCATCATTGGCACTGCAATGCGGGGATAACAGCACAAGCGTTGCTAATCCGGTTAAAAGAGGGGTTTAGAACGATGATAACTCAGGGTTCAGCACAATATGAAAAGCCTGACACAGTGCCACTATATTTCTGTGAAATAATGAAAGTAGATTGTGTTCATGCCTTGGTCTCCTCCAGCTGTCTCTGTAAGGTTTGTGGATCTCCAGCAATGGGCTCCGACTGCTGCCTTCGGGACTCTTCCTCTGAATTACTGAGCCACTTCACCAGAGCACCACTGGCATCTTCATACTTCTTGTACTTGTCCACCACGTCTTTGAGATTGTTTCCAAGCTGATTACACTGAAACAAATTAGATGTTTTTTTTGTTTGTTTTTTTACAGTTTATTTTTCCTGTTCATCATCTCAAACATTTAATGTCATTTTTTTATTTATAGTAAAAAGATTGGAGGATTTAATAATGTAATGTCAGAACAGACCTGCTGGATATTGTTGATTGTTTGCTGAATTGGAACCATTTAGAGACATATGCTGCCATCTATTGGTTGTAATTATAAAGTGGTTCATTCATTTCCCATACAGCAAAACTAACTAAATGTGTGTGGAAAATGCAATTTTAGGCAATGTTCCTTAAAAATAGTCTTTTTTAGGCTAAATGTAATTTCTTTGTGTTTGATTTTCAGGGTATCTGGACATATTCTTCACAGGATTCTGCCACCGATTCTACATAGAGATCAAAAAGAGCTTTACCTGGGTGTGCAAGGCTTTGTAGCGAGCGGCAGCAGAATCTAGCTTTTCTTTGACTGCAGCACAAGTCCCGGACATATCAACCACCGACAGGCCGTCCGTTCCCCCAGATTCACTACGATCACAGGCCTTTGCTGCGTCCAGCACCTTCTGACCTGAGATGGTAATGAAGCGCAGGTCTCCTTTATGAGAGATGACGTCTTCAGAGAAACTCTTCTGTCTCTGTAGATTATTACTCAGAGCGTCCAGACCGGCAGCGGGAGCCCCCAGCTCCTCCACCTGCCCGTGGGCCTGCTGTAGCCACGTCTCAAACTCCTCACAGTCCCCCTTAAACTTCTGAAGTTCCTCCTGAACAGTCTGGACTTGCTTCATCTGCTGCTCGGCCTGTGTGAGAGAGGCCTCGTAGCGACCCTTCAGCTCTTTAATGTCCCTCTGTAACTTGTCTTTTTCAGCAGGTGACAGGACTTGAGCCTGTTTGTCGAGTAACGCCTGCGCTGACTGTGTGGCGATGATCAAATCCTGCTGTTGGGACAAGATTTCCTTGTGGTGAGCCTGTGGAGATGGAGAATGGAGGGCTTAGTAAGTCAATCCATTTAATTGCCATTAAATCTGGTTTTAAATATATATAGTTCAGTGATGAAACTCTAGAGGGCTCAGACTAATAGGTCCTTTACATACAATTTACCGCATGGCCTCTGCTGATCCTGCAGCCAATGAAATAGCTTGCTCAATTAAATAGTCTAGTTCAGTGTTTGCTGTAGGTTAGTTCCTCTGAACCCCTCCACCTCCCCAGCTCCACCTGCCTAGATCTGCTATGGGATTTATGCTTGTCTATTTATGAAGCAGCAACATATCTTACATGCTCACAGCAAAGTCCATACTTGCTCTGCAGCAACAATAATCATCATCAGCAGCGTAACAGATCTAGTCCGCCAACACCAAATACATTAACACTGAATTGCACCACTGTTTTAAAGTATATATTTTTTCTGTAATAATTACACTTTTGTATGCTGAAGTGTATTTCTGTTTCTCAAGGGTATGAAAAGTCTTCCAAAGAGCCACTGTAAATAAATACCAAAGTGCTTACTTGAACTCTATCATACTGCTGGTCCAGGTCCAGGGCTTTTCCGTCTTGTTTTTTGCCAGTAAGGACACTTGTGTTATCTGTAGCATCTAATGCATTTCCATTAGGATCATCTTCCTCTCCAATTATTCTCTTCATTGATGTATCCTCTGGCATGTTTCCGTTCTGTTTACCCATCTGGTCCTTTTGTATTCCACCCATTTCTTTCTCTTTCCCAATGTTGGAGATCCAGTCTAGAAGACCCTCAATTTTGGTTTTGCTCTCCTCAAGTTGTTCAACAGCTGCTACCTGTATTGTAAAAAATAATTATGATTTACTGAAAATCACAGAAATCCAAATATACTTTTGAGAGCCAGCACAAACTAACGGCACTAAAGTCACTAAATTACATTTTTTAACTATCACTTGAATAGTGTTTGGAAAAGGTTTTTTTTTTTTTCTCCTAACCTTCTCAGTCTCCTGCTTGATAGCACTTGTTAAAACCTTCTCCAGATCCTTCCTTGACTCTTCTGCCATCTGGTTGAGCATATTCGCTTTGCTCTTCAGTTCTTCCAGTTTGTTCTCAAGAGCTGATATCTGCTCTGGAGTGAGTTTACTGCGATTCTCCTCCAGAAACTTCTTTGTGCTGCTGATGACTTCATTGAGGGCATTGGCATTAGCCTGCAGGTCTTTCTGTAGAGCCTGAGAGACCAGCATAGAGAAACAGTCTTTAATATTCAGCTTCCATCTAAACAGATAAAAACAATATAGCACACATAATTAATTGCAAACACTGTGTTACAGTGATTTTACCTCAGGTAAAAGGTTAAGGTGTTCCTAGACATGCAATAATGGTAAAATCATTGTAACACGCAGACATGAGTGGCTAATAATATGCAAAAGAAATACAAAAAATACACTATTGTTCCATAAACACTTACATTTATTATTTATAATGGAAAAAATAATAATTATTATGGAAATAAAAAATATTCCAGGAAACAATGTGGTTCATTATTGTAAATATAGGCAATTAAAGTTAAATGTTTGTCAGGACTTTGACGTGCAGCTGCTACAGTGTTCTGACTGGTTGTTAGCATGTTGCTCAAGAGCTGCTCAAGTGTTCAGGATGGTTTCTAAAGTGTTGCTAGGTTGTTTCTATTGTCATTGCAAGCTATTTGCTAGGTAGTTGTGAAGCCAACTTGTCTGGGTGTTTGCTAGGGTGTTGCTAGGGGAACGATAGATTGATTTGGGTGGTTGCTTGAAGGTGACTGAGCTGTTTGGGGTAGTTGGTAATGTTGGTAATTTTGTGATTTGTGTGGTTGTTAGGCAGTGGCTATGGTGTTCTGAGTGTTACTAGGATGGTGTTGGGCTGTTTATCAATGCAAGCATGTGGATTTTTTTTGCTCCTCTTTTTAAACTCATCTGATCATTTATAAATTTAACAGCATATCTTGAATCAATAATCGCCACAAATTGAGTTATGATTCATCTGCCTCCATTTAATTAGCAACGCCCAACTTCCTGTAATCCAATCAATTCCCGAAGAACAAAATCAAGTCCTGCTCTACATTTTTTTTCTCATTACAGAAGCTGTTTCACTTGGATACACATCACAATTGGGAAGAAAAGACTATCCCAACTTCTGTTTCATGCTGACTTTAAGAAAGACCTGTAATAACTTCTTTAAATATATGTGTTATATGTAGAAGCGTCATAGCAAGTGTCACCAGGCTGTACCTGATGCTCTTGCTGGTATTGCTGGAGGTCTCCCACAGTCTTTGCACTGGCAGCCTGCTGCTGGTGGCCAATGAGTCGGTTTTCCGTCTGTGTTAGATCATCAAACAGCTCCTGCAGCTTTTCTGAAAACTCCCTCTGCTTCTCCACAGCGGCCTACCACATAAGCATTCAGTTAGAAAAGAAACCTTTTCCACTGAGGAAAACCACAGCATCAAAGCAAATACTGAGCATTTAACCATTAGCAGTGACTGAGTATGCTGTAAACATGCCAGCCATTCAGAGATTTTGGCAATGGTCGAGAAATGTAGGTTAGTGCTGCCTTTACTGCCGGAAAGCATATCCACATATAATAAAGTTTAGGTCCTGTGGTAGTAAGAGCCTGAAAAATGCAAACAGGATCAGAAGAAGGTAAGCTGGTGGCAGTGATCAAGCCATGGCTTTTCTGTGTTGTAAACAGAACAGAAATTGTGGTTAAACTCAGCAAAACACGCACACACACACACACACACACACACACACAATACATTCATGAATAGTGAATTTGATCTTAAAAATATCATTAGAAAACTCTTTTGAAAGACCTCAATGAAGTGAAACATTTTTGCCTTTTATAGTAAATTTACAGTACAGAAAAAATAACTAAAAATATTAATTACTCATCTAAAATAGCATATCCGCATTTTGGTCCAAAACAATGAAATAATGATTGTTTCTAGAATGTGAACATTTATTATCAATATCAATAGCAAGTAGCAGATCATAGTTAATAGCTGTGGCATAAACAAAACACTATCTTTTCTTTCTTTATTTCTACCAATTTCAACAGAAAATGTTGACGCAGGAAAGAAAACTACACTCAAGACACTTTTGGGGTCCCATGGGTTAATAGGGCAATGAGTTTTTTAACACTTCATTTCAAAATACTCCACACATCAAAGCAACAACTTTTAGAAGCATCTCCATGCATTTTCATGTGATCAGGTAAATGTCAACGGTCAGTGTGATCTCTCTCAGACCTGCTGCTGAGTCTCATCCTCACGGATCTCCAAGTGGACCTCCAGAGTTTGTCTCTGAGTGAACACTCTGTCCATTAGCTCTTTAATGGATCTCTGGGTAGTGCTGAGAGCCCTTAGAAGGTGTCTGCTTTGAGCAGGACTCAGGAACTGAGCATGCTCAGAAATGAAGTTTTGGATATCAAAAGCAGCATCTTCCAGGAGCTGTCGAGTTCCTGATAAGCCCTTCTCTATGTCCTGAATCAGGAACAATAAAGAACACTACGTAAAACTGTTCAGATAGTGACGTGATGTGGTAGTGAATAGCAGGATATGATGTCACACTGTATAAAAACAACTTACCTTATTTTGCTGAATCTTGATCTTAATTCTTTCTATGTCATCAGTCTCCACGATATCAAGCTTAGACACCATCTCAGAATCATCTTGTATACAAGCTGAGATCTTATCAAGAGAGCTTAGCAAATCCTGATATGAGGTTTCCAAATCGATCTGTAACCCATATATGAAAAAGTGTGAGATAATATAATTTACATTATTCTATATTCACTCTTTCTTTCTTTTCACAAGTCTTCACTAACCTTCACTGTTTCAATGGCTAGTAGAATAGCATTACTTCGCTCAGCTGACAAGTGGCAAACATCTGTGAAAGCATTCTGTATATCTACATAGACTGTAGCCAAATCTTGGTGGATTTGCATAGGAATGAGTTCATCAGAAGAATTCAGAAGTTGTTCTGCTATGCTCAAATCAGCTGTTAGCATGTCAGGGAGAGCAGCAATTTGTGCTTCCAGAGACTAGAAACAGAGTGTGTGGAAGTAGTTGAGGGAAAAAAGAAAGGAATTGTAAAGAAGAGTGACAGAATAAAAGGAATAAGCAACAGACTACAGTAGAGATAATCATGTAGACAGAAAGCACTGGTCAAATATTAGCAAAAAGCAGGAATATCTGGGGTCTGCAGGTCAAGAGAATTTTGGTGAAGTGAAGAGAGAGAGTGACAAACCTGAGAGTGACCTGAGAAAAGAGAGAGTGACAAACCTGAACTTCCTCTAACTGACAATGCAACCCCTCAATGTCTTCTGCTAATGGACCATTGGTCTGCAAGTCGCTTCTTATATCTTCAAGAGTATCGCAATGATCCTGAAGTCTCCCAACACATTCCAAGTAATTCTGGGTGGAAAAAGTACATCATTATACTTACATCATTATCTAAAGATCCAAAACATGCACCTGGATGATACAGAGTTGATAATGCTTTGGTAATCAGAGTCTAACTCAGCTGAGAATAGCAGCAATACTCACTCTCGGTTTGACTTCATCTGTTTGCTTTATATTTGGATCATTTGCCACAGAGACCTGGTTGTTAGAGTTGGTTGACTGGAAGACATCATCTGCAGCAGCATCATCTGTGGTTGAGATCTTGCTTTTAGTGTCCATGCTTTCATCTCTCAGGACAGTGTCTCCCAAAAGACTGTTAAGCTCTCCACCCACATCTTCGAGCATTCCTTGATCTCTACTTGTGGAGATCCCCTGAATCATCTCCAGTATATCAGTCTGACGCTTTGATCCATCATTACCCTCATCAGATGGACAATTCTGAGCTTCTCTTGGATCAAGTCCTTCATGTTTTTTCAAATCCAGGAGGATATCTGGATCCCTAATTCTCTCATTTGAGCTGGGATGATTGGCTGGAAAGGATCCAGAGTGGTGCTGAATAATTTCAATAATGCCATCAATGGCTTGACATTTTTGTTTTTGAGCCTCGTCCACACTTGTTTCATCCATCTTCGTTTGGATTAACTCATTTAAAAAATCATTGCTTCCCATTGATTTTGGAGTACTTTCATCTTTGGCCCCTGCCATTTGAGGTAAATGAAGGTCGTCTTGGTGTGCAGCTTCAGCAACCACTGTATCTCTACCCTGAGACTGTTTGAAGATGCCCGCCTTTTTCTCGCTATTCCGATCAAGCATGACTCTGACAGAAGGACTTGGAATTTGGGGGTCAGACTGCAATTCATTGGATTCTGTGAACATCTCGTCTGAACAATGACCTGAAGTTGACTTTAGAGTTTCCATCAAGTCTTTTACATGTTCATCATTGTCACATGTAAAGTCGGATTCAGTTGATCTGGCTATATCAGTGGCCTTTGAGGCTACCTGATAAAAAAACTTGCCTTGCTCACTTGGGTGTTTTATGTTATGCGTACCTCCGCTTGAATCATCTTGACTACAGTTAGTAGCAATTTCAAGAGGTAATGGCTTAGAATTTACTGTCGATCCAGCTAAATCCTTCAAGTTGAGTTGAAGTGTGTTCTCGGATCCTTTGAAACCTATAGAGTTTTCAATGTCACCATTCTGTTCTACCTTACAGTCAATCCTGCTTTCTGTACAGACCGCTCTGGGCTCAGGTTTTGTTATTGGTGCATTTCTGAACATTTCTGACATGTCCTCATAACTAACTGACTCATTTACTTTGTTCTCTTTACAAAACGCACCTGGATCCTCATTAGAGTGCTCATGATCTGGGTTCTCGTTTATATTATTGGTGTATTTAGCTTTATATGAGGCTTTGGTCTGAAGTGATATATCCTCTTTCTCATTCGGCAAATTTTGAGCTAATATGTGGTGACAATCAGTACTTAAATTCACCTCTGTTACAGTCTCCATTGGTGACTGGACACTTGCTCCACATAAAGACAAAGATGACCGTGCTTCTGCAAGTGTTCTAACTTGTGCAACATCTTTTACCATTGGAAGCGAAGTGCTCGAGCTCTCAGAGAGCCCTTTGTCGAAATATGCATTTGTTATTGCGGACTCCACTTTGGACCTGTTGAATTCCTCCTCTGGATTAAGTACACTCTCTGATTTTCTTTCATCAGTGCAGACATCACTTTGTGATGAACATGATATCCCAGAGTCACTCTGTACAGGGCTAACAACCTGACTTGCTATAGTCTCAAGATATGCCACCTGCCCGACACACGATGAAGGAATTCCAGTTTCACGAGAAACATCAACAACAAAAGTGTCAACATTGTTATTTGGCCTTTTTGATTCATTTCCTTCCAAAGTGAAAATACCTTCTCTTTCATCTGTAGTGTTTATCTCATTTTTAGTATCCATAGTCTTGAAATTACCACATTGTACATCGCAATCCTCCCCTATTCCAAGAGTCTCCGAAACATCATCATACACATTATCTTTTGTAGAAATAACTTTAGATGGAATGCCACAAATGCTGGGTAACATAAGATCCTCACTACTGCTCACATCTGATATGTCTGTAGATACCTGTATGTCTTCATCTGATCTTGAGGTTATCTGACCTCCTTTTGCTGAGTCAAGCGCCATAATGTCTACCTTTTCGTCCTGCTGTGAATGTAGCATTCCCTCAGCCTCTTCATCATCCAACATTCCCAACCGGTGGGCATCATTTACACTGAGCACACACTTTGCCTCTGGATCAATGATGGCGTTCTTGATTGCCTCTGAACAGAGAACACTTCTGCTATTATCATCAGTAATCAGAGCCGTCTCTAAAGCATCACAAATGCTAATGGTTTTTCCAACAGCTGCATCATAGAAACCACCCAAAAGGTTCTGCTTTTCCATGATCCGTAGTGCTACCTTACTTGAGATGCAGCCTTTATTGACAGAAGTGTTCAGAACTGACAGTGTAGCACTTTCGTTATCTTTCAAACCATCCTCTTCAAGCTGCAATGCAAGTACTTCTAAGACAGTCTCTTCATCAATAAGGCCTTTATCGAGAGCAGCTTCAAGGTCATACCGTTTTCCAGAGGTGACATCTAAAATCCCACCTTCCTCTACTTGTGCCATAAGAAGATGGATGGCATAATCTCTCTCAACTTTGTCATCCCACACAACCTCTGCATGTGGGAATTCAGAGGGCATATCTGTATCGTTGGTTGTTTCACTGGACGACAGTGGTGAGGCTTTCGAAAGTTTTTCTTGGCCTTTAACGGCATCATCACATTCAGGATTCGCTACGATCGAGCACAAACTTGTGGCAGTTGCTGCTATAGAAAAGGCTGTTTGTGGTAACTGCATTGTTTTTGATGGTTGAGGGGAATCTATGTCACTTTTGTCTGCTTGGCACTTGTCTGTGTATGAACATGTAGAAACCACAGGCAGTTTGTTAGTTTCAACTGCAGTCACATGTTCATTACTGCCTAGGTAACTGTCACACTTTTGATCTGTTGCTAAGGTGTTTACATCAGATTCAAAGGGTAGAGTAGGTTCTAGGCAACTGTGTAATACTTTCACATTCACTACTTTATGTTCTTCTTCTGTTGTGCTTTCCAAAGATTCACATATTTGCAATTCTCCCAAAGCATCATAATCAGCATCCAGACAATCATCATCACTATTAGGAATGCTGCTGTTCAGTGGAGACTCATGCAAATCTTCTGAAACATTATTCATATGAAGACCGCTGATGTCACATTCTGATTCAGATGTTTCAAAGAGTAATTTAGCCATTTTATTTAACTGGCAATCAAAGATCAACAGCCTTTGGCCTGACTTTGGATCCATATAGCTATTCATCATGAGGTAAGAAATAAATAACTGTTTCACCTCAGAGAGAGATGGTGCATCTGTGCTGTTTTTGTCACTCACTGCTTCACCAAATGTACGAGATCCTTCCATTTGTAGCTCCCGCATTACCAGCCATGATGAAAACCTGTTATTCAGTTCATCTATATCAGGAAAAACATCTGGGATTTCTATTGTCTTCAACAACTCTTTTGTAAATGTCTCAATCAAGTTATTCTCCATTGCAGAGTCAACGTCAACTACCTCAGAGGTTTCAGGTATGTACAAGGCTGTTATCTTCTGCCGGTTATGCAGCAGTTCAGACGCCAGTTTGTCTGTGATTATATTTTGCTGAAGAGAGGTGGAGAAAGAGAGGATTTCACCAGCATTTGGCCAAAGGAGACCCATGAAGGCTTTCTGTCTCTCCAGAACTAACAATCCACTGCTAGAGCTTATTAAGTCACACTGGACAGCCTCATCGACTGTAAGTCTAGCCCCATTGCAAGGATTAACAATGCCACCATTTTGGGCCTGATGGCTCAATATCTCGCTCGCAGTAGCCTGATCAATCAGACCCTCAGATAAGGCTTCCTCAACAGTCAGCTTTTGGCCGGTTTTAGGGTCAACTATGCCTCCTGCAAACAACTGGGTGCTCAGCAACCGAAGCATGGTCTCTCTATCAATGGCACCCTCGTGCATAGCTTTCATAACGTTAATCTCTCTCCCAGATGTCAGGGATATAGTTCCATCTTTTCCACGTTTCACTGGAAGCAGGCGAAGTCTTGTCGGCTCGTGGATCAGGCTCCTCTCCACAAGCTGACTAAGTGTGACTTTTTCTGCAGTGTTGGGGTCAATCAAGTTCTTCCAAGTGTCCTTTCTCTCTAACATCTGGATAAAGAGTGAGTGGGGTATCAGGCCAAGTTGAAAAGCCCTTTCCAGATGTAGGATATCACCGGTGTATCTTAACCCTCCAGTCGCTAGCTGTATTTCAATGATCTTTATAGCTATTTGCACAGATATAGCCCCATTTTCCAGCGCTGATATAACTGGCAATGGTTCTAAAGCAAACTTGGGATCCTGAACACATTTTATAGCTTCATTCAAGTCTTGCAGTTGCTTGAACATTGTGTCATCCACAAGTTTGTTCTTGAATGCGTCCTCCAAGTCCATGCACAAGTTCTTTTCAGGCCAAATGAGTCCAGAGTTTATAAGTTGAGCCTCTAGAAGACCAAGTCCCGTGTTGTGGTCAATGAGGCCATTGTTCACCGAGCAACACACAGACATGACAGCTCCACTTTCAACATCCAGAATGCCTTGGATGACCTGCAGTACCTGGAAAGAGATAAAAGATATCAAGATGTTTCTGAATGTATGTTCAAACATAATCACTAGAAATTTGGTTAACAATATTGGTTTTAAATACGATCATACATACTCACCCATCAGTCAAGTCTACGGATTGTACTAGCTCATGTGCAAGAGTCATCAGCAAGAGAAATGGGACGCAATAAAAGCTTACATGCATCTGTGAACAGAACTATCAGTATTTTGTAGAACAACACAGTTAGAGAAAACACGCAGAGCATTATGTTATTATGTGCAGTGTGGTGAACCTCATGTAGACAGGGAAAAGAGTGTCCTGCTGTGAAGAAAGAGTGAGACTGGCTGACATGCAATGTATGTTTACAGCATACTCAGTTTACCATGAAGCTTTAAAACACACACAAAAAAGTATTTTTTTTGCCATCTTCACAGTGGTGGCATTAAAAAGTTAGAGTGGCTGAGGCTTTTGGAAATTTTCTTACCATGCTACATATTTCAAGCTGTCAAAACAAATGTTAGTCATGCAGTTGGAGAGAAAGTTTACACTTTGGACACAATAATCACCATATATAACCACCATTTGGTTGGCAGTGGCAGAATATCTCACCTGATCAGCTGAAGAAGTTGCATCTGCACACTGTTGAGAGAGCTCGCTGTACGCCTGATGAAGAGATCTTAGCTGCTCTTTTGCTTCTTGCTTTTCTTCTTCTGTCATTCTATTAAAAGAAAACATTTTACAAAAATCCCTTTTGTGAAACCACATAAAGCACTTAAAAATGAGAAATTAAGTTAAACAACACAAACAAGTGCATTCAAATAAACAAGCCACAATTCATTCTATGCGAATTCTTCCCCATCGACATTATAACATACTTGTCACTGTGTTTGGTTAGCATCAGCTGGGTAGTTCTCAATGCTTCTCCAATTTGTTCCTTCTTTGTCACCATCTCCTCCATTGATATCTATAATATAACATGATAATGAACAGTGTTTAGAAAATCACAATTAAGTTAAGATTAGTTGCACTTTGAAAGCCACTTCATCCAACATCTACTGTAGGTTATTCAATCATTTGAATTCAGATAAATGTTTTTTAAGCAACCACTACCCATATAGCTTGCAGAAAATGTGGGGATATGCCACTATTAGAGTTACATTATTTTAGTCCAAAAGTTTGAGACCACACTGAAAACCTGAGATTCAAAATCTAAATTAACACAGTAAATAAACAAAGTTTCATGATTTTGAATATGTTAAAAAATATATAATTTCTATCCATTCATTCTCAAATCCTCTGTAGGAAGCTGGAGCGTATCCCACACACACAACTATGGACAATTTAGGGCCAGACTCACTAACAGCTTGCACCAGCGCAAACCCTATTTTAGTGTGTTAAAAACTACTGTCAGGATTTACTAAAGACACGCAGTGAAAAATTATTTTTTGCAGCTGGCCTTATTGCGTATGCATTTCTAAGTGTTTCCCTTTCAGATGCAAAATGTATGGGAGGAGAGTATTTAAATGTTTCATGCAAGGTGATTTACTAAGGTTTGCACTAGTCAATTTACTGGAATTTGCGGTATTATTTAACGCCCCCCAAAAAAGCACGTATTAAACCAGACGCTTTTAATTTGACCTGCTCTTGGCAGATTATGTTGGTCATTATGGAAATGATCCGGTTGCGTCTGTGTTCTTTAGTTTGCGCGTCGTCAGTAGATCACGTGCAGAACTCTCCACTCCCATCGCACTTTTTTGGAATTGCGTTCTCGTGCTAATTTGCCCTGGTTAGTAAATCTGGCTCTTAGTGTCTTCAGTTCACCTATGGTGCAGGTCTTTGGATTGTGGGGGAAATCAGAGCACACATAAGAAACCCATGCCAACACGGGGAGAACGTGCACACTTCACACAGAAAGGCCTCATGACTTGAGGCAGGATTTACACCAGGGACCTGTTCAACTATTAAACTTACCAATTATTTATAAATATAATATTTGCTTCGGATAAAAGCATATGCTAAATGCATATGCCATTTATAGATATTGTGACTGACCATGTGTGCTCTTTTTTACAAAATTTATTGCTCCTACTTTAGCACAAAATTCACTTATTAACATTCACATATCATGCTGAACAACATGATCAACATATTTTACACAAACCTGTGGAGTCCATGTCAGCTTGTGTGCATGCTGCTATTAAAGGGTTAGTTCACCCAAAAATAAAAATTTTGTCATCATTTACTCACCCATTTTAAAGAATGTTGGTAACCAGACAGTTGACAGGTAGCCATTGACATCCATAGTATATATATATATTTTTCCTACAATGGATGTCAACGGCTACTGTCAACTGTCTGGTTACCAACATTCTTTAAAATATATTCGTGTTCAACAGAAGAAAGAAACTCATAAAGGTTTGGAACAACTTGAGGGTGAGTAAATGATGACAAATTTTTCATTTTTGAGTGAACTACCCCTTTAAAGCAAATACAGATTCTGAAACTCATGCTATTTTTTCAGTTACACTTTTCACTCAAATTGTTATGGTGATCATATGATTTGTAAAGGGGGGAGACAGAAAATGCGAAATACAGGAATTTCCACAAGTGGTCTCAGACTTTTGGATCCGATTGTATTTTTAAAGACATTTTGCCATGTTTATATAAACATGAAGGTTGAGTAATCAATCTTTTGTTTGGAGAACTGTATAGTCTGTCATTAGGGATGTGACATTGTAGATGGATGAATAGTCATTCTGACACAACTTTCTAACTTGGGAAACAATTTATTTTATGGCATGGCATGTAAATTGCTCTCTGCTCTTGGTCAGTCAACAGCACATTTACCACGTAAATTACTTGGCTCAGACAACCAAGCAGCACTCCAAAATGAGTGGTGTGCAAGATTGTGTTTGATGAAGTGTAGAAATACAGCAACGTCACTAGTGCAGGGAATGCTTTAACCACCATAGAACACAGAATGCCCAGTGTCATTTGTACAGTTTATCACACTATACATGCACTGTATGTTGTTAATGTGTCTGATGGAGCCACTTATGTGCTTGTGGATACATTTTCATTGGATTATCATTGTTGCACCCTGTAAAAAATGGGTGGTCCAGATGTGATCTAACAAAATAGTGATTATGGTGATTAAATAAATCACAATTTGAAATGAAAGGGTAGACACATCACGGGTAAATATTTTATGTGAAATGTGGGTGGATAATAAAAGTAAACAACAATTATGTGAACAACACAAACATATGAAGAGATACACAATAACAATCTTTATTCAGAAAATTAACAATGTAAATGTGTTTTGATGTGTCTGACATATTAGCAAAGTTTTGAAATGTCAAAAAGGTCAGTTCCCTATAATGTTCACTATGTTGACAAGATGCTGACATTAAAACAGCTACAGATAAACCTGTTAAAAACGAAGAGAAAATAATTGGGTAGCTTGACTTGTTTACCTGGGGTTTACTAGTGCTCTCAGTGCTGGGTTTACCATCACTTTGAGCTTTTCCATCTTTGTTTAGATTCGTTTTCATACTGGACATCCAATTCAATAACTTGTTAACTTTATCGCCATGTTCTTTCTTCTCATCCTCAACAGACCTCTAAAATCATTGAAAAGAAATTGCAGGGTCGATTAAAAGACAAAGTAAAACATTCATTATTAGCGCAATAAATCCTGTGTTTGAATGCAATATACAATAAGGAATTAGCAGGTCTATTAAGCTCCCAGCCATTTTACATGGAAGCATGCTTGGCAATAAATTAAAAATGCCATCAAAAAGAAAAAACGGATCACATAAGATATAAGACATTTTTGAACAATATCTTACAGTAGAAAAAAAAAAGTCCCAAAGACTCCCATTTTCACCATTTTGACCATTATGGTATTTTTTCAGGATAAAAATATATATTCTTCTATATTGGATAATGCTCCATCATAAAGTGTTGCAAATATACTAGCTATGTCAATTGCTTTTTCTGCCATATACAAAACATTCACCAAAAAACGGCCTGATTTTAGATGTCCAGAAGCACATCAGAAGTGCCGATAGGTCCAGAAGTATTGGAATGATGAAGTATTGCCAGTACTATGGGGCTTTGTTACTTCAAGAAGGACAAACCCAGTGTGGCTGTCAAAGACACTCTTTTCTAGAGCTTCCTTGAAAGACATTTTTCTCTTGGTTTTGGGGCAAGTGATACATTTTGAATGGGAATTGTCATGTTGAAGATGTGCAGCGGTTGCTTTGTCGATCAAGCAATTCTGTATGCCAACCTCCAATGAGACTCTCTCTTGGCTCTCTGGGTTTATGAGCCCACCTGTTGCCAGTTGAAACTCAAGACACCTCACTGCAACATCTTTTGGGAAAAGGTTCTCTTGCATTGCCTGAGCCACATTCAAAGTCTTTCCATTTTGAGGGTGAATGATACCATAGTAGGCTTGCTCACATTGCTGGATCTGTCTGGCAAAACCTTCATCTAAGAGTCCTCGATGTTGTGCTTCTGTAATCAGAACCCTTTCTCCAGACGCTGGATCACAGATGCCTCCAGTGCAAGCCTGGGCTTCTAGCAACCTCAATGCGGTGAGTCGGTCCACAAGGTTCTGCTGGTGTCCTTTGAAAACCGGGAGTCGTTTCTTCAAAGAAACATCCCAGAGTCCTGCAACAGGACAGTTTGAAACTTTAAAGGCAACTCTTCTGGAAATCAAAAGATCAGCAAACTCGGAAATGCTGAGCTGACCACTTCGGTAGCTATTGAGCTCTTCTGCTTGGAGAATTTTCAGACTAAGAGCATTTTCAATGCAAATCTGCCGCCCACTCTTATGGTCTGTTAGGATGTGTAAAAGATTCCTACTTGAGTCCATGATTGTTATCTCTTGCCATTCGCTCTCTTGTTGTGAGAGAAACAGGTAAGTTCTCTTGTCAATGTGACCGGCCTTATATGCTTCATAGGCTGACATTTTCGCACCATTAGAGGTGTTGATGACCGATATTCTGTGTTTGCTGGAAGGTGAGCGGGTGAAGAGATGCTGGTCACCAAAAGGAAGAAGGTATACTCCACCGTTGACATCATATACACAGATTCGGAGCAGTTCGCTGTAGTATGCCTTCTGCCCTGTTTCTGGGTAGTGAAAATCTTTTGGGTTACTGACTGGGTCATAGAGACTTTGAAGGGTGGCTTGATTTATGAGCCCCTGCTCTAGTGCACAATCCATGGGTACCCTACTTCCAATCAATGGATGAATCAAACCTCCAGTGGCAATTTGAGTTTCCATTATCGCTTTCCCTCTATGTCTATCTAGAATTCTCTCTTCCATAGCCTGAAACACTGATAGAATCTTCCCAGCATGAGTATAGCCACTGACTGCTTTGTAAGCATCACTTATTTTGTCCTTGAGATCCTCAGTAATGATACCTTTCTCAAAAGCATCTGAAGGAGAGTAACCTTTGCCTGTCACAGGATCAATAATGTATCCTGTGGCAGCTTGCGCTTCCAAAAACTCAATGGCATAGGTTTTAGATATGAATCCTCCTGCAACAGCATCAAGGAAGGACAGCTTTTTCTTGCTAGACTCCATATAAACACCTGCAATTGAGGACGGTTTACCAACAAATTGAGCAAGTGATGCTTCTATCTCCTCCATAGTGATGAGGCCTGTTTGCAACTTGAGTGCAATTTCCTGAGTAATTATTTTTGTTTTGATTAACTTTTTAATACTTATCCGTCCTCTGAGACCTTGAATTTTATTGGAAGAAGACTCCATTTTCAGCCCTTTCGATTTACTTGTTATAGGCGAGTCAGAAGCAAGATCGATGGAGGACTCAGAATCATTGATACTGAATGAAACAGTCTGGCTTTTACCAGACCTGCCTGAGCTTTTCCTGAGTATAGGGTCAGTGATGTCACTCTGACTGTTACCAACGATTACTTGATTTGTGTGTATTTCAAATGCATTCGAATTCTGGAGTGGAACCGAATTTTCTGTTTTCTTGGTAGCATATTCCAGAGTTCTCTCGTTGATTACGTGCATTTTGGTTTGCTTGACCTTTCGTAGCTCCTCCAGCACTTTTTCCTTTTCCAGTGTAGCTATCTGCAAGCATGAGATCATTTATGCAATTAGAGCATGAAACCTAAATTGAAATCTAGACTCTATGATGATGATACCGTACTGCAGATTCATTATATATTACATTGCATTTATATATTCATAAATATTTATACAAGAATTAAGGTAAAGTATGTGATTTCTGCACTAATAGAAAAAATATAACCTCTCTCCCCCACTGTTTTTATTCACAAAAGCGAGCACTATTTGCCTCGTGCAATTATTGTGCTATTACCATCTGGGGTACATAGATGGTGAACAGAATTTAAATGAACAGAATTTATAGTGAGCGCAATAATTTTTCAAATGATGATCAAATTCTGGAGAAGAGCAGGGAGGACAACTATCAAATGACTGGTGCTTTCAAAGTTTTGGTGCATACTTGATGTCAGAATATGGTTTGTTTGGATAATGTGAACGCTGTTTTTAGAACAGGGGTGCACTGCACACCTGTAACCCATGACTGAGTCCACTTAAAAAGGTGGTCTGGGGTACTCCGGTAGGGTTAGCTGCTGATATGAATGCTATTGTTCTAAATCATAGAAGTGATCTGCTATTGATGATGCATGATTGGTCAAATTGTGTCAGTGTGTGGTCACTCACTTTCCTGACAAGTAGGATTGATGCACTGCAAGCAGAGAGATAAAGGTTTATCATCTATAATTTCTGCTCGCCTCCAGCAGAAGCTGACTTCCGCATTCTCTGGAATCTTTGCGGCAGATAGACCAAAGTATAAAAGTGAGTCTATTTTGCTGCCTTGTCCCGCATTATCATTACCTAGCAACAAGGGTAAACAGCTGCCAATTTGATGACGCAAGCGTACCGAGGATCTGACCCACAAAATAGTGTGAATAAAATACAAGAGGTGCAACTGACCAAGCAATGGAACCAAGAGTGAAAGCACCTTTACTTATAGTTGTTTCTGCACATTGTTAAAACACAAAGAAATTACACACTTCACCTTTTAATGAAATCTTTCACAGAAAACTGTGAATGCAATTGAAGTCGTACCTCAGAGCTCATTTTCATTTTCTTTAGTTCCTCCTCCAGGCTCTGTTTCGCTTCTTCGTATGACACAACAGTTTTCTGAGTCAGCTGAAGTTCAGTCTTGAGCTTTGTCAGCTCTTCGTCTTTTGCACACTGATGATTGGCTTGTCCAAGTGCCTCCAATTCTTTTAGATGCTTCTGCTCAGAGTTGACTGCTACCTCAAGCTTCAGATTCTTCTCCTGTAGAGACTTCATTTCCTTGATGTATGAGACAATCTGTTCTTTTAGAGATCTTGCTTCCCTTTCTGAGATGTCCAATTTCTGCTCAGTCTCTGCCAACATTCGCTTTAACCTTGATATCTCGTTTGAGCTGTCTTTGTGAATATTGTCGAGTTGAAAAATACTGGATTTGACCCTGATTTTTTCAGTTTCCAACTCAGAAATCTTTGATTTTGCTTTGAGAAGTTCAAGGTCAAGAATTCCCCTCTGTCTGTCAGATTCGTCCAACTGTGTACGAACATTGCAAAGGTGTTGTTCAGCTTCCTGTTTGGCTTTTGTTGCATTAGCAATGAATGCTTTCAGCTTTTCCAATTCTTGAGACAGGTTCTTGTTGTCTCTCTCTGCAGTTTCCACAGTATGAGAGTGCTCCTTTGATTTCCTCTCATGCTCCAACTTTAAGCGTGATTCTTGCAGAGAAAGCTTTTGCTCCATTTCAGCCTGCACTAACTGCAGTTGAGTCTCATAGCCTTTCTTTTGTAGGTCGAGTTTACCTTTGAGATCATCAAGCATCTTTTTACAGTTTTCCAATTGTTCACCAAGCTTTTGTGACCTCAACTCAGCAGCTGCCGTTTGATTTTGCTTCTGCTTAAGCTCTTCCTGGGTTTGTTTCAACTTCTGCTTAAGTTCTGATGTTTGGAGAGTTAAACTTGTTATTTTGTCTTCTGCAGCATTTCTATCCTTTTGAAAAGTGACTAGTTCTTGTTTTAAATTCAGTACAGATTTATCTGCGCTTGAGCTCAATTCTCGCATAACAGAACTTTTCCTTTGGAGTTCTGCCTCCAATTCTTTGAATTTGGACTGACTTAACCGGTTTTCTTCAGTCACCCGCTGTAGCTCATCTTTTGTTCTTTTTAGAGTGGAACTAAGATCATCAAATTCACATTTTAACACCTGTAACTTCTGGTCAGCGGTTTGCTTATCCCTCTGAAGAGATGAAATGTCCTGTTTCAGGCTTACTGCGGCTTTTTCTGAACTTCCACTGATCCTGCTAATCGTCTGCTTACATTTCAAAAGCTCATTTTCAAGTTCTCTCACCTTTGACATGCTCTTCTTACCTTCAGATGACTCCCTTTGAGATTCTCCTATGGCTTTTTTTAAAGCCATGTTCAAGTTATTTATCTCGACTTTATGTTCCTGAACCTTCTGATTAGCCAGATTCCTCTCGGTGGTTATGGAACTCAACTCTGCTTTGAGATTTGAAATATCTTTTTCATAGTTGGTGATGGTCAGTGTGAGAGACTTGATCTTCTGCTGTAGCTCGGTTGTCTTTTTGGCTTCTTCATTGTAATCTTTAAGTTTGATTTGAAGCTCATGAGATACCTGTGTTTTATTCTGAAGTTCCTCTTCAACTATTTTCACCTGAGATTTTGCACTTTCTGCCTGGGATCTGAGTATATTAATTTGCTGTTCCTTACTCTCAATCTCGATGGATGCTCTATCGAGTTCTGCTTTCGCATTTTTAATGGAACGCTCACTGTCCATGTTAATCTTCTTGAGTTCTTCTACTTTCTTAGCAAGCTGTGTCAATTGCAAGGAACTTTTCTGAAGCTCCAATTCAAGGTTTTTCATTTTGTGTTGAGCTTCCTTCTCTGTTCTTGTCTTCAAATTGATCTCTTCTTTGGCTCTCTGCAGTTGCTCCTTCAAAACCTCTGCTTCACCTTTCAGGGTTTTAATCTTTTGGTCAGCATGTGATTTGTCTTGCTGGATTGACTCAATACTTACCTTAAGATGTCGGGTATCACTTTCCAATAACTGATTCTTTCTATTAAGTTCATTGACCTTAAATGCCATCTGCTCTACTTCAGTCTGTTTGGAAGACAACTCATCTTCTAGGCACCTCAACTTATGAGTGCTCTCCTGTTCCAAGGAGGTCCACTGTAAAAGTTTTCCTTGGTTGACCTTGAGCTGGTCCTTTATGCCATCAACCTCTGTCTTCTGGAACAGCACTCTCTGCTCCAGAGCCGATTTGTCTCTTTGGAGAGACTTGATTTGCTCTTGATACACATAGACAGACTTTTTCAGTTCAGAAGATTCTTGTCTTAACTCCTCTGCTTTCTGTCTCATGTTGGACCTATCTGCATCCATTTCCACTTGCAGCTTCAACAGCCTGCTGTTTGCCTCATCTAAGAGTTCTTTGAAACGTTGGGCTTTCTCCTCAGCCACAGTTTTGTGGACAATGACTGAGTTCAATTCAGACTTCAAGGTCTTGATCTCAGTCTCAGCTCGCTTCTTGCCCATAATGAGCTCTTCCATTTTGCGTTGCAGAACCTCTGCCTCAGCTTCAGAATGGATTATTGAAGAACTGGTTGTAAAGGTTGAGAGTTGTGCACCTTCTTTGGAGAAACCTGACCTGACTTCTGACTTGTGGGCCAGATCCATTTCCATGATTCTCACTTGGCTAAGGAGCTCTGCCTCAGCATCTTCCTTAGCCCTCAGTTCTCGCTCTAACGTACGACTGTGCTCCTCCAGGCCCTGTACATCACTGTCCTTGCGACGTAAATGATCTTCCAGCTTTTTACGGGCTAATGTACTTTCCTCTATGCTCTTTTTAAGGTTGCGGAGGCTCTCTTCCAGGGAGGCCTGTTTGGCCTCTGACTGCTGAACCTGCTGTCGAGCACGATTCAACTCTTGCTCGATTGAACCCTTGCTTTTGATCACGCCTTCTAGTTCAACACGATATTTCTGGGCCTCATACTCAGCCTTTGACTTCTGTAAGGTCAAGTCCTCAAATGACTTTTTCTGCATCTCAAGGTCTGCTCCCAAGATGTCCAGCTGCTGTTGCCTGTTAGAGAGTGATGCCTCGAGTTCCAGTACCTGACGCCGGAGCCTGGTGATCTCCTCTTCACTTGCAGCTTTTTGCAGCTCCACGCTCTCAGTCCAGCTTAAGTACTCTGCATTTTCCAATGATTTCCTCCTCTGAAATGAAAGATACAGTCATCTTCCAGTCAACACTTGGAAGAGAAAAGGCGGTTCTTGCCCACTTACCAATACAAGGCTGAAAAACCACCACCACGTATTTGCATGTACTCTTCAGCCTTTTTCCAGAACATGCTTTCCTAAAGGTCAAGGTCACCAGCAATGATACAAAATAGAGCAATCTGTGCTATTTTGTATCAAAATAAATCTCCAAGCACCGAGTAACATTTTGAAATGCAGGAAACATCAGCAGAGTGTAATAAAAATGTGTGCCACATGTTAGGGTGTTTGTCACTGTTCTAACTGGTGAATGAAACATGGCTGGGAGCATAGCCTTGCTAAATAACATGCAATAAAGCTGCTACAAAGCAAAAAACAGAAAGGGAACATTAGCATTTCAGTTATAATGCTAATGCTAATCAACTCTATTAGATGAAGCATGAAAGACAAGAAAAAGTCAACAAATGCCCTACCTCGTCCTCTTCCGCCCTCTTCAGTGTTTCACCTGCAAACTTCACATACTGTGTCATGAGAGTGACCAGGGCTGTGTAACGTGTACGAAGGTCCATAAACTGAGGAGGGAAACAAAGACATACATACCCATAAAAAAACTCAAAAAAAAAATAGCAGTGTAAGCCTATGAAATTAGGTAATATTTATCTCGTACCTCTTGCTGGATGACATCAGAGGAACTCTGCATCTTCCTCCTCTTCACTGGGGATTTATGCTGAGAGTCAACCATGGCTCTATAAGTCATCAACTGCAGTTCATAGTCCTTAAAGAAGAACAAGGTTGAAACAAACAGTATAAACTTAAATAAAAGTTTGGTTGCTATGTGCTTAATTGCCATATTGCTATTTTTTGTTTTTATTTTATTGTTTCCCTGGGGAAAGTACTGGTGTCACATGGTAGTAACATGGTACTACATGATTAAAATATTCACATGAGACAGTATACCTTAGTACCCGAAGACAAAAAAAAAAAAAGTATTACCATGGTACCATATATTTTGTAATGTCAGAATATTTCCAATAAATAATTTTGTCTTACTTTCACTCCAACTGCATACTGTTCTGAATACTTCTGGCACTCCTCAATTTTGCTCTGTTTTTGCTCAATTTCTGCAACCAAAACCTAGAAACAAAACAAATGTTAGGATTAGATGCTAGTAAACTAGATAGACATACAATTTAGACATAGACATACAATAAGAGTTTTTTTTCTTCGTACTTTCTGTTGGTTAAGGAACTCAGCCAAAGCCTTGCTGTCCTCAGGTTGATTCTCTTGGGCCTTGAGTTGCTTGGCCTCCATTTCTGTGCTCCATTCATCCAGGCTGTTGTATGTGTCTTTGTAGTATTTAAGAGATTTGCTAATGCCTTCCAGGTCTCGGAGCCTGAACACAATGGAAAACAAATACATCATACATCATAAACAAGATAAATCGCTCATTATCAAAATAAATGTCCATGCCTAAAGCTACATGCATTCCTACAGCTCAAATGGTAGATCATGGTGCTAGCAACGCCAAAGTAATGGTTTGATTCCTGATAAAATGTATACCCTAAATGCAATGTGTCGCTTTGGATAAAAGCGTCTGCCAAATACATAAATATATGTGTTATAAATCAATGAAAAACACACTAATCCCTGCAGCATAGCATAGCTAGGGGCAAAAGAATGAACTTAATGACCTGTTTTCAATCTGAGAGTGGATGTTTTGCCATCGTTCTTTGAGCTGGTCGGCCTTCTCCTTGTGCCAATCCAAATCAAAGTCTCTCTCATTGTGCGTTTTGAACATACGCTCACTGACCACTCGTGCCTTTTGCAGCTCGTCCTCCAAGTCATGGAATACCTCACGTCTTTCATCGATTTCAGACCTCCATTGCTAAAAAATCAAAAGTGTTAAGTCAAAGATGTTCCATGACTAAACCATCGAGACAGCTTTTTCAAAGTTACAATGAGACTTTATTACCTTAAGAGTGCTCATGACACCATCGATAGATTTTATATTAGCATTGACTGTATCCTCCTCACACAGCTTGGCTTCATAAAGTTTGACCAGAGCTTCAGCACTCTGACTGTGTTTCACCACCAAGCTCACTGTCTTCATCCTGAGTGTAAAAGATAATCAAGTCAGATAGAAATTATATAGCAGCCCATTTTTTTTCCATGTTCATCTTTCTTCAGTGTGTAATGTTGCTGTTTGAGCATGAAAAAGCTCTGCAAAGCACAAAGTCCCTCCAGCGGGAGTTCTTCTCTATATCAGTGTCAGTGTTTCTGAACTCCCTGAAACGCCTCCATTGTAGTCTTGAGTTTTCTTCACAATATTCCTCATTTAAATAATTCATACGCAGAGTAAAGGGGCGGGGCCTGGTTGAGTTAGTTAGTAGTGTGTTGAAACTGGCGGTTATGGTAAGGGGCGGGACATTTCCCAAACACCAATCACAACACACTGCTCCAGCCGACCAATCAGAGCACATTGTGCTTTTCAGAAGGAGGGGCTTCATAGAGACAGGAACTAAACTGAGCGTTACTGACAGACTGGGAAGAGAGGAGCTGCAACAATGGAGAATATGAGGAAAATAATGTGTTTTTTGAACATTCAAGCATAAAACCTGTTCTAGTAGAGCCCAAAAACAAACTCACGAAAAGGGCATAATAGGTCCCATTTAAATATTTAAATAAATAAATTTAAATTTAAAGAGAATTTTCCATTGGCCTGGTAATGCCAATTAGAAGTTTTTTAGAGCCATGGGAACCCTTTTATAAGGACAGCAAAGAGCAGATAATGTTGAGAAGATTGGAGAATAGGACTGGGAAGTGCCACAAGCCAGATTGAAACAATGCTTGCATGAGCACCTCAGCTCAGTGTGCTGAAGCACATATACTAACCACTAGGTCACATCAGTAATACTCATCTTCACTCTTTCAAACACATCTCATTTAAGGACTGAGTAAAGACTCACTTCTCCAGGTAGATGCAGCACATGGAGTAGACCTGGTTCGTGCTCTGGGTGAGGATGCTGAGCTCAGAGGAAAGCGTGGGGACGGATGGAGAGGCAGCTGCTTGCCTGAGGAAAACTTCACACTTCTCTCTCAGGGTCTCCAGGTCTTCCTTCAACCTATCCAGCTCTACTTTCTTTTTCTGAAATGTGTGAGAAGGAGAAGCCAGACGTATTACAGAAATTGTTTCAGGATCCAGATTTTACACTGGACATCAAGTGTTGATCCAAAAATGAAGCTGAAGATCAAACCTCCTGTTCAGTGATGCGCAGCAGACACTCCTGCAGGTCATCTCTGTCTAGCGGAGTACGGATTTTCCGGATCAGCTGTTCCTCATGACCCTCCACACGCATGCGGAAGTTACGCACCTCAGTTATGAAGTGGTTGAACACAGACTCCTCGTGTTCTTCTGTTGACCACCAGAGGGCAATGCATTACATCAGTGAGACTCCATGTCCAGACAATAATTTACATTTTGTACTTTTGTTTGTTTGCCTGTTTCTGTGTCTTGGTGAAAATACAGTGAAAATGTAGCTAGTGACAACACAACTAAGCCAAATTAATCTTTAACACTTGTGTATGTGCTCAGTTTTGTTAAAAATCTTGCAGACAATATTTCAGGACTTCATTATTAGATTACAGTGAACTCATGAAACCTCACAATGAGAGCAACATTTGTTTGAGAAACAAAAACAAAATTATTTAAAGTTCACTTAGTAATTACATAATGATTTTAGATGCATTACAAATGACTGTAGTTCAACTGCCAGATGAAATTTAAATGCATCCCCACAAACACTTGCTCTCTAATTTCTAATGTTGATGAGGAGATCTTTGCATGGATAAAACATCATTCCTTTTAGTATTAACTTTCTACTTAATAGGCTTAGGAGAACATGTGTTTCTAATGAACGCGTGCTATATGTCTGGTGGCACCAGTCACTGCTAATTCAAACATATAGTTCAGTTATTCTCTGAACAGCCCCACATTTCACTACTCACATTTGATGTTGCCCTGCTTTCTTAATATGGCCACAGTCTTTGAAAATGCATGACTTCTGGTCACTTTGTTGTATGCGTGGGTGTGTATGTGTACTGTAACTTGCCTCTCTCTGCAGATTTGAGGAGTTCCTCATAGTACTCCTTACAAGCCAGAACCTCCTTTTCCAGCTGGGCACAATCAGCCACTGTGAAAACATCCGATTCATCGCTGTCCCGCAGGAAGTCCTCAAAGTGAGACTGCAGGCTGCTCAGCACCTGCTCGTGATCACCTGGCAACAGGGTCTTGATCTAGGGAGAGAAATTAACATTATACGCTCATTAGGTTTTAAAACATAACTTTAGTCTCAAGGGACATGCAAACAGAAGATCTGTACCGAGGCAACAGTGCTTTTGCGGATGGCACGGATGTCAGTCATCAGATAGTGCCAGGACACGACGCTCTTCATGTTAATGTGAGAGTGATGCCACAGAGCCAGAACATTCTGATACAGCTGCTCAATCCTGATGGAGTGAGAGAAAGAGAACCAAGTATAATATTAATATTCAACATTTGTGAGCAACTGCTATTAAGATGAATGGGAAGGATACAGGACAAATATAGAGACCTCCCTCCTTCGTTTAAACTAGGGCTGCACGATATTGAAGAAAAATGCGATATGCGATAACATAAAACACTGCTTAGCCTTCGCTGTACGATTGAAATATATAATGATTCTTATTAAAGCTGCACAAGTTACTCAGTCAAGATTTAGTGATTTTCTCTTTGTCTTTTGTTGTTTGATTGACATTAAGCACACAGACGGAAGCAGGTTTATTAGGCTGCTGTCACTTTAAGAGCTGCACAGATCCAATATATTGTTACACGCACACTTTCTTTCTCAACTGTTTAGTCTACCTAAGACATAACTGACTGTGTTTACATAAATACTCACCAAGATGGGCATTTTGGCATTATTTTGTGTGTATTTGGCCATATAAGCTGCGGAAGATAACTGAACTCGGGATTACGCACTGTCCGAGAGGCAGCATTAAGCATGTCACACGTGTGTAACAGTCATTTCCAGTCTATGTCAACCTAAAACTTGGACTTTTTGTAATATTCTGGAGCATTAAAATCATGCAGTTATCATAAGCCGTTGCGATATGCATATCACGATATGTACATTTGCGATATTTCAATAATTTCGATATATATTGTGCAGCCCTAGTTTAAACAATTACTTAAATGCTGTATTTTATCATATTTGAACATAAATTGGACATTTCACTCTAAAGTTAGCATGAAATGAAAATTCATCTGTTTTCTAAATGCATGTTATGCATCTTATTAACAATTAATCCGTGCATATGGGTTATATTTAAAAAAATGTCTTCGTCATGTTTAATCAAAAAGTCATAATTGGATCTTCCAGTGAAAACGTTAGACTTCTCTTTGTTGACATATGCAGGACTCTCCAATCATTGAGTGTGCTTAAACTCCACCCCTGCAAGCTCATCTGCATACGCTTTTGAGAGCCACGCCCACATCCCATCATCCAATCAACAACCAATGCATAAAACCAAATCATCGCCCTACTTTTTTTTCCCGACGATCTGTTATTCTCGGATGTACGTCACAATACAGAAGATCTGTCACTACTTCCATTTTGCAACTTTTAAAAAGAAAAACAATAAAATGGATTCCCAGAATGTCCTCACTCCTCACCTGCTTGCCATTTCAACTGCCTCCTTGTTGGGTGGAGGAACACTGAAGCAGACCGAAGGCACCATGGCCTCATTTCCAGACGGACTGATCACTTTCCACTTTGCCCTGTGAGAATTACTTACTAGAACACATTCATCTTCTTTGCCGATGGTGATCTGAGGAGAGACGGGTCACAAAATGCATTATGGCAGACACTGCTGTTAATATGGGCAGCAGCAGTTCTGGTGTGGTGACCGTACCTCTATCTGCCGGTAGTCACAGATGGCTTTGACGGGGATGGAAGTTCTGATGGGATTCTCTGGGTTGCGAGCCTTGAGCTGAACAACGGACTTTGCCCGGCCCACTAACCCACCCACAGTGCTGCTGTATTTCAGAAGCTGTTCTTTCTCATCCTGTGAAGAACAAACATCAATCCGGCCTCAGTCATGCACATACATGTACACATTAATGGACAGGGTAATGCTCTAACCCCAAATAATTGCATGAATTTATTGTGTTGAAGCTAACTAACCATGGACTCTTGAATTAGATCTTCCAGCCGATGTAAACTGCTGCTTCGGTCGCAGCTGTACTTCCTGTGGATGGCATCTTGGAGGCTCTTAAGGTAATCCAATGACTCTTTGGCATCGCTGAAAAACTATAAGGAGAGTAACGTCATACCTGTTGATCTGACACAAACTCACTCAAGTCATGAAAATCTGTTACGCTAAAACTAGCTGTGTAACTCACGTCAAAGTAGACAGCGTTCTCTTTCAGATGTTGCTCCACACAGTGACAGAGCTGCAGGATCCAGCTCCACTGAGTCTGCATGGCTGCTCTGTATGCCTGATTCACAGACGGAAACAGAGGGAACATCTATGAATTTACTCAGTTTTATTATTTTATTTTATTTTATTATGGAATGGTCAAATAAAAAACAAAATAGTAATAAAGTGTTAATAAAATGTTTCCATACAGTTAGAAGGAACATATGTATTTACTAATTTTTAATTTAATTTTTTTTTTGTTCTATTCCATTCTATTCTATTCTATTTCATTATTTTAGAATGTAAAAAAAATAAATAAATAAATAAAAATAGTAATTTAATGTTTCCATACAGTTATAGGGAACATTTATTTTGTTTTGTTTTGTTTTGTTTATTTTATTTATTTTTTATTTTATTGTATTTACTCAGTTTTTTTTTTTTTTTAGTTTTTTATTTTTTTTATTTTATTATTTTATTTTATTTCATGGTAAAATAAAAAAATAAAATAGTAAAATGTTTCCATACAGTTAGAGAGAACATTTATTTTATTTATTTATTTATTTAATTTTATCATTTTATTTTATTTTACATTTTACTTTGTTTTGGAATAGTAAAACAAAAAAATATGTTTCCATAATAAAATGTTTCCATACAGTTAGAGGGAACACATATGTATTTACTCAGTTGTAATTTAATTTAATTTAATTTAATTTTTTTATTTTATTTTGGAATGAAAAAAAAAAAAAAAAATAGCAATAAAATGTGTCCATACAGGAATATCTATGTATTTACCCAATTTTAATTGTATTTTATTTTATTATTTTTATTTATTATTTTATTATTTTATTATCTTTGAACATTTTGCAGAATGTTCAATGAACTTGAATGAAAACGGAAGCTGTCAAATCCAAAAAAACCCTGAATATATCATAAATGTGGTCCATGTGACTGCTGCTCTATATTCTAATACGGCCCATGATGATAGCAAGTGTAAATATGCGAAGATCAGAAGGGAAAAATGACTTTAGAAGACTTAGGAAATAATGTACAAGAAGTTTGCCTAACCCTAACTACTTTCATCATATGGAAAGGAACGGCGTGAGCATTCTGCTAAACTCCTCCATTTGTGTTCCACTTAAAAAAACTCCTACAGGTTTGAAACAACATGAGCATAAATAAATGATGGCAGAAATGTCTTTTTTGGGTGCACTATTCCTTAAATAGTAGTGTCATGACTTTTTATATTTTATTCATAAAAATGATATTTTAAAGTTTAGATGGATAATTTCATTTGCCATTAAAAGAATGTTGCAGGCGTCAGTTGGCTCACCTCGATGGTCAGTCTGGCCGGATGGTTCTCCAGCAGGAGGCTCTCTGCCTTCTCCTGTACTGACTTGATCACCTCTTCCTTGTCATCCAGTTCTCTCATCAGATCCTGTGGAAAGACGCGGGCATATGAAGACATTCCTGCCACAGATATCTAGCCTCCTTTCCAAGAACCTGCACCTTAACACGCAAAGGCAAGTGAAGGCAAATCATGACGGATGTTTACAGTGCCGCCACATCTAACAGCTGTCTTTACTGCTCCAATAGAAGAGGATGTGTTCACTGCTGCTGCGGTTAAAGTTAGTTTCCAGTGCGGCTCTTGTGGATTAATATAATTATGGGCAGCTTTTCATATTGCTGAATGAAGCATCAAACCAAAACACTATTTATCATAGCTAATTCATCTGATGGCAAACTATATACATACTACTGTTCAAAAGTCAAAAGTTTGGGGTTGGTTTTTTAAATGTTTTTGAAAGTAGTCTCTTTTGCTACTTACTGACCCCATACTGCCAACAAAATTATATAAAGTATATGATAAATATTCCATATATGCCCTTTAGACTGAGCACAACATTCAGTTGATGTGTGTTGGATGGTCTTACTGCATGATAATCCCTCTTCCTCGAAATGTTACTGTTTCGTTCACTCCAGTCGAAAGCCACTTCCTCTTCCTCCTTCTCATTGAGCCAGATCAGCTCCTGAGTGGCACGGGATACAAAGTCATACAGGCTGTCCAGGTGTTTCTGCCTCTCACCAGAGCATTTCTGCAAACACAAGAGCACAAGAAACTCAGACACACAGTTCTTACGGAATGTGGCACCTAAAAGGCAGAGTTCATTTACCAGCAGCCTCCTGTACTGGCTTTCTAACTTGTTCAGCTTCTCAGAGTAACTCTGCTTCAATGGCTGGGTCATCTGGATCTGTCGGGGTGACACGGTAAGTTTATTATTTGCTGGTATGCATATAATTTAAAGGAATAGTTCACTCCATAAAAGTGACAATTTTCCACAGAAACTCATAAGGGAACAATATGATGGTGAGTTTACAATGACTGAATTTAGATTTTTTTTTTTTTTTTTTAATGAAATTTCTAAATATGTAATGGTTCACCTCATTCATTTTGGCTTCTTTAATGCTCATCTGGAATTCTTCAATGGCTTTGTGGAAATCTTTATGATTCCCTAAATTTGATTCAACACTCGGTAGGTCCGATCCCCATTCTGCTTGATCCAGCTGAACCTTTCAGAGACAAAAAGATCAGAGCAAAAGCGTTAATAACCTCGCCACACCTCTTTTTGTCTTGCTTTGCAGTAAAAATATATAAACATAATTACACAGTTTTGCTTCTCAAGCAAATGAATGTTTTTAAAAGACAATAAGGGCCAGATTTACTAAACAGGGCAAATTAGCGTGAGACCGAAATCCCATAAAAGCGGCAATGGGAGTGGAAAGTTCTGCGGGTGATTTACTGACATTGAGCACATTAAAGAACACAGAGCAAAGAACATTTCCATAATGACCAACATAATTTATTAAATTTGCGTAGGGTCATAAACAAGCAGAGACGCTGATATTTATGTGATCTACAGTACAAATAATGGCACAAATACCCATAAATTGACTAGCACAAACCTTCGTAAATAACACTGCATGATTTATTTAAATACTCTCCACCCATAAATACTGCTTCTGAAAGGGAAACTCCTACAAATGCATACGCAATAAGGTCAGCTGCAAAAACAACTGTGTCCACGACTTTTCAGCGCTAATTTTGCACTGCGTGTCTTTAGTAAATCCTGACAGTAGTTTTTAATGCCAAAAGAGGGTTTGCGCTGGCGCAAGCTGTTAGTAAATCTGGTCCTAAGACTTGATTTCAGAAAATATTAATTACATTTTGAATTGCATTTATTTTTCTTACTCTATTGGCAAATGATTTTTTCCTTATTTTAAGCATAAACCTCTGAAAATTTTGCAAGATATATTCTCTGAGGTAAATGACCTCAATAATTCTGTAAAATAACTCAAAGTTTTGTTTGCATCATCACTTAATGCATTAAAACAGCGTAGAAAATTGACAAATGGACAAAAATAATTTTACTAATTCACACAAAGAATGATAACTATAATGATAACTATATTAGCGTCCACACCATCGGAGGATATTGTTTTGTTTATTCTAAGCATGTATTCTATGCATGTATGTTGTCTGTCGCTTTAAATGCTCGAGCTTTTTAAAGCAGGATGGATTCTGATAGGCTGTCTGTTTTTATCAAAAAAATCATTCTAAAAATGATTCCAGCTATATTGTTTCCCTGTGCTGGTGTCATTATAGTTGTGGTGTGAACTTTGCTATTTTTTTACATTTAGAACGATTTTAAGAACATTGGACCCTATCATACACCAATGCAATGCGGCGCCAGTTGCACCAAGTGTTTTTTGCTAGTTTCAGCCTGACGCAGTTATCATTTTCACGTCCAGCGCCATGTTGTTTAAATAGCAAATGCATTCATGCCCATCTGTTCACCCATGGGCGTGCTGGTCTGAAAACGAGGTGTGTTCAGGTGCATTGTTGGCGTGTTGCTATTTTGAGGCAACTGAAAACGACTGCGCCATTTACCAACTGAAACCTGGTCTAAAGTCAATGCTGCAGTATTTTATTATTTTGTTGTTGTTGTTGTTGTTGTTATTTAAAGAGCGCGTTAGTAATATGCTCCTATGGGCGGGTGCACAACACGTGTACACTCTGCTTGTTACACACACAGGGACGCGCAGCAGCACACAAACATGCCAAATATTAAAAATGAAAGGATTACAATGTAAAAGATTATTATTGTGTACATAAAGATAAAAATGACTACATGTCATAATGGATAATCATTGCATGTATCAGAATGACCTATCTGCAGTAATGACGAATGAAATTGGCTAATTATTTGACCAATCATGGCAATACACACATGTATTTAAACTGACTCGTCAGGTTGAGGGTGTCTATAATCCACCATGTAAACAGCGAATCCGCCATGGTGCAAGCGCAGCTGGCTTTTAAAGGGAATGGGAGATGACACTCTGATTGGTTTATTGCATGTTACGCCCAAAACACACCCATGACTCATTAAGAGACTTGGTAAAACCCTTTTGGACCATGCACCTGGCGCACCAACCATTTTTTTCATCGTTAAACTAGCAAAAGTGGATTCAGACACGCTCTAAGTGTACCTGCGCTGCAGACCATGCACTTAAAATAGGGCCCTATATTGTTATCATCCTTAATCTGAACAGGCCTTGAGAATGATTTTTTTGCAGTGCACTAACAGAAGAAAGTCTTAAACATACCTGCATTTCCTCCACCCAGTTAAGTAGATCCTGCACAAACTTCATATTAACCTCATCCTCGGTCAAGTTAGGATCCATGAATGAGGATTTGAGCATGGGCTTGCGGATCTGCATTTGTTTGAGGTGCTGAAGGATAGGAGGCTCCATGCCTCCTCCTCCTCCACCGGTGGTGAGGTAAGTCTGGACCGAGGCAGGCTGCATGTTGGGGGTCATGGCTGGAGTCATTGCAGGACTGCCGCCCGTACTGACCAGGCCTCCGTGAGTGAGAGCTGGAGTGAGGGCAGGAGACAGTCCAGCATTGAAGCTTTGGGAAAAGTTTGAGTTTAAACTCTGCGTGATGCCGGAGATCATCATCTTGGTCTGTTCTGAGGTCAGTGTGCGTCCTTTGCTGTAAACGCTGGAGCACTCAGTCCTCAAAGCCAACAGGTCGTCGCGGAGCTTAGATACCCTGAGGAACCACAGAGAGCATCACTATTGCTCATTTTGAGAACACTGTTAACCCTAACGCTCAATATACTTTGAGTATATTGGTTTGAGTACGACAAACTAAAACAAAACAAATTAGTTCGGTTAAATGAACTGTTATGAGTATTTATAACTTTCTTTTTCTTTTGAGTTCACAGCACTGACATATTTCAAGTAAACTGAACTGTTTCATTGTTTTGAGTTGTATGAACCCATTTCTTTTAATTTAGACTAACTTAAACTGGGCTAGGATTTTTTATTTCCCATCATGCTTTGCCCATGGCACTCAAAAGAGAGATTAAATGCTAAAATTAAATGTTATATAATGTTTTGTTTTTTTTTTGTTTTTTTGTGCAAGATTAATGGTAAGGGAGATTTAGTAGTGATTAATGTTTTGTTAAGCTAATTTAGAAGAGTTTCTGTTAATGTGTGCTTTTGGAGAGTTACCATCATGGTGACAAGTGGCACATGTGGCTTGGTTTGAGAGCAGGTAAGTTACATGTTTGAAGTTGCTGTACTCATTCAGTAAGTGCTATGCCATGCTATTATTAATATGTTAGCAAATTAGCAAGTTGGCATTTTCTGAATTAGTTTGTTATAGCTAGCAAAATATTTACATTGAGATAACCTGATAATTTTAAGTTAAATGTATAAATTAGAGTACTCAAATATTTATACAATATACAAGTTAAGAACAATAAAAATGTATGAGTACAAAATAAAAATCTTACTTAAACTTTGAAAGTATGAAACTTTTTTCTAAACTTAAAAAATTCTCATTCAACATTTTTGAGTTCTGGCAACTTATGAGGGTTTACAGTGAAGTAAATAACTCATTTGATTTGCAAGAACTCAAAATAAAAAAGTTAATTAACTAAACCTTTTATGTTAATTGCTATCAAAATGTATGAGTTAGCTAACTCAGTACTTCAAGTTCATGAGTTCATGAGTACTACAAACTCAAAACTTGATAGTTCTGCTTACTTAAAATTGGGAACATCATAACTCAAAAAAATTGATGTAACTGATTACCTTAGCCCAACTTATTCAGGTTTACAGTGAATGCCACAAAGAAGATTATGAAGGCCAATTATTATCTTTAATAATGAAGTTCATTGATTCACGTTCTGACCTTTGAACAAGCTGATCAGCCAAGTAGAATTTCCCATCCAGTAGAAGCTGAATATCCACAACCTGCTGCCTCAATAAATTCTCACACTCCAGAAGATAACCAGCTATCTCCGCTTCATTTTGGAACTGGATTCCTGATTCCAAACGTTTCGCATCCTAGAGGAGATATTCGTTTTCTTTCAGATTTCCATTGTAAGAAAAACAATACGACATACCTTTGCCGTGGCAAAATTTCCAATAATTATTTAAAAAAATTTATTTTATTTTTTTTAAACTTTACACCTAAACATAGAAAAAAATTGAAACATCCTTAAATAATAAATATAAATTACTTGAGAAAAGTAAAAAAAAAAAAAATAAAAAAAAAACATATTGGCCCGGCTCCACAGACAGGGCTTAGATTAAGTCAGGATTAGGCATTAGATCAATTAGGACATTTAAGTCGCTTTTATAAAATGTTGCTTAAAAAAAAGCATTACTGGTGTGCATCTTGAGACAAAACAATGGCAGTGACATATTTTAAGATATGCTTTCAGTTAAAATAGCATTTTAGTCTGGGACTAGGCTTAAGCCTTGTCTGTGAAACCGGGGGATTAAGTATAAAACATTTTATTTCCTTACTCCACTGGCCCAATCAAAGGTATCTGATAATTTATGGAAATCAAGACATTTTCATTATGCATTCAGCAGATGCTTTTATCCCCAGCGACTAACAAAAGACAAAAACTATTGGCCATTTGTAATATATGCAAAATATTGACAAAGAAAGACGTCTGAACTCACCGACTGAAGAGCCGTCCGTGCAAGCGCTAATTTGTCCTCTCCAGCTATGCAGTCTCGCTGAACTCTGTTTGCAATCTGCTGGAGCATTTCAAGTCTATAAAAACAACAAGACAGATGCAGTCAAACAACAGGGTAGGTTTTGCACAAAAAGCTCATCTAAAGCTGTCCCTAAAGCGCGTGCGTCTCCCTCACCTGGGTCCATACACAGAGCTGTTATTGAGATAAAGCGGGGTGCTGGACAGAGGCTCGTGAGCTCCGGAGAGCAGGTTTTCAGCAGAGCCCAGGCTGGTTAGAGTGCTGTCACTCACTGATGAGGTGCTACTGCAGTACACCAGGTTGCTGTGCATCATAACAGACTAACAGTGTCTTTGGCCGACCCAGAGAATGGCGTTTACCACCCCTCCATCAGCAGCAGACACCCCACCGGCCATTTACAGCCCATCTGATGGCACCCGCTTCCAGCCACTGATATTTATAGGCTCATACCCGTGGCAGAAAAGCCAGCCCACAAAAACATTAGCCCCAGGTAAAACACTGAGCGTTCATTTGTAAGACAGATGATCCACCGCAGGTTCAGACAGTAAAGCTGTGAAAGACGTGGGTGTGCCACACTACACACCACATTCCTCACCGCCTTCACAGCCATTTCAATCATTTAACCATTTATGCCATTTATGGCTGTTGTTATATAATCACGTATAAATAAAAGTGATAACAAATATTAAATACATGAGTGATTTCCATATATTTCCAGGTGATTTCCAACACCATGTTTTCACATAAATATTATGAGTAATACAGCTGTGAATTGCACAGGTGTGACAGTCATATCTGTGCATAAAACAAAACTAATGTCTGCTGCACAACAATATAATTAAAAAATAAATTTCAATCTTTTTCAGCCTTTTGGCGATATTAGTTATATACACCTGTCAAAAGTATGAAAACATTACAATTTTTTATGAAGAAAGTCTCATGCTCACAGAGGCTGTATTTATTTAATCAAAAAATACAGCAAAAAACAGTGAAATATTAAAGTTTAAAATAACTGTTTTCTATGTGAATATATTGTGAAATGTAATTTATTTCTGTGATCAAAGCTGAATTTTCAGCATCATTACTCCAGTCTTCAGTGTCACATGATCCTTCAGAAATCATACTAATATGATGATTTGCTGCTCAAGAAACATTTATTATTATCAGTGACAGCTTTTTCTGCTTAACATTTGTTGTGGAAACAATTTAAAAAAAAGAGAGAAAAATAAAATAAAATAAAATACTTTTATTCATCAAGGATGCATTAAATTTATCAAATGTGACAGTAAAGACATTTATAATGTTACAGAATATTTCTGTTTAATAAATGCTTTAAATTAAATAAATAAATTTAATAAATGCTGTTCACTGAACTTTCTATATTCATCAAAGAATCCTGAAAAAATATCACCATATCCAAAAAAAATGTTGTGCAGCACAACTGTTTTCAACATTGATAATAATCATAAATGTTTCTTAAGCAGCAAATCATCATATTAGAGTGATTTCTGTAGGATCATGTGACACTGAAGACTGGAGTAAGGATGCTGAAAATTCAGCTTTGAACACTGGAATAAATTACTGTACATTTTAAAATATATTCAAATAGTAAACAGTTCTTTTAATTTGTAACAACATTTTGCAATATTACTGTTTTTACTGTATTTTTGATCAAATAAATGTATCCTTGGTAAACAGAAGAGACTTCTTTTTTTTAAAAAAAATCATGTTTTTTTAAACTTTTGACGTGTACTGTAAAAAAGTGAAGTAGCATATAAGGGTGATTTTAATAAACTATATACATATTTATTAAAACATTAAAAGTGGAGCATGTAAACTAGCATCACTGGCCCTAATTCATGAAACATAAACAGAACGAATTACAGCATTGATCTTGATTTTGTGAGTAAATTATTTCAGTACATTTGTTGTTTTTGAGTTTACGTAAGAATGGATTTATGAATGATTGACACAGAAAATCCTTCTGCTCATGTTTTGTGAATAAGGCATCCATCTCCTATTGATCAGAGAAACAGGTGGTCCCACCCCAAACTCAACCATTGGCTGCTACAGTTGTGGTCAGAATTATTGGCACCCTTGGTAAATATGATCAAAGATGACTGTAAAAATAAATCTGCATTGTTTATCCTTTTGATCTTTAATTCATTAAATTAGCAAAAATCTCACCTTTCATTGAAGGAAAAGAATTGAAAGCGGGAAATAAATGTTTTTCTCCAAAACACGTTGGCCACAATTATTGGCACCCCTAGAATTTTCTATGAGTAAAATATTTCTGAAGTATATTCCTATTCATATTTACATTTTTTAGCACACCAGAGTGATCATGAACATGAAATTGTCCAGCCATGACTTCCTGTTCCACAGGAGTATAAACATGAGGAAACACAAAGGCCAAATCATTCCTGTAATCATTCATCACAATGAATAAAACCAAAGAATATAGTTCTGATGTGCAGCAAAAGATTGTTGAGCTTCACAAAATAGAAAGTGTCTGTAAGAAAATAGCTAAAGCATTGAAAACCCCCATTTCCACTATCAGGGCAATAATTAAGAAGTTCCAATCAACTAAAGATGTTACAAATCTGCCTGGAAGAGGATGTGTGTCTAAATCGTTCTAATGTGCCACCGAGGAAAGTTTGAGTGGCCAAACACTCTCCAAGGATCACAGCTGAAGAAATGCAGAGATTAGTTGAGTCTTGAGTCTCAGAAAGCCTAAAAAAATGATCAAACAGCACCTACATCGGGAGGGTTTCAAGAAAAATCCTCTGCTCTCATCCAGAAACAATCTCCTGGCATATTCAGTTGTCAGACAAGACTGGAACTTCAAACGGGACCGGCTTCTATGGTCAGATGAAACTAAAAAAAGAGCTTTTTGGCAGCAAACCCACCAGATGGGTTTGGTGCACACTAGAGGTCGACCGATATATCGGGCCGATATTTGTCTTTTTTTAATATATCGGCATCGGCCGATATCCGTGTTTAGTAGCGCCGATTTAAAGCCAGGCACGTCCGCAGGCAGCCCTGTGTTATTGGTGCGGTGGAATGTGCTGCTGCCGCATGTGAATTGAAACTTTTGGAAGATTCAACAACAGTACTGGGAGATAAAGGTAGCCTAAAGCTTAAATTCTGATATTTCCAAGTCCTTTGGCCATATATTTACTATATATTACTAGTAAACTATGAAGTGTTGCTTCACTTAGTGAAAGAAACAACGGATAGCATAGAACCGTCGGGAACTGGCATAATGCTACAGCTGGTTGAAGGTTTGCTTACTTGTAGATAACTTTAAGGACTGTAGTCCAAAACTACCAGCAGCTTGCTTGCTAACATATTAGCCCCAATGTTATAAGTTCTGTTTTATTTTTCCTGTATCAGAGTCGGAGAATTTCACTCTGTGCTTGGGGGTGGAGAAGGCGGCAGCTCTCACAAACACTGCAGCGTGATTGAGGGCTACGTTACTCCGACAAATATTGTCAATATTAAGAGGATTTGGCTTTTCCAATTAATGTAAGCCTGTTACATTCTTCTAGTCTATTATTATTACTATTAGGTAAGCTACTTTTATTATTAAATTAATATTATAATAAATTTGCCCCGCAATAATTTCACAGCGCATCACCGCATAACTGACGTGCTGTGAGGATAATAAAAGATTAGGCTATCAGCTCCTCTTTGAAAATGTTTTAAACATTTTTTAGGTCTATTATACAATGAATTAGACCTATAATTAACATTATTAACAGTCTATAATATTTCCTAACACTGCAGTCATAAATGAAAATTAAGAGCAGCTTTAGGCTACTTCAAGCACCAACTTAAAAAAAAAAAAAAAAAAAAAAACAAGCTGTTTAACACGAAATACTATTCTTCTCATTTGTTTCACTATATGTACGGGCAACAAGAGAAATAATGGAATAAATTAAGACAGTTATATACCGTTATCAGCATATTATGTTGAAATTCGTCTCTGAGAGAAAATGCTCCGTTAATGCAGCATCAGGCAGCTCCGTCACTTTTACTTTCACTTTGAATACTGACCGAGGTTAAGCTTTTACCGGCATAACTTTTCCGCAAAGTTTGCACGTTGCTTCTTGTGTGATATCCATTGGCTCCCCTTCTTGGTTGAACCCCCGCGGATTTGTGCTACGCCACTGCGCAGAAGTGTATGACATTTGTTCGGAAGCATGGTTTGATGCAGATAATAGCCGGGTTTCCATCCAACTTTGCATTAATGAAAATTCAGCTCAAGAATATGCGCATCTGCGTGTGTTTCCATCATCTGTGTAATGGGAAATGGACATCAGCCTAATAAAGTGATGTGTTCCGACCAATGACTATATATATATACCTATTCGCACAGTTATTATCCTCATTAAACCTGTCTAACGTTGACCGTCAAGAATGTCAGAAATCACTAAGAGTTTAGCACTGTCCTTACATACAAGGCTGTGCAACATGACAAAGTTTTTAATTGATTTTTATTTATAAAGTTGTATTTATTTTATTTAAATGTATATTTAAGTTTACATTTATGTTCCAACAAACTTGAAAAATTCAGCTTGATAAATGCTCTAAAACTTTTATGTAAATCAAGTCAGTGTTCAATAAATGATGTTAAGTTTAGAAATGTTGTGCATCCACTTATTATTAGTGTGACATTTTAGCATGCAAATGAAGGGGAAAACTTCAAGATATCGGCCCTAAAAATCGGCAGCACATATCGGCCATCGGCTGACCCTGACCTCTAAACATCGGCATCGGCATCGGCTATAGAAAAACCCATATCGGTCGATCTCTAGTGCACACATGGATAAAAAGTACCCCATGCCCACGGTTAAATATACTGCTGGATCTTTAATGCTGTGGGCCTATTTTTCTGCTGGAGGTCCTGGACATCTTGTTCAGATACATGGCATCATGGATTCTATCAAATACCAACAGATAAAAAAACAAAACCTGACCGCTTCTGCTAGAAATCCAATAATGGGCCGTGGTTGGATCTTCCATCAGGACAATGATCCAAAACAAACATCAAAACCAACACAAAAATGTGTCACTGAGCACAAAATGAAGCTTCTGCCATGGCCGTCCCAGTCCCCTGACCTGAACCCTACAGAAAATGAGTGGAGTGAACTGAAGAGAAGAAGCACCAACATGGAGCTGGAATCTGAAAGATCTGGAGAGATTCTGCATGAAGGAATGGTCTCTGATCTCTTGTCAGGTGTTCTCCAAACTCATCAGGCATTATAGAAGAAGACTCAGAGCTGTTATCTTGGCAAAAGGAGGCTGCAAAAAGTATTGAATAAAAGGGTGCCAATAATTGTGGCCAACGTGTTTTGGAGAAAAACATTTATTTCATAATGTGATTTTCCCCCCACTTTCAATTCTTTTCCTTCAATGAAAGGTTAGATTTTTGCTAACTTTATGAATTAAAGATCAAAAGGATAAACAATGCAGATTTATTTTTACAGTCATTTTTGATCATATTTACCAAGGGTGCCAATAATTCTGACCACAACTGTATGTCTAGCTGCTTAAATGTCACTTTACATTATGTTGAGACATACGAAAGTATTTTAGTGAACATTTTTAAATGATGACACACTTTTAATTAAATCACTTGCATTTTTTGCAGCTGAATTAAAAAAAAACAAACACCTTAAACACCTTAATGCTGTGATCTTACTTAATGTGAAAAGTCATGAGACAAGAAATTATAGTGAAACTAACTTTCCGCGACGGTCCGTGCACTGTCCACTAGTGATGTATTGTGAAGTAGTTGAAGAACACATTGTATTAAGAACAGTAAACAAAGCAGCAAATCATTCCCCATCTGCAAATTTTTGAATGCAAAGGCTGCATTGGCATTTGTGCAATTTTATGTTTCTCCAACAGCTCATATACCTATAGGATTTTAGATATTTTCTCCAACAACTTTGAACATGCAGCATATAGAATGGTGCATGAAACAAATTCATAAGTACAAAAGGGGTTTAAATAATAAATCAGCTTCATAATGAATTCCAAGTGATCAAGGGCTTAGTGAGTTTCATTTAAACCTTATGCATGAGTTTGCCAGTAGTGGGCACCCATGCAACGTAAACAATGACGCACATCCGAGTCCACGAGACGGAGCGAAGTTTGCAAGTGAAGGGCATAATAATTTAGAGTGGAACGCAGCCAATGGCGGATCCGCTTCTTTTCTTCTTCTATCCTTCCGAGTGAATGTCCTGTAAATGACACGACTCAGTGCTGCCCTCTGGCATCTGGCAGTGTATAAAAAAGCAACTGCACTGTGTTGAACTCGTCCATCTGTGGTTGAGTAAGGCTCTGTCGCAAATGTAACCCTAAGCCCTCGCGATCTACCTCAGAGTCCACACTTTTGTGATGTAATGCCACTTCGACTGTTGGGTAGAAGTCTGCTGAGGAGCTCGCGGGCTTGCGGACTCGACAAAAGCATGCATCGAGGGTGCATATAAGCCGCAAACCTATTTGTAGGAGCCTTCGAATTGGGACAGCCTTCGTTGTACCGCTGTGACGCTAACGGCCTTCGAATGCTGCCTCAGTAGGATGCAGTCTATGAATTGGGACAGGGTAAAGCTGCATGATTTAATCATTAAAAGATCGCCATCTCGATTCAAACACCCACATGATCTCATTCATAAATGACAACGATTCGCCTGTGTCTATTAAACCTTTGACAAAATCACACCGGAACATTCAGATCTGCGACAGTGCTGCCGCTGAGCCAGAGAGAGCTGTTGTCATGTATAGGTATGAAACAGCTTCAAAACAAGTCAACCACACAGTATCATTATTTCTGTGTTACAAATATTCATATCACAGAAGAACTGTGATAAAAGTTCGTAGTTTGGATATAAACACTGTCTACGGTAGCTGTCTAAAATAGAGCGATCAAAATCACCTTTTGAAAGTAACATGGCGCTTCAAATGATGATTCTATCAATTACATTGTTTCGCCACCAGGTGGCAACAAGTGACTGTTAAAAAATGTATTTGTCATTCAATCATTCATTCAAGAGATTCGTTCAAAAACGCTGATTCATTCAGTAATGAAACAAGTTAAATCTTTATGAGTGAGTCATTGAATCATTCACTCAAACTGATTTTTTTTAAATAATTAATTCCGATTCATTAAACACTTTAAATGGACTGCAGCAATTAACATTTTGTCAGAACCTCTAATAAATTGCATGTTATTTTGACAGACTCTGTTCAGAATTGTAGGAGAATCATGATCTCTGTTTGAAACAAAAAAATTGTGATTCTCAATTTACCCAGAATTGTGGATAAATTCAGGGCCTATAATTTGAAAGCTGTGCAGACACGACTGTGCACAAAATGGAGCAGAAAGTGATAAATGAAGTATACCCAGGCCTAAAAGTCTTGTGGAAACTTAACAGCCAAATAAAAAGCTCATTCAAAATCATTGATTCAATATTTACCATATGGCTTAACTTTATATCACCAGCAAAATTATAGCAAAATAATCTGTATCACCCATATAAAAACAGAACACATAAGATATTAAAATATCACTTTGAAAGATCCAATTTAAAAATTCAACATTACAAAAGATTTGACCCTTATAAATGAATAAGCAGTACAACTCCTTTCTAAAAAACATTCTAAAGTTCTAAAAAAAAAAAAGTGTATTATTGCTTGTTTGACCTGATAAAAATGATCAAAAATGTCAAGTAGATCCTAAGTGAATTCCTCAGTGGAATGCATGTCATCCACGCCCATATTCTTTCATTAAGAAATAGCGATGGAGAGATAGCATGTGTAAATCATGCCGACTGCCTCTCATACCTGTCCACTTCAGGCCTCAGGCTCTTCTCTCTCTCCAGCATGGCCACGATCAGCTTGCCCCATTCCTTCTCCACGTCATTAGGATGGTAACCTTGAGGGAGCTGGATGCGACCGAACTCCATCCACACCTACATCCCAACAAATAGCAGCGCTTAAGACACCCCTACATGTGTCAAGTACTGTAAATGTAAAAGAAATATGAACAATCAAAAAAACAAACAAAAGATACAAACCTCTAGCATTTTGTAGAGATGCTTGATTTTGGCCTTTTCATTCTCTTTCAGGGGTATTTCATTCTCTTTAAACTGTTGATACTGAGTATAAAGTGCCTGTGAAGTTAAAAACAGTTAGTTAAGACAAAACAAAGCATGCCGAACAGAAGAAACGACAACATACCCACTGCAGAACACCTGTACACTATGCGTCTGCTCTAGGAGAAAGATGGAGCTGCTCCTCGAGTCTTTAATAGTTTTTTAACACGAGTGGGACGCTACCTATTTGCCGTGTAAATCCTCTGAGCGAGTACAGGTACAGTAATTTGCCTCAGGCTCCAATACACTAAGGGATGTTTAATGTTAGCGAGTTAGCAGCTGCTGATCTCTGAAAATACATGTCAGCAAATTTCTGATATCTGACAAATTATTACTTCAAATATATCTCCAATTTAATAAATAACAGTGTAAAATTGGCCTAGGAATGGTACACCACGAAACTTCCCCCCATTGTCTCTCCAAACCTGTATATTTCTCATTTCAAAATAATAGACCCTTTTCAGTTTTTTATATTTTAATTTTTACATAAATTTACATTTCTAACACTATACTTAGTATTATATTACCATTGCATCAAATTACAAAAAACTAGTTAACGCTGCTGTGAGGGTGTATCTAATACAGAGGCTATGGGAGTGACAGTTAAAATGACATCTTTCTCTCTTCTGACTGCCGTTATCAATCGCTCTCTATAAGTGATGAAAACACTATTGTGGAGTTTTTCTTTTGCTATTTGTGCAAATGAAACGCAAAAAATATATTTAATGAAGTCTCTCATTCACCGCTATAATATTTTACCCAACTATGACGACTTCCGCTTCTGAGAAACCCGGAAATGTGAAAAGAGTCTATTAAAAAAATAAATAAGACATTATATTTTGCATAAAAAAAAGAAGGATGAATATGTTATAAGGATGAATATGTTTTTTTTTTTGTTTTTTTTTGTTTTTGCATCATGGCATTATTCATGGTAATTTCATGAAATAGAACTAGTCATTCAGATATGGAAGCTCATTTCTGCTACATAATGGAAAAAAATCATGTTTTGGTAAATCATAATTATGAGATGAAAAGTCAAATTATGCCATACTAAGACATAAAAGTTGAAATTATGATATTAAAAGTTGGAATAATGATATAAAAAGTCGAAATTATGACATAAACATCATAGTTATGAGATATGATAATACTTAATGACACCAGGTCAAAATTATGATTGAAAGTTTACTTTATGACATAAAACATCAAAATTATAAGATAAAGTAGAAATTATGACATACTGAGTCATAATTATGACATACTAAGTCAAATTTTGATTTGTATCATAATTTACAGTCAAAATGATGAGATTTATGAGCATTATGAGAAGTCGACGTTATGACCTGGTGTGTCATAATTATGACATAAAAGTTTAAATTATGACAAAAAATGTCAAAATTATGACATAAGAAGTCATAATTGTGACATACTACATTATAATTATGAGACAATATGACATACTAAGTCATAATTATCACCAGTGTTGGGAAAAGTACTTTTAGAGGTAATGAACTACAATATTGTGTTACTCCGTAAAAAATTAACTAATTGCATTACTTCGTTACTTATTACGGAAAATAGTGTTATGTTATTTTTGCATTACTGTTTTCTCACCTGAGCTTGCTTGTTTCTTATGTAATAATAATAAAAATAAATAAACAAAAAACTATTTTTGGCGAATGTAAAGGCCGTTTTTCACCGAAAGTGAATAAGCCTCAGGCTGAACGAAATGCAAATTCACACGATAAAGTCAAAATGATGACATACTGAGTCATAATTATGAGAAAAGGTTGAAAGTCCAGACTTTATATGTCATTATTTAAACTTTTTAAGTCATAATTTCACCTTTTTATGTCATAATTATGATTTGCAAAAGCATGTTTTTTTATGTGGTGGAAATGAGCTTCCATATTCAGGAAACACACTGAGTAGTCAGGTTTGAAAATATGTTAATTCTTAAAAGCATGATAAAATCGTGAGGCATCTCACCTTAAGTTCCACAGGATTGCTGGGGAAATTTCTGTCTGACATAACAGTCACATTGTGTTTGATCCACTGGCTGAGGTACATCACCATGTTCTGGTATTCCACCCATTTAATGTCCACATCCTGTTTCAGGAACAACATCAACCATCTTAGTCTTTTGATCAAGGTCAATATCTGACTGCAATTCCATGAAATGTGAACACGGCCATACTTCCAACAATATGAGTTTATAGTACATGTCACTTCTTGGCTTTCTAAAAGCATTTCCTTCATATTCTATTCATTTGCTCATTTATTTGAGAATTGCAAGCATGTCTGATCCAAGGTTAATGTGACTTAAATGGTAACCAGTATACTGGTTCTCTTCCTCAGGCAGAATTTTCCTGTTCTGGGAATGACTCCAAAGAATCAACAGATTCCTTAAAAGCTTCTAACTTAGTTCAGTTTCCTGCATAACAAGCCTCAAACTCCTCCAAGACACATGGAATGTTTATGTAATAAAAAAAAAATGTAGACACAAAGTTTATTTTCATATACCAAGACCAATTCACCAGCCCAACCAGCTGAAAAACCTTCTATAGTATGTCAGGCAGATACTGTCATCCTTGAGATGTTTGTGTACTGTCAGCCTGAGTATCCTCAGAGAAGAGTCATGGCTGAAATTAACTTATTTCTGTGATTCAGTCACAGACAGAGATAGACGCAATGACAAGAAATGTCTTTATAGCGCCATCACCACACAGACATCCCGCACTGAACACAGAAGGTTCATTTCAGGTCATTTGTATTTGTAGTGCTTTCAATTAAAACAAACACTTCAGAAAAAAAAGTGTGCTTAATTGTATTGAATGTGCACTTGCAGTGTACTTCAAATATTGAAAGTATATATATATATATATACACACTTTATATAAAACTGTTCTTGCACTTAATATCATATCAATGCAATAAAAGGCCACTCTTTCTTAATACACTCAAGTACACTTTTAAAAAGTGCACTTTGTAATAATGTCAAATTAAAGTTTTACTTTGAAGTACATTTTAAAACATGTTTTAATAATCTTTTCTCATGCTTTAAAGATGTGTTGACAAACATACTAAAGCACATGTAACATACTTGATTATTATTTTAACTATAATGTTATTCAATATTACATTTAAAGTTAATATATTTTAAATATACTAAATTGCAACTGCATTACAAATGTGTAGCTGCAAATATTTTTAAATACATGACATACAAATTTCAGCAGAAATGACATTAAAGTTTACTTTAAATATGTTATACATTTAAATAGATAAATTATTAGAATTAAATAAACTATAAATGTTTGTCAATACATTCAGCAGTCTTTATGAAATTACATATAAAGGTGTACTTAAGTTCTACTTAAGTGGGTTTAGAAATCACTCAAGTTTAGCTAATTGCATTTAATATAAATTTAAACTATAATACACTTTTAATTAACATGGAATTAAGAGTCTGAAAACATTACAACATATTTTACATTCAGTTTGTACTTAAGTATATACTTTTATTTCCGTAATAAGCACTCTTATTAAAAGTGTGCTAAAGTGTACTGCTTTTTTACAAGGGCAGTTACTGCCTGTTATAAATCTGTGATTGTACTTACATTTGCACTGATGCCCTCCATTCCTTCCGGTACTTTCGGGAAGACATCGTATAACGTTGAAACGTATGTAATGACCGACTTCTCATCCGGAGATGACACGTCAACATCTGCTCGAAAGGGCAAACATTTGCATAGTTAAAATGCTACTTTATAAACAGTTTTGTAACAAATATTGATGCTTGTAACCTTTCCTTTCAGAACAATTCACTACAGAAAAAATGTTTACTCTGCTGAGGCCATTGGGTTTGAAATGAATACTATTCTTAGATCCCAGTGTTGTTTTGCAAATGATCATGAAACACCACGAAACTGCAAGGTAAAATGTCTGACATTCAGACTGCAGCTCAGATTCATCGCTCTGGTGACTCACTGTATAGACTGAGGAACCCGTTGTGCTGCATCAGACATCAACATGTCAAAGTTAAACCAATGATGGGTCACTTCAGAAATTTGGTAGAGTTGTGTTAACTAGCAGCTCATTCTCACTCCAAGGAAACAATTACATCTCTGAAGTCTCACACTTCACCACAAGAAACAGAGATACTCTTTGGCGTCATTATTTTGCAATGCTTGGTAACCTCATTGTTTTCAGTGAGAAAATGTTGGCATAATAAGGATGAAATTGTTTTCTAATGACATTGCTATCAAACCTGGCATGTGCGTTTTTAATATAATTTAATTATTTACATTTATAGTCATGCATTTAGCAGACACAACTTTGTCACAGTATCAATAATATTCATAGTGTAGAATTCTAGGTTGATTAGAAAGTCAGACTAGGAAACAAGCTAAATCCGGCTCAGACTTAAGGAGTTTTAGGCCAATTCATCCATGATTTTCCCTACCGACAATCTGAGAAAAAATCTTGTCCAGGACCTTGGTTGTTTCATTAGCATTAAAACATGTTGTTAACATGTTAGCAATATGCTAAAGTGCTAAAACATGCTAATTTAGGCTAGCATTGTGCTAATTTATGCTATCAAATGCTAATTAACGTTAACGATGTGTTAAACCATGTTAACAATGTGTTAATTCATGTTATCAACATCAATGTGCTAAAACATGTTAATTCATGCTAGCAACGTATTAAAACATGTTGTTAGCATGTTAACAATATGGTAATTTATGCTAGCAATGTGCAAAAACATGCTATGTGTTAAAACATGCTAGCAATGTGATAATTCACGTTAGCAATGTGCTAATTCATGCAAGCAATGTGGAAAAACATGCTAATTCATGCTAGCATTGTGCTAATTCATGCTAGCAATAGGCGAATTAATGCTAACAATGTGTTAAAACATGCTAACAGTAGGTGCGTCCCAGTTCGCGTACTTATGCACTATTCTATGATGTTTTTAAGTATAAATAGTGCGAGTAGTGCGTTCACCCTGAAAATTCCTAAAAGAAAAAGTGCACTTTAAATACCCGGATGATGCACTAAATTAACGGAAAAAACTAAGTGTGGAATGTTGGACACTTCATGCAATCAACTGTCGCAGCTTTAATTACGTAGCGGAGGGGGAGGGGGTATCAGAATCTGATGTTAAATGACAAAATAACCTTATGCTATTCACGCACTACATGGATAAGTACATAGTGTACAAGTGCATAGTGTGTCATTTGGGACGCAACTAATGTGCTAATTCATGCTAGCAACATGCTAAAACATGCTAGCAATGTGCTAAAACATGTTAATTCATGCTAGCAATGTGCTACAATCTATCTATCTATCTATCTATCTATCTATCTATCTATCAACAGTCTATCTATCTATCTATCTGTCTGTCTTCTGATAGAGTATACTGCCTTCAAAACTGCTTTAAAACTACTTAAACTTCAAATTATTTCAAACTGAAAACCTCTGAAAACCAAAGCTTTTGTATTTGGATTCAGCTCTCCCTCATTTCTGAGTTTTACCTATGTTACATTTACATGCACAGCCAATAAACTTTGTCTTTTATAATGACTTATTAATGTATTATTTTACTTTTACAGTACCTACATTTAAAAATATTTTTAAACATTTTTACTTTTTTTTTTTTTTATACAAGCAGCATTGTGATAAAAGTACCACATGAATAGGAATGTAATAATGCTAAATGATTCCATTGGTGACCTCCGGCCCAAACATCAACATGTGACACCTTGAAGCCAGGCAGTGTTGAAAATGGTCAATATGGATTAGGACAGTAGAAACTCACCCTCTGGGTCCAGCAGTCGGGCCACACCAAGCTGCTCGGCCACACCAAACGCTTGCTCTAAGTTGGATCTGCTACTTTGTGTTGAAACTCTGCTCATATCGACCAGGTCAGGTCTGAATGAAGACAGAATCGAGACGATATTATCTTATTTCACAATCTCTCCATGTCTGATATCTTTCAGTGACAGATATGTTTTGTATCACACACCAAGATTTTGCTTTAATCAAAATGTTGTTTGATTGATGATGACAGGCATTTTCATTAATGCAAACTGGCCCTGGAGTAACACTGGGTTTGTGTAAATCCCCAAAGGATATCAGTGTCAAAGACTTCACATGTACAGTACTCACTTAATCAAGCCACGCCATTCATTTGAAGCAGCATACAAGGAACAATTATAATTTGCATAGAGAAAAAGAAAGCTATTTTAGGACCGCTAAGAATCTCAATGGTCCCAAAAATAGGCTTCATAATCTTTAAGAAAAATAGAGTTTCTTTCTTTTGATTTTGGGGTGAAATATGACCCAGATTTGCTCTTGGCAGGTTTTGTGAGATTCACTCATAAGGATCATTATCACTACCAAACATTCCCTGACTGACAAGAACAGTGATGGCTAGAAATATCTTTGCACAAAGAAGTAATTATTCAGAATCTAGGTCATCTGTGCGTCTGTTAGGTAAAATGACATTTCATCAAACTATAAAGTGCAGGTTATGACTATGAGGCACAGCAGATCATTCCAAGAATAGAGATCAGAGATAAACATACTTTATAAGTGCAAGAAACAGAGTTCATAACCTATTTTACTTCCATAATGTAACATTTTATTTCAGAGTGAAACAGGATATTCTGTTTTAAAGAAGGCCAAGACTAGGGTTGTCACTGTACTAAAATTTTAGTAGTCAGTTCCAACAGGGGTGGAACCAGACATTGCGTGCATTTTGAGAGTTCAAATTTAGAAGCTCCAACCCATGTTCAGTGTGCAAAAAGAAAAAAGTCTGAGCATTGACTTGTACCTGAACTTTAAACCTCTTTTTAAATACCTTCTCTACATTACATTCAAACTGGTGTTTTAGGAAGCCAAAAGATTCAGGGCTGGAGCCCCAAAATCCACCCCCTCACTCCACCCCTGGGTACCAATACCAGTCAAAAAGAGTATTATCCATCTGTAACTGGATTGAATGGTGAAAAATGGTGAAAAAATTGTGGAAAATGTCAATTTGACATTTTGATGCACTATAAACAATATGAGAAAGAACCTGTTGTTTTTTTGCCTTTAAATCAATTCAATTCAATTCACAAACTGAAATTCTGTCATTTATTTACTCACCCTTTAAAACATGGAATCAGATGCAAACCTATAAAAAAGACATGCATATGGATATTCTGTGGGCTGTTACCTGTACTTATGAATAATAGCATTGAACAGTCGTCCATCCCTCCACGAGGTAGTGAAGTTGTCACAGCGGACACCTACATAGCCTTCAGTCATCTGCTGGGACCACAGCAGAAGCCTCTCCTTGGCTGTCATGTCCTCGGACTCTCCTGTCACATGGATGTCCGAGATCTGCAGGCAGGGAAGATGACGTTTTTGTTAATATTGTTAAGGACCTGTGTTATAACATAGATACGTGGCCTCTTCTCAAACCTAGTCATATTCAGCAATCTGTAAAAAAAAAAAAGGTCATTTTGTAACACAATTCTTAAACGGTTTTAAAAACAATTGTTATATAACAGAATTACACTTTACTTTTTAAATTAATGTGCATGACATCATAAAGTGTACCCATTAAGCCCATGTACCCTTTAAGCCCACTTTTAACTCTGAAGTCAAATTAAACAAAAGAGCAAATCATATTTTATGCTGCTTATTTACAAATCCAGTGATTTGTTACTTCCCTGACATTTTTTATTGCATACCAATCACATTTGGCAAAGTTGAGTTAGCCCCACTCATGTGCATGCTGTCTCAGGGGACCTCACACAAACACACCCAAAAACCCTTCAGAAATCAACACATTTCCACAATTTTCAGCCATTTCTTTGGCAAGTACATTTATATGTCAAATAAGAGATAAATGTATTGTTTTTTGTATATGAACAAATAGTACTTTATCATTTTAGATCATTTTCCTTTAAATGGAAAGATGAGTTTTATTAGCTTGTGCACGAAGCTAATCTCAGGGTCAAACCATTAGCTTTACTGAAAGATAGAAAGCCAAATAATTAAGCATGTGAACTACCAAGACTAAATGTTTTGTGATTCATTTTACATTAATTTACAAATAATAAATTGTTTTGTAGAACAGATTATTTTCATAAATTAACTTTTTTTTAAGATGGGCTTAAATGGTACAGCGCCACAAAACGAATGCAAACTACAGCCAACTCAAGCTAAACTCAAATGAAAAAATCTTAACATTTCTCGATGTGGACACAATGAAAATTACTATAATGCTTAGTCCACATTATATTTAAGCTCCATGCATGACTTTGTAAACCTATCTTATATTTTTAAAGGAAAACATTGTCATTACTCACTGTGGTACCATTTAAGCCCACCTTATGTGTTTCAATGAGGAATCCCTCTTATTACAAACTTTTATCAATTTTCTGAGTGAAAGTGTTTAATGATAACATTTTTTGTGTACTTTTACCTTACTTACCTTTTACCTTAACTTACCTTACTTACTACTTTAATTTACAACTATATTTAGATAGGCCTACAAATTACACACATTAATTCAATTGAGACAGAGCCTGTTTTGTCCTAAAGTTCCTTATATATAACCGGACATAACTCTGGAGCCAAGCCAAGTTAAGGCTCCATACTCCTGGAGTGGGGGGCCCACTAGGAGACCCCTGTAAGCCCAGAGTATGGAGCCCCAACTCAGCTTGGCTCCCGAGATACACCCGGTCAAACTTCCAGCTTGACTCCAGCTACAACTCCAGAGTCAAGCTGATCCAGCCTGGACCCCCAGCCACTAACACCTACCCATCCCACCCATTGCTCAAATCAAACATTAGTAAAAGGACTTTTTTAAATACTTTCCTGCCACTGAATAAATATATTGATGTTTTACGTCTTTAAAACCAATAGATTTTTATATTTTGTGAATCAATTATGGTGTGGGCTTATTTGGAACACATGCAGGCTTAAATGGTGCCAAAGTTAAATTAAGCCCATGCCAGACTTCTGCTTAATTTTATATTCTAAAATGTACATCAGCTAACTTATAAATTTTCAAATGAGAGATAAATCTTGCATTTTAAAAAATTAATTTTCTTATAAACCATGTCAATATCTATGAAAAACACCTAAACTTTGATTTTAGTGGACTTAATGGGTACACTTACCCCTATTTTTGCCATAATGTAATGTCAAAACTGTTCTGCAAATAATCTAGGAAAATTATTCTAAACTCTAGAGTTTAAAATTAAGAATAAATAAAGATGCTTATATAATGCACATACTGATTTTTTTGCGCACCTCAATTGTTGTGTTTTAAGAACATCGGTCTTTATGATTATGACTGTGAACACAAAGCACGGCAAGACTTCATCAGCAAAGAAAAATAAAGGGGAAAAACCGAAAATGAATGACAGAGTCCATCGAACACCAAGAAGGATTGTGTCCAAACAACACATCAATGACAGCCAACATCAACATGAAAGAGCTGTGCTAAAAATCTAATCTCATACACCAATGCAAAAATGTGAAAAAGATGGTGTTATGATCATAAAACCTGGACAGGTGAAGCACCAGAATGAACGTCATCATCTGCGTTTCCCAAAAGCATCATAAGCTTAAGTTGATTGTAGAGACCATTGGTGACATTTTGGGAAATGCAGCCCTTGTCAGTTTAATCATCTGACTTGAATATTATTCAACTACTGATGGCAGTTTTGGAGCAAACAGTGAGAAACAGATTCCCTCCTTCAACATCTCTGAAGAAACTGGCAGATGTTCTGATAGACAACATTCAAAAGCTGTATTATTCTATTCTAATAAAGTTGAAAGCTGTATTAAGGGCCTACTTCCTTGTTCACATTATTGTGTCCAACCCTTGTCAATTGTGTTAAATTACAACAAAAGACCTATTCATATAAATATTAGCAAATATCTGTAATTTGTCCTTTTTTAAATGGCTGTTTCAGCATTGAGGCTCAGCTGGTGCAAGTAGAAAGTCTGAATCATGTGACATTTGATCAGTGATTCACCAGCACATTTTGGTTGCTCTGTTTCTTCATTTAGAGATATTTATAGTAGTCTCCATGTAGGCAATAAATCATATTAAATGTATTTTCAATATAGCAGTGAAATACACTGATGCTGACTAATGAACAGTGACCGCTAACGTAGACGTGTCCACTGACCATTAGACTTCACATTACAAAAAAAGAAGAATTTTCACCTCTAAAATCAAATGCCTTGAGCAAAAGGCAAGCCAACGCCTACAGATTTAAGGAAACACATTATACCAAAACATATAAAATCCAGCAGCTTAACAATCATTTACAGATTGATAAGTGTATAATATGTGTACGTGCTGACACTGAAGTAAACTGAAAGGAATCTGCCGGCCGGCCGCAGTGTAATTATAGCTTGTCGGAAGAGAGCAGAGCGCATGGTGTTTAGACTGTGGGTGTGGAAAGACTGAGCTATTAAACCAAGAACCAAACACACCAAAACATGCCAACTCTGACTAAACACTGCCATGAATGATAATATTATGGAAACTCTGTGTCGTTCATTATAAAATGACTAGTGTCTAGATTTTAGATGCTAATTGCTCAATATATCTAGTTAAAATAAAGAATATAGTAACAGCCATGACACAAAGTAACTGTTACTAGTTATATCGCAATGCAACATAAAGGTCAACTATCACCCTTAGTTTATTTTAGTGGAATAAACTAAATTCATTTGCTTGTCTCCTATAGCATTCCAGTGGCGCTAATAACGCCATATTAATGGCTTTGATTCCCAGGGAATGCAAGTACTGCTCAAATGTATACTTTCAATGCAATGTAAATCAATTGGAATAAAAGCGTCTGCCAAATGCATGAAAGTAAATGTACTTGGCTTAAATATTTCTATTATGTAGTAAGCATTTTATAATAAAACAAAACATGAAGGCACTCAAGGCTGCTGTATAGGTAGGTACATTCACGCCATGTCACACCATAACTTGAAAAAGCATTCACGTCCTTGTCATAAAACAACTGAATTTCTTGAGAGTCCCGACCTGTACCACTTGACCACTGCAACATCATACAAAAACACACAAAGTAGTAGTAGCTTCAGGCCCCTGTCAGTGCATCCATAAAAACCCCAAAATGTCCCCCAACCCCTTAATCTGTTCTTTCAGAGCAGTTACATTGTCAACAAACAACAGTGAGCTGGAACAGTGATACAATAAAAAAGAAGAAAACTACGAACAATAAGACAAATACAATAGATACAAAAAGATACAAATTAAATAAACAATTTAGCCTACTGTACAGAATTTGAATAAAGTAATCAAATGTAAAAATAAAACACTGCATAGTCTTCACTGTATGGAAGACATATTTTCCATTTGTGCTGGTGGACAACAGCAAAACAAACGGCCTGCACCAAAACTTCAGCTCTGGTCGCGTCGCAGGGAAACGCATTTTTCTGTTGTAGCACTGAGGAAACGAGCACCTATACAACCAATGTCTCAATACATAGGTAATGAGACAGAAGTAACAGAAGTGATGCTTCCTCACGCATAATACCGCAATTATAAACTTATGTGCAGAGATTGGACTGAACGAGGTCTTTCTCATGAATAAATGCAGAGAAGCGCTCAGAACCCTGTGGCATAGATTCGCCCCCGTAAGCCTATCTACACACTTTGTGACGTAGCTTCGACTTTGCTTTTCAAACCGGAAGTACAAAATTGCTCTGAAAAATGCAAAAATAACCAATTTCCACTTGTTGATAAACTAGTTTTCAGTGACATGCAACCTGTACATATCAGTTCACATCTCAAAAAATGTGTTCTGGGGTTTCATGAGCCTTTAAATGACAGACAGCAGCAGGTTTATTAGGCTGCTGTCACTTTAAGACCAAATGCACAGATCTGTTATATACTGACAAGCATTTGATTACCTTCCCAACTGTTTATGTTCACTAAAGACATAATTGAATGCGTTTACTCCCCAAGATGGACATATTTTTGTGCGTATTTGTCAGTTTAAGCACACACCCAAAGCCCAAAGCAACCTATACTTGTCCACGTTTCATGGAGCGCGCACACAGAAAGCCGCCTTCGCAGCTCAATACACTGTTTTTTAGTATCGACCAAGTCCAACGGGTGATTGTATATTACGACAGTCACGTTACATGATTTGACTGATTTGGATGTTACGTAGGAAGGGCGACAGCGCACTGTTTTGAAGAAAAGGAACAGAATGTGACATCATGTTTTCAAAAACCAGCCAAATTCAAAAACGAAAGTAAAACTATTAATAACACAGTCATTAAAAATTGGTAGATGGGGGCCCTCCACAACTAAATGGTGTATGATGTGCAGCGGACTTTATAGTTTATGTAATGTCATTTGCATTGTATCATTGCATCATAAATGGCATCTCAAATGTTGAAAGATGCTGATATTACCTCCTGGTGTTTAGTAGAACCGAGTTTAAGATCTTGTTGGACAGTATCCAAAGAAGCCTGGGAAACTAACTCTCCCGAGCAAGTGTAGGCCCTCCTCCGCTTCCTGTGCACTTGAGTGTCCCATATAATTTTGGAGAACCCTTCCATGTTTTCCAGCTGATGATCTACACTGCTCCTCGCCAGGGGGCCTTTTCCTCTCAGTGTCTGGAGCATATGCTCCACCGCTCCAAAACTAACCGCCCTCCTCAACTGTCTCCGCAAAAGTTTCTTTTCCAAAAGCCCATCCTTTGAGGCGATGTTTCTGGAGCACTTGGTAACCCCATGTAGATTATGCTCAGCAGTGGGTCTGCTTTTGTCCTTATTTATCTGATGAGTACCTGGCCTTCTACCGGTTTTACCTCGGAGGACTGGGACTTCTCCAACATAGACCCCATGGCTGATACTGTGCTGCCGGGGCCTTGGAACCTCGTCTTGCTCCGAGTTCAATGTACCAACCTGATTGAGAGAATTACTACTGGATGTGGCATGATCCAAGTCATCGGTCTTACAGCTCTCAGTTCCATGGCTTCTTAAAGAGTCAGTGGCATTAAAATCTGCTGACTTTCTCTTTTTCCTCCTTTGAAAGTATCTGCGTCCTCTGAGCTCCTTTGGTGCGGGGCTGATTGGGGCTTTCGTGGGATCAACATAACTCTCCTCCTTGGAGCCCCTCACGCATCCACACATATTACCCATGGCGGCTTCTCATGCTAATAAGGCTCCCCATCAAGAAAGTTTCACTCCTTCCTGCCAGCTGTAAACAAGTTCAGCAAGTTCATGAGTTCCTTATCCCGGGAAGTATCAGCCATCTTTTCCCCTGCAAGTGTTTAGGTCCGAAGGTGATGTCAGACAAATCAGCAGTAGTCCAATATCCAGAGCAGTACGGATGATGTGAATCCCTCTGAGACTCCGCAGAGGACCGAGACACTCCACATAAACTTCTGTTTCCTGTATTGCACGTTCTCGCTGCACAGCCCGGCCCTTTCTTCTCACGCTGCCAACACACTGAAGTCTCAATGACCTTTGAAACGGCACCCTTTGCCCTGATCCTCCAGAACAAACACTATACAGATCGAGGCGCTCGGCAAGAGACACAAACTAACTCTAGCTCTCTGTCACAGCTGAGGAAACGTCACAGTCCTCATGTGATATGTAAACACAGCCACCCCCAGAGCCCTGCTGGTGTTGAGTTTCCAGAGGCTGAATGTCCTTAGTGGTCGGAGGCTGGAGAGAGAGAGGGGGAAAGGGGAGGGGAGTGGGACATACTCTCATCTGATCCCTGATGGCTTCTGGTAACTGTGGGCTGCGTGTGAAAGCTCTGCTCAGCAAGTTGAGCCATTCAAATAGGACGTACCAGGCTGAGAGAGTCATGGCCTGTCATGTGGCCTTTTAAAATAACAGGACAATGTGGCTGGCTCGACAAACATGGCAAACTGTGCTGCCCCACACGACAAAGCTCTCTATTTGCTCTTTAATCTTGCTCAAAACAAGAGCAAAGCTTTGAAAAGGATCAAGTCCAACACTTAAAGCAAACAAAGATAGGCAGTGGTCATAGATATGGAAGATGATAACTTATATTAACTATATAAACTTGCTTGGGTGAATGTTCAATCATCTCAGTTGTATAGTTGTAAAATATAATTAGCTTCTACAACAAGTTATTGAACAAACAATCATTTAAAGTTAATTAAGGTTATTTGCATTATTAGAGTAAATTGTTTTAGGGAACCCACACAAGATGTGCTAATACTTTTGCCACATCTCACCACCATAACATCTCACACACTTGAGAATGGATGCCTTAGAAACTTCCTAGAAAATTGTAGTAACCATGCAGCAACATGCTACATACCGCTTTAGCAATAGGGGTGTAATGGTACACAAAAAGGGAAAACAGGTCTGAAATGCAATTTAAGCTGCACATGAGGGAAAATTAGTTTGTAGTGTTTAGTATAAAGCATGTCTCACTCTTCTAGGACAACTTGGATTGTGTACTTCAGATGTGTTCGCAACATCAAAGTGTATCATTGTCCACACCCAGAAGCTCCACACGTGCAGTGGTTAAAACAATGCTGCACTCATCCGATACACAAGTGTGCTGAACCGAAAGACAAGTAACCAATAAATTTCAGAATGAATATGTTTAAAGTTACACCCCTACTTAGCACCCATATAGCAAAATTCTAGCACCATGACTGTGCCCTTTTATGGATGAACATAAAATCGCATGTCGCTGGTGGAGTAGAAGTAGGTTTTTTTTTTTTTTCTTTTTTTTTTCTTACACCAGTTGCGCTTCGGCACTGCTCTTCTTCACGGATGAATCGAGGAGTCACCATGGGTAACGATGATCACCAATCAGAGTGGATCGGTCATGCTGCATCCCAGATGCACTGACAGTAAAAAAGTGCTTCCAACAAAGCAAATAACAGAAATAAATGGCATCTGAGCAAGTATCATATCTGCTGATCATATTTTGGCACAAGCTCTGTCACTTTCCCTTTATGGATGCAGACGCTTCTCACTTCTCAGACTCTTCACAGATTTTTTGTTTTGACAGTGAGTGATTCCCCAAAGGTCAGCAAGGCCTGCCGCTTAGAACTGCCCATGTTAAATGGTAGCTAGCTGACTAGTCTGTGCAAACACATAGCCACATGCTACTGTACAAACACTCCTCAGCACCCAGCGTGATGTACTGTAGTAGCCACATGATGTAAACACAAACAAACGTATAAAGCGGGGGTATTCAATTAAAGTTCCAAGAGGTCCCGTCTCTATATTTCCTTCCCAGCAGAGGTCCAGACAATACTTTTTTGGATCAGTTATACATTTCCATCGGGGCAGCCGAAGTACTTTGTAAAAGAAAAAATCTTACACACTCAAAATAGTCATCAAAGATGAGAATATTGGAACCCGAGAGCCAAAGCAGTGATGTCTATGAATTTTTACCAATATTTACTAAAAAAAAAGTAAATATTTCTCCCAACTGGATATGAGTATAGAAGGTTAGATCAGATGTTTTATCAGGCTACACTTTTTTTTTTTTTTTTACATTTAGACACCTACAGGACGTGTATGGCACAGAGAAGGCCTTGGGAGTGAGAAAACATACTGGGGTGCAGGGTTTACCTCTTAAGAAAAGTATGGGCCATTTTTATATTTTAAGATAAGAAAAAAAAAAATTGTCTTCCCTTGCCATCTCTAAATAATTTTCCAAATTATAACATTGTTTATTATGAAATGCTCTTAATATGCTGATTAATAATGCTAAATATGGTGAAAAACTGGTACTGGTGTCACAAACCAGTTTAGTTAAACGGTCGGATCTAAGGCAGATAAAAATGGGAATTGTATTTTTCTGCTCACCGTGTTTCTGCTGTTGTTAAAATAACCGCGTCATCTGCAGCTCTTAATGCAACGTTTTACATCTTTATCAGGAGAAAGCAATGTGAATGGAGCAGTAAGAGCCTTAATGAAGCGTGTTTGGCTCTAAATGAAAATATTAGAGGATTTAGTGCCAAAAGATCATTACAGTAAATGACCCTGAGCACTTGTGGTGTGAACAGCTCCTTTGTTTTGACGCGCTGCTCACTTTAATCTGTAGAAACGGTAAAATGGTGCAATTATGTCCCACGGTCCAGATGAAACTAATGCCAAGGTCCGGAACCGGCCATTTGAATACCACTGGTATAAAGCAAACATTTCCAACCAAATCTAAACTCAAAATTTAAATCAGTATTCCTTACTGGCTTAACGTACTGAATCGGAGTAAGGCAGGTTTGAACATGTTTTTAGGTACTTGCTCAGTAATGCAATTGTGTTCATGTTTGACCAAAAAATATCAAATATCATGTTGTTGTTGCATATTGTGGCTAGAGGACATGTTCATACATCCTCAATACACCCTTCATTCATGGACTTCAAAGCATGTTCACAAGGCAAAAACATCAATCAAAAGCTTCTAAAACAACATAATGGCTAATGCCAGCCTGATTCAGAACTGAATGTCTTTGATCGCATGTTTAAACAGACAGTATTCAGATGCCAGCTGTGGATATTGTATAAATGAATAACTGCGTTCTTTAACATCTTTAATTTCCTAAAGAGCCGCAAACAACAGATGTAAACGTAGTGAATTGTGATATTTAATTTGTTGGAAACTGATTCAAAACAGGATACTTCCAAAGAAGAGACCGGAGGGCAAAAGAAAATATGAACACGGTTCAAAAATCAGCCCTGAGAGACTAATGTCTGAGCAGAGGCATCAAAAACAACTCTACGTACCCTCCAACCGCAGATCATGAGGGAACAGGCCGCATGCCCAACGGCTCGCGTGAGAGTGACAGCGGCAGGTGCTTCTGCATGTCCCCACGCTACCTGTCAGCAAGTTTTATGAACCCAAGCATTATTTAACACATTCTTCGGCTATGCCCCAGAAATGGATTTTTAGGCTTGTTTTGTATGCCTTCAGCCCATTGAGGGCTGTCAGGGAGGCTGGGCCAGCATGGTTGCGGTGAAGTTGTTGTAGCACGTCATTCTTGCATGTTAAAGATGTGAATTAGGAAGAGCTGTGATGGTTTGGGTTCGAATCGAGACTCGGTTCGACTAACATTCTTCACTCATAACATCATCTCGAAGCGAACGTGCAGCTGAGCCAAGGATATTAATAATCTGCCGCTGTGAAGGTGGGACAGTGTTCAAAATCAGTAGGGGATATTCGCACTGGATTCGTGTTGGCAGAGGAATTAAACCAATCACAGGAGTCCCGAGACGCATTTTACAACTTTGAAAAGCAAGAGCGTGTCCTCTCCGCCTCAGTCTTATATACTGTACATTTGATGCGGAGAAGGTTTCACAAGCTCAGACCTGCAAATGCGCAGCTGCAGTAAAACCTCTGCGTGACCTCTGTGTGTGGCAGCTAAAGCACAAATCCCTCAGACTCCAGATCACGGAGCCAGAAATACTGCAGGACTACTAAGAGTCAGAGTTTTAGAAAAGCATGTCGCAAGCACAAAATGCATACATCATCTGCACCCGCACAGGATGGCATCAGCACTTGAATTTTAAGAAATAAAACTCTTGCACCATGAAAAGCACAGACATATATATATCACAAGGAATGAAAAAGCTGATGAAAATACAAATGCATTTTTACAAATCTGAATAACTGAGTAAAAGATACAAGACAGATCTTGTGTATGTAATGACACAATTATTTTCCAGCTACTGCATGTTGATACTAAAATGATGACCTTAGTAAGTCAATCTAGTTGTAGTAAATCAATCCATGTAGTTACTGAGAAAAATCACATAATTGAAGTTTCATTAAAACAGGGGAAATGTTCCTGCATGAAAGAGCATTACAGGAAACGAACAAGAATCAGACTGGGCCTGAGTGTTTGAGAGAACATGTTGTGCCGACTGACAGATACACCCAAACAAACAGAGCTCACTGCACTCCACCTACAGCCAAACAATAATTACACTAGAGGAGGGAAATGAAGACAAACTTTGAGCCTTGGCTTGATGAAGCCTTGCCTGAAGATTATTTATGGACTTGTGTAATTGGGCAGTTTGAAGAAAGAAATTGAAGGCTGAAAGCTATGTGGTTGCAAGGGGGTTCAGAACTTACTGGGTTGCTGCTAAGGTGTTCTAGGTGGTTGTTAAGGTGTTGCTAGATAGTTGCTAAGGTGTTCTGAGTGCTTTCTAGGGCATTGTTAGGCAGTTGCCTAACAAAACTACTAAAATGTTGTAAGTGGTTTAAAGCATTGCTAGGTGGTTATGCTAGGCAGTTACTAAGATGTTCTGAATGGCTGAAAGGTGTTACTAGGTGGTTGTTAGCATGTTTTGGTTTCTAGGCAGTTGCAAAGGTGTTTTGAGTGGTTTCTAGGGCATTGTTAGGCAGTTGCTAAGATGTTGTAAGTGGTTTAAAGCATTACTAGGTGGTGGCTAGGCAGTTACAAGGTGGTTACTAAGATGTTCTAAATGGTTAATAGGGTGTTGCTAGGTGGTTTTTAGCGTGTTTTGGTTTCTAGGCAGTTGCAAATGTGTTTTGAGTGATTTCTAGGACATTGTTAGGCAGTTACTAAGGTGTTTTAGGTGGTTGTTAGGGTGTTGCTAGGTAATTTCAAAGGTGTTCTGAGTGCTTTCTAGGGCACTGTTATGCAGTTGCTAAGGTGTTGTAAGTCATTTATGGCATTGCTAGGTGGTCGCTAGGCAGTTACTAAGAAAATGGTTGATAGGGTGTTGCTAGGTGGTTGTTAGTGTGTTTTGGTTTCTAGGCAGTTGCAAGGAGGATTAAAACTTACTAGGATGTTGATAGGCAGTTGCTAAGGTGTTCTAGGTGGTTGTTAAGGTGTTGCTAGGTAGTTGCTGAGGTGTTCTAAGTGCTTTCTGGGGCATTGTTAGTTGCCAAGGGCTGTAAGTGGTTAAAGGCACTGCTAGGTGGTTGCTAAGCAGTTCCCAACAAACACTGGTTGGTAAAAATATGTAACACAGAACATTTCCTAAAAATGCATTCAGATACGTTTGTACATGTCTATAATTCTCTGGGGTTGCATGTATAATTGTTACTTTGACTTTTAGCTATGTGTAGTTCAATATATAATAGTTAATTAATTAATTAATTAATAAGATAAGATAAGATAACGTCAAAGATGTCCGTTCAAATTTCATTTTGGAACTATTTTTCAACCATGACGGGACGTGTCAGATGGACGCCTTTTTAACGGTCATTAAATGTCCAAATGTTTGCTGGGTTACAATGCAGCTACTAAGATAACCTGAGCGGTTGATAGGCCACTTCTAAATGGTTGCTAGGGTGTTATGGGTGGTTGTAGTTTAAAAGCTCTAGGAGTTATAGTTGAAAATGTTGGTCTTTGGTCAGGGATTTTGTACAATAACAGCATGTTTGCCTTCTCAAGCCAACATAAATACACAGTGTGTGCTGAAATACAGCAGTCAAACAATGTTGGTTACCCATCACAGCCACAGACAGGAGTAAATACAGGGCTTATTTGTCTCATTTTGCTCAATACTGCACAGTGCACACCCTCCAGCAAATACATGTCTGACCTCTTGTGGTCAGAGAATGAACTGCAAGATGAAAGCAGTTTGCATGTATTTCATGTTCCCAAGTAAATCTAATGAGCTAAAACGTGGACAACAAAACTGGATCAACAAAATGAAACACAACACAAAAATAGCCAACTCACCTGAAAGTGCAGAATTATGGTCCATATTAATCCCAATGTCAGTTTTGGGTTTCCATCCGTTATGTCATCATTCCTGATGTTCACCAGTTTCACCTGAGTACACGAGGAATGAACGAACATAATCATGCAGTGCTCCGCATCATTACATGAAGACATGAAACACATGACTGCATATGTAACGACATTTTTATTTATTTATTTGAAATCAATGCATGTTTACACACAAAGACACATACAAAACCATATGCAATTTAAATGTAATTAAAAAGGTCATTTTTCACCTCAATATTACAATGTGCAAGGCTATATTTTAAATTCAGTAAGATTTAATTGCTGCTCAATTTCATGGCCATTTAAATCTGATTCAGCTGCTTAATTAATTCACTCTAATTCAGTAGTAAATGAGATGAGATTAAGCACTCAAAGGCATGTAATATTATTTGTAATGTCTACAGAAGCACATGCAAGAGTGTTTTTATACTTTATACACTTAATATAGAATGTTTTCATGTGGTTTACAAACACATACATAGATAAATATATACCCTACACATTTAAAATACTGTAGATCCAAGTACATGATGGCATTTGTATAATACTGCCATTAAAAAAAATGCATTTGTTTTCCAGAACTAATCTATGGCGCAATCTACTTCTAGATTATAAACATAATTCTAAGAGCAATAAATCTGTAACAAACGTCATGCGGTTTATGACAGTGACGTAACATTGTCAGCGGCTCACCACAAGATGGCACTACAGTACAGAACTGTTATTTAAAGCATGATGGGGTATAATTGTCTGGATAATTTGATGTATTCTGTTTGAAATGGCCACATTTAAAGCCACTGTGAACTTTCTATTATAATGTGCAAAGTTGGGACACTGGTATTGTTGATTCCAATTTTTTATTATTATTAATACATGCATTTGTAACTATTTTGGAAAACTGCTGTCTTTAAACAAATTGGGTTAGTCACTATTTTGAGTCAAACAAAAGAACTTTGTTCTTACCCATGATAAAATCACTGTTATGCACTTACATATGGCGTGTGGTTTATTACGTTAATATTCACTGATTTTAATGCTGATAATGAAAACAGGATGTGGGTTATGTGCAGTGAATCATAACAATAGCCTGCAGTGATGAATATTTCACAGCTTTCCCACAATTGTAACCATGCTTGATCTTGGATAAGGCAATGATTTCTTATGTGCACATTTCACTGAAATATATTTATGGCATAATCAAGCAAATACAAATAAGAGGTCATAAAATATTTTATAAACAGTCAGCTAAAGGGCATTGTAAGGCAAGACTATCTCAAATATTTATGATTTCTGATGTCAAAGTCTGCTTCCTCATCTTTCACTCATCATCCTGAGCAGAACTGCTTGGGTTTGTATTTTTAGAAATAGCCAAATTAGATGTTTCTTCTCATTTTCTCTATAGAAATGAAAACCCACCCATAGCACATACGCATTGCAGACTTTATCTATTCTCTTTGGAAGATATATATATATATATATATATATATATATATTGTGACTGACCATATTGTATAAGGAATTAGAATTATTCCATATAAACTTAGAGAACTAGAAAGTGAATATGCTCAGTGCATCATTTATCAAAAACTACTGGTAGAATAACAACATTTGTGAATGTTTACCCATCAGGAATCTTGTATCTATCAATTATGTCACACAAGTGCAACATGAGTGGAATTTACAATAATTTAGTTGAAACGTATGAAATTTGCTCTGTGAAAAACAGTCAAATATCTCTGTGGGAGCAAAGCAGCATCATTTTGAATTGCAAATGTAACTTAGAGTAGCATTATTGCAAATGATTTATGTTATCAAGATGATACCGCACAGCAAGACTTCTGCAGATATCAACAACTGCAGTGAGTTTGGCTTGTAAATGAGATTTCATTCTTGTTGAGCTTCAATGTTGATTTGATCTACTTTACAAAGACTGCAAATGACTTCACTTTCGTTATATTTCAGCAGCAGAAACTTATACACTATTTCTTAGTGTTGCACAAAATTATACAAAAAAATATAAACTTATTTAATCACTCAATTTGTAAACTGCATGACAAGGCCATAACCATGTCTTGAACATTTGGGGTCCTTTTTTTTTATGTAAAGTAATTAAATAATCAGTGGATTAAAAGAGATTTAAAGGAATAACAAAATAAAAACGGCACATAAAATATGTTGTAGGTCTAACTGTGAAGTAATCCATTGATTTAAACTACTTGCAAATTATGTTTTATTTTAAAATATCCACACACACACACACACGTTCACTCATATGTCAAAAATGCAAGATGCTTTTAGTCTTGTCACATTCAGTTATGAATTACATGAATAAAGTAAATTAATAACATATTTCCATTTCAAAATGGTGAAATTTCATAGAAGAGTTTGCATTACTAGATATTTCTGTCGGTCGTTAAACATCACTATAGTAAAAAGTTGTGTGATATTAAATGTCGCCATGCACATTTTACTATTAAAACTAAAGTGCTTTGTTGGAATTTGCACTCGTCTTCTGTGAAGCCCCGCCTTCTTTGATTTGATTGGCCATCTCAAACATTTTGACACTGACAAGCGCAGTTAGAGCGCCGAGGCAGACCAGCATAAAAATGTAACTTTTTTAACTTTTTGTCATAACAATAATCAGAGAAGTGTGTAATGGAGTGCAGCAGAGCAACATCAAGAATATCAAATATTGGGGGGGGACGATTTGGCCATTTCTAATTCTCAATATCTACAGTGGTTACAACCCTGCTGCATGAAAGCTGCTTAAAAAAAATAAATCCCACTGCCTACGTTGATTATGTTTCCCACTGGTCTTACCTGTCGTCTTTTTAAATAGTCCAGTGCAATCTGTACATTCTGGAGTCTGTGGAAGCGCATGCGGCCCTTTTCCCGCGGCTGTGAGGGGAGGAGAGAGAGGAGAAGCCGTCAGAACATGTATAATCAGACACAGCCGAGCTCTCGGCACCAGACACTCACCGTACCGTCACACAGACGCTCTGCCTGCGGGGAGAGAAACTCACAGTGCCCCCTATCATCAACTACTGCACATCAATCCCCTCTTTGAACGGGGAAGCTTGCCTGACAACAGTAGATGATATTTCTTGCTAACTTCACACATGTACATGACAGGTTTGCACTAAGTTATATGAAGCTTTTGAGGGAACACAAAGCCAAACGCAAGGTCAAAGACGCAGAGTGGGCCGAGACTGGTGCGGGAAGCAACTAAATGGGAATAAAGCAGATGGAAAGAAAGAGAAAATCTCCACTGTCCAGCTGAAACATAAAAAAGCCTCAATTCAGCTCAAACTTAATGTACAGTACAGTGTGGGTAGACTTAAAGAGAAATGAGCACAATAGAGCAGATGATGGATGACTTTTAGAGAATCGTCGTTTGTTTTGCCCTTCAGTGCAACAGCACAGTGAGTCTGGAAGTAAAGGACTGACATGAGCTCCTTGTGTTTTGTTCACAGAATTGTGAGAAATGACAAAATATTTTATCAATCAAAACCAAAAGGTTTCTATCACATGATATAGCGATTTTGATTAAAGATAAGTATGTGTAATTTTTTTAAATAATGATAAACATTAAAGGACCCCATGAAATGCTTTAACAAATACAGATGACAAATACCAATACCACAGCAAAAACTAGTACTAGGTGAACTAATGTAAGTAAAAAGTCCTCAAACAATTATAGTAATAAAATAAGAGCAAAGAAACAAATTACGAGCATTTGAGCGCTACAGGGATGACATAGTTTTTGTACGCCAACACGTAGGTTGACATCACACTGGTTTCCTCGAGAAAAACCCAATAGGATTTTTACATTGGCTTTTGGATATTTGTAAAAAATAAGCTCTGTGACCAAAATAAGTTTATGATTATTACACGTTTTGCTCATCATGATAATCTTCACATTGAACACAACTATTAATACTGAAGCCTAAATACAATCGACTGAAGTCAAAAGCTAAACCTAGGATATAAGGATATAAGTTTAGATAGTGGTTCCCTGATACCCATAAGTTATACTTTTTCGTATTCCGTTTGCTGTCTTTGTTTAACAGTTCTATCTAATAAAGTATTAGAACTGTTAAAAAGAGAATAAGAGTCCAAAGATGCGCCATCAAAATAAAATTCCCACTTGCAACACACTGGCCGAACAGAAGAACTTATTGCCTATCATTAAAAAATGCCAAATATCAACCGATATATCGGTCTTGGCAATATATCGGTCAAGCACTATTACTAAAATGCAGTCTAAAAAAGTAAATTACTAAACAGATTAATTTAAAAAATTAGTGCTTAACCGATATATCGTAAAGGCCAATATATCTGTCAAGCACTAATTTTTAAATGACTCTTTTTAATATCAAGCACCAGTAGACTGCATTTTACAACAATAATGGTAACAAACTAGGTATGAAAAGTATAAAAGAAAAATTATACCAGTCTTTCATTTAAACCGGTTCTTCCCTAGGAAATGAAAAATGATTCAATAAAGAGTTTTAAAAACTGAAGATGAAATCATGCTGACATCATCATTGCTTAATAACTACATAATCACTTTAAAAAATTTTGTGGATTTAATTTAAACTAAATCTCCGCTGAGCCAGAGATGTCATCAATTTTAAAGGCCCCAGTATACTCAAGCCGAAGGATATTTGTTTTTTTGTTTGTTTTTTTTGTTCTTCGCTCAGGGGTAAAAAGAAGTTGGAAATACCTTTGTGACAATATACTCTTAGTGAACCATCCAAACACTGTCTACACTGCTAAGAGCGATGTTTAAATGAATATGTAAATATGTGCTGCGTGCTTTCCTCTCAATAACAAAATAAACAAAATGCCAGCGGTGAGAAAACAGCCGTTCAGATAGCATCTGATCATAGTGATTTTGATATGTTTGCACCGACCAGGGGTGCGTTTTCCATACAACGACAAAACTCGCTGCTTCACTACCATAGTACGATGCACCGTTGAACAAATCAACTAGCTAGTCATGACTGTTTCCTGAAAACCGTATTGTCGCAAACCTGTCGTTCAACCACGTTGGTGAATGACGTCACGCAGGTGGTGAGTAATAACTTATTTAAATGAATCCGTTTGAGATTGAATTAATGCTAGATTTTTTGCTATAAATTACGGACATGGCATTCAAACTTCATTTTTGGCCAGATTTTGTTCGCATTGACGTCACAGCAGTTCATCAATTTCATTTGAAGTATATCAGGGCCTTAATCATCAACAGACATGAACTAAAAGCCACAAAACTTTGATTTCATGGGGTCTTTAACACACTCTTGAAGCGAAAGGAACTTGAATCAGGCCTTTAGTTCACAGCTCAAGCTTCTGTGTCTTGAGAAATGACCAAGCTGGCATTCTAGAGCTCTCCACAGAAACCCCAGAAGGCAATATTTAGCCAATATGAACATGGTATTTACCCATCCCTGTGGCTTCAACCTAACTATCGGGTGGATTTGTAAAGATCGGGAAAGTTCTAGATGCCTACAGTCCACTGATGAGAAGACAAGCTTCTCTGGGTTTAGCACTCCAGTTAATATCACAGCACTCGCTACATTAGTCCTGTTACTGAGGGGGCAGGAGGACACGTGTCCACACCTACCCCCTTATCCTCATCTTTATCATCATCATCGTGGTCACGTCCATGCCGCTCAACCGTGCATGCGTCAGCCGCACTCACCAACCGTAACGTCTTCAGAAAATCACGCTCCCTTGGCTTACCGCGGGAACGTGAGCACGAGAGAGAGACACACATACAGACACAGAAACAGGTGGACACATAAGAGATGGACAGAAGAAGAAAATGAGAGGAACAGAGGACAAGGAGGAAAAGAAACAGGGTGTCATCAAAAGAAAGGGGGCACTTCTCTACAGTGATGAGAAGGTCTGTCAGCAGCCAAACTAAAGACTCACATCACAAAATGACCGGACTTGACAGTAAAAGCTTCTGGAGGAATTCTCAGTCAAATTAAACTCAATCCCTTTAACAGTGTTCCTGGTTTCTAACGATAAAATTATCTTCTAAATGAATAAATGTAGGTGCAATGTCAATCATTTGATCCAGACTAAAACTAATCAAATATAACTAAATATAGCTGCAAGCAGCAATTACTGGGCTGCAGCAAACCCACCAACTGCATGAAGTTTGATTGGTTGTAGTATTATGGTGATTCTTTTTGGCTGTTGAAAATATACCATTGGATTCTGTAGGACTAAAGGAATAGAAAGAGGTGAGACTTATGGCCATCAGTTGAAATTCAAAAAAGCTAAAAGAATTATTGTATATTTTGTTATATTTTTTGACCACTAGATGGCACCAACCCAAAACTTGACAGGTGGCTTCAGGGAATGGTGCTAAAGACACATAACAAGTTTCGTCATGATATGTCAATGCCTTTGTAGAATACAGCATTTTAATTCAAAATTCAAAATGGCCGACGCCCAAAATGGCCGACATGTGAAAACTGGATATCGTTTGGTTCAGCACGCCACACCAAATAAAGAGAACAATATTATGAGTTTTGGTCAAACTGTACAAAAGTTATAACCAAAAATAGTCATTTTCATATCTCTTGACTAGTAGGGGGTGCTGTTCCAAAACTGTGCAAGTACCCTCAAGTCATGCTTGTGATGATAGGTACCCAGTTTCATCTCAAAATGCCAAAGCAGTGCAGAGATACAGCCTCACGTCCACTTTGGCGTGCTTGTCGTCAAATTCGTAAAACAATTTCTCAGTAACGATTTTGAATTTTGAAAAAAAAGGTGATAATTGTTTTTGGCTCAGCCTCACAATCATCTTAACAAAATTAGGTTAAGATTGGAAATTTTTTAGGGGGAGCGGTAAATGTTGCGGTAAATTCTCTGGTTCAGAGGAAAAATTAACTTTTAAAAAATATCAATCCAAGCCATTTAGGAGTATTTAGGAAAAATATAAAAAGCCTTTATTTAATCATGGCTTAGGTATTTAAAAACAGGTGACATATAACCACACACCGATGCGTTGCGACTAATGAGCCTTCATCAGTGTGTGAACAACAAACACAATCAGAGTTCACAATCAGCAATTAATTAGTCATGTGACAAACACCTGATTACGTGGTATAGGATATGCACACGAGAGAAAGTTTAAATGATATAGAGAACATATCCCACCAAATATATAATTTGTACAAGCATAATATATACAAGCATATGTTTCTGTAATAAAAAGTATTTTTAAAAGTGGGCTAAGGTGTACTTTTTCATAAGGATAAGGTCATAATAAATATATTTTGACTTACATTTTAAATGTGTACCTCTTGGTTTATTATGTCAACATCGAAGGGCACACTAGCACATAGATGTTAGCTTCAAAGCTTACAGGCAAAACAATGATTTCATGAGGTCTCAAATATATATTACACACAATCCCAGACCTGGCTTCTAAAATGTGGACTGCATACTATAATCTGCTAGTATGTGTTCGTTTACACAACTCTACAGCACATCTGATGCTGAATGAGAATTCCTCCAAAGCTGACACTGAATGTATTGTAACACAATCCACAATACACTGTCTTTCTTAGTGTAAAACTGCTATAGTGCGAATATGAAGGGTTTGTTGTACACTAGGGTGTAAATAAGCAAAAGCATGTTCACATATTACACTATTAGCACAGATGTTTTAGCTGCTGTAAAACATGAGTGTGCAGGAACTGGTTATGTCACTTTTAGCAAAGCTCATCAGTGCGTGAGTGCACATTTAATCGGCCTGCTGGATTAGTAACACAAACACACAGATGTGGACTGGTGTGGATGGTGAATCTAAGATGCCCCCTTCAAAAACAGCAAGTGACTGCACACGTGTTCAAGTGTTCCGCTTCAAGACTGCTTTTCAAGTGTGTTTCAGATTCAAACAGTGGACAGACAATAAGAAGTGATTACTGAACAGTTGAAACAGAGCAATACTCACCAGTGTCTCACCGGACAACACTTCCAGAAGGGAGATCAGGTTATGTCCATCTCGCAAATCCTCATACAGATCATTCACATGCTTTCGTACCTGCCACAAAGTGAGAAGAGAGTGTATAAAAAAAATCCATCAATCTATTAGCAGTGTAAAAATTCATGAATTTTCTCAATGCATCAGCTACAAATCCAGCCAATGCATGAATTGTTTAATCATAAATCATTTGTTTTGGTCAAAAATTGAATTCAGTGGGGGGGATTCAGTGTTTTATTTACTACAAATTTATATGAACTTTAAGAATTTGATCAAGCTTTTAAAATGAATCTATCAAATCACATTATAATGCAGGATAATTTATCACCATTATGTCATGAATACATTTCCTTTAAGGATTTGCAGGGGATTCTTTCATGAGAAATCATCTCCAGCAATGAATTATTATCCTTCAAAAGACAAAGGACCCATTTTATGACTGCGAGACACTAGTGCACCTTGAAAAAGGCCCGTTTAAGCACATCAGCAGTTCTGATAAAGGCCAAACCAGATCATGTCTGCCCTTACTGTAAAAAGAAAATATATTTTGATTGATATTACTGAGTTACTGGTTGTCCAAGTTCAGCATCACAGTGTCTCAACAATTAGTCATTGCTTGTTGCAAACAAGTACTCAGGACTGATGTTTGACCATTGTAAGAGGATGTTTTTTGAGGTATCATTTCACAATGAATCATCCCTTATGATGTGTTGAAAGCCTTTTTATCCCTCACATACACATACAGGATTGTAGCAGTTCCCTATACTAAACACAAACGCTCTCGTGAGATACTGGCTAACGACAGACATCAGACAAGGCCTTTCACTACTGCAGCTCCAGCAGCATGACCGTTGCCTGACCATGGTCCTGAATACCACGCCGCTGAAGTCACCTCTCTGCCTCACTGACCTGCTTTCACCCAGGTCCTCTCGTTCCCCAGCAACCACAGCTACCTGATTAAAATAGATGTTTAACTCGGGATCTGGGTCAGTCCGTTACACTTTACCATGCGCTGCAAGTCAGCACCTTGCATAACAAATAGTAGTAGTAGAGGTGACTCCAATACTGTAAAATATATACTGTAAAAGTATTTAAAATTATTATTTATAGTTAATGGTATAGACTCAATCAGTGCTGTATTGCCATTGCCAAATTATTCATTACAACAAATGAGTATTTTTCATTTAAATTAACCTACTCATTTGCAACTTTTTTTTGTTACTTTTTTTAATACAAAAATATATAAATACTTAATAAATAAATCTGACCTGGAGTGTTAAAAATTATAATCTTATAACAATACACCTTCTTTCTTCTTTTTATTTAGTTAAAATGTACTATTAAAATAGATTTTTTTTTTTTTAAGAAAACATTTTAAACCATTTCAGAGGAACAAAATATATAATAATACTGATAAGTGTGCTGAAAAATATTGATATTATTTCTTGTTATACTGTCCAACTGTCACTGATGTGTGGCTGTAGTAAAGCGAACAATGATAGAGTCCAAATAAAACAGTCTTTAATAAATCCAACCAGGAACATGCAGGAGAATACAAGTAAAAAGTTTTGAACACAACCACGTAACATACACATACACAAGACTGAACCATGAACGGAGGAAACTAATAGCTTAAATACACAGGGAGAGCTAATGACCTAGATCAGAAACAGGTGTGTGAATAAATCAGAAACCATAAAAACAAACGAGGAATTACAACTCAGGCAAACAGAAACAGGGAAAGCCAAAATAAAACACAAATGAACTAACAGAACTAAACATAAACCTTACACTACATCCCCCTTCCGGAAGGCGCGTCCTCGCGCCGTAACTATTAAGAGTCCAACAGTTGAGGGAGGGTGGGGGCTCTGGAGGAGGATGTGGAGCTGGTGAGGAATATGACCAGAGCAGGACTAGCTAATGGAAAAACGATGGCAGAGATGGAGGAAGGAGCCAGGGAGGAGCTGATGGAGGGAGGATCCAAATAACAACCCAGTGTACAGCCAGGATGAAGGCCCATGGTGGAACCAATGGTGGGAGGAGCCAGAGTGGAGTCAGCTGTCCGACCACCAATGGTGGAGCCAGGAGAGTTGGAGACCTAGGTGGAACCGAGGAGACATAGAGACCGGACAACACCTTAGGTGATAATGAGCCGCCAAGGTGGAACCAGGGTGCCAGAGGACTGAGGTGGAGCAGGTGGGAGTAAGGACCAAGGTGGAGCCGGAGGAAAGGCAGAGCCGACAGAGCTGAAGGGGTGGAGGGACGAGGCACAGCTGAAAGCCCGGACGTCCGTGGCGCAGGCAGAGCCGGAGGGACGAGGGAGCTCGGTGGAGCCATAAGGGCGACAGTTTCAAGTGGAGCTGATGGAGGGAGGATACAACTAACAATGCAGAATACAGCCAGGATAAAGGCCCATGGTGGAACCAATAATGGGAGGAGCCAGAATGGAATCAGCTGTCCGACCACCAGCGGTGGAGCCAGGAGATTTGGAGACCTAGGTGGAGCCGAGGAGACATAGACACTGGATAACACCGGAGATGTATAGAAGGCAGAGCCTGACGGAGCTGAAGGGGTGGAGGGACGAGGCGCAGCTGAAGGCCCGGATGTCCATGGTACAGGCAGAGCGATAACTGACCAAGGCGGAGCCACAGGGAGGAGGGAGCCCAGTGGAGCCGAGGGAGGGAGGAGCCCAGGTGGAGCTGACTGGTTGATGGGCCAAGGTGGAGCGATGGGCTCAGAGGCTGGAGGCAGAGCCATGGGATCCCCTTGCCAAGGCAGAGCTGGAGACCGCAAGACCCAAGGCAGATCCACGCAGCAGAGTGGAGTCAACAAAGGGGTAGCTGAGGGACTGAAGGAAACCTGCAGAGGCGAGACTGAAGGACTGGCTGTCTTTAGTAGAGGAGGTGGTAAAGGGAGGCTGGGTGGGACCACTGGAGACATAGGAGACTTGCGGCTGGGCAGGACCAGCGGAGAAGGGAGCAAATATCCTCTTCCACTTCCACATATAATAATGCAAAGGCCAGACACAGCTCACCCTCATTGCTGGGAGTATGAGCGGGGCTCCACTCCCTCCCCTTACTCTATGAGGACACCTACTGGCACTGACTCAGGCTCCAGGATGAAGATGGCCATAGGCTGTTGCTTAGGCTCAGGCTCTGTGGCGGTTGTAGGCTCAGGGTCTGTGAAGGGCTCAGGCAGTATGTCTGTTCTGTGTGGATGGATGGCTGGGCTCTTGGTCTGGAGTGGGGCTGGCAGGGTCTTCTTCCACTGAGCAAACGATGAAGGGCAATCCACAATTCACCAGCACCCACTCCAAAGAGGTGGCAAAGTTTCAATGAGGACTGTCCATGAACAGGGGTGCCTTCGACTGCACACTGGGGCACGTGAGCTAAAAATTACCTTGTGTGGTCTTCGAGGTTTTGCTCCTTCTGCTCCAAACAAAGAAAACGGACTGCAGATAAGTCCATAGTGGGCAAAAGAAAAAGAAGAAACATCACAAAAATTTTCTCTAGGTTCAGTCTTCTGTCACAGATGTGTGGCTGCAGTAAAGCGCACAACGATAGAGAGACCAAACAAACCAGTCTTTAATAAATCCAACGAAGAACACACAGAAGAATAATACAAGGAATAAGTATTGAACACAACCATGTTTACCATATACATAAACAAGACTGAACCACGAATGGAGACACAGGAAGAGCTAATGAATTAGAATAGCAACAGGTGTGTGATTAATCAGAAACCATAGAAACAAACAAGGAATTAGAACTGAAACAGAAAAAGGGAAAGCTAAACTAAGGATACGTTTACACAACAACAATATGCTTAAAACGGATATGTTTTTCCTTTGAGTTTTCCATGTACAGATGACAACCATTGTCAAAACGATCCCCATTCACACGAATCTGTGAAAAGGACTAAAAAGATTCACGTTTTTGTTGTTTACACGGAGGCCATTTTCAAAACCTTCCACTTTGAAACCCGTTTTCAAAAGTTTTTGTTTTCAGGCCACCAAAATGCCATTGTCGTGTAAATGAACGGCCAAAGCGCATAAAAAGTTTTACGTTTTAAAGGGTGTCGCGTAAACGGCCCCTAAAACACAAATTAATTAACAGAACAAAACATAACCCCTACACCAACTCTAGTGCTAATGCTAGTCGTTAAGCTCACTAAACCCTGAACAGGGCCATTCTGTGATTGTGGTATTGATCATACTACTACAATCTAGAGCAATGTTATTTTAGTATCTATGAGATACTATTTTAGTTTTTATTCAAATTTTGAATTAGATTTTGTTTATATTTTCCGTTTTCATTTTAATTTCAGTTACAGTTTCAGTAATTTTGTTGTGTTTGTAATTTTTTAAAAAATGTCTATATAGATTTTATTAATTAATTAATTTATTTTTAAATAGTTAAAATTTTAAAATGTATTTATTTTAGTACATCAAGTTAAACTAAATAAAAATGGGAAATGTTTTTTTATTTATTTATTTATTTTTAATTACAGTTAACATTTATTTTATTTCAAGTAACAGAAATGTATTTTTATTGTTTAGTTTCAGTTATAATAACCTTGAAACAGAAATCTATTAAACATTTAATGGTGAATAGTTGATATATATGAACACTTTACTCAAGTCATTTAGAACATTCCACAGAGTGAATTATAATAATTATCCATATCAAATTATTCATCACGTTGTTACTTGTTTTTTTTTTCTTTATGGTGGAATATCCTGCTACCTTATTGACTGTAATAATAATGACAGTAATAAAAATAAATGCTATCTATAAAGTCATTTATCTGATTGGAGATGTGTCTTAAATAGAAAATCAAGTGATTATACCGGACACGCTGTTACTTGCCATCTTGGATAAGTTTGTTGCCTGGGAGAAAATGACATGAAATTAAGTCTAAATGAACACAAAACATTTGCACAGACTTGAAAAGGTAGTTGGACCTCATATGGAAAATACGGACAATAAAACTAGTTTGACTGATTATTATACCTGTTATTCACAATAAAATGATCTGTTCTGGAGACGACTTCTTTTTATCCAAGAAACAGTATATTCTGCATATCATGGGATGTTCAGGCATGCCGACATGTGCTTCACGGTTAATAAACTGATCATAAGATCAGTTTATTATGGGACCTGTTTTAAATAAAAGTTGTCCTGCGAATGCCCTGAAGACGTTGGCACACCTGAAGAATTAATGAAGCGTGTAAGGAGCTGCCAGGTCCCTCCCAAACAGAACTACAGCACATGTTAACACCTTCCTTTTCAGAGTTCATTGTTTGTACATTTATATTTGTTTTTTTGTTGCTATAATTCAGATTACAGCATATTGGGCATGTTCTCTTTCTATAACCAACCTTCACCTCAGTAATGTGCACTGATACAAGACCCCAGTGCTATGAATACAAGAAAAACAGACCTACCTTTAAGAGGTGCTGATTGATCCATTTTGTAAAAGTCTTTTTCTGGACTCGGTCTCTTTCATCTGAAAAACAAGAAGGATTGATGTTAGGACTGCTTTCAGAATAAATTTTAGCATTGACACCATATCCAGTAATACTGGCTCACCCAATGGCAGGAATACTTTTATTGTATTACAGTAAAGATGTCCTTAATTATGATTTCACTTTTTTAACTTTAGTTAGTGTGTAATGTTGCAACAAATGGCTGGTAGGGACTACAACAGGCTTCTTCCCGGGTTAGTGACATCACAAACCCTACTATTTACATAAACCCCGCCCCCGAGAACACACAACAAAGGGGGCAAGGCCATGTTGGGCTGCTTTAGAGAAGAGGAAGAGTTGTTGTAGTAGAGTGTTGTTGTCATGCTGTCATTTTACACCGGACTGCTTCACAGAAGAGGGTCAATTCAACACTGGATTTGCACAAAAGATTAACATGACGGCACATGCTAGTCGATGAGTTGAATCAACTCCACAGCAACTACATAAATTTATCCACTAACCATTCAGAAACGTCCAGTTTCATTCTAAAAGTTGTAACTTCTTCCTGAATCTCTCCATCAGTGTCGACTCCGGTTTGAACAATGTAAGGCTGAACACCGTTACTGACAATCCTCATTTTGGCTGCGTGAGATTCTCCAGCTTTGTTGTTGTTGAGCAACTGAAGAGTGAGCTGTTAAAACTCCGCCCTCTTTTGGGGAGGGGTCCGGGAGCAGCAGCTCATTTGCATTTAAAGGGACACACACAAAAACGGTGTGTTTTTGCTCACGCCCAATTAGGGGCAAATTTGACAAGCTTTAATAAATTATCTGTGGGGTATTTTGAGCAGAAACTTCACAGACACATTCTGGGGACACCAGAGAATTATATTACATCTTGAGAAAAGGGCATTATATAGCGCCTTTAAACTAACTCAATTCAATTATGGACAATGATTCCACATAATGGAAACATGTTATCATACTTCATGCATGATGAACTAAACTGACTAAAACTTAAACATGTCCTTAATCATGATCATCCTACCTACAGTATTTAAGTAGAAATAACATGTTTCAATCATATGGAACCACTGTACATGATTTAATTGAGTTAAAGTAAAATATTTTTGAGTGTACTGGACCCAACCATGTCAGTATACATAAGAGCTTCACGATTAATTGTTAAACGATTGCAATCTTGATTCAAAACACCCACACGATCTTATTCATGACAGCGATTCGGCTCTGTCTATTATATTGACAAGTCCGATCACAGCGAACATTCAGATCTGTGTTCTGATCCAGAGAGAGCAGTTGTCATGTATAGATATGAAACAGCTTTACAAACAGTCTTTTCAAACACACAGTATCATTATTTCTGTACTGGGATAAAAGTTTATAATTCGGATATAAACACTGATGTCTATGGTAGTGATCAAAATAGAGTGAATCACTTTTTGAATGTAACTTGACACTTTAAATAACGACTGTATCAATTACATTATTACACCAGTAGGTGGCGACAAGTGATTGTTGAAAAATGTTTTTGAAATTTGCCATTGAATCATTCATTCAAGAGATTCCTTCAAAAACAGTGATTGATCCAGTTATGAAACAAGTGAAGTCTTGATGAGTGAGTCATTAAATCATTCTTTTTTTTTCTGCAATTTAAATATTTTTTGTATACAACTCAGTTTTTATATAAGTGTTTTGATTATGAAATAAATTTGATTCATTAACATATTATTAAACATTTTATTTTTTGAATTTTCAGCTAAATTAATATTTTAATTTTGGTTTCAGTACAAAATTGATTTCAGTGCATCACTACATGAATTTATTTTATTTCAAAAAGAAAACTATAATTGAACAAGAATTGGGAATGAAATGACCAGTCTGTATTCATTTGAAAATACATCAAAAATGTCTTACATGTAAACACGATTGCATTAAAATAGGATGTACCTATTCTGCCTAGTTTTACAAAAGCTACAACCTGGAAATAAATACTAATGTTAGCTGGCATTTGAGGTTTCTGTCATGTTGTAATGTCATGTTTCTAATCTAGAATTCTGGACAGGATGTGAAAGCTAATTACAGAAAAAGACTGAATCCCAGACAACTCTTGCTTCCATTACATAGCGCCTCCAACCACAGTATTTTGTTTCCTGTGTCCATGACAACAGACAGGCCTGCATCACAGACAGCTCAACTGTGAGAGGATTCTGTCTTTTAATAAAACAGCAGTATAATGAAAATATAAATAGTATTTCATACCCCATCAGTGAACAGTCATCTTCATATAAAAAGGAAAGCAAAGCAAACTTGTTCTTAACATCATGCAGAAGCTCTAAATCAGACATAGTCATCATCATCATAACATCATCATCATCATCACTTGACCATTTGTTCAGTGTTGCACATTAATATTTGAAAAGGCTCTGTTCTCTAGCAGAGACCCTGCAGTGCAGAAAACAGGACTATTTCACCATCTGTCAATTAAAATAGTGGGATGAGCTACAACTAATCCTAAAACTACATGTTTACATTCTCTGAGGAGAATGTGCTGTTAGCCTGTGAAAACTTGTGTTGCTATGCATTTATTATTTACTGTGGTTGCTAATAGTCAGATGTCTCCATGATATTCCGCTCTATAGATATGGTTCTCTCCTTCAAACGTAAGTATATGGGATTATCTGAATTCTATCATTCATCAGGAGAAATCTGATGCTGATGATCGAGCAAAAAGCACTTGAAAAGGGTGTGCGATGTGACGCATGTCATGTTTTTTTACAGCTATGTTATCTGGGATTTGGTGCCTATTGCCAGTGAGATTTAAAAGGATACTTTATTCATCGTCAGGTAAAAATCCCATTCTGAAAGTAACAGAAAGCATAACAAGCAGCATACTTTGGGGTGTTTTGATGATGCAGCACAATAACAGCAATCAGAACATATTTGATGTGCAAATATGCAACATTAAAATGCTATACTGTGCAGTGATATTTTAGTGTTATTTACACTATTATAGTATTTACTAATATTTTGAAATATTTACTAATAGTTTTTCATCTAATATTTATATTGTATTTTATTTAAGGTTTATGTCAATTAATAAAATAAATTTGTGTTAACACTTTACAATAAGGTTCATTTGTTAACATTAGTTGATGTATTAACTAACATGAACTAACAATGAGTAATACATGTGTTACTGTATTGGTTAATCTTTGTTAACATTAGTTAATACAGATACAGCAGTTCGATGTTCATGTTAGTTCAAAGTGCAATAACTAATGTTAACAAAAACAACTCTTGATTTTAATAATGTATTAGTAAATGTTGAAATTAACATTAACAAAGATTAATAAATGCTGTAGTTCATTATTACTTCATGTTAACTAATGTAGTTAACTAATGAACCTTACTGTAAAGTGTTACCCAATTTTTAATAGTTGTAGTTAACAACAACAAAACTACTGTGTCATCTAATAAATAAAAAAATAATAAATAAAAATCATTTAAAATGCTACAAGTGACTTTAGGCATAACAACATCATTGTGTACAGTATGAAAAATAGATGGAAATTAAATTTTGAAATTAAACTAAAGATTACATTTAACAGTGTCATTAAATTAAAGCTGCATGATTCTGGAAAAAATGAGAATCGCAATTTTTTGTTTCAAGCAGAGATCATGACTCTCCAACAATTCTGAATAAACCACTAAACAAAATGTTACTAGCTGCAGTCTATTTAAAATGTTTAATGAATCTGAATGAATTATTTTTAATAAACGGTTGAATGAATGATTCAATGACTCACTAATAAAGTCTTCACTTGTTTCATTACTGGATGAATCAGCATTTTTGATTCAATGACAAATACATACAACAGTCACTTGTCGCCACCTGCTGGTGTAATGATGTAATGATTCAATCATTATTTGTAGCATCATGTTACTTTCAAAAGGTGATTTGCTCTATTTTGATCGCTACCGTAGACATCAGTATTTATATCCAAACTATAAACTCTTATTCCCAGTACTTCTGTGATCATTTGAATACTTGTAACAGAGAACTAATGACACTGTGTGGCTGAAAAGACTGTTTGTGAAGCTGTTTCATATCTATACATGACAACTGCTCTCTCTGGATTAGCGGCAACGCCGTTGCAGATCTGAATGTTCCGGTGTGATTTTGTCCGAGGTATAACAGACACAGGCGAATCATTGTCATTTAGGAATAAGATCTTGTGGGTGTTTGAATCAAGAGCCATCTTTTAATGATTAATCTTGCAGCTCTACATTAAATGTTTTTTGGAAATCAAAATGTAAAACTCAAGGAAAAGAGATAGCCATACAATATATATCCAACATTGATCGATACCACTGAATTTAAAAATCTCTAATATCAGCCAGTAAATCAATATGGTAAAACCTTGACATACTTGATATGTCACTTGGAAAGGACTCATTGTTTATGGTTTGTTCTAACATTTAATCCCAAGTATGAACAACAGCCACACCTATAATTACCAGAAAGCAAAGCATGAATCTGAGCCACTGTCACACTAGCCAACTCAACCTGACCGGAGCGGCGAAACATTCGAAATCTCACTGCACTTTGAACTCTTCAGCACTGATAGAGATAAACTCTCCCCCAAAGAGCCTTATAACAGCAGATCTGGAAAATGGAAAGAAAATGAAGATGAAAACACTGCACACTGCAGCAAAGCCAGGAGGAAAGACACTGACCCATGCAGCACATAAGCGTCACCAGCAGAGCGCCGCGCCAGCCGTCTCCCCTCATCAGACTGAGCGTCCCCAGCCCGGGTGTCTTCAGCAGAGCGCCGTGCATGTCTGTCAGACCGGCTACAGACGCCGCGTGTGTTTGAGACGGGACTCCTGTCGGCTTCTCCGCGAGGCAGCAGCTACTCCCTTGCTTTTTTTCAGTATTCCTTCACAACCGTCTAGAACGAGTCCCATCAGGTTTTCCAGCAGCGCGCAGTGAGTAACAGACTCCGCCGCATGGTGAATGTTTACATAAGGACAACTCACTGCAGTGTGTTACCAAGGCTGCTGGATGAACCTCTGAGGATATGAATGTGCTGAGCAATATATTCAGTGACACTTTCTACACAGCGCTCCTTTGTGAAGCAGCAACGAACGGGCCTGTTTCTTTAAGGAATTAATGATCGATTCCATTACTTCATACAGTGATTAACCGTATCCTGTACACACAGACTTCAGTTATCTATGGGAATAACAACCAAATTGTATTCTCTCCTAAAAATTGCACTGCCATTTACATTAAAGGGATTCTGTCATCATTAACAAACCTGTATGACTTTCTTTCCTCTGCATTCACACAAAACAAAATATTTTGAAGGATGTTTCAACTGGTTTTGTCCATGCAATGAAAGTCAGTGGGGTCCAAAACAACACTAGATCCCATTGACTTTCATTGTATGGACTAGTGTTAAAAATACCGACTTTGATACCAAGTCGGTACTGAAATTTTAAAAATGTGACGGTTTGAGCACTGTTGAGCGGATTCGTAAACACTTCTGATTGGCCGTTGTGTTCATGCGCTCATCAGATATGTCTGTGATTCGCTACAATGATCAACGCACTGGAGCGTTTGAATTTGAAAGTGTTTTGAAAGCGGGAGCGTTTGAAAGCAGGCGTCTATCAGCAGACCGGTCCCTTGTGTATCTGTGAAAGCGCTCGGTGAAGAGCGTCATTGATGATTATTTACAACTTGTTTTTGAAGCGTTGATCCTTGTAGCCAATCACAGACATACAGTGCTGCTTGAAAGTTTGTGAACCCCTTGCAGAATCTGTGAAAATGTGAATAATTTTAACAAAATAAGAGGGATCATACAATATGCATGTTATTTTTTATTTAGTACTGTCCTGAGTAAGATATTTTACATAAAAAATGTTTAAATATGGTACACAAGACAAAAAAAAATAGCTGAATTTATCAAAACGACCCCCTCAAAAGTTTGTGAACCCTTAATTCTTAATACTGTGTGTGGTTACCTGGATGATCTACGACCATTTTTTTGTTTTTTGATGGTTGTTCATGAGTCTCTTGTCTTTTGCGTATTTGAACCCTTTCCAGCAGTGACTGAATGATTTTGAGATCTGTCTTTTTTTTACACTGAGGACAACTGAGGGACTCAAACACAACTATTAAAAAAGGTTCAATCATTCACTGATGCTCCAGAAAAACAGGATGCATTAAGAGTCAGGGGTGAAAACTTTTGAACAGGATTAAGATGTACAAATTTTTCTTATTTTGTTTAAATATCTTTTTTTTTTTTTCATTTAGTACTGCCCTTCAGAAGCAACAGAAGATACTTAATTGTTTGCCAGAGGACAAATTAAGTACAATATTCCTTGATCTTCAAATTAAAAAGGTTTTCACCCCCTGACTCTTAATTTCTCTCGTGTTTCCTTCTGGAGCATCAGTGAATGTTTGAACCTTTTTTAAAAGTTGTGTTTGAGTCCCTCAGTTGTCCTCAGTGTGAAAAGATGGATCTCAAAATCATACAGTCACTGCTGGAAAGGGTTCAAATACGCAAAAGATGCTGGAAAACTGAAGAATTTTCGGGACCTGGAGGATTTTTCTGAAGAATATTGGGCAGTTTAACTGCTGAGGACAAACAAGGGACTCAGAGGTGTTTACGAATCAAAGCGTCAAGTTTTAAATTTCAGTACTGACTTATCAAAGTCGGTACTTTTGACAACAGTAGTATGGACAAAACAACATCGAGACACTTCTATTGGTTCTCTATTGTCCTTTTCAATAAAGGCAAAAAGGCTGGACTAAAACTACTGGACAATAATAGGTTTTAGTCTTTCGTCAAAAATATCCAACATAAAATGCTGTTGGAATCCTTTTTTTCTTGGTTATCACTGTCAACCATTGAAATTTCAGGATCTACTCCTGCATTTTGTACACACACAAAACAATAATGTACTCATGCATTTAAAGGAACACTCCACTTTTTTTGAAAATAGGCTCATTTTCCAACTCCCCTAGAGTTAAACAGTTGAGTTTTACCGTTTTCGAATCCATTCAGCCGATCTCCGGGTCTGGCGGTACCACTTTTAGCATAGCTTAGCATAGTTCATTGGATCTGATTAGACCGTTAGCATCTCGCTCAAAAATGACCAAAGAGTTTTGATATTTTTCCTATTTAAAACTTGACTCTTCTGTAGTTACATCGTGTACTAAGACCGAAGGAAAATGAAATGCAGTATGCAGTAAGTACTTCATTCCAAGCAGTCAGTGTGAGCTGTAACTTAATTAGTGCTGCGGAAAATCAAGGTCATCAAAAACGACCTTATTCGTGATCACTCTTGAATGTATTTAAAGACATCAGCTATAGGATGTTTTATGATCTCATCTATGAGGCTATGTCTAGATGTAATGCTCTTTAAAACATGGAAGCACTACAGATGAATGACTGCAAGATCATCAGAAAAACTGAGTGTAATAGATTCTTCATTAAACAACTGTCTATTAAAGGCAACATGAAACGACACTCGCAACCCATTTAACTACCATCATGTGACATTTAGAGTTTGCAGGGTATTGTGGGGGACTATCCCCCTCCGGAAACACAGCATCATCCACTTTTGTTATTTACTATCAATGCCGTGATATTTATTACATTAACGTTAATCAGCATTAACTTATTGTAGAAAGTCTGCATTAGCTACAATAGCCTAGAACAATGCTTAAAATATCTAGTTGGCTAACTTAATTTTTCTTGTCCATGTAGCCAAAACAATTGCCACAATGAGACCAGGAATGTGAACTTTTGGAAGTCAATTTTCATTTCTTTTTTAACCTTAAATATGAAGCATATCATTTCTGCATCACTGGAGGCACCACTAGTAAAAACAATGAGTTTCCAAAAAGGTTTACCAAACAATATTAATAATTTTCCTCGTTAAAAAGTTTTACACATAAATATACAAGAGAAAAGAAAATATGTTTAATGTCAATGTTCAGATCATACGACCAACCGGATACTTGATTCATCAGAGTTATCAGATGCTTTCGCTTGCAGAATAAATAATGGCTGACTGAGAATCAAGCATTTCTACTAAGACATCAGTAACAGCTTTTGATTAATGCTACATCCATGCTGAGAAAGTATTTTTAACAAAAATCATCAACTTTACACAAGAAACACTATTCACTTACAGTATATATGATTATTAAAATGATTTAAATGCATATGCATGGGTCTTGCATAAAAAGAAAGGTGGCATCAGCATCCTGAGACAGAAGCTTTCTTGAAGAAAGAGGTAATGATGGAACAGCAGGTAAACGATGCCCCCTTCAGGATGCCAAAAAATCTGTGTTTTCTTGCTTTCCGATCACAGCATTCTTCCACATACCAATGAGTCAACTCTCCATAAAACTAAGATAAACTTACTGTGAAGACTTCAGGAAACAATAACTAGGCTATTACCAAAGTAAATTGGAGTCAAAGGTCACTAACACTCATAAATAGCTCATTTTACAGCTCAATTCTTCAATAGTGCCACAGTGACTCATGTTTATTTTATATTTTTCAACTCAGTCTTTGCGAAAGTAAACAAGCCCGTGCCTGACGACACGCAATATTCAGAGAGTGATGACTACAGCTGTTTTGCTGCAATACACATATCACTTATAAACACATTACGGTTCATAAATCACGGCAAGCTGAAGAGGCGTATGAAGTGACTCCTATTTCATAGATGTGGCTGGTGTTTGTACATGAGTCGACAAAAATTGTTGCTGAATAGCTGAACTGTTTGAAACAGGTCTCTGTTAAAGGTTTCTTTTGTATTTTTTAAATACGAATCATTAAAATGTGTTCCAAAACCATTTGGCGCCGCTAGTGGTGCAGAAATGACACGCTTCACTTTTAAAGAGATGGTCGCAAAGGCGATTTTGAGTGATAGTGTGTGTTCAAAATGCCTGACACGCATCCCACATCAAATAAAATGCTTATCGCATGATATCTTGCCAGAACAAAAACCTTGAGTATTCAAGTTACAATATCCAGTAAAGCTTTTAAAAACAATCGATGGCGTCAGGACGCAGCATGTTTGCCTTTAAAAATGTAGTGCTAAAGTAATTCTAGAAAAACATAAAATTTACTTGACCACCATTTGACCTTTCCTCTTCGAGGAAAAGAATAGGTTGTAAAGCGACTATGTTGATATATGATGACAGTAGCACAAAATAACAGAAAATCACACTACAACAGGACAAACCCTCAGAACTGAATCACACAACCTCAGATCATCTCCACTTACAAAAAATAATAACACCTTAAGCTTAAGTCAACTATCCAGCAAAATCAAAATTCTGTATTTTGCTGAAAGAAAATGAAAACAAATTAGAGATTCTTCACTTTCATAGCAATTAAGTGTTGCTCTCAAATTCTCAGTTTAGACATTTCATTTTTGCATTTTTTTTGTAGCAATAATGAAAAAAAATATCTATAAATTATTTTAAAAATAAGGTCACAATGCAAAACAAAACTTAATTTTAGATTTAATTTCTTTATGCAAAGTAAATTTGAATGAAATATAAACTCTATTTAGGGTGAACCTGGACATGTTTAGGTTTCAGAGATTCACACATGAAATATGTGTGCACAGCAGTGATAATTTAGTTATTATAGTTTTTATGAATATTTTGAATTAGTTTTTATTTTTATATTTTCTGGTTTCATTTTAATTTTAGCTAAAATTTTAGTAATTTTGTTGTATGTTTTTGACATGGTTATGAGATTTATTTTTAAATATGTCTATGTACTTTTTTATTATTTTTATTTTAGTTTTAGTTATTTTAGTCCAAGTTAAACTAAATGAAAGCAAGAAATGTTGCTTTGGCAACTAGCTGAAATAAGTTTAAGTTTTTGTATATTTTATATTATTTCAGTTAATGTTCATTTTATTTCAAGTAATGGAAATATTTGTGGTTTCACTTTTAGTTATCTATAATATAATGTGTGTGTGTGTGTGTGTGTGTGTGTGTGTGTGTGTGTGTTAAAAACCTGAACCAAACCTGAAAACAATCCCATAAAATTTATTCATAGCATATAATTTTCTGTCATTTTCTTGTTTTTCTCAGCTTCTCATACATCGCTTCTTCAGGTTTAATATGTAACCTCAAGGTTTTTCGCCTCATTAAGCACAATGTTTCTTCCTCAGTCAGCAAGCAAAGGACTTTGCATACAGTACAGCAGTGCCACATACAGAACATCAGTGGACTGGGGAGGAAGTGCGGTCTGGGCTGAGAACGGCCTTGTCTATGACCAGCCACTCCAACAAAATACAGATCTCCTGTCATCACCAGCTGTATGGCATTTATGCCAGTTATTGTGCCAATATTCACCTGGGCTCATTAGGGTGCTGCTGAAACCCTTTCGTGAATTATCTGGAAATCTCCTGATCAAAGCTCACACAATATCCGGGTATACAACATTTAGTGTAATTTTTTGCTTCAATATCATGACATGATCAGGAGGGGTGTGGATTATAACTAGGGCTGCATGTTTAATACAAAAAAAAATTGTGATATGGCTTAGTGCAATTGTCAAATCGCAAAGGTTGCGACTGAAGTACATAAATATATGTGAAGTGCAGCACTGTGTTCATTTACACGTGAGCAGCTCATGATCCACCAGTGTTTTCAGTGTCTCAGTGCACCTCAGTTTTCCATCAAAATTTTCCGGTTTTACATTAAAGGTTTGATGGTTTAACATGTGTGTGTGTAAATCGCATTTTATCTTACAGTTTTTATCAGAAAATTTGCAATTAGATTTTTTTTCCTAAACAGTGCAGCTCTAATAATTACCATGACCTCTGCACTCTCAGCATGCAACAGCCTGTTACTGGACATTTACCAAATGTTTTGTACTCACGGCTTATTCAGAGCAACTTGCACAACTCTAATTGCAGGGATCGTCCCTCTGAAGCAACCCAGGGTTAAGTGACCCACTCAAGGGCACAACAGCGATCTGGATCTCAGTATCTCAGCAGTTCACTTCTTTAGTGGGATATTTTAACCTGGTCCAGTAAGAAACCACCCAGACCACTCCAGAAAGTACCTAGAAACCAGCCAGAACTGAGAACCTTTGACCCAGTAAAAGTTCCCACACCAAACCCATCTTAACAAACCTGTTGGTGTTTACTCATAATTACGGGCTGATGTGTTACACCTTTCCAAGGATTAGAGTCAAAATCTGCTAAGGGGTCATTAAATTTAACAAATCATGTAAAAAATTGTCATCTTTCATTGGAAAATTAAACAACTGCCTTAATCTTTTAAACAACTGAGGAGATATGAACAAAAGTCTTATGGATTTGAAACGACATGAGGGTAATTAATTGATGACAGAATTTTCATTTTTGAGTGAACTATCCCTTTAAGATTCACTTAAGCAAACCAAATGGCTCAACATTTCTGCAGTACATGATGATAAAATCAGTAAAGCAAAGGTTTGCAGAAACAGGTTTGTAAATCACAGTAAATGATAATGAAGATGTATACCTGCAGAAAACTAAAATTGCAACACACTTTGGCAATCTTTGTTTACAACTGAACAACTGCAAAGCTAATGGTAGGGCTGCAGTTTTGTAGTCATCCATATGTCTGGCAATCAAATGCCTTTATGGCTGCATTGTTGTAAATACCTAGCAGAAATGTTGCACATCTGCCTTTCAATGGAATGAAATGGACCATACCACAACATTTTAAGTCTTTAAAAACTTAAGAAATAAACACACAAGGCCATGTGAGATAAACAGCAATTGACGTTCTCCTCATTCCACAGCAGTGAGAAAACCAGATTGTCTCCCTCAGGCAAGGTCAGCATGTGAAATACATTCATGAGACAGAGAATCTTCCCAGCTGACATAAACGCCTTCATATGGGCCAAACAAACAGCCTAAAGAACTGAAAGCTACTGCGTTACAAGATACACAATCACTGCTTTCATGGAGATCTGCCACTTCTAGAGCATCACATCCCATATCCTTCACAGCTAAAGCAATAAAATTTACATAAACCCCGCCCCCGAGAACACGCAACAAAGGGGGCGAGGCCATGTTGGGCTGCTTTAGAGAAGAGGAAGAGTTGTTGTAGTAGAGTGTTGTTGTCATGCCGTCATTTTACGCCTGACTGCTTCACAAACGAGGGTCAATTCAACACTGGATTTGCACAAAAGATTAACATGACGGCACATGCTAGTCGATGAGTTGAATCAACTCCACAGCAACTACATAAATTTATCCACTAACCATTCAGAAACGTCCAGTTTCATTCTAAAAGTTGTAACTTCTTCCTGAGTCTCTCCATCAGTGTCCGACTCCGGTTTGAACAATGTAAGGCTGAACACCGTTACTGACAATCCTCATTTTGGCTGCGTGAGATTCTCCAGCTTTGTTGTTGTTGAGCAACCGAAGCGCGAGCTGTTAAAGCTCCGCCCTCTTCTAGAAAGGCGTGTTTTTGCTCACACCCAAATAGAGGCAAAATTGACAAGCTATAATAAATGATCTGTGGGGTATTTTGAGCTGAAACTTCACAGACACATTCTGGGGACACCAGAGACTTATATTACATCTTGTGAAAGGGGCATTTTAGGTCTCCTTTAAGTATCATGTAAATACTAAGGCGCATAATTATGGTAATCATTCATTATCATGTAAAATGTCATGGTATTACCATCAAAATATTCCTCATAGGCAGCAATTAACTCACGCACCACACAAATATCGCAGGAGAGACTTAACTAATGTTCACTTAGAAATTTGCTAAGCTACACTGGACTTAAACATAAAACCATGGTTCTCCTCAACATGGTACTGTCAATACAATTCATCTTAATCAGCTTGACTCGCACATGACTTTCCATTAAAAGTCCATTGCACACTTTTAAAAGCCCTCCAACAAAGAGCTGCTCACTTGTAAAACATGTACATCTACACACAATATATTTGCAATTAGTTTGCTGCTTTCAGAAACTGTATTTTTATACATGAAAATGCTGAATCACTGTCAATGGTGAAAGAAGGGTCTGTATGGTTGTAGCTATGGCATATACCAGCAGGGGTAACATCACCAAGCTAACCAGCCAAACCCACACTCCTTGATCCAGCCGCCAGTGTCTACATTACCATGGCTTTATAAGAGCTTTATCTTTATCAGGTTAAAAGCCTCAAGCGGCTAGCAAGAGAGTTAAAACTGGTGAGATCCATTAGCTGCAGGATGTTCTCAGACCAAACCCCCTCTCAGCCATGATTCAGAAGATAATTGTGTGATAATGCTGCATGGTCAATAGAGAGATCAGAAGAGAGTTGGGGTCACAGGGACTGTGATGTGTATTGATTACCGCCTCAGCCATTAGGACTCAGATGTTCTAATGAAGCTCTCTGGAGGGTCGGCTGTGACGATGCTGATGAGGTGATACAACAATAGAGTGTCTACTGTGCATTACTGTCATAGGAAAGAAAAGCAAATAAACAGAGCACTATTAAACTCACCATTCTTATTTTTATGAAATATTGCCATATTTATTATAAATGATTAATCCGTACAGTCTTTCCTGGTAATCAGAATATCTTCCCCTCCCTCTTGCAGCAGCATCTCTTCTCTGATGATGAGGGCGGGGCAACCTGTCACTCACACGAGATCCACCAATAGCAAACCACAACCATCCAACCAATTCCCCACAGACAAAATCAAGCCCCGCCCTACATTTGTTCTTGTTCCAGAAGCGTTTCACTCACATATACGACACAATAGGGAAGAAGATTTCTGTTTCATGCCGACTTCAAAAGCTAAAATTTGAACAAAGGAACTTTCATTTACAGAAGACAGACTTTAAAGCAGTGGCGTGCGGTCCATATAAGCTGCGAATGCTCTGCATACCCAAGCCATTCATGGACTCGGCAATTAATATTAAAGGTGCTGTAGAACGCATTTTCAAAAGATGTAATATAAGTCTAAGGTGTCCCCTGAATGTGTCTGTGAAGTTTCAGCTCAAAATACCCCATAGATTTTTTTTAATTAATTTTTTTAACTGCCTATTTTGGGGCATCATTAACTATGCACCGATTCAGTGCGTGGCCCCTTTAAATCTCACGCTCCCCCGCCCCACGAGCTCTCAACTATAATACAGTGATGAAACAAAGTTCACACAGCTAATATAACCCTCAAATGGATCTTTACAAGATGTTCGTCATGCATACTGCATGCATGCAACAGATCATGTAAGTATAGTATTTATTTGGATGTTTACATTTGATTCTGAATGAGTTTAATTGTGCTCCGTGGCTAACACAACACACTGTTGGAGAGATTTATAAAGAATGAAGATGTGTTTATGAATTATACAGACTGCAAGTGTTTAAAAATGAAAATAGCGACGACTCTCTTGTCTCCGTGAATACAGTAATAAACGATGGTAACTTTAACCAAATTTAACAGTACATTAGCAACATGCTAACGAAACATTTAGAAAGACAATTTACAAATATCACTAAAAATATCATGATATCATGGATCATGTCAGTTATTATTGCTCCATCTGCCATTTTTCGCTATTGTCCTTGCTTGCGTACCTAGTCTGTGATTTCAGCTGTGCACATCCAGACGTTCTGCCCTTGTGTAATGCCTTGCACATGAGCTGGCATATGCAAATATTGGGGGCATACATATTAATGATCCCGACTGTTACGTAACAGTCGGTGTTATGTTGAGATTCGCCTGTTTTCCGGAGGTCTTTTAAACAAATGAGATTTACACAAGAAGGAGGAAGCAATGGAGTTATTAAACTATGCCAAGGTAAATTCAATTTTTGATTCTAGGGCACCTTTAACATTATAAATTACTATTATATCCCTTGTTTGAGGTATACCATAAAGCCTACATGATTGGCAATGCGTATGTAACTGTCCGTCGTAATTCATTTATTTGCCAAACTACGGTAATTTTCTTTGAATCTGCCAGTTACGGAGACTTCCGGCTAAGCTGATCTACAGCAGCTTTTGCGCCTTTGCGCTTTTGTTATGGAGCATCATCATTGTAGCGCGTTCTCATTGGTTTGCTGGCCTATGGCGGATTTCATAAGCAGGATAAGCTGTGAGCTGATAGCTTGACCAAGAGAAAAAATGAGCTGCTGCCAGGTCTCGATCACCGGAAATCATATTGTATTTGATACAAAACTAACTAGACTTAACCAAATGGGGAAAAAAAATCATAACTAAAACTTTTTTCATAGTATTTCATTTTCTCCATAGGGATTTTTTTTTATGAAAACTTATAAATTGTTTAAGACAGTCCTACTGTAACCAAAGAGTATAGAAGTATAGGTTCTTTGCTGTAACTAGGCCTATCAGAGGATGTTAATCGATAGTCTGTGATTTAGATCTGTGTCCTAAACTGATACATTTAAAGGTGAAGTATGTTGTTTGTGTGACACTAGCGGCACCTAGCGGACCTTTCGCATGTCACTCCTCCGTCGACTCAAACATCACAAAAGCTCAACAGGTAAATGTAGACTACTCTCAATAAAAGGTCCAACCTATTAGAAATACTTTTCGCTGTGTTGCTATTTGTCATGAGCAAGCAAATGAGTAAACTAACGCTAAGAACGCGAGCGTCTCGCTTATTAGCTATAAACCCATTTAACGTAACTGCATCGGCTACATTTTTTACATGACGCATCACCCAGCATACCCTGTTAAAAAAGTCACCGCTCGCCACTGCTTTAAAGGGGTTGTGAATTGAGAAATCAACTTTTCCTTGAGCTTTTGATATGTAAGATGTCATCATACAAGAATACCCTGTAAGTTTCAGAACTGAAAAAAACGTCCTTGTTTGTCCAATAAAAGCTTTTATTGACACCAGACCCAGCGAACAACTGATCCCGGAATGTGCCTATGACATAGATAGGTGAAACCCCGCCTCTGTAGAAGAAATCAACACCTACTTCATCATTGCAAAGATTAAGAGGAGAAAAGAGCGATACAGGACACCTTTCAAAGGATCCTAATGCTAGGAATATGGTTGTTTATTTTCAACAATGTGAATGTCTTAGTTAAGCGTTATTTATTTGTATTCAGTACATTTCACTGTGGATTCTTTGGTAAATCAATCGCATTTCGGCGCAGGCTTTGCAAACAGACTTTTACGATATGCACTCGACAGTAAAGCAACAACATGTGAGTAACTGAGTTAATTCTAATGCCTGATCTGATATTAATGATTCATGTACAGTCAGATGTTCTTTGTCTGTGTGTCAGTGAATCAAACTAGTGACTAAATGGTCAACTTCATGTTGTTTCTCTTAGTAGGATGAAAATAATCTGTTATTCAAACGGTGAATAAATTATATAAAGAAATCGATCAAAGAACGCTTCCTTTACAATCACTGGAGCTGTCAATCAAACAGCGCGAGTTTATCAGTGACTGAGTTCTGGACTCGCGCCAAAACTCCTGTTTTATTCAACAAATCTCTTTAAGTTACATCGCGTTTGCACTGTTAGTTATGATGAAAGCATTCGTTAGTGTGCAGAAATTGAGTTGCAATGACGAGATCACTGCTTTCATGAGCTCAACAACATGTCTGTGATCGGCTTCAGTGTTCATCACTGCAACCTTTCATGCCACAATCTAAATATAATGCCATAGATCTAAATGTAATGCTATAATCAACACTTTTCATGATTAGTTAACTTTGAGAGCTGTAATAGTAAAAACGTGCTAAAAGAGAGAGTAAGACTTGGATATTTAGATATGCAAAGATGTTAGCCAATCACAGCAGTGGCCGTTTCCACTGAAGTCTCACAGCAGACACGCCCCTTAAAACAGAGCGTTCAAATCAGAGGGATAAAATCAGGGTATAGAAAAAATGCCTTTTATTTCTAAATTATGACCATTTTTGATGTAAAAAGCATACTAACATTATAAGTGCACCCCAGGAAACATTATAAAACAATAAAACACTGCATTCATGACCCCTTTAAACTGCTAAATAGGTCTCCAAACTGAAGGAGAGGCTTTCAAAAAGACAAGAAATCTTTCTGTATCTACTTGTTCAGGATTAAGGGGGGTTTATGAGAATCATGCTGTATTGCTGAGTCACTGCTTGCTATGACTAAGGAAAAATCCTGGTTTGATGTTCAGCTCTCTTCCTCCGATCTTAAAGAAATGGTATTATGCAAAACCTTGTTTGCCTGCTAGGGTCTAATCGGAATGACATACTAGAAAACGACTATTAGCATTATAGCATATTGGCATAGTACTATTTTCTGCTTTCATTATATTTAAATTGTATCTGTGCATAGAATACCCAGATGACCCACTGCATTTCCCAAAATGTTCAGTATGCAACCAGATCACACTGCTTGAAATACTGTATCCCACAATGCAATATGCTCAACTTGACCTTTCATTTTCAATGTGGCTCTGATATTAACCTCTTCAGATCACCAAGAGTCCAGACTACACAAAATTACACCTAATTACGTGCAAAATGACAGTTTATGATAACTAACGTGTATGTAATAAGGTCAATGATAACAAAGTGCATACTACTGTCTGAAATGTTTATCGTAGCATACTGCATAATGATTCACATAGCATTTTTAACAATAGTGATCAGTCTTCAGTGTATATTTTACAGAATGCAAAATTTCCTACGCTAATAATCCATTCCAAATATAGTTGTTGTCTTAATATGTCATGTCATGAATTTCATGTTCGTTCATAATACATTTATTTATACACTTCAACTTGAAATGTTAAAAATGTATTAGTATATATAGAAATTAAAATGAACCTAAATTATTAAACGATATACCCCTGGTTTCACAGACAAGGCTTAAGCTATTCCTAGACTAAAATGCATGTTTGAGCTGTTTTAACTGAAAGCAACTTGTACCGACATATCTTAAAATATGTCACTGCCATTGTTTTTGTTTCAAGATGAACACCAGTAATGTTTTTTTCTAATGTATGTTTATAAAAGTTACTTAAATATCCTAATTGAACTAAGGCCTAATCCTGGCTTAGTCTAAGCCCCGTCTGTGAAACCGGGCCATAAAAGTAGAGTTCATTGTTATTTAATTTTAGCTATTGCATTAACTATATGTTAAAAAACTATACCTAATTGTTAAGTATTACCAATATTACATATGCCGCAAAATATTATTGCATTCCAAACATTTGTAACAGTGTTATTGTTAACTAAAACTAAAACTATTAAAACATGTCTGTTAATTGAAATAGAGCTGAAATAAAATAAAATATAAATATCAGTTGAAAAACTTAATTATAAATGTTGCCTTCACAATAAAATGAAATAAGTTTAAGTTAAAACATTAAATTATTAACTGGAAATAAATACAAACTAAAACTAAGTAAAACTAAAACTAAAATAAATAACAATATTAATTAAACCTAAATAATAGCAATATTAAAATAATAATAAAATGACAAAAGCACGTAACAAAATTACTAAATATTAAAATAAATTTAACATAAAAACAAAAAATATACAAATAAAAGTCCAATTCAAAATACTAATAAAACTATAATAAAACTTAAAAATTAAAATAGCACTGATTTGTAGAGGGGAAAGGCTTTTGCATGACAACAACAGGTTTCCCTTTTTTCCCCCATTTTTCACTGTGCGCTACATAGTGTGAGAAAAGAACTGTATCTGAAATATATTAATGATCACTTTATCATTCTGTCACCTTATTCTGTCCTAAGGCAGTAGCAGGTCCCAGCAACACATCAGCTGCATTGGGCGTGTTTCCCGCATCCTTCCCTGATTAAATGCGAGTCCCGAGGGGCGGAGCCGTGAGTAATCACATGACCTCACTCAGACAAAGCTGAGCTGTCTGGAGCAGGGAGCGGCCCGCATACTGAGCAAAGTCACTATGGCAACCGGATAGCACATTCACTAACACACACTACTCAGGCACACTAACAAGAAGCTGTTACTTCATCAAATACCCCGTGAACCTTCTCATCTGAATCACTGCTCAACTACTTTTTCTCCTGTTGCAACTGTTCTCCATTTACAAGCAGAAACAGCTGGGATAGTCATCACCAGTTTTGATCAATAGCCAGTGCATTCTTAAGACCAGCCGTTTGCTCTCAAAGAAAAAACTGAAATGAAATAAAAAAGAACACACAAGCACCAGTTCATTCATTCATAACGATCATAACATTTCGATGTTTGAATAAATTTTAATCTCGGATTGTTTTTTGTTTGTTTTTCAGTGGCAGTTTGTATTTGATTTTGTAAAGTCTGCTGTTTCGCTGGGAAAAGCATCTGCAGCTCCGTCGATGACATCATGTCATGCACATCTGCCAACCGGACGCCCCTCTGGGAAATGACATCAGACTTAGGAAACGGTTTCAAACGGAGAAGCTTTTTTTTCCCTCCCTACATTCAAAATTATTGAAATAATTCTATTTAATATTAATAATATCCTCCTATTTTTATATTGCTGGATATGTCAGCATACAATACACCACACTGTAAATAAATATATAAATAAAGATTGGTTTTATAAAACATATTAGCTCCAGTATACACAATGAACACAGCATCTGATTTCTGGACCATGTTTGTATCAGTGCATCAATTTATAAGAGATAAAACAGAAGTACTTTAATATATATTGATGCTTATAATTAATAATAAATGGATGCTTAAATGGATAATTATCAGCACTTTTGCTGAAGTTTCTAATGTGGCCTTGATACAAATCTGTTTCTTTTACGCTGAATGCAGCAGACTTTAGCAGTGTGTTCAGTTTCTCTCTGGTTTTAGTATGTCTTTATATTGCATCTCTTAGTTACCATTACCAAACAACAATGCAAAAATAATGGTTTCCATTCTGTTACAGGTCAGAAAAACAGATAGTCTTGTCATTGATGGTTGAGACAGAGCTTTTGAAAGAGCCACAGCATGGGTTAATTATAGTTGTGTCTGCATATTAATCTTAGATATAAGAAATTATAAGAATCCAAAAATGAGACACTTCAGCTTTAAGTCTATGCTGATCATCTGAATGATGTCAGTGACCTCATCATACCCTTGTGATGTCACCAATCTCTCAATCTCCTCCTCACCACGGTTACATAACTCCTCTCTGGGCGAATTGTTTGAGCTGACAGAGAGATTTGTCGTCGCTCCAGTGATGAATTCTCCTCTCTTCATGGAGCTGAGAAAGACCCTTGACTGAGGCTGCATGTGTGGAATGTGTTTTCTGGGTAAAGAGTAACGCACTGCTGTGGGCATGTTAGTGTTAAACTCTGTAACCACTCTGTAAAGCTCGTCCCAGGACATCCCATTATTCTATTCACACAAACCAACAGCACACAAAGCCAGTCCTATCACAATTATTACATAATTGCCAAATCATGGTTATTTGACCTAGTATATATGAAGGGATAGGCTCCAGCACTGTGTAGGTATGGATGGATGGATGGATGGATGGACGGACGGACGAATGACGGACGGGCGGCCGGATGGATGGATGGACAGATAAACAGGGATGGATGGATGGATGGATGGATGACAGATAAACAGGGATGGATGGACGGACGGACAGATGGATGGATGGATGGATGGATGGATGACAGATAAACAGGGATGGATGGACGGACGGACAGATGGATGGATGGACAGATAAACAGGGATGGATGGACGGACGGACAGATGGATGGATGGATGGATGACAGATAAACAGGGATGGATGGACGGACGGACAGATGGATGGATGACAGATAAACAGGGATGGATGGACGGACGGACAGATGGATGGATGGACAGATAAACAGGGATGGATGGATAGATGGATGAACGGACGGACGGATGAACAGATGGATGGATGGATGGATGATGGATGGAGGTATAAATGGAGGGACGGATGGATGGAAGGATGATGGATGAATGATGGATGGATGGATGAGCAGATGGATAAACAGGGATGGATGGATGGATGGATGGACAGATGATGGATGGATGGTGGATGGAGGGATAAATGGAGGGATGGATGGATAGATGGATGGATGATTGGAAGGATGGATGAAAGGATGCATGAATGGATGGATGGATTGTAGAATGGATGGATGGATGATGGATGGAGGGAGGGATAAATGGATGGATGGATGGATGATGGATGGAGGGATAAATGGATGGATGGATGATAGAGGGATGGATGGATGGATGGATGAACAGATGATGGATGGAGGGATCAATGGAGGGATGGATGGATGGATGGATGGAGGGAGGGATAGATGGATGGATAATTCATAACATTAATGATAAGTCTGACATGGGTGCAAAAACAGCTTTACATTATGTATTAGGGCTGCACAATTAACTTAAATTTCTAATTGTGATTACAATTACAGATGCCATAATTATGTAATCGTTCAAAGGCACAATTATGAAAAAAAATGTCCACTTACACTATTCACTACATTATACACTATTTCTACAGGTAATCTTTAGGGTTTTTTCCATTGTTTTAGTATAACATTATAACATTGTGCATATTTTTGCTTTTTTTTTTTTATTTAAAGAAGAAACCAAACCAATGTATAGTTGACATTTGAGGCTTAATGCTGTAGAAAAGCAATGAGCTTTAAGTTTTCAGGAAAAGTGTTTACAGTGGATACGGAAAGTATTCAGACCCCCTTAAATTTTTCACTCTTTGTTATATTGCAGCCATTTGCTAAAATCATTTAAGTTCATTTTTTTCCTCATTAATGTACACACAGCACCCCATATTGACAGAAAAACACAGAATTGTTGACATTTTTGCAGATTTATTAAAAAAGAAAAACTGAAATATCACATGGTCCTAAGTATTCAGACCCTTTGCTGTGACACTCATATATTTAACTCAGGTGCTGTCCATTTCTTCTGATCATCCTTGAGATGGTTCTACACCTTCATTTGAGTCCAGCTGTGTTTGATTATACTGATTGGACTTGATTAGGAAAGCCACACACCTGTCTATATAAGACCTTACAGCTCAGAGTGCATGTCAGAGCAAATGAGAATCATGAGGTCAAAGGAACTGCCTGAAGAGCTCAGAGACAGAATTGTGGCAAGGCACAGATCTGGCCACGGTTACAAAAAAATTTCTGCTGCACTTAAGGTTGCTAAGAGCACAGTGGCCTCCATAATCCTTAAATGGAAGACGTTTGGGACGACCAGAACCCTTCCTAGAGCTGGCCGTCCGGCCAAACTGAGCTATCGGGGGAGAAGAGCCTTGGTGAGAGAGGTAAAGAAGAACCCAAAGATCACTGTGGCTGAGCTCCAGAGATGCAGTCGGGAGATGGGAGAAAGTTGTAGAAAGTCAACCATCACTGCAGCCCTCCACCAGTCGGGGCTTTATGGCAGAGTGGCCCGACGGAAGCCTCTCCTCAGTGCAAGACACATGAAAAAACACCTGAAGGACTCAAAGATGGTGAGAAATAAGATTCTCTGGTCTGATGAGACCAAGATAGAACTTTTTGGCCTTAATTCTCAGCGGTATGTGTGGAGAAAACCAGGCACTGCTCATCACCTGTCCAGTACAGTCCCAACAGTGAAGCATGGTGGTGGCAGCATCATGCTGTGGGGGTGTTTTTCAGCTGCAGGGACAGGACGACTGGTTGCAATCGAGGGAAAGATGAATGTGGCCAAGTATAGGGATATCCTGGACGAAAACCTTCTCCAGAGTGCTCACGACCTCAGACTGGGCCGAAGGTTTACCTTCCAACAAGACAATGACCCTAAGCACACAGCTAAAATAACGAAGGAGTGGCTTCACAACAACTCCATGACTGTTCTTGAATGGCCCAGCCAGAGCCCTGACTTAAACCCAATTGAGCATCTCTGGAGAGACCTAAAAATGGCTGTCCACCAATGTTTACCATCCAACCTGACAGAACTGGAGAGGATCTGCAAGGAGGAATGGCAGAGGATCTCCAAATCCAGGTGTGAAAAACTTGTTGCATCTTTCCCAAAAAGACTCATGGCTGTATTAGATCAAAAGGGTGCTTCTACTAAATACTGAGCAAAGGGTCTGAATACTTAGGACCATGTGATATTTCAGTTTTTCTTTTTTAATAAATCTGCAAAAATGTCAACAATTCTGTGTTTTTCTGTCAATATGGGGTGCTGTGTGTACATTAATGAGGAAAAAAAATGAACTTAAATGATTTTAGCAAATGGCTGCAATATAACAAAGAGTGAAAAATTTAAGGGCGTCTGAATACTTTCCGTACACACTGTAAAAGCTGCTTCAAAGTTTCTTCAAACAATAGTATAAAGCTATTCAAAACATCATTCAATGTAAATTGTGATAATCGTAATTAATAATTGCAATTACAATTTCAAGAGAATAATCGACAATTATGATTTTTGTCATAATTGTGCAGCCCTAATATGTATCCCTCAAAACAGTAACACATAAACATGACTGGAGGAGTCAGCTCAGAACACAGACAGATGAACCTGAGAGAAAGAGGCAGACGGTGTTAGCGTGGGCTGCTGGTCGAAATGAGCGAGTGACCACGACTGCAGAGGAGGGGCTGATGGGAGGAGGATGAACACAAAGACAATGACTGTGCACAAACACAGGCTTCAGGCCTTGTGTTGATGGGATTAATCGAGTATAAAATCACAATAACATCATGAATCAGCCTGCTATGGCCAACGCTTTCACTGTAATGTTCTTTCACTCTTCTTTTTCTCTTCTATTTTTTATTACTACATGAATGATGTAATGATGCACCTCATGGATGTTAAAGAGGATTATGCTATGTTTTCCCCATGTTCATCTTTCTTCAGTGTGTAATGTTGCTGTTTGAGCATGAAAAAGTTCTTCTCTATATCAGTGTCAGTGTTTCTGAACTCCCTGAAACGCCTCCATTGTCTTCACAATATTCCTCATTTAAATAATTCATACGCAGAATAAAGGGGCGGGGCCTGGTTAAGTTAGTTAGTAGGGTGTTAAGACTCACGGTTATGGTAAGGGGCGGGACATTTCCCAAACACGCTCGAAGCACTTGACCAATCACAACACATTGCTCCAGCCGACCAATCAGAGCACACTGTGCTTTTCAGAAGGAGGGGCTTCACAGAGACAGGAACTAAACAGAGTGTTACTGACAGACTGGGAAGAGAGGAGCTGCAACAATGGAGAAATATAGAACGGTGACATGATGGCAGCTGAAGTGTGGGTGAAGAAGTTGTGGTGATTGTGTCTCATAAAGCCACGCCCTGAACTGAAGACCCTCTGGCTGCGTCTGCAGTGGAATACTAGTATATACTACTTGCAAAATACTGTGCAGTATACTGCATACAACCTACTAGGGATGATGCGTAATATGGGAAAATAAAATTGTGATTGCATTTTAAAATGTATTTCTCTGCCTCCTCTGTCAAGCTCTCAGGCTGATAGAAGACTTTTAGTTAATACAGTATCAAAATACAAATAATTTTGGGTATCAGACAAGACTTGCTGTTAACTGGTTTTGAGTATGAATCCAATATTCCTGCAGTGGAGATTCAATCTAACATTTGATCAGCAGGATATTGGCACGATCTAACAATGGAAAACTGCAGGAGGGCCCTTAAAACTTCTCTTTTATTGGCAACATCTTGTTTATAAGCACGTTTGGGTGGATGGTTGGCGAATGTTGCGTTCTCACATGCAGATTATAAGCAACACAAACTCCCAGCACATGCAGTTCATATGGAGCAGCATTTACTGTGAACCGAGGCGCTCCGAGACACTGAAAACACCAGATCATGAGCTGCCTTTTTATCCAAAGAAATAGAAAACAGTCAATAAATGAAATAGCTAAGAGAACTAAATGTCCAGGCCACTCATCTACACACAGCTGATCACCATTAAAGCCTCTTTTCATCATGTTTGTGAGCTGAGATTATCTAAGGACTGTGTCATGAATATTACCATAGGCCATGGCCATGTGAAGTAAATAGACTCTTAGAGACGGTCTAATAAACACGAAAACAGTGAGGGTTAGAGAAGGATACTGTTATTTTCAAAGTCAAAAGGAATCCATGTATATGAGGATGAAAATCATTAGTGGTGTTTCCCAAGGCAAGCAGCACATTGCTATTGCTCATATTTGAGGTTAGAGAACAAACCCCTATCCCTGTCAGTTCAATCTGACACATTCATTGGTGCTTTGTGAAAAATGACTTTAATATTGCTAGATGTCAAGGCAACAGGGTTGTTGAAAACATTGTATCATTCGCCCCAGGTGTTATTTAATCAGTGTTTTGAGGTTTAATGATCACACTGGTCCATATTGTGATTCAGATTTTATTGAATGAATGAATCGTACAGCTTGTGTAGCTTGATTGTGCGGAAGATAAAATGGGCAAAAAAAGCCCACAGACTTACAATGAATGAGCGACCCAAATTCACCAGAGCCGAGTATAATAGAGACTGGGAGGTGGGCTGTTTTGAGCCAGCGAGCAACCACCCAGAACACCCTAGCAACCGCATAGCAATGCCCTGGCAACCACACAGAACGAACGACTTTTGAACAGGCAACCATTACGGACGTTTTCTTCAGAAAGTGAAAAAGTGCAGTTAGTAAATCACTGCAACATTAACCCGATAAAGCCTGCTCTATTATATTTCTAAGGCTTCTGAATGATCAACATGATCAAAATTTAGCTTGAAAACCTGTTGCTACTACAGTCCTTCTGTCGTCTGATTGATAGTTTTATAGTAGGAAGTAAAAGGCCTTTTAGTATAATTGTACAGCTCATGTTTCACGTGTCCTTTTGCTGTGAAATCTTTACTGATTATAATAATAAAAACATAAGAATAACTTTTATATTGATAGTAGGGATGTGCGCAACGACTAATTTCATAACCGTTTAAACGGAAATTTTGCAACTGACTAGTCGACTAGTCTAAACCCGTCCCCCTAATAGCTTATTATAAATAGGTTTCCTCAAATAAAAGTTAGTCCACATAAGTCAGCGCGTTAAGGTATTGTTGTTCGTTACCTCGGCAACCACTTGAGTGTCCGGGTTTGAACGTTTCTTGTGTATGAACATTATCTGTACACATGACAGGCGGCAAAAATCGCAAGAAAAACTCGATGTGTACTGACAACTACATTATTTAACCGTATTTACTTCGTTAGGATGTTGAATAGCAACTGCTCAAATGTGAAATAAGTTTCATTCATGTTTCTCCTTTAATCCGATAAAAACCGGTAGTATAACAAGCCTAAGCAAGCTTAATTGTCATACTAGTTTGACATGACATTGAAGAAAACGGAAAAGTTTTGTGTAGGCAAGGCTTTCAAAATAGCCTGCTCCTTCACCTTGCTCATCTTCCAATCGGACATTTCTCTGAACCCGCCGCGAGCGCCACAGAGAAAACCAACGCATGCAAAATCTGAGGTAAAATTAAATGATTTTGTTTTCCGCTGCAGATATACAATTTTCAAAATAATATATTAATTTCAATATGTAACATTAACATGACGGTAATTTAAACTTAGCCTTTGTAAGAATATAAAGAAAAACATTAAATGTGCAAAAAAGTTACGTGTAAACAACTAGTGTTTTCCAAGTCGACTAGCAGCAGCAGTATCATTTAATCGACTAGTCGGCTAGTCTCGCACATCCTTAATTGATAGTAATAATTCAAGATGAACACCTTCTGGACTGAAGCAACTTCAGTTCACTTGATTATTCATTATTTAAAAAAAAAAAAATTATATGATCATCAGGCTTTTGAGGAAGGTTTATTTGTTTATCTCTCCATCATTGTTGTTATTGCATTGCATTATATGATTTAAAACTACAGAGTTTTGACAATAAAACTTAGCATTTAAATATTATTGGCAGATATAGAGTGACGACTGATTTTATGAGGATTTTATGTAAGTTGATTTGCTATACTGTTATAAATAATAGATAAGAATATAATAGATAAGAATTTCCTTTTGTCCATATAAATATCAGCATCTGCAGCAAATTGCATAATTTTGCTAAGTTTGGGCCTTTGAATAAAACAGCTATTTTTTCCTCTTATGAGCTCCATATTTTCATTATATTATATGATTTCACTTTTTTAACTTTAGTTAGTGTGTAATGTTGCTGTTAGAGCATAAACAACATCTGCAAAGTTACGACACTCAAAGTTCAATGCAAAGATTTCTTTTACAGAAATCTCTGTTTAAGGACTACAACAAACGGCTGGTAGGGACTACAACGAGCTTCTTCCTGGAATAGTGACATCACTAACCATAAAATTTACATAAACCCCGCCCCCAAGAACACTCAACAAAAGGGGCGAGGCCATGTTGGGCTGCTTTAGAGAAGAGGAAGAGTTGTTGTAGTAGAGTGTTGTTGTCATGTCGTCATTTTACACCGGACTGCTTCACAAACGAGGGTCAATTCAACACTGGATTTGCACAAAAGATTAACATGACGGCACATGCTAGTCGATGAGCTGAATCAACTCCACAGCAACTACATAAATTTATCCACTAACCGTTCAGAAACGTCCAGTTTCGACTCCGGTTTGAACAATGTAAGGCTGAACACCGTTACTGACAATCCTCATTTTGGCTGCGTGAGATTCTCCAGCTTTGTTGTTGTTGATCAACCGAAGCATGAGCTGTTAAAGCTCCGCCCTCTTCTGGAAAGGGGGCTGGGAGCAGCAGCTCATTTGCATTTAAAGGGACACACACAAAAATGGCGTGTTTTTGCTCACACCCAAATAGGGGCAAATTTGACAAGCTATAATAAATGATCTGTGGGGGATTTTGAGCTGAAACTTCACAGACACATTCTGGAGACACTGAAGACAAATTTAGATTTTTTTTTTTTTTTTTTTTTTTTCATATGTCAGGGTTAAAAACTTCCAATACTCTGATAAAATCTTCAAGGTAACATGCTCAGTCATATTGGAGCTAAAAATACATCATGGATTCTAAAACAGATGAAAATCTTCAAGGCTACAGAAACTTCTTTGAATCTGAAAAAACAAGGACCTGATAATTTGAGATATATCTAGTGCCTTAGAAACACGCACACAAAAAACATTACTTGAAATGCTCCTAAACAAGGTTTGACTGTGTCATACAAAGACAAAAAACAACACATCAGTGGTCGATGGTGGGTCATGTGACAGTGGACCGTTTGGCATTCGCTTTGCCAGTATTTCAGCTGGCCAGAGACCCTGTGACAGTATCTGTGACCCGGAGCCTCATCACAGGTGTGACATTACACATTCCAGGCTGGCCAGCTATTTATGGACGTTACTTCAAACGTTTACACTTGCCATGCGGAAAGAAACACTTTCCTCAGACTCTCACGCACAAATAACGGAAGCATGGCTATGAAGTGTGATTTAAAGGGGTCATGTCATGAATTTTTTTATTATTTTAATATTTTCCTATGCTATACTCATTAGTATTATGGTGACAGCTCTATTCAAGCCAAACTTGAGGGAAAACTATATGAGAAAACTTTGCTCTCTTACTCATCCTTATCTGGGTCCTCCTCATCACCCGCACACAAATTCACTGGCTTCCACAGCACATCACCTTATAAGTGAATGCATAATAGCTGACTTCAGTGTTTACTTCCGTATAATTCTGTGCTGTGCGCCATGTTTGTTATTGTTCTTTTGCACGTGCGGGTCAGTTCAGGATTGTGAATAAAAAAAAATCTGAGCAATAATTCAGAATTGAGGACTAAGTCTTGCAGTGTGAACCTACAAATTAAATGTTTATTAGAGATTTTCAAATATTTCTTTAAATTATACAAATGCGTATTTGCTGAATGTTGAGAATAAATGAGAATGTATTATAGTGTTTGCCTTTTTATTACTAATAATATAAAAGCAAACGCAATAGTACTTTTTTTGTATACTGTTTACTTTCTTTGTTTAACAGTTCTATCTAATAACGTATTAGACAAAACTGTTAAACAGAGACCGTAAACTAATGAAGACAGAGAATGGGAGTGCTGTGTGCTCATGCGCTGGCATTCTCAGCACCGTAAAAATAAAAGTCCCGCTTCTGACACATAGGCCAAACAGAAAAACGTATCGACCAATGCCGATTTTTAAAAAATACCAAATATCGATCACTACTTGTAGTTGCTGAATAAATTCGCTTTCTCAAATTCTGTGCTACAAAACAAAGTATTTTTGTTGTTTTAAGAGAAAACTGTTAACATCATTTGGAATTAAAGGGGTAGTTGACCCAAAAATTAAAATTCTGTCATCATTTACTCACCCTCATGTTGCTGCAAACCTGTATGAGTTTCTTTCTTCTGCTGAACACAAGAGACGATATTTTGAAAAATATGTGTAACCAAACAGTTGATGGACACCAATGACTCAATGGGGTCCATTAACTGTTTGGTTACTGACATTCTTGAAAATATCTTGTTTTGTGTTCAGCAGAAGAAAGAAACTCATACAGGTTTGCAACAACATGAGGGTGAGTAAATGATGACAAAAATTTCATTTTTGGGTCAACTATCCCTTTAATATTAGGAATTTCACTCTTTTAGCTTTATTAGAGAAGCCTCTTAAAGGGTTCGTTCACCCAAAAATGAAAATTCTGTCATTAATTACTCACCCTCGTGCCGTTTTACACCCGTAAGACCTCACGGAGCCATCGGATTTAAACAAAAATATCTCAATTTTCGTTCCGAAGATTAACTAAGGTCTTACGGGTGTAAAACGGCATGAGGGTGAGTAATTAATGACAGAATTTTCATTTTTGGGTGAACTAACCCTTTAATGTTTTACCAGTTTTCATAATGTAGGCAGAGTGTGTTAGTTTATTTGATAAATATAGTAAATGAGGAAACTAGATGAGGTAAAATAAACCTTGCATGAGTTGATGTTCTCTTGATTTTTGATTTGTACACAAGTGTAAAAAAGAAATTTCTTAAATAAGAAATGTGATTAGCAATTGTATGGAAGCTTGTTTTCGCCACAGAATAAAAAATTGCTCATTGTGAGATAAAAAGTCACATGGTGGAAACAAGCTTCCATAATATAACTTTGATTATTATTTTAACCATTATTGTGCATTTTTACCCAATATTTACAAGTGCTGTAACACAGAAGTAACACAAAGCTCTTTGCAATTATTGGATGGGGAATTGGGAAGCGCTACAAATAACGTTTGGTGTAGGGAAAAACTGCGGACCTGGCAACCCTGACCTGATCATCAGCTGTTTTTAAATCAAGAGTGAAAATAATTGCTTTTATTAACCGATACTAATTACTGGTCGATATATTGGTGCATGCCTAATTATTCTCATAATGCATGTTATGTTTTGTTGCAGTAATGATTTATTTATTGTATACATTTGTTATATAAAATGCAGAAATAAATCACTTATCAGGCACTTAAACATATAACATATATAATGGTTGATATGCAGGTTAGTGTCCAGTTACTTTATGGAATTTAGTTTGTTTTTGTTTCAAAACTACGCACTTCACCTCTAATATAACAAGTTACTAGAGGAACTGCAATATTTTAGAGGAAGTCCAGAACTGGAAAAATGCTGGTCTGATTTTCTCAGGACAGCAAAAGAAGCTGACCTCGTACAAAGGATAGCAAGTCCAAGCAAGTACCACAAGTCTCACAATCTCTTCTGTTGACTGTGTCCAAAACCTTAACAGGCAGCATTAGTCACAGCAAAGTCTCCAAGGCACCATAACATCATGTCTAATGATGCAAAAACAATTTAGGTGGGATTTAGAGATAATCAAGCATATATATATACTGACCATGAACAAAATTCAGCAGTCTAAAGGCTATAATACACTACACAAATTTTGTGTGCATTGTCCGTTCAAGCACAAAAAGACACAAAAAAGACCTCAATTCAGTATTTGTGCACTACATGAGAGATATGTGCTTGTACATGAGCTTTCTGTGCACTACAGATGTGTGTTCAGCCCAGAAAACAGTGTGCGAGTACCGAATTGAGTTCTCTTTTGCGTCTTCTTGCGCTTGAATGGTTTAAAATCGCATTAAATTAGCAAACCGAAATTTTATTTTTATAACAAGAATCCGATTCCTGACCTTAAGTATCAGATTCCAGAATTGGAATCGATTCCAAAAATGAAATAAGAAAAAAAAATTATTTAAAGTAGCATCATTTTATTCTTTCAACGCCAAAGACTGTTTGATATCAAACATAGCCAGGAATACATCTATGCTGCCTTCAAAAATCAACCAGATGACGGCACCTTCATAGACGGGATGTTATGCAACACTGGATTCAGATGTGCCTTGATGTCTTTTTCAGGTTTCGGACACTGTTGTGTCTCATTTAACACGTTATTGCTGCAGGTGTGCTGTAACATGACACCCTTGACCAGCACAAAACTACCCTACAGCAAGTCTAGAAACCTGAGCATGTGCATGAAAGTTGCAATATATTAGCAGCAATATATTTGATGGCACACAAATTAAATCCATCTGACCTGGTTAAATGCAACGTGTCTGAGCGTATGAACTAAATATATAGTGGCCCAGTATTTTACTAAAGTGTGACGGGAAACTACAGCTATAAGTACAAAAACTACTGGCTCTTTTATGCAAATTAGTTCTCTGGAATTCCAGATTTTCTGCAATACCCTAATCATCATAATAATATGTTTTATCTATACAAAACAACATGTAATCACCAGAAAGGGCTAATATTTCCAATCCCCTGGTTGCTTTTCTTTTCTTCTCTTCTCTTCACCCACATAAGAACTCAATCACATAAATCACATAAGCCTTATAAAAGCAGTTCACAGTGACAAACGGATGTGAAACGTGTTGGTTCTGTGTACACTGTAGTATCTTTAGAATTTCATGAAAGAGCTTCTTATCTTAGTAGAAAGGAGGCTCGGTCAGGTTCAAAAGAAAACTGCGAGACGCACCCACACCTGAGTACATCTTGAGCTTTCTTAGACACACAGTGTTTAAAAAGACAAAGGCTTATGCAATTCAAGATCTTCACCTGTTAGTATATTTCCAGGCCTGAGTGATGGTAATTGTTCATGAGCCCGAAGCAGGATCCATGTTCAAGTCTCAAATTTACAGGCCTATTTAAACGTGTGCATTTGGGTCCGGATCAAAAGTACAAGATTAAAACATTTTGAAAGGAACCGATTTAATCTCATCTTTGATGAAACACCTCTGGTTTACAAGAACCGGTTTACACTCCAAGAAAAACCTTTAATACCCAATTAGCCAGGTATTGTACCACACATTTTCAGTGCTACTTATCTCGAAACCAAAAACAAACTAAATTCCTCAAAGTAACTGGACACTAACCTACAAATCAATCACTACATGTTATATGTTTAAGTGCCTGATAAGTGGTTTATTTCTGCATTTAATATAGCAAATGTATACAATAAATAATTCATTACTGCAGCAATGAAAACATAACATGCATTATGAGAATAATTAAGGATGCACCAATGTATCTGCCAATAATCGGTATCGGCTGATAAAAGCAATAATTTTCACGACAGAAAAGGGGGAGGAAAAAACGTGTCAGACTGCAACACATACTGTGTATGAAGAAAACGTGACAATAATGCTTTAACAGTTAAAGAAAATAGCTTCATAAAAGAAGGATCTATTTGAGTCACCCATAGTTCAAGTCAGGGTTGCCAGGTCCGCGGTTTTTCCCTACATCAAACATTATTTGTAGCGCCCTTCAATAATCACAAAAGAGCTTTGTGATTTGTTACTTCTGATAAGAAATTAAGTCTTAGCTTTCAAATTCTGTCAATTTTATCAAGAAATTCAAACAATAAATGGTGTTTTGATGCTCTTAAATGTCACGTGACAGATCGCTGTAGCGCACCGGGTCAAGTGGCAGCGCGAGTCTTTTCTTCCTCTTTAATAGAAGTTATAGCATAAAAAACATGCATGAATATCAAAAGGTATGTGGAAAGATACAGTACAACTTACTGAAATGAATAATGTCTTATGTAATTGCTCAATCAGTGTTTCAGCCGCAGAAAGACGTCAATAAAACAGCTTGTGAACAATATCTCACTTGACCTTGTATTTACCTCAGGAAAGTTATCCGACGTTCACAGTTCATTAGTTAGCTATAAAAACACACTAAAGAGGAGCTTATTTACTGTTAATTATATATGGATTTTTCAGTAAGTAAGTAAGTAAGTATTACTATTCTATGAATATATGTATAAAGACTCATTAAGACCTATACTGCATTATAAGAACAGTTATAGTTACATTTATATTATTTTTAAATGTATTTATAAGCCATGCATTTGCTTTTTCAATGCACATGGTCATAATGCATTATAAACTGATTTATAAATGATCAAGTATAAAATAGTTCCAGAGACACTTGTTTGCTGTACCAGTTAGTTATTAATAATTATGTCTTTAATGGCTAATGTTTGGATTAAAGGTCATGAATGGTAATTTTGATTTGTTAATTCTATTGTAATATTGTATAAGTCTTAATGAGTGTTTATAAATATGTTTATAAAATACTAATACTTACTTATAAATAAGTATAAATGGAGTTATAAGTCATTATAAGTATGGTCTTCATAGAAAGTGTTACCGAAATATATATTGATATATTTGAAATATATGCTGTTGCCATCTCCCCACATATAAAGTGTACATTGACTGTAGCTGAACTACTTTAAATTATGAGCAACTTGAAGCTTGACAATCAATGTAGATTCCCCAACACTGACCCCTTCCTACGCACAACATACATTCAGCATGATTTTTCACAATAGGGCTAAAGAGAGACATTTAGCGCAAGAGAAAAAAGGCCAGACAGTCCATGTGAACATCTTTTGTTGTGAGAACAGCTCCAGCAGTGTTACTGTATAACTCTACTGAGCTGGACGTCACTTCCAGGAATGTTTCCACCAAACATCAATTTTATCATTGTCAGTGGTTCCCACTCTCTAGAGAACTCCAAACCAGATAAATAGACTACTGACAAGGGTAAAGAGGAAAATAAACCTTAACATTGCTGAATGATATTGCTTTGAATTCACATTTTATGGATTTGTAGTACTTCATAAAAAATGAAGCTGCAATGACCTCACTTCATTTTTTTAAATATGGAATTTTCTGGTGATGATTACAGAGGAAATATATTCAGAGCATCACACTTTCCAGCACGTGTGAAGCCTTGGTCACATGGTTTAAAAGTCATTGTTTCTGGAAGAACTAAAACTGGATTCACCGTGAGGCAAATAGTATGTGTCACCAAGCATCTTTAAGAATAAAGTACAATATTTAATTCAAAGGAAATGCTTTTCTTTAATGTATATCTCAAGATTATAATTTCTTGTGACTGATTTATGATTTTGTCATTAAAATCACAACTGACATCACCAAGAAAGTATTACAGTAAACAAGTGAGGCTATTATCTGTTGAGTCTTCATGTAGATTCCTTGTTAATCTTCCTTAATGCAAAAGGATTTGTTCATAAAAGATTCCTTTCAGAAAACACACACACTTCAATGACAACCTCACTGTAGCTATAACATAAACTAAATCACATGATACACCAGCGCAGTGACATATATCGAATATTCACACAATACATTGAGAATATCAATAAATAATTTGTGCTGTGACTCACAGTGAGACAATTAAGAGGTTTTATACTTCAGAAGAAAATGTTAGTACGATTCATTTCTGTGAATCAGTTCAAACTGCAATCGATTCAAAAATCTTATTCAGCGATTTATTTCCATCATAAGTCAAAAAAGTTTCCCCAGAGCACATTAAAACATTTTACAAAAGCTATAAGTAGGTAAACATTGCATTAAAATCATTATTAAGCATTGTTAAATGAAACGATTAGGTAATATTCTCCATTGGGTTTTTATTTTGTGTAACTTCCTGAGGAATCATTAATAAAATCACCATTTTAAAATAATTCACTTTGCAAATGCATGCTATACTGAATAGTGTCAAAATGGTGAAATATATATATATATATATATATATAGGGGTGTAACGGTACATGTATTTTATTCTGACTTTATTCATCATCTGACTATATGCACCGAACCGTGACGTCCATACCGTACGGTTCGGTGCATATAGTCAGATGATGAATAAAGTCAGTCACAGGCGATCCACACTCCAATCCAGAAGGGGGTGCGTGCGGTAATGAAACACAGTTTGCTAACCGCCACAACAGGAAAAAGTGCATAAGAAGAACAGACAATCTAGATATGCATGTAATCTCTCAACCAGTGTTTCAACCACAGAAAGACATCAATAAAACAGCTTGAGAATAACATCTCACGTAGCATTACATTTACCTCAGGCAAGTCATTCAGTGTCCACAGCATGTTAGTTCACTACAGAAATGAGCATTTCACTAAATATATGCACTATATTGGCTTATATATTCATTATATTTACTTTACCTGATAGTAATATCTTAATTATTTAATGTTTAAATGACAGTTAATGACAGTAACTGTGTAAATGATCATATTTCAAAAATGAATTGGAGTAATAATTTATAATAAGTTTTAGAAGTTAATGCAAAACCTGCCTTATGTGCAATTTACTTTTTTTTTTCTTTTTTTTTTCTATTTTTGAGTGTTGATTATTATATCTAAAAAATAAATAGCAACTGAATTTAATAGTTTGGGCTCTGTTGTTAATTGTAACCTTTAATATTATAGTAATGTGCAAGAGCATTTATCCTTAAGAAAATGTACATTATAATTGAATTAAAGAGACACAATTTGTTCAATAAACCACTGTTCAATAAAAAGAAGAAAAAGGAAGCAATTTTATGTTTAGTTTTCTCCCCCTGCTGTACCAAACCCGTACCGAACCAAGACATCAATACCGAGGTATGTACTGAACCACCATGTTTGTGTACCATTACACCCCTAATATGTATATATAAATATATATTCATTTTGTATACCTCAATATTTTCTGTCTCTGCTCACCCAGCCCTAGTTGGCACCCAGGCTTGTTAAAGGTGACCAATAAACTATTTCTGATAACCTCTGGCCTGTAGTCAAACACTCCTGACAGCCAGAACAAAAGGGACTTTTAACAAGACATCGCCTGAACCTAGACAGATTCCAGAAAATCAGGAATGTTTAGGTGTTTTTCAACAGTTTGTGTCAACCCACAAAAACAGCTTAAATATAGGTTTTCTGATAAACAAATACGGTTTTGTCACCATGGTTTTATATGTACTAGTATGCACTGTAGAAAATAAACAAGTCTAAGATAATAAAGATAAGGGATTATTTGTCAAGCTTATTGCCTCCAGAAAGCAAAAATCAGAGAATCAATGACCCCTAATCATATGACTGCAGCACACACACACACACACATACACACACACAGCTTTACCACAGCTGACTGTGAGCTTATGATACTCGACAGCTGATAGACTCTCTGCTGCTCTGCTTGAGCTACAAATCACCAAAAACAACATCGATCAGCTTCACCTGAACCCTCAACACACATTCACTGAGGGAAAATGCATTTCTGTGCACGAGTGCATTTGTTTATTTCCTTAGAAATGCATGTTGCAGAGACAGAGCTTGACTGGTAGGATGATGCTGAGATGAAAAAACATCCCTAAGCCAGGACTATAATGATCCAAATGGCTCTAAACCATGATAAATGCATGAGGGGAGATGCATTTAGAGCAGTCACGACGGATGGGACAACAACAGGCGGATCAATCAAATCACAATTCCACAATGGGCTTACATTACAAAAATCACTAACACTTTACTATTATGGTTCCATTAATTAACTATGGTTAACATGAGCTAACAATGAACAGTACTTCTAAAGCATTTATTAATTTTAGTTTGTTAATTTCAACATTTACTAATACATTATTAAAATCAAAATCTGTTAATTCTTTAATGAACATGAGCTGACATGAGCTAACAATGAACAGTTGTATTTTTACATTAATAATAAGTAACAAATGCATTGCTCATTGTTAGTTAAATGTGTTAGTTTCATGCTTTAACAATGGAACCTTATTGTAAAGTGTTTCCCAAAAATCTACTACAATGCATCTGAACACATAAACAGCAACATTTCTTTAATATTCGTAATATACAGATAACCACACAGAAATGTCTTCTGTTATATTGTATCAGGTTTATCATATTGTTCACAGCAGGTCAGCAAACCTGCATGTACACTGTAACAATCAGCCATGTATGAATTAATGTAACACTGTATCACGCTGATGTTCTGACTGTTAACTGTCGCGCTGCCATTTGGGAGCGACAGGGTTATTAAGCAAAATTCCACCCATTTGATTCACCAAACGGCCGAACTGAATTCATTCTTTACCTTTATATTTCTCAAGCACATCCTCGTACGCCTGGAGGTACTCCAATTCGTCGGCGAGCATATACGGAGCCGGTCCGTAACGGGCCATTGCCGGGGCGGTCGAGGCTGGTCATTTACCAGCCGCACAAGCGAACTGAAGCCCTGCCCGTCTGCCTGACCGATGAGCGCCGCTGCTTCATGACCGGCGACGCCCTGCTTCCCTCCCACATCCACAAACCGGCCAATGAGCGGGACTTCCTCTGCCGATTCAGCCGTAAATCTCAGCCGTTCGGCCGGTAAGAGGACGGGCTGTGGTTATCAGGGACTGTCGTTCACCGTGTCATCATCATTCCCAGCAAAAGCCAGTAGGCTCTTGGCAACATTAACAGCATTTTTTATTATATGACGTTTTGCATGCTCATTTTACAAATGCTACTCTTCTTGACCATACTGTGCATGTGTGTCACTGGTCAGCTCTCAATGCTATATATAATCAAATGTGCGACTAATGTGTCATGCAGAGTCATCCTCTATTTTAGAGGCGCACGCTGGTGTTCACTGGCTGCCATGTGTCTATGACACAAGCGATGCGCGTGCACGTGCTCTCCAAGGTCCTAGAACCAGAAGATTCCTGCCCTCGCGCTTGCAACGGGAACATGATGGCGCTGAACCACTGACATTTACATCTTTTCAAGCAGACACCGACCAATCAGAACTTTTATAACACTTAGTACAATGCAGCTTTGTTTCTACTTTCACAATGCATGTTATGATATCTGTGTCTATTATTATTGTTCTATAAAACCATTAAAATAAAAACTATTTCTCATATAGATACCAAATGATGAGCATGCAGACTGTCTGTATCATAGACTGTAAAAAAGGTCTGTATACAGACTATTAAGGTTTTTTTTTTTTTGATAGATATATAAAGAATTATTATAAATAAATAGATAGATAATTATTATAGATAGATAGATAGATAGATAAAGAATTACTGTAGATAGATAGATAGATAGATATATAAAGAATTATTATAGATAGATAGATAGATACAGAATTATTATAGATAGATAGACAGATAGATAGATAAAGAATTATTATAGATAGATAGACAGATAGATAGATAAAGAATTATTATAGATAGATAGATACTTTTTTAATTTCATCACTGCAGGACAAAACTATTGGTTAACTTAAAATAAAATGTCGTTTTAAAAAATGATATTATTATGACATGTCATGCCTGTTAAAAATTAAAGCTCTTTATTGGCATCTATGGCTCCATGAAGAATCTTTATGAAATTTTTCCATTTCACAAAAGGCTCTTTTAGAGTGGAAAAAATATTCTTTAGATTATTAAAATGTTCTTCACAATAAGAAAAAAAAAAAATTCTTTTTAGGAACTTTTATAACACTTAATACCACGCAGTTTTGTGTCTAATTTCACAATGCATGTTATTTTATCTGTCTATATTATTATTATTCTATAAAATGATTAAAAGAAAAAGTATTTCTCATATTAATATCAAATGATGAGCTGCAGATAGATAGATAGATAGATAGATAGATAGATAGATAGATAATTTCATCACACAGGACAAAGACATGCAACTATTGGTTAACTTAAAATAAAATGTCATTTAAAAAAAAATGACATTATTATGGCATGTCATCTCTGTTAAAAATAAATAATATATATATATTTTTTTTTTGGCATTGATGGTTATAGTGGGAAAAGGCTCTTTAGATTATTAAAATGTTCTTCACAATAAGAAAAGAATGTTTTTAAGAACATTCCACCAAAATGGTTCATCGCTGTGAAAAACCTCTTTTGGAAACTTTATTTTTAAGAGTATATTGCCATCCCCTTCCCATGTTCAATAGTTTGCTACAGAAGGAGAGCATGTCCTCTCATTCCAGAGCTGGATAACATGCACATTACAGATTGCTGATTCATCTTTCAGCCTTGAGCTTTTAAAAACAACACTGGCTTCCAGCTACCAAAACAGTTTCAGAGTCCATCAGAAGAAACGTTTCAATGATTATTTTTTCTTATGATGATGATGATGATGACCTGTAGATTTTACAGGATCAGACACATAAAGCATGTGATCCGGACCACCCATAGCCAGCTAAAGTTCCAGTGATTTTTTAATACTTAACCATTTCTTAAAACCTAAAGTTAATTTGTCAGGATTTATTATTATGTATCCAGCTCTGCATTTGCATCTGTAGTTCACTGATCAAACAGTAAAATGACAACAGGCCTCACAGAGCTAATGAATGGATGTTTATGGGTGCAGTAAGAGTAGGATATTTTGGATTCCTACCCGCGATTCTGAGCACAGCTCTCTCTGCAGGATCGAGCACGGATCCTCCCTGGATCTTCCGCTTCGAGCGCTCATGTCTGGGTAGATTCCACGGTAACGTGTCCCCCGGTGCCGGCGACGCCGACCCAGATTTCACACTGTAGTCTTCATCATCTGAGAAATCAGCCGATGAAGACATAGAACAGCGCAGGGACGCGTTCCCAGACCCGGAGCTCTGTGTGAACAGACAATAGACAAGCAATAAATCGCGTATTCATCACCGGAGCGTGAATAAAACCAGCGCCGTGCGCGTAACCTCACCATTACTGCGTTCACAATACACTGAGATTAAAAGACACATCGGACTCGAATGATCAGAGATCGACAATAAAACAAAACCCCAGCAGGATGATTTGCATGTGGCTCCCCCACCAGGACAAGGCAACACTCACCGTTGTGTACATCTCTAAAGGATGGGCAGAAATTCTACTTCCACTTGCAAAATACATACGGCGATGTCATTTTGGATAGAACCACACCCTTGTGACGGTATTCCGTCTCGCGTTGCCCGGTTTTATCCAAAGCATGAAACGGTGCGAAAACCCCCAGAGAGAAAGAGAGAGAGCAGATTGCGCTGAGGGAGAGCAGCACACAAACCCACAGCGTCACCGTCCACAGACACGCGCAGACTAGAACCACGGACAGAAGCCAGGATTCTCCAGTCAGTCTGGTGTTACAGCGCCATCACCGGACGCGCGCGCACTGCTGCTGCTTTTGTCTGCTGCTTTCGCCCTCAAACGCGTCCTCACTTGCTCTTTCACCTTCTCAACAGCTGCTTTCACCGATGGGTCATTCAATTTGTGCAAAATTAATGTTGGTGTTGATCAAAAATTAATAAATCAATTAAGTTGTCTTTCAACGAAAAGGCTATAACCCCCCAAAAAATGAAATTCTGTCATTATTTACTAACCTGTTATAAATCTCAAGATATTTTCCCCCCATAAAAGAAGAAATTTTGAAGAATTTATAGAGAGCATGGCTGTCAAGCTGCAACATTAAAATTAAATAAAAATAATTAGATTTTCCAGTGAAATATCCCTTTAATGATAATTCTCAGAAGTTCCTTTTTGCTGCAGTCTTCAATATATTGTCAGTCACAACTTTCTGTTTATCCAGCTAAAGCTAGATTATATGTATAACCTTCTCCATTTTTGATCTTTGTGGATTATTATGTTCTTCATAAGTGTTTAAATTTTGTTGAAAGGCATCAAAAAACCTACATTGGGGGAAAATTGGTGTAGAAACAATTTTCACTCAGAAATTGCTAGTAAATTTCACAAAGTAACAACACAAGTAACACATTGAATTAAACTTGAATTTTGAAATAGCATTTTCTTGTAAAATGTACTCCAATAATAATCTGTTTTAACTTTGTTTAACTTTGGGAAAAAAAAGGGGGAAAAAAGTATCATACTTTTTAAATACATATGCACTGTAAAAAAATGCTGGGTTAAAAACAACCCAAGTTGGGTTGAAAATGGACAAACCCAGCGGTTGGGTTAAATGTTTGCCAAACCTGCTGGGTAGTTTTATTTAACTCAACTATTGTTTAAAAATTACCGCTTGCTTAAAATGAACCCAAAATTAAATTAACATTTATTAATATGTTTAATGAATAATAATTAAACAACAAAAACATTTATTAAATTGCTTATTAATAAATGTTCACCTTGTTGCCTCTACTAATTATGTGTCTGATTTTTAATTTCCAACCTATTTTGGGTTCATTTTAAGCCAGCCATATAGTCATTTTTAAACAATAGTTGAGTTAAATAAAACTACCCAGCAGGTTTGGCAAACATTTAACCCAACAGCTGGGTTTGTCAATTTCAACCCAACTTGGGTTGTTTTTAACCCAGCATTTTTTAGAGTGCACTGAAGTAAAAGCTCCCTGGTCCCCTCAATCTTCAACTTTAAGTATGACAACCATGTCACGGTCTGAATGTGAGTTAACAGGTGCGAGGCAAGCTGTCAGTGAGCTTCTGAGGTCTCTAAGCCAGACAGCATGTGCTCCAGTGTGGGTTGGGAAAAGTAACACAATACAAATGGTAAAATATTTAAAACAATATGATATTGACATGTTCCCAAAATTAAAAGAAATGCTTGGTTTTTCACTGAAGAAGCACTGAAAGACTTCAGTTATATGCATGGCAACTATTTTCTGTATAAACTGTTACAGCAAGTGTCCACACATATACAATGTTCTGGATTCAATAAAAAAAAAAAAAAAAAAACACAGCATATAATATATATATATACACATATAAGGTTTGTGTCTATTACCAGGTTAAATGAATATAGCAACATTAAAGATTGTGGTCCATTAAGTCCTTGTTTCCTCCAAACTCACAGATTTACACATAAAAACAGCATAAAGTCAGACTATTTCACTACATTTGAAAGAAACTAAATATGTAATACACATACTGTGGATGTACATGGTTTTTCAGCATGTATGTGATGCCTGGATAACACACTGATACTATACTTTTATAGTAAGTATGTACTATACCTACTATACAGAAATCACCACAAACTAGTTAATTTTAAAAAAGATTTAAAGCGCTCCATTATGCTTTTTTGAATATGCCCTTTTATGCAGTGTGTAATATAGCTGTTTGTGAATGTAAAAGGTCTGCAAAAGGTCTCACTTCCTGTTACATATCTACACAACAATGTAATAAATCTGCATAATGCCAGTCTATGGTCTTCACTGGCTGCCCGCGAACAACATCTACAACATCAGTTTTAGACTCTTTGAGAAATGAGGTGATGTGCAATGTATATTATGTGAAAAATATTTCTTGACCTTGAATGCATGTGAACCTTGTAGGAGTCTCCAAAACAAAATTTCCAGATTTGCTGTGTGGTTTCTGACTTTGTACTGCATGACGTATGTACAAGTATACTGTTATGCAGTATATACTTTTACGTACTACACAGTATGCAGGGCAATACTTTGTAATATTGAGCATTCTGATGTACTACTATTGATTGTGCCTCCAACAACAAAGATCAAGTTTGGTTGTAAGGTAATACAGATCAGCATAAGCAGGCAGCATTACAGTATAACTTTTTCGGGGAATATTTTTAGTAATGCTCAATGCCTCTCTCACCACTGCAGTGGCATGCCGCTATTGATCAAACTAACAGTGAACAACAAAGTTGAGATGCGCACTGTTCAATAGCAATTATACAGTATATAGCTGTTTAAAAGGAAGGGCCTATTTCAAGAAAGGTTCGAAATGACAAGCAGGCCTGAATTCATTTATGCAAAATCACTCTCATCTACATCCTGTTTTTCTAAGTATAAATATCACTTACAAAGGGTCTTAGATCACCTTCCTGCCTTTCATAAGAGTCTAGCCAGTCTAAAGCTAACAGCACACGTTTCTACTGTTTGAATTAAGTGAGTTTTTCTGCATTATGTTCCTTTAATTTCCACATATATGAAATTACAGAGTATTTTAAAATCTGGTATATCCTAAACATTATGTGTCAGTACTAAAAGATCATGCAAGCAAAAGTAAGATGCACTTTTTTGCAGGTTTTAAATCCCATTTGGGTAACCACTGCAACTGTGGAAATGTAGTGCTGCTTTGGTGCGTTCATGTCCTCCCAGGAGTTTCGTATTCACGAGTTGGGAAGTCGTGTTTACGACGTCAGGTGCATTCAAACCACTTTTGTTGAAGCAAGATGGCAGTGTACCTTCTCTTAATTAACTAAACAAAAATACAGCAAAGCTTGAAAACTCTACTTCTAGAAAATGAAGAACAAAGAATGTGCATCAGGTGTGTTTTGCTTTTTTTAATGTTTTTAATTAATTAATGAACTCACTATAAACTTTATTGTTACATACTGTATTGTTATATTATAATGCTATCACATTTAGTGTATTGCAATTAGCTTATTTTGTTGTAAATATAAAAGCCTGACAATGTCACTGCTAAATGCCTAAATATTGTGGTTTCTCACTGACACGCTCCAATTCTAAACTCTGGGCTTAAAGAAAATCCCAAGCTTCCCACCCGTATTCACTGGTGGCAATCACCATTTATTAATCACTTACTGAGAAACACAAATTGACTTAAAGGATGAGTTCACTTTCAAATAAAATTTTTCCTGATGATTTACTCACCCCCATGTCATCCAAGATGTTCATGTCTTTCTTTCTTCAGTCAAAAAGAAATTAAGGTTTTTGATGAAAACATTCCAGGATTATTCTCCTTATAGTGGACTTCAACGGCCTCCAAACGGTTGAAGGTCAAAATTACAGTTTCAGTGCAGCTTCAAAGGGCTTTAAACGATACCAGACGAGGAATAAGGGTCTTATCTAGTGAAACGATCGGTCATTTTCGAGAAAAAAAATGTAAATGTATATGCTTTATATAAACAAATGATCGCCTTCCAAGTGCTTCCGCCAAAACCGTACTTTTGTATTCTTCAAAAAGCTTACGCTTTATGTCCTACGCCTTCCCTATTCTACTTAAGGAACGAACGCAGCGCCAGTTAAATTTTTTCCTTAAGTAGAATAGGGAGTTGGTTTCTCTAGATAAGACCCTTATTCCTTGTCTGGTATCGTTTAAAGCCCTTTGAAGCTGCACTGAAACTGTAATTTTGACCTTCAACCGTTTGAAGGCCATTGAAGTCCATTATAAGGAGAATAATCCTGGAATGTTTTCATCAAAAACCTTCATTTCTTTTCGACTGAAGAAAGAAAGACATCTTGGATGACATGGGTGAGTAAATTATCAGGAAAATTTTATATGAAAGTGAACTCATCCTTTAACGACTAAAAGGTTTAGTTCACCCAAAAATTAAAATTCTGTCATCATTTACTCACCCTCATATCATTCCAAACCCATAAGACTTTTGTTCATTTTCAAAACACAAACTGAATTTTTTTTTTTCTGAAATCTGAGAGATTTCTGTCCCTCCATTGACAGTCTATTCACCCAAAACACTGATGCTTCAAAATGTTCATGAGACCATAAAATAAATCCATACGAATGGAGATGTTTGATTCAAATCTTCTTAAGAGACTTGATCGCTTTATATGATGAGCAGATGATCACTGCACATAAACAGAAGCTCAACCGTAATTCTTGGCAAGTGACAACAAACTTCATTGGCTCTCACGGAAGTTCAAACGTGCTGCGTAAAGGCCTTTACACACTGAGTCCGAAATTTTCGTATGTGTTTTTTCGTATTCGTGATCCTAAAAATTCGTCATGCACAGAGACCTTGCACATCGAGTCCGATGCGTATTAATGAATCCGTTGTGAAAAAAATCAAATAAAATCGCAAAACAATACAAAATGGAGTCTTCAAGCAGTGAGCATGATTTAGTTGTCCTCGTTCTTCTTAAAAAGAGAAAAAGAAAGAGGAAATATTGGGTCCATCCAATCCCGAGATTGCGTAAAGAGGAAGGAGAGTTCCACCTCATCAAGGAGCTGCGTGATTATCCTGAGCGTTTCAAAGTTTACTTCAGGATGTCAGTGGCTCAGTTTATTGCTTTGCTAGCGATACTGGAGCAATCTGTCTTGATATTCTGTCTCTTTGTATTCCACACTTTGTTTGTCATACAGTGCTACTGCTTTGTGCTGTAGACGACGGGGATCAACTTGTCAGATGGCATTTGGGATTTTGCCGTTCGCTTGTACGGTGGCTCTGAATTGTCAAAACGTCTCTCAAAATGCGTGTCACAATTGCGAAAAACACAGAAAATCGAACCTGATCCGTTTTTTTTTATGACGGACGAAAGTTTCGTAAGCAGTGTGTAAACATGATCGACACAACGTGCAGTCTTATTTATTTCTTAACTTGCGAAAATTTTGGATGCGAATTTCGGACTCAGTGTGTAAAGACCTTAACACAAGAATGAACCTCATTGGTTCTTGCAGAAGCTCAAACGTGCTGCGTAACACGAGAATGAACCTCATTGGTTCTTGCGAAAGCTCAAACGTGCTGCGTAACACGAGAATGAACCTCATTGGTTCTTGCTGAAGCTCAAACGTGCTGCGTAACACGAGAATGAACCTCATTGGTTCTTGCGAAAGCTCAAACATGCTGCGTAACACGAGAATGAACCTCATTGGTTCTTGCGAAAGCTCAAACGTGCTGCGTAACACGAGAATGAACCTCATTGGTTCTCCCAGAAGCTCAAACGTGCTGCATAATATGCGAGAATGAACCTCATTGGTTCTTGCGGAAGCTCAAACGTGCTGTGTAACCAACATGTTCTCCAACCAATACGCCCATATAGGTCGTTTGTCACTTCCCTGAAATGCAACCCATAGGAGCGTTTACTAAATTTGCGCCCCTATCGACAACAGGACACTTTCATTTTAATGCATTGTTCCCTTTTATCTGCGTCATATTTTGGGTTTTGTGTAGCTCAGTTGGCAGAGCTTTGCAATATATAACAATATGCAATCATGTGATCATGCGATCGTGGGTTCGATCCCAGGGAACGCGTGTGCTCATAAAGTGTATATGCACTATAAATCACTAAGGGTAGGTTTAGGGTTGGGGTAGGTGTAGTCCTTAATAAAAAAAAATGATTTTTGCTAAATGGAAATAGGACAAATTGTAGGTAAGGGACCGTGTAAAAAGTCCACACATTGCATTTAAATGAACACGTATTTTGATTGGTAACGACAGTCATATGTCATTTCATGAGGACAGACGTAACACGACACTGTCATTTTTTTTTTACACCAGCTAGAGGGCGCATGAATTTAAAACATAAATATAGGTCGTGATAAGGTGCTTGAAAAACGACCTATAGGGTCAGGTTTTTTTTGGAGGACAGTCTGTGTGTAACATGAGAATGAACCTCACTGGTTCTTGCACGTCAAGTGAACATGCTTGAGCTTCCGTTTAACATCTGATGTGTGCATTGATGAATGTATATGTGTGAATATAAGCCTAAATTAAATCTGTTCATCATATAAAGTGATCGTGTCTCTTCAGAAGTCTTGCCTTAAACAGCTCAATTCACATGGATTTGTTTTACAATCTCTTTATGAACGTTTTGAAGCATCAAGAGTTTTGGGTGAATAGACTTTTTAACTGGGGGAAAATGACAGAATTTTAATTTTTGTGTCAACTGTCTCTTCTCTGCATTGCCAACCCACTTCTGTGTGATGTATTTGTGAGGAAAGAAATGTAGGATGGTATTAGGCTAGTTTTCTGGAATTATTTGGTTGGGGAAAAGAGATCTAATATGACAAGTGATTGGAAGGAAAGATTGAAGAAAAATATGTTAAAATTGAAAGTTGGTGCAGAGGCACAGCATTTTTTTTTTTTTTTACAATGAAGTAATTAATATTTTATCACAGATGAATCATGCATAATAAAAGCAGGGTTGTGTATTAAAGGGGTCATGACATGGATTTTTTCATTTGTCCACTTGTCGGCAGACTCAAGCGAGTGGAGTTAAGTAAACGGACATCTGTATACTGTATCCAGTGCAGACAGCGTCAGTGATTATAATCAGGGATATATTTGCTTTTGATGGACGCTCGCATCCGGTCTAGGCAAGTGTCAGTCGTTAAGTGACTGAATGCCAGTGGGCGGGGCCTATGGTGTGATGACGTAAAACATTTTATGCTCTAAAACTTCCATGTTTTATTGGTACAAAGACCACTTATATGTCAAAAGATCAAGGCAAATTTGATTTCTCATGTCATGACCCGTTTAAGAAAATAAATAAGGTCGATTTTGAGTTCATGTTGACTTCAGCTTATCCCTGCTCACTTTTGGAAAGGGTACAATCAAACAGTCAAATTATCACATTTAATTAGAATTTTTTAATGAAAAGTAACTAGTAGACCTATTAGAAAATAACTTATCACAAATGCCAAAGATGTCTGAGGTTATCTTGGGTAACGGCACTCTCTATTTTAGAGGTCTATCCTTACATGTCAGGGTACACATATGATATACTGTAAGTAAATGACTCGTATGTCAGCGTATACCTACTGGTTTGCGTGTCGGCGTGAGCTGCACGGAGTGATAAAACTCCGGCGGGACTCTCTTCTTCACTCTGCGCTTCCTCACGGCCCCGCTCGAGTCCGGCTCGCTCTCAATGAGCGGCTTCTCTTCAGAAACACGCGCGCGTGCGCTTCTCCTCGCATGACGTGGACTGTGACGACATGCCTGTCAAACAATGTCCATAATATCAGCGCATATCACAAAAACAGAGAAACGCTACAAATTATTGCATTCTTTCCATGTCCTAAAATGTTAACATTTGGTCTAATTTAGTTTTGTTTTCAAATATTTACTTGGTAACATAAGAAGTATATAGGCCCATAGCATAGTCTTTCCTGAATTATTTCGGTCACACATGCGCAATGCGTATTTCACGCAGTTGCTTAGGATACTGTTTCTTCATCAAGATGAAAGTAACTAGACAAACTATCAAACAAAAGGGAACATTACTTAACAATCTCATTATTTTGGATGATTTGCTCTACTTTTCTGTTTTCTATGACCTTGACAGACGGAGCAAGAGAAAGAGATTTACCTCAGAGCGAAAATGATGCGGCCGGAAACCAGCTTCTAGAACAAATGGGAATGATTGAAACAAACCCCACATGCATTCAGTCATATTGTGTCTTAGAGATGCTCTTCAAACAACTTTGTCTGGTCTTGAAATAAAGCACACTTTATTAAGTATACAACAACAACAACAACAACAACAACAAACGATGAAAAATGAAGGCTCGCTCGCACTCATGCGCCTCGACGACCGTGTCGTTTTTAACCCATACGAAGAGAAGAATGAATGGAAATGTCTAATAAATACTGTCGTTGTACATGCGGCATGCATGTTATCGCAATGACATGCTATAGAAACACGTATATAGGGTGGACATGTAATGCGACGCGTCCGTCTACTCACCACGACTCCTTGAACGCCTCGTAAGCACAGATTTTATGGGAATTTTCTCATTACGGAGCTTCCGATGCCAGCAACAGAGAAACAGAATCGTGGCGACAGTTCCTATTAAAAGCAATAACAGCAATAATACACACTGAATACTTAAGGGTCTCAATAAGACCAAAAAAGCCGCAGCAATCATTGCGATGTAGGACAGCCACTCCTACACGTATGCTATGCTTCCTCTCCTTATGTAAATACTATGAAAGCCTATTTCATGCTGTGATGCCTCACTTGTAGGTCCCCGACATATAATCTATCTCATGGTGTCTGTACTTCAGTAATGGACCACAACAAGCCATGACTCAGCAGGAGCCCCTGTTTTTTTTTTTTTTTTACAGCTCAAGCAGGGCAGCGCCAGCATCAGCATCTGAGCTCAGCAAAGCTGAACAGCCTACAGCGCCTCTGCGACGACTAGTTCAACAGCATCTGCATGCGTTTTGAAATGTTCACGTGATGCGTCTTCTACACTCTTAAATATAAAGGTTCTTTATTGGCTTGAGGTTCCATGAAGAATCTTGAACATCCATGGAACCTTTCCATTCCACAAAAGGTTCGTTATAGTGGAATGACTAATTTTGGGTTTTTAAATAGGCTAGTGGATTTTTTGAGTGGGTATTTAAATTAAGAATTTTTAAAATGTTCTTCACACTAAGAAAAAAAAGAGGTTAGTTTAAAGGGGTCAGGGCATTTTTTTATTATTATTATTTTAATACATTCCTTAAGGTTCACTTATAATGTTAATAAAGTTTTTTGCTCAAAAAAACAAATATATATGCAGAAAATTCTGAGCCTCTGTCTGATACGGTCAGTTTTTAAGGTGCGGCTCCTTTAAGGCTTGTCAGTAAATGGCTACTGTTATGATTGGCTAACGTCTTTGCATAGAAAACAGTATCAACGCCCACTCACTATTGCAATGAGTAAGTGTTTTGAAAACATTATCCATATAAAAGTGCCATTTACAGACAAAGCTTTATGAAATCATTTGCTTATGGTTTGTGACGCAGCTGCTGTCAGATCCAATACAGTTGCTGCTTCATCTTTCAACAAAAGTTTCTTTGTGAACTCTCTATTACACTGTGCCTCATTTACAAAACAAAATGCTCCGAACAAACATATAATCCTCCAACACAATCCGGGACTCCATTAAAATAAACCATCCAGTTGTTTCCAACGCTGGGATCCTTCTGAAGTCACAAACAAGCTGTTTAAAGCGAACGTTCTTTCACTCTTCCGTTTGTCCTGTTGTCGACAGACTCAAGCAAGTGGAGTTTGTCAGAAACTGAACACATATCCATTGTTATGAGGCAGTTCAGGAATGACAGAGAGGAGGATCCAAATGCAGTGACTACTTTATTAAAACAAAGAGAACTAATCAACAAGAAAAACAAAGGACTACAAAACATGGCATAAAACAGGAAATAACATAAAAGTCCACACAAGATCAGGGAAGCACAAGACAGAAATCATGACAATACTGTATCAGTGTAGACAGCGTCAGTGATTATTACTTTTGCTCACATCCAGTGTAGGCAAATGTCAGTGGGCGGGGCCTATTTGTCGATGTCTTGCTCTGGAGGCAGTCATATGCAAATGTATTTGCCCATGTGACATCACAGATCCCACAATATCCAAACAAGCCATTTTTGGAGCTTGATTAAATAAATGCTTTGTTTATAGCTAATGAGGAGTACGTTTTAAGCTCTGAAACGTACAGGATGTTTTAATGTTATAGAACTCTTATATGTCAAAAGATCAAGGCTAATTTGATTTCTCATGGCATGACCCCTTTGAGAACTGTTGACTGAAAGGTTCTTCAGGGAACCCAAAATAGTTTCTATTGCATGACTGTGAAAACCTCCATAAGAGTATATGCTCATGAGGACAAACATTAGCCATTTTGACTAAAACTGGCTTTGGTGTGAACTCTTTCATTCAGCTTCATGAAGCTGCATGTGGACTTAATTAATGCATTCGTTTCTAGGACATCTTGAACTATTTTTATTTTTAGTGACTTACTCTTCAGCAAACAGGTAATTGAACAAAGCAATCAGAATCAGATTTAATGGCAGCACACACTGAAGGAATATGTCTATAGGTGGCAGGGGCGTATAGAAAACTAATACATTATATATGATTTATAGGCTTTTGGGTGTTTGGGGTCCCCGATTCCCTGGGGCCCTAAGCGGACTCTTACCTCTCTTATTGGTTAAGTTTGACCCTGATAGGTGGGTGGTTTACAGTTAGCATGCCATCAATCAATCAATCAAATCAAAACATTACTGTAAGAAATACAGTGAGGATGTTTCAAACATTACAGCATATCATTTTGGTAACTGTATAATTTTATAACATTATGCCCCCTTTCTATATGAATTATAAATGGATTCATAGGTCTACTTGTTAAAAAAATAATGTCCAAAATATTTTACTGTAAACATGTTTGGCCTTGAGTAATATCATATTAATTTTCACTGTATGTTATAAGGTAATAATTTAATTTTTAATTTAAAACAAAAATCAGTATTTCACAGAAAAATAACATGTGTTGTCTTGTAAAATATATTCTTTATTAACCATAAATCACCATACAGTTAACATTTTCTTTTTTAAATTAAAATTGGTAACAATTTTATAACGGTAACCCACGGTACCCTTAAGTACCAGCAGATGGCAGCCTCGTCCCTCACTGTTTGCATAGACTCTGTTATTCCAGGACTTCATTTCCCAGTATCCTCTGCTCAATATTAGTTAGCCTGTTTCAGCTGTGTCTTATATTCTTATTTGATTACCCTGTCTATTTAAATGTTTTTTGCCCTGCTTTATGAAGATTTGTTTGTTTTGGTTTACATTCTCTATTGGCATTTTGAGCAGTTTTTGTGTTTCTTATGTTTGATTTCTGCCTGAGTCTTGGTTTCCTTGTTCCTGTCTGCCCTTCATGGACTGTATGTGTGTTTTGGGCTGATTATATGTGCTTGACCCTCTGCCTGGTTTGGACTATGACCTTGGATGATACTTGTCATTAAACTGCGTCACTCCTTCTGCTGTATGCTGTCATTCCACTAATACCAAATCATTACAATAACATTACATTACAATAGGCCTACTGTATCAGAAATACTCCCGGCGAAGTTCTTTTTCATTCTTCGTTTAGGAGTAAAATGAAGTTTGAAATATGTGAGCAGCAATATACTGTTATCCAGAGGTGGGAGTAAGTCACGACATGTCAAGCAATTCAAGTCAAGACGTAGCTTGGGTCAAGCAAGTCACTGGCAAGTCATTCAAATGTTTGATGGTTTAACTGAATTTATATTAAAATGGACTATGGGAGTTATATTTGCAACAAAAAATTGCAATATGCATTTCTACTCAAAAGGTGTCCACATAAAGCTGAGCTATTAAAGGATGAGTTCACTTTCAAATAAACTTTTCCTGATAATTTACTCACCCCCATGTCATCAAAGATGTTCATGTCTTTCTTTCTTCAGTCGAAAAGAAATGAAGGTTTTTGATGAAAACATTCCAGGATTATTCTCCTTATAGTGGACTTCAATGGTCTCCAAACGGTTAAAGGTCAAAATTACAGTTTCGGTGCAGCTTCAAAGGGCTTTAAACGATACCAGACGAGGAATAGGGGTCTTATCTAGCGAAACGATCGGTCATTTTCGAAAAACAAAAAAATGAAACGTATATGCTTTATATAAACAAATGTTCGCCTTCTAAGTGCTTCCGCCAAAACCGCATTTCCATATTCTCCAAAAAGTTTACGCTGTATGTCCTACGCCTAACCTGTTCAACTTACGGAAAAAATGTAACTGGCGCTGCGTTCGTTCCGTAAGTTGAATAGGGAAGGCGTAGGAAATACAGCGTAAGCGTTTTGAAGAATGCGGAAATGCGGTTTTGGCGGAAGCACTTAGAAGGCGAACATTTGTTTATATAACGCATATACATTTACATTTTTTTCGAAAATGACCGATCGTTTCGCTACATAAGACCCTTATTCTTCGTCTGGTATCGTTTAAAGCCCTTTGAAGCTGCACTGAAACTGAAATTTTGACCTTAAACCGTTTGGAGGCCGTTGAAGTCCACTATAAGGAGAATAATCCTGGAATGTTTTCATCAAAAACCTTAATTTCTTTTCGACTGAAGAAAGAAGGACATGAACATCTTGGATGACATGGGGGTGAGTAAATTATCAGGAAAAGTTTATTTAAAAGTGGACTAATCCTTTAATACAATAAAAATCTAAAAATAAAACATAAATGAATGTGTGTGCGTGTGTATGAGTGAAAGTGTATTGTTTGCATGTGCATGGTTGTGTATGCAAATTTGATGTTTTTTTCTTTTTATTTGTGTGTGTGTGTGTGAGAGAGAGAGAGAGAGAGAGAGAGAGAGAGAGAGAGAGAGAGAGCGAGGTGATTTGATTGAGTGTGATTCATTAATATTTGTGAGTGAATGTGTGTGTGTGCGTGTATGAGTGAAAAGTGTAATGTTTGTTTGCAAGTTCGAGTTTTTTTTTGTTTGTTTTGTTTGTTTGCGTATGCATGGTTAGGTCTAAAGCCTGTATGTTTTTTTTTTTTTCTTTGTGTGTGTGTGTGTGTATACAATATATTTATATGCATCCCCATAAACTATCCAGGCTTTTCACTCAAAGTCTAAGCATTGGCTGCTGTCACTTTAAAGGAACACTCCACTTTTTTTGAAAATAGGCTCATTTTCCAACTCCCCTAGAGTTAAACAGTTGAGTTTTACCGTTTTCGAATCCATTCAGCCGATCTCCGGGTCTGGCGGTACCACTTTTAGCATAGCTTAGCATAGTTCATTGAATCTGATTAGACCGTTAGCATCACGTTAAAAAATGACCAAAGAGTTTCAATATTTTTCCTATTTAAAACTTGACTCTTCTGTAGTTACATCGTGTACTAAGACCGACGGAAAATGAAAAGTTGCGATTTTCTAGGCCGATATGGCTAGGAACTATACTCTCATTCCGGCGTAATGATCAAGGAACTTTGCTGTTGTACCATGGGTGCAGCAGGCACAATGATATTACGCAGCACCTGTGACCCCCTGTTTGCACAGGGTGCGTGCCTTGCAACCATGGAGACATTTGTGAGAGACGCTGCGTAATATCATTGCGCCTGCTGCAAACATGGTACGACAGCAAATTTCCTTGATTATTACGCCGGAATGACAGTATAGTTCCTAGTCATATCGGCCTAGAAAATCGCAACTTTTAATTTTCCATCGGTCTTAGTACACGATGTAACTACAGAAGAGTCAAGTTTTAAATAGGAAAAATATTGAAACTCTTTGGTCATTTTTTAATGAGATGCTAACGGTCTAATCAGATTCAATGAACTATGCTAAGCTATGCTAAAAGTGGTACCGCCAGACCCGGAGATCGGCTGAATGGATTCGAAAACGGTAAAACTCAACTGTTTAACTCTAGGGGAGTTGGAAAATGAGCCTATTTTCAAAAAAAGTGGAGTGTTCCTTTAAGATCTGCCGCGGATGTCGCGGATGTTACGCGCGTCCCACTTTCTCACAACTCTTTACTTTCGTTTAAGACTTTATTTAACTCATTCAAGGCTGCTCTAATGAGGATACTTGACAAAACTGACATTTTTGTCATTATGTTTTATTTTATTTTATTCTTTCTGTGTGCTGGTGGATCCAAAATGGTCAATATTCATATTCATGCATTTCATTCATATTTTATGTTAATCATTTAAGGCTTATGATTTATCAATATTACTTTTGATTTCATATATTCATGTACTCCTACTCCATATATTAATCTTCATCATATTTTCAAGTATTTACACTTTATTGTACCCTTATGGTTATTATTCTTTTACAGGTGCTGGTCATATAATTAGAATATCATCAAAAAGTTGATTTATTTCACTAATTCCATTCAAAAAGTGAAACTTGTATATTATATTCATTCATTACACACAGACTGATATATTTCAAATGTTTATTTCTTTTAATTTTGATGATTATAACTGACAACTAAGGAAAATCCCAAATTCAGTATCTCAGAAAATTAGAATATTACTTAAGACCAATACAAAGAAAGGATTTTTAGAAATCTTGGCCAACTGAAAAGTATGAACATGAAAAGTATGAGCATGTACAGCACTCAATACTTAGTTGGGGCTCCTTTTGCCTGAATTACTGCAGCAATGCGGCGTGGCATGGAGTCGATCGGTCTATGGCACTGCTCAGGTGTTATAAGAGCCCAGGTTGCTCTGATAGTGGCCTTCAGCTCTTCTGCATTGTTGGGTCTGGCATATCGCATCTTCCTCTTCACAATACCCATAGATTTTCTATGGGGTTAAGGTCAGGCGAGTTTACTGGCCAATTAAGAACAGGGATACCATGGTCCTTAAACCAGGTACTGGTAGCTTTGGCACTGTGTGCAGGTGCCAAGTCCTGTTGGAAAATGAAATCTGCATCTCCATAAAGTTGGTCAGCAGCAGGAAGCATGAAGTGCTCTAAAACTTCCTGGTATATGGCTGTGTTGACCTTGGACCTCAGAAAACACAGTGGACCAACACCAGCAGATGACATGGCACCCCAAACCATCACTGACCGTGGAAACTTTACACTGGACCTCAAGCAATGTGGATTGTGTGCCTCTCCTCTCTTCCTCCAGACTCTGGGACCCTGATTACCAAAGGAAATGCAAAATTTACTTTCATCAGAGAACATAACTTTGGACCACTCAGCAGCAGTCCAGTCCTTTTTGTCTTTAGCCCAGGCGAGACGCTTCTGACGCTGTCTGTTGTTCAAGAGTGGCTTGACACAAGGAATGCGACAGCTGAAACCCATGTCTTGCATACATCTGTGCGTAGTGGTTCTTGAAGCACTGACTCCAGCTGCAGTCCACTCTTTGTGAATCTCCCCCACATTTTTGAATGGGTTTTGTTTCACAATCCTCTCCAGGGTGCGGTTATCCCTATTGCTTGTACACTTTTTTCTACCACATCTTTTCCCTCCCTTCGCCTCTCTATTAATGTGCTTGGACACAGAGCTCTGTGAACAGCCAGCCTCTTTTGCAATGACCTTTTGTGTCTTGCCCTCCTTGTGCAAGGTGTCAATGGTCTTCTTTTGGACAACTATCAAGTCAGCAGTCTTCCCCATGATTGTGTAGCCTACAGAACTAGACTGAGAGACCATTTAAAGGCCTTTGCAGGTGTTTTGAGTTAATTAGCTGATTAGAGTGTGGCACCAGGTGTCTTCAATATTGAACCTTTTCACAATATTCTAATTTTCTGAGATACTGAATTTGGGATTTTCCTTAGTTGTCAGTTATAATCATCAGAATTAAAAGAAATAAACATTTGAAATATATCAGTCTGTGTGTAATGAATGAATATAATATACAAGTTTCACTTTTTGAATGGAATTAGTGAAATAAATCAACTTTTTGATGATATTCTAATTATATGACCAGCACCTGTATATTTAAGAGTATGTATGCTTATTATATTTAATTGTTCTTCAAATGTTCCAGTGTGTCAGGTCACGTTGACACGTTTGTGGTTAGATATTGGACGCCTGCCAAGTACTGCAGAAGCGATGATGTTTTCAGAATTAGTTGCTCATTTGAACTCGATGTACCTTTTGTATCAAAATATGTCCATTTCAGTTTCTGCTGACATGTGATAATGTAAGATCTGCAAAATTCCCTTAAGGGGGTCAAAACATCCCCCATATCTATTTTCATCTATTTTTTTGACATCGGACCAGTCTATGACATAATGGATAAATTCATTTGACCTTTTCTCATTAGAACAAAACATAAGTTTGAGTGGGATGAAAATTTCCCTATGTTTATGGTATAAAATGGACTGAGTCGTTGATAGTTGAGCCTTTCCCTTTGCTTTTTTCCTTTGCTTTTCTTTGCTCTTCTGCTTCTTCTCTTCTATCTCTCATTTCATTCTGCAGATGTCTTAATTTTGTTCCTTCTTTCTGTATATTCTTTCTGATCTTCATCTATTAGATACAATACTCTGGATTTTACAATACTCTAGATTTTATTATTAACTAATTAATTTGTTTGTCTCTATAATTTTTAATCAATAAATTTGTTATTCCTTATTCAGATTTGATCTTTGACATAATCATTGCTGGACTGCCTGGCTCTCATTTTCTCAAGTTTTTGCATCAGTGTCATGTGTGTGACAGGACATTCACAGACAGCAGACAAAGCTCACGAAAGCTCTCTCTGCTTGCCTGCTGCGTCACGTGGTTAGGTTGCGGTGCATTCAAAAACAGATATTTATTAAACAAAAGACAAGTTATTTCGAGTCATTTAACTCAAGTCTGAGTCAAGTCTCAAGTCATGAATGTCAAGTCAAGTCTTTTATTAATAGCCTATTTGTCAAGCAAGTCTCAAGCCCTAAATGTGTGACAAAGAATTAGTCCACTTTCAAATTAAAATTAAAATATAAGAGTATATGCTCACCCCCATGTCATCCAAGATGTTCATGTCTTTCTTTCTTCAGTCAAAAAGAAATTGAGGTTTTTGATGAAAACATTCCAGGATTATTCTCCTTATAGTGGACTTCAATTGGCCCCAAACGGTTGAAGGTCAAAATTACAGCTTACGCTGCATGTCCTACGCCTTCCCTATTCACCTTACGGAACGAACGTGGCACCAGTTCCTTTTTTTCCGTAAGTTGAATAGGGAAATTGTAGGACATACGGCGTAAGCTTTTTGAAGAATACGGAAGCTCGGTCTGGCGGAAGCGCTTGCAAGGCGATCATTTGTACCTATAAAGCATATACATTTTATTTATTTTTTTAGAAAATGACAGATTGTTTCACTAGATAAGACTCTTATTCCTCGTCTGGTATCATTTAAAGCCCTTTGAAGCTGCACTGAAACTGTAATTTTGACCTTCAACCGTTTGGAGGCCACTGAAGTCCACTATAAGGAGAAAAATCCTGGAATGTTTTCATCAAAAACCTTCATTTCTTTTGACTGAAGAAAGAAGGACATGAACATCTTGGATGACATGGGGGTGAGTAAATTATCAGGAAATTTTAATTTGAAAGTGGACTAATCCTTTAAGTCTGACTCAAATCAAGTCATGTGACTCGAGTCCCCCACTTCTGCTGTTATCGAACATCTGACGCCGCCCACACTGCTGAGAGCGGCGTTTAGATGAATATGTAAATATGTGCTGCGCACTTTCCTCTCAATAACAAAATAACCATTAAAAAAATGAGAAAATAGCAAGCATTTTTTATAGAAAGCATAAGAAAAGCATCCGATCATAACAACATGGGTATGTTAGCACGAGCTCTGCAAATTAAGATCTCCGCGGGTGAAAACATGATCATCCTGGATAGCTGCTTTATAGTAGAAAATGAAGTTGTGCTATGTTTCATCAGAAGAACAACTTCATTTTCTACTATAAAGTGGCTCTCTAGTGTGTTCATGTTTGAACAAGCCAAATGAACCAGAAAAGATTTCCATGTGAAAGAAGTCACAGCTCACACCTACCTATTACATTATTGTCACGGACCAATGGTAGTACGAAGGTGTTTACCAGCCGAAGCGAACTTCTTTGCCTTTGTCAAGCTGTTTTGAACTCCCAAAACGAACACAAAATGAACTTAATTTTGGCCTGATTTTGTTCTAAATGACGTCACATCAGTTTGTTCTTCGATTTCGCTTGAAGTATATCGGGGCGTTAACAGTTTATCACTGCTCACGTATTTCGAACTTCATTTTACCCCTAAACGAAGAACAAAAAAAAAGAACGTAAATATATCGGGGCCTTTCGATTTGGCAAGCTGTTTCAAACATGAAATGAACTTGGTTTTGGCCTGATTTTGTTTGAAATGACATCACATCAGTTCGTTATTCGATTTCGTTTGAAGTGTATTGGGGCCTTAAGTGTGCTTAAAATGTCACTGCCTTGATTTCTAATTTGAGTTATGAGGACAGTTGTGTGGATCTGGGTCTTCTCACTTGAGAACTGGATTGAGGCTGTATATTAAAGCACTGATTCATGTTGTTTTAGGAGGGCCCTCTCAGACCAGTGCTGGAATCCATGTCATGTTGTTCCACAACACAAAAAACAGGCTGCTCTTTTCCATCATGATTCATGCAGCCAAACTCCAAGTCTTCTGAAGCCATTTGATAGCTTTGTGTGAGGAACAGGCTGAGATTCATGTCATTATTTTCTGATTTGAATTGTAGTGTTGTGGTGCTTTTGTAACTTAAAGGCCCACTAAAGGCTCACTACATTGACGTAATAATAGACACCTTACGTACGTCACACAACAAGCTAAAAAACAAACAAACAAACAAAACAAACAAAAATGGCTGCCCACTGCTCCATTTATTAAAGAATGGGATTATTATCTGCTCTTAGACTGCAGCCCCATATTATTTTATGTACCTCTATATGGATGAACTCTAAATATCTACAAGATATGAAAACTCTTCACGTTCTCATAACCAACTTTCAGCTTCACAGCAGTGAATTTCACATTCAAATGCACTAAAACTACCAAAACACTCATTCATGTCTCAAATCAAGTCATTCTTCCAGAACACTAGCAATGGTTGTCAGCTAACAAACACACTTTGTCACTCATAATACAATGATCTAAAAAATACTAACAACAGGCAACATTACACAGTGATTTCTTTAGTAAAATTTCTTTACAAAACAAGATTGACACTCTGCTTTTTAGAATTCACAGCAGTTACATGATCCATGTTTACATTACAGTACAAAATTACAAGTTTTCCCATTTTGAATAGATGGTAATGAAATGTTCTGCTACATTTAACTGTTTTGATAATATTTCATTTTTTAGATTCAGAATATATTTCAATATTGTATTGCTGTAGAAATGTAGAAAATTATTCAGTTTTGTATTAACTTTATAATTAAGTAATATTTACTTAATTTCTTGATGAATGTTAAGCTCAATAGTAGATTTTTTCTTGATAATAACAGGTAAGTTGTACAGAGTGGTAGCAGTAAAATTTACTTTAAATTTGTTAATGCAAATTGTTACGAGGATTTTATCAAGTAAATCCTACAAGTTAATTTTTTCAGTGCACACTCAGATATTCTTTATGACACACTCAGATATTCTTTCAGAGTTTAGAAACACTGTTCAGTTTCTGTGTGATTCTGACTTTATAACTCGCAATTGTGAGTTTATATCTCACAATTCTGGGAAAAAAATCAGAGAAAAAAAACTCAATTGTGAGATAAAAAGTCGCAATTACCTTTTTTATTTCATGGCGGAAACAAACTTCCATAATTAACCCTAATTAACCCTAATTAACCCCCCCCCCCCCCCCCCCCCACACACACACACACACACACACAAATGGCCTATATAAATAGCCTATATACAAACCCGATTCCAAAAAAGTTGGGACACAGTACAAATTGTGAATAAAAAAGGAATGCAATAATTTACAAATCTCATAAACTTATATTTTATTCACAATAGAATATAGATAACATATCAAATGTTGAAAGTGAGACATTTTGAAATGTCATGCCAAATATTGGCTCATTTTGGATTTCATGAGAGCTACACATTCCAAAAAAGTTGGGACAGGTAGCAATAAGAGGCCGGAAAAGTTAAATGTACATATAAGGAACAGCTGGAGGACCAATTTGCAACTTATTAGGTCAATTGGCAACATGATTGGGTATAAAAAGAGCCTCTCAGAGTGGCAGTGTCTCTCAGAAGTCAAGGTGGGCAGAGGATCATCAATTCCCCCAATGCTGCGGCGAAAAATAGTGGAGCAATATCAGAAAGGAGTTTCTCAGAGAAAAATTGCAAAGAGTTTGAAGTTATCATCATCTACAGTGCATAATATCATCCAAAGATTCAGAGAATCTGGAACAATCTCTGTGCGTAAGGGTCAAGGCCGGAAAACCATACTGGATGTCCGTGATCTTTGGGCCCTTAGACGGCACTGCATCACATACAGGAATGCTACTGTAATGGAAATCACAACATGGGCTCAGGAATACTTCCAGAAAACATTGTCGGTGAACACAATCCACCGTGCCATTCGCCGTTGCCGGCTAAAACTCTATAGGTCAAAAAAGAAGCCATATCTAAACATGATCCAGAAGCGCAGGTGTTTTCTCTCATTTAAAATGGACTGTGGCAAAGTGGAAAACTGTTCTGTGGTCAGACGAATCAAAATTTGAAGTTCTTTTTGGAAAACTGGGACGCCATGTCATCCGGACTAAAGAGGACAAGGACAACCCAAGTTGTTATCAGCACTCAGTTCAGAAGCCTGCATCTCTGATGGTATGGGGTTGCATGAGTGCGTGTGGCATGGGCAGCTTACACATCTGGAAAGGCACCATCAATGCTGAAAGGTGTATCCAAGTTCTAGAACAACATATGCTCCCATCCAGATGGCGTCTCTTTCAGGGAAGACCTTGCATTTTCCAACATGACAATGCCAGACCACATACTGCATCAATTACAACATCATGGCTGCGATAGAAAACATTTGGCGCATCATAAAGAGGAAGATGCGACAAAGAAGACCTAAGACAGTTGAGCAACTAGAAGCCTGTATTAGACAAGAATGGGACAACATTCCTATTCCTAAACTTGAGCAACTTGTCTCCTCAGTCCCCAGATGTTTGCAGACTGTTATAAAAAGAAGAGGGGATGCCACACAGTGGTAAACATGGCCTTGTCCCAACTTTTTTGTGTTTTTGTGATGTGTTGATGCCATGAAATTTAAAATCAACTTATTTTTCCCTTAAAATGATACATTTTCTCAGTTTAAACATTTGATATGTCATCTATGTTGTATTCTGAATAAAATATTGAAATTTGAAACTTCCACATCAATGCATCCTTTTTTATTCACAATTTGTACAGTGTCCCAACTTTTTTGGAATCGGGTTTGTATATATTACTATATTAGTTCCACTCTCTCAAAAAGTGGGCCTAATTAAGACCAGCATCCTCGTGATTGCTGCATGATCATGAATATGTCTGACTATGTCACACTTCTCACATTGTTTATCTTAAAAGTGACTATATACACCCCCACACAAGACAACAGCTGACAACCAGTGACAGACAGTTTTAGGAATTAATCCTCATCTCAAACTTTATTAGATTTTTAAGACTGTGACTTTAGTGTAAACCTTCACTTTTGGGGAAAAACATAAACCATAGGTTTTCTCAGAATACAGTGCTATTAGTTTGTGCTCTGTGTGTCAACGTGACTTACTACTAACATAATTATGTTAGACTTAAAACTACCATAATTGGTTTTGGTTTAGCTGTTTTGGTTTAGATTTGTTTACCTTAAAAGCACTTGATAAGAAACACATGTATGTTTGAATATGTTGTTGAGTCAGAGGACAATCCAGGGTCAGCATAAAAATAATACAACTGATTCATTTTCTGTGCATTTTTATGTCTCTTAGATGAGATCTTTTTCCTGAGTATTCGATGGTATTGATTAATCACTGGGTCACAAGATTGTGATCTGACCCTCTGTGATCTATATAAATGATAAATGAGGGCAGTGAGGTGTTGGGTCATTGAACAGGATCATCAAGCCATCATGAGGTCTTTGGTTTTCCTTATGTTTCTCAGCACAGCATGTAAGTACAATAACCTGTAATGTAATAGCAGTGGTTTTCAAATGCTGGGTTAATGGCTTGTTGGATAGGGTCTTGTGCATCAGGGAAACTATTATTTAGCACAGATACTTTAGGGTCATTGACATACAAGAGTACCCAGGAAAAATATTTTAAAACTGTAGTTTAAAACACAATGCATTTAAAAAAAAAAAAAAAAAGTTTCAATTTCAAGTTTGAAATGTCATGTGGTTTAGCCATCAAGTAAAAAACAATGGAATGTATTTGAGTATTCAAATATAATCATTTATTTTTACAGAAGTTATAAATATATTTTGTAAAGTAAAAAGTATTATTAATATTTTTACAAATATCATGCATTATTAATTCATACATATTATGTTTTTTGGGAGTCGCTACATTACATTGTACAACCTGAACTAATCTTGCCATCATGTCATAAAAAGGATTAATTATGTGATATTTTATTTACTTATTGACCTGCACGGGTCCTATCTATGATATCATTTCCTGTTTTGTTTTTTTGTTGTTGTTTTTTTGCATGTTTATAGAAGTTTGTCATAATTATAATTGTAACATTTTTTTAAATATATTTTTAATCATATATCTGGAAAAAAGAATGAGCATGAAAACATAAATTAAATTAGATTTTAAGCACATTTTTGTTTTGCACTTTTCTATGATAAACAGTATAAGTTCTGAGTCGCAACTGATGTAAAATCTGGTTCCTTAAAGGCGCAATATGTAAGATTTTTAAAATAAAATATTCAAAAACCACTAGAACAGTGTTATATATTTTGTTGACTTGTGTACTTACATCATCCCAAATGTTTCCAAGAATGTTTAAATCCAGACAAATAAGCAATTTTAACCGGACTTCGGAACCGGATTTCACACGGACTGTGTGTCGCATATCAATGACATCATACCCGCGTTACCCTCGATTTTCGGTTTTATTTTGTCGCTTTAATATATTATGTGTTTTATTAGTCAGGTGAGCAACTGTTTGGATACATTCATTGACAGAAAACTAATCATGTTATATAAATTAACACAGTACGTCTTATTGTTTGAATCTCATTTTCTTGATTTACCATGAGTACCATGTTTTACCATGACTAATATCGATCTAGCTTACTGCAGTGTGCAACAAGTGTCTCATAGTAGCCACTGAGCGAACGCAGAGTAGCATTATAACAACTTTCAACACACCAATGTATCTAATATGATAAACAGCACTGCTTTACCCCACATATGCTTGACCGGAAGAAGCGGAAGCGGCGACTGTGGCATAATAATCGAGCTGTGCCATGTGTCGCGCTCATCTCTCAATCGCTCCAGCGGCCTCGTTCTGTTCCAACGGCTTTCAGCCACACCCTGCTTCATACTGCAGTAATGTTAATAAATATTTAATACATTAGCTCATCCATGAATATGATTTCTGCCTGAGTCTCATTGGATTCTTTCCAACAGCTCTAGACGTGAAAACAACACCTCCCATGATTCCCCGAAATCAAGGTGTCATCAAGCTACGCCTTTGTTTTGAATAAGCGACCTCTAGTGGCGAAAGATTACATATTGTGCCTTTAAGAAAAAAATTAATCTGCTTCCTAGTTTAAACGATAAATACTCATTAAATGTCTAACTATATGTACTGCGCTATAATTAACAATATCAGATGATGACAACAGACATTCAATGTATGCAGTTGCTGAAAATGATTTCAAGATTGTTGGAGGATATGAATGCAAGCCTCATTCCCAGCCCTGGATGGTGTTTCTGCGTGCGACTTCTCACCAATGCGGTGGAACCCTGATCAATCAGAACTGGGTTCTGTCAGCTGCCCACTGCTACAGCTCGTGAGTAACATCCATGTATAATCATAAAACAGTTTAGTTAGCTAACTGTTAAAGCTGGAGTCATTTCTGCACGACTGGCTAAAGCACATCTGTCTATTTTAAGGCCTGACACAACAGTGGTGAGTCAACCAACAGAGTGAGTTTGGGGCTCGTCTGTATGGGCAGAATATTTGTTCACTTGAAAATATAGAGCTCTATATAAAGTGAATCAGTCCCAGATTGTTAACTCATAAATGTGTTCACCATTATTCAACAAAAGTTTTTCCACAACATTCTAAATCAGTCATTTGAATAGGCTACCAGCAGTTAATCATAGGTTAGTTGGGTTAGTCATATAGCCTACAATTTGACCCAGAATCTGCCCCACCTAAACTTAAGGTCAGGAGTTGTTTCTGGGGCGGGGGCATCTTTTTGTCTGGGGGAGTGTATGAATGAAATTAGTTTGAAACAGTCATTTTTGGTAGCGCTAATGTCACAGTTAAGTTCCTCACACAAGGGAAAATAACATTCAGGTTTGTGAGTAAATAATGACCGCATTTTCTTTTTTTCTCTCTCTGTTAGCCATATAGAGGTTCGTCTGGGTAAACACAACATTGCGGAGGATGAGAGTAGCGAGCAGTCCATCCTTTCTGAGCTTGTCATTCCTCACCCCCAGTTTGAGTCTTCCACCCTTGACAATGACATCATGCTGATAAAGTTGAGCAAACCTGCGACTCTCAGTGAGAATGTGAAGCCTCTGGACTTGCCCAAAAGCTGTGCTCCTCCTGATACCATGTGCAGAGTCTCCGGCTGGGGAATCACCATGAGCGAGAGTGAGTTCATCCATAATGTCTTCTTATGTAGGGCTCGGACAGCTGTTTGATAGTTTTCGTAATATTATTCTGCTTGATAGTGGTGGCTCCAAATGACTTGCTGACAAATGTTTTTCAAATGTCTCTAAAATAGTTTTGTTAAAGTCAGTGTAAAGGCAATTCAGAGATTTGTTTCTAAACGCATTATAAATGTTAGAAATGTAATCCTGAAAACACTTTACAAAGACTGTGAACTATGTAGTACTGAATTGTGGAGTTAGACCGTTAAACAGTTTTTCACCATTTTTGTGTTCAGGATTTTTTGGGTGGGTGTGAAATCATGGCTCGATGAAGCACTGGAGTCACTGAACATGGCCCCGCCCTAACACTACAATAACTAGAGCGTGTTAGCATCAGGGTTCGCACGCTCAATCGCGAGTTACTGTCATTACTACAGCCTACAGTTTGCTAGCTAGCTATGCATATTTACCTTGAGATAATTTACAAAACAGCTTGGTCTCCTTATTTAAATTTCCTAAAAACGATGATATCAAGAAGAGGTATATTAATTTTGTGAAGAGCCATCTTGACTAAACTTTCATCAGAGACAACTGGGATTCACTGATAATCCACTGTTACTGGTGAATGGGGCCGAACTGATCTCCCGCCCCAGCCTTCATCCTCCCGTCCCGCCGACTACTGGTGATGGGGCCGGACCGACTATCTCTCATCCCGGCCTTCATCCAATACTCCCATCCCACCGATATCTGGTGCCATTGTCATGAGAAATCGAGTCCCCCCCAGGAATCGAGTCTCCTAAAAGTCCGTTTAAACAATGGAATCACTCAGGCTCCTAAAGGAGACCCAATTCCTGGGGGGACATGATTTCTCATCACACCATCATCAGCAGTACGTGCCCACCAATGACTGTAAGTTTTCCCGCGAGAGGGCGTGGTTTCAGCGCAGCCAGCAGACACGCCCCCAGCATTTTAGAGTAGAGAATACTGCTTATTTTTTAAAGATTTTAATTACTTCCTTTTTTTTTTTTTTTTTATCATTTAAATTTGGCTCGTGTTAATAGCACATTTTTCTGTGGTGTGACAAACTCAGAACACATATTATTGCTTTACACGTGCATTTTTTTTCTGAGAAGCAATAGAAGATTATTTTAATGATTATTTAATGGTTTTCTTTCTTCATTTTCTTTCTTCATTATGATCGCAGGACACTTATGAACAGATTGAAATGCCATTATTTACTGAAAATGCAACACACTCGCATAGCAAAATGTTGGCGAAATTGAACGATCGGTTAGTTCACCTAAAAAGGAAAATTTGATGAAAATGTACTCATGCTCAGGCCATCCAAGATGTAGATGAGTTTGTTTCTTCATCAGAACAGATTCAGAGAAATTTAGTATTACATCACTTGCTCACCAATGGGTCCTCTGCAGTGAATTAGTGCCGTGAGAATGAGAGTCCAAATAGTAGCTATAATAATCCACAAGTAATCCACACGACTCCAATCCATCAATAAGAAACAAATCCATCATTAAGGCATTTTAACTTTAAACTGTTGCTTCTGACCAAAATAGTCCAAAATCCATAATAGCTTCCTCCAGTGAAAAAGTTAATTGATGGTTAATTGATGGACTGGAATGAATCGATTTACAAAAATTATTGAGAAATATATCACAGTAGTCATTGACATGATTTTCTGTTGAAATCTCACAGTCTGTTCACTTTCGAATTTCTTTGTAGCCACTGATTCTGATAAGCTGCAGTGTCTGAATCTTCCCATCATCTCCGATCGTGACTGTAACATTTCCTACACTGGCCTAATCACTGGCTCCATGTTCTGCGCTGGATACCTGGAGGGAGGAAAGGGCGTTTGCCAGGTAGCGGATGATAGACACATTACTATGCCTTTTATATAATGCATTTAATCAAAGACGGACATTGCACTGATCTCCAAACATGGTCTTAACTGGTTCTTGTAAAAAAAAATATCGGTAACACTTCAGTATGGGGAACAATTATCACTTTTAGCCTGCTTTTTGACTGTTTATTAGTGCTTATAAAGCAGATATTAATGCCTTAATCTGCATGACCATAATTCTACATCCATTAATCCTACCTAATACCTGAATTTAACCACTACAACAACTACCTTACTAACTATTAATAAGCAGTAAATCAGAAGTTTATTGAGGGAAAAGTCATAGTTACTAGTGAATGTGTGTTTCCCATACCAAAGTGTTACCAAAATATTTAATCCTCATTCTTGTCCCACTCAGGGTGACTCTGGTGGTCCTATGGTGTGTAATGGTGAGATACAGGGTATTGTGTCAGCGGGTGGCCGTTGTGCTGGAAAAGATCAGCCTGGTATTTTTACTAAGGTATGATGACAGCATTTTAAAAGCTCAACTGCATCTATCTCCCTAATAGCACACATACATCTATCTATTTATCTGCACTTTGATCGTATTATAAAATAGCATTAAACTGCATTGCATACAGTGACTTGAATATAATGGAAATGTTTAAAAATTCTCAAATGATTTTGATATTTTTGTGGTCAAAATTTCAAGGTGGTATACTGTCTTGAGCTCTATTAGAAGAAAATGTTTAATTAAAAGTCTTATTATCTAATGAAATCCGCAATATTTGATGTAATAGAAATGTTTATCTATGATGTTCAAAATATAATACTCTGTATAATCTCGCTCATTCTCCACTAGGTCTGCCTGTTCAACACCTGGATCACTGAGACTATAAACAAATACTAAAAACTGCTTAAGATTCCACACAACTGAATATTCCCAGTGTGAAACCTGTCGACAGTTTATATTGATTTAATGTGCAAATAAAATAATTTGAAGAATTATGTTGATGAGTCTTCCTTTCTCTAATGAATACATAAAACCTACTGAATCACACTGAATATGGTCAGTGTTTTACTGAATCTGCTTAACTACAGTGACCAAATTAACTTTAATATAAACTATATACATTGTTTTTGTTGTCAGAAGAGATTAACTAACCATTCAGAGCCCCCAGATTTGATGGATTGGCAAACTAAAATCTACAGGTGTGCATGAGAATTAATTTAAGAAATTATCATTTTAATTTAAAAAGTGTACTTTTTGTAGTATAAGAATGTTTAAATAGTGAAATGTTCATAAAATCAACACATATTATTATTAGTATTTGATGAATGTTCTCATAGTGTTGGCAGAAAACATTCTTTGAACTACATTGTTCAAATGTCCTTTAAATATTAAGGATCACTAGTTTTCTGGTTTAAAAAAAAAATGGCTTAAAGTTGCATGTTACACAGCAAAAACCCCTGTGTTTAATGAACACTGTTCAGTGTTCATACTGTATGTCCACACTACAGAGTGTTAAAATAACACTGAAGCAGTGCTGGAGTTTATTAGATAATTAAGTGATGATTGAGCATTAGTGATGACACACTTAAGGGAAGAGGAACAAACATTTGAAGTAACCATTGTGGTGATTAGTGGTTCCTGTAGTTGGGCTCTTGACCCTTGATTGTTTTGTTAGTTTTTTCTCTGGCTGCTTTGACAGCATGTTCTGAAAACACCTTTCTTGAGAATTGCAATTGCTGAAAGAGAAAGATCAATAGCCCAACTAAAGCAAACACCGATCTCCATAATGGTGACATCAAACAAAACAGTTTCAATAAAACGCCAACATTCTGTTTATCTCAATAAGAACTTCTGTAGATGTATTTTATCTTCAGTTGATTTCATGTGATTTTTATGTTTTTGGAATGTTGCAAATCAAGGTTCTTATAATGTTGAGTTGTTAAGTTGAAAGAAGGTTTCTGGAATGTCATACTAGCCTTAAAAAACATTCCACCAACATTAAGAAAACTGGACATTTTAACATTCCCATAACCAAAACTGAACATTTGGAAAATGTTCTTAGAACAAAAATTGTTGGCTGGGAACACACTTGATCTGGTGATCTCATTTGACAATAAACACATGACTACGACAATATATGGTTTATCTGTGTTCTTCAATCTATCTCGGGTATTTTCATAAGAATAAAAATGCAATGCTAATCGGCATAGCATTAATTACAATATAATACTACAAAACAATATATTTTCTGGCTCATCCTGTGATGAAGCCACTTCTGATCCCAAATGGAAGTTGTTTTAAACACTCTACTGATGTTATGAAGTGAGTTTGGAGTAAAACGTAATGTTTGGCGCATTTTGCTTTTCAAATGCACATCATAAGTGATTCAAACTCAGAGCTTGCAGAGACTGAGCCGCATATACCGAACCAATCAAGCTGCTCCTCACTATGAAACATTATTGTTTATAACAATATAAACATTACATCTGAGCAGATATTCACGAACACAGTATTTTACAGTAAACTAAGCATTCTAATATTCATCGTGTTACAGAGTAAATGCTCATTACTTTTATATCGTACTGTTTTATATTATAGAGAATAAAAACATCTTTGTGTCTGTCACAGACACGCCAGGCTCTACACTCACCCAATCACATCGCACTCCCTCTCCTGAGTACTGACAAGCCACACCTGACGCTCATTCACCACAGCCACATATAAGTCACGCCAGTTCACTCAGTCACTGTCCGGTCTCGTTAACACATACCAGTGTTCACTTACCTCCAGGACTCCCTACTCGACTACTTACCTATCTCCTGCGTCTTCAGTGATTCCCAGTGTCTCCTCGTCTCCTGTGCTTCTCCTGTGTGTTCGTCTGCTCCTCGTCTCCCGGTATCCACGCTCCCTAGAGAACACAGACAAGTATCAGTTCCAGTTCATCGGCTCATCAACCCATTCATCTGCCTTCACTCACCTGCACTCTTCTCACGCTCTGCTTTACCTGAAATAAACCTGTTAATCCTTACCTGTGTCTCCGCTCCCTTCTGTCCTGTAACAGAAGACCGGACCAACACCGTCCAGGTAACAGCATGAGCACCCGGGATCCCATTCAAGAGCTGGTCGATGCACTTCGTCGCACCTTCACCAGCACCTCCATGACAACGGCACCAGCGAACACTTCCGCATCCACCGCCACAGCTCCTTCACCTCCCGTGGTCGCCAGTCCCATGGCCAAACCGGCGCCCTTCTCTGGTCTGGCGGAGGATTGCAACGGTTTTCTCCTGCAATGTTCGCTGGTCCTGGAGATGCAACCGCACTTATACCCAGACGATCGTTCAAAAGTGGCTTTCATAATCTCTCAGCTTCACGGGAAAGCACTGCGATGGGCTGAACCTCTCTGGAGCCTAAACAACCCCGTTGTATCATCCTTGTCAAGTTTTACAACCCACTTCAAGGAAGTTTTTGGAAAACCCGCCTGGGACTCGTCGATTGGTGAGAGATTATGCAATTTAAAGCAAGGTGCACTAACTGTGTCTGATTATGCCCTCCAGTTTCGTACCCTCGCTGCTGCTAGTGGCTGGAATGAGCAGGCCTTAATAACCACGTATCGTCAAGGCCTCGATCCCCGTGTGCGGTTGCATCTCGCTGCATACGAGGATTCCATCGGGCTCGAGAAATTCATTCAGCTGTCTATCAGATTCGCCACTCGTATGCAGCTGTGCTTAGAAGAGCACCAGGGCCAGCCGCTATTCCCCTCCATTTCCCGCCAGCCAGAGTCCGTCAGCTCCCCAGAACCAGCAAACGATAATATGCAAGTTGAGCACTCACGCCTTTCAGCAGCTGAGCGACAGAGGAGGCTGACCCAGAATCTCTGTTTGTATTGTGGTGGTGCCGGGCATTATATCGCTGAATGCCCTTTACGTCCTGCCCGATTTTTGGTGAGTGCCGTCCTGCCCACTCTAAATAAAATGAAACCACTCACAATTGTAGTAACACTTACTGCTGCTGAACTTTGTCTTCCAGCCAGTGCGCTCCTCGATTCTGGGTCAGCTGGAAACTTCATCTCCGGAGCCCTCTGTCGCCAGCTGCGTCTCAAGACCACCCCAACGCCGAAGATCTACCAGATCCACGCGATAACAGGAAAACCTTTACGGAAGGTACGTTACAGCGTGGGACCTCTCCGTCTCCAAGTGGGAGTGCTTCACACCGAGGAGATACAGCTGCTGGTTCTGGAGGAGTCTACATCTGACGTGATCCTAGGGCGCCCATGGCTTGAGCAGCACAACCCCACCATCTCCTGGAGGACAGGAGAGATCCTGAAGTGGGGTAACCAATGTTTCCAGGACTGTTTTCCCGAACTCCCAGCGCCCAGTTCTCCAAGTTCCCATGAAATCCAAGTCGGGGCTACCACAGTGGAAAGCCCTCTCGAGAAACGTTCCACGGACATCCCAGCCTGTTACTCCCACTTCAGAGATGTCTTCTGTCCTAAGCAAGCCTCCAAGCTGCCTCCTCACCGGCCATGGGACTGTGCCATTGACCTCATCCCAGGTGAGCCAGTGCCCAGAGGGAAGATATACTCCCTATCCGTCCCGGAGGAGAAAGCCATGGAGGAGTACATCGACGAGGCTCTCAAGCAAGGTTACATCCGACCGTCCACTTCCCCTGCTGCTTCTAGTTTTTTCTTCGTGGCCAAAAAGGACGGAGGCTTGCGGCCTTGCATTGATTATCGAGCACTCAACCAAATCACCATAAAATTCCGTTACCCCCTTCCTCTCGTCCCAGCAGCCCTGGAACATCTACGCGGCGCCACTGTGTTCACCAAGCTGGACCTCCGCAGCGCGTACAACCTCATCAGAATACGTGAGGGGGACGAGTGGAAGACCGCCTTCGTGACACCTACCGGCCACTATGAATATCTTGTTATGCCGTATGGCCTGGTCAACGCCCCCTCCGTATTCCAAGACTTCATGCATGAGGTGCTCCGGGAGTTCCTGCACCGGTCTGTCCTGGTCTACATTGACGACATTTTGATCTACTCCCGGAGCCTGGCCGAACATCGCCGACACGTTGCGGAGGTCCTCCAACGCCTGAGAGATTATCACCTCTTCCTGAAAGCCGAGAAGTGCACCTTCCATCAGCCTTCCGTGCAATTCCTCGGCTACAACATCGACCACAGTGGCGTCCGCATGGACGAGAGGAAGGTCACAGCTGTAAAAGAATGGCCCATTCCCTCCACTATTAAAGAGTTACAAAGATTCCTAGGATTTGCCAATTTCTACCGCCGTTTCATCCAGCACTACAGTTCCATCACCGGTCCACTCACCAACCTCCTCCGTGGTAAGCCCAAGTCTCTGTCCTGGACCCCAGCAGCCACCCAAGCCTTTGAGGCCCTCAAGACCGCCTTCACGACCGCTCCCCTCCTGGCTCACCCTGACCCTGAGCTCCCCTTCATCGTCGAAGTTGACGCCTCAACCACCGGAGTGGGAGCGGTATTATCCCAGCAGCAGGGGAATCCCAGCAGACTCCATCCATGCGCTTTCTTCTCCAGGAAGCTCAACCCGGCGGAAGTCAATTATGACATCGGCAACCGCGAACTCCTCGCCATCAAGCTTGCCCTAGAGGAATGGAGGCATTGGCTTGAGGGAGCCAAACACCCTTTTGTTGTCTTAACTGACCACAAGAACCTAGGATACTTACGTGAAGCCAAGAGACTAAACCCCCGCCAGGCCAGATGGGCTCTGTTCTTCACGAGATTTAATTTCACCATCTCCTACCGTCCCGGATCGAAGAATGTGAAAGCCGATGCCCTATCTCGTATCCACAGCCTCGACGAGAGCAACGAGGATCCAGAGCCCATCATCCCCGAAAGACTTATAGTAAGTCCCATATCCTGGTCGGAAGAGACGCTCCCCGAGTCCAATGCCTCCACCAGCATTCCGCCGGGTTGTCCCCCCGGATTGAAGTATGTACCCCGGTCACGACGCACACCCCTCATCCATTCAACCCATACTTCACTGGGCACTGGCCACCCCGGGGTCAACGAAACCCTCTCGCTGTTAAAACAGCGCTTCTGGTGGCCCAACATGACATCCAACGTCAGAAGGTACGTGCAAGGGTGTAGGGAATGTGCCGTCTCCAAGAGTCCACGCCATCTTCCCTCCGGAAAACTCCAGCCTCTGCCCGTTCCCACTCGTCCCTGGTCGCACCTAGGAGTGGATTTCATCACCGACCTTCCTGTCTCCGATGGATGCACATGTGTGCTAGTAATCGTCGACCGCTTTTCCAAGTCCTGTCGTTTAATTCCCCTGCCTGGACTCCCCACTGCCATGGAAACGGCAGAACTATTATTCAACCATGTATTTCGCTACTTTGGATTACCTGAAGACATTGTATCAGACCGTGGATCCCAATTCACCTCCCGAGTCTGGAAGGCCTTCTTCAAACTCCTAGGTGTGACCATAAGTCTCTCCTCCGGATACCATCCACAGACGAACGGGCAGACGGAGAGGAAGATACAGGAGATCGGCCGTTTCCTGCGTACCTTCTGTCACGGCCACCAGGACTCCTGGAACCAGTTCCTGGGCTGGGCCGAGTACGCCCAGAATTCCCTTCGTCAACCCACTACAGGCCTTACACCTTTCCAATGCGTGCTCGGCTACCAGCCCCCACTTTTCCCCTGGGATGGGGAACCATCAGACGTTCCGGCGGTGGATTACTGGTTCCGGGAGAGCGAGAGGGTCTGGGACTCAGCACATCTGCAACTCCAGCGAGCCCTACGCAGGCGCAGGTTGACAGCCGACCTTCGACGCTCCCACGCACCCAACTTCCAACCAGGGCAGAAGGTTTGGCTGTCAACCCGGGACATCAAGCTGCGCCTGCCCTGTAAAAAGCTGAGTCCTAGATTCGTTGGCCCCTTCACCATCACCCGGCAAGTCAACCCCGTCACCTATCACCTGCAACTCCCTCCTGAGTATCGCATTCACCCAGTTTTCCATGTGTCACTCCTGAAGCCTCACCATCCCTCTGTTCTTCCCTCCACAGAGCCTGGCGACCCCGAAGATCCCCCTCCTCCACTCATCGCAGAAGACGGGGTGGCCTACCAGGTGAAAGATATCCTGGACTCCCGACGTCGTGGTGGGTCCCTTGAATACCTGGTCGACTGGGAAGGCTATGGCCCCGAAGAACGCTCATGGGTCCCGAGGAATGATATCCTAGATCCCAGCCTCCTTGACGACTTCCACGCCAGACACCCCAGCAAGCCAGGCCCCCGAGGCAGAGGTCGACCACCACGACGTCGGGGTCCGCGGTCCTCAGGAGCGGACCGTGGAGGGGGGGGTAATGTCACAGACACGCCAGGCTCTACACTCACCCAATCACATCGCACTCCCTCTCCTGAGTACTGACAAGCCACACCTGACGCTCATTCACCACAGCCACATATAAGTCACGCCAGTTCACTCAGTCACTGTCCGGTCTCGTTAACACATACCAGTGTTCACTTACCTCCAGGACTCCCTACTCGACTACTTGCCTATCTCCTGCGTCTTCAGTGATTCCCAGTGTCTCCTCGTCTCCTGTGCTTCTCCTGTGTGTTCGTCTGCTCCTCGTCTCCCGGTATCCACGCTCCCTAGAGAACACAGACAAGTATCAGTTCCAGTTCATCGGCTCATCGACCCATTCATCTGCCTTCACTCATCTGCACTCTTCTCACGCTCTGCTTTACCTGAAATAAACCTGTTAATCCTTACCTGTGTCTCCGCTCCCTTCTGTCCTGTAACAGTGTCATACAACATTTATATTTATTTTGACATTTAGCAATGAAAGCTTGCCTGCCTACCAATATAGCCTATTTCATATTTCAACATGTTTCAGTTGATTTCACACATTTTAGTTTGGCAATAGTTCATCTAATAAAATGTGTAGGCCTACAAGTTTATGTAACAATAACACATTAACTAATATAAGTAAGAATAAATTATACTTTCTCGGAAATTATATCCTCCGGTTGGCATTCTTCTTCTGAGGTAAATTCAAGGCTTATTCCTCACAATGCCTCTTCTTCCAAACTTGATGAAAAGTAGATGAACGTGAAAAACTCCTCCGCCAACCCCAGAGGGTTAACCATCAGCCACCCACAGATTTTAGATGTTGCCATATCTGACCACTATTGTGTCTTTTTTTAAAATTCAGTATGTATACCAAAACGCTATCTCAGTACATCCATCATAAAATGAAAAAGAGACTCCGGGAGAGCAGAAAGGCAATGGAAGCACACACAGCCTGAAAATGTTAATTAATACAATGAGGTCTGCCAGAAAAGCTTATTTTTCGAGTTTAATTGACAACAACAAAGACAACCCTAGATTCTCATTCTTCACTATCGATAGGCTACTTAAGCCCTCAACTCAATTATCATCAGAACTTCTCACAAGTGCAAAGTGCAACGAGTTTGCAGAATCCTTTAATGACTAAATAACTTCCATAAGACAAAACGTTTCCAGCACTTGTCCCACTCGTAAGGCCTCCAACTAGGTCCCAAGCTAGTCCTTCGCAATGTAGTCTGTCCTCCTTCTCAGCTGTCAGTCCCAATACACTTACACAGCAGGTCCTGTCATTTATGAATTCCTCTAGCTGCTTTCTCTGCCCATTACCCACTACATTTTTAAAAACTGTTTATTACCAGACATCCTGAATTTTGTTAATCAGTCGCTACATCAAGGAATTTTTCCACAGATTTAGGCCCCTGCTGGAGACAAGTAATCATGATTCTTCTGTGCTCAGTAACTATAAACCAATCTCTAATCTTCCATTTCTTGGTAAAATAATTGAAAAAAATAAATAAATAAATAAATAAATAAATAGTGGGTCTCATTCACTAATAATTGCATGGATTATTCTGTATTTGTACACACAGGAGAACTTCTCTTGAAAAATATCTGCCTAATTCACAAAAGCAATTTGTTCTTAACCTCATTCTAATTTTAGTAAATTTTGAGTATTCTAAATGAGTGGCGGTGTACACAAAGTTAGTCATTTGCATGAAACACACTCAAATTATGTTAATGATATAAAAGCTTTCCCCACAACATTTCCTTTACAGCCTTTCATCACTCTCATCAAACATACACAGATCAGGCATAACATTATGACCACCTTCCTAATATTGTGGTGGTCCCCTTTTGCTGCCAAAACAGCCCTGACCCGTCGAGGCATGGACTCCACTAGACCCCTGAAGGTGTGCTGTGGTATCTGGACCAAGATGTTAGCAGCAGATCCTTTAAGTACTGTAAGTTGCGAAGTGGAGCCTCCATGGATTGGACTTGTTTGTTCAGCACATCCCACAGATGCTCGATTGGATTGAGATCTGGGGAATTTGGAGGACAAGTCAACACCTCAAACTCGTTGTTGTGCTCCTCAAACCATTCCAAACCATTTTTGCTTTGTGGCAGGAGCATTATCCTGCTGAAAGAGGCCACAGCCACCAGGGAATACCGTTTCCATGAAAGGGTGTACATGGTCTGCAACAATGCTTAGGTAGGTGGTACGTGTCAAAGTAACATCCACATGGATGGCAGGACCCAAGGTTTCCCAGCAGAACATTGCCAAAAGCATCACACTGCCTCCGCCGGCTTGCCTTCTTCCCATAGTGCATCCTGGTGCCATGTGTTCCCCAGGTAAGCAACGCACACGCACCCGACCATCCACGTGATGTAAAAGAAAACGTGATTCATCAGACCAGGCCACCTTCTTCCATTGCTCCGTGGTCCAGTTCTGATGATCACGTGCCCACTGTTGGCTCTTTCGGCGGTGGACAGGGGTCAGCATGGGCACCCTGACTGGTCTGCAGCTATGCAGCTCCATACGCAACAAACTGTGATGCACTGTGTATTCTGACACCTTTCTATCAGAACCAGCATTAACTTCTTGAGCAATTTGAGCTACAGTAGCTCGTCTGTTGGATCGGACCACACAGGCCAGCCTTCGCTCCCCATGTGCATCAGTGAGCCTTGGCTGCCCCATGACCCTGTCGCCTGTTCACCACTGTTCCTTCCTTGGAGCACTTTTGATAGATACTGACCACTGCAGACCGGGAACACCCCACAAGAGCTGCAGTTTTGGAGATGCTCTGACCCAGTCATCTAGCCATCACAATTTGGCCCTTGTCAAACTCGCTCAAATCCTTACGCTTGCCCATTTTTCCTGCTTTTAACACATCAACTTTGAGGACAAAATGTATTCCACACACTAACAGGTGCCGTGATGAAGAGATAATCAGTGTTATTCATTTTACCTGCCAGTGGTCATAATGTTATGCCTGATCGGTGTAAGTTCTTAACACGTTTATAAAACCAAGTGTATGCTGTGCGTGTTTGGTGCCTCTTCTAACCGGGGCTGTTTGTCTGTTTTGGTCTTGTCTTGTTGTTTAAAATGTTTCTCACACACATAAAATGGACTTCAACTGTGATTACTTTTTTGTGATTCCTGCTGCTGGACGTAGGTGGTGTGCTCCGCTCTGCCACTTGGCATGGTGTTTCATCCAGTCTACCTGAATCCACCGCCCTGCCTACCTGATGGTGTTTGTAGCATGGTTGCTGCAGACAGAGTATCTGCATCTTTGACGAGAGGATTTTGTGGAGTGGTGGCCATCATTATAGAGTGTTCCCATTTGTTTGTGGTCCTGGTGTTTGCACTCGTTTGGGCTCTGTGGCATTCGAGATGACGGGGGCTGCTTGATGTATCCACTCCATGAGGGACTACTTTGATTACTTCATTTTACTCTACTGCTCATTCTGTTTGGACTGTTGGTCAGATATTTGTATATTTTTCACTCAGGTCTATGCATTTCACTCAGATTCCATGATCGTCTGTGGTGTTTGATGTGTATACTGTACTGTTTCTTATATTTGTCCTGTATTTGATGTATTTATGTTTATTGATTGTAAAGTGCTTTGAGAAGACTAAAGCGGAGCCAGAGGGGAGGCAGAGCCCGACAGAGCTGAAGGTGCAAAGGGACGAGGCGCAATCAAAGGCCCGAAGTCCTTGGTGTAGGCAGAGTGACGACTGACCAAGGGAGAGCCGGAGGCACATGGGAGCATGGTTGTAAGGACAATGGTCCAAGGTGGATCCAACTGGTTGATGGGCTGAGACAGGACCAGCAGAGACTTGGAGCTAGGTGGGACCAGTAGAGACGGGAGACGACAGGGAATAATCTTTTCTGTTTTCTCAAAAAATTGCATTCGGACCTGGCACAGCTCACCCTTTATATATATATATATATATATATATATATATATATATATATATATATATATATATATTAGGGCTGGGCAAGTTAACGCATTAATTGATTAACGCCGACAATTATTTTAACGTGCATTAACACAGTTTTTTCTAATTATTATTTTGAAAGTCCGTTGCTTACGGACAAACAATGGGTCACAGGAGGGGTGGGATGTTGATCAATACTGGCTTTGGATTGGCATCATCACGCGCCTCAACCAATGAGAGCGTTAAGCATCTTCTTTTTAACAGGCGCTACAAGGGAGGAAATGCCCTGAACGCGAAACTTTGCGCGTCGCATTCATCTTCTAGGCTTTTGTCTGTACATAGTAGGCTAAGCGTTTTCCTCCCATAGAGCCTATTATAAAAGAAAACACTAAACGTGGCTTAATGCAGTAAGACGGTGATATTAAAGGGATAGTTCACCCAAAAATGAAAATTTGATGTTTATCTGCTTACCCCCAGAGCATCCAAGATGTAGGTGACTTTGTTTCTTCAGTAGAACACAAATGATGATTTTTAACTCCAACCGTTGCGGTCTGTCAGTCATATAATGCGTGTCAATGGGAACTCCATCTATAAGAGTCAAAAAAACATGCACAGACAAATCCAAACTAAACCCTGCGGCTTGTGACGACACATTGATGTCCTAAGACACGAAACGATCGGTTTGTGCGAGAAACCGAACAGTATTTATATCATTTTTTACCTCTAATACACCACTATGTCCAACTGCCTTGCGCATCCGGTTGGTGAGGTCTGAACGCGCTCTGACAACGGAAGTGATGTCTCGCACTCATTGAAGTATAAGCGCGAGAGATCACTTCCGTCATCAGAACGAGTTTTCAGACCTCACCAACCGGATGCGCAAGGCAGTTGCAGACATAGTGATGATTTAGAGGTGAAAATGATATAAATACTGTTCGGTTTCTCGTTTCGTGTCTTAGGACATCAATGTGTCGTCACGAGCCGCAGGGTTTAATTTGGATTTGTCTGTGCGTGTTTTTTTGACTCTTATAGATGGAGTTCCCATTGACACGCATTATATGACTGACAGACCGCAACGGTTGGAGTTAAAAATCATCATTTGTGTTCTACTGAAGAAACAAAGTCACCTACATCTTGGATGCCTTGGGGGTAAGCAGATAAACATCAAATTTTCATTTTTGGGTGAACTATCCTTTTAATAGAAATTATGTCTAAACGGTACTCTCTGCCGGAGCCAGCAATTCCAGAGACCGCTTATTTTATGATTGGGGGGCGGAGAAAAGCCACCTTTGAAACAAGATGATATCTGATTGGTCAGAACTCCTCACAGAGGTGGGACAAACACCTAAGTTTAAATAGTCACATCACAAGACAAAGAACAAGTAACAAAAGAGACTGCGACAAGACCAGAAACAAAAGGACAGACAAGCAGCTCATTCAAGCCATCCAACTTTTACTCATTTTTTTTTTACTGTAACTTTCTTTTCCGTTGAGAGTCTCGTGTTCTAAGCAAGTTCTAAGTTAAGTTTCACCGCAAAGTTTAACCAACGACTTTTGCCGCCTCAACTTTAAACTCCAGCCACTACAAGAGACTTCATTTCATCTGCCAGCACGCTCAAACATGATTGGTTTTTACCTAACCACAATCCAGACCTGAAAAGATCCTGCAACAAATCATCGACTCGGAAAAACCCTTCTCTCCAAGCCAAGGACGCCGACGAGGAGATTCCCATTTAAAGTCGACAAGCAAGTACCTCCAGATTCTAAAGCTGAACTGGTGCATTAAATTAATGATTCATGGTTCGTTCAGGTCAGGTCTTTTGAAGTGCATATTTTGCTAGAAATCATGCTCATCATTTCATTCTCTCTTAAAACTCTTTCTCTCCCATTTCCTTTCTTTCTGCAACGTGTACAAATGTTTGTGTCAGACAACAGACGGGAACAAGAGGGTCACAGTTAACACTTTGTTTATTTTGAAACAGAGGCATGAACACAGGAACAACACAGGTAAGTAGTTTACAGATATGAGCACATTGATGATAGTCACTTAGCTGAACAGATAATAAGTCCTTTCTCTTTAACAGGTTACACGCTGGAGGAAGACGAGACTTGATGATGGAGTGGAGACACAGAGACATCAGAAGAGGTGAGGAGCCCAGGTAAGTGTGAACAAGACCAGACACTGAGGTGAGGTAAGTGAGAGTCTATATAGTGCTGGTGTAATGAGGTGCAGGTGCCGTCGATTAGAACTCTGGTGATTGGGAACGAGTGGGCAGAGCGTGGAGATCCGGTGACGATGATCTTAGCGTGAAGGTGGTGGGAACTGACTCTGTGACAGTTTGTGTGTGTGTGCGTGTTTGTGTTAGATTAGTTTGTGTTAGAATAATCAATAAAGTCTCCTGTAGATTTTAAAAGAAAGTGTCTTGTATTATATGTTTGTAAAATTTAATGTCTTAAACTGTCGATCTTAAAGTTACCGGGCTCTAATCAGTGTTTTCACGATAGCTGGATATTCATATCCGCTACAAGAGCTTATTACGGCCTGAGTGAATGAACGCTGGACAATTCAGTTGCTCGGTCGTAAACTAAATGACTCTTTATAATTCCCTATAAATTAATTATTTCATTTGAGCTGATTTGGTCCTACAGAATGACATGAGGGTTCATTTTTGAACGCTTTAATGCCACATAATGAATATTAGAAGAAAGTGCTGGATTGAGGAGATTTACTGAAGTCAACAAAAGCTGCAAAGATATGATAGTAGTGCAGGTTATTGTGTGAAGTGTGAAGCTGATGAGTTTTTATTTCTGTTTTCTGTAGATTTTCCAGTCTCTCTCAGCACTTTCTGAATCTACAGATGTAAATGACAAACCCTTCAGTTCTCTCTCCTCTTTTGATGGTGTGAGAGAATCTGTCCGTCACCTGAAAGACAAACTGGAGAATTTCTGCAAAGAGGAGCTCAAGAAGATCTCTGACAGAGGTAAAGTCCTGGGCCTCATTTATAAAGACATGTGTAGAATGATCCTAAATGTGAACATTCAGCAATTTCAGAAATGTTCCTACAATTTATAAAACATCCATACAGACAAGAAAATGTTCGTAAATGTATCCCACTTTATAAATCATCTTAAATTTAAGTGCAATGTGAACAAGCGCATCGACTTCACCAACAGAACGGGCACAAAAATCCCTTGATGATTCAGAGGTACCTCACTCATCATCATGGACAATATATATAATTTAGGATCAAATCCAATATATGTGTTTTATAAATGAGGCCCCTGGAGATTCATCTGCTCTCGGAAATGAGTCCAACATCATCTTATGTCATGTAGAACATCATATTAGAAATGTCTTAAAAATTGATTAATTTTATCTTGACATTTCTCTTCACACTGTTCATATCTGTTTATTTTTTACAGTCTCGTTCACCAACATGAATCCCAAAACCAGGAACGACTTCCAGCAAAGTAAGTCACTAAGAAAACAAGCAGAAAACTCACTGAGTGTGATTTGCACAGGATATCTGGTAAGCTGTACCGAGACACTGCTGATACACTGAACATTGAGCCATGAAGAGTTCAGCTACATTAAAAGATCAGACAGATTCATAATTCCTGATTCTGATGTGTTTTCCCTCCATCAGATTCCCATCAGCTCACTTTGGATCTGAACACGGTGAATAAACACCTCCGTCTGTCTGAGGGGAACAGAGTGATTACTTATACTGACACAAAGCAGCCGTATCCTGATCATCCAGACAGATTTGAACAGTGCCGTCAGGTGTTGTGTAAAGAGAGTGTGTGTGGACACGGTTACTGGGAGCTTGAGTGGAATGGTGGAGTGTTTGGTGTGTTTATATCAGTCTCATATAAGAGCGTCAGCAGGAAAGGACAGAGTGTTGAGTGTTGGTTTGGACATAATGATCAGTCCTGGAGTTTGATCTGCTCTCCTGACAGTTACTCATTCAGACATAATAAGATGGCGACTGATCTCCCTGTAAAGTCCATCAGCCATAGAATAGGAGTGTATGTGGATCACAGTGCAGGAACTCTGTCCTTCTACAGCATCAACAGAGACACAATGAGCCTCATCCACACAGTCCAGAACACATTCACTCAGCCGCTCTATCCTGGGTTTGCTGTTGGTTTTAATTCATCAGTGAAACTGTGTTGATGTATCAGAATAGACTGTAGAGAGATTCTACCCATAATACTTTGAGCTGCTTGATAAATCAGTAATAGTGAAATGTTATAGAGTCTCTCATTTTTTCTTCATTACATTATTACAGCTGAACTTCTGTCACTGAAATAATATCAGAATTTAAATGTGTATTAAATCCTCATATAGACAGTAAGATCAGTGTGTGTGCGTGTGCTTGTCACTTTCAAATTTCACAACTATCAATTTTTTATATTTATAGGTGTTTTTTAACGGTCAGGTGAATGTTCTGAGTAAATGTTTATATATATATATATATATATATATATATATACACACACATACATACATATAAATATAAAATTAAACAAGACAATCTGCCGATTCAGATAATTTCAGTTCTGCCATTTAATATTTAATATTTATTCACCTGATCAAATAAGTAAAATGTTGATTTTTCTAGGCTAACTCCAAATGATTTTATTGAAAGAGCTTTATTGCCAGGTATGTTTACACATGTGCTTCCACAGCACAAACACAATGACAGTGACAAGACACAGATAATAAAAAGAATAAAATAGAATAAGTAAATAGGAAATAACAATATATAAAAAAATATTTTAAAAAATATACAAAAATAAACAATAGACGGTATATGTGCGTACATGTATGTTATGTACAAATTGCAAGGAAACGTAAATAAGTATGGTGTGTTAAATAAATAAAATAAATAAATAAATGTTTAAATAGTGTTGTGTATTGCACGTTTATTGCCAAGTGGGGGTGTTCATGACATGGATTGCCTGAGGGAAGAAACTGTTTCTGTGCCTGGCTGTTCTGTTGTTCAGTGCTCTGTTGTGCCTACCAGACAGCAAAAGTTCAAAGAGGAAGTTGAGTGGATGGCTTGCAGGTGTGGGTGATTACTGAGTGGTGGAGTGAGTGCAGGTGAGGGCCAGGGAGGATTATGGGAGATGGAGTCCAAAACTGACGGGAACTGTGCCAATTCATGATGTGGTGTGCAAAATTTGCATCGTAGTAGTTTGTCTAACCAGAATATTCAGGCTCCTCCCATTACACCAGGTTAGGTGTGTTCAACATCGGTCTGTGCAGCGCTGCATGAAGTCAAACACAACTAATTAGTTCAGTCTTCCTCTGTCCCTTGCCTGTTTGTATCCTTGGTTACTGATTGAGTTAGTTTGGCTCAGGTGTGTTTAGTTAATTTACCCTCTCTCATGTCAAGTCAAGTCAAGTCACCTTTATTTATATAGCGCTTTTTACAATGTAGATTGTGTCAAAGCAGCTTTACATTGATAACTGGTACATTGTTTGACTGCACAGCAGCTCTTAAAGAATAGTGTCAATGCAGGCAGATCAAAAGCACTGTTGAATATCAAAATGTCAAGTCAAGTGTCCCCAACTAAGCAAGCCAGAGGCGACAGCGGCAAGGAACCCAAACTCCATCAGGTGACATCAGGTGGCAGACAAGTGGCAAATTGGTGTTAAAATGGAGAAAAAAACCTTGGGAGAAACCAGGCTTAGTCGGGGTGCCAGTTCTCCTCTGGCCAACAGTGCTTTGTTACAATTCAGGTTGCTATCATAAGTCCAATAGGATCGCAACATTAAAAGTATTTATTTCAGTTCCATCCAATTGAGGATCGTATTTATCACGCCGGTATGGACGGTTGTTGAGGAACTGTGTCGTGGCTGTCGTGTCGATGAGGCCTTCACAGGGGATGATCTAGTTGACTCAATCTCTGCTGATACTTCAGGGCTGCGTTGTGGTCGTGTCAAGGTGCAGGTCCTTGGTCTCACCTGGATACGGCCCGGATCCGGTTGACTACGGTGAACCTCGGGATAAACAGAAAGACTAATATTAGCGTAGATGCCATTCTTCTTCTGATGTAACGAGTACATCAGGTGTTATAGGAAGTGTTCCCGGTTCCGGCTGACCTAATTTATGCAGCCTAATAATCCTTTAACGGATTTGGAAATATAAATTGGTAATGTGTTATGTGTATGCCAGGTTAAAGAGATGCGTTTTTAGTCTAGATTTAAACTGACAGAGTGTGTCTGCTTCCCGAACAATGCTAGGAAGATTGTTCCAGAGTTTAGGTGCCAAATAGGAGAAGGATCTACCACCTGCAGTTGATTTTGATATTCTAGGTATTATCAGCTGGCCTGAATTCTGAGATCGCAATAGACGTGAAGGACTATAATGAATTAGGAGCTCGCTCAGGTACTGGGGAGCTAAACCATTTAGTGCTTTGTAAGTAATTAGCAAGATTTTAAAATCTATACGATGTTTAACAGGAAGCCAATGCAGTGTTGACAGAACTGGGCTAATATGGTCATACTTCCTGGTTCTAGTAAGAACTCTAGCTGCTGCATTTTGTACGAGCTGTAGTTTATTTATCAGGCGAGCAGAACAACCACCCAGTAGAGCGTTACAGTAATCTAGCCTTGAGGTCATGAACGCATGAACTAACTGTTCTGCATTTTTCATTGAGAGCATATGTCGTAGTTTAGATATATTTTTAAGATGGAAGAATGCGGTTTTACAGATGCTAGTAACATGGCCTTCAAATGAAAGATTGGTATCAAAGAGCACACCTAGATTCCTAACTGACGACGAAGACTTAACAGAGCAGCCATCAAGTGTTAGACAATATTCTAGGTTATTACGTGAAGAAGTTTTTGGTCCAAAAATTAGAATCTCTGTTTTTTCTGAATTTAGTAGTAGGAAATTACTGGTCATCCAATTTTTTATATCAGCTATGCACTCCGTTAATTTTGTGAATTGGTAAGTTTCGTCAGGGCGCGAAGAAATATAGAGCTGAGTATCATCAGCGTAACAGTGAAAACTAACGCCATGCTTCCTAATGATATCTCCCAAGGGTAGCATGTACAGAGTGAACAGTAACGGTCCTAGTACTGAGCCTTGTGGTACTCCATATTGAACTTGTGATCGATATGACATGTCTTCGTTTACTACTACAAACTGATAACGGTCAGATAAGTATGATTTGAACCATGACAATGCAATTCCACTAATGCCAACATAATTTTCGAGTCTATTTAAAAGAATATTGTGATCAATAGTGTCAAATGCTGCACTAAGATCCAGTAACACTAATAGAGAGATACAACCACGATCTGATGATAAGAGCAAATCATTAGTAACTCTAATGAGAGCAGTCTCAGTACTATGGTACGGTCTAAATCCTGACTGGAAATCCTCACAGATACCATTTCTTTCTAAAAAGGAACATAGCTGTGATGATACTGCCTTTTCTAGTATTTTTGACAGAAAAGTGAGATTTGAGATCGGCCTGTAATTGACTAATTCTCTAGGATCAAGTTGTGGTTTTTTAATAAGAGGTTTAATAATAGCCAGCTTAAAAGTTTTTGGTACGTATCCTAATGATAAAGATGAATTGACGATATTGAGAAGAGGGTCTATGACCTCTGGAAGCATTTCTTTCAATAGCTTAGTCGGTATAGGGTCTAACATACATGTTGTTGATTTTGATGATTTAACAAGTTTAGACAATTCTTCCTCTCCTAAAGCAGTAAATGAATTGAATTTTTCCTCAGGGACACTACAATCTGACACGATACTGTAGTAGACGGTTGCATGGTTATTATTTTTTCTCTAATATTATCAATCTTGCAAGTAAAGAAGTTCATAAAGTCATTACTGCTGTGCTCTTTGGAAACATCAGAAGTTGAAGCTTTATTTCTTGTTAATTTAGCCACTGTATCAAATAAATACCTAGGGTTGTGTTTATTTTCTTCTAAGAGTTTTGAAAAATAGGCAGATCTAGCAGATTTTAAGGCCTTTCATTTGCTGTGTATTTAAGCCCCGTGTTTAGTCCTGTTCGGTGTCTGTCGTCGTCTATGTGTACCTGTTACTGTGTATGTATTACTTTGGACTGGTTGTTCTGTTCTTGTTTTTGTCTTCCTGAGAAACCTGATTATTTCTGTTTGATTTTGATTGCAATATAGACTGCTGCATTTGAATAGAGTTTCATCTCTGCTGCATCCAGCCTGTGACAGAACGACAGACCTTAAACTGAACAATGGTTTCCTTTCATGGGAACGACGCCCAATTGAAGCACCTGTGAAATCGAACCAATGGCGTGACGGAACATCAGAGGCGGGTGACGTCACAGACCAGGAAACTATAAAGCATACCTAGAACAAAGAATGCCAGCTTCTGTGTCTTCAGCAAGCGCTCTGTGTTATCGTGTGTCTTATTTGGTGTTGTCTGTCAATTACATATACAGAAACGATCTCTTTGTTTGAGGACAAGAGTATCAGTGTTACACCACATATATATATGTATAAAAAAGACACTATAATGGTGAGCAAACATCAGTTCAGACCGTGTGCTTCTCCCTACCCTCATTACTTCACGGGTGGAGATACACACAAGCTCAGTGTTGTTTGTATGGGAGCGGAGCATGCCCAGGCAGCCCTCGAGGGTGTTGCTTGTGAGCATTGTGATAAGTTTAATATAAAACCTCTCCGCTCCCGCCGGGCGCTCTTTGAGGAGGGCACCGCGGCTCGCGTTCCTTGTGGTTGGGTCCCGCTTCTGCCGAGGCAGAGCGGCTCAGATCATGGGGTTCACCGATGAATCTGGCAGAGGGATTAGAGACGGGCGCTGCCCTTTCTCTGCCCTTACTTGCCAGGTTCAGTGCCTTTTCCCAGGTGGAAGCACGCTCTGCGGTTTCTTCCCCCCGGGTTGAGGCACCGGTACTTCACATGTCCAGCTCTGAGGAGGTGGATATAGTGATATCGATCTGAGGACTCGCCACCTCACACACATATCGTGTTTTCAAATCACACGCCTATTATTCTAACATCAAAAACAAGCCAGTTGTGTTTGAAAGCCATGATTATTTTTGTGTTTATTTGAAATATTCAGACCATGATATACTTGTCTGATTGTTTATTTGCTCCATTTAATTTTTGAGAAAATAAATTAAATATCTTTCTGATTTTGTAAACGTACAAATATTGAAGATATATAGCGAACAGCAGTTTGAATCGCGTTCCTCCCTGTGCTACACTACAAAGCGAGTGGGGATACACACGATTTATGTGTTGTTTGCTGGGAGTGGAGCATTCACGTCAGCTCACATGGGGCTGACAGTGTTCATTCATAAAAATGTGTAAAGAGAAGCATGCGCTAGCGGGAGTTTCTAGCTCCACTCCTGTTGGCTACATAAATATATATGTTTTTATATATATTTGGAGGGAACTAAGCAAACGGGAGTTTCCCTTTCTCTCTTTTCCCTATAACCCCTTGCAAACTATTTCGAGCTATAATTCTTTTTGTATTCTAATATGTTCTGTATGAAAATACTTTATTCAGCCTTTCATCCAGATAGTTTTTACTTGTCTGTTTGATATCTGGCTATATTAAATAAAAAAAATAAAAAAAAGGAGGCCGGTCTGCCAACCCTGCCACATAAGTGTGCTTCAGGGCGCAGCGGTTTCCAGCGATCCTCCGAGAAGAGGAGGGTCGTAGGGTGGTCAGTTTAGATGTTCCCTGCTGGTTCGCCATTTCAGGGCACTGGTCTGACCGTTCATCCAAAAAAAAAAAAAAAAAGTGTCACCACTCGTGCTCCCCCGCAGAAAGCTTGGGGACAGGGACAGGCGACACAGCCGAAGTCTTCGCGGGGTAAGACAGATCTGAGGACTGTCATTATTGCCAAGAAGGCTTCGAAGAGGTTCTGACGCCAGTGGTGTGGGACCTTCGAGGGCAGCCCCCTCCGAAGAGGGTCCTTTATCACACTACATGGTATCCGTTCTGCCAACCCTGCCACCTTGTGTGCTTCAGGGCGCAGCGGTCTCCACCGACCCTCTGAGGAGGGCCGGTCGACATTTGATTCGGTTGTTCCCTGCCGGTTCGCCACTTCAGGGCACCGAGTCGAATGCTCAAAAAACACCAGAGGCCAGTCTCGAGAGACTGGTTCCCTTAGTAGAATTTAAGGCAGAATGGAAACTTCTTCCAAATATTTCTCAGTGGGTACTGCTCACAATAGAAAAGGGTTGCAGAATTCAGTTCGGGTCTCGCCTGCCCCAGTTCAACGTGGTCCTCCCCACGGTGGTGGACGAAGCTTATCAATATCGGGTTCTTCCTTTTGGCCTGGCACTTTCACCCCGCACCTTCACAAAATGCATGGATGCAGCTCTGGCTCCTCTGAGACTCCAGGGCATTCATGTATTGAATTATATCGACGATTGTTGATTTTAGCTCAATCCAAGCACATGGCAGTCCAACATCGAGATGTTGTTCTGTCTCACATGAGAAGGTTAGGACTCAAGCTGAGACTCAATGCCAAGAAGAGTGTGCTTCTTCCAGCTCAAACTACCAACTACCTGGGGGTAGTCTGGGATTCCACTACGATGCAGGCACGTCTGTCTCCTGCTCGTGTGAATTCCATTCTCTCAGCCGTGAATGGGGTGAAATTAGGCCAGTCACTCACTGTAAAACAGTTTCAGAGACTGTTGGGTCTGATGGCAGCTGTGTCCAACGTGATACCTTTTGGCCTGCTGCACATGAGACCCTTACAGTGGTGGCTCAGGACCAAGGGGTTTTCTCCGAGGGGAAATCCTTTTCGCATGATCAAGGTCACGCGGCGATGCCTTCGTGCCTTAGTCATGTGGAAGAAGCCTTGGTTCCTGTCCCAAGGACCTGTGTTGGGGGCTCCTTGTCGTCGTGTAATGCTAACAACGGATGCTTCCCTCACAGGTTGGGGGCCGATCATGAGTGGTCGCTCAGCTCAGAGTCTGTGGGAGGACCATCTACTTTCCTGGCACATAAATCGGCTGGAAATGATAACAGTATTTCGAGCTCTCAAAGGGGCCTGAGGGGCCATCATGTGTTGGTCCGCACAGACAACATGTCGGTGGTCTCCTATATCAACCATCAGGGGGGTCTGAGGTCTCGCCATTTGTGCAATTTGGCCCATCGGATCCTCCTGTGGGCCCAGGGGAAGCTCCTTTCCCTGAGAGCAGCTTATATCCCGGGGCATCAAAATGTGGGGGCATACATCCTGTCGAGGCAGGGGCCGAGGCCCGGGGAATGGAGACTCCACCCCGAGGTGGTGGAGCTCATACGGAAAAACTTTGGCGAGCAGAAGTCGACCTATTTGCTTCGAAAGAAACAACTCACTGCCCTATGTGGTTTTCTCTTTGCAGCCCCTCTGGGTTTGGATGCCATGGTACAGACGTGGCCGAGGCTACGTCTGTACGCATTTCCCCCGATTGCTCTGCTCCCAGGAGTTCTGGAGAGGGTTAGCCAGGACAGGGTCCATCTCATATTGATAGCCCCGTTCTGGCCGACCCGAGTTTGGTTCGCGGACCTTGTGTTGCTTCTTGACGGCTCTTCTATGGAGATCCCCATCAGGCAGGATCTCCTGTCTCAAGGGGCAACATGATACTTCACCCCCGCCTGGAGTTGTGGAAACTGTGGGCCTGGCCTCTGAGGGGGCTAGGCTCATAGAATCCGGTCTCTCAACTGAGGTTGTGGAGACCATACTCCACTCCAGAGCTCCCTCCACAAGAAAGCTGTATGCATATAAATGGAAGTTGTTTTCTACCTGGTGTAGACAACGTCAGTTGGACCCTGTCCATTGTTCTATCAGCCTAGTGCTGCAATTCCTCCAAGAAAAGTTCTCGGATGGTCTATCTCCTTCTACTTTGAAGGTCTATGTAGCGGCTATTTCCGCCTATCGTGCTCCTCTGGGGGACTCTTCTGTGGGAAGAGATCCCCTAGTCATACGCTTTCTTCATGGTACTCTCCTCCATTTTCCAGTCCAGATCAGGAAAGACTCAATCTGCTTTGCCCGGTTAGGGCACTAGACACGTATGTCCACTGTGACGTAAAACTGAACAATTGTTTGTCTGTTACGGGTCTCCTAAGAGGGGAGGCCCTGCATCTAAGCAGAGAATGAGCAACTGGGTGGTCGAGGCTATCTCACTTGCTTATGAATCTTCCGGACAGCCTTCTCCTTTGGCTGTCCGGGCACATTCTACCAGGGGTATGGCTGCCTCAAAGGCTTTAATCTCGGGGGTCCCCCTCCATGATATATGTGATTCGGCTGGGTGGTCCTCTCAGCATACGTTCATCAGGTTTTATAACCTTGACTTGGGCTCCACTCCGGGGTCTGCTGTGCTCTAGTCTTAGGATAACAGACAGGCACTAGGTATTATGGCGTAGTTGGGATAGGGTTCCCAATGCGTATCGACGCAGCGTCGATGTTCCCATGAAAGGGAATGTCTTGGGTTACGTATGTAACCCTGGTTCCCTGAATAGGGAACAAGACGCTGCGTCGCCTTGCCATACTCCCTGCATGCTTGTGAGCGTCTTGCTTCAGCCAATCAGAAGCTGGTGTTCTTTGTTCTAGGTATGCTTTATAGTTTCCTGGTCTGTGACGTCACCCACCTCTGACGTTCCGTCACGCCATTGGTTCGATTTCACAGGTGCTTCACGACGTAATCACGCAGAGGTGATCCCAATGCGTATCGACGCAGCGTCTCTTTCCCTATTCAGGGAACCAGGGTTACATACGTAACCCGAGACGATTTTGCAGCAGCCTTGAAGGCTCGAACCCTGACCAGTTCTAAATGACTAAAGAAAGAGGGGGTTGAAACAGTAAAGCAAATATCTTTGTTCTTACAGCTCCAGGCTCAGCTCCAGCCCCTGAGTCTACTTCAGATTCCGCTCCAGCTCCAGAGCCTAGCCCAGAGAGTGCTACGCTGACCATGATGGCCATGGCCATCTTGTGCGTGTGGTTGGCACACACCCTCAAAATGCTCTCCATCCACAGAGGCCATCCCTGAGCTGCCCGCTCTCCCATACACAGCCAAGGAAGCCCTCCCTGACTGCCTGCACCTCCCTGGCCTCCTGAACTGTCAGCGCCGCCCTGGAGGCGTCCCGTTCTTCCGAAGTCGCCCCTTGTCAGCTTTCAGGGTGCCCACCCTCCCACCCCTTGGATTACTATGGTGTTAGGATGCGCCTTCAGGGAGGGGGAGGGTACTGTCACATGTTCATGTGTTTTGATTCATGTGTGTAGTTCTGTTCTAGTGTTTTGCTGTCTGTGTGTTAATTAGTTCAGTCTTCCTCTGTCCCCTGCCTGTTTGTATCCCTGGTTACTGATTGAGTTAGTTTGGTTCAGGTGTGGCTAGGTAATTTACCCTCTCTCATTTACTGTGTATTTAATTCCCGTGTTTAGTCCTGTTTGGTGCCTGTCGTCTATGTGTACCCATTACTGTGTACATGTTACTTTGGACTGGTTGTTCTGTTCTTGTTTTTGTCTTCCTGAAAAACCTGATTAATTCTGTTAGTTTTTTTTTTTTTTTTTTTTTTTTTTACAATAAAGATGGCTGCACTTGAATAGAGTTTCATCTCTACTGCAACCAGCCTGTGACAGATATATAATGCAAAGAAATGTAAAAATATATATTTTGTGTGCTTTTTGTGGAAGGTTATTTGTGTTTGGAGCTTGCATAGACATTTATGGTAAACTAAAATATACTTTTTATATAACTTTTTTGTATGTCATGTATTTTCATATATGTATTTGTAATTACATATTTGTAATGATGTTGCAAGTTAGTACATTTAAAATATATTAACTTTAAATGTAGTTTACAGCTTTAGTATGTTGTCAACACTTCAAAATGAGTGTTTCTTTAAAGCACTACAAAAGATTAAAACATATTGATTTAAAATGTACTTTAAATGAACTTTTACAATATATATATATATATATTAAATTGCAATTGAGCAATGTCTGCCTTACTGTAAGAAATTTTCCATTATAAATATATTTATTTACTTGTTTGTTTTTACGATTGTTGCTTCATCTGTGTTTTCCTGCTGCTGATAAACTGTAGGTGAGCCTCACATAGCTAAACGTCAAAGTTAAATTCATGTACAGTAAATGTTTCTCAGTTTTTAAGTTCTCTCTTGTTTTCAGCATCTCTCTCAAGCTCACTATTGAGGGTGTAAATGGAGGCTCTGTTGTCTTGCCTTGCTCTTCCACTGGGAATGAGCTTAAAAGCCAAAAAATGACCCTTCACTGGAAACACAATGAATGTATATGAAAACTGAATGTATATGACATAGCGAATGGCAGAGGATTGACACCAGATCAGAACCAAGCAGATATCATGTCCAATTTTACTGTAAACATAAGCTATATGTTTGGCCTTGAGTAATTAAATAATAATTCTCACTGTATATCATAAGGTAAATTGTACATTTTAAATAAATAAATACAGTATTTCACAGTCTTGTCTTGTAAAATATACATTTTCCTTGTCAACCATAAATGACTGTACAGTTACCTTTCTTTCTTTTTTTTTTTTACATTAAAATTGCTAACAATTTTATAACAATACATTAGGCTACATACAGTAGTAGGCCTGTGTCAGAAATAGGCTTAGCAGTTTTCCATTTATTGTTTTTTTTTTTTAATCAAGTTAATTAAAAAAATGTATTTAAAAAATGCACAATAGTTTCAATGTTATTATTTTTTAATAATGAAAAACAAAAAACAAAAACAAAACACGTGTTCATATCAGGTTCACATGGACGTTGGACGACTTTTATTTTGACGATGTTTCTTCCTGTAACGTCAGTCTTATCGCTGGCTTCCTATGCGCTCAGTTTTGGTAATGTTTTGCTAACTTTGAGGCGAACCAGCATTAGAAACTGTAATTTTGTCTTGACAGTGAATTGTTTGTAAGTATCATCGTTGCAGAACTTATTGTTTGGTGAGACTTTATCCCATTTTCTTGTCGACGAGTAGTTGAGATTCATGCAAGCTGTTTGCAGGATTGATTACCCGTTTTCCCTCTAGAAGGAAATAACTATTCACTTTTATTAACGTAAAATAATAATTAAACGCTAGTTAAAATATTAATACTTAAGCATGCAGCACTGAAAATGCACTTCATAATGCTGTCTTTTAATTCGCAGTGGTTGATGTAATGCTCCTCAGAGCACAGATGTGATGTCTGCCTCTACAGTCATTGAGGAGGTGGAGGATGATGTGGAGTTTGTGTCTGTAAGTGTGCTTAAAATGTCACTGCCTGGATTTCTAATTTGAGTTATGAGGACAGTTGTGTGGATCTGGGTCTTCTCACTTGAGAACTGGATTGAGTCTGTATATTAAAGCACTGATTCATGTTGTTTTAGGAGGGCCCTCTCAGACCAGTGCTGGAATGCATAGACCTGCTGAGTGACGGAGAGGATGAAGGAGGCTTGAACGCTGCAGACACCGTGAGTTTCTTCACACACTGTCTGCAATATACAAGTTAAAGGTGTAGAAAATGTGTTCATCGTTTATGCACCGTCATGTTGTTCCACAACACAAAAAACACAAAAGAAGTTTGGCAGAATGTCCAGTCTGCTCTTTTCCATCATGATTCATGCAGCCAAACTCCAAGTCTTCTGAAGCCATTTGATAGCTTTGTGTGAGGAACAGGTAATTATTTTTGGTGCTTTTGTAACTTAAAGTCAGCATGAAACAGAAGTTGTGATCATCTTTTTTTTCTCTGTTGTGACGTATATCTGAGTGAAACGGCTTCTGGAACACGAACAAATGTAGGGTGGGGCTTGATTTTGTCTGTGGGGAATTGATTGGATGATTGAATGGTTGTGGTTTGCTATTGGTGGATCTCATGTGAGTGACAGGTTGCCCCGCCCTCAAAATATGTAAATATGTTTTTTTGCCTTCCACAGAAGAAAAGAAATTCATATAAGGTTTTGAAATGACAAGAGGTAAGAGTAAATCAGGGGTGCCCATTCCTGTTCTTGGAGATCCTGCAGAGTTCAGATCCAACTCTGATCCAACACACCTGTCTGTAATTATCAAGTGCTCCTGAAGATCTTCATTAGTCGCTTCAGTTGCGTTTGATCTGGGTTGGAGCTGAACTTTGCTGGAAGGTAGATCTCCAGGAACAAGTTTTAGCACATCAGAGTAAACGATGATGGACTTAAAGGGTTGGTTCACCCAAAAATGAAATTTCTGTCAATAATTACTCACCCTCATGTTGTCCCAAACCCGTAAGACCTTTGTTCTTCTTCAGAACACAAATTAAGATATTTTTGATGAAATCTGAGGGTTTCTGAACCACACATAGGCAGCAACATCATTGCAGCTTTTGAGGTCCAGAAAGGTACTAAAGATATCATCAAAACAGTCATGTGACTGCAGTGGTTCAACCTTAATGTAATGAAGCGACGAGAAATACTTTTTGTGTGCAAAAACAAAACAAAAATAACGACTTTATTCAACAATTTGAACTGTTGTCATACGCAGTTGGCGTAGTGAACGCAGTTCAGAGCTTCCAGGTTCTACGTCAGAACGCCGACTCATTATTGGCCGGCTCCTGCGTCAGCATCACACACATGCATCACATGTACGGCGTCGCCCAATACTGAGCCGACGTTCGGACCTAAACACAGAAACCTGCACTGCGTTCACTACATCAACTGTGTATGACAAACAGTTCAAATGGGACATGTCCCCACCACTTTTTGCCAGGGTAAATATTGTACCCACCCCTTTTTGAAACTTCTCGCGGCACCAAAAAGTGGTGGGGGCAATACCAGTGCTGCACGGATGTACCTAATAGAAAAGAAACAGCTGGGATGTGTTGTTTTTGGAATCATGTTGAGTGACAAAATGCACATAAACGTGTCCCTGCTCTTGATATATAATCACTGATGAATATCTTTGGTTTTAATGAGAAAAGAAAAAAACTATTTGAGGGTGGATTAGAACCCAGAAACTCTGACACGCTTAACAAAAGTTCTACCACCAGACCATTAAGGCACACAATCTGTGTATTTATTCACTGATGTGAAGAATCTCAGGACTAACAATATTGTATTTTATATAATATATATATATATATATATATATATATATATATATAATATATATATATATATATATATATATATATATATATAGTAGATGTAAGGATTAAACTATCTTGTTAAACACGACTTCTGTCTCGATAAATTAAACTGCGTGTACTACGGAAATTGATTTCTGAACATTTTTTCTGCTGTTGTTATTGTACATGTCATTGTATTAGCACCCCATTCCATCTCCATTACTTTTGACCTAACTCCTTTATCACATTGATTTAAAAATGATAATCTTGTACTATATTGATATAAAAATACAAAGTGAAAGAAAATATATTCCATTCTTTGTTATTAACAAATGAAGTGCATTGAATATTACATTACATCACAGTTTCCCAGACTGGGGTTTCTGAGTTTATTGAAAAGCTATCAAGTAATGAAATCATGAAAATTTAAAATGGAAAAAAAGAAAAAAACTTAAAAATAAAATAAGTAAAAATAAAAACAATAAAACTAAAAAAGATTTAAAAACTTTTCAATGGTCATGTGACCATTAACTGACATCAGAGAACAGTGAACTTAATTTTTTTATTTATTATTATTATTATTATTATTATGGATTTAATTTTATTGACCTAACTTATTAACTTAAAATTTCAGGGCTTTCTTTAAGTAAATATATAAGGTCAAAGAGGTCCAGCTGACAAAAAAGTTGGGGAATCCCTGAATTGCATGTAAAATGAAATGATGTGATGTGTTTGAAAAAAAAAAAAAAAAAAATCCCTCCAAAGACTGTAATAAATGACTGTTTAAATGGCTGTTTTTTTAATATTTTAAACTGTAATTTATTCCTGTGATCAAAGCTGAATTTTCAGCATCATCGGTCTTCAGGGGCGTCACAGTGGCTCAGTGGGTAGCACTGTCGCCTCGCAGCAAGAAGGTCCGCTGTTCGAGCCCTGGCTGAGTTTGCATGTTCTCCCCGTGTCAGCGTGGGTTTCCTCCGTGTGCTCCACACTAAAGGCACCAAAGACATGCAGGTTAGGTGGATTGGACATGCCAAATTGGCCTTAGGATTAGGAGTGTGTCTGAGTGTGCGTCAGGAAGGGCATCCGGCGTAAAATCTATACCAAATGTGTGTGTGCGGATAATTCCGATGAAGCAGACCCTGCTGCAAATGAGCTGCAAATGTAAACTAACGCTAGGAAAATATTAGGGCTTTATGAATGATTATTTTATAGAAAGTTCAAGTGGTGTGTGTAAGGAATTGGAAGCAAGCAGAGTACAGTTGTTTCTAAAGCACGCAGTGCCATCTGCTGTTGAAAACTAAGCTCAGAATCGATTTGACAGAGAATCACGATGGATTCAGAAAATCTCTGAATCGATCCAGAATCATTTCTCGATTCGTGATGCATCGATTTATTGTCCTAGCCCTAGAAAATATATATTACTCCAGTCTTCAGTGTCACATGATCCTTCAGAAATCATTCTAATATGCTGATTTGCTGCTCAAGAAACATTTCTGATTATTATCAATAAAAACAGTTGTTTTTGTGAACATTTTGATACTTTGATGAATAGAAAGCTCCAAAGAACAGTATTTATTTGAAATACAATTTTTTAAAATAACATCTTTACTGTGTAATGTATCCTCGTTGAATACATTTCTTTTAAAAAGTAATTTGTGTCCGTGTTGTGCTCAGATCGAGGATCAGGTTGACCGACAGCGGGCTCATGCTGTGTCCACGCTGGACAGACTGGCCCGTCAGGTTGCTGTGGAGAAACAGGAGAGGGCTGAAAAGTGCAAAGCTTTCAAGGTTTGCCTCTTCTCAATCCTTATGGAAATGAAAAATATGCATAGTTGTTGCATATACAATCACTTGAGACTGAGTGATCATATATGCTTCTGTAGAATCCACAACTTTCTACTTCCTTAAAGTACTTATATGCATATTAAAATATAAATATATAAAATATATATATTAATATTTTACGATAATCTGTAAAAGTATATTTTTGTTTTTATCAAGAACTAGAAGTAGAAATTTCAATTTAACACATTTAGTGTGTTACATTATAAAACACTTAGTTCTTTAGAAAGTATGCAAGGAAATTACAAAATATTTAATCATGCCATGATTAAATAATCATGTAATTAGTTTACAGCCCTAAGTAAATAGTTTTAAATTTTACCACCATTTTTTATTTGATTATTTAATTTGCAATGCTTCCTTGAGGAGTAGCACCTTTTTCACTTTTAAACTTTTTTATTTTTTGCTTCAAATCAGTTTTTAATGATTCACCTCAGAGCAGGTTGGTTTGGTTTGTTACTTAGGACTCATCCTTTGAATAATTATTTTTAATGCCTGTGGAGACAATGAATTGTGAAAAATATTTCATTTAAGAAGATCATGTAATTTTTTTCCTTGAATATTTAACGTTAGAAGTTAAAGTGTAGCCATTTGTGATTTAAATATATTTAATAGTATTCATTTTTTATTTGTTTTAATGCATTTCTTCAGTGATGCTATTAAAACCTTTGAATTCTGTTCTGTGTGATCTCTAAAAAGTGACATTTGTTATGAATGATATATTTAACAAAACAAAATTGCATAATTTGTATCATTTTCAAATACTTCTTTGCATCAAATTAAAGTTTGTAATATAAAGTAAAATGATTCATCAATTTGGTTTATGGCTTATAACTATAAAACTCCATAAAAATACCCCTGGAACCAAGGCTGCTGGGAAAAGTGTGAGGTCACTGTTGAGCTCTATATTTTGTCATTTGTACTGTAGGAGAAGATTATTTCACAGCAAGCACATGGGCGACACGAGCTGTCGGTCAGCCGGAGTAATAATGACAGAGATGATGCCAAGCGTTGTGTGGACATTTGGCTAAAAATGCCAGGTCTGTAACTTCAACTAATATGAGTGTGTGTGTATGTAAGAGGGGTTCTTGTGCTCACGTTGTCTGGACTGCTCAGGATTACAGCCAGGCTCCATCAACTCCTGCTCACTGTGGAGACGCAGATCGGCTCCTGCTGCGGCACGCTTCTCCCCGCAGACCTGCCCGGTCATCAACTGCGGCAGAGTCTACGACAATGTGCCTTTGCTTGAGGGGCATCTTAAACGGTACTTAGCACAAGCTGCAAAATTGCATTGTTTACAGTTGAATTTAAATAATTGCACATTTATAATTTTTTTTTTTTTAAATGGTATTTTACTTTCATTGACAGCTTTGATCATTCACCGTGTGACCCCACTATCACCCTGAAAGGCAACCCTTCTTCCATCTACGCCTGTGTGGCCTGTGGACGCCACTTTAGCTCTAAAGAGTCGTGGAGGGACCATCTGGAGACTAAGGTTTTCAGTTTTATTAATATTTTCAGCTTTTCCATGGTAAATTGATTGGATGGTTGTGGTTTGCTATTGGTGGATCTCATGTGAGTGACAGGTTGCACCGCCCTCATCATCAGAGAAGAGAAGTCACTGCAAGAGGGAGGGGAAGTTATTCTGATTCAAGATTATAGAAACATGAATTTAAAACAATAATGATGTGCACGGATCATTCATTCATAATAAACACTGCAATATTCCATATGTACATTTTGATTTCATGGTGACTTTTGTTTGTATCATTGAATCTCTACAAGTTAAATACCACCCATGAGTGAAACGGTGAATGTTGAGAACTAATGTGCATTTGTTTACACATGTTCTGATGCAGTTTGAGGAGTATAGAGCTGTTTTTTGTGCAAGTGAGATGAGCATCACATTTTCCACCCTCTTTGACCTTTACAATTAAATGGGCCGGTTGTTGTTGCCAGGCTTGAGAAAATCTAAGTCTGAATGCATTGCCACACAAATTAAGACCAGAAATGATTGGAGATTATCTCAAAAGATTTAGGACAAATATTTTGTGCATTATTATGATCTTACTTAATTGTCTTATAATGGAAATTCTATGAGAAAACAGCGTCTTAAAGCATGCTCTGCCTCTTGTGCTTGATGTCATCTGTAGGTGTCCTCCTCCGACGCAAATGGTCACAGTCGTTCCCAGACCTATCAGCTGATTGTATGCTTTGCATGTCCTGCCTGTTACCTCCTCTTCAACATCAAGGACGAATGCCTTCAGCACATGTCTGCAAAAAACCACTTCACTCAGTCCATCTCTCTCTGTGGTGTGTGGTCGATCAAATCAAAACTGCACATGTATCATGACTCTGAACAATGGACTGGATGACACAGCTAAAAAATATCTTGACATTTCAGTTTGTTCAGAAATATCATCATTCAGCTTTCTGATCAAGCTTTATCATTAATTAATTTATTTGTTTTGAACATTTCCAGAAGCAAAACCATCAGCCGCGCCCGTGCCAGTTCCACGGTACGCGAAGAACCGCTTGATCGCTCTCTGTAAGGATATCAGCTTCAACGTCAAGTGCACAGCCTGCTCTAAGGTGCTTGCCTCGCATATGGAGGCCAGAGCACACTTCAAGTAAGTTTATATTGGTGTTTTCTTGGATTTAAAGTGCCCCTATTATGCTATTTTAATCCTACAACAGGTTCACATGCATCCAAGGTCAAAAAACACTGTAATTTTCTCATCATATATACACTGCAGCATCAGCTGTTTTTTCACAGTGTCTGAAACGGTTCGATCAAGGATTCGGTCTCTCTAAACCCCACCTTTAGGAGAGACTGCTGTGCTTGATTGGTCAGATGGCCCAGTCTGTTGTGATTGGTCGACCGCTTACCGCTTACGCCCGTTACCATATCTGAATTTCAGCTCTTCCTCCGCACTTTATACACAGTGATACGAACAGTAACGATGGCATCAGTTGTACCATATCAATTCCTCATCCTTTGGAAGTTCATGCGAAGTTGATTTGTTTTGGCAGCAGAAAACAGCATCTTCCTGACATGTCAAACACAAACCAAACTCTTCCAGTCTCAGATACAACTGCAGCGTTTGAGGGCGTGGCAAAGTATACGTTGTTCGCAGGCAGCAAGGCAGTGGATTTTGGCAATATTGTGATTAAAATTTACCTCATATAAACGCAATACTTCGATTAAAGTAATACGATTAAGCTCATAATCGTAGAAAGCATAATCGCATTAAGGCTAGGTGGTGTACGCTGATTTTAATCGCAATAAACAGGCATGTAAACACCTTAAATGCATTATTACCGCTCTGACCAAAGTGTGCATGTGCCCGGACATTTCATGAATTTCATGAATGAACTCCGTGACATTATTCTTAAGTTTTCTCTTCACCAAATCACTAAACTCAGTCAACACAACTCGCTGCGTAGTCTCTGCTCCGTATCTTCATCCAGATGGTGCGAAGAACGTGACGGAAGTGCAGGCAAACCCGGCATTGCGATGTTCATCATGACGCCGAATAATATCCAGTACATCCATAAAAATGTCTTTTGAATTTGATGTGAGTAGATGTGGCCGGTAACATGCATACTGTATGCCTATCTGAGTGTGGGATAACCATACTTATTAGCGAATAATCAGAATAATGAAAATTGCATGTAAACTGGAGTGAAGAGTTCTGCTCGTGTCATGTAAACATCTGTGATTAAGACCTTACTCTGATTATGAGAAATAATTGTATTATTGGTGCCCATGTAAAAGTAGTCAATAAAGATCATAGGCTGGCATTATGCAAATTTGTTCCAAACCTACATAGGTTAGACAGGAAGTAAAACCCTAATTACTGATGACTCATTTCAGGCAGTTTGCTTCTTTCATTTTGAAGGCAATAACTCCATCTATCTGCACTTTGATCTTTGAAACTTTGCAGACCTTTTACATTCACAAACAGCTGCATTAAATACTACAAAAAAGGTATCTGAGAAAAGCATAATGGGGTACTTTAAGTTTTATTTTCCTCAATCCATCGGAAAAGATGGATGTGTAAGCATGTTAAAGGTGCACTCATTTTTTTTTCTCTAGCCAGTACCACAAAGGTCTTGGACTTCATACTTAGATCTTTAGGTGTGCATTCGACATTTACAGATAGTATTGTATAAGTACACAATTTGCATGCAGTTTTGTCACCTGATTAATTATTCTGCAACTGATATGGGCTGGTACGATCTGCTTAAAAACCCCAGATTACCGTCTTTTTAAACCTTGCTTTTAACCCTGGGTAAAGCAATGTTTGAAAGCATTCAAAATTAGTGCCAAAGTCAATCAGTGTGCAACTAAACAGTGTTAAAACGAAACAATTAGTAGTTTAGGAACAAACAACCATTCATAAACAGATCAGTGCTTGCCTCATTAATATTCATACATTTTGTACAGTCACAGTGACTTTCTTGAAATGAATTTCATTTCAGAATTTTAGGGGAAATATCAACGTCAATGTCAAAAAAGTGATGATGAACAAATTCAAGTGAAAAAGAGACTTACTGTTTCTGTAGTATGCATACTTTGCACACTATGCATATTTTCAAGATGACCTATTCCATTACGAAATAAACAGTATACACCAGAACAGACTGTGAAGAATACTGTATATCCCATTTCATTTCCATCCAGATAGTGATAAAGTGCATCTTTGCAACATTGAGATCCAGGTTTTATTGTGCACTAACAACTCCATGCTTCTTGTTTGGTTTCCCAGTGTGCACTGCAGACATGGCTGCGCTATTGCCACTGCTGATCAAAGCGTGGCTGACATCATGAGGAAGATGGCGGTCATGGGTCAGTGCTCCTCATGCCTCAAACCTTTTCTTAGCGTGGGTCAGATGGAGGAGCACAAAGAGCAGATGAAACATGAGGTGGAGAGGGTCGACAGCATGGCCTGGGCCCTTCTTTACTACAGCAACTACTGTGAAATCCGAAACGCTCAGAAAGGCACGGCGCGTGGGGCCAAAGAGAATCCGAACGATTCACATGGGCCTTTAGCCAAGCGAAAAAGACTGGCTAGCTTAGATTCCCAAGTCAAGTCAGGAAAACGGTTCCAGCTCGCCTGGTTCTGTGAATGCGGTCTACGCTTCACAGAGGAGGATAGTGCAAGAAAGCACCTCCTAGCGGCAAACCAGATCTTTCACAAATGTGCGGTCTGTGGAAAGTTAATGGGAGAATCGTCCATAACGCGCTTGCATATGAGCCGTTTCCACGGTGGCGCGCATTTGTCCAACTTCCTTTTCCACTGCAGGCAGTGCAAGGTGGAAATGCCAAGGATGGAAGACATCATGGCCCATATTGGTGTGAGCCACAGAGGGCACAACTACTACCAAGAAAGAGAAGACACCGTAGATGACCGTGTCTCCTCTAGTATGTCCCCCAAACCGTCCACCAGTGCGGAAGCCAAAATGCTCAGGCCAGCCAGTTCCTCTTGTGTCTCGCCTCCGAAAGCCGAGTCTTGGCTCTGTCGGATGTGTGAAGACCTCTTCGACTCTGAAGCAGCAGTGCGGACACACTGCAGCGATTTAAGCAGCCACAGTTTCCAGAGGTTTGCCTGTGGCCACTGTCCGCAGAAGTTTTTCAAAGAGTCCACCCTGCGGCGCCATTGTGCCAACGAGCACGGTGGCGACATCGTCCTCCGCTACTTCTGTGGACTCTGCGAAAGCATGCTGTACGACACCGAGAACGAGTTTCAGGAGCATTACAACAGTCTGCACAGCCAAGATTATTACTGCTTGGAAAATGCTCAGAATACTTCCCAGGCAGCCACGGAAAACGCTGTTGAGAGTCCCATAGCGAGTACAAGCCATTCCCAACCTTGTCCTTGCATGGGCTCTGAGAAATCCAAAGAGGAAAGGAAACCCATTTTCACAAAGTGCATGAAACAGTTGGCTGCTGAAAACAAATGCAGCTACTGCTGCCGCCAGTGCGACAAGAACACGCCTGCCTACGCGGAGATGAAGACGCATATCCTTCTTCAACACAAGACCGAGGGCAGTGAGAAAAGTTTTGATGTTCTGTGCACCATTTGCTCACAGAGCCACAAAGATGTACCTAGTTTCCATTCACACTACCATAAGCATCACTGCCCGGCAGAGCCTTGCGCTTGTTCCCGACCCAACGGCACAGACGAGAAACAAGCCCCCACCGGCAACATCATAAATGCAGAGGAGATCTTCCCTCAGAGTAATGGTGAGGTTTATAAAGTTAAGGCCTGTTCACACCAAGAACGATAACTATAACGATAACTATGTTTGCGTCCACACCAATGAACGATAACGGTCTGCAGATTCAAAGTGCGTGCAACATGTTTTTGCTGTTCTTGTTGCATTTACACGGCTTTAACCAGCAGATGTCCTCAGCATGCTATGTTTCGAGTGAATCTAGTTAGTGCAATTGATCTATTCTAACAGTCAATTTAGCTGACAAAGTCAATATAGTGGAATAAAAACAACGCCTTTTTCACTGCAGCTTCAAAGGGAGCTAGATGATGTTGTTGAAACTAGCGCTGGATATCTGAGGTCATTTTGTTTTTACACTGTTTGCTAGCTTGGCATAATGATCTCATCGTTAATACTTTTCACAATTTATTCCGAGGGTATGACCGATTGTTTTCCATATATCCATTTCCTTTAAAGTATCCTTGAAAAGGGGGTTTGACTTGTCAAACATTAGTGGATTTTTCTTGACCTCGGCGATTAACTTCTCTGCAGTGTCGCCTGCCATTTTAAATGTGTGAGCCCTTAAATTAGAATGGGTCCTGATTGGCTGTCAGTGTGTTATCGTTCAATAGTTGGAAAAAAATTGTTCTGAAAGTGATCCCAAGGATATCGTTTTTCTATATTGTTATCGTTATATTTGTGGTATGGACTCTGCTATTCTTTTATATTTAGAACGATTTTTAGAATTAAATCTTTATCTTTATCATTATCTTTATAGTTATTGTTCTTGGGGTGAACAAGCCTTTACTGGCTTGTTTTTTCCCCCTTAATGACGACGCCAATAGAGTGCTGCAGTGATGACGTTTTTTTAGGCCAACCCATAAGTTTGCATCACCCTGATTCCCTTGACAAAAACTCAATAGGATTTTTCCATTGGCTTTTGGATTAATGCAGAAAATAAGCTCTCTGACCAACAAAAGCTTATGGTTCTTACACGTTTTGTTCTTTATGATAATCTTCACAAATGAACACAACTTTTGAATGTAGAAGTAAGAAGCTAAATGTAGGCTGTAAACGAACAACACTGCAAAACATTTTCCCTGGAAGTTTAGTTAGAATAGTGTGCAAGAGCATGATTATAAACACAACCAGGCTGTGGAAGTGACTAGTTAGTAGATGTTTACCTGTTTGACCTGATGATGTTTAATGTTCCCGACAACCTCTTTAGTCCCATTGAGCCACTTTCAAGACAAGTAAAAGCTTTTAAAAAAAGAGTTTATTACTAATGTTTTTATGTTGTAGAATAAAAACAGAGCTTGTGTTCACCACGGACCTTATTTCTGGCAAAAACCACAAAAAATCCATTGACTTCAGGATGATGGAAATGGAAGTTTTAAAATGCGCACCCATTTCTGGGTTTTGGCTTACAAAAATACATCATCCCTGCAGCACAGTATTGAATTATAGATCAGGTCACACTTTAGTTTAGGGTGCAATTCTCACTAGTAACTAACAATTAACTATGACTTTTTCCTCAAACTCCTAATTACTGCTTATTAATAGTTAGTAAGGTAGTTGTTAAGTTTAGGTATTGGGTAGGATTGAGGGATATAGAATATGATCATGCAGAATAAAGCATTAATATGTGCTTTATAAGTACTAATAAACAGCCAATATCCTAGTAATATGCATGTTAATAAGCAACTAGTTAATAGTGAGACTAATGTCTAAACTAAAGTGTTACCGTAGATCAGTTATCCCTTCAAATTCCACTACCAGTCTGGACAAATTTGACTAAATTAGTTTTTTATGATTTTAAAAATAACGCTTCCTGTTGTTGTTTTTTTTTTTTTTTCAGTGGAGGAGTTTCAAGATGTAAAGAATGCCATTACCTCAAGTGTTCTTGGTGTTAAAAAAGAGGTGTGCGTTTCGCAAGATATTGAAGATGAAGGTAGGTTTTCACCTTTCTCTTCTCTGGATTTTATTTATTTTGGTACTTCTATATTATTTCATTTTAGATTTGCAATGTTATTTTTTATCTTAGTACTGTTATAATCTAAATAGATATTATTTTACATGGAAAACATAATGTTTAAGTACCAATTTTTCTTTCTCCTTAGATACATTTGATCATGACATGAAACTGGCTTTGGCCTTGAGTGCGGAGGAGGCCATGAAATCAAAGGAGTTGGATATTGGTGGGTCATCATGATGATTTCATAATCTTGACACGTTTTTGTGACACGTTTTTGTGACACTGGTACTGAAGATGTTATTTCTGAACCGTATGGAGGCGGTACTGTACTTCTGAAGTCAGAGCTCAATGAGAGTTCACTGTTCATTCATTAATCATATGTTTATTTTGCCAGCTTTGCATGCATGAAGAGTATTATCATTGTGGGTATGTTTCATTTTTATGGAACTCTGTCTCAGAGTGATATTTACTGTAATAGATGGGATTTTAGGAGGGTCTCAGGAGCACATATATGGTGCTGGGGTTGGGTGTAACCGCACAGAGGTTGAATTTGTCAAGTTGAACATTGTGTCACTGCAGCGTCATCATGGTAATATGGTAATATCACTGGCTGGAAGAATTACAAATCTGCATACAACCATTCCTTAAATTTGATCTGTACATAAGGTTTGTTTTTAAAACAATATAACGTGATTTTTTTCCCCCCATTTTCTCATTTTGCAGAGATGGAAGAAGCCTTGAAAAGAAGCTTACAGGAGTTTTGATAAGAGAAGAGACACGGTTCTGTTTTCCCATGTCGTCCATGCACTGTAGTCATTAAACATGTATTTCTTTTCTTTCTGTGTTTTTCTTTTAAGTTTAAATAAAGGAAAGTAATTAAAATGGCTTTTCTTGTTCCTGTCTGAGCAGTATCTCATTGTGTTCTGGTTATTGTCTTCTCTCTGATGTAATCTTGGCCCTTGACCCTAAAAATGAATCCCACCCTCCTTTGAAATCCCAGAGGTGAACTCCTCCGCTCTGTCTGAAGGAGTGAATTACCCAGGGAAGTTCCAGCCCATGTTTGGAGATGTTACTCTGGGGTGCTGGAAACCGCTAGAACGTGGTCGATAGCTCTGAGAAGTCCGATTCATATCAGCGAATCGGTTCTTTTGGACGATTCATTCCAACGAACGGGTTCAGATTTAATTCACTGATTCAAAAAAAAAATAATAATAATAATACTGATTCTTTTGAGCCATCACACAAAGTTTTCCGCGTGGGTCATTTCATGTGTTCCTTTGAGTTGATGTAAGATATTTTTAGATATATAAAAATATTAACACATTTCTTTTAGTTTAGAAAAACGAGTACCACAGTGTCATCTGAAAAGTTGGCGCTGTTACTCTCTAACTTGCATGATTTGTGCCAGATGAAGTCTGTCTTGCTCGAGAAAAGACTGTTGAATGTTGCATCCCACCCACTTTACAATCGCACAGTTCGGTGCGCTGTGCGAATCGATTCGATTGAATCATTCTAAATGTGAACGATTCACTCGCAGACCGGTCATCGATATATTGCTCGGGTGTGCCACTGTGGTATATCCTATAGGTCACTGCACCCGTATAATCATTCAGTAACGCGACTAGCAGCAGATATGGCACAAGCTAAAATTAATGCCAAAATGAACGATGCATCTAAAGGCAAATTCACCCGAACCATGTCAATGGCGGACCGGTCCGGACGCTTACTGGAAAGTCTGGATCAAATTGAAACGAGGTGAGATCAATGGATATTGACTGTCTTTACAGACGAGATCTGAAAAGATCAATAAGCACTTGACTCGACTTCGCTCAAATAACTACATTTGCTTATCGCCGCAACTGAACAGTAAAAGTTTCTAGAACACTGTAAATGCAACTGTGTCTAAATGTGGAATTGTCGAAGAAAACTATAGGTTTTGTGATTATTGCACCGTAATTCTTGTAATGAATTTAGGAAAATGCAAAACATAAGATAGCCTACTATTCCGTCTGTAAACTATGAATATAAGATACCCATTTTATAATAAACGTATTTACTATGTACTAACATTTAAATCTTTTGACACAATGCACTCATGTACATACATTGTACTTCTACTTAAAAAACCTGCATGTAATTACAGCTGGGATTAATTTCTAGAATCACATCAATAATTACACTGTTGACTGTTGCTTCCTTCCATTTAATATTTAGCAATATTATACATCTGACTGCACATGACATCACTGTTTTCTGCAGAACTGCTTTATAGATGAAATGAACTAATTTAAAAAATGATGATCTTTACAGTGGAACTGACTCAACACTGAACTGACTTCAGCTGAACAATGACACGGTTTTCTTTGGAAAATGAACTTTGCATCATCGACTCATGTTCCTGTTATCACTGTAAAGCTGCTTTGAATCAATCTGTATTGTATAAAGTGCTTTAGAAATAAAGGGGACTTGACTTCCCTTACCCTTTAACACACCCTTAAACCTACCCATACCAGCAAACCTGTTCTAACCATTCCTGTATCCAGCTCAATAGCAGCACAAGTGTTTTCCAGTACATCAACACAAGAAGTACATTGTTACTACAAATATTGTTCTTATTATTTGACACCTAAAGTGTGACCAATATGACATTTTCAGTGAGGACTGTTGTCACGAGGGCTGTAGATCTATAAGAACTAAAGGTAGGGCGGGCAATTATTTTCATAAACACTTTTTGTTATGCTGGTTGGAACACAATTCACATCCTGATAGCAATCAATAATAGAAGTGTTCTAAATATTAAAACATGTACATATATCTTCTGTGGAAGTCTCGGGACCAAAAAATATTCATTCAGTCATTGCATTCATTTCGAATATGTCCTCTCTGCCTGTCAGCATATGTATTTCCATACCTCCGCACACCTGCTCACGCAGGCGTCACACTTCATCAGCGCGTTCCATCATGAGGTTATGCAGAGTTGTTGACAGACAGTCACCGAGTGCCACAAACAAACAGCAGCCACCTTTTACAGTTCCTCCTGAACCAAAACAACTAGCTTACTACATAGTTCACGCCATGTAGTAACCGTAATTACCATATGGCAACCTGTTAAGTTCTGCCCGGAGCTGTTCACGTCCTCAGACTCGCATTTATGCTTTTCTATTTCAACACTATCAACACCTAAATGAATCTGCAGCAGTCAGATTGTACAAGTAGAGCTCTGTAAGTTGTTTGCATTCATTATTATTGTAATGTTATGTGCTTTGAGACATGAGGTCATTTAACGTTGTCTCTCGTCTCGTGAGGCTGCAGAATCTGCTCTGGCTGTGCATATTAAAAGTTAATAGGAGTTTAAAGGGAGACCTAATGCAATGACTGGACAAAAAAAGAAGATGTAGATGTTTTGAAGGGGTGGTTGTTTATAATTTCACTTTTTTAACTTTAGTTAGTGTGTAATGTTGCTGTTTGAGCATAAACAACATCTGCAAAGTTACGATGCTCAAAGTTCAATGCAAAGGGAGATATTTTCTTTTACAGAAATCGCTTTTTAAAGACTACAACAAACGGCTGGTAGGGACTACAATGAGCTTTTTCCTGGGTTAGTGACATCACTAAAATTTACATAAACCTCACAATAAAGGGGGCGAGGCCATGTTGGGCTGCTTTAGAGAAGAGGAAGAGTTGTTGTAGTAGAGTGTTGTTATCATGCCGTCATTTTACACCGGACTGCTTCACAAACAAGGGTCAATTCAACACTGGATTTGCACAAAAGATTAACATGACGACACATGCTAGTGGATGAGTTGAATCAACTCCACAGCAACTACATAAATGTATCCATTAACGTCCAGTTTCATTCTAAAAGTTGTAACTTCTTCCTGAATCTCTCCATCAGTGTCGACTCCGGTTTGAACAATGTAAGGCTGAACACCGTTACTGACAATCCTCATTTTGGCTGCGTGAGATTCTCCAGCTTTGTTGTTGTTGAGCAACCGAAGCGTGAGCTGTTAAAGCTCCGCCCTCTTCTGGAAAGGGGGCCGGGAGCAGCAGCTCATTTGCATTTAAAGGGACACACACAAAAACGGCGTGTTTTTGCTCACACCCAAATAGGGGCAAAATTGACAAGCTATAATAAATGATCTGGGGGTATTTTGAGCTGAAACTTTACAGACACATTCTGGGAACACCAGAGACTTATATTACATCTTGTAAAATGGGCATTTAAAACAAATAAGTTATCATTATAAAGTGTTTATAAAACAAATTGCCTATCCTACCTTTAAGTTTTGGAGTCAAAATAAAAAAAAACACAAATTATTTTTTCTAGCAGTGATATTTTATGTTGAGTTCAAAAAACTTAAATTCAGAATGTTTATGAATTCTGTCCTCCAAACTAAAATTCCAGAATTGTAGGGTAAGAATACACAATAAAACCACACTAGCAAGACTATATAGTGAAGATGGATTTGAACTGACCTGTTTTCAGGACAGCTGACATTGTCAGTTACAGCAAAATGTGTTTATATTTGCATGTTACATTTTTTTTTTTTTCATTTTTGCTGCTGGTTTGCTTTGTGTTTCATAATTGACTATGTAAGCAAGTTTTACAGAGTTGTGTCTTGTATAAATGTGACGTTTGTCTCAGGGTGGAGGCTCTGCGTGAGGAAGCCACTGCTATGGAGCAGGAGAGAGAGAGCTTGATTGAGATGATCCAATCCATACAAAACAGCCAGGAAATGAGGAGCATTTGTGACGGTATGCCTTCTATGCTGCGTGAAGAGCATTTGCGGCTTCTAATGGATCACGTGTAAAACATCATTTGAACTTGTATTTCAGGGGAAAGGGAAGAGCTTTCTCTGACCGCCACCAGACTCATGGGCAGGGCGCTAACAGTGCACGTCTCTGTGGATACGATCCGAAACAGCCAGCAGGAAGAGGCCTTGAAGAAAGCCATAGCCATTATTGATGAGATTGCCACTAAAATGCTGGAAGACATGGAGGCGGCTAAAAAGAGGCTGCAGGCGCTTCATGCTGCATGTGTGACTGACGCACCGCCGGTGCCTGTTGATCAGAAGTTTCAGAGCGTCGTGATCAGCTGTGCCCTGGAGGACCAGAAGAAAATCAAGAGGCGCCTCGAGACCCTCATCAGGAACGTGGATAATGCTGAGAAAACCATTAAAATTATGGATAACCAGAAAGTTGATCATTCTAGTCTTGCCAATGGCAAATAGAGTGCATTAGTGCCTCCCCACTTTTTCAGCGGCCTTGTTCCGGAACTATTTTTTCCATTCATTTTTTTCCCATAGGGATTTAAAAAAAGTCCAATAGAGGATATGCTCCAATAATGGGTGTGTTCGAATAACTGATGTGTTCCAATAATATTGAATATGTCCCAATAACAATGTTCCAATTATATTTAAGAGTGTTCGAACACAGGGTGTGCTCCAATAATAGGCATATCTCAATAGCAAATATGTCCCAAATATATGTGTGTTCCAATAATGAGTGTGTTCCAGTGTTTTTTAGATGTGTTCCAATAATTGGCAAACGGATCTTTATAAAAATTTACATTGTTATTGCAGATGAAATGTAACATGGATAACATTACATAAATATTTTTATCATGTTAAACGTTGATTATTAGTCACTCAAACCCCTTTATCTAAACCTCTCTACCTAACTGTTGGTCGCGCAAATCCGCCATGTTTTGTAGTTTTTTAACACTTTTTATTCGTGTTTGTAGTTCTAAACCAAATCCTCCTCCCAAGAGCAATGGGTTATGGGTAATATTAGCCATTATAGTGTGCATGGATCCACACTTCGAAAATCTACCAAAAATAGTAGACCATCCGGGGACTTTTTACATACTCTTTTCAACATACTATGCTTTGGGACACACTTATTGTAATCCTACATACTATTTGGGACACAGAGGTATTTTTGTAGGCCAAGCCGGAAGTTTGCATAACCCTGGTTCCCTCGACAAAAACCCAATAGGATTTTTCTATTGGCTTTTGCTTTATTGCAGAAAATAAGGTTTGTGACTAACAAAAGTTTATAATTCTTCCATGTTTTGCGATAATCATGAATTCATGAATTCAACTTTTAGGAATTTTGAAGCCTAAATATAATCGGCAGAAGTCAAAAGCTAAACGTAGGCTATCCACCTTTTTCCTGCACCCCATGATGCTTTGCGCAAATTATGGGAGTAACTTCCACTAAACTGTAAACAGTCAGTGAAAAGTTGCCTCTATGAATGCAATGAACATTTTCAAAAACTGGGTACAATGAGATGACATTATCCACTCGCCCATCCAACATTAAAAGGAAACTTTAAAAGTATAAAGCATTAACAAATTACTACAACAGGCCATGATTATATCATAGAATAAAACGTTAAAATATCTTGAGCTTGTGTTCACCACAGACCTTATTTAAAGCTTTTGACTACAAAAAATCCATTCAAAAAATCCATTTTGACTTCAGGATGATGGAACTGGAAGTACAAAAATGCACTTGTTTCTGGGTTTTGGCCAACAAAAATATATCATCCCTGCAGCACTCAATTCACACACTTATGCAGCATTCTGTAGTATAAATAGTGTGTTCACACTGAAAATTCACGTGATGATGCACTTAACTGAAACTAACTGACAATAACTGACTATTTTGGTGCAGTTTGATCGCTGTGCCTGATTGGTGGAATTTTCTGTACAGCATCATGGGTAATGTAGTTTTTTTTAAAATCACAAATTCAGCTGTTAAACACAGTTATTTTATAAATAAGTTGAAATAATACATGCTGATGGGTTCAACAGAAGCATATACTGCTGATTAACACCATCTTAACTGTCTTTAAAGATTTATAAGTTATCGTTAAAAATCAGTTTCCTTATGGAGAAAATGAATGGAGTTTTTACTTCCGGAACTTGACTGCTGCACGCTGTAGAGGTTGAGGGGAATCACGAGCACCGCACATGTGCCTTTGACAGCCTTCAGGACAACACACACACACACACACACAACTGATATGTAAAGGTGTTACATTATTTACCACTGGCCTCTTGGTCACATGAATATTTATTTTTATTTTACTTCTATGCATTTAACATACAGGAAAAAAAGCTATACTGATCTTAAACCTTTTGTTATAATTTGTTATAATAATTCATTATATGTTAGATTTATTAACCAATATGAAGCAATGTGAATTCAGTCAGAGTTCAGAAGTGGTTCTTACCTACATTCCATCTGAAGCCCCATGAATATTATTTCACTGGCTTGTCGTAGTTTATTTTTAGCGCAGCTGCACATGATATTCTTGTTTGCTCTCTACATTCTAACGAGAACGTTTGGCTCTCGGCTTGCTGGGAATCTCACATTTGGGCGTCAGGTTTTTTAGTCTTAAGAGTGCAGAATGAAACTGGCCAGAGCAGCTGGAGGAAACATTACAGCAAAACACAAACTGCCTTTGATGATTCTTGGATTTGTGATCACTTTGTAAGGGCTCTCAGGGGCCGTTTACACGACACTGTTTTCAACTAAAAACGGAAAACTTTTTATGCGTTTGGGACGTTTATTTAAGTTTTGGGGGCCTGAAAACGCAAAGTTCAAGTTTTTGAAAATGATACTGGTGACGTCATGTGCATGTGTTAAGTGTTCAGTCTATAGGCTTGTAGTGTTTCTTTACAAAATGACATCTTTATCTTCTGGCCTGGCAGCAGAATACAGCATTTTTAGTCATTTTCATGAATCCGTGTGAACGGGGATCGTTTTGACAATGTTGTCATCTGTACACAAAAAATGCCAAGGAAAAACTTTTCTGTGGTGAAGTTTATAACTTTTGCCATATAACTAATTAAGCCAATTAACAATAACAATAATCCTTTATTAAGGCCTTGCCATACAGTTAAGGTCTGTTGTAAGACACAGCACAAGGTGGCTTATTGCTTTGGAAAACGGTTGCAATAGCTTTATTATAAACCCATGTTCAATAAAGCTATAATTATAATAATTAAAATAAAAACATGGTTTATTAGTCTGAATAGGCTGTTTACAGTTGCCAATCAGTGTAGCAAATCAACCAAACAATGTTTAGAGTCAGAACTATTCAGAGTTACACTACAGTGTTCAAACGTTTGGGGATTTTTAATTTTTAAAATCTCTTCTTCTCACCAAGGCTGCATTTATGATCAGGATTCTTTGATGAACAAAGTAAAAAAGAACAGCATTTATTTGAAGTAGAAAACTTTTGTAACATTATAAACATCTTTACTGTCATTTTTGATCAATTTAATGCATCCTTAATGAATAAAAGTATTGATTTCTTTTGGGGTTGTCGTTTGAATAGTTATTTCTGGATTTATTTTGGGTACTTAAATACTCACAAAGTTGTTTTGTAATCATGCACATACAAGGTTGTGTGAAAAAAGTACAATAAAAATCAAAGAACTACAATAGATTCTTTATTTTGTCCATTTTTAACAACCACCCAACAAACCAAAAACAAAACGGAGCGAAGTATCACCTGTTGAACTGTGTGGCACGGCAGATAAAACATCCGAACAGACCTTTTTATCATACCGTGAAAAACAATCACTTCAAATGACAATTCTGCTGACTAAGAAATACGCAGGTAGTGAAGGGTGCTGGCATATTCTCAACATCTACTAGAAAGTCATGAATACATCAGTATAAAGAAGAATGAAAAACTAAAACAGAAAAGAAATCAATTTTGAAAGCAGTTTTCATATTAGAAAAAATTATCCTTACTGTATATTTAAAATAACCTAACAATAACATGATCAGGAATTATATCAGATGAATAAAGTGCCTTTAGTCCACTGTAGTGTCGTCATGTGAACATCAATAATAATCAGGTATATCCAGCGCTGTAAACATGAAGGCCCTTGTGGCGAAGTACCATGTTTCCACATTCAAACATAAATCAAGGCATGCGTTTCATGAATAAATACAATCAATCAAAAGTTAAGCCACATGGAAGGAATCCCTCGCACTGGAGCACAAAATCTGTGGAAAACCGACCCATTCCTTTCAATCCATCAGAGATTATTTTAGAATAATGTGGAAAGGTGAACAATTCAGTAACATCCTCTGATTCACTTACATTGTAAAGCATGAAACTCAGAGAGGGAATGTTGGGTTGATGGACCCAAATTTAGTAAAACATTTAGCACATTTAAGTTTTCAGTAAGCTCAATTCAACACTTGCACTAAAACTTTCATTTGTTGCGGTCACTCTTGTGCGTTTAGTGGTTAAGGCTCTGGAGCTTTGGGAGGCTAGATTTAGTCATAGATCCTCTAGAAATCTAAATTATACGTTCACCTACATGAAACAAACTTCTGGAATGGTTTCCTGTACATATATATAAAGCCTAATACTGTCTCAGTGCAATTCAGCCCCAGGTGATAAACAGGTGATGGATGAGGAATCGATGCTAAACTTGATAACCGTTACTCAGATGTATTCTGGAAACTTTAAAGTGAGTTTTATACTTTGATTGTAATTTCATGGTTCTGGGAGGATGGTGAGTGTAACTCGCTTAAAATATGTGCATTTACTTTTTAATAACGAAGAATATGGATTCCAGTAATTCACATGATAAAACAGACATCATGATGAAAAACTTCAAGCGTTTGATATTTTATGAATTCAAAAATATGTTAGCAACATAATGAAATGTGTACAGTGAAGGGCTGGGCGATATACTGAATGATCATTTCTAGTTTGTCCTACAGAAATTGTAATCAGACATGTTTCATGATCTATTTGTGAGAGTAGAGCGTTACAGAGATGTTTTTATAGAATCAGATTTTAACTTTAGCGGCAAGAACATTAGTGAGTGAGTGGGTTATGAAAATAATAATGAAAAGGGTTTCAAGCAAACACTTAAGGCAGTGGTCATTGGCCTCAAGGTAAATCTTTATATCTTTTACATGTTATTTAAAATTCAAAACAACAGCAGTACTTTGAAGTAGGGATGGGCATTTTTTCTCAAGTACTGCTTGGTAAAACCAAAGAGTATAGAAGCCAAGAGTTGAAACTCAGCTTTTTTGGTAACGGCCACTAGGTGGCGCTTTGGAAGCGCGGCCGCCATTTTGGGGTGAAAATGCCAACTGGACAACAGCACAGATACACAGAAACAGACAGAATGACGAAAATCACACAAAATCTGCGAATCTCACAGCCAAATCAGAAGCGCAATAGAACATTTCTCAAATTAAACCATCATTAAATTTTATGACACCTACAGTCAATGTTGTATTGTGTTATTTGTTTTATGTTATCAATTGTGGAATCCAACCATTAAGTATACATTTGAGGTAGTTTTAGCCTACTTTATTGAGTATTTCCATTTTATGCAACTTTTCACATTTACTATTACTATTATTAGTTACTATTACTCCACTAGGTCTGAAATATATATTGTACGTTTTAATCTCCTGGATCACACTATAAACATGATAATAGAACATGATGCATTGCTGTGTCTGTTATCCCATAATTCCCACTTTTGGACACAGTGGTTGTGTTTTTTTGTTTACATAGTCTTGCTTTAACGGACATTAATATAAGACAACACTGCAAAAACAGTTTACTGTCAAGCTGTTCTATTGTCCAACATTCCCAATTTTTCTGATGCATGTCCTTAATTTAATTTCATATGTTGGTATTAATTCAGTGTTTATAATGCTAATACTTGAACTTCAAAGAATTTTAACCCAAACTGACTGGGTTTCTAGAGAGCAAAGGTTTTGTGAAAAAAAGTGGAAGACGTAAACACAAAGTCTGTAAAATAAACTGTTAAATGATCACTGATAAATGTATTTGATGATCACAAGTGATTGTACGTTATCATGTGTTGTCATCATTCAGGTTGGATTTCAGCTTTAATGTACTTTTTTTTTTTTTTTTTTTTTTTTTAAACAAAGCAGTTGATATTGTCATAGCGACAGCAAGACACTAGTAGACTGCCAAATCACTTTCACCCCAAAATGGCGGAAGCGTAGGGCTGCTGCTGGGTGCCGGTGTCGCAATGGAACGTTCTATTGAGTTTCACTTCTTGTCAATAAAAGTTCTTTGGTAAAACGATTAATCGGTTAATAGGGGGCGGGGTTGTTATGCCCGTCATGACGAAACTAGGCTTTTTGAATTAAAACATACTGTTGATGAAACTGTGACGAGAAAATAACTTGTTGTTGTTAGTAACGCACCATCAATGTTTTGAACAAGAAACCTGATATATGAAATATGATTGTTTCAAATAACTCAATCACTAATGTCACTGACGCTGAAGAGTGAATGAACACTGGGAAACCGAAGCGCTTTGCTATAGCGGGTTAATAGACTCAAACAAATGCATCTTATATGAAATTATTAAGATATATACAACATAAAAGTAATATTACAACTTACATTTGCACAAAAGGAAGTGAATGCACACGTGAACTTGACCGTGCTCAGAATGTGTAACTTCTATGTGGATGCGCTCTTCCCGTAACAATGCGATGAAACACAGGCTAAACAAGGGTCTGTGTCTAATCAAAGACTATAGATAGAAAAAGATGGTTCACTCCTATTAGTTATGAATGGCAGAAACTGCAACGCGCAATATGGCGGAATACGTCCCGCCTTCTAAGTAAAAGAGCCAGTCGCTGATTGATAAAGTCATTGTATCACTGCAGCTGTCGTTAGAGGCTCCGGTTCCCATAGAAACCCGAGACTCGCACTTAAGACTGCACATGCGCATTGGCTTTTTTTTAATGCTGTTTGAGCCCATTCAAATAGATAGGACTTGGTCTTGGATCCCTGGAATAGCTGCTCTTTTTTTCTGACCATCGATCATGAAAACGATGATCGCCGTGACTTATATTTTTATGATCGATGGTCGCTGTCACGTTCGGGCCCATCCCTACTTTGTTCCCTACTGAGTTGTATTCTATGCTGATTTGTTTAGCAATACATTCATTTAAAGTTTTTTTTTAATGTTCCTCCCTATTTAAGGACTTCAATGCTTTAGTAAATAAACAGCAAAACAATATATGTAAGTAAACATTGAGGTTTATTTATTTTTTTGTTACATTGGTGTGTAGATGAATGAAAATTATTAAATTTAATTAGGGGCCAAGCACCAAAGGTGCATAGGTACCTGTTATAATCGCTGGCGTTCTTCTTATTATTCTTCTTCAATTTCCGCTCGAGTCTATGGCAGCCCATAGAACCGTATGCTAAAATGTTGTGAAATTTGGCACACAGATAGAGAACAGTCTGATATGTCGACATAGCAAATTTGGAGTCTGTAACTCAATCCCTCTAGCGCCACCGCCTGTCCAAATTTGCACTCATGTTTATGCTAATAACTTTTGAACCGTAAGGAGTTTCCTCTGATTCCGTTGCTCAAGCCAATTCGATTGCACCCATTTTTAATTCTATGAAAAACCTACTTTTTCAAACTCATCCTCCGTTACTCCGATTTTCACAAAAATTGAACCAGATCATCTTCAGACCATGCTGACAAAAAGTTATGGAATTCAAGTCGATTTGTCAAACCGTTTTCGAAAAGCATGCAAACGAATTTTACATAGCGCTTGCGAAAATAGACGCAAGGTTGTATCTCCTCAACGCTTTATCGTATTCAGACCAAACTTGGTCCATGTCATCACAAGCATGACCTGAGGTAACATGCTGCATTTCGGCACAACACCACCTACTGGTCCGGAGATATGAAAAATTGCTATTTTTGTTTAGAACTTTGTCCAAAAATCATAAAAGTGGTCTTCATAAAAATCATAAAACCTTCGGCCATTTGAAATCCCATACTGGCCATTTTGGGCATCAGCCATTTTGAATTTTGGCATTAAAAAATTTTATGAACAGTGTATCGCTACGAAACTTGGTATGTGCCTTTGGCACTATGCCCTAACAGTACTCAAAAAGTTTCAGGGCAGCGCCACCTTGTGGTCAAAAGTTATAATGAAATTTACAAAAATGCTAATAACTTTTGAATAAATGAAACTGGTCTTAACAGATTCCTTGGGTCATGCCGAGAACACATACCAATTTTGCCATATTTTGCCAAACTTCCTGTCCACCATTTTGATTTTTTTTTTTCATAACCTACTTTTTCTAACTCCTCCTAGACTGTTTGTCCGAATTTCACCAAAATGGAATCGTATCATTTTTAGACTGTGCTTGCAAAAAATTATGGATTTCATGTTGATAGACGAAACCGTTTTCGTATACCACAGCAACGAAGCTGTAATTGTAATTGTGTTCATTTAGTTTAAAACAGTGTAGAATTATGCATGATTTTTACTGCATTTTAGTGTGAACATTTTGATGCATAATTTACTACAGTGGCTTTTTGGTTAAAATGACCGATTGAAAAAATAAATGCATATATATTAAGTAGAATGTAGAATAACTTCAAAAGGCTTAATAATATCAATACATAATTTCTAGTAACTATATCGCCCAGCCCTAGCAGTGAGTGTATGATGTTATATGCTGTAATATCTGACAGCATTGCCAGTTGTCAGCAAATGAATAATAAAAAAAAAAAGTTAAACTTCCTTATTCCAAAAGAATGTGTTTATATAATTCCACCTCTTGCATTTGGTATTGAGTTAGAATATGACAAAGTCTCAGAAGAGCATGGTGATGCATATCAATGATGTTGATTTCATTTGAAACAATATCTAAAAATCTGACTTGATCAACCATTTACTAACGCTATTTACATTTCTTACAAGTACGTAGAGTTTAGAAACATTTTGGCACTGTGTTAAATGTTATGGATTTAAGTAAGTCATTACTTTACTACATTTTTCATACAAAAATACCTATAAGAACATACAGGTTGAACTTCATGACACTGTTCATATAAGAAACAAATGAACATTACTTTTAAGGGAAGATTGCAAATGATGCATCTCCATCGATAATAACATATTGCACAAACGATGAACAGTCCAAAAGCACAAATGGTGTGTTAAAAATCTGATTTTTTTTTCTTTTGTAATTAATCTCATTAGAGAAAATCTGATTATTACCCTGCTGTGTACCACATCAAATAATGCACATCTGTGAGAAAATATATTCGCTTCTCATTTAAATTTTGAGCCATAATCATTGTTAAAATGTGAGGACGGGCAGTGTCCATTTTGATACTCGTACAAAAATAGCTTAACAGATCTCCAATTTACTGTCACTCACTGTGGGTTGTTTTTGACTTTTAGGACACAGTCAAGTCACTTCTGCGCCAGTAGAGCATATTGTGTGTCATATTTTTTTACGCAATTCTGACTGATGCTCCTATTGGCGCAGAAATTCACCATCTAATTTAAAAACTAGTGTTTAAAGCAGCTGCAGCCAGCAGAGGGCTCGGGTGCGCAAACATTCACCCGCAGCAGACACACTCATCCACAGGAGTCCATGATGGTATGAAACACAGAATATGACAGATCTGCTGTGGATGAAGAGACCTTTCTTTATGTTTAGTGAAGCCTCATGTCACCTGCGGCTCATCGACCCCAGCAGTGAATCAGGAGCCGCTCTACAGCAGTCTGCAGCTACCGAAGGGGTTTTTTGTTTTCTTCGTCCTCTGCTTGTTTGGGCGCAGATTTATGACCTCACGGCCATTCAGATCACTGGCATTCTGGTTCGGATGAGAGCCACCGGTAGTGTTAAAAACGCCTGGAAAAAAGCAAGAGAAAGAGACCATTTAAGAAAAGCACGAAAATGCTAAATCTGAAGTTTAATGACCACTGGTAGTGTTGTTTAAATATGCAAAAAAAAAAAAAAAAAAAAAAATTATATATATATATATATATATATATATAAAAATAAAATTTATATATGAAAAAAGCTATGGTTAACTTTGATCCTAGTCAAAAATAAATAAATTGATAAAATATGCTCTTATGCTCACCAAGGATGTATTTATTTATGTATTTATGTATGAAATATTATAATTTAACTGTTTTTTATGTGAATATATGTAATTATATAATCATTTATAATAATAATTTATTCCTGTGATCAAAGTTGAATTTTCAGCATCATTACTCCAGTCTTCAGTGTCACATGATCCTTCAGAAATCATTCTAATATGATTTGCTACTCAAAAACATTTATGATTATTATCAATGTTGAAAACAGTTGTGCTGCTTCATAATTTTGTGGAAACCACAATACATTTCCCCCCTCAGGATTCTTTGATGAATAGAAAGTTCAAAAGAACAGCATTTATTTGAAATAGAAATCTTTTGAAACATTATAAATGTCTGTACTGTCAGTTTTGATCCATTTAATGCATCCTTGCTCAATAAAAGCATTAATTTCTTTCAAAAAGAATAAAAAATGACTTACCGACCGCAAACATTTAACAGTAGTAATGTCACCCAAAAGTTCTCTTACCTATTTTATTGCTGGATGTGTGAACAACCTCGGTCTCTTCCGCTGACTGTTGTTTGAGTCGCTGCAGGTATTTGTCAGCTAGGTACTTAAAAACTACAACAAATAAAATGTGTTACTTTATAGTAAAGCACAATCAGTTTTACAAACTGAAAAACTTTATCGCTCACCTTCATTGACGTTGAGATCTTCCTTCACTGATGTCCGATAGAATCTCAACTTCAGCCTCTTAGCAAGACCTTCAGCCTCTTCACTGAAGCAACAACACAAAGGTTTTTCACATCAATCCCTAGAAGGAACGCATTAAAGTGCATTACTGAACTCTGATTCTTACTTCTTGATAACCGTGTCATCCAGCAGATCGATTTTGTTCTGCACCAGGACGGTGGGAATGTCGCCCACCTCCATCTCCACCTTCTCCCTCCAGCTGCTGATGGCCTCAAACGAGTCTCTGTCGGTGGTGGAGAACACCAGCACACAGGCCTGAGCCCCTGCAGGACCAATCACACGTCAATGCCTCTCATCTTACAGCAAAACACAAGCCTACACCTGAAGAGAAACATCCCAGCGTTCGCACCTCTGTAATAGGCCTTGGTGATGGCATCAAACTCCTCCTGTCCGGCCGTGTCCCACAACATCAATCTGACGTCCTCGCCGTTAACTCTGGAACACATGCAGACAATCTCAAAATCCATATATGCATAGGTCTTGAAACCTTGAATACAACAGTTACATCAAATAATACAGCAAAAAATTTGTTGGGGCAGCCTCTCACAGCTGCAATTCAGATCAGTGGTTGCATAAACTGCTTGGGACTAGTCATGTTAGTCATCAATTTTTTTTTCTTCAAGACTGGTCATAACTTAAGTCAGTTACATAAAAAGGTAGATTGGTCTAGTTTGAATCCAAAAAGTAAGACTGGTTAGCCCTAAGCAATTGCTTGTTGGTCAGACTAGTTAAGACAGTCTTAAGTTAGCAATAATGTTTACACAACCGGCCCCTGCTTTCGCTCTCAGTTTGACGAAACTTTGAAACCGATGAAGCCACTGACAGCTCATCTGTTCCTCGTTTCGTTTTATGTGTATAACCAGTAAACCACACAGATTTTCTCTGGCATTCCCTGAGGATGACACATTTCATGTTATAATATCTGGAAAGAGACCGTGATCCAGGAACTACACGTTTGTGTCGGCTACTGCAAAAGAAGCAAGAGGATCTTCTTTTCCCACAGGGTTGCCTGAGCGTCACAGCGTGTTATTTGTCATATACTATATTTAAATACAAACAGGAAACGCGCTTGCTCGGAAGTGTTAAATCATCTCTCTTGGGTCAAGTGTGAGCCATAATTACTGGCATTTATTTCTGTTCATGTGACCAATTCAGGATGTTTTTTTAGTGATATGTACAGTACATATGAGTGGAATACTGAACATTCTGTGTATATATGTTGCCTACTAATTTCTAAAAATCAGCATATGAAATACAGATGGGCGGTACTGCCAAAACATTACATTATATAGTATGAGAATTCTATATCATAAAAACACTATGTCAAACAGGTCAGTCCATTTAAAAAAACTGCAAAGGTTAAAAAAAACAAAAAGTTTTTTTTTTTTTTTTTTTAAATCAGAATTGTGAGTTATGAACTTGGAATTGTGAGATATCCAGTCAGAATTGTGAGATATAAACTCAACTGCGAGAAAAAGTCAGAATTGCGAGATATAAACTCAACTGTGAGAAAAAAGTCAGAATTGCGAGATATAAACTCAACTGCGAGAAAAAAGTCAGAATTGCAAAATATAAACAACTGCGAGAAAAAGTCAGAATTGCGAGATATAAACTCAACTGCGAGAAAAAGTCAGAATTGCGAGATATAAACTCAACTGTGAGAAAAAAGTCAAAATTGTGAGATATAAACAACTGCGAGAAAACTGCTGAATTGTGAGACATAAACGTATGTAATTGCGGGAAAATGTTTTTAATGTTTTTTTATACTTATTGAAGTATAGTGTGCAAGCAGAACATTTCAGGTCTGAGACTTATCTTAAAAGGTAGGGTAGGCAATTTCGGAGAGGCTAATAATAGCAAGCTAGCTTTGAAAACATAATATTCCCCCTCCCTTCAGAGCGTCTCCAAAGCCACGCCTCCTTCAAAACACATGAATGCTCACAGCCAGAGCAGAGTCTGCAAAGCGTTACGAGAGACAGCGTTAAATTACCGGACTAAATGCAATGATTGGACAAACATTTTTTGGTCCTGAGATAGGGCTGCACAATATATTCTTTTAGCATAGATATTGCGACGTGCGCATCCACGATAATCACTTCGCAGGATACACGATGTCAAGTATAGGGATTGTAGTTGATCCGTATGGACCAGGCACCACGGTTCGAAAAGCAGGTGATTCTCAGATTAATTGCAAAATTTAACCATCATAGAGCTAAAGTTGATCATTTGCACGTTTTAGGTCCTTTCAGTTTAAACATTCCAGCGATTTTAAAACCACAAAAGTAATTTTGTACTCTGTTCTCTTCCACGTCTATTGGTGCTTGAACGGACACATGCAAAATTATGTCAAAATGCCTTGACGAGTATCCTCGTAAACATAGTTGCTTATGGCTTTATGAACAAACAGTTGAGAAAGAAAAAAGATGCATATCATTATATTGGATCCATGCATTCAGTCTTAAAGTGACAGTAGCCTAATATTCCTGCTGCTGTCTGTGTCATTAATGTTAATCAAACAACAAAATACAAAGAGAAAAAGAGAAAATCACTTTTGTAGCATTTACAAAGATTAATTATATTTAATTTATACAGTGAAGACTATGCATTGTTATTTTACATTTGATTATTCAATTTCTGTACTTGAATACTGTTAGACTTACCTGAAAAACAAAGCACTGCTTATTTCATTTGTATCTTTGTTCTATTGTATTTATCTATGCTTGTAATTTGTTTATTATTTTCTATGCAGATTCACTCCCCTACAAAATCACACCTAGAATGATTCATTCTTTCCAAATACAGCTATTCAAGTCATCTGGTGATTTTTTTTTTTTTTTTTTTTTTTCATACTGCTATATATAATCGCAGAAAATATCACAATGTCAGTTTTCCAACATTGTGCAGCCCTATCCTGAGACTTCCACAGTTGTACATTTTATTTAGACCACTTCTATTATTGATTGCTATCAGGATGTGAAGAGAGTTCCAACCAGCATAACAAAAAGTGTTTATGAAAAACATTGTCTAGCCTAGCTTTAAGCGAGGAGGTGTGAGAGAGCAGTTTTACAGTGTGCTGTAAAACTGAGTTTCAGATTAGACTGGTTGCAGAGCTATGGCTAGAAGAAATCTGGGGAAAAGCCTATTTTATTCATGTGCTTAAAAACCTACAATGGTCCATTTGAGATGGATTAACTCAAACTGGTTTATATAACATATGATAATGCCTATTAATGGATTATCTAGTAAATTAAACAAATAAAATACGTAATTATTCAGACCGTGATGGGTGCAAACCAAATGATCAGATTATTCATAACAAAGGAATGAGTCAGTGCAAAAACAGCTTCGTAGTATGTGAATCTTGGATTAAAAGCAAAACTCAAAAAGGCTTGGCTTGTTTGTCCCTCTCTGTATTTTCACACTGTTATGTGTTTCTTTGTCACTCTCACATGTAAATAATGTAAATAATGTAAAGCAGTTCTGTCCACTAAACATATCTACTGTGTTATATACAGTATACTGCATCTGGTTAATTTTGTAAATCTGTAAAAGGAAGGTCAAGGTGAATGCTTTGCATTGTGGGATACATATCCCATGTGATATACTCATCTTCTATACTACACATTCTGGCAGATTCAGTAGATCATTGGGGTTTTCCATGCAGAAAATGTGCATATTGTGCACTGGTTTACATACAGCAAAAATAATTTGCATTAGTAATGATAGTATGCTATTCCAAATGTCTTCTTGGATTATTCCATTTCTGAAGAAATGGGATTCTTCCTGGTAAAAGAGTTTAAAAAAAAAAAAAAAAAAAAAAAAAAAAGCACAACAAAGAAATGCAGCCAGCCTTAAATGGGTACTTCACCGCTGGTAAAATGGGCTTTCAATAAAACTTGGCTGACTATACTGTAGAAAGGCGGGGAAAATTTTTTAAATCAGTGCTACCTGACTACAGAAAACAGAGAAAAAGACTGCTGTTTTCCCTTTTGCCAAATAGGTAGGAAAACTTCAATACCCACAATGTACTGGGCATGTTGCCATCCAAGGCCACGCCCACCAGTCTGCTACTGATATGCTTACCAGAGTCAGATACCACCTTGCTTTAGTAGGAAATACTTCTTAGCAAACTTTTAGTCATAATGATGTCGACTTGTATTGAATTCAAAGAGTAAATGTTTAGTGGAGTGAGTTACTTTCGGTTTCAGTGAAGGATAAAGCGCGTTGTAGGCAGCGGATAAAGGCTGCAGAGAATTGTAAATACGAAGAAAGCCACGAACACAGTGTTTCAGACCAAAAGGAGGGGAAAAATGAGTTTTTAACTTGTAAAAAGCATTCACAATAGTGTTGCCATAGAAACGCATAATTCCCATTTAGAGGATGTGAACCAAGTAGATTGTCACATGATCTCATCTCGAAATTAAGGTAATTATGACATGGTGTGAACACAGCAATAGTACGATACAATGTTCAGTGATAAACCTACCCTTACAATAACTGTTCTGTTAATAACCCTCTGTCGATCCGACTGTCCGTGGCGGGGATACAAACATGCATAAGTATAATCTGTAGTTTTCACAAAAGCCCTGGAGCTGTCAAAAGACTTATGCTGACAAATAAACGTGATTTTCTCAGTCCAGGTAAGACGGAGAACGAGTAAACATTGTTCATTTACATGTACTACCAGTACTTACATTGTAACAATACAAAGTGGGTTGAAAATAGGCGAAGTTACGCTTTAATGTGGTACATCTGCAAATGACTGCCGAGCAATAGTGTTTAAACACAGAAACCAAAAGCTGTGCATGAGAACTGACTGAAGCGTAAAAGCATGCTTACATTATCTGTCTTTCCAGAAAGTCAACCCCAATGGTCTTTTTGTAGTCCTTGGTGAAGATGCCCTTGCAGTATCTCTGAATCATACTGGACTTCCCGACCGCTCCGTTCCCCACCACCACCACCTTGATGGCCACTTCCATGTCCTCCTCCAGCATGGCTGGATCTGTGTGGGCTTTCACTTCACTTTGACCCGGCTCACTGCTGCTGCTGTAAGATCTTCTTAACTCTAGCCTGTTTTAGGAAACATCAGTTATAATCCCACACATCAGGTGTTACTTAAACATACTTTTGCTGACAAGATGCAAAACACATTATAATATAAACCAAAAAAGTAGACGTAATTGTCAAGTCCTGCATCATGACTAGATGGTCATTATGTGTTAGTCTCTGAGTATTTTGGGTCAGCCGTGGCACACTTTCCATTGAGTAAGCCTGCTGTCGGTCTGGACAGGGTTTCCCACATCATGATGTTTCTTGCATGGTTGATTTATTTATTTATTTGAACCATTAAGATTATTTTCACTGTGATGGCACAAATCAGCTTTTGCCCCCAAATTCTCCTGGCTGTAATGCATCTAATTTGGACTTTTGTTTGCAATTTCTATTATTCTCAGTGGTGATTGTGATTAATATAATGCAAAGATTTATTACTGAAATCAGCATTAACTGAAGGAAGTACAACAAATACCACCATAATTTAGAAATATTAGATTTTAATAATATATTAAATAATAACGTTTTAATAATATACATATTTTAAGGTCATAAGAATTTAGGCGAACATGCACTTAACTGTCATGATAATAATTTCACAATGCCAAAAAATAAATAAATAAATAAATAAAATCTAAAAATAGGGTTCATTTCATAAGCAAAGTGGAATTTTATCTCTTTCTTTTGGTTTGGGGATGAAATATGACTAGACATGATTTTGACAGGTTTCATAGGATTCACTCAAAATAACAAATCAACGCTGCATAGATTCAACAATTATAATCAATGAAAATTAGCTGTTTTATGGACTTTGAATCTGCAGAAAGGTAGAAATTATTGTCACGATACTGGAATTTCTCATTTTGATACGATACCTTGAAATATATCGATATTCAGTACCATTTTTGATATCACGGGGAAAAACTGACATATAGATATTTTTAATATTATCATCATTCATCTCAAATAATTTCAATGCTGATTCAATTAAGTTCAATAGCTGTGTGTTGCCAAAGTTCATTAAGTTTGAAATTAATCTGATTCAGCTATAAAGCAGCTCTACAGAAGACAAGTGCTGCGTCCCAATTCACATACTATTCATCCTAAATCAGAATTAGTGTCCCAAATTGTAGTATGTTGAAATAAGTATTCCCAGATGGTTTACTTTTTCTGGTTAGAATCTGAAGTGCAGATTTGTGCACACTCTAATGGCTAATATTATTCACAACCCATTGTGCATTGGACGAGGATTCGATTAGAACTACAAACACTAATGAAAAGTGTTAAAAAACTACAAACATGGCAGCTATGCGAGTCTGATGTTAAGTAGAGAGGTTTAGATGAAGGGGTTTGTGTAATTAATAATCAGAATCTAACCTGACGAAAATATATTTTTTCAATGTTATCCACATTATATTTCATCTGCAACAGCATTGTGAACTTTTATAAAGACATGTTTGGTCATTAACTTTTAAATGCATCATTATGACAAAGTAGTGTATGTCCCAAAGCTTGTCTACTCTTCTGCCACACATTCAAAGGTATGTACTTTTCTTCACAAAAACTGTACAAACTTTTAGGTCATAGTAAAATTAAGTAGGTGAATTGGGATGCACACAATAGTTTTGTCTGCACCAGGAGGCTTGAACGTGAACGCAAAAGTGCAATCCAAGAATGCTGGATAGATAGCAGCGAGACACTACCGCTTACATATCAGGTTACGTTAGCGAGGCCTCCCACGTTTCTCTGGGTAACTAAATACAGCAGCCGACCTGACACAACAATAACCATATCCATGAGTCTCTACATCATCTCCACAGGATATTCTTTCATAAAAGACACACGCAAAATGATGCTGCCCTTATATGGCTCAAATCAGATTAAAATATTATCTATCTAAGTTTGTGCGTATATATTAATTTTATTTATGTTCTAATGATACATATATTTAATTGGACTTTTTATACTTCAGAATACAATACATTTATAAAACAATTCAATAAAAACTAAGTTATTTTTCAATGTGTTTTAACCACATTTGACAGACAAGATTAGATTTCCTTCCTTTCGTTTGGTTTGGTTTGGTTTTCAGAACAAAGGATGAATCACAGCATTGTTTCCTGACAGGTGTTTATGAGGTCTGGCTGTCTGAAGGACTGTGTTACTGTAATGGCACTGAGATCCACGTAACCAAGGAAGTCTGCATGATATACAAAGTGCTCTCACTCAGTGTGGCTGTATATGGCAGGCGGGAAAACACACTGAACCCTAAAATAAACGTATGACACTCTATAGCACCAAAACTTCAAGGGATCCGTCTGTTTAAAGCAGCTGTTAGTGGACAAATTACAAACATCACAGAACGTCTTGCACAGGATTTCACGTGTTGCAGTTAGTTTATTTAAGAGATCTATACAGTACTTTGCTTATTACACTAATAAAAAAGTGGCAAAAACACTGGAGGAAATGTATCCATCACCATGTTTTTTACCATGGTATGCTACTCAAATTCACTTCAAAGAATTGCAAGGAACCCCCATAATATTTAATATTGTACTGTTATTACTATAAGTACATGGAACATGTAAGAAGTATACTGTAAGATAAAGAACTGTAGTGGAACGTTCTCAGAACTTTAGCTAAATTTCTAGCATTCTCTCAAGCGAACGTTCTTTAAGTGACATTAATAGAACGTTCGTTCAATGTTGTCTGGTCTTTAATAATGTTCTCAGAACGTTAGCACGATTTCATTCGCGAAACGTTTTTTTCCTGAAATATTTTGGGTGGTTGAAAAAATGTTTTTTCAAATATTTCAGAGAACATTCTGAAGTAACGTCCCCATAATGTTTGCAGAATGAACAAATGGAATGTTCCCTTAACGTTCGCATAACCAAAAAAAAAAAAGAGTTACGAAACGTAACGTAATGTTTTCGTAACTTAATGGGAACGTTAGCAAAATTTTCTTAGAACATACATGTGTTCATTGGGATGTTACATTGATGTATCTGATAGTAACGGCATGGTACTTTGTTACAGTTGTACTGCACTATTAACATGTTCATGCACGATGGTATTTGGATGGGACTTAAAATAATTCCATGGCACATTTTATTAGTGAGAAAGAGATCGCGATGTCTTACCTGCATTCGTGTTACCAGGTTACATTGTTTCGTCTTTGAAGATGCGACACGAGAATAATGATACACGCGAGATTTCCAGAAGGATCCAAACACGCAGCTCTAGTGATTTATGAACAAACACACCTGCTGAATGTAAATATAACACAGCAGCAGCTGCATGAAGACAGCTTTTTAAGTCCGCTCAGTTTATCAAAGGAGTGGCCTCCTCCTCCTCTACTGCTCTCTCTCTCTCTTACCTAGACTAACAATCCCGCTTCAACCTGGATGATCAATGTCAAACGGGCTCGGAGGAAGCAAATGTCAACAGATATAAATGAGAACAGATTTAACAGAGCGTCTTAACGTGGTTTACGGTCATTCACGACTCTGTGTGCATCTCATCTGTTGACCGCAGCAGAAGTAATGTGAAGCGGGAGACCACTCTGTGATTTCGGTCTATCGCCCACCGAAAAGACCCTTTTCAAAATAAAAGCCTGGCTTTATTTATACATTTGTTTAATTGTATTTAGTCACCATGAAAACAAAATGGACAATTCTTGATTTTTATGGAATATTGCATTATTTATTATAAATGATTTATCCGTGATTTATCTTTTTTTTTTTTTTTTTTTTTTTTTTTTTTTTTAATTTATGTGTCCCCATGCTCTTTAATCAAAATTTGGGGGGAAAAAAACTTTCCCTCTTGTTGCTGCAAGATCTCTTCTCTTCTTTGATGACGTGTTTACTTGTGCGAGGGCGGGACAAGTTTGACCATTAGCAAACCACAACCATCCAATCAATTGTCCATGGACATGGAATTCTCCATCCTACATTTTTTTTTTCTCGTTCGAGAAGCCATATGTCGTGTTGTATTGTAAATGTTTTATGCACAAAAACAAATTTCTCAAGATTTTGCCTAGATTTTACATCTTATCGCTAAGATTTTGCTTGTTGTTAAATCTCTTAAATCAATTGATAAGTTTCTTAAGACTTAAGGTAATATTTTTCATACTGATTAAGATGTTATTGTTTTGTTTGTTTGTTTTTCATTTTGTTCAATGCAGTGCTGTTTGATGTTTTTTTTTTTTTTTTTTTTTTGCAATAAAAAAATAAAAAGATAGAGCAAAACAAAACACCGGTCACAAATTAGAAGTCTAAAACAAGAAGTTTTAAAGAGATGAAGAGCTTGAGTTTGTTGCACAGCCCTATTTGTTTGAACTGTGAGAAGCGTCTAAGCGTACGATACTCCTACATCCTACGTCATACATCACATCAGGTGTTACTCGTTTGGCGCAAGCCAACTTGCGCAGTATGCGTATGGTCATCCGCCGGAAGCTAGTAATTTGTAAAGTTTTAAATATCGATATTTTTCTTACAATTTTCTTATAATTTTCATTTTTGGGTGAATTATTCCTTTAAGAAATACAGTAGTGTCATCAGCTAGTTGAGATATTTTAAATTATTTATATAGAGATACCTTTTAAACTGGGATTTTGTAAAATATCAATTGATAGAAGGAAATATCAACAGCTAGAAGGAAAAGAAATGGGGAAATGGGGCAACCTTGGCGCACTCCTCTATCACAATTAAAGCGTTTAGTAGTTTGAAAGCCGACCAAAACTGTGTCATTATAAAGCATTCTCACCAAGTTGATAAAAGTACATCCAAAACCAAAAACGCTAAGAGATTTAAGCAAAAATTGGTATTCTAAAGATCAAACGCTTTATAAAAATCCAAAAACATTATAAAAGCATCTGAATCAATATTCTGTGAATAATCAATGAAATCAAGAACTAATCTTATGTTGGAGCTGATATGTCTTTTTTTCATAATTCCATTTTGTGTTTCGCCAATTATAAAATTAAGTAGTAATAGCTGTCGAGGTTCGCAGGTTCGTCGACTCATTCTGTGTGTGTTACCACAGCTGATTAGTTGATCAGCGCCAGCTGGAGCTCATCAGGGTCGCTATTTAATGTCTGTGCTTTTTGCGCTGTGTTGTCGTCAGATCGTTGGTGTTCTCAGGCGGTGTGTTTCCTGGCCGTGTTTTTGTCTCTCGTGTCATGTTCTTCGTCCTTGTTTGGATTACCTGCTTCAAGCCTGTTTGGATTTTCTTCCTGTTGGGATTTTCTTCCTGTTGGATATTACTCTGAGGACTGGTTGCCCATTGCGGTCCCTGCACTGCCAAGCGACTGTTGCCACGACATTCTGACTGTTGCTTTCTCTGCTCTGCTGAAAGTTTGCTCTAATAAATTGTTTTTCTGCATTCGCCATTGACTCCTCGTCATTTCCCGTGACAGAACGATCTGACCAATATGGATTCAGCGAATGCTTCTGATTTACAGGATTTCCTGTCAAGCAACAGTGCTCGCATGGATCGTCAAGAGGAACAAATGGTTGCTACGGGTCGCGCGGTGCAAGCCTTGGTAGCGCAGGTGTCCGAGCTCACTGCCCAAATTCAACACCTGAAGGCCGAAACAACAAGATCGCCCACTGCGCCACCCCCACTGCCAATTCCCCCAGCTTCAGTGGCGACAAGCCATCAGAGCGAACCCCGTCTACCACCTCCTGTACAATATTCCAGTGAGCCCAATCTCTGTCGAGCATTTTTAACTAAGTGCTTGTTGTTCTTCTCTCTACAGCCTTTGACGTTTTCTACTGAACAGACTAAAGTGGCTCTGGTGATGACGTTATTATCGGGACATGTGGCTCTGTGAGGAACGGCGGTGTGGGAGAATCAACATCCCTGCTGTTCCTCGTTCCAAGTGCTCTCAGATGAAATGAGGCGGGTCTTTGGTCGCGGGTCGCAAGGTGGCTCGTGTGCTGGTGGATCTATGTCAAGGACATCGACCCATGTCAGATTACTCTATTGAGTTTCATACCCTGGCGGCCAAGTGCAGATGGAACAAGGAGGCGCAGTGGGACATTCAAAAGGAGATCTTCACCCTGGAATTACCCACAGATCTTGACGGTCTCATCGAACTGGCTCTTCGGGTGGATGCTCATTTGCAGCGACGGGACCAACAAGCTTTGCAAACTTTTGTTCCTGAAGTTCCTGAGTATTCTGCTTCCAGTGTCTGTAATATGGTCAGCCCCGCATTAGATCAAGAACCCATGCAGGTGGGCAGAGCTTGGCTAACACGGGAGGAGAAGGATCAGCGGAGATTAAAAGGACTGTGTCTCTGTTGTGGTGCTGCTGGACACATCGCGGCTAACTGTCCTGTAAAAGGCCAAACCCGGCAGTAGAACCTGCCTGTTATCACACACACCACCGGCCTGATAACCTTCATTAATTCTGGTAATCACCCTGAGGAGTTATTGTTCCTGCTCACTGACTCTCCTATGGCCCCTATCGTTCTTGGTCACCCCTGGCTTGTTCGTCATTGTCCACTCATAGACTGGGGTCTTAACACCGTAGAGCAACTATTGTCATGCTTCTTGTCTTGTGTCTGCTTGTTCGTCTGTGTCTTGTTCTGTGTTGCAGGATGAGTCGGTGAGCCTGTCTAACGTGCCTGAGGAGTACCTTGACCTGAAGGAAGTGTTCAGTAAGTCCCGGGCTTCTTCTCTTCCTCTACATCGTCCCTATGACTGTGCTATAGATCTATTGCCAGGTATGTCTCTGCCTAAGGGCAATACTCGCAGAAAGGGTTATACTCGCTTTCTGCTCCAGAAAGGGAGGCCATGGAAAAATATATTTTTGATTCTCTAGCAGCCAGGCTCATCCGCCCTTCCTCTTCTCCAGCAGGGGCAGGATTCTTTATTGTAGAATAGAAGGATGGTTTGCTGCGACCATGCATTGACTACCAAGGGCTGAACAACATCACGGTAAAGAATACTTATCCTTTGCCGTTGATGTCTTCAGCTTTCAAGAGGCTGCAGGGAGCATCCATTTTCACAAAACTGGATTTACGTAATGCCTATCATTTGGTTCGCATAAGGGAGGGGGATGAGTGGAAAACTGCGTTCAATACCCCTAGAGGGCACTTTGAATACCTTGTTATGCTTTTCGGCCTGTCCAACTCTCCCGCAGTCTTCCAAGCTCTCGATAATGATGTGCTAAGAGACATGGTCGATCAGTTCATATATGTCTACCTGGATGACATATTGATATTTTCCTCTTCTCTCCAGGAACATGTTCAACACGTCAGGCGGGTGCTCCAGAGGCTGCTCAAGAATGGGCTTTTTGTCAAGGCGGAGAAATGCGTTTTCCCATGCACAGTTGGTTCCTTTTCTGGGGTTCATCATCTCGTCCGAGGGAGTGCACATGGATCCCGACAAGGTTAAGGCTGTGATGGATTGGCCAACCCCAGATTCCCCGTAAGGCTCTGCAGAGGTTTCTGGGGCTCACCAATTTCTATCGGCGGTTTATTCGCAATTTCAGCCAACTAGCCACTCCTCTGACCGCTTGGACCTCCACCAAGACGATGTTCAGGCGGTCTAGCGCAGCTGAAGCTGCCTTTTCCAACCTCAAAAGCCTGCTTCGTTTCGGCTCCTAATCTTGTTGCCCCTGATCCTTCACATCAGTTTGTGGTGGAGGTCGACGCTTCAGAGGTGGGGGTATGCACGGTTCTTTCCCAGCGCGCTCTCACAGGTTTTTTATCTGTCGAACGCAATTACGACATTGGTAACAGAGTTGCTGGCAGTCAAGGTAGCGTTGAAAGAGTGGCGTCATTGGTTAGAGGGTTCGAGGGTACCCCTTATCATCTGGACTGATCACAAGAACCTTGAATACATCGGATCTGCCAGGCAGGCAGGCTCGGTGGGCACTTTTTTTTCCGGTCATTTTGATTTTTCTATCTCTTATCGTCCGGGTTCTAAGAACATCAAACCTGATGCCTTGTCTCGTGTTTTTGACCATTCAGAGCGTTCGTCCACTCCCAAGAGCATCATTCCTGAGAGACTCGTTGTCTCTACACTCACATGGGAGATCGAATCAAAGGTTCCGCATGGCCTTACAAAGGGTAACGCCTCAGTCCAATTGTCCACGAGTCGCTTATCTGTGCCGGAGGAATTACGGTCGATGTTTTTCGATGGGGTCATTGCTGTAACGTTGCTTGCCACCCGGGGGTTAATCGTACCATATTTTTGGTCAAGCAGTGATTCTGGTGGCAATCCATGGCTTGTGACATTCGGGTTTTGTGTTGGCCTGCTCGGTGTGTGCTCATTGTAAGACTTCCAATCAGCCTCCGGGGGGGTTACTTCAACCGCTGTCTGTCCCTTCAAGACCCTGGTCCCACATCGCACTAGATTTCGTTACTGCCCTACCTCCTTCTCAGGGCAACATGATCATTTTGACTGTGGTGGACCGGTTTTCGAAGGCGGCTCATTTTATTCCCTTGCCTAAATTACCCTCTGCCAAGGAGACGGCGGTTACTGTCATTGATCATGTGTTTCGCACTCATGGCCTCCCGATGGACGTGGTCTCTGACGGGGACCCCAATTTGTTTCCAAATTTTGGAAGGAATTTTGTTGGTTACTGGGGGCGAGTGTCAGTCTTTCTTCTGGATTCCATCCTCAGAGCAACAGTCAGACTGAGCGGGCCAATCAGGACTTAGAGAGAGTGTTGCGATGTTTGGTGTCTCAGAGTCCGTCCTCCTGGAGCCAGCAACTCTCATGGGTTGAGTACGCGCATAACTCGTTACCAGTATCGTCTACGGGCCTCTCTCCGTTTGAATGTAGCTTAGGGTACCAGCCACCCATTTTTCCGAGTCTGGAATCCGAAGTCGTGGTCCCCTCTGCTTGCGCTTTCATCCAGTGGTGTCGTCACACTTGGAGGAGAGCCGGATGGACTCTCCTTCAGGTGGGGGTGCGCACTAAGGCTCAGGCCGATTGCCACCGGTCAAAGCCTCCCATCTACGTCGTTGGTCAAAAAGTGTGAACATTCCTCTCCGCTCCGTTTGTAGTAAATTAGCTGCTAAATTTATTGGCCCATTCACTGTCACTAAGATCCTTAGCCCAGTGGCAGTCCACCTCAAAGTAGAATTCATCCCGTTTTTCATGTCTCCAAATTGAAACCTGTTTTTCACTCACCTATTTTCTTCCTGTTGGATATTACTCTGAGGACTGGTTGCCCATTGCGATCCCTGTGCTGCCAAGACACTGTTGCCATCTGCACCCACAACATTCTGACTGTTGCTTTCTCTGCTATGCTGAAAGTTTGTTGTAATAATTAATTTTTCTGCATTCACAATTGACTCCTCGTCATTTCCCGTGACAAATAGCGTTATAGTGTAGGACATAGTGTAGCACGTCACTGCGTAGTGTAGCATTGTGTACTACGTCGCGGAAGTTAAAGGGTTAGTTCACCCCAAAATGAAAATTCTGTCATTAATTATACACCCTCATGTCGTTCCACACCTGCAAGACCTTCGTTCATCTTGTAGCGTCTGGATAGATCCGGCGTAGTCAATCAACTTTGGAAATTTCAGAATACTTTTAGCCTCCTGAACTGTGCATGTAAATCACGAATCGGCTCCGGCAAGTCCGGGACCAATTGCCCCATTGGCACCTTTGTTACCCCAGTAAAGAAAAACAGAACATATTCTCACCAGCTCCAGAGACTTCAAAGAGTCACCCTGGTGGGACTAAAGGTGATGTGGTCACAGACACTGGCCACAACCCCAATACACACACACATACAGACACTCACAAACACGCATGGAGATTGTGAATGTACATTTATCCTCCAAATATGACTGTGCCAAAGTGTACCCGTCGCTGTATTTAAAGGTGCATGTATTTATCCCTAGTATATAAGCTTAGCTATGACTGTAGTTGTATTAGTTTTCTTCTAAACGATAAAACTCAAGTATAAACTGTATCTCCCCTTTTATGTCTTTGCCATCTGACAAGTTTGGTCTCATTGTAAAGCTTTCGTTATGCTCTAATTGAAAATGTATGTCACATGACTGTAAAATGCATTCTTCTATTTTTAATGGTACTTTGAAGAAAATGTACTCAGATCGGACACTTCATAAACCATGCAAATTAGGTCATAAATGGAGACAAAGAAAGAGTTTGCCCGCCAAAATCGCACCCTCATCATTGGCTGATGTATCCCAGGAGGAGTTCTGGTCTGTTGTCCTTAAAACACAATGACACGCGTCTCTCGATTGTCTCTCGATTGTCTCTCGCCATTTCACACCCGTCTCTCCCGGACGTCTCAGGCGACCGCGCTTCCATCACGCGCCCCCTCTTTTCGGGACGACCATCTTTTGGCAACAAGTTTCTTTGTCAAACCCTCTTCATCCGTCGCCCTAAGTCTTCACTCTTCATCGCCTAGGAGACGGACTCTTTTTCTTTATTTTCCGGTTATCTTACTCTTAAGTTAAACCCTTGTTTGAAAATCCCGCCGAAGAACACCTTCTCGTAAAAGGACCAATCGCTTCAGCCGCATGCACCGAAACTCCTGCAGAAACACGAAACGACCACAGCACCTGAACCTATGCAAGTATAGAACCATTCTCTCCAAAGCGTTTTAAGCTCGATGTGTAAGCTGAGTTTCCTTGCTGGCTCTCAAAGGTTTTAACTGTTCGTAAGTTGCCATTCCTTTGATCACCTCTGTTTTCTTGACTTTACTTTCGCTTTCTATATATGTGTATTGTTTGCGTATGTTTAGTAGTATAGTCTCTGTATCCGTAGTTTCATATATTAAATACATTATATTCATGCTCGATTGTTGTTTTTGCTCATGCAACAAACCCAGGTCACTTTAACGTTTCGATCCAGTATCCTTGCTTTACGCATTGATGCTAGAATAGGAAGTCTTTCTCGTGGCCAGAGAAAAACCTTCCTTTTATAATTGGCTATGAGGAGCTAACGGTTTGCTGGACAAACTAATAGTTTCTCTAAATTATTATCAAACCAGAACTAATCATATATGTGATTGATTATAATTCGTTGTGATTAATTCACAATATATGTATAATTCCCTCTCGGGTCGGTATATGTATTATAATTAATCATAAAGCTTTATGATTTATTATATTCATATATTTCACCCATAAATTAATTAAATACCTGTACAGATTCGCTACAATCTTCAGAACGCAAATTAAGATATTTTTGATGAAATCCGATGGCTCAGTGAGGCCTCCATTGACAGCAAGATAATTCAATGCCCAGAAAGCTACTAAAGACATATTTAAAACAGTTTGTGTGACTACAGTGGTTCAATTTTAATGTTATGAAGCGACGAGAATACTTTTTGTGCATCAAAAAAAACCAAACAAAAAAAAAAAGACTTTTTAACAATATCTAGTGACGGGTGATTTCGAAACACTGCTTCATGAAGCTTTGAAGCTTTATGAATCTTTTGTTTCAATCAGTGGTTCGGAGCATGTATTAGTGATGTCCGGTTCGCGAACGAATCGTTCTTTTGAACCGGTTCTTTTTAGTGAACCGGTCGAACCAGTTCACCAAATCGGACTGAATGGTTCGAAACAGTTTGCATCTCCAGAGCAAGCACTAATCCACAAATTACTAAAGTTACTCACTTTTTGACGTGCCTGACACTCCCTTTGACTCTAAATAAACCAACATCCCGTTATTCAGTTACTCCAACAGTACACTGACATAACCTGCTGTGAGAGAACTGATGATGATGAGCACGAGCAGCTGATGATATACTGAGCATGCGCGGCGTACACGAATGAACGTGCACGGCCTGTCACCATTCTCGTTCTCGAGTCAAGAATCGGTTGCATCCGGTTGCAACGGTTTTCGGATCACCAGTACACAACCGAGAACTGCTTCTTTCGGACATGTCCGATTTGAGAACCGATGAGCTGATGATACTGCGCATGCGTGTAATTTTTCAAGAGAATGAAAAGCATTTTAGTCAAGTTTTGTTGAACATCGGAAAGTGTGATAATATAAAACATACTGGAAATATGTTTATGACTTAATTCAAAATATAAAGTTTATTGTGCTTTTCCAAATACACTACAATAGATTAATAGCATACAAAATATATACTGTACATTATTTTTCAGAAGCTTCATTTTGCTTCTCTGATACATATCATCATCATGTAAAGTTACTGTCTGTTTCAGACTGGATGTGAGTGCTCAAGTCCCTGTAGCTCTGGCAGTGTGTGATCTGGACACACACCGAGGCTGTTCTCATTGAGGGCCAAGACCCTGTTTTGATAATCTCAGACATTCTCAGACTTAACTTTGCTTTGTTAGAGTTGATGAAAAGCATAGAACTGTAAAAACAATCCAAATAAAACACTAAAAAAGATGACATATTTAATTTGTTTACATGCATGTCACCATTAACCAACATCAGAGCACAGTGAACATGAAAGTGTTGTTGTTGAATTATTGAAATATTAACTTTATTAATCTCAAGGGGACTTCAAGTAAATATTTTAGGTCAACAGAGAAAAACATTTGGGAATCCCTGCCCTACAATGTTGAAGATCAGAAATGGTATAATTGTGATACTTGTAAAATGAGAAGAAATATTTTTGAATAATATTTTCAAATCTTAAACACGATTATAACACAGCATTATGGATTATTAAGTTTTGGATGATTTCACTTACCATTATAAAACACATGACATGAAAGTAGGTTGTTTTTCAGTGCAACGTATGGTCAAAGAACAGACACGATGTATGCTTTATATAAATATATACAAATATGTGTGTAAGAAATTATTAGTAATATAATATTTATTAGTAGTAGTTATTTCTCTACACAGTATTTTACTGTTAACTAAATACAACCTGTTTTTGTTAATGAAAACAGGATGTGCTCTTTTGAGTAGAGATGCACTGATACTAAATTTCTCTGCCGATACCGATAGCCGATTATTCAGAATGATATCGGCCGATGCCGATACCGATAGTTTGGTTTTTCTTAAGGAAAAAAAATCTCTCCCAAATAATGTTGCAAACTATACAGGGAACCTCTCATTTGGTACACTACACTATTAGAGTTTACAATTAACAACAGAAGTTTTATATTCAGCTGCTGTTTATTTTCAGATATAATAATTACACTCAAATAAAAACTGAAATGTTTGTATAAAACTTAGTATCACATAAGGTAGTTTTCATAAGCACTTATTGTCTTCATGGCAAATTTACACAAACATAATTAACAGTAAATAAGCTCCTCTCTAGTGTTATATATATATATATATATATAGATAGATAGATAGATAGATAGATAGATTTATAGTTTATATAGATTATAGATTATAGATAGATAGATAGATAGATAGATAGATAGATAGATAGATAAATAGCTAAGGAACTGTGAACATTGGAAAACATTCCTGAGGTAAATTTGACATGATGTGACATTGTTCACAAGCTGTTTTATTGACGTCTTTCGGCAGTTGAAGCACAAATAAAGTGATTACATGAGACGTGATACATTCTGGTAAGTTGTACTAGGCTATATCTTTCAACATACCTTTGATATTCATGCATGTTTTTCGAGATATAACTTGTATTGAAGAGGAAGAAAAGACTTGAGCTTTGCGCAGCCGCCTGAACTGAGGCATTACAGCGATCTGACACGTCACATTTAAGAGCGTCAAAACACCATTTATTGTTTGAATTTCATGATAAAATGGACAGAATTTGAAAACTGAAACTTTTATTCTTATCAGAAGTAACAAAGCACAAAGCCTTTTGCGATTATTGGACGGGAGGCGCTACAAATAATATTTGATGTAGCAAAAAATAAAAATAAAAACGCAGACCTGGCAACCCTGGCTTAAAATACGGGTGGTTCATAGGGTCAAAAAGAGCCTGCTTTAGCGTCACTATTTTTAAACTGTTAATGCGTTAAAATTCAACACAAAAGCTGGTTTGCCAACCGCCAAGAAGAAGAAGAAAAAATTCAACACAAGAGTGATTTTCTTCACACACATTAGGCCTATGTATGAGTTGCAGTATGAACACGTTTTTCCGCACCCTTTTGATTGGCCGGATATAATCGGCCCTGATCATCGGCCGTTTTTAAACAATCGGCCGATGGCCGATAGTGATAATAATAGCTTTTATCGGCCGATACCGATTGTTGGCCGATACATCGGTGCATCTCTACTTTTGAGGGTCCATGTTAAAGGGGTAGTTAATTAAAAAATAAAAATTGTGATGCCCTCATCTTATTTCAAAGTTGTAGGCCTATGACAATTTTTTTTTGTGGGACATATTTTAAAAATGTATCAGTGTATTTTTCATACAATGGAAGTCAATGGGCACCAAAATCAGTTCTACTGGTTCCTAATGTTCTTCAGAATATCTTCTTCACAGGAGAAAATAAAACATACTGGTTTCGAACGGGTGAGTAAATGATGCCAAAATTTTCATTTTTGGATGGACTATACCTTTAATGTATTATAATTGATTAGTACTTGGAGACTAGTGATTCCCAAATAGGTGTGGAATGATTTTGATGTTGCTTTGTTGAAGCAAAAAAAAAGAAAGAAAAGAAAATTGTGACAGATACAAGTAAATGTGCAATTGTGTTACTTTAATTAGGCTACAATTTTACATAATATCCAGTAAAAATGTGTAGTTTGGTGTTGATAAAGGAAGTTTGAGGCTTACTGACATGGCTGTGGAGGCTGGGAAACACTGGCTATAAAATAAATTAAGAATTACACAAATACTCACAGCAGGCTAGCTTATATACATTTTATTAGGGCACAGATGTTTATTTCAGGCATTGTTGTTAACACTCTGCTGTCACCGAATTACAAAAAGGTATTGTACAGGCTACTAACCAAAATTTTCAAATTAATAAGAAAACCTCACAAATGAAAAAAAAAAGAAAAAAAGATAAAGACATCAAATAGTAATAAACTGTATTAGCCTAGACGAGCATGGGTTATTCGCTGATTGTTTGCTCTGCTGTGTCTGTAATCAATCAGGCAAAACAGCACAGATGATTTATCATATCATTACACAATATATTCATAGTTTTGAAAATGTCAGCTGTTGCAGTTAATGCTTAACATTGAAACTTCATTGCCGTTCCGACACACACAGTACAATCTTTTCGTCCATTGTGCTTTCTGCGTTTGTTTGGATGCCCCATTTCTATTGGCCGCGCAGGTAATCGTCACAGAGCGCAGCGGCAAAAGCTGAACTATTTGGAACTTTGACCGCGGCCTGCGCGAAAGCTGTGCTTAGGTCGACGCATCAACAAATCGTCCTCGCGCAGCACAAGCCATTGAAATAAATGGGTTTCATAGCGCAGCGCATTCCGCGTCCTGTGTGAAAGGGCCTTGACGTGGGTCCTCATTCAAAGTTTAACGCAGACTGTCAGGACAAGCCTTTATGCAAAATGGAAATGTTTGTGTTAATTCGTAACATTTATAGATAAGGATATAGCCGTAGAATGAACATTTTGCGCTGAAGATGCACATGCATCTGTCAAAGCGCCTGACAGGGCAAGCCATTACACTAATGAATTAGCTCGAAGCTTAAAATAAAGAATTCTCATGTTTTGATCAGCTTTGATCACGCATCTTTCCTGCAGCAGCTCAATCTGTTTCCTCCACTATTTTTAGGTGTATTTTGTCCATAGAAATGCTTTATTCAGTGCTGTAATTTGACACGACTGGCGTAAGTCTTCCGTGCACGGTGGGTAGACCCGACTAATCGATAATGAGAATCGTTGTCGATGATTTTCATTATCGATTATTATCGATTTTATCAAATAGTTGTTGCAGCCCTATCGCTGCAGCCATATCATTTAAGCGCGTCCAGACAGAGTGAGCTTTTGCGCGGTAGCAAGGGAGGAGGAAATATATTGCAAACTCCAATTCTTTCTTGACCCAAGAAATTATAAAAATGTGTTCTCATCTCATGCAGAAGTACAGTCAAAATGTTGATTCTGTAACGGCATGAGAGGACATGTGCCCGTAATTTTCCCACTGACATGTTGGAATACTCTTTGGTTTTTAATGCTTTATTCAACATCACAACAGGCATAATAAATGGAATACACAAATATTAGTCAAATACACAAATGATTACGCTGTTTTTACCCCACTACTGGGAAACAACCTGATTTATTAATAAACACTTTATCTTTGCTAGCAAAATAGAAAAAGATTCTAATTTTCTGTGATTATAAAATGAAGTAAATGAGTAAAGAAAGAAGTAAATAAGCAAATTAATGATCAAAGTCAACTATTGTAACACTGATCTCACAGGCTGACCTTATGATTATTGAGCATATTGCCCAACACTAGTCATTCTTACACATGTTCAGGCCTACATTACTGGTGGCCGTGGGCCGTATGCCTCAGCAAAGTCCTCTGGACCAATCTCAATCAGACATCTGGATTGTTATAATCAGACGACTGGCCCAAGACTGTAGATTCAACATCACTCAGGTTCATTCATTTCTGTGTTAGCAAGGTCAGTGGTCATTTCACAGACTTCCTCATCTGGAGAATTGGGGAAAGAACAATAGCTGCCTTTGTTCAGTAGGGGTTGGTGTTTAACAGGTGCCATTCGAGAAATGGCGGGCTGCTCGGATTGTGAAAGGAGTGTTGTAGGAGGTTGGTCGTGATCTATGCTTCGCTGCATATGGAAAAGAGCAAATGGTTAGTCTTGGCACTGCTGATAGTACTACTAAAATACTGAGTCAGCAGGAAGTCACTAGACACAAATCAAAACAAAAGCTGCATAAAGCATAACAGCACAAAGGAACAGTTTTTAAACTCAATTTAGTCAATTTACTGATCTTTATATTATTCCAAACATATGACTTTCTTCTGTGGGTTGTTCTTGCCCATAACATGAATTTTGAAGTCACAGTACAGCACTATGGCCACATACACACAGCAGTTGTCAATTCATCTTTTAGCGCTTAATCCTGTTCTGGACATACAGAGTTCAGTCATTTATGGGTGTGACAACAACATTTTGCAACCAAATTAAAATTCAGGTAGTGACAAGAACATTTACGAAATTCTACACAATGGGTACCAAACTGAACTGAACAACTAGTTGTTAATGATGCATTTAAATGTGCATCAGGGACATGTCTCTCTTACGTAAGTGTGGTGCAAGAAAACCCCAGGGAAAGAAGAACGAGCCTTGATTCATGTGTTGCCAGATCTCGCTAAAAAACAAAAAGCCCCTAAATTGAAATAAATCCAAATGCTTTATATTCAAAACAAGACCAAAATATTGTGACCCACACCTCCCCACTTTAATAACTCCATGAACTTGAAAGCTTTATAAGCCAAACCCAAGCAAGCCCAAAAAATGCCTATAATAAGTGGACAAGGTAACCCTTCAAGTGCGCTGTGTGAAGCAGCCATGCAAACATAAAACATGACACCATTGACGACACCGTAGACGGTGGTTTAGTTAAAACTGCCAAACAATGAAGTTTCTTGTCGCTATAATGTTACTTTGCTCAAAATAATGGATACAAAACACACAAGACGCCAGAATGTTGCTTTGGTTACCACAATGTCAATCATTGCGATTTCAGGATTCCCTTCACTCCTGTATAAATGCAGTTGTCAGTCCTGAAACTTTACAGTGTGTATGTGGCTTATTATATGGGTCATTCCGTGTCAACTCAACCAGAGGTCCCCGGCTCAAATTTTTGATTTTGTTAATATTTTTTCTGTTGAAAGAAACATAAATAATATTAAAGATTAAAAAGCCAAAATATTAAATGTCACAGATGTGTATTTACTGAGTAATCCACTATTTTGTAGAGGGGGGTCAAAATAACAATTTTCACCTTAGATTTGGAGCCAATTTTCAGGGGTGTAAAAATGACTTTAGAAAGACGGCAGCATCATTATATTATTTTTTACACAGAGATTGGTAGGTCTATTAGTAAAATCTGTTGACTTTAACAATCTTTGTTTCATTATATGCCAACAGTGACAGTTCAAAAATCGTAAAAAGCACTTCTTGTGTTTCTTGCCTCAAGTTTGCATGCCTGTAACTCAAGAAGTATTAAAGATATCTTAATATCATTTTAGATTCTGGTTCTTAACAAACTTTCCTTTTGGTATCTGCATTTTAAAGGCCCTCGATGGTTCAATCCCAGAGATATGGAGATCTTAATGCGGATCCATTAGTAAATTGTACACATTTTCAGTGGACAAAAACCAAATGTGGGTCACTTTTCATACAGCTGATACTTTTTTATTTTAAAGAGGAGTATCTGAAGAACAAATAATGTTGAAACTAGAAATGTATCTCATGTTTTTTTTCTAATATCTCAATTCCATAGAACATACCTGAGTGCCATAAATACTCCTTTTCCAAAGTTTGCATGCCTGCAACTCAAATTATTCAAGATATCTTAATATCCTTCTAGATTCTCATTCTTAATAAACTTTTCTTTTGAAATCTTCAGTCAACAGATTTTACAAATAGACCTACCAATCTCTAAATAAAATAAAATAATGATGCTGCCATCTAAAGTAATTTTTACACCCGTATAAATTGGCTCCAAATCTCAGGTGAAAATTGTCATTTTGACCCGCCTCTACAAAATAGTGGATTACTCAGTAAATACACATCTGTGACTGTGACATTTAATATTTTGGCTTTCATCACTATTTATGTTTGTCTTTCTACAGAAAAAACATTAACAAAATCGAAAATTTGAGCCGGGGACCTCTGGTTGATTTGACACGATTTGACCCATAAGCATATTCTTCAACAACAACAACAACAGTGTCCCACAGAGGACAAAAAGACATACAGTGCATTATGGGATCTTTCACCAATAATACACTAAAATTTGGGCAAAACCAGCGGTGCACATAACTTTTTTGGTCTGGTTCTCAAGGGAGCACCTGGAGACCATGCTTGGTACTCATACTTTACGCGACACACTTACCCTAAAAGCTGTCCTCATCATTTTCCTCCTGACTGCACTCCTCACTATCTTCTTTTCTCTCGAACATGGTAGATGATGATAATGATTTTTTTTATTTTACTAACATTAATGACGCAGACAACAGCAAGAATATTAGGCTGCTGTCACTTTAAGAAGGAAAGCACGGACCGAATAACTGACACACATCCGGTTCCTTTCTCAACTGTTCACTTATGATGACATAACCAAGAGAATACTTGCCGAGACAGGTATTTTGACATAATTTAGTTTGAGCGCTCTCTCTCTCTCTGTGTGCGTGTTTCGGGGGTGTGAGGCTGTGCGCACAGATAACAGCTCGCGAGGTACGATTTTCGCCTCTTCTTCCACTTTTAAAATAGTTTGAATGTGTTAGTTGGTGAGACAAAACATGTCCAAATGATAAACTTTCACTCTATGATGGTTAAATTTAGCAGTTACTGCGATCCGTTGCACACCTAATAATTAAAGAACACACTTCTCATCATAACCAGAGATGGAGAAAAATCCTACTCCAGAAAGTAAACGTGTCCCTTTGAACCGGTCCTCAAAAATGTTAGTACTCGAAAGCACTTCCCGCAATGTTTTCTGGTGCGCATAATTTATTTTTACCACGCAAGCGCACATGCGTACCACTTATGTGCACCCCTGGGCAAAACAATGTATTTTAGAAGGCAGCAAATACTTATATTTCAATAGTAGATATATTATGTAAAATATATCAATAATAATATAACAATAATAAACAGATTACCATTCTTTTTGGTGCAGATAGTGGCACAGAAATAAAACTCTTTACCTATAAAATATTTTGTAACCAAAATCACCCCTTATTCCCTAGTGAAATATTAGTAGTGCCAAAGTGGAGTGCACTTATTCAATCCCAGAATTCAGTTACTTAAATTGGAACGTAAAGCAGTGGCAAAGCTACGGGTAGTTGGTCATTTTCCAAAAAGATGTGTGAAATAATTTAATAAGCGCTAACAATTATAATAAACGTATTTTCACACTATAACTTTATTAATTTATTTAGTTAAAAGAATGATTAAATGCATTTTTCATGGTCAATTGCAGGTGGATGGTTTCCCCTCTCCCAGACCTTATTCGCCAGAGAAACAAGTGCGCCACCATCTTTATAATATTGTCTTTGAACTTCCGGTTTTACAGTAGCTCTGTATATTTCTATGGCATTGCTGTCAAAGAATAACTAGCTGGTGAAGTAAATTTACTTGTTGTAGAGTTAACAAAAGTTATTATGAGCATTGTATGTTTAAAGCAGCTGCTTAATAAAGTTAATAAATACGTTAATAAAGTGAGATTAAATACAAAGTATGTTTGTGTAATTTAATATAGTTAATTATTACAGGTTTGCGTAAAATTCTGATTGCATTTCACTGTTTTTTATTCATTTTGAGGAATACTAAATGTTTTTGTGCAAGTGAGATGAGTAAATGAATGTTCACATTTAGACTAGAATCACAATAACCATCATGTTCACACAGCACACACAACACCTCTGCACTTTATTTCTCTCAACATGAAGACAGGAGAGCTGTCAGTCAATACATGTGAAAAAATAACTTAGATATTTTGTTGTAAATTGAAAAAGTAATGCGTTACTTTACTAGTTACTTGAAAAAGTAATCTGATTACGTAACTCAAGTTACTTATGTGTTAGTAACCAGAAAGTAACTAATGCCTTACCCCCAAGACTGCTGCTAACAATGTAATCTATTATATGTAGAGTTACACTTCAACTAAGTTTAATGGTGCAGCGCAAAAATATTTAGTAGTTGTAATTTAGTGCCCATATATACCAAAACTAAGTTAATTTGCACACAGCTGGTTCAACCGGCCCCTGATGTCTACTTAACAGCACAATAAGAAAGCTGCACGCACTGTATTAGAAAAAATGAACAAAGTAAAAATGATGAGGATCTTACCGGTCTCAGGTGTCACAGGTGGGACACAGACGTTTCTGTAGGTATATGTAGGAATAGCATCAATCTTCCCTTCAAACTTCAACTCAACACACTGTCCGGCCACACTTTGCTTAAGGGGGATTTCTGTAGTGCATAGATCCTCATCCGCAAAACATAAGTATGAACTCTTTTTCTGAAGATGGAGAATAGAATAGAGTGATTTTTAAAAAGAAAAATTGCAATAACAGGTCTTTCAAAGGTTTTTTTTTTTTGACTGCATTTCTGACCTGATCATGTGTGATTGTGTACTTGAATTCATTATTCAGAATTTCCTCCTCATAAAGTAAGTAAGGGTGCTGAAAGGACACTTCAATCACATCTTTGTGGACAGATGTATTTACAGCTGGAAAGTCCATAGAGCCTGTAAAAAAGCACAAGCCAATATTGCTTAGAGAAACAACAACAACAACAACAAAAAACCCCAGAAATAATAATCGAATAATATTATTCAGAAATAAAAAAGTAATCTCGCGACTAAGGCAAATTAATTCTATCTAGAGATGTTTATTTAGGGTAGATGTTCATTTTTTTTCTTAACAGAGAACCAAAGCTGGTTAGCTGATCATTAACCACTAACCGACAAGCTTGTGTTAAATTAAATATTGTGAGTGTATGAAAATAAAAGTAAACCCTTTACAGTTTCAAATGATGTCTTATCTGTATGACCATAGATTGAGTATTTTAAGTTGTTTCCACTGTTATAAGGGTGGGAATCAAGTGATCACACCGGCACCTCACGCGGACACACGACATACCACTACTAGCATTGCTAACTTGACAACATCGCAGCCTGTTCATTATCAAAATAAAATACATGTCAACCAAACATATAAAATGTTACACTGCTCAATTTAAACAGTCTGTGTACAGTCTGTGCCATTCAGAATGAATGGATGAATGAAATGTGGCCAAATGAGAATGAACACATAATACACAGTAAAGGCAGCTATATGTTTAAATAGACACAGTACTGAAAGGACCAATCAAGTAAATATTAATGACGTCATCACTAGGGGTGTAACGATATGGGCCTATTGTAATACTGCGATATAAAAATGCGACAATATGCATTGGTGATATGAACAATATGAATTTAAATTTTTGGATGAAGCCTTTAAATCATGGGAATAGTCATTTGAAATGCTTTGCGATTAAAACTGTGATAGATTGCATTGATCATCTGAAGTGCATACGCAGCAGCAATCCTTAAAGTGAAAGCATAGACATTTAATTCACCATATTGAGTCCAAGCCTATTCAAGTCCAACCCTGATGTAATACCAAATTAAGCATTTTAATCAACAGTACATTTTTGTTAACTTTTTACCATAATAATACAAAACCCTTGTCTTTATTTTGGCTTAAACTATCGTAATTGTATTGTGTCATGTATCGTGAAATGTATCGAATCGTGACACGAGTGTATCGTTACTCTCCTGGTCATCACTGTCAGTTACTTCTGAATGCTGAACATTCTTTCAAACAAGATTTTCAAAGATATTTAAGCTCAAAGTTTACTAAAACTATAATTAAGTGTGTCCATACACACCAGTTTGGGATGAATAAATTAAAATTAAAATATTAATAGTATTTCATCATTAGTGTCTTGCAAACACTGTTAAAACACTGTAAAAAGTATAATACTGTGTATGATTGTTACATACAGAAGGGAGCGGAGACACAGGTAAGGATTAACAGGTTTATTTCAGGTAAAGCAGAGCGTGAGCAGAGTGCAGGTGAGTGATGGCAGATGAATAGGTCGATGAGCCGATGAACTGGAACTGATACTTGACTGTGTTCTCTTAGGGAGCGTGGATGCCGGGAGACGTGGAACAGACGAACACACAGGAGAAGCACAGGAGACGAGGAGACCCTAGGAATCACTGTGGACGCTGGAGACAGGTAAGTAGTCGAGTAAGGGAGTCCTGGAGGTAAGTAAACACTGGTATGTGTTAACGAGACCGGACAGTGACTGAGTGAACTGGCGTGACTTTTATGTGGCTGTGGTGATGAGTGTGAATGAGCGTCAGGTGTGGCTTGTCAGTACTCAGGAGAGGGAGTGCGATGTGATTGGGTGAGTGTAGAGCCTGGCGTGTCTGTGACAATGATTAAGTTATACTCAGAGAACTTACATTTATATGTATGTTTCTTCTCATCATAATAGTCTATGCTGTAGGTGAATTTAATGGAGGCACTTTCTGATTTCTCTTGTCCAACCTGTGCTGTCACAGCCACAAAGTAATCATCACCCGCATCGTTGCTGTAGTCGCTGATATCAAGGTACGTCTGGGAAGTGTCAACAGTTTGGGAATCACTAGAGACAAGACAGAAAGAGTGTCTTTTGAATAAGAAATGTCACATTTTTTGAAACTTTTTGTCAGCTGCTTTTGACGCACACACACCCACACACACACACACACACACACACGTACCTATCAAAAGTTCTGACCAGTACACTGAACTTCAGCTGTTCAGCTGGATGACTGTAGTTCCAGTACAACACATTCACAAAGTTGTGGCAAACAACACTGACGTTTGTTGCAGAAGGAACTGTAGAAGAAAAAAAAAAAAAAAAAAACGGCAAGATTTAGACACCATCACAAACTCTCTATTACAACAACTCCTTCAAGTATTGCTTAACAGGTACTGAAATGTTGAGGCTAGGGCTGGGTAATAAGCAAAAAAATAAAATAAAATCTTGATATTTTTTTTCAGAACGTTTGACCGATTCAAGATTTCAGGGTCTAGGGTTGGGAAGTGGTAACATTGTGATTATGATAAATATTTGGTGTGGTGATGATGGCAAGAGACAAAACGCTAAACGAAATAATGTCAGAAGAATTGATTGGGTGATTCTCACAAAAACGTGGTTTTAAAAATTTCAAACATAAAAATAAAAAAATGGGATAGCTAAAGTGTGTGTTCCCTTTCGAAAGGGAACTCAACTCTGCGTTTACCGCTATAGGGGAACCGTCACTTGTGACAGGTGTCTGAATGCCAAAGAATCACACCACTCCAATCCTATTGGCCGGCAACAGCCTATGACGTCATCATAGCGCGAACCCGGAAGTATAAAGGGAGCGCCTGAGGAAGCAGTCAACATCTTCTCCTCTTTCGGGACTGTTCTGTCTATGCCATTGTTTTCAACGCCGGTAAGGAATTACTCTATATATGCCTTACAAACGTTCAGGAGAATGTGTTCATCCGTGTCCCAGGTTTTTGACACTTGATTTACACGTTTCTGGCGTTTTTTCTGTCTGGAGAGGAGCACGCATAGACGGTGCTTGAGGGCGCCGTCTGTGTGTTTGTCTATTGTTCACTGTGAGCGTCTCCCTATCGGGATGCTCCGTTCTCGTTTGGCACTCATCCCGAGGGAAGAGGTGTCTGCATCTGTGCCTGGTGATTCTAGCCTCGTGTGTGCTGAGGCAATACGGCGGCTGCAATCATAGGGCTCGCAGGTGAGCTCGTTGGGAAGCTTCCCCGGGGCTGACGAGGATGAGGGGCTGGATGACGGTGACGTCCGTGTTTGTAGTCATCGCGTCCGATAACGAGCGCTCCTCTGGCTGCTGGGGTATGTGGAGCTGCTGTGTTTTTGGGACGCGCTTTTCGGCGTTCTGCAGCTGCCGTGAGAGCGCGTTAAGAAAGGGGCCGTGCGCGGATGGCTCATCGAACGGTTCCTTTCTGTCCATGAATGTTGCAGCTCCCAGACTTTTCATTCCTTCCTCATCTCCGTGTTTGAGATCGGGAGGGCATGAGAAGTCCCCTAGCCGTTCAGATTTGGATCTGAGCCAGACAGACGGGAGGAGGAAGAAGCCAGAGTGAGATGGGTGATCGATTGTAAACACCGTTGCGTTTGTAATCGATCCCCCAGCTATTTAAAGGCCGATTTATATCTACCCTCTCCTCTTCTTCTTTCACCTCATATATATATATATATATCATGCTCAGATACTTCTTATGGTCAGACTGATGGCTGGGCCCAAAGTAATTATTTCTGTCGGCCTGCTTTTTCGGTTTAATAATGAGAGGATCTTTTAGGCTTAAAAGAACCTTAGATTCTATCCTTTTTCATGTAAAAAAAAAAGAGAGTATTAGGGATCTTTGGTCTTTTAACCGCAGGAATATGAGATGGGTCTATTTTATGTTTTTAAAATAAGACCTTGTTTTCCTGTATAGTTTTTCTGAGCATGTAGTTTATCAGGAGGCTGGCCCATCTCGAGCTGAGGCTCTGAGACAGGGCCAGAGGTCCAGTATGGCCGCTCAGGCACCTCCTCTTTTCAGAACAGGGAGCAGAGACGGCTGGACTCGAGGAGGAAAAAGCAGGTTTGAGGAGGTGATCAATCACATACACCAATAGCGTCTGTGATCAATGCCCTCTCAATGCAGGGGCAACTTTGCATTTGCCTTCACCCCTTCTTCCTCCGCCTCCTGAGTTTGAGCTTCTTTCTACTTGCTCAGGTGTTTCTTTTACAGTTAGGCTGATGGCTGGGCCTTTGATAATATTTTTTCTAAAGGCCGCCTTCTGGCTTGATAGTGAAAGTGCTTTTAGGCTTAAAAGAACTCTTGATTTCATCCTTCTTCATGCATAAAAATAAGGAGGGGAAAATCTTTGTTCTACGAGCCGCAGGAAGGTAAGCTAGGTCTATATTTATGTTTATAAAAAGTATGGACCTTGTTTTTCCTGTATAGCTTTCCTGAGCATGTAGTCAGTAAATTTAGAAGGGGTTCTTTTGGGCAAAATAACTAGCATTAGGATGGCTAGTTTTCAAAACATGCAGGCCGCTTTATGGCCGCTATTTTGTAGCCTCCTATGTTAGAGTAGCTTCTCAGCTAATACTTTAGTTTGGTTTGAGTTAGCACTCGTCACTTCAGTTATTTGTGTGCAGGTCGGCTTTATCAGCCCCCTGACATTGTTTGCTTGTAGTGCTTCATTTTCTCCTCATATTTGAAGGATTCAAAATTAAGCCCAAGCTTTGTTTGGCCCAGTAGGCCTTAGCTAGCGGCTAGGCTAGAGCTAGGTTTAGGTGCTTGTTTGTTACATCACCCTTACTATTACTATCCCTATGAGGTTGTATAGTTCCTAGTTCTGGCCTCCTCCTGAGGGAGTTGCTGGCCGTATGCCCATTTTCCCTTCGATGTGATGTAGGTGCTAGGTTATCAGCTAGGGTTATAGGCTGTTATGAGCCTTCCTGGTGCTGTTTTTCCCAGGTGGTAGGCCCTTATCTTTGAGAAGATAAGTTATGCAGTGTTGCTAGGCCCCACTTTGTAGAACTTTGTCATGCTTATAATGTTTTTTTTTCATGAGCCCCTTGAATTATATTCAAGTTTGAGTATACAGTGCTAAATGCTTTTAGCTTTCGTTCTCAAGGGTTCAACACAGATCTCAGATCTGTTTTGTGAAAACATTTATCCTGTTTGGATGGCATGGATTACAAAGCATTTATTTTTGCTTTGGGTTCTAAGCCTTAGCCCTACAAACTTTAAAATATGTGAGCTTACTCTAGTGCTGCCACAGGTTATCACCTGTTTCTGTGATAGCAGGCTGTGTTTAGCCTCTATCTAAGGACGTGGTGTTTTGTTGTACTCCCCGGCTAGGGTTTGTGTTTCACTGAGTGCATCACCTGTTGAATAGCACACTCAGGTTGAGTGTAGAGAGTCTTATTCTGGTTAGAATAGAAATGATCTCTGATAGCTCCCAGTCGATCATGACCACAGCAGCTGTTTTACATGTACTATTAAGATTGTTGGCTCTTTTTGATAGCTTCTTTCTGAGTACAGCTTGTATCTCGGGCGCTGTTGGTTTACGATCGCAAGTTTGCTCACATATCTTAGCACTGCCTCAGGCTTATGCTCATGTTTGTTTGAGATGGTAGGCCTTGTAGGCCTCCCTTAGACCATGGTAGCATGTTTATTTGTACCATGTACATTGCCTGTTGGAATGTGTAGGCTTAGCTCAGGTTGTGTAGCTAGTTACCCACAATTAGCTTGTTGGGTCTAGAGCTGGTCCCCTTTGAGCTTGGTCCCTATTTATGACCACACATGGTGCTAAAAGTAGTATGCACTGCCAGGCCTCCTTTTCACTTTTCATGTTGGTTATATTTGAGATGGTTGAGTCTTGTTTGCTGACTCACACCGCCATCGGCCACGCCCACCTCTGTAAGAGTAGGCCCTAGGTCAGGCCTCTCATAGAGTACTGTGGTGGAGTGTGTACTCCTCTTATCCAAGTGTTATCGAGTACTTGGCCTACTGGCTGGTTTAGTCATGAAGCTACCACTGGCTGATGCCATGTGTTCATGAAGGTTGAAGGCCCTACCAGGGCCTCCTTTCAGTTTGCATGTTGGCACAGTTTTGTGTTGGTTTCTATGTGACTCATCACCATGGATGGGTCATGATTGCCACTAGCTGACGCCACGTGTTTACAAGTCGTAGGCCTTTTTTAGGCCTCCTATGTGTCATACTAGAGTTTCGGCTGTGTACTCCTCTCGCTTAGAGAGTAAAAGGTGCTTTTACTGAGTATGTTTTCTGAGTGGCTTGCCTCTTCAGGGTGAGTTCTTGTGTTAAACCGATTGGTTGTTCGGTTTTATGCATTTACTTCCTTGAGCATGGTCTCCTTTAGCTCTAGTTGAGCTAAGTAGTTACCTTGTTTTTAACTCGGTTCTATTTTGCTCCTAGAACTTTAGTGGCTGCTAGCTGGCGCCGCATGTGACAGGTAGGCCCTCGGGGCCTCCTTTGGGAACATGCTGGCATGTACCTTTTACATTTCTTTACTAAGAGAGTAAAGGGGATTTTATGTCGCTGGCTGGCCAGGGCTTCGGGTGACTTATTAACCTCTTTTGTAGTTGGTTTGTCCCGCCTGGAGCTTGATAACACTGCCACGAGCTGATGCCACGTGTCTGCTGAGGTTATAGGCCCACGGGGCCTTCTTTGGTGCGTGATGGCGTACGCTGTACTCCTCTTGCTTAGAGTAAAATGGTTCTTTTACTGAGTACACTGCTTGCTGGATTGTGTTAGGATGGACTGTTTTGTGGGCACTCACAGCTACTTAATTACATGGTTGGTCGTGCGCCCAGCATGTTATGTTTTCAGGTGAGTGGCCTTATGGTCCACCCTGGAATACCACCATGCGATTTGAGTTTCTGGTGTGATATTTAGTTCCTCTTCTAGAACTTTAGTTATGTTGAAGGCCCCTTTTTTTCCTGGTCTCCATGACTATGTGCCTACAGTATGGTCTGTCTGTTAGGTTGAGCTTCGTACTTCCCTTTGGGTTGACTGTGTAATTGTGCTTAGCTCCCTAAGCTGGTCATTGGTTGTAGACTTCTATGAAGTCTCCCGTTGAGACCAGCCCCAGGCTGGTTTGTGCTCCCCTGTACCAGGGTTTTTCTAGCGCACAGCCTCCTCAGTGCATTAGTCAGACACTGAGTAGATCCTAGGATGAGCGGATTATACTCTCCTCAATACGATAGCACTGAGCTGAGTTCTGCTCTCCGGGATGCGCGTGGGTTTGAGTTGCTTACTGTTCATTTGCAGTCGCTCTTACTTGCTCTCTTCTCTGAAGAATGCGTTATGGAGATTCTGTGTATCAGACAGGGTTGGCCCAGACTAAGTTTGGCCTTCGCCAAATTAGTACGGCTTCCCTGGTGGCGCTGAGGGTGACTTTGTTCCCCTCTAGTGACTGGCCGGGGTTCCTTTCGGTTTCCTGGCCACATTCCCTTTAAGGGACCGCTTTCCACGGAATGCTGGTCCCAGATGCCCTGAGCAGCTTTGGAAGGCTTTCTGCGGAAGGCCTCTTTTAGGCTCAGCTTGGGCTGTTGGCCGTAGGGAATGCTATCACTGACAGCCTTGCGTGACCCGAGGGGGAGTTGCTCCCGGCGTTTCTCTGAAACTGCTGGGCGTTTGTCTAGTCATTTGGCATGCACTCTCCTTTAGCATGGCGGCGTGGGTATATCGTTCCCCATAGCAGTAAACGCAGAGTTGGGTTCCCTTTCGAAAGGGAACGTCTCAGGTTACGTATGTAACCATGGTTCCCTGAGAACAGGGAACGAGACTCTGCGTTGCCCTGCCATGCTTCGGGCTGCCTGCTGAACAGTCCCTCAAGACGAGCAGGTGTTGACTGCTTCCTCAAGCGCTCCCTTTATACTTCTGGGTTCGCGCTATGATGATGTCATAGGCTGTCGCCGGCCAATAGGGTTGGAGTGGTGTGATTCTTTGGCATTCGGACACCTGTCACGAGTGACGGTTCCCCTATTAGCGGTAAACGCAGAGTCTCGTTCCCTGTTCTCAGGGAACCATGGTTACATACGTAACCATGAGACGTTTTTTATGGCTACTGCAAAAGGTTTGAGTTGGTTCTTGTAAAGGGTATATCTAAGCAAGAACATCTAACTTTTGAAGTTTTTCCCCAGCTTGTTCAGCCCTAAAAGGAAGGTTCACACCAAGAAAAGGTCTTTAAAGTAATGTCATGTTGTTGTTGTTTTTTTTTTAGTTTTTTTTTTTTTAGCATTTTTAAAATGATATTTCTTTATAAATGAACTCCTTCCAAATAACCCTAACCATTCTATAATGATTATTTTTTCCTAATTAGAACTTAAAATTCCTGTATTCATTATATATATTTTTTTAATGTTGCACATTATTCTATTAGAGACTGAATGGCGTACTGACTGTGTGTGTTTGTGTGTGTATACATCCTGTAATAAGGACTAAATGGCTTACAGTCTACAGATTTTACTTTATTTGTTAAGGCTATACTATATTTTTGGTTACTATATTTGTTACTAAAAACTAACTATAAAAATAACTACAAAGAGTTTTAAAAAGAGAATAGTAGAGTCCACACCACAACGATAATGGCAAAGAAAAACAATATTGCTGTAATCACTTTCAAACCAATCAGATTTGACCAAATTTAAACAGCTCAAACATTCCGCATTAATATGTGGATGTCATTACCAACACTTTGCAGCATCTCAGCAGCATGAAAAACAAGGCTTTTATTACAATTCTGAATAATTAAATTGTGATGTATACGCATGCATTTTCTGTAAAGCTGCTTTAAAACGATGTTTTATTAAAAAATCTAAAATGGCCAAAAGTATTCTGTGAGAGTTGTTTACAGGTTAGGGAGTAGAAAATATGAGCTTAGTATACAAAATAATTATGCCTGTGGAAAGTCTTCATAATGATAGATGTGCCAACATGTGTGTGAACATCCACATTTGTGTAGACTTTTCTCTTTGTCACCCTAGCCTTTGCTAAAGTTTTTCAACAGTTAGTAATAACTTAATAGTTAAACAATAGTATAACTTAAAAACAGCCTGTATGATCAAATTCTCATTAACAAAACAAAAGTTCTCTCTACCGCAACTGGCTTTAAATTGTTGCGGTAAGTGAGAATAGCATTGCGGAGGATGAGGTACCTTAGCATATTTTATTAAATTCAGAGAAGCCATGCTGATTTAGCCAACTTTTATTCAATGTACATAATTAGACATTAATGAAGTACATTTCACAGAAAATTGTTAATATAAAGTTTTTCTAAATGAGCAAAGTTTCCTGTTACGGTAATGATAATCAAAATGTCGTGTACGTGGTCTGATAAGATTTTTTTTTTTTTTTTTTTAAACTGGATAAATATAAAGAGATCTGCCTACTTGATAGCCATCTTTAAGGTTCTAGCAGATGTGCTTAATTCAAAATCAAGATTTATTTAAAATTTTGTGTGTGTAAAGAGTCCTTAAATGTTGTGGAGGATGAGAACATCAGTCATGGACACTTCATGTTTCCACTATTATTTCATTATTTCATTATTATATATTATACATTAATATTTTTCTGTCATTTGAAAACATCTATTACAACATCCATATACTTTTTTTTTTTTTTAAAGAATATTTTCATTTTTTTTTCTGTTTAAATTAGAACACAACATGCATTCAGACATACCTGGACGCATTGCGGTAATGAGAATTTTAGCTGAAAATGCAGTCAAATACATAAATAATTCATTCCTATGTTGAAATTACTCTTTGTTCAGTGTAGAGAATAATATTTTCTTTATTATGATGTTTTTATATATTACTAAAATGCATGTTTCATATTTAAAATCATTAGTGCCGTGGTGTTTTAATGGTTTCATGAGGATGACCTGATTATGCAAATTAGAAGATTAGGGTACAAAAGGTGTAAAATAGTAATAATAATGAAAAAGTACACAGAGGAAAAATAAAATAATAGGCTATTTACACAAATCAAAACAAACAAACTAACAAACCCAAGGGAAAAGGGATGTAAGCAGCAACAAAGGAAAGAACATAAAACCCAAAGAAAACTTGAGTTTAATCTAACAAAATAAAAACAAGGAAATCAAAAGTTTTCAGCATTTACACACCCTAGCTGAACTATACTAACTGCCACAACAAAACGTATAGGGGGTGGCACTCACTTCTTACCTATTGTGTCTGATCATCAAGGTCTCTAACCCCTGGTTTCACAGACAAGGCTTAAGCTAGTCTCAAACTAAAATGCAGGTTTGAGCTGTTGTAACTGAAAGCAACTTGCACTGACATATCTTAATGTCACTTCCATTTATTTTGTCTCAAGATGCACACCAGTAATGTTTTCTTCTAAGGCATGTTTAAAAAAGCTCCTTAAATATCCTAACTGAACTAAGGCTTAATCTTGGCTTAATCTAAACCCTGTTTGTGAAACCAGGCCTACTATGTGTTGCATGATGTAAGTCACATGACATCTCACCTATCCACTTTTCCCCCAGGGCATGGAGAAATCATCCCAAAAAAAAAATTACAAATGACCAAAACACGAGATGGCAACAAAAGAAGTTGTTTAAGTTAAGATTGTCGCTGAGACAAAAAACACTAGTAAACATGTTAGGCTACATGATCACAGAGAAGCAAACAAAGTAAAAGAGCTTTTTAACGCTCCTCTGATTCAATTGTGCTTTTAAACTCTGGCAACAGCATCACACAGGCTAAATAATGATGGACAGCTGCTCAGACCAATAATACTCCAGAGGGGCTGAGCCTAAGAAATTGATAGAGAGCGAGGGAGAGAGAAGAGAATACACAGGCACACCCACAAGGACGTAACAACAACATGACAACATTCTCTTTATTAACCATCTGGTTAAAGAAAGTTCTATTTCCAGTGCTACACACCTGAAGTGATCAACATGGTGTAAATATAAAACCAATGACTTGTTAAATATATAATAAATATCTTTGCAGAAAAGATGTATGAAATATGAATGCAAGTATTGTACAAACTTACCTTAAACATATCCTTTGAATTCAGAAATAACATAAAATAAGAAAAATGATAAACATTTCTTAGCCAAAAAGTAGACATTCAGTTTTAGAGGTTAACTAAAAAAGTCAAGGGAATTAAAATTCCAAATTACTGAAAGCATAACACCAGTAGTAGGTTATTATTAACATGGTTAGTGGTATTGACACAAATTTCACAATTCGATTTTGATCTTGATTCAATATCTATTCATTTGAATACAGTGTTTCCCATACCTGAACTAGACTGTGGCCCGGTGATTGAGTTAGAGGCCAAAAATAAGTTTAGCGCAGATATAATTTCATTGCCTGTTGAGCTTTCTCTTACGCATTTGCACTCACCATGAGAGAAAGAGAGGCTTTTTACACATGCCACGCAAAGAGAATCGACGTGATACATCTAAATGCAGGGCTCGACAGGACTGCACAATGGACAAGAGTTGACAGACGCGATCGGGCCAGTGCTGCATCGTCATGAAAGTTTATTATTTGCACGTGCTTTTTAGCAGGAAGACGTGAAAGATAACTCGTGCATGTCCGACAAAGCCCAAAAAGACAGTTGAGCACGCGAGCCTTTCAAAGTATACTCCTTTGTCCGTGAGCGCGGAAAAACGGATTTAGTGGACTGCCGTTTTGACGCTCTCAAGTCACTCACACATGCCCTGTTGTACACGCGGATCGTCCTGCACGCGGACGGGGTGTGTGAGCCTTTAACCAGCTGTAGTTTAGGCTACAGGTAGGCGCGGGTACCAAAACCTGGTAACGAGCCCAGCGGCTAAATTATTATACAAGCCTGTATTGTATAGATAAACTCTGACGTTATCAATTCTGTTTCTGTACGTTACTGGAGAATTTCTCTCCCTCTGAGGCTGCGTGTGAGACGGAGCAACTCACACTCTGCAGCCGTGCCTTGTTGACACACAGCTTCAACTAACGATGGCAGGGAAAACAGACCGTTTTGAAAGCGTAATTACGTTGTAGCCTACTAGAATTGATGCCGACCATGTTTATCATAAGTGCAACAAGTCATTTGTATGTGAAAGTAGAAATATGTGCAATTCAGATGAAACTTCTGGCTAAAACGTGCATATTAACTTTCCTCATTAAATGTGTCTGTGTGTCCGACACATAGCCTCCACAGCGTCATCGCTCGTGGCCAGTGCACTCGATGCAGTTATGAGCAGCAGGCTGTGTAAAATGGGTGAACTCTTATTTTTGTTATCACTTACATTTTGGCTATTTGACTTACAGTATAGAAGCATGCTTCAGAATAGTTTTGAGAAGGTGCTTAAAAAGTTGAGCCATGTATTATTATTATGAATTAGGCTACTAAGTTAATTTGACAGTCTAGATTTTTGATTACCTGTTTTGTGTATTTAATATTTAACGTACAAATTATTTTTAGTGCACTGATTGGAGAGGCTTGTGTTGTTCAATAAATGCTTAATTTAAGCAGTTTTCTGTATAACTTCTTATTACTTAACTGTTAGATTTTATGAGATGAAGGGGGGAAAAAAACAATCGGCCAAAACAATCGGCATCATATATCGGCTATCAGCTGCCCTGATTTCTAAATATTGGCATCGGCCAGAGAAAAACCCATATCGGTCGACCTCTAGTTGTTACAATATAAACATTTCTTAATTCTGCGCTTTTTCTTAATTAAAATTAAATATTAATATAATCTTATCCATTTTTGATAATTCCAGGTTGCTATGGTTGCGCAGGTTGTTTACACATTTAACTCGTGGCCATGAGAAACAGATGTCGTTCCCTCACCATATGATCTTGAGGCCATGACTTTACATTGCATGGCCACGACATAAGGATGTCGTTACCTCGACAAAATGATCTCGTGGCCACGACTTATCACGTTCCCACGAGTTTATATGTCGTGGCCCCGACAAAACTAAGTGAACCGAACATGTCCCCTCCCGGTCACCGTACTCCGCACTGTTATGAATGCCCGTGCAGCCGTGTGCATTTTACTATCATTTTATTTCGAATTAGCAATTTAAAAGCAAGGTGTAAAAGAGGGGAACGCGCATCCCCCCCTTCCTCCCAGTGATACCGTCATTACTAGTGTTGTCACATGTCGATTAACCGGTGGGAAAATGTCCTCACCGTCACAACCCTAATAGTCAAGCATATTTACAGTTCAAACCTTGTCAGTGAACTATGAGGACCAAAAAAAATAAATAAATAAAAAAAATTGTTCATTAATCATAATTGAAGTAAAATTCGATTTAGATTTTATGTCATATCGTCCAGTCCCACCACTATCATTCACACAGATGACATGTTTACCTGTTGTAATTTATCCAAGTTGTGTGCACGAAATGTGCCATCGGAGCAGCTCTAATTAAACGTCACTATTTCGTTCAATGATTCTGGCCCTCCAAAACCATTTTGCTAACGTTTACTCACTGATCGGTCTCGATCACGCGAGCACTAAACAGCACTGTGAGATCCAGTGAGAAGCGCTTGAATTCTTTTCATCTACAAATTGCCATCAGGTTGTTACAATTTTTACAGATGTTACCATTTTTGTTAATGAACAGCCTAATGAATTTATTTTTTTATCCTAACTCAAGCTACTACTACTGTCAACTCAAGCTACTGTCAAATGTGCATTTCTAAGAAACAAAACATGTAATATTATTAATATTGCAGCCTGCACTGCAAATTGTGCTGAAGATACATGCCATTAAAGTCAGGCGACACAAACCTGTTTCATTACTTGAAACAATATCACCTGTAAGAAATTCATTTTTCTAGGAAGTTCTCCCAAATCATTTGATTCTTTGAAGACGGCAAGTAAAAAGTGAGCAAGGTCATTATAGAAAGTTTTATAAAACTCCTGTCAATCCGTCATTTCCAGGAGACTTAAAGGGTTAGTTCACCCAAAAATGAAATTTCTGTCATTAATTACTCACCCTCATGTTGTTCCACACCCATAAGACCTTCATTCATCTTCAGAACACAAATTAAGATATTTTTGATGAAATCTGAGGGCTTCTGATCCACAGATAGGCAGCAACGTCATTGCTGTGATGAGAAAAGTATTCTAAGCCCTTCATAAAATTAAGGTTGAACCACTGCAGTCACGTTGACTGTTTTAACAAGGTTTTAACTACCTTTCTGGACGTCAAAAGGTGGAAGATGAACGAAGGTCTTACGGGTGTGGAACAACATGAGGGTGAGTAATTAATGACAGAAATTTCATTTTTGGGTGAACTAACCCTTTAATGTTTTTAAGATTATTTATGCCATTTGTAATTTCCTGAAAATTTAGTTCTTTACCACATGAATTTCTAAAACCTGCAGTAATCTTATTAATATTGGCTAATAAACTACTAAGAAAAAGATCTGCATTATTGGGTTGATTATTTAAATTATACAATTTACTATAAAATTTAGTTACAAAGTTAGACACGTCCTTAGGATTCTCATTGATAACACCATTTATTAATAATTTACTAACAGAGGTTATTTCCTGATTTCTTTTTTATAAACTGAAAAAATATTTGGTGTTTCCATCCCATCCATTTTCGTCTTAGCCTGAGCTGCTTTTGTAAGGTCTTCTCTTCATAGATATTGTCTAACTCATTCTGCATTGTAGCAAGTTTCAATAAATCATTGTTTGGCATAATTTGGTTATTTTTTTGCATGTAATAAACATTATTTCATTTTCTTTTTTGTAATGGATTTTCCATAGGATATTGCCAATGTCATTATTTCATTTTTGTTTGTTCCTAGAATTTCCCATAAATGAGCCATAGAAGCCTGTTGCCAATATTTAACAATTAATTTCTTAATTTGATCGCAAAAATCATTGTTTTAATACAAAATTTAGTTTTCAATATCCTCTCTTAGCCCTACTTGACTGACACCTTGAAACATTAATCTAATGCATAAGTCTTTGTGATCAGTTAAAATTAATTGTTCAATAGTAACAAATTCAACTATCTTTTATATTTTCTGAAATGAGCCAAACATCAGTGTGATGATTTGTCCCTATTACTCCATGTATACATTTGATTCGACTGTTGATTTTTATCTCCAAATGTCAGTTATGTTCAATCTTAAAAATTACTTTAGTTCATTTGCACTATTGTAGATTCTAGTGGGGCATCGATCGTTTTCCATCAAGCACCGTATTGAAGGGTGTACTCGCACTAGGCGCTCTGAACAGTGCCCGAGCGCGTTTGACCCTCAGCCCGGTTCGTTTGTGTGATCGCTCCGCGTCGTGCTCAGGCACGGTACACATGCAGTGTGATCGCTAGCTGAAGCACGGAACAGCTACTACTTTTGTGCGCTTCTGTCATCATTACGACGGCAAACGTCTTTACTACTACTTGGATAGTAGGCTACACTTTAATTAATATAATTAATTGGAGTGTATTTGGGTTTATTCGGGTCTGGGTCTCACCTTATTGATGAACAGGAATTGTAATTTCCGAGCAAAACGTCAGCATGCCTACGTATTCCTCTGATACATGCAAGTGAAAAGTACATTAAAGCTGAAATCCAACCTGAATGATGATAACACAGAATAAAATACTATCACTACTGATCATCAAATCCTTTTAACAGTTTATTTTACACACTGTGTTTAAGTCTTCCACTTTTTTCATAAAACCTTTGCTCTCTAGAAACCCAGTCAGTTTGGGTTAAAATTCTTTAAAAGGCTTATAAACACTGAATTATTACCCACATATGAAATTAAATTAAGAAAAAGCATCAGAAAAATTGGGAATGTTGGACAATAAATATGAATATAGCAGCTTGATTTTGCAGTGTTGTCTAATGTCCGTTAAAGCAAAAGTTGATGCGATAACGGACACAGCAATGCATCATGTATTATAAGATCATTATGTTTGTAGCGTGATCCATTAAAACGTACAATATAGCCTATTTCAATTCAGACCTAGATACTATTACTATTACTCCACTAGGTCTGAAATATATTGTTCGCTGCGAACATGATGATCTTAAATTTATTAATTATTAATTTACTATTAATAAATATGTAGACAAAGTTGTATAAAATGGAAATACTGGATGGATGGATGAATGGTTGGATTCCATAACTGGTAAAATAAAACATATATAAGACAATACACGATTTACTGTAGGAGCCATACAATTTACTGGTGACTTAATTTAAAAAACTGTTCTACTGCGCTTCTGATTTGGCAGTGAAATTCGCCGATTTTGGGTGCGTAAGATGTGAAGGCCCATAATGGCGGCCGCGCTACCGGAGCGCCATGTAGGGGCTGTTACACAAAAATGATCATAGTGTCGCCTCTTGGGTTCTATACTCTTTGGTTCAAGGCAACCGTATGGAGGTAGATTTGTAGCTAATCTCCAAATAAATAGATTATGATCCACAAATAAATGTAAAGATATTCACAAAAAATAATCGTATGCACAAATGAATAGAATGAGATCCACAAAATATATGTTTGGAGTATCACAAAAATTAATTACATTCACAAATAAAGAGATTTGCTAATAAAAAATAAAAAAAAAATATTTACAAATCGCTTTATAATCGGGGGCGGGAATAGACCCTTTTCACGTCACACAGCTTCCGTTTGGACTCGAAGCAGTGTATCCTCACTTCCGTCAGCGTAGTGGAATACTAGAACCGCTCGAATGAAGTGCACCCAAAAGTTGTACATATGCCACAAATGTGGTTAGAGGATGACTGTAGTCGACTAATTTCATGTAAATTCAAGGAGAGGTGTTTGTCAGATCTCAAACGAACTTACCGATCGGCGAGATTTGCTGCTTGAAGTCGGAGGAGGAGTTGAATACGGAGCACTGAAGCCGTACACTTTCTGCTGCCCGTAGTAACGTGCAAACTTTGCTGTCTTTATTGCAGATGAAGCTGTTTATATGTATTTGTCAGTATTTGTGAAATTAACGCATGTTTCCGACATTTACATGCAGAAAAAAAAACATTCAATGCTGTACTATTTCAGTGCCTGTATGTACAATGAAGATCAACATAAGCTTATTCTTTTTAAATAGTCTATTTTATTTCGATAAATGACATGCATAATAATAAAAATTGAGTTTAATATAATACTATTTCTACATGAAGACTGTTAATGTTGTAAAAACTGACTCCTGTACATGGCATTTTACCATAGTAAAAAAACATCATCATCATTCATCTCTTTATTGCAGAACAAGACTGTCGCATACAAAAATATACAAAGGATTTACTCATTGTGATAGCAGCATTAAATCGAATTATTTCTCCAGGGAATAACATGAACACATACTTCCGTTTTGTATTTTCAATACACTTCTTACAAATTATACAATCTTAATATATTGCACCAGTTCAGTTTAAACTGGTATGATGTAAAAGGATCTAAAATCTTCACACCATGTGGATGTGTTACTATCAGGTGTCCATTACTCATGAATAAAACTCACAAGAACAATACCGTTATCATAGCCTACCAATTTCTAAAAATAAAGATTTGTTTTTAAAGACAATATTCTTGTTATTCCAAATAGGCTAACAGATTTGTGTGGACACACAATCATTGTGATAAAACTCTGACAGCAATTCAAGGACACAACATTGCTAAAGTTCCCTAAGCAAGGCAGTTACAGAAAGGAAATAATAAATAACGTTACCAAAAGAGCCGACTGTGTAAATTCTTGACATAAACAGTTCGCGTTTAAAGTTATTAAAACATTTTCCCAGAGAAGTCGCCGGCGCAAAGATAATACGGAACTACGGATCCACTGCTTTGTGGATAGGCGGAAGTTAACTGACATCATTGTGAAAAGGATGTATTGAGCTGAAGCTGTTTGTGTGATTAAAAACACCCCGTTTACAAAATGTAACAGGCTTGATTGTGATTAATCTTTTAATTTGTTTTGTACATATTTCTGTGGGTGTAATTATATATAAGGTCTGCATTATCTGTCTTACAAAGAGGGACTCTCTTATTTTGACAGGTATTATGGTCTGATGTTACTGATCACTGCAGTAATGAACAAGAGAACGTGTCGTGCACATTATTACGGTTCATCTGAGTTTTCTTACGGATAGAAAGTTTACCAGTTAGTTAAGCAACCCTGAAAAGGCATCAGCTCTTACAGTGATTATCTGGAGTTAAAAACGTACATTTTAATGCTATAATGTCTACATGCGGCGCGGTGCGACATAAGTCAGTGGCAGTAAACGGATGTCCTGTTCAACTTGCACATGTATAATACCAAATATGAGCCTGAATGAGCATCAGTGATAACAGTACGAGCCTCGGCATCACTATGGTTTTGGATAATGCAAATAAAGAGGTTGCAATGCTGAAAAACACATTTTTTGTATTTATTTTGGATACTGTAAATAACTTTTACAATAAAAAAAAAAAACTTAAGTCTGATTCATCTGAAATATTTCCGTGATGAAGTGTTTGACTGCTGGACATTTTATTTTTAACTGAAATGCATAATCTATAGGCTATGTAATTCAATAACCTGTCACATTTAAAAAGTCTATCTTCTCTACAAACAATGGTAATGTTAAAACGTTTAATTAATGTTTAAAATATTATTTAAGGGCCTGTTAATGTTTAATAGCTGGTTTGCTGCTCATATCCGTCCGTGTGATTGATAAACTGGGAAATGCTATTGTTAAGTTTCATCTATTCTACAAACTCGCATGTTTATCACAAGGTTAAATCCAGTTAGATAAGTTAATAGCTAATTATTGAGGCTTTCTGTTGAATCTTGAATAACGTGACGCTTTATACCTTTATAGTTCCCATAACAGAGAGCACCGTTTCTCTGGCATTTTAAAATGGCGCATAAAATATAATAGTTTGGCTTGTCTTGACACACAGTCTAATGGTCTTACAAAATATAAATTTTAAAACTATTTTTACTGTACCATTGTTTAAGAACCCTCTACATCCTTTCTAAGCCAATGCAAGACGAGACTGCCCCGATAGTAAAGCAAAACGTGATAGGTTGTAGCGAAAGTGTGCTGCGAGCAGAAGGAAATTTTGAATGCATGACCATCTGTTTGTCTATTTTGGCCTTCACCTTTAGTAACTGGAGTTAAAAAAAAAAACCTGATTTTTTTTTTTTTTTTTTTTTTTCCCCTACTTAAAAACAATCTGCAGATGACAAAGAAACTGTCCAAAACAAGTTAACTTTATTTTGTTTTGATCTTCCCTTCTGGGATTTGATCTGGATTTTCCCCTTGGGGTTAAAGTGCAATCAGAAACAACAAGCCAAAAAGACAAGATGGCCCTGCCATTGTAAACAGTGAAAATGTAACATAACATAAAATTATGTTACCCTTTTTAAGTTTTCTTTAAAGGGGACATCGGATGCAAAATTCACTTTTACATGGTGTTTGGACATAAATGTGTGTTGGCAGTGTGTGTACACAACCACCCTATAATGATAAAAATCCACCCAGTGCTTTTTTTTTTTTTTTTAATCCCCACAAATCATAAGCACCTTGTCAGATCAAGCCGTTCACAGATTCTTGGCTAAGTGACGTAAATTTTCACAGGCCCCTCCCACGACTGTTGACGGACACTGCTGTTTTAGCATAGACCCGCCCTGAGTGAGCTGTAAACAGACAGTCCGACGCCCGCAGGTGTAGACAAGAATGTCTCCAAACTAAGGCGTTTTGTTATTGGATATAAGAATGAACATAGCAGTCGTCCTTTACTCTCGACATCTGAGCCGCGGAAGACGCAGTGGATTCATTTTGTTTTTGAAGGGAATGGCCCCCCGGATCTACCTATATGCGTTTATGTCTGCGCTAAAAAGTTTGTTTTGCTAAAAAGTTCCTGAAGGATTGATCACTTCCTCCAGAAGACGTGAGTAATGTTATAGGTTTTTTTTTTTTTTTTTATGAATCTTTGCAAATTGCCTTTCCTAATAATGTGCTAGTTAGCAAGTTCCACGACAAATGCGGCTAAAGTTAAAGGCCAGTTCACACCGCACAGATAAACACCAACAAACACGTTTGTTGGATCAGGATGCAGCCTCCGAAATGAGACACTGCCAGTGTGATTCCCCTGTCGGCATCTGTTGCCGTTGGTCGGAGTTTGTTTTTACCCAACTGAAAATGTTTAATCGCCATTTGTTGGGTCGGGGAATGTCTGAGCAGTGTGGTATGATTTTCCAACAAACTCTGACATAATCTGACCTGGCCACAAACTGTTGCCATGACGATGAGCAAGTCCCCTGCAAAGACTGCTGTTTGATCGCGCCGGCGCCTCACGCACGCACAGCAAAGCACTGCAAACGTGACATCGCAGTTTGTTCATTATCAAAATAATACAGTCGAGCAAACATATGTCGTCATTTCTATTTAGAACCTTCTCACTGTAATTCATAACTGCACGTTTATAATGAACAGTGAATTAAGGCAATTGTCTTATTACAAACTGTGTACATTTTATGTAAAGATAACATGGTAACACTACAATAAGGTTTATAAAGGTGTTAGTTAATGACTAACAAGTATTTTGAGCATTTATAACTGCATAAATAAGAATGGTGAGTTCAATGCAATACCTGCCAAATAGTGTTTACAGCCCGCCCGCAGAAGATAGGGGTGGGGTGAACAGTAGCTCATTATCATTTAAAGGGACATGCACCGAAACAGCTCGCTGTGAACAAAGGTAAAAGGGTTTTTTTTTTTACACAACCATTAAGAAATTAATCAAAGTATGTTATAGACTTTTCATGAAGACCCTAAAGAATCACACTAACTTGTGGAAAATTGGCATCTGATGTCCCCTTTAGAACACAAGTTTAATATCATGCTATTCAGTAGATAGGAGGTAGTTCTGATAAAGTGCAAACCATAACTTTTGCCGCCCTGGTGGTTAATAACAGAACTGCATGCGTCTTGAGGAAGAACATTGTAGCCGGATTTTTTTTTGTTTCTGTTTATGTCTATGACGAGTTGCACAGGTACTGTGCTACTCTGCAGCGGTTCCTACCAGACCGGCAGAGCCGGCCCAAGGCATAAGCGAGCTAAGCGGCTGCTTGGGGCCCCCCTGGCCACCAAGACCATATGAAATGACAGCTTGATTTTTACAGCGCACAATCAGTTGCAGTTCTAGTGCCTCCGTCCAATAATACTGTACAACTCGACACGTTTAGGTTTTGCATAGACCATCTTAGACTGTTTGACACTATATTTCTGTTATGATTATTTAAGTCTGAATAAATAATAATTAAGTAATTAAGTCCCATAATATTTTTCCTTCAGAAGTAATGTTGGTAGTTTATCCAATGTGCATTAATTAATTTATTCATATTTATTCATTCTAGCATGGCAAATAAACAAAGGTAACGGCTACACATGACCAATTTGAAAATTCTGTGCGACTGCCACTAGGGGGCGAAATGCGACAATCGTGCAGTGAAAAGACGGCTTACTGGCTTTTTTTTTTTATTATTATTTATTTTAGCTTACAGTGTCCTAACCACAGATTGTATATTATAGGGAGATAAGAGGGTCTGCATTTCTTACCATTGAAGAAAGCGTAACGGCTAACTTAATCACGTGCGGCACCTCTCAGCCTATTGTGTAATGGCAGTGACATCAGTGCCCTCCGTTCAAAACTCCTTCCCTGCGTACTGCCTATGCGTACCGCCAAAGTGTTAGCATTAGCTGTTACGCTTTTTTAGCTAAAGGTTGCAGGCTTGCCTTCCAGTGGCTTTGTCCTAACCAGACTTAAAGCTACAAGACAACATCAATCATAAATCACAGCCAATCATAACAGCATGTGGGCGGGCTCTGTTCGCAGCTAAACACAAAAACCAAACGAAATTGAACTAAACAAAATTAAACCATAAAACATTATTCAAAATACATACTCAGTGACTGATACAATCTTTGTCATGAAATACACTTGAGCTTTGCTTAATATTTGCATGACTTTAATAGCCACTATGAGAACAACAATGGATAATTTACCTTAGAGTTTGAAAAGAAATAAAAGGAAACAAGAACGTTCAAACTGTAATACTTTTCTTTGTGCATTTATGTCCTTGTTCCCTCTCTACGACCTGAACTATTAGCTGCAAAATCTCAGAAATATAGAAACCATTTCAAAAACAGAATCCTTTGTCGTGTCGCGGCTGGTTAGGACAGTCTTTGAAGTGGTCATTTTGTAGCCAAAGCTCTTGGTTAACAGGTACAGGTGACTGCATTTGACTTAAGTTGACGAGCAGGAAGGGAATAAAATGCAGCTGAAAAATAGCCTAATCATAACAATACGCAAAACACATGATACAACGCAATAAAAAAAATGCAGTATAGAAAAATTATATTTTGATAAATGGAAACTAAAATTTAAAGCAACAAGCAAAAATCCCTGATATTCCATAACTTCGACAAAAAAAACAAACAAAAAAAAAAAAAAATATTCCCTGACTTTCAATGTCTGGAATAGACCTTTTAAAATTCCATGATATTCCAGAAATTCCATGACCCGTGGGAACACTGGTACATTCTCATTATATAATTTTTGTAAATTTTGTACACAAAAAAAAGTTAGGGACAGCAGCTTTAAACAACACCCCTTCCAGCTCCCTAGCGATCATTTGGCGTTTACTATTATATGAGTCATTCTACGAAACGGGTGCCATTTGGGTCTGCAACGTTTGATCAGATGCAGAAGTTTTTTTTTCAAACATATACTATTTTCAGGATTATATGTGTGTCCCTGTTTACATAAGATATATTTATTCACAATAAACATTTTTTTTTTGTAAATATTTAATGATGTGTGCGCGTCCCTCAGTTTGACTTACCACCCCGTCACACTAACTTGTTTTATCTATAATGCACTGTTCCTTTAAATGACATCACAAAGCCGAAGTGACATCATTTGAGCCTTACAGCCACCAAGAACAAAAGAAGGAAACTAAGTACATTTTTTTTTTTTTTACATTGGTTTAACCCGTGGACATGAAAAACAACCTGCGGAAACAGTGTAAAAGTAGCCTAGCCCAATTCCATGGGAAAACCGCAGACTTGGCAACACCGTTAGGTTCATTCACTCACTCACTCACTTTTTACTCAACTAAAATGTCTCCCCTCCCCCAGTTTTTAAAGTTTAAAACCAGCAGATCATATAGAGAAACACTTTGTCCATACCACCCCGTCACATTTACCACCCTGTCACAGGGTCATTTTGTTAAAAGTTTATGGAAAGAAAATAAAATATTACATAAATTAATGTTGAATTATGTTCTTGTTGTGTGGACTAATCAGATAAATGTAACATTTTGTTTGTATTTTTTAAAGTGAATTCATTTTTTCAGTACAAACAGTGAGGCCATTGAAACGTCAAATTCATATTTCAAGATTAAAAATCTAAGAATAAAAAAAAAATACATTAAATTACAGACTTTTTATTGATGGTTTCCAAAAAATGGACATTTTACTATTAGGAAAACATTAGATTTTAAAAATCTATTTCTTTTTTTACTACTCCAATAGCATACATATTGTCCGTGACGGGGTGGTACAAGAATGGCTTCCTTGCCTGAATAAAAAGGATAATATCAATAAAGATTTTGTGCCTGAGGTGGGAAAATATGTTTTTGGAGGATTAACATATCTTTCAAGTTGTAGGTTTGTTTAAAAAAAAAAAAAAAAAAAGTTCTTAATGAAATTTTTGAAAAATGCAAGTGGAAATGGCACCCGTTTGGTAGAATAACTCTTATAGCTGAGGCAAGGCAACTTCAGAAAAATAGTTGCGGCTTGGTAGCACATACCTACGGTCCAAAACTTTCAGCATGTGAATAAACCCCGGCTTTTCCACAGTATATATCATGGGCACCATATCTTTTGCAATATACATTGCGACTGCATCCGTGATCGCTTTCCACCAGAACCCATTCTTATCATACCGGATTACAGTTTGTAAATGTTTGTAAGACTGTAGGTTGTTTTTTGGCGGGTGTGCTTGTGCTGCCGCGGTCTTGTTTATTTCGTAGGGTGCAACATCTCTCGCACTCGGCAGCATGCCTCTGTTTGAGGTGCTGCAGTAAGTTGGTCGTAAATTGGTTTGCTAGCAACAGACACGCTTTGCAGCGGTGAATTGTTTGTTCGTCTGACGCCGAAAAACCGAACCAATTCCAATTTACGGATGACACTTTCAGATGTGCCTTTCTTGGGAACGAGTTCTTCCCTGCTCGCTGCCATGCTATGTGTGGATCTCTATGGCAAACGCGCGGGGGGAAGGCTGAACCCGGGAGCCCAGAGGGGAGCGTAGACGATTTAGAAAACAAGTCGATGTAAACTACACATTAGAGTAAATCGATAAAATCGATTTATCGCCCAGCCATTGTCTCGCTCATCTACCACACCTGATTCAACTCATGAGCTCATTAGTAGAGACAGCGAGACCTGAAATGGGTGTCAGATATAGGGAGACATACAAAATGTGCAGTGCTGGGGGTCCTCCAGGACTGGTTTGAGAACCACTGGCTTAGACTGTTATTTATTGAATATTTAAGAAATCACACTTCACATCTCATGGACGCACGAGCTCAGATAGACAAACAGATACAACGATGTCATCGTTAGAACGATCAGCTTTAGCAATTTGATACTCACCAAAACCAAAGACACATTGACACAATAACGCATAAATCACCCCAAACTGGAATAAAGGATCCATTGACATTGTTTTTCCAAAATGTTATAATTTTCAGACGTCTGTCCCAAAACCGAACATTTCCTTAATTCTTCCCCTTCTTATTCTTCTTCAGATGTTTATAACGGTTGGCAAACCAGGTTAAATGGTGCATTTACCGCCACCAAATGGACAGGAGCGTGAAGTAGTGATGGGACGGTTGATACCGGGGCTCCGATGCTCCGACGCAGTTTTCAAAGCACTATTGTTTCACACACTGTTACCGATGCTTGTATCGAAATGACAATACCACGTGATTGATGACGTTTGAAGCTTCAAACGTCGTGCAGTATCGGAAAGTCAGGAGGGCTGGTTTGAAAAAATTGGCGCTTCACCTGATGCATGAAAGGAAAATGAATTTAATCATGTTTTATTACTGGGGTCTCAGAGACCCCGAACAGAACATAAGGCAAGAGTGATTCCGTGTGTCACACCCTGCGTTCCATTCGGAAGGGCTCATCCCTATACCCCAATCCCTCCAAAGGGTTTACCCTCCGGAGTGAGAGCTTCGAAGGGATGAAGGGTGTAGGGGTAAAAAAAAAAAACTCTTTTTTTGGAATGCACTTCTGCGTCATCTTAAAGGGTTAGTTCACCCAAAAATGAAAATTCTGTCATTAATTACTCACCCTCATGTCGTTCCACACCCGTAAGACCGTCGTTAATCTTTGGAACACAAATTAAGATATTTTAGTTGAAATCCGATGGCTCCGTGAGGCCTGCATAGCCAGCAATGACATTTCCTCTCTCAAGATCCATTAATGTACTAAAAACATATTTAAATCAGTTCATGTGAGTACAGTGGTTCAATATTAATATTATAAAGCGACGAGAATATTTTTGGTGCGCCAAAAAAATAAAAAAATAACGACTTATATAGTGATGGCTGATTTCAAAACACTGCTTCAGGAACAACTGCTGAACGAGAGTTGCAGCAGGAGTCAGATTTCACCTCACTTCTCTGAATGACGATAGATGAAGATTTGATTGCAAAGCGAAATGTAAAAGCATATTTAAGCGAGTTTGTCAGTGTACTGTTTTTTTTTTTTTCATTAAGAATAATAATGAACCCACCCACCATTCAAGCAATTGCAGCCTCCGAGTTGCTGCTACTTTAAAAGCGAAAGTTAAATGTTTTATTAATTTTTGGTGGTATTTTTGCCCTCAAGCCCCCGTTAATTTCCAACATTGCTTATGATAATCCAAATGCAGTATTTCCAGTTAATTTGGCTGAAACATCTTACTTTTGTGTTCACCATTTTCCAGTGGCTGAAGGATTGGGAGTCTGACTCTCACGCCGTCGACCCGAGTTCTAGTTCCGGCTCTGACAACAATGCCTATATTGTAACCTTGCCATCTATGAAAATGTTTTCAGGTAACAGCCTATGTATTGTTGTGGACACTAAAGGGATTGCATACACATGGCTACCACATTCATAATAGAATGTGACTAAACTGTGAACTTCTACATAGTTATGAACCATATTATACGCTTAAAGTTAATTAAAACTGACTTTTTCATCCATTAGGCATGCAGGACTTGCCTATGGTATGTCGGACCTGGGGTCCATTCCTCGTACCTCGCTTAATACATCTGAGATTATTCTAAGGGAAACCCTCAGAGATCGGTTTTATTAGTAGTAACAGTATTAGTACTAATGTAATAGAAATTATAATCTGCCAAAGAGTTACAAATAAATGACAAAATTACGGCTTATTTCTGCATTTCCAGCAAAATTGTCCCCCCATGGTTCCATCCCGTATAAGGGCAGGAGGACTGAAGGAGGCTCTCATCCATGGCACTATACCATTTCCAGGATCTGCTGTGGCTCTCCATCCTCAGTGCTCACACCAGACATTTTACATCCTACAAAAATGCACAAACATAATACAAAAGCAGTCATTTTAACAGCATAATGTCATCTGAATTCTGTATTAGAAGTAACAAAATGATCTTAATTTATGTTTCAGGTTTTCCCTTTTTTTTTTTTTTTTTTTTGTTCACAAATGTCACCTTGCCTTGCAGGTCCTGCTCCACCACAAAAGCTTTGCAGCAAATGTACAGAAATCAAGAATCAGAAAAGAGCTGTAATAACTCTGTTTGAAATTACAATAATTAAAATAAACTATAACTTAAGATTGAAATAGATGTTTTTTATTAATTTCTGTAGTACACTCACTCAAAGCCTTTGATGGCAGCATTCCTTCATCAGCCTCTCTCCACCGGATAAACACACGTGTGATCATCTGTCCCTGTAACATCCAGACAAGATTCAAGTTTCCTCTGATTTATGTGCTCAACACTACATTTACATGTTGAGGTAGTTGAGGATGTGTTAAACTCACTTTTTTTTTTTTTTATTATTAAAGATTTATTTTTGGTGTTTTTGCCTTTATTATGATAGGACAGTGATTAGACAGGAAGCGAAGTGGGAGAGAGAGAGGGGGACAGGATCGGGAAAGGACCACAAGCCGGGACTCAAACTCGGGTCGCCCGAAGTGCATTGGCGCTACATGTCGGCGCGCTGCCCACGAGGCCATCAGCGCCGACTTAAACTCACTTTTTATCCAACACAAATGTTCCTTAATATATCAACAGTACTAATGGACAAATAAAACAGATCAATTATGTTTAGTTACTTTGTTTATTTGTTTATTACATTACTTACATTCATGTAATGTAAACAGCGTTGACAACAGTGAACATCACACACACATAACTCAGATGTCTATTTCATGTTGTGATGTGCTCATCATCTGCAATACTTAACGAAAATGTTCCTATCAGATGTTAAATAAACATTTAGTAAGCATCTTAGAGATGTATATGGTTTAGAATTTAAGTAAACCCACTTTGGAGACATATGTGTGCTTACTAGAGCTGCCCTGTTAGCTATACATAATAAAACAAGTTTTTACAGAAAAATCACAACTATACTATCTTGCATTTTTATACCTTCAACAATTCAACTGTTTACTCTACAGTGGTTCAACAAGGAACTGTATTTTTGGTTACATTTGCAAACACCCGCATCGATCTTCTCCACTTCCGTTTGATTATGACATATCCTTTCCCATTGCCTCCTGGGATAGAAAAGTATCCATCGGATGAGCACTCAAGAATCTGGGCTGAAGCAGTAGGCCATCTGGGAACTTCTTGCCTACTCTTTTATGAATACTGAGGTTTCGGACATACTACTCCTTTTACGTACTGTTTTCTCCTACTATATATTAGGTAAGTAGGCATATTCGGACACGACTTAAGTATACACACGTCCAAATCTCGCGAGAATTAGTATATCACCCAGGTAATTCTCACCTACTCTTTTATGAGTACTGAGGATTCGGACATACTTATTTGCTCTCCTACTGCTTTTATCCTACTATATAGTATGGAAGTATGTGGTATGAAGTTGCTCCTGCTTTAACAGCTGTGGTCTGTATGTCAGGCCTTGTTTACACCTGGTATTAAGATGCGTTTTGGTCGATCGGATCACAAGTGGATGAGGGAGACACATTCGCATTTACACCTGGTGTTTTAATCCGTCTCTTTTGTCCACTTCTGTCCAGATTTCGCCCCAGGTGTTTTTTTTATGGCTGTTCGACCACATGAGCATTCACACTAAAAAATCAATCCGGTTGAATGTGCTTTCGGCCCTGTTTACACATGGTATCAATTGGATCACAAGTGGATGACGCTAAATACAGGTGTAAACGAGGTGTACAGCGTTTTGAGCTTGTCCACTTTTGACAACTTCCAGAGGTAGTCGAAAATACATTAGACCGGATTGCTTTTGTAGTGTAAACGCTCATGTGGTTGAATGTGTCCGAACAGCCACTAAAGACCGTCTAGTCTCCACCTACTGACAATAATGCGTAAACATTATGGGAAGAGCTCTAGCCAGATGGGATTTAAACTTTGTCGGCTGAAGACCCATGTTCTCTCACCATTCCTGATTTCTAACACACTCACAGTGTTCAGAGTGGTCTTGCTGCTGTCAGAGCAGAAATGAAAGCTGATGCTTTCCGTATGTTTTTTCACTGTCTTGGGCCCTATTGTCCATTAGATTGAAAGATCTGAAGAAGAAGAGAAAAAAGAAAAAAAAAACATACATTTACCCGCCCATAGACCCTCTCATTGAAGAAATCAAGACAGAAGTGTTTGGAAGTGGACAAAAGAGACACATTAAAATACCAGGTGTCTCCCTCATCTACTTGTGATCTGATTGACCAAAACACATCTTAGTACCAGGTGGAAACAGGGCCTTCGACTACCTCTGAAAGTGGTCGAAAGTGGACAAGCTCAAAAGTTCTCCTCCAAAACTTTATGCGTAGAGTGATTAATTTATAAATTTTAAAATTTTAATTTTAATTGATAAATTTACCGTCACTTTTGATCAATTTAATGCATCATTGCTCAATAAAAGCATTAATGTGTTACTTTACAGTAAAGCACAAACAGTTTTACAAACTGAAAAACTTTATCGCTCACCTTCATTGACGTTGAGATCTTCCTTCACTGATGTCCGATAGAATCTCAACTTCAGCCTCTTAGCAAGACCTTCAGCCTCTTCACTGAAGCAACAACACAAAGGTTTTTCACATCAATCCCTAGAAGGAACGCATTAAAGTGCATTACTGAACTCTGATTCTTACTTCTTGATAACCGTGTCGTCCAGCAGATCGATTTTGTTCTGCACCAGGACGGTGGGAATGTCGCCCACCTCCATCTCCACCTTCTCCCTCCAGCTGCTGATGGCCTCAAACGAGTCTCTGTCGGTGGTGGAGAACACCAGCACACAGGCCTGAGCCCCTGCAGGACCAATCACACGTCAATGCCTCTCATCTTACAGCAAAACACAAGCCTACACCTGAAGAGAAACATCCCAGCGTTCGCACCTCTGTAATAGGCCTTGGTGATGGCATCAAACTCCTCCTGTCCGGCCGTGTCCCACAACATCAATCTGACGTCCTCGCCGTTAACTCTGGAACACATGCAGACAATCTCAAAATCCATATATGCATAGGTCTTGAAACCTTGAATACAACAGTTACATCAAATAATACAGCAAAAAATTTGTTGGGGCAGCCTCTCACAGCTGCAATTCAGATCAGTGGTTGCATAAACTGCTTGGGACTAGTCATGTTAGTCATCAATTTTTTTTTCTTCAAGACTGGTCATAACTTAAGTCAGTTACATAAAAAGGTAGATTGGTCTAGTTTGAATCCAAAAAGTAAGACTGGTTAGCCCTAAGCAATTGCTTGTTGGTCAGACTAGTTAAGACAGTCTTAAGTTAGCGATAATGTTTACACAACCGGCCCCTGCTTTCGCTCTCAGTTTGACGAAACTTTGAAACCGATGAAGCCACTGACAGCTCATCTGTTCCTCATTTCGTTTTATGTGTATAACCAGTAAACCACACAGATTTTCTCTGGCATTCCCTGAGGATGACACATTTCACGTTATAATATCTGGAAAGAGACCGTGATCCAGGAACTACACGTTTGTGTCGGCTACTGCAAAAGAAGCAAGAGGATCTTCTTTTCCCGAAGGGTTGCCCGAGCGTCACAGCGTGTTATTTGTCATATACTATATTTAAATACAAACAGGAAACGCGCTTGCTCGGAAGTGTTAAATCATCTCTCTTGGGTCAAGTGTGAGCCATAATTACTGGCATTTATGCTCATGTGACCAGTTCAGGATGTTTTTGAGTGATGTATGAGTGGAATTCTGAACATTCTGTGTATATATGTTGCCTACTAATTTCTAAACAACAGCATATGAAATACAGATGGGCAGTACTGCAAAAATATTATATCTTAGTATGAGAATTCTGTATCACAATAACTGTGTCAACGGGTCAGTCCATTTCAAGTGGTTCAAAAAAATGTAAATGTTCCGTGTTTCCACCACAGATTTTTTTTTTTTTTTTTTTAAAGCTTTTTTTAAGTCAGAATTGTGAGATATAAACTCACAAATATGAGAAAAAAAGTCAGAATTTCGAGATATAAACTGACAAATGTGAGAAAAAAGTCAGAATTACAGGTGCATCTCAATAAATTAGAATATCATAAAAAAGTTTTTTTTTTTTTCTGTAATTTAATTCAAAAAGTAAAACTTAAATATATTCTAAATTTATTAGACATAAAGTAAAATATTTCCAGACTTTTTTTGTTTTCATTTTGATGATTACAGCTTGCTGCTCATCTAAATAAAATAAAAAATCAGTATCTCAAATTATTAGAATATTTAATTTCAAGTTCTATTAAATGACCATTCTTAATGTATAAATACTGGGTTTAGGTCAGTAATCCCAACAGCAGTCATGGGGAAGTCTGCTGACTTGACAGTTGTCCAGAAGACGATCATCAAGACCCTCTACAATGAGGGTAAGCCACAGAGGGTCATTGCTGAAAGAGCTGGCTGTTCGCAGAGTGCTGTGCCAAAGCATATTCGTGGAAAGTTGACTGGAAGGAAAAAGTGTGGTAGGAAAAGGTGTACAAGTGACAGGAATGACCACAGGCTTGAGAAGATTGTCAGGCGAAGCCGATTTAAGAGCTTAGGAGAGCTTCAAAAGGAGTGGACTGAAGCTGGAGTCAGTGCATCAAGAGCCACCGCACACAGACGTCTTCAGGAAATGGGCTACAACTGTCACATTCCACGTACCAAGCCACTTCTGAACCAAAGACAACGTCAGAAGCGTCTTACCTGGGCTAAGGAGAAAAAGAACTGAACTGTTGCTCCGTGGTCCAAAGTTCTCTTTTCAGATGAAAGTAAATTTTGCATTTCATTTGGAAATCAAGGTCCCAGAGTCTGGAGGAAGAGTGGAGAGGCACAGAAACCATGTTGCTTGAGGTCCAGTGTAAAGTTTCCACAGTCAGTGATGATTTGGGCTGCCATGTCATCTGCTGGTGTTGGTCCACTGTGTTTTCTGAAGTCCACAGTCAACGCAGCCATCTACCAGGAAATTTTAGAGCACTTCATGCTTCCTTCTGCTGACAAGCTTTATGGAGATGCTGATTTCATTTTCCAGCAGGATTTGGCACCTGCCCACACTGCCAAAGGTACCAAAAGCTGGTTCAATGACCATGGTGTTACTGTGCTTGATTGGCCATCAAACTCACCAGACCTGAACCCCATAGAGAATCTATGGGGTATTGTCAAGAGGAAGGTGAGAGACACCAGACCCAACAATGCAGATGACCTGAAGGCCGCTATCAAAGCAACCTGGGCTTCCATTACATCTGAGCAGTGCCACAGGCTGATCACCTCCATGCCACGCCGCATTGATGCAGTAATTCATGCAAAAGGAGGCCCAACCAAATATTGAGTGCATAGAAATGAACATACTTTTCAGAAGCCTGACATTTCTGTTTAAAATATCCTTTTTTTTATTGGTCTTATGAATTATTCTAATTTTTTGAGATAGTGAATTGGTGGGTTTTTGTTAAATGTGAGCCAAAATCATCACAATTAAAAGAACCAAAGACTTAAAATACTTCAGTCTGTGTGCACTGAATTTATTTAATACACGAGTTCCACAATTTGAGTTGAATTACTGAAATAAATGAACTTTTCCATGACATTCTAATTTATTGAGATGCACCTGTATACTCCACTGCGATCAGAATTGTGAGATTAAAACTCAACTGCGAGAAAATTCAGACTTGCGAGATATAAACTCAAGGAAGTATAGTGTGCATGCATAACATTTCAGGTCTGAGACTTATCTTAAAGGTAGAGTAGGCAATTTTGGAGAGGCTAGCAATAGCAAGCTAGCTTTGAAAGCATAAGATCCCACCCTCCCTTCAGATCGTCTCCAAAAACACATGAACGCCAGTTTATGCCACGCCTCCTTCAAAACACATGAACGCACACAGCCAGAGCAGAGTCTGCAAAGCGTTACAAGAGACAGCGTTAAATTACCGGACTAAATGCAATGATTGGACAAACATTTTTTGGTCCTGATATAGTGGTTGTTCCTCTGCGTTGTGTTGATTTTTGATGTTAATAAAAGGATTTTCCACACAAAGCTAGTTTTTATGGATGATTTAATTTCAGTGCCTGTGTGGTAAAACACATAAACAGACAGGCACTGTTATCTGCAACTTTCTTGCTCTTTTGCCTCTCCTCTCTAGTCCTCTCTATTGTCATTGCACTTCTATACAAATAATTCACAACAGCATTACAGTGTTTCTTGGATACCAATTAACATACCTGTGTGGTAAAACACAAACAGACAGGCATATCTGCAACTTTCTTGCTCTTCTGCCGGTTAACCATAAAATATATGTTAAGTACACCAGGTAGTTAACCACAGAACCAATGAATGCAATGTACAATATATATTAGACTACAATATCTCTCTTTAGTGTACAAAATATATTTAACTATACAAACACAGCTTCTTAGTTATACATATCAATCTATTATTGATCAATTTGTATTTATCTATATATAAATATTACTTAATCGAAATCTCACCCTAACCCTAACCCTAACCCATCTCACGCAAAATCTAACCCTAACCCTAACCCTAACCCATCTCACGCAACGCACTATTCACCCGTTAACAGTACTCAAATAAACTACATTTACCAAAGTGATAACTCGAACTACTGGTCAAATATAACATCACATGGAATTCTTTCTCACATTTGAACATTTAAACATGACATGAACACTTATAACACAATTTAACATTTGATGACGAGCTCATGAAATCGTACCTCATCTCTAGTGTCATTGCAGGAAAGAGGATGAACCTATCCACCTTATTCCTACGCCCCATGACGCTTTGCGCGAATTATGGGTGTAACTTCCGTTAAGCTAAACAGTCAGTGAAAGGCTCGCTCTATGAACGCAATAATACATTTTATTTTTAAACTGGGTACAATGAGATGACATTCTACTCACCCTTCAACCAATGAACATTAAAAGGTCATTTAAAAGTGTAAAAGCATTAACAAGGTACTCTCAACAGGCCATGAAAAAGCGCGATTCTTTCCACAGCAATAACGAACGGGTTAAATATATATATATATATATATATATATATAATGTAATATACGTTGCCTTAATAAAAAATGTTCATGAACTTCAGCATTGCGTGATACTATTTCAAAGTGATTTCCATCATTTTTACAGATAATAAATTGTATACCTGTGAAAACAAATCTGGAAAGAGACGTGAAGAAAAAAACAAGAGATTCTTCGTGCATTCCAGTGAATTATTAATGCGATATCCACCTTATTCCTGACTAGCCTACTGCGTTTCGAATTATGGGTTCCACTTCCGGTTTGTGGAACTTCCATTTAAAAAGACTGAAACGAATCGTTTCAAATCATAAGGTTGCCCTACAAATAAAGCTTATCTGTCAGTTTGACTGAATGAGCTGTCAATTTTTCTTTCATGTTTTATTTTCAGACATCATGAGAATAACGTGACGCTTGGTATTTTAACGTAACATGTTATAACAAGAATATCTATGGCAAGAGCTCTTTTCAGTCGCTGCTTTCTATCCTCGTGATTATTTTCTTTTGTCCCTTTGCATACTGCTGTAATAGTATGAAGGACAACATATACTGCACATTTGTGGTCTGTTCTCCCGATATAATTTACGATATATAATTCACTGGAATGCACGAAGAAGCTCTCGTTTTTCTCCTCAAAGCCTCACGTCTCTTTCCAGATTTGTTTTCACAGGTAAATACAATTTATTATTTATAAAAATAATGGAAATCACTTTGAAATAGTATCACGCAATGCTGAAGTTCATGAACATTTTTTATTAAGGCAACGTATTATATAATACAGATATATATCACTATAGTTATATTTAACCCGTCCGTTATTGCTGTGGAAAGAATCGCGCTTTTTCATGGCCTGTTGAAAGTACCTTGTTGATGCTTTTACACTTACATGTCCTTTTAATGTTCGTTGGTTGAAGGGTGAGTAGAATAACGTCATCTCATTGTACCCAGTTTAAAAATAAAACGTATAATTGTGTTCATAAAGCGAGCCTTTCACTGACTGTTTACAGCTTAATGGAAGTTACACCCATAATTTGCGCAAAGCGTCATGGGGCGTAGAATAAGGTATCGTAAATAATATATCGGGAGAACAGACCACAAATGTGCAGTATATGTTGTCCTTTTTCATACTATTACAGCGGTATGCAAAGGGACGAAAATAATCACGAGGATAGAAAGCAGTGACTGAAAAGAGCTCTTGCCATAGATATTCTTGTTATAACGTTACGTTAAAATACCAAGCGTTACGTTACTCTCATGATGTCTGAAAATAAAACATGAAAGAAAAATTGACAGCTCATTTAGTCAAACTGACAGATAAGATGTATTTGTAGGGCAACCTTATGATTTTAAACGATTCGTTTCAGTCTTTTTAAAAAGAAGTTCCCCAAACCGGAAGTGGAACCCATAATTCGAAACGCAGTAGGCTAGTCAGGAATAATGTGGATAGACCTTTATCACAGCGGAATTGAATACCGGAAGTGCTCGTCGAAGCAGCTCGATTCTTCCAGTTATGTATATTTTCAATTTCAACACCTAGTTGAATAAACGCCTCTTAAAATAAGCATCCGCGGGATAATTTCAAAATCCGGACATTTTCAGAGACAGGAGAAGAGATATTTTGATGATTGCTGTGTACATAATTTATCTGAGAAAGCCGTGACTCGTAAACAAACGTGATTATTTCAACACACGGTGTCAGTGTTCGTCTTAGTAACGGCAACGCTGCAGTGTGTGTGACCTGATGAATATCAGAATTAACATATTTATTCATTTGAATTAAATATTTTAGTCATTATTTTGCGTCATTTTTCATTGAAAATCATTTCACTGTATGCAATTCACAACATTTGTCAAAATTCAAAGCAGTTGCGCTGTCAACGCATTTCTGATTACTTAACATTAACACATCATTAAATTTCTTTAAGGCAGTTGGCGCATGCATTCATCTTTTTGAATACTGCTCTTACGAAATCATGGTTTTACTACAAGTAAAACCAAAAAACAATAATTAAACTGTGGTAACCACAAATCAACCATGGTATTTGTAGTAAAACTGGTAATACAAGCTGTAATCAACCCGCGAAAAAAATATGGTTACTACTTTTTTTTTCAATAATAAAACCATGGTTAATTTTCGTAAGAGAGCTCATCAGTCAAATTCTTTTTAAAAACACTGTTCATAAAAAGGAGCACTGGACTGCAGGTTGGTTGGGGAAAACATTTATTTATTATTTAGAATGCACATTTATATTTATAGGAACATTTCAGCAGGTTGAAGATATGAGATGAAACGTCCTCAGTTTGGAAATGCATAGGTCTTCTACACACGAACGTACTTATTTTAAAAGAATGATTCTTCATCCTGCCGTGTCAGTCTCACCCATGCTTTCCTCTATTCTTGTTGTGTAGGGAAATCGTGAGAATTCATAGGTTTTGAATGCGATGCGATGGGACCGGAAATAGCGATACACAGCTTCGCTTAACGGAAATAGGAAGTGTGATAAAGGTCTTGCGATGCCATTTGAACCTCTCACCTACGTATGACGTCAGCCGACGTACATAGAGACAGAGCGACACGCGTCATAATCTGAAAACCACGCCTACCGGGGGGGAAACAATCCAGCTGTCTCCATTGACTTTGTATTGCGTGAAGCTGCCTCCTTGTCATTTTTGACTTATAACAAAGAACAGAACAATGTCTAAAAGCTGCTGTGTGACAGGGTGTACAACAAACAAGCTAAAAAACCCAGAACCAAAAACCCTGGAGTTTTTATAAGCTGTCAACCCAAAAAACGAGCGTTTAAGGACTAAAAAGTGGATACAGGTGATTGAGACAGAGTGTGACACGCCCACTGGAGGGGAACGTAATCAGCGACAGGAAATATATAAAACTGACATTTGACTTAACAGTGACTAAATGTTCACTGCACATGTAGGCTTAATGAGTCATAGTGAGTGTCAGGATCCCAAAATTGACCCGTACTTCCTGCTGATGCTTCACGTCTTATTGCCTGTATCCACTTTTGTCTCCTTAAAGGCTGGCTTTTACAGTTCAGTAGCTTATAAAAACTTAGTTCTGTGTTTTTTAGCTTGTTTGCTGTACACCTTGTCACACAGCAGCTTTAAGGCATTGTTCTGTTTTTTGTTGTAAGTCAGAAATGACAAGGAGGCAGCTTCACGCAATACAAAGTCAATGGAGACGGTTGGATTGTTTTTCCCCCTGGTGTGGGCATGGCCTAAATGCGCTCTGTCTCTATACTGATATTTAACAGTAGCATGCAAAGTTTTCTGAATAAAATGCATAGAATAATATGCATGTGAAAATACAGAGAGGGACAAACAAGCCAAGCCGGTATATGCCTTATACCATGGGCATTTCCTCCGAGGAGGCAAGGGAGGCAAAAAAAAAAAAAAAATAGGATGAGAAAATAATATTACATATAAAACAACACAAATATTACAAATTATGACATTAAAAAGAGCGCAAGTCACTCGTATTTCTTAAGAAACACTGCCCAACAGCGACACCCGCAGGTAAAGTTACAGCAGGAGTCATGCCTCCCTTTGCTCTCATAGAAAACCATCAGACCCCCGGCGTGCGGTGGGTTTTATGGGGGGTAATTGAGAATGAATGGGGAAAAGTCATGTGAGAGGAGGCTATGATTGGATGTAATTGGTTACGATTGGATATGATTGGTTTGTGCGATAAATCCTGCCTCTTGTTGACGTGCACGTTCCGTGCATCAGTTTGAATGAACAAATGATGCCGTCAATTGGAAGACTAATTGAAAAGTAAGTAAACAGATCACCCAGTTAGATATCACCGCTTTATGTCACGTCAAAATCAAACTTGAAATGGACTGATGGCATGATGTCTGCGGTTTTTTTTAGTGCAATCAGCTTGGTGCAAATACATCTTCGTGTCTGTGACAGACGGTGTTTACGGAGCATGACTGATGATCCAAAATAGCCTAAGTTGACTATTAAAAAGAAAAACATCAATACACAAATAAAATATATTGTTTAAATTATTATTGCCTTTAGTTATTATTTTGGAGTGAATGTAGAAATGCTTGAAACACTAACTTGATGAGATTGACTTGGTTTTGATAAATAGAACATTACATTGTTAATGTAAAATTACAAAACAGAATTGTCTTTGGTTTCTTTTTTGATGTAAAGCAATGTTCATTTAACAAGGAAGATGTGTCAACGTTAAGAGTAATGCATGAATTTACATTGATTCATAAATAAATAAAAAATGTGCGTCCTCATTTCAGAACACCACTGCACGCCACTGCCTTATACCCACTAGGAAAGGTCAAGGATTTCCGTATATCTACGCAAGGATACGGATTTGGCGCACTTTGATGTGGTGTGACAGCTCGCTGTAGCCTCAGTTCAAGAGAAGCGTCAGCCTGATGCGCACGTAAACGTATCCTCTCCTCTGGTTAATACCAGTTACAACGCGAAATAAACATGAATCAACACCTAAAGGTATATTAAAAGATATAAACTTACCGAAATCCATATCTCCACAGCTTTTGACATTTGACAGACAAGATTAGATTTACTTCCTTTCATTTGGTTTGGTTTTCAGAACAAAGGATGAATCACAGCGACAGGTGTTTATGAGGTCTGGCTGTCTGAAGGACTGTGTTACTGTAATGGCACTGAGATCCACGTAACCAAGGAAGTCTGCATGATATACAAAGTGCTCTCACTCAGTGTGGCTGTATATGGCAGGCGGGAAAACACACTGAACCCTAAAATAAACGTATGACACTCTATAGCACCAAAACTTCAAGGGATCCGTCTGTTAGTGGACAAATTACAAACATCACAGAACGTCTTGCACAGGATTTCATGTGTTGCAGTTAGTTTATTTAAGAGATCTATACAGTAATTAGCTTATTACACTAATAAAAAAGTGGCAAAAACACTGGAGGAAATGTATCCATTACCATGTTTTTACCATGGTATGCTACTTAAATTCACTTCAAAGAATTGCAAGGAACCCCCATAATATTTAAAGGTAGTTCTAAACAAATTAGGTTTAGCTGCTTGTAATTATGCATAATGTACTGTTATTACTATAAGTACATGGATTATGAGTACACTGTAAGATAAAGAACTGTAGTGGAACGTTCTCAGAACTTTAGCTAAAGTTCTAGCAGTTGTCTCAAGCGAATGTTCTTTAAGTGACGTTAATAGAACGTTCGTTCAACGTTGTCTGGTCTTTAATAATGTTCTCAAAACGTTAGCACGATTTTCATACGTCATTCGCGAAACGTTTTTATTTTTCTGAAATATTTTGGGTGGTTGAAAAAAGGTTTTTATTATTTTTTTTTTAAATATTTCAGAGAACATTCTGAAGTAACTTCCCCATAATGTTTGATAATGTTTGTAGAATGAACAAATGGAATGTTCCCTTAACGTTCGCATAACCAAAAAAAAAAAAAAAAAAAATAAGTGTTGGAAAGTTACTTTAAAAAAAGTAATGCATTACAATATAGTGTTACTCCCTAAATGCGCTACTTTTTATGGAAAGTAATGAGTTGCGTTACTTTTTCTCACCTGGGATGGGCTTGCTTGTTTGTGTTTTAACAACAAAAAAAGTTATATTTTAGCAAATGTAAAGGTCGTTTTACCAAAAGGGAAATGACTAATGCTATGTCGTAATTACTGTAGTCTCAAGAACATGTGACGTTCTATTCGAAGCTGTTCACATCCTCGGACTGGGAATTATGCGTTTCTATGGCATCACTATCAACGCCTAATAAATCTGCAGCAGTCAGGTGGTACAAGTAGGAGCTCTCAAACAATTCCCATCTTACAAGCTGTAATTACAAGCTCTACGAGGACGTGAGTGCTTTTTAAAAGTTGAAATCATGTAATTGCGGTAATTACGACAGGGCATGAATGCACCTTAAAGGGATAGTTCATGCAAAAATGGAAATTATCCCATAATTTACTCACCCTCAAGCCATCCTACTGTAGGTGTATATGACTTTCTTCTTTCAGACAAACACAATCGGAGATATAAAAAAAAAAATCCTGGCTCTTCCAAGCTAATGGGAGTGAATGGTGACATTTTTTTTTAATGCCCAAAAAAGTGCATCCATTCATCATAAAAGTAATCCATACCTCTCCAGGGGGTTAATAAAGGCCTTCTGAATCAAAGCCATGTGTTTTTGTAAGAAAAATATCCATATTTAAAACTTTATAAACTAGAAACACTCGCTTCCGAGATGATTCTGGCGGAAGAGTGACCTTTGACCCGACGTATGATGTATGCAGAAGCATAGAGGTTTGAGCAAAACAAAATACCAGTCACAAATTACAAGTCTAAAAGGAGAATTTTAAAGAGAAATATCGGAGGAGCTTGAGTTTGTTGCCTAGCTCTATTTGTTTGAACCGCGAGAGGTGTCTACTCTCACCTAAGCTTACACTACGCCTACAACCTACGCCGTACGACGGATCTCGACTCTTTTATGAACGCACGGACAGACGTTACCGGAAACTAGTAACTAATTACAGTTTATAAAGTTATAAATATGGACATTTTTCTCACAAAAACTCATCCCTTCGCTTCAGAAGGCCTTTATTAACCCATTGGAGCCGTATAGATTACTTTCATGATGCATGGATGCACTTTTTTGGGCTTCAAAATGTTGGTTACTATTCACTCCCATTATAAAGCTGGGAAGAGCCAGAATATTTTAAAATATAACTCTGATTGTGTTCGTCTGAAAAAAGAAAGTCATATACACCTAGGCTTGAGGGTGAGTAAATCTTGGGATAATTTTCATTTTTGGGTGAACTAACCCTATAAGCCTCAGGTTGAAGAAAATACAAATTCACGCCTGTACAGTAGAGGGTGCAGCTCCAACAAACCTTTCAGCTGTGCTGCTATTCAGCAGGAAAAGAAAGTTCAACACCCCATCATCAGTGGAGTACCTCAGAGATGACGTGTTTTTGTAGGCAAAACCCGGAAGTGAGTTAGCATTTTAGGACTTCTGGTTCCATCGCCCCAAAGTCAATGGGTTTTTTGAATGGGTTTTTGCTAAATTGCCTGAAATAAAGTCTGTGGTTAACAAAGCCTCTAAATATTTTCACGTTTTGATCTATGACATAAAACACACCAGTTATAACCCGTTTGTGATTTTGTAAACCTTTATTGTGACTTAAAAATGGTGGTTGCTAACAAGTTGCTAAAAGGGACTACTTCCTTTGGCGGGGACTTTAGACGTCATCATGACAAACATAAGACTTGAATTTGATACGGCCATAGCTAGTACTTCTGCGTGTTTTTTTTTTTTCTGGTGAATTGGCAAATGGTATGCAAACACAGTATACAATCAAACATAATACAGTGAAAGATAATCTTTGAAGTTTATATGGGGCACAGTGATCAAGCTTAAGAATTTTTAAACACAAAGAAAATAATATTAAGGTTTATATAAACTAACAAAATAATAAACAAACAAATAAAACATTAACAAAAGATAAAAATATCTCAGAGAGGCATGCATAAACAAAATGATTTTCTAACATTTTTGGTAAAAACTAATAGACAGCATTTCTCATGAAAATGTGGATAAGTATTCATACACAGCACAGATCATAATCAGCGAGCATGTTTTTAAATAAAGTTTGAGGAAGCTTGGTGGTGGTGACGTTGATCCGCGACCATGGTGTGCTGTAGTCCGTTTATAGCCTGCTGTTAGCTTTTTATATCTGACGACTTTATTTAGGCTTCAAAATGTATAAATGTTGTGTTAACTTGTAAAGATTATCATGATAGACAAAACGTGCAAGTGTCATAACCCTTTGTTATTTTTTGCGATTTTCCAAAAGTCTATGGGAAAAATGCATAGGCTTCCTATCGAGGGAACCCGTGCGCCGCTAACTTCCGGGTTGGCCTACAAAAACACGTCATCTCTGAGGTACTCTATTAATACAACAAATGAGATGTTTATCAAAAGTCATTTTTATTTATTAGTATGGTTGAATTGGATCATTGAAGGTCAGCAGCAAAGACATTATTAATAAAGTGAGATTAAATACATAAAGTACAGGTGCTGGTCATATAATTAGAATATCATCAAAAAGTTGATTTATTTCATTCAATTCCATTCAAAAAGTGAAACTTGTATATTATATTCATTCATTACACACAGACTGATATATTTCAAATGTTTATTTCTTTTCATTTGGATGATTATAACTGACAACTAAGGAAAATCCCAAATTCAGTATCTCAGAAAATTAGAATATTGTGAAAAGGTTCAATATTGAAGACACCTGGTGCCACACTCTAATCAGCTAATTAACTCAAAACACCTGCAAAGGCCTTTAAATGGTCTTTCAGTCTAGTTCTGTAGGCTACACAATCATGGGGAAGACTGCTGACTTGACAGTTGTCCAAAAGATGACCATTGACACCTTGCACAAGGAGGGCAAGACACAAAAGGTCATTGCAAAAGAGGCTGGCTGTTCACAGAGCTCTGTGTCCAAGCACATTAATAGAGAGGCGAAGGGAAGGAAAAGATGTGGTAGAAAAAAGTGTACAAGCAATAGAGATAACCGCACCCTGGAGAGGATTGTGAAACAAAACCCATTCAAAAATGTGGGGGAGATTCACAAAGAGTGGACTGCAGCTGGAGTCAGTGCTTCAAGAACCACTACGCACAGACGTATGCAAGACATGGGTTTCAGCTGTCGCATTCCTTGTGTCAAGCCACTCTTGAACAACAGACAGCGTCAGAAGCGTCTCGCCTGGGCTAAAGACAAAAAGGACTGGACTGCTGCTGAGTGGTCCAAAGTTATGTTCTCTGATGAAAGTAAATTTTGCATTTCCTTTGGAAATCAGGGTCCCAGAGTCTGGAGGAAGAGAGGAGAGGCACACAATCCACGTTGCTTGAGGTCCAGTGTAAAGTTTCCAAAGTCAGTGATGGTTTGGGGTGCCGTGTCATCTGCTGGTGTTGGTCCACTTTGTTTTCTGAGGTCCAAGGTCAACGCAGCCGTATACCAGGAAGTTTTAGAGCACTTCATGCTTCCTGATGCTGACCAACTTTATGGAGATGCAGATTTCATTTTCCAACAGGACTTGGCACCTGCACACAGTGCCAAAGCTACCAGTGCCTGGTTTAAGGACCATGGTATCCCTGTTCTTAATTGGCCAGCAAGCTCGCCTGACCTTAACCCCATAGAAAATCTATGGGGTATTGTGAAGAGGAAGATGCGATATGCCAGACCCAACAATGCAGAAGAGCTGAGGGCCACTATCAGAGCAACCTGGGCTCTTATAACACCTGAGCAGTGCCACAGACTGATCGACTCCATGCCACGCCGCATTGCTGCAGTAATTCAGGCAAATGGAGCCCCAACTAAGTATTGAGTGCTGTACATGCTCATACTTTTCATGTTCATACTTTTCAGTTGGCCAAGATTTCTAAAAATCCTTTCTTTGTATTGGTCTTAAGTAATATTCTAATTTTCTGAGATCCTGAATTTGGGATTTTCCTTAGTTGTCAGTTATAATCATTAAAATTAAAAGAAATAACCATTTGAAATATATCAGTCTGTGTGTAATGAATGAATATAATATACAAGTTTCACTTTTTGAATGGAATTAGTGAAAAAAAAAAAAAAAAAAATCAACTTTTTGATGATATTCTAATTATATGACCAGCACCTGTATATTTGTGTTGTTTAATATATTTCGTTATTGCAGGTTTGCATTTCACTGCTTTTATTCATTTTGAGGATGTCAGGAAATGAACACAGACAGAGGATCCAAATGCAAGTATAACAATATTTATTGACAGAATACGCTGTACAATAACTTCACTCCAAAAGGACAGTCGAGGCAGAGACTGTGACGTGCAGAAACGGTGGCGTGCAGAGTGGCGATGAACCGGGTGGTGCAGGGCTACAGCGGGTATCAGAGACCAAGGATAATCCAACCCAGAAAACAGGGCACACGACGATAGTCCAGAATCCGAGAACCAGGAAGAGAAAAACAGAGAACACGACACCGGGACAGCCTGCAACGAACTGACAAAGACCACATAAAGACACGCACAATATATAACAAACACTAACAAGACACGGCTGACAACGGATTGCAATCAGACCATAATGGGTGACGCCCACACAATCATTCACTCACACCCATACACACACACACAACAAACACATGAGGGCGAGTAAATGAATCCATGAACCGTGACAGTACCCCCTCTCCTACGAGCGCCTCCTGGCGCTCCCAGGAGAGCCTACCTGTTGATAGTAATCATCAATAAGAGAGTGATCCAGGATGTCCCTGGCAGGAACCCAACTCCTCTCCACTAAGTACTGGAATCCGCGTCCCCTTCGTCTAGCGTCCAGAATACGACGAACCGAATAAGCGGGTTCCCCATCTATGAGGGGGGGGGACCGGAACCGGCGGATTAATGTTAGCATGAAAAACAGGTTTGATTTTAGATACGTGGAACACGGGATGAATTCTACGGTACGCTGGGGGGAATTTGAGGCGGACTGTCACCGGACTAAGAATTTTGGTGACAGTAAACGGACCAATGAATTTGGGTGCCAACTTATTACATACGGAGCGGAGCGGAATGTTCTTGGAAGAAAGCCACACTTTTTGACCGACGACGTATACGGGAGGCTTCAGCCGGTGGCGATTGGCCTGGGCCTTGGTGCGCGCTCCCACCTGAAGAAGAGTCTCTCGGGCTCTTCTCCATGTGTGACGACACCTCTGGACGAAGGCGTGAGCGGAGGGGACCGCGACTTCGGATTCCAGACTAGGAAAGATAGGTGGCTGGTAACCTAGACTACACTGGAAAGGCGACAGGCCCGTAGCAGACACTGGTAACGAGTTGTGCGCGTACTCCACCCAAGGAAGCTGCTGACTCCAGGAGGAAGGATTCTGAGCTACCCGACATCGCAACGTTCTCCCCAAATCCTGGTTGGCTCTCTCAGCTTGCCTGTTACTCTGGGGATGGAACCCAGACGACAAACTAACAGTCGCTCCCAGTAATCTGCAAAACTCCTTCCAGAATCTGGAGGTAAATTGGGATCCCCTGTCAGAAACCACGTCTACCGGGAGGCCGTGAATACAAAAGACGTGATTAACGACAGCAACCGCTGTCTCCTTGGCAGAGGGTAATTTGGGCAAGGGGATGAAATGTGCCGCCTTCGAGAACCGGTCCACTACGGTCAAAATCACCGTATTGCCCTGTGAAGGAGGGAGGCCTGTTACGAAATCTAGCGCTATGTGGGACCAGGGTCTCGAAGAGACAGACAGCGGTTGAAGAAGCCCATCTGGGGAACGATTAGAAGTCTTACCACGAGGGCAGACAGAGCAAGCCAAAACAAAATTGCGAACGTCGCGAGCCATGCAGGGCCACCAGAATCGTTGCTTAACCAAAAAATTGGTATGACTAACCCCTGGATGACAAGCCAGATTGGAATCATGGCCCCATCGGATAACGTCTGAACGTAACCTCTCTGGCACAAATAATCGACTCGGCGGGCACCCGGGCGGAGGCGTTACCCCTTCTAAGGCCGTTTGGGCCTTCGACTCGACCTCCCATGTGAGTGAAGAGACAATGAGTCTCTCAGGTAAAATACACTTGGGAGTGGACGGGCGCTCGGAACGATCAAAAACACGAGATAAAGCATCGGGCTTGATGTTTTTAGACCCGGGACGATATGATAGAGAAAAAAAAAAAAAAAAAAAAAAAAAAAAAAAAAAAATCGAAACGACCGAAAAAACAGAGCCCACCGAGCCTGCCTAGAGCTTAGTCAATTAGCGGATCTGATGTATTCTAAATTCTTATGATCGGTCCAGACGATGAAAGGTACCCCCCGAACCCTCCAACCAGTGACGCCATTCTTCCAAAGCTAATTTGACCACCAGCAGCCTGTTACCAATGTCGTAATTCTGTTCGGCAGCGGATAAGCGATGAGAAAAAAAACGCGCAAGGGTGCATCTTATCGTCTGTGGCGGCGCGCTGGGATAGAACTGCACCTACCCCCACCTCTGAAGCATCAACCTCCACCACAAACTGACGTGATGGATCAGGGGCGACAAGAATGGGAGCCGAAACAAAGCGGCTTTTCAGATTGGAATATGCAGCCTCAGCTGCATTAGACCACCTGAACGCCGTTGCGGTGGAGGTTAAGGTGGTCAAAGGAGCAGTTAGTTGGTTGAAATTGCGAATAAAACGCCAGTAAAAATTGGCGAATCCCAAAAACCTCTGCAGAGCCTTACGGGAATCTGGGATTGGCCAATCCACCACAGCCTTAACCTTGTCAGGATCCATGCGCACCCCCTCAGACGACACGATATACCCTAAAAATGGAACTGACTGTGCATGAAAAACCACTTCTCTGCCTTGACAAAAAGCCCATTCTCTAGCAGCCTCTGGAGCACTCGTCTGACGTGGGTTCAGGATCGAACGGGGGACCGACCATGTTACCTCCGCTGGCTCCGCTCTCCTCCAGTTCTTCGAAGCGCGCTACGGGCCTCTTACGCGCCGCGCGTTCCTGCAAGCGGGCATCCACCCGCAGCGCGAGCTCAATGAGACCGTCGAGACTGGTGGGTAGATCCAGCTGGTAAATCTCCTGCTGAACACGGTCGGCCAACCCATGCAGGAATTCCACTTGCATTCCGCTGCCAGGGTGCGGAATTTGATGGCGTAATCAGACACTGGTTGGATTCCCTGCCGCAGGTCCGCGAGTTTGCAAGCGGCCTCCCGTCCCGCCACCGAACGGTCGAAGACCCGTCTCATCTCCTGCGACGGTGTGGAACGAGGAGCAGCACTGATGTTTGTTCTCCCACACCGCTGTTCCCCACAACGTTGCGCGCCCCGTCAGTAGCGTCATGACCAACGAGACTTTAGATTCCTCAGAAGAAAATGTATTAGGTTGCAAAGAGAAATAAATAGAGCACTTCGTTAAAAAAGCTCTACAAACATCTGGTTCTCCAGCATACCTCTCTGGTGCAGGAATACGTGGCTCTTGTTGACTGCTGATGTTGGCGGATGGGTGGGGAACAGACGGTGGAGCTGGCGCAGTGGGAGATGAGAGATGTTGAACCTGGGTAGATAACTCAGCCACCTGCGCCACCAATGCCTGAACGGCACGAGCAGTGGCCACCACTTGCTCGTCCTGATGATCCATCCGTTGAGCACTCCTGCTCAAATACTCCTGAAGATCCGACGACCTTGCTGGATCCATAATGGTCAGTTCGTTCTGTCAGGAAATGAACACAGACAGAGGATCCAAATGCAAGTATAACAATATTTATTGACAGAATACACTGTACAATAACTTCACTCCAAAAGGACAGTCGAGGCAGAGACTGTGACGTGCAGAAACGGTGGCGTGCAGAGTGGTGATGAACCGGGTGGCGCAGGGCTACAGCGGGTATCAGAGACCAAGGATAATCCAACCCAGAAAACAGGGCACACAACGATAGTCCAGAATCCGAGAACCAGGAAGAGAAAAACAGAGAACACGACACCGGGACAGCCTGCAACGAACTGACAAAGACCACATAAAGACACGCACAATATATAACAAACACTAACAAGACACGGCTGACAACGGATCGCAATCAGACCATAATGGGTGACGCCCACACAATCATTCACTCACACCCATACACACACAACAAACACACGAGGGCGAGTAAATGAATCCATGAACCGTGACAGAGGAATACTTCATCTGTTTTTGTGCAAGTCAGATGAGTAAATGCATGTTCACGTTCACATTTAACTACAAAAACCATTATGTTCTCACAGTGCCTCTGAACTTACACCCGATTTTTCTCAACATGATGAGAGGAGAGCAGTCAGTGTATAAATGTGAAAACAAAGCAACGTGCGTTATTTGAAAAAGTATCTCAGATATTCTGTTGTAAAATTAAAAGTAATCCGTTACTTTACTAGTTACTTGGATAAAAGTAATCTGATTATGTAACTCAAGTTACTTGTAATGCGTTACCCTAATAATGGTTATAATACTATTTATGAGTTTTTATATATTTTTGGTTTAAATTAAGACAGTTAAATATTTTTTAGAAATGTTTCTGTAAGAAAAACCTTATAACACAATTTAAGCAAATTGATAAAATTGTATTTAGGAAGTCACTTATGAAACGACTCAGTTTCAGTACAGAGCGATGAGGAAACCACTCAAACCATTATTTTTTAGTTTGTCTAAAATCACATATGCTGTTGTCTGATATATGACTGTTTTATTTGATATATGGTATTATAAGAAAAAATGATAAAGACATTGAAGATCTTGATGAAGAAGTTTATTCCAGCGTAGCAGTGACAAAGTACACAAATCACCTTAGGTTCTTAGCTCTAGCCAGATGGGATTTAAACTTTGTCGGCTGAAGACCCATGTTTTGTTTGAAGATAATAAACGTACCAAGCACAGTGTTCTCTCACCATTCCTGATTTCTAACACACACTCTCAGTGTTCAGAGTGGTCTTGCGGCTGAATGAAAGCTGATGCTTTCCGTATGTTTTTCCACTGTCTTGGGCCCTATTGTCCATTAGATCGAAAGATCTGAAAAAACCCGTACATTTACCTGCCCATAGACCCTCTCCTCAAAGAAATCAGGACAGAAGTGGTTGAAAGTGGACAAAAGAGACAAATTAAAACACCAGGTGTAAACAGGAACGTGTCTCCCTCGTCTACTTGTGATCTGATCGACCAAAACACTAATCTAATCAAAACAATCTTAATACCAGGTGTAAACAGGGCCTTCGACTACCTCTGGAAGTGGTCGAAAGTGGACAAGCTCAAAACATTTTACTTGCCCCAGGGGCATCGATTCACAAGGTAGTCAAAGAAAAACTGCATAAACAGAACAGACCGGAACACATGCAAGCTACAGTGACAATGGAGGCCTACATAGATGAGAGATTGTGTGAAGAGGTTAGAAAGGACCCTCATTTGTACAACTCGAGCATGAAAAAATACAAAGATGTTTACATGGGTTGTAACTCGTGGCGAGAGATTGTTCAAAACTGTGTACGAATACAAGTCAAATTAAGTATACTTTGCAAGGCTGTGTGTTCGACTGTGTGAGTAAGCTAGCTTATGTTTAAAAAAAAACAAACAAAAAACAAGTATACTTTCAGCTTTAAGGGTTCTGTTTATCTCAATGGGATCAAGGGAGGCGAGTCTTCAGTTCCGCTGTAACTTTACCTGCAGGTGTCGCTGTTGGACAGACTTACTTATAAAAGCGAGTGACTTTTACACTTTTTAATGTGACATTTTTTAATATTTGCATTGTTGTTGTTTTTTGTAATATTATTTACTTATCCAGTTTTTTTTTTTTTTTTTTTTTTTGAAGAGGCACTGCCTCCCTTGCATATATATATATATATATATATATATATATACACACACACACATATACATATATATACACATATATATATATACGTATACATACATATATATACATACGTATACATACATATATATACACACGTATACATATACATATATACACATGTATACATACATACACATACATATACACATATATATATATATATACACACACACACATATATATATATATACACACACACACACATATACACACACACACACACACATATACACACACACACACACACACATATACACATATATATATACACATTATATATATATATATATATATATATATATATATATATATATATATATATATATATATATATATGCGTAGAGTGCCCGAGAGTTTTAATAAACAGCTTAAGTAAAGAAGAAGCCAGTCACTTGGTTTATTGCAATTTAAATGTCTAGCAACTTAATTTGGAAATACATATGAACATCAAACAGACATTATATACAGATAAATCAAATTACAAATTAAAATATTTAAAAACAAACAAACAAAATAAAAAAAATACAAAAAAAAACAGCATGAACTTGTTACACATATACAAAATTGTCACACTCGACTGGCACTAACAACAGCAAGGCCACAAGTGCAATTTTTTTTTGGAAATACCCACTGATTAACCGTATGCCTTGGAGGCATTGTGTGTGAATTCAGATGAAAAGTTCTGCCAAATGCACACATGTAAATGAGAATACTTGTACAGTTAGTAAGGGATGGGATTGTCATTTTTGGGGCCCTAAGCTAACTTCATAATTGAGGGAGCCTTTTTTTTATAGCAATCTTGTCTGGTCAGTGTGGAGATTCCTACATTCTTGATAAATTTTGATTAAGTGCAAAATTTCATTATTTTTTTTTTTTTTTTAAAGCATAATGGTTTAAAATGAGAAGAAACTTGGGGAAAAAATTAGAAGGGATTTAATAAAAAGTGCATAGAGTAAAAAAAGAAAGTAACATCAAAACTACATCATGAAATGTTTGCTCGAGGCATTCAAAGTAATGCTGTTTGCTCTTTTTAACCTACATAATTTTTTTTTAGGCACAGAAATGTACAATTACAGAGAAGCGTCTGGCAGATATTAAATGCAGCCTGTTATTATCATTATTAGACACTTGAATATGATGTTATTGCAGCAACGACTTTAAATACTGTATGTAACAGATTAAACCTCTGCATTGAAATGTGTATATAGACAAGTGAGATATTCAACTTGGCAAAGCCATTGACAAACAAGTTCTCCACTGTTAAACCTACAGCAGGACTGGATCCACTTCTTCAAGTGCCCCAAACATAAATGTATGCTATGATCTGTACATGCGTTTCATGATAAAATCAAGAAAAATAAAGTTATGGCTCATAAGCATTTACTCAGACTAGAGAGGACTTGCCGGAGCGTTTGACAGACAGGAGTGTGTAAGATGAGTTTTGATGTTATCGATTGGGAATACAGCAAAATGGATTTTTGGAAACGGCTCTGTAAACTTCTCATTGGTTACATCAGAGTGCGTTTCAGCAAAAATTCTAATTTTCACAACTTTTTGGTTGATTAATGGAGCATCGTATTTGCATTCCCATTTGAAATCAATGGAATCACATTATCTTCTGATGGAGCATAAACACCACACAGAAGAGTCTGTAAAATGTACCTTAATATTAAGACATTTTCTGTATTCATTTTTTTTCACAGGTATTTTACCCATAATCTGAACTATGCTTTTAAGTGTGTTGTGTTTTAGGATTGAAATGTCTGTAAACTTAGGGAAAAAAAGTTTTGGTAATTTTCTGACAGGACTTTGTCCATTTTTCTATGGCTTTTCTTTCTTATAGTGCCATGTGTAGACACCCTTAACATTCTCACCAAAATTATTTTATTTACACAATCATTTAATGCAGGTCACCATGGCTGTAGTTAACACTGAGAGCGTTTACATGCACGTTCTTCACCTGATTATGCTTAATAAGCTGACAATGTGTGTGGTCATGTGAAAGCATTAACATGTTTATCAGAGTAAGGACAGAAACAGCTAAAACCAATCAATACAGCTAGATTACAGCCCAGTACCCCAATTTCCACCCACATGGAAACACATTACCCTGCATTCTGTGGCCTTATTGAAATGTGCATGTATGAAATGTAACAGGAAAGTGTCTTTACTGCGGATTGAAGTGCATCCAGACAGAGCAAGCGTTTCGCGGTAGGGGAGGAGAAAATATATTGCACACTTTGACTCTTTCTTGACCCAAAAAATTATAAAAAATTGTGTTCTCATCTCGTGCAACCAAAGTAGAATTGGTTCAGTCAAAATGCTACATCCATAACTGCATGAGTGGAAAATATGAGTTGTTACAATTTCTGCTGATATTTTGGAGTATTAAAAACTCTTTAACATCACATGAAAATGTCACTTTTTTTATTTCTCTTTTTTATGTGATGTTAAAGAGTTTTTAATACTACTACTCTTGAGTCAGATACGCAAATGATTGCATTTTGACATCACTACTACTGGGGAATAACCTGATTTTTTTTTTTTTTTTTTTTTTTTTAAATCCTGTAAACGCGGTTAAAGGTGCAAAAGGTAATTCTCTACAGAAACATTTTTGTTACACTGGTTGGAAGTCTCCTCATATCCTGATAGCGATCGGGTCTAAATGGTCTAAACCAGTGGTTCCCAAACCTATCCTGGAGGACCCCCAGCACATTTTGTATGTCTCCCTATTTCTGACACACCTATTTCAGGTCTCGCTGTGTCTACTAATGAGCACATGAGTTGAATCAGGTGTGATAGATGAGGGAGACACAAAATGTGCAGAGCTGGGGGTCCTCCTGCACAGGTTTGGGAACCACTGGTCTAAACGGTCTAAATGTATTTTTAAAAATATATATGGTCTGTGGAAGGTATTGGACCATGAAATGTTCATCTAATCATTATATTCGGTATAATTAAATAATACAATGACCTGCATGTCAACGTATGTTTTTACATACCCTTGCGCACCCTTTTGCACACAGACATCATACGACATCAGTGTGTTTAATGCTATGCAGAGTTAGACAGATGTCAGTCGCGGAGCGCCGCAAAAAAACAGCAGCCACCTTTTACAGTTCCTACCGAATCAAAACAATGATGTGTTCACGCCGTAACTACCGTAATTAAGAGATGGCAACCCGTGATGTTTTAACCGGAGCTGTTCACGTCCTCAGACTCTGAATGCATTTATCAATCTGCAGCAGTCAGGTACAAGCTCTTTAAGTTGTTTACGTTCATTATCGAGTGTTATGTGCTTTGAGGAATCAGGTAGTTTAACGCTATCTCTTTGCCGAGAGCAACTATGTATGTGTGTACATTCAGGTGTTTTTGAGGAGGTGTGGCTTTGGAGATGCTCTGAAGGGAGGGTGGGATGTTATGATTCGAAAGCTAGCTCGCTATTGCTAGCCCCTTCTAAAATGTCCTATTGCACCTTTAACTTGCATTGCCAGGTTATTGGTTTGCATGTAAACCGGGACAACAGGTTTATTCAGAAAGCTGATTTTTGGGAGTTGGATGTGCATGTAAATGTTCCCACTGTCTAAACTACGAGCATCACAACTAGATCGCTCTCACCATAATTAAAAGATCTACTCACTGGCTGCACTGTAGACAGCTTTGATGGTTTTAATGGAAGCATCTAGTATCATTGGGTGTTAAGCACAACCCATGCCTGCTGGATCAGTGTATGAAATTGCTAATGGACCAAAAACTACCATCTTTCCACAAGACATAGAAAGATTTTACACACATTAAGACCTAAATTACTGCTGGCCGTGGGCCGTATCCCTCAGCAAAGTCCTCTGGACCAATCTCAATCTCAATCTCAAGGCATTTTGGACTGTTATACCCAGATGGTTCGATGACTGTAGATTCAACATCACTATCCTCCCTTGCAAGAAACTTAGGTTCATACACGTCTGTGTCAGCAAGGTCAGTGGTTATTATTTCACAGCCTTCTTCATCTGGAGAATTGGGGGTAGAACCATAGCTGTCTTCGTTCAGTAGGGGTTGGTGTGTAACACTTGTCGTTTGAGAAATGGCGGGCTGCTCGGATTGTGAAAGGAGTGCTGTAGGAGATTGGCCGGGAATTATGCTCCGCTGCATATGGAAAAGAGCAAACGGTTAGTCTTGGCACTGCTGATAGTACTACTAAAAGCAGGAAGTAGACACTAGACATGTCACAAATACAAAACAAATGCTGTATAAAACCCCTAAAGGAACAGTTCATGTAAAACTCTGTCATAATTCATATTGTTCCAAACATGCATTGTAAAAAAAAAAAAAAAAAAAAAGTTACAGTAACTACAGTAAAAACCTGCTGAATAGTTAACAGTAAGTTCCCTTACTATATATGTAATGTTACAGTAATTCTCTGTGTGACATATTTGATGGTTTTTTCATTTTAATAATTGTTTATTTCTTAGTTTTTTGGTATTAGTTGTGTATATTAGGGTTTTACATTACATCTTATGCTGTTAAATGAATGTTAGCTGCATTATTTTAGTGTCGTGTGTTTTACCATGATGGTGTTTTGTGACACTTTTCACCTTCTATATATTATTTACCTCAGCTTGTGGAAAAGCTACTTGTGTTTCTCTTTATCATCAGTGTTATGGAGGTTGTCATTATTTGTTAAAGGGACCAAACAGTTTTTAGACTTTAGTAGTAGAATGGCCTTGCTAATTCAACAGAAAAGGGCTGTTGGATTTACCTTTTTTTGTATATTTCAGTTTTAAATTGTAAAATTTACAGGTTGTTCTGTAAATATGCTTACATTTTTACTGTATTTTATAGAATTATTCTGGCAACCACAGATGCAGTTTTTTTCTGTAAAAACATTTTTTACAGTGTATGACTTTGTTCTGTGGGTCAAACTTGCACATAAAATGGATATGAAAGTCACTATGGCCATGTACACACTGCAGCTAAATTTGAAGGTCAATTCACCTTTTAGTGCTTAATCCTGATCTGTACACACACGCTTTAGTCATTTACAGGAGTGACAACTGCATTTTACAACCCAAATAACCAATTAACAGGTAGTGACAAGAACCGCATTTACAGAAATTCTACACAGTGTACACAACTAAACTGAACAACTAGTTGTTAAAGACATATTTAAATGTGCATCACAGATGTTTATCTTTCCTGTAAGTGTGGTGCAAGAAATTACAGAGAAAGTGGTATCAGCCTTGACTCTTTCCTGTTGCCAGATCTTGCTAAAAAAAACAGTTAAGAAGAAGCCCATAATAAACTGAAATAAATCCAAATGCTTTATACTGACAATAAGACCAAAATATGTACCTCCCCACTTTAATATCTCCATAAACTTGTTCGCTTTATGAGCCAAGCAGAAAAATGGTTATAATAAGTGGACATGGCAACACTGTGAAGCAGCCTCACAAAGAACACAATGCCTCTGTAGATGGTGGTTTAATTACAATTGCAGAAAATAAAAAGTCTTAGGTTGCTGTGATATTACTTTGGTCAAAAATAGTGGATAGCAAACAAGTGTGATGCCAGAATGTTGTTATGGTTACTACAATGTCAATCATTGCAATTTCGGGAGCGAGTCGTGTTCCGTACAGACACGGAACGATAATTTAGGTTGTCACTCCTAAAACTTTACAGTGTGTATGTGTCTTATTATAAGGATATTCTTCAACAAAAGGGTTGAATACTACATTTTTAGGTGAAATGTGCATATAACATAATGCAAGATGTAAAAATAAAAATAGAAAGTGAAAGTACTCAAAGACACCAACCAAAACTTCAGGAATTTTGGGGATTTTCTTCCACTTCTTGCAGAGGACCCACACAACGCCCACGGTAATGAAGAGCAACACGAACGCTCCTCCCAGCAAAGCCGCGATTATTTCTGTGTGGTCTACAGAAAAGAACATTTCAATGAAGCCATCTACTCTAGTACTCACAAAATACTGACTTTATTATAAGGTAAAGATGAAGTTCTACACCACTATCGGCATCAGACACAACTGGAAAAAACAAGTTTTCAAAAAGTAAGTTTCCAGCACTCCTCAAACCTACCACTGTTTGAACAGAGAATGGCTTAAATAGTTATTTTTCAGTATTGAATGAATTATAAATATATATTTTTTGTATCATTCATCTTGCTTAAGCCAACAGCTTGGATTATTTCCACTGAGATGGGATTCTCCACCAATAATACACAAGGTGCAAAATTTTGGGCAAAAAATGTATTTTAGGAGGCAGCACACTTGATAGTAAATTATATTGCAGTCTCTATAGTATATTATATACATATATACATATACACACAGTGGCAAGAAAAAGTATGTGAACCACTTGCAGAATCTGTGAAAATGTGCAAAATTTTAACAAAATAAGAGAGATCATACAAAATGCATGTTGTTTTTTATTTAGTACTGTCCTGAGTAAGATATTTTACATAAAAGATGTTTACATATAATTTATAAGACAAAAAAATAGCTGAATTTATTAAAATAACCCTGTTCAAAAGTTTGTGAACCCTTGATTCTTAATACTGTGTGTGGTTACCTGGATGATCTACGGCTGTTTGTTTGTTTTGTGATGGTTGTTCATGAGTCTCTTGTTTGTTTTGAGCAGTTAAACTGAGCTCTGTTCTTCAGAAACATTCTCCAGGTCCTGCAGATTCTTCAGTTTTCAAGGATTTTTTGCATATTTGAACCCTTTCCAGCAGTGACTGAATGATTTTGAGATCCATCTTTTCACACTGAGGACAATTGAGGGACTCAAACACAACTATTAAAAAAAGATTCAAACATTCACTGATGCTCCAGAAGGAAACACGATACATTAATAGATGGGGGGTGAAAACTTTTGAACAGGATGATGTACAAATTTTTCTTATTTCACTTGAATATCAATTTTTTTCATTTAGTACTGCCCTTTGGAAGCAACAGAAGATACTTTCATGTTTCCCGGAAGACAAATTAAATACAATTTACCTTGATCTTCAAATTCCAAATGTTTTCACCCCCGTCTATTAATGCATCATGTTTTTTTTCTGGAGCATCAGTGAATGTTTGAACCTTTTTTATTAGTTGTGTTTGAGTCCCTCAGTTGTCCTGAAAAGATGGATCTCAAAATCATTCAGTCACTGCTGGAAAGGGTTTAAATATGCAAAAGATGGTGGAAAACTGAAGAATCTGCAGGACCTGGAGGATTTTTCTGAAGAACAGAGCTCAGTTTAACTGCTCAGAACAAACAAGAGACTCATGAACAACCATCACACAACAAACAAACAGTCGTAGATCATCCAGGTAACCACACACAGAATTAAGAATTAGTGGTTCACAAACTTATGAATGGGGTTATTTTAATAAATTCAGCTATTTTTTTTTTTTGTCTTGTCGATTATATGTAAACATCTTTTATGTAAAATATCTTACTCAGGACAGTACTAAATAAAAAATAACATGCATTTTGTATGATCTCCCTTATTTTGTTAAAATTATTAACATTTTCACAGATTCTGTAAGTGGTTCACATACTTTTTCTTGCCACTGTATATATATATATATATAAATAAATAAAATAACAGTTCTTTCTGGTTCCGAATCTGATTGGTTGAGAGGTCTTTCCAGCCATGCGATATTCTACCAGTATCGCCACGGGAACCATTTCACCGTTTGAATCACTCCGCTGTCAGCATTCTCACAGTGAGTGTCATGACGGACGAGCAAACCCACCATATTTTTATAGATACTACTGCTATTTTGTAACGGAATGTAGTTTTAAGAGTTTTTTTTTAGGTGAGAATATAGTTGTTTAGATCTAAGATTATTTGTTTAGACGTTTTCAGAGATGTGAGCTCCAGGCCGTCAGCGAGCGTTCAGCGCTCATGTACCCGCAGAGAACAGCTTCATCTCGGCCAGTGCTTCGGGAATGGCTCTTATGTAGACAGTGTTTAAACATAAGGTATTCGCTTTGAGTATATCAAACGGGCAATCTTTGGTCTTATTAATTTATTACTTGTTCCAGAGCTAATAGATTTGGCTTAATGGCTATATTAACTTTATATTTACATTGAAATTAAATCCTGTACCAACTAGAGCGCTGCTTCCTACATCTGACTGAACTTGCTTGTGTTTATTTCCTATTTTGGTTCTTATACTGTTATAATGGCTATTGTTTTTAATTTAAATATTATTGTTCAATAAATAATATTTTATATAACATGCTGTATTTTTTGGTATTGATAAAGAGTCCATTAGTGATTTCGACTTCAGTGAAAGTTACATTAATACGCCATTAGATGGCGGCAAAGACTGCCTTTATGAGTGAGTAAGTCAGTCGCAAAGACTTTTATCTTGAAATGGACCACAAGGAAGTTGTCTTGACTTTAAACAACATCTTACGAGACGCAACTGACATATGCATTGACTAGCGCTGTCGTGGGAATGTCTTAAATGTTAAAAGGACAAAGATATCACTTTCCTTAGCGGACATTCAAACTGATTTTGTGATTATGAATATAAGATTGACCTGAAGAACATCAGCTAGATGCAGGTAATACACTCGCTCAGGCGATCTCTCTCTCATAATACTCTACATATTACAATGAGTTTCAATGAAGCGACTCAACGTTCCTTCGTTACTAGTTCTGAAGTGACGTTTTAGATTCAGTAATGGAGGCTTGGGCTCAACTGTTAAACTGTCAACTTGAGATTTGAGTCTGTGGCAGAAGGAAGTAGTTCCTCACAAAAGAGGGTTTGTAAAGACAATCCGTTGTTGCTTCTTATTTGTTTACACACTCGTGCTGTCGAACTGTTTTATAAACGCAATATCACACTCATAGCCGTGCGATATGGCCTACGGCTGAATCACAGCCGTGCTGATATACAGCCATATTGCATGGCTACGTGTGTGACATTGCTCATATGTATATATCACAATAATATTTTACCAATAATAAACAGATTACAATTCGGTTTGGATGCAGATAGTGGCACAGAAATAAAAATCTTCACCTTTAAAATATATGTTATAATAAAAATCACCCCTTATTCCTTAGTAAAATATTAGTGGTGTCTGAAACCATAGTGGAGATTATCTAGTGCACTCAATCCCAGAATGCAACCACAGTAAAACATGTGCAAACCATATACGCTCATATACGACTAGAAAATAACCATAATGCACTGTTAGGGTCTCATGGAATGAAACTGTTTGGGATGAAATTGTTTAAGATCCACAGTCGTCTCTGGTGCATGAATTTTACATCAGTGTCCAAATTCACTCATTTCTCATGTAGTGGACTATATGACATGGAAGAGTCAGTGAGGAGATGAGGTGATTTCAAACACAGCTCATGTGTGGGCTTTATCATGTGCAAACAAGAAATCTCAATCTGGCTCATATCTTTAGCATCCTGATGACTCAGGGTTCAGTAGATTATTTGCTTTAAATGAATGGTTAATGTCTTGGTGTACTGAACAGAAGCTGCTCTTTGTAAATAATTGGAATCTTTTCTGGGAGCGACCTAGGCTCTTCCGTGCTGATGGCCTGCACCCCAGCAGAATCGGAGCTGATCTTCTGTCGGAGAACATCTCCAAGACGCTTCGCACATTATGACTAGTAAGTCAAACCTCAAGTCACAGTCTGTGTTCTGCCCACTTAATTGATAGAAATATGAGTGTAGTACAGTCAATAAAAACTGTGTCTATTCCCCGAATAGTGAGGTTTAACAATAAAAATAAAGGATCTAGAAAAAATCTGATCGTGATCAAACCAGAAATTCGCAAAATTACTGAACAAAAACAATTTCTAAAGCTAGGGCTACTAAACATTAGATCGCTGACACCTAAGGCGGTTATTATAAATGAAATGATCACAGATAATAGTCTTGATGTAATTTGCCTTACTGAAACATGGCTTAAACCAAATGATTATTTCGGTCTTAATGAGTCTTGTCCACCTGGCTACTGTTATAAAAATAAATGCCGTCCGGTTGGCCGTGGCGGTGGTGTTGCAATCTACAGAGATATTCTTAACGTTACTCAGAAAACAAACTACAGGTTTAACTCATTTGAAATTCTCGTGCTAACCGTTACACTCTCAGATATAAGTGAAAAGTCGCTACTCTCTCTTGCTTTGGCTACTGTTTATAGACCTCCAGGGCCTTATGTTGATTTCCTAAAAGAGTTTGCAGACTTTCTCTCAGACCTATTGGTCAACGTCGATAAAGCGCTGATTGTTGGAGATTTTAACATTCATGTAGACAATACAAATGATGCGTTAGGGGCTGCGTTTACAGATTTACTAAACTCGTTTGGGGTCAAACAAAACGTCACTGGACCCACTCACCGTCTTAATCATACACTAGATTTAATTATATCACATGGAATCAATCCTACTGATATAGAAATTATACCGCAAAGTGATGATATCACTGATCATTACCTTGTAACATGCGTACTGCATACTGCTGATATTTGTCAAATTGCACCGCAATATCGACTAGGTAGAACAATTCTTCCGACAACTAAAGATAAATTCACAAATAAACTGCCTGATCTGTCTCAGCTGCTCATTGTACCCAAACACACAAATGATCTTGAGAAGATTACTAGCAGTATGTGCACCACTTTCACTAGTACATTAGATACTGTTGCACCCATCAGATTAAAAAAGGTTAGAGAGAAAAATACTGTACCATGGTACAACAGTATTACTCACGCTATCAAGAGAGAAACTCGTAATCTAGAACGCAAATGGAGACAAACTCGTTTAGAGGTCTTTAGAATCGCGTGGAAAGACAGCTCGTCCCGTTATAGAAAGACTCTAAAAGCAGCCAGGGCCGAGCATCTCCGCAAACTCATAGAAAATAACCAAAACAATCCAAGGTTCTTATTTAGTACAGTGGCTAGATTAACAAATAAACAGACATCACCAGAACAAAACATTTCATTGCAGTTTAGTAGCGATGACTTTATGAATTTCTTTACTGAAAAAATCGAAAGCATCAGACATACAGTTGTAAATGTACAACCTTTGACACAGTTTTATAATTCAGCCTCAGTTATCACCCCTCAAGAACAGTTGCAGTGCTTTACAACTATAGGACAGGAAGAGCTAAATAAACTTATCACAGCGTCTAAACCAACAACATGTTTATTAGATCCAATACCCACTAAACTACTGAAAGAATTGTTACCTGTAGCAGAAGAGCCTCTTCTCAATATTATTAACTCGTCTTTATCTCTAGGTCATGTTCCAAGACCGTTCGAGCTAGCAGTTATTAAGCTTCTCATTAAGAAACCACAATTAGATCCAAATGTATTGGCAAATTACAGACCCATTTCAAATCTTCCATTTATATCTAAAATACTAGAAAAAGTGGTGTCGGTCCAATTGTGCTCCTTCTTGCAAAAAAATGCTATCTATGAAAAATTTCAGTCAGGATTCATACCTAGGATAGCTAAGTCCTCTAAAGGAGGGAGAGCGTTTTCACATTTGGCTCCTAAACTCTGGAACAGCCTTCCTGATAATGTTCGGGGCTCAGACTCGCTCACCCAGTTTAAATCTAGATTAAAGACGCATCTCTTTACCCAAGCATTCACATAATGCATCTCATATCAGATCAATTGCACATGACTATCTTTGCTTAATGTTATGAACAGCAGCTATGCTAATTATTCTCCATTTGCTTTTCCGTTGCGTCCCGAGGTGACTAGAGAGTACAGCAGCTTCAGTTTAGATCCAGCCTCTTAAGAAGACCTCAGATGACCAACACTTTTGAAGAGACAGCGCCAACTCCTGCGAGGACTTCAGAAGATGCAACATCTGGATCAACACGCACATTCGCAAATTTCTATATATACTAATTATTGTTAATATGTAATTCATTTTTTTCCAGGAGCTCTTTGCTTCTACCTTCAATTAAATTGCTAACAGTGATTGTAAATTAATTGCCTAAATTATTACATTATTAACTAACTGCAGTCTCCAAATTGTAATGATGACATGCACTCTCTGTAAAGCTGCTTTGAAACGATATGTATTGTGAAAAGCGCTATACAAATAAATGTGAATTTAATTGAATTGAATTGAATGACTACTAGTTCTCACACACTATCTGCACTTAACAGCACAATAAGAAAGCTGCACGCACTGTATTAGGAAAAATGAACAAAGTAAAAATGATGAGGATCTTACCGGTCTCAGGTGTCACAGGTGGGACACAGACGTCTCTGTAGGTATATGTAGGAATAGCATCAATCTTCCCTTCAAACTTCAACTCAACACACTGTCCGGCCACACTTTGGTTAAGGGGGATTTTTGTAGTGCATAGATCCTCATCCGCAAAACATGAGTATGAACTCTTTTTCTGAAGATGGAGAATAGAATAGAGTGATTTTTAAAAAGAAAAATTGCAATAACAGGTCTTTCAAAGTTTTTTTTTTTTTTTTTTTGACTGCATTTCTGACCTGATCATGTGTGATTGTGTACTTGAATTCATTATTCAGAATCTCCTCCTCATAAAGTAAGTAAGGGTGCTGAAAGGACACTTCAATCACATCTTTGTGGACAGATGTATTTACAGCTGGAAAGTCCATAGAGCCTGTAAAAAAAGCACAAGCCAATGCTTAAAAACAATCAAAATAACAAGAAGTTGAAAATAAAGAGTCAACTTTCAAGAGACTAAGGCAGATGAACCACTAAAATGGCATCCAAATAGATTCACATTTCCTGAAGGAAACAGCAGTGCCTTGCAAGGCAGCAAAATGATAGAGTTAAAGTTTTAGGGAAGTTTGTCTTTTAGGCTTTGGTTGAGCGTAAATGAAAAGTAAAAGAGTGAAGGCAACTATATGGTTTAACAGATGCTGTACTTAAAAGGACCAATCAAGCAAATATTAATGACATTATCAATAGGGGTGTAACTATATATCGTTGTATTGCGATATAAAAATGTGACGATATATATCAGTGATGTGAACAATATGAATTGTGGTATAGAGTTAGTTTTATCCAAGACTCAGCTTAATGCATTTATAATAAGTTCACCCAAAAATTAAAATTCTGTCATTATGTACTCACCCTCATGTCGTTTCAAACCTATAAGATTTTCGTTCATCTTCCAAACACAAATAAAGATATTTTTTAATGAAACCTGAGAAATTTCTGTCAATTTAAAGTCCATTCTCCTAAAACTTAAAAGGATCCAAAAAAAGGTCATAAAGGCATTGTGTAAATAATCAATTGTGAGGTTTAATCCAAGTCTTCTGGAGAGACACGATCGCTTTATATGATTAACAGGTTTACTGATCAACACACATACTGTAGTAAACACGGACGCTCAAATGTACCTGCGTGACATGCAAGGGTGAGTAAATTAAGACAGAGTTTTAATTTTGGGCGAACTAACCCATTAAAGTTTGGGAATAGTCATTTTGACACGCTTTGCGATTAGAACTGTGATTGACTGAATTGATCATCTGAAGCACAGTATGAGTTTTTTTAGTAGTATGACGGTTCAAAGTGTTTTAAATGGCTGCTTCTTATCATGTAAGTGCAATAGTAGAGGGAGAGACAGGACATAGTGCCAAATGTCTGATTTTACCAGTAAAATGGGTCTACATTATTTATATGTAGTCAGGGACAGAATGCAAACAAATGTGTCTAACATAATTCTGTATTTTCAGCTTCAGAATCATGAATATATTTATTCTGGTGTCACCACTGCCCTTTGCATTGGGGACCAGGACCAAGTCCAAGCCTATTTAAGTCCAACCCTGATGTAATACCAATTCTAGCATTTTAATCAACAGTACATTTTTGTTAACTTTTTACCATAATAATACAAAACCCTTGTCTTTACTTTGGCTTAAAGTATCATAATTGTATTGTGTCGTGTATCATGAAATGTATCGAATCGTGACACGAGTGTATCGTTACTCTCCTGGTCATCACTGTCAGTTACTTCTGAATGCTGAACATTCTTTCAAACAAGATTTTCAAAGATACACTATATTGCCAAAAGTTTTGGGATGCCTGCCTTTACAAGCACATGAACTTTAATGACATCCCATTCTTAATCCGTAGGGTTTAAGGGCCCACCCTTTGCAGCTAAAACAGCTTCAGCTCTTCTGGAAGGCTTTCCACAAGGTTTAGGAGTGTGTTTATGGGAATTTTTGACCATTCTTCTAGAAGTGCATTTGTGAGGTCAGGCAGTGATGTTGGCGAGAAGGCCTGGCTCACAGTCTCCTCTCTAATTCATCCCAGTCGGGTTGAGGTCAGGACTCTTTGCAGGCCAGTCAAGTTCCTCCACAGCAAACTCGCTCATCCATGTCTTTATGGACCTTGCTTTGTGCACTGGTGCGCAGTCATGTTGGAACAGGAAGGGGCCATCCCCAAACTGTTCCCAAAAAAAGTTGGGAGCATGAAATTGTCCAAAATGTCCTGGTATGCTGAAGCATTAAGAGTTCCTTTCACTGGAACTAAGGGGCCAAGCCCAACCCCTGAAAAACAACCCCACACCATAATCCCCCCTCCACCAAACTTTACACTTGGTACAATGCAGTCAGGCAAGTACCGTTCTCCTGCCAACAGCCAAACCCAGACTCCATCGGATTGGCAGACAGAGAAGCGTGATTCGTCACTCCAGAGAACACGTCTCCACTGCTCTAGAGTCCAGTGCCGGCATGCTTTACACCACTGCATCCGACGCTTTGCATTGCACTTGGTGATTTAAGGCTGCTCGGCCATGGAAACCCATTCCGTGAAGCTCTCTACGCACTGTTCTTAAGCTAATCTGAAGGCCACATGAAGTTTGGAGGTCTGTAGCTGTTGACTCTGCAGAAAGTTGGCGACTTCTGCGCACTATGTGCCTCAGCATGCGCTGACCCGCTCTGTGATTTTACATGGCCTACCACTTTGTGGCTGAGTTGCTGTTGTTCCCAATGGCTTCCACTTTGTTATGATACCACTAACAGTTGACCGTGGAATATTTAGTAGTGAGGAAATTTGAGGAATGGACTTATTGCACAGGTGGCAACCTATCACGGTACCACGCTTGAATTCACTGAGCTCCTGAGAGCGACCCATTCTTTCACAAATGTTTGTAGAAGCAGTCTGCACGCCTAGCTGCTTGATTTTATACACCTGTGGCCATGGAAGTGATTGAAACACCTGAATTCAATGATTTGGAGGGGCGTCCCAACACTTTTGGCAATATAGTGTATTTAAGCTTAAAGTTTGCTAAAACTATAGAATAGTCAAAAGATTAATAAAAGTTTGAACTGAGTCCATACACACCGGCTTGGGATGAATAAATTGCAGATGTTTTATATTTAAAGCAAGTATAGTAAAACATCAATTGTGTTTGTTTAATCATCATTAGTGCCTTGCAAACACTGTAATTACATTGTAAAAAAAAAAAAAAAAAAAAAAAAAGTATAATACTGTGTATGATTAAGTTATACTCAGGGAACTTACATTTATATGTATGTTTCTTCTCATCATAATAGTCTATGCTGTAGGTGAATTTAATGGAGGCACTTTCTGATTTCTCTTGTCCAACCTGTGCTGTCACAGCCACAAAGTAATCATCACCCGCATCGTTGCTGTAGTCGCTGATATCAAGGTACGTCTGGGAAGTGTCAACAGTTTGGGAATCACTACAGACAAATGAGACAAAGAGTGTCTTGTGATTAAGAAATGTCACATTTTTTGAAACTTTTTGTCAGCTGCTTTTGACGCACACACACCCACGTACCCATAATAAGGTCTGACCAATACACTGAACTCCAGCTGTTCAGCTGGATGACTGTAGTTCCAGTACAACACATTCACGAAGTTGTGGCAAACAACACTGACGTTTGTTGCAGAAGGAACTGTAGAAGAAGAAAAAAAAAATTTAGACACAATTACAAACTCAAAACTCGTGATTACATCAATTCCTTCCAGCATTGCTTAACGGGGACTGAAATGTTGAGGCATTTTGTCAGACAGACGTCATTTCTTTCAAATGTCACAATCTTAGACTAGACTTTGAGGTTTGATCAACATGTTCACTGCATCATATGATGCTTAAATGCTTGAAATGAGTTTAGTAGACAAATAAAAATTGTGCCTACATGAAAATGTCTTTAGAAAAAGAACATTTTAATAATAAAAAAACTGCTGAGTCACATTGAGAAGTATCCAGCATACGTGCAAACCGAAATCCTTCAATAATAACCTCTAAAATAGGGATGCATGTTATATCGGCCACCATATAAGTATTGATATATGTTTATTTTTAATGTTATCGTCCCCATCAGAAAATTTGGCCGATATATTAAAGCTGATAAATAATGGATTATTTCCTTCAGCTGAGACACTTCAGAAGCACACTGTTTACCATGATGGTTTTGAATTGCTTGAAATGTTATTGTAATCACTTCAGAAAGGAAAATACAGTTAAGTACAACATGTGCAGCCCAAGTCTGTCATATAGACTACATAAAATTATAATGAGAACATTTTAATTGTGTGCTTGGGACATGGCTTTTAATGGTGAGACTTGTTTTTGTAATCAGACTCTCAAAAATGATATAAAAAATTGGTTTTAGATTTATCGGCCAATATATCGGTTGTCGGCTTTCGAATATAAAGAATTACCGGTTATCGTATTGGCACATCCTTACTCTAAAACCAGCAAACCAGACCAGCCTGAACAGAGCGGGAGACCAGCTAACATCAATAAATGAGTTTAGACTGGAATAAGCCATTTTTATATTTCATCAGGTTACATAATTGTGTTGTTATATTGTTTGACTGATAGTGTATAAGCTGAGGTGAACCTATTTGTGAAAAATAGGCTTTAGATAAATGTGTTTTGTGCATTAGCCTGCTATTTCAGGTTAATGGGGTCATTTTGATGTGAGGAAGTTGCTGTTAGTCACAGGAAATGCAACTCTTGCCCAAAATTAAGACACTCGAGGCATCAGACTCCTGGTGAATTAGGTACTAGGACTCAGTTTTTACAAAGTAAATGTTGGTTGTGATGATTACTGTGATTTGAGGGGGGAAAAAAACCAAACCAATCTTAATTTAAGCCATTAGAGTAGATAAAAATGCTTTTACAGCATTAATTTTAAAAGAATGACTTGAGCTGTTTTTCTTTATAAAGAGTGAAATGAGTTGTTTTTGTAGTGTTAAACTATATGAACATAACCTTAGCAAGTAACTAAGAGTATGTAGACATATTTCGGCTATGTCACAGTTCAGCAAAGCTATTAATGCAGTTTCTGAAGTTTGAGAAGAAAAAAATAGCCAAATTATCAATGAAAAGCCTGATAAAAAAATCTGACTTGCAAACGTGAGAAAACTTTGTTGAAGAGAAGTGAAATTTAAAGCAGAAATCAGTTTTTGCACATAAGAGGAAGTTTTGTGCTGTTAACTCAGCGCTTTCCAAGTTTCGTTTTGATATGAGAGTATTTCAATATAAATAATAATAAATTGAAAAAAATTAATTGTTGAGAAAAATTCAATTCAACATGATAGTCAAAATTTTAAGTTCTCTCAACTATTGTTTTAATAATTGTACCAAGTAAAGGTGTTTTGTCAATTTGAATTTGTTTGTTCACTAAATGCAAAATGCCTCATTCAGCCAATATATTCATCAAGACAACAAAAGATTTCATGTTCAGCAAATTTTCTTTTAGTAACTCAAATTAATTTGTTATTGAAAGCCATATGTAGTATAACCTTATAGGACACTTAAAGGGGTCATGAATTGAGAAATCAACTTTTCCTTGAGCTTTTGATACATAAGAGGTCATCGTACTATGAAGCCCAAAAGTATACTTCACTTTTTACACGTACGCGAGGGTCAGCGCACAGTGCAAATTTCGTCATCAGAGGAGTATGCGCGTACTCTACGCGCATCGTCAACTTTTTGTAACCGCGTGTACTTGTAAGTGCAGGTCGCACATGCGCATTCAATTTTTTTTTGCAGTAATTAGTTTATCCACAAGGTGGCAACTGTGCCCTGGGGGCGTTGGTTCACAAAGTAGTCGAAGAAAACCTGCATAAACAGAACAGACCAGAACACATGCAAGCTACAGCGACAATGGAGGCCTACATAGACGAGAGATTGTGTGAAGAGGTTAGAAAGTATTATTGCAATGTTAGACCCGCCCATTGGTGTGTTAGTGAGATGAGGAAGAGAGAAAAATAACATTACCTTTAAAAGGATCCTAATGCTAGGAATATGGTTATTTATAGAGATGCATCGATTGCAATTTTCTTGGTCGATTCCGATTTCCGGTTACGGCTGTTGTTTACGCTATGCCGGCATTTTCGAACCCGATTAGTTGAAAACACCGGGGTTGCATTTCAGTGTAAATGTACCAAAATGGAGACTTTTGAAAATGATGGCACGGCTGCCCACATTCACTCTGCGTATCCTTGACGATCGCGTAAACAATAGTTATTGAGACTGAACTACAATATTTGCTGGCTCTGTTGTCATTTTTAGCAGCCATTGTGCAGTTCAACTCGGCATATTTTTAATACTGCAGCTGCCTACTTGCACAAGAGGCAACTGTTTACACTTGTATGCGCATGCCCAGTGTGCGTGAACGGTCATGTGACATGCGTTTTCGGCCGTGTAGTGTAGAAGGAGATTGTTTCTGAAACGCTGTGGAAACGCCAGTGTAGACGAGGATTGTTTTCATTTTAAAACGCCGTTTTAAAATAAAAATGCACTAGTGTAAACGGGCCTTAATGATCCAAAACTAACTGTGTTTATCTGAATACTCGCCAAGACGGGCATTTTGACAATTTTATGTACTTGACCATTTTAGCGCAGTAAGCCACTCATTTTGGTACTTGCGACTCACAAGCTGTTTGAGACTTAAGCCCCAGGTATACTTCGGCCGTCCGCGTTTGTGCGCTGCACACCCCGTCCGCGTGCAGCCCAAATTTCGAGACCGCGTGCAACAATGCATGCGCAAGCAGGACAGAAGAGTCCACTAGGGGGCAATATGCACAGTACTGAGCACAATGTGTAGTCGTTGAAGAAGAGACTGTAAAGCGCGATTCAAAAACAAGACGAGTAAACTCAGAAGCATGCCTTCTCCATTGTTTTTGTTTCTTGTTCTCTTGGTGTATCTTCTGAACTATGTTGCAATGGTGGATGCACTATTTTTCTTCTCCGATCCTGCCCAGCTAATGTCCCGTTGATGACACGATGTCTGGTAAAGAGTATATGTACTGCACATGTGTCGAACTCGGTCATCCGCGCGCATCCGTGGTTTAGTATACTTTGAAGGACACGCGGACGCGACTGCGCGCGAGACGCATCCGGGCGCGGAAAGTGAAGTATACCCGGGGCTTGAGCGTGGCTTGTGCACTCCACTTAGATAGATGAGTTGTGGTGCGTGCGCTTTTGGTGCGAGTGCGAAACCTGTGGGGATTACTAAAATTATGCACATTATTTAACAAGGTGGCTGTGAGTCACTTTGCCGTCAGAAAGAAGAGAGCGAGAACGCACGGCTGACGTTATTGCCTGTGCCGCTGGCAACAAAACGAATCGGCTCGGAATCGGAAAGACGTGAGACTGGCCGGTCACCGATCCGGGCCGATCATGAGGAAAATCGTCCGATTCCGATCTCTGGCCGATCGATCGGTGCATCTCTAGTTATTTATTTTCAACAATGTGAATGTCTCAGTTGAGCTTTATGTATTTGTTTTTGCTACATTTCACTGTGATTTATTTGGTAAATAAATCGCATTTCGGCGCAGGCTTTGAAAACAGACTTTTACGATATGGACTCGACAGTAATGCAACATGTAAGTAACTGCGTTAATTCTAATGCCTGATCTGATTTTAATGATTCATGTACAGTCAGATGTTCTTTGTCTGTGTGTCAGTAAATCAAACCAGTGACTAAACGGACAACTTCATGTTGTTTCTCTTAGTAGGATGAAAATAATCAGTTATTTAAATGGTGATTAAATTATATATAGAAAGCAATCAAAGAACGCTCCCTTTACAATCACTGGAGCTGTCAATCAAACAGCGCAAGTTTATCAATGACTGAGTTCTGGACTCGCGCCAAAACTCTCGTTTTATTCAACAAATCTCTTAAGGCCGGAACACACCAAGTCGACGGTTGGCCGTCTGGCAGTTTTTGTTCGTCGGCCGACTAAGTTTTGAAATGTTGAGCGGCGTCGGCGCTCGTCGGTCCGTCGGGCCATCTGATCATTCTGATTGGCTGTTCAGCTACTGCCACCTGCTGGTACGGAAAGGCATTTCATCTTGCGCAGGCGCAGAACGGACGTGCTACTTGGCCGTCGGGCGTCGGTTTGGTGTCAGGGCAACTTTGGACACAGACGCTGCCGACGTGAGCAAACCCCGCAGTCTGCTTTCGTCACCACTAGTTCGTCGGCGTTGGCTTGGTGTGTTGCGGCCTTTAAGGTGATGATACACAGGGCAACCTTTTGAGCAATGTTGCCGAGCAACGTTGCTTGGGCACTTTCCCACTGAGAATGAGCAACAAATTTATATCTGGATACGTTAGCTCGGTCGTGGGCAATTTTTTGAGATCCTCCAATCAGAATGTTAGCAGCCAATCACGTGACCGGTTCGGAGATTTCAGAAAAAATTCAAACAAGATGGCAGCCTCTCAGCGGCACTGGAGCGGAGAAAAGGAGTGTGAACTTATATCTTTTTACGCTAGTAAGTTGTCATGCGTCAACCCAAAACAGGGAATTTACCTCATATATTGCTTAAAATACCAACAACTGTCCAATGTAATGCGTGTAAACTGTAATTAAGGCATTGAATGTTGTCAGTTAAATACTAAAAAGACGGGTGTATTTAACGTCTGTGGTAGCATAGGCTGTAGGGCGTATGGCACATGAATGTAGCTTTTGATGCGATCGACGCAAGTTCGAATCTGCCTTTTGCTGAACTTGCTCTTCTTTCTTGTCCTATCACAAATCAGATCGGAAAGGCATTTTTTTTTAATAAAAATGAAGAAAATATTTGAAAAGTTGAAATAAAGTGCCTAACAAGTGTTTATAACAAAAGTATTTATTGGGTTGGCAATAGATTTGCTCCTCTCTGATTAGTTGCTGCCAACTAGTTAGTTGCCGTGTGTCTCATCAGGTTGCCCGTTGACGGCAACAATGCCCAGCAACATTGCTCAAAAAGTTGCCCTGTGTATCATCACCTTTAGTTACATTGCGTTTGCACTGTTAGTTATGATGAAAGCATTCGTTAGTGTGCAGAAATTGAGTTACAATGACGAGATCACTGCTTTCATGAGCTCAACAACATGTCTGTGATCGGCTACAATCTTCATCACTGCAACCTTTCATGCCACCATCTAAATATAATGCCATAGATCTAAATGTAATGCTATAATCAACACTTTTCATGATTAGTTAACCTTGAGAGCTGTAAAAGTAAAAACGTGCTAAAAGTTTTCCAGAGAGTAATATTTTCATATGCAAAGATGTTAGCCAATCACAGCAGTGGGCGTTTACTCTGAAGTCTCACAGCAGACGATAAAATCAGGGTAGGAAAAATGCCTTTTATTTCTAAATTATGAAAATTTTTAATATAAAAAGCATACTAACATTATAAGTGCACCCCAGGAAACATAAAACAAAACAATGCAGTTCATGACCCCTTTAATGTGTTAAGTGAACGATGCTATGATTGTAAAGAAGAAGAACAATCATCCCTACAAAGCAAAGATATCTAAGATTAGATATAGTTTTAAATGGCTGAACATACTTTAGGTCTCTTGACACACACACAAACCGCGGTGACAAACAAATGTAAAATGGTGAGTTCTTTACATCACAACAAATAACTAACAATAATGAGAAATAAAAAAAAGTTTAAATGAAGTCATCAAAAGCAAAAAAAAAAAAAAAATCCTATAACAGTAACCACAGTTTATTCATGCTGCAATGCATGCTGGGAACTCACAAAGTCTTAACATTGCAGCAATATGAAATTCTTTGTTCAGACAACTGTTTTTGTCTAGTTGGGACAACAATTTGGGGCAGTTCTGTTAGTCTGACATGGGTTTTTGTGTAGTTTCAAGAAAATAACATTTCTTAGTTTTTAAAACTCAAGAGATTTTGTAAACTGGAAAATATGTAGTGGCCTTTTTACAGTGTAGCAATAATCCACTGGAGGCCTTTGTTTGTTCATTATGATTTCAGCCTGAGAGTGACAGAAGCAGAGGCCACACTGACTCGCAGCTGTAACCACGTGTGATTACTGACATTTTCACACCCACTCATATCAGACCTAGCTGCGGTTTTACTGTGATACAAGTGTGAAAATAAAACCAAAGTGTCCGTACTACATTACAGCACCCATACTGTACATTCAACAACAAACTCTGGCCAAAACAATGGGTAACTGGCTGGCACATTGGTGCGAACAAAAACAGAGAAAGTAAGATAAAAATGAAGGAATGAAAATAACAGGAAGGAAGTTAAAGAGCAAGAGAGAGAAGTGAGAGAAAGATACTCGTGCAAACACAAAGGGGAAAAACGTGCAGACAAAAGTTTAAGTGATAAACCTAAACTGCATCCAACATAGAGCTGCAAACTGATACTAACAAGTACAATAGAAATAAAATATAATATCTGCTAAGTGAAACCTAATGTAAGAATCTGCCTGCAAGTCATGTGACATTCATAAAGCAAGAGTAATGTACCTGGAGGTAAAACTACAGTGTTACATTATATAATGTTTAACAGATTATTCTATCTTCGGATAAACATAATTAATACTAACTTGAGGTTTTTATCATATACATGTTTTAATGTAGCCTATATGGCCTACAGATCTTAAGCATAAGGTTAGGTGATGATATACTAAAACCACCAGTGTTTTATTATTTATTACCAAGAAGAATTCATATTTTATTTATGTTTACACATATTGTATATGGGCCATTCTACAGAATTAGTTCAAAGTCAGAGCTGGAAAAAATGTCTTTTTCCACAAATTTTGTATGTATGCAAACTGTATAATAATATCCACATTTCTAGTAATTGTGCAGTTATTTCTCATATTGTATTTTCAGAAAGTTTTGGAATATTTTTCCTCTCCCCAAATTTGTCACTACCAAAACACAATAATAAATAATTTAATAAGGGTTACATTGACCTATTAAGATTTTGTTTACATCTACCTTGCAAAAAAAAAAAAAAAAAAAAAAAAACCTGTGAAAAAAAAGTTCTCACAGGTAAATAAATAACAATTACAATTTTAACAATATTTCATGTGTACGTAGTGTTCAGTAGTTTCAAAATTTAGATAATTTTGAGTCTAGCTCCAAGATGATAATCAGCACATGGTTAGCTAGCACAGTTCTGAACAGTTTTACACACATAAAAACGAAATTTTATGGAATAACACCCAAAACTGGTGCTTGATGAAAAATAGTGTTTGGTAGTGACGTTCCTTAAAGTTACACACAGGCTATGAGAGGGAGGGACACAGGAATATTTCCTGATCAGAAATGTAGAAGTGTGTTAAAATCAGTCTCAGTTAATGGAATAAAACATGCACTCTGTCGGTAGTGACATGAAAATGCAGGTTTTTTAAAACGTTTTATGATTCACAAAGAAAATAAAAAATTATTTTTTGAACCACTTTTTTTTAAAAAACAGCAATGGAATAAAATGCAAAAATTATTTCAACATCATTTTCACAAGTTGAGATTTAGGGGTTAGGGTTTAGGACAGCCACCTCCCAATTGAAAGTACCCAATAAATGATGATTTTATATATATTAATCTTACTGATATTTTAAATATTATTGTGGGTTTCAACAGATAATAGAAGGATCTTAGTAAACAGCTAAGATTTGAATAAATAAATGCTTTTTTTTTTTTTTTTTTTTGGTTGTGGGACATCAGTTTGCACCAATTCTGTAGAATGGCCCATATAATAACAACTTGATAGTCAATAATAACACTGATCTCCACCACTAACACACTCCACCACTGATCAAATCATGTCAACTCTATTTCTGCCTTGCAGAAGCTCATGAATTGATTATACGTAAAGTATTTACACAAGGCCGCCGTACTTAAAGAGCCAGACAGATTGTCTGACCGCCCACTTTTCCAAGAGCCTTGTTTCCGGAAGCATTTTGTCCACAGGGATTTAAAAAAAAGAAGGAAAAAAAAAAAAAAAAGCCATGAACAAAAAAAAAAAAAAAAAAACTTTTGAGGCAATGAACTACATCCAAGTTTAGCAAATTATATTAAAAAAATAATACATAATTCATAATAATAATAATAATAATAATAATAATGTTCAAATATATTACGACATATCACTGCACATTTTTATGATGTTTGGTGGTGGACGCCTTCACTGTTCTCTCTTGCCAAGACTTGCATTTCCAAGATAACAACTCTGACGGATGGACCCTTTAATATGGTTAATGTAGATCTCCACCAGAAATCTGGCAAGTAAACACAACTGGGATTGTAATGAGTACAGATCTCATTACACGGATCTTTGAAATGCTTCATTCAGACTGGTGTTCAATCATGGCATTCAGCTGTCAGATATTCCCTAGTATTTACGGTCATCCATGGATATGCTGTATATCAGGGTAACTTTACTGGCCACTTTCATGTCACACGCAGACTGTCATCATCTTGTGCCTCAGTTATCAATCGTAGTGAATGAACATCACCTCAGAGGACTATAGTATTATTAATTGTTGCTAGGTTGATTTGTATGTTGTAATGGACTATTTTTCTTAGTGGAATCTTTAGGATAATATACTGGTAAATTTATAAAATAATGCTTCAAGTAGTTTTTTTTGCTGGCTTACCAAATATCGAACACTTACTTATCAAACACAAAGAGTTACAGCAGCCTCAGTCATTTATTAACAGGGTTGGGTAGGTTACATTTAAAATGTATTTCACTACAGATTACAAAATACATGCTTTAAAAAGTAATTTGTAACATATTTTGTTAGATTACCCAAGTTTTGTAACTTAATCTAAATACTTTACCATACTTTGGAATACTAATAAATATGCAACACAAAAACAAAGTTATTGCGAGTTACCATCTCACAATTCTCACTTTTTTTCTCAGAACTGCATGATAAAGTCAGAATAAACTCGCAATATTGAGGAAAATCTGAATTGTGAGATATAGGGCCGGTTTCATAGACATGACTTAGACTAACCCAGGATTAGGCCTTAGTTATTTAAGTAGCTTTTATAAACGTACCCTAGAAAAAATATTACTGGTGTACATCTTGAGAAAAAACAATGGCACTGACATAGTTTAGGATATGTCAGTACAAGTTGCTTTCAGTTAAATCAGCTCAAACATGCATTTTAGTCTGGGACTAAAAGTCTTTTTAAGACTTTTTAAGACTTTATAACTTGCAATTGTGAGTTCATATTTCCCAGTTCTGACTTTATATAAGGCAATTATGAGTTCAAATCATGCAATTATGAGGGGAAAAAAAGGAAGAATGGTGAAATGCAAACTTGCAATTGTGAGGAAAAGTCAGAATTGTGAGATAAAGTGTCACAATTACCTTTTTTTTTTTTTTTCACAAACAACTATCACAAAACATGAAAACAGTCGTGGATCATCCAGGTAATAACAGGACAGTTAAGATTCAAAGGTATGTACATTTTTGAATGGGGCAATTTTTATAAATTCAGTAATTTTGTGTTGTGGAGTATATGTAAACATCTGTTATGTTATTCAAGACAGTACTAAATAAAAAATAGCATGCAATTTTTATGATCCTGCTTGGCATATTTTGTTAAAATTATTCAAATGTTGCATTTTCTGCAAGGGTTATGAATCTTATGAGCAGAAATGTAGCTTAGGATGCTTTTGTCAGAATCATCAATTGCCCGTCGCAGTTTACATTAATGTTTAAATGAAATAAATGACATTAAAATTCAAAGTAATCACTTTGATAACCTAAAATACTTTTCGGAAGTAACTGTAATTTGATTACCACCCATTTCAAATATAACTGTAATGAAATACAGTTACTCAAATTTTGTATTTTAAATACGCAACTAAGTTACACGTATTTCGTCAACAGTTACTCCAACCCTGTTTATTGATAAGAAGAACACGCCTCCAAAAATCGCTGTATTGTGGTACTTTTTTCGGTAGGCCACTATTATGAGTGTAATGTGGCGACGTAAACCTTTGTTTGTTTGCATAAAAACGCAGTCAGCGCAGTAAATAATACGGTCGATTGATTCTTGATGAGGAGGAGGAACATTTTTGTTACATTACAAATCAAGTCCCTCGGCTGCGACTCTCTGACATTTTGAGAAACAAAAAAAATGAAGGGGAACCTTTAAATGTGAGCGCATACGCCTATAAACACTCGCTCATGTTCTATAATTATGTTATAAATAGCAAAATGTGAACTATTTTGATTCTTAACATATTTTGTAGGCTATTTTTTAAACGCAAAAACAGCACAGACGATAAAATATTAAATGCATATTCTCTATAAACACTTAACGAGTTAACTTCATAACTTCAGAGATTTTCAGGCAGGGAAATCACAAACACAACGTTACATTTCCCAGATTTCCATAAACGTTTATGGGAACCACATCAGGCCTGTTACCAGAAATGATCGACGCATTTGAATATCATAGCCTACAGCTCAACACACTCAAGCAGGTTTTATTTAGAAAATAATGCTTAGACTGTTATATATTGAATATTTATGTTCATATCTCATGGACGCACGCGCTCAGATAGACAAACAGATAAAACGACATCATCTTTAGAACGAGCAGCTTTAGCAATTTTCTATTTAGCAATACTCACCAAAACCAAAGATACATTGACACAATAGGGCGTAAATCACCCCAAGCTTGAATAAAGGATCCACCGACATTGTGGTAAATCGGTTTTTTCAAAAAATTTCAGGCCAGCTTCAGATGAGCGTCCAAGACCCGACCAACATTTCCTGACTCGGCTTTGTGTTTGTGGCTCTTGCGCATTCGCCTCTACTGGACTCGATCTGGGTTGCCAAATATTCAAAATCCCCCTGACACAGTAAAAACGTGACGGGTTCCGCTTTATTTCATTATACACAATATGAGTTATTTACTTTATTTGATTGGTAAAATATGTTTTTCTAATATATAAATACTGCTGACTTGATGTGTATTTTAAGCTTTAGTTTTTACGTGATCTGGCAACCCCGGGGAATGATACGGTGCTTTCCATCTTATAATGCCTCAGGCAAAAAGCTTACATGAAACAAGTGCACTAGAGCTTACCTGAAAGATTGGTAAAACATTACAGTTTCGATATTACTCATCATATATATATATATATTCTGTAATGGGATCAGGGCTAACTTAATTTCTGTGTTATTTTTGAAAGTCAAGTTGACTATAAAACATCATCAACACTGGAGGAAAACACGTTTATTTAACAGTTTATGTACAGCATAGTGTAGAGTGTTATCATTTATACTACGGGGCTGTTGAATGCTCAAATCTGATTGGTTGACCAGCGTTCTAAGGCGCACAGTTATTTTCAGGGAAATGCACGGCTAAAGTAGTTCCAGGCAGGTCTTGACTGCATTACAGTTCCATATTACTTCGCCAAACGTTTTCAGTTATTTCAATAGGTCCTACAGACTACAACCGCAAAAGACACAAAACCCACAACGACACTGACCATGAAAATAAATATAGTAAACAATAGGGTGAAAACGACAAATTATTGTCATGGTTTTTGCCACAAAATATGTTTTATTGTGTCCAGAAAGTGCATACTCTCTTGCGCTCTCTCTCCTTCTTGTACACACCTACTGTATAGTACGTACACACAATCAAACAGAAACGTTTTGTCAGCGCTGCTCTGATGAATTAATCAGTAAATTAGTTTAGCAACTTAAAAGCTACATGACTCACCAGCGAGGAATTAACTGTGTGGTTCTTGAGGTAGGTACAATTTTAGCTTCGCTATTAGTAGACGCTGCTGCCGTGAGAGAGGCACAGACACTCAGGTAGGCTAATTCACATGCTTATTCTCTCTCTCTCTCTCTCTCTCTCTCTTTCTCAAGTACGTTAATAACTGTATCAACGGTATTATTCTGCTATCAAGGCTCAAGCCTCCATTACTAGTTCTGAAATGACGTTTTGGAATTAGCAACGGAGGCTTGGGATAAGATGCATAAGAAATTAGTCCCACACACTATGGAGCTAGAAATATGACATAATGATCTGAATTTGAATTGTGTAAATTTGAATTATTGGCAAGTATCATTTAACAGAATGCAGCATGCATAACAAATTCAAAACACCAAATTCAATTATTCGAACCACCAAATTCAAAATTCGAAACACCAAATTCAATATTCTAAAATTCAAAACGCAGAAATTCAGATCGTACTGAAAGTAGGTCAGAGGTCCAACTTCCGGGTTCCACAGGGAAGAGTAGAGGATCTCGGAAAAGTCGAACGTTGCATTTTGGCCAATTACAGAGCAGCAATAATTCTCAGCATGCGATACATTTATCTCTGGGGGTCTCTGCTACGCCTATTTGTTTTAGTATAAAGTATATTTAGTATGGAAGTGATTAGCATGCGTAACAGTCACACATATCTCTATAATTACTATATTTCTGCTGCATTCTGTTATCGAAGTTGGATGTTAGGCTATTTCACTCGCTGGTGTTTTTAGCTCAAGACATCACAAATGATCATTCAGATATGTGTAACATAGCAGGCGCGACTACATGATTTATTTCTGCTCAATATCATGCCAATGGTAGGCTTATTAAATTAAATCTGAAGGGATGTGTCTGTGACCTATTAAAAATACCATGGTAGCCTGTTCATGGTCACATCGCACCTGCAGCGCTTCTGTGAACGGAGAAAAACAGACTAAATTATAGCCTGTAAAAGGAATAGGTCTAAACGAAACATAGGCTATGTTACTCCAATTAATTAACAGATTAACAAAAGAAAAAACTGCGTAGTAAAGGCTGTGCTGAATTTTGGTTAATTTTTGCGCTCCACAAACCTGTTCACGGAAATGGTAGAAAGCGCATTGTTTTGTTTTTATTTGTAAGTGTTAACAAATAAAGAAACACACGCTTTAAAGTTTCCAATGATGATGTGTTAGCTGTATGACTATAAATGATGGAGTATTATAGCCTACTGCTGTTTAAGGAAAAAATCCAAGTGATCGCGCCGGCGCCTCATGCCTGTACAGTACACACAACAGGCTATCAGTTGGATTGTTAAATTGACATCACAGACTGTTCATCAAAATAAAATGCAGTCGACCGAATATAGCCTATAAAAATTACACTGCTCGAGTTCAGCGTGACCACCGGCCCACTATGCTGTTATGCCAAGCACATTTTTGCTCACGTGAAGAATGCTGTTTTACGAGGACACTGAACAAGAGTGAAGTACAAAAACTTGTTTACTAAGTAAAAGTTTAGCAACCAAATGTTAGCCTACATCTCGAATAATATGGAAATTGGCGTTAGTGCTGAATGAGAGAAAGCCCAATGCCGTTTGTTTCACTTTTAAATAAATTCGTTTTGGCTTTGCATTTAGGCTATATGTTGTTTATAATGAATGCCGCTATAGTTAGTGCTTTATTTTACAATTTTAGCCTATATACAATTTTATAGCCTATTACTAATTGTATAGGCCTATAGTTTTTTTCTATATTTACCCACGTTATATAGTAGGCCTATTACACATATAGCAAATGGCAACTAAAATAGCCCAAATAACATTATACCAAAAGTTATAGGCCATAATGTGTTTACACAATGATAGAGGTTACAATCAAGAGAGCTTTACTCAGTCCATTTTAAATTCTATTTTTTGCCGCCTCTGAAATAGGTTAAATCATATAGCCTACTGGCGAAGTTCAGTATGCTAGATGCACAAAACGGACTTCATTTGCGTCAAAGAAAAGCATATTTACACTGTCTGAATCATTCCCTATTCTCTATATAGTGCACTATGTGCCATTCACCATGTAGAAACTAGTAAATGTGTGAACAAATGACCGATTTCAGCCGAAGCTTCAGCGTCTGTTTATAGTGTAGGAGGAGGCGGGACTTCAGATTGTAGAGAGCATTTGATTGGACCGAAGATTTGACGAGAAACTGAAGTGTGATGTGATGTCATGAAAATCCGTGATCCATTTTAGCGGAAGTGAGAGACTGAATTTTTGAATGCTTATATCTCCTAAATGTGAATTTTGTCATTGTTTTGGAACACACCAGCTTATTCATAACCTTAAGGCGAACATATTCATACTAAAAGCTAAAAAACTTAAATTTTGATTTCAGGGGGACTTTAACATTCATCAAAGACAAATAAGGATGTTCAAAAAATGTTGTTCTCAGAATGTTTTCTTTCAACATCATAAGAACGTTCATCATGTAAAAACAACATCATAATGACATTCCAAGAACGTTAAGAACGTTTCTCTAAACATCATGAGAACGCATAGCAAAGATCAGTAATGCTACAAATGTTATTTAAAGAATGTTTTATCTTTAACAAAACATTAGTGAAAGTTGTGGTAATGTTTCCTGTTAGCTGGGTGGTCAGAGTTATAGCCTACTGTACCTGTTTATTGAAAAGAGAAACTGAAACACATGTGACACTTTGACCCAATATCAATGTGTCAAACTAAAATTTATATAAACTTAACAACACAGTTGAAAATTTCAATCAAAATCTACTTCTTTATATAGACTAATCTTATACAAACTTGTCTTAATGCCAGCGTTTCATTGAGCTCAGTTAGAAAATATTAGGAATTTTAGATGGATGACAGAATTCACAAATATGTCTCAATTTACAATACTGAAATAGCCCTTATTACAACTTCCCCATGTGAGAAATATAGCCCTTATTGAATGAACAAGACGTATTCAGTTTATCCCATCATTGTCAGGCAGGTGATATTGTTGGCAGGAAAATAGTAACTTTCATGCAAGATCTGTATTTCAAGGTCCTGTAAGTTTGATGATGTCTTCTTGGTCACTTTAGAGAAACGCTTAAGTTACTTGCCTTGAGCAGAAGGAAGTTTCTCCTGGATTTGCACACGTGTACAATGGTGATTGGTTTCTATGGTTTCTATTCTTTTACCAGTGTCAGGGTTGGGTCTTGTTTCTGTTTATCTTATTTTGTTATACTATGAGTTGGTTTTTGCTCTGTTTTCTGTTTCCTTTGTTCCTTTTTTCCACTTCTACACTCAAAAAAATGATTCTTGCCACTAATTGAAATTAAGCAAACAATTCAAATAAAATGTATTTAAAAACGTATAAAATAACTATTATTATTCCAAATTACTTTTATACAACATGAATGAAATGGATTCAAGACCAACCTGATCAAATTACATAAACTATACTTAATTCATTGCCGTAAGGCGCAAATGCAAGTGTTGCGCATGCTCATTGGAGTCTGGAGTCAAATAACAACAACTGAAGGCGGCAAACTGGCAACGGTGATCTACTCTCTGACTCAGCGAAAAGGAGGATTTGGATGCATAGATGTGGATGTTTTCAAGGTAAGATATGTTTATTAACGATTTAAACTTCAACAATATCCATTTTTATGTTTATTCGATCTTGTTTTCTTAGTTCTAGCATGATCGAGAGCTATCTGGCCTCCAATAGACTGCAACACAACTATCACTTTCAAGGTCCAGAAAGGTAGTAAAGACATCATTAAAATAGTCAACATGACTGCAGTGGTTCAACCTTAATAGTATGAAGCGACGAGAATACTTTTTGTGCGCAAAACAAAAAAACAAAAACAAAACAAAATAACTTTATTCAAAAATGTCTTCCCTTTTATGTCAGTCTCCTACGCAGTTGATGTTGTACACACAAAATATCTTAATTTGTGTTTTGAAGATGAACGAAGGTGTTAGGGGTTTGGAGCAACATGAGGGTGAGTAATTAATGACAGAAATTTCATTTTTGGGCGAATAAACCCAAAGATGTTAGCCCTTGTGCTATTCCTTGTCCAGGAAGTTAACTTGTGAGTAGCACACTTGGGCTACTGAATGCCTAAATGCTGAAATTTGACGGACAACAGAAAACCTGTTATATGTAAAGTAAATTATAATCCTTCAGATTGCTTTTCTTTTTTTCCCCAAGTGTCCTGATTGTTTATTTGTTTGAACAAATGTTTACAAGGAATGTAACCATTTACAGATCTGTATCAAGTTTTAGATAAGTGAAAGCACAAACTGATGACAATACTATGCAGTGAGATCCCAATATTACCTTGAAATTGTGAAAATAATGTTTGATGTTGAAATTTGGTTCCATGTTGATCTATGAACTTGTTGGCACACAGCCATAACCATTGTGTTAGTTTGGGAGAAGGCACAAAACTGCAGTAAACAGTTGCCTTAATTTGTGAAATACTGCATTATGTTAAATTTTTTTTGTCAGATTGGATGTTTCTTATTATTCCTGGAGCAATTGTGACAATAAATGTTTATAAATGTAACACGTATTTGACCATTTATTTAATATAAATAAAGAAATGTAAGATAGTTATATAAAGCAAGTAAGAATAAGTTATTTGAAAAGAGTAAGGTTTATGTATTACACAAGCTTAAATTGCAGTTTATCAGTTAACATAACCTTTATTTAATTCATTCAAGTCAACTGAACATAATGGGGAAGCTTAAGTAAAAGTTAACTTTTTTACGTTGGATTTATGTGATTAAATTGGATGGAAATTTTATATGCAATTGAATTACATAAGTTTTAACTTTTGGGGTTAAATATTTTTTTGAGTGTAGTTAGTTTCTATGGTTACTCATGGTTTAATTTAGTGTTTACACCTGATGTTCATTTAGGTGATTGGTTTGTTCAGTGTATTTAAGCTCTGTTTCCTTCAGTTCATTGTCTGTCCTCATCAAGATTATGCTGTTTTTTCTGTTCCTGTGTTCTGAGTTTTTTTTTTTTTTTTTTTGAGTTTGTGTTTGAACAAAACAAGACTGCTACTTTTAGATCCTTTTCTCACATTTATTTGAAACCACACGACAGAAGGACAACTAGCGGCAGCAAATCCTCCTCCTCTCGCAGGGGAATCAGTCCCTAGAGAGGCACACACAGGCATTTCTGGACCTTTGCCATCACGCCCAATTATGATGACTTCTGTCTGTATGCTTTTCAGGACAAGCCTCAATGTGGAGACGAGAACACGCTTGCCCGGAAACAAGTGTCTAGGGCAGTGGTTCTCAACTGGGGGCCGTGGCCCACTAGGAGGCCTCAGTGATCCTCCAGGGGGGCCCAGATAACTTTAAATAATAAAATTAATTTAAATATATTAAGATAATTCATTAATTTTATTACTAATACGTTCAATTAAAAAATTAACAAAGCACCACCTCTCTCGCACCTATTCTGTGGTTGTTTCGGAGCAGCCCAATCCATTTCTCATCGCACTGTGTGAAATATAGACTGAATGGCGGCTCAAAACACGTATACGTAAACTACATCTCTCATTTGAATAAAAAAAAAGTTTTGCTAAAAAAGTTTTGATGGATGACGATTGTAATGAAGTACAGACAATTACAGTGACATACAGGAGTTGTACATTAGGCATGCGGGAGTCTGTTATTATTAGCTGAGTTTCCACTGTCCGGCCAAAGGCGAGAATGCTAGTGCATGCCAGGGTCAGTCATGTTTACACTGTCACTTCCAGGGGCTTCCTCTGGGCCAACGGCCAGAGTTTTTTGGCCCGCCGAATACCTTGGTGCAAAGCGGGCCAACTGGGGCTTGAGGAGTGGCCATTAACAGAAGTGGAGTTTACCAGAGTCAAACCGTGTATGTACGCTCTCGGCTCACTGTTTACAGTTCAATATTAATGTACTGTGAGTGTTTTATGATGGATGTTCGCTGAAGAAGCGTGTTATGGAGAAATTTGTGCGGATCAGTGGTGTTTATGTACACATGGGCATCAGACACTCCAAACATAGATATGATTGCTTGTTCTGACAGAGGAACTGTTCACTGATGACATCGACCCATCATCTGTGCCCCTAGGATTACCAGTGGAGTTTGAGGGGATGTCATGGAGTTCAACCTCCTCGACAGCAGCTGACGAAATGCTTATAGATTTTGAAAGTAAGTGCATCCTGCCCATTTCTGTTTCCTGCACCGAGCGTTATCAGTATTTAAGTTTTATAATTTGAATTCCTGCCCTGCCTCCCACTCCCACCTCCTCTGCTTGTTTTAAGTCAGCCTGTTCTGTGTCAACCTAGAGATCCCTTTCTGAATTTTATGCCGGTCCCATGTGACCCTGTTAAGCCTGTCTGTTCACCCCCACCTGCACTGCCCCATCCTCCAGCCCTGCCAGCACTGCCTCTCCTAAGCCCTTTGGTTCCCTCTCTGGTCATCATTAGTTCACCTCGGTAAGAGTATTTGTCAGCTCAGCCCATGATGATTGACCCAGTAGCTGCAGTATTACCAAATCCTTCAGAAGGAGTTACTAATTATTTGGATCAGTATTCTGAAGTGAGAAACATGATAACTCCCTAGTAACTACTGGAGTCATTGTAAACTTTTGAGGTTTTTGTAAAGTATTGGATAGTAATAACTCAAGAGTTACTATATAACTCTAAAGTAACTACTACTTCTACGGATCAGTATTCTAAAGTGAAAATCATTGTAACCCACTAGTAATTACTCAAGTGTTACCAAATACATAATAAGGAACTACTGTACAAAACTGTACAAAAATATACAAAAACATCAAGAGTTTACAATGACTCCAGTAGTTACTAGAGAGTTATCATGTTTCTCACTTCAGAATACTGATCCAAATAATTAGTAATTCCTTCTGAAGGATTTGGTAATACTTCAGTCATTACTAGTAGGTTACCATGACCTTTACTTTAGAATTAATTATACATTATGCATCATTCATGTTAATTATGAACCTGTATATAGTAGTTCTTAGTAGTTCTCTGGAAAAACAGTAGTTACTGATTAGCTAATAGTGAACTACCACCTTCAACTGAGCACTATTACTTACTAATTCATTAATCAGAGTTTTTTGTTAGTTAATAGTAGCTACTAGAGTGTTAATAATGTGTTACTCATTTGTTCCTGTGTAGTTATTCATTAATGAAGGATCAGTATTCTAAAGTGTTACCAAATAAAGCTGCAAGCATCAATGAGAAAATGTTCCATGATGAACAGAGGTGTACATCTCTGCATTTCCACCACCTTTGTAAAAAATGATATGAACAATAAGCCACAACAACATGTCTTTCCATTACTTTGACACATCAATTTAACCAATTTCAATTGTTTTTTAAAGTTATGACTTGTAAAGCCAATTTGGTTATACTTAAAAATTTAGGGCAGCAACTGAACTGAAGTTCTCAAGTTGAATTAGGGGGAAATTTTATTTTACAGTGCTCCCCCTGAACATTCAGTTCTAGCATTTGTTACATCCGTGGCACCGCAACCACAAAACTTTGCACTTCAGCATTTTATTACTGTTTTTCAACAGCGTGTCAAACCACATGCAAGCTAAACATTTTTAAATGGGAACTTGAAGAAAGAAACATGAACGTGATTTCTAATAACATTGTCTTTTTGTTTCTCATGATCCTAACAAAGATAGTTATGAAATTCTTTGCACAGCTATTTGTAAAAAATGATTATGTCATGCTGATATTCAAATATTGCTTAAATATTATACAACAATATTATCCATGACTGTGGGAATGAGATAAGGTTTACTGAGCCATTATATTTTGCCTCAATGTGTGAACTTGTGCACCAAGATAACTGTCCTGCTGAAAAGAGAACATGTACAGCATACAGATGGTCTTTTAAATGCCTCTTTTTTATATCTTTATTGCTGACTCCTTCACCTGCTCGGTAATTCTGTCTGCTCTCATACTGAGGAGGTTGAATATGTACTAAATCACATTTCAGTATTATTCATATCAGCAAAACATGATAACTGGTCTTAATACGTTCATTATTTACTGTAAATGATAAGAAAAATATTTGGTAAAACTTTATTTCAATGGTCCACTTTAGACATTCTGTAGACCAAGTAACTTTGCAACTACATGTCAACTAACTCTCATTAGAGTATTAGTAAACTGTCTGCTTAATATCTGCTAACACTTTATTTTGATGCTCCCAACAGACATTCTACTGACTATAAGTAACTTTACAAGTTCATGTAAACTTATTCTACTAACCCTGACAGTCTACTAATACTCTAATGAGAGTTAGTTGACATTTAGGTTCAATATTAGGCCTACTTATAGCCAACAGGGAGACCATCAACATAAACCAAATATTTACAGTGAAATGTAATGGGGTGAGAAATTGATGGTGTTTGTAAGTTTTTCATTCTTGTTAAGTGCCTGCAAGAGTCTAACTATTGCTTCAATAGCTTTAACTTTAAATAAACCTACTAGCCTGCTTTTTGCTTCGACTGAATAATTAGCACACGCTAGCATCCTGTTTGGTCTGTAACACCTAATTCTGTACATTGAAAAGAGGAGGATTCATTACACCTCCTCTGGACATTCTAATGTATTACACTCAAAAAAAAAAAAAAAAAAAAAAAGGAACAAAAAGGGAAAGTTCATGTGATTCATTGCATGATCCATATATGAGTAATTCATTTGTTTTTGAGTAGTTCTGTCGAAACGCAGCATGCCCATGGAGAAGATTTTAGTTTCAAATTTACATAAATGTAGGCTTTAAAGACTATATTTTAGGTCCCGTAACTGTTTTGAATGTTTCACTATTTTAATCATGTTTTTACTTTCACTTATTTTAAATGATTTTTTATTTTTTTATTTATGATTCCATTTAGCTTGTCACAATTATAATATTTTCTGTAGCCTAAATTTTAAAAATGGTTTCACGATTACGTTCACAAAACATTAACAATTCCCTCCTAATTCTCTTCTATTCTAGTTGTTTTTTAACATTGATAACCATAATAAACATTATCCATAATTCTCTATAAATCCAAGTTACAATATTTTTTTAATGTTATACGTTACTTAACCCTTATGGACATTTCTGTCTTTTTCAGTTCTGTTTTTTTGATCATTTTGCCTGTGTTAATGCCAACTGCATAAATTTTGGTACAGGTGTGTATTTTTATTGGAATTTTACTATTTCACCCCCATTTCCTTTCAAAAATCTATTTTGCACTAGGTACACAAAATAGTTCCTCTCAGGACCTTAAGGACAAAAATGTTAAAACTACAATTTTTAATCCCAGGGCCATTTGTAACTATAAAATGTTGTAATCTTTGTTAATAGGTTTTCATTTTGTTGGTAAGTCTTCAGAATTTAAATTTTTACTATTTTTTTTACCAGATGGTGCCATATTCTCAGGTTTGGCCTATAAAGCAAATACTCACTTTATTCTTGTTTTCTGCTTATGCATATTATAGAGCCAATTAGATACATTATGCAGTTATAATTGTGTGGGTGTGTTGGTATGAATGTTAGAGTGTGGTTTAACCTCCTGGGACCCAGAAAAAAAGTTTTTGAATTTAATATTTTGTTTCACATCATTACATTGTTTAGAGCATAAGAAAAAAAAGGAAAAATAACATTTTTGAAAAATTATATTTTATTCATATTTTATGTTATGTCCTTTGTAATGGACACCAGGACTAGGTTGTTTAAAAAATAAAATGACAATAAATTACATGTATAGGCAAAAACAATGGAATTTTTTTTTTTTATTCAACAATCAATTTTTAGGTTTCAAGACTTTGTTTAAAGATGAGTCTTAACTATGTTATGAAAGATAGAACGGAATGAATCGATATACCATGCAATATGTGGGTAAAATGGCCATATATGGATTTTCCCATTCAATACAATGCATCTATACACTGTATCTAATTTGTATATTAATGTGTTCTTGGAGCAACATGCAATGAAAAAAGAAGTGTAATAATGGGAGTAAAAATTGGCAACATTTTTATAATAATATCTAATAATTAATAGGAATATTGATATATAATTTATTTCGCTATTCACTTGTTGTGTCTCCCAAAATGTCTGATAATCATGATTTAAGTCCTGGTGTCCTCTACAGAGGTCATGTATGAAATCAATGCCCTGTTTTGTAACAGAAAGTCATATTTTGATTAGAAACCCCATAACATTTTCCTGAGATGTTGATTTATAACAAACAATTTAAAAAATAATCCAATTTAAATGATAATTACAAAATATTATCATTTTCCATAAGAGTGCTAAATTTGATCACTAAATTAATGTCAGTTATTTTTAAAGACCAAGAAGTTGTTGTCATGGAAAAACTTCCAAACATTTGGTATCTCTGCAAAGCCCTGAATGTGCTCTTTACAGGACATCCAGACTAAAACTGTGACATGTATGATGTTAGAGAAATTCACTAAAAGATAATGTCCACTACAGAGGACAAAAGTCTATTCCTGGGTCCCAGGAGGATATATGTATGTAATAAAATAAAAATTGTGTGTGTGTTTGTAATATTTGAGAGACAAAAACTCTACTGCAAATCAGAAATCCAACCACTGTGTGTACCAGCAGAGCTTTGCTGACATCAGACTGGGAAAATGTGGTACTGAGCCCAAACGAAATCTTACTGAAAGCTCATTTTTTGAGATATCAACCTCAAATTTGGAACACATCTTGTTTAGATTTGTGGATTTGATTTTGTAGCAGTTTGAGTTCAACATGTTTCAAAACGTTTCATAATATATATATATATATATTTTTTTTATAAAATAAAGTTCATAAATTGTTTTCATAAACTTAAAACTCTATAATTTTTTTTTTTTGGTTTCACTTTTTAAACTTTTTTTTTTTTTTTTTTTTTTTACTTCAACATGATTCTGCCAAGGGTCTTCTTTAAAATGAGTCCACACTGAAGTCTGTGCTCCCAAGCTTCAAATTTTTATGACAGTTTTTTGACACGAACATTTTTGACACGCACATGGGTTAAACTGAAACCAAAGTTATTGTTAAGCTTTAGGATTTATTTCACATTTACATTCATAAACGAGGATATTACATTGTAAAAATAAGGTACACAGAACCAAATATCAATATAAATATGGTCTGAAAACACACATTATAATTGTATCTGCTTTATGTTTTTGAACCTTTTTAACTTTATTCTTTAATACAATCATTCAGTGCTTAGATTTCCAGCACTCCCAGGAAAACCTCACCCTTGCTTCATACTCATGCTTTTATGGTCTAAGCTTAGTCATCTGCGTTTTTTTTATTGAGTGTCTCATGTTGTTCCCAGATGTAGTTAATATTTTCCTTCTTGGCTTAGCTGCTGTGCTCATGCATAGCAAGATGCTGAGGACACCGTCTTGTGGCTTTGGCAGCCTCTGTGGACTCGGTAAGCCCAACCCCACAGTCCATGAATGATCTATGAATCCTCAGACGTGCAGACCGTGAGATGGACATGTGTTCGACTGCCTCTCAGCATGACAACGACAAACAGGTATTCCGTTTTTGCTCTCTTTTTGTTTAAATGTGACTTACTGTAAACCTTTCAGGACTCAGAAAGTCAAGTGCAAGTGTTACAAAAGCCAGAATACAAACTCTGAGAATCAGGTTTGCCATATGAGGACAGTGTTTATCTAAGAGACAATCTAACCACTTTAACAAAACATACAAATCATTGCCTAGGGTATTATCTTTTGACAAGACAGATGTTTTCTTAGATTAACTAGAGAAAACAGTGAATCAGCACAAGCAAAGCTGCCAGGAATTCTTTCTTTCTGCATTAAGGAGAAGGACTGTACTGAGAAGCTTCATGAATGGGTCCATTATGTAGATCTTTTGTGAAAAGGATGTAAAGAGTTGAGAATGAATAGTTGGTGATTTATGTTTACAAGAGCTTCAACGCACTGTTTGCTCTGTGTAAGAAGGTGAGATGGAAAGTTAATCCTGAACGAGTTAATCGGCATGCTGATGAAGTGTGGACACACCCTGGAGTTATTCAGGAGAGAAAATGGAGGACAGCTGCATGCATTCTGGACCAGGCAGAATAAATAGTGGTTGCTAACGGCACGTCACCTCCGGCCAGTTTTGTTGCATAATAAGAAACACAAGCATAGTTTAAGACTCTGGAGGAAGAAGCCCACTAATCCAAGCAGCAGGACTGGTGCTGAGGAATTTTTGTGAGAGTCTAGCTCATAAAGTCGAAACCTTCAGGTCTGAAGTTGCCAAAGAAAGCTGATAAAAAAGGTAAAGCTAGCCTACTTTGTTTTTTGATGATAGGCGCAAGTACTTGAATGTAAATCTGTAAGAGGCAGACAGTGTTTTAAACATGATGATGATGCAACTGTCTGTTGACTGTTTAAAATGTGCGGTGCTGTGCGAAAGTTCCTTCAATCGTCTATTTTTTTCTTATATTTAATGAAAAAAATCATCGCAATTTCTGCTGTATTTCCAGAAGCTGGCCTGAAAATATAGTCAAAGTCACCTTTCAGTGATGGCCTGCACTCTTACAAGAACAGGTTCTATATAGTACCTTAAAGGGTTCTGTCTTGATGCAACCTTTTAGGGGTTTCCATCATTTTATGGATCTAATTTTAATGAATTAATTTTGTTTTAATTAATCTTTTAACCCTCTGGTGTTTTTCGGTGATTTCAGATCGAAAAAAAAAATGTTTTGAATTAAAAAAAAAAACACTACTTAATCGGAATGGTAAGAAACTCTGTGACTTTTGTAGCAGTCAATATGTGACCACAAAAATCAAAAGACGGCCTTGATTAAAAAAATTGTTGTCAAAAAAAGTGTCACAGAAATGACCGCCATAGGAAATAAATGGGAAATATGAAAAATATGACAAAAATAGATACATGCCACCCATAACAAACATATATGAACTGGTCTGACTGTAACACAAAGCAAGTTTTTGCAAATGCGTGAAATAAAATTAATGATTCAGCCAAAATGCGGTAAAAAAAAAAAAACAGACGGCAAGGAAGGGGTTACACTTGCGTTTTCACAGATCGTTTTAAAAGAAGCCCAGTTCGCTTAAGTGAACCAGCCGAAAGTGACCTCAGTCCTTTTGGTGTTCACAATCTAGTGGACTCAAAAGGGAACCCAGTTAAAAAAAAAAAAAAAAAAAAAAAAAAAGGGAACCCAGTTCTTTTTTTGGTCCTCTTCAGCACTGAAGTGATCTCAGACCCTTTCATAAGAACTCAGACCCCGGCTTTCTGTGTTTTCAGTAGCACTGCTGCATCTTTCCAATTGTGAAAGGCAATAAATACAGAAGAAAACCGAAGTTTATCACATCACACGACTGGCTCAACCTAATCAACCTCATTTGATACTATAATCTTCATGTCTGCTGTAAATCTTTTGTAGCTCAGAAAAGAACAATAAAAACACTTCATAATAAGGTTCTATTAGCTACCTTTGGTTTTTATTTTAGGTATCATGAATTAACAGCATTTATATTAGTGGTGTGCAGCTGAGCCTGTATCTGTAACAATCTCAAAATTATTTGTATCTGTATTCAGATAAAACCGCTTTAACCAGAAGTTTTTACAGTTACTTGAGAAGACTGTCATGTTTATGGTTTTAAACGTATATCTATTTCCTTCCTAGTTCAAATATGCCATGTATAACTCTTAAAACTATATATATATATATATATATATATGGTACAACGGGGCTAAAGGCGCCTTTGATTTTATTTTCCTCTAAACCACTAGATGGCACAAAAACTTGCCGCAGCACTTTCCTAAACATTCGCTTTTCAAGATGCACGTGCAAATTTGTCTGATCCTTGACGCGATCGCGGGCAGCAGCGTAAAGTTGATTCTGAGGTAGTTTGAACTAATATTTGATGTTTTTAAAAATATTGTTGATTTAAGTAGCAAATAAGTATCCATTAAATTAATGTTTGTATTTTCAGACAAAGGTCTTCTTAATGATTTTCAGTTTTGTTCAAGGTAATTCAAGCAACAGTTTTTCAATAATGGGAGAATATGTAAAAGTATGGTATTTGGGGTAAAAAGCGCCCCTGTTGGGGCAAAAGGCACAATAATTAACATGATAATGAATAGCTGGCTGACTTTTCCATTTTTTGACATGACATGGTTAGATTCACATAGCAAATATCATATATCAAATTGGGTATTCATCTTAGAGATAATACCCATATTTATAATGAAACAATCATATTTTAAAATATATTAATCATATCATAATAAAATATAATTTATTGTTACTACTGTAAATCTATATTAAATAGGCTATTATGGGATCTCCTTCGATGCTTTCAGAATCTTTACTTTTTAAAATAATTTTTTTAAATCTATTTTTATATTTTATATATAAAAATAGATATCACATAGGCCTATTTTAATGACAGTATATTTATTGAACAAAAATGAATTCTTTTATTTATTAAAAAAAACAGAAAATAGTACAAACTTTGCTAAAGTTATTCTTTTGAACAAGTATTAACCTATTCATTATTAAAAACATATTATTATAGCTAAAGTATTTGTATAAATACTGTGTGCCTTTTACCCCATGTGTGGGGTAAAAGGCCCCCTCACCACCTCATACATTTATAAGATTTTTAAACAAAATTAACCACTTTATGATTTTTTTTGTTTGTTTGTTTTCCACACAAAATATGTTGCTCCATCAATGTTCAATACAAACATATATATTTTTCCTGCAATCATATACTTTGAGAGTAGTGAAAAGCACAATTTTTCTTAAGGTGTGCCTTTAGCCCCGTTGTACCCTATATATATATATATATATATATATATATATATATCTATTGGAGCCGATAGCCTCATATAGGCAGAGCTTATGTTGTGCTTCAGTCCGTTTGAGTCTTGGCTCGGGGACATTTCTTGAACCTGATAAATAAATATTTAAGCATCTTCTAATTGAAACAAAAATACTAAATGTTTAATAAAAGAAAATAAAGTTTATTATTATTTTTTGTGTAGGGTACAGTTATGTCAGGACAATCATCTACAAACTCAAATAAGAGTTGGACTCTGTAAATAGCTGATTAGAGAACATGGAAGTTGAAACATTATTCAGTGGCTGAATATTGCTAAAACAACTTTCTATGCATACAAAAAAACCTATGGAACTTGTTACAATATAAAAATATAAACAAAATGGGTTAGTAAATGTTGACATTAACCAAGATTATATGTTGCTAGTGATCATTAGTAGTTTATATTAAGTGTAGCAAATGAATGCAATATTTTATATTACATCGCAAATATATTAAGCATTCCTCCTGGAACACGATCGTGAATGGACCTTGTTGTCAGCAGTGACGAAAAAGACGGAACAGCGGGTGTGGCAAGCCTGCAGGTACACCTGTCGAAATAAAACGCAAAGTGGACCGGGACCTCGATGCTTTTACATATCACGAAGAAATCAAATTACAAACGGACCCATAAACGAACCGTACTCAGACCACCTCCGAGAGTGTGTGAAAACACCCTAAAACATCAAGAGTACAATACAGACACACACACAACACACAGTTATACACACACACACACACACACACACAAATTAACTGGTGTGGCTGTACAAATATGGCAAAACTGAGCTAGAAGACTCAAATAAGAGGCTGGATCAGATCAGACCCTGCTTTATTAGGCTCTGATAAAGAATTCCTTTTCAATTTGTTACATTTTTATTGAATTTTGATGTTATATGTAACAAAATGTTTCTCTGTTCAGGTTTGACTGTAGTACAAGTAATGGAAAAACTGACACTTCAAATCAACATTTCAAACAAAAAATATCTAAACCTTGACAAAAAGTAGTCTTTGAAAGTGTCTAAATTTATATCCAAATCATAATAAAAGTAGTTATATATGTATAGTTTCTATGTCCAAAAACAACTGTACACTGTAAAAAATGATCGTCATTTTAACAGTAAAAGACTGTAAAAATGCTATATGATATATACAGTGAATAACTGTAATAGATCTAACCATACATTTAATGTTTTTTTTACAGTGAAATACCCTGAAATTTACAGTTTTTGGAAGTGAAAAATAACAAGTCATTGTATAATTTACAGTAAAAAAAAAAAAAAAAAAAAAAACATGAATTGATTTTCCCAGAATTCTCTGTGTGACACTTTTTTTTTCCGTAGTTTTTTCTTTCTAATCAGTTATGTACATTAGGGTTTTATGTTACATCTAATGTTAAATTAATGTTAACTGCATTTTTTAATGTCATGTGTGTTACCATGATGGTGTTTAGTGTGTGAATGACACTATTCACCTTCTATATATTAGTATTGTCCTTCTCAGCTTGTTGAAAAGCTGCATTTGATGAGCTTTAATTCATCATGTGACTCTCATCACCACTGTGTTTAGTGGTTGTCAGTGTATTAGAAAGGTACTAAACAGATATTAAACAGTAATTGTTTTTAAAGTGTAGAATTTACAAGCCTTCTTTAGAGAAAGCTATATAGGAATCTGGAGGTTACACCATGGCATTACAGATGTTTTTCCGTTTTTACTCCCACCAGATGACAATAATTTGCCTTCAAAAATTAGATTTTAAAGACCTTGTCTCTATTTTAACATGAAATACAGCTTTAATTGAACAAAGTCTATTATTTTCAATGGGAAAATATTATTATATTATTGTAGAAATATTAATTAGTTTCATAAAATTCTCCCAAAATACAAAATAAAAAATATTATTGAACAAATATTACACTGATTTTTAAATAAAAAAGTTACATCTCAGGTGTTCAGTCACTTTTGACCGCAAACAACACAAGTGTGACTCCCAAATGAACAATACTAATTAACAATATTAATTACATTTTTATGAATTAAACAGCTCATAAACATACTTTAACACTAGAAAAAAATCGAAATAACCTTAAATATGAAAGTATTATGCTATCATTTAAGACATTTCTCCTTATATAAAAACTTTTTGGCATAAAGAGTTCTTTAAAATTGAGTTAAGAACCCTAGAGTTCTATATAGAACCCCGTATAACCTTTTTTCAGAAATAGTGCATAATGAAATGCTTCATTTTCAGAATCTAACACGTTCAGTTCCCTGATTAAACTTCTCATTGTGGACCACTTCGTGTTGTCAGTTGCTGATGTGACCTGATTGACTGTGATCACTATGTTCCCTGGATGTTGTTCTTTTCAGCCAGCTGAGACAACAGCTTAAACGGTCTCCTAAAACCATGGCACTGCTGAAAGTGGGCTGCACATCAGACCGTCAGAGGGCCGAGCCTGTTTTATTGTCCTCTCTACATCTTGCATTGGCTAACTAACCAAACATCGCACCACTTCTTTTCACACATCACTGAAACATCCTGGTGGGTTGCAGTTCTTTCACTTGTAAGGAGATTGGCTCTGTTCTAAAAGCTTGGTTGCCTGCATAGCATGTTTTGAATTAGCATGTTTTAACAGGTTGTTAACATGAATTAGAATGTTGTTAGGATGTTTTAGCACATTGTTAGCATGGATTAGCATATTGCTAGCATGTTTTAAAACATTGCTAGCATGAATTAACATGTTGGTAGCATGTTTTATCATGTTGCTAGAATGTTTTCACATTGTTAGTATGAATTAGCATGTTTTAACACATTGCTAGTATTATTTAACACTGTTAGCATTAATTATCATGTTTTAACATATTGTTAACATGAATAGCATGTTGCTAGCATGTTTTACCATATTGTTAACATTATTTAGCACTTTGCTAACATGAATTAGCATGTCGATAGCATGATTTAACACATTGATAGCATGAATTAGTATGTTGCTAACATGTTGTTAGCATTGGTTTATCACATTGCTAACATGTTTTAACATGTTCCTGACATGAATTAGCATGTTGTTAACATGTTTTAACACATTGCTAGCATTTTTTTACATGTTGCTAGCATGAATTAGCATGTCAATAGCATGATTAAACATGCTGATAGCATGAATTACCATGTTGCTAGCATGTTTTAGCACATTGCTAGCATGTTTTAACATGTTGCTGGCATTAATTAGCATGTTGTTAACATGTTTTAACACATTGCTACCATCAATTAGCATGTTTTGCTAGTATGTTTTAACAGGTTGCTAACATGAATTAGCGTGTTACTAGCATGTTTTACCATATTGTTACCATGAATTAGCATATTGTTAACATGTTTTAGCATGTTGGTAGCATGTTTTATCATGTCAATAACATCAATTATCATGTTGTTAGAATGTTTTAACATGTTGCTAGCATGAATTAGCATGTTGATAGCATGATTTAACACATTGATAGCATGAATTAGTATGTTGTTAACATGTTGTTAACATGGTTTATCACATTGCTAACATGTTTTATAATGTTCCTGACATGAATTAGCATGTTGTTAACATGTTTTAACACATTGCTAGCATGTTTTATAATGTTGCTAACATGAATTAGCATGTCGATAGTATGTTTTACCACAATGCTAACATGATATAACACTTTGCTAGCATGAATTAGCATGTCGATAGCATAATTAAACATATTGATGGCATTAATTACCATGTTGCTAGCATGTTTTAACATGTTGCTGGCATGAATTAGCATGTTGTTAGCATGTTTTAACACATTGCTACCATGAATTAGCATGTTTTTCTAGTATGTTTTAACAGGTTGCTAACATGAATTAGCGTGTTGCTAACATGTTTTACCATATTGTTAGCATGAATTAACATATTGCTAACATGTTTTAACATTTTGGTAGCATGTTTTATCATGTCGCTAACATCAATTATCATGTTGTTTGAATGTTTTAACATGTTGCTAGCATGGATTAGTATGTTGATACCATGTTTTACCACAATGTTAACATGATTTAACACTTTGCTAGCATGAATTAGCATATCGATAACATGAATTAACACGTTGATAGCATGAATTAGCATGTTGCTAACATGTTTTAACAAATTGCCAACATGTTTTAGTATGTTGCTGGCATTAATTAGCATGTTGTTAGCATGTTTTAACACATTGCTAGAATGTTGCTAACATGAATTAGCATGTTGCAAGCATGTTTTAACATGTTGATAGCTTGAATTAGCATGTTTGTCAAGCCAATGTAAATAATTAATTACTAAAATCAATAGCTCTAATTCTAAACCGAACCAATATACCCCAGTATTTTGATTTCTTCTATATGTTTTAATGTTAATTAAAGTATCACATGGTTAGCTTAGCAACATGTTAATATCGGACTCTATTGAAATCTATAGTCAGTCAAATCTCCCATGCGTGTTTGTAAGAAGAGTGCTGCAAATTGTAACTTATGAGGTTCCGTTACACTTAGGATGCTGCTTTAGCTGTCAGCAGACACAAGGCAGCTCACCAGCTTTTGGAACAGAGCCATGGTTGTTGCTGTCTGGCTGAACAAAAACTCATTCTTTTTTCTTGCACATGCAGGGCTCAAAGAATCCCTTTCAGAGATGATCCTCTGCAGTCAGATGAGTTTCGCAGTGCTGTACTGCATACTGTGGCTCGCCGCGCCTGCCGTCCTGCGCTCTGAATTCAAGGTGGCCTACGTGACCGAGCGCAGTGTGTACATGTGCACATGTGCGCAGGATCTAAGCTTCTGTGAGAAGATGAACTCCAGTGAATGCAACAACTGCAAGGACCAATCATCAGTGCTGCAGAGGGCCGAGAGCCCGGTTCAAAAAAAGCGTCTGACGGTGTGGTACACCTCGCCTCTTAATGTGGCCCTCCTGCTGAACAACTCTGAGGTGCGGCACCTGTCGCTGGTCCAGTGCAAGCCCTCTGATGACCAGCCCGTCCCGTTTGAATACTTCACAGTGCAGCGTTTGGAGACTCTAACGGTCACCTCCCCGTTCTGGAAGCCTGGACAGAGTTATGACGTCATCATAGGCAAGGACAGGGACGCCCCGTATCAAGAGGAGGCGAGAATCGCTGTCATTCATACCTCTGTGTTGACGGGGAAAACAGAGGTGAAGTCGTACACCGTCCAAACCAAAGTGGATCGCAGTGGCATGATGTCCTTCCCAGAAGTTTTTATGTCTCGCATCACGCTTTCGGAAATGTCCAGGATATTTGTCACTTTTCTGTACTGAGAGAGGCATTCTTCCACAGTTGCACCATGTGGAATTTAAACTCATCATTGTAGATGTAACAGTTGTTGTTGTCACTATAACACAAATAGCTGTTGTGCATAATTAGTAATGTATATACAATAGTGGCCAAAAGTGATGTCCAGAGGGGATATTTGTTTTTAATGACCCTACAAGTTTGATTAGGAAAATGTTATATTTTTAAAATAAAAATAAATTATTTACAAATAAAACAATTGACTCCAAGCACAACTATGTGATATGCTTACAAAATCTTTAACAAATTTTGAATAATATTTGAATAAAGGGTGAAGATGTCAGTTTTCCTAGGCCAGAAATCACTTTTGGCCACTACTGTACATAATATATACAATTTTATATACTTATTACACATACATTTCAAACAACAATACCTTACTTTTAGAATCAAACATTATTATGATACAAAACTAGACCAAAGTAAGGACAAATTTATTTTCTGAGGATTGTATAGGCTTTGCACATTTTGTGACTTGCACATGCGCTGTTGTTTTACTGAGGATTTAATTCTCTTAAGATGATTTGTATTTACAATAATTTTGAAATAGAATAATATTATAATTTTTTAAAAATGTATTTATATAAATAAAAAATGCCAAAGAATTGTGTGCTGCTGTTGTGCAAGATTCTGCTGCCCTGCAGAGTCGTAGCCTATCATTTGTAATCTGTTCAAATCCAACCCTCTTTGGAAAAATGTGTCTCTGGCGACATTTCAGCAAAATGCTATTACATTGCTTCTTGCATGTTTTGCGACACATTCAAGGTGATGTCGTCCGGTGAGTGGGGCTAACAGCGTGTTTAGTTTGATCAGAATCAAATGTAAGTTGCAATGTTTTATTACGCTGGTTGCTGTATAACGCGGCAGTTCGGAAATGAAATGTCTGGTGAGTGGCGCTAAAAGGTTAATGCTTTCTCGTTTAAAAAAATAACACTTGACCCTACCCTAAACCTAAAGCAAACGCGAAATACAAATACATGTGCTGAAGCAACCGTGCCATTTTAGCTTAGTCTTTAAGCTGTTTTATTGTGACTCGTGTTTCACGGGACTTGTACCGCTGCGCTCCACACCCCAAGTGCAGTGCTGTACCAGGTGAGCTGCTGAAAAAATTTATTGTGTTAGAAAAGCCATACATATGGAGATGGTGATGTGATGCAAATGTCAAAAGGTATTAGTTTATAAATCATACACTATCATGACTCAAGCCATTGTTCAGATGTTTTATTTCAAGACATTTATCAGGTTTTTATCCTTAAAACACTTATGCATCTCATCCTAAGCCTCCATTGCAAATTCCAAACCATCATTTTAGAACTAGTGAATGGAGGAACTGAGGTTTAAGCTATTGATATGACTAAGGCTGTTATAGAGAGAGAAAGAGAGAGATTAGAGTTCACTTTCGGAGTGGAACTTCGACACTGTTTGCAAATTACAATTGGAAGTGAGTATCCCTATGCCCTACTCACTCTGAAGGGCAGAACATGGCCATTCAGTTGTTCACTTTTGTTTGGAATGCTCCTAGAAATGGCATCCCCTTTACGAAGTGCCCTTCAAGGGTGCAAAAACGCCATTTGGAATTCACTATGTGTCTTGGGGCCCTATCATTCACCCAGTGCAATGTGGTGCAAGGTGTAACGCAAGTGTTTTTTGCTAGTTTCAGCCCGACGCAGTTATCATTTTCACATCCAGTGCCACGTTGTTTAAATAGCAAATGTTCGCCCATGGGCGAGCTGGTCTGAAAACAAGGTGTGTTCAGGTGCATTGTTGACGTGTTGCTATTTTGAGGCAACTGCAAACAACTGCGCTATTGACCAACAAAAACCTGGTCCAAAGTCAATGCCGCAGTATTTTTTTGTTATTTAAAGGGCGCGATAGTAATAAGGCGGATGCACAACGCGCGTACACTCTGCTTGTTACACACACAGGGACGCGCAGCAGCACACAAACATGCCAAATATTAAAAATAAAAGGATTACAATGTAAAATATTATTGTGTGCATAAACATAAAAAATGCTTTGGTGGAATCCGGCTTTTCCCGTAGATGGCTTTAACCTCGCGCACGAGCAGATCCGTTTCCTCACTAGAGAAGAGTTCAGTTTTTCCGCTTGCAAATTCTGCCATGTAAATAGCGAATCCGTCATGGCGTGAGCGCACCTGGCTTTTAAAAGGAATTGGAGATGAGTATCTGATTGGTGTATTGCACGTTATGCCCAAAACAGACTCATTACTCATTAAGAGAATAAGGACAACCCTTTTAGACCATGCGCCAGGTGCGCCGATCATTTTTCCCATCGTTAAACTAGAAAAAGTGGATTCGGACACTCCCTAAGTGCACTTGTGCTGTGCGTTTTAGACCATGTGCTTAGATCATTAAAATAGGGCCCTTGGTGTTGACACTATGGGGAACGCCCTCGGCGTGACAAGTGTCTGAACATGTGTAAACACGCCAATCTACTGGCAGACAGCAGTCCATGACGTCACACGCAGAGCGCTCGTGCATATAAGGGCGCCTAACACTGTGTCTACAACAGACGTGAGCTTCACGATGCAACAAAGGCAAATAGAACTCATTATAATCAGTGATGCTGTCTACACTGGATGCGGCGCGGCACAACACAACAAAAAATTGCAGACAGTAAACTGATGCCCTGTTCGAATTCTGACATTCTTCAAGTGCTCACACTACTTCTCAAATGAAGAACAAATGGATTTGCAAAGGTTGCTTGTGGTCGCTCGTGTCCAGTGTAGACAGCCACAAGCTGTTGCGCACGATGAAACTTAACATCTGTCGAGTCTGGTGTAGACATGGTGGTAGAGTAAAATTACTGATAGTGAAATTATGATGATTGTGAAATTACTGAGCTTACTACCTCTGGCAGCCTTGCATACGGGGAGCTGCTTGTCGATCGGATCACAAATGGATGAGGAACACACATTCCTATTTACACCTGGGGTTTTAATCCGTCTCTTTTGTCCACTTTCAACCACATCTGTCCTGATTTCTTTGAGGGGAGGGTCTATGGGCAGGTGAATGTATGTTTTTATCAGATCTTTTGATCTAATAGACAAAATAAGCTCACGCAATTTACATACGAATGTGCCCGAAGATGACGGAAAAACACACGGAGAGCATCAGCTGTCATTTCTGCTCTAATAGCCGCAAGACCGGCCGAACACTGTGAGTGTGAAATCAGGAAATGGTGAGAGAACATTGTGCTTGGTACATTTTTCGTCTTCAAACCAAGCTTGGGTCTTCAGCAGACAAAGTTTAAATCCACCTGGCTACCGCTCTTCCCATGTTTACACATTAGGTCAGTAGGTGGAGAGTAGACAGTCTTTTGTGGCTGTTCGAACACATTCGTCCTCATGAGCGTTTACACTATGAAATCAATCCAGTGAAATGCATTTTCGACTACCTCTGGAAGTGGCTGAAAGGGGACAAGCTCAAAACGTTTTAAACCCCGTTTACACCTGTATTTAGCATCATCCACTTGTGATCCGATTGACCAAAACGCACCTTAATACCAGGTGTAAACAGGGCCTAAGGTGCATGAGAAGTGGGAAGTCGCTCGTGCCCCTCCCACGTGGGCCTTCACACTGAGGTGGAGAGGTCCTGGAAGAACCCATACTCTGCAAACTCATAATTTTTCCCTTTCAACATTCGAATTATTCAAATTTGGAGGGATAATGTGACCAGGCGTATGTCAAGATGCCCCATGTTAAAGAGACTCTGGCTAGCTATCTCTCACAGAATGAAGTATTCTCATTGAGGGCTCCGGCCTGTGTCAGACCACCTCGTGGCTTGTAGGTAAGGCATATGCGGTTGCGGGTCAGGCTGGCGGTGCTCTGCACACTATGGCGAAGTTGCAGGCATACCAAGCTGACCTGCTTATACCCCTTTTCCACCAGCACGACCCGGGTGCTAGTTCAGAGCTAGTGCTACTGCCAGTTCGGAGTTGGTTCAACTGACGAGCCTTCTAAGAACCGGTTTGCCTTTCCACAGGCTAGAAAGCCAGCACAGAGCCAGGTCTTACGCCACTGTATACATCTCCTCTTTCACAGCAACGCTAGCGGTACCAAACACAAACACACCAAGCTTGTTAGAGATGCATCCGCTTCTCGCAGAGCGATCGGCGCATGATATCAAAGCACCACAAGAGCGATCCAAAAGCACAAGGAGTCGTAAGCTCTACAAATGCTCCCACGGATATGTGGCACTCCCATGTCACATGCCGATCAGTCCGCGCAGCTCCAATGCATCTTGAACAAGCCTTCCATCAACAATGTCAGACGTTTCGTTACTACTGATGCTCATGGCTTTGCGAACCTACATCGGAATCCAAACACGGCTCACCATAATTTGTATAGACAGAGATTACAAGCTGCTATTAGCTCGATTAGCTGCTATTTCAAAAATGGCGGTCACAAGTTTCTTGTTGGTCACGGTAACCCCGCCCCAAGCCCTGGATGCAAACGGTTACTTCTAGACCAGCAATGTTTTGGTTCTACTTACAAACCACTTTTTCTGGTTCAGAGCTGGTGCTTTAATGCAGACACCTCCACATTAATATGCCTACAGATCCTTTCCGTGAGCCTACACTGCTCTGATTGGTGAGATGGCCCAATCCTTTGTGATTGGTCTACTGCGCGCACCGCTCGCCCATTGCCATAACTGAATGACAGCTATCAATTCACAAGACATTGAATACAATGTATGGACACAAAAGATAGCATCGATTTTACCATATCAATTTGAGCCCAAGTCCAACGATGAAACGTCCGAAGTAGTCGATCAACCAGAAACTGATTCGCAATCACGACTGGAGTACGACGTTTCTATATGATAAGTGTCACTTTAGATTATTTATAAGACATGATAGCAGTGTCACTGTTATACTTTATGTAGGTGCACCTGTGGAAACTGTATCAGAATTACATTTACATTTAGTCATTTAGCAGACGCTTTTCTCCAAAGCGACTTACAAATGAGAATAGTAGAAGCAATCAAATCAACATGAGTACAACAGTATGTAAGTGCCGTGTCAAGTCACAGTTTCATCAGTAAAGTGCTCGTAGCAAGGTTTTTTTTTTTTTTTTTTTTTTAATATATACACAAATAAATGGAGAAAGACAATAGAAAATTGAAAAAAGAAATAATAAAAATAATAATAAAAATATAAATAATAATAATAAGTGCTAATATTACTGGGTCAAGTGTTGACGAAAAAGATATGTCTTTAGCAGTTTTTTGAAAATGGCTAAAGACTCAGCTGCTCGGATAGAGTGTGGTAGGTCATTCCACCAACCAGGAACAGACCAGGAGAAGGTCCATGAGAGTGATTTTGTGCCCCTTTGGGATGGCACCACAAGGCGCCGTTCACTTACAGAACACAAGCTTCTGGAGGGCGTGAGAGAAGTTTGAAATAGTGAGTTTAAGTATAGTGGCGGAAAGTAATATTTGTGGAAGTGTACACAAGATTGTAAGCGTAAATTAAATTTGCATGCGCAAGAGGAGATTTGTAAAGGTGTAAATCGCATTTCAAGCGTAAGAAAAAATGATTTGCAGCATTTTACTGTTATTCGTAAGTGCAATTCATGAATTGTGAAACTGCAGCTTTATGCTAAAGCAAAATAAATATGATCTGTATTCTTCTGACTTCCATTTTTCCGCGCTTACACTTTTGGCACTGTTGGGAAAGAAGGGAAATAAGAGATATTGCTTTAAGACCACTATCTACGGGTGTTGTAGTCCTTAGCTAAATGCTTCATGGGTAATGTAGTTCAGATCAAGCGTGCTCGTGTGATAAAAATATATGCTCTCGCTGTGCTGCGCAAAGGAAGATTCTCCGTTGCTTTTCTGTTAGTTCATTCAAGTCGATCCACCCAGGAGTTATTGTGAACTGTAACTCTGACAACTTTACCCTGCAAGAATCAGTAAAATTGCATGTATTGGTAAACTTTGTTCTTCGCATCATTGCCCGAACGCGAACTAACGAGCTGTTACACCTCGCTGTGAATGGCCGAAGTGGAGAAAGTAACAGCACGTTTTTTTTCGCCGAAATTTGGCCAAAAGCATTGCAAGCCTGTGAACAGTGATTTGCAAGCGAAAACAACAGTTTAAAGAACTGCAAAACGGATCTGTATGTGTAAAAAACAAACTGTTGCAAATGTCTAAGTGACTTGTTGTGTACGTACGGCAAAAAGGTCCCGAAATAACCCGATTTGTACAGTTCTGTCTTTCTTTTAGCTGCGCTTACAGTTTTGGCACGATTCTCTCACTCACTGAGTTGTGCAAACGTGAGGAGGAGGGCGGGTCCTTCTTCTTGTAGCCAATCAAATCAGCTTCTCGCTGGCTCTCGATTTACTCTATTCTGATTGGTTCAATAAACACGCCAGATGTTCTCGCTGCCGGAATGGTACTTTTAACGCACAAATACCCAAATAATAATAATAATAATTATTATTATTATTGTTATTATCATTAAAACATGATCCTTTATACCATTAGGCTGACTGACTCCCATGTGTTTACTGAATTTTGAGCTGGTGTTGAGAAAATTTCTGTGTTCACTGTATATTTCTCCTTCTCATCCTCTTCAGCAGGCCATATGATATTAGTTTGTAATCTTGATGCTACTTTAAAGTAGGCCTAGGTGTAGTATCACCTAGAAAATGTGTATGGTTTCTAGTAAAATTTGGTTCAATATTAAATGCTCCGATAGGAAGGGTCTAATCTTCCTAATGTTGTACAAGGCAAATCTGCAGGACCGGGCCGTTGTAGCGATATGAACTGTGAAGCTTAAACAATCATCCATCACCACTCCAAGGTTCCTGGCTGTCCAGGAACCTTGGAATGCCAAGCAAAGCTGAAAACCTCTAACATAAGATAAACAGATGTGTACACAGACTTTTTCGTCATAACTATTAACAAAGAAAAACGTTATATCATTGTTTGAAATTACAATTGGTGTTTACTGTTTACAGAGAGAACTAGTTAGCGCGGTCTAGCATCTTAACATCCTATTGCAATACAGGTAGAGCTCCACTCTACTGTAATAATAAAAACGCAGAGGAAAAAACTCCCACGTTAGCCAAGCACAAACGTGAATAGCTGACAATGCATTACACTTTGTAAACAAAAGTCGTGCTTCATCCTTGATCAGTACTCCAAGTAATAAGACAGACAATCTGCATTAATCAACACAGTGAACTTTTTAGACGATATTGGACCCACATCTGAATATCAGAACTACAGAAACGTGAGTTAGCCGGTTAGCAGGAGACATACAGACTAGGGTGTACATTACACAACATAACATACTGTAGCGTTTCGCTACTAACAGTGACCAGGCGGGTTTTTCCTCGTTCTGAGACTTTATTAAAGAACTGCAGAGTTACTGTTATGGCTGTAACCCACGCCGTACGCACAAAAACAAAACAAAAGGGAATATAGCTTGCTGCTCTGGCTAGTGAACTCCTCTCCTAGCTCTCAATTCTCTCTAGACCCCCTGAACCCCGCCTCTTAAAGTGAACAAGGGACTAACAGCTAGAACCACTTCTTATTAAATTAACACTGTGAACATCTTCACATTAACTAGTGTCTTCCTGCATTCGTAATGACATTACACTGCCCCTCCACTTAATAAGAAGAACCCTCGTCCTCAAGGGGGCAAACAAAGTCTTTGAGGTATCCAGGATCCCTGGCAAACGCATGGGCTGTTTCCATCCGATCCTGAAACTGCCTTGCATACTCTGGTCCAGCTGGTATAACCGGCCTGTCAGGAGGCTTCCCGAATGACAACTCTGGGGGGGTCCGAAGCTCACGCCCCAACATAAGCAAAGTAGGTGTGCACAGTGTGGAGTCCTGTACCGCAGATCTGTAGGCCATAAGAATGAAAGGAAGGTGTGTATCCCAGTCCCGCTGATGGTCAGCTGTAAGGATGGCTAGCTGCTGGGCCAAGGTCCTGTTAAATCTTTCAACAAGGCCATCGCTTTGGGGGTGCAGAGGTGTTGTACGTGTTTTCTCCATGTCGAGCCGTTCACACAGGGCCGCAAACAGCTTGGATTCAAAATTCCTCCCTTGATCACTATGAATAACTTCTGCCATACCGAACCTGCTGAACATTCCCTCCACTAGTGCATCTGACACCGTCTCTGCTTCCTGGTTTGGTATCGCATAGGCCTCTGGCCACTTTGTAAAATAGTCCATAGCAGGAAGAATGAATCGGTTACCTCTCTCGGTGACAGGAAAGGGGCCCAAAATGTCCACGGCTACTCTTTCTATGGGTGCTCCTACAGCTTGCTGTTGAAGTTTGGCATGGGACTGGTCAAGAGGGCCTTTATAAGCTGCACAGGCATCACATCTGCGGCAGAAATCCTCCACGTCCCTTCTTTGCTGGCCCCAGTAGAACCCCTGGCGAAGACGGTGGAGTGTTTTGGACACTCCAAAATGGCCGGACCCCGTACTCCCATGACAAGCGGTTAACACTGCTTCCCTCATTGTTCTGGGCGCTACCACTTGCCATCTGTCCTCCCCGGTGGCAGGCTCCTTCCATGCCCACTGGAGCATTCCATCACTCAGCCGCAGTGAGTTGAATTTGGACCACAGTCCCTTTGTGACCAACGAGCACCCTGTAATGTCCCCACAATCGGGTCTCCGCGGTGCCTCCAGCCAACGTAGCACAGGCCTCAGGTCCTCATCTCGCTTCTGCTGCAACTTCCACTCTTGTGTGTCAACCACCCTCAGTGCCCCACATGAAGGTTGCGCCGGTTCGTTCTCCATACACAGTTGCCTCTCCTGTGTCTCTCTCTTTTCACAGTGATGGCAGCCCTCAGCAGCACAGGGTGACGTGACAAAGCATTGGCATTGGTGTGGCTAGACCCGGGTCTATGAACTACGGTGAAGTCGTATGACTGGAGTTCTTCCAGCCATTGTGCCACTTGCCCTTCAGGCTCCTTGAAGGACATCAACCATTGAAGCGCAGCATGGTCTGTCCTTAACGTGAATGGTGCACCACACAGGTAGTATTTGAAGTGTCTCACTGCCATTACCACCGCAAGGAGCTCACATCTGGTGACACAATAGTGCCTCTCGCATTTATTAAAGACCCTGCTAAAGTACACCACCACCTTCTCCCCGTCTGGTCTTTCCTGCGATAACACCGCCCCCATGCCTTGTTGCCATGTTGCTTGCGTCTGTGTCTAACACAAAAGGCAGTGCAGTGTCAGGTGGAACCAGGACTGGGGCTTTGATTAATGCTTGCCACAGGGTTTTTTAGGAGCGGACTCAGGAGACAATGGCACTTGCCAGTAGTCACTCCTCAAGTCAAGGGTGGAGAACCAGGACGAACCAGCCACCAAATCGAGGGACTCATCCACTCTAAGCAGGGGGTACGAATCCTTTTTTGTGACTTTGTTGAGCTGCCTATATTCTATGCAGAATCGCTACCTGGGACTATTTTTCCGCGGCACCATGACGACTGCTGAAGCCCATGGGCTCTCTGAGGTCTCAACTATACCCGCCTGCAGCATTTCCTACAACTCCTTATCCGCTGCTTCCTGCTGGGCCAGAGGGAAACGACGTGGCCTTACTCTTATTGGGCTGGCATCTCCTGTGTCAATAACATGCTGCACTAAGTGAGTTAAGCCCACTTCATTCTCATTGAGAGCAAAAATGTCCTTAAAGTTCTCCATGACCTCCCACAAGCACACTTTTTGTTGCTCACTTAAGCCATCACAGTTTTTGGACCAAATGTCTCTCACAGCCGAGAACCAAGTCTCTCTCTCATCATTGCACAGCCCAACATCTGAACAATAGCCTGTGTAGACGGAAAAGGGGAGGAAGGGGATGCAGCATTACAACCGGGATTGTGGTGCATGTACCCATCTGAAGTAATGGGCGGTGATTTCACAGAGTGAGGTGGTGGCCCAAAGGCTGGGTTTTCTACACCAAGGGCATGCCTGGATGTGTCTGCTGAATACACAGATAGGGACACTGGGGTCAGGCTCGGAGCAGGGTGGGTCAGTTGCACTGAACGTCCGTCAGGGAGGGTAAGTGAGTCTCTACATAGGTCCAACACACAGCCAACGGCCCTCAAGAAATTCAGCCCTAGAATGCAGGGGTCCTGCACTTCAGCCACCCACGCCTGGAACGAGACGGGCAGACCCCCTATGTCAAACAGGAAGAGACCTTTCCCTTTTATTGGCGCAAAGTCACCAGTCACAGTTTTCAGACGAGCAGACGTCGGTTCCAAAGCTGTCCCCACTAGGACCAGATTATGACGAACCAGGGTTGCATCTGATCCAGTGTCAACGAGGGCTGTGCAAGCGACTCCCGTCACTATAATGGGTATATGACAGAAATTTCCAGCATAAGACGAGCCCACTACCATGACAGTGTCTGTAGGTCGTAGTTGAACTCCTTCCTTTACCCTTGACCCGTTGCAGCCAGGGGGGAGGTATGGGGAAATGTCATTATGGGCCTGTGTCCCCTCGTCTACACAGGCCCTTGGGCGTTTCCCTGCATTTGCCTGATCCTGGGGCACTGTCTGATCAGATGTCCTGGCTGACCACTGCCCCAGCAAACTGAAGGTCGGCGGCGTGGGCGGGGCTCTGAGGCGGAGCGACCTGGGCGCATCATGGCAGCATTTGTATAATTTTTCATCCATGCAGGTGCCCTGTGGTACAATTCAGTCATTTCCGCAGCTCTCACTATTGGAGTAACTTTATCTGCATCAATTTCGGCCCCCAATATCTCCCTTTCAATAGCCAGTTCCAGCGCTTCACTCAGTGTGGTTGGGTGAGCCAGCTGCGTTTGCACACGGAGCTCTCTTGGGCTGAGAGCCTGGATAAATCTGTCTCTAGTGAGTTCATTCTGGACTGATTTTGGCATTTCAGCATAGGCGCGTTTACATAAACATTCAATGTCATTGGCTAAAATGCTGAGGGGCTCACCTTGTTGTCTGTGTCTGTTATGAAACTCTGTCCTTAAAAGGACAGACTGGCTACATTGTCCAAACCGTCTATGAAGAGCTCCGACCAATGCATTATAATCATTCTGTTCTGCAGGGCTCAACAACAACAGGCAGGCAGTGGTATCATCAGTGAGGCAGAATGCTAATTGCAAAGCTTTATGTTTTTCAGACCAGCCTGCGGCATCAGCTTTGAATGCATTCCAATCCGTCTTACCGGAGAACCGTGGTGTTTTAATAGCGAGTGTGTCTGAGTCTCTGATGTATTCGCTGTGGGCCTGGGCGCCGCCATGTTTATTTACAACCCGTCTTCACATCATCGCGAGAGTGCGTCGTGCCGGGCTGCACATGCGCCATCATGTCGGCGCCAATTTGCTGATGTACAAACTCACTGCGTGGGGCAAAGGGAGGCGCGAAGCCAGCTTCAGCAGCTTGTAACATGATAGCCTGTCTCATCTTGGCCGCGTCACTCGGCACACAGCGTGGATCTGCCGCTGGTCTGTGTGTCCATAAGCACTCGCCTTTTCCCCTTACGATCTCCTCCGGCATCTCTTGTTTCACTTTCAGCCGTGGCCTGTAATCCATCTCTGCGGCGAATGATAAGATCGTGCGTTAAAGTCCGTCACTTCTGACACCAAATGTAGAGTTTCACTACTAACAGTGACCAGGCGGGATTTTCCTCGTTCTGAGACATTATTAAATAACTGCAGAGTTACTGTTATGGCACATTAACTAGTGTCTTTCTGCATTCGTAATGACATTACAATACAAAGCTACAAATTTTGAGCGATTGCTAGAAAATATAAACACCAATTATTAATCATACTTACAGGTTGAGATTCAAAGGAGCAAGCTGGTCCAAATAAACTGGTCACTGATCCATATTTTAAGAGCAAGCTTTTTGTGAATCCTGCGTTAAACTCCCCGAGGTTTGAGAAGCAGTCGTCAGTAAAATGACAGGAACACAACAAAAGATTGTACTGCTGTGGTACTGTTAAAAAAATGAATTTTCCCTGGTGTCTGTGTGCGCAATAAGTGGGCAGGGAATATGCTAATGTTTTGTTGTGACGTCACAACAAAACGGCTTGGGATTTGTTTTACAAATGACTCGTTTAATTGACTCCGAGTCGACTCTTACTTTTGAAAGACAATAACTTTGTATATGGTGCACTTTCAGATTTAAAACTTTGCAGGATGTTTTCATTCAGCTATGTTACACACTACATGAAAGGTAATTTTCAAAAATCCACAATAGGGGCATTTTAAAACTAACTTGGCGCTTCAAATAACGGTTGGCACTAGGTGGCGACAGCTTACTGTTAATATGTATTTGACATTAAATGATTCATTCAAAAGATTCGTTAAAAAACATTGATTCATCTAGTAATGAAACAAGTAGTTATAAGTGAGTAATTGAATCATTCATTCAAAACCATTTTTTTTTTAAATTAAATTAAATTAAATTAAATAGTTTTAAATAGACTGCAGAAATTAATATTTTGTTCTCTAGTAAATAATAATAAGATATTTGGTTTAGTTGTCTGTTCAGAAACGTGGGAGAATCATCTGTGTTTGGAAAAAAAAAATTTTGGCTTCAAAACGCGGCCCACCCTTCACAACCATTATAAATCTTGGAGGACTAAGGATATTTTTAAATATATCTCCAATTGTGAGTCATATACACCTGGCTTGAGGGTGAGTAAATCATGGGATAATTTTCATTTTTTGGTGAATTATCCCTTTAAGTCCAAGTTCAAAGTAAAACTCTGAACCGCTCCATTGTGAATGTACTTTAAACACTGCCAGCAGGACGTTAAACAGGAAGTGTTTGTCCGGAGAGAACTTGGAAATAGTTTGTCGTTTTTATCCTATTGTTTGTTGGGTAAGGTCTTTGTAGATTTTGGTTCATTTGCTGTTGTACTGTAGGCTGAAGGCCCTTTGAAATAGGCTGAAATCATTTGGTGAAGTGATATAGAACTATAATGAGCTCAAGACCTGCATGTGCATTTCCAGGAAAATAATTGCACACCCTTAGAACGTTCGTCAACCAATCAGAATCAGCATTCAACAGCCCTGTAGTATTCACCTTATTAAGATAAGAGGGGCGCGGCCATTGCAACCTGATTGCGTCGAGGAGTGATTCTTGTTAGAGATACATTTTGCATTTCAAAAAGTTAAGGAAAAAAACTGTTTATTAACAGAAATTCTTTCTATTAACAGAAAGTTGCTTCCTTTCATTTTTACTTTTAATGAAAAAAACAAAAAACAGATTTCTTTATATTGTTTGTCAACTCTATTACTATAATTTTTTCCTTTTGATATTGTGGTAACAATTTTGACCTTTTACAAAATAACTGTTGTGTAGGAACTTTTTAGATTAAAATTTAGATAAAAAAATTCTCTGAGAGAGCACATACACATTTCAGTGCTTCAGATCTTATCAGTGAGGGAAAGTGACATCATTTCCTGTATCTTACATAGTTGTGTGAGATAATTCCACCAATTTAAAGACAAAGTATGGTACTGTAACAGAATTGACGCAAGATATATCGACACATATTTTTATAAGATAAATGTTATTTTTAAACAATTTAATGTTGTAGAATTAGGAAAATGACTATTTAGAGCTTTTATAAATAAAATAAATGAAATATTACCAAAAGAAAAGTGAAATATTTTGATTACATAATGATACATGATGGAAAAAATACACTGACTAATTCAGACAACAAGAAATCATGATTCCCTTTCGAAAGGGAACTCACATTGCGTCCTAGAATGCTAATGGGGAATGCCTCCGCGGGAACCGGTGTCTGAAACGCTATCAAATCATGCCAATCGTATTGGCCGGCGACAGCCTATGACGTCACTACTAGTGCGACCCGAACGCACATAAGGGGCACCTAGAGAACAAGTCGTCCTCTTTTCGTCTTCAGGGACTGTTTTGTCTAAACGCTGTTCAAACGCTGTTCTAGGTAAGAATGGCTTTTTTAAGCAGACGTTTCAAGCGGTGTGTACATCTGTGTCTTAGATATTTGATGCTTGATGACACTCATGACTTGTGCGTCCTTTGTTAGAGCATACATGTTCAGTACTTTACATGTTTTTGTAGAGATTTCCCGTTGAGGAAATATGTAATTCATACAGATTTCAAAGCTCTAGTCCTGCTTGTTTATGACAGGACATACGCGGCAGCAGATTACGCTCTGTGCTCCCGCCCTAACCCTGGAACACTTCTGTGTCCGGCACAGAGCTTGTTAGTCAGCGCATCCTTTCAGACTGCAGAGTATGGCAGGCCACTTTTACATTTAGGCCTCTGCTCTTTAAGGTCTCAGGTTGAGCTTTAGGTTACCTCTCCTTTCGTGAGAGCCATATAAAATTCAGTGATCTCAGCTCCTTGTAGAAAGGAATAAAGTGGGTGGTTATTCTTTGTGTTAGATTATGATATACATGTGTGTGTGTGTGTGTGTGTATGTATGTATATATATATATATATATATATATATATATATATGTATATATGTATGTATGTATATATGTATGTATATATATATATATATATATATATATATGTATGTGTATATGTATGTATGTATGTATGTATATTTGAAGAGTTTGGTTCCAAAAGGCGATAAATGCCATTTTCAAAAAAAATTGAGTTTCCGCCAAAATCAGTATTGTATCTGGTCGGTATTGAAAAGTCATTTATTAATTTTGCGCAAAATGCAATATCCGTCATGTTATTCTGTCATGTTTTCTCCCTTTCTTTCCAAAACGCGACAAACGCCAGTCTCCTTTCTCTGCAGAATGCGATATATCCGCTCAACCAATCACAGCGCACCATTCCACGCACTGTAAACAGTAATGGCGGCGCTCTGAATACACCCGGCATCCTAGTTTTCCTTATCTGCTTTGTACTTTGTGATCAACAAAAACAGAAAAATGAATAATTTTGATGGCATTGATGAACCTCTGGTGGTTTCTGTGGTGGGGAAGAAATGCAAGTCATCGAAATGTAATCATTGACATGAGGAGATTAAGAAGATAAGGCACTCGAGTCGGGAGGAGGAAAAATGCTGGCTGTTGCTTGTTCCACGACAGCATCAAACTTCTGTCACGGTCCCCAAAACTGAATCATGGACAGTTTTTAAAAGCCGTTTTTAATACCAATGTACTCTGTAAATGTGTTTATTTTAACCGTACGGTGGCGCCAGATACTCTTTAATTGGTAATGACAAACGGAGACATAATTCATTTATAACATTAACAAGATGACTCGTTGAATTCATTTTGGGAGCAACGGCTGAATGTATTTTTAGTAAAATGCCTGTATATAAGATTAGTATTGGCAAAGTTCAGAGGCTGTCATATATGTGAATCAACTTACTTTGTTGTGTATTTTCAATATGAAAAATAACTTTTATACTGATGGATTAATTGCATTTTGAAAAAAAAATGTGCCATGGATTTATTGCATTTTGGGAAAAAAATAATCAAATTTAAAATCAAAATGTAGATTTGAATTTTTAATGTTTTTATAACCAAAAGACGCTATGTGAAAGTTTGAAACAGAAAATAGCGGTTTTCATCTTGCCACTTTCTTTGTAAAGAAAACACCTTTTTACTCAAATTAATCAAAATGGAGTTGTAGCGTTTTGGAACCAAACTCTTCATATGAACGTACATATATATATATATATATATATAAATGTGTGTGTGTCTATTTATATATATATATATATATATATATATATATATATATATATATATATTACAGTGGTGGTCATAATTATTGGCACCCTTGATAAATGTGATCAAAGATGACTATAAAAATAAATCTGCAGTGTTTATGCTTTTGATCTTTAATTCATAAAATTAGCAAAAATCTAACCTTTCATTGAAGGAAAAGAATTGAAGGTGGGGGGAACATCACATTATGAAATAAATGTTTTTCTCCAAAACACGTTGGCCACAATTATTGGCACCCCTAGAATTTTTTATGAGTAAAGTATCTCTGAAGTATATTCCCATTCATATTTACATTTTTTTTTAGCATACCAGGGTGATCATGAACATGAAATTGTCCAGCCATGACTTCCTGTTCCACAGGAGTATAAACATGAGGAAACAGAAAGGCCAAATTCCCTTAATCATTCATCACAATGAGTAAAACCAAAGAATATAGTTCTGATGTGCAGCAAAAGATTGTTGAGCTTCACAAAATAGAAAGTGGCTGTAAGAAAATAGCTAAAGCATTGAAAATATCCATCCACCAATATCCACCATCAGGGCAATAATTAAAAAGTTCCAGTCAACTAAAGATGTTACAAATCTGCCTGGAAGAGGACGTGTGTCTAAATCGTCCTAATGCGTGGTGAGGAGGAGAGTTTGAGTGGCCAAAGACTCTCTAAGGATCACAGCTGGAGAATTGCAGAGATTAGTTGAGTCTTGAGTCTCAGAAAGCCTAAAAAAATGATCAAACAGCACCTACATCCCCACAAGTTGTTCAGGAGGGTTTCAAGAAAAATCCTCTGCGCTCATCCAGAAACAATCTCCAGCATATTCAGTTGTCAGACACGACTTGAACTTCAAACGGGACCGGCTTCTATGGTCAGATGAAACTAAAAAATGAGCTTTTGGCAGCAAACCCACCAGATGGGTTTGGTGCACACATGGATAAAAAGTACCCCATGCCCACGGTTAAATATACTGCTGGATCTTTAATGTTGTGGGCCTATTTTTCTGCTGGAGGTCCTGGACATCTTGTTCAGATACTTGGCATCATGGATTCTATCAAATACCAACAGATAAAAAATCAAAACCTGACCGCTTCTGCTAGAAATCCAATAATGGGCCGTGGTTGGATCTTCCATCAGGACAATGATCCAAAACAAACATCAAAATCAACACAGAAATGTGTCACTGAGTACAAAATGAAGCTTCTGCCATGGCCGTCCCAGTCCCCTGACCTGAACCCTAAAGAAAATGAGTGGAGTGAACTAAAGAGAGAAAGAAGCACCAACATGGAGCTGGAATCTGAAAGATCTGGAGAGATTCTGCATGAAGGAATGGTCTCTGATCTCTTGTCAGGTGTTCTCCAAACTCATCAGGCATTATAGAAGACGACTCAGAGCTGTTATCTTGGCAAAAGGAGGTTGCAAAAAGTATTGAATAAAACGGTGCCAATAATTGTGGCCAACATGTTTTGGAGAAAAACATTTATTTCATAATGTGATTTTCCCCCCCCACTTTCAATTCTTTTCCTTCAATGAAAGGTTAGATTTTTGCTAATTTTATGAATTAAAGATCAAAAGGATAAACAATGCAGATTTATTTTTATAGTCATCTTTGATCATATTTACCAAGGGTGCCAATAATTATGACCACCACTGTATATGCTGAGCTCCAGGTAATATCACGATTGAGGTGTATGGCCTTTGTTAGGACCCCTTAATACCTTCCCTAGGTCGAGTGAAGTGGTTTTCTCTTGCTAGAGGGCGATATGCTGAAGTCTCCGCTCCCCCGAGCTCCAGATAGATGATGACTGTGGGTGTCAGCCCCCTCTGGGCCGCCTTGACATTACCCTGTGGTGAGTGAGCTGGCTTCCTCTCGTTTGAGAGTCTTTATTTGAAGCCACCACTCCATTGAGCTCCAGGTGGTGAGTTCACCTGTGTGTTATGAGCCGGCCTCCTTTATTTAGAGTTGTTAGGCTGAAGTCTCCACTCCATTGAGCTCCAGGGAGGTCATGAGTGCGAGTGGGTCGGCCCTTCTTTTTGGGCCGCCCCTATATCTGGCCTAGGCTAGTACTTTAGTGTCTTTTGGACAGAGGCGGTTATGCTGTAGCTTTTCCGCCTCCTAGCATCCCGTAGCTCGGAGTAGGCTACTCCTAGGAGAGCCTCTCCTGCTTAGGACTGGCAGTTAGTGATCCTGGTACGCCTCCTCTCATTGTGAGAGTGGCCCCCCTCTCAAAGCCCTCCTTCTGCATTAGGCTACTAATGCGAGTAGCAGGCTTTGCAGCCTCCTCAAATTGCCTAGGTCGAGCTGGGGCTCCTCTTGATATTAGAGTAAAAGCACTATGCTGAGCTTTAGTTCCCTAGTGGTATTAGGCACAGACAGATAGCCAGGTGTTGTAGGCTTTCGTAGAAAGCCTCCCCGGTGGTTATCCCTGAGCGTTGTTAGACTTCCTCTCGTTTAGAGAGTGGAAAGCACTATGCTGAAGTCTCCGCTCTCTAGAGCTTTGGTAGTAGCTTTATCTGGTCGAGCTTAGAGCAATCTCTCAGCTATAAGAGCCTTTTTTTTATCAAGTCGTGGGGTCGAGTGTTGCAGGCCCCTCCTGTGGAATTTCTTCCTGTTGGGGCCTCCATTCCTCCAGAGCTGAGCTCGGACGGTCTTTCTCGTCTTGGAGCAAGAGTTTTTGCTCAGATTTTCACCCTTGAGCTCTTTTTCGGTTTAGCTCACTACACTCCCAGAGCTCTGTGTCCCATATGTGCCCATCACCAGCGATGCTCAGGTTGAGCATATCAAGTACTCCCTCCTTTCAGGGCGAGTTGAGCACGCTCCCTTGGAGCTCGAGCATTAGCCCCGGGCCTGTGGCTGTGTTAAGCTAGAGTGGTAGGCCCTATCTGAGGCCTCCTCATAAGCCCGGTCGCATAGATTTGTACTCCCCTTGTTTTAAGGGTAGAAAGCATTATGCTGAGTACACAGCTCGTTATGGCAATGCAAACGAGTATTCAAAGCCTGCAATACCTCTAGTGGAGTTCTGCTGGAGTTGATTTGCTACCAAGTAGCTGGCCCTCCTTGGGTCTCCTTGGGAGCGATCCTCCCGGTTGAGCTAGGTTCCTGCATGTCCTAGTTCCCTAGAGTTGAGCAGATGGTTATCAAGTAGCCCAGGCTCAAGTGGAGCCTCCCTGATACTAGCCCTGGAATTCTAGATCTGCTAGCAAGTAGTTGGCCCTCGAGCGGGCCACCTTGAAGGCAATCCTCTGGGTCGAGTAGGTACTTAGCATGTCCAGCTAAGTTTGTATCCTAACTCCCTAGAGTTATATCAGAGTGTAGGCTCTTCAGGAGCCTCCCTTGTACTTGCGTGAGCTTAATCAATACTCATCTTGGTTGAGTCTAGTTTGTACTCCCATCGCATTGAGGGTCATTCCTTATGGTGCGTTCACACCAGACGCGAATGAAGTGTTAAGCGCGAGTGATTTACATGTTAAGTCAATGCAAAGACGCGAATAGACATCCTGTGGCACGATTCGCGCAAATGAGGTGGCGAATCGCCCGAGTTGAAAAATCTGAACTTTGGCAAATATTCGCGCCGCATTAACCAATCAGGAGCTTGCTCTAGTATTGACATGATTACGACGTAGCGAGCGGAGGCAGAAATCCGAAACAACAATGGAGGACAAAATCATCGTCGCTGTACAATACATCTTTGTACTTTTATAGAAACAGGAATAAAAAGGATCTTGCTTGGAAGAAAGTGAGTGAGGAGGTCAGACAATCTGGTAAGTTTTAAAAAATGCTTTTTACTCAATTTGAGCTATATATATATATATATATACATATTGAGACTATAAGCTAGCTGAAGCCAGCAAATTGAGCTTATTCGCCATATTTTACAACTATTGTCCCGCTGACGAGTTGATGTGTTTATTCAGAGGAAGTGTGCAGAAACGAGATGAGCTGCCTGGCAGAAGCCCCTCTCATGGCGCGAATTCGCATCTGTTGTGAAGTGAATTTCACGCGCAAATTAAAGGATTAGTTCACCCAAAAATGAAAATTCTGTCATTAATTACTCACCCTCGTGCTGTTTTACACCCGTAAGACCTTCGTTGATCTTCGGAACACAAATTAAGATATTTTTGTTTAAATCCGATGGCTCTGTGAGGCCTACATAGGGAGCAATGACATTTCCTCTCTCAAGATCCATAAAGGTACTAAAAACATATTTAAATCAGTTCATGTGAGTACAGTGGTTCAATATTAATATTATAAAGCGACGAGAATATTTTTAGTGTGCCAAAAAAAACAAAATGGTGCCTGGTGCCTGTCTCTACGATCCGGTCTGAGTTGGTTACTGCCGGTTTGCAGTCCCTCTTTCTGGAGGCAAGTGCTTTAGAGACTGTGTTTAGGTAACAGACAGGTTGCTGGCCAGACTAGGTCACTATGATAGGACCAGGTCGGCCTCCCTGGTGGCATTATAGGTAGACTATTCTCCCCTGAGAAGTTACTGGCCGGGGCTCCTTTCGGCTCCCTGGCCACATTCCCTTAAAGGGGGACCCCTTCTGTTGGAAGTTGTTGGTTCCAAGCCCTTAAGCGGCCTTGGTAGGCCTCTGGATATTTCTGAGGGCCTCTTTGAGGCTTATAGCTTGGACGTTGGCCATAGGGAATGCTGTCACTGACAGCCTATTAGACCCGTAGGAGGAGTGATTTTGACATTTCTGTTGGAATTGTCCATCTTTTTTTTTGTCAGCCATTCTTTGGCATGCACTCCCCTCAGCATGGTGGCGTGGGTAATTTGTTCCCCATTAGCGTTCTAGGACGCAATGCGAGTTCCCTTTCGAAAGGGAACGTCTCAGGTTACGCATGTAACCATGGTTCCCTGAGAACAGGGAACAAGACATTGCGTCTCCCTGCCATGCTTTGGGGCCGCCTGCTGAACAGTCCCTTCAGACGATAAGAGGTCGACTTGTTCTCTAGGTGCCCCTTATGTGCGTTCGGGTCGCACTAGTAGTGACGTCATAGGCTGTCGCCGACCAATACGATTGGCATGATTTGATAGCGTTTCAGACACCAGTTCCCGTGGAGGCGTTCTCCATTAGCGTTCTAGGACGCAATGTCTCGTTCCCTGTTCTCAGGGAACCATGGTTACATGCGTAACCTGAAACGTTTTCAGCAATATAAGACACTTTTTACAGAAAATATTACATTGTTATGACCTGTAACATCTTGAGATCCATGACAAGATATAAAAATATAACCATTTGAAAAAAGCATTTTAAAAATAATGACATTGGACACCAAATGTACCTGAAATTACCCATAGGCAACTACCCATTACATGTTCTTTCAGCCTTTAGAAACTCTTTTGCAGGATTTTGCAGTAAAGTTTTAGAATTTTCAGTGAGGGGACGACTCATCTTATTTAAAATAAATCAGGCTACTCATATGTCTGGATAATCTTATAATATGAGTGTCTATAAAGTAAGTATTAATCTTTTCCTTACTGGTAAATCTTATGGGCCATTCTACAGAACTGGTTCAAAGTCAGAGTTGGAAATGTCTTGAAAAAAATGTCTTTTCCACAAATTTTGTATGTATGCAAATTGTATAATATCCAAGGTACACATTTCTAGTAATTGTGCAGTTAATTCTCATATTATATTTTCAGAAAGTTTTGGAATATTTTTCCTCTCCCCAAATTTGTCACTACCGAAACACAATAATAAATAATTTAATAAGAAGGGTTACATTGACCTATTAAGATTTTGTTTACATCTACCTTTGTCACAGACCCGCCAGGCTCCACCATCAGCCAATCCAAACACTCTCCCTCACCAGAGTACTGATCACGTGCACCTGCATCCCATCAGCACACTCATTACCAGACTACTTAAGCACACTACTCACCTCACTCAGTTGTCCAGTCTTGTCACACGAAGAGGACTTCTCCTATAATTGTTTCCAGCGTTCCCTGTTACCTACCTGTTCTACTCTAGCGTATTCCCTTTATCTTCGTGCTCCAACGTCTGTGTGTCTCTACTTACCTCCATCAAGTGTGCTTACTGCCATCGGCCATCCATCCACTAAGTCGTCACCTGTTAGATAAAAGACTATATCAGTATCAAGTTATCCAGCAAAGGTCATGGGTTCGATTCTCAGGTCCGGCAGGGATTGTTGGTGAGGGGAGTGAATGTCCAGTGCTCTCTCCACCCTCAATACCATGACTGAGGTGAAACCCTTGAGCAAGGCACTGTACCCCACTGCTCCGTACCGCATTGGCTGCCCACACTGTGTGTTCACAGTGTGTGTGTTCACTGCTGTGTGTGTGCACTTGGATGGGTTAAATGCAGAGCACAACTTCCGAGTATGGGTCACCATACTTGGCCACATGTCACTTCACTTCATTTCACAAGTTATCACTCTTCCAAGTTCACTTATCCATTCACTTACCTGCAATACTGTCGTCATCATCAGCTGTTTGTCTAATAAACATCATTCTATGTGTACCTCTGTGTTTCCCGAGTATCTGTCTGTAACAACCTTGTAAATTTATTTTTTGTTATTTTAAGTTTTCACAGGTAAATCAATAACAATTACAATTTTAACAGTATTTCAAGTATAATTTATGAGATTTGTTGTATTTTGAATCCAATCTTTCTCTGTAAAAGTCATAAAGTTTATTATACTGATTTCAAAGTGAAGGATTCATTAGTTTGAATATACATTGAACCAAACACTATAATAACATCTTATTTGATAATTCAATATACTTTATTTTTGACAAAACATCCCATGTTTCAGTCATGACTGCACATTTTCGGTAGTGACAGTAATGTGTTGGTAGTGACCACAAAAAATTACAGAATTTTTCGCATACTAAAACATACTAAAATACAAATGATTTGCATAACTGTACTAAAATTGTTTATTTCCCTCAAATAAACGATTATGTGTTCCCTTTTGTCACTACCAAAACAATGGTCATTACCGAAACGGTCACGACCGAAACATGGTGAAATTTTGGTAGTGACAATTTTAGATCCTTTTGAGTCTAGCTCCAAGATGATAATCAGCACATGGTTAGCTAGCACAGTTCTGAACAGTTTTACACACATAAAAACTAAATTTAATGGAATAACGGCCAACAAAATTTGCTTAATTGCAGAAAAAATGTGTTTGGTAGTGACGTTCTTTAAAGTTACACACAGATTTTCAGACTTTTGAACACATTTAACTCAAAATGATGGACTCTATCTACTGTGAAAGAGAGGCTATGAGAGGGAGGGACACAGGAATATTTCCTGATCAAAAATGTAGAAGTGTGTTAAAATCAGTCTCAGCCAATGGACTAAAACACACACTGTTTCGGTAGTGACATGAAAATGTCACACATTTTTTTTTTTTTTTTTTTACATAAAGTTTCATGATATAAAAATAGAAATATAAAATACTGTAAATATCTATATTTTTAACTTCACTTTTTAAAAAAAAATAAAAAAAATATTTTTTTAAAAACAATAATGGGAAAAAAAAGCAAAATTATTTCAATATTTTCACAAGTTGAAATTTAGGGGTTAGGGTCCAGGACAGCCACCTCCCAATTGTAAGGACCCAATAAATTATGATTTTATATATATTAATCTTACTGATATATTAAATATTATTGTGGGATTCAATAGATAATAGAAGGATCTTAGTAAACATCTAAAGTTTGAATACATAAATGCTTTTTAAATGTGTTTTTTGGTTGTGGGACAGCAGTTTTTTGTAGAATGGCCTGTGGAAAAACCTACTTAGCGCACCTTCAGCTAATGGAAATCTCAGTACTTTTTAGCCACAAGGTGTCAGTAATGCTCTATGTGATGTGATGGGTTTCTCTTCCTGTCTGCTCTGAAGGGGAAAACTCAAAGCAGATGCTGGTTGCTTAGATAAGTGGTCAGTGAAAGTGTTGCAAGTTTAGGTTAGAAACATGTTTAGGATATTACGATACACTCTCAGAAAAAAAGGGTACTAAAGCTGTCACTGGAGCAGTGCCCTTTCAAGGTACACGTCTAAAATATGTTTAAATACTAAATATGTCTGAATACTAAAGAGTGCATATTACCTTAAAGGAACATATTAGAACTTTTTTAAAGGGTACCGACCCAGTGACCAGTTTTTCTGAGAGGATATCTGATCATAATAACCTGGAGTGATATAAAGTCCAGCTAGTGGTAGTAGTTACATGTTCTTATCTTATGTTTATCTAGAGCAAACAAGAGTATTTATTGTAGTACATTCAGGGTTGCCACACATTTCCATGACTTTTGCAGCGGTGAAGTATTTTAAGGCTCAGCATAATTTGAAAATAGAAGTAGAATAGAAATTTCTATGACCATTATATGACATTTTAAGATTGTATTTATTTTCATGATTTTTCCACAGTTTTAAAATTCCCTGATTTTCCAGGTTTTCCATTTAAAAAAGCCTGATTTTAGAGGATTTTTACCAAAATTACATTCTTCAGAAGATCACAATAGACTCCCCATGAAAGGTAAGAATATTTAAACCTGTCTTCTTTGTAAGAAATCACAGTATTTGAAACAAACTCGCAACTGACATTACAGATATGATTGGTAAAATGCTAAAACGTTTACCAAATACAGTCTGATCCCGTCAGCGTAAAACAAACAAAGACTTGTTTTACAGATCAGGGTCAAAAGGTCAGGGTGGGCAGGATCGCATCACTTTTATGACGGCAGATGTTGGCATTTACAATTAATAATCTACCCAGGGAATTGCATTTCCCAACTCAAAACGCACATCTTGCAATTAATAGAGACCAATTAGCGAATGCAGAACTTACAGGGAAGAAGCAGACAATCGAAAGCTGCGTCTCCCCCCGAACACGCGTCTTGTTTTGCATCTCAAAAACATCCAGCGTATGGATATCAAACAACACCGCACCTGCTGAAAGACTAGGCGTTCGTTGAAAAATGACAAATCAAGGCTGTGTTTTGAGCTGATTGCTGGGTGAACGCTCGCTGATATAGTTGACCTCACTAATGGGTGCCAACCAGTTGAATAGGGGTGGGAAAGCACAGATTGCTCCAGTGCTTCGAACCGAACCCGCACGCATGGCTTTTATTTATTCATTCTTTTTTTGTTGTTGCACGAAAGCCTGGGAAGTCTATAAAAACGAGCCCTTGGTCTCCTCACCGGCAGTTTACCACTAAAACATTTTTATAATCAGCCTTTATTGTTCATTCGCTCCTTGTGGGAGATGCGCCCATGTTCATTTTTTAAAAGGGCAAATCAACCATAATTCAGTTTATAAACTGCAGCGGGGCTGGCGCATGCATGGATGAATATTCATGAGGCTTCCTGAAGCTGCCACTGCACGGTGATTCATTAGGCATATGTAAATATCACTCACTTTAATTGCCCCTAAACTGACTCAACATAATGTTGTCATTAGCAAATTATTACTTATTTGTCTTACTAATCGTACAGTATGGCACAAATGCAGCGTCTCTACATATATGATTACAATTATAAACCTCTTTCTCAGTGGCTGCCCGCATGATGTGTGCCGTCCTCACTCCTGAGATGGATTGTGGGTAAAGTCTGGTAATGAGTTAGCGAGGTGTTTAGAGATGTGCGACAATTAAACAAACGGGCGCTTTTGTGGGTTTAGGCTCACTGTGGGCTGCTGTCTCGGGCACCAGACCTCGGCTTCGTTTTTCACGTCCTGTCACTGCATGCAAGTGAGAAATCACCATGATTATTATTATGATGGTCCCATACAGAATATAACGGTGGTACTTTTTCAAAGAAACTGTTGTCATAATCGGAAGTCCTTTGAGGTTGAGAAAAAAGAGAATAGTCTGATGACAAACATAATGGTCCGATCAGCAATGAAAGATGTAGACATATTTTATGTGAGGACAGTTAAAAACTGACATGCTGTTTTAGCAAATTAAACCCATAGATGTTGTCAAACGTTTTCTAGACATTAAGGATGCGCCGATACCGATAACCGATAATTCTTTATATTTGAAAGCCAATAACCAATATATTGGCTGATAAATCTAAATCCAAATTTTTATATAATTTTTTAAAGCCTGATTACAAAAACAAAAGTCTCACCATTAAAAGCCATGTCCCAAGCACACAATTATAATCATCTCATTATACTTGCGCTGTACATTGTATTTAACTGTATTTTCCTTTTTGAAATGATTCTAATCATATTTCAAGCAATTCATAACCATCATGGTGAACAGTGTGCACCTGGAGTGTCTCAGCTAAAGGAAATAATCCATTATTTATCGGCTTTAATATATCAGCCAAATTTTCGTACCGGGCCGATAATGATAACATTAAAAATGAAAATATATCAGCCGATAACGATATTGTGGCTGATATATTGTGCGTACATACTCTAATTATAACTGGTTATTGATTTATGTCTTGTGTTAATAAAAAAGTAAGATACATTACATTATTGCACTTGCATGTGCACTGTAAAAAGTCTACTCAATAAAAAAATATACTATTTTTTAATCTAAATTGTGGCAACAGATTACAAGCAATATTATTAATTAAATTCAACATATAATAATTGAGTTAGAATTAATCAAATTAATTCCTTAAAAGTCAACCATTTAAAATGTGTAAAATTAGCAAACACCATTACAAAAACCACAAACTGACATAAAAAACAAAGAGTCAAACTACACAACTAAACGAAACGCTGATCACCATAATGGTGACCAAACACTTTCAATCAAATCAACATCGACATCTAAACCTCTGTTAATTCTTGTGTTTCTCTTTCCTTCAGTGATTCTGCCTGTTATCATCAGGTGTCTTCAATGTTGGCAATAAAAAATAAAGAGTTCTTAATTTATCTTTGACGTTTGTAAATTTTACTTAAATTTTACTCGTTTTAAATAGTTGGCATGTAAGGAATTAATTTAATTAATTCTAACTCAATTATATTTGTTGAATTTAATTAATAATATTGCTTGTAATCTATTGCCAAAATTTTATGGAGTAGATATAGGATATTACTTTTTACAGAGAGAAATTGAATTATTATTAATAAATAAAGACAATAACAATTTATACAATTCAATTTATACAAGTTACTGAAATGACAATTTCTTAAAGATTATCATTATCATTTTGTCCTTTTCTTTTATAGAAGGCACTATTAAAAAATTCCATTGCAAAATGTAAATTATGTGAAATAGCAGAATAATCTGTTGTATTTGCATTGGGAAAGACTGATTTCTTTATGGTCGTGATTTATGAAACACACCTCAGTCATTCACCATTCACTTTCATTGTAGAGGAGAAAAGATGCAGTAAATGACAGAAAATATTCAGATTTGGATGAAAAAGTCATTTTAATGGGGGATAAATTCTATTTTGTATTTGGCTATCATGAAAATGCAATTCTTAACCCTTCAGTTCAGTCTGCATGGTTAAGACTATATGTTATGTAAATTTGTATCTAAGATAAAATTGTGCAGATGTTGTTTTTTCTTTCTCTATTTTACAATGTTTTACTTCTGCACTAGCTTGTGTAGTACAGTAATCTATTATAGATTATACATAAAACTTGGCATAGTCTACTGCAAATATTGAATCTTAAAATAAATTAAAAGCAGATAAATTAAGTTTGCATTTTATTGGTTACATTTAAAATTAAATGCTGTTGTATTTGGAACATATTTTTAAACACTGCCAAAGACAAATTATCAGAAAGGCTCCTACTTTACCTTTATTCACCGTAGCTAATACTATTCAAATAATGAATGTTATTCTGAGTGTTTGCTGACTGTCCGTATCATCCACTCAGTAAAGCAGTAATTACAGTTTATATAGTTTCACACATACGTATTTAAATACTGAGCCAAATATTTTAATCTCTATTGTTACCAAATTGTGATGGTCAGAATAATCCTGACATGTATTTGCGTTTGAAATCTTTCTTAGTTCTTTCAGAATGACTGAACCGACAAAACTTGAAGGTAATTAGATGCTCTCATCTGTCACAGCCTCTCACTACAGGACTGTTTAGTAGTCAAAGCATGATTGAAGGTTCACGGTAACAAGCCTTCCATTGACCCCACCAGACACCCAAACTCATAATTGGTGCTGATTTGATTGATTCATGGGGGAATTCTTTTGGACTGCACTTGTTGAGAACGATTTGGCTTACTCTTCAGCAGATATTTTACTATACACCTCCTCTTCTCCCTCTAACTCACCACGTTCCTTATGTGCAACTTAGTTTTTACAACATTACAATTCATCTGTTTCTTTATGGGCCTGACTTCATACAAACAGAGCCAGAAAAAGTAGGTTACACTTTACAATAAGGTCCCATTAATTAATGTTAGTTAATGCATTAACTAACATCAACAGACAATGAGCAATACATTTGTTACTGCATTTATTAGCATTTGTTTAGTTAATACAAATTGCTTGTGTTTCTGTAATGGATTGTCTGGGTTTGTTACTGTTTAGGATGGGTTTGCTATGTGTTTCAGGGTACATTTACACAACAACAATGTACAAAAATCGGAAAAGTTTTTTTTTTTTGGTTTGCGTACAGACAACAAAGTTGTCAAAATGATCCCTATTCATGCGGATATGCGAAAATAACTAAAAATGCTGTATTCTGCTGTCAGGCCAGTAGATGGCGATGTCACTTTGTAAAGAAGCACTACACACCTATAGACTGAACACATGCACATGATGTCACCATTTTCATGAATTCACGTTTTTGTGGTTTACATGAAGACAATAGCAGTCTCGTTTTTTTAAAAAACTTGCACTTTGAAACCCGTTTTCAAAAGTTTGTATTTTCAGGCCCCCCAAAATGCCGTTGTGGTGTAAATGAACGGCCAAAACGCATAAAAAGTTTTCAGTTTTTAGTTAAATGTCCCCTTAGTTCTAGTTTTCAGTTCGTTGCTATGGTTTCTCATTGATTTGGTTATGTGTCACACCTGCTGTTCATTTCATTGATTCGTTCACCTGCGTATTTAAGCCCTGTGTTTCTCTCTGTTCATTGTCAGTTCTCATCTCTCTATATTTGGTTGTTCTGTTCCTGTCTATAGTCTTCAGTTCTTTTGTAAATAAAACGTAAACTGCTGCATTTAGATCAGTTCTATCCTCGTTATTTCCAACTAACTGTGACATTTTCGTAGCACTCATTCATAGCACTATTTTTGCATATGCACAGAAATTAATGAGCAATGGATATTCCTAATTTTATGCTTAATGCTGTTAATCAGGACACATAATTCTGATTAACACAGAAACTCTTAGTATATCTATATGGTGCATATATATGCGGAATTTGCCCAAATGGACCATAATCCCAAAACTTGATTTAGAAACTTCGGCAGCACTTTACAGTAATAATAAATTGCGTCCATACGTCACTCGCCAGTGCGAGTCTCGTCATATATTTGTAAACAGAGAACAGTAGCTCCAGCTGAATCACCCGTATTAAAGATAACGCCAAACAGAGGAGAGTCTGCTGGCGAAAAGAGAACGTGATAAAGCTCGTAATAAAACAAGAATCAACATTGGCTTCATTTTTCAGAGATAGCGAGGACTGAGGGATTGAAATGTTGTAAAAGTGACTCGGAGATGATGGTGTTTTTATTACTCAACAGGTGAGTGTTTTATTGAACAGTTAAATTTCATATGTAGCTCTCTAACAGAGTTGATTGTAAAGCATTATTAATTCTGAAGGCTCATTTCATTATGGTTGTTGTAGCGCTGTACTGGAGTTTATTTTCAAGGAAGTACAGTGTCAATTAATGGGTAAAGCTACAGTAACGTCTTCAGCCAGTCAGCTTGAGATCCTTTCCATCTAAACTGGTTATATCTGGTTATATATTTTATAAACAGTAGAATAATCTCTTATTAAATACTGTAGTTGTTAGTTCATGTTAAAGGGTTAGTTCACCCAAAAATGAAATTTCTGTCATTAATTACTCACCCTCATGTCGTCCCTAACCTGTAAGACCTTCGTTCTTCTTCAGAACACAAATTAAGATATTTTTTGATAAAATCTGAGTGTTTCTGAGCCACACATAGGCAGCAACATCATTGCACCTTTTGAGGTCCCGAAAGTTATTAAAGACATTGTTAAAACAGTCGATGTGACTGCATTGGTTCAACCTTAATGTTATGAAGTGACGAGAAATACTTTTTGTGTGCAAAAACAAAACAAAAATAACGACTTTATTTAGCAATTTGAACTGTTGTCATACGCAGTTGACGTAATGAACGCAGTGCAGCGCTTCCGTGTTCCACGTCTGAACACCGGCTCATTATTGGCCGACGCTGTTGTTAAATTTTTGTTTTGTTTTTGCGCACAAAAAGTTTTCAAAAAGGTAGAATCACTGTAGTCACGCTGACTATTTTAAATATGTCTTTAGTACCTTTCTGGACCTCAAAAGGTGCAATGACGTTGCTGCCCATGTATGGTTCAGAAACCCTCAGATTTTATCAAAAATATCTTAATTTGCGTTCTGAAGAAGAACGAAGGTCTTACAGGTTTGGGACGATATGAGGGTGAGTAATTAATGACAGAAATTTCATTTTTGGGTGAACTAACCCTTTAACTAATGTAGTTAATCAATGTTAACAAATGAAACCTTGTAGTAAAGTGTTACCGAAACTTAATTTTATGATCACGTCGTTTCATTTGAACTGCAATTCTCTTTTTAAAAGTCTGTGGCATTAAACTAGAGGTAGCTGGATATAAACATGCGGTAACACTTTATTTTTAGGTCTTTTAACTAGTTGCTTATTAGCATGCATATTACTAGAATATTGGCTGTTTATTTAATACTTATTAAGCACATATTAATGCCTTATTCTACATTACCTTATTCTACTTTCTTAATCCTACCCAATACCTAAACTTAACAATTACCTTACTAACTATTAATAAGCAGTAAATTAGGAGTTTATTGAGGGAAAAGTTGTAGCTAATAGTTTATATGTGTTCCCTATACTGAAGTGTTACCAAACATGCTTGAACGATAAAACACAGTAGAAGAAAACATCAGCAACTCTTCACTGAGAAAGCAAGACGTACTTTTTTTTTTTTTACTGCTTTTACACATTTTGTAACACAACAGCAAAGTAAATCAAGTTTGCACTGCTACATGCATTGGTAACACTTTACAATAAGGTTACTTAGTTAACATTAGTTAACTACTTTAGTTAACATGAACTAAGAATGAACTGCACTTTTACAGCATTTATTAATCTTAATTTCAACATGTATTAATATATTATTAAAATCGAAAGTTGTATTTGTTAACATTAGTTAATGCACTCTGAACTAATATGAACGACTGTATTTCATTTTAGCTAGTGTTAACAAAGATTAATAAATGCTGTACCCAATGTATTTCTCACTGTTAGTTCATGCAAGTTAATACATTACAATAAGGTTCGTTTGTTAACATTAGTTAAAGTGTTACTGAAGCATTTGCGTTCACATACACTGAAGAAAATTAGGTGTAGAAATAATTTTCTTTCAAAAATTGCTACATTTCACAAACAATTACAAAGAGACAGCAAGCAACACATTGAATTAAATGTGAAAATTCTGAAGTAGAAACACTAAAAAACACTATTTTCTTATAAAACAATCTTTGTTTTATTTACAACTTAGAAAAATCTTTTGTACAGTGTATTCTTTGTCATGCTCTAACTTGCTCTGTCCGGTACATGCACTTTATTTATTTATTTTTTTACAACCTCACAATTAAGCTGTTTAGAGTTCTTTATGGGGCCAGTTGTGCTCTGTACAACAAGCATGACAAAACAGGACCTAAAAAAAAGAAAAGAAAAGTGAAAGGCTGGACTGAGTAAGACAGGGTGGAAAGCTAATAAAGTAATGTGATGGATGGCTCTTTCTCCCCGAAGGTTTCCACACCATGTAAATTGGCCCAGACAATGCATTATGGATAAGGCGTTTGAGATTATAGCTTGTTAATGTGTTTCCCCCTCCTCTGTTCTCTTGGCCCCTCTGCTTGTGTGCAGGCAGGGACATGGCCACCTCATTGTCGGGGCATGCGGGTCTTTAGGTGCAGATGGGGAGGTTTGGGGGGGTCCTGTGCTGCAATCTGCCAGGCACTACAGCAGCAGTGTGTGTGTGTTTGGCAGTTGTGTGTATGCATGTGTGTGTGTGTGTGTGGGTGTGTGTGTGTATCCTGTAGAGGCCGAGCTGACAAGCAGTCAGCAGGGGACGGGACTGCAGCCATATGCCTCTGCATCACCCCTCCCTCCAGAAGAGCCAGTGCCGTCCGTGTATCCTCGTGTCCTCAGAGACTGCAGGCCATCTGTTTGGGGCTGAGGCTTTCTTACAGCCACGATGGGTGTGAAGTGGGACTGAGGATGTTCAGGCCTCCATAAAGAATGGATGGATGGTGTCTTAAAAATTACAGCGGGTCATGTGCATCGTTGTCTTCCTAATATGCTTTATACTGCAATAGCAGCACTTCACCTGTCTCTGTCAGTGCGGTGTTCAGAAATGTGTGCGATCTTACCAGTGTTGGGGAAAGTTATTTTTAAAAGTAATGTGTTACAATATTGCGTTACTCCCTAAAAAAGTAACTAATTACATTACTTGTTACTTTTTCTCACCTGGCTATCGCTCGCTCTCTTCCAGGCCTTTGCAAGTGTTTAACGCATTCAGTTGAATGCATTCAACAATATAACCTATATAACATACACCTTCATTTTCTTTTATAAACACAATTAGAATATGCGACCCGTGCTGGCAAAATGATTCGAATGCGCATGGACTAATTACGAGCTACAGGCAAAACAAGTGAAAAATGTCAATATTGTTCGAATTTGAGGTTTTCACAAAAATGAGTTCATTAAGCCCTCGTCTAGCGATCCCAATGCTCTAATTAGCTATTAAACATCTAAAAGTATCTTTATTTGTATGTTTTCTGAGAGGAGTACCTTTGCTTTGTCCATGAAAGATGCTGTTTTTCTCTGCTCGCTTCACCACTCGTGCTTACTCTCAGCACAAGTTTAATTTATAGCGAATTCTCAATGGCATGAGTCTGAACCAATAAAATGTGATTTTCAAACTCATCCTGATGTAAACAAAACGATCTTACTCGCGCTGACTGACAAATCTGAAGTGCGTGCACAAAGACAGCATGCAATCCCAAAAAACACATATACACAGAATTACAGTATTTCAAAATATCTGTCTTGGCGAGTATTCATGCAAACATTATTTGTTATGTCTTAAAGTCCCCCTGTAGTCAGTAATTTTAATAATCTTTGATCACCAAAATGACATATTTAAACATTTTTTTTTACTGTGAAAAAAATTCTTCATGCCTTAAAATAGCTTGAATGTAACTCTACACGCTAGCTTCATTTAATATATACGCGGATCTATGAATATTTCTTCAGTGTGTAATGTTGCTGTTTGAGCATGAAAAAGATTTCCAAAGTCCCTCCAGCAGGAGTTCTCTATATCAGTGTCAGTGTTTCTGAACTTTCTGAAACGCCTCTATTGTAGTCTTGAGTTTTCTTCACAATATTCCTCATTTAAATAATTCATACGCAGAATAAAGGGGTGGGGCCTGGTTGAGTTAGTTAGTAGTGTGTTAAAACTGTTAGAAGTGTGTTAAAACCAATCAGGTTTCAGAAGGAGGGGCTTCATAGAGACAGGAACTAAACAGAGCGTTACTGACAGACTGGGAAGAGAGGAGCTGCAACAATGGAAAATATGAGGAAAATAATCAACAATCAAGCAGGAAAACCTGTTCTAGTAGAGCCCAAAAACAACATCAAGACTTTGTAAAAGAGCATAACATGGGCTCTTTAACATTACAGGTTATATTACCTACTGTACAACTCTTTGAAAGTTGAAAGTTGGAAATGTGTTTTGTTACTTTTGTACTCTCACACGTAAGTGCACGTCCAAGTGACTGTTATGGAGAAAAGAAAGAATTTTAATTCAGTAGTTTGAAAAATGTTTAAGCAAATTAATTAAACTGAAGTAATGTGCATTACTTTTTTAAAGTAACTCAAATATTAATCTGTAAATTTATAAAGTAATGTGTTACTTTACTCATCACATCAAATAAGTAATCTGATTACGTAGTGAAAGTTACTTGTAATGCATTACTCCAAACACTGGATCTTACTGAAAGTACTTCCAATTAAGATATCTTTGATGAAATCCGATGGCTCAGTGAGGCCTGCATCGCCAGCAAAATCATTTCCTTTTTCAGATGCCCAGAAAGCTACTAAAAACATCTAGTGATGGGTGATTTCAAAACACTGCTTCATGAAGCTTTATAAATCATTTGTTTTTTAAATCAGTGGTGCGGAGTGTGTATCAAACTGCTAAAGTCATGTGAACCATTGAAATTTCAAAACGTTTCGAAACACGACATAACAAATCCTCGTTTAATGAAATCACGTGACTTTGGTGCTGCGAACCACTGATTCGAAACAAAAAGCTTCGAAGCTTTGTGAAGCAGTGTTTTGAAATCGCCCATCAATAGATATTGTTGAATAAAGTTGTTATTTTGTTTTTTGGCGCACAAAAAGTATTCTCATCGCTTCATAACATTAAGATTGAACCACTGTAGTCACATGAACTGTTTTAAATATTTTTAGTAGCTTTCTGGGCATTGAAAAATGAAATGATCTTGCTGTCTATGCAGGCCTCACTGAGCCATCAGATTTCATCAAAAATATCTAAATTTGTGTTCAGAAGATGAACGAAGGTCTTACAGGTGTGGAACGACATGAGGGTGAGTAATTAATGACAGAAATTTTCATTTTTGGGTGAACTAACCCTTGAAGGAACAAGGAATTGCTTTATTCATAGATGCATTTCCCCCACAGGAGACTGAAAATGGCCTGTTGTAATGTATAGCGTTCTTACACTTTTTGACCAATGATTTTCCATGACATTTCCATGTCCGTTCCAGTTTCTGATTACTGGATAAGCATTTTTACATTTTGATTCAATAATGAGTCATTGTGACCAGTTCATTGAAAGGAATCAACTGAACAGAGTAAGTCCCTCACAAACTGAACATCACTCTGACAAGATTTACTCTGAGAAATATAGCCAATGAAATATTTGACATATTTAGATTTGGATATTTATTTAAAATTTGAACTGAGGAAAAATAAGGTTTAAAAAACCCATCTAATTCCATCAAAGGTTAGAGCTGTCAATCACACAGTCTTTCTTTATAGTTTCAAATCTGTTAATAATGCTAATAATATATTAAAATGTCTTTCAACATGTAATCAATTTAAACAACTCATTATCTGACTGATATACGAACCAGAATGCTTTTATAGTAATCACACACATTGTACAACAAAATTAAAGTACTTTACAAGAGACATGATTTACATAACAAAAGAAATGTTACATATATTAGAAAAATTAAACAAGTAAATATTAATTATCATTAAAAAAGTTTGGAATAATAAAGATTTTTTTTTATGTTTTTGAAAGAGTCTCTTCTGCTCACCAAGGCTGCATTTACTTAATACAGTAAACATTAATATTGTGAAATAGTATTACAGTTTTAAAGAACTGCTTTCTATTCGGATATATTTTAAAATGTAATTTATTCTTGTGATGGCAAAGCTGAATTTGAATCCTTCAGAAATCATATATCACTCTAACACTACTGTATCTATCAACACTAGCAATTAAAAGTAGTTTTTAAGCTTCTTGAAGTTTCTGATTCATCCATTGTCATAAACTGTTATTAAAATGATGACTATTAGACTGTTCCAGCCTCGCCTGACACTTCCAGCTAATGTTCAGACGGTGTTGATTTGATGAAATTGGTGCGCCATATGCTAGCAAAGCCAGACACCTTCATTTGCCCAAACAACCTTACTGCAGGTCTTAACGGCGACATCATTTTGGCTTGTTTATCTAATGCGTCTGTTAATGTAATTTATAGCATTTTCACGCCTCATGCAGCGCCAGCGCATGCTAAGGAGAAAGGCATAAGATATGCTAATGTCTTTGTCAGCCCAACTTTGCCGCAGTAAAACAAAACATTTGCATTTGATAGAGCACGTAATAAAGTGGGCATTAGCATTTTAAATGCGTACAAATAAAAATATGGGGAAAAAAGCTATTCGGACTGTTGGCAAATTAAATACACAGCTACATGGCATAATCATATTGCTTACATTAAAGAGCTCAGAAAGTTTGGACTTCTTTATCCATCAGCCTGTCCCAAGTGGGTAGCAGTTATTCTCCATTGATAGTCAATACTGTAATATAATAGGCGGACATGTCCTGACCACTTTTTGCCAAGGCCAGTATTCCCTTCAGAAGTTTTACGATTATATTTTATTTTGTTTTGAATATTTTGCTGCATTGTTACTGTAGAGTAGTGATATATTTGAGCGAACAATAAGCTGATATTGAATCTCAACTGCAAGGTGGCATAAAGGCCATGAAACTGAAGCCAATCAACAGGACATTCACAAATGAAAATATTTTATAATGATTATCCCAATGACAATATATAAAATAATAATGACATATGCAATGATTTTGCTGGTAATTTAAAATTAATCGACTTCAGAAGCATCACACTGATTTTAATGTGCATTTATTTGGCCTCAATGTGTCCTGAAGACCAGCATTAGACTTGCAATAGTTTTGCAGTCCGTTATGGGTGAATCACTGTTACAGTTCCTGTCTCATTTCCCATTTTGTGTTTAAGGACTCTTATTTTGAAGTGTGTTTTTGTTCCTATTGTTTGATTTCCTGTGATTCCTTCTGTAGCCCCGCCCCTTTTCAGTGCTGCACTCTTTGTGTTCTTTCGGTTTGTATTTTCCACAGCATGAAGGTAAGATCTTACACTCTAAAAAATGCTGGGTTAAAAACAACCCAAGTTGGGTTAAATATGGCAAACCCAGTGATTGAGTTGTTTTGACTCAAATGTTTGACCCAACCTGCTGGGTAGTTTTATTTAACCCAACTATTGTTTAAAAATGACTATATGGCTGGCTTAAAATGAACCCAAAGTATGTTGGACATTAAAAATCAGACACATAATTACTAGAGGCAACAATAATAATCAAAAGGTGAACATTTATTAATAAGCAACTTAATAAATGTTTATTTATTAAACTTATTAATAAATGTTAATTTCCAACCTATTTTGGATTCATTTTAAGCAAGAAATACAGTCATTTTTAAACAACAGTTGAGTTAAATAAAACTACCCAGCAGGTTGGGTCAAACATTTAACCCAAACAGCAGGGTTAAAACAACCCAATCGCTGAGTTTGTCCATATTTAACCCAACTTGGGTTATTTTTAACCCAGCATTTTTTAGAGTGTATGATCTCACAAATTTATGAATGAACTGTTCATTTTAAAATCTTCCCGGTCTACTGACATTTGTTAAGACATCTGCTTTAAACATTACAATGCTCATGGTAACTTTTGTTAACTCTACAATAAGTAAATCCACAAAATTCTAAAGATGGCTGTGTGCTATCCATGGGTTTCAAAGACGTCACTTCCGCTATGCCCGCTGCCATATTTGTGTCCGAGATGGCAACTAACACAGCAGCGATTTATTGTACTGATGATCATCTTTAGCTTCAGCGTGAGCGCTCAAACAGCAACACAAAACATTATCTACGATTGTGGCTGTCATATTAATAACATTTTAATTGTATAGACTATTTTATTAAAGGGATAGTTCACCCAAAAATGAAAATTTGATGTTTATCTGCTTACCCCCAGGGCATCCAAGATGTAGGTGACTTTGTTTCTTCAGTAGAATACAAATGATGATTTTTAACTCCAACCGTTGCAGTCTTTCAGTCATATAATGCTTGTCAATGGGAACTCCATCTATAAGAGTCAAAAAAACATGCACAGACAAATCCAAATTAAACCCTGCGGCTCGTAACGACACATTGATGTCCTAAGACACGAAACGATCGGTTTGTGCGAGAAACCGAACAGTATTTATATCATTTTTCACCTCTAAAACACCACTATGTCCAACTGCCTTGCGCATCCAGTTGGTGAGGTCTGAACGTGCTCTGACAACAGAAGTGATGTCTCGCACTCATTGAAGTATAAGCGCGAGACATCACTTCCGTCATCAGAACGAGTTTTCAGACCTCACCAACTTTTAAATCCCAGTGTTTGGTGTTGTCCTTGCTGGATATGTGTGCTTGTTTCAGTTCTGTTTTTCTCTGTGTCTGGAGCATTCTGTTTCTGACTGGATTTACTTTTGTTGTGTTTGTTTAAATAAATGTTTTTGCTGGAACCAACTCTCTCTCGTTTCAGCAACAGCCTGCGCTACAATCACGACAGACACTTTAACAGCATTTCTCATTTACACGATATTCAATTAATTCCCATGAATCAGTTCAAACCGGCAAAGTCAATGATTCGTTTAATGATTTGATATTGTTTAGAAGTCTGGGGCCAGGAAGATTTTTTTTTAAAGGAATTGATATTTTATTATAGAAGGGTGCATTAAATTGATCAAATGTGACAGTTAAGACATATATAAATTTTTTTAAAAGAATCCTGAAAAAAAAAAATCATGATTTTCACAAAAAGTATTAAGCAGCACAACATTGTAAATGTACAAATGTTTTTGAGCATCAAATCATCATATTAGTATGATTTCTGAAGGATCATGTGACACTGAAGACTGTAGTAATGATGCTGAAAATTCAGCTTTGATCACAGGAATAAATTACAGTTTACTATATATTCACATAGAAAACAGCTGTTTTAAATTGTAATATTATTTCACAATATTACTCTTTTTACTCTAATTTATGATGATATAAATACTGTCTTGGTGAGCAGATGAGACTTCTTTCAAAAATATAAATATACACATTAGTGTTGTAGTACTTGAGACCGGTCTTAAGACCAATTTTTGAAGGTCTCGGTCTTGTCTTGGTCTCAGACCAAGGGATTTTATCTCAAAGCTGCAAGTATCACTAAATTGCCTTTGCATTGTCTGATTTCTTTGTTAACCTCATTAATTTGATTGGATGAAAACTTTCTGCTTCAAATGCAATCAATAACTTACTTCTAATTTGATTTATTTTGTTACTGTTGTGCCGGGTCAGAAATCAACAAGGGATTGTGTCAAAAATGCCACCAAAATTAATAAAAATGCCCACAAAATTTAAGATATGATTGTAAAAAAGTACTTGTATAAGATCTTGATATTTATATTATAACATACGATATAATTAAGCAATATCACAAGAAAGAGGGCTGTTTTCACAAATATGAGCTCAAATGCAAATGTGATATTGATTTTTTTTTACAAATGTTCAATAAACAAAGTTTTATTTTTAAAACATTAATCTCAACATTATTTATGCATTTCTAATTGTACCAAATCAGATGCAACTTCTGTTCCACCTGCAGTGTAAAGATGAATTTTGTTGTAAGTGATTTCAATTAATTGGTAACAGCTCAATATAGTGTCTTATCATTCTAATTGTAATTATTGTTTAAAAATAAGACATTCCTCAGATGGTAAATGTGGATCTTTCAGATGAATTTGAGGAGTGCTAGTCTGGTCTTGGTCTCGACTTAGGTGGTCTTGACTACAACACTAATATACATATTTAAATATTTAAATTTATTATGTTAAAATAATGTAATATTAAAAAAAAATATTGTATCATTAAAAATATTAAGTCATTGTTTATTTACTGTAAACAAGTGTGGAGAACATGCACGATTTTTTCATCTCTTTTTTTTTTTTTTTTTTTTTTTACAATTTTTACACTTTTAGGCCAATATGGAGCAAATATATTACTATTGACACACCAAATATTTTTTGTGAAAAGATGTGATGTGCCCATATGCTAACAGCAGGATAACTAATACTATTAACTGCAGAAGACTGAGTTGTTCAGCCTGTCCGAGAGGCGTCCTGTAGCCATGAGACGAACGGCTGCTATTTCATACAGATGGCATATTAAATTCCCCTTCTCTTCTCCTGCTGTTGTTGGCCAAACTTGTGCTGAAGTCACTAACATAGTCAGTATCTGTAGTCCTAGAAAACAAGATCTGATGGAGACTAAATTCTCCATTTTATGCTTACTTGGCAACATGTGTTCTGTTTATCCTTGTTGATTCTGACTGTTGTATTGTTTGCTTTAATTACAGCTATTTTGGATCTGGCTGACAAGCTCAGCATTTGTAGATGTTGTTTTCATTGCGCAATGAATGTGTGTGTGTGTGTGTTCGGCTGAGGCATGCTGTCCATGCTCGTCCTATTACTATGGAAATAAGGCTGGCATGACAGGTGGCTTTACAACCAACACAATTAACTTCCTCCATTAGCTGATGGGCTGACAAAACGCGGGGAGCCTCTACATGCGCACAGACCCGAGCCCGGGAGGCAATGACACCCTGTTTGCAGCTGCATATGAGAGGGGTGGAGAGGATCGCGTCCCCCTCAATATCTCTAAATTACCCTACTCTCTGGGTTTCTCCTTAGAAAAGGCCTCTTTTTCCAACTCTAAACTGCTTTACTGTCATTTGTAGCACAAGGGTTTTGATGGCCTTTTCAGAAGCTCTCTGCTTCTTTAAGAATTCAAATTGTTGGTGCTAATTATACACTTTAATTGCATGTATAATTGGTTGATTTTTGTTTTACAAATATTTTGAGTAATATATGTAAGGAATAATTGACTCCGGGCCTTTGAATTATTATCAAAATAGTGTACTGTATGAGTGTGCGTTTGTATGGGAGAGAGAGCGGGAGAAAGGGATAGATAATGAAACAATTTTCGTGGGGAAAACATGGAAATAGTTCGTCATTTTTATCCTATTGTTTGCTACATTTATTTACTTAATGTCTTTGTGGGTTTTGGTTCTTTTGTAGGCTGTAAAGGACATTTGACATAACTAAAAACATTTGATGAAGTGATATAGAACTGTAATGCAGACCTGCTGAAGATGTGCGTTTACTGGAAAATAACTGCACACTTTAGAACGTTCGTCAACCAATCAGAATCAAGAATTTAACAGCCCTAGTATAAAGCCGGTGTAGTGACAAATTGGGTCCCCCCTCTCCTTTAGGACCCCATGCAATCCCATTGGTTCAAATTGCTTTTAATAGGTACTCTCTTTAGCGCCTGATTACAATTCCTACAAAATCATGTTAAGATAAATGCTGTTATAATGACCATTTATGTCTGTATTAGTTAGCTTACTAGCAAAGCATACAGATTAGCCTTATAGCTTATAGTTTAAACACATCATCATCTTTAATGTAATTGTGGTAAATCAAGTGTTAAATGTCCAAATATTTTGGTTATAAATAAAACAAATTAATAATGTTCAATTATTCAGTTAAAAGGCTATTATTATTATGATTATCTATTAATTAACAGTTAATCAAGTGTAAGAAATTACATTCAATTGGTTTTATTATGCACTAATGTGTTTTCGTACGCATTATATAGTAAGCTGTGAGTATTTTAAATTAATATAATTCGTATATACTTACAAAAATCATTAACTGACAGTTTGGGGAGACCCGATTTCGAGGGAGGACCCGATTTGTCAGTGTTTAATCCTAACCGATTATGAAATCTGGTTTCATCACGCACATAAGGGGAATCTTTACAGATCGTCTTCTCTCAGATCTCAAACATGCACACACTACATGATTTAAAAATCGTGGCACATCAAGATATTATTATGATTATCACACCAGAGGGAGCGCTTCACGTGATCTCATGCGGAAGCGGATGTAAACAAAATGGATGTTGTTCTCCGTCTCCTTGTAAACTTGTTTCTCATTGGCTATTGTGAAAGCACTGATGTAATCATAGTCATAATCACTCTAGTTTAAAATCCTAAATATCAAACATGTTTGATATTATCAGACAACCGATGTGTCTGTCAGCAAATCGGGAGGTTTAAGATTTGATCTGGAAATGCCTCACATTACCAGATAATCTGGGCCGAACATCGGAAACAACCGAGGTCCTGGACAAGATTTGTTCTCAAATTGTTGGAAGGGGAAAATCAGGGATGAATCGACCCAAAACTCCTATTATCTGAGCCAGATTACGATATGTTTATGATTTAACATGATGGACTGCAGTTCTGCTATGAAATGCTTTCGATTTTATAATAAAATAATGTCAAGTAATAATAAAAAAAAAAGAGTCTTTCTTAATATCCCCAAAATGTGAAATATAAAATCTGTTAGTTTTCGTGGAACCATTCATCCAATAATTATTATATTATTGATATTTTGTCATTTTCTCGCTACAAAATTTTTTCCATGAGCTTTCCCGTACTACAAATGTGGATGGTGATTTATACGGCAAAGTTACAAAAAGGCCAAAAATCAGTCATTTGAAGCCATTCAATAGCTTTGTGTGAGAAACAACATAAATTATACCTTATTCAATAAATATCATCTTCTCATTTGCATTTGATAGCTTAATTTGCACTTGTTTATTAAAACTGTATGATGCATCATGTTTGGTTTAATGTCACTGATGTCAAAAACCATTGCTTAATAGGTTTGAAATGACTGAAAATGAGATTTTACAGGAAGATTTTCAGTGTATAATGACCTACATAAAGCTATCATGTGGCTTCTGAAGTCATATTGACTAGTTTAAGACTTTTATGGTGCCTTTTAGGAGCTAGGCAGTATAAATGGCCATACACTATAGCAGAAAAAATGGGTTTTCTGCTTAATGTCTTAAAAATAAAAACTATACAGATTTGTAATGCATTATGATGAGTAAATGACAACAACAATTTCATCTTTAATCTTTCGTATTAGTATTTCATCCAACTAGATCTGTGTAAAGCAGCAGGCTATCAGTTTGCCACGTCATTTGCCTGATTTTAATCCAGTCCTGTCATGTGTGTGTGGTTTATAAGTACATTGTCAGATTAGAGCAATCAGGCAGAATGAATCCACTTTGTTTGCCGTTTGTGGGTAATTAGATAAGTGTTAGTTTAACTTCATGCTGGCCTTCACCTCCCAACTGAACTACCTGAAAAGCTAATGGCCCTTGACTAGTGAGTACTAATGAGGTGTTTCACAGTCCTTCCCTCGAGAGAGAGAGAGAGTGAGAGAGAGAGAGAAACACAAACAAAACACCCTGAAATATGCAAGACTGCAGGTGCAGACACACATGCGCCTTATATATGACTGGAGGATTCATCTAATGTAATGACGAGTAATCAGTCTACGCATCTTTGTTCTTGCGTAGATGGAAATGCAAGAGAAAGCAATGGTCATTTCCTTTGATCAATCAACCCCAGTACATAAAAATAGAGCTGTGCGAACAATGCATAAACATCGATAATTACCTACACGTATTTACTAAAACATTTTATTATAAGAAAGTGTTCCATGAACACTTTTGATGATACAAAATTCTTTGAATTGATTCAATTGAGGTTAGAACTTCACAGAAATTGATCTTAATAGCTCTAACATCGTTTTTGAGACTTCTTTCTTAACTCTGTAATACTTGCGGGTTGCAGAACAATGAAGCATCATGACAGAAAGTGATCTAATGACATGTTCTTTAGACTTAATGGCCAAAAAAACATTGCAATATTCACAATTTTCTGTGCGCAACTTATTTGATTTTTATTTTGCTTCATTTTATTTAAGCAAAATCATCCTGAATATACCATTAATATTTCATATATCGCCCAGCCCCACACAAAACACAATACTACAATACAATAAGAGGCATCTGATGGTGATTAAAGTGAAATTTACTTTTGCGCACCTCCTTCGGCCTGATGACCACTTACATCAAAGAGCCCCAGCGGACTATGAATGTCTCAGGCATGAGTGTAATAAAGAAGGCTTTTCATGGGGAAAGACATGAGAGGGTAAAAGGTGAAGCTTGGCCACCAACACTTAGAGTTTACTCAAGGCTGACCTTAAGGCCTGCTGCTTCAACAGGGGGCGGGACCACGGTCTGAAAGGGTTTACATCACTATAAAATCACACATCAGCATTTCCAATCAGTCTCTGTGGAGACTGTAGGAGACTGGAAATAAGTTATGAGGAACGTCTGTTAGTCTGGTCATACAATCTGACCAAGAAATTGTAGCATAAATGTTTTACGTAATGTCAGAATGACCTGCATTAAAGAAAACTTTTATACACTCTAAAAAATGCTGGGTTAAAAAATAACCTAAGTTGGGTTGAAAATGTACAAACTAAGCGATTGGGTTGTTTTGACCCAGTGGTTGGGTTAAATGTTTGTCCAACCTCAACTATTGTTTAGAAATAACTGTATTGCTCACTTAAAATGAACCCAAAGTATGCTGGAAATTAACATTTATTAATGTTTAATAAATTAACATGTATTAATAAGTTTAATGAATAATAATTAAACAATACTGCTTTAAGAAGAAAACATATTTTTTTATAATAGCACTGCAGTGATAATGTATTTTTTTAGGCCAGCTGGTAAGTTTGCAAAAACCTAATAGGATTTTTCCATTGGCTTTTGGATTATTGCAGAAAACAAGTTCCGTGACAAACAAAAGTTTATGAATTTTAAAGCGACTAGGTAGTAGATGAGTTTACCTGTTTGACCAGATGACGTTTAATGTCCTTGACAACCTCTATAGTCCTATTTAGACACTTGTTAGCAATCACTTTTGTCAAGTAAAAGCTTTAAAAAAAATCACGAGGGGGTATTACTGATGTATTTTATATCATAGAATAAAACATAAACATATCTTGAGTTTGTGTTCACCACAGACCATATTTCAGGCATTTAACCAAAAACCCAATTTAAAATCCCATTGACTTCTGGACGATGGAACTGGAAGTTAACTCGTTTCCAGGTTTTGGCCTACAGAAATACATCATCCCCGCAGCGCAGTATTGCCACAAGTAGCAAAATGCAAGGCCATAATAGAGGGGGACCAAATATAACCACTTAGAGATCAGGCATTTTAATAATGTCATACTGACTTGAAATGAAGGAAGACCTTCATAGGCCCCATCCCAAACGCCACTCTCAGCCCATGCAGTCCTCCTCTACTTTAGTGACATAACCCCACATGGACTGCTCGGTAATTGTCCACTATTGAATCCAGGGCAGATAACAGCTGCAAATGGACGCTCTTGAATAGCCCGAATCATAAATGTGCAAAACTGTTACTTTTAGGGGTAAAACAGCTTTTCTCTTGGGCAGAGCTTTTTAACTTATATACTCCTAAAATGTCCATAACTTACAGTCCGATCCTGCTCCTGGAGGGCAAACATCCTGCAGTGTTTAGCTCCAACCTGACCAAAGAAACTTGCCTGAAAGTTTCTATATTCTAAGACCTCGATCAGCCGGTTCAGGTGTGTTTGATTAGGGTTGGAGCTGAACTCTGCAGGGGTGTGTTTCCCGTACAATGACATACCTCTCTGCTTAACTGCATAGTACAATGCATCATTAAAGAAATTAACTGGCTAGTCACTGCTGTTTCCCAAAACTATAGTACAATAGTCGCACCTCAGCAGCTTTCTCCACAATGTAATTCCTCTGAGATGCTGCTGTAGTGAAAATGGCATCTGAGGACCACTTCACTGTTTTTGTTTCTCCGTTGTTTTGTTTTATTTGATGATCGATTCATTGTGGGTTCCCTCTTACGTCCTAAATGCACACTCTTCAAAAATGATGCTGATTCTTCACACACTAAAATATAAGATTGACATGCGTATAAATATTTAAATGGGATGAAAGATATAGATTGTACTCAATTTTCGTTTACGTGGAGCATTGTATTCTAATTACAAACGGTTTAAAAGTCCCATCCGAATAAAAATACTCCATGGTAAACACCTCAATTGGAATAAAAATGCCCAAACTGATCGAAATTTCAATGAGGGGCGGGATAAACCTTTTCTAATCCTTTAGATTGGACACTTGATTGAAAACTGAAACTGGAAAGTTTTGCACATGTGCAATTATGTAGAAATGGCATAATGATGTATGATGCACAGAATGAGCTGATGTTTTTGATTAATATAATAAATCACTGTCATGTCAATCTTAAAATTCTCTTTCCACTCATCATCTGTGAAGGTCTGCAGGCACAGGAATTTTATGGCTTGATTAATATAAGCTTCTCATGTGCTCATCGTCTCCTAATTAGGACCTGAAATAGTTAAATATGAAGACTGTTTTTTTAAAACAATGAAAATGTGGATGGTTATTATGTGACAACCATGGAAAACTCTGTATATTTGTGCAGTGTGCAGATGTCAAATGATTAAATCCGACTTGAAGCTTGTGACACATAAACTCGCGCATTAACCTGCTTACTTTATTTAGCGTTCATGTAAACACATATTCGGAATGATTTTATTCCGATTGAAACAAAAAATGTCCATGTAAACGTGGCTAGTGTTAGCTTGCTTATTGTGCCCAAGAGCATGATCTATTAAGTCCTCTGATTCTAATAGTTTCAACTACACACCTTTGCGATGCTGTTTGCGAATGTTTGTTGGAGCTATGGGTTTGGGAAAATGCCAAATCGTTGAACTATGTTTGTAATGATGGAACTTGCAACCATAGTTGGCTAATAATGCTTTTGGGAGATAGTGGATCTCCAGGAGTAGGTTTGGAGACCCCTTGTTTATGGTAAAAAGGTACAGAGATGCCCCTTTGTGTGTTCTGCCCCATTGACAAGCCATTGTAATCTCAAAGGTACAAGTTTTGCAATTTTTTGCTGTTTTCCTGATTTTTAATTTTTTTGCATATTTGTCAAACTTAAATGATTCAGATCATAAAACAACTTTTATTATTACACAAAGATAACCAGAGAAAATACAAAATGCAGTTTTTAAATGATGATTTCATTTATTAAGAGGAAAAAAGCTGTCCAAACCGACCTGGCCCTATGTGAAAAAGTAATTGCCCCCTAAACCTAATAACAGGTTGTGCCACCCTTGGCGGCAACAACTGCAATCAAGTTTTTGTGATAACTGGCAATGAGTCTTCACATTGCTTTGGAGGAATTTTGGCCCAATCTTCTTTGCAGAATTGTTTTAATTCAGCCACATTGGAGGGTTTTCGAGGATGAACGGCCCGTTTAACATCATGCCACAGCATCTCAATCGGATTTAAGTCCAGACTTCTGAAGTGAAGCAATGTGTTTGTGTAAGAAAAATATCCATATTTAACAAGTTATAAAGTAAAATCTTCCACCAGATCGCCTTCCATATTCAACTTACGGAAAAAGTGTAACTGATGTCGCGCAAGTTAAATAGGGAAGGTGTAAGACGTAGCGTAAGCTTTTTGAACTGCAAGAGTTTTACATTTTCTTCATACGTTTGAATACAGAAGGCGGTCTGGCAGAAGCTAGATATCATAACTTGTTAAATATGGATATTTTTCTTACACAAACGCATCGCTTCACTTCAGAAGGCCTTTATTAACCCCCCGGAGCCGTGTGGAGTATGTTTATGATGGATGGATACACTTTCTTGAGCTTCATACTCATTGGTCCCATTCACTGCCCTTATAAAGCATAGATGCGTCAGGATATTTATTAATATAACTCTGATTGTGTTCATCTGAAAGAAGAAATTCATATACACCAAGGATGGCTTGAGGGTGAATAAAGCTTGGGGTAATTTTCATTTTAAAGTGAACTAATCCTTTAATAAATGAAATCATCATTTAAAAACTGCATTTTGTATTTATTTGGGTTATCTATGTGTAATATTCAATTTTGTTTGATGATCTGAATCATTTAGGTGTGACAAATATGCAAAAAAATTAAAAACCAGGACGGGGGCAAATACTTTTTCACAGCAATGTACATCTGTTGCTTAATTGAAATAAGAAAAGTAGCAGTCTCGTTTTGGCTCGGGGATCTTGTAGGGCATTGTTGATGGAGGGAGGGACGCTCTAATGGGAGACAATCCAGGGGAACATTTAGGCAAGCCCTCATAAAGTTGTGACCCTCCCACTGGTTTTAGTGGGTTACCAGGGGGCTGGAGAGGGCCGTCCCAACTGAATGACAGTTATCCAGAATAGGTCATAAAGCAGCAGAGGTTTGCAGCGTTGGCGAGCCGGAGGAGAATGAGCACAATGGGATGAAGCCTGATGCACCCTCTCAGGGTACAAGCCTGGGCTCTTTTCAGCCGTATTGTCTCGTGTGTGAGAGCCTGGTGCTGGTGGGCAGAAGGAGCAGCAACGCCTCATCAAGCTGGTGTGATTTCTCTTCTGAAGTGCCTGTGACAATGGCTGCTTAGGAGAGACTTAGAGAGAGACAATGCAAGACCACCAAGCATTTTACTGGGATAAGGTTCGGGACAGCCAAAAAGTGCCTCCCCTTCCAAGCCCGCACAGCCTCATTTTAGATGAAAATCCTTTGGATGAGATCAATGTGTTTTCTCGTTCTCTGCCCTCGCTCGATCTGGCCGCCAGCACATCTGTATTTTCTCCATCGTACCTCCCACCTTGCGGCCCAATGGCTAATGTGTAATTAATGAAACAACCGCCCTCATGTCGACTCGCACAATGGTGAGCGGGCGCTCCTCGGGACATGTTTTGGTGAATGAAAAGGCCAGCCCCTCTCTCCTTACATGTAACCCTCCCTGAGCACAAAGCACCCTCCCCTGTATCCAGCTTAGCCGCAAAGCTTACATATTAATCTCTTCTCGCGGTTCCCCGTCTTGACGAAACCCTCATGCAAGCCTTCATTTTCTGGTCATGTGCACCCATTAGAAGGGGGCGAACCAGACACAGAGTGACACACAAAGCAGAATGGAGGCTACCAGGCTGAAACTGAGCTTGAAAAGAGACAAACAATTGTTGGCGCTGAAAGGGACAGTTAAAGTGAGCCAGCGAGAGGCTGTTACCGCAGTGGAGTCCCGCGCCGGACTTTACGGCCAGCCAGCCTCGCAGAGTCAGACGGCCTCTGTTGCTGGATGTATTCTGAAAAGCTGGACTTGTTGGCCATCTGGCACATTTTAGCCTTTCGTGTGGAGGGATGTTAAGGCCCTGATTTATACTTCAGGTGAAATCGAAGAACGAATGGGTGACTTAATTTTGAATAAAATCTGGCCAAAACAAAAGTGTTTTGGAGTTTGTATTGGTGGTTCGAAACAGCTTGCCAGCTGGCTGTGAAACACCTTCGAACCGCCCTTGGTCTGTGGTGATTACGTAACAGCTGGGTGTGATCTGGGCCTCCAACTTCTTTGACGTGGAAATCATTTCTAGTTTATTCCACCCCATACGGAAGTTTAATATATGACATACAGTCAAACCAAAATTTATTCAGACACCTTGAACATTTCATTCATTAATACAGTTTATTCACTATAGTTTAAAAAAATGGTAATAAAATATGACAAGATCTCAGAGTTAAACTGTGTCAGAAAAAATTAATCTTAATTATGTCAGATAACACATGGTCAGATCAAAATGTCTGAATAATTTTTGGTTCCAAATTTTTATCAATTTTACTGGTAGTCCACTGTATGAAGAATTTTTGGGTATAATATGTCACAGTTTACTTTATTTTGCTATCCTCACTTACATAAATGAACTATAGCGTCCTGCACCCACTAGTACAAATATATCAAAAATATAAAAAATGTCTGAATAATTTTTGATTTGACTGTATATATATATATATATATATATATATATATATACACATGCATACCATTTATGCTTTCAAATATCTTAAACATACATGTGCTTCTTTCATATGTAGATATTGAAGGAAAACATACAATGATTCTGGGAAATATATCTGTTTGTGTATGCCGGAACAGCTTCAATTAGGTAAAAATAGAAAATATTGTGAATTTCAGTTATAGCATATAAGGGAACTCTTAGTTTCGGAATGTTCACAGACATAATGTCATTTCAGAGACATTAACATCTTTGAACATCTCCAAATTAAAGGTGAAGTTTGACATTAAATCGAACTGCAAAAACAATGATGTCTCAAAATCATGCGTTGATTGAGCTGGTGTTGCCGGTTCGGGCTGGTCGGGATGTTTAGACAAACAAACCAATTTTTAGATAGCATCATGTTGGACTAAACCTTATATTTCATGAGAATAAACCTGTCTTATGTATAGTTGTCTCTACATATAAGCTATGATGGAAGAAAATATTTTAATATTACACACATCTTTATAATAATGTTGGACTAATGTTGTACATGGGCTACAGTGTTAGTCAAGTGTTTGATAAGACATTAATTGAATAAACATAATGTTTTGGAGCAAAGCATGTTGTAATGAGTTATGGTATTTATTGGATCCTTTACCAGTGTGACTAATCTTTCAAAGACGTTTCTGAGACTGACAGCTTTGAAAAGTAAACTGTACAGTTACAACTTCACACTGCTCAATCTAAAGGGAAACATAAAGGTATAATTTTTTTTTAACACTGAAATGTTAATTTGTCTCGTTTTGCCTAATGAATGCAAATGTCTTCTTTGAGGAAAATAACCCTGAAAATATTAATTAGAAACCTCACATTCATTGTACTGCTTCTTACAAGCTCTTTAATTAGGGAGCTTTTATCGTTTGATCGCAATGATAATTAGATTTCTTAAATTTCAAGGTTTGTTTACTTGTAAGATAACAGAATATAGAATCAAGGGACTCAAAGTTTCATTGATATCTTTCTCTCAGCAACCCTATGGCATCGTAACAAAAAAGAATGAAACTTTTCCCAGTTCTGACACAAATAGTATATTCATCTGAAAATGTTCACTTTAAAAACCTACATCTGATTTAATTTGTCTAAGGGAAACAGAAAGAAACAGTGCTCATATTAAAAGTTTATAACAGGATGCGGATTGCATGTAATAGCATATCATAAAGAGTGAAAATTATATGCATATTATGGTTGCAAAAAATAATTGAGAGTCTTATTAATTAAACCATACATTTCTGTAGTCATTTGATGAGGATCTTTTTTAGGTTAACCAGGCTGTTAACACTGAGCATTCTAGCATGGACGAGCAGTAAATCGTGTCTGACAGAGGCCGATGTAATCCGGGCCTCTACCACGTCACCTATTGTCTGAGAGCACTGGGCCTTTCAGGGGCTGGACGTCCCTTACTCACCCGCGCAGTTCTGTCAGTGTGCCAACTGTGCCATTAACATGGGTGGCTTCTGTGATACTTCTTATTAAACTGATGAATAAACTTAACATGACTGCACACATTTTTGCACTGATTTTGGGGAGAAATATTGTGCCTAGAAATGTAAATGTATTTGGACACTTCCTCTGCTAGGACACTCACCTACTTCCCTGATGGTTTGTGATTGCCAAAATGTCTCAGACAATTGAAACAAGTACTTAGAAAACCTCTAGCATCAGTTGTTTGCAGATGGCACTAGGTTTGATATTTAGTTATCTGATGTAATGGAATTCATACATTTTTAAGTGTGGCTTAAATAAGCAAATAGATTGTGGACTGTATAATTTGAAGCAGCTTGAAATGTCTGCAAATGTTGTGCTTTTAAATGCTTTTTTGACGTGCCTCATACTGTATGCTTACTGTTGTAGTCTTAGTTATTGTTTTTGCAACCCTGACCAATCAAACTAAAAACATTGGTGTAGAACCATTTTCACTCAGAAATCGCTAGTAAATTTCACAATTAATTACAAAGAAACAGCAAGTAACACATTGAATTAAACATCAAATTTCGAAGTAGAAAGACTGAAAAGTTTACACTATTAAAAATCTTACACTACACTATTAAAGTTTCCAAAATGGGGTTTTCACAACAATTCCATAGAAAAACCATGTTTGGTTCCCCAATGAACCTTTCATGGAACAGTTCTTTAAAGAACCACTTGTTCTTAGTGTGAAGAACATTTTAAAAACCTAAATAACTCTTTTTCACTATAAAGAACCTTTTATGCAATCAAAAGATTCCATGGATGTTAAACGTTCCTCACTGAACCATCAATGCCAATAAAGAACCTTTATTTTTAAGAATGCATACCTCAGTAATCTTTATTTACGACTTTTAATTTTTGGTTAAATTTTATTTCAGTGGTCCACTTTAAACATTCTACTAACTATTAGTAACTTTGCAACTACATGTCAACTAACTTTCATTAAAGTATTAGTTGACTGTTAGGGTTAGTAGAATAAGTTGACATGCACTTGTAAAGTTAATTGTAGTCAGTATAATGTCTGTTAGGAGCATCAAAATAAAGTGTTAGCAGATATTAAGCAGACAGTCTACTAATACTCTTATGACTGCTAGTTGACATGTAGTTGCAAAGTTACTTGTAGTTAGTAAAATGTCTTAAAATGTCTGCAAATGTTGTGCTTTTAAATGCTTTTTTTTTTACATGCCTCATACTGTATGCTTACTGTCGCTGTCTTAGTTTTTGTTTTTGCAACCCTGACCAATCAAACTAAAAAACTGTAGAAACCATTGACATGTAGTTGCAAAGTTACTTGTAGTTAGCAAAATGTCTTGAAATAACTGAAAATGCTGTGCTTTTAAATGCTTTATTGATGTGCATTATACTTTAGTTGCAAAGTTACTTGTAGTTAGTAAAATGTCTTGAAATGTCTGCAAGTGTTGTGCTTTTAAATGCTTTTTTGACATGCCTCATACTGTATGCTTACTGTCGCTGTCTTAGTTATTGTTTTTGCAACCCTGACCAATCAAACTAAAAAAAAATAGGTGTAGAAACCATTGACGTGTAGTTGCAGTTACTTGTAGTTAGTAAAATGTCTTGAAATGTCTGCAAATGTTGTGCTTATAAATGCTTTTTTGACGTGCCTCATACTGTAGATGCAAAGTTACTTGTAGTTAGTAAAATGTCTTGAAATGTCTGCAAGTGTTGTGTTTTTTAATGATTTTTTGACGTGCCTCATACTGTATGCTTAATGTCTTTGTCTCAGTTACTGTTTTTGCAACCCTGACCAATCAAACTAAAAAAATAGGTGTAGAAACCATTGACATGTAGTTGCAGTTACTTGTAGTCAGTAAAATGTCTTGAAATGTCTGCAAATGTTGTGCTTATAAATGCTTTATTGACGTGCCTTATACTTTAGTTGCAAAGTTACTTGTAGTTAGTAAAATGTCTTGAAATGTCTGCAAATGTTGTGCTTTTAAATGCTTTTTGACGTGCCTCATACTGTATGCTTACTGTCGTTGTCTTAGTTATTGTTTTTGCAACCCTGACCAATCAAACAAAAGAAAATGGTGTAGAAACCATTGACATGTAGTTGCAAAGTTACTTGTAGTTAGTAAAATGTCTTGAAATGTCTGCAAGTGTTGTGCTTTTAAATGCATTTTTGGTGTGCCTCATACTGTAGTTGCAAAGTTACTTGTAGTTAGTAAAATGTCTTGAAATGTCTGCAAATGTTGTGCTTTTAAATGCTATTTTTTGGTGTGCCTTATACTGTAGTTGCAAAGTTACTTGTGGTTAGTAAAATGTCTTGAAATGTCTGCAAGTGTTGTGCTTTTAAATGCTTTTTTGGCGTGCCTCATACTGTATGCTTACTGTCGTTGTCTTAGTTATTGTTTTTCCAACCCTGACCAATCAAACTAAAGAAAATGGTGTAGAAACCATTGACATGTAGTTGCAAAGTTACTTGTAGTTAGTAAAATGTCTTAATGTCTGCAAATAATGTGCTTTTAAATGCTTTTTTGGTGTGCCTCATACTGTAATTGCAAAGTTACTTGTAGTAAGTAAAATGTCTTGAAATGTCTGCAAGTGTTATGCTTTTAAATGCTTTTTTGACCTGCCTCATACTGTAATTGCAAAGTTAGTTGTAGTTAGTAAAATGTCTCAAGTGGACCATCAAAATAAAGTGTTACCTCTTTATTTACAGTGTATATAGCTACGTGTATTTTTGTAGGAACAGGGGCCGTGCTGGGAATAACACGAGTGTGGCTGCTGTAAAAAGCCTCAACAATGAATCGGCTGCTCTGGCGTCTGCCTACAGAGACTGTACCACCGTCCAGGTTCTGAGACCGTCAGCAGGATGATGGCGGGAGGGTTGGAGTGTGTGTATGAAGGGGGTCCTGCTGTTTGGGTTTCCTTCTCGGAGCAGCAGTGAGTAAATGAGACCCCCCGCCACTCTACATCCCCGTAACGGCCACATCATCCCTTTCTCTGCCCCCTCCTGTCCCCACGCCTCCGAACTCTTCCCTCTCCCCTCCGCTCACACACTGAGACATTTTTCCACATTGGCCGGATTAGGAACACTTTCACTTAGATCTATGTGGTCGCCCCCACAGACAAAGAAACACTTGGAGACAGGATTAGTAGGATTAAAAAGGATTCACATATGTCCAGTTCAAGCAATTGGTATTCAAAGCTTTACACTTTCAAATGCCACCAAGAGAGAGTAAAGCAGTCCCGAGCTTTTCTTTGCATTGCAGCACCTTTATGAGAAACGATTCCCTTTCAACTTCCTCTATGGTGCAGTGAATTCATGTTTTCACTCTTTTTATGCGGGGATTTTATTGCTGTGGAAAACCAGTGAGACTACGAGAGGGAAGACACAATTTTTGGGGGGGAACTTCTATTTCGAAAATACTGTGGGAGAGTTTTCATCTCACATATTTTCTTTCATTTTGATTATGTTCTGATGATTACCCTGTAATTTAAATTTTTAGTACATAGAAATGTTAATTGTTTTTATAATTATGAGACTTTATACATATGTATATCACACAAAACTTAATCTGCATTTATTCTACAAACAAATTTACATTCTCACTTTTCTTTGTTTATTTGTTTCATATAAACCAGACTCCTTTAGAATTGAATCGATAATGAAGAGACACTGTAACAGTATAGCAGATATAATCACAGTGTGGATTCACTCCTCCAAACATGTCTGTATACCATCTGCTAATGAAAAGATTATTTATATATTGTACAGATAAACATATTTAATATTTATCTTATCAATGTATATATTTGCGCTGTTTGTAATGCATAACCAGATATGCCAAATTGAATCTAAAGATAATTAAGCATATTTCAGTAAGTGAGCATAAATCAGTATCAGCACTTTTTCATAAAATAATTAAATATGTCGGACAGCATTTACTGATTATCCGTGGTAGAATGCTCAGTGTTAAATATATATATGTGTGTGTTAATATTAATCATGATAATCCTGCTGAATGCTGGGTCATCAGCAATTTATATTAACTTGAGGCCAATATTGTTTCTGTAGTTGCTACTAAATACATATCTGAACATATTGTCTGCTTTTTTGCTTCATAATAATGTTGCAGAATTTTAACAGATAATTGGCTAAAGGTAAGCAAGTGTTAAATTTATAACATACAGTTTTCACGCAGTTTAGGTGATTATAATTACAATTTATTGTTTTTATAGAATAGTGACTAATTTTATTATTTTTAACTTGACTTTGTTTCTTTAATGTAAAGAAATATAATGGCACAGATGTACCAATGCAATTTTAGCTATAATTTACACCAGGGAAACAGGTTAAAAAATTGATGAACTAATTATGAAATTAACAAAACACATTCTACATTTAAAAGAATAACTATATGCATTCAGGGCATTAAATTTCAACCTAATGGAAAAATGTAGTCCACAAGGTTGATCTAAATTTATACACATTTGATTTCAGAGCTACACACAAATGTTTGTAACGATTTTTCAGTTTACAGAATTTCAAATCAGTTTTCTTGATCAGTAATTTTAAAAACTGTAAGTTTGGCACCACTGATTCTTCTTCAAATTTAAGCAATTAAATTAAAGTTTTCAGTTTTAGGGGCATGAATTTTTTTTGACAGTATTGTGGGCCTAAAATAATAGCCCTGCACAAGAAAGCATTTCATGTTTAAACCAAAGTAATTATATATATATATATATATATATATATATATATATATATATATTTAACTTTTTTACATTATCTAATGCTTAGGATCATTAATCTGATTGGTTAATATGATTTTAGATTAACGAAAGTGATAAAATATTATTATTCTATGATAATACATACCAATACACATACAGGATGCATATTTTGCGATTGCATACATAATGTGTGTCATGAAATGAATGGTGCAAGGTGCGTTGTGACTGACCCGGCATCGTTTCTTAAGTGTGGAGAAGTATTTGCAAAGTTTCGGAGGCTCCTGGGCTGAAGTGTCCCCCCATGGTGTCGTTACAATGAATATGAATAGATGCTCCTTTGGTCAATGGGACAGTCAAAGCACACCGCTCCAGATAATGGGGACGTCATCCTAACAAGACCGTTATGAATAGAGGGGCTCCTTTTGTTTGGCCCCTCTCGAGCAGCGCTATAAATACGGAGCCCTGTGATGAGCAGCCACAGAGCAAGAGGTGCATCACCGAGCGAAATCAAACCAGGCGACACGGCCTCGGTCTACAGACAGAGAGAGAGAGAAGAGAGAGAGGCTCCGGTGGGATAAATCAGGTGATCAAGCAGGAGTGACTTGAAATAAAAACAAGACAAGAGAAAGAGACAACCTCCTACCCAAGCGCAGCCATAAAATGAATTCGGACTCCAGCTCCAGCAGAGCTTCCTCTCCAGACATGGACGGGATGTACCTCCGCGATCACCACCATCCACAAGACGGACGCCTGAACTCCGTGTCCTCCACGCAGAACGAGCTGCTCCAGAAGATGACGAGCGAGCACTTGTCCAAAACGCCCTCGGGCAGCAAGTACAAACTCAAGAAGCAGGTGACCGAGCAGGAGATCCAGCAGCTGCGCCTGAAGATCAACGGCAGGGAGCGCAAGCGCATGCACGACTTGAACCTGGCGATGGACGGGCTCCGGGAGGTCATGCCGTACGCGCACGGGCCGTCCGTGAGGAAGCTGTCCAAGATCGCCACGCTTCTGCTGGCCAGAAACTACATCCTGATGCTGACCAGCTCCCTGGACGAGATGAAGCGGCTGGTGGGCGAGATTTACGGCGGCCACCACTCGGCGTTTCACTGCGGGACGGTGAGCCACGGCGCTGCGCACTCGGCGAGCACGGCGCACCAGGTGCATCACCCGCTCCTCGGGAGCGCGCTGACCTCGTCCACCTCCTCGACGCTGTCGACCACTTTACCCGGACTTACTTCCATCAGGGCGCCGCACTCGTTGATGAAGAGCACCCCTACACCACCTCTGCAGCTCGGGGGCACTTTTCAGCACTGGGCGGGCCTGCCGTGCCCCTGCACTATTTGCCAGGTGCCGCCACCTCCCCACCTCCCCATCACTTCGACAGGACTGACGAGGCTTTCCACAGAAAACAAGGAAGTGATGAAGTGAACGTGTACATTGTGAATGGACTGGACTTTGCATGATCTGTATGTCTGTTTGTTTGTTTGTTTGTTTTAGCCCTTACAAATTCACTACTTCGTCCTTGTAACAAGGATCTCATCGATTGCTTTGTAAGGTAACTACTTTACAGTTATGGAGTATGTGCTGCATAACGCACTGTAAATAACGTCAGGGCCGCGCGAGGCTCCGTGTACATTCACTGTAAATGAGAGTAAATTGTTCTATTCGCGGTGGAATCTATGTGTTTGAAGTTGCCCTGGAAACGCGAGCACTCCCCTTACACGAGTTTACCTTGGTAACCACATTTGTCTGCCAAAAAGATAATTTTTAATACTACATTAATGTGGGATCTCCTTATGTGCAAATCTCTATGCGCAAAATATGGGTATCATGGTAAACTTGCGTAAGGCTACCTGTTGATCATGTGATGTGGGGGAGTCGCGTGCATGTATCTTTTTGCAAAGGGCATGAAAAGACGAAACCCACATGTTCCTTGTAACAAGGATTGTGAAATGGCATTTCAGATGAAAACTGTACGACTATGGATTTAGTTCGCACTAGAGTGTTATTATGATTATGTTATTCCTCCATTGTCTGCCTGAGTAATAGCTGAACCTTCAGTCGTGTTATTTCTGTGTCGTATCTTTATTTGAAATTCTTCAGCATGGCATCAACCTGTGAGCATGATCTTTTTTCCTGGGAAAATTTTGTTATTCCAGAGAGATTGCCGTGGTGTTTATTTTTGTACATTCTTGTTGACAAATGAGATATTTATTATTGCCCAGTGTTCCTGGATGACATTTCAATAAAACGTTGCTGTAAAAAAAAGAAAGAAAAATCTGTTTTGTTTTGTATATTTTGTGCATATTAAATTTATTGTGCTTTATATAGTTATTACACCTGCAATTTAAAGGAAAAATGTTCAGACTGCATTTCAAAAATTATTACAGAATATACAGACAATTATCTGTTTGTAGTATAAAAATAGTTCATTTAATATAGCTACAATCAAATATTTTACACACTTAAAAATTGTTCCAAAACATAATTCGTCACAGACACAAATCATCGCCTTGGCCACTCAACATAAAACATTATTTCATATATATATATATATATATAAAGAATGAAACAAAGAAAGAAAATAAAATAGATGGAATGTCCTTAAACATGAATTTGTTCATGCTATAAAAAACACCAGTTAAAAGCGTATGAATTGATGAATGTAAATGAAAAAATCAACAAAAATACTGTTTCAATGCAACAAAAATATCAACACAGCAAAATTAATTTTATGAGAAAATCTTATTCACTAGTATGACTAAAAAACGAGTAGCCTATACGTAAAATAGGCTAGAATTTTACATCAATGTATATTATTAGCCTATAATAAGAACAAACAACAGTTTTAAATAAAATAACATATTATTATTATTAGCCTATTATTATTAATTATAATAAACAGTTCCATTTTATATTTTTATTGTAAGGGACACAATGCTGTATTTGGTTAATCTATTCTGTGATTTTTTTATTATGAAAATTGCTGAAGGAAATAATATCTTATTTATTATGTATGCTATCCCTAAAAATAATAGAATATTTCCTTCAGTATATATCAGCGGGAGAAGTAAATGATAAAACTGGACACATTTGAAACACAAAGGCAGTCCCTCGGGTCCTCGCGCAGATCAGATAGGCAGCAGCTGAATGTATGTTTGTAGAGATTACAAGTTAATTGTTCATAGGGGAATGGGAGAAGAAAACATCAGAGAGAGCGAGCGGATTACAGGACCCTAAATGCAGAAGATTAGATATTCAGGACTCTATTCTTGCGGGATGTAAATGAGGCGAAGGATTAAAACGCTCTTTGTAACTAACTCGTTGAGGGGCTCAAGTCTCCTTTTTAGACAAGTAACAAGAAGAGCCCGGGCGAGAATGGTGAGCTAGTTTTACACTTTGTTTTTAGGGACTACAAACAGTGTATGAACACTGGCCAGGACTCGAGCCAGATGGAAGGAGAGCAGCAGCTCGCGTCGGGACAAACGCTTGAGAAACGCCGCGTTGGCAATCGGCATTTGCGTAATTGGATTCGTTCTACTGTGCAAAGCATTCATTTTTATCCACTGATTTTCAGAATCAGCGAATTAGTATTTGTCGTTAAAGTTAAGGGACTGGGCGACAGACTGGGTTGATCACGCTTCACAGTGTTCGTGTTACAGTAAGTTTGCATTTCCAGAAGGAAATAGCAATGCTTGAATGGCAGAAGTTCAAAAGTTTAGGTTTTAGGTTAGATTTGGTTCTATGTAGCCTACATTTGATATATTTCTCAGCTTCATAATCACTTTATAGATGGTAAAATAGATCTATAAATGGAGACCAATCATAATTCAGTAGCCTAAGAAAAAAGGCCAGCGACGATTCATCATGCGTTTCCGTTTCAAAGTCAAAGAGAATTTTTAAAAATTTAACATTAAATGTAAAAAATTTACATTTTACAAAGCCAAACAGACAGTAGCCTAGGCTAGGTTAAAACCTTAACATAAGAGTGAAATTTTTTATCACGAGTGGAGCTTAACGACGATCTTTTTTACATGTTTAATTCGTAAGCCTATTACATCATTTGGTGATTCAACCGAAATTTTCTAAAAATTTTAGTGATGCTCCAGGCAACGCTTGTTGTTACAGTGCAAATGTCTTGGGTGGTTTCCAGGGCGTTACTTGGTTGCTGTGGTGAAAATAGCCCATCCCAAATGTCTCTGTGATATTCTGGCCTCAATATATGGCTATAGGATTCATTTTATCGCCCACCAAATAACTTGAGGCATCAATAAAGTCGGCAAGAAACGGAAGAGTTTAGGCTATTTTTTCCTGCTGTGACGGATATACTTATGCGCCAGAGAAACAAGCGCGCCGCCATCTTTATAGTATTGTCTTTGAACTTTCATTTTTGCGGTAGCTCTGTATATTTCTATGGCATCGCGAATAACTAGATGAAGTGGATTTACTTGTTGTAGAGTTAATGAAACTTATCATGAGCATTGTAATGTTTAAAGCAGATGTCTTAATAAATGTCAATAGACCGAGAAGATTTTAAAACGGGCAGTTTATTCATAAATATGTAAGATCGCTGTGGAAATACAAACCGGAAGACAACGAGCGCAGCGCTGAAAAGGGACGGGGCTACATAAGGACTATATCAAAATAAAACGGCTTCTTGAGGGGGAAAAAAAATATAGGGCGGAGCTTGATTTTGTCCACTGGGAATTGATTGTTATTGTTTGCTATTGGTCGATCTCATTTAATTGACAGTTTGTCCCGCCCTCGCGCCAGTAAACACGTCATCAGAGAAGAGATGGCTGAACAGAGTGCGGAAGTTGTTTTGATTAAAGATTATGAGGCACATGAATTTTAAAAAGTAATGATGTGCACAGATAAATCATTTATAATAATAAATACTGCAATATTTGTGACCCTGGACCACAAAACCAGTCACAAGGGTCAATTTTTTAAAATTTAAATTTATACATCATCTGAAAGCTGAATAAATAATGGTTTGTTAGGATAGGACAATACTTGGCCGAGATAGGCCTACAACTATTTGAAAATCTGGAATCTGAGGGTGCAAAAAAATCTAAATATTGAGAAAATCATCTTTAAAGTTGTCCAAATGAAGTCCTTAGCAATGCATATCCACTCACAAAAATACATTTTTGATATATTTTCGGTAGGAAATTTGCTTAATGATCTTTACTTAATATCCTAATGATTTTTGGCTTAAAAGAAAAATAAATAATTTTGGCCCATACAATGTATTGTTGGCTATTGCTACAAATATACCCGTGTGACTTATGACTGGTTCTGTGGTCCAGGGTCACATTTATTAATAATATGGTGACTTTAATGTCTGTATAGTGCAAACAGTGTGTAAGCTGTGGCAAAGTTTAATACTTAGATGGCTTTACTATATTATGGTCTGTCTATTCTTGCTTCTGGATTGTTTTGTGTTCCAAAAAGTGCCTAAGCTGCAGGCCAGCAAAATGGAAAGCAGCATGCGGTATACTATCGTGCGCTTCTGGAGTCAGAATCTGTCATTTGTCAAAGTCTGTGTTTATGTGTTATGTCTTCCAAAAAAGCATCTGTGAGACCGCCGATGTAGCCAATGTGAGCTTTGCGCAAAGCAATTCTCACACACTCGCTCGAAAGGAAATTAAACGCCTCATGGTATTTTTCGCTCCATGCCTCTCCCTTTGTTTCCTTTAATTACAGTTTGGTGGTTAATAAACTCCTTTCCTGCTGGTGCTTCATTAACCATTCTGATTGTTATGATAACATGTTTGTTTGCAGTTCCTTTTCACAAAGTTGAGATAGTTTTCTATGCCGCACATTTCCAGGTTAGCAATGGTCGGGTTAACTAAACTCAGCTCAGCTGCGCATTTTGAATTAAAATCACTCAAAATCAGAGGTTTGTATTAGGTGGCCTTAACTATATGTGCTTAACCATGTGATACAATATATTTATTATTTGCATTGTAATATTTAAAGTATGTGCAATAATTAACATTACACTGTTAACTTCAGCCTTACCCCAAAAACTATAATCCTAACCATAACCCTAGCCTTTCTCCTGAACCTAAACATACCTCAAAGAAATTTTCCAGATCAACACTAATATAATGTGTCACACAGTCACAGCTATGGAAGCTTATTTCCGCCACTGAAAAAAAAAAAAAAAAAAAAAAATGTAATCGACTATTTATCTCACAATTCTTACTTTTTTTCTCGCAATTGCAAGTTTATATCTCGCAATTCTGATTTTTTTCTCAGAATTGCATGATATAAACTCACAATTGAGAGTTATAAAGTCAGAATTGTGTGATATAAACTCACAATTGAGAGTTATAAAGTCAGAATTGTGTGATATAAACTCGCAATTGCGAGAAATTAAGTCAGAATTGTGAGATATAAAGTCAGAATTGTGTATTATAAAGTCACAATTGCGTGATATAAAGTCAGAATTGTGAGAAATAAAGTCAGTATTGAGTGATATAGTCAGAATTGTGCGATATAAAGTCACAATTGCATGATATAAAGTCAGAATTGAGTGATATAGTCAGAATTGTGTGATATAAAGTCAGAATTGCAAGAAATAAAGTCAGAATTGAGTGATATAGTAAGAATTGTGATATAAAGTCAGAATTGTGCGATATAAAGTAGCAATTGCGAGATATAAAGTCACAATTGCGTGATATAAAGTCAGAATTGCAAGAAATAAAGTCAGAATTGAGTGATATAATAAGAATTGTGTGATATAAAGTCGCAATTGCGTGATATAAAGTCAGAATTGCAAGAAATAAAGTCAGAATTGAGTGATATAGTAAGAATTGTGTGATATAAAGTCAGAATTGAGTGATATAGTCAGAAATGTGTGATATAAAGTCAGAATTGCGCGATATAAAGTCGCAATTGCGTGATATAAAGTCAGAATTGCAAGAAATAGTCAGAATTGCGCAATATAAAGTCAGAATTGCAAGTTATAGTCAGATTTGCGAGAAATAAGTCATTCTTGCGTGATATAAAGTCAGAATTGCGAGATATAAAGTCAGAATTGCGAGTTATAAAGTCAGAATTGCGTGATATAAAGTCAGAATTGCGAGTTATAAAGTCAGAATTGCGTGATATAAAGTCAGAATTGCAATAAATAAAGTCAGAATTGCGTGATATAAAGTCACAGTTGCAAGATATAAGCTTGCAATTGCGAAAAAATGTCAGAATTGTGAGAAAAATTTAATTGTATTTTGTTTTTTTAAAAATTGTGAGTTTATATCACACAATTCTGACTTTATAACTCGCAATTGTGAGTTTATATCGCGCAATTCTGAGAAAAGAAGTCAGATTTGTGACATAAAAAGTCGCTATTATCTTGTTTTCTGTTTTATTCAGTGGTGGAAACAAGCTTCCATACACAGCCACCTAAAATAAAGTGTGACCAAAGATTTTAACTCAGACTTGACCTGTTGAAAAATCCTTGCACCCATTTGCTTAACTTGCGATTTGATGCAATGCACAGTTTCTGTAGCAAGCGAAGAAGGCAGCAGATTGCCAGCCATAAACTCGGAGGGGTCAAGCGGGGTTGGAAGAGACTCCCATGCTCCCGGGTAATTTCCCTGCGGCCGCTGTCGAAAAGACAGCTACGCTAAGTGGAGGCCTTTCTTTTCACACATGACAAATGGGTAGTCCTCGTCAGTGGACACACCTGTTACTGGAAACACTTGAGATTTTACACTTTCGAGAGTGGCCTTATTACCATCCGACCGCTCAAAGGTCCTGAACAATGGACGCGGACGCTAACAATGCTCCGGGCCCAGGGCTACAGAGAGTCCCGTCAAAGCCAGGCTTGTGCCGGGCAACACCGGGGGCTGCAATTGAAAATAAATTTCAGTTGAATAAGGGCATGGGGCACATCGGAGGAACCCGCAAGCTTCGGCTAGAACAAAAGCAGTTGTGGGGATAAGTTATTGACTCTGCTGACAGGATGAATGCAGTTCATTATGCCTGCCAGTTACTCCAGTCCATGTCCTGGGCTGAATTAGGTGGCAGGTGCATGAGCCATTTTGCACTGCCCCCGGGGAATGCCTAAGGCCTGTCATCAGCTGATTTCATAGACAAATGTTTATCCCATACAGCCAAAACAGAAAGCATATTTCCATCATAAGAGCGTTTTGCAACAGCCATTAGTGTCACCGCTCATTTGCATGTTAATTGTGCAGTTAAAGCGGCAATGTCCACGTTTCCTATTGTTCACACTATGGTACACTGAAAACAAATTTGGTGTTGAAACAGTTTTCACTCAGACATTGCTAGTAAATACCACAATTACAAAGAAACAGCAAGTAACAAATTTAATTTAAAATGTGAAATTTTGAAGTATTGTAGTTTCTTGTAAAAACGTACTCCAATAAACTTCAGAAATAATTTTTGACAGCTAGTATGCAGAAATCAGTCCACCGTTTGTATTGGCCCGGAGCAGCTTTATTAATTTAAAGTACTTTTGCGTATCATATCACCCGATAAATGCGTTTACAACGCCGTCATTCTTCTGTTTACAGAGCAGAAACTTCAAGCAGAACGTCCTCATTTAAATTGATAATTCTTCAGCGTTCATCCTGGAAGGACTTCATTGCGGATAACCAAATTACAAGCTAAACAGACTAAGCGGGAAAGCACAAACCCTGGAGCTAAATGACAGAGAAGCAGACCCTTTTTGTGTTAGTCAATCTACAACATCCAAGTCAGCATTTGGCATCCCTTTTTACTCTAAATACGACAACATAAAAGAGCGAGGCTCTCAGTTCTGTGCTCCGTAATGTTCTCCTACTGTGTCTGACAGATGGCGTTCACTAGTTGGCCATAAATGGCTGTCACTGAGTGTTTGTCTGTCTGCCAGTAGCCTATGGATAAGGGACTCCCTGGGAGAATGTTACTGCCCTGATATTGCCGAAAACGAAATGTCCTTGATTGTCAACCGCCAACGAGCAAGGTCCTCATGCCACCCGGCCTTCTGGTCAGAGAGAGGGAGGTTTTAGGTGTGATCAACGGATGTGTGTTTATTTAAATTGTAGTCCGACACATGCTTGAAAGCTGCCGCAGCTAATGTAGCATGGGGTGAACATGCTCTGTAAGATGTTGGGGTACATTGGGTCACCTGGGTTCACATTGTGTAAATGTTTTAATGAAGTTGCCTGAGCAAGTTAAAATACTTTCTCCTATCCCAGTTGAAAGTGCAGATACAGCTATATAAGTAAGCCAGTCATACTGTAGGATCTATGAAAATGTTGCTCATTTGTGCTGTCCAACTCATAAACTCCACAAATTATGGGACTTTGGGGTGGGAGGAACTGTACATCCAATTAGTGTCAGGTTGGGAAGCTGCAGTTCCTTTTGCTGCCACTAGTGGTGCAGAAATTACACATGCAACCTTTCCTACGAACCACCTGACTAGAGAATCAATGTAAACAGTAGCAATCTAAACTGTTCCAGAACTCACTGAGATTGGAAGGAGTGCTCTTTTACTGAAATTAACAAAAAATATTTATTTGAGATGTTAATTGGAAGAAATAGAAAATTAGTGAGCCTTTCTGAACAAATAAAGATATGATATATCAGTCTGATCTGACTCCAGTTCTCTGCATTTTGAATGGTCCTCATGAGGTGAGTATAAAGAACAGTATAAAATGCTGACGGACAAATTCAGCGCTACGTCTATTTTTTTTTTTTTTTTAAATGCTTTTCAAAATGTTGGTTGACTAAATTGCATGAAGTTTGGAAATCAGCTCCTTCATTTTATTGTAATATTTGGTAATCATTTGCGCTGCTGTCTCTTCCTTCTCGCAAAATTCACATTTAACTATGTGATGTATGTCTGAACTTAAATCTGGAAATTATGGTTTCTTCTCTTGTAATTCTTCCTTCCATTCTACCTAACCCTTCATTTCATTTCTTTGAATGTAATAAAACTATCTACCTGTTCTATCCGCCACTGTTTTTGCCATCTGTGTTTAAAGGGGTCATGCCATGAGAAATCAAATTTGCCTTGATCTTTTGACATATAAGAGGTCTTTGTACCATTAAAACATCCTGCAAGTTTCAGAGCTTAAAACATCCTCGACCATTATAAACAAGGCATTTATTTAATCAAGCTCCAAAAACAGCTTGTTTGGATATTGTGGGATTTGTGATGTCACACGGGCAAATACACTTGCATATGACCACCTCTAGAGCAAGACATCGACAAATAGTTATACATCATCGCATCATAGGCCACACCCACTGGCATTCGGCTGACATTTGCCTACACTGGATGTGAGAGTCGCATCAAAAGCAAATAGAAGCCATTATAATCACTGACGCTGTCTATGCTGATACAGCATACAGATGTGTGTTCAGTTTCTGAAGTCATTATAATGACTGACGCTGTCTACGCTGATACAGTATACAGATGTGTGTTCAGTTTCTGAAGTCATTATAATGACTGACGCTGTCTACGCTGATACAGTATACAGATGTGTGTTCACTGACGCTGTCTACGCTGATACAGTATACAGATGTGCGTTCAGTTTCTGAAGCCATTATAATCACTGACGCTGTCTACGCTGATACAGCATACAGATGTGTGTTCAGTTTCTGAAGTCATTATAATCACTGACGCTGTCTACGCTGATACAGTATACAGATGTGTGTTCACTGACGCTGTCTACGCTGATACAGTATACAGATGTGCGTTCAGTTTCTGAAGCCATCATAATCGCTGACGCTGTCTACGCTGATACAGTATACAGATGTGTGTTCACTGACGCTGTCTATGCTGATACAGTATACAGATGTGCGTTCAGTTTCTGAAGCCATTATAATCACTGACGCTGTCTATGCTGATACAGTATACAGATGTGTGTTCTGTTTCTGAAGTCATTATAATCACTGACGCTGTCTACGCTGATACAGCATACAGATGTGTGTTCAGTTTCTGAAGTCATTATAATCACTGACGCTGTCTACGCTGATACAGCATACAGATGTGCGTTCAGTTTCTGAAGCCATCATAATCGCTGACGCTGTCTACGCTGATACAGTATACAGATGTGTGTTCACTGATGCTGTCTACGTTGATACAGTATACAGATGTGTGTTCAGTTTCTAAAGCCATTATAATGACTGACGCTGTCTACGCTGATACAGTATACAGATGTGCGTTCAGTTTCTGAAGCCATTATAATGACTGACGCTGTCTACGCTGATACAGTATACAGATGTGTGTTCACTGACGCTGTCTACGCTGATACAGTATACAGATGTGCGTTCAGTTTCTGAAGCCATTATAATCACTGACGCTGTCTACACTGATACAGTATACAGATGTGCGTTCAGTTTCTGAAGCCATTATAATCGCTGACGCTGTCTACGCTGATACTGTATACAGATGTGTGTTCAGTTTCTGAAGTCATTATAATCGGTGACGCTGTCTACGCTGATACAGTATACAGATGTGCGTTCAGTTTCTGAAGCCATTATAATCACTGACGCTCCCTACGCTGATACAGTATACAGATGTGCGTTCAGTTTCTGAAGCCATCATAATCGCTGACGCTGTCTACGCTGATATAGTATACAGATGTGTGTTCACTGACGCTGTCTACGCTGATACAGTATACAGATGTGCGTTCAGTTTCTGAAGCCATTATAATGACTGACGCTGTCTACGCTGATACAGTATACAGATGTGCGTTCAGTTTCTGAAGCCATTATAATCACTGACGCTGTCTACGCTGATACAGTATACAGATGTGCGTTCAGTTTCTGAAGCCATTATAATGACTGACGCTGTCTACGCTGATACAGTATACAGATGTGCGTTCAGTTTCTGAAGCCATTATAATCGCTGACGCTGTCTACGCTGATACTGTATACAGATGTGTGTTCAGTTTCTGAAGTCATTATAATCGCTGACGCTGTCTACGCTGATACAGTATACAGATGTGCGTTCAGTTTCTGAAGCCATTATAATCATTGATGCTGTCTACGCTGATACAGTATACAGATGTGCGTTCGGTTTCTGAAGTCATTACATACTCCAGGTGCTTGAGTCTGTTGACAACAGGACAAATGGAAGAGTGAAAGAACGTTCGCTTTGGCGCATCCAGTTTAAACAGATGGTTTGCGTCTCTGTACAGACCATTTGTTGCATGGTCATTATTTGCCATAGAAATGGGAGCTTTTAGAAAACTCTACTTTTTACTTCTGTTTATGAATGTTCTACTTCTAATTACGAATTTAACAAAGGCATGAGTGGTTATTACCACTCAGCAACTCACAGTTATGGTAATTCCCACATGAGGTGAATGCACCATTAATTCTTTGTGGCACAGCTGACAGAAAGTTTGAAAATACAGATAAAGCGAGATGTAAGATGTCTGTAGGCTGTAATACGTGTGCCAGCTCGTGTCTTGGCATAGGGAAGTATAGTAGTGCCCCTCACTGTAGGGGACATTGTTTGACAAAATGATCTAGGCAAACAATGAGAGTGTTGTAGTAGACACAGCGGATTTCTTGTACTCGTTTGTCAGGTTTACTCAAAATGAGATATTGTTGACTTTACAAGACAGATAAAAATGTCAAATAAGTGCATACTATGACACATTTAGAGACCTTAAAACGAATGCATCGAACACAGGTTGCTAGCAGTGGCGGAATAATGCGAGATGATTCTCGATTAGGCAAGCGTATGGATTGCCTCTCCAGAGACGCATTATCTCAAACAAATCTGATTGAGCAAAATTGATACAGTTACTACTTAATCACACGCACAAAGGGGAGTGGTGTACGCTAATTAGGGGCACATCATGCAGCCTTTTGGTAAATGGCTGGCTGTCAGCTCTCGTCGGCCGCTGAGAGAGAAGCTAGTTAGCACAGGGATGGCTGAGACACTGACAGTTTGGCTGAACGAATGCTCCACGCATGGCACAGGGTAAAGATTCACTGGATGCAGATGGTATAATGCAAGCTTATGCTTCAATGTTATCATTATAATGTGCTCATAGTATGCAGAGTATAACATGATTTGCACTGCTTCCTGAAAGGTTGATGATTCAGATGCTATTAGCGGTGACCTATGAACTATTGCCACTGTTTGGAAGTAGGATATTTAACAAAGACCAAGGTTGCATTTATGTGATCAAAAATACAGGAAAAAGAGTAATATACAGTAATATTGTGAAATATTATTAGAATTTAAAATAACAGCTTTCTACATGAATATGTTGTAAAATGTAATTTATTCCTGTGATCAAAGCTGAATTTTCAGCATCATTACTCCAGTCTTCAGTGTCACATGATCCTTCAGAAATCATTCTGATATGATGATTTGCTGCTCAAGAAACATTTTTGATTATTATCAATGTTAAAAACAGTTGAATTGACTAAAAGTGACAGTAAAGACATTTATAATGTTTCTGTTTGAAATAAATGCTGTTCAAAATCAAAAGATCACAGTTTCCACAGAAATTTAGTGTAATTTGTAAAATAAAATATCATAGACTTCATGCCACAAGTCAAAGGTTTGGCCTTTATTTTAGGACTGCCGGAGCAATGCGAGGTTTGGCAAGCTCAGTGAATCTGGCCATGTGCCAGCAGAAATCAGTCACACTATGTGAATCTGAATAGCATTTAAATGTAAACGACAGAGAGAGTTTCTAGTGAAAACAAACCTACAATGAATTGAGAGATGCCTAGATATATTTTACTTCTTAAACATATAGTTTCTGAGGATATTATAAGGTCATTTATTCAATAAAACACAAAGAAAATATGTAGTAATTTACTGTTTTGCTTTATTTATCTTTTAATAAACATAAGCAATAAGGTTACAAATACAGTCACAGGCACGTTGTATACTGTAGCTGTTATAAGCCTCAAATCACTATATCAGATCTACTGTAGGCAACAGATCGCTCTTGTTACAACTGCAAAAGTATAAACAGTAATGACAGTGTTTTCAGTCAGTTTAGCAGAGCATTGATCATTTTTGCAAATTCCTGATTTAAAATCAAATGTATAATTTTTCATATTTCAAATGTCAAGTGCAAACATTTTCATTAGAAATTATATGGACAATTTAGCAATCCCAGTTAAAAGTTTTATTGATAAAAAAAAATTTAATAAATTTTTAGGAATTTCTTGTTACTAGTGAACCAACGACACTTATCTGTTAGTGTGAACATGTTACAAAGTTTACATTACGGCATGTTGAATAGCATTGAGCTACAACATAAAGCTCCATGTGTATGTGTGTGTGGCTCAGGCCAGAAGAGCTAATTATAGTGTGTGTGTGTGTGTGTGTGTGTGTGTGTGTGTGTGTGTGTGTGTTCTGTGCACTGGTGTGAAAACAGAAGTGACAGCAGCGCTGGTCTGTCGTCAGTGAAGCCCCCCACGTCTGGCTAGGCCAGAGTCATCATATGGACAAATCACAACTGATCTGGGCCTGTAATGGATGCCAGATGTTAACGTTTTGTACCCAATGGCTCTCCTGAGAGCTCACCTAATCGGAAGAGAGACATCGCTGTGGGTGTGCGTGTGTGTGTGTGTGAGACTGCAGCTGATATTATCAGAATATTTATATTTCTGAGCATGATCTAAAACCCCTTAAATAATATTTTTTAGAATGTGGGGTATAGATAGATAATATTTATATGCATTACGTAACCCATTATATAACTATATAAATATAGTTATATAAAATATATATAGTTATATAAAATTGTTAAATTGATCATATAACTTGTAATGAAAATTTTTGGAAACACTTTATTTCGACAGTCCACTTTAGACATTCTACTAACTGTAATAATGTTGCAAGTACATGTCAACTAACTCTCATTAGAGTATTAGTAGACTGTTAGTGTAAGTAGAATAAGTTGACATGTAGTTGCAAAGTTGTAGTAGAATGTCTAAAGTGGACCATTAAAAATAAAGTATTACCAAATTTTGGCATTAGAAATTACAAATATGCAAAAATCATGAATGTGTTGTAGTATGAGCATTAAAATTCCATATTAATGAGTTTGTGGTTAAGGCACTGTACATAAACTGTGTGTATTTTTTATTCCTATAACTGAAACAAGCAAAACCAGTACTGTACTGCAGACTCCTGCTGGCACTATCCGGAGCAGTTCTCTCTGACAGATCGTCCAGTGCGACAGTGTTCAGTTGTGCTCAGAAGGCAGTGGAGGGTATAATGATCTGGGTGGAATCACAGGCCACTGTTATGGGAGAAACACCAGATGTTGGGTTATATGTGTTGGATGCTGAAATGCAATATAACAGCTGCTCACCATGAGACAGACAATGAGGAAGGAGTGTGAGTGACTGCTACTGAGGACCAGACGCCACAACAAAAGTGCTGAAACTGGCCATTTCATCTGTTCTGATTCATCTGATTATTTAGTTTTTCATTTGTACAAACAAATGTGAATTATTCTATCAATAACACAGCCCTGCATCTGCTGATTTTTTAAAAAAAAAAAAAAGGCTTAATATGATCTAATTTGATAATGTTGAGTATAAAATATCAATAAATACTTTCTATCATGTTCTTTCTCCACAAAATAAGAACTTAGATTTTTCAAAATATACATATGTATTAGCTTTAATGCACTTGTCAAAAATAATAAAAGCAGTCAAATGTCAAAAGTGTTACAATCTGCAAAGGAGTGCAAAAACATGCTCAAATACTCCATTTAAAGGGGACCTATAATTCCCCTTTTCTCAAGATGTAATATAAGTCTCTGGTGTCCCCAGAATGTGTCTGTGAAGTTTCAGCTCAAAATACCCCACAGATCATTTATTATAGCTTGTCAAATTTGCCCCTATTTGGGTGTGAGCAAAAACACGCCGTTTCTGTGTGTGTCCCTTTAAATGCAAATGAGCTGCTGCTCCCGGCCCCCTTTCTAGAAGAGGGCGGAGCTTTAACAGCTCACGCTTCGGTTGTTCAACAACAACAAAGCTGGAGAATCTCACGCAGCCAAAATGAGGATTGTCAGTAACGGTGTTCAGCCTTACATTGTTCAAACTGGAGTCGACACTGATGGAGAGACTCAGGAAGAAGTTACAACTTTTAGAATGAAACTGGACGTTTCTGAATGGTTAGTGGATAAATTTATGTAGTTGCTGTGGAGTTGATTCAACTCATCGACTAGCATGTGCCGTCATGTTAATCTTTAGTGCAAATCCAGCGTTGAATTGACCCTCGTTTGGCGTAAAATGACGGCACGTCAACAACACTCTACTACAACAACTCTTCCTCTTCTCTAAAGCAGCGCAACATGGCCTCACCTCCTTTGTTGTGTGTTCTCAGGGGCGGAGTTTATGTAACTTTTAGGGTTTGTGATGTCACCAACCCGGGAAGATGCTCGTTGTAGTCCCTACCAGCTGTTTGTTGTAGTTCTTAAACAGAGAATTCTGTAAAAGAAAATATCTCCCTTTGCATTGAACTTTGAGTGTCGTAACTTTGCAGATGTTGTTTATGCTCAAACAGCAACATTACACACTAACTAAAGTTAAAAATGTCAAATCATAATCAACCACACCTTTTATGTCAAAGAACTTTACATAAATAAATAAGGTTCTTTCACAAAATCTGTAATTTTCTCTCTGTTTGGATGCAGTAAAACACCCACTGATATAGCAGAAAACATCTGGCTCATGTTTGCTGTTTCTTCTGTCACTGATGCCCATACCTTCCAACCTTGAAATCAGGATTAGGCATAAAATAATGTCATACATGTGAGAATGGGTTGAGAATTGAACAGAGAGTTCACAGGAAGACGGGAAGCATGTCTTTCTGCTGATTAAGGGATAATGCAAGACTTCTTCAACTCACAAATAGTTGCCGAAAGCAAAAATGCTACAAAATACATATCGTATTTTGTGAGAAAGAGACATTCAAGATCAAAACAGGCACTATTTTCTGAATCAGCACCCAAAATGAGCAAGAAACAAGCATTGGATTTCATTCAGCAAATATGATGCAGGACGGTCCAATAACAAATATATCAATCAAAAGACTTTTATACTGCTCTACATGAATCATTTTGTCCAGTTCTGTTTAGTGCACCCATTCAGTAACATAGCACAGTGATTAATGGCACAAATCCTTCTCATCTCATCCACTGTGATGGACTCATTTTGGAGCCATTCTCTATGGAGACAAAACCCATGCCGAGCGGCCCAGTTTCCGCTGTGACAAGAGGAAATGCAACAAGGTGGCGGCTGTCGCTCTCGTCAATCAGAGCCCTCGTTCGTTCTGATCCATCGCTCACTCCATCTGTGCTATAGAGCCACTGGAGTGGCAGGGGCCGGCGACATCCTTATTATCCCATTAGCAAGCCATTGCACTTCCCTCAATGTAAAGCTCTGGCACTGCAGGATCCTAATGTCACTGTGAATACCTGCTGCTGGAGAAGCCCCGCTGATGCTGCAGGTTTCTGCTTCGCACAAAGAGCAAAGATGGCACACTTCTGCGGTCAGTTTCTGACACATATGTCACCCGGGACAATACAGCCTGCTGTCGGCATGACCAGAGGACTCATTCTGACATATTGACAAACAAATCTCAATATGTCAATCCTAAACAAAATGTGCCGCAAGAGATGTTCGATTTAAAATATAATAGGTATTGATAATAGATTGACAAGTCATTGTATTAAGTTTAAAACCCGATAAATTACGGTAACTCAAACCATTTGAGGAAATCGATTGCCTTAAACCATTTAAGTTTTAAAACCAATTTTTAAACCAATAAGTATGAGCACTGTAAACTCAAATACATTAAGTTAAATTCACATATTTTAGTGTTGGTTTAGTCAATCATTAGAGTAAACTCAACTTAAAGATTTTAAGTTTATTCGACTCATTCTGTTTGAATTTGGGTAACAAATCTAAGTCTTAACAACTATATAGCTACCGATTGCCTTAAATGGTTTAAGTTCATCAAACTCAAAGTAATAAAGTTACATAAGAATAAGCAAAAACTAACATTGGTACAAGGCAATGATGACAGAACAGGAGATACATGTATTTATTATTATGTATTTATTTGATTAGCTTTTAGAAAGCTATAAAAGATAGGCTATACAAATGTAATTTCTCAGAAATCAATATTTAAAAGAAATTAGAAAACATGGAATAAGTTGAAATTTCTTTTAAATATGTTGTGTTCAGCCACAGACATAAGCTACTTGATTAAATGAATTTTGTAACTTAAATCATTAGAGTTTAAAATAGCATATTATTTCTAGTAACGTATTCAGATTGAGTTCTGCTTAATATAATTCATTTTTGAGTTCACATAACAAATTTTTAAGTTGATTTTTTTTTTTTAAATTAAGTAAAATGTACAGGTGCTGGTCATATAATTAGAATATCGTGAAAAAGTTCATTTTTTTATTGTAAAAAATTTAAAAAAATGAAACTTTCATATATTCTAGATTCCCTACATGTAAAGTAAAACATTTCAAAAGTTTTTTTTTGTAAATTTGTTGATTAGAGCGTACAGCTCATGAAAGTCCAAAATCCAGTATCTCAAAATATTAGAATATTTACATTTGAGTTTCATTAAATGACCATCCCTACAGTATAAAATCCGGGTATCTTTTGTTTTTTGAAACCACACTAATGGGGAAGACTGCTGACTTGGCAATGGTCCAGGAGACAATCATTGACACCCTCCACAAAGAGAGTAAGTCACAGAAGGTCATTACTGAATGGGGTGGCTGTTTACAGAGTGAAATATCAAAGCATATTAAATGCAAAGTTGACTGGAAGGAAGAAATTGGGTAGGCAAAGGTGCACAAGCAACAGGGATGACCGCAAGCTTGACAATACTGTCAAGTAAAGCCGATTCAAACACTTGGGAGAGCTTCACAATGAGTAGAATGAAGCCGGAGTCAGCCCATCAAGAGTCACCACACTCAGACATCTTCAGGAAAAGGACTACCAAGCCACTTCTGAACCAGAGACAATGTCAGAAGCATCTTACCTGGGCTAAGGAGAAAAAGAACTGGACAGTGAACAGTGGTCGAAAGTCCTCTTTTCAGATAAAAGTAAATTTTGCATTTCATGTTGAAATCATGGTCCCAGAGTCTGAAGGAAGACTGGAGAGGCACAGAATCCAAGCTGCTTGAAGTCTAGTGTGAAGTTTCTGAAGTCAATAATGATTTGGGGGGGCCGTGACGTCTGCTGGTGTTGGTCCATTGTGTTTTATCAAGTGCAAAGTCAATGCAGCCATCTTCCAGGAGATTTTGAAGCACTTTATGCTTCCATCTGCTGACAAGCTTTATGGAGATGCTGATTTCCTTTTCCAGCAGGACTTTAGCACCTGCCCACAGTGCAAAAACCACTTCCAAGTGGTTTGCTGACCATGATATTACTGTGCTTTATTGGCCAGCCAATATGCCTGACCTGAATCTATGGGATGTTTTCAAGAGAAAGATGAGAAACAGTCGATCCAACAATATACAGATGATCTGAAGGCTCAATAGTGCCTCAGCAGTGCCACAGGCTGATCACTTCCATGCCACACTTCACTGATGCAGTAATTTGTGCTAGGAGCAAGTCATTTGCTGTAATATGTCCTGCCGATCAAGTATTGAGTGCACAAAAGAACATACTTTAAAGAACTTGAACTTTTCTGTTTTGCAAATCCATTTTTTGATTGATTTTAGGAAATATTCTAATATTTTGAAATACTGGATTTTGGACTTTCATGAGCTGTACGCTCTAATCATCAAAATTAAAAAAAAAAACTTTTGAAATGTTTTACTTTACATGTAGGGAATCTAGAATATATGAAAGTTTCATTTTTAAAAATAATTTATAATAAAAAAATGAACTTTTTGATGATATTCTAATTATATGACCAGCACCTGTACTTATTTCATTTAGCAATATTCACTGTTAGGTTTTACAGTGTAGATTTCCAACTACACTGAGAAAAAAAAATAGTGTAGAAACAATTTTAACTCAATAATTTCTAGTAAATTTCACAAATAATTGCAAGGAATTGGCACTGAAGTAAACATGAAATTTTGAAGTAGAAAGACTGAAACAGTATTTTCCTGTAAAACATACTCCAATAATCTCTTTTGAAATTTGAATTTTACAGTATTCCTACAGATTTCACTGAAAATTAATTGTTGTAGAAACAATTTTCACTCAATAATTGCTAGTAAATTTCACAAAAAAAATGCAGACTCGGCAAGAAACAGAATTAAATGTGACATTTTGAAGTAGAAAGACTGAAATAGTGCTTTCTTGTAAAACAACGTTGAAAATGATTTTTTTACAGTGTATATTAGATACTACAATATATTCTGCATGCTTTCTAAATTGCATTGAAATAAATTTTTGTTGTTAAAATATCAGCATAACATGAGGACATGAATTTCTGAATGCATTAATATTAGAAACTGAGTAGCAGGAAAATCTTGTTGATATCTAAGATCACTAATGGTGATGATAGTTCACTTCACACATAAAAATCAAACTCCCAGAAAAGATTACATTTACATTTACATTACACCGATGCAAATAAAACTTTGGCCAAAGTTGAGCTTTCTTTACTCTTAACTCCAAATGCAAGACTTCACAGCTAAAGTTTCGAGGTTTTTATTCTGAGGATTTCATTGTTTATAATTTCTCTTTAGATTGGAAAGATATAAGGTATAGGATCTCCCATCTGGGAAGGATTATAATCAGTGCAGAATTAACGCTATCCGTTGTGCAAAAGCAGCTTAACAGTATCAAATTAAGTAAGAGTGGAATAATAATAATGCACATGTATTTGTTCATGATCAGCTGATGGCAGGCCTGTAGCCGCACTGTTCGATTCTCTTTCCATCAAATCGGCCTGTCAGATCTGTCAGTCAGAGCAAACACACCTCCATCTCCATCTGTCTTTACCCACCGGGAGAACAGAAAGTGATTTTCTCCTATTAGCAACTCATTAGAGTCATAGTTGCACTTTCTCCTTGAGTCTATTCCCTCTACATTAAGGCTGATTTGAATACCTGTGCTGGCCTTTGTCCCTCAGGCCGGCCCTGGTGCTCCGATGGCCTCTGTTATGTAGGAGCGGGGCCAGTCTGATGGAGGTTGTTCAGAGGTCATCCATCACCTTCTGTCAAACAGGAGGTGACCTCCCGGAGAGCCTCCGCCCATCTCCTTCCCTCCTACTGCCTGATCCCGGCATGCCGCCACATAGGGTGAGTTTAGCCAAGAAGTTTCAGTGTGTGTGTGTATGTGTTTGTGTTATTTCAAGTTAGAAAAGCTTGTTTAATAAGAATGTTTAATTAGGTTGAAACAAATTGGGTTTATTGCTGATAAATATATAAATCTGGTTATTGTGTATTTAAAGGGGACCTATAATGCCCCTTTATTATATTACACAAGATGTAATATAAGTCTCTGGTGTCCCAAAAAAATTGTGTCTGTGAAGTTTCAGCTCAAAATACCCCACAGATCATTTATTATAGTTTGTCAAATTTGCCCCTATTTGGGTGTGAGCAAAAACACGCCGTTTTTGTGTGTGTCCCTTTAAATGCAAATGAGCTGCTGCTCCCGGCCCCCTTTCCAGAAGAGGGCGGAGCTTTAACAGCTCGCCCTTCGGTTGTTCAACAACAACAAAGCTGGAGAATCTCTTGCAGACAAAATGAGGATTGTCAGTAACGGTGTTCAGCCTTACATTGTTCAAACCGGAGTCGACACTGATGGAGAGACTCAGGAAGAAGTTACAACTTTTAGAATGAAACTGGATGTTTCTGAATGGTTAGTGGATAAATTTATGTAGTTGCTGTGGAGTTGATTCAACTCATCAACTAGCATGTGTCGTCATGTTAATCTTTTTTTTGCAAAACCCGTATGGACACCCACTATACATAGAGTACCTGTTTGCCAAACAGAGCCATATACACCAGGCTAACATTTATGATTGCTATCAAATGCTGTGAATGGTCTATAAATAGTACATATATAATATGCAATATAGTACATACATATACACATACACTTTTTTCCCTTTTGATTTTGGGATGGAATGTGACCCTGATATGTTTTTTGGGTTTCACCCACATGCACTGGATCAGTATGACACTAGTCCCATTGCTATTTATTAATTATTAATGTGCAGGTTATATATCATTCTAGTAGTGTGGGGAAAGTACAGTCTACAGTGTTAGCTGCTAATGAAAATAAAATATTGTTAATGTGAGAAACACATGGACAATTTGGTTCCACAAGTGAGTAGAAACTTTTTTTTCTGCCCACGCTGTTGGCGAGCGCATGAAGACTGGACGCGTGTACCATCTGTGCGCTCAAGTCTTATGTGTGGACAGAGCCTGGATGCTTTATTTACTAAATCAACAGACCAACTACTGAGCCGAGCTCACAGCTGGGAAACAATCCTGTCTATCGGAATCATTTTCCCAATGGCAGGCCTTCCTGGCAGTTACAGCAAATACTTGCAGAAACGTAAGCAGACGGGGACACATCTGTTTTAGCAGCAATATCTATAAACAATATATTTATGTGTCATGCAGGTTTGTTTCTCAAACCATTTAAATGGATCTAATTAAATCAATTGAGATGTTGTACAACTGATAATGAAACAGTAAAGCAATAAGCCATGAAAGGCCGTGCAGTACAGTGATTTTACCACGGTAAGAGGTGTTCTTAGGGTCTAAACAACAGTAAAAACAACAATAGTCAACTAAAACCAGAAAGTTTGCCATGACAAACTAAATGTCTTGCTTTAAAGTTGAAAAAAGAGCCTTGGAATCAGAATATTCTTGAACTTGATCCCATTATATACCATTCTATGAATTTCCTTATATAAATTGTAAAATTATTACTACATTTATATTTGGGAAGTAAACAATTTAATAATTTGTATGTGAAATGAATATACATGAAATACTTGAATAATGAAATATAAATGGAATAAATTGTATTTGAAATACTAATTAATTTAAGGTGTAATTTTCAATTACGTATACAAATTTTGCAAATTTTGTCTTGTTTTTGTACCTTTTCGTATAGAAAATTTAAATATAGATAGTAATGCTTCAGCCTACACCTTTTCCGGTTAATACACTGTAAACACTGTAAGTTCAAATTTGAGGCAACTGATTGCCTCTATTTTTGTTAGTTTGCAAACTTAAATATCATCAGTAAGCATAGCTAGTTTTTTTTTTTTTTTTAATAACTGTAAATTACAAATAAACATTATTTAAATCAAAATATAGTAGTCAGCATTTGAAGTGGATCAAAACCTTTCATCAAAGTGGTCCTAAAACCTTCTTCTTAGGACAACTTTGATTAACTTTTTTGATCCACTTCAAATGCTGACTACTGTATATATTTAGTGTTTTGTTCAAAGTTTTAAGTATACTGTAAACCTGAATAAGTTGGCAAAACTCAAAATTTTTAAGTTAAGAAATTCAAAGTTTAAGAATAGCAGAACTGGCAGATTTTTATTTTGTACTCATACATTTTAATTGTTCTTAACTTGAAATGTTTGAGTACACTCATACATTTAACTTAAAATTATCATGTAACCCCAATGTAAACTTATTAGTGTAAAATTAGCTAGCTATAACAAGCTAATTCAAAAAATGCTAACTTGCTAATTTGTTAACATGTTAACAATAGCATGGTATAGCACTTGGTGAATGAGTACAGAAACATGAAGCATTTAACCTACTTGCTCTCAAACCAAGCAGCATGCGCCACTTGTCACCATGATGGTAACTCTCCAAAACCCACATTAACAGAAACTCTTCTAAATTAGCTTAACAAAACGTTAATCACTACTAAATCTCCCACTTAACATTAATCTTGCACACACACACAAAAAAAAAACAAAAAAAACATTATATAACACTTAATTTTAGTATTTACTCTCCCTGTTGAGTGCCATGGGCAAAGCATGCTGGGAAATAAAAATCCTAGCCCATTTTCACTTAAACTTAAGTTCATCTAAATGAAAAGAAATGAGTTCATAAAACTCAAAACAATGAAATAGTTCAGTTTACTTAAAATATATCAGTTCTGTGAACTTGAAAGAAAAAGAAAGTTCTAAATACTAATAAAAGTTAATTTGACTGAACTAATTTTTAGTAATGTTTAATTTAAGTTTGTCCTACTCAAACCAATTAAGTATTTTGAGCATTAGGGTTTACAGTGTGGATAACTGAGTAGCCGATACCAATTAGACCAGTCTGAAGCATTTTTATAAACAGATGAATACTTATTTTTGTGGCTATCGAAATAAAAATGCAAGTATTTGGACTTGAATTGACCTGCTGTCGAATCCAACTTCCCTGCGAACATCTGGGTATCTGTGTGGAGGGAAAGCGTCTGAGTGCACGTTCAGCAATGACGTCACATTTTGGTAAAAAACAAAACAAATGCCACTAGAGGGCGTATGTTTGATATTAAAATACAAGTTGTAAAAACTCAAAAAAAAAGTATTTAGTGTTAACTTAAATCTCTGATAGATGTTGAATGAACTCAAAAATAATAGTTAAACTTTTTGGCACATTTTGAGTAAAAGGTACTTTCCATTATAAGTTAGTTATACTGTTTGGGTTTACAGTGTAAAATTATGTATAATTATTCTGAAATTTTCTATGAGAAAATTTTAAGCTTTTGGGTTCCTAAGTTGATGATGAGGGGCGTGGCCGAGCTCAATTCACAACCACTGGCGGGAAAATCAATTGTAAAGAAAATAACATTACAGTCTGCAGTCAATTTTAAGCTAATAAAAACTTCATGTTCATAAATGACCTCACGGGAAAACATCACACAAAAGTGAGAGCGTACAAATACCTACGAATTAGCCACCAATTAAGCAAAATGTAAAATAGTTACGAATTGCTGTGAGATTGTGTTGGCTCAGCATAGCCTACTTATATAGCAATAACAATGATTGAATGGCAGATAGTGTAGTGCATATACTGCATGTGTATAGTGGAGTGTATTTACATGTACCTAATGAAATGAATTTCAGAATTGAAAGACAAATGGAGGCAGGGGGAAGACGAAAGAACAGAGAAGGAGGATTAATAAAAGTTGCAAGACATTTTTAAATCTATGGTTCTAAGTCTCTTATGTCCACCAAGGTTGTAATACTATAGTATAAAATACAGTAAAAACAGTAATATTGTGAAATGTTATTACAATTTAAAATAGCTGTTTTCTGTGAATATATTGTAAAATGTAATTTATTCCTGTGATCAAAGCTGAATTTTCAGCATCATTACTCCAGTCTTTAGTGTCACATGATCCTTCAGAAATCATTCTGATATGATGATTTGCTTTTCAAGAAACATTTCTTCATAACACTTTAATTTAGGGTCAAATTCTCACTATTAAAAGTTGGTCATGCATATTACTAGGATATTGGCTGTTTATTAGTAATTATAAAGCACATATTAATGCCTTATTCTGTATGACCATACACTACATCCCTTAATCCTACCCAATACCTAAACTTAACAACTACCTTACTAACAATTAATAAGCAGTAGTTAGGAGTTTATTGAGGGAAAAGTCATAGTTAGTTAATAGTGAGAACTGGACCTTAAACCGAAGTGTGACCCATTTCTGATTATTATCAATGTTGAAAACAGTTGTGCTGCTTCATATTTTTATGGAAACCATGATTGTTTTCAGGATTCTTTGATGAATAGAAAGTCCAAAAGCAGTTTATTTGAAACAGAAATCTTGTGTAACATTATAAATGTCCTTACTGTCACATTTTTGTTACTTTTGATTAATTTAATGCATCCGTGCTGAACAGTAATGTATACAGGTGTACACAGATGTGCGATGGCATTTTACAGTGTCTTTGAACTCTTCTCATCTAATCAGAATTTGGAGTCTATTTTATAATCCCCGTTGGAAGGTACAGCATGTGAATATGATGAAAACAAATGACAACAAACACCAGTCTTCCAGATCCATTTCAGAAGAGCTGTGATGATGATGATGAAGATGATAAATGATCGAGCGTACAGCCGTACACAGCATTCATGGGACGCTCTCTCTCTGGTTTTGACCAGCTCTGCCGAGCCTTTGTGTGCGTCTCAGCATCATCAAAGCAGGGCGGCCCGTCCCAGAGCCGCACACACAGGCCCAGTCCGTGGGCTCCTGGCGCCAGGGCCGCCGGGACACAGAGATCTCCCAGCACCCGCTTGAAGGGTGTGAAATCAGCATGATTAATAATTACAATTATTTGCAAATGTGCCAGCTGCTCTCGCGCGGCGGATACCTTTGATTTATGATGCTGTAAACGCCTCCAGCTATTGTGCTGTCCAGTGCTGGGGGACGTTTATGCTGAACCCACCGTTACGAAATATGATTTTATCTGCTTGCAGGGTTTTACCCTGTTCACATCCTCACACACACACATCCTCACACACACACACACACACACACACACACCTATTCCAGAGAGCCTTTCTCTCTAAACAAAAGCACCTCCTCGCTGCGGATAGGAGCAGCAATGCTATTGTGTGTGCTGTTGCTCAGAGGGAAACTTGATGTCGTTTCATGCAGGCAGTTTCATGTGGCTTCAAATGAATATGTATCAACACCCATTGACAATGTACTGAGCTGCTGTATAATTCATATCTGTACATTTTATCTTAGAGTAAGGGTTGAACAGTAAGTAGGGCTGAACATTTCAGGGATTTAATATGTGTGTTAATATTTAATTAATGTGTGTGTTTGACCCTGGACAACAAAACCAGTCATAAGATTTTTTTTTTTAAAATTGAGATTTATACATCATCTGAAAGCTGAATAAGCTTTCCATTGATGTATAGTTTGTTATGATAGGACAATATTTGGCCGAGATACAACTATTTGAAAATCTGGAATCTGAGGGTGCACAAAAATCAAAATATTGAGAAAATCACCTTTAAAGTTGTCCAAATGAAGTCCTTAGCAATGCATATCCACTCACAAAAATAAATTTTTGATATATTTACGGAAGGAAATTTACAAAATATCTTCATGGAACACGATCTTTACTTAATATCCTAATGATTTTTGGCATAAAAGAAAAATCGATAATTTTGACCCATACAATGTATTGTTGGCTATTGCTACAAATATACCCGTGCCACTTATGACTGGTTTTGAGGTCCAGGGTCACATATATTGTTTCCTAAGACTGCTTATATCGTATATAGTGAACACAACAAATCTGTGTTCACATGGTATGGCTCAAAATAAAATAAACTAAAATAAGTTTGCATCAAAACTCTTTTTGAGTTATGAAATTTCAACCAACAAACTACATTGAGTTATAGAGGAACTTAAAAAATTGTGGCATAAACACAAGATTTTAAGTTGATTACTCAAAAAAATAAGTTGTAGCAAATAATTTTAACATTTTTGAGTGGTGGCTCAATATCAATTGCCCAATTTCAGAAAAAAATCGTTTCATAAAAATTTCATACAATCGATTAACAGAAAAATGTCAGTTTAAATTACACACAATATTAAATTGGTGTATTGGACATTATTATGTCAGCAGAACTTATAAAATAATGTTTGCAAAGATTTAATAAAATCAATAAATTAGAACCATGCATTTATTTAAAGGGTTAGTTCACCCAAAAATGAAAATTCTGTCATTAATTACTCTCCCTCATGTTGTTCCAGACCTTCGTTCATCTTCAGAACACAAATTAAGATATTTTTGATAAAATCCAATGGCTCAGTGAGGCCTGCATTGACAGATAAGGTAAGATAAGATAAGATAAGATAAGATAAGATAAGATAAGATGCCCAGAAAGCTAATAAAGCCATATTTAAAACAGTTCATGTGACTACAGTGGTTCAACCTTCATGTTATGAAGCGACGAGAATACTTTTTGTGCGCCAAAAAAACAAATCAACTTTATTCAAAAATATCTTGTTTCAAAACAGTGGTCTGGAGCGTGTATCAAACTGCCAGTCACGTGAACGATTGAAATTTCGAAACGTTTCGAAACACTTATGACGTAACGAAGCCTCGTTTACTAAAATCACGTGACTTTGGCAGTTTGATATACGCTCTGAACCACTGATTCAAAACAAAAGATTTGTAAAGCCTCGAAGCTTCATGAAGCAGTGTTTTGAAATCGCCCATCACTAAATATGGCCTCACTGAGCCATTGGATTTCATCAAAAATATCTTAATTTGTGTTCTGAAGATGAACGAAGGTCTTACAGGTGTAGAACAACATGAAGGTGAGTAATTAATGACAAAATTTTCATTTTTGGGTGAGCTAACCTTTTAAGTTGTGGTAACAGGCCCCCCGAATTTCTTTTTAGAGTGACGGCTAGAAAAAAGTTATACACAATATGAAGAGTAGACATTAATTAATTGTTAATTAATTAAAGTGTTTAATTTATGTGCCACTAGTGGCTGCAAATAAAAAAAAAAATGCAAAAATAATGACTGTTTTCAAATAAGTTTCCTTAAATCCTCTCCCATCTGCCATTGGTCAGACAAACTGAAGTCCCGCTCTAAACTCACAGGCCAGTGTTGTTGCGTCAGTCAACGGGCTCTTAAGGGAATCAACCATTGAATTATTATCATTGTCTCTGCATATGAAGTAGGGCTAGAAGACTAAGAAGTATTTTAACATCAAAACATGACACACTTCAGTCATTGTCCACAATGTTTGAAACATTTGAGATGTGTATCTTCCATGCACTTGACTACCCTAATGAAAAGCTAATGTTTGTTTGGTGCAATGGTTGGGTTTGACCGTTTGGCACTGTACCCAGAGCAAATCAGAGAGGGCTGGAAGCGGCCAAGCAGACACTGATGATGTGTCTATCAGCCACATCACCCTCCACCAGATTAGCACACTCATTAATCACTATAAGAGCCATATCAGATCATTTGCACACAAAGTGAAGCTGACAGCAAGTGCCCGTAAACCTGTCCAAAGTCCTAATCTGATTACTGTCCGACCGGCATCTGCGCTGTAACGGGGGTTTGTCTTTTGACAGAATGAAGAAGACAGACTGTTCATGCGTAAAATACACACCTAAATCAGTATTTAGAAAGTTGTCACTCAGTTTGGATAGGTTTTGTTTGACGACAATATTTGGTGGCATATTTAAAATAATATTATGATCAATTGATCAGGCAGCCATTTGAGTGTGGGAGATTCTTTAATTAGGGAAGGTTTTTGTTCCCTAGAAAACAACCATAGTTTTAAAGGATATATTATTATTATCCTGTATTATTGTCTCTTTAATTACACCCCGAATTCCAGGAAATGTTGGACGTTTTTTAAATTTGAATAAAATGACCATATAAGGAACAACATCATGCCTGAAATCAGAGATGTTGAATGGAATTAAAGCCATTCCCTACATTTTTCAGCATTGTGTTTTTTTCAGCATTGTGTCTTCCTTTTTGTTTTTTTTGTTTTTTTTTGCAGACAGAAAACAACATTGGCGAAATGTTCCTCATTGACACAGATCCGCGAATACAACTAAAAACACTGTATTCTGCTGTCAGGCCAGTAGTTGGCGATGTCATTTAGTAAGGAAACACACACGCCTATAGACTGAACACATAATACACATGCACATGACTTCACCATTTTCACAAATTCACGTTTTTGTAGTTTACACAGAGACGACAACGGTATCTTGCACTTTGAAACCCATTTTTAAAAGTTGGCATTTTCAGGCCCCTAAAACGCCGTTGACATGTAAATGAACGGCCAAAAACGCAGAAAAAGTTTTCTGTTTTTAGTTGAAAACGATGTAATTTAAACGGAGCCTAAATTTTAAAGAATGTTAAATGAGCATCAGACTCTTTGACAACCAGCTATGTTTAACTTAAGACAAACGATCTTATCTTCATTGATGCTTTCTGAGAATTGCACACTCTCAGAACAAGACAAACCAAATCTCAAATTTTGAACGTGGGCCCAAGTCACTGGGGCACAGATTTATGTGATAGACAACACTATAAATACAATATAGATCTAAAATCCAGAGGATCCCTCATAACACCGTTTTATATCATCATTTTGCCCAGCACTAAAACTTGCTATAAGGTAAAATACTGGCGGCCAAGGCTCATTGATGCACGTGGGGAACGAAGGCTGGTGTGGTCTGTGGTGTGGACCGTGTGGTCCGATCCAACAGACGAGCTACTGTAGCTCAAATTGCTCAAGAAGTTAATGCTGGTTCTAATAGAAAGGTGTCAGAATACACAGTGCATCACAGTTTGTTGCGTATGGAGCTGCATAGACACAGACCAGTCAGGGTGCCCATGCTGACCCCTGTCCACCGCCGAAAGAGCCAACAGTGGACATGTGAGCATCAGAACTGGACCACGGAGCAATGGAAGAAGGTGGCCTGGTCTGATGAATCACATTTTCTTTTACATCACGTGGATGGTCGGGTGCGTGTGCGTTGCTTACCTGGGGAACACATGGCACCAGGATGCACTATGGGAAGAAGGCAAGCCGGCGGAGGCAGTGTGATGCTTTGGGCAACCTTGGGTCCTGCCATCCATGTGGATGTTACTTTGACACGTACCACCTACCTAAGCATTGTTGCAGACCATGTACACCCTTTCATGGAAACGGTATTCCCTGGTGGCTGTGGCCTCTTTCAGCAGGATAATGTGTCCTGCCACAAAGCAAAAATGGTTCAAGAATGGTTTGAGGAGCACAACAACGAGTTTGAGGTGTTGACTTGGCCTCCAAATTCCCCAGATCTCAATCCAATCGAGCATCTGTGGGATGTGCTGAACAAACAAGTCCGATCCATGGAGGCTCCACCTCGCAACTTACAGGACTTAAAGGATCTGCTGCTAACATCTTGGTCCAGATACCACAGCACTCCTTCAGGGGTCTAGTGGAGTCCATGCCTCGACGGGTCAGGGCTGTTTTGGCAGCAAAAGGGGGACCAACACAATATTAGGAAGGTGGTCATAATGTTATGCCTGATCGGTGTATATACAAACTTTTATGTTAGATGCGATTAATCACGATTAATCGATTTGACAGTACTAATTAGTAAATATTCAAATTAACATGAACTAATTAGTAAATGATTTAGAGGTGTTTTTCATTAATGTTAACAAATGGAACCTTATTGTCAAGTGTAACTGACAAGCTGTTTTGAAACAATGTGAATTCTGCTATACTGAGTAGCACAAAAATCTGCAAACTGCTATAGAAATAAATTTGACTATATTTGAAATTATTGTGTCCAAATTCGATCAGTTCTGTATTCTAGGAAATTCTAATTAAATATACATCATATTAAAAACATTTTTTCCCATTTAACACATTTAAATGAGTTTCATTTTTCAGGATTTCTGAAAAATCTCCTATTCATGAATGAATCCCACGAGCCATTCTCAATTTCTGAGCCTCGTATGAATCAAAGACCAACAGTGCATCATGTCGGTTGCTTTTTCTTGATTCTGTACAGAAGACAAACCCAGGTGAGCAATATCTCAAAGCAGAGGTTTTTCTTCAAACAGACAGAATGAGTGCAGATGCTAGCGATCAGCCGGGCCGGGCCGTGACAGCTGATACTGACGGAAGCCGCCGCTCGGACGGTGCTAAAGAGCTCGCCGGTGCCGTGACGCCGCACCCGAGGCGAAGGGAAGCTGCCACTCACCATCAGACACCTGCAGGCGGCCCTGTTCTACCTGACATCACTCTGCAGATGGGCCGGTCCCTCAGGTGGAGGCAGCCAAACACTCGCCATTAATCATTGCATAAACCTTGCCCAGAGGGAGAACCCAAGGTTAGCCATCATTTGGAGCTAAATTGAGTGAAAAATAGCTCTGGCAATGGGACGACTGTGTCACCGTCCCTTGAGGGCCCCCGCCAAGTGTGAAAACAGCTCTATCCAAGCAGCTAAGTAATCTGTCAGTTAGTTAAAGACATCATAATTCATTTAGCCTAATAAAGCCAAGAGTGATCACAGACGTGTCTGTTTGCTCTTGGATTTTGCTGCATTTATCTTCTTTATTTTCCTACATAGCCTTTGACAGAACTCGGATGCATAATCTCCAATGATATATGACTTTCCATCTAAAGGATTATGTATGTAAACAGTTGGCCTGGATTCTCTTAAAAAAGATGATTAGAAAACAAAATAAAATATTAAATTAAAATGTGTATAAATGCAGGGTGTACATTTAAGGTGGTCATAATTTCTATTATTTTATTTTAACATATTTTTAGCCATTATTAATCACCTTTAGTTTATTTTAAATGGTTAATTTTCAAATTCATATTTTCCATGTAATCTCCATGATAATGAACACTTTCAAATGCTCAGAAAGCTACTAAAGACATATTTAAAACAGTTCATGTGACTACAGTGGTTCAATCTAAATGTTATAAAGCGACAAGAATACTTTTTGTGCACCAAAAAACAAAATAACAACTTTATTCAACAATATCTAGTGATGGGTGATTTGCTTTATGAAGCTTTGAAGCTTTACGAATCTTTTGTTTCGAGTCAGTGGTTTGGAGCGTGTATCAAACTGCCCAAGTCACATGATTTCATAAATGAGGCTTCGTTACATCATAAGTGTTTCGAAGCGTTTCGATATTTCAGTGGTTCACCACTGGGGGGGCGACGATCTCTGTGAACCCATGAATCAAGTCTATAGGTTTTACCTGATCTCTGATCAGTTTTATACATTTTTAGACGTTTTAATTAGACATTAGTAGGCCTATAATTAAAAGGGATAATAGTAGTTAATAGTCTCTTATTGGCCTGTTTAGCTGAGCCATCCATGGAACAAACAAAACAAGCCCTGAAAATTGATAAAAGAAGGCATTTTATACATACACTTGATATTCAGTCTTATTATATGATTTATAGATTTTACTTTCAATAAAGCATTTGCAGTGGGTTTGTAAAAGGTGTTTATTTGCATGAGTTTTTATAGCAAAACGCAGTTCTGACCAGAATTCGAACCCAGTCGAGAACACTATCCACTCCCCCACACACTTCCTTGTTTGGCACAAACAACATGTACGTTATAATTCATCAACTCTTATCTGAAACGTTGTCAAGGTTATCTCAGATCAACACGTGCAAGTGACCAGTGTCACCATGGAGACGGGTGTCGGATTGTTTCGAAGCCTTGACACAATTCAGCTCATTTGCTTCAACTGTTTCAGTGTTTCATGAAGCCTCGCTCTGCCCATCACTAGTTCACAGAGATCATCGCCCCCCAGTGGTGAACCATTGAAATTCCGAAACGTTTCGAAACACTTATGACGTAAGGAAGCCTCGTTTACTGAAATCACGTGACTTTGGCAGTTTGATATGCGCTCCGAACCACTGATTCGAAACAAAAGATTCGTAAAGCTTCGAAGCTTCATGAAGCAGTGTTTTAAAATCACCCATCACTAGATATTGTTGAATAAAGTCGTTATTTTTTATTTATTTATTTTTTTTGGCGCACAAAAAGTATTCTCATCGCTTCATAACATTACCGACTGTTTTAAATATGTCTTTAGTAGCTTTCTGGGCATTGAAAGTGTTAATTATCTATCTAATCGGATTTTATCAAAAATATCTTAATTTGTGTTCTGAAGATGAACGAAGGTTTGGAGGACAGAATTTTTATTTTTGGGTGAACCTTTTAAATGTCACTTTATTAAGCTAATTCGGGAAGTGCCATCTGCACTGACTCAGTGTTGTTGTAGTTAACAGGAGCAAGAGAAGGCAGGCAGAGACGAGATGCAGGTAGTTTTAATGAAAAAGAACAAATCAACAATGGAGAACAGAACACCAAACAACGGCTGACCATGAACAAACGACACAAAAGGGCTAACAAGGGTAACAAGAACAAACACAGCTGGGAACAATCAGACTAATCAACATGAAAAACTACAATAGGACTCCAAAACTGGCTCAGGAAATGAGAACACAGCCTTCAACTTAAAAGTCCCAACACGACACAGGGTACATGTAACAGTTGTTAGGGTTCAACGGGGCTAAAGGCACCCCGGGGTAAAAGGTGCCTTTGATTTTATTTTCCTCTAAACCACTAGATGACACAAAAACTTGCCGCAGCACTTTCCTAAACATTCGCTTTTCAACATGCATGTGGAAATTTGGCTAATTCTTGACGCGATTTAATCTAATATTTGATGTTTTTAAAAATATTGTAGATTTAAGTAGCAAATGAGAATCGCTAAAATTATTTTAATATATTTTGAGAAAATGTCTTCTTAATGATTTTCAGTTTTGTTCAAGGTAATTAAAGCAATAGTTTTTACCGAAGAATATGTAAAAGTATGGTATTTGGGGTAAAAAGCGCCCCTGCTGTTGGGGCAAAAGACACAATAATTACCATGATAATAAACAGCTGGTTGACTTTCTATTTGATGACAGGACATGGTTAGATTCAGATGGTAAATATCATGTATTATGTTGGGTGTCCACCTTAGAGACAATCACCATATTTATAATGAAACCATCATATTTAAAAAACATATTAATCAAATCATATAATAAAATATAATTTATTGTTACTACTGTAAATCTATATTAAATTATTATGGGATCTCCTTCTATGCTTTTAGAATCTTTCTAAAAATAATTTTATGTATTTTAAAAAAACATTTCTATAATAACATATTTAATTGACAGTATATTTATTAAACAAAAATGAATTCTTTTATTTATCAAAATAAACCAAAAATAGTACAAACTTTGCTAAAGTCTTAACTTAGACATTTTTAAAAACATATTATTTTAGCTAAAGTATTTGTGTAAATACTGTGTGCTTTTTACCAGCTCATACATTTATGAGATTTTTAAACAAAATAAACCACTTTTCCATCAATTTTCAATACAAACATGTATTTTTTTTCTGCAATCATACACTATGGGTGTAGTGAAAGCACTTTTTTTTAAGGTGTGTCTTTAGCCCCGTTGTACCCTACTAAATTAAAACTAAAGTGTTTTCTGTAATTGAAATAAAGCTTAAATACAATATAAATATTTGATGAAAAACTTAAAAACTGAAAAAAAAGTAATAAAGTTAAAATTGAATTGAAAAAATTAAAGCTAAATTGAAATATTAAAAAGCAAAATTGAATACAAATATTACAAAGTCAGTCTAAGTCTCTTTAATTTCCAGACTCTCTAAAGATGTACAGTAACTGCTGATGCACATTTACTGTATATAATTAGATTAAAGATACATCTCACAGTTATAGTTTCAGTTGTGACTCAAGCCAAGCTGATCTTGATGACAGAACTGAACTGAAGTAGGCCTATACTGTAAGTATGTCATTTTTTATTCTCTGTCTTCTTCTTTGGTGTTTCCAAGCACACTAAAGAGCCTGTCATGATTCTGCCCGCCGTCACCTTCACGCGCTCCTCAGGGGAACTGAGCCCAGGCTGTTCTCCATGCAAGCGGATTAGGGGAACCAGGAGCGGAGCTGTCTGGAAACATGATTTATGACTGTGGGGACTGGGCCGCTCAATGGCAGAGCCTGCTGTATTGACACTTTAGTTATTGTCAGCAGTGACAACACCATGAGCCCTGGGGCAGCTTCTACCAACCCCTTTACAATATTCAACATAAGTGCGACTGAACAACTATTCAGCTAATCTGACAGTCTTCTTAAGAGACTATGTAAACATTAACATAAGCTATTTCAGGGTTTGTTTGGTTTTTTATTTGCTGTTAATTATTAATCTGAAAGACAAAAGAAAGTATTGTTCTTTCTTAAAGCTTATAGTAAAAAAAAAAACAAAAAAAAAAAAAACATGCATTAGCTTGTTGTAGTTTTGTGAGTTTTGTGTCTGTCTGTCTGTCTATCTGTCTATCTGGCTCCCACAGAAACATTTTATGGTTACACATTATTTTGTTACAGTGTAGTTACACAAACATGTGAATTAACATGTACTTACTTTAGGGTTAGGGTTTGATTTAGGGTTATTTGCATACATTTTATTATAGTTTAGTTTATAGTTTTATCTATTTGGGTTGAAACATCTATCTATCTTTATATCTTTATATCTATCTATCTATCTGTCTGTCTGTCTGTCTGTCTATCTATCTATCTATCTATCTATCTATCTATCTAACTATCTGTCTGTCTGTCTGTCTGTCTGTCTGTCTATCTATCTATCTGACTATCTATCTATCTATCTATCTATCTATCTATCTATCTATCTATCTATCTATCCATCTGTCTGTCTGTCTGTCTGTCTATGACTATCTATCTATCTGTCTGTCTATCTATCTATCTATCTATCTGTCTGTCTGTCTATGTCTGTCTGTCTGTCTGTCTATCTATCTATCTATCTATCTATCTATCTATCTATCTATCTGTCTGTCTATCTATCTATCTATCTATCTATCTATCTGTCTGTCTGTCTGTCTGTCTGACTATCTGTCTGTTTATCTATCTATCTATCTATCTATCTATCTATCTATCTATCTGTCTGTCTATCTATCTGTAATTCTGTCTATCTGTCTATCTATCTATCTATCTATCTACTGAGTAAAATGAATATCATGTACTTACTATATATTTATGGATAGGGTTTGGTTTAGGGTTATTGGTATAGGGTTAATTAGGCATAATTTACTGTTATGGTAAATATACATGTAACATGTAACAAGAACACTTTAAATTAAAGTGTTACCCATTTTATGTCTCTTTCATAGTTCTGAGGGCATAAGAAAGCTGACCTAAAGCACTAGCTGCCATGAGATGTAGGTTAGGGCCGTCTTCCCATTTTTTCTGTGGCGTTTTATTATGTGTCAGTCTGATTCTATCTGAGCACTTAGTGACAATAGAAGGTCAGCGTTTCACTCTCTGATCTCAGAGCTTCTATTGTGGCTGTGAGTGTAATTAATAGGCTGTGGAAGATGAGCGTGGCCTTTGTTTGTGTTCTGTCGGTTTGTTCTCACTCCCCCATAGTCAAGGGCACAACATGGGTGCTCATCTATCAAAAGGGGCATTCCTTTACCTGCCCGCCTTTGATGGCCGTCTAAAGAGACAGCTCACGAGTCAATTTATCAGCCGTGGCATACGCTGACCCCACCTTGCTGAGTTGTAGTAAGCCTACAACCCCGGCAATCGCCTTGCGGAATAATTATTAATCCGGCCAGATTGTGCTCTGGCTTTATGGTTACGTGAGGTCATTTTGCTGAGGTCATTCACAGGGGACACAGTGGGAATGGGATAAACTTCTCAGTTTCGGGCAAAAGATGGAGGATTCGGGACTGTCTGCGGTGTGAAAAATAAAACAAGGCGACTTTGATCCCACCAGTGGTCATCCTACAATATGGTCAGAGTGCTCTTTTCAAAATCAAAGCCATCCAGTCTAAAGAATGACTGACTTTCAAATGCAGGACAACCGTGAACAAAAACGATTGGAATGTCATTGCATTAGGTTCGATAAATAACTTTGCAACTACATGTCAACTAACTCTCATTAGAGTATTAGTAGACTGTTAGGTTAGAGCTCGGGTTAGTAGAATAAGTTGTGGGACCGATTTAATGGACCTGAGCTGACATTAACTAACAATGAACGACTGTATTTTTATTAACTAACATTAACAAAGATTAATAAATATTGAAATAAATGTATTGCTCATCATCAGTTAACTTCACTAATGGGATCCTAAAGTGTAAAGTGTTACCAATGACATAAATCTTTGGGTTACTTTAAAAAATATGTCCTGAAACTCGGCTGTACTTGTGTAAAAAGCGTCTGAGCAGCATAACCTGGGAACCGATGGATGAAGTGTGCACATGCCCCTCATAAAAGCTCTATGGCTGAAAAACAAGCCAATTTATGCTGCTTGCTCATTGTGATCTGAGGAGGCTTTGTCTGCCACTTCACAAGGCATATTCTAAAGATGTTTAGGCTCTGTAGAGCATAAATCAGGAGCTGGTCATTGCGGTGGCTTTAAGAGTCCGCTGTATATCATATTCGCTGAGGGCCCAGGGCCACTGGTGAATGGTCAGTCTACGAGGCCGACACTAGCGGGTGGTCTGCCACATAAGGGTTAAATATGGTTCAATCCACAGAGCTCTCAAAGCCAGCTGTTGTTAAAAAAGTAAGTTATGTTGGCTCTATATCTCGTCTTGCAGTCAGAAAATGACAAATGTGGCAAGGGAACGCATTGCTGTCCTGAAATTGAACTTCATGCATGAGTGCGAAATGTCGCCATCTCTCTGTTTGCTTCAAATTTATGAAGCACCTTTCCAAAGCAAAAAGTCAATGTGGCCTTTAAAAGTGCAAGATTTTAATAATGATGTCTCAGGCAAATTAAATTGATTACGTATAAAACATCTTTTGGTAACACTTAACAATGAGGTTCACTTTAGTTGACTACATGAACATTGAACAACACTGCATAGTAAGTATTCAGTAATAAAGTGCTTACAAATCATTTGCAAACTATTAGTTAATTCATAGTTTATATATTGTAGTCTCTACATTGTTGATATATTAATAGCCTATATACAAATAGTGAGTTCTTCGTTCATTGTCACTGTAATTAATACAATTATTATTGTTTAACTGCCTCATAAAAATAGATGATGTTTTTTATGCTTTGTCAACAAGTTATTAACCATCAGTGTTGGGCAGTAACTAGTTACTATAGTTACAGTAATAATATTACTTTTTGCAGTAACTAGTAGTGTAACTAATTACTAATAAGATTTCAGTAATAATATTACAGTTACCATCCATAAAACAGCTTGTTACTTAGTTACTTTTGATGCCTGAACCCCTACTGATTTGAAATCCAACAATAATTTAACAATTTTAATAATAATTTTAATATTTTTTCATAATTTTCACGACTCACACAGGCACATGAAGTCACAGCAGGCAAGCTTGGAATATAGAAAATCTTACATTCAGTGTATGGAAATATTGCCATTACACTGATTTTTTTCAGGAGAAAAGATGATCTGAACACCGTTGTGTAAGTTGTGGCATTACTTTACTCTGACATTACATGGCTTGCCCATCCAGATCCCTCTGATCCTGAAATAAATTATATTACTATAATTAAAAATCTTTTTGGAAAACAAAACATTTTCTCACAAACTTATGTGATTTTTTTGTTTGTTGATAAAATACATCACGGAATATAATCATATATGGGTAATAGGGAAATTATAGCTACAATTAGCTTCAAGCTACACATGACAATTAATGAGATTAATACAACACTTTTACTTACAAGTCACTATCAATCACCATTGAGTGTTTGTAATAACTTCTGACTGCGATCCAATGTGGGATTTGGTCAAATGATGAGGCAGAAATATGTTGTTAGTGACATTTTAGAAGAATTTTATGGGGAAGATACACAATGTGGGGCATGAAGGAAAGTAATATAACTAGTAGTGTAACTAATTACTGATGCTTTTACATGGTGTAGAATCTGTCGCTATTTTCACTTAGAGCAAATAGCCGCTGCCTTAAAAATATTTAGTAACACTTTATTTCGACATTCTTTAGACATTCTACTAAGTATAAGTAACGTTGCACATGTCAACTAACAGTCATTAGAGAATTAGTAAACTGTCTGCTTAATGTCTGCTAACACTTTATTTTGATGCTCCTAACAGATATTCTACTGACTATAAGTAACTTTACAACTACATGCCAACTTATTCTACTAACCCTAACAGTCTACTAATTCTCCAATTTAAAGTCGACATGAAAGGGAAGTTGCAATAGTCTTTCTTCTCTATTGTGACGTATATCTGAGTGAAACGGCTTCTGGAACGAGAACAAATGTGGGTGGGACTTGATTTTGTCCGTGGGGAATTGATTGGATGGTTGTTGTTTGCTATTAGTGGATCTCATGTAAGTGACAGGTTGCCCCACCCTTGTCATCAGAGAAGAGATGTTGCTGAGGGTAAGTTATTCTGATTCAAGATTATGAGGTGTATGAATTTAACAAAATAATGGTATGCACGGATAAATCGTTCATAATAAATACTGCAATATTCCATAAAAAAAAACAAGAATTGTCCATTTTGATTTCGTTTTGACTTTAAGTGTGTTAATGTTAATTTCTTCATATACTAATATTAACCTTAATAAATGAACAACTTAGACTATTAAATGCTGTAACAATTATCGTGTTATCAGTGCATGACATCCAATGCATGAACTTATGTTAACAAGTTGAACCTTATTGTGAAACATCACCGATTTTTTGAGTGTAACTGCATAGCATCTATATATGCGTGTGCTAGGAACTGTGTGAAATCAGGCCCTGCAGTGGTCAACAGGCAGTTTCCCTCCGAAGCACTGCTGTCTATTGTCAGACCGCCAACGAGAGCACCAACCCCATTGATCACCCTGACAAAGTGTCTAATGGCTGTTCCCACACAGACAAGATACTCACCAAGCAGGTATATTGCCATGGCTACAGAACAGCGCTCGAGAGCGAGAGTGGCCCGTCGGGGGGAATAGTTGCGTGGGGAGACGCCAAAGGCCGCCACTCACCTTTGACATGGCCTCATGAATGCCAGTTTGTTTTCCGATTGCTACGGTTCATCTTCACGTGGAGGCGGACAAACAGTGGTAAACAGGCAGCTAGCGGTTCAAAGCCAGAACAGAAAGGCAGGGTCCCCACTTCAGCTGTGTTCACATGAGAATCAATCTGTTTTGAGTCTTTGAAGAGCGGAGAGCATAAAGGAATAACAGGGGTCTGCTCTGAAAGGAAAACAAGAAATGAGCTTGAAAGAAACTCTTGCCCTGGCTAGTGTATCTCTCCATTTGGATGCTAACCAATGAACGGTCTGCAAAAAAAGTGTAACAATAAGCGACCTGGTCCCACTTTATATTAAGTGTATTTAACTACTATGTACTTTCATCATAAAATAATTATGTACAATGTACTTACTGTGTTGATGTATTGCAAAACACTTGTGTTGATATTGAGCTGGATACGGGTAAGGTTAGGACAGGTTTGCGGTTTAAGGGTGGGTTAAGGTGTAAGAGAAGGGTCAACGCTTTAATTATAGATGTAATTACAGAAAGTTCTGTTTCAGAGATGAAAGCTATTATTTTAACTATCAGCCATCGGTCAGTTGTTTAAAAACAGCTGATGATCATGGCCGATTATATCCCGTCAATCAAAAAGGTGCGGGAAAATGTGCCAGACTGCAACTGTGTGTGAAGAAAATGTCTCTTGTGTTGAATTTAGGGCAAGTTAACGCGGCAATAACGCATTAACAGTTAAAGAAAATAGCGACGTTAAAGCAGGCTCTATTTGAATCACCAGTAGTTCAAGCCAGGGTTGCCAGGTCCGTGGTTTTTCCCTACACTAAACATTATTTTGTAACGTTTCCCATCCAATAATCGCAAAGTGCTACTTCTGATCAGAAACAAAGTCTCAGCATTCAAATTCTGTCCATTTTATCACGAAATTCAACCAATAAATGGTGTCTTGACGATCTTAAATGTCACAGATTGCTGTAGCTCATCAGGTCAAGTGGCAGCGCGAGTCTTTTCTTCTACTTCAATAGAAGTTATAGCATAAAAAACATGTATGAACATCAGAAGGTATGTTGAAAGATACAGTACAACTAACCGAAATGAATCATGTCTCATGTAATCGCTCAATCCGTGTTTCAACCGCAGAAAGACATCAACAAAACAGCTTGTGAACAGTATCTCACTTGATGTTGCATTTACCTCAGGAAAGTTATCCAATGAATACAGTTCGTTAGTTATCAAACTATCGCTATCAGTCTCGGTATCTAATATCTATCATTCTGAATAATTGGTGGAGAAATTTAGTATCGGTGCATCTCTATTCTGTTTTTATGTACCCTAATTTTGCAATTAATTTGTTTTACATGTATTCCCAACAAATTTTAGCACATGTGAAGTGCCCATGTTCAGAAACAAGCACAATTGGTGCATTTGTCTTGATAACATATTAAAAAAATGTCAGAAAAGCTTTTTTAGCAAATTTGATGTAAATGAGAAGTAAATAAACATATGCATGTTTTTAAGGCATGTGTACACCACCATCTACAGCACCCAGATTGACATATTATTCGGATCGAGCTCAAACTGATTGATTGAGGCGTTTACATTAAGGCTTTTCAGTCCGATTTAGCCATCAATTTGATTATAAACAGATTATCAGGTTGCTTGTAAACGTACTGTAAAGCACCGTCTTCCGTTGTCTGCATGGGGGAATCAATAAATAGTTACATTTATTAATATTATTAATCAAATATCAAAACCAACTGATAATTGAGCAATTTCGTGTTTCTCGTATCACTCCCCGGTCTCTTTCTTCTCACAAAATAAAATAATTTTAATCAATATTTCATCTACAATTATTTATTTGTCTAATATCCTTCATGTCGAGATCCTTATCCCTTTTTTGCAATAATGATCAACTGACTGTATATAATCTCTGTTTTATATTTTCATTGACATTCAGTCTCTCTGGTTACAGTGTGTTTTTTAAACGTGCAGACCGTGAGGTTTCAAGGTTTTCCTCGGGCATCAAACAGTTGTCAGGCACTTTAGTTTGAGTGAAAGGAATGTTGTTTTATTTGTGTTCCACTCTGAAGGAAAACGCCGATTTCTGTCACGAGAGAGCACCAAGACAATGAGAGGTGGAGAGAAACACTTTTCAGCCTTTTTTTTATTTCAACGCCAACACGCTCAGACAACAGCGGCCTTTCAGCTAATTAAGCTGTTTTAAAAAGGGCTGGTCGACCAGTGACATCTTGGTGGGGTATCAGGGAGTCAATGGGGCGGTACAGAAGGGGAGACATTTATGGGGTGGCTTTTCCCATTGTTTCCAACCTGGCAGGATCTTTTCTACTTGGCCGCCTCTGCCTCAGTGACCTGTACAATGACAAGAATGCAAAGGGTAAACTCTGTGTTCGCCACAAAGGGGACAATTGTAGAATAAAAATTTCACGCTGCTGGGCAATGCCTCTTCTCTGCCAAGATTCCACAGATACTTCAGTCCAACACAACTTCATGGTGATGGAACATGGATCTCTGGTTTGGCCACAGGACTCGCATGTTGTTTTGCCTTAGTAGTACATCGATGGAAGGTTATTGTTATGGAGAAAGGTATAGCATGAGTCTACATTATAAAATTCGGTCACACTTTAGTTTGGGGGACACATATTCACTATTAACTACGACTTTTGTCTCAATAAACTCATAATTTACTGCTTATTAATAGTTAGTAAGGTAGTTAACTGGGCAATACAGAGCTCCAGAAATGTTAAAATCCACATAGCTGTAATATAGAAACAGCAATGACATGAAACAACTGTTCATCAGCTCCCATAGATGTCGACTACTGTATGTTGTAGCAGGAATGGTGGCACTTAATGAATTCCCTTATTAAACTAACACACATTTCTAATAACTGAAAGCACTGAGACACAGGAGAAGGGATCACTGCGCTTCACACTCTCTTAGAAAAAGGTTCCGTGTGGTTCTATATAGAACTCTAGGGTTCTTAACACAGTTTTAAAGAACCCTTTATGCCAAAAACGTTCTATTTAAGGAAAATGTCTTAAATTATAGCATAATACTTTCATAATTAATGGGTTATTTTCAATTTTTCTAGTGATAAAGTATGTTTACAAGCTGCTTAATTCATAAAGTTTAATTCAGATTAAAAACTATTCAAAATTAATTAATTAATTAATTAATTAAAAGTAAATCCTTAAAATGATCCCATGATGGAACCCACAAAATGTTCTAGATATGAAGCGCCTGACAGAACCGTTCTAAATAAAACATTTTCTTCCATCATGACTGAAATGCCTTTCAGCAGTGACTTTGTTCACAATATAGCATGCGCTTTCATAGCTTGCTGCTTACATATACTAATTTGAAGCAAATCAAAGAAGTCATTAGCTATTGAAAATAATAAGGAATGTGAGCCTGTCTCATTAATTATAAATGGAGAGTTCTGATTCAGACTCTGACTGGATGAGCCACATTTGAGGCTGAAATACACACATTTGTGAGCAGCTGAATTCTAGGGTGTGTTCAAACTTGTACTACGGTTCAATTCTCTTGGTTGTTTTGGTCTGGGCCAAAAAAGAAAATGATTAATTTAGTCCTGGCATGCATAGCATTCACACTGTCATTTTTAACACCAAATCTGAAGATACAAAAAAAGGCTTTTATGACATAAACACAAACAATGGTGTGTGCTGGACTAAACACGCTTGTTGTACTCTATGTGCACACATATGATGGTATTTTAACCAGCTGAGAACTCATGAAGAGCTTATAAAATGTGTAAAAGAGTCAAAACAGCAGCAGAAACTCCTCTATTACTTACAAATGAAGATCTGCTGCAAAGAGACGCCTGTACTGAACTCTAATGGGCACACCCTATATTAAAGGGTTAGTTCACCCAAAAATTAAAATTCTGTCATTATTTACTCACCCTCACGTCGTTCCACACCCGTAAGGCCTTCGGAAGACAAATTAAGATATTGTTGATGAAATCCGATGGCTCAGTGAGGCCTCTATAGACAGCAATGCCATTGAACTTCTCAAGATCCAGAAAGTTACTAAACACATATTTAAAACAGTTCATGTGAGTTCAGTATCTTAATATTATAAAGCGACGAGAATACTTTTTGTGCGCCAAAAAAACAAAATAACGACTTTTCAACAATATCTAGTGATCAAAACACTGCTTCGAATCTTTTGTTTTAAATCAGTGATTCGGAGCGCCAAAGTCACGTGATTTCAGCAGTTTGGTATTTTGACACATGATCCAAATCACTGATTTGAAACAAAAGATTTGAAGCAGTGTTTTGAAATCGGCCATCACTAGATATCGTTGAAAAGTCATTATTTTGTTTTTTTTGGCTATGTACACTATGTATCTAATCTTTATTTATAGCAATAGTGTCTCTTCAAAAGACTCAAATTAAACTGCTCAATTCATTCATTACTTTTACCATGTCTTTATGGACTTTTTGAAATGACAAAGTTTTGGGTGAATGGACTATCAAAAGAGGGACAGAAGTCTCTCAGGTTGAAGATGAACGACTTAATGTGTTTAGACAGACGTGACGGTGAGTAATAGATGGCAGTTTTCATTTTTGAGTGAACTATACCTTTAATTGTCATTTTTATCACTACTAAATTTATTTATTGAACATTGGTGTTTTATAGGGGTGTAATGGTACATGTTAGTTCATGAAGTTAGACGACGAATACAGTCAGTCACTTGCGATCCACACTCCAATCCAGAAGGGGGCGCACGCAGTAATACAACACTATTTGCTAACCGCCACAACATGGAAATGGAGTGGAACACGTAAAATGAAGTATAGGAGGGTTGGGCTTAAGCTTTGAGCATTTAAATATAGTTTAAATGGAGCAAATTGTAACACTCCTAATGCACAAGTTTTATTTTTCATTATTCTATTTATTTTGTACTTTTATAACACAAGATGCTTTTCAGTTTTGTAGCTGATTGTGACCAAATACCTTTTGTTTTTATCAGCCCTGCAAAAAAAATATGACCTGTCTGTTTACTGTTTACTGCTTAGCGCTCAATACACTATAGGAGACTGTACTAACTATGGGACTAAATGCCAGCTAGGTGCAATAAACTGGCATTTGGACTACTGTCTGTTTAAAATAAATTAAAAGAAACCTAGCTTCGTGGATTTGTTCTTTTGTCCGGTAACACTTTAGTTTAGACATTAGTCTCACTATTAACTAGTTGCTTATTAGCATGCATATTACTAGGATATTGGCTGTTTATTAGTACTTATAAAGCACATATTAATGCTTTATTCTGCATGACCATATACCATGGCCGTAACCACCATAGACATTTAGGGGGACAAGTCCCCCCTAATAATAAGAACTGGCCAAATTGCCATATCCTATATCCCTTAATCCTACACAATACCTACCTTACTAACTATTAATAAGCAGCAATTAGGAGTTTATTGAGGTGAAAGGCATAGTTAATAGTGAGTTAATAGTGAGAACTGGACCCTAAACTAAAGTGTGACCATTTTTCCTGTTGTACCAAAATCGTACCGAACCGTGAGCCTAAAACCGAGGTACGTAACGAACCTTGACTGGTGTACCATTACACCCCTAATGTCTTATATATCACATTATAATATAATATTATTACAATATTTTCATATTACATATATCACATTATACTCCTGGACAGTTTGTCAGAAAAACCTGTAATTATTTACTCACCCTCATGCAAAGGACTTACATTTAAATTAATGTCATTATTCATTGAAAATCTACAGCTCTCAAATTTCATTCTCCATACTTCATATTTAAACTGACACATTGAAGAACCAATGGTGAACCAATGAGGTTTTGCTTTCAATGATGTCAAACTTGAAAAAACAGACCAGCTACGGCAGTGAGGAATTATCAATGAATAACAAGTGAAATTTTGGTCTGTGGAGATCTGTCATGGCTACAGAAGACTTTAGTCAGATATTGTCACATATGTGTTTAAAACCACATGAGGATGAGTAAATAATGACAGCGTTTTCATTTTTGCCTGAACTATTCCTTTAACCAATAGTGACTCACAGCTGCTAAGCAAAACTTTTTTGACAAAAGAAACTCTTATTACGCTCAGATTGAAGATCAGTCTGGAGGGGCACAAACGGGCTTTAACAGCGTCTAATCGTAAATCTACACATTAGACAGTCCACCCTGCTGTGTTGGCAACACTTCATTTAGCTGATCGTGTTTTATTTACCGCCGCTTTCGCTCTTCTTCAACAGACATGCAAACCCTCCTCTAAGTCATATTAGCTCGTTGATGTTTGGCATCTGTGATCTGTGCGCACGCGAACTTTAAATCATTATTCTAAGAGCTGAAGGAAAACTGTCAACACCACCTGCCACGTCCGCGAGGTCCTGCCAGCTTGTATCTCTTTTGAGCGAGCCATGTGTTGTTATAATGTAACGCGATTACAGAAAGCGTTTCACACCGTTTTCAGCAGAGCCAAAACATGAACAACAAAGCATGCCAATTATGGAGTCATTTGAGTGTTTGTTGAGCTTCGGCTGGGCTCCATTTTCTCTGGCTGAGCATATTGAAGGGGTCAAATGGAACATCTGAATCGCTGCTTTATTACACATCCTGTAATCCCTCTTACATTCGGATGCCCAAGAAGAAGGCGGGAAAAAAACGTTCCTTGTTACAATTTGGCTCCGAGTGTCTGTGCACATTGCACTTGCGTCTGTAGCAGCATGTGTTTCTGGGATTGTTCTGGAAGGGAAAATGCCGAAACAGCAGGGAGCAGGAGATAAACAGGCTATTCGTGACTCGTTAAAAAAGGCGACGGTGGCCAACATTGTGGAGAGCGTAAGGACCCTCGTTCCAACTGGGCTATAAACTTTTTCGGCACCAGCTGGACCGAGCATCTGTCGGCTTGCGCGTGGAGAGATGATCTGGTGCGGATGACAACGGAGCTGTGCGTTTAAAAAACCCGACACCTTACATAACTGTGCTGATTAAAAACTCAGGCAGTCCAATAGCATGGTAGCTACTGCCTACTATCAAGGGGCCTCCGGCTGCACAGGGAGCAAGTCTGCAGACAATGTTCACTGTTACACGACCAATGCCAGGCTGCTAAAAAACTTGTTTTGCATAGGGTCAGTTTACTAGTACTGATCAGGAAGCGACCAAGAAGTGACACTGCACAAGTTAGGGTGATAAATGGGTAGCCGAGTTACAATTCATCATCATCATCAAGATTTTGCTAACACTTTACAAAAAGGTTCCATTAATTAAGGTTAGTTAATGCATTAACTAATATTAACTAACAATGATCAATACATTAGTTACAGTAGGCTACTTATTAATCTTTGTTAACATTAATTAATAAAAATACAACTGTTCATTGTTAGTTCATGTTAGTTCAGGTTCATTAGTGTTAACAGATACAACCTTTGATTTTAAAGGCCCACTGAAGTGCCTTGGAAGACGCAGCATTATTCAATGTATTGATGTAATTTCCACTGAAACAGGAAGACAGGGTGGGACATATCGAACAGCCCCTCCCCTTTTTTTAAAATAGCCAATAGCGTTTTGTTTATATCATAGTTCGACCACAGCCGTTGAGCTCGTAAAGCCTCAGTTTCCTCATATTCTCTAACCGTTTCTCTTCTCTTCTCTCTTCTTTAAAATATAGCATTCTGTGCAGAATTTAAATGGGTCCGATACCTTTCGTGGTCTGAGCCGGCTAGCGCGTATGATCCGCACTGTGCTCTCGTGTCTCTGGACCGGAGCAGACTGTGCTCTCACTGCAGCGGTTCACGTGACACTAACGTGAAACTAGACTTCATTCGCCTCAATGGAAAGCATATTTACACCGTCTGAATCGTTCCATATCCTCTATATAGTGCACTACGTGCCATTCACCATGCAGAAAACAGTAAATGTGTGAACAAGTGACCAATTTCAGCTGCAGCTTCAGCGTCTGTTTATAGTGTAGGAGGGGGCGGGACTTCAGATTCTAGTGAGGATTTGATTGGACAGGAGATCTGATGAGAAGCTGAAGTTCGCTGTGATGTCATGAAAATACATGATCCATTTTAGCAGAAGCGAGAAACTAAGTTTTGAATGCTTATATCTCCTAAATGCGAATTTTGTCATTGTTGTGGAGCACACCAGCTTAAGGCGAACATATTCATACTAAAAGCTAAAAAACTTAAATTTTGATTTCAGGGGGACTTTAATCATGTATTAGTAAATGTTGAGATTAACATTAATTGAGATTAATAAATGCATTAGAAAATTTATCATTGTTAGGTTATGTTAACTAACGTAGTTAACCAATGTCAACAAATGAAACCTTATCATAAAGTGTTACCAAGTTTTTTTATTTCAGTCCTCATAAAAATGTGTAATTTTTAAGCATCAGCTTATTTTACATACCCTTTTTTCTAAGTGTAATCCATGCAGAAGATGCAAAAACAAAAGTTTCTTAAGACAACATTTCTTAAGACCTTTATGCAACTGAAAATGTTATAAATTAATATATTTGTTTCAGATATTTCATATACAGATTATTCATTTCTTTATCACCTACTAGAGCTGCACGATTCTGGATAAAATGAGAATCACAATTTTTTGGTTTCAAATAGAGATCATGATTCTCCCACGATTCTGAATATACAACCAAACAAAATAACATGTAATTTACTAGAGGTTCTGACAAAATATAAATTGCTGACTCTAATTGCTGGAAAATGTTTGAATGAATTATTTAAAAAATGGTTTTGAATGAATTCAATGACTCATTAATAAATACTCGTTTCATTGCTGGATGAATCAGTGCTATTGAACGAATCTTTTGAATGAACGATTCAATGACAAATACATTTTTTAACAGTCAGTTGTCGCCACCTAGTGGAATTAGATGTAATTGATACAACCTTTATTTGACGTGCCAAGTTCGTTTCAAAAGGTAGTTTGCTCTATTTTGATCGCTATAGTAGACATCGGTGTTTAAATACTAACTTAAAACTTATATCTCAGTACTTCTGTGATAATGTGAATATTTGTAACACAGAAATAACTAATGTGTGATTCAAAACGGCTCTCTCTGGCTCTGGCAGCACGAACACAGATTTGAACGTTCCGGTATGATTTTGTCAAAGGTTTAATAGACGCGGGAGAATCGTTGCCATTAATAAAGTAGGATCCCGTGGGTGCTTGAATCGAGATCGCGATCTTTTTTACGATTAATCGTGCAGCTATCTCCTACACATTATAAATTCACAATTTTGCTTTTTTTTAGTTTACACTGAGTCTCTGTCGGGGTTGAGAGTTGTGAGGCTGGATCTAATTGCATCAGTCACTTTATTAAACAACTCAAAGTAAACAAACGCAGGAGAACAACTTAACATAGATGAGAACAGACAAAGAATGACTAAAACTAAGGGCTACGAATACAGAGTAACACAAGAGCTAAACAAGGAGCAGGTGGAACAAATCAATTAAACAATGAGTTGCTATGACAACAAATGAGAACATACTAGAAACCATGGAAACAAAACGGAAACACAGGAAACAAAGATCTACAAACTAAAAGTCCATGAAAACTAAACAGAAATCAAACTGAACGTTACTCTCATTTCAAACAGCCTCTGAATACATTTGGAAAGTAAATTATTTGCTTTATACATTATCTATGCAATTTTTAAATTAACTAGATTACTAAATTTTAAAACATGCAATTTGATACGTAGCATATAATTGGATAAACCATTCATTCAAAATTAAAAGTAAATAACTTGCTGCAACTTTCGTTGCAATTGACTTTTACAACCAACCAGCTTGCCTCCTTTTTCATGACCATAATTTGAAGTCTCACAATACATTTCACTCTGATATCATGTTGATTTTAAAAGAACGATACAGAATAGAAAGCGCATTTATTGGAGCACACTAAGATGCCTTCACCAGGTCAACATAGATATTTGTTGCAATGATATCTCACAGTCCTGTTTGTGTGGTTTGGAATAAAAATATTCACTTGGTTATCTCTAAATCTCACTTGAACAGTGAGGCCAAATACAAAGACACAGAGCAAAAGCTAATGACATTTGCCTTACACATATGTACATAGATCAACAATTAAACAACAACACAGATGGTGCATTCTGTGTGAGCAGCCCTCCAAATATGTCTGTCCATGTTTAATCCATGAAAGAGAGCGCAGTGCAAGTTTAGCCTTTTAGAAAGGAGTTATACTGCAAAAGATTCGATTTTTGAAGAACTTTTTGGTTATCGTCTTACATGGCATGCGACTCCATCACCATGTCTCCCTCCCTCCGCGTAAAGAAACTTCTCTGTATTTCAGCACAAGTTCTTTAGTCGCTCTCTTGAAAGTTTGCTAAGATGTTTACAGCCTCATTAGTCTGTAAGTGTGAATGAAGGCATGAAAAATAGATAAGCTGGATCTGCGCTGCGTGCCAGAGGAGCGGCGCGTGGCACTTAAGTCTTTGCAGTGTGACAGACGGCCGGCCCTTTCATTCTGCAGCATCAGGGTATCATTTGGAATTAAAGAAACTTTACGACTCCCTGAACTGATTTTCTGGAATATGAAAACATCAGCATATGGCTGAAGACAGCAGCAGGCTAAAAAGTCAATTTCCCTCATGGAACATAGCAAGAGGGGTGACATTCATATTTATATTGTCCTTTTGGCTCAGTGTTGCCTAGGACAGTGTTTTTTATGATATCTACTTTTAGTGAGCACACATTTCTGTGTTTATACATATCGTTCACCCATGTCACTGCCTGTGGAACACAAAAGGAAAAAAATGTAACCATTTTCAAGCTATAAAAAGGTCAACAAAGCACTGTCCCTCATACAAAACTATCATATGGATTCAAAAGACATGGAATAAAGTTCATGAGCAATGCAGACTACTTTTTAAAGTTGGAGCTGTGTAAAAATCAACCTAGGCTCATTGGAAAAACGTGCCTCTACCTATGTGTCATGCAAAGAAAAGGGTTTAAAGGGATAGTTCACCCAAAAATGAAAATTCTGTCATTAATTACTCACCCTCATGTCGTTCCACACCTGTAAGACCTTCGTTCATCTTCTGAACACAAATTAAGATATTTTTGATAAAATCCGATGGCTCAGTGAGACCTGCATTGACAGCAAGATAATTTACACTTTCAAATGCCCAGAAAACTACTAAAGACATATTTAAAACAGTTCATGTGACTACAGTGGTTCAACCTTAATGTTATGAAGCGACGAGAATACTTTTTGTGCGCCAAAAAAACAAAATAATGACTTTATTCAACAATATCTAGTGATGGGCGATTTCAAAACACTGCTTCATGAAGCTTCGAAGCTTTACGAATCTTTTGTTTCGAATCAATGGTTCGTAATAATTTGATAGGAATACAATGTACTACAAACCTTAATTTCATTCAGGCACAGACTACCCAACATTGGGTTACACTGACCCAGAGCTGGGTAGGTATGTGAGGAGGTTCATCATTTGTATTGACAGTAAAAATGACCCAACAGCTGAGTTACAGAAAACTACCCAGCACTGGGTAAAAATATTAAAAAATAACCCAGTAAAATGACCCAGCATGCTGAACCCAGCATTTGGGTTAAAAAAAAATCTTGGGTTATTTTAAGTCCTGGGCTCAGCCTTTTGGATCATTTTTTTTGGGGTTATTTTTTCATTCTTTGGGTAGTTTTTGTGTTACCCAGCTCCTGGGTCAGACGTAACAGCACAGTGTTTGGGTATTTTTTATGTTACCCAGATCCTGGGTCAGACACAACAACCCAGGGGTTGAGTTATTTATCACGGGCTTTTTGCGCCCTCTTCAGGAGAGAGCAGTGCAGCTCCGTCAAATTGGTGCACGTTTTCGGTAAAATACAGGTTTCTGTACGTTTTATTTTATCTAAAAATTCATTATTGTTCTGTATATCATTTAATTTTATGCAAAGCAACATACAGGGACGTGATGTGAGTCACTTAAACGAGTGCACCAAATGAATGAGGTCCACTGAAAAGAGTATTTTTTAAATTTCTATTTCAATTTTTATCTATTTACTTACATACTTCAGTCCTCCTATTTTGTTTTTCTCATTCTCTCTGCATCCTGTCATGCACCCATCAAACCTGACAGACAAGATGCAGAATGTCCCGCCCCCTTAGTAAGACATGGTGGGAGATGCTGTCAATCACTTAAATTGCTGAGCAGTCCAGCTCTATGTGCTTCTGTCATGCACTGATGGACATGTGGACTTTCCCACCTAGTAGGGGGCGACTTAGTGGCGGGTAAAGTGAAAGAGATGCATCCTAAATAAACTATTAATAAGTAATGAATGTTTCCTACATTGCTAGGCTTTTATTAAAAAAATATCAAATCCTATTATTTTAATGATGTATTTTGTCTTTTTTCGATAACAATGAATGTGTTAAATAAATAATTAAATATGTAAAAATGGATTATGCATATCTTACTTTTCTTCCCTCTAAAGTCCAATTACACAATAATATGGCAATTTCACAGTACAACAGGTAATGGGCAATTATTCAACTTAGTCATGCAGTGTAATGTTTCAAAACAGTTATGCTAAAACCACTGTTTAAACAACTAATTCACAACTTCAGGATTCGTTCCATACATGTGTATTGAGAGTATATTTTCTTGATAGATAGATGAATATGGTTGGACAAATCCATTTTTGCCCCTGCAATGTGTTATCGAGCGCACGGCCCTTCCCGCCTCCCCCCGATCGACCCCGTTTTTTATGAATAATTGGTGATGTGTGTCAATATTGCACCCCATAGTAACCATATGGTTGGCCTGAGCAGACAGGCGATTGTTTGGTGCTGTGAAATATTGTGTTACCCTGTGAGATGTGGAGCCAGTGGAAGCAGAAACTGTTGCTCAGACTGACAGTTACATTGTGTGTCTGAATGGGAAAACTTCTGAGGAAAAGATGCAAGTGGACCCAGACAGAATGTCCTGACCTCCAAAAGAAAAGACGATTTGACATGGTATAAGGTCTTCCATCGCTTCCCATCTCTCGCTATCTGCCTTTCAGCCAATGGGAAATGAAGAGGAACATTAAACTTAAGTGGAGCTTTCTTTTGTTCCACAACCCTTGAGGAGAAACTTTTTTGGTGCCCGACAGTTGTCCTTATATTCACTGCTATTAATATAATATGCAATATGTCTGAAAGGCCCCTAGACTATTTAACAGACTGCTGGACTAAAACTAGATTCAATTACTCTAATGGCACAATAACAGTTGTGATGCAATGGATGATGTTTAAAAAAGCTTTACATTACTGAAGTACCATTATGGACATATGCATTATAAAAATACATGTTGTGACTAGTTCTGCAATGCACAACTTTTTTCTTCTAGACTCAGGATCATTCTGAATGAAATCAACAGAGAAGTGTGAGATATGACTTCATCATCATACAGGTGCTATTTTAATGCAAAAGAAAATATTAATGTATTAGTTTAGTTGTACGACATTTATACATGGTAAAATTTATTGTTCTTCCTTTAATTTCTCTTTCATTCAAATTTATTTTTATAAATGAATATGTATGCATACCAACACACTCTTAGAAAAAGGTTCAGTGTGGTTCTGTATAGAACTCTAGGGTTCTTGACTCAATTTTAAAGAACCCTTTATGCCAAAAAGGTTCTATATGAGGAGAAATGTCTTAAATGATTCCATAATACTTTCATGCGATTTAATTATTGTCCTATTGATAAAGTATGTTTATGAGCTGCTTAATTCATAAACGTTAAGGGCCCTATTTTAACAATCTATGCGCATGGTCTAAAGCGTACGGCGCAAGTGCACTTAGGGAGTGTCCGAATCCACTTTTTCTAGTTTAAGGACAGGAAAAATGGTCGGCGTATGGTCTAAAAGGGTTGTACCTATTCTCTTAATGAGTCATAGGTGTGTTTTGGGGCGTAACGTGCAATAAACCAATCAGAGTCTCATCTCCCATTCCCTTTAAAAGTTGCACTTGCACCATGGCGGATTCGCTATTTACACGGCGGAATTTGCAAGCAGAAAAACCGAACGCTTCTCTAGCGAGGAAACGGATCTGCTCGTGCGTGAAGTTAAAGCGCGCGAGCAGACCATCTACAGGACAAGTCGGATTCCACCAAAGCATTTTTATCTTTATGCACACAATAATATTCTTTTACATTGTAATCCTTTTATTTTTAATATCTAGCATGTTTGTGTGCTGCTGTGTATCCCTGTGTGTGTAACAAGCAGAATGTATGTGCGTTGTGCACCCACATATAGGTGCATATTACTAACACGCTCTTTAAATAACAAAACAAATATTGCGCCATTGACTTTAGACCAGGTTTCAGTTGGTCAATGGCGCAGTCTATTTCATTTGCCTCAAAATAGCAACACACCAACAATGCACCTGAACACACCTCGTTTTCAGACCAGCACGTCCATGGGCGCACAAATGGGCGCAAATGCATTTGCTATTTAAACAACGTGGCGCAGGACTTGCTACTGCCAATACATACACGACACACTGCTGTGAGTAAGTAAGACATGCTGCTGCTGTACAACATAGTGTACATGAATTACCGATAGCAGATCTATACAGGTGGAGTTGGGGGAGGTGGAGGGTTTCTGAAAGCGCGCTGCAACTGCTACAGCAAATGCTGACCAAGTATTTGAAAGTTGAGCAATGAGCTCATTGGCTGCTGATACAGCAGGAACCAATCATCTGTGCTCTATAGAGAATGATGTGATTGCAAGCAGATTGAGTTAAGGATCTATTAGCCTGTGCCATCTAGAGTTTCATGAATTTTGTATTCGTCTTGCATTATGGTAATGCACAGCATACAAAAGCATTTTTTGAAATCGTATTGGTCTGGACTACACATAGGTCAGCAATCAGAATTGTTTAAGGCTCTCCCAGCTAACAGGGAACATTCTCAGAACTTCGGCTAACGTTCTCTTAAAGTTTTGAACAAACACTATTCCAGTAACATTAATAGTTTTCAAAACGTTAAGACGAAAACATTATTTATATATCGTTCATGGAACAATTTTTTCTGAATTGTTTTAGTTGGACGTTCACCTGACATTTTTCAAATGTTACTGCTTGTTTCAGAACATTCAGAGAACATTCAAAGGTAACATTCCAATGATGTTTGCAGAATGATAAAATTGAATCTTTGACCAAACTATTTTTTTTACTATTTAAAAAAAAAAAAAACATTTAGAACATTCAGAAATAACATTTTTTCATAACTTAATCAGAACATTAGCATTTTTAGAACTTTTTTGTTAGTTGGGTTTAAGCAAGTTTAACAACTGATTAGTGGCCTATATTCTGTTTAAAACAAACGACTCTCTTTTTTTATTATTTTATTTTGCCCTCATACGAAGGCTACTTGTCTTGGCAGTCCTCTGTTGGATTATGCATATTTTGATCAAGAGTGTGCGGCCTGATCAAAAGCGATGCATTCTCTTAAAGTGGTAACTTTCATCATCCTTTACACAACTTCTGGAACAATCACCATTCTGTCAGCATAATCGGCTTTGTTTACCACAAAGAGAGACTAAATTGATGCCCATTCTGCCTTTATCTTAAAAATAAAGCGGAACAATTAAAGCCCATGTCTCTTTGCTCAGCTTTTGATGTAACACAATGCTTTCCCACTCGCTGTTTTTTCTGGGGAAGTAATGTGAAGCATGCTGCTGGACCTCAAGCTAAGCAGTAACAAGCATGGGGCGGCTCCTTGTTTTTGCTCAATCGGAGGCATTCAGCAACACTGTTTGGACTATCAGTATGATTTATTTGTCTGTATTGACCTGCGTCCCCTGCTTAATTACCCTGGGATAATCTCAGACAGAGCCTCTTGACACTGGCAGAAAGCCCAGCCACTTTGGCTCTGGGGACCAACTGTTGACCTGATGGTTGGGGGTTGACGGGCAGGGGCGATGGGTCGCGGCCGCACCGTCCACTCCAACTCCCGCTCTCCGCAGTGGCCGGAGCCACGGACCTACAACCTCCTGGGTGAGCGAGTCCCATCACCCTAATGAGGCGTTAAAAACGTGACGGCGGCGGCGTTCGAGCGGCTCGCCCTCAGTGGTAAATCATTGAGTGAAGACGGTGGCTCTAGTGGAGCCAGTTCAACCTCCGACTGAAACACATTCGTCTAATATAAAAATGATCCGATGGAGCCTTTGAACTCAAAGTTCAAGAAAACAAACCTGAGCCGAGCTTTCCAAAGAAAGTAGTGCGACATCAATTCATTTCCTAGACGACGTCCCACAAATGCACAATGTGAAGGAAAGAAAAACTAATTAGCAGGAAAGTTGTGCCTGCAAAATAAACATTTAAAAACACAGCATGATGCCTGAGATTACATTTGAGGTGTTTCGTCTGTGCTTTTCTAATTGTATTTTTCTATATGTCTTGCCAGTGGAGTTTTGGCTGTTGTTTATATAAAAAGAAATCAAATGAGATGGTTTGTTTGAAATCAAAGTAACTGAGATCATTGCAATGTTCTCCCCCAACTCAACCCCCTTCACAAAAATCATTTAAAAATAAAATAATATCCTAATAATATCTCCCCAAAAATAAAATAAATTCATTAAAGATCTGATTGCATCAACATTAGCTGATTTCCTTAAACAATTGGAACACATTACAAACTCAAGTTTTATCATAATGTTAACAGTTTTCCCCAGAAGCAAATTACTTTTGAAGCACTTTTGTCATTTTTATTAGTTTCTGTTCTTTTTATTATCTTTTTATATTACTGTTTAGGTTTAATTTATTTTATTTCGGATTTAGTTTTAGTTCAGTTTTAGGTTTTATTTACTTCCAGTTTTCCAATTTTAGCACCTCAGCTTAAACTTATTTCAGTTAGTTGCCAAGATAACATTTGCAATTTTTACAGTGTACATTTATTATATGATGATAATCCACCATGAATATGAACTAAAATGTGCTTTTAACATACTATCTCTGTATTAAAAAAATGTATTTAGTTACCACTTGTTAATATTCATGGTGTCTCAAAAGAGCACAGTTGAGTACACTTAGATGTTCTTAAGATTAAAAATTAGAAGAATTTTTAGTATATTAAGTATAAAATTAGTGCTTGAAAATAGAGCACTTTAAGTACATTATGGAAGTGTACTTTTTTCACCTGGGTAGACATTTACTCAGATGCATAGTGTGAGATTGTTGTCCACATGATACTTGTATGTAAAGTATGATTGGAGTATAGTGCACTAGAAAGGTAAAGTGTCCTCCCCAGTCAGCAGTAAGCTGGAGGAACCTGTGGCCGTGGGTGTGAGTAACGCTCCATCACACAGAGAGTGACAGCAGAAGTGTGGAGAGAGTGATGAGGACCCCCGCTGCCTGTCTCCAGACGCCCCCTCTCTCCATTCACACCGCAGCACTCTTCATGTCCCGGCCAACAGGTAGCTGCAGCCAAACGTTCGTTTGGTTGCTAATGTCATTACTAATGTGTTTTATTTGTTGTGCATTTTTGTTTGTTTTGTCTCTCATTGAAAAGGATTTTCACAAATAAGGTACAAAATAGGGCCTGAAAGTCACTGTCAGTGAAAGGAGGAGGATCAGAGCAGATTTATTTCACGTTATCCCAGCTAATAAAAATATGTTGTAAGAATGAATATGTAAGAAGAATATGTTGTAATGTTATGAAAACATTATTTCTCTGAACATTCAAAACATCCAGTTTTTTAAATGTTTTATGTGAACATTAAGGAAACATTTCATTTTATCATTTTGCAAACATTATGGGAACGTTACATTTGAATGTTCTCTGAACATTCTGGAACATTTAAAAAATGTTACGAACATCCAACTAAAAGTTTCACACACACAAAAAAAACATTCCATGAACCATGTATAAATTACGTTTTTGTGCTAACATTTTGAGAACATCTATTAACGTTACTGGAAGGTTTGTTCATAACTTTGAGAAAACCTTGCCAGAATGTTAGCCAAAGTTCTGAGAACTTTCCCGGTTAGCTGGGACAGTACTATATTTACTATTACAACTTTTAAGATACATCTAAATATGGTTAAAAATTAACAGTTTTCAGTTAATATATTATTTTAGCAATTACAACTTAAAAGGAGCTATATATTAAGAATGTTCATGAATTAATCGCTTCTCTTATTTCCAATGTGTGAACAGCTTGTAACAAAACTTAAGAAACGAGACTTGTTGTCTATGAAAGCCTATAGACTGATTTTTATGTGAAGTACTCGGGACGTTTTTGCCGGGAAAATCAAAAGGATATGACAGTTACACGCGCTCCCGAGAGCCTCTCTTCCATTCTGTGACACATCATGAAATGAATGCTTACAATGTTCAAGATAATGCAGAAAGAGCCATTCTGTGTTGTAATGCCAGTGTGTCATGCAAATAATTCAAACTAAAGTCTCACATTGTCAAATCTAGTCACAAATTTTATATTCAATCTATCATAACTGTTAATTAGGCCTACCTCATCTGTCGACATGATGCTGGTGAATTGCAGAGCTGATTCAAACATATCCGCATCGATATGATCAGATGATTTCTTAACTGCTGTTTTCGCTGTCATTTTTGTTGTTGTTGTTGTTTTGTTTATCTTGTTATTGAGAGGAAAGCGCGCAGCACATATTTACATATTCATCTAAACGTTCCTCTCAGCAGTGTGGACGGCGTCTGGATGTTCGTGAACAGCTGCAAAGGTATTTCCAACTTATTTTTACTTATAAGCAAAGAACAAAAAATAACTTCTCCGTGAGTATATCAGACCTTGAATCACGTTGTACATTATGTGTGAACCAGTGCGAGGCGAGCACGAGCAGTAAATTGCTGGCTGTAGTTCACTTAAACGGCCACTGGTGTCGCTAATAACGGGGTTTCTGAATTCTACATATAACATCAAAATTAAATTAACAAATTTTAATAAAAACCTACACCAAAAGAGTAAGTAGCCTTTCCCAGTGTTTCAGGAACACGCTGGACGGATGGCCAGTCCACTACAGGCATGAAATACACTCACACATCCATAATAAACTTATAACTTATACACTCAAACTTATATTTGACCACAACATTATTTTGTCAAGAAAAGTATTTGTTTAATCACTTTTTTCTCACAATAACTTGAGCTTGGGGAAAGGATATTATAGGTAGATAAAACTAAATATGCTTACTAAGAAACCCCAAACACTAATAAAAATGACAAAAGAACAGAAACTGAAAGAAAAAAAAAAATATATATATATATATATATATATATATATATACACACACACACACAAGTATTGGTTGACTTTCAGTCAGAGTGAAAAGCATCATAAGTGCACACACACACACACACACACACTGGCTCCTCCTCTTGCCCGAGCGCAGGGATCCTGCTGGGCAGAAGCGCCACTCTCTCTCCAGGGGAAGGCGGCCCTCAGCGCGGGGCCTCTTTGTCATGCAGCCGCCGGCCCCTGGCCTTGGGAACTGACTTGCAGCAGTGTACACATCTATTGGTTTGGCTCGGGGCCGGAGGCTCCCTTTGTCTCCCCTGCAGACAGAGATGCCGACTGGGAAGTGCTTGTCATCGCTGAGTTACCGAGGCAGCCAACCTTCAAGACACCCTGAAATTTTAAGCACAACTGCATCATGGGACATCTACTAAGGTCTGTGGCCCACGGCGGCCCTTTGAACAGGAATGATTATGAACCCTCACCCTTCTTTAAGAGGAAAGAGAGGACATCATCTCCCTTTGACAAGACATTTACTAAATCATGCTGTGGACAAGGAAATGTAGCTCATGAAAACAGCAAAATCACAAGAAGAAAATGAAAATCAAGCCAACAGGACCGTTGTTTGTATTGTGACATCATTTTCATGATAATTAATCACATTTACCCTCCAAATTCTCATCCTTACACAATGTGTCCAAACCTATAGAATTTGTTTTAATTCACATAAATCTCAATGGTGATTCTCGATACTAAAGTCATTTGTATTTAAATCAGCCTAAATAAAGGCAGTATATGTCATATATCATTATCAGTATATCATTATTTTGTCATTACACTAGCGATAATGACAATTTTTGATATATTTTTTAGACTTTTTAGGTTGCCTTTCTTATTCTTGAATATTTTATTGGACAAAGACCTGTGAGAGCAGGATGAGTCATCAATATTTTTCATCCTCTTTACTGAAAAAGAAAGATTGCACATTTTAAATGTGTAAATATATGGGCATATCTACAGAATTGGTGTAAACTGCTGTCCCACATCCAAAAAACACATTTAAAAAGCATTTAAGTATTCAAATCTTAGATGTTTACGAAGATCCTTCTATTACTGAATCCCACAATAATATTTAAAATATCAGTAAGATTAATATATATAAAATCATCATTTATTGGGTACTTTCAATTGGGAGGTGGCTGTCCCGAACCCTAACTCCTAAATTTCAACTTATGAAAATATTGAAATAATTATTGAATAAAACTAACTCTCTTTAATACTACAAATACCATGTAGAGCCATAAGATTTCCGAGATGCAGAAAACACGCATTAAATTGAAGCCTAAACGCAGTCGCCAGAACTAAAAAGCTAAAGGTAGGCTATAAACGAACTACACCACGGTCGCTCAACTTGAACGTCACCATCACTAAGCTTCTGACAACTCTTTCGGTTTTTATCTAAAAACATTTTCCCAGCACGTTTGAGTTAGCATAGTTTATAAGAGTACAATTATGAGCATAATGAGGCTGTAAAAGCAGACTGAGCTTACCTTCTCAGAGTGATTCGTTTAATGTCCTTGACTGCCTGTGTAGTCTCATTTAGCCACTTGTTAGCAACCGCCTTTTTCAAGACACATAACAGCTTTAAAAAAATCACAAGTGGGGTAATACTGATGCATTTTAAGCTTGCGATCACCACAGACCTTATTTCAGCCATTTAACCAAAACCATTCAAAAAGCCCATTGACTTCAGGGCGATGGAACTGGAAGTGCTAAAATGCAACTCACTTCCGCATTTTGGCCTACAAATGATGTCATACCTGCACCACTCTATGAATAACTCTCTCTGCCATCTCTGATATAATCAGCATGGACTTTAAGATCATCTAACTGCCTGACATAAATTACGTTATGACGCAATTTCACATAATTAAATTTTAAACCGTATTTTTTTTGCGTTAAATATGCGTTAAATTATTTTAACGCGTTAAGGATTATGAATTAATCGCATGCGTTAACATTGACAGCCCTAATATATATATTAAAAATTATAAAAAAATATATTTTTATTAAAAAAAGAAGAAAAAAAAAATGTTTTATATTTTATTTTTAAATCATGAATCTTTATGTAAAAAAATGTGTCCTGCATTTTCATGTCACTACCAAAACAGTGTGTGTTTTAGTCCATTGTCTGAGACTGATTTTAACACACTTCTACATTTTTGATCAGGAAATATTCCTGTGTCCCTCCCTCTCATAGCCTCTCTTTCACAGTAGATAGAGTCCATCATTTTGAGTTAAATGTGTTCAAAACTCTGAAAATCTGTGTAACTTTAAGGAACGTCACTACCAAACTCCTTTTTTTCTGCAATTAACTTTTTTGGGTGTCATTCCATAAAATGTAGTTTTTATGTGTGTAAAACTGTTCAGAACTGTGCTAGCTAACCATGTGCTGATTAGCATCTTTGAGCTAGACCCAAAAGGATTGAAAATTGTCACTACCGAAACTTCACCACATGTTTCGGTCGTGACCGTTTCGGTAATGACCATTGTTTTGGTAGTGACAAAGTGGAACACATAATCATTTATTTGGGGGAAATAAACAAAATTTTAGTACAGTTATGCAAACCATTTTAGTATGTGAGCTAAAATTCTGTAACGTTTTGTGGTCACTACCAACACATTACTGTCACTACCGAAAATGTGCAGTCACGACCGAAACATGGGATGTTTTGTCAAAAATAAAGTATATTGAATTATCAAATAAGATGTTATTATAGTGTTTGGTTCAATGTATATTCAAACTAATGAATCCTTCACTTTGAAATCAGTATAATAAACTTTATGACTTTTACAAAGAAAGATTGTGATCAAAATACAACAAATCACATAAATTACACTTGAAATATTGTTAAAATTGTTATTCATTTACCTGTGATAACTTTTTTTAGGTAGATGTAAACAAAATCCTAATAGGTCAATGTAACCCTTCTTATTAAATTATTTATTATTGTGTTTTGGTAGTGACATGGATAGAGGAGTTTGGAGAAATGGAATTTGGAGAGAGAAAAAAATATTCCAAAGCTTTCTGAAAATACAATATGAGAATTAACTGCACAATTACTAGAAATGTGTACCTCGGATATTATACAATTTGCATACATACAAAATTTGTGGAAAAAGACTTTTTTTTTCAACTCTAATTTTGAATCAAGTCTGTAGAATGGCCCATATACGCATATAAACAGACTAAAAGACACAATAATCAATTATTGATTTGACCTGGATGAGTTCTTGACGGGTTTCCTGAGATTTGCACAGTTGTGAATTGTAAGAGCTGGAATTGTTGTTCTTATTAAGCATCATATTACTAGAAAAAAAAATAGAATTTCTGTAGATTTGATGTATTCTAGAATTGTGAAGTAACTATAATGTTTAATAAACATATTTCAATATATTGCTTGTTTTTCCCCCACAAAATATTTTTTCCTAAATTTAAACAAAATCATTGCATTCTAGTGAAAGAGCATCTGTGTCACGTCATGATGTTGTGTAAGGAAGACAGATGAAGATTAAACGCACAGGTAAACTTGAGAAAGTGGAGAAGAAGAGAGAGGCTCATGAATGTCACTCAGTGCTCTGAACTCAGCAGGGACTCTCAGAGTCATGTTATGTGTGACATGTATTCAACAATTCCTTTCTATATGACAGAAAAGAATTGTGCGAGGCCAGCCCTGCGACTAAAGCGTATGAAATTGCATTATTAAAAAACGTATTTCCAAAGCCTGGAGGAGGACGCCTCACATTGACCGCGCAGCTAAAGAGACTTTAAGGTCGTCTGTTCTGAAGGCAGTCGAGGTCAGCGGAGCATCAGCAGCATGTGAGAGAGAGGAGGGGAAAAGTGTAACAGGATTCAGGATTCAGGTGTTTGCACCTAATTACAGTCACTTTTGGTACAATTTTCAATAAACAAGTTACAATAAAACATCTACTGAGACTCAAAGAAAGAAATTATAATTGATATTTTGTTTAGACTAGAGGAAATAAAACATTTTTAGGACTATTATATTTTATTTACAAATCCTGCCACCACACACCCAACCAATTATATGTGTAGTTTAAAATTAATTATGTTTTCGTCATTTTTTTTTTTTTTTAATTTTATGATAAATTATTTAAATTGTGAAGTATTTATACATTATGGTAATATTTGTTTAATTGCCTTTAACTGATGCTGATTTTGAGAATATATTGAGAATAATGATAATAATAAAATAACTCAAAAATATGTCTTGATGCATTTCAAAATTGAGAATTTTAAGGAAAATGTGCTTGACATGAAAATAATGTAAGAGATCTTGAAGGTCTTAAAATAGGCTTGATTTTTTTTTTACAACAAAAAATTTACCCTTTCTAAAATCCACATCTATATTAAAACTCCAAGCTGTAAATTTATAATAATAATTATCATGATGATCAACTTACTTCTTTGAAGATATGAGCTGTGAAATAAAAGATAAAATAAGTGAGATAAGTCTTTAAGAGTGAATTATCTGTGTAAGGTTGGTTTTAGTCAAGAAGTAAAATAAACCTTTGCTGCCATCCAGTGTCATATCGTATGAATAACATTTAAATTGAGAATCACAATTAGCCTCAATTTGTCTTCACCTTTACCTCTTTCCAGTCAAATCTACACACTATAAATTACTGAAACTAAAGAAGGCATGTTTTAAGACACATCTTAATCACTTCAGTTACATGAAAAGACACAGTGCTTGTTTACAAATCTGAGTTCTTATACTGGACGTGGCCATAGGCAGTTGCCTTCGCATTTGTGACCCTGGACCACAAAACCAGTCATAAGGGTCAATTTTTTAAAATTGAGATTTATACATAATCTGAAAGCTGAATAAATACACTTTCCACTGATGTATGGTTTGTTAGTTTGTTAGCATGATTTTTGGCATAAAGGAAAAATCAATAATTTTGACTCATACAATGTATTGTTGGCTATTGCTACAAATATACCCGTGTGACTTATGACTGGTTTTGTGGTCCAGGGTCACATTTGGCTTGTGAACTGCTAATTGATTACAGCAGTGATGAAAATGCAGAGGCCAGACAGATACACTATATTGCCAAAAGTATTGGGACGCCCCTACAAATCATTGAATTCAGGTGCTCCAATCACTTCCATGGTCACAGGTGTATAAAATCAAGCAGCTAGGCATGCAGACTGATTCTACAAACATTTGTGAAAGAATGGGTCGCTCTCAGGAGCTCAGTGAATTCAAGCATGGTACCGTGATAGGTTGCCACCTGTGCAATAAGTCCATTCCTGAAATTTCCTCACTACTAAATATTCCACGGTCAACTGTTAGTGGTATCATAACAAAGTGGAAGCCATTGGGAACAACAGCAACTCAGCCACAAAGTGGTAGGCCATGTAAAATCACAGAGCGGGTCAGCGCATGCAGAGTCAACAGCTACAGACCTCCAAACTTCATGTGGCCTTCAGATTAGCTCAAGAACAGTGCGTAGAGAGCTTCATGGAATGGGTTTCCATGGCCGAGCAGCTGCATCCAAGCCTTACATCACCAAGTGCAATGCAAAGCGTCGGATGCAGTGGTGTAAAGCACACCGCCACTGGACTCTAGAGCAGTGGAGACGTGTTCTCTGGAGTGACGAATCTCGCTTCTCTGTCTGGCAATCCGATGGACGAGTCTGAGTTCGGCTGTTGGCAGGAGAACGGTACTTGCCTGACTGCATTGTGCCAAGTGTAAAGTTTGGTGGAGGGGGGATTATGGTGTGGGGTTGTTTTTCAGGGGTTGGGCTTGGCCCCTTAGTTCCAGTGAAAGGAACTCTTAATGCTTCAGCATACTAAGACATTTTGGACAATTTCATGCTTCCAACTTTGTGGGAACAGTTTGGGGATGGCCCCTTCCTGCTCCAACATGACTGCGCACCAGTGCACAAAGCAAGGTCCCTAAAGACATGGATGAGCGAGTTTGGTGTGGAGGAACTTGACTGGCCACAGAGTCCTGACCTCAACCCGACAGAACACCTTTGGGATGAATTAGAGCGGAGACTGTGAGCCAGACCTTCTCGCCAACATCACTGCCTGACCTCACAAATGTGCTTCTAGAAGAATGGTCAAAAATTCCCATAAATACACCTTGTGGAAAGCCTTCCAGAAGAGCTGAAGCTGTTTTAGCTGCAAAGGGTGGGCCAACTCCATATCAAACCCTATGGATTAAGAATGGGATGTCATTAAAGTTCATGTGCTCGTAAAGGCAGGCGTCCCAAAACTTTTGTCAATATAGTGTATATCAGCCGATATTTAATCATTTTGAGATGATCAGCATTGGCCATATTGTGTCGGTCCCTAAATATTGAGTAAAAATTACCTTCACCATACATCCAGTGAGCACTGGACATCAGTGTGACGTCACGACGACTCCAACGCAGGGTCGGCCCGTTGCATAGGCGACATATAGATGGCTTGGGTGCAAAACGACAGGGGATGGCTGCACAAGAGGCAGGCCCAGTTAAAAAAGCGACTTTATTCAACAATTTCTTCTCTTCCCTGTCAGTCTCTACGCTGTTGGCGTAGTGAACACAGTTCAGCACTTCCAGGTTCTACATCAGAATGCTGACTCATTATTGGCCGGCTCCTGCGTCAGCATCACATGCACTGGAGTCACATGGACTATTTAACGATGTCTTTACTACCTTTCTGGGGCTTGAAAGTGGTAATTAAATTGCTGTCTATGGGGGATCAGACAGCTCTCAGATTTCATCAAAAATATCTTAATTTGTGTTTTGAAGATGGATGAAAGTCTTACAGGTTTGAATCGACATGAGGGTGAGTAATTAATGACAGAAATTACATTTTTTGGGGAACTAACGGTCACATCTTCATCTTCAAGAGGAGGGTCACCTCTAACAAAGTCCAATAGTAGAGAGTGCCTCTCTTTATTTATATATATATATATATATATATATATATATATATATGTGTGTGTGTTTCTGCCTTAAATTAATACATTGTTTAAACTAACACATTGTTAGCTAACTGCGTGATTTGTATATGTACATTTCTGAAATAAATAACTTGGACACATTCACCTCTGATAACAGGTCACTATAAATTGTAATGTAGACATATGCATTTTCCGTAAAGCTGCTTTAAAATGATATGTATTGTGCTATACAAATAAATGTGAATTAAATTTAATTGAAAAATATAAAGTCCAGGTGCTCTGTGGTCTAGGGTTTGTAATAGTCTATCAGAGAAAATCTGTGGGTGTTAAAAAAACAAAAACTATTTTACTAATTTGTCCCCTAAAAAAGACAAAAAAAAGTATAATTTAAAAAGTATTTTTTAATACAGTACAGTAACAGCTGAAAAAATTAGACGAACTGATCAAAAACATTAGGGCATTTTACATAATGATGAATTGTTGGAAATATATTTCCAGATCCTCCAATGATAAGTTAAAAAAAAAAAAAAAAAAAAAAGTACAACATTAGGGGACAAATTAGTCCATAGTTTTTACCACCTATACCTGTAGAAGTTCTTGGTTAGGGAACAAACCTTGCTTTAAATGCTATCATTGTGATAATGTTGTACAAGGTAAAACGTTTTTAGTCGTAAATACAAACAAGATTTATTCTATTAAACATTTTATTAATTGTCAAACTACCATGTTATTTATAGACTGGATTGTCTTCAATGTAAGGTGTTTTATATTGGGAGAACAAAAAGACGATCGCTGGATCGACTGACTGAACACAAATATGCCATCAGGAGGAGTAATGAAGAATATGGCAAAACATTTTAAATTAATGCACAAGAGTAATCCAGCTATCCTTTGAATACATTGAGCACTATTAGGAAAGATAGAGAACTTAAACTGAAACAAAGAGAGATGTTTTGGATTTATAAATTAAAGGCTAATATATATCCAGGATTTAATGAGGCCTTGGATTTTACTCCTTTTTATAATAGTTTTTGTATAACCATCTAAAGGCCTTTTAACCAGAAAGAGTGTCATGGTCATCCTAAAGTTTTCTTTATACCCATATGTAATTAGAAATATGTATTAGAAAACAAGCAACTTGTTGTCAGGCTTGAACAAATATAAACACCAATCAACAAACGCTAATCTAGTAGGCTAATTGTATGGTAGGGTGACCCGTTTTCCGGGAACAGTCCCAGTTTTTGATGTTCTGTTCTGTTTTTGATGTTTTGACTGGAGCTGTCCCCGGAAATGTCCCCGTTTTACAGCTCGTGCAAAACAACCCGCAAACACATTGCAAAAAAAGCCCGACCAACATCCAGCAGCCTGTTGTTTATCGGAGTAATCGTGTAGTGATTATATTGACCAACAGAGGGGGCTGTGCAGCTACACTGATACACTTGGTCGCGCGCCGCTACTTCAGGAAGAACGTAACCTGGAAAGCAGAGCGTCATTATTGTCAATTATCAAAAGAAACATCGTTATCTGTTTCAAGGTAGTAACGGTAACATACTAACTATTCATTTTAAATTAAAGTAATAGGCAACTGTTTGTATGTTTTTTATAACAGGGCCTCAACAGGGTGTAGGATTGTTTTGCTCAATTTTAAACGCCCCCAAAACTTCCGCAGTCACAACGCAGCACTTTCCACTTTCCACACACACACACACACACACACACACACACACACACACACACACACACTTAACTATATCACGTGGTGTAGGTACGCATGTGAATAAATTAAAGATAATAATAAAAATACACTTGCTACTTACTTTGTGCTTAAAATGAGTCTAAAATGCAAAATAAAATTTCTGTAAACAGCTTGTGAAAATGAAAATATTAAATACAATAATAAAATAGGCCTATGTTAAACAATATTTGTTAAATGCCGTTTTATTTATCTTATCTTCTCATTTATGGTATGTAATCTGCTTTTGTAAAGTCATACTTTTGTTATAGGCTAATAGACATATTGTTTTGAACTGCTTTTGCAATGTGTACTATTAATAGTGTAGGCCTAATAGTTTTTTTGGTGAACTGTATTAAAACCAGACTAAGAATCCTAATAATCAAAATAATCATAATTATAAATTTTAATGTAATAATATAGGGAACCGACAACAAATAAAAAACAAAAACTTTCAAAAATGTATTGTCCCCTTTTTTAAATTAGGCTAATAGATAACAATAAATGAGATTTCGGTGATATTTTGACCACTCAAGTAGGAAATGTCCCCGGTTTCCATTTCAGAAATCTGCTCACCTTAGTGTATGGTCATAACATGGTGTTTTTCAAACTTTTCAAAGATGATTTACTTTATCACATGGATTCATTTATGATGTTTTTCTGGGGCTTGAAAGTGGTAGTTTCCAAGCTGTCAATGGAGGGACAGAAATCATTTAAGAATACACTAAATATATCTTAATTTGTGTTTCGAAGATGAATGAAGGTCTTACGAGTGTGCAATGACATGAGGGCGAGTAATTAATGACAGAAATTTCATTTTGGGGTGAACTAACCCTTTAAAGCTGACTCTAATCCAGTTCATGACTTTCAGAAAAAAAAAGACTCACAATTTCTAATTTTATTTCCTTTTTAATATCTAAAAGATAAGGGACCCTTTGCTCTGCCCCTGTCTAATACATCTGGGTTACAGATGGATGTGTAGGGAAGTCAAACAGCCGCTAGATGGCGCCTGAGATCTCCTGATCCTTCATGCCAAACTCAAATATCTGTATCAAATAATCTGTAAAATGCACCTTATATTGAAGTATGAGATCATGTGAGTTTATCTTGTGTGAAACTAACCCCCACAATCACCTTCATATCAATGAAGAATGTCTAATTCCTCCATGTTTTTGTTTTAAAACACACTGAACATGGCCGGATGTTACAGAATGGAGATGTTAAGGGGTCCCAACATTTGCACTGACAGATGATCAGAGATGCAGTGGTGTCCAGCAACTCACAACAGCACAATGCTGTAGTTTGATCTCAAAATGGATGATTTAAGAAGAAAGCCTATCCAGAAGTTATGGCAGTGTGTTCTTGAGGTCTCTTGTGTATTTTCTGCAGCAGTAAATAACCTTGTGGGAGTTTCCGTCCACAGACAAAGGGAGTTCAGATTAGATTAAAGATTAGGAAAACTAACTGGGACAGGAAGAGATTACTGCTAACTTCTGTGTGTCATATGAAGGCTATGAGGCAATCTGTGATTGTGTATTGGGAAAACCTGAACATTGTTTTACAGTATTCAAAAAATTTTCATGGCATATTGATCAGAAGTGCTGTCTTACAGTGACATGTAGGAATACAGCAAATATTCTGAGTTTTCGTTTCAGAATTGATGACGAAGATCCAGGATGAATAGGCATTTTTGATAAATAAAACTTGATTTCTTTAATATCTAGAAAACAAATATCTGTTTTCTACAAAGATTTAATGTCAAGAGGTGAAATCATAAAGTCAAAATGACACCCTGAATATGTGAGTGAACATCCTAATCATTATTTTCAAAATCCTTTTTGTTTCTTTTTACAAATATCATGAATTTTTGAATGAAAAAATTTGACATTTGACAGTGTTAGTTCAAACTGCACAGGAAAACATAATATTTGTTCAAAGAATTGGATTTTGAAAATAAACCGTGTCATAAACAAATCAAAATAAAATGTTTTTAAACAACTTACTGTCTTTGTCTGACAGTCATGAGGCTCAGCAATAAACTAAAATAATTTAGACACTTTAACCTCCACAATAAATATTGTAACTGAATTTAATCTCTGAAAATGAAAAATTGTTAATCAATCATACACTCTAAAAAAAAAATGCTGGGTTAAAAACAACCCAAGTTGGGTTGAAAACGGACAGACCCAGCGGTTGGGTTAAATGTTTGACCAACATGCTGGGTAGTTTTATTTAACCCAACTATTGTTTAAAAATGACTATATGTCTGGCTTAAAATGAACCCAAAATATGTTGGAAATTAAAAATCAGACATAATTACTAGAGGCAACAATAATAATCAAAAGGTGAATGTTTATTAATAAGCAATTTAATAAATGCTTATTGTTTAATTATTACTAATAAATGTTCATTTATTAAACATATTAATACATGTTAATTTCTGACATATTTTGGGTTCATTTTAATCAAGCAATACAGTCATTTTTAATCAATAGTTGAGTTAAATGAAACTACCCAGCAGGTTGGGTCAAACATTTAACCCAAACGCTGGGTTTGTTCATTTTCAACCCAACTTGGATTGTTTTAACCCAGCATTTTTTGGAGTGTATATGAAAATGACTAGTATTTTTTATGTATTACTGATCTGGACAGAGCTGAATTGGTCGTTGTGAATGAAGGTGCTGCTCTTCTACTCTCGCTGTCTTCCTACTGGGAAACTTTTTAGTGACGTGATGATGACGTTTCAATGAGGGAAAAGGGCATAGATGGAAAATTATGGCTTTCAAAAAAAAATCCCTCTACATTCTCGTCATTAAAAACTACAAAACCCACCTCTCTGTAAGGTGAAGTCAGACTAACATCATATCATAAAAACTACCGGCTACACTTTATTTTGATGGTCCCCTTTAGACAATCTGTTGACTATAAGTAACATTTCACCTACATGTCAACTATTAGTTGAGTATTAGTAGACTGATAGGTTAGGGTTCGGGTTAGTAGAATAAGTTGGCATATAGTTGTAAAGTTACTTATAGTCAGGAGAATATCTGTTGGGAGCATCAAAATAAAGTGTTAGCAGACATTAAACAGACAGTCTACTGATACTCTAATGAGAGTTAGTTGACATGTAGTTGCAAAGTTACCATCAAAGGACCATCAGAATAAAATGTTACCAGAAATTTAACAGATATTAATAAATCCATTAAAATATAGATTTACAGGTTTCAACATAAATCATATTAGAATTGTCTATAAAAAAATCGAATGGTTAATTAGTCATTAATGTGTAAAAGGGCCCAGTTGTTATGTTTTCTACAGTGATTTCTCTCTGTAAATCAAAAGAAACGTCCTTTCCATGCCTGTCAAACTACAAACATGATGTCCATGCAATGATTGCTCTAATGGAATAACTGTTATTCTCCTTCAGAGGGATTTCAGAATATTTCCCATTGGGTCACAGGCAGTATTGTGCACTTTACACATTTAGTTCCCTTCAAAGTCAGCATGAGCCACAAATAGTGACTGGCTTTTGTTTTATATTGTGATGTATATATCTAAGTGAAACAGCTTCTCGAATGAGGGAAAAAATGTAGGATGGGACTCGATTTTGTCCGTCAGGAATTGATTGGATCACTGGATCGCTGTCGTTTGCTGTAATTGTTTCATGTGAGGGAGAGGCTGTTTGACAATAATCATGTGCACAGATAAATAATTTATAATAAATACTGCAATATTCTATAAAATAATAAGAAATGTTGATTCTGATTTCATGATGTCTTTAAAATAAATAAAGCCGGGGTTTGGAGTTTTTGGGCGCTCTTTAAAAATGTATATAATATTCCATATATGTATGTATTTCTATAGAAATGTATTTCTGCTTATATGTTCTATAGCTTTTATGGCTGAAATATAACCTCTTATATCATGATTTAGATGCTATAGAGTGTAAAAACTTCTTGTCAAACAACACAGAGGTTCAATGAACTCTAAAGGTGTTGATAAAGTAGGTCAGCGCTATTGTAGCGTGATGTAAAGATGGTTGCTCATGTTATTAATCAAAGGTGTTATTCCGTGTTACCAAGAAATGTTGAATAGGATGAATGTAAAGAATGAACGACTCTGGCAAGAAATGAATAGTCACTCTTTATTACACTATTGTTGATGGGAACTTCTGATCAACTTCTCTTGAATAGAGTTTTAAACTTCACACCCACATCATCTTCATCATCATGTGCTATATGAATCTTTATGATTTTTTGGGGGGGGGGGTTGGGGTTTATAAAAACAAAATAAACAGAATATAAGCTAGCAGTCTTTAAAGATACCATAAACCTTTTTACCAAGGTACAGGTATAATCTACTAATAAGTCAACTCTTCAAGAACTGTTACCAGTAATCAACTGAAATGTGTGTATTTGTAGAAATAGCAGCATTAAATTCTCTAAATAAACTGTCAGCCTTCACAGCTAAAAAAGATATGCTCCAAAAACGTTTCACTAATGTTTCTATTAAGTCATGAATACGTTAGTTCTGAATGTTCAAAACATCCAGTTTTTTAAAAAATGTTTTAAAAGTGTGTTGATGTTTTTTGTTGGTTATGTGCAGGGGTGCGCATAGCTTTTTTGGTCTGGTTCTCAAGGGAGCACCTGGAGATTTTGCTTGGTACTCACACTTTATGCGACACACTTATCCTAAAAGCTGTCCTCATCACTTTCCTCCTGACTGCACTCCTCACTATCTTCTTTTCTCTCGAACATGGTAGATTTTTTTATTTTATTTTTTTTAATTTTACCAACATTAATGACACAGACAACAAGAATATTAGGCTGCTGTCACTTTAAGAAGGAAAGCACGGACCGAGTAAATGACACACATCCGGTTCCTTTCTCAACTGTTCACTTATGACATAACCGAGAATACTTGCCGAGACAGGTATTTTGACATAATTTTGTGTGTATGTGTCCTTTGAAGCTCAAGTAAACGTGAAAGAGGAATTAATTCGGTGTTCGAGCGCTGTCTGATTGCGTGTGCAGCGTTTCGGGGGTGTGAGGCTGTGCGCACAGATAACAGCTCGTGGGTCTCAATTTTCGCCTCTTCTTCCGCTTTTAAAATAGTTTGAATGTGTTAATTGGCGAGACAAAACATGTCCAAATGATAAACTTTCAAATTTAGCAGTTAATCCGCGAATCATGTGCTTGCCGAACCGTTGGACCTTATCCGTACGGATCACGGATTACTGCGATCCGTTGCACACATAATAATTAAAAAACACACTTATCATCACGACTGCTATCTTACCAGAGATGGAGAAAAAATCCTACTCCAGTAAGTAAACGTGTCCCTGTGAGCCGGTACTCAAAAGCGCTTCCCTCCATGTTTTCTGGTGCGCGTCGTTTAATTTTACTGCGCATGCGCATCTGCGTACCACTTTAGCGCACCCCGGTTATGTGAATGTTAAGGAAACATTCCATTTTATCATTCTTCAAACATCATGGAACGTTCCTTTGATTGTTCTCTGAACATTCTGAAACAAGTAGTAACATTTAAAAAATGAATGTCCTAAAACATTTCAGAAAAAAAGCTCAATGAATGTATAAATAACGTTTTTGTGCTAAAGTTTTGAGAACATTATTAAAGACCGTATGAGTAAAGTAAGAATCAGTTCACAGTAAGAAGGGTCTGAAAGAGCACTACTGTGGCACTGACCACACCAAACCTGATGTGCAGAGGGTTTTTTTTTTTTTTTTAAATGACCCAACAAGTTTACTTAAAGGGTTAGTTCACCCAAAAATGAAAATAATGTCATTAATTACTCACCCTTGTGTCATTCCACACCCGTAAGACCTTTGTTGATCTTCAGAACACAAATTGAGATATTTTTGTTGAAATCTGATGGCTCCGTGAGGCCTACATAGCCAGCAATGACATTTCCTCTCTCAAGATCCATTAATGTACTAAAAACATATTTAAATCAGTTCATGTGAGTACAGTGGTTCAATATTAATATTATAAAGTGACGAGAATATTTTTGGTGCGCCAAAAAAAACAAAATAATGACTTATTTAGTGATGGCCGATTTCACTGCTTCAGGAAGATTCGGAGCGTAATGAATCAGTGTATCGAATCATGATTCGGATCGCGTGTCAAACTGCCAAACTGCTGAAATCACGTGACTTTGGCGCTCCGAACCGCTGATTCGACACGCTGATTCATAACGCTCCGAAGCTTCCTGAAGCAGTGTTTTGAAATCGGCCATCACTAAATAAGTCGTTATTTTTTTTTTTTTTTTTGGCGCACCAAAAATATTCTCGTCACTTTATAATATTAATATTGAACCACTGTACTCACATGAACTGATTTAAATATGTTTTTAGTACCTTTATGGCTCTTGAGAGAGGAAATGTCATTGCTGGCTATGTAGGCCTCACTGAGCCATCGGATTTCAACAAAAATATCTCAATTTGTGTTCCGAAGATTAATGAAGGTCTTACAGGTGTGGAACAGCATGAGGGTGAGTAATAAATGACAGGATTTTCATTTTTGGGTGAACTAACCCTTTAAACCATCAAAATATGATGAAAATATTTTTATATTTTTTAAATATTTTAAAATATGAGGGAAGAACGAAACACTAAACTTAGTGCAGGTATTTATCTGACAAAATTATTTAGCAAAAAAAGGGAAACTACAACTACAGGTTTTAGAAAAACAAAAAAGCTCACAGGAAAAAAAAAGCAAACATTGACTATAACATAATCAGTTATTAATATTTCATTGGTTCTTTCTTGTTTTTGCATGTTTTCATAATTTGTTTGTATGACAGCCTGGTCAAAAATTATGTCGCACAATTTGCCATGTTTCATTGAGTTATCTTTGAGTGACTCCAAGCACAACACAATATGCTTACAATATGCTTTAACACATTTTTAATAATATTTGAATAAAGGGTGAATATGTCAATTTATTTAATATGTCACTACTGTATGTCAGTTCATTGACTTTTCACTGACCGTCGAACCATGTGGCAAAAGTAAACCACTTTTATGAGGATTTCAAGCTTCACTGGAGCTGTTGGAGCCGCTGAAGATGAAACTCATGTTCACATCATTGCTCCAACTGCAGATGAGACAACATATATCAATAGAAAAGGATTCTACACCATCAATACTTTGTGATAATTTTGCAAAATGCAAAGCAATTTTTTAAAATAAATGTAAATATTAAAAATGTCATTGTCTTAATAAATGATTTTATTATAATATTATAATGTAGTGGTTACATGAAGAAACAGATGAAACTGAGACAAACTAAATCCAGAAGAACTGTGGCCGTGTCTCTAAGACGTGAGACGCGAGAAACCTTCCTGCAAAGATACAGTACTGTGAAGAGTTCTAGGCACTAGTGTACAAATGCTGTAAAGTGAGGATGCTTTCAAAAATAATGTCATAAATAGATTTTATCAATTAACTTCTATTAACTACATCAAATCAATATTTGGTGTGACCACCCTTTGTGTTTAAAACAGCTTTTGTCCCAGAAACACTTGCACATCATTTTTCAGGTAGCTTAGGAGGAAGGTTTCTTCAAGCGTCTTAGAGACACGGCCACAGTTCTTCCGGATTTAGTTTGTCTCAGTTTCATCCGTTTCTTCATGTAATCACAGACGGATTCGATGATGGTGAGATCAGATCTCCGTGTGGAGCACCGGCTGTTGTCAGACTGCTTGTGTATTCAAAAATCTCACTGGATTATTACAATTAATGACAAAATGAATGTTTAGAAATGTGAACTGATGTTTCCTACTGACACACTACAGCAAAAGATATAAATAACTGGCTTAAAACACTTTAAAATAGTGGGTTAAAATACTGACGACTTTTGCACAGTACTGTATGTCTGCAGTTGGAGCAAAGATGTGAACATGAGTTTCATCATCAACGGCTCCAACAACTGCAGGGAAGCCAGAAATCCTCATAAAAGAGGTTTACTTTTGCCGCACGGTTTGACGGTCATTTAAAGTCAATGAACTGACATACAGTAGTGACCAGAAGTGATGTCCAGCATAGGAAGATTGACATCTTCACAAATAAGATTTTGCTAACACTTCACAATAAGGTTCATTAGTTAACATTAATTAACATGAACTAATAATGAACTGCACTTATACAGCATTTATTAATCTTTGTTAATGTTAATTTCAACATTTACTAATACATTATTAAAATCACGAATTGTATTTGTTAACATAGTTAATGCACTGTGAAGTAACATGAACAAACAGTGAACGACAGTATTTTTATGAACTAACATTAACAAAGAAGAACAAACACAGTAATAAATGTGTTGCTCATTGTTAGTTCATGTCAGTTAATACATTATGTAATGTTAACAAATGAACCTTATTGTAAAGTGTTACCGAGATTTTGCAAGCATATTGCGTAGTTGTGTGTGGAGTCAACTGTTTTATTTGTGAAAACGCAATGAAACATGACAAATTGTGCAACATAATTTTTGGCCAGGCTGTCATACAAAGAAATTAACACATGCAAAAACAAGAGAGAACCAATGAAATATTAATAACTGATAATGCTGTAGTCAATGTTTGCTTTTTTGTTGTTCTAAAACCTGTAGTTTTTGCTAATTTTGTCAGATAAATACCTTCACTAAGTGTAGTGTTTTGTTCTTTCCTCATATTTTAAAATATTTAAAAAATATAAAAATATTTTGCTCATGTTTTGATGATTTAAGCAAACTTGTAGGGTCATTTAAAAACTCATCACTTTTGGTCTTTATGAATCACACTTATTCTCAAGTCTGGGAAATAAGAGTAAAATTACGTAATTTTTTCTACTCTGAGTAGCTTTATACAGAACTTTGAATGAACATTCTAAAAAGAACGTTGATCATAACTTTGAGAATTAACCTTGACAGAACATTATTTCTGAAAACGTTCCATGTTATCTGGGTTGTTACAGCCAACCTTGTTATCTTTCTGAAGGCATTTAATGGTATTTATATAAACACAAACATTTTACTTGTCTGACTGAATTAGTCACATTCAAATGAAAAAGTCACGCCTTGCTCCCCCATATAGAGTCATATGACTAAAATTCCCTCTCTTGTAATGCACATTCATTCTTTACATCAATTAAATGGAACTAGAACATACATGCGTGTAAAATGCACAGGCTGGGACTTCCAGTGTTACGTTTCCACATCTCACCTAACTACCGACTATGGGTGTGGCATAACAGGCGTCGAGCTTTACGTCATCTTTCGAACGTAGCGTAAGCGTACAAGGCCGCTCTCGCCCCCTGGCGGACAAGACGAGAGAACGCTCGCTCATAATGGGTTGTGAAAGTGGAAAGTACCTTATGGAAATCCCCTACTGGCTTTTATGTACTGGTATCAATCGGGCTGTCTAAACTAATAGAGCGTAGACTTCGCCGTGTTTTGGACGCGTTTCATGCGAGCAGTGAAATCCAGTGGATCTCTTAAAGCGCCATGGACGATTAAAGTGGACTGAGTGAAGTAGCAGCAGAGCCAGAGCATCTTATGGGCTTTGTTGGTGGATCCCGACATATTGAACAGGTAAGAGTTGTCCGATTCATCGCTGCCCGTTCCCTCGCCTCTCTAATGTCGCGTCCAGACTCTATCCTAAAGCAAGCGAGGTTGATTTCTCCCATATTGTCTCAAGCTCAAACGGTAAGGCTGTCTTGCACGGACGGACACAGTCTTGAACGCCACGGATTTGACAGCCATTGTTTGCGAAGACGTCAGTTATCAGCGATTAAGAACATTAAACGGAGAAAACGTTCTATTGTTGCCATGGGGACATATCGCTTCCTTTCGAGTGTTACAGTGTTGCATTGTCTAAGGGCTTCTGTCAAGTCAATTACGTAATTCGAGCGTCAGCAACTGATGTTACAATATTTTCGCATCGCTCTCTATTGTCCCCGTTGTGCTTTGTGTTTAATAAAACTGTGGACGCCGCTTTGTCGCTTTTCCCCACGACAACAACGTTGCGAATATTTCGCGAGAGGTATTTAAGGGAGCACTGTCTGAATAAGTTGTCCCTAAAGAACCTCGGCAGCTGAGACAAATAAATAGTGCCCTTGCAGTCAATGGCATTTTAAAGCCGCCAGGTTCCAGTCAGCGTGTCTGAACCCAGCTATTATCGCCTGTTCTGGTAGTTTTGGAAAATTCATTGTGGGGGTGGACTAATAAAGATCTTCGCCTTTCACTCATCTGACCTCAAGAGCCCTTTACCATGAGACTGGAATACACCAGCAGCTTTCAGGGGCCACCATCACTCTTTCAGTTCTTCACCTTTAGGGTGGAGGGAAATGAGGGGAAATTCTTATTTGTAGCACATGGTTGTGGGCTGAGCGCTCCTGACAATGGTGTTTTTGTTTCATGTCTTCTCTCGCAGAGATAGATTGGTTCCCCACTCCAGATCGCCATGTCCCAGGGCCAGAACTTCCTGCCCAAGTTCCTGTTCGTGAGTAACCTCCTGAAGGCCGTGAAAATCAGAGAGAGGGTGCCCAATGATGTGGTCAAGCCTTCGGCCAGCAGCGGCCTGATCCATCACCTGCGTAGCATGCATCGCTACACCCTGGAGATGATCCGCATGAGCCAGTTCCCGCAGGCCTTCCGCGAGGTCATCCAGGCGGCCATCTTGGACCGGGCCATGCAGAGCTCGCTGGAGCAGGAGAAGAGGTTGAACTGGTGCCGTGAGGTCAAGAAGCTGGTGCCACTGAGAACGAACGGTAAATATGCAATGCTTTTATCGGCTAAACATCGCAGCTAACTTTGAGTGCTAGCGGTGTGTCGCGTTTCCTTCAAATTAAACCATTTTAAGCCATTTGTATTGGCTTATATTGACTAGATAAAGTTTGAAGTTGGCTTGAGAAAGCCTGACCAGAAAGTTCGAAGTAGTTTTAAAAGCTTGAATTTTGAAGGTTTTCGGCTGGTAATAGTTTTAAGTAGTTTTAAAAGCAAGCCAGCTAAGACAGATAGAATGGTGTCTTGCGTTTCCTTCAAATGAAACGGCGACATTTTTAAAAGTTTCTTTAAACCATTTTGTATTGGTTTATATTAATTAACTAGATAATAAAGTTTGTCTAAACAAACTTTAAAGTTGGCTTGAGAAAGCCTGATAGATAGATAGATAGATAGATAGTACATAAAATGGCCGCTTAAAATGAGACTAATGGGCTTCTGGCAGTTTAAATTTGAATTTTGACAGTTGGGGTTTGAACTGGATTTTTCCGTGTTTTAATTGTAATTATTTAGGAAACCCTCGACCAGTTGATCAACACGCCCCTTTAATTCTTAAAAATAAAATAAAATAAAATAAATTGCATAAATTATTCTTGAACTGACCAAAGTATTTAAAGGGACAAGGTTACATTAAAAACTTACATTTTAACATTAGACATTAAAGTTTTTATATTAAATACCTTATTGTTTTACATAGAATTGTTCTATAGTCTATACATATTTAATGTAATTACATCAGAAGTAAATGTAATTAAATTACAGAAAAGTTCTGAGTAATCCCTTTACTTTTTCAAGGGAAAAGTAATTAAATTACAGTAATTATTACTTAGTAATGCATGTTATTAGCTAGTAACAGGCTGATCTACAAATAATCATTTACTACTTTGCCATTTTTTTTGGCTGATAATCATGTCTGCTTGGTCAGTTAAAAAAAGTGATACTACTTTTTATTCAGTTCCTCACAGTGTTTTTATGTACATTTTAATTGCTAAAACTTCTAGACATTGCCATAAAAAGCCATATCGTTAGACCACTTGAAAAAAAAAAAAAAACAGTGCTTCACGGCAGACGGGAAAATCCTGCACTGTCTGTCACACTGATGTTTTTCCCCCTTAATTCTACAGCACAATTTGATTAAAGGGGCCGTGCCGTGATGCTGGGCTCACAGCGAGCTCTTTATGACTCTGACGTTGCTCTTGCTAACTCAGGGTCAGGTCGCGCTGCTCTTCTCTTATGAGTAATGTTGCAGGGGAAACTTCTCTGTACTTGCCATTGTTGCTCCATTGTACAGTCACTAGTTACTGTAACTGAAATTAGGTAAATGCAGATTACACACATCTCATTTTCTCTTTACATTTATCTGAAATGGTCAACAATCTACTGTTGCTTGTTTGGTAGTTTCATTATTTTATGCTGTTGTGTTAGTATGTTGTTTTTGTCATGTCTAGTTCCTGGTAGTGGATAGTTTCTTCTCCTTGTATTCTGGTAAATTTCTTGCTTTTTTTGCTGGACAGCACAGATTTTTCCTCATAATGAAATGGGAATTTCCTGTCTTAAATCACACTGAATTATGAAAGCGTTAGACTGGAGCACGTTTAAAACGAGTTGCGCTGATATGACCCGTAACAGAATATAGAGGGGAACTGGAATCAATGTAACGCTCAAATGTAATAACGTAATACACAATGGCCATCTCAGATCCGCTCACAGGGATCGGGTTTCCTTCAAAATTTGTATCTGTCTTAATTTCCTGTCCTGATTTTAAAAAAGGTGTATTTGTATTTTACTGATTTATAAAGTGCCTCTTTAGGATTTCAAGGTTAGTCAAATAGTTTGATCAATAGTCTGATGTCACTATTGAAGCAGAGGATATGTCTAAAGTTGCAGGATGTGTTTTATACATTTACATTTAAAGCTGCACGATTCACGTATACAACTAAACAAAATAACATGTAATTTATTAGAGGTTCTGACAAAATATTAATTGCTGGAAAAGAATGTTTAATTAATTTGAATAAATTATTTAAAGAATGGTTTTGAATGAATTCAATGACTCATTAATAAATACTTGTTTCATTACTGGATGAATCAGTGCTTTTGATCGAAACTTTTGAATGAATGATTCAATGACAAATACATTTTTTTTTTTTTAACAGTCACTTGTCGCCAACTAGTGGCGTAAGATGTAATTGATACAACCGTTATTTGAAGCGCCAAGTTAGTTTGGTCTATTTTGATCGCTATCATAGACATCAGTGTTTATATCCTAACTTTAAACTTTTATTTCAGTACACAGCAAAATCCCCAGAGTTAAATCAACTCTGCTCAGATTACATATGGCCCCTCTCTATATAGTGTTAAAGTAACACTGAAGCAGAGTTAAAGTTAATGAGATAATCAAGTGATTAATTAAGTTATGTTTGAGCGTTAGTGATGAACACCTGCTGTTAACAAGCAGAATCACTGAAGAGAAACACAATAACTACAAATGACTTCCAGCCACAGCCTTAGATGAAATCAACTGAAGACAAAAGACATTAAATCTCTCAAGATCTGATTAAACAATTCCACAAACAGCATTCTCATTAACTTCAGTGCTTCAGTATTATTTTAACTCTATGTAGAGGGGGGCCATATGTTCTCTGAGCAGAGTTGACTTAACTCTGGGGATTTTGCTGTGTACTTCTGTGATAATGTGAATATTTGTAACACAGAAATAACTACTGTGTGGTTTGAAACTTCTCTCTCTGGATCAACACGGCAGCACGAACGCAGATTTGAATGTTCCGGTATGATTTTGTCAAAGGTTTAATGGACACGGGCGAATCGTGAAAAAAATAAGATAGCGTGGGTGTCTGAATCGAGATCGCCATCTTTTTACGATTAATCGTGCAGCTCTATTTACATTTATGCATTTATCGAAAGCAACTTACATTGCATTCAAGGGATTCATTTTTTTTTTAAATAATTGTTGTTGTTATTATTATTATTAGTTTTTGTATTCCCAGGGAATTGAACCCATGACCTTTGCACCATTACTCTACTGTTGAGCTACAGGAATAAATTGTATTAATAATTACCATTAGTGTGTACAACAATATTTAGTGTGTATATATATATATATAATATAAAGCGATACTAAATTTCTCTACCGATAATTCAGAGTGATATCTGCTGATACCAATAGTTTGGGGGTTCTGCCTTTTATACCTTCTTTTAAATTAATGTTAATTTCATTATAATTAATAATTATATTTTAAATTATTATATTTTGAAAGAAATGCAAATAAAAACATTCCATTTCATCAACTTGTTTCAGAGTAAATGGTATCAGTTATAAACTTAAACACAATACTTAAACAATACATAAACACAATTTAAATTAATATTATCACACATCAACTAAATTTTGAAGATTAAATTAATATTTCTTAACTTTCTGAATGTTATTAATTCATATAAGTACTATTAATATTGAACATCAAACTGGTTTCTTAGCATTTTCTTTCCACAAAGCCCAAATGCAGTGCATTTTCCTGCCCTCTTTTGATTGACAGGATATATCGGCCCTGACTATCGGCTGTTTTTAAATTATCGGCCAATAGTGTGAAAATTTGTGTTTATCGGCTGATACCGATTATTGACCGATATATCGGTGCATATATTAGTATTTCTTTATTTTCTATTAAACCCCTTTACATTTATGCAACATATGAGTATTGAATGGACTAATTGACATGAATAATGACTGCTGACAAGGCAAAATTGCAACGCTTTAGGTTAAATAGTTAGTGTGTACAATAATTCCAAAAACAAGGGTTAAATTGTCCATGCTCTCCTTGCTATAGTGCATCTGATTGTATCGTATGACAGTAAAATCAGAGAACTGGACAATGTTATCATATTTACACAATGCTTAATCACTAGGCTAAACTTTTCTGCTGTGACCATTATTGCTGAACGTGTTGAAAAGGATGTGGTTGTATAGCAGGTGTTGTTTGTATCCACGTTTTGTGTGTTCCTTTTCTGTTCTTTATTGTATTGGGGAAGCTGCTTTGAAACTGTAACTTCCCAAGTGACAAGTTTTACATAATTTACAGTGAAGTTTTTAAAAAGTCAGACTAAAAAAGATGGTAATCTACACTGCAAACTATTAACAAAAAGTAGCTAACTACTTTAAGAGTATTATCTTTATAAATATGTAACTCGAATCAAACTTGAACAGAACAAAATGTAATCAAAAACATAGTGATGAGCAGAAACATTAAATTTAATATAAAATAAATGTGCAAGGACAAATTAGTGAATCTTCTATGATATGAAGTCCAAATGAATTGCTTCAGAGAGAACATTGAGCTTGATCTGCAGTAAATTTGCATTCTCAAGCAATGTGACAAAAAAACGCAACTCGTTGGAAATTTGTTACTGGAAAAAATACTTATTTTGAAAAGTGCTTCTGGAAAATGTGGTTAAGTTAGGTATTCTTATAAGTTAGCATCACTACTTTTAGGTAGTTGGAGTTTGCAAGCTCTTTGGACTTGTAATGTTATCAATTCACATTCAGATCCATTTGTTTATGAGAGTATGATTTAGAGGTACAGCCTTTCTTTACCTAGAGTTGACGGTCCTACAGAAACTTACTCTTGTGTAACAAAAAGAAAACCGTCTATTATGCACTGTACAAATAGTTTCCATATACAAACCATAGACCAGTTAAAACCTCCCTCTACTTAGGAACATTTTGTCTTTGTGTTGATAGCAGGTTTAAAGAACAGGAACTAGATCATATGTTCAGACTTCCCTTATCAGCCCTAGAGATGGCATAGGCACGGGCGCAGGCATTCCTGTTCAACTTCGCTCCTCCTCTCTGGAAAGTCCAGATGCTTTATATCATGGCTCTGGTGTCAAGAGGAGTCAAGGGAAAGAAAAAGTTGAAGTGAAGCCCTTACGGCGCTTAATCAGAGAATCACATACTAGGGAAATTCCTCACAGTTGTGCGCAGGCTGTTTCACACAAGCACACATGCAAATGCGTACGAATGCATTTGCGCACACATGTTGCACAACATCAGAAAGAACACAGAATCTAGGCCATGGGTATAGCACTGCAGTGCATGCGCTTTTTACTTACAGGTTGTTTTCCCTTTGAACTGCAATGGTTAGAGTAAAGTTACTGATTTACAAAGGTATTTTGAGATTTGTAAATAATTCCCTATAGGTAGCCTGACATGTCCAAATTGCTGTTGGGGTGTTATGAGGAGTTGATATAAATGCTTTTGCAGAGATATGGTCACATGTCCTGTTTTAAAAATGCACGCATTTGGATGAAACGGATATCTTTAAACAGCTTTAACACCTCTGTGGAAATCCCCTGAATTGCTTTTATCTCATCCTTAATCTTGCTTCTTGACAAATACAGCTGAACTAACCTTTAGGTGTAAAAGATATTGCTGTCAATGTATGCAACAACAAAGCAAAGATTGTATAGTTTTCATTTTCTCAGAATTATTTCTTGTTGCTATGCATGTCAACAGGTTGCTAAGGCTCTCTCTGTTATGACAATGTAGATGATTGCGAAAGTCCAAACAGGAACTGCAAGTTTCGCAGCCTTTTTGTGAATGCATGAATAACTCCTTTATGAACTTATATGACCTGAGGTTTTTTTTTTTCCAAAGTAAAGTCAAATATCAAAGTCTATCTGCAAACGTAATGATGCAAGGTATCCTTCAGGACATCCAATGTATAATGGCAGACCTGCATGCCGCAGATAATAATATAATAATGTATAATAGATAATAATAAATAATGTCCTGAAGGCGCCACAAGTCCCAAGCCCTTGTGACTATCCTGAGGTTTCCTGTGTTTGTGTGTTTTCATTCAGGTGATGGGAACTGCCTGCTTCATGCAGCCTCTCAGTACCTGCTGGGGGTTCAGGACACGGACCTGGTGCTCCGGAAGGCTCTTTATGCAGTGCTGAAAGAAACAGACACTAGTAACTTTAGAACACGCTTTCAAACAGAGCTGCTGCACTCTCAGGAGTTCACCCAGACTGGCCTGCGATACAGCACTTTGGTAAGCACTTCCATCTTCACAGCGAACATGCAAAAATGTCCTTTGTGTGGCATAAACAGCCAGTCAAAAGATCTAAACGTTGTCCTTTTGATATGAGAACTCATGGATATTTGCTATTTGTTTTGTCGCTCAGAACTGGGAGGAGGAATGGGTTAAGATTGTAGAAATGGCTTCTCCAGTGTCCAGCAGTAATGGCCTGCAGTTTGACTCTTTAGAGGATATTCACATCTTTGTGCTTTCAAATATTCTACGGAGGCCAATTATTGTTATTGCAGGTATGTATCCATATACAGCAGCATTTCAGTAGAATTGCACAAACACTTATTCATTGGAGCGATAAAACGCTTCATTCTTTGGACACAAGTGCACCAACATGACCATAATATATAACCGATTTGTTTTATTCCTCAACAGACCAAGTACTTAGAAGTATGAAGTCTGGTTCCTCCTTTTCACCCCTCAATGTGGGGGGCATATACCTGCCTTTGCATTGGCCTCCAGGAGAATGCTACAAATATCCCATAGTGCTTGGCTATGACTCCCAGCACTTTGCACCCCTGATCACAATCAAGGACAGTGGCCCGGGTACGTCACTAGATATTGCACTACTCTTAAATGTGCTCTTACAAGTTGGCACAGTGTATTTGAATATTTGATCTTTGTGACCCATTCAGAGATCCGTGCGGTGCCGTTGATAAACCCGGGACGGGGAGGGTTTGAAGAGCTTCGAGTGCACTTTCTGACAGAGAAGGAGCAGCAACAGAAGGAGAAGTTGCTGAAAGACTACCTAATGCTTATAGAAATCCCTGTCATTGGCCTGGGCTACGATCCCACACAGATTATCACTGCAGCCAGGTATGAACTAAATACACTCTTTGTTGAAGTCTTGCTGGTTAAGTTAGTTAAGAGGCCTGGTTAAAACACCAGAGTCTAAAATACAACAAGTAAGACAAGTAGAATTGGTTGTAATATTTACTTGGGATAAATATGTAGGCATTTCTTCAGTGTAACCTAAAAAGTTGTGGCGGATTGCCGTTTACCTTTTTAAATCTTGAATCCTTTCTTCATCAGACTGGATGAAGGCAACCTACCTGAGGATATGAATCTGATGGAGGACTACCTACAACTGGTCAACCATGAATATAAGCGCTGGCAAGAGGATAAGGAGTCTTTATGGGCACCCCAATCCCAGCGTCCCCCTCCCTTCTCAGTCTCCCAACTCTCCCTTATTGAGATCCGCTGTGCCACACCCCGCTGTACCTTCTACGTCTCAGTGGACACTCAGCCCCACTGTCACGAGTGCTTCGAAAAGCGGCAGGCGGGTCGGAAGCCCGAGGCCATTTCCAGCACAAACCAAACCTCATCCTCGGACCCAGAGAGCCGAGGGAGGCTGGAGCGCTCTGTCCTGCCTAGCCCGCGTTCTGCGCCCCCTACGGCCCCCAGTCTAAGCCTTTACAGTGAGACTCATGCCATGAAGTGCAAGACACCCGGTTGCTTGTTCACACTTAGTGTGGAGCACGACGGGCTGTGTGAACGCTGCTTTACGGCGAGGCAAAACCGGTCCACCGCCAATGGGCCAACGCAAGGCCCCTCTCACGGCTGGCGCCACGGTCAGTGGGTGCCAGGCGGCCGGGAACGAGAGAAGGAGAGGGAACGAGAACGAGAAAGGGACACCGAGAGGTGTGTTATGTGTCGACAGGAGGTCTTTAGGATATTTAATGGCCTTTGCCCACCCTGCATGCAGAGGACTGCTGTTTCCGAGAGGGGGGATGCCCAGCAGCAGGAGCCTAGAACAGAGGCCTCACTGTGGGCACTACATAGGGAGACAGAGCGCACTGGCACCACCGGCCACACCTGGCAGACACCTGCTGCCCGACAATGTAAACGATCCGGCTGCCAATTCTTCGGAACACCAGAGAAGCTGGGATTCTGCACTATATGTTATCTAGACTACCAGACCAATCACCGTAAGTGCAACTATTCTGAATCCACACAAAGTTCTTGTAGTACCTCTCTAATGAACAAGAAATATCTCGCAACTACAACCAATTATACAATTATACAATCTCCACTTCCTGTTCGGTACAGGAAGCAATTCATAGGCATTGTAAAGTCGACCCCTGGAGCAAATATGTGATGTTTTGGCTGTTTTTGTTTGTACAGAGGCCACTCCTGCTATTGTCCAGCCCAGGCACACATCCGAGGCAGGTTTTCAGAACTGTCCGCGGTGCCGGGGTCAGGGCTGCGGTGCCGAGGGAAAGGCCATGCTGGAGGGTTACTGCAACAAGTGCTTTGTGAAGGAACAGAGTGCTAGACTCAACCAAGCTGCTAGCAGGGGCTCTCATTCCCCACCTCTTGTCACGGTAAGTGTCCTTATTTGCTGTCGTTTGTTGTTGCTGTGGGGTTAGGGTTAGTGTTGAAGAACCGATAAGACAACAAGCTCTGTTGTTTCTGTCCAGCGGGCCTCGAAACCACGTCCACCTCCGATGCTCACCCAGGCACAGTGTCGGCGTAGTGGATGTAAGAACCTCTCCCCTGGTTGCACGGACCTCTGCCCGGACTGCCTCAGCCGCGGCCAGCGAGAGGGTCGGCGTGCCCAGGCGCCCAAAGAGAAAAGCAAACAGCGCTGCAAGACGCAGGGCTGCGATCACTACGCCAATCAAGAGAAACAAGGCTACTGTAACGAATGTGACCACTTCAAGCAGATTTACCGAGGCTGATGTTAAGAAGGCCCCAGTTCATCGCGCATGCTGGTGAACGCTCTTACACAAGGACCTTTTTGCCCAGAATCCCCCACCTGTCTTGGGCAGGGCCTAAAGAGCCCGGTGGTGCTGTAGAATTGGTGATTACCTCTCAAATGAAGTTTTGGTCATTTGTATCATGTGTATAGGACTGATGTGAGATGCTAGCATACAGAAACTAATGATACACAATGACGTCTAGTCACACACCTGTGGCGTCTGCTGTTTATATTGAACAGGGTAATTAATTGCAAACTTTCTTGAAAAACTGAGGAGAGCATGTATAAGAATCAATCAGTTTAGCAACAAATTTGACCAAAGTTAATTTACCGAAAGATATGTTGCATCGCCACTGTGGACCGCAGAAAGCCGACAGGCCTTTTGGAAGTACAGGAATAAGACGTACAGGGTATGCAGAGACCACCGAAGGACAGCATTTGATAGATTATTCATAAAATGTAGGTTAAGTGCCAATGAGAGCTCGCTAAGCAGAGCTCGAATTTCATTTCCTGCTGCACCATTTGATGTCTGCGAGCAGTACGGATCTGTTGCCTTTGAGAATGTTTTTGTTTACCATTGATCACTTTTTCGCAAGTCCTTCTTGCTCTTGAAACTATTTCACTTTTGCTTGCCTTGCTAAACTTCATATGACTTGGTCTGTTCTATTGAATGGATATGTTCATTTTTCTGTGGCTGAAAAATTCCTTAAGTGCAATGAAAACCCGATACTTGACACCCCCCCGATGTCTAGAGCAGGTGACAATAGATTAAGCTGAAGGGAATGGCCGTGCCAAAAAAAAAAAAAGAGCTTACAAATTTTTGACGACATGTCTTAAATCCCCGTCCAGATAAAAAGCCAGGCGACAACAAATAAGTCCAAACATAAACACGCCCAGGTAGGAAACGCCCGCTCCTAGATCTGTGAACTCCCTGTCCAGCCACATTCTTTTGGTTGCACTACTCTTCTTTAAACACACAATGCCTCAGTGTATTCTTTGCATATTAGTATGCACAAACTGACATTATCTATTTGAATATTTCCGAAATATCTGCAAAGACGTACAGAGAAAAGATAGTTAGCTCCTGTGGCATCGTTTATAAAGAAATAACTGTCTGTGTTAAACATTCCCATCTTTGAAGTCCAATATTGTGCAAGCACATTTAGCTTTGTCTACTTGAGAATTAGATTCATGTGGGCCTATACAGAAATGTGCTTTGGATAAATGATACACAGAAAAATCTGCAGTCGAATCATAAATTTAAAGAGTGTCTACTCTTCAACTACTGGATCTGTTCAGTCAGTTCAGATCATCACAAACTTGCACAATACTTAATAAGCTGCTCTGGAATTAGGAACGGTACTTCTGACTTACAGTACATAGTGACATTCCAGTTATAGACCTAGAGGAATATAGATGATGAGATAGAAATTTTGTGCAACCTTTCATATAGATTATCGTATGAAAAGCCTTGTTTTTTGGTTTGTTTGGTATTTATTCACAGCAAATATTATCTGTAATGTGTTTCAAGAATTATTTATATGTGGTCCTGGAATAAATTATTTTTAATAGAAAAACATAAACCAGTTTCCTGTGTCTGTTTACATTTTTTTGGAGCTTGAAATACATGTTAAAACAAGAAGCACTAGAAAGTGCTTATAAAACAGTGCATCAGTTAGTGATGCACAAGTATATTACGTATTAATAAAGTAACAATAGTTTTGGTACTGGTAACAAAACAACGTTACCATGCCAATGGCTTCCACTAAACAACTAGTTAGTTAACTGTGGTTGGATGAATTCCTGATGACCGCTAGAGCCGGCACTATGTACAAGTGCATAATCGCAGTGCCAGACGGACAGGTTGTAAGAATACACCAACAAAGTCACATAATGACATGTGTTGAGCTGTGAGGATTACTAACCAAAGAAAAATAACTTTGGCAACTATCCGGAAATCATAGAGCCACGTTACACAACTAGTGTCCTCTTTCATACCTCCACGTTCACCTGAAAAAGTAGTCAAGGCTGCTCCAGAAACACTGCAGAATTGACCTTGTGAAACCAGCCAAAGTGAATCCCAGGTGGCAGCAGTGCAGATATCGGCCAAGAAAACCACTTAGAAGGCAGCCCAAATCACTAAAATGGTCTAATAGAGTGACAATTGAGATCTCTATATAAGGGCTGCTGTTAACATCCAAAGTATAGGATCAACTCCATGGTCCCTACACCACAAAGGGAAGGGTTTCTTAGGCTATGTCTACATTAACCTGGATATATTTGAAAACAGCAAAGTTTCTCATCCACACTGAAACATCAGAAAACGCTAAATCCACCTTATTAAAACCTCATAAAAGCTCACTGAGATGATACAGACGGAACAGACATAATAAAGTTCTCATGCTCTTCTGGCAAGATCATTTTATTTAGCAAAACCTGCACCATTCACAGATGCTTATAGACCATTCACAGGTCACACTCACTCAACATTATATGTTTGGTCTAAAAAAACAACTGCTCTCATGTTTTGCTGCGGCCCAGACAGATGTGGCCCAGATCCAGCCCACATCTGGTCCGTGTGTAATCCACATGTACCAGATATGGGCTGGATCTGGGTCACATCTGTTTGGGCTGCGGCAAAACATGAGAGCAGTTGCATTTTAGACCAAACATATAATGTTGAGTAAGTGCGACCTGGACACTATGTTGCTGTCAGGGAGGACAGCAATTGTGAGTAAATTTTCTGTCACCTTTGCAGGACTGTGATATGAAGAGCATGCAAAGTAACATTTTAGCAACTGTGTGAAAATGAATAGCACATATCTATTGGTTCAATATGCGTCACATGACTAAACATGCGTAATCATTTTCAAATCTCCAAAACGGAGAGAAAAAGATGCATTTTCAAAGGAAAACCTATTAGTGTGGACAAGGCCTAACAGGAGACATAGACTTGCGAAAGTTTGGGAGGAGCACTTTCAAATGATCTATCCAATTATCACGTCATTCCAACCAGCTGACAGTAATCAGTAATTAACATGTCTACCCAATCTGCATAAGTGGAGGACATCATAAATACACAGTCAACTCACCTATGATGCCTCGACAGTTTTCAGCATCCCTCCACCACCCCGTCTCCTCACACTTGCCTGGTTATCTTCCTAACCAGAATATGGGGGGAGTACTCTGGGTTCGGGCCAAATACCGAGCTCGGAGCCTCTCTCCGGACAGCACGCCAAATATGCATGCAATTAAGTAAATTGTATGCGTATTTGGTGTAGAAATCTGACTTATTTGTAAGTGTGAACTTGTGAATTGAACAATATGAACCCAGAGGTACCACTCTCAACAAGTCATGGTTGACATCAGGTAAGAATCCTTCCTGAAGGTCAGAACATAAGTTTCTTTGAGCCAATTTTATGGTTCAGGTGGAAAATCGTCAAGGTGTGACAGACCTAACAAGCTCATGGTAGTCTTCTAGGACTATCAAGACATAGTGTAGCACTGGGTAAACCGCTCATAGCTCCAGTAGATTGATACAAAATGATCTACGGACTGTATCAGTGATGTACCTTAACAGGCTGTTAATTTCATGTTGCTCCCAACCCTGTTCCTGGAGGCACACCAACAGTGCACATTTTAGATGTTTCTATTATCTGACCCACTCATTTCAGGTCTTAGATTCTCTACTAATGAGCTGATAGGTACTTAAAGGACAGGCATATTATGCTTTTTTTTATCTTACCTTACGTGTAATGTAGCTGTTTGTGCATGTATACGATAACGAAAGTTATAAAACACAAAGTCCATGATAAGGGAGTGAATGTGTCCAGCAGAAAACGTTTGCCTGAAATGCCTCATTTGTAGTCCAGCGCAAGAAGTGCAACATTTCTGACATGCACTCTAAGTGGTTGAACAATTAGACTGGGCCAGCTGACCAATCAGAGCAGACTGTTTTTCGGAAAGTTGCGCTTTAAAGAGACAGGAACTAAAACAGATTGTTTCAGGCAGAGTGTGAAGAGTTGCTGCAGCACAGTATGAGAAAACATGTTTTCTGAACGTTGTAGTCATATGTTTACATCACATTTACAAAGAATGATAATTTCTACAAATTTTCCACCAAAAATACGACCTGAAGAGCTTTAGCACTCTCTCCAGTGACAGTCCCAACAGTTATATTTTCAGTCTGAGAAACAGAGGAAAAACTGGAGTTGCTTTATTTTATGAAATATGTGGAGCTAAATATGGATATCAGACAGTCCATTAAAAGACGAGACGTGCTGACAGATAAAATAAATACATGATTGTGATAGCCTACGTATATGATTTGTCTGATTTCTTCAAGCCGTTGTATTTACCATGTTTACTATGGTAATAGCGCGCATAGTCTTGGTGATCAGAATCCACATCGGATCACAAACAGAAGTTATTTCAAACACTTGCTGCTGTCTGAGAGTGAGTTGAGCTAAAATGTTTTAAAAGTCTTTAATGCTGATGTTAGCTGGTAACCTATGTAATCATCCATGGCGCCCCCGTCTCCACACACAGATAAACTCCGCCTTTGTTCGTAACCACTCCCTCAAGCCCGAGCTTGCCCGCTTTGGACCAAGGTATTTGGCGGGCCGAAAAACCCTGGCCGTTGGCCCCGAGGAAGCCCCGAAGAGGCGCGATCAAGCCCCGGAAGTGACAGTGGAAACGCGACTGGCCCTGGCACGCACTAGCACACCCGCTTTAGGCCCGACAGTGGAAACGTGGCTAATGTGTTGATGTAATTCCTGAAACAGGAAGACAGGGCAGGACAGCTCCTCCCCTTTTTTAAAATAGCCAATAGCATTTCATTTATATCACAGTTCGGCCAGAGCCGTTGAGCTTGGTAAAGCCTCAGTTTCCTTTTAATGTCTAACCATTTATCCTCCTAATCTCCTCCATATCACTTTATAGCATTCTGTGTAGAATTCAAATGGGTCCGATAAGTTTTGTGGTCTGCTCCGACTCACGGATATCCGCTCTGTGCTCTCGTGTCTCTGGACCGAAGCAGACTGTGCTCGTACTGCGGCAGTTCACGTGACACTAAAGCAAAACCAGACTTCATTTGCGTCAATGGAAAGCATTTACACTGTCTTAATTGTTCCCTGTCCCCTATATAGTGCACTATGTGCCATTCACCATGTAGACAATAGTAAATGTGTGAACAAGTGACAAACTTCAGCGTCTATTTATAATGTAGGGGGCGGGACTTCAGATTCTAGAGAGCATTTGATTGGATAGAAGATTTGATTGGAAACTGAAGTCTGCGGGGATGTCATGAAAATCCATGATCCATTTTAGCAGAAGTGAGAGACTGTAAGTTTTGAAAGCTTATATCTCCTAAATGCGAATTTTGTCATTGTTTTTGAACAAAGCAGCTTATTCATAACCTCAAGGCTAACATATTCATACTAAAACTAAAAAACTTTGGAATACACCTTTCTCCAGGAACAGGGTTGGGAAACACTGGTACTATTGGATAGAGCCATAAATGTATAAATACTATAACAGGTCTCATCTATAATAAAGCTAAAAAAAAAGTCCACTAGTCCGTAGCGCCGCCTCTTACCATCAAGAGGAATGAAACAGAAACATATGCTGATTTCCAAACCATTCTGATGCCAAGTGAAAGCATGGCTGAAACATTCTGTTGTTTGATAAAATTATTTTCAGTCGCCATTTTGTAGTTACTTCAATCAACATTCCATATTGAGTTTTTAAAAAAAAATCATATTATATATTAATACCTCCACATTAATGTTGTATATTATACACCTCTGACAGACTGTTATCATTTTTGACTGACTCTAAATATAGAGGCTGGTAAAACCTTGCATAAACCCAAGGTGAATTTTGTGCCATTAGTACCAAACTATTCCGTCACAGGAAGTTTTGTGGTTGTGAGTTACAACATCGCTATCTTTGTCTCATTTTTTTTTTTTTTTTGACTGCTTCAAACTTTGTGGCTCTTTCTAATAATGTGATTCTGAAAGTCAACTCGCAGCCATTTCAGTGGCCTACACTCAAATTGCTCGAGAAGTAGGCAACCCCCAAACCCCCTCAAGAGCTCTAGTGACTCACAGCTGGAAGGAAAGAGTGTATCGAAGCCTGTGTCAGAGAGGGAGGGGATATTTGGTGTGGGGAAGAGGTGACATTTCAGTGATGCGGGGGAAGGGACCGCTGCAGTGTGGGCGGAAAGTTAACGCACAACCTGTAGTGTGGCTCTCTGAAAATAGCAATGCTATGCAAAGTGACACGCTCGGCATAAAATGTGCAGCCTACACAACACTGACTCTCTGTCACAACTTGAGCGTTTCTATTATAGTGCAGTTCCAGTGCAACAAATGTTTCGGTCAGAAGAACATAAAATATTGAGCTGCATTCGACAACAGAAGTCAGTAGCTTGTCCTTGTCCTGAAACCAGGGTTGTTATGGATAACTAAAACAAAACTAACACCATAAAAACATTCGTTACTTAACATAAAATGAAAAAAAAGAAAGAAAGTATTTTATTTTAGATAGTTGCCAAGGCAAAGTTTCTCATTTTCATTTCATTTAACATGATGTACTAAAATAACTAAAATAAAATTTTAAAATAGAATATAAATAGAGCTGCACAATTAATCATTAAAAGATCACAATCTGGATTCAAACACCCACGTGACCCACTCATTCCTAAACGAACATTCAGATCTGCGTTGGCACTGCTGAGCCAGAGAGTTGTCATGTATAGGTATGAAACACACAGTATCGTTATTTCTGTGTTAGAAATATACATATGATCACAGAAGTACTGGGATAAAAGTTTATAGTTTGGCTATAAACACTGATGTCTACGGTATAGTGATCAAAATAGAGCAAATCACCTTTTGAAAGTAACATGGCGCTTCAAATAATGATTTGAATGAATTGACTGTTAAAATTTAAAAAAAGATTTGTTCAAAAACACTGATTCATCCCGTTATAAAGTGTTTATGAGTGAGTCATTGAATCATTCATTCAAACTGACATTTTAAAAATAATTAATTTGGATTAATATATTAATCCAAATTAATTATTTTTAAAACTTCAGTTTGAAATGTAGTTGTGCTTGGAGTAATTGTTTTATTTGTGATGAAACATGCCAAATTGTGCAACATTATTTTTGGCCAGACTGCCAAAAAAGAAATTATAAACACTATTATAAAAATTATGAAAACAAGAAAGAACCAACTAAATATTTATAACTGATTATTTTGTAGCTTTTTTTCTGTGAGCTTTTTTTTTCTATGCATTTTTTCATATTAAAATAACGCCTACATCTGTAGTTTGCCTTTTTTGCCAAATAAATTTCTCAGATAAATACCTGAACCCAGTTTAGTGTTTTGTTATCCCCTCATATTTAAAATATTTCAAAAATATAGCATATTTTCCTCACATTTTGATGGTTTAATCAAACTTGTAGGATCATTAAAAACAAACATCCCCTCCAGACATTATTTTTGGCCACTGTACAACAAACATATATTCAATATTAATCATTCCATAACTGTTGAATGATCTCAAGTGTATTTGAGTGAGTGATAAAGAAACTGAACGAAGAAAATGCCAGGAAAGGCAAAAAGGGAAAATAAAACAAAACCAGGATGACGGTGAATCCTACAGTACATATTTTCTTAGCTTCTCAACTAATTAGCAGTTGCTGCTGTTGTCTGGTGGAATAGAGAGGGAATTCCAAGTCTGTTCATTTATAGTGGTGTGTTTGACTAGATCCCATGAGTCATTTTTGTACAACAGGAAAAGTTCCAAGATGATCTGTCATCTCGGGTGCATTCCAGAAAAGTTTCCTGAAGGCCGTAGCTTATGACCAGCAAAATGACAGAAAACCTACAACCGCACCTGTCATTTTGTTATTGTTGTTATGAGCATTTTCAACACGTTATTTTATTACTCCACATTAAACAGTACATTAATAGTAATAATAGTAACTAATATACTAATTGTAACTGATATACACACACACACACGCACATACACACACATATTACACATTACATATGCCTGTGATTAATTGTGATCGCTCATTTTGACAGCACTATTATATAATTCATCTGTCTCTTTCGAGTAAGCATGTCAAAAAGTCTTGTAGTGTGATGTCAAATTCAGGGAACAAAACTGAAAGTTTCTCACGTGTTTAGCAACCAAGAGGCTGATACTGGGAATAGGTGTAATTTGCATGGTCACGTCATGTTGTGAGCTCTTTAATGCCTTAGTTCATGCGCTGACTCATTCTCTACCAGCGATCTATAGGATGGATCCCGTAAATTTCATCATCACGCAGTTGTGATTTCAGCAGCCCCACAGAGCTGGTGTTCAGGGGTTGCCCCCAGCAAAACTACAGGCTTGAGTTGGAGTGAAGTCAGTTAAAGCATTAAGCTGAAGTGGGGGTGTGGACTCAAAGAAGCTATAGGAAACATTCAAGGGGAAATCACTTTTCAGGTGTTTTTTTTTCTCTTTCTTTCTTTTTGTAACTTTTCAGTAAGTTACTGTTTTGACTCATGATTCAAAAACCCACTCACCCCCATCACACTAAAGAGCTAGACAATGTTCAAAAGGCAACAATGGTAAAATGCTTTGATTTCATAACACAGACGTGGATGGAATTACCTGGATGACAAAATTCTAAACATTCTGAACATTTGCAGCTGTTTCATTGCATGGAACTGACAGATATTCTGGCATGTGGCTCACTAGAACCTACTGACCTTCTATAACTCAAAACACAAACCTATTTTACTTGAATCAACATGTTAACTTTCATGTTCTGTTTGGGAGGTCTCAATACCCTTCAGGAGGTCAGAAGATCAAAAACATGTTTTGATATGATGTTTTTATTTTAATGATGCATCATTAGTCGGTAATTAATGCCTACTTGGGGGTTTGATTAGGTCACAGGAGCATATTAAAGTTTGAAAGTAAAACTAGATAAAAAAAAAAAATAAAAATAGTTTGTCTAAATAAACTTTGAAGTTGGCTTGAGAAAGCCTGACCAGAAAGTTTGAAGTAGTTTTAAAAGTTTGAAATTTCAGTTTGTAATAGTTTTAAGTTTTAGTTTAGTAGTTTTAAAAGCTATAGCTAAGATAGATAGACAGACAGACAGACAGATGATAGATAGATAGATAGATAGATAGATAGATAGATAGATAGATAGATAGATAGATAGGAAGCTTAAATGAGTCTCAATGGCTTAGAAATAGTACATAAAATGGCTGCTTAAAATGAGTCTAATGGGCTTTTGGGAGTTTATATTTCAGTTTTGACAGCTGGAGTTTGAACAATCTTGGCTCGTTTGAACATTCCGTCTATGTAAGTCTATGGGATTTTTCCGAGTTTTAATCGTCATTTTTAGGAAAAACATAAGTCGGATCAGTTAGGAAAGATGTAGTACACAAAGTCAAAGGTCTGACCTGAGTTTGGTAGTTCTAGCTTCAAAGCTCTAGGAGGAGTTACACTCTAAAAAATGCTGGGTTAAAAACAACCCAGTGGTTGGGTTAAATGTTTGCCCAACTTGCTGGGCAGTTTTATTTAACTCAACAATTGTTTAAAAATGACTATATGGCTGGATTTAAAATCCAAAAAATTAAAAATCAGATACATAATTACTAGAGGCAACAATAATAATCAAAAGGTGAACATTTATTAATAAGCTATTTAATAAATGTTTATTGTTTAATTATTATTCATTTCATAAACATAAAAACATTGTTAATTTATTAAACATATTAATAAATGTTAATTTCCAACACATTTTGGGTTCATTTTAAGTGAGCAATATAGTCATTTTTAAACAATAGTTGAGTTAAATAAAACTACCCAGCAGGTTGGGCAAACATTTAACCCAATCACTGGGTTTGTCTCTTTTCAACCCAACTTGGGTTAAGCCAGCATTTTTTAGAGTGTAGAGTCAGATGAATAATAACTAAAAGTTTAAATAGCATTTCAATAACTTGACTTTCTCAAGCCAACTTAATGACTTATAAAATTGATTTTTTTACATAAATAAATTATGAATGACATATCTCAAGCTCACTTTATTGATTTAGCCTATCTAAAATCTTTTAAAAATCCTGTTTCTCTGTGTCTCATGGCCGTGGAGAGACAGGATGTGGCGCTGCGACTCATTGCTGAAGGTTTTTTCTTCCTTTATCACAGTGTGAAGACGAGCTGAGATACAGTCCAACCAGAGCGTGACACTGATTTGCACACAATTTGTCATCACATTTGTCACATCTGTGTGTCTGCAAGATAAGTGGTCATTTAATTCATTTTCCATTGATTCTTATCTTTATATTTACTTTAAAAACAAGACTAAAACACATATGCCAATTTAATTTTACTACCAATTTATTGATCATGATAAAGCACTTTTGTGACAGGCACAAAATCACCTCTGAGCTCACAGCAGCAGTTTGCATAAGTAAAGGGAAAATAAAAGTCCTTTCTGCTAGTCAACAGGTATAAAGAGATGGTATGACATCATCCATGGGCAATAAACCAGACACAAAGAGAGACCTGCTGCAGATGTTTGTGCAGGATATGCTGCCATCTATTGGTATGATAATGCTAGTCGAGGCCAGGGCCTGTGTGTATAATACAGCTTAGTAAATGTTTTTAAGTGTCTAAAGATTCTAACACTTCCATTATTTTTCCTTTTATTCTTAGAATTAGGAATAAGTCTCATGCATGAATGTTCATGCATTGTTTCAAGACATGATCTCAGGTCGTAAACGTAGAGAGACCGGAAGACTGATTGTGCTGGAATCAAATGACATTGGAGTTGTTGACATTTCGTAGCTGTTTTCTTCTTCTTCACGTGTGGTACTTTTCATAGCCTCTTTCTGCAGGTGGCATCATTATTCCAGCAGGTGGCGTCGAGTGACTGTTTTTATAAATGAATCAGGATCATTTTCACATGTGGTTATTCTCTCTAATAAAATAAGCTTTTTTGATTATAGCACCCTCACCCGACCCTCTCTCCATATTAATAACACCTGCTAAAATCCTTTTAGTTGCACCATATGAGTAGATCTAGCTTATAAGATTAAAATCTAACACATATAATGAAGGGCATACATTTCATTGTTATTCTATAGGTCTATTATAGACTTTAAGTAGCCCCGCCCCTTTTCAGCGTTGCGCTTGTTGTCTTTTGACTTCCGGTTTGTATTTCCACAGCGATCTTACGTAGGCTATTTATGAATAACTGTTTGTTTTAAAATCTTCCCGGTCTACTGACATTTGTTAAGACATCTGCTTTAAACATTACAATGCTCATGATAACTTTTGTTAACTCTACAATAAGTAAATATCATGGTTTATTCTTCCAAGTCAATAAAGAATCACATTTCTCAAATACAGCATAATCCTCTTGCTCAGCGATGTCTTCTTAGCAACTTATTTGTAGAGATACTATACTTGTGAGCCAATTTATGCTATATCACACACAATTATGAAACGGTCAAAAGCTTTGTGTTCTCCCACCGTTCGTCTGAACTTACAGCACCAGCAGTTTCAGAACCGGAAGTGAGAGGCGGGGCTTAAACAGTCATAGTTGCGCTACCCATACACGAAACTTTTGTTAAATATAAGCTGTTTTCACATGGATTTTGATCGGATTGATGTCTACACTATTTAACAACAATACTTTTAAATAAAGTCACTTTAATGTTCATATATGCATAAGATATCATGATGTACAATGCGGATTTTTAATTACCATGTTAATGAATTAGCCTACAAAAAACTATTTTTTGTTAGTTCATACGGCATGAACTAATTTGTATAAACTGAGAACAAATACTTTTCACCATATAATTTTGAAAATATATTAATAAATGTGTGTGATAATATTATTTCCTTCTGCATTTTCATGTTGTGAACTTATATATACTTATATATAGAACTTTATATATATATATATATATATATATATATATATATATATATATATATGTATGTATGTATGTATGTAGAGCCTTTACTTATATATTTATAGTGTTTATCTGCTAAAAATATTGAATCTGTTCACGTCTTTCACATTTTATCATTAAAGCTTTTTTGCATTTTTCAAAAGATATTATTCATGTTAATATTAAATGAATATTAATTAATAAAACATATTCATTTTTTTTCAGGGATAAAAAGACTGGTCTTTCTACAGAAATGCCATTAAATGGGCTTATAAGTCAACATTTTTGTGTTTTAAGATGATTATTTGTTGTTTGCATGTTTTTATTTTCATTATGAGCCGTTTTAAACCTATTATTTTAGAAATATTTTTTAAATATCCTATTAGTTTTCATACAGAGAAACACGCTTCACTTGTTCAAGGCTTTGTATTAAATGGTTATTTTTATTTGACATTAAATACGTTACATAATCCAAGTATTATTTCTAACAGCATGAACAAGAAGGAAATAATACGATCAAATATACAGTCAAATGGGAAATACTTTGTTACACATTTATTAATAGTATGTTTAAAATAATTTAAAAAAAAAAAAAAAAACTTGTATAGTTGTAGTATCGCTTAAGTAACAATAAACTACAGTGTTTGTATCCATTAACATTAAATCTATAAAACGGTTAGTTCCTGTCCTTGATTCTGACCGCTTCACCCAACGGTTCTGTGTATCACTACACAACACCCTTAGCAACCACTCTTAGCAACGTAAACTGTATGTTCTGAATTGATATTGTTCATTGAAGCTTACTGTATTATGTAGAAGAGTATTGTGAGAAAGAGATCGAGTGAGCGAGTTTATTACCTGCATTCAGATTTAACATTTTCCTTCAGGTCAAGGAGAAACAATCAAACAAAAAAATCTTGATTCTCATTTTATCCAGAATCGTGCAACTCTAACACAAATTAAAATAACACATGCACGTTCATCTTCCCCGCTGCTGCAGCAATTTTTTTAAAATGTTATGTATTTAGCCCTATATGTTTCGTCTGTTTTTATATTGTTTGTCAACACACATTACATATTATGTATCTGCATCCACTAATCTTCCATCCATACTGACTAGTGCTGGCTATTTGACAATTCATAATCATTTATAATTATTTTGAGCAATAGGATTATATAAAATATATAATAAATTAAATTATGTAAGTGGCCTATATAAAATTACAAAATAAACATTCATCAATCAGTACTTTTTTACCTAAGTACATTAAAAATCAAGTACTTTTGTACTTTCAAAAGGAGCAGTAAATACTTTCACTTGAGTAATATTTTATGATACGTATCTGTACTTTTACTCAAGTACTTGATTTGGGTACTTCGTCCACCACTGTCCCATGCAAGTTTTTCTTTGCACAACTGCTGCATTAGAATCTTTGATGGCAATATTACAGGTTCAAGATAGATGGAGCTTGTGACTGACAGGATTCCTCTTCTGGTTACAGGTTTTTCTTTCAAACTAATCTTGAATTTGAACACATCTGAATTGACACACCATAACAGCCCTAATGCTCTCTCTGCAGGAAGTGCATCTTTGCTAAAATCCAAGTCTCTTACATCTGCAATTCTTTCACTTTCCGGAACAGAGTCCAACAATGCATGACTGTTGCTTGCCCATTTTGTAAGATGAAATCCTCCACTCGCACAAAGTTTTGTGAGATCGTTGTGCAAGACAACTGCTTGAGCAGGGCTTGAGTTCTTGAGAACTGTGTTGACCGCTTCAACTTGTTACGATTTTCTTCTGCTGTTTTCCTAAGGGCGAAATTAGCTACAATTGGAGATGACTTTGCTCCAAAGAGATGGACAACCATCTTGTACTCATCCAAGTTCTGATTTACATCTCCATCTGGCCACCATGGAAAGCGGATCGTGTCACTGTCTTTTTCAGGAGCTCTCACCTGGTAGTACATAGCTTCAGTATCTGCAATCATGGCAACTGGCTCTTGTCTGAAGCGAGTGAGGACTCCAATGAGTGAATTTGTCATGTCTGGACCCGGTAGGAGCTCACTATTCAGAGACATTGCTTGGAAACTGGCAGCACAGTCAAACACCACTCTCAGTTTCTTCTTCTGAGGATGGTATACCCCGTGGTGAGGTATATATCAAACTTGACCATCTTGACGACTTAAGTGTGATGTAGGCACCTTGACTGTGGAACCTTTGGTTAGCATGTCAGTCATGAAGTTTGTGTACTCTTCACTGAAGGAGTGATTTTCCTGGAATTTCTTTTTGAGATTTAGTGCTCACTGGACAGCAGCATTTCGATTGTTAGGCATTTGGACAACTGTTTCCTGATAGGAAGGTCAATGTAATAGTGACCATTGTATTGTACATATCTTCTTATCTTGTATTTGTTACGAGTCCCGGGCGTGGACACGTAAACAGATTACAAAACCCCTGAATTATCAGAAGAAGTAAACACAAGAAAAGATCAGTGGCTTTCCTCAAACGCAGCTTGTAGCGTCTCTTTATTAACATCATATCATTTTGACTTTATAATTATCAATGTCACAAAATACACACTATTCACACATCTGTTGTCTTAACTGTTATATTAGTATCTTTTAAAATGAAACTGTTTTACTGTACAAAATGATCACCGTCACTCTCATAACACATATACACTACTCTAAGTCTGAACAAATATACAAATACACACTTCTGAGTCATTTTTATATTGGTAAATTAGCGCATACTGAAATAAAATGTATTATTTACATGTGAATTGACTACAATCACAACAATCAACCGTTTTAACCTGTAACTTTCACATTTAACACAAACAAGTTATTAGTTTTAAACACATAGGAAATGTGAACTGACATGTCTTATAATGGCAATGGCACATATTTTCATTTTTTTTAATGAATATATACCTGAATTATCAGGAGAAGTAAACACAAGAAAAGATCAGGGGCTTTCCTCAAACGCAGCTTGTAGCGTCTGAAGTAAACACAACGCGCATCACCATAGCAACCCACAACGGACTCACTCTAGTGGCAACAGTTGTATTTTCTTTTAAAACTTCAGTCTTAAGTGGTGATAATTAATGACTCGTGTACAATAAACTCTTTGTCAAATAAATAAAGAAAGAAATACATAAATAATTAAATAAATGTATAAATAAATAAATATTAATACCAAAAGACACATTACCTTGTGATTACACATGGGTGTATCACATATTCACCACACGAAGTCCATAGTTTCCTTTATCATGGTTTATTCTTCCAAGTCAATAAAGAATCACATTTCTTTATTAACAAAAACAATTATTGTACCAAATTTAGGCTACATGATAAAAATGTGAAAATATAAATTCTGAAACATGAAATATGGCTCTTACACTTTGACAGCAATGCCATAGAAATATACAGAGCTACCGCAAAAACGGAAGTTCAAAGACAAAATTCTAAAGATGGCTGCGCGCACGTTTCTCATGACAACAGTTCACTTGTTCAAAGCACATTAAATGATATTCAGTGATATTTAATAAATTCATGGTCCTTGTGTTGTTGTCTTGATTTAAACACTTCAACATGATGAAATCTGATTCCACACAGAACTGAAGATTTTCTTCCTGATGTCTGAGTGAAACAGCTTCTCGAACAAGAACAAATGTAAGGCGGGACTTGATTTTGTTCATGGAGAATTGACTGGATGGTTGAATGGCTGTGGTTTGCTATTGGTGGATCTCATGTGAGTGACAGGTTGCCCCGCCCTCACACCAGTAAACACATCATCAAGAGATGTTGCTGCAAGATCTGTAACATCATTCAAGATTACGAGGCACATTAATTTAAACAAATTTAAACAGCATGGGCACCCTGACTGGTCTGTGTCTATGCAGCTCCATACGCAAAAAACTGTGATGCACTGTGTATTCTGACACCTTTCTATCAGAACCAGCATTAACTTCTTGAGCAGTTTGAGCTACAGTAGCTCGTCTGTTGGATCGGACCACACGGGCCAGCCTTCGCTCCCCACGTGCATCAATGAGCCTCGGCCGCCCATGACCCTGTCGCCGGTTCACCACTGTTCCTTCCTTGGAGCACTTTTGGTAGATACTGACCACTGCAGACCGGGAACACCCCACAAGAGCTGCAGTTTTGGAGATGCTCTGACCCAGTCGTCTAGCCATCACAATTTGGTCCTCGTCAAACTCGCTCAAATCCTTACACTTGCCCATTTTTCCTGCTTCTAACACATCAACTTTGAGGACAAAATGTTCACTTGCTGCCTAATATATCCCACCCACTAACAGGTGCCGTGATGAAGAGAGAATCAGTGTTATTCACTTCACCTGTCAGTGCTCAAAATGTTATGACTGATTGGTGTATATCTATATATATCCAAATGAATAGATATTGAATCAACACTGAAACTGAATCGCAAGCTCACAACCCGTTCTCACTCTCGAGGCGTCAAAAACTGAAGCATGGTCAAGCGCCCCAGCGTCACTTGGGATACGCCAAAGGTGCCCCTCGGTGCCCCTCTATGGACGAACTGGGAACTCCATTGCTTTCAATAGGAAACCTTTAGCGTCAAAAACAGACGCGAATTTGAAATCACGCTGAAGAAGTCTAATGCAGAACACATCGTGATATTTGGCATCAGTTCACGTGTGCCAGATGTTGGTCAGTAGTCGTAAATACGCTGTTCTAATGTTTGCTTTCTAAATGAAAGCACCTTACTAAACTAGGTTAAACACTGATTAAACACTGTCACGTGACGTGCTATAGACCTTCAATCAGTTAATCATATTCATATCAGGTTCAAAGTAGTACAAGTGTAGTTTCAAAATGGTATTTGTAGTAGAAGCACGGTAAAAACAACCCTTACCATGCTTTTACCACAGTATTACTAGTTTTAATGTGATATTTGTTGTCAATACAGAGTAACCACAACACTTACCATGCTTTTAATGCCTAATAATGTAAAATCCAAAAATTGCAAGGTCAGTCAGTACTTTTTTCCTATATATAATCCTATATATTATAAATAATGATATTTTCTTTTCTCTTGCTTCAGCTGAAAAGACCAAAAGGGCCTTTCAGAAATAAACGGAGGAGACAGAAAGCTGCAAAAGCAAATAAAAATTAAATTAACTTAAAATTAAATTAAATTAAAATTAAAGTCAATTCCTGTACATATTTATCGTGATATTTGTAAATCAGCTGTGCACCTTCTTGGACAGTCGGATGTCCCACACACTGTCAGAAAGTTTATATTAATTCCATTGAATTCTTTAAAATTATTACAAATTGGGCCCAAAATGTTCCAGTGATACTTGATGTGAGTCGCTGCGAATCTTGCCGTGATCAGCCCTTTCCAGGGAAAGTTTCTAGATATTTAAATCCGTATTTACTCATCAAATGCTCTCCTGAATGGTATGGTAAATTAACTTATTTATAACTGTCTCAATTTGTATGTTTTAAGAACAATAGTAATTGCACATAGAGTAAGTAGCGACTTTCTTGTTTTACTGTGCAGAGAAGGAAGGCCAGTCCTTTTATCAAAGCAAGCTCATCGAAGTCCTTTGTTTAGGGTGAGGCAGGAACATGGCCATCTCGTGCCCAAAGAAGACAGAAGTCCATTGGTATGTCTTGTATTGAGGTAATGCTGTAATATGTAATACAGAATTTGATGCTGATCTCTCAAAGGACTAAGTTCTTAAAAAGTTCTTAAAAACGGCACCTTCTGTTTTTCTTAGATAAAAGCAGACGTGTGCTAAACATTTAGTTAATAAAAACACGTTACATTGTTTTGTAAATGCTGGGGTTCTGGGAAGCTTTGGAAGATGATGAGTTGTGGCATATAATAGGAATGAAATAGTAAATGTTCTTTGAATTATGTGTAATATCTTGTGAGTTCTTATACTGCACAGACCAAAAACATTGTATTTGTGTTTTAAGACGGATAGCAAGAGAAGTCACTAACAGATGATTCTAGAGGGAAAAGACTAATGTGCAGCCACGGAGGAATACAAGAGGCACAAACTATGCATGGCCATGGCTGCTTCATGAGTATGGTAAGTCCTGTGCCTATTCTTAATTCTTGCCATAAAGTTTGTATTGCAGTATTTTAACAATTTTACATTAAACAGGTTATCACTTGGTTTTTGACCAAATTATGCTCTTGAAACAAGTGACAGAAGAGCATGTTGTCTTGTAAGAAATCAAGCATCACTGGCAAAGGCTCAAAAGAGAGCATGTCTTTCTAAAAGATCTTTTAAAACGGGTTGCTGTTGATATGGGTCAAACAGTTTTAGTTCAGTACTTAGCTTACAGTCTGTGCTGCTTTATATATATATAATATATAATACTTCAATGTGTATATTATGTACTGCTGCTTTGTAAATTTAAATCAGGAACAGGCAACTCTAGCTCTTTGGCTGTCTCCTTTTTGAGGTGGAGAGTTTACCTCCTACCTTAATCGAGCACACCTGAAAATTTTAACCAAAGTCTTCAGGTTTACTTATAGACTATTATAGGCAGGAGGGTTTGAGGTTGGAGCTGAATCTGCAGGACAGTGGACGCTGAGGGCCAGAGTAGCCCACCACTGCTTTAAATCATGCAGAACATAAGCTGACCTGGCTGTCCATTAAACTACTTAACTTGAATTGTTTGTGTTTTTTTGTTTTTGTTTTACTTTTAGACCAGGACTGGAGAACGCCTGACAATGGGATGTTAAGACTTCTTCCTCTGGTTGAGAAAAAGTACCCTACAATCAGTTGAGTTGTAGGGTACTGAACAAACTGTTTAGAAGAAGAACATTAAAATGAAAATGAACATGTACAGGGAAGAGCAAGAAACCACTTTAGCTGTGATAATGAATCTTTATTTTAAACACAATATCAAATCTGTTTTCTATATCATAGTTGACTGGATTGGATTATTCTGTGGCGCTCATTTGTGTGGCTTCAGCAACTGTGAATGGATTAATATGACGTTAACGTATTTTTCAAGACAGATTTTTATTTATCTTCAGTCTCATTTGTCTTTATGCTACTTTCACTGTTATGCTGTATCTTCCAATGAAGTGTAATAAAGTATGGTGAATACGGTGTGAACGTAGTGTTTGGTACAGTAAATAAAATTTAGGCTCTTCAAACTACATATAAATAATTACCATGATTTTTTTACTTAGGACATAAATATTTTTGATCTGATTAATGATATTTGGGACAACAATGCACCAAAATTTGCATATACTTTCATGTTGTGACAAGTATGCCAGTTTCCAGAGAAATAAAGGGAAGGAATGTGAATTAGGAGAGGCTGCAGTGGGCTATATCGCTACAAACACTTCAAGCAGAACTGAAGATGATCCATGTTGATCATTCTGGTACTTCTGCTGCATTCAAAATGACAGCATGGACATTACTAATGTCAGCCATGTGAGGAGCAAGAAGAGGGGTGAAGATGAAATTTTGGCACTGTTTCTTTGTTATTTTACTGAATGGTGCATTATACTTGTGTAACAGTAATAGTAAAGTGTACATTTATAAATAGTTTTTTGTTTACTGCCAACACTGGAAATTGGTTAATGGCAAGTTGTTGCGGGTTCATCCATTATATTTATTGGAGTTCATACAAAAAAAAGCAAAGAAATAATCAACTATTATTCAATCAATCAATTATTATTATTATTATTATTATTGTATTACAACATTTCGTTAAATATTTCCATATTTCATCAGGTGGTCTCACAATACCCATCAAAACCTATATAAGCATGATGTTAGAATAGAAAAGGGGGGAAAAGAAAAAAAATACTCCAATATTTAAATGTGATTCAACAAAGTTTGTGATCCATGACAGGGAGAATACGTCTATGTAGATTTTACTGCCCTTCCATCCCCGAGGGGACCAGTAATGGCCCCTGGAAGAGCAAAAAAAATGCACATTTCAAATGGCTGTAACTCAAAGTCTGGTTAGTGTATCAAAGAGAAAATCATCAGGACAACTGCTTATGCTATGTGTTGGGCACAGTTTTCAGACATACATGAAAAGCTGGCATAAAGGTTTTTTAAAAGTGCTCACAGTAAAAAATCAAATTTCAGCCTGTCCCTCATATATGTCATAAATGTTTGCACAATAAACATATTTAGATATTTAGCTGTCCATTAAAGATCTTATTTATTTAACATTTATCATTTCCTTACTAAACGTTTTAAACTACATTACCCATATGTCTCTGTCATTCTATCAATGGAACGGGAAACATGGCGCTGTAGTTCATTGAAATGTGCAGAGATGCTTAGGGTTAGGGTTGGGATCTCGGTAAAGGAGTAATTTCTCACAACATAGAAACACTGTATAGTTAACCTAATGTATGAGTAACGTAATATTCACACTAAAACATACTTTGTAAGATAAAGCGCCGTTTTATATGAGTTAAAGGATAGACCAATCACAGCGAGTTCTGCGATAAAGTCACAGCCAATGACAACCCAGCTGAACAGAGGCGTCACACTTACTTGTCCATTTATGGTAAATGACGACAGCTATCCTCCGGTTCCGGTGTTGTGTAATATTCAGTTCCTGTGAAAGACTGTTCCAGTGGGTGGAGTATATGTGAATATTCATGATAGTTCCCCTGTTGTGGGCGTGGCCTTGAGACAACGCGCAGACGAATGGAACTGAAAATATTACTGCTCAAATCTCAACTCGTTTAATGGATTATTTCGAAACGGTAATGAAGTTTCAATGTTAAGCATTAACTGCAACAGCTGATATTTTCAAAACTATGAATATATTGTGTAATATGATAAATCATCTGTGCTGTTTTGCCTGTTTGACTAGACATTTGGATTTAGGCAGGACACGGCAGAGCAAACAATGAGCGAATAACCTATCCTAATCTGGGATAGTACAGTTTATTACATGTGCCCATTAAAATGTTTATAAGCTAGCCTGTTATGAGTCATCCTTAATTTCTTGTTTATTTCGCCAGTGTTTCTGTTAACTACATAAACTACATACCTGAGGAGAATGTTTTATTAATCTTGCAGTCATCATAAACATTGCAATTTGTACTTTATTATATAATACAGTTCATAAACCTTGATGGCCTCTGATGGCCCAGTCTTTCTTATATAGGCCAGCAGTTACCTCAAGAATATTATTCTATTATTTTTCAGAAGCTTCATTTTGCTTCTCTGATACATATCATCATCATGTAAAGTTACTGTCTGTTTCAGACTGGATGTGAGTGCTCAAGTCCCTGTAGCTCTGGCAGTGTGTGATCTGGACACACACCGAGGCTGTTCTCATTGAGGGCCAAGACCCTGTTTTGATAATCTCAGACATTCTCAGACTTAACTTTGCTTTGTTAGAGTTGATGAAAAGCATAGAACTGTAAAAACAATCCAAATAAAACACTAAAAAAGATGACAAATTTAATTTGTTTACATGCATGTCACCATTAACCAACATCAGAGCACAGTGAACATGAAAGTGTTGTTGTTGAATTATTGAAATATTAACTTTATTAATCTCAAGGGGACTTCAAGTAAATATTTTAGGTCAACAGAGAAAAACGTTTGGGAATCCCTGCCCTACAATGTTGAAGATCAGAAATGGTATAATTGTGATACTTGTAAAATGAGAAGAAATATTTTTGAATAATATTTTCAAATCTTAAACACGATTAACACATCATTATGGATTATTAAGTTTTGGATGATTTCACTTACCATTATAAAACACATGACATGAAAGTAGGTTGTTTTTCAGTGCAACGTATGGTCAAAGAACAGACACAATGTATGCTTTATATAAATATAAGTGTGTGTGTGTAAGAAATTTTTAGTAATATAATATTTATTAGTAGTAGTTAATTCTCTAAACGGTATTTTACTCTTAACTAAAGACAACCTGTTTTTGTTAATGAACATGTGCTCTTTTGAGGGTCCATGTTAAAGGGATCGTTCATTAAAAATAATAATTCTGATGCCCTCATCTTATTTCAAAGTTGTATGACAATTTTTTTTTTTGTGGGACATATTTTAAAAAACGTATCAGTGTATTTTTCATACAATGGAAGTCAATGGGCACCAAAATCAGTTCTACTGGTTCCTAATGTTCTTCAGAATATCTTCTTCACAGGAGAAAATAAAACATACTGGTTTCGAACGGGTGAGTAAATGATGCCAAAATTTTCATTTTTGGATGGACTATACCTTTAATCTATTATAATCGATTAGTACTTGGAGACTAGTGATTCCCAAATAGGTGTGGAATGATTTTGATGTTGCTTCGTTAAAGCTTTAAAAAAAATAATAAAAAAATTGTGACAGATACAAGTAAATGTGCAATTGTGTTACTCTAATTAGGCTACAATTTTACATAATATCCAGTAAAAATGTGCAGTTTGGTGTTGATAAAGGAAGTTTGAGGCTTACTGACATGGCTGTGGAGGCTGGGAAACACTGGCTATAAAATAAATTAAGAATTACACAAATACTTACAGCAGGCTAGCTTATATACATTTTATTAGGGCACAGATATTTATTTCAGGCATTGTTGTTAACACTCTGTCACCGAATTACAAAAAGGTATTGTACAGGCTACTAACCAACATTTTCAAATTAAAACCTCACAAATGAAAAAAAAAAAAGATAAAGACATCAAATAGTAAACTGTATTAGCCTAGACGAGCATGGGTTATTCGCTGATTGTTTGCTCTGCTGTGTCTGTAATCAATCATGCAAAACAGCACAGATGATTTATCATATTATTACACAATATATTCATAGTTTTGAAAATGTCAGCTGTTGCAGTTAATGCTTAACATTGAATCTTCATTACCGTTTCGAAATAATCCATTAAACGAGTTGCAATTTGAGCAGTAATATTTTCAGTTCCATTCGTCTGCGCGTTGTCACAACAGGGAAATATCATGAATATTCACATATACTCCACCCACTGGAACAGTTTTTCACAGGAACCGAATATTACACAACACCATATATAAGTAATCTAATTAAATATAATAAAACTCACATTTTAAAACGAAAGACTCCTTTGTGTAGTTAAACTTATGCATAAATATATTTGAAAGAGATACTTTTTTTTCTAAGCAATGACCTACTTCAGCAGGGGTAGTTTTTCAGTATTTTAACTAAAAAAAAAAAATTGCTTCTACTAAAGTGCTTCTAACATTTACAGCAGATGTATAGTATATTAAAGGTATACATTAAATTACTTATTTATACTATTCTCCACCATTTGAACTCTTGGAAAGAAATAAATGTAACAAAAGCATAATGAATACACACAATTTTGTAATCATATTCCAATATTTAATGTCAAACTGTTAAAAGACAAATGTAGTCCCCAAACTACTGCACAACAGTATAAAAATCAGTTAATTACGAGAAAATCTATCCAGTTACAGAGGCAATCTATTATAGTGAAACATAACTTTAAAAAATCGCTATGATGAAGTATTATTTTTACAAACCAAGAGATGAGATAAAACTTTATGTGAAATATGTTTCTTCCCTTTAAAGAATAGGGGGAAAAAATAACATTTTACGTTCTCAACTTTAATACAATATCTTTGTGATTATTGTTCACTTTTACTATAAATAAATAAAAGGCAAATTAAAATAGTTAATGATTATTATAAATGTTAAGTATTTTCAGGGGAAAAAAATGCTTCTATAAAATACATTCATGGGTATATTACATTTACATTATCCAGGTAGTGATATAATGATACCATAACCATAGATGTAGTTGTGGTGGACATTTACTATAGTGACTATAGTTTAATGAAGCAAAATGCAAGACATTTTTAAGTCCATCTAAATGTAAAGGTAACAAACTCACAGAATAATGTCTAGTATGTCAATGTGTCATTTCTGTAATACTCTATCAGCACCAAACAGAATTACATAAATATTGATTGTTTTCAAAAGGTTTTCCTGAACACTCTCACTAACTTCAATTGTTCAGACAAACACCCGCTATAAACACATGCAGAAATATATATTTGACTATCGCATCATGAAGCTGCTGCATGACTAGAACTAGTGGATGGCAATGAATATGTCCTTTACCAAAACTCCTGATGAGCACTGGTGCTTCTTTGATAAAGGCATTCGGCAGACATCAAGTACAGTTTATGAAGCTGAAAAGAGAAAACAAAATGCTTTAACAATACGGAAAAAGATAAATTACTATTTTCAATATTGGTTCTGCACGTTTCAACGAGATCATAAGGAGGAGTCCACGTGAAGACTTTAAAAAACTCTGACAGAGCGAAGGGTGCACCTCCCGGGACAGATCCTAAGCATGCCCGAACAACAACACCTAAACACAGTTATGAAGTGGACACCACCAGGAGAATGCAGGGGACAGGGAAGACCAAGGAAGACGTGAAGACAGATGTTTCACGAAGACCTGAAGAATGTCGGTGTCCCATGGGACGACGTGGAGAACATGGCCTCATGGATACTTTGGAGGAAACTTGTTGCCAAATGTGCCCAGCACAGGACTTGATGATGATGTTGTCAGTTTATACATAACTGTAGGATTTCCTTCTGTAAAGAGTGTTGCATAATTAAATGTTAAATGCATTTATGTAATAAGTTCACTGATATGTGGGCATTTCCATGATTAAAAGTATGTCTTTAAAAGCAAACTATATTCATATAAATTTGTTTAAAAATAAAGTTTCACATGCAAGCAGGACATTATCAGCATTGTAACTGATCTGATTATGACAAAATAATCAAATATCTGATGTCATGTGACAAGTCAAATGATCATTTCCACTCTTGCAAACAGAGGTAGGTTATGAGGTGCGGAGAGACATCAAGTATCACTGGAACATTTTGGGCCCAATTTGTAATAATTTTAAAGAATTCAATGGAATTAATATACTTATAATATATAATATTATATAATATAATATTATAATATTATATTATATATAATATAATATATAAAATATAATATATAATTACTTTCTGACATCTGACTATCCAAGAAGGTGCACAACTGATTTACAAATATCACGATAAATATGTACAGGAATTAACTTTAATTGACTTTGAGATTATTTAACAAATGCTTGATAAAATGTTTGATAAAGGGTTAAAACCAACACATACATATCATTGTAAATATTTGCTTTTGCAGCTTTCTGTCTCCTCCGTTTATTTCCGAAAGGCCCTTTTGGTCTTTTCAGCTGAAACAAGAGAAAAGAAAATATCATTATTTATAATATATAGGATTATATATAGGAAAAGAGTACTGACTGACCTTGCAATTTTTGGATTTTACATTATTAGGCATTGAAAGCATACCGTGAAAGCACTTACCGTGTTGTGGTTACTCTGTATTGACAACAAATATCACATTAAAACTAGTAATACTGTGGTAAAAGCATGGTAAGGGTTGTTTTTACCGTGCTTCTACTACAAATACCATTTTGAAACTACACTTGTACTACTTTGTACCTGATATGAATATGATTAACTGACTGAAGGTCTATAGCACGTCACGTGACAGTGTTTAATCACCCTAGTTTAGTAAGGTGCTTTCATTTAGAAAGCAATGAAAAGCAAACATTAGAACAGCGTATTTACGACTACTGACCAACATCTGGCACACGTGAACTGATGCCAAATATCGCGATGTGTTCTGAATTAGACTTCTTCAGCGTGATTTCATACCAATAAAATTCGCGTCATTTTTTGGCGCTAAAGGTTTCCTATTGAAAGCAATGGAGTTCCCAGTTCGTCCATAGAGTGACGCCGAGGGGCACCTTTGGCTATTCCAAGTGACGCTGGGGCGCTTTATGGAGCTAGGATTATGACAATACTATTTAAATTTGAATTGTGTAAATTTGAATTATAGACAAGTGTAATTTAATAAAATTGAATATTTTGAATACATAGCATGCTAATCACTTTCACACCAAATATACTTTAAAATAAACAATAGAGAAACTTAGACAAATGTTTCAAGTGCTGAAAAAGCCAACCTAACATTAAATACAGCTCATAAATGTTTAAGCACAGACTCGCCTCAGAAAAACAACTGCAGCTCTGTAATTGGCCGAAATGCTCCGTTCGACTTTTCTGAGAGCCTCTACTCTTCCCTGCGGATGGCCTCTGAACTACTTCCTGTACGATCTGAATTTCTGCGCTTTGAATTTACAATATTGAATTTGATGTTCTGAATTTCTTCTCCATCTTGAAAACTTGAAGCTGTATTTTTAAAAACTGGATATTTGCAGTCTAAAATTTCAGAATGAAAAATTTGCTGTTTGAAAATACATGTCTATAAAATTCTGCCATGAAAACATTTCAGTTGTGTTCAATTTCAAATCTTTAATATTCAAGTTTTAAAAAATCAAATTCAGAACTATGTAAAATGCCACATAATATTCAATTCTCTTAAATTACACTTGTCTATAATTCAAATTTACACAATTCAAATTCAAATAGTATTGTCATAATTTTAGCTCCATAGCGCTTGACCATGCTTCAGTTTTTGATGCCTCGGGAGTGAGAACGGGTTGAAGCTCAAGAATCTAATCATGAAATTTGTGTTAACAAGCCCCCCATTCCCCCCCAAGCTGAACTCAAAAGTTGTCAGACTTGTGTTAGAGTACTTTAAATCCTGTGAGGAATGTGAACAGGAGGCATGCATGATGTCAGTTTTTTTCCTCCTGTCCTCAGTTCACCTGTTCTCAGTTTACTTCAGTACTCAATGTACCAGATGTTGTGACTGTTTAGAGAGATGACAGTGAACATGTGTAACTAACAGAGCAGGTGTGTCTCTAGGCGTGTGTCGCTCATCACCGATGACTCATCTTCAGCAGAAAAACACTCCTCTATTGTGTGCCTGCATCACATACAATTCACTTGTATTTACACTTTGGTTTTGATATACAGTTCAGCTGGAAACTGTGCTTTGTACAAAGGGGAAAAAAATGAAAATAAAGGAAATTAAAATTTCTGTCATTAATTACTCAATTGCATCATTTGTTTTGAATCAGTGGTTCAGAGCACCAAAATCACATGATTTCGGTAAACGAGGCTTTGTTACGTCATAAGTGTTTTAAAACGTCAATAGTTCACGTGACTTTGGCAGTTTGATACATGCTCCAAACCACTGATTTGAAACAAATGATTCGTTAAGCTTTGAAGCTTCATGAAGCAGTGTTTTGAAATCGCCCATCACTAGATATTGTTGATTAAAGTCGTTATTTTGTTTTTTTGGCACACAAAAAGTATTCTTGTCGCTTTATAACATTAAGGTTGAACCACTGTAGTCACATGAACTGTTTTAAATATGTTTTTAGTACCTTTATGGGCATCTGAAAAAGGGAGTGTTTTTGCTGGTGATGCAGGCCTCACTGAACCATCGAATTTTATGAAAAATATTCATTTGTGTTCTGAAGATGAATGAAGGTCTTACGGGTGTGGAACGACATGAGGGTGAGTAATTAATGACAGAAATTTTATTTTTGGGTGAACTAACCCTTTAAAGTTGTGAAAAATGTAAAAGGTACTTCTATTGTCACCTACTATGAGTCAGTTTTTGGCGTCTTGTGAATGTTTTTTTTTTTTTCTCTCTTTTTTCCTCCCTTTATCTTTGTAGCTTCTGTCTTTGTAAAACAATAAATAAATAAACGAATATAGCAACTATGGATTCAATTACACCAAAGGTGTAACCATGACCAGATTTGTCTGCTCATCGTATCCCAGTGGCCCAAATGACCCTATCCCAAATATCAAAACTCAAAGTATGCCTCTCCCATACCTAAAATACATATTTTACACTGTTACCGTTATGCGTTATACACAATTTCAACCTTAAAATCACATATTTTGTCATGTCAGAGCTGCTGTTCAAAGCTAAGAATAGTTGCTAGTACAAGAGCTTGGAACTGAACAGTATCATCAGCCAGTCAACTTGGTCATGATGTAATTTCCCTGTGGATCCAAGTGATTTATTGCTTATCATTTAGTTTCAGATTACTGGCTCAAAACTTCTTGGCAGCAGATCTGACTCATGGCAAGATAAACATGGTGATTTCAATCAAGGAGGTCTAGAATGAGCGGTCTGTTAGCAATCGTCTCAATAGCAGTTGCTTGGCTGGTGAATTCGATGACTCACATAGATCTGTCTAGACCTCCTTGAGTTCATTGGCCAACTAGTTCAAAACGATGCCGAATAATCAGAAATGCCTAAACATTTTCTGTGCTTGGCCCCTTTAGTATTGGCAGAACTAACTTTACTTTCTTTTTCTTCTTCTTCAAAAAACACTACTTCTGATTGGTCTCTTAATAATTAAACTCCCTTTTATTGAAGATTAGTTTACAAATCATATCACAAAGAACCACAAATGACAAAGTGAAAAATTACAATCTAGTAAAACGCTTCAAAAAACCTACAATGTTGCATAGCTTACAAGCAAAGTAAATTTTAATTTCTTTTCTTTTCTACATACACACCAAGCTGACTCATTTGAACTCATCAATTCATGAATGCATCAAGATCTATTAAGATTGCAACGCTAAGGTCAAAGCAAAGAAAAACATCAGGTTACTAGGCCATTTGCTGCATTCATTTTGCATTTTTATCCACTTGCTCACCTATTTTGCTATAAAAATAACAGTAACACTTTACAGTAAGGTTTCATTTGCTAACATTAGTTAATTACTTTAGTTAAACTAAGAATGAACAATACTTATTAATCTTAGTCAATGTTAATTTCAACATTCACTTATACATTAAAATCAAAAGTTGTATTTGTTAACATTAGTTAACGCACTGTAAACTAACATGAACAATAAAAGACTGTATTTTTATTAACATTAACAAAGTTTAATACTGTAACAAATGTGTTGCTCATTGTTAGTTCATGCTAGTTAATACATTAACTAATGTTAACAAATGAGACCTTATTGTAAAGGTTTACCAAAATAACTTTGTGAAACCCTTCGTTCACGTTCACTTTGGCCAAAACACAAAACACAAAACACACAATCTTAGCTGACAGTAAGAGCACTTAAGGGAAGTGTGCAATCAAGTACGCCATTTTGATAAACAAGAACAGGCCGACATGGAATGACACATTAATATACAAGTACAGTTACATCGTAAAAATGTTTACTTAATGTTGCTATGTAGAGATGTTCAGGAAATATACAAATACAAAACTCAGTCACACTTTAAATTGCAGTGTTCATGTTACAGTGTAAATTCATAAGAAAGCAAACTACTTTCAATTATTTTCTGAGCTGTATTAATGTAATTACATGTAATATGTGATGGACAATGTAAGTCTAAAATGTAAAGACAAAAGGTTTGAAGAGTGCTTTGTGGAGTCTGTGATGACTGACATTAAAAAAAAGCATCAAATCCCAATCAGTTTGTGAATGAAAAATGAAATTAAAATAAAAGTAAATCATTAACCACAAAGGTTAGAGAAATGACCACAGTTTGGCTGCACATCACAGCCTCATCAAAGTCAGTACGGTCCTATGGTTGCTTTGGGAAAATGACAATGCTTCTGGAGATCTGTGAGCATAGATCTTTAGTCTTGGGTGGCTTAACTTGGTCCTTTATGAGAGGTGGGATATTTGGGGCTTTCAAGCAGAGGTGTAGATGTATTTGGTCTTGGCCAGCCCGGAAAGCTCATCTTCGTAGCGAGGAAGGCAGCAGAAGAGGATGCCGCAGCCCAGCATCAGGATGGTTGCGCCCCAGCCGAAGCCGTACGCCCACGTGTAGTCGTAATAACCTTCATAGATCAGCTCGTTGAACTTGACCGGGTAGATGATCAGAGCGATTATCTGCACGATTACTGTAACGAGAGAAAGCGAAGTCACTCAGTGGCACAACAGATTCACATTCAGATGAACTGCACAATTTACAACACAATTTTTATTCAGTTCCAGTTACCCTAAAAGTATTTGGACACTTAAGTCACACATGTTTAAATGCCATTATTTTACAAAATAGTAAGGCAGGTGGCATGTATTTGACAGAAAGTACAAGCACACTTTTAGGCTTCAAATGATAAAACAATAGACGCCCAATTCAAAATGAACAAAACATTCAGCCTCAGATGTCACGCCCATGCATAAGACATCCCATCCCATCTGAATTCTCCAGGATTTCCGGGTGTTCTTTGGCAGTCTGCCTTGAAACAAAGCTGTCGTGACGCCAAATCCCCTCACGGAAGAAAAATGCCGTTGTGTTTTTAACTGTGACAATGAGCGCTTATCAAGATCAACTAAACACTGGGTTTTCAAAAGTATGTGAAGTTTGTGGTACCATTGTTGCAATAAACTTGCACAACGTTCTTGAATTAATAATATATTATGCCCTGTTTACACCTGGTATTAAGATGCGTTTTGGTCGATCAGATAACAAGTGGACGACGCTAAATAGAGGTGTAAATGGGGTCTAAAAAGTTTTGAGCTTGTCCACTTTCGACCACATCCAGAGGTAGTTGAAAACGGATTGCTTTCATAGTGTAAATGCTCATGTGGTTGAATGTGTTCGAACAGCCACAAAAGACCTACTCGCCGTCTACTGACCTAATGCGTAAGCATTATGGGAAGAGCGCTAGCCAGATGGGATTTAAACCAAGTTTTGTTTGAAGACGAAAATGTACCAAGCACAATGTTCTCTCACCATTCCGGATTTCTAGTGGACAAAAGAGACCGGTTAAAACACCAGGTGTAAACGGGAATGTGTCTCCCTCATCCATTTGTGATCTGATCAAAACATATCTTAGTACCAGGTGGAAACAGGGCCTTAGACGCACACCGGTCTATAATTGTAGGGACATTTTCATGCCCCTAAACATGACGCGGTACAAAACGAACTGTGATTGGTTGCTTTTTATGTTGGTCAGATGTCCTCTTGGCCAGTCCTTGGCCAATGAAAGCTGTGAGACTAAGGCTGCATCCGAAATCGCATACTTCCCTACTATATAGTAGGCAAAAAATGGTATGTGACAAAAGGACTATGTTCAAATTCACAGTACTCATAAAAGAATAGGCAAAAAGTCCTTGGATGACCTACTACTCATGGCGAGATTCTGAAGTGCACATACGAAGGACACTTTACTATCCCATGAGACCACAGGAGAGGACTTGTGAAAGGCAGTGAAGCAACGTACTGACGCTGGTAGTTCACGTGATAATGACAACATAGCGAATGTAGTACATCTAGATTACATACCATATAGAATGTACATTTTTAGCGATTGTGAAGTAATTTCTTATTCAAAATAAGTACCTACTCAAGAGAGTATGCGATTTTGGACACAACCTAAACATTAACAAAAGACCACAGTTAATTTGATGAACTACACCTGTGGTTCCTCTGTTACGACTTGAGGGAAACTGTTACGACCCCAAATGTAAAATCAAGGGGTATTGGGTGTATATGTGGGGGCTCGTCCGGGATCTTAATACCATATTCCTGATCTGTTGGATTGTGGTTGCTGCATTAATTTGATTTATCAGGTGTGGTAGGTAGTGTGTGTATAAGTTACCTACTGGTAACTTATACATGTGAATTTGTGAAAATGGTGACGTCATGTGCATAGTGTTTCTTTACAAAGTGACATCGCCATCTACTGGAGACTTTTAAGAATCTACATCTGGGGGCAGTCGTGGCCTAATGGATAGAGAGTCGGACTTGTAACCCAAAGGTCATGGGTTCGAGTCTCAGGTCCAGCAGGGATTGTCGGTGAGGGGAGTGAATGTCCCCCCGGTGAGGGGAGTGAATGTCCAGCACTCTCTCAATACCACGTCTGAGGTGAGACCCTTGAGCAAGGCACCGTACCCCCAACTGCTCCCTGGCCGCAGCATTGGCTGCCCACTGCTCTGTGTGTTCACTGCTGTGTGTGTGCACTTGGATGGGTTAAATGCAGAGCACAAATTCCGAGTATAGGTCACCATACTTGGCCACATGTCACTTCACTTCACTTCACTTCACTACTTCACTACTGGCAGCAAAACACAGCGTTTTTGTTTTCGCAGACCCATGTGAACAGGGATCGTTCACATGGGTTCACTTCACTTCACTTCACTTCACTTCACTACTTCACTACTGGCAGCAAAACACAGCGTTTTTGTTTTCGCAGACCCATGTGAACAGGGATCGTTTTTAGTACACAAATCTTGCCTAACTCTACTGTTTGACCTACAGGAAAAAATTTCCAAAGCTTAGAGTGTGAAGTTAGTTCTAGCAGTACAGTTTAATGATTTGCATTTAATGCTATTCTTAAAAGTCTTCAAATACTTATCTTTTATCTGTCATTTCAGTTTTATCACTTCAAACCTAACAAACCTATTTGTGTTAAATGTTGAGCTTGTACATGAAAACAATTTTGCCATGTGCTCTGATATGTTCTTATCTTATGCAATGACATTCACTCATTTTAATGTGGATTACGTTTTTAGGGCAACTACGTACACAAAAGTTCCTGAAAAGTTTGGCTAAACGTTCTAAATGTTCCAACAGGTTCTTGATGAACTGCACCTAATATAAACTTGGCAGCAATCTGTTTCTGTCCACAAAAAATTTTTAATCAGTAGCTTAAACCCATCATGCCCTACGGGAGGGACGGGTGTGACTGAGAGAGTTGCAGAGACATGTGAGTGAAGCCAAGCCCTGTTTGGGTGTGTGAGAACTTTCACACAGGGCTGTGTCTGACGTTTCAAGCAACAATGCTGTACTAATCTAATCTAAAACAGAGTTCACACAGAGGCTGAGTTTTCATTTTCATAATGAAACTGAATGTGAGATGTTAGTTTAGTATCACTGAGATACTATTATACATTTTTATCAGTATTTTGAATTAGCTTTTATTTTTATATTTTCATTTTTGTTAAATTTTTAATAATTTTTTTTGTGGTGTGTTTTTGTCATTTGTATTAGTTTCTGTTTTTTTAATGTCTATATAGTTTTTATTCATTTTATTCTAGTTTTAGTTCTACTACAGTTATACTTAAAGTACTTAGTATTTTAATTCTATTTTTTATACTTAGTTATACTTAAACTACATGAAAATGAGAAATGTTGTCTAGGTAGCTAGCTGAAATAAAAAAAAAAAAGGTAATTTTTTTAAAATTTTATTTTAGTAAACGTTTATTTTATTTAAAAGGTTTTTTTTTTTTTTTATGGTTTTAGTTAACTATAATAACCCTGATTTTTATAACAAAACATTTATGATGAAACATTCTGTTTTTCCAAGTCAACAATAAGCACCTAATTGTAAGACGTCAGAACACAAAACATTAATAAGGGTTGTGACGAATAAGTGACGGAGAGCAAACCTCTCCTTTCCCAAAATCAGCTCTTCACTTTCATCTGAACACGAGTGACGAGGATGGGGGAGGATGAGAGCGAGCTTTGTGATCGCAACACACTGACACTCGATCCCATAGCAACAGCAAAACAAAAGCTGCGCATTAGAGTAGTGGTGTATATCTTTCAACTTCTTTCTTGTCTCAACTTGTTTGGGATGATTTCTGCTCTGAATTGTTTTAAATTCTGTATTAAAAGATCAGTTTACTTCAGAATTAAAATTTCCTGTTAATTTACTCACCCCCATGCCATCCAAGATGTTTATGTCTTTCTTTCTTCAGTGGAAAAGAAATTAAGGTTTTTGAGGAAAACATTCCAGGATTTTTCTCCATATAGTGGACTTCACTGGGGTTCAACGGGTTGAAGGTCCAAATGTCAGTTTCAGTGCAGCTTCAAAGAACTCTTCACGATCCCAGACGAGGAATAAGAGTCTTATCTAGAGAAACGATCGGACATTTTCTAAAAAAAAATAAAAATGTATATACTTTTTAACCACAAATGCTCGTCTTGCACTGCTCTGCGATGTGCCATGCATTACGTAATCATGTTGGAAAGGTCACGCATTGCGTAGGCGGAAGTACCGCAGTAGGGTGAAAAACTCCATCTCATTTTCTCCTCCAACTTCAAAATCATCCGACATCGTTGTTTTACCTTTTTTTGTAAAGGCCATTTGACTTAGTCTTTGCGCGTTCACTTTGTAGACACTGGATCGGTACTTCCACCTACGTCACGTGTGACCTTTCCAACGTGATTACATAATGTGTGGAGCATCGCAGAGAAGTGCAAGATGAGCATTTGTGGTTAAAAAGTATATATATATATTTTTTTTTTAGAAAATAGACTAGACTAATTGTTTTGCTAGATAAGACCCTTATTCCTCGTCTGGGATCGTGTAGAGTCCTTTGAAACTGCACTGAAACTGACATTTGGACCTTTTAACCCATTGAATCCTTTAATGTTTTCCTCAAAAACCTTAATTTCTTTTCAACTGAAGAAAGAAAGACATAAACATCTTGGATGATATGGGGGTAAGTAAATTATTAGGAAATTTTAATTCTGAAGTGAACTAATCCTGAACTAATCCTTTAATGACCTGAAGTAACCTCAGTATAGCAGAATAGCGGTTACACTTTATTTCAGAGGTCCACTTTAGAAATTCTACTAACTATTAGTAACTTTGCAACTACATGTCAACTAACTCTCATTAGTAGACTGTTAGAATTAGTGAAATAAGTTGACATGAACTTGTAAAGTTACTTATAGTCTGTAGAATGTCTGTTAGGAGCATCAAAATAAAGTGTTAGCAGATATTAAGCAGACAGTTTACTAATACTCTAATGACTGCTAGTTGACATGTGGTTGCAAAGTTATTTATAGTCAAGAAAATGTCTAAGTGGACCATCGAAATAAAGTGTTACAGACATGACTGTGGTCCAGGGTTACTATAGTTAACTAAAACTAAAACCATAAAAACATTCTCATTACAACAAAATAAAACAAAATGTTAAAAAGGCTACTTTTCTAATTTTCATTTAGTTAAACTTGATGCACTAAAAAAAACTAAAACAGAAATAAAAATTAATAAAAACTACATAGATGTATTAAAAACTAACAAAAATGACAATTAAATAATTTAAAATGAAAATGGAAAATATTAAAATAAAAACTTCTAAATATTAATAAAAACTATAATGGTACTAAAAAAAAAACACAGCTGCGGTCGCACATTTCATACCGTCACACCGCCCATCCCTACTTCCACGTATTATCTAGAAACCATTAGATTCATTACAGATAAGTGATGGAAATTATCTTACTGTGGAACTTCCACAGAAAGGCTTTGATTCAAAACCGACATGAACTGGAAAAGTAAACTTTTTGGCCAATATAAATGTGTACACTGCCCTTTTTCCTTGATTTGCAACAAACTAAAGAGCAAAGAAGGTCTCTTACCAGCCAAAATAAGCAGGCCTCCAATCAAAGGCAGCATAGGGATGCTGAGGGTACAGCAGAGAGCCACGAATGAGATGATGAAGGCGATGATGAGGATGATGAGGCCTATGATCATCAGAGCAGCGACTGCCTGAGCCCATGCTGGAGGGACAACGAAGAACAAGACTTTTATATCACATGCTGCTTATAGGTTTCATTACGGTCACATTAATGCATTCAAAAACACAATACAAAACCTATAATGACCCCTAGCAGGCTGGGAGCTGCTTTTAACATTTTTGAAAACTACTTATACAAACTAAGGCACAGTTAATGCACCTATCTAAACAACTAAACAAAAGGAGAAACTGCTGTGCATCTCATCACTTTCACTAATTTGAATCAACATGAGGAACTTAGATCAAACACATGAGGCGAATTTCAGTGATAAGGTCTAATATGGATGGTTACACATTAACAGCAATGCTTAACTAGTTTCAGTCAGTCATTAATCAGTTTCACTGCTGCTCTGAGGACTTGTAGAGACAGTGCTTGGCTTCCTAATGCTCAATAGAGGAATGTGTTTTTGCTCCATGAAGTCTGTGAAAACAGTCACACCCAGAGACTGCTGGGGGAGGAGGAAGGGTGTGGACGGGTTTGACAAAACTATGATTGATGCAACTAGTATTATTTGGTGTGATTCACCACTCAGACAAAAGTGATCTTTGGCATTTATGAACAAAACTGATTATGATCAACTTTATGGTCACAATCCTCAGATTACATTAATATATTTTTCATGACACTTCCTTTGTGAAGTGCTAACCTAAGAAGTGGATTAGCACATCACAGCATGTAGAAAATTCTCCATCTATGAATAATTTAGATGCACTGTTGTTCATAAAGAGGGTTGCAGCATGCTATTCCTGCATTAAAATACTCCGTAAACAGTAATGAAAGATCTTTACTGACAGGCCTTAGTTTAGATATGTTCTACTGGCAAAATAAAAAAATCAGCTGAGGTAAAGGTAGACACACAACAAAAATGGCAGGTTTTGCCTGGAGGTTAAAGTGTTTGCAAAGCTGTCAACGTTCTCGTCTGATTTATTCAACTGGTTCAACTAGCTCTGTATGTGGCTCCATTTGCAAACTTAGTGAAACTGACACCAATTATTTCCATTTCCCCAGAGAATAAAAGTGATATAAATGTTATTAAAACTTCTTTTATGGGCTGATGAAAGTGTAACAATTTCTGATCAACTTAATGACTTATAACAAATCTAACACATACACACATATATATATATATATATATATATATATGTGTGTGTGTGTGTGTGTGTGTGTGTTCTAAAAACGTTTTGCATACTTTATCATTAAGTTATGAAAACGTTATTTCTGAATGTTCTCTGAACATTCCAAATGTCCAGTTTTTTTTTTTGCTTTTGCTTTAGTTAAGCGAACGTTAAGGGAACATTCCATTTTATCATTCTGCAATTATGTGAACGTTACTTTTGATTGTTCTCTGAATGTTCTGAAACAAATAGTAACATTTAAAAAAATGTCAGAAGAACGTCCAACTAAAACATTTAAAAAAAAATTGTTCTACGAACGATATATAAATAATGTTTTTGTGCTAACGTTTTGAGAACATAATTAGAGATCAAACATGAACTTTCTAATATTGTTCATAACTTTGAGAGAACCTTGCCAGAACGTTAGCCAAAGTTCCGAGAACGGTCCCTGATAGCTAGAAACAAGTCAAGGGGTTGTTTGTTTGACTCAGTAAGTCATGCAACATTATTATGTAACAGTTACACATATCAGAGTGTAGTCTACTCTACTGTACATAGTCATCATATAGTTGATCTCTATATATTATAATACAATAGGCGTGACAAATAAATGTTTCTCTGTTTTGTGGCATAATAAATTAGTTTAAAGGCATAATAATTGTTAAAAATGAATTCAAGATTGTTTTTCCACCTGATTTTGGTGAACGCTTTCATTTGAGCTGTACTTCAATGTCTAAAACACTGGATTAAACATAGATTCAGGACTTGAACTCAATACTTACGGAACTCCATGAGAGATTTACAGTCCCACTGGTCGTTGCGGCCTCGACACTGTTTCCACATACTGGCGTAGTGCGTTTTGGCGTTCTCGTCCTCGACCCATCCGGACTGCGCCGCGATGGCGATAATGTCGAAAATGATCGCAAACAGCAGAAGGAGAGGCAGGATCCACCTGCATCTTGGATACGCGATTCCGCAACGAAACATTTTGGATAGTTGCGCTGTTTCGTGTCTCCTAACCGAGTGTGAAGAAGCTCTCTGGATAATTTCGTTCCACTCTTTATCTGAAAGTTTCCCGGAGCTCCACCCTACAGTGAAACCTGATCTGGTGAGGCTCGACCTGTTTGAATAGATCCACTCAGGCAGGGCTGGGCCTGACACACACACTTCATCAGCCATGTTGTCTTTTTAACATCGTATAAGTTCACTTTTAATTGACAATAAAGTTTTACAGTACCTTAAAAGTTATGCATTTATTATTAAATGACATCTGTGTAGAGTTTCTGTGAATTCTGTGGAAAGGTTAACTGTATTTATATAAACTGATCATTCTCAGTTCAATTCCCCTTTACTTTGTCTTTTAACTATTTATAACATCAACAAATAATTTGGGCTAAAATAAATCCTAAATAACATCTATTTACACGTGATGCGTCCCTGCATTTTACCACAGGTTGGCCTATTTGTTGCCACAATGTAAAAATTAATTGTTTTATTTGTATTTTTACAGTAATTTGATGTGCTAGACGAAAAATGGCCTAACCTGCATTTATTTTACAGTAAACCTCTTTTAAAAGCAGTATTTTATTCACTCTAAAAATGCTGAGGTTGAAAATGGACAAACCCAGCGATTGGGTTGTTTTAACCCAATTTAACCCAGTTTAGTTTCATTTAACTCAACTATTGTTTAAAAATTACTCTATCGCTTGGTTAAAATTAACCCAAAATATGTTGGAAATGAACATTTATAATAAGTTTAATGAATAATGATTAAACAATAAACATTTATTAAATTGCTTATTAATAAATGTTCACCTTTTAGTTATTAGCTCTAGTAATTATGTGTCTGATTTTTAATTTCCAACCTATTTTGGGTTCATTTTAAGTCAGCCATATAGTAATATTTAAACAATAGTTGGGTTAAATAAAACTACCCAGCAGGTTGGGCAAACATTTAACCCAACCGCTAGGTTTGTCAATTTTCAACCCAACTTGGGTTGTTTTTTAAGAAAGCAATGCTGTGCAGACCTTAAATACTCTTGCATGCAGATTCTTAAGATATTAAGGTGAAGTTTCTTCCCATGCTTTCTGGGATGATTTTCCAGGGTTTTTCCTCACAAACGGTTTCCCATCAGCTCAGGTCTAACATCACTTCACATGTTCTTCTATTGAAAATCAATACTCTGAACAGATATTGTTTTCATTTCATCATGATTTATGCGATCCTTTTGGATATCAGAAAGCCAGGTTTTTCCTAATATCACTCATCATTAGAACAGAACACATTTTACACATAGAGAAAAGGTTGAGATTGGTCCAGAATTCATTCAGACTTTAAAGCTCTTGATTCTTCTTTGTTCTTGTAATGGTGGCATTTGTTAAAGCTGTGAATCACACGATGGCTCCTCATTATCATGCCAATGTATATCGTTTTCTATACTTTTATACAACCTATACAATCAATACTTCCTTTGAAATGTATCAGCCTAGAAACTTTACAATAAAATGTGATGCATTCCTGTAAGGGTGGTCGTGATGAGTAGTTCAAAAAGCCTTCTAATTTATGTCAGTGTCGGTTTTAGATTATTGACGTTCTACGCATTGTACACTGGTAAAATACTATAGAATTTAAATGGGTTGCAAATTTTATCTTTGAGCAAATCTTCTCACACCTTTGGCGTGTGCTGGTGATTCACACGCCACTCATGCAAAATTAAACAGGCTTCAGTCATGCTGCTTTGATAGTTGCGTTTCGGATGAGAATCTAAACGATTATTATTAAATCTCTGAACAAGTGATATGTGTAAAAAAAAATAATTCCACATATGTTTCCATTAAACATGGTGTAAATCAGTGCTGGCAAACCGATAAATCGCAATTAAACACACACACACACACACACACACACACACACACACACACACATACACACACACACACATAAACTTTTATATTAGATGCAATTAATCGTGATTAATCGATTTGACAGCACTAGTATATAAATATGAATTTATGTCCACTTCTCTCTCTGTACAGTTTGCTTTTGTCTCACAAGATATATCTTTGCTGTAAACGTAATAGTTACTTTGAAAATTAATCATTTGCAATATAACTGTGTTTTATCGATTATAAAAGCATCAGTTTCTTTCAAAACGTAATGTTGAAGTGATTCTTAAACAGTACTGTATGTTTGTGTAAACTGCGGTTTGGCCGTTCCTGATGGCAGTGAGATGATGTTGTTGCTGTTAAATCAGCCTCAGGCGATTGATGGTGGAGTCAGGGGTCGTGAGAGAAAGTCATAAATTATGAATGTATACACTGTATACTAGTTATTTTTTGTGGAGGTTACATCGATAAACAAGCATATGCATGTTTTTGTGAGACAGAAAGTGTCCTTCAAAACTATTTTGTCCTTTTAAAATAAGAATTTAATATAAAAGTACTCTGTACTTTAATTATTTTGAGACAGATGCTAACTGCACATTTATTTAAAGTGCTGGACATTTGTGTGACCCCTGTCATTCATGAGTCTGGGGATTTTCACACCTTACATTATTCATCAGTTTATGTCTGCAGTTTGATTCTGAAATAAAGATGTTTAATATTAACCTTTAAAAAACAATGTAATAATATGTTTCACTTACTATGAATAATTAACATAGAAAGACACCAATATGTTTTTTCAACTTCTTAAGATTCTGCAATTAAATTATCAATATTCAGTAAACCTCTTTAAATCTTATACATGACAAATTATAATATAGAGTCTATATTATAATTTGTCATGTATAAGATATAAATTCTGTATTGATATTTGACTGTTTGTATCCTGCACTCCTAAAAATACAGGTTCTTTATTGGCATCGATGGTTCCATGAAGAACCTTTAACAGAATCTTTCCAAAAGTTCTTTAACGTGGCAAAAGATTCTTTAGATTATAAAGATGCTCTTTATACTAAGAAAAAAAAGGTTCATTTAGAAGTACTAAGATGGTTGTATGACATTGCTGTAAAAAAAAAAAAAAAAAACTTTTGGAACCTTTAATTTAACTTTAAAGGGGTTGATTATGATTTCACTTTTTTAACATTAGTTAGTGTGTAATGTTGCTGTTTGAGCATAAACAACATCTGCAAAGTTACGACACTCAAAGTTCAATGCAAAGGGAGATATTTTCTTTTACAGCAATCGCTTTTTAAGGACAACAACAAACGGCTGGTAGTGACTACAACAAGCTTCTTCTTCCATCACAAACCCCAAAATTTACATAAACCCCACCCCTGAGAACATGCAACAAAGGGGGTGAGGCCATGTTGGGCTGCTTTAGAGAAGAGGAAGAGTTGTTGTAGTGGAGTGTTGTTATCATGCTGTCATTTTACGCCAGACTGCTTCACAAACAAGGGTAAATTCAACACTGGATTTGCACAAAAGATTAACATGACGGCACATGCTAGTCGATGAGTTGAATCAACTCCACAGCAACTACATAAATTTATCCACTAACAGTTCAGAAACGTCCAGTTTCATTCTAAAAGTTGTAACTTCTTCCTGAGTCTCTCCATCAGTGTCCGACTCCGGTTTGAACAATGTAAGGCTGAACACCGTTACTGACAATCCTCATTTTGGCTGCGTGAGATTCTCCAGCTTTGTTGTTTTTGAGCAACCGAAGCGTGAGCTGTTAAAGCTCCACCCTCTTCTGGAAAGGGGGGCGGGAGCAGCAGCTCATTTGCATTTAAAGGGACACACAAAAACAGCATGTTTTTGCTCACACCCAAATAGGGGCAAATTTGACAAGCTATAATAAATGATCTGTGGGGTATTTTGAGCTGAAACTTCACAGACACATTCTGGGGACACCAGAGACTCATATTACATCTTGTGAAAGGGGCATTATAGGTCCCATTTAATTTAACAGTTGTATTTATTGCAAGACTGCAGGTCTTTCTAAAGGCCCGTTCACAGCAAGAACGATAACTATAACAATAACTATATTAGCATCCACACCAGCGAACAGTATTGTTTGCCGTCTGCAGCTTTAAATGATCAAACTCTTTAAAGAAGGATGAATTCTGATTGCCTGTCAATGTTTTTTTTTTTTTTTTCATCAGTTGGAAAAAAAACGTTCTGAAAATGATTCTAATGATATCATTCCTGTGTCGTTATTGTTATTTGTGGTGTGGGCTCTCCTATTTTTTTATATTTAGAATGATTTTTAGGACTATATCTTTGTCATTATCATTATAGTAGGCTAGTTAGCGTTCAGCTCTTCCCAAAATATATAGTCTTTGTAAAAACAGGTGCACTGTGAACGAACAAACATGACTACAATCTTGTGCATGCTTTCTATTCTGAGACATCTACTATTGTCAAATAATCTAGTGAATTTTGCAGTCTTTGCATGAATCAAAGGGCGTAATCATTAAGTCCTGAAACTGCATAATCACAATAATTCAAGGGAAATCATGTCCACCCTTTTCATACACCCATGAAGAAACAACAGTGCTGTCTGATTCCCGTGCTCACGATTTCACGTGAATCAGAGATGAGCAGTTAATGAGGCGCATCGGTGGGTGTGTTTTTTGTTAATGCCAGCTGATGAGGCAGGCTCTAGACATAAGCTAATTTACAGACTGAATTTTTGAGTGACTCAAGAAACATTACTATTTCAGCAAGGCAGGTGGAGAACATAGCCTCACACTCCCTGGATGGACAGGTTTTTTAAAACACAGGGTGCCTGCGGGCAGGGCCGACCCAAGCACGGGGCGGGGCGCAGTGAGAGTTAGAGGAAGCGGCCTGCAGGTGTCTGTCACACCCAACGCTGAACTACACTGCAAGTTCACAGGGTGCAATTTGCGAAATATGGTTGTTTTCATCAGTATTTAATGCACGTTTCAGCACAATCATTAGGCAACGACTAACGAATGACATAAAGCCTTCTTTATCTTACAACAAAAAAGAGATCACATTTTCTGCGTGTTGATTTATTCCATGATCATGTGGGATGGTATCTTCGATTATAATTGCTTCTGCTTGTGTTCTCCGTTGTGGTTTTGAATAAATGTGTCTGTTAAGTGTAAGTTCCTCTGAAACATTGGCCCTGTCCCAAATGGCACACTTCTATGCACTTTCGGTCTTGTGGACCTACAATGGCTGCCGCGTGCGCATGTCCGTTAAATCCACGAGACCATAGAGTGTCCCATTTGTCAATTTTAGGCTTCAGAAGGGTGCTCGCGAACGGCCACTTTGCGGCCGATATGCGCCCTCGATGCGCACTTTTGCTCCGCGGCAGACTTCTTCCCGACAGTCAAAGCGACGTTACGTCACGAAAGTGCGGACTCGTAGGAGGGCCGTGAGTGTTTAGCGTGCCAGTTGGGATAGGGCCATTCTCTTGACATGATACCACAACAGTACTGAGCCATGGTGATAAAATATATATATATAAAATGAGGGGAAAAAATATACTATTTCAATGGTTTTTGCATGCTCTCGCAAATATATTTTATTCCCCGAGTAACTTCAAACTCAAAAGTTTTGCGAGCGAACGCAAAGTTTCTCAGGGGAACGAAAAACATTTTTGAGAAAACGCAAAAGCATTGACATTTCCATGCTTACAAAGGAGATCTATTCACTCTGGATAATATAAATAAAGAGTTTATGAATAAAAATCCTTCAAAATTATTTGGATTACGAGTTGTTGTTGTTGTTTTAATGATTGTGATGTTAAATCAAGTTATTATTATGTAGCTACTTATGCAACAGAACAGGCTGGAGTGACTTTCTATGTTTATTACATGTCTCACAAGTTCACATAAATATAATCATTAACCAACAAATGAGCCTAAATAATTACAGATACATTAATTTATTAAATGTAGAAAATTAGAAATAGGCCTATACCAACACCCTTTTGAAAAGTAGGCTACTCCTTTGTGTCTCTAGGGTGCATATTAGTACCTATGGTAGATATTAGTACCTTCTGAAAGGCTACCACCCTGTGACAGCTTTTGTACCTTTCTTTTTGAGAGCGATAAAATTATATAAAATTATATTTAGTTGCAATTTTTAATTTTGTTGTAATACACTGTAGAACCAAACAGTGAAATTAATTAAATGAAATGAGTTCATTTCACTCAAATAATAATGAAAGTTCATTGTACTTAATAGAAAAAAGTTGTGTGAACTCAAAATTTGATTGTAGTAAGCTGTAATTAATATGATTGGGTTGCAGCAGATTTCTAATTCCCACAGCGATTTACAGCGGTTCTGTTATGTTAGTTTTGTAGGGTTGTGGTGAAGAGTAGAGCATGTGGTTAGGCAGAGGATGGGCTACAAAACTTTTAAGACCACATACTGTATGTTTTTTGATTATATACATGCAAGTACATAATGGCAGTCTCTTTGATAGTTATAATAGCATGTGTTAATTGCTGTCTATTAACCAAGATCTGAGTGTGATGTCTATGTAAATGAACTATATGTAATTAACATTATGACGAGTTGGGCGAGGTTGAGAACTGTGGGAGTGAAGGGATGCCGGTGACGTGAATATTAATGAGAGACACCTGTGCACCACACTGGCCTTGCTCCGCTTCCACGGCTCTCGACCTCGCTCCACTTATCACAGATATTTTAAGTTCTACTAACTTCTACTAACAAAAATTTTATTTTACAGTTTTTCGAAGTAATAAGTTTCCTCAAATGTTTTGAGCATTCTGAACAGTGCTCCTGTTCTGTCATCATTGCTTTGTACCAATGTTAGTTTCTGCTTAGTCTTATGTAACTTTATTACTTTGAGTTTGATGAACTTAAACCATTTAAGGCAATCAGATTCCTCAAACCATTTAATGGTGGATTAAGTAAATTTTCAAAAACACTGATTGGAAGTTAGTCGGGCCAACTCGCGTTTTTAGACGCAAAGACATGTTCTGTGTGAATGGCCCCTAAAATGACTGAATTTGCGGCGGCTTTTCTTAAAATTTGCAGCACTATTTACAGCATTTCTTGTTGTTTTGCAGTGAAAATATACAACAGACAAACAAACATTCTTTTAACATTGTTATTACTTTTCTGACCTCAAAAACCATTGCAGGGCATCGCGAGGGTCTCGAGACGCGCTTTTGAGACGTGATGCAATAACGACAATAATGGAAATAATAGAAATAGGCAAACAGCAGAATTGATAGATACGAGTTTTGACATGGAAAAAATGAAAATAAGATAATAATGAGCGCCTTCTCCACCATGTTGCCGTCAAATAAAAAAGCTGTCATGCCAACTTGCTACTGTAAACAGAAGCTCGCAACGCTTGCCCCGCCTCCGAGTTCTTCTGATTGGTCCACTGTTTTGGTCTATTGGTCACTGTTAAAAGTTGAAATTCTTTCAACTTGACACGGCGTCTTAAAAACGCGACGCTCATGTGCGAGGCGCTGCAAAAGACGCGAGACACGACCGTAACGGTCATGCACGTCCATCAAGCGCGTGTTTATAGGAAAACAGTGGAAAAGTAGCGCACTGGAATAGAAAAACGGGTTCTGTGTAACATTTGTTGGCAAGTCCGCGGAATTGGGTTACTTTAACACTGTTGTCGTGGGTTGTTTTTCATGTCCGCGGGTTGAAGTGACCCTAAATAACATGATATTTTGCCCCTGGAAAACAAATTTTAGCAGGGGAACCCCGTCAAAAACGCATATTTTACCCCCCAGAATGCAATTTTTATGGGGGACCCCCACTGAAACACGACTGGGCTAGTTTTGAGTAGCAATTGGGCGGGTTTTGTTGTGAAAACCTGGCAACCCTGGAGGGCAGTACAGGTGCCATAGGTTCTAATGTGGCACCAGCCCCTGATTTGGCAGCGCTGTGAGGGCTGACCGAAAAGCACTGAACTTGAGTTGAGATGCAGATAATATTAACTTTTATTTTATTTTTAATAAATATTAAAAATATATACTAGGGTGTGGAAATGGCTAATAAGTGCTCCTCTGCAGCATCTACTACAGTGGTAATTTATTGTCTTTTTTATTTCTAAATAAGTGTTTGCTTTTCTACATCGTGAAACTTTTAGTTTTACAAATGGGGACAAACTATGAAGGATGAACAAATAATGTTTTGGACATAACATTAAAAATAACATTCAAATTGGGCAATATTTTAAAGCTTTGAAGTGCTGTGAAAAGTTGTGTGAAGCACTTAAAAGCTCTCGAAAACATTAGACCATTTCCGCCACAAGTTATTTCTGTCAGTGTTAGTGGCACAATGTTTCTCATGGGTACAGATTACACAGCGCTGGGAGAAAGCGCTTGATTTCACCGCAGAATTAATAACATCGCTGTGAAATCTTGTGAGAAACATTTGCATTGGTCGCAGAATTCTCTGTTAAACCACAGATATCAGATCAAACAGTTTCCACGTCGGCACTGCTGATCTTATTACATTCAGTCAGTGTATATTTCTGGTAGTGAGGTCGCTCTCCCTCTTTCTGTGAGAGACTGGAGAAATCAAAACAAACGAGTTATTACCGCACACACAAGAACTCACAGAAGAAACATACTGGGGTAAAAAAATTCAAAATGATGCGTTTTTTTTATTTATAACATATGATTTAAATAACATAGGGTTCTGCTGAATATTATCACGATTGCAAATGTTACATAGAATTTATAGTTTAATAAACAAGTAGCCTAGTTCATATTAAGTTAGGCCTACTTACATTTTAAACACAATATTGACTGTTTTTTGTTCTATTTCACCGTTGAAAATAGTTCAAAAAGAGAAAAGCAAAACTCAGCGCGGTGTTTTGTTATTGAATGATTCAGCTTGATTGAACGATTCTGAATGAATCATTTGAATGAATGACTCACTTATTAAGACGGTCACTTGCTGCCACCTATTGGCGGTTTAGTTTCATGTTTAAAAGTATCATTGCATTTTTTTCTTAATTGTATATTCAAATATTTGTTTTAACATCAATCTCATAACAATATTTATTGCAGTTGTGATTTTGCAGTGTAGTTTGTTAATTTGATTGGTATCAACAGCCCTAAAGTGTCTTAATATTAAAACTGAATGTATTGATCAAATGTAAGAATTTGATAATTAGCCCGTCATCAAAAATGTATTATAACGTTATTATAAAAAAATCCTTACGTGTAATTTAAATGTAAATAGTCTAAAAATCAATCATTTTTAACCTTTAATATTATAAAGATGTACCAACTGGGGTTCCTTATAGTTTACAGCATTAGTTGAAAGATATTTTTCCTTTGAGTAAATTTGCTATGTACTGTACCTGATAAGGCCCCAAGTTAATCAATATTGAATCAAATTGTGCAAGTTGTGTCAATGCCCAGGCCCAGTGTCAATACATTTTTTTTTTTACTTGAAGCAAATGTTGTCTTTTCCCTTTATTTTCTTGTCAGAGTGCACCAGAATGCTTCATTTACATGTTAAAATGACAAAATAGTTCTCCTGGGGGAGGATGCCCCCAGACATGAGGGTGAGAGAATGAATGGCAGAATTGTCATTTTTGGGTGAACTAACCCTTTAGCTAATGATAGCTAACCCAGTTCACATCAATGAGTCCAGCCTTGTAACTTTCTCTGTCCCTTTTCACTTGAGCGCAATGAACGACAGAACTTGTTTTACGCATAAATACAGGTTATACACAACTGACTCAAGTTTATGATGTAAACTTTTGGCGTATTACCCAGCACCTGTGAGTAACCGAGGCTAACAGCAGACGGCGATATAAGCTACGGGACTACAAACTCTGTGACGTAATCGCACAGGAAACAAAGAACCTGTCAACTTCCGGTGGCCATATTGCGGTGATACAGCGAGTTTTAGTGAGGGAGCTTCATCATGATTTCTTCTCAAGCTTATGGAGATAATGGAAAGATGAAGGAATATCACTACAGCGGTCCAGTGGAGCATAAATTCTCTCCTTATGCCTTCAACGGAGGGTAAGAAGCAGCGGACGGCGCAGGATTTTCTGTCTTGTCATCATCTTCCTCACGCGCCGAACATGACAGTTCACTTCACCGCAGAAATTCACTGAGAAACTCTTTATAAAGTCTGTTTAGTGATTCCTGCTTCTGTAATTTTCATCGTATAATAAGCTAGGCATTCTAGAGTTAAATTCAGTCGTAATAGTAAAATAATAAGTTGTTTTGACCGGTGTGCTTTTTTTACTTTCACTATCATAACTGCAGCGTTTGACGGACAATAAAAGAGACTGATTTACACTTAATCAAAGTCAAAAATATAAGTCAAAACTGCTGATATCTGCACTATTAATATGTGTATATTTCATGGTGTATTGACGTTGTTGCCTGATTTCTGCAGATTCATTTCATTTGGTAGAATGAAACTTACTATTATGGGCTGTGTGTGTGTATATATATATATATATATGTGTGTGTGTGTTGGATAAGTTACACTAAAAAGTATTTAATTACTAGCTACTAATTATATCTTTAACAGTGTAATTCGATTACTGTTTTAATTACTCTCTGTAAAAAGTATTGCTTTACTTTTTTAGGATAGACATGAAACTGCTCTTTTAACTTCCAAATAAATAATATACAGTTGCATAAATTATTTTTGAACTGACCAAAGTATTTAAAGGGAGACAACATTAAAAACATAAATTTTAACATTAGACGTTAAATGTTGATGTCAAATACATTATTGTTTTATATAGAATTGTTCTGTAGTCTATAAAGTATTAAATTCAATTACATCAGAAGTAACTGTAATAAAATACAGAAAAATTCAGAGTAATCCCTTCACTTTTTCAAGGCAAAAGTAATTAAATTACAGTATATAATTATTTAGTAATGCATTACACCTAACACTATATCTATAATTTTAAGTAAAATGTTGAGATTGTCCTGTCTGTTCTCCTCACTATAAATGTTAAAGGGTTAAATATGTATGTTTTGCTGTGTTTCTCAGGACTGTGCTGGCAGTGGCTGGTGAAGACTTTGCTATCGTGGCTTCAGACACACGTTTAAGTGAGGGATACAGCATCCACAGCAGAGACTCCCCCAAATGCTACAAACTGTGAGTTATCACATGATTCATTCACATAAAATGAAATCTGTATTTTTTTTACTTTTTGATCATATTTCATGTAAATATAGTCTGTCATTTATTATATATACACCATTATTTTTAACCAAACTTTGTTTCACAGTAAAATAAAATAGTTATTTAAATATAATCAAGGCATGACAAATGCCACGTGGATCCATCTGTGAACATCATATATTTGTGTCAGTGTTTTGGATCTATTTTTTCAAATGACTGGAAATGAAGGACTGATTCAGCCAACCAAACAAAAAAAACTTACCAACTCTACTGCAGTTTAGATCAGAGATATTTAATAAACCATCTCTGTCTCAATGTTCTTGTACCTGCAAGTCACAAAACAAGGAATAAATGTTAAACTAGTGACACTGATTGATTACTCTGCCTTTGGGAAGCAAATATATAGTGAATATTCCATATCATCGCTGTCGGGCTGAAATCTCTCATCTCCAAAAACACTACTTTTCAGGAAATGGAATTTTTAAAAATAATTAAACTGTGTTGTCAAAGGTGATATTTTGGTTTTATATGAGGTCAGAGGTTATATGTGACCCTGGACCACAAAACTAATCGTAAGTATATTTGTAGCAATAGCCAACAATACACTGTATGGGTCAAAATTATCGATTTTTCTTTTATGCCAAAAATCATTAGGATATTAAGTAAAGATCATGTTCCATGAAGATATTTTGTAAATTTTCTACCATAAATATATCAAAAATGTATTTTTGTAAGTAATGTGCGTTGCTAAGGGCTCCCGTTTGCGTGTCTCGCTTTAAGAGCCAATAGTAACGGAAACCAAGTAGACTGCACAACAATTCATTTTGCATACAAAATCAGAGATTTTACACATTCAGATCGCGCCTCCAACATGCTTCTGTTGCGTTATTTTCACCCTCTAATGAGTCTGAACAAATTGAGTTTACAACAAAAACGGGGCACAGGCACTAACTGTAAACAAATGTCGATTTCATGTGGCGATTTGCTCATAACTTCATGAAAATTGCACAGATCATAGATCATGGCACATCATCATTTACAGATTAAAATGAGCCCCAAAACAACATACTCCATTGTGGCGATCATGAGATATTACTCACGGAATGATGTAACATATTTGGCTAAAAATGTGTCTCTCGTCTTTCTGGGATGCAATGTGTTATCCAATGATCCTGGAACCATCCGTGCTTATTTTCCAACGCGGAGTAACACAAAATAGGTATCATTTTAAAGCTCAAAAACTCGGCTTTTTAATGCATATAGCCATTTTGATCAACTCTTAGTGCTGTGTAGTCTCTATAAACCGGAGCCCGCCAGCGCCATCTAGCAACGAAAACATTAATAATGTATATTTGTTTGATTTTATCAGCAGTTTCTTAGCATGAGAATGTCCAATTGTAACGTAATTTATATTTTCTAAAATTTAAAAAGTGTTCTATCAAACGATACCTACATTTTGACTCTCCTTGCTATAGTTTTGGAGTTATGAGTCTTTACTTTTGTGTTTGTCACTCAGAAAAAAACTCTAAAAATGCCTTCAGGTCTTTAAAGGTGATTTTCTCAGTATTTTTATTTTTTTGTACCCTCAGATTCCAGATTTTCAAATAGTTGTATAATAAATATAACCAAATATTGTCCTATCCTAATAAACCATACATCAATGGAAAGCTTAGTTATTCAGCTTTCAGGTGATGTATAAATCTCAATTTCAAAAAATTGGCCCTTAAAAAGGTTTTGTGGTCCAGGGTCACATATGGTTATATTTTTTTTGACCAGCCAGGGCTCTACGCTAACATTTTTCTTAAGGAACACTTGTGCTCCTAATGGAAAAAAAATTTAGGAGCACAATCCAAAATTTACGAGCACTTTCTGATCAATAACAGACATTAACTTTCCCATTACAGGGCGATATTTGCCTATTTAAATTATTTCCAGGGGCATTTTTATCATTATAAGAGTCGTATTAAATGTATGCGTCATATTTAGTTAATTTCTTAAATTAAAATTTAAAATTTGTTTTTAAATATTAATATAAACTCTAAAATCAGTTAGAACAATAAGACCCATATTACCAATCAAAACAAATCATCAAAACATCATCTTTGCACTGCAGAAGTGGCACAGAAGCAACATCTGAAGTGGATTTATTTAGACACGTTTACATAGACTGCTTAATGCAGCTCATTGGTAAATGTTGTACGAATGTTTTTAAGTATGATTTTTTTAATTTAGAAATATGTAAAATTCAACTTTAAAGTTTGATATTTTAAATAGAAACAGTCTATGTAAAGTGTAAATATGAAAATAAATCCACCAGTAGGTGGTGTCAAGTCTTGATGTGCGAGTCATTCATTCAATCGTTCAATTCATTTAGGAATCACCTTTGCTTGGAGATGCGCAACAGTTCTGGTGTGGCTTTGTTTGAAACTATTTTCACGAAATAAAGCAAAAACAGACAGTATTGTGGCTAAAATGTTAAGTCGCTTAATATCAACTTGTTTACTGGACTTTTGTACAATCATGCCAATACTCTGAGATACAGGACTCTACTCGTGTGATATTGCATAACTTGGATTACTATTAGGCTTGCTGTGATAGATGGTGTTATTAACGGTGTTCAGCCACAACACCGGTTACATCACTTGCGCACCGCCTCCACCGTCATTCTGATTTTTTTTTTTTTTTTTATCTATTCACGAGAATCAATCGGGTGCACCGGTGCGCCTAAATATTCTTTCACACTCGCACACAGCTATTTTCGGTCGCAGACTGTAGAGCCCTGCCAGCAAATTTCTGATCATTTCAGACATACGCGTTTTGTCCATCATTAGAGCGGCCGCATCTGAGGAAGTAAGTCCATCGCATTATGTTTTCATCAACTTACAGGTTATAGTTTATTGTAGTTATGTGTGCACTCCGTTTTTTCTGTCATTTGGCCAAAATCTCATGCTTTTTAAGACGAAGTGCTACACATGATGACAAAGGTCAGACTAATACATTCTTCTCCGCTCCAAGTATATAAAACATGAGCCTTTATATATATTTTTATATAGAAAACGCTGCACTTATTTAAAGAACCAGTTGTTTATTTACTCTTGCACTGCAAACAAACAGATTCGGGCCAAACTGTGTGTGGCACTTCATTCACGAGAGTTATGAGGTTTGACTGACAGTTTGAGGAGCGAGGTTTAGTCACAAGCTCTATTTAATGCTTTTCATTTGCAAGTCCCACAGAGAGATGTGGAGAAAAAAAAAAAGACAAAATATGGAGATACAAGGTTTCCGCCTGACAGCGATGATATGTGGCTTCCAGTGCTTTCTGTGAGACTTTGATTTAACTGTAACTGTATGGAGAATTTCAAGACAGCTGAAGCTGATCTCTCTGGTTCATTCCCTTACAGGACAGACACTACAGTGATTGGCTGCAGTGGTTTCCATGGGGACTGCTTGACGCTAACCAAAATCATTGAGGCGAGACTGAAGGTGCGTTTGACAACAGAACCTAGAAAGGAAAATGGAAAATGTCATAGTATTTTCTGGTCAGATCATGTTCAGTCAGCACTGACAGTATGACACATAATGTTTCTATCCCTTATAGATGTACAAGCACTCAAACAATAAGAGCATGACCAGCGGAGCCATCGCAGCCATGCTGTCCACCATCCTGTACGGCAGGCGTTTCTTCCCGTACTACGTGTACAACATCATCGGCGGTCTCGATGAGGAGGGTGAGTTTGGGATCGAAGTTTTAAAGATGCTTGTATGGAGTTGTTTTTCACTAGCTCTGAAATGTGTGATCGACTTTTAAAGTAAGACACCTCAGGTGAACAGGGTAAAAAATCCCTACTTCCTCATTTGATTGATTACTTTAAGAATTGCAAACATTTTTTGTATTGCAAGTTTTCTGAAATGTTATGTTTCAATATTCAAATGAGGCATTAAGTAATTACATATGCATACATTTGCATAGATTTACAGAACAGAAATCTGAGCGTTGAATAAAGCCAGGATCAATTTGATTTTGTTTGAGGTCAAAGTTTTTACTCAGCAGATTTTGGATCTTCAGTTTTTATCAGAAAGTACTGTCAGCAGCCAGAAAAGAAATACATTTTCACCATGTTTTTATCAGAATAAAAAGTTCTATAAATCAGGTGAATGATATATGAATGAATCTTCTGAATTTGGTGTGTGTAAGTACACTGACTCAGACTCACTTCCTTTAAAAATGTGTGCTGAAATCAAAATCAACAAATGCAAACAGATAAAGTGCAGTAAAAAAATATATAACTTAAAAGTGTATTTTGGATATTTTCCTTCTAGTAGTCTGAAACAACACATTATGAAAAGCCAAATAGGCCAAAATCATTTCATTCAGTCAACTGTTTTTCAGTAGCCAGTCTGTTTTCTCATTCCAGGTCGAGGTGCCGTTTATAGTTTCGATCCAGTTGGCTCTTACCAGAGAGACTCTTATAAAGCAGGTGGATCAGCCAGTGCAATGCTGCAGCCTCTTCTTGACAACCAGGTAAGGCAGTCCAGGTTAGGGTAGATGAGACTCTGTCCACCTTATTTTTACCGTAAGACCGACGCGGCCATTTGAATGTGTGAGTCTTCCAGTTATTTCAGCTGAACATAACAGCTCATTATGCTGCTTGATATAGCAAAGCAAACTGGTATTTCTTATAATATTTTTATGTTTTGTAATTAAAAACACACTGGTTTGTTTTTTTTACAGTTTACTGCATTTTGTGATTATTTTAGCTCTCTACCTGTAGCTAGTGAATTAGGAAGTGTTGCACATTCATAGAAAATAGCATCTGTGTTTCTAAACAAGGTGGATTTAATAGTCGGGTGATTCTTACAACACCTAAATAGAGAGAGAAATTCTAATTTGCCCCCCTGCAGTAAATAATCTTTGATCAAAATGACATATTTAGATGTTTTTACTTGTGGAAATAATTTATTCATGCCTTAAAACAGCTTGAATGTAACTCAACACCCTTGCTTCATTTAGTATATACATTCCATGAATATGCAAATTAGTCTCCGCCTCCACTCAATCGCAGCAGCTCGGACTGCCTGATCCACTCGCTCAACTGTAGTAAACGCTACACAATTCAGACATACATGTTTGAAGCAGAAATTTAGAAGAGTGAATTATACAGGCTCGTCTACAAGTCGATGTATCAGAATGGTTTTATGTATCGCTCTCTACAACATCAGACACATAACGGTAATTAATATGATTAGCCTTTTGCTTGACTATATTATCAAACAGTTAATAATGTGTTGCTAATGTTACACAAACCATGTTCCTGTTTGCCATCTGAGTCAAACAGTTGCCTTTAAAAATCAGCATCCTTAGAAACGCTTTGAACATCATAGAAAGTCAGTGGAGAAAAGCTCCGCCCACACGCTGATGGGATTGGTCACATGTTTGTGACTGTAGGAAACGGGCGGTTTCAAACTCCATTTTTGAGCATATTAAAAACATCACATAGACACAAACAACATTAAAACTTGATACTCACCACTTTGAAGAAAATGAAGGTTGTTTTTAGGACAATTTTTTTAAATTTATTTTCAACACCCCCCAAATTCTCATTGCTTTTAAAATAGTGAGCTTTTTAATGTTGACGTTGTGTTCATATATTGTGTCGCTATTTGGAAAATGTGCTTATTAGTCTTAATGGTCTGAAAATAGGCTTTATTTTTCATTGAGCAAAATACAGATGCTCCTTTTTAATTATTGGGTGAAATGTATCCTGGACACATTTCACCTTATTAGTATATAAAATGAAAGTAATCCTCAAACTCACGATGTAATCACTGTGTATGACTGGTGTAAAAGGGAGCTAAACGGAAGGAAGTTTTCTTGAACTACTTTCTCTTGTGCTCAGATCGGATTCAAGAACATGGAGAACGTGGAGCAGCTGCCCCTGACCCTGGAGAAGGCCGTGCAGCTGGTGAAGGATGTTTTCATCTCAGCCGCTGAGAGGGACGTCTACACAGGAGATGCTCTCAAGATCTGCATCATCACCAAGGAAGGCATTCGAGAAGAGCTTGTGCCACTCAGGAAAGACTGAGACGTCTTCTCTGCCATGCCAAAATTAGCCTGTTTTTGTTTTTCTCCAGTTGAATCCTTCACTCTGCTGTTCTTTTTATATTCCTTCTCAAGAATAAATACGTTAACAGTATCAGTATTGTCTTTCGTTTGTCTTTTAATTCAGTGTTTTGTCAGTTTGAGAACTACATTTATGGGAAACTGTAAAAAATTTTTTATTGAAACTTCATGTTTGCATATTGATAGTGCAAATGGTAAAGGTCTTGAGTTGACCCACAGTCTTGAACAACTGATTTCCATCTGTTACGGTTTCCTGAGTGCTTGTTTTCTCTGATATTCAGCTGTTACTCACAGTCATTACTTGAGCAAAATCCTCACTATTTTACAGTCCTCAAATGCATCCAGTGCTTTGTCTTTGTATTATTTTTTTCTGCTTTAAGGTCACATAAACAGTGTTTTGTTTAAAACAATAACGAGTATACACTCAAAAATATTTAGGTAAATTTAAGGATTGCATATAATTTTTTTTTTTTTTTTTTTTTTTTGCAGCAAAGCTCTTGTCCATAAACCCCTTGGTAAGTCCTTTAGTCAGGAATGTGAAAAATAGGCGTTCTTCATGTTTAACATCTATTTGCAATAAACACAGACCGCTGGAATACAAAATCACTTGTTTTAGATGGAGCCTGGTTTATGAAAACTTTCACAATCAAATTTGATTGCGTTTCAGTGTTTCTCATTGCTTTTCCCCCCTTTTTTTGTGTAATAATGTCATATGGTGCTGCTCCAATGAATAGCTGTCCAAGCCATTGGGTAAAAGCGCTTCTGGGTTTAAAGAACAGATCTAGCCAGGTCTTACTAGGCTCAAATACACTATCCTGATTTGTGAAAACTTTCACAGTGCATTTTTGGGCAGTTTATCCTTCCTAGAGCCCTTATATTAACTATTGTGATTTGTGAAAGATTTCACAAATCAGAATAGTGATATTAAATGACCTAGGGAAGGGATAACTGACCAAATTTGTACTGTGAAACCTTTCACAAATCACAATAGTGAAGTAAAGGACTCTAGAAATGGTTAAAGGCCCAAAACTGCTCTATAAAGTTTATACAAATTAGAAGAGTGAGGTTAAACACTAAAGGAAGGGTTAACGGCCCAAAACTGCAATGTGAAAGTTTTTACAAATCACAATAGCGAATTTAAAAACTTCAGGAAGGGTTAACTGACCAAAAATGTACTGTAAAAGTTTCCACAAATCAGAATAGCTAAGTCAAAGGGTTAGTTCACCCAAAAATGAAAATTCTGTCATTAATTACTCACCCTCATGTCGTTCCACACCTGTAAGACCTTCGATCATCTTCAGATCACAAATTAAGATATTTTTGATGAAATCCAATGGCTCAGAGAGACCTGCATCGCCAGCAATAACACTCCCTTTTTCAATGCCCAGAAAGCTACTAAAGACATATTTAAAACAGTTCATGTGACTACAGTGGTTCAACCTTAATGTTATATAGCGACAAGAATAGTTTTTGTGCGCCAAAAATAACAAAATGGCGACTTTATAAAACAATGTGATTGCCGATTTCAAAACACCGCTTCATGAAACTTCGAAGCTTTACAAATCTTTTATTTTGATTCAGTGCTTTGGAGCGCGTATCAAACTGCCAAAGTCACGTGAACTATTGAAGTGTCAAAACACTTATGATGTAACAAAGCCTCGTTTACTGAAATCATGATTTTGGCGCTTTGAACCACTGTTTCGAAACAAAAGATTGAAGCAGTGAAGCAGTGTTTTGAAATCGCCCATCACTAGATATTGTGGAATAAAGTCGCTATTTTGTTATTTTTGGTGCACAAAAAGTATTCTCGTCACTTTATAACAAGGTTATATATAAATATCTTATGGGTGTGGAATGACATGAGGGTGAGTAATTAATGACAGAAATTTCATTTTTGGGTGAACTAACCCTTTAAGGACCCAGGAAAGGGCTGACAAATGTGACACTGTGAATCCTTTCACAAATCAGAAGAGTTAAGTTGCACTGTGAAATATTTCACTAATCTCAATAGTCTATTTTAGCCTAGTATGACTTGGCTAGATGACCATTCTTTAAACACATAAGCTGATTTATCTAATGGCTTGGGCCGCTGAACAACACCGTATGACACTATTACACAAAAAAGGGGACAGAGCAATGAGAAACACTGCAGCGCTATAAAGTATGATTGTGAAAGTTTTCACAAACCAGGCTCAATATAAAATAAGTGATTTTGTATTCCAGTGGTCTGTGTTTATTGTAAATAGATGTTGAACATGAAGAACGCCTATTTTTCACATTCCTGACTAGCGGACTTACCAAGGGGTTTATGGACAAGAGCTTTGCTGTGAAAAAATTCACAAATCAAGTGGGTCAAGATTACAATGGTTTCAGTGTCCAACTTTTGGAGCTATACACATTATAAAATTAAGAGTCACTATGAAAAAAAAAACAGTTTTCGAACCGGAGGACCATGTAACCTGAATTCACAAATCATAAAGAATGACACGCAAAATTATTTGCACATCTACGACAGCACACTGTGGGTTTATAGCCAAAAGAAATCTGAACATCAAACCGCAAACTATCGTTACTGTGGGGGGTTTCCGTCGCTCTAAACACCGCTTTTAACCCCGGCTAAAGGTTTCACACTTGTAATTAATGCTGCCTTCACGTGCTTTCGGAAATTTAATAATTCCCACTTCTGAAGTCGTGATTATAAGCTCATCACATTCAAGTTTCAAATTTCGTATATGTGCATTTTTTACTTAAGAAACTCGTATTTACGATAATTCCAAGAGCACGTGAAGGCAGCGTTAGAAGCAGGGTTAGTACCACTTTTTACCCGGGGTTATAAAACCCTGCCCCAGAGCAGGATTAGCACCGCTTTTGCAGTGCCAATCTTGTACAGTGTGAAACGATGTGGTGTTAGAATATGCTTAGCAACAGACCACCTATCGCGTACTCATATTTGCAAGATTTGGACAGTCGCGGAAACACCTTGCATTGTATAAACAGGAAATTCAGCGTTTGGGAGGAAAAAAGTCAAATGCTGACAGAAACTATGACAATTTTAGTGAAGAAGAGACTGTTTTATTCTACTTTATAGTCCAAAATGTTCATTCAGTAAACTTGATAGTACAGTCGGCAATACAAGGATTTTATATAAACTGGTCACGTGCTGCTTTCATCCAATCAATGACAATGACACCACAAATATGCAAATAAGAACATTAACCCAGGGTTTAGGAATATACAGTGTGAAACGTCAGCTTATGAATAACCAGGATTAATTGTTAACCCATGCTAAATTATGAGTGAAAACATAAGGCAAGATAACCCAGGATTGCATTTACCCAGGGTTTAGAATGACCCAGGGTTAACTATTTAAAGTGTAAAAAGCCCCTATAAAGGCTCCAGCATTGCGCATCCTCATAAGGGCTTTTCACATTTAATGTAGTTAACCGTAGGTCATTCTATACCTCGGGTAAACAAAATCCTGGGTTATTTTTCTTCATGTTTCACACTGCTCATAATTTACCCAAGGTTAACAATTAATCCTGGGTATTCATAAACTGATGTTTCACATTGTACATTCCTAAACCCTGAGTTAACATTTTTATTTGCATATATCATTTGTGGTGTCAGTGTCATCGATTGGATAAGGCATGTGACCTGTTTACACAGCTCTGGCATTGAGTATCCTCATATTGCTGACTGTACTATTGAGTTTATACTGAATGGACATTTCCGACTATAAAGGTAGAAACGGTTTCTTCTTCACTCAAACTGTTGTGTTTTCTGTCAGTATTTAACATTTTTCCTACCAAACACTGAATTTACTGTTTATATACAATGTGTTTCTGTGACTGCTAAAGCACATGAATATGAGGCACGCTATTGGTTGTCTGTTGCTAAGCTTCTAGCTGTAACATTCTAACACCGCATTATTTAACACTGTACAAATTTGGCACCACAATGCGAGGTTAACACCGCAAAAGTGATGCTCCGGAGCAGGGTTTCATAACCCCGGGTAAAATGCGGTGCTGACCCTGCTTCTAAATTAAAAGTATGAAACGTTCCTTTACCCGGGGTTAAAAACGGTGTTTAGAATGACGATAACCCTGGGTTAAGTGTAGTGTGAAAAGCCCCAATGGCACAGTGTTAAAGGGTGCACCTTGAGAGCAGCGGGACTTTTATTATGCCACAGTCGCTGCACTGTTTATCATTTTAGATACATCTGACTGTGTTGAAAATGATGTTATAACATTACTCTGTGTGTTCGCTCAGCGGCTACTAGACACTTGTTGCACACTGTAGTAAACTAGATCGATATTAGACATGGTAAAACATGGTACTCGCGGTAAATGGTATAATGTAAGTATACAAGTCAAAATAGAATACTGTTGTAGTGTTTTTTGGATATTTGAATCCAAAAATCTTACATATTGTGCCTTTAACTATTTCAAGTGTGAAAAGCCCTTCTGAGGGTTTATGGGAGTATCATCTGTCACACGCGAATCGTCTGAGTGAACACGCCACAGAGTGAGTTTCGTGTGAGAGACAAAGTCTGCTCCCGGTAATAAGACCACAACGTCTACAGTCTCCAGATCTGCACATGCAGAAATACAGTGTATAGAAAGTCTAGACACAATCTCCAGATCTGTGAATTACACATCATCATGTAGAGAGGCCGTTATGTGGAGAGCTGTTAAGCCTGAGCAGCAGTGGAGCATCGTCGAGTGGAGAACAGAGCAGGGGTTTGTCCAGGTCCGACAGCCTCCAAGAGTTTGTGTCCTCCACTGCCAGGTCAAGATCTGAAAGTCCTGAAGTTGCTGAAATTTTCGCTGACACCCCCATTCATTTTGGTTAAAATGGTATTCTTGTATCAAAAATATTTGGGTCAATCTCTAACCTTATATATGAACAGTATACCCAAAACAAATTCTATCTAAAAAAATCTATCATCATTATTTACCCTCATGTCAGTCCAAAGTCATCCCACTATTTTTACAGTGAAACACAAAAGGACAATTTTGAAGAATCTTGACGCTGCTCTTTTCAATACAATGTCTTTTCATAGTCACCATGTCTGTCAAGTTAAAGGCATAACAGTAACAAAACTAGTTCTTATGGTCACATGTGCGGTATATTCCAAGACTTCTGAAGTAGATTTGTATGAAAAACTCTTGTGTTTATTCACTGATACCCTTTCCATAGACTGAATCTCTGAAATGTTCATCACAAACACATTTAAAATGCTGCAGCAAAATGTTGTTGACACTAAAATGCCATTAGTGTGAAGGATGAAAATGTGTTTTTAAGGACTGTAGCAGAAGAGAACAACACAAACCACTGAACTTCATTCTTCAAAAAATATGTTTCATTTTTAGGTGCTCCATTCCTTTCAGATGAGTTTCAGTACAAGCTCTTAGCATTGATTCATTACATTTGGTTTCTGCACATGATATTTCAGTAACACTTTACAATAAACTCCCATTAGTAAACGTAAGTAAATGCATAACTAATATTAAAATAACAGTAAGCAAAACATTTGTTACAAAACAGTGTTTAATAATACAGAGCAATACAGTGCTTAATCTTTTTATAAAATAAAAATAAATATACAACTGTTTATTGTTAGCTCACGTTCGCTCAGGTGCATTAAATGATATTATCAGATACAATTTTTGATTTCAATATATTACATCAACTAAGATTAATAAATGCTTTAGAAGTTCAACATTTTTGTTCTTGTTCAAGTTAACAAATGGAGCTTGTGCAAAATGTTACAAATATTTTTCATAGCAAATGTGAGGAAAAGTATCGCACTGTATATCCATGTTAAATAAACCACATGAAGTTTAAATAAATAAATGTGATATTTTACTCAAACTGTACAACTATACAGGATTTATATCAAAACGAAACATCATTTAAGGCAGTCCATCAGAGTTGATCAGGGTTTTACTCGGTCTTCTGATCAGTCGTGGCTTCATGTTGTGTCTCGACTGTCTTCACAGCTTCACAGTCAGTGGAAATCTTCCTCTCAGCGTCTTCAGATCTCTGATTCACTGGCGCCTGTATGTAGAGCTTTCCATCATCAGCCATGGAGCAGGACAATCCCTCAGGATTCACTCCTTCAGGCAGGTCAAACACCCGTCTGAACTCCTGGATTCTGCACGAGTACGAGCCTTTCCCGGGATCCTCCTGCTTCTTCTGGGTCTTTCCGCAGACCTGCAGCTTCCTGCCCACCTGCCTGACTGACAGCTCCTCCGGGGAAAAGTCGCGAGTGTCCAGCGTCAAAGCAAAGCGGCTTCCGTCTTTCTCCACTGCGCAGGAGACTGGATAGATCTCCTCCTGCTGCATCTCCTCAAAGATCTCGTGCTGCAGTTTCTCCAGGCTGCTCCTCGCCTCCTGCAGCACTTCTGCGTGTCTGTGAAGAGCTGTGATCTCCGGCCAGAGACTGCGCACTGGCCACTCGGTTCCCATCAGTGAGCTGAAGGAAGGCTGGAATCCATGCAGGCTCAACATGTTCAGGGTTTTGTGTTCTCGAGTCTCTCTGGTGTCGTCCACTCGTGAGGCGTTCAGATTTGACTCGAGTGCTGCGAGTCGCTCGGCTTTATACCGCGTGATCTTCAGCACCAGCAAGTTCATGAACTTTCCAGGTAGTTCCGGATTCGTCCAGTGGGGGGCAGAAGAGAGAACTGATGACGCCACACCTGTCACACTCTTATTTTAGATGAGGATTGGACATCGACAGTAAGTAACAAGTGTTACTTAAGTTCTTTATATTATTTTAAAAGATATCAGCTTTAAGGGGCTCCAGCTGAAAATTAAAGATTTTTCTGGCAGGAATAATTTAAAAGGGATCCATACCAGAATGAAGTGTTTAGAGGAGCGGATTTTGGTGACATCAGCCGGACAGGATATACTTTGATGAAAGACCGCAGAGACCTTCTTTTATCAAATTAAGACCAGGAATGTGTAATAAGAAAAGAAAAAGTGTTTTTGATTTCAATTTGACTTCAAGGGAACCTATAATGCCCCTTTCACAAGATGTAATATAAATATATGGTGTCCCCAGAATGTGTCTGTGAAGTTTCAGCTCAAAATACCCCACAGATCATTTATTATAGCTGACGGCACGTCAACAACACTCTACTACAACAACTCTTCCTCTTCTCTAAAGCAGCCCAACATGGCCTCCTTTGTTGTGTGTTCTCGGGGGCGGGGTTTATGTAAATTTTAGGGTTAGTGATGTCACCAACCTGGGAAGAAGCTTGTTGTAGTTCCTACCAGCCGTTTGTTGTAGTCCTTAAACAGATTTCTGTAAAAGAAAATATCTCCCTTTGCATTGAACTTTGAGCGTCGTAACTTTGCAGATGTTGCTTATGCTCAAACAGCAACATTACACACTAACTAATGTTAAAAAAGTGAAACCATAATCAACCCCTTTAAAGTTAAATGAAAGTATTTAGTCTGTTGCACTGTTTCAAAGCGAAGCACTCACTGTTCAAGCGAGCAGCTGCTTTATTTTCACAGTCACATAATTTCTAACATTTCTGTGGACAGATGATTACACATAGATTTGTAATGAGATGCATTTGTAAACCTGTTTTCACAGAAACTGAAGATTTCCATCAGAATAAAAGCTTGAGGGTTAAACTCCTGCAAGTGATTTACATTTATTTTACAGTGCAGTTGTTTTACAATAGTAATATATTACTGTCTTGAGGATACTACTAATAATACTTGGATAATAATAATAGTATTATTATTATTATTATTATTTGTTACTATTGATTATATTTAAATTATTTGACTGCTTAAAAACACCAGTGTCAATGTAATGTGGACTGAGACACTATGAAAACTAAAAAGATCTGATCATTTTAATTTGGTGAATGAAAGTGGGTTGGAGTTCTTAAAGTGCCACAATTATGTTATTTTAAAGGTTTCTAATTTTGTTTTGGAGTCTCCTACAATAGGTTTACATGCATCCAAGGTCAAAAAACATTTTCATAATATACATTACAGCATCAGCTCTTTTCTCACATTGTCTGGAACGGTTTGACAAAAGATTTCTGAGAGCCGACTCTGCTCTGATTGGTCAGATGGTCCAGTCTGTGATTGGTCGACCACTTACAGCGCGATTCTGCGCGAGGTAGAAACCAAATGGCCATTACCATTTCTAAATTTTAGCAGTTTCTCAGTACTTGATACACAGTAACAATGGCGTCGGTTTTAACGTATCAATCTCATCAAAGTGGATTTGCTTTGACAGCAAAAAACAGCATCTTGACGACATGAACAACACGAACCAAACTCTTCCAGTCTGCATTATTAACAACTACAGTGTGTCAGATCTGGTTCTGTGTTTTGTGCTCTGTGGGACTTTTATGTTGAAGTTCTCTGTGCCTAGTTTCTGTGTTCTTTCCTGTGTCCCGTTTCCTGTGGCCAGGCTGTAGTTTTGTAGTTTTTTCTGTTTTCATTATTCTGCTCCAGCTGTGTCAGTTTTCCTTGTTTAGCTCGTTAACCCGTCTTTATAAAAAGCCCTTGTTTTCTCTGGTTCTCTGTCGGTCATTGTTTGATGTCATGCAGGTGTCTGTGGTTCCCTGTGTTTTTTTAAGTTTTTTTTAGTTTTTTTCTCAGTGTTATTTTGTTCCTGATTTATGTTATAATTGTTTATAATTGTTTTACACCTGAGCCTTCAGTCAGAATGGCCACCACGCCTGAGTCTTCAGCCAAAACGGCCGCCGCTCCAGGGCCCGCTCCAGCCCGTGAGCCTGCTCCAGGGCCCGCTCCAGCCCGTGAGTCCGCTCCAGAGCCCGCTCCAGCCCGTGAGTCCGCTCCAGAGCCCGCTCCAGCCCGTGAGCCTGCTCCAGGGCCCGCTCCAGCCCGTGAGTCCGCTCCAGAGCCCGCTCCAGCCCGTGAGTCCGCTCCAGAGCCCGCTCCAGCCCGTGAGTCCGCTCCAGAGCCCGCTCCAGCCCGTGAGTCCGCTCCAGAGCCCGCTCCAGCCCGTGAGTCCGCTCCAGAGCCCGCTCCAGCCCGTGAGTCCGCTCCAGAGCCCGCTCCAGCCCGTGAGTCCGCTCCAGAGCCCGCTCCATCCCAGGAGTCTGCTCCAGTCCAGGAGTTTTTTGTCTGTTCGGCGGTGACCAAGGAGGTCAGCCCTGAACTCCCTGTTCACCTCGATACGACCACAGAGGTTGCACTTGAACTTCCTGTTTGCCTCAACGTGACCTCAGAGGTCATTTCTGAACTGTCTGCCTGCCTCAATACGACCAGAGAGGTCACTATGGAGCAATGCCTTGGAGGGCGTTCCTGAGTTCCTTGCCTGTCCTGTTATGGCCCTAGTGGCCAACACTAACCTCTCTGTGCCTTGTGTTTCAGTTTTGCCTAATCAGCTGTGTTGGCCTCTAGCTCCACCAGATCCATGGAGGTCTTCAGTTCCGTCTGCACTGCTGTGGTGGTCATCTGCTCCGCTGTGGGGGTCTTCAAGCCCGTCTCCCTGCATTTAGATCTTCACCTCTGCCTGCTGTCTTTGATTCCTCCGTTTCTTGACACAGTGTTTGAGGGTGAGGCAAAGTAGATGTTGTTCACGGGCCGCCAATGAAGACCATAGGCTGTAGCGATGCGCAGATCGCTGTTATATCCGCGGACCAGGCATGTGCACAGGTAGGGCTCAACCTGTGCAGAGCACATGCCCTTTTTGTCCTTACACTCTGAAGTGCCCTTTTTTTGGAGGTGTTTTATTTTATTTATTTATTTTCTTCAATAAATCAATGCTATTGGTCACCCTTTACGTCTGTCTGTCGATTTACTGAAGTTCCACAGCAGAGCAGCTGAACATATTGCAGCGGTAAATAAATATCTTGTTGTTTGAATAAGTACAATGTTGTCTTTATGGAAGAAACACTAGTATGTTTATAAAGGCTCATATTTTATGCATTTGAGGCCTGAGACCGGACCGGAGGCGGAGAGAGAGGGAGGGGGGCTAGCATTTGCCAGCTAAGTTAGTCATAGCCAATACCCTACAAATAGCCTTAAATAACCTGTGCATACAGTAGTATTACATCTTTTATAAATTGAGATTTTGGCCAAACGTATTTTACAATAGGAAAAACTGGGCGCTCATAACCTATTGATGATGACTTAGCTTAATGTGATGCCGTCGTTTTAATGACGGACAAATTGCACATTTGCACACATTCGAAGGTCAAAAACCCGGCGTAACTGCATTTGAGTTTGACACAAAGCCAGTGATCCTCGTCAGCTAGGTAAAATATATTTCTAAGAAATTTCTTATTTGGCTATCTGCTGATACACTTAATTTATTAACATTTAATCATATTATATATGGTCACACAGTATGGTTAATGTTTACGATGTTAATATGCATGTATTTGCTCGCTAGATAATTTTTTTTTTAATCTAGTATTGTATACTCCCGCTCGTCTTCACATGTATAAACATAGTAAAACATGGTTTTCTGTCGATAAATGTATCCAAACAGTTGTTCCCTTGTCTAATAAAACATGAAATATATGAAAGAGTCTTTGGTTTTTCAATGGTTTCTACAAAATAAAACCGGAAATCGAGGGTAATGCGGGTATGATGTCATTGGTAGGCGACGCACAGGTCTGTGTCCCATGTAAAAAATGACTTTTCTCTGGATTTAAACATGATTGGAAACAACTGGGATAATGTAAGTACACAAGTCAACAAAATAGAATACTGTTGTAGTGTTTTTTGGATATTTGAATCCAAAAATCTTACATATTGCGCCTTTAACTATTTCAAGTGTGAAAAGCCCTTCTGAGGGTTTATGGGAGTATCATCTGTCACACGTGAATCGTCTGAGTGAACACGCCACAGAGTGAGTTTCGTGTGAGAGACAAAGTCTGCTCCCGGTAATAAGACCACAACGTCTACAGTCTCCAGATCTGCACATGCAGAAATACAGTGTATAGAAAGTCTAGACACAATCTCCAGATCTGTGAATTACACATCATCATGTAGAGAGGCCGTTATGTGGAGAGCTGTTAAGCCTGAGCAGCAGTGGAGCATCGTCGAGTGGAGAACAGAGCAGGGGTTTGTCCAGGTCCGACAGCCTCCAAGAGTTTGTGTCCTCCACTGCCACGTCAAGATCTGAAAGTCCTGAAGTTGCTGAAATTTTCGCTGACACCCCCATTCATTTTGGTTAAAATGGTATTCTTGTATCAAAAATATTTGGGTCAATCTCTAACCTTATATATGAACAGTATACCCAAAACAAATTCTATCTAAAAAAATCTATCATCATTATTTACCCTCATGTCAGTCCAAAGTCATCCCACTATTTTTACAGTGAAACACAAAAGGACAATTTTGAAGAATCTTGACGCTGCTCTTTTCAATACAATGTCTTTTCATAGTCACCATGTCTGTCAAGTTAAAGGCATAACAGTAACAAAACTAGTTCTTATGGTCACATGTGCGGTATATTCCAAGACTTCTGAAGTAGATTTGTATGAAAAACTCTTGTGTTTATTCACTGATACCCTTTCCATAGACTGAATCTCTGAAATGTTCATCACAAACACATTTAAAATGCTGCAGCAAAATGTTGTTGACACTAAAATGCCATTAGTGTGAAGGATGAAAATGTGTTTTTAAGGACTGTAGCAGAAGAGAACAACACAAACCACTGAACTTCATTCTTAAAAAAAAAAAAAATGTTTCATTTTCATTTTTAGGTGCTCCATTCCTTTCAGATGAGTTTCAGTACAAGCTCTTAGCATTGATTCATTACATTTAGTTTCTGCACATATTTCAGTAACACTTTACAATAAACTCCCATTAGTAAACGTAAGTAAATGCATAACTAATAATAAAATAACAGTGAGCAAAACATTTGTTACAAAACAGTGTTTAATAATACAGAGCAATACAGTTTAATCTTTTTATAAAATAAAAATAAATATACAACTGTTTATTGTTAGCTCACGTTCGCTCAGGTGCATTAAATGATATTATCAGATAAAATTTTTGATTTCAATATATTACATACATACAGGCCTACATAATATATAACATACAAGATTAATAAATGCTTTAGAAGTTCAACATTTTTGTTCTTGTTCAAGTTAACAAATGGAGCTTGTGCAAAATGTTACAAATATTTTTCATAGCAAATGTGAGGAAAAGTATTGCACTGTATAGCTATGTTAAACAAACTACTATACAACAAGTTTAAAAAAAAATAAATGAAATTTTACTCAAACTTTACAGCTATAAATGTGATATTTTACTCAAACTGTACAACTATACAGGATTTATATCAAAACGAAACATCATTTAAGTCCATCAGAGTTGATCAGGGTTTTACTCGGTCTTCTGATCAGTCGTGGCTTCATGTTGTGTCTCGACTGTCTTCACAGCTTCACAGTCAGTGGAAATCTTCCTCTCAGCGTCTTCAGATCTCTGATTCACTGGCGCCTGTATGTAGAGCTTTCCATCATCAGCCATGGAGCAGGACAATCCCTCAGGATTCACTCCTTCAGGCAGGTCAAACACCCGTCTGAACTCCTGGATTCTGCACGAGTACGAGCCTTTCCCGGGATCCTCCTGCTTCTTCTGGGTCTTTCCGCAGACCTGCAGCTTCCTGCCCACCTGCCTGACTGACAGCTCCTCCGGGGAAAAGTCGCGAGTGTCCAGCGTCAAAGCAAAGCGGCTTCCGTCTTTCTCCACTGCGCAGGAGACTGGATAGATCTCCTCCTGCTGCATCTCCTCAAAGATCTCGTGCTGCAGTTTCTCCAGGCTGCTCCTCGCCTCCTGCAGCACTTCTGCGTGTCTGTGAAGAGCTGTGATCTCCGGCCAGAGACTGCGCACTGGCCACTCGGTTCCCATCAGTGAGCTGAAGGAAGGCTGGAATCCATGCAGGCTCAACATGTTCAGGGTTTTGTGTTCTCGAGTCTCTCTGGTGTCGTCCACTCGTGAGGCGTTCAGATTTGACTCGAGTGCTGCGAGTCGCTCGGCTTTATACCGCGTGATCTTCAGCACCAGCAAGTTCATGAACTTTCCAGGTAGTTCCGGATTCGTCCAGTGGGGGGCAGAAGAGAGAACTGATGACGCCACACCTGTCACACTCTTATTTTAGATGAGGATTGGACATCGATTAAGCTGAATTTATTTATTTACTTTTACTTTATTTACTTTTACCCAGTTTACAGATAAATACAGAATTACTTATAAGTGTTACTTATAAGTTCAGTATATTATTTTAAAAGATATCAGCTTTAAGGGGCTCCAGCTGAAAAATATTGATTTTATCTGGCAGGAATAAAAGGGATCCATACCAGAATGTGGTAGAGTGTTTAGAGGAGAGGACTTTGGTGATATCAGCCAAACTGGAAACACTTTGATGAAAGACCGCAGAGACCTTCTTTCATCAATTTAAGACCAGTGTTGTGTAATAAGAAAAAAAAAATTCAATTTCAATTTGACTTCAAGGGGACCTATAATGCCCCTTTCACAAGATGTAATGTAAGTCTCTGTTGTCCCCAGAATGTGTCTGTGAAGTTTCAGCTCAAAATACCCCACAGATCATTTATTATAGCTGACGGCATGTCAACAACACTCTTCTACAACAACTCTTCCTCTTCTCTAAAGCAGCCCAACATGGCCTCCTTTGTTGTGTGTTCTCGGGGGCGGGGTTTATGTAAATTTTAGGGTTAGTGATGTCACCAACCTGGGAAGAAGCTTGTTGTAGATCCTACCAGCCGTTTGTTGTAGTCCTTAAACAGATTTCTGTAAAAGAAAATATCTCCCTTTGCATTGAACTTTGAGCGTCGTAACTTTGCAGATGTTGTTTATGCTCAAACAGCAACATTACACACTAACTAAAGTTAAAAAAGTGAAATCATAATCAACCCCTTTAAAGTTAAATGAAAGTATTTAGTCTGTTGCACTGTTTCAAAGCGAAGCACTCACTGTTCGAGCGAGCAGCTGCTTTATTTTCACAGTCACATAATTTCTAACATTTCTGTGGACAGATGATTACACATAGATTTGTAATGAGATGCATTTGTAAACCTGTTTTCACAGAAACTGAAGATTTCCATCAGAATAAAAGCTTGAGGGTTAAACTCCTGCAAGTGATTTACATTTATTTTACAGTGCAATTTTTTTTACAATAGTAATATATTACTGTCTTGAGGATACTACTAATAATACTTGGATATTATTATTATTATTATTATTATTATTATTGATTATATTTAAATTGTTTGACTTCTTAAAAACACCAGTGTCAATGTAATGTGGACTGAGACACTATGAAAACTAAAATTTTAATTTGGTGAATGAAAGTGGGTTGGAGCTCTTAAAATGCCACAGTTATGTTATTTTAAATGTTTCTAATTTTGTTTTGGAGTCTCCTACAATAGGTTTACATGCATCCAAGGTCAAAAATTTTTTTCATAATATACTTTTCTCTCAATGTCTGGAACGGTTTGACAAAAGATTTCCTTTACGTCTGTCTGTCGATTTACAAATATATTTAGCCAATTAAAGGTATTAAAAAGAGCTTGTGACAAAATCTTTTAGGATCCGCTCAAACTGTCAGTCAAACCTCTTAACTCCGCCCCCTCAGTGCAGCGAACTGAAGTTCCACAGCAGAGCAGCTGAACATCTTGCAACAGTAAATAAATATCTTGTTGTTTGAATAAGTACAATGTTGTCTTTACGGAAGAAACACTAGTATGTTTATAAAGGCTCATATTTTGTGCATTTGAGGCCGGAGACCGGACCGGAGGCGGAGAGAGAGGGAGGGGGCTAGCATTTGCCATTTAAGTTAGTCATAGCCAATACCCTACAAATAGCCATAAATAGCCTGTGCATATTAGTATTACATCTTTTATAGACACATTTTTATTTTGCACACATTCGATGGTCAAAAACCCGGCGTAACTGCATTTGAGTTTGACACAAAGCCAGTGATCCTCGTCAGCTAGGTAAAATATATTTCTAAGAAATTTCTTATTTGATTTATGATGGCTATCTGCTGATACACTTAATTTATTAACATTTAATCATATTATATATGGTCACACAATATGGTTAATGTTTACGATGTTAATATGCATGTATTTGCTCTCTAGATAATTTTTTTTAATCTAGTATTGTATACTCCCGCTCGTCTTCACATGTATAAACATAGTAAAACATGGTTTTAGGTTTTACTACAGTAATGCTGTAGTAACTAAAATCATTACAGAATCATCAGGTCACTGTGCTTCTAAGCTGTTGAGAATATTATTTTTTGATATTACGCAGCGCCTGTGACCCCCTGCTTGCACAGGGTGCGTGCCTTGCAACCATTGAGACATTTGTGAGAGGCGCTGCGTAATATCATTGCGCCTGCTGCAGCCATGGTACGACAGCAAAGTTCCTTGATTATTACGCCGGAATGACAGTACAGTTCCTAGCCATATCGGCCTAGAAAATCGCAACTTTTCATTTTCCGTCGGTCTTAGTACATGATGTAACTACAGAAGAGTCAAGTTTTAAATAGGAAAAATATCGAAACTCTTTGGTCATTTTCGAGCGAGATGCTAACGGTCTAATCAGATTCAATGAACTATGCTAAGCTATGCTAAAAGTGGTACCGCCAGACCCGGAGATCGGCTGAATGGATTTGAAAATGGTAAAACTCAACTGTTTACCTCTAGGGGAGTTGGAAAATGATTTTTGAAAATTTTCAAAAAAAGTGGAGTGTTCCTTGAACTGCTAGGTTTGTAGTTACTGTTGTTGTCCCTGCATGATTGAAAAAGATGAGGACATAATATATTCCTGGCGTCTCTCTCTCTGCAACATGGTATCATGAAAATTCATAAATATGTATACGTGTGTGTTACTCTCTCCTCGCATTCTGTTTTGAATGAGAGTAAAAAAGTTGTTAGACTTAAAGTAGAAAGATAGGACTGGCAGCAGGCCAAGTGTTCAGCAAAGCAGCTGTTTATGGACCTAGTCCGCTTTAACATTGTTTTATCAGTTTTTTTTAAACGCTTTAACTTAATCTGTTGATATATTTGTCTGAAATATTTTGAAACCATTTGTTCAAGTAAAAAGATTAAATATTTCTTTTGCATTGCAATAACATCAATGATCCTGATATTTTCATAAATAAACTCTTCTTTCATTTGTGTTGCTTCTTTAGAAGACCATCAGATCTACTGGGAGGAGGAGTTCATGGAGTAGGTAAGCTCTTTAGTAGGTGGAATTGAGGTAAATGTTTCAGAGGTTTGTTGTTATCTGTCATTTAGAGGAATTAAGGTAACCAAAAGTCAGTTATTGAGAGTTGGGAAAAAAAGGAAAAAAAAAACAAATTATCATCCCTTCCTATTTTTTAATGACAGATGGGATGGCCTTGTAAATTATGCAGCGCTGTTGTACCAGCAAAGACTGATATTCTAAAACATTATAGACTGCATCATGGGACCTTTGGACACAGCCATGCCTTGCCTTGTATACATATAGACTGCCCATGCTCTTTTAAAAACTGGAGTAGCTTCCGCTGTCACTTATCACGACAACATCCAGCAGTTGACTCACTTAACTCACCTCAAAAAAACTCTTTTCTTTACCTGCCTATTATGTAAAAAATCTGGATTCCCTAGCGAAAAGGCTGTTTTTTGAACACATTGGTCATCATCTGAAGAATAATGAGACTGTAAAGTGTGTTTTTGCAGGGTGCGATCACCAAACAAATGTGTATGGGACTTTCGTGACACACAAACACAGGAAGCATACGCCACATACTTCACAAAAATTTCAAACCAGGCATTATTTGTGAAAGGCAGTTAACTGAACAGGAGTCACTTGTTTTTGAAGCCTCTGAAGAGGATGATGATCACAATTATGCCAATTATCAAGTCTCTCTCTCAGATGCTCACTATGAAGAGGATGATGGAAGCAATGTGGTTGTAGAGTACATAGCATCCCTCCTTTTGAAATTAGAAAGTGTTCATAATGTTTTAATTCAGTGCATTAATGAACTGGTAGATGATCTTCACTTCATAGCAAGTTCTGCATCCATAACTGCAATAAGAGAGATTGTTGTTTCACACTTAAAGAAAAAGAATTGTACAATTGCTGACACGTTGGTAACATCTCTAGTCGAAGAATTGTGCAAATCAAATCCACTAAGCACAGCACTTAGTGCTGGTGGTCCTCTTTCATCATCATTTAGAAGGCGACAGTATTATAAAGAAAAAATTGAAGTTGTTGAGCCTGTTGAATACATCCTTGAACCAAATGAAAAGAGAAGTTTCCAGTATATCCCAATTGTCCAGTCCTTAGTTCAGATTTTGGGTAAAGGAAATCTTAGAGAAAAAGTTCTGAGTAAAGAACAGGACCAGTTGTCATCTATTCAATATGGATCATACCGTGATGGTACAGTCTATAAAGAGAATTCCTTTTATTCTGAAGAGCTAAGAATTGCATTTGTGCTGTATGTGTAGATGACTTTGAAATGTGTAACCCACTGGGAACATCAAGAAAAAAGCATAAAATCACAGCTGTATACTGGGTCTTTGGCAACATCCCTTATTCATCGCGATCCACTCTTAACTCCGTATACTTGGCCCTTTTATGCAAAGCAGTTGACATCAAAAGATTTGGCTACGCTGAAGTGCTTGCTCCTTTGTTAAAAGACATTGCTATTTTGGAGCGTGACGGTGTCTACATTTCCAGTGTTGGACAACATGTTAAAGGCTCTGTGTTTTCTGTAGTCACTGATAACCTTGGGGCACATTCAATTTGTGGACTTGTGGAAAATTTTTGTGGACCATTCATTTGTAGATTTTGTCTTGGAGAGCGATCAGAATTTCAAAGAAAGGAGGTGAGGTCAGGTGCATTTCCTACTCGGACCAAAGAGAATCATGCCACTCATTTATTGACTGTTAAAGAAAATCCTGCTTTGATACACTGTTACGGTGTAAAAAATGCTTGCCCACTTACTGAAAATCTGAGCTATTTCCACTGTGCGACTGGCTATCCACCCGATATATTGCACGACATTTTTGAAGGCATCGTTCCCTTGGAATTGGGTCTGTGCTTCAGTGTTTTTATCTCAAAGAAATATTTCACTTTCAGTGAACTTAACAGTGCCATCACACAATTTCCGTATAAATGGGCTAACAAAACTGATTGTCCTCAGCCATTGCCTACAACCTTTTCCTCAAAAAAGAAGATTGGAGGAAATGCACATGAAAATTGGGCCCTCATACGACTGCTGCCATTCATTATTGGACACAGAATACCTTTGAATGATCCAGCCTGGCTTCTACTCATGTCTTTAAAAGACATTATTGAACTTGTTGTTGCCCCAGTCCACAACAAAGAAAGTGTTGCATATCTTGACTCAAAAATTTCCGAACACGGACACAGATTCCAAGAAGTATTTCCTAATTAAGGGTTAATCCCAAAGCACTACTTCTTAGAACACTATCCTGCATTAATAAATGCTTTTGGACCTGTGATTGCTTTCTGGACAATGAGGTTTGAAGCGAAGCACAGCCAATTTAAGCAGATTGTGAGACATACTGGCAACTTTAAGAACATTCTCCTTTCTCTGGCCACAAAGCATCAGCTCATGATAAGTCACCACCTGCATTCCACAACAGTTGTGCCCGCTCTGAGTGTTGTAAGAGTCACATCAGTGCCATTAGATGTCCTGCATGTAAATGTTCAGGAATCAATCAAGCATCTGTTTCCTTGTCAGTCTCAAGTACAGCTGGCTGATACAGTCACCTTCCATGGAACAAGGTACTCAAAAGGCATGATCATGGCCTATGATTGTACTGCTGGTCTTCCTGATTTTGCAGAGATTGTTCAAATTGCCCTTTTTGGGGGAAAAGGTGCATTTTATTGTGAAAACACTCATGTCCTGGTATGATGAACACTATCGTGGATTTCATCTTGAGAAGACCGATCACATAACTCTTGTTGAACAACAAAACCTTAGTGATGTTTGTCCTCTGTCAGCCTATATTGTTGCAGGAAAGCTCATGGTGACATTAAAGCGCCACATCTGTCTCCAGTGTTGAGTATGACTTTGTATAACATATTTGTTTCTTCTGTCTTTTTGACATGGAACCAACAGTCAGATTCCGGGTCCTCACTGATCACGAGGTCAAAAAACTTACACTCAACAGTGGCATACCCTCAACTGTGGATGAATTGGTTGCAGCCATCAAAGAACAATTTGCCATCACCACAGAAATCAGTCTTCAGTACAAAGATGAAGAGTTTGATAACTTTTTCACCCTAACGACCACAAAGGAACTCAAAGATAAAGACACACTGAAAGTAGTGTATGTACCGCTAAACATAACACTGACTTTCTCACACAACACTGAGCTGGCTTTGAGTCAAGGTAATGAGATTTATTTAAGAGATGGCACCCTACTGACATCACCCAGTGTCAAAGCGGATATCTTGGAGCGCCTGGCAGAGGCCATGTTTTGCTACACAGCGTACCCCAATGATGCCCAGAGGTCTGCAGTAGCACAGGCACTAATAGAAACGCATCCCTGTTTGAAGGAGCCTGGATCTTTTAATGGAATTTATGGGTGGCAACAAAGCCTGAAATACAAATGTGGAAACTATCGTACCAAACGTAAAGCAATGGGAAGCCCTGAACTCCTGATAAACTCAATGAAATACAAGATGGGAGATGACAGAAAACCTGCTAAATACATCAAGAAACCAAAAAGGGCAGAAGTAAATTACCTGCCTCAGCACCTTTCTGGTGAAACAGACAGCAGCCTTGAGAATGTGAGGCTTGGCCTAGTAGAAGCCAGCAAGAAAAGGGACGTCAAAAGCATAAATGACATGATGGCCAGGACATATAGCTGGAGAAGAATGGAAGTGGTTGTCCAGTCCCCAGATGTGGCAAAATTTAAAGAAAGATGGCCTGCCCTCTTTGAACCATTCCAGGTAAATGATTTATCACTGACATGCTGCTCACTCAGTTTTTTTTAAAAGGCAAATAATAGTGAACAAGGTTGTTTATGTGATGCTAGACACTTTTTGCTGAACACATACTGAAGACCCACCCCACATATTTTATGGAGTATTGGATTGCATAAAAATGAAAGGTTGCCAATTCTTTACACATCCTGAGTGTTCCAAAAACAGTCAAACAATTGATGTATTACAGATAAATGAAGAATTCCGAAGGTGTGCTGCAGTTCCACTAGAATCAGTGTTTATGTCCCAGCTGGACAAGTACACTCCAAAACTTCTCGACCTGTTTAGTGTGAAGGGTGGAGCGGTTGGTCAACGCATCAAGAACTTGTTAATGGAACTGATACAGGTGAGGTAAAAATGATAACAATGTTGCATGGGGCATATTAATACAATAGGTACTTTATTCTCTTGTCTTGCCTAATTGGGTGAATATTGCAAAAAATCATTTTTGTTTACAGCTCCTAATTAATTTTAAGGTTAAATATTAAAAAAATATATGTACAGTGGGTACGGAAAGTATTCAGACCCCCTTAAATTTTTCACTCTTTGTTATATTGCAGCCATTTGCTAAAATCATTTAAGTTCATTTTTTTTCCTCATTAATGTACACACAGCACCCCATATTGACAGAAAAACACAGAATTGTTGACATTTTTGCAGATTTATTAAAAAAGAAAAACTGAAATATCACATGGTCCTAAGTATTCAGACCCTTTGCTCAGTATTTAGTAGAAGCACCCTTTTGATCTAATACAGCCATGAGTCTTTTTGGGAAAGATGCAACAAGTTTTTCACACCTGGATTTGGGGATCCTCTGCCATTCCTCCTTGCAGATCCTCTCCAGTTCTGTCAGGTTGGATGGTAAACGTTGGTGGACAGCCATTTTTAGGTCTCTCCAGAGATGCTCAATTGGGTTTAAGTCAGGGCTCTGGCTGGGCCATTCAAGAACAGTCACGGAGTTGTTGTGAAGCCACTCCTTCGTTATTTTAGCTGTGTGCTTAGGGTCATTGTCTTGTTGGAAGGTAAACCTTCGGCCCAGTCTGAGGTCCTGAGCACTCTGGAGAAGGTTTTCGTCCAGGATATCCCTGTACTTGGCCGCATTCATCTTTCCCTCGATTGCAACCAGTCGTCCTGTCCCTGCAGCTGAAAAACACCCCCACAGCATGATGCTGCCACCACCATGCTTCACTGTTGGGACTGTATTGGACAGGTGATGAGCAGTGCCTGGTTTTCTCCACACATACCGCTTAGAATTAAGGCCAAAAAGTTCTATCTTGGTCTCATCAGACCAGAGAATCTTATTTCTCACCATCTTAGCAAACTCCATGCGGGCTTTCATGTGTCTTGCACTGAGGAGAGGCTTCCGTCGGGCCACTCTGCCATAAAGCCCCGACTGGTGGAGGGCTGCAGTGATGGTTGACTTTCTACAACTTTCTCCCATCTCCCGACTGCATCCCTGGAGCTCAGCCACAGTGATCTTTGGGCTCTTCTTTACCTCTCTCACCAAGGCTCTTCTCCCCCGATAGCTCAGTTTGGCCGGACAGCCAGCTCTAGGAAGGGTTCTGGTCAACCCAAACGTCTTCCATTTAAGGATTATGGAGGCCACTGTGCTCTTAGGAACCTTAAGTGCAGCAGAAGTTTTTTTGTAACCTTGGCCAGATCTGTGCCTTGCCACAATTCTGTCTCTGAGCTCTTCAGGCAGTTCCTTTGACCTCATGATTCTCATTTGCTCTGACATGCACTGTGAGCTGTAAGGTCTTATATAGACAGGTGTGTGGCTTTCCTAATCAAGTCCAATCAGTATAATCAAACACAGCTGGACTCAAATGAAGGTGTAGAACCATCTCAAGGATGATCAGAAGAAATGGACAGCACCTCAGTTAAATATATGAGTGTCACAGCAAAGGGTCTGAATACTTAGGACCATGTGATATTTCATTTTTTCTTTTTTAATAAATCTGCAAAAATGTCAACAATTCTGTGTTTTTCTGTCAATATGGGGTGCTGTGTGTACATTAATGAGGAAAAAAATGAACTTAAATGATTTTAGCAAATGGCTGCAATATAACAAAGAGTGAAAAATTTAAGGGGGTCTGAATACTTTCCGTACCCACTGTATATATAAGCTCTGTTGAATAGGTAGTACAGACCCACACTGATAATGGCATTGTATGTTTGTAGTTATATTGCCTGCAAGATTCAGTTTTTCATTATTCACTTACCAACTATAGGATCCAAGTACCTCTGTGGTGAAGAAGAGAGACGTGACTCTGAGATGCCTCATTGAATACATGGGAGAGAGTGGGCAAGAGCTCATCTCTGACTACTATGTAAGTATTGTTTAAAAAGCATAGTTTGACTTTTTTTGGGGAAAAGCACTTATTCCTCAGATATCAATCTTATGTCTGTCTGAGTTTAGTACGGCGCTGGAGTTGGGGATTGGTTAGCTTGTCTTAGAACAAATACTATAATTGGGTGGAAATGGCTAGTCTGGCTCTGTCAAAAGTTCAAAAACACACCTACAAACACCCAAATGTATGTGCAGGAACCAGTGTCCAACATTAACCTTTTGGTCTTCCAGTGGCTAGGAGACTTGATTTAAAAAAATACTGTCATATTTTTCAACTGCAGCTTCACAGAAGTAAAATCCTTGTTTTACATTAATGCAGGAGTCATAATCATCTGATGATATAACTGTAAGAGTGACATTTTCAGATACTTTTACTTAACCACACCTATGTGTTACCAGCTGAACCCCTCTCCCCTTTAAAGATTTAGGCCTTGGAGGTGACTTGTGTATGTGATGTAGTCTAGCAGGATTGTTGTGGCAAGTGAGTCTCTACTGAAAGTTGTACTATGAAGCCAGTTCAACAGGCCAGGCTTTTTGTGCAGGAGCTGGCTCGACCAAACTTAAAACCTTTAGTGAACTTTTAATGTGTGATTTTATTGAAGGCTTTTGAAGCTCGTTCTCTGTTGCCACTTATTGTTCTGTTTATGTCTCATACAGGGAAAAACAGAGAGCAGTGTCCACGAGGACTTGAAAATGCGCAATATGCAGATATATGTCTGCCGTGAACCAGATGCAGTGGGCGTCATCATTGAGGGAATCCCAGTGCTTACTGATCTTGGAAATCTGGCCAGGGCATGTTGCCTGCTTCTGGGGATGACATATGCTCTGAACCTGCAGTATCCACCACAACTCTGCAAAACATTTGAAGTGTTCCAAAGACTTTTTGTGGGACTTGACACACTGCACCCAAAGCCTTCCTACCGATTCATGACGCTAAAAAACAAAACTTCTGAGTTAGTTGGTCAAATGCCAGCCTCACACTCATAAATGGCAATCTTGTTGTGTTTTTCAGAGTTTTTCAGAAGATTGTTCTGAATGTTTAATTGTTCATTGGCTGCAGTTCAGAAGTTCTGTTATATAAACCATTTTATGGTAAAATGTTTTAATACATACTAAGATATACTGTACTGTGCCACTCGGTTCCCATCAGTGAGCTGAAGGAAGGCTGGAATCCATGCAGGCTCAACATGTTCAGGGTTTTGTGTTCTCGAGTCTCTCTGGTGTCGTCCACTCGTGAGGCGTTCAGATTTGACTCGAGTGCTGCGAGTCGCTCGGCTTTATACCGCGTGATCTTCAGCACCAGCAAGTTCATGAACTTTCCAGGTAGTTCCGGATTCGTCCAGTGGGGGGCAGAAGAGAGAACTGATGACGCCACACCTGTCACACTCTTATTTTAGATGAGGATTGGACATACTAGATATGTTAGACTATTCAGATTTAATAGACAGTGATGGCGTCATTTTCTTTTTAGATTATTACAAAACTTTTGACAAATTGGAACACGAGTTTTTATTTCAGGCTCTACAAAAATTGGCTTTGGCGATTCCTTTTGCAGGATGGTCCATTTGCTATACATAAACGGAAACAGCAAATTAAGTAATGGTACTTCACCTAGATTCTTTCTAAAATGAGGAGTTCGTCAAGGATGTCCAGTTTCCCCTTACTTATTCCTAATTGTAACAGTTCCTTAGCACACATATCAATAATAGTCAGTTAAAGGGTATCACAGCTGGCAACACTAAAATAAAAATTAGTCAATTAGCGGATGATACAGCTTTATTCTTGAATGATTCATCACAAATTCCATTGGCTTTGGGTTCTTCAGTCTTTTTCTGAAGCTTCGGGATTAAATTTAAACTTTAATAAATGCAAATCTTGGTATACTAATTACTAAAGATGAACATAGGTGTTCAGCAAACTTCAAAGCTATTATTACCAAAATTATTACACAAAGGGATCTGTCACTAAAAGGTCATATGTCATATTAAACTCATAGAATAATGGTGGTCTGAATTTTATTGATTTTGATTCTCTGGTTTATGTATGCTTTTTAAAAACTGTAATTACTCCTCAGTATCTACTGCATCCTTTCCTAAACCTTGTGATATTCCTGTTGGTCAAATTTGTTTCTCTGAGTCAAAAGTCAAAAATTATAAAATAAGATCTTTATTTCTTAAGAATTTGATTTCCGTTCCACTTGTGATTTCCTTTTGGAATAATTTGTTTGTTAACCTTAATTGGAAAAAAAAATCTGGTCATTTGATGAAAGACTGCAGAGACCTTCTGTCATCAAATTAAGACCAGGAATGTGTAATAAGAAAAACTGTTTTTGATTTCAATTTGACTTCAAGGGGACCTATAATGCCCCATTTTACAAGATGTAGTATAAGTCTCTGGTGTCCCCAGAATGTGTCTGTGAAGTTTCAGCTCAAAATACCCCACAGATCATTTATTATAGCTTGTCAAATTTGCCCCTTTTGGGTGTGAGCAAAAACACTGCGTTTTTGTGTGTGTCCCTTTAAATGCAAATGAGCTGCTGCTCCCAGCCTGCTTCCCAGAAGAGGGCGGAGCTTTAACAGCTCATGCTTCGGTTGCTCAACAACAACAAAGCTGGAGAATCTCACGCAGCCAAAATGAGGATTGTCAGTAACGGTGTTCAGCCTTACATTGTTCAAACCGGAGTCGGACACTGATGGAGAGACTCAGGAAGAAGTTACAACATTTAGAATGAAACTGGACGTTTCTGAACGGTTAGTGGATAAATTTATGTAGTTGCTGTGGAGTTGATTCAACTCATCGACTAGCATGTGCCGTCATGTTAATCTTTGTGCAAATCCAGTGTTGAATTGACCCTCGTTTGTGAAGCAGTCCGGCGTAAAATGACAGCATGATAACAACACTCTACTACAACAACTCTTCCTCTTCTCTAAAGCAGCCCAACATGGCCTCACCCCCTTTGTTGCGTGTTCTCGGAAGATGCTCGTTGTAGATCCTACCAGCCGTTTGTTGTAGTCCTTAAACAGATTTCTGTAAAAGAAAATATCTCCCTTTGCATTGAACTTTGAGCGTCGTAACTTTACAGATGTTGTTTATGCTCAAACAGCAACATTACATACTAACTAAAGTTAAAAAAGTTTAATAATCAAGGACCCCTTTCAGGTACTACGCAACATAATTTCAATACATTAATGAAAAACAAGCAAAACACAATATAGCTCATTTATTTGGGTGTTCCAGTTGTCAGTAGACATGTTTCGTCACTGAATTTCACACAAACAAAGTGAACATTCATCACAGTTGAACTGAAACTTCTTACAGACAGTCTTATATATATTGTATCTTTATCTTTGCAATAAGAGAGTAACAGATCTTACACTAGCCATGAAAACAAAACGTAATGCTTTGCGCTGCAGTTAAGACTGAGGGACTCTAAAAATGTCACACCATTCTTGTACATTCATAAGAAACAGCCTGTGCTGGAAGCAGTAGAGAGGCTGGAGGGGTCGAGGGTCGGATTTCTGCATGCATCGCTTGGGTCGTCCTACAGCGGACGCTCTGAAAAGGCTGTGTAGCTCTTCACTCGTGCAAAAAACAGAGGCGTGTACATTTTATCCACATCGAATGCAGTGACAACTGTCTCTCCAGTTGATCTAAGGGAGGAAAGGAAAAGGAGTTTAGAAAAGATTTACACAATTCACACAAATGCTCACTGCCTACTGACTGTTCTGGATCAAATTTAGCACTCTTTCAAGCAGTGACATCACTTAAACTCAACAGCACCAAGACACAATTGTTATGGGCCAAAAGACTAGACTGTATCAATCCGTCACATGACCCACGGAAATGTTCCTGGACCCCTGCGATGAAAGTCCTGTGTTTGACCGATAGTATTTTATTTTCTACACTGAAAAAAAAAGTGTGTTGAATTTACATGATTTAATAGTGTACATCGGTCCCACATGAATCAATTAAGTTATACATATATAATTTGTTAATATAAATTCAACATGATGAAATTAAGTAATTTTTAAGTGATCCAATTAAGTAGTGAATTTTGTAAGGTTCATCGATTCGTGATTCATTCTTTCAAAACATCTACTCATCCAATAAGTTCTTTCATTCAATTCAACTTCATATATGTTACATGATTGATTCATTAGACTTGACTATAATAGTCAACAGCCTATTAGCTAACAATAGCACACACACTAGCACATTAAATATTAGCTTTCAGCTCAAAGCTGAACTTGAATATGAAGCACCAGTCCACAGCCTAAGCAAATGCCCCACTCTTCTCTACAATGGTAACCCAGTGAAATTTAAAACATTCTAATAATTGCAATAAAAGTGAACACTGAACACTATCAAGCATCCCCCGTTTTCATCTTACAGCAAAACACATAAATTAACATCAAATTTTTAAACATTTTATCTCTTTATCCAGCCATATGCAATGCATGATGGGAACTAACAAGCACCGCCCATTTTCAGTTAACTGAACAAAATTCATTCATGTAATAGACCTGGTGCTTTCACGATCGGATAGCTATCCAATCAGAGAAAACGCATGAAGTGACCAAGTGTAAATAGGCCCAAAGACGCGGATCTTTAGGAAGTTTTATTCGTCCACATTCTTCACAACTTCCCATTCTTTTCTCCTCTTCTTATCACAAGTAAAGCAGTAAAGACTTACATCGCTTCTCTTGTGACTCATCGACTGAAAATTGCAACCAAAAGCTGCACAATCAGGCATCATATATTATATTCCGAGTTGTGTTGCGGTAAAAATAGCCATAGAGTAATGTAAGTAGCTGACAGAGTGCAACCATTTGACGTAATCGACATAGAACGCAAACAAAATGGCGCCGCCCATTGTCCAAATATGTCATGGATTTTTTAAATAACATAAATCTTTCATATGTTTTCTACTACATATTTCAGTAAGAGACATCATTTACACTATATTAAGCCATACAAGTCTTAATACCAGGGGTTCCCTTTAAGAACTTCCGCTATAATATAATCCAGCTGGAAATCTTCTGGTGAAATGTCACTTGTTGGTGTGTCGGTATCTTCAATGACCTGAGGTAGCTTTAACAGCATCAATAGTGTAATACTTAGTTTATAATCAGAATATAGTCACTTGAATAGTCAGGCCTAGTGTTCATTTAGTTATTTAAACATAAGACAACATAAAAAAGACATCTCAGTAGTTTCCAAAATTCAGTTCAACCATCAGGTTTCATACTGTTGTGTGAAAAAAAGTATCTAGATTCATTGAATAAAATTTGAGTTTTCACAAGTGTGCTGAAATCATTGAGATTGTGCTGCACTGACTGACAGCTTCTGAAGGGAGAGCGTGGTGATCGCTTTCTGTGCAATTCATTCACAAGAAAAGTTATTGTTTCTCATGAGATTTTGTGTGAGTACTTCATACTTCACCATGACAGTTTATTTTTAAACCTAGTTTATAATGTTTAATATTTATTCAAAAGCAAAATGGAGTGAAAAAATATTACAGGAAATAGCTAATAAATGCTCCTCTGCCGCCATCTGTTGGTTATAGGGTAATTAATTTTTTTTTTTTTTTTTTTAAATATAAGTGTTTTCTATTAAATGTTGATAGATTTGTAGGATTCCCTACATCTTGAAAAGGATGGATGAACAAATAATGTTTTTGGTCATCACATTAAAAATGACATTTGAAGTGCTGGAAAAATGTTGCGTGTGCATGTCTAATTAAAAACGATCGGTCATTTTCTAAAAATTCACATGTATATGCTTTATAAACACAAATGATCGCCTTGCGAGTGCTTCCGTCTTCCGTATTCTTCAAAAAGCTTATGCTGTAGGCCTATCTCCTACGCCTTTCCTATTCTACTTATGGAAAAAATGGAACTGGCACTGCGTTCGTTCCGTAAGTTGAATAGGGAAGGTGTAGGACATACAGCGTAAGCTTTTTGAAGGATACGGAAGACGGGAAGTTGAATAGGGAAGGTGTAGGACATACAGCGTAAGCTTTTTGAAGGATACGGAAGACGGAGCACTCGAAAGGCCTTATTTGTGTTTATAAAGCATATACATTTGAATTTTTAGAAAATGACCGATCGTTTTGCTAGATAAGACCCTTATTCCTTGTGTAACCCCTTTTTCTGGTTATTTTTTGCCTCGACCCTTCTGGAAAGGACCACACGGAGACGTACGCTGAGCTCACTCACGTTTATTGGAATAAATGAAATGACACCATACAGACGTGAAATATAGTCCATCCGGTCACATAACATTCTCCTCAAAAGCTTAATGCAACTCTTTTCACCAGTTCAACTATCAATAAATCGTTTTTTTCAATAATTAAGAGCTCAGTTTCTTTTTGTTTTGTTTTTTCCTGAACATAGAAAACGTAACATTATACAAACATTAGTACATCATACCTGGAATAAATGAAATGACACCATACAGACGTAAAATATAGTCCATCCGGTCACATAACTGTCAAAAATAAATACACATGAGGAAACAAGCAACGAGAAAACAGAGACAGAAACACAACGAACACCAGGTGCTCCCAATGCACTCAACAGTGAGCTCGGCATAAACATCAGTCACCCGTCAACTCCATCTCTCATGACTCAAACATGAAACACAATACTTTCAAAAGAACAACCCTGATCCCAAAGAGAAATAAAAACATCTATGACAACACTTTATTTCGATTCGACCGGAGAGAGATTTGACCATTCTCCTCAAAAGCTTAATGCGACTGCGGAGAAAATGGCCGACTTCACTGATAGATTACCCTATTCACCTGTAGGTGTCCCCATATCCCCTTCTTTTAGATGTACTTGATACATTCTATTCAATTAATATTTTAGAATTATTGTACAAGATAAACAAACATTTTGGCACGATTTTCTTTTCCCCGTTACACTCGTCTGGTATCGTTTAAAGCCCTTTGAAGCTGCACTGAAACTGTAATTTTGACCTTCAACAGTGGAGTCCATTGAAGTCCACTATAAGGAGAATAATCCTGGAATGTTTTCATCAAAAACCTTGATTTCTTTTCGACTGAAGAAAGAAAGACATGAACATCTTGGATGACATGGGGGTGAGTAAATCAGGAAATTTTCATTCGGAAGTGAACTAATTCTTTAACACCCTGTTCTGGATCGGGACAAACCTCCACAATATCATCCACCTTCCAGACACAACCGGACTTAGTTGGAGGAAAGCCGTCTTAAAGTGTCTGGAGTGCGTGCGGTCCCGATCCAGAACCCCGCCAGACCCAGAGCCCAGCCCGTCACCACCGCGATCGACGACGCCTGAGCCCCCCGCAGACTTCGACGATTGAGCCTGCGCCTGAGGATGGGAAGGCGGAACTCAACATCGCCCCGGAGCCGAAGCACCTCGGAGAATCCGACCAGGGGTGTGAGCCGACATCACCGTACATCGCCGTGGGAGTCCTCGAGGAGTTCGGGGGGATGGAAGCGAAGCACTTATCAATTCATGTAATTAATTCGAGTGTATTTGGGTCTGATTCTCACCTTATTGATGAACAGGAATTGTAATTTGCGAGTAAAGCTGCAAATTCCTCCATTATTGTCAGCTGTAATAATCCTCTGATACGAGCTATTGTAAATCATATATTAGGCATTATCTTAGCGAAAGTGCATTTCTTCCTGTTTTCTTCCATTCAAAAACACGGAACGTTAAAGAGCAATGTGAGTGCGGGCCAGTGGGGGAGGGGGGACAATCGTGCTCGGGTTCGGTTCAAGGCAACCGTGCCTAGTGTGAGTATTACACCCTTAATTTTTAGATAGAGTATCCCTTGACAACAGTTGAAAGCCTCAGAAACTAAGCAGCACCAAAGGCCTACTTTAAAGGTTTGCCTGATTCTGCCAGTGGATCTGTATATTTGTATTGATGGTGATTATTTGGCAAAAAATATTGTAACACTTCACAACAAGTTTCCATTTGTTGTTGTTAGTTGACATTAACAAATGGGAACTTATGTTACTAAAAATATTATAATATCTGTTCCACTGAGATTTCCTGTATGCATTGATGGATGTGAAGATTGAAAAGTGAAAAGTGGCACAGAATCAATCCAACATCAGGCCTGTGCCAATGTGGCAACAAAAAGAAAGGAGGAGCAGTTTGCAAGGATGTGGTTTAACATTTTCATAAAAGATAACATGCAGCTACACGTCTAGAGCTGTGCACATCACTGTAAATAAGTCTGCAGACTCTGAAAGTTGCATACATCGAAGTGAATTCAAACCAGTTGCAGGTAGGCTGTTATTCCTGATTTTATGGTGGGATTCAAGAAAAGTAAGAAGCTCAGCAAGTCGTTTTGTCTTTAATCATGTGCCACAGATGTTGTCTTGACTTGGAAATGTTTTCATATGTTGTGTTTTAATGCTCTCTGAGGTAGACCTCTAACAAGTTGAGGGTGGTGAAAGCTTAATTTTGTTTAAACTAACAATTGGACAATTACATTACAAGCTATAAATTACATCAAATAATTCAAGCTAACATAACAATAAAATGAATAAAGGAAGTTATGAAAGAAGAGTGAATGTTGGAGTAAGGATGTGGAGATGTCGGTGAAAGCAGCAGAGACGGAGAGAGTGAAATAAAAAGAAAACAGAAAACGGTGTTAATGGACATTTTGAACTATGCAGATGTTTTAAATGGAGAGATACTATACAACAATAATTACACATTTTAGATTCACCTTGTTAATGTTTGTGTACACTCTTAAAAAAAAAAGTTACAAAAGGGCAGTTTTTCATAGCAATACAATAGAACCATTTTTGCTAAAGAACCTTTCAGTCAACAGTTCTTAAAATAACTACTTTTTTTCTTTATGCGAAGAATATTTTAATCATCTAAAGCATCTTCCCACTTAGTTATAAAGAATCTTTAGTGCAATGAAAAAGTTCCATGGTTGTAAAAGGTTCTTCATACATCCATCAATCCCCCTATAGAGCCGTTTTCTGGTTGCATTTGCACCGCCAGTAGGAACTCTGTAGTTATGTAAGTCGTGCTTGTTGTTGAGAATTTTATTTTGACATTTTTATTTGATGGTGCTGAGCAGTTCCGTGCACAAGGGGTTGGTCTTGAGCCCTTGCCCATTTGATCTTGAAAGTGAAAGTGCCCTTTGTGGTTGCCCCACGTTCCCATTTCTCCCGCCCCCCGAATGCGATTTTGACCACTATAATGCTGAGTTACACCCTACTCTGAAGTAGGAGATAATTCATTTCCTCCAAAAGGTGTTTCTAGAACTAAAATCGTTCCCAGTTCCTGCAGTACAAACATGCCAAAAAGTGGGTTTATTCATTAGTTCTAAGTACCAGAGGTGGGTAGAGTATCCAAAAACTGTACTCAAGTAAAAGTACAAGTACACATAGAAATAGAAATATATATATATATATATATATATATATATATATATATATATATTAGGGGTGTAACGGTACACAAAAATGACGGTTCGGTACGTACCTCGGTTTTGAAGTCACGGTTCGGTAGGGGTTCGGTACAGCAGGGTGAGAAAACAAAACATTTTTTTCTCTCTCTCTTTTTTTTTTTATTAAGCAATGTTTTACTGAACCAACTGTGTCTCTGTCTTCAATTATAATTAAAATTTTCTTAAGGATAAAAAAATCTATCTCTGCTAATGCTGTAAACTACAGGGAGGCCTTACTTGCACATTACTATAATAAAGGATACAATTAACAAAAGATCCCAAATTATTAAATTCAGTTGCTATTTATTTTTTAGACATAATCATCAACACTCAAATAATAATAAAAAATGTATGTATTGCAAGCATGTAAATTACACATACAGCAGTTTTTGCATTAACTTCTGTTTCTCCAATTCGTTGTTGAAATATAATCATTTACACAGTGGCTGTCATAACTTGTTTTCATGACAGATTCATTTAGGCCTTACATTAACAGGTTAAGTTAAATATAATTAATATACAGGCTAATATAGTGCATTTATTTAGCGAAACAGTTCATTTCTCTATCGAACTAACAAGCTGTTGACAGCTGTTAATGGCTTTTCTGAGGTAAATGTAATACTACATGAAAAACATTACAAACTGTTTTACTGACATGTTTCCACGGTTGAAACACTAATTGAGAGATTACACAAGATACGATACGTTTCAGTAAGTTGTACTATATCTTTCAACATACCTTCATGTTCATTCTGTAGTAGTGAAAAGAAATGAACATGAAGGCTCTGCGCTGCCGTTTGAACTGAGCGATCTGTCACGCCACATCAAAAAGCGTCAAAACCGCAGTTATTGTTTGAATCTCCTGATAAAATGGACAGAATTTGAAAGATGGCACTTTGTTTCTTATCAAAAGTAACAAAACACAGAACTTATTGTGATTATTTGTCGTTATTGCTGGTTAAAATAGGTTAGGCTAAAAAGCATTACTGTGCGTGCCCCCTTTTGGTTTGGAGTGTTGATCGCCTGTATTCTTCAACATACTGCATGAACCGTACCATGACAGTTCGGGATGAACACATGTACACCCCTAATATATATATATATAAATACACAACACAATACAATAGCATGTTATTATTTAGATAGATATTTAAATTATTATTATCATAATTAGATATCTTTGCAACAAACACAGAAGAGACAATCGAATCATTGCATGTCCTTTGCTTTGTATAATAATAACGTATACTACATTTGAGAGAAAACTCTTTACATGTGCTCACGCTGATAACAGCTGAACATCTAAACACAAACAATGATCAAATGCACATTGACACATCTTCTTCCGTTTGTTCTCCAAAATGTAATCAAATGTATATTTCTGCATGCGCATGTAAACTGGTTAACTCTGTCTACGCAAAAAAGGTGTTAATTTTCAAGACGAACAGGTTGCTGGCGCCACCACTGCACAATAGGTTATGGAAAGCCAAACAAATCACAATTTGCGTGCTTTTGACCACCGTATAAATATTAAAACGGCGTTTTCATAACGCTGTTAGGTGGTAAATAAGCGCCATCAGGGGTTAAGTAAACGCCACACGCCGCCACGCGTTAAAATAACGTCACTCACTGAAAGACGTTAGCTGTGTCCCTATTCAGGGGCTGTGCACTTCGGAGTGCATTAAAGGGGTGGGGCTTTGGAGTGGAGGGTTGCCAGGTCTGCGCAACAAAACCATCCCAAAAGTATCGTAATCACAGCAGAAATTACTACGGCTCATTTACAAATAAATTACATTCCAAATATAATATATACAACTTCTGCATTTCATTTTTAACTTGCATCACAAAAATAAGCTGTACAGAAATTAGGATGTTTCATTGACAAAGTGACATTTTAATAATATTTATATCAACACATTTTAATGTACACATTCACCGCCTTTGAAGTGCGATTGTCACCGCGGCGCGAGGAGGGCTGACGTAATTCAAGAGCGACTTCAAATGCACCCTCTCCGTTTCCCCATGGAATGAAGCGTCCATCTCAAGACACTTCGCGGTCTACCCTATCCCACAATTCATTGCGCGCCGGTGATGACAGGAGTACTGTGTGAATTCACATAAATGCCCCGTGTTCACCAATATATAGTCTAATATCTAAATCAAACTGTAATGTCCATGATGTCCAAAACGTCATTTTTTCCATAAAAACAATATTTGTCTCTGAGATGGAGTGCAGTTGAATAAAATTCTAAAGTACTGTACTTTAAATTTAGACTTAAATAAAGCTTAACTACAGAGTAAATGTATAAATATGAATGTGTCTATTTTCACAGTTAACGTTTCATTTAACATAAAAAACAAACAAGGTTAAATAGTTGCTAACGATATACATTACACAGTTTCACCATGCATATTTTGGTCCAGTGTCCCGTCGTCGCCGGCAGTGAAGCATGTGAAAACTCAATAGAAAGTCATAAAACTTTAAAATGCACACATAAACGTCAACTGTCAGCTGTTTGTCACACAGCCGCTAGCCATGTATTGACACTCGGCTCATTGTTGCCACGTCTGGGATTGGGATACTTTTACACTTGTGCTGTGATTACGCTACTTTTGGGATGGTTTTGTTGCACAGACCTGGCAACCCTCCACTCCAAAGCCCCACCCCTTTCATGCACTCCGAAATGCATAGCCCCTGAATAGGCCCTTTTCACAATGACGTCAGTTAACTTCCGCCTATCCGCAAAGCAGTGGATCCGTAGTTCCGTATTATCTTTGCAATGTTGTGTCCTTGAATTGCTGTCAGAATTTTATCACAATAATTGTGCGTCCACACAAATTTGTTAGCCTATTTGGAATAACAAGAATATTGTCTTTAAAAACAAATCTTTATTTTTAGAAACTGGTAGGCTATGATAACGGTATTGTTCTTGTGAGATTTATTTACAAGTAACCTAATGGACACCTGAAAGTAGCACATCCACATATACTCCAAAGAATTAATGGTGTGAAGATTTTAGATCATTTTACATCATACCAATTTAAACTGAACTGGTGCAATATATTAAGATTGTATAATTTGTAAGAAGTGTATTGAAAATACAAAACGGAATGTGTTCATTTAATGTTATTCCCTGGAGAAATAATTTGATTTTGTTCATTTAATGCTGCTATCACAATGAGTACTGTTGTAAATCCTTTGTATATTTTTGTATGCGACAGTCTTGTTCTGCAATAAAGAGATGAATGATGATGATGTTTTTTTACTATGGTAAAATGCCATGTACAGGAGTCAGTTTTTACAACATTAACAGTCTTCATGTAGAAATAGTATTACAGGTGCTGGTCATATAATTAGAATATCATCAAAAAGTTGATTTATTTCACTAATTCCATTCAAAAAGTGAAACTTGTATATTATATTCATTCATTACACACAGACTGATATATTTCAAATGTTTATTTCTTTTAATTTTGATGATTATAACTGACAACTAAGGAAAATCCCAAATTCAGTATCTCAGAAAATTAGAATATTACTTAAGACCAATACAAAGAAAGGATTTTTAGAAATCTTGGCCAACTGAAAAGTATGAACATGAAAAGTATGAGCATGTACAGCACTCAATACTTAGTTGGGGCTCCTTTTGCCTGAATTACTGCAGCAATGCGGCGTGGCATGGAGTCGATCAGTCTGTGGCACTGCTCAAGTGTTATAAGAGCCCAGGTTGCTCTGATAGTGGCCTTCAGCTCTTCTGCATTGTTGGGTCTGGCATATCGCATCTTCCTCTTCACAATACCCCATAGATTTTCTATGGGGTTAAGGTCAGGTCAGAACCTGTAATACTTTTTACAGGATTCATTGATAATAAAAAGTTAAAAAGAACAGCATTTATTCAAAATAGAAATCTTTTCTAACAATATCACTTTAATATCACATTTTATCAATTTCACACAGGCTTCCTGTGTGCGCAGGAACGCCTAAAGTGATGTGCAAAAAGTGTAACATACATCCTTATTTCACAGCAGAGAAGAACTGCTTTTTGAAGTTTTGTACAGAGTGAAATCTCCTTACGTGAAGTGCATTATATGATATGACTCACTACATGATACAAACCTATGCATGTATCAAATTCAGTATATCAATGTCTTTCAAGTGTTTTTCCCTTTTTACTTAATGATTTCTTGACATTAAGTAACGTGCACTTCCCACAACAACATGCTGAAACAACAACACAGAGAATTCACAACATTTTATTACAATAGAGTTCTCATTATAAAGTTATGTAAATGACAGTCCCAGTAGTTATTAATCTTGTGCATTGCTGTTTGGCTGCCAGTGGTGTGGTCCCTTCTGATTGAAGCCAACCATTTATTCCACCGATCTAACTCCTTAGGGATCGAATAAAATTGTAGTTCAGGGTTTCTCTGACGACTGTTATTACAGCTAACAGCACAACAAAATGTTGCAAAACATTTTTTAAACGGAAAAGGTGGTGCATTGAACACCCTGTTCTGATGACACAAGAGTTGCAACTATGGCAGCTGAGAACATTCTTTGTGTTCTTTTGGAAAGAATTTTTGGAGCCTGATGAAATCAGTATAAATACGTGTTTAATACTGACAAAATACACTTGATGTTACAGTCACTGCCCTTGCCGTCCAGAATAAAAGAGAACATCCCAATCGAGTGAAGGGATTTGTGGAAACTGTGGTTCCTAATTATTGTGATCCAACATTTGCCTCGCATTTCAGGATAAAAAGACAAACATTTCAGGTTAAGGATAATCCACTTCTTACCTCCGAGACATGACTATATTATTATTATTATTTAGCATTAGGCTTATCATTATTGCTGATCACTATTATTGTGCTATGATATTGTAATATTTACCATTATATAATCAGAGGAGTATAGAAAAGTTTATGAAAGTGTCACTCCACAATACAATAGCAAAATATATAAATATGTGTAGTATTTTTATGTAAAGCATTTAATTACCATTGTGTATGAAATTTGGTATATAAATAAACTTGCCTTGCAATGAAGCTAAAAATATATACAACTACATCATCATGTTGATATGCTGTATTTTTACTATAAAATATCTTCTAATATCTTCAATTGTTCCATATACCGAGCTGCAGCGGACACATTTGTAAACGACTTTACTTGGACCTATCTCTTTAATACCGCGTGGTTTACATACATGTTGCTGCTGATTGGGCTGACATTTTTGACACACCCACCAAACAAGAGAAAATGTATCTCAAACCCCGTTGCACATGTCGTTCAACCCGGAAACCGTAGCAAAACGTTGCACATGAAGGTGTAGAGAAGCCTTTTGTCAGTTATTTTATTTTATTTTCCATGTTCAGAAATTCTTTTCGTTGCCTCAGAGCAACATTGTGCTATAAAGGGGTACTTTTTGAGGATGTTTTGCACAATACCTCACATTGGCAATAATATGTTACAAGAAGGGAAGATGCAGGCTTCCTGTGTGCGCAGGAACGCCTAAAGTGATGTGCAAAAAGTGTAACATACATCCTTATTTCACAGCAGAGAAGAACTGCTTTTTGAAGTTTTGTACAGAGTGAAATCTCCTTACGTGAAGTGCATTATATGACATGACACACTACATGATACAAACCTATGCATGTATCAAATTCAGTATATCAATGTCTTTCAAGTGTTTTTCCCTTTTTACTTAATGATTTCTTGACATTAAGTAACGTGCACTTCCCACAACAACATGCTGAAACAACAACACAGAGAATTCACAACATTTTATTACAATAGAGTTCTCATTATAAAGTTATGTAAATGACAGTCCCAGTAGTTATTAATCTTGTGCATTGCTGTTTGCCTGCCAGTGGTGTGGTCCCTTCTGATTGAAGCCAACCATTTATTCCACCGATCTAACTCCTTAGGGATCGAATAAAATTGTAGTTCAGGGTTTCTCTGACGACTGTTATTACAGCTAACAGCACAACATATTCCAGGCATATTGTAACCTTGTTGTGAACCTTCTGGGAGTGTTTCATTGACCTTCCTCTGGTAGTTGTAGCTGCTGTGACCATAGACTGAAACAGGTTGCGCAGCTGTGACCGAACACAAAAATGGCAGCGATAAAGCACAGTGACGTCACATGAAACCCATGAATAGAGTTCTATCTTATATAAAGAGGCTTATAAATTATCTAGTGCTTTTAGACATAAATACTTATTTTTATTGAGTTGTGGATTTGGATTTATACTTAGACATTCTCAAAGACTACTTTTTGTCAAAGTTTAGATTATTTTTGTTTGAAATGTTGATTTGAAGTGTCAGATTTGCATTAATTTTACTACAGTCAAACCTGAACACAGAGGACATTTTGTTACACATAACAGCAAAATTCAATAAAAAAATGTAACAAAAATGAACAGGTATGCTTTATCACAGCTTTATAAATCTGGGTATGATCTGATTTCAACATCTTATTTGAGTCTTTTGGCTCAATTTGACCATATTGTTACAGCCACACCAGTTCATGTGTGTGTATAATAGTGTGTTGTGTGTGTGTGTGTCTCTGCATGTGTGTAAATGAATGTGTGTTTGAGTGGGTGTGTCTGTTTTGTACTCTCGATGTTTTAGAGTGTAACCTCTTCCTTGCTGTTTTTTTTTTTTTACTGCTTTGTGGCTGAATTGTTGTTTTTATTTCACACTTTTTGCAAAAGTGTGCTAGTTCATATATGTGTGTGTGTGTGTGTGTGGGGGGGGGGGGGGGGGGGGGGGGGGCTATTCTGCACTCTTGACATTTTAGAGTGTCCCCCCTTCATTGCTGTGCACTTTTGTCTGCACAGTGGCTGAATTGTAGTTTGTACCACCAAAAGTTTCTCTGAGTTTTTAATTTTTTGTATTTCCCATTCATTTCCTATGGTGGTCATTTTTCATTTTTTTTTACAACCCTTTAACATATTCAAATCATGTCCATGAGCACAACCACACTCCGTATGCATATAGTAGCCTATTGTCACGAATGTGGCTCCCTCGGCCCTTCCTCCGGACCGCCGGAGGGAGCCATCAATGGAATACTGATCAGTTCTCATTCGGACTACGTCTCCCATGGGCCCTCATTCCTGGGACTGATTGCACACACACCTGCACCACATCACACTCACACTATTTAAGACACACTCACACACACACACATCGTGAAGTCTTGATTTGCCTTGGTGATCATTTCTGAGCGTTTTCCCGTGGACTGTTACCTGTTATCGTTTGGACTGTTTATTCTCTGTGACCCTTTGCTGCCTGCCCTGATCTTTGCCTGTTTCTTGGACTGTGATTGTTTGCTGCCTGCCCTGATCCTTGCCTGTACACTGACTCTGTTTGTCTGCCGCCTGCCTCGACCATTGCCTGTCCCAGTTTATGCCTCTGCCTTTGCCCTGTCTGCTCTGTAAGTTCTCTTAATAAACAGCTGCAAATGGATCCACATTCTGTCGACTCATCATTACAGAAGACTTCGCCAAACAGTGATCCAGCAGCCCTCATGCAGATTTCATCTGAATTAACTGCCCAGGCCAACCAGCTAGCGGTGCATCAACATCAACTTAACTGCTTGACTTCCCTTACCGAAGAGCTGGTGAAAACGCTCCAAGGCCTCCGATTCAGCCCTGCCGAAGCCGCCACGCCGCCGCCCGTTGTTCCCGCCAATCCAGGCTTCGTGGCCTCCCCTGCAGTCAATCCTCGCCAAGCGCTCCCAGAAAAGTTTGACGGCACTCCCGCCAGATGTAAGGGGTTCCTTCTCCAATGCTCCCTGTTCATCAACCAGCAACCGTCTCTTTATCCCACCGAATCCAGTCGGATATCGTTTGTGTGTTCCCTGCTCACTGGCAAAGCACTGAATTGGGCCACCGCGGTGTGGAGAGATGACAGCCCCATGTTCCCCACCTTCCAGGACTTCTTGCGAAGCTTTAAAGAAGTTTTCGAACATCCCGAAGGAGGCAAGAGCGCCGGCGACCAGTTACTGTCTCTCAGCCAAGGTAAACAAACAGCAGCTGAGTATGCGCTGAACTTTCGCACTCTCGCCGCTCAAACGAACTGGGTCGAGGACACATTAAAGCTGCTTTTCCGAAGGGGACTATCACTGGAATTACAAGCTGAACTCGCGTGCCGGGATGAGGGAAGCTCGCTCAACGCTTTCATCGAACTGGCCATTCACATTGATAATCTGCTACGTACCCGACGACCCGTTCGGCTATCCGCCTCAGCTGGACCCGCTCTGGAACCCATGCAACTCAGCTACACTCCGCTACTTCCCGAAGAGAGAGAAAGGAGACGACAACTACACCTGTGTCTCTATTGCGGCCAGGCTGGCCATGTCAAGATTAACTGCCCCGTACGACCTCAGTCCTCCAACCCCAAAGCGGTGAGTTCTCCACATCACTCTAACTCTTCCTCCAACTGCTTCAAAATTCCCATTCAGATTATCGTAAATGGCCAACGTCTATCCACTCACGCCCTGCTGGATTCTGGAGCCACTGGGAACTTCATGTCAGATACATTCATCAAAGATCATAACATCTCTCTAACAGACTGTAATTCCCTGTTGACAGTGGAGGCGCTAGATGGGAAGCCCATCGGTGGAGGCAAGGTGGTCCATATCACTGACGAGCTCGCCTTGCAAGTAGGGGCCCTTCACCATGAACTCATCCGCTTCTATGTTATCCACTCACCCAATAACCCCGTGATCCTTGGTCTGCCCTGGCTCAGAACCCATAACCCACACGTTTCCTGGAAAGAAGGTCAGATTGTACAATGGGACGCTAACTGCCATGCAAACTGCTTGAAACAAATCACTCCTCTGCCAGTTCAAGCCGCTGCACTCCATGATTCTGACACGGAGAAACTTAACATACCCGAAGAATATTCCTATCTGGCTGTGGCCTTCAGTAAGAACAAGTCCACCGAACTACCTCCTCATCGTCCCGGGGACTGTGCCATCGACCTTTTGCCTGGAACCACACCTCCCAAGGGCAGGATCTTTCCCCTGTCACAACCCGAGTCAGCAGCAATGAAAGCCTACATCGAGGAGGAACTAGCTAAAGGATTTATCCGCCCGTCCACATCACCGGCAGCCTCAGGATTCTTCTTTGTCAAGAAAAAGGACGGCGGATTAAGACCCTGTATCGATTACCGTGGACTAAATGACATCACCATCAAGTTCCGGTATCCCTTGCCTCTAGTTCCTCCAGCCCTCGAACAACTCAGGCAGGCCGCGTACTTTACCAAGTTGGACCTTCGCTGTGCGTACAACCTAATCCGCATCCGAGAAGGGGACGAGTGGAAGACAGCCTTTTCCACAACCACTGGTCACTACGAGACCCTCGTCATGCCGTTCGGGCTAGCCAACAGTCCCTCTGTCTTCCAGTCCTTTATCAACGACGTCTTCCGTGACATGCTCAATCGCTGGGTCATAGTCTACATAGATGACATCCTCATCTACTCCAACTCTTTCAAGGAACATGTTCAGCATGTGCGGGCAGTGCTGCAGAGACTCATTCAACATAAACTATATGCAAAAGCTGAGAAATGTGAGTTTCACCAAACCTCCACCTCCTTTCTGGGTTACGTTATCAGCCGTGAGGGCGTGGCCATGGATGACAGTAAGGTGAGGGCGGTACTGGAATGGCCACAACCCCGCACATTGAAGGAATTACAACGCTTCTTGGGGTTTGCCAACTTCTACAGGCGGTTTATCCGGAACTTCAGCGGCGTTGCAGCCCCGTTAACGTCTATGACCAAGCGGCAGTCCTCACGCCTCATCTGGTCCTCCGAGGCAGTACAGGCTTTCCACGAGCTAAAGGAGCGCTTCACCACGGCACCCATCCTCCGTCATCCAGATCCCGAACTCCCTTTCATTGTAGAGGTGGACGCCTCCAGCACGGGCATTGGGGCCGTTCTTTCCCAGCGCCAAGGTAACCCAGAGAAAATGTACCCCTGTGCCTTTTATTCAAGAAAAATGTCGGCGGCAGAACGTAATTACGATGTGGGCAATCGGGAATTACTGGCCATGAAGGCAGCTCTGGAGGAGTGGCGGCACTGGCTGGAGGGAGCCAAACATCCGTTCACCATTCTCACTGACCATAAGAACCTGGAATATCTGCGTTCCGCCAAACGTCTAAACCCACGGCAAGCCAGATGGGCACTATTCTTCACACGCTTCCAGTTCTCCGTAACTTACAGACCGGGCTCCAAAAACACCAAGGCGGATGCACTTTCACGACAGCATGAGGAGGTGGAACGGACAGAGAACACAGAGAACATAATCCCCGACACCTTACTGCTCGCTCCGGTTCAATGGGACATTATCACCGAGATCACACACGCCAACGAACAGACCACTCCTCCTCCTACATGCCCACTGGACCGCACTTACGTCCCAGCACAGCTGCGAGACAGACTACTGCATCACGTCCATGACTTCCCAAGCTCAGGTCACCCGGGTGTCACGGCCACCTTCCACCTGCTACAAAACTGGTTCTGGTGGGATTCTATGCTATCCGACACCACCCGCTTCATCACCAACTGTTCACTCTGTCAAACCACCAAAGCATCTCATCAAGCGCCAGCCGGATTATTACAACCGTGACCCATTCCTCAACGTCCCTGGTCTCATATTGCCATTGATTTCGTCACTGATCTCCCAGAATCTCAGGGCCACACCACCATCCTCACAGTCATCGATCGTTTCTCTAAAGCATGCAGACTTATACCACTGGCCAAGCTACCCACAGCATTCGAGACAGCCGAACTTCTTTGCAATTATGTGTTCCGTTTCTATGGACTACCCGAGGACATTGTGTCAGACAGAGGCCCACAGTTCACATCTCGAGTCTGGTCATCCTTCTTCAAGAACCTCAACATCAACGTCAGCCTCACTTCAGGGTACCATCCAGAATCCAATGGCCAAACAAAGCGCATGAACCAAGAACTAACACGATTTCTACGCACCTACTGCCAACGCAATCAAACTGACTGGAGTCGTTACCTGCTCTGGGCGGAGTACGCCCAAAACTCCCTACAAAAACCTGCCACTGGTGTCACGCCCTTTCAATGCGTCCTGGGCTTCCAACCTCCACTATTTCCTTGGTCTGGGGAACCATCCAACCTACCGTCTGTCACTGAGTGGATGCAACGAAGCGAGGAAACCTGGGATCTAGCTCACCATCACCTACAACGCGCCGTAAGAAGGCAGGAGATGCAGGCCAATCGTCACCGACGCCCCAGTCCCCAGTACGCCGTGGGTCAATGGGTTTGGCTGTCCACTAGAGATCTCCGGCTAAGACTTCCATGCAGAAAACTCAGTCCCAGGTTTGTAGGGCCCTTTCAAATTACCAAACAAATAACTCCAGTATCATTTCGTTTAGATTTGCCTGCTAATTACCGTGTCCCTCCCACTTTTCATGTTTCGCTGTTGAAACCCTCCGGGGGCCCGAGAGGGGAGCCAGAGGGAGCCGAGGTCCGCTCCCCCCCCACCCTTGATGATCGAAGGCGAGGAAGCCTATCAAGTACGAGAGCTGCTTGATTCCAGGCGCCGGGGTAGGAGACTACAGTACTTAGTCGACTGGGAGGGGTACGGCCCGGAGGAGCGATCCTGGGTCAATGCGGATGATATCCTGGACCCCTCACTCACAGAGGAATTTCATCGGACGCATCCGGAGAGACCGGCCCCTCGACCACGTGGTAGACCCCGGCGTCCGCTTCCTCGCGTCTGGAGCCGCTCACAGGGGGGGGGCTCTGTCACGAATGTGGCTCCCTCGGCCCTTCCTCCGGACCGCCGGAGGGAGCCATCACCGGAATACTGATCAGTTCTCATTCGGACTACGTCTCCCATGGGCCCTCATTCCTGGGACTGATTGCACACACACCTGCACCACATCACACTCACACACACACACATCGCGAAGTCTTGATTTGCCTTGGTGATCATTTCTGAGCGTTTTCCCGTGGACTGTTACCTGTTATCGTTTGGACTGTTTATTCTCTGTGACCCTTTGCTGCCTGCCCTGATCTTTGCCTGTTTCTTGGACTTTGATTGTTTGCTGCCTGCCCTGATCCTTGCCTGTACACTGACTCTGTTTGTCTGCCGCCTGCCTCGACCATTGCCTGTCCCAGTTTATGCCTCTGCCTTTGCCCTGTCTGCTCTGTAAGTTCTCTTAATAAACAGCTGCAAATGGATCCACATTCTGTCGACTCATCATTACACCTATGCATCTGATCTAGGCTACATGTAATTGAGAGCATTCTGAAAGACTGCTTATGTGTGTTATCAACTATTATAAGCAACACAAGACTTTAATAGCCAATGACATTTACAGCTGAAGACACTGGACTGATTTTCTACTGTTTAGTCTCAATCACCATCTAACTCAGCCAGTTAAGATCTACGTTTAGCCTTAGATATTATATGAATATGGTCCCTGGAGCATAGGTTTTATCAGCTGGCAATTTTCAATGCACATTTAAGAGTGCAAGTTGCAACTATAACAGTAATGAAAAGAAGAGGCTTATCAGTATGTCACAATATCACTCTGTTTAGTCTTTGTTTTCTGTTTTGCAACATTTCCTGCCAGTCTGTCATCATTGTTATGCATTTCAATTCACTAACTTGCAATTCGAGTCAATATCAGTCATTTTGGATATACTGTATATCAGGCACAGTACATGGCAAATTTTCTTAAGAAAAAAAAATCAACTAATGCAGTAAAATATACATGGGAATCAGTTGGTTATTGAAGGTTAAAATGAACTGATTTGTTACAACTTAAATTACACTTAAGGAAATGTTTATAATAATAAAGTTATAATAACTACTAACTTTAAAATTATTTCTACTCCAATTCGTTTTTTGAAATATAAACATTTAAATGGTGGCTGTCAACTTGACGGATTTATTCAAACATGTATATAGGCTATTGAAGAACATTATAAAATTATAATTAATATGTAATATAGTGCATATATTTAGCTAAATGCTCCTCTGTAGAGTTAATTTTTCTAGCTGACTAACGAGTTTATGGTCACTGAATGTGTTTGTTCTAAGGTTGCCTAAATGTGACATTACGTGACATTGTTTACAAGCTGTTATTAACGTCTTTCCGCGGCTGAAACACTAAATAAGCAATTACAAGAGACATGATACAGATTTCGTTAAGTTGTGCTGTATCTTTTAACATACCTTGAGATGTTCATACGTGTTTATTTCAGTGTTAAAGTGGAGGAGAGGATCAGCGTTTCAGGCTGCCGCTTCTCTTGAACTATAGCGATCTGTCTATGCCACATTAAAGAGCGCCAAAACTGTATTTATGTTTTTTATTTCGAAGTAAAATGGGAAGAATTTGAAATATGAGACTTTATTTCATGTCAAAAGCAACAAACCACAAATCTTATTGTGATTTATTGGATGTTACGTATCCTCGCACTTACTTAAGTGGGTATATGGAAATCCTTGACCTTTCCTAGTGGGTATACGGCGTATACCTGCGTATCACGTAGACTACACCACTGCATTCACTCATCCATAAACATTATTAGATCCATCGACATGACGACAAGTTCCATGAGTCCACACTCATTCATCAATCTTCGCCTTTGTTATAGTGATGTCCGGTTCACAAATGAATCGTTCTTTTGAACCGGTTCTTTTTAGTGAACCGGTCGAAACCAGTTCACCAACTCGGACTGAATCGTTTGAAACAGTTCTCCAGCACTAATCCACAAATTACTAAAGTTACTCACTTTTGACGTGCCTGACACTCCCTCTTACTCGAAATAAACCAACATCCCGGAGTTATTCAGTTACTCCAGCAGTACACTGACTTTACCTGCTGTGAGAGAACTGATGATGATGAGCACGAGCAGCAGAGCAGCTGATATGAGTGCGCATGCGCGGCGTACACGAACGAACGTACACAGCCTGTCACCGTTCTCGTTCTTGAGTCAAGAATCGGTTGCAACGGTTTTCGGATCACCAGTACACAACCGAGAACCGCTTCTTTCGGACATGTCCGATTTGAGAACCAGCTGATGATACTGCGCATGCGTGTAACTTTTCAAGAGAATGAAAAGCACGTTAGTCAAGTTTTGTTGAACATCGGAAAGTGTGATAATATAAAACATACTGGAAATATGTTTATGACTTAATTCAAAATACAAAAAGTTTATTGTGCTTTTCCAAATACACCATAACAGATTAATAGCATACAATATATATAGGCCACTGTACATAAAAGAAACTACATGCAACATGAACTTAAATGTTCAGAAGTAGTTCTACAAATTTCTTTTTCTATATTAATGTTATTTAAAAAGCATTACAGTAAAAGTTGTGCAGTTGTGCTTTCATGTTAATTTTTTTTAAAGATTGGAAACAATTAATTGTTTGTAAAACTATCAAACTAAACATTTATTTGTTTCATAAATAATCCATGGACAGCTTATTTAATTTCTGAACAAGGTGATATAAAGATAAAAACTGACGTAATCAAACTACAGCGAGCAAACAAGCGACTCCTTTTGAATCGCTCTCGCGGTTCTCGAATCTCAATCTCGTTCTCGAGTAGAATCGGTTGCAACGGTTTTTGGATCACCAGTACACAACCGAGAACCGCTTCTTTCGGACGTGTCCGATTTGAGAACCGATGAGCTGATGATACTGCGCATGCGTGATTCAGCGTGTGATCTGTCACAGCACCAAAGACTATAGAATAACACCAAAGTCCCTTTAAGACAAGTCATTTCACTCGGCGGCCATCTTTGAAACGCCTCTCGGGCATCCTGGGCATCATGTAGCTCCTATCTCTTTGAATGGGGAAACATCAAATTCTCCAAAACTGTTCGCCAACCTTACGATTAAATTTCATATTTGAAATCACCAATGAAATCTGACAACAACTGTCTCATATTTTTTTTTTTCCAAACGCTCAAATCATGACAAAAAAACAGTATTTAGGCTGGATCAAGCTAATGCGCATGCGCAGACCTAAATGCGCGTCTCTTGTGCCTCATTTCGGAGGCGCGCGTCTGACTGTTTCTATAGAAACCGGTGCTTCTAACGGCCGCTGCAGTGACGCAATGACTTTACAGGTCGGCGATTGGCTCTTATTTTGAAGGCGGGACTTATTCCGCCATATTGAGCGTTACACTTTCTCCCATTCAAAACAATACGAGTGACATGCCTTGTGTTATTCTATAGTCTTTGATAACACTTAAAGGGACTTTGCACAGCACCGGCGTCTGAACCGAACTAATAGGACAACTGATGCTATGAGAGGACTCGAATGAGGGGCCAATCTGGTGAAACGTCAGTTTATTTAATTACAAATAATTCGTAATGGATTATGTATAGTAAGAGGATCATAATTTCCGCGCTGATGAAGACTAATTTATTCACTTTATAACTGTAAACTTCCTCGTTTGCACATCACTGCCTGCATATGTGTTTGGTTGCTTTAGATGCAAAACTAAATTGTAAGAAACGTTTCAGGTTATAATGATGTTTTAGTTGACTGATGTTATGATTACTGACTTTATATATTTGAATGTGTTAAATGTTTTTTCATCCCGGCCCGCGATAGGCGACGTCATTACGTCGGAGCGGAAAAGAACAGATGAACCGGTTTTTTCAACCGGTTTATTGAAACGAACTGTCCGAAAGAACCGGTTCGCGGAAAAGAACCAAACTTCCCATCACTACTTTGGTATTGTTTTGAAGAGTTTAGCGACCCCTAGCGCGAAAAAAAAACATACTGACTAATGCTAGTGTAGGTGTTCAGTTTCATCTAATTGTTTTGATAGTATTTGATTTTTTAGATTCAGAATATATTTCATAACTATATTACTGTAGAAATTTAGCAAATTTCTGTCTTATTCAGTTTTGTATTATGTTATTGTTTTGACCTTAAGTTTAACAGTTTTGAAAACATGTAAGCATTTGCAAATTGGCCTGTACGTACAAAGAGTTTTGGCAGTTGTTGTGTCTGAGTGAGAAAAGAATTCATGAAATTTGAGAGATGTAGTCACTGAATGCATTTTGTGCCAAAGCAATGATAATTGATCCTCAGTTTAGCCCACATAGACTTCTGTCGTGCTCACTGTGTGAAGAGTTTTGCAAAAGTGACGTAAGTATTGAGAAATGTGTCCTAGCGTCTGTAAAAAACTGTAATTGAAAAATAATTGTAAAAAATAATAGAAAAAAATGGTGTATTACTTTCAATGGGGAAAAATAGCTAATACAAAATTGCATAAATATTGCATAGTATCATAAAATATCCTCAAAATTCTAAATAATAATCAAAAAATATTACTGAATATTTTTTTTTTTTCATCCAACGCTCAGAGTGAGAAACCACTTCAGACGATTCAGTGGTGCAGGGAACTGAATAAATCATTCAAACTGATTCACGAACCAATTTAGACAGTTTTGCCAACTTGATCAAGTCTTTGAACAGAATCGACTCAAAAGATTGATTCATTTGTGAATGGTGCATCATTAATGAAAAAAAGAAAAAGAGAGACAACACACTTGCATTTACATAAACTATGCATTTCTTAACATATAAGCCTACAGTATTGCATTAAAAAAAAATAAAGTAACGAGAGGAACGTCGCCCAGTGTAACGAAGTAAAAGTACAGCTTTTTCATTAGAAATGTACTCAAGTTAAAGTAAAAGTACCCACATTTAAATCTACTCTAAAAAGTGCAAATTTTCCAAAAAGATACTCAAGTAAATGTAACAAAGTAAATGTACTTTCGTCACTACCCACCTCTGCTAGGAACTATGAAAGAAGCTTCCTCCGGTGCGAAAGCACCTAATATGTTGTGAGGTTATTTCCATCATGGGGTGCATCAATTTTTGGTCAAGATCTTGTATTGACAATGCAAGAGGTGAACACTCTGTAAACTCTTCTCCAGCACATCCCAGAGACTGGACTCAGACGTGCCAATTTATGTGTGAAAATGATTCTTCATGTTTTCTGAACCATTCTTTCACAATTTGAGCCTGATGAATCTTGACATTGTCATTCTGGAATATGGCCATGATGTGACTTCCTACATGGTTATTTAAGAAAAGAAAAGCTACACCTTCCATCAATTAGGATTAAAAGAACTGTTCCCAAACATTTAACATGCTAGAAACATAATAATCACTGCAATAATGATCCAGTTATAGACTCTTAACATTTGCCTGTTTAAATTCAAACAGTGACTGTTTTCTCTTTTTAGTCCGGGCAGTGTATTATACTTGTGCAAGAACTTAGTCAACAGCTGCACTAACTGTATCAAGTTTTATCTGCCTATAGCAATAGAGAAACTGCTTATATATAAAAAGGATAGAATCAATCACAGTGTCATATGCTAACTTTGGCCATGCTTTATCCTACAGTACATAAACTTGTGTGATTCTTTAGGTGGGTGAGTTTCTCTGCTGTGAAGAGGCTCCTGGCTGTGAATAAACATAAAGCAAAGGAAACGCTGGAATCTGTTTCTGCTGTGCAGCAAGGTAGGGCACTAAAGATTCTTGGCTGAAGTGATTCATAGGGGATGGGATGCCGTCTGACTGTGGGTGAATCCCACAAATTAAGCTATGCATTTTAACTAAGTGAGGTTTGTGGATGTACATTTACATATGTTTGCATAGACATTGAAACATATGTTGACATTCAACAGCATCTAAATTAAATAATTAACATATGAAAAACTTGAACAATCCTCATGAATCTATGAGTATTTAATTTATGAAATTAATCAGTTGATTCTGTTATGTTTTCGAAATGAAATGTGTAAAAATTCACTTACTTCAAAATGAAATTCTGTTCTGTATGAATTCTGGTGCCATATTCAACTCATTTCAAAGGATTCCCTCATTTTAAGCAAGGCTAAATTTGTTAAAGCAAATACAATTTCTGTATTTAACCATGATTTAACCACTTAACCATTATTATCATGTAAATTATCAAATGTAAATTTATTTTGTTTACTGTGGGACACATAAAGACTTTTCTGAATAGGCTGTGGCTAAAAAAACAAAAATCTTATCATAAAATACACCACAAATGCACCATTAAATGTTCAAACACACAATCAGTTCTATTAATCCAAATCTTCCATTCTTCCATCAGCCCATTCAGAGTCTTTATTGAGTAATCTCTGTTTCCATCCTCATGACAGTAACCAAATCCTTCACTCATTAAAAACTCAAATTTGGTACCTCAAGAAGCTTTACAACAAAGGTTTTACACCAGTGAAGTAAGATGCTTATTTGTATGGCTCTAAAAAATGCTGGGTTTAAAAACAACCATTTCTGTGTTATTTGGCAACACAGCAGCCGGGTAAACATTGGACAGAACACATGCTGGGTTATTTTAACTCAGCTTGTTGTTTCTTACACATTAACCCATTTTCCAAGCACATAGTGCTTGGTCAGTCAACCTGATATTGAAGGTTTTTCATTTTAAATAATTAACAATTACAGTCACACACCTGTAGGTAATGGATAGGTGCATTGGAGAGAAGTCCAAAAAAGTCAAATATCTAAAAAACAAAGAAAATCCCGCACACTATCAATACTTGCAAAAGTATTCCTATACATATTTTAATTGAATAATTGATTTAGTAAACATTTTAGGATGTGACAGGAACAGCAAGATCAGCCAATGGGAATCTGTGGAAAAACTGCTATCAGTAGGCTGTTCCAGATCATTATATGACAATTTTATATATTCATTTTTGAAAAGTTACATAAAAAAAAAAAAAAGCTTTACCTTGTGGAAACTCGCCTGTCTCATTTAAATTTCAACCCATCAAATGCATAGCATGACCACAGCTGTGATGCTAGCTATCCAAGCAAGCAGACGTTAGCTGCGACACACATGTAAAAAAAAAAAAGGCCAAATGTGAGACTACATACAGTTTCCCATTTTGTACAGTTATTATTTGATAGGAATACAATGTAATATATACCTTAATTTCATCCAGGAAATCAACAATACATCAATAGATCAATAGATCCATATTGTAGTCAGTGGAGCGCACTGCAACGTCGCGATGTTGTGTGTGTTTCAGCCCTGGTCACGTGTCGTTCGCTTTGAGTGTAGATCCAGTCTATGCTGCATTTGTAGAAGGTTAGCTTTCCAAACAAGCAGACGTTAGCATGTAAAGAAAAAATGTGAGACTACAGACGTTTTCCTATTTGTACAGTAATAATTTGAAAGGTATGCAATGTAATACAAACCTTAATTGACCCAGCAGCTGAGTTACAGAAAAACTTCACAGGACCTGGGCAAAAATATTAAAAGCTCAATAAAATGACAAAACAGGCTGAACCCAGCATTTGGGTTGACAAAATAACCCAGCATTTTTAGTGCAGGATAAGATAAAAGGGGATTTTCACCAAGTGGACTGAAACATTACCAGTGGGGCACATCTCTGTTGGGACTCTGTTTACTTTTGTACATTTTTGGAATTGTGATTACACCTGTTGGCCTGCTACTTTTTTCTTTATGTTTTTGTGTAGCCTTTGTTAAAGAAGTGTTTGGCTACAATTTTTCATTTTTTGCTTTAGTTTTTGTTTGGTAACTTTTTTTGTGCAGCTCTGGTTCACTGTCATCTCAAGGATTTTGCTAAAGGACTTTCTGTATGGTGAAAATCACTTCCTGTCACCTCCTTTCTGTTGCTGGAGTAGCAAAAAGAAATAATTTCCCAATACTTTAGAAGAGACAAAAAGACAAGGGTAAGTACAACAAGGGTACGTAAAACAGCATGGTCACCACTGCATAATTTGAGTTTAAAAATAATTTTTAGCAATGCCGTTTTTTCTCAATAGATTTGACTCTTTTCTTCAAATGAATGTAGTTACTCAACAATTAACACAGAAAACTAAACACTCTTATGTTGACAAAACATATTTAAATATTTACTGCATAATGAAGCACAGCAATTTATTTTAGTATGCATTTATTAAAAGTAAATGCTATTATCAAAACTGCAGGTGTTATATACGTTTTCCCCCATCCCAAAAAATTACATACACAAACATGCAGAAAATGTTTTCTGTTGTACAGTACTGCAATCAATGAACTTTACTGATCATGTCTCTAATATTCAACTGGCCAGAGAATTTTATCTACATCAAAAAATATATTCTTATCGTGCATTATGGGAGATAGAAAAAAAAAACCCTGTGAATGCATGAATTCATGATTTCTGTAAAATCAACAAAAAAGCTACAAATGTTTCTTCCTGATATATTACTTTTATTTTTCAGTTGCTAACAAGCATTATTCAATACTGAAGCCACAAAACTCTTCATACAGTCTTCATTACCAAGATAAATCTTTACAGAACAGTTAATCTCATCTCCAAAACTCACTCTGACCAACAAAACACTTCATTCATGTCTCAAAATAAACTCTTTCCACCATATAACTGGCAACAATTATCATTCAAAAAACATGCATTTCATTCATAACACACTGACCTAAAAAAACACTAACCACAAGCATTACATATATCTTGAACTTTTATTTTTAAAGTTTGAATGATTTCTTTTTCACATAAATATTCATTATATGATAAGAATAAGATCTTTTAAATTTTTACTGGCTGTATTACAGCATAAAGAATGAATGAGAAATGCAGCAAATTGTTTTTTGTATATTTTTACATATACTACTGTAATCTACATGCAAAATAATAAAAAGTTGAAACAACAACAACAACATCCTAAAGAAATAATAATTACAAAACAACAACAACAACAAAATCCTAAAGAAATAATAATTACAAAACAACAACAACCAATAATTAAAAAAAAAAACATCAAAAACATGTCTAGTATAATGACATATGTGCAGTATTGGAGTCACAGCCGTGACAGGAGGCCTTTCTGTGTGGAGTTTGTATGTTCTCTCCAGTTTCCTCTGGGTTTAAACCACAATCCAAAAACATAAAGGACAGGTGAATTGGAAATGTCTCAGGTTATGGTTACATGAGAAGGGAAAGAGATGCTGCGTCTTCGACACTGTGGGAACGCCTCTGCGTGATGAAATCATTCCAATGGCATGACAGAACATCATAGGCGGGTGACGTCATGACCAGGAGGGTACAAAGCACCCTGAGACCAAACAATGTTAGCTTCTGATAGGCCGAAGCAAGTCGGTCACAGGTATGCAGGAAGTATGGCAAAGCGACACAGTGTCTCGTTCCGTTCTCAGGGAACCATGGTTACATGCATAACCTGAGACGTTCCTTTGATGCTGTGGGAATGTTTATACCCACGCCTCCATACTTACAAGTGCCCCAGTCCTATCCTGGTCCGACACACCAAGGAGGAAATCAGATACCAAAGGGTCTCTCCCCAATGACACACCACCCAAAGGAATGTGGTAAGCAGCCACAAAAGGTGGAGGGGGCCAACCCTGCAGAGAACCGCTCCTGCAGGAACTTAGGACTGTACCAAGTGGGCAGTCAACTGGGTCCAGCAGGCGATTTCTGCACCATGAAGTGAATACTCTACACTTCAAGGAATATTGTTTCCTCGTGAAGGGAGCTCTGGAATGATCTATGGCCTCAACAACCTCATTTGAAAGACCTGAATCTATGAGCTGGGCCCCATCAGAGGCCAAGCCCACCGTTTTCATAGCTTCAGGTGAGAGAGAAGTATTGAGACCTCTGCCTGAAAGAGAGGGTCCCTCCTGACCGGAATCTCCCAAGGAAAACCAGCCGAGAAGGGACATGAGGCCGAGAACAAACTTTGCCTGGCCAGAATGGGGCTATTAAACTCCTTGGAGTAGAGCAATCGGTGGTAATTGCATACAGATGAAACCTTGTCTGTACCATGGGGGCTGGATGCGAGAAGGAGTACCACAGTGGACAGTGAGTCGACTCTCAAGATGCAAACAGATCCACCTCTGCTCGACTACTCCCATAGGAGCTCCACCACCTCGGGGGGTAGTCTCCATTCCTCGAGCCTCAGCCCCTGCCTCAGCAGGACATCTGCTCCCTGTTTTTGGCAACCAGGAATATAAGTTGCTCTACGGGGAGAGCAGCTTTTCTTAGGCCCACAGGAGGATCTGGTGTGCCACTTCGCAAAGTTGGCGTGACAGCAGCCCCCCTGATGATTTATATAGGCGACCACCAATGTGTTGTCTGTACGAAACCCCCCCCCCCCCCCCCCCCCCCCCCAATCCTATATCAGAATGATACTGGCTATAGAACCTGGAGGAGGAGTACAGTTGATGTCTCATTTCATTACCAGAGCCTGCTTGGAACCTACCACAGTGGGCAGGATCCCATTGAGCTGAGGCAGATAAGAACCAAAATTGAATTCTGTACCCTTTCTCTCTAATCTGCAGGACCCACTGAAGTTCTCACACTGCCAAACGGTCTACTAAGGGAACCAGCCTCTCAAGACTGGTCTCTGGTTATTCTGAGTAGTCAGCTTGGCACCCTGAAGTGGAAGACTGGCACAGAATACCCAAAACTGGCTTATCTAAAGTTCTCCTCGGAGGAGGCGATTCTCCCAGTGCCGCAACATCACCAGGCGGACACTGAGACCTGAACTTGCGGGAGATCACTGCACACTGAAGCACCAGAGGTGGCAGGGTTAGCAAACCGGTCTCCTGAGGGCACCAAAGAGAATTGGGCACTGTATGATGAGGTGTGAGCCACTGACTCTCTGGAGGCCAAGAGAACCAGTCTCTCAAGACTGGTCTCCGTTATAACTCAAGCGACCAATTAGGTGCTCTGAAGTGGCAAACCAACAGGGAATAGCCAAACTGATTGCTCTGGGACCCTGCGAGCATCCCAGTGCCACTACGTTTCCGGGCTCGTTTCCGGGCTTCCTCAGAATTAAATGCAGCCAAAGATCAACCATACAAGTAAACATGGTCTCGATGAAAGGCTGAACATTGTAAATCTAACTTCTCAAAGTCAGATAGCATTTATCATTTAATTCCTCAGAATTAAATACAGCCGAAGATCAACCAGACAAGTTAACACAGCCTGGATGAAAGGCTGAACATTTTATATTAACAGACATCTAACTTCTCAAGTGAGATAGTATTTATCATTTAATTCCTCAGAATTAGATGCAGCCGAAGATCAACCAGGCAAGTAAGCACGGTCTGGATGAAAGGCTAAACATAGTATGTTAATACAGACATCTACTTCTCAAAGTCAGATATTTCTTATTATTTAATTTCTCAGAATGGTGCTTGCTAGCAACTGAAAAAGTTTTTTTTTAAAGTTTTGGTTGGCTGTGTGAACTGTTGGGAACATTTTGAAAATGTTGAGAATTTTGTACACCAGTGGTTCCCAAACTTTTCAGAGTGGAGTACCCCCTGAGGCATTTACCATCCTTCTGCATACCCCCTCTCTTCCACTTAGATAGTAAATTTTCCATTAAGGGACAATATTTGCCCCCTAAATTGACTTTCTAGTGCATTTTTTTTTTTTTTTATCTTTTATGAATACTTTTATAACATTAATAAAAATGTTCAATAGAGAAATATGCAATGCTAAAAACGTGAAAAGTGATTATTTTAAATACTAAAACCGCCAGAACATCACTTAATATTACCCTTTTGTTTGTTGAACCGTAGTGTGGATATTTGGATTTGCATTCTTGCTCGTATAATATTATCAACATTAAAAACAAGAACTCACAAAAGGTAGGCTATGTTTTGTATCAAGAGTTTGAATCTTAAATTGATCTTTATGCACCTTTTGTGCCAGACTATTTGTTCTTCATGCTAGTAAGTGTTAAATCTGCAGGTATACATTGTCGAGAACGGCAGTAATGTAGCGCGATTTGCTGAGACAGCAGACTCTGCACGCAACCTATATGCACCAATATGCACACTGCTTATGTGGAAATGGACGCTTTTAGATTTCACCGCAAAAAATGTGGTATTTTGATTGGATGTCATATAGTTACGGCATTGTGCCTGTTAGAAATACATGATCGGTTTTAATGCTATTTTAAGGTAGGGAAGAATTAAATGAACGGCAAAATTCGGCATTTTGTTCGCGTACCCCCTCTGTCCCCAGTTTGGGAACCACTGTTGTACACAATGTTTTGAGAAAATTATGCACATGGTTTGTAATTTGTATGAAATGAATGAAAACTTACAATCTGTTTAAGACAATGATAAAGTAATCAGACCTCTTTGTTAATTGTTTTGAAAGCAGTTATTTGAGTTTGGGAAAATGTGTCAAATCTATTGAGAAATACTGTAAGAAACATTATTCACCTTATATTTTTGTTCTAAAAAGCATTTTCCATGTTGTTCAAATTGCTAATGTTAAAAATTCTGAAATGATGTTTGCTATGGTGCCCTGGAGGGGGCAGGTTCAGTTCACTACGGTTAATCTATAGTTTTAATGAAATATGAGAATGTAAAAATAAAATGCCCGTAGAAAAAAAAGTTGTTTCCTTCAAAATAAAACTTGTGGCCATGCAGAGATGGGATGCACTTAAGTTAGTGATTCAGACTTGAGTCACATTTTAATTGACCTCAGACTTCACTCGGACTCATCAGAAAGGACTTAAATCTTAACCTTAAAGGATTAGTTCACTTTCAAATGAAAATTAGCCCAAGCTTTACTCACCCTCAAGCCATCCTAGGTGTATATGACTCTCTTCTTTCTGATGAAAACAATCAGAGAAATATTAATAAATATCCTGACGCATCCGAGCTTTATAATGGCAGTGAATGGGGGTCACTAGTATGAGCTGAAGAAAGTGCTTCCATCCACATCTATCCATCATAAATATATGCTCCACACGGCTCCGGGGGGTAAATAAAGGCCTTCTGAAGTAAAAAAATATCCAAATTTAAACAAGTTATGAAGTCAAATATCGAGCTTCCGCCAGACCACCTTTTGTATTGATGTTACGAAGAAAGTGTAAAACTCTTGCAGTTCACAAAGCTTATGCTACATCCTATGCCTTCCCTATTCAACTTACGGGAAAAGTCTAACTGACGCGACGCCAGTTTACACTTTCTTTGTAACTTGAATACGAAAGGGGGTCTGGCGGAAGCTCAATATTTGACTTCATAACTTCATAACATATGGATTTTTTTTTTTGCACAAACGCATCATTTCTCTTCAGAAGGCCTTTATTAACCCTCCGGAGCCGTGTGGAGCACATATATATAATGGATGATTGTGGATGGAAGCACTTTCTTCAGCTCATATTAGTGACCAGTGCCGCGTTAAGCCTTTGCGGGGCCCTGGGCCAAAGAACGCAAAGGGGCCCCCCTTCCCCTTACCCTATTTCAAAAATGTAAAAAAAAAAAAAAAAAAAAGCATTTTCAATAAGTCCAAGATTAAATTTAACCGATTCGACTCTGGCTTTGGAATTTCAGAATGATCATAGCATCATTTCAGATGCGATGTGTCCGAAGATTATTCTAGTTGATTAATTATTCTGTCACAGACTTTTTTAATGCACATTTTATTCCTAATACATTTACTATTAGTTTCTTTAAATATGTTTCCATCACGTTTTATGTGCAGTTTATTTCGTTGAATAAAAAGTATCCACCCCAGCGAGTGTCCGAGTTACATTTATTCACATCTTGTGCATCTTAAAACGTGCAGAAAATTTTTTCATAAAACCAACATGACTCATTTGAAACTCTGTACTACTTACATTACTGCATGCATAAGAAACCCACTTTAAAAATGACGGTCAAATACAATAGATCATCGCTAAGACACGGCATGGACCCTTTTGTCCATTTATTCAGCTTCTTAATGATTTTTAGTACATTTAACATAAATAGGCTATAGCCTAGTTATTGACAACATTATTTCTATTATACTTCATTTTTATGAACATATGTAGGCTACACGGCTTCTGTCTCGCACACAGACGCGCGTGCGAGCCTTTGAAAGTATTTGGCTGCGGAAAGACGCGTTGGGCGTGTGCACTGCGCACTATCTAGTGGACTTTTGTTTTCAAGCACTCAATTCACTCTTGCATGGGCTGTTGTACAGTACACACACTGTCCGTGCCATCACAAAAATTGGGCTGCACGCGGACGGGGAGTATACTTTGGGGTTAAGCCCGTAATAGCCACTGCCAATTCATGCGTGCGTGTCCGCTGCACCTGTGACTCTTGATTTGGGTGTAACAGCGATTTTTTTTTTAAAATGCAAAAGAGAATTTTCTCGGGGGCCCCACAGTGTTCGGGGCCCTGGGCTGCAGCCCATGTTGCCCATTAGGATAACGCGGCCCTGCTAGTGACAACCATTCACTACCATTATAAAGTTTGGATGCGTCAGGATATTTATTAATATTTCTTTGATTATGTTCATCAGAAAGAAGAAAGTCATATACACCTAGGATGGCTTAAGGGTGAGTAAAGCTTGGGCTAATTTTCATTTCAAAGTGAACTAATCCTTTAACTATTGAGGAAGATTTTTTTACTTTATCTCTTTACTTTATCTCTCACAGTGTCAGCAATTCAGCATTATGCAGCAGCTCACAGTACCGCATCGTGAATTATTCTTGCTTACTGGCAGCTCTCATAAAAAGCCAGCATTCTGGCTGTGTTCAAAATCACCCCCTATACCCCCTGTTTTCTATTCCCTACATTAGTCCACTGATATAGACCACTTGAGGGACTGAATAAAAAAACAAGTGAGTGAATTCGGACACTGAGTGTTCTGTCTTCTGCTCAAGAGAGATACACTGGGTCATTGACCAGTATTAAATCATGAAAAGCGTGAAAAGTATCATGAGAGACTGCTTTAAATTACCTTGTCTCAAACATAACATAAACAATTTAAAGAGCTCTGACATGCACCACCTGACTGCTGCAGATTCATTTAGGCGTTGATGTTGATGCCAGAGAAACACATACATCTGAGTCTGAACAGCTCAGAGAAAAACGTCATGGGTTGCCGTCTCGTAATTATGGTTACAACATGGTGTGAACACAGTGTAATTCAGGAGTGGCACTCTGTGACTATACAACTCTGCATAGCAACTGTACAACCAAAGACTTTTTATTTAGGAAGACGGTGCACTCCTATTACTTATGTATAGGAGAAAGTGCAACACCCAATATGGCCAAGAAGCCCCGCCTTCTAAGTGAATGAGCCAATCGTTGATTAGTAAAGTCATCGTGTAACTGCAGCTGCCGTAAGAAGCTCCGGTTGCTATAGAAACAGGCAGCGTTCTCAGACTCACGCTCATGACTGTGCATGCACATTGGCTGGTTTAGCATAAAAAACAAGCTTTTTTAAACAATATTTGAACATAAGAAACAAGCTTTAAGAAATTGTTGTTGTCAGATTTAATTGGTGTTTTTCAAAATGAAATTTAATCATAAGCTTAGTGAACAGTTTTGGAGAATTTGATGTTTCCCCATTCAAAAAGATAGGAACTGCACTTGGGCATTTCAAATATGGCCGCCGACTGAAATGACTTATCTTAAAGGGACTTTGGTAAAACTCTGCATAATGGAACTTGATGATATCTGCACCGCAGGGTGCGCAGTGTATGAAAATACATGTTGACAAGCAGGTAGGACATTGTATCATTGCATTTGGATTGAACATACTTTTTCTGGTCCTAAACTATATGAATATTTTTTCATATTTAGACCACTTCTTTTATTGATTGGTATCAGGATGTGATACCCTAGCTTTAAGTATGGTGTCCTCCTTCATTTTTAATTTGTAGAGTGGTATCTTGGTAAATTTGTTGGTGATCTAATAGTATCTCTACAATATCTCTACTCTTCAAACTTGCAAAACAGCAGTTCAAACTAATATCACATAAGTCTCTGTGATGATCGGTTGTTATATCAAGGGAAGATAGCCCTCCTTTTTTCTCAACACTGAACAGCAGAAAGTACTAAGTACTTTTAACCAAAAAAGGCAAAGTCTTTCCTGTTTTCCAAATGGCAAATTTGGCACATTCGGAGAAGAGCAGCAGTGGTTTAGACTCAGTAATATTTCATGATGTTACAATAGTGAAATTACAGACAAGAAATGTAAATTCTTAGGCATAAAATGAAATCAAAAACTAGGATTTTTTTTTTAATATTAATCGTCCTCCTCCCATTTTCCACTTTAAAATTTTGTGTAGACTGTGCCTCTCTTGCCTCTCATGATGAGCTGCCACTGATGTTTACTGACTTGAGACTTGACTCGTGACAAAAGACTTGACACTTAACTCAGACTCCAGGGTTACAAACTTCAGACTTGACTTGGACTCCAGCTTAGGACTTGACTCAGACTTCAGGCGGGAAAAAAAAAAAAAAAAAAAAATACTGAACTTGTCCCCTCCTAAGTTGGCTGATATTTGAAGATTCATTACAGGGATCTGACCAATATTTTATTAACTCTTTCTCTTTTTTGTGAATCTTGTGGACCAGACCAAATACATTCCAAACCGGAGAAACCAAAAAGGTCATCAGATTAACATACCGTGCAGTACAGACCTCAGAAGATGCCTTCTTTTCCGCTTTTAAATATGTTTGGCAGACAGCTGACCAAAATGAGTATTGTGACCTCATTCCCAATTAGCTTTTTGTTAGTGGGTTTGCAGGCAATTGTGGATGTAAAATTTTCATGCCCATGCAAAGCTGACCGGAACAAAGCTATATCAGCTTTCATCTTCATTGTTCCAGCTCTCTTTGCTTTCGTTATAATGTTCGTATTGTTAAGGCCTTGTCAATATAAATGTAGATGTAAAAAACAAAACAACACTGAAACATCTCAAGGAAAAGACACCAAAGAAACATCTCAAGGACAGGACAACAGTGAAACATCTCAAGGAAAAGACACCAAAGAAACATCTCAAGGACAGGACAACAGTGAAACATCTCTAGAAAAAGCTGTTGTAGTTTGTTGTATTCCAGGTATTGTGTGGATCTGTATATGTTTCATTGATGGTGATTATTTTGCATGTGGATTAACAAACTGGACTGGACGCTATGCCTGTGATAAAGAACTGCATCCAAATTGTTTGAATTGGTGCAAACCCACTGAATTAAGCCCAGAAGAATATGAGACTGAATATTACGAAAAAACACGGGAGTTGATATTTACATCAAAGGTAAGCATCACAGGATTTTTATCCAATTGTCCTTTATATGTGAAAAGTTAAGACTGCATTATCCTATTTTTATTGCTCTACATACTTTTTTCTGAATTTCTTAAAGAAAGCTACAAACAAATGGAGTATGTTTAATGTTTAGAATGTTTTTATTGCATTTCCATGAAGATAATCATCCATTTCTAGACAATGAGCAAAGTTTCTAAAGTATCTAAAAAAATCATCACACTTTTATCAGTGCAACTTTAATTTAAGTCTTAAGAACTAGTTTGACCAACTAATCAGTCTTACTTTTCGGTATCAGATTAGACCAATCTACATTTTTATGTAACTCATTTAAAAAACTTATGAACAGACTTAACTCTCTACTGCACACATGTTGATGGCACATGAAAAAAAAATTTCCACATCATTTTTTGGTTCATTTGGGAACATTTTATTGATAAAAAAATTTTTTCACTGAATTTGATAAATGCATAGGTCTGTATCATGTAGTGTGTCATGCCATATAATGTACTTCATGTAATAAGATTTCACTCCGTACAAAACAAAGCAGTTCTTCTCTGCTGTGAAATAGAGGTGTATGTTACAGTTTTTTCACATCACTTTGGGTGTTCCTGCGCACACAGGAAGCCTGCATCTTCCCTTCATATAACACATTATGGCCAATCTGAGGTATTGTCCAAAACATCCTCAAAAAGTACCCCTTATCGCACAACATTGTTCTGAGGCAACGAAAAGAAAAACTGAATTTCTGAACATGCAAAATAAAAAAACTTCATAAAACCTGACAAAAGGCTTCTCTACACCTTCACACGCACACACATATTTTTTATGTACATTTCATGTCATTTTAAATAAGATTACTAAAGCAAATTATCTTACCTTCTTCTCACACCATGTGCTCCTGTGACCATGTGTCAGAACAGGACGTCCCGCCTTTAAATGGTGCTTGATGGTGACTCCCACACCTTACTGGACTGTTCTTTGGTACTTTCTCAAACTTTCTAATTGGTTGTAATCATTTAAAGAAAAATTTACTAAACATAGGGCTTAAGAAAACTTTCCGTTGCCTGAGGGCAACACTGTGCTGTAGAGGGTTAAAGAAAAAAAAGATGACTAACTTGTAAGACTAGCAGTTTATAATATTTTTATCTTTCTTTCTTTTTTCAAGATTATAGGTTATATTCTGGCTATTATCTTCTGCATCATAGCAATCATTTGGGTGAGTTGGGAAACAGCAGAGACAAAGAAGAAAGATGTGGCAAGTCCGATGAGCAACGCTAAAAGCGCAGATGAGACAGCAAGACTCTTAAGTGGCAACCTAGCAGAGACAAAGACAGTCACGAAAGACAGGGCAAGTCCAACAAACATTCAGATGAGCAACACTAAAAGCGCAGATGAGGCAGCAAGACTCTTAAGTGGCAACCTAGCAGAGACAAAGACAGTCACGAAAGACAGGGCAAGTCCAACAAACATTCAGATGAGCAACACTAAAAGCGCAGATGAGGCAGCAAGTCTCTTAAAGACATAGGATACAAAACTGCTCTGATGTCAGTGCCATCAAATGACATCAGCTTTTGTTTGTCTTGTGACCAAAGTTTGGATGTATCTTTTTGAATGAGACCTGACTTCATGAGGGGATCAGCGGAAAGATTTTCAGTGAATAACAGATAAAATTTCACTCTCTTCCTCATACAAAATATGCCATCAGAGCACTTGAAATGCAGCAAGTTATTTGGACTATTTTTGTACTGATTGTTTTATTTTTAATTTTTATAAACGACCCATAAAAAGAGAAAGATCCTTTGCAAGCTGCAGAAAGATGTAAATAATAGAGTTCTGGTTTGTATGTTCCATTCATGTTCTCTTCCAAAGATTCTTTTCCTGTTTATGATTTTTGTTTTATTTGAGAGATTTTTTTATTGTGTTAATTTCTATTTGTTTCAGTTAAATGATTGTCTGTTGTTTTTAAAGCTGCTGTCCGTAACTTTTTTTGGTTAAAAATGATCCAAAATCAATTATTGAGCAAGTACAGTACATAACCAGCCAGTGTTCAAAACTATCTCCTTACTTTAACCCGATTCACAACGGTAAGCTTGTAATAATGTTTTATAATCTGATACTGGTAGGAATTTGCGGGAAATACGAGTTTGCTGACATTTGTCTTTGCATCAATACGTCATGTCTGTAAACAGAAAGAAGGAGTCCTGGCTAGTTGGCTATGTCGCATGTGTGGATGCTGCTGGTGGTGCATCAGTTGTAGCCTCTTCTTGCAGCAGCTGCAATGTATTTAAACTTGAGATGGTGGCTTGTAATCCAGAAAGTTCAAAACGACAATCATCATCAACAACTGTGGTAAAAAAAGTAAAAGACTTTAATCTTCCTTGCTGGACAGGTAAGATATTTAAATGGTTCACTGGGTAATAAGGTTACAGTAGCACATGTTTTCGCTTAATCCATACAGTTATGGATAACGATAATACACACTAAATACACGTAGTCACGCAATGTTAATGTTTTTAGCATTAACAATTCGAGAACAAAGTAAAACAATAATAATTTAGCTGCAGCTGCACCTCAAAACATTAGATTCATCCGCGCTGAGGAGCTGTGCCGAAGCACTACCCACGTAAAGATAATTCCACAAATCACTGCAATTGCAGGTTTCAAACAGAGATGGCGACAAAGAGGCAAAACTTACGGACTGCAGCTTTAAAGGAACACTCCACTTTTTTTGAAAATAGGCTCATTTTCCAACTCCCCTAGAGTTAAACAGTTGAGTTTTACCGTTTTCGAATCCATTCAGCCGATCTCCGGGTCTGGCGGTACCACTTTTAGCATAGCTTAGCATAGTTCATTGAATCTGATTAGACTGTTAGCATCTCGCTCAAAAATGACCAAAGAGTTTCGATATTTTTCCTATTTAAAACTTGACTCTTCTGTAGTTCATGTACTAAGACCGACGGAAAATTAAAAGTTGCGATTTTCTAGGCCAATATGGCTAGGAACTGTACTGTCATTCCGGCGTAATGATCAAGGATCTTTGCTGTCGTACCATGGCTGCAGCAGCCGCAATGATATTACGCAGCACCTGTGACTCCCTGCTTTTGCACAGGGTGCGTGCCTTGCAACCTTGGAGACATTTGTGAGAGACGCTGCGTAATATCATTGCGCCTGCTGCAGCCATGGTACGACAGCAAAGTTCCTTGATTATTACGCCTGAATGAGAGTATAGTTCCTAGCCATATCGGCCTAGAAAATCACAACTTTTCATTTTCCGTCGGTCTTAGTACATGATTTAACTACAGAAGAGTCAAGTTTTAAATAGGAAAAATATTGAAACTCTTTGGTCATTTTTGAGCGAGATGCTAACGGTCTAATCAGATTCAATGAACTATGCTAAGCTATACTAAAAGTGGTACCGCCAGACCCAGAGATCGGCTGAATGGATTCGAAAATGGTAAAACTCAACTGTTTAACTCTAGGGGAGTTGGAAAATGAGCCTATTTTCAAAAAAGTGTTCCTTTAACTTTCATTTATGAATATGTATAAAACATCTGTCCTTATCAAATGTTAAAATATCTTACATTGTTCATTTGTTCATTTGGATATGATACTGTAAAAAAAGACAAAAAAAAAAAAAAAAACTTTTACAAGTTGTTTAAAATTATCTAATTTACAACTTCATTTAAATCTGACAGCTTTTCTTGTGTTTGGGTTTGAATGATTTTTTCAGATTTGTTTTGGTGGCTAATCTACATCAGCAACAGCAAGACATTTTATACAAAATCCCCCTGATCAATTATATTACGCCAATTAGGAATAATCATTCTGTATGAGTGCTGGCTCATGTGGCGAGCAATAAGGAGGTGGACCACCTGGCCAAGCCGGCCAAATCTGCATTAACTGATGTTATTTAGTTGAAATATTTAGATAAAAATTCTCATTTTTCTGTACTTTTCTGCGTTTCACTTCTGTATAACTTGAGTACTATCTTTCCCTTGAAAAAGTTAAAAAGTGTCATTGCAGTACAGTGAGTATTGGGGGCTCTTGTATGATAAATTGCTGGTGATGAAAAGTGTAAATAGATTATGTATACTCCTGCATGATTCTTATGTAACCTCTATGTTAATCTTTTTAAGAAGTGTAAAGATCTGCTTTATGGCATTGTGCTGTCATGATGTATTATAATGTTGTTTGTTTTCTTTTGTTGGACAAACAAGATCAAAATTAGTTCAGATGAATGTCATTGAATTTCTAAACATTTTATTATTACTCATTATTCATATTACATTTTTTTTTTTTTTAAATATATAATCTAATATTAAACATACTCAAACCTGTACTTTACAGTGATTTTTGTCTCTTGGCATCAACAAAACCACATAAAATCTTTGTAACATGCAGTATTGCTTTAATTTTAAACAAAGTAAAGAAAAGCACAGAAGCCCGCACACCATGTCCTTTGAGAAAACGTCCTTCAATCAGAGGCGATAAAAAAACAAATTGCTCATTGTGTACTAAAAAAGTGCACAGTCCAAAGACAAAGTGTTTTGGATACATGTTCATAAGCAAGATGTGTGCAGGCTTTTGTGCTTTTTTGTTAAACTTTTTGTGCCCATGCACCAAAAGAATCATATTTCAGTGTTTGAGCGGTCGTTGGCACCATTTGTTTCTCTTGTTTAATTTTAAACAAATGCTTGTTGAAGGAAATACCGGCACTTGCGATACAGCGAAAGAATGCTATATACCACAGACAAAGAGCCTGAGCCTGGCATGATACACGAGCCAGAACCAACTCCTAAACCAACCACGTCTGACCAGGTGCGTGAGCCAGCTCCACACCACCCCCTCGTATTCCACCAATATTCTCTCAATGACGTAGCCTATAAAGGGAATATTGGTGGAATTTGAGGGGATAGTGTGGAGCCTTGTCCCATCAGCTAAGGTGAGTGTGCATGAACTGAACTCTGAGGATATGGTGGATAATAGCAAGTTAAAGCATGTTTCATCACCCAGCACCGAGTTATGGATGTGATGGAGGTAAATATACTGTCTTCATGTTGTTTCTTTATGTTGTTTCAATTTAGAGATTAACTGTGAAATTATCACATATTTTAATCAATTTACAGCACTAGTCAGGATATTAATTAATATGTCTCAGATTGTGTTCATCAGAAAGAAGAAAGTCATATAGCTACACCTAGGATGGCTTGAGGTTGAGTAAATCTTGGGACAATTTTCATTTGAAAGTGAACTAATCCTTTAAGGGCTGTAGAAGAGAACAACACAAACCACTGAACTTTCAAAAAATACATTCATTTTAATTTTTATGTGCTCCATTCCTTTCAGATGAGTTTCAGTACAAGCTCTTAGCATTGATTCATTACATTTGGTTTCTGCACATGATATTTCAGTAACACTTTACAATAAACTCCCATTAGTAAACGTAAGTAAATGCATAACTAATATTAAAATTACAGTGAGCAAAACATTTGTTACAAAACAGTGTTTAATAATACAGAGCAATACAGTTTAATCTTTTTATAAAATAAAAATAAATATACAACTGTTTATTGTTAGCTCACGTTCGCTCAGGTGCATTAAATGATATTATCAGATAAAATTTTTGATTTCAATATATTACATACATACAGGCCTACATAATATATAACATACAAGATTAATAAATGCTTTAGAAGTTCAACATTTTTGTTCTTGTTCAAGTTAACAAATGGAGCTTGTGCAAAATGTTACAAATATTTTTCATAGCAAATGTGAGGAAAAGTATTGCACTGTATAGCTATGTTAAACAAACTACTATACAACAAGTTTAAAAAAGTTTTACTCAAACTTTACAGATATAAATGTGATATTTTACTCAAACTATGCAACTATACAGGATTTATATCAAAACGAAACATCATTTAAGGCAGTCCATCAGAGTTGATCAGGGTTTTACTCGGTCTTCTGATCAGTCGTGGCTTCATGTTGTGTCTCGACTGTCTTCACAGCTTCACAGTCAGTGGAAATCTTCCTCTCAGCGTCTTCAGATCTCTGATTCACTGGCGCCTGTATGTAGAGCTTTCCATCATCAGCCATGGAGCAGGACAATCCCTCAGGATTCACTCCTTCAGGCAGGTCAAACACCCGTCTGAACTCCTGGATTCTGCACGAGTACGAGCCTTTCCCAGGATCCTCCTGCTTCTTCTGGGTCTTTCCGCAGACCTGCAGCTTCCTGCCCACCTGCCTGACTGACAGCTCCTCCGGGGAAAAGTCGCGAGTGTCCAGCGTCAAAGCAAAGCGGCTTCCGTCTTTCTCCACTGCGCAGGAGACTGGATAGATCTCCTCCTGCTGCATCTCCTCAAAGATCTCGTGCTGCAGTTTCTCCAGGCTGCTCCTCGCCTCCTGCAGCACTTCTGCGTGTCTGTGAAGAGCTGTGATCTCCGGCCAGAGACTGCGCACTGGCCACTCGGTTCCCATCAGTGAGCTGAAGGAAGGCTGGAATCCATGCAGGCTCAACATGTTCAGGGTTTTGTGTTCTCGAGTCTCTCTGGTGTCGTCCACTCGTGAGGCGTTCAGATTTGACTCGAGTGCTGCGAGTCGCTCGGCTTTATACCGCGTGATCTTCAGCACCAGCAAGTTCATGAACTTTCCAGGTAGTTCCGGATTCGTCCAGTGGGGGGCAGAAGAGAGAACTGATGACGCCACACCTGTCACACTCTTATTTTAGATGAGGATTGGACATACTAGATATGTTAGACTATTCAGATTTAATAGACAGTGATGGCGTCATTTTCTTTTTAGATTATTACAAAACTTTTGACAAATTGGAACACAAATTTTTATTTCAGGCTCTACAAAAATTGGCTTTGGCGATTCCTTTTGCAGGATGGTCCATTTGCTATACATAAACGGAAGCAGCAAATTAAGTAATGGTACTTCCAACCCTATCTCACGGCGAATTCGTACTAATTCGTACGAATTAACCAAGTGGTTAAATCGTACTGTATCGTACGATTTCTTGTTCGCGTTGAATAAGCGTGACCCAACTCTCCATTGGAAAGCATCGCGATATTAAACAGCAGTTACACGTGCCACATCTCGGTAAGTAGTTTGTCATATGCTGTCCTAATGTCCTAATATAATGTTCTATATAAGTCCATTATATGTTATGTATTAATCAGATCGGCTCCATAATGCTCGCTGGATTTTATCTGCCATCTCTTACCATGTTTTGTTCCAAAAAGTTGAACATATATCGCTAGCTAGGGTGATTAAACGCTAGAGTTAGCGTTAGCTAGCTTCGATCAGTTTATTACGTTCATATTGGTGGAATTATAGAAGTAGTGACCACCACTGTACTTCTATTACTATTTTGAAGTTTTAGCTCAATAACGGCAATGCTTAGCCTACTATGCTTTTACCATAGTTACTGTGGTAATTGGTAGTATAAGTACAGTTACTGCAGTAACTGTGGCTGTACCTTGATATGTGTAGTAAAAGCACAGTTATTGCAGTAGTTGCCATGCTGTTAATACCTTTTATTTAATATGCAAAAATTGTAATTCAGCATTTCTTTTTCTACCTTGCAGTTACTTCAGATCCCACACTACTCCATACAGACTTCCTACAACTTATTAACCCAACGGCTCTTTTAAGAGCCATCTCTTGCAAAAGCTCTCTCTCTCTCTCTGACACTCACTCACTCACTCACTCACTCACTCTCTCTCTCTCTGACACTCACTCACTCACTCACACTCTCTCTCTCTCTCTCTCTCTCTCTCACTCTCTCACTTACTCTCACACACTCACTCAAACTCACACTTGCACACACACACGCACATTATTGCTGTCACCTTTTATTCCTACCCAATGCTTTACTTAGGCCTACATTAATTATAGATTTTTAGGGACATTACATCATTTTCTCACACACAAAAGCATGGCACCTGGAGCCACAACACGGCAGTGTACTGTTTGCTATAAAGAGATCGGCAGCGCCTCCAAATCATGTAAACATTGTGGAATAACAGTTAAACAGAAGAAAAGTCTGGAACACCAAAAACTTAAATTTAATTACCAATGGGCAGCCAAATTAAAAAAAGATGGAAATATTTGCAAAATCATGAATTCTGTTGACTTGATTGTAAGTTTTATTTTAATATGACTTTTTTTTTTTTTTTTTTTTAAATTGAAACAAAAAGCCTGTTAGCACTAAAGTGAGTTTTTAACTTTAATGTATACTCTTGTTTAAAAACATTTTGTTCTCTCTTCTCAGCTCCATAAGTTGGAATTACTAGGTGTCTCACCGATGCTTTTTATCACAACACAGAAAGGCCAGCACCGCTCTACAAAAGTTTTAGTTAAAAGTGCGTACATTCAGAGCCATCCCTCAGTTCCAGTTATGCAGAGGCTTTATGAGGCTGTTACAAGAGGTATTTATTTGTACATTTGCATTCACAATTTGAAAAGCTTTTCTCATTGTAATATCTACTCATTTACCCTTGTCTCCAAAAGATTGTTATGATGTCACACTAAATATATGTTTTATAGAGTGCATGTAGTGGCATAACTACTGTTAGTGTTTTATTAGTATTCATCTATAGATTTAAATCATAACTTCCTCTAAAATTATTATTATTATTATATTATAATTAGGAAGGATTGTTGTTATCAGCCGTAGATGAGTGTCAAAATAATGTCAATTGAAGAAAAGTTGCAACACTCGCCCTAGAAGAGAAAAAAAGTTTAAAATTAGTAACATTTTAGCCATTGTTAAGGCCTTTGTCAAGAACAACTATATCACAGAATGCTTTACACCTACTCACAATCACCTTTAGATATTTTGGATGTCCATGTCACCAAGTTTGGACAGTCGTTAAGTACAGACCATTACTGAAAGTCTGGGATGCAGAAATATTTTTCACCCCTAGAACAGGCAAAAATAGATGTATTTATAAAAAGTTTCATCACCTGTAATTTATGCAATGTCATGTATGCAATATATTTCTCATGTGGGGATTGTTGTATGTTTGAAAAACATCAAGAGAACTGAGAACTTGTATATGCGAACATTGTAGTGTCAAAAGACATGAGGATGTTAGTAACCCTGTAGCACAATATTTCAAATAGCATTCACATTCTATCTGTGAGTCCTTTTATTTTCACATTGAACAAGTTCATTTATTAGGCCTGGGAGGAGATATTGATGTGAATCATAGGTCCAGGGAAACTTGGGATTTTTACTTTAGATTTGTTGTTTCCCAAAGAGCCTATTTAGGTAATAGGCTATGGTATGTTTTATTGAAATTTCTCTTTTTCCCTTTTGATCTTGTAAAAAAAGCCACTCCCACAGTTAGTAGAGTACACCTGCTGCTGATTGTAAGAATGTTTAAAGCAGTGTGTGATGAAGTTGTTTTTGATGTCTAATGAAGGCCTTGACAGTGGCTAAAACGTTGCTTGTTTTAAACTGAGAGGCTGTTTACATGACACTGTTTTAAACTGAAAATGGAAACATTTTATACATTTTGCATTTTGTCCATTCATTTACACGACAACGACATTTTGGGGCATGAAAACAAGCTTTTGAAAATGGGATTTTAAGTGCAAGTTTTTGAAAACAATGCCTTTACAGTCACCACATAAACAACAAAAATGTGAATTTGTGAAAATGGTGACATCATGGTAATGCGTATTACATGTTCACATGTGTATTACGTGTTTCTTTGACAAAGTGACACCAACTACTGGCCTGGAAGTGAATAAAGTTTTTTTTTTTTTTTTTTTTTTTTCCTTGAGTGTTGTACCTTTTCTTCAATTAAGATGAACATATGTTTTTTGATAGTACCTCCTCTTTAGATGGTTGAGCATATCTTTTTAACCCTTTTTTTTTTGTCAAAATAATATCCATATAGCAGGAATTAATATTTAGCTATAATATAATACATGTTATGTGGTTAGTTAATATCATGTATTCAGTTAAGCTGACTCAATGAAATTGTTCTTAATGTAAGCAGTTTCTGCTCATAATGACTAAAATATAAGAAATGTATGTGACAGTTTTGAATTACAATCCAAATTTGGAGTCATCTGAAATCTTTGCAATTGTCAGTGTTACCTGAAATCTTCGGAAAGACTGGAACTAGCACAATCTGTAGTTGCTGTTGTTAAAATCAGGAAAACAAATGAAAAAGAATTAACATAGCTGCAGTTCATTGCATTTCAGGCAGAAGACGATCAGGTATATTTCGTACTACTTCATCAGATACCATTGTTTGTATAGATGCAGTGAGTGAATGCTAATTTATATGATGTGTGTAATCTAGATTCACATTATCAGGAAGGCTATTCTAGAGTCGAGGAAGCAAATGTGAAAACGCTCTACCTTCTTTAGTTCTATTCTATGTACTATCAAAAGATTTGTGACCTAAGAGCGTGATGTATAGCGTGATAGAAGATTGGTTAAATACAAAGGATCTAGTGCAGGTGTGCCCAATCCTGGAGATCTACCTACCTGCAGAGTTCAGACCCAACCCTTATCTAACACAACTGTATTTAATTATCAAGTGCTCCTGAAGATCTTAAACCAGGTTCACAATTTGGCCACCTCGGACAAATTTTAGAAATACTAAAAGATTCCTCTGATCCTAGGCTAAAATATGTAGTCTTTGATTGTTAGTTTGACATGTTCACTGACAGGACATTGCGATCAGATTTTACCTCAGACAAAATTGTAGCAGTGTCACACAATCCTGCAGTGTGACTTCTATGACATCAATCAAATTGTCTTTATTTTTCAAGACAAGCCATGATCAAAATTAATGTTAGAAATTTCTTTGTTAGCCACCATTTCAGTCTTGCATGTAATGCAGCTCACAGTCATCAGACGTGTATGGGTTGATGTAAAACTTCAGACATATTTTCTTGTGCACGTATTGTAATGTGTCTTGGTTGCTGTGCGGTCTGTATATTTAATTAGTGATAGTTTGATCAGAAATGGAGCTGAACTTTACTGTTCAAAAAGTTTGGACACATTATTATTTATAATGTTTTTGAAAGAAGTCTCTTATGCTCATCATGCCTGAATTTATTTTATCAAAAATACAGAAAAAACTGTCATATTGTGAAAATCTATTACAATTTAAAATGTTTTTTTCATATTAATATACATTAAAGGTAACACTTTACAATAAGGTTAATTAGTTAACATAAACTAATAATGAACTGCACTTATACAGCATTTGATAATCTTTGTTAATGTTAATTTTAACGTTTACTAATACATTATTAAAATCAAGAATTGAATTTGTTAACATTAGTTAATGCACTGTGAACTAACATGAACAAACAATGAACAACTGTATTTTCATTAACATTAACGAAGATTAGTAAATACAATTACAAATTTATTGCTCATGGTTACTTCATGTTAGTTAATTAATTAACTAATGTTTAACTAATGAACCTTATTGTAAAGTGTTACCACTTTAAAATGTAATTTATTCCTGTGACTTCAAAGTTGTATTTTCAGCATCATTACAGTCTTGAGTGTCACATGATCCTTCAGAAATCATTCTAATATGATGATTTTCTATCAATGTTGGAAACAGTTGTGCTGATTAATATAATTTTTTTTTTTTTGAACCTGTGATATTGTCTTCAGGATTCAGTGATGCATAAAAAGTTTATTTATTCAAAATAGAAATCTTTTCTAACAATATATGTCTGTACTGTCACTTTATCAATTTAACATGTCCTTACTGAAAAAAAGTATTAATTTCTTTATTTCCTTTTTTTTTTTTTTTTTTAAAGAGAAAAAAAGTATATTGTTGCAAAAGATTTCTATTTTAAATAAATGCTTTTCTTTTTAAACATTTTATTCTTCAACGAATCCTGAAAAAGTATCACAAGTTATAAAAAATATTAAGCAGCACAACTGTTTCCAACAATGATAGTAAATCATCATATTAGAATGATTTCTGAAGGATCATGTGACACTGAGACTGGAGTAATGATGCTGAAAGTTCAGTTTTGCATCAAAGATATAAATTGTTTCGTATAGTATATTAAAATGGAAAACCATTATTTTTTGTTTTAATTGTAATACTATTTCACAATATTACAGTTTTTTTCTTTACTTTTGGTAAAATAATGCAGGCTTGATGAACAGCGAAGAGCCTTTTTTTTTCAAAAACATTAAAATATTAATGTCTCCATTTTTGACCAGTACTGAAGATCTCCAGGAACATGATTGTGAACCCTGAGCTAGAGCATTATAGGCAAATAGGCTGTATAGGTAAGTTAAGTAGCAGTATTTTATAAATTATACAGAATGTGTTGAGATATATATATATATATATATATATATATATATATATATATATATATATATATATATATATATATATATATATATATATATAATGGTTTATAATGAATATGTAATTGTGTATATTTTAAGTTAAATACTGTTCTTTTTTCTTAACCCTCTACAGGGAACAACCCTACTTCTGTGTCCAACACCTCTGTGTCCAGTGACCCCGCATCTGTGTCCAACACCTCTGCCTCTGCGTCCAGTGACCCCGCCTCTGTGTCCAACACCTCTGCGTCCAGTGACCCCGCCTCTGTGTCCAACACCTCTGCGTCCAGTGACCCCGCCTCTGCATCCAGTGACCCCGCCTCTGTGTCCAACACCTCTGCGTCCAGTGACCCCGCCTCTGCATCCAGTGACCCCGCCTCTGTGTCCAACACCTCTGCGTCCAGTGACCCCGCCTCTGCATCCAGTGACCCCGCCTCTGTGTCCAACACCTCTGCGTCCAGTGATCCCGCCTCTGTGCGCAACACCTCTGCCTCTGCGTCCAGTGACCCCGCCTCTGTGTCCAACACCTCTGCGTCCAGTGACCCCGCCTCTGTGTCCAACACCTCTGCGTCCAGTGACCCCGCCTCTGTGTGCAACACCTCTGCCTCTGCATCCAGTGACCCCGCCTCTGTGTTTAAAAGCTCCACCTTTTCAGCCAGTGACCCTCCGTCTGTGTCCAATGACCCCGCTTTCGCATCCATCAATTCCACCACTGCGGCCAATCACCCTGCATCTGTGTCCAGCAACTCCGCCTTTCAGACCAGTGGAACTGCTTCTTTGTCAAATGACCCCACCCCTGCATTTAACGACCACACCTCTGTGCCCAACGACTCCACCTTTACAGTCAATATTTCCAATGTGTTCTACAAGCCAATAAAGAGAAAGGGGAGACAAATACATAATGGTAATGTTTCCTTCTTTGTAATGCTTATTGTTGAACTACATTCAGTTCATTTGAAAATTAACACATAACACTGAAAAAAAAGACTAATCCAGTTGTAATTATGGATGCATGTTGTTGCATTACAGAATGTTCACATAGCAGCCAGGATGTGTACCATGGAGAGGTTGTGAGGGAGAGAGATAGGGAGGTTGGTCAGAATAAAGAAGGAAAAAAGCCACTTCATTACTACTGTTTATTCCTCTTTAAAACCTTCAAATGAATTGTAATGTTACATGTAACTTTTGCTACTGAAACAGTAAGTTAACAGCACTGGTAACTGGCAACATCCCTAAACAGTTTCACTGACCAGTAAATTGTCCAATTATATTATTGTTAGGTTGACAAGTACATGAAAATAACTAGCATAAATCAGTTATTTTATTCCTTGTGCTGTTTAGCTTGAAGTATAATGATGTAACAGATCTTGATACATTTTTTTTGTCTGTCCGTTCTTTAAAGGGAAGAAAAGAATATCTTTTTCGTTGGCAGCCTTGCACATCTTGGTAAGTACAGACATTTTATTTGGTAGCTTATTTGACCGTATTGTTCTTCTAAGACAGTGGTTCCCAACCACATTCCTGGAGGCCCACCAACACTGCACGTTTTGCATGTGTCCTTTGTCTGACATTTTAGATCTTTGAGTCACTACTAATGAGCTGATAACCTTAATCAGGTGTGTTTGATTGAGGAGACATGCAAAATGTGCAGTGTTGGAGGGCCTCCAGGAGAACCACTGTTCTAAAAAATTGTACTCATCCATGAACTTCAGGGTCATTTTGACCTAAATTTTACAGGGGTTGGACAAAATAATCTGAACACCCATTATCATAGGGGTCAATATCATTTGTGAAGGCTCTGGTGAAAAAACAAACATTACAATTTGTCTTTTTTTAATTTTTTTTCTGTTTATCTTCTCTAGTTTGAATATCAATGCAGTGTAAGTGGTTTTCAGCAGTATTTGGTACAAGCCGTGTGTAAGATGGGCGATATGTCAGACATCCAAAAAGAGCAAATCTTCAGAGCCCATTTAGCATAAGCATCTGTAACCTTAACCGGCCAACTGGCAGATGTTCTGATAGATGACATTCAACAGGAAACTATTCAATAGTTGTATAATAAGTTTGGAAGCTGTATTTAACACAAATTTTGGTATAACACCTTAATAAAGAAATATTGCATTATTATTTATAATTATCATATATTGCCCATTATGTATGTATGTGTGTGTGTGTGTGTGTGTGTGTATATGTATATGTGTGTGTATATATATATATATATATATATAATTTTTTTTTTTTTTTTTGCATTATTATGTGTAAATTGGTATTTATTGTTTCATTTGCACATATAGGGCCACTGATACCTCTTTCATTTGATCATAAAACATTCATTTTTGTTAATTATGTAATTATTTTGTTAATTGTTAATTATTAATGCCATTTGAAGAAACAGGCACATGAGAAATGTTGCTGGTCATATAATTATTGCCAGCCATCATTCTGACACAACGTTTAGTGTATTTATATTATTATATTTCATAACAATACTTATGACTAAACTATTGAACTATTGAAGTGAAGGACATGAGTCAAATTGAGTCAAATTCTCATTTTTCCATTGTTAAACTAAACTTTCCTATGAGCGAATTGAATGGTCAAAAAGACTGGGCACATCTTTTGACAGGGTGATTTCAAGTTTTTATAACAACTACTGTCTTTCTTTTTTTTTTCTTAGTGGCAAGAAGTGGCGGAGTACATGGGTGTCCGAGGATGCTGTACAGTAGTTTGCGAACTATTTGCTTCTGTTTAAATTCATACACATTTGACATATCAGTGCATATAATGAAATAAATACAAAATATGAGTAGTAATTGTGTTTCAATGAATTTGTTTTAACAAATACATTGTACTTGAACAGTGGATGCATGCCTATGTTAATCTTGCAAAACAGCAAAGCATCTATCATATAATACATCCTACAATAAAGTATTGTGTTCTAAAATGAAGTGTTTAATGTTGTACATTAAAAATGGGGTTTCATTAAAAAATTATTTTATGATTGATTTGTAAGAAAAGTATCCTGATTCTTTTAATAAAATGATGCAGTAACATTGATATAACATGCTGTGGTAAATACAGTAAACATGCCATGTTTCAGTTACTTGTTAGGAATGCTGCAAAAATCATTACAGGACTGTAGTAGGTTATAATTCTACAGACACTTTTGGCACAACTTTGTCTAGGATATGTACTAGGGCATTATCAACATGGATCCTTTACTGCATTAGAAAATAGAACATACACCGTACCGAGGAAGCATTTAAGGAAGTGCAAGAAGATGAGGATAAAAAGGTAATTTTTTTCAAATTACAGAAGGTCTTTTATATTGTAATTATTTATATTGCATGCATTTTTGCACCTTGATCTATGTCATAGTAACAATATGTACCTTGTTATCTCAGTGAATGACATATTGGCCTTGTGTAATATTGCAAGGTGTGTCAGACTGTGTAATACTTTCTTAAATGTAACGAATATCTCAATAATTCCACTACAGTAGAGCAGCTTTGAATAGAATTTGAATGTCATATTTGAATTTTTTTCTGTTTATTACTGAGATGATTGCTTTGAATCAATCTGTTGTATAAAGCACTACAACAATAAATGTGACAACTTCTGTTGTACATATAAGTTGGATTAGTTGTTTCAGGTTCACCCATTGCCACTGTTTAAAAAACACAGATATATAAAGAGATAATCAGTATGTAATATAGCCATATAAGTTTTTAACATTTTTGACAACTGCTTGTGGTAGAAATTCCCACTGTATGCATAAGCTAGGTAAAACTGCTTCAGTCACCACAGATCTCTGTTATCCTCTGGTGGCCCTCACTCAGTCAGATGGTGTCCCAGCCCCTGTGATCACTATAACTTAGGAATTAAGAATCTCTTGTGCCTCACTATCTTGTTGCACAGAAGTAAGCAGGCAGGACTCCAGACAATGCCCTTGACGTGTTAATTCACAGCCAGGTGTATCTCAGACAAATCACAGCGAAATAACCACTGCATGTATTTATTTAGAATTATGCATGTAAAACATATCATAAATATTAATGTTGCAAAGTAAAAGTGATTAAGTTTTGATTCTTTTTATATATATTTTTATTTTCATTTCATCAGATCAGAGTCTCACAATACCCATCAAAAACTGATACAAGCATAATGAAAATATGGAAAATAGGAAAAAGATAAAATTCTAGAATATAAATGTGACTCAACGTAGTTTGTTGTACATGATGAGGAGAATACATATGTGTAGGTTTTATTGCCCTTCCACCCCCTGGGGCCCAGTAGCGCCCCCTTGAAGAGCAAAAAAATGCATACTTTGAATGACTGTAAATCAAAGTCTGATTAGTGTATTTAAAAGAAAATTTGCAGGACAACTCTTTATGGTGTGTTTAATAAATAATGTTAGATACAGCTTCCTGACATTTATAGAAAGGTGGTATAAATGCGTTTTAAAAAGTGTGCATAGTAAAATACAAAATTTCAGCCTATCTCTTAAATATGTCACAGAGGTTTGCCCAATGAACATATTTAAATATCCATTGATTCATTAAAGATGGAATTTATTTTATTTAATAAGTAAACGTTTTTAAACTACATTACCCATAAGCCTCCGCCATTCTGTCGGTGGAACGTGAAATCATGGCGCTGATACTTGTAGTTCTTTGAAGTGTGTGCTTAGGCTTAGGGTTAGGGTTAGGGTTGTGATGTCGATAATGGGATAATTTCTCTCAACATAGCAACGTGGTATTGTTAACTGAATGTATAACTGGCATAATATTAACAGCAAAACGTAGTTTGCAACACGAAGCGCTTTTTAATAGGTGTTTAAAGATCGACCAACCAGAGCGGTTCCTGCCGGTGCTGTGGAGCCAATGACGAAGCAGTGCAAAAGAGGCGCCATGCACACGTCTACATATATGGTCAATTACGACAGAATCTTCCGGTTTTATATGGCGAATTTATTAACGAGATGAATGCATAAGACTCCTATAAAAATATATTTGGTTATGTTTTATACATTTATAATTTCCCATTAAACGTAAACTAGCATTTTTAAACGATAGCTTCCTTTGTGTGGTTAACCTGATGTAGAAATAGGCTTTAAGTAAGGCTCTTCCAAGCAAGGGCCAAATGGTTTTCATCCATTGCATACACCATGGGGTTAAGTAATATTTATTAAATATATTAATTAAATTACACATATTAAATACATAAACATTTACCCCCGGTTTCACAGACAAGGCTTGGAATAAACTGCATGTTTGAGCTGTTTTTAGGCTTTTAAAAAGATGTGGCACATGTAAGCTTCTGAAAACAGTCTTAAGCCTGAAATAAGATCCTGAGTTTGAATCATTACACACAGATCCAATAGTACTCACCTGAAATGGGCTATAAATCAGATTAACCAGTTGTCAATCAGTCTATTAGGGCAAGGATGAAAAAGGACCTAGGTAGGCATTTTAGTTACATATCAGCTCTAGAGCAAAGCAGTTTAGCACATTTATTGGACAGGTCACTGCAAACACATACAGTACATGCATTTTCAAACATCTACCCCATTACATAAAATCTTCAGCACACTCATACTGAAAACAATAAAATTGGTTGGCAGGTTCTCTGTCTGAATTTGTTATGAATTTAGTACATTTTGGTAAAACAATGTACAGATAGTCATGAATATTACAGGTTTGTTACATCAAGAAGCTATTTTACAATAAATAATAGTGCAAGTAATGTTTTACAGTGTAATTTTTACCATGTAAATTATGAAATTTAACAGTAGGATTACACATTTACACAACACCTTGTCAGTGTTTTATCAAGTAATATAGACAGCTAAGATTTAATGGAAATTAAATGAGTATCATAAATTAGTGTATGTTGCTCAGTTTTTCCACAGTAATGATTTACAAAGTTTTTAAATTTCAAATGAAACTTCATCTTCATCCTCCTCCTCATCCTCTGAACCATACTGGATATAATCCTCATCCATGTCAAGGTAATCATCATCTTGCAGTTTCTCACACACCTCACAATTGTCTAGGACACTACCATACAGTTGCTGAACCGAGGAGATGTGACTTTTTAGGTAGCATAGTTTTTTCTGTAGTAGAGCGTGAAGTCCCAGAATTCCACTTTTGGAAAGTCCAGAGTCCTGTTCTGTAAGTAACAAAAAACAAAATTATAAATCAGTCATTTTAAGGAGGTTCTATTCTGCTTTAATTTTCTGCAAACTTTACAGCATCAATTAACTTATTCACCAGTTGAAGAAAGTGATTATGGATTATTAACAGAGATTCAGTTAAAGAGCATGATATTAGACATATTGATGTTAATATTGTTTTTAACAAAATTAACAGAAAAGTATGTAGTGCTTACTGTTCTTTTTTATATCAACAGCAACATGACATGAAAGGTCATTTAGAAGAGATAGATCCTTTTTGAGGCTTTTCCAGTGATTCCTGATTTCATTCAGGACAATGCACTCCTCTTCGGTAAGGCGCTTCAGCAGCATCAGTTGGTCAAAGGCCCTTTTTTTGGTGACAAGATTATCTGTGAAGATATTTCCAAAAATAATGACATGGATAGTGTATCAATATACTTTGTACAAAGGTGTTTAAATATATAATTAAAAAATAAATATAAATTAAACAAGCATTTTGTCTGACGTTTGCATGTATAAACAGAAACAATTATCAAAGCTACAATTTTTATGAATGTATTATTATACATTTCATTAATGACAACTCATTTATATTCATCATATCTATCAATATACTACAAACTTATTTAATAAGTTTGTAGTATATTGATAGATATGATGAATATAAGTTATGATGGATAAGTTATTGTATTTGGTCTTGGGGGAACATGCTGCTGAAATCATGCAAGATGTCCTGCTGCACAATAGGTATACACAATATCCACTGCAAGCAGATAAGCTGCTACATACTGTAAATACAGTACATACATTTGAATGAGTAACATAACATACCACGCTCATCCAGTACCCATGGCCATGCATAGCTCTCAGATGCCAGAACTGTGTCAGCTGACTGCAGCTTTTCAGGTGCTTCCCTGTTGTACTCATCTACAGCTGCACTAAATTTGGCCTTTTCCTCCAAAATTTTTCTACGGAGTTTGTGTCTTCTTTTGTTTCCATCTGAAAAGACAATGCAATGCCATAATATGTGCAATTTAAGACTCTTTCTTAAATTTAAAAAAAAAAAAAAAAAAAAAAAATTATATATATATATATATATATATATATATTATATATATATATATATATAGGCAAAAAAATTCATTCAGAAAGCAGTTTGCAAAATACTGTACATATTTGTTAAAGTACATAACATTTATTTCTTTCCCAAAGTTCTTCAGCTTAGTGCTATCCAAGGTCTCACTATTATAAAACACCACAACCCAGTGTTGAAATTGTTAAAAGGGCCTATTATGTAAAATTCACTTTTACATGGTGTTTGAATGTTGTGTCCCCGTGTGTATAACCAACCACCCTACAATCATAAAAATCTATTTTTTTATAATCCCCATAAATCAGAAGCAGTGTCTGAAAATGCACTGTTCCAGTTTTCTCCCTACTGTGACATCATTGTAGGGAAAAGCCCCATTCACTGGCAATGATCTCTGCACTATTAGCATAGATCCTGCCCTGAGGGAGCCGCACACAGTCCGCCATGTTTATACCCTTGCTAGAGCAGATAGTGATATAATGTTTCAGCTATTCATACATTATAACTAATCTGTTGATGGCTGTAATTATGAATATCTGTGGTTAAAAACTAAGCTCAGAATCGATCCAGAATCGTTGGAGAGAGAATCGCGTTGCATTGTTTTTTTCTCCCACCCCTAGTATGACCAACACAATATTAGGTTAAACAAACTGTTCCTGTAGGCCAGGCCTATATGCGTAACATGCCAAGTTGATGCTTACTCTGAAGACTGCTTTACTCTCTCGCATGTCACGTGACGTGACCAGAGTGTAATCGCAGCCTTTGCATTTAAAAAATCTTGTTTTATCATATTGTGATATTATCACAAATGCAATTAATCGTTCAGCCCTATTTGTGATCCAACTTTTCATATCCAGAACATGCAAGTACCGTACCTTATAACGTGTGTTTTCGCAAATCGCCTTTCTGAATGTGCTAATGTGGCTAAAGTTACCATTGTCTCTAACTGTATTCACAGAGACCAGAGCTTGTTATTTTTAACCCGAAAACACTCACTGTCTATAATTCTGAAGCACACTTTTAGTACTTAAAAACAAAACTAATGACATAGCTCTGATCTCTGTGAATACAGAGACAATAAGTTTAGCCACATTAGCCATACAGTATGGTAAAAAAAACACACACAAACATTCACAATATATAACGTGGTACTTACATGTTCTGAATATGAATTTGGATCACAAACAGTTGGTATTAATCTTTTTGGGAATTTTATTCACTGTATGAGATTCTTCAGACTCCAGTTATTGTTGCTGGAGTATCCAAACTAGCGCAAGCTATAAAAGGCTACACACTCTTTTGAAAAGGGAGTGAAAGCAGCTGATCATTTGTATTTAAAGAGACACATGAAAACACCATGTTTTTGCTCACACCCAAATAAAACATACTATAATAAATAATCCCTGGGATATTTTGAATTGAAACTTCAGACACATTCTTTTATTACATCTTGTAAAAAAGGTGGATAATATTTCCCCTTTAAGGCCAATTCACACCACACAGATTAATGCCAACAAACACCAACAATCAAGCTGGCCGTTAGATTTAGAAATTTATGAAAATAACTGCCCCAACAGACACCAACAAATGCTGATTGAACATGTTGAGACAGGTGAAAACAAACACCAACAGACTTGATGCATTTGTTGGTGTTTGTCTGAGCGGTGTGAATTGGCCTTTAAAAGCTTTAAAATTATTTAATGTTTAAAATGATCTAACCTGTTTGACGGTAAAGATCTCGCTTCCTCTGCCTGATGCTCACATAAAGAGTCTCAATTGTCTTCTGGAGTCCCTGTTGACTGCTTGCATTCTCCTTACTTGTTGCTAAATTATTGATAAAATATGCTTTTACAATAGAAATAAACATGTACATTATGATTATAAGGATGAGGCTTAAAATTTAAAAAAAGTAGAAACAGAAAAGTCATACACAACACTACAGTCAAAGTTCTGTTACTGAAAGGGTTAAAACAATAAGTACAGTGCTAAAGTAATCTAAAATATGCCTACCTGTATCAGCCCACTGCTGGATTTCACTGGTCCAGTCTTTAAGCGTGTCATCGGTTACTTCAAACTCTGTCTTTAGTGCATCAAGGTTTAGGGACTCCTCCTGAATTTGTGCTTTTGTCTAATGAACAATACCATAAAGTGCATTTGTTAAGAGATAAAAACTAATGACAGATGCATACATGATTAATGACCCTTTTCAAATGGAAAAACAGGATATACATTTTCTTTTATTAATACATAAAGTTGGTCTTGGAATTCACAGTTTTGACTTTATAGTTGCCACTTGCCTACTGAACCACAGCAAATACTACATCAAAATTAAACACTAAAAGACTACAACTGTCACCTGTAAAAGAGAAAAGCAATTTAGAAACATACCTTTATTAATCTTCGGGACAGCACGTTTGCAAGGTTGTCAATTTTGCGTTGATTCCATGCCATGGCCTGGATAGTAATCATGTCTGTCCTAGCTAAACAATATAAAATAATATAAATAATCGATAGCTCCCATTAATGTTGCATACCATTTTTTCCATTTTGGTTCGTTTAGAAGACTGATATGAAAATGATGTTGGACTTGCATTAACACCTCTAGGGATGATCAAGTGTCAGGTAAAAGTTTAATACTAATGCCATTTAAAAATGAATGGATTTTTTGAGTCCCATTTAGTAACTTTGCATTGTATATGTTTGTAGTTATGCACTTACCTCCTTTGGTCATGTATTTACTGCATATAGCAGTTCTCGACAAGAAGCTGTTTACTTGTTCCACCTCTTCACCCAAGGTGGTGCCTGCTCCTTCTTGGTTTCGGCCACCCCACTTAATCTTGTGCATGGAGATCAAATATTTAACAAATAAAACAACCACATCTTTTAGAATATACACACAATTTCACAATTACTGATCATAAATACACAAGTCACAAATTGGTACCCTCATGTTCTGGAAAACAGTTTACCTCACATTTCCAAGAGTGGGCCTTTGCATGCATCACTGACAGGAATGGCTTCATGTGCAGGAGAGGAGAAAGCTCTGGACAATCATTAACAACTCTCTGCAGGTATGGCCAGTACTTGCATATTACGTCAGTGCACATGAACTGAACATTCCTTGGAGTCAGCTCCTTTTGGAGAAACAAAGGATATGCAAATATTTCCCCCCTCATCATGTTCAGACTTCTCAGCAGCACACCATGCCGACAGACAGCCACCTCCATCCCCTCCTCATCCAGCTTGCTGATTTTCTTTGGGATGGACTCCCGTGCTGCAGTCCACTGACTCGATCCACAGACACCTTTTCCAGCGGACTATCAAGAGGTGAAAGAAATGTGATGATCCAACAACATTGTATTAAATGATGTTTGTGGACAAATGTCTAAGGAAATATGTGGGGTGAAAAAATGCCAACAGACATTTCAAATGACCACTAGTTGAATTTTTGCTTTACTGCAAGCCATGCGAGATAGAAAGATATGACAATTCAATGCATTGGTCTTAATTTTGCTATTGGGTTTACATGAATATGTCCATTGCTATTTTTTGTTCAGGAAATACAATTTTAGAAAACACTATGACAAAACAATACAACCTACGTGCTTTGTCTTCTTATTAATGTAGTCCACGAACTTGGAAACATCTTCATCCTCACAGACAAAGACACCCTTGAACAGACCATGATCTTCAGCCCTTGAATATAATTACATAATTATTTAATGAAAAGCTAATTGGCATTAAATATCTTTTTAATGCTTTTCACACTGATATAGAATTTCTCCTACCCTCTTTTGAAGCGATACAATTTCCTGTTACCATCTACTGACACAGCAAGCATAAATGGAGAACAGGCTGGACAGTCAAACACTTTCAGTCCACAGAGCTGATCAATTTCGAACTGGCAGTATCTCCATTCGAAAAAACTTCTTTGAAAAGCATCTGTGCAGATCTTTCCATCCTGTAAAATAACACACACACAAAAAAACATAAACCTTGTAAGAAATAGCTCACTTCCAAACATGAAAAGAAGAAAAAAGGAAATGATTCAGTAGTTCATTCAATTAATACTCGGCCAAAGAACTCCGTCCGCTGTTCCAATAAACTGATGAAGGACTGTCTAGAAAGTCCAGGAGCAGTCAATTTCATGTGGTCATATGACACAAACACATCAATTTTATACAGTGTTTCACAGCTTGCTGTGGCAGGCCAGTAACCAGACTTGATCAGTTGTGGGATGCTGGTCGTTCTGCTCATATGGCATGTTGAGCATGTGAAGGTTGGCAAGCTGACATTGTAGCGACCTATTGAAATAATGTATAGTATAAAAACAAAATAATCAATAATTTTTTTTTTTTTTTTTTTTTTATAAATACACTGGACTCACCATCAATTCCAATGAGAATAGCCTTTTTACCTCCTGACACCACAATGGTATCAGTGGCACAGCTGCAAATTTGATCAGGTGTCGCTAGAGGCAAAAGGCAATCTGGAAAAAAAAAAAAAAAAAGTAAGGCTAGAAAATTCAACCTTTACCAAAAATACCATAGCTGCGTTATTATTATGATTACATGGAAATTCACATGATAGATTCACATGAAGGTATTATAAATTCTAAAACAACTGAATTACATGCCTTTTTCCTCAAAATGGAATTGGCCGTCAATATCCACCTTCACCAAAGTTGATGGGGATATGGCCCGAAAGAATCCTTCTACATCTGTCTCTCGGTTGTGCAGTTTCCTTTCATGGGCCAAAATATCGCAGTCTGCACAGTACAGCTGTTTAGGAACACAGTCTTTACAGCGGATAACAGATCGCTTCAGTTGGCAGTGCTGGCACTGTCTGATCTCTGTGTACTCAGCTGTTAATAAAGATTCCACCATCTCTGGCCTCAAAGCTGCCCACTTCTTTTTAGTCTGGGCCATGCGAACTGACCATGTGTTTGAGGAAGTCGGATTTGGGCCCTGAATGTCTCCAGTATCAGCCAATAGATCCTCTACCTCTTGATGAAGAGTTTCTGAATTAGAAAAAAACTAAAGTAATTATAGTGTTCATGGCAGTTGGTTAGACTGATCATTACAAAGCAGTGATTATACTGAGAACTCTTTAAACAATACACATATACACACCTATATCTTCAACTGCTGGCCAAACAGTGTGAGAAGGCAGTGATGGAATTTCACCTAAGAACAATGAAACAACAAAAAGTCACTAATAACTCTGCATGACTAGTTATTTTGAAAAGTGTTCATGTCATTACTCACCATGATCAATGTCTACTTGCCCAGACTCCAAAGATGATGACATAGCTGGACTATTAATCGTTGTAGCTAAAAAACAGATTAAGATTAATAGAAACATACAGAACAGACAAAATATGATGCTACTCATTATGAGAGGAGAAACATGTATAAGCTGCAAGAATACATTGTGCAAAATATAACAAATGTACCTTTGGAGATGTTTGCCTTGGTAAGTTTTGGCCTTCTCCGTTTTGGCACAAGATGCCCAAACTCATCCCTCTCTACAAAAGAGACTGGTCTGAGACGAGTGCTACAGGCTTGTTTGGTCTTCTTTTTCAACTAGAAAAAAAGAGGACTTATTTTTTCTTTTGTAAATTCATGTTGAAACAAAATGCTAAGATGATCATAAGCTAGGTCTTTTAAATATATTAACAGCTAAAAATACAGCAAATTAATTTGAATTAAAAAGTAGTTAAATGAAAACAAAACAAAAAATTGAAATGAAATGTATTCAACATTACTGGTGGAGGGTTGAAGGTTAGTAGAATTTCTTCAGCCTCCTTGGTAGCTGCTTCAAGTTCAGCACTGGCAGCTTTGAGTTCAAGTTCCCTTGTAATAATTGCAGCTTCCTGACATAATTGGTCAAAACCTGAGTTTTGACAAGATGCCATATTGAAGAAGAGAAAGAAAGAGAAATAATCAAAGAAAAGTCGAAAGACAAAGAGGTGAAGGAAGAGAAGAGGAATGGAGGGGGAAAGAGTCGCTGTGTATGTCTGTGTGTGTGTGTGTGTGTGTGAGTGAGAGAGTGAGAGAGAGTGTGAGTGTGTGTCAGAGAGACAAGAGATTTGCAAGAGATGGCTCTTAAAAGAGCCGTTGGGTTAATAAGTTGTAGGAAGTCTGTATGGAGTAGTGTGGGATCTGAAGTAACTGCAAGGTAGAAAAAGAAATGCTGAATTACAATTTTTGCATATTAAATAAAAGGTATTAACAGCATGGCAACTACTGCAATGACTGTGCTTTTACTACACATATCAAGGTACAGCCACAGTTACTGCAGTAACTGTACTTATACTACCAATTACCACAGTAACTATGGTAAAAGCATAGTAGGCTAAGCATTGCCGTTATTGAGCTAAAACTTCAAAATAGTAATAGAAGTACAGTGGTGGTCACTACTTCTATAATTCCACCAATATGAACGTAATAAACTGATCGAAGCTAGCTAACGCTAACTCTAGCGTTTAATCACCCTAGCTAGCGATATATGTTCAACTTTTTGGAACAAAACATGGTAAGAGATGGCAGATAAAATCCAGCGAGCATTATGGAGCCGATCTGATTAATACATAACATATAATGGACTTATATAGAACATTATATTAGGACATTAGGACAGCATATGACAAACTACTTACCGAGATGTGGCACGTGTAACTGCTGTTTAATATCGCGATGCTTTCCAATGGAGAGTTGGGTCACGCTTATTCAACGCGAACAAGAAATCGTACGATACAGTACGATTTAACCACGTAATTAAGTCGTGCGAATTAGTACGAATTCGCCTTGACGAGGTTGTTTTAAATGCAATGAACAAATCGTACGATTTCGTACGATTTAGCCACTTGGTTAATTCGTACGAATTAGTACGAATTCGCCGTGAGATAGGGTTGGGTACTTCACCTAGATTCTTTCTAAAATGAGGAGTTCGTCAAGGATGTCCAGTTTCCCCTTACTTATTCCTAATTGTAACAGTTCCTTAGCACACATATCAATAATAGTCAGTTAAAGGGTATCACAGCTGGCAACACTAAAATAAAAATTAGTCAATTAGCGGATGATACAGCTTTATTCTTGAATGATTCATCACAAATTCCATTGGCTTTGGGTTCTTCAGTCTTTTTCTGAAGCTTCGGGATTAAATTTAAACTTTAATAAATGCAAATCTTGGTATACTAATTACTAAAGATGAACATAGGTGTTCAGCAAACTTCAAAGCTATTATTACCAAAACTATTACACAAAGGGATCTGTCACTAAAAGGTCATATGTCATATTAAACTCATAGAATAATGGTGGTCTGAATTTTATTGATTTTGATTCTCTGGTTTATGTATGCTTTTTAAAAACTGTAATTACTCCTCAGTATCTACTGCATCCTTTCCTAAACCTTGTGATATTCCTGTTGGTCAAATTTGTTTCTCTGAGTCAAAAGTCAAAAATTATAAAATAAGATCTTTATTTCTTAAGAATTTGATTTCCGTTCCACTTGTGATTTCCTTTTGGAATAATTTGTTTGTTAACCTTAATTGGAAAAAAAAAATCTGGTCATTTGATGAAAGACTGCAGAGACCTTCTGTCATCAAATTAAGACCCCTTTCCAGAAGAGGGCGGAGCTTTAACAGCTCATGCTTCGGTTGCTCAAGAACAACAAAGCTGGAGAATCTCACGCAGCCAAAATGAGGATTGTCAGTAACGGTGTTCAGCCTTACATTGTTCAAACCGGAGTCGGACACTGATGGAGAGACTCAGGAAGAAGTTACAACTTTTAGAATGAAACTGGACGTTTCTGAACTGTTAGTGGATAAATTTATGTAGTTGCTGTGGAGTTGATTCAACTCATCGACTAGCATGTGCCGTCATGTTAATCTTTTGTGTAAATCCAGTGTTGAATTGACCCTCGTTTGTGAAGCAGTCCGGCGTAAAATGACGGCATGACAACAACACTTTACTACAACAACTCTTCCTCTTCTATAAAGCAGCCCAACATGGCCTCGCCCCCTTTGTTGTGTGTTCTCGGGGGCGGGGTTTATGTAAATTTTAGGGTTAGTGATGTCACCAACCAGGGAAGAAGCTTGTTGTAGTCCCTACCAGCCATTTGTTGTAGTTCTTAAACAGATTTCTGTAAAAAAAATATTTTCCTTTGCATTGAACTTTGAGCGTAGTAACTTTGCAGATGTTGTTTATGCTCAAACAGAAACATTACACACTAACTAAAGTTAAAAAAGTCAAATCATAATCAAGGACCCCTTTCAACTTAATGTGAACATTCATCACAGTTGAACTGAAACTTCTTACAGACAGTCTTATATATATTGTATCTTTATCTTTGCAATAAGAGAGTAACAGATCTTACACTAGCCATGAAAACAAAACGTAATGCTTTGCGCTGCAGTTAAGACTGAGGGACTCTAAAAATGTCACACCATTCTTGTACATTCATAAGAAACAGCCTGTGCTGGAAGCAGTAGAGAGGCTGGAGGGGTCGAGGGTCGGATTTCTGCATGCATCGCTTGGGTCGTCCTACAGCGGACGCTCTGAAAAGGCTGTGTAGCTCTTCACTCGTGCAAAAAACAGAGGCGTGTACATTTTATCCACATCGAATGCAGTGACAACTGTCTCTCCAGTTGATCTAAGGGAGGAAAGGAAAAGGAGTTTAGAAAAGATTTACACAATTCACACAAATGCTCACTGCCTACTGACTGTTCTGGATCAAATTTAGCACTCTTTCAAGCAGTGACATCACTTAAACTCAACAGCACCAAGACACAATTGTTATGGGCCAAAAGACTAGACTGTATCAATCCGTCACATGACCCACGGAAATGTTCCTGGACCCCTGCGATGAAAGTCCTGTGTTTGACCGATAGTATTTTATTTTCTACACTGAAAAAAAAAGTGTGTTGAATTTACATGATTTAATAGTGTACATCGGTCCCACATGAATCAATTAAGTTATACATATATAATTTGTTAATATAAATTCAACATGATGAAATTAAGTAATTTTTAAGTGATCCAATTAAGTAGTGAATTTTGTAAGGTTCATCGATTCGTGATTCATTCTTTCAAAACATCTACTCATCCAATAAGTTCTTTCATTCAATTCAACTTCATATATGTTACATGATTGATTCATTAGACTTGACTATAACAGCCTATTAGCTAACAATAGCGCACACACTAGCACATTAAATATTAGCTTTCAGCTCAAAGCTGAACTTGAATATGAAGCACCAGTCCACAGCCTAAGCAAATGCCCCACTCTTCTCTACAATGGTAACCCAGTGAAATTTAAAACATTCTAATAATTGCAATAAAAGTGAACACTGAACACTATCAAGCATCCCCCGTTTTCATCTTACAGCAAAACACATAAATTAACATCAAATTTTTAAACATTTTATCTCTTTATCCAGCCATATGCAATGCATGATGGGAACTAACAAGCACCGCCCATTTTCAGTTAACTGAACAAAATTCATTCATGTAATAGACCTGGTGTTTTCACGATCGGATAGCTATCCAATCAGAGAAAACGCATGAAGTGACCAAGTGTAAATAGGCCCAAAGACGCGGATCTTTAGGAAGTTTTATTCGTCCACATTCTTTACAACTTCCCATTCTTTTCTCCTCTTCTTATCACTAGTAAAGCAGTAAAGACTTACATCGCTTCTCTTGTGACTCATCGACTGAAAATTGCAACCAAAAGCTGCACAATCAGGCATCATATATTATATTCCGAGTTGTGTTGCGGTAAAAATAGCCATAGAGTAATGTAAGTAGCTGACAGAGTGCAACCATTTGACGTAATCGACATAGAACGCAAACAAAATGGCGCCGCCCATTGTCCAAATATGTCATGGATTTTTTAAATAACATAAATCTTTCATATGTTTTCTACTACATATTTCAGTAAGAGACATCATTTACACTATATTAAGCCATACAAGTCTTAATACCAGGGGTTCCCTTTAAGAACTTCCGCTATAATATAATCCAGCTGGAAATCTTCTGGTGAAATGTCACTTGTTGGTGTGTCGGTATCTTCAATGACCTGAGGTAGCTTTAACAGCATCAATAGTGTAATACTTAGTTTATAATCAGAATATAGTCACTTGAATAGTCAGGCCTAGTGTTCATTTAGTTATTTAAACATAAGACAACATAAAAAAGACATCTCAGTAGTTTCCAAAATTCAGTTCAACCATCAGGTTTCATACTGTTGTGTGAAAAAAAGTATCTAGATTCATTGAATAAAATTTGAGTTTTCACAAGTGTGCTGAAATCATTGAGATTGTGCTGCACTGACTGACAGCTTCTGAAGGGAGAGCGTGGTGATCGCTTTCTGTGCAATTCATTCACAAGAAAAGTTATTGTTTCTCATGAGATTTTGTGTGAGTACTTCATACTTCACCATGACAGTTTATTTTTAAACCTAGTTTATAATGTTTAATATTTATTCAAAAGCAAAATGGAGTGAAAAAATATTACAGGAAATAGCTAATAAATGCTCCTCTGCCGCCATCTGTTGGTTATAGGGTAATTAATTTCTTTTTTTTTTTTTTTTAAATATAAGTGTTTTCTATTAAATGTTGATAGATTTGTAGGATTCCCTACATCTTGAAAAGGATGGATGAACAAATAATGTTTTTGGTCATCACATTAAAAATGACATTTGAAGTGCTGGAAAAATGTTGCGTGTGCATGTCTAATTAAAAACGATAGGTCATTTTCTAAAAACTCACATGTATATGCTTTATAAACACAAATGATCGCCTTGCGAGTGCTTCCGTCTTCCGTATTCTTCAAAAAGCTTATGCTGTAGGCCTATCTCCTACGCCTTTCCTATTCTACTTATGGAAAAAATGGAACTGGCACTGCGTTCGTTCCGTAAGTTGAATAGGGAAGGTGTAGGACATACAGCGTAAGCTTTTTGAAGGATACGGAAGACGGAGCACTCGTAAGGTGATCATTTGTGTTTATAAAGCATATACATTTGAATTTTTAGAAAATGACCGATCGTTTTGCTAGATAAGACCCTTATTCCTTGTGTAACCCCTTTTTCTGGTTCTTTTTTGCCTCGACCCTTCTGGAAAGGACCACACGGAGACGTACGCTGAGCTCACTCACGTTTATTGGAATAAATGAAATGACACCATACAGACGTGAAATATAGTCCATCCGGTCACATAACATTCTCCTCAAAAGCTTAATGCAACTCTTTTCACCAGTTCAACAATCAATAAATCGTTTTTTTTCAATAATTAAGAGCTCAGTTTCTTTTTGTTTTGTTTTTTTCTGAACATAGAAAACGTAACATTATACAAACATTAGTACATCATACCTGGAATAAATGAAATGACACCATACAGACGTAAAATATAGTCCATCCGGTCACATAACTGTCAAAAATAAATACACATGAGGAAACAAGCAACGAGAAAACAGAGACAGAAACACAACGAACACCAGGTGCTCCCAATGCACTCAACAGTGAGCTCGGCATAAACATCAGTCACCCGTCAACTCCATCTCTCATGACTCAAACATGAAACACAATACTTTCAAAAGAACAACCCTGATCCCAAAGAGAAATAAAAACATCTATGACAACACTTTATTTCGATTCGACCGGAGAGAGATTTGACCATTCTCCTCAAAAGCTTAATGCGACTGCGGAGAAAATGGCCGACTTCACTGATAGATTACCTTATTCACCTGTAGGTGTCCCCATATCCCCTTCTTTTAGATGTACTCAATACATTCTATTCAATTAATATTTTAGAATTATTGTACAAGATAAACAAACATTTTGGCACGATTTTCTTTTCCCCGTTACACTCGTCTGGTATCGTTTAAAGCCCTTTGAAGCTGCACTGAAACTGTAATTTTGACCTTCAACAGTGGAGTCCATTGAAGTCCACTATAAGGAGAATAATCCTGGAATGTTTTCATCAAAAACCTTGATTTCTTTTCGACTGAAGAAAGAAAGACATGAACATCTTGGATGACATGGGGGTGAGTAAATCAGGAAATTTTCATTCGGAAGTGAACTAATTCTTTAACACCCTGTTCTGGATCGGGACAAACCTCCACAATATCATCCACCTTCCAGACACAACCGGACTTAGTTGGAGGAAAGCCGTCTTAAAGTGTCTGGAGTGCGTGCGGTCCCGATCCAGAACCCCGCCAGACCCAGAGCCCAGCCCGTCACCACCGCGATCGACGACGCCTGAGCCCCCCGCAGACTTCGACGATTGAGCCTGCGCCTGAGGATGGGAAGGCGGAACTCAACATCGCCCCGGAGCCGAAGCACCTCGGAGAATCCGACCAGGGGTGTGAGCCGACATCACCGTACATCGCCGTGGGAGTCCTCGAGGAGTTCGGGGGGATGGAAGCGAAGCACTTATCAATTCATGTAATTAATTCGAGTGTATTTGGGTCTGATTCTCACCTTATTGATGAACAGGAATTGTAATTTGCGAGTAAAGCTGCAAATTCCTCCATTATTGTCAGCTGTAATAATCCTCTGATACGAGCTATTGTAAATCGCTGCATAAATTATAAATAGCCTATATTAGGCATTATCTTAGCGAAAGTGCATTTCTTCCTGTTTTCTTCCATTCAAAAACACGGAACGTTAAAGAGCAATGTGAGTGCGGGCCAGTGGGGGAGGGGGGACAATCGTGCTCGGGTTCGGTTCAAGGCAACCGTGCCTAGTGTGAGTATTACACCCTTAATTTTTAGATAGAGTATCCCTTGACAACAGTTGAAAGCCTCAGAAACTAAGCAGCACCAAAGGCCTACTTTAAAGGTTTGCCTGATTCTGCCAGTGGATCTGTATATTTGTATTGATGGTGATTATTTGGCAAAAAATATTGTAACACTTCACAACAAGTTTCCATTTGTTGTTGTTAGTTGACATTAACAAATGGGAACCTATGTTATTAAAATATTATAATGTCTGTTCCACTGAGATTTCCTGTATGCATTGATGGATGTGAAGATTTCATGCGCATGAAAAGTGGCACAGAATCAATCCAACATCAGGCCTGTGCTAATGTGGCTGCAAAAAGAAAGGAGGAGCAGTTTGCAAGGATGTGGTTTAACATTTTCATAAAAGATAACATGCAGCTACACGTCTAGAGCTGTGCACATCACTGTAAATAAGTCTGCAGACTCTGAAAGTTGCATACATCAAAGTGAATTCAAACCAGTTGCAGGTAGGCTGTTGTTCCTGATTTTATGGTGTGATTCAAGAAAAGTAAGAAGCTCAGCAAGTCGTTTTGTCTTTAATCATGTGCCACAGATGTTGTCTTGACTTGGAAATGTTTTCATATGTTGTGTTTTAATGCTCTCTGAGGTAGACCTCTAACAAGTTGAGGGTGGTGAAAGCTTAATTTTGTTTAAACTAACAATTGGACAATTACATTACAAGCTATAAATTACATCAAATAATTCAAGCTAACATAACAATAAAATGAACAAAGGAAGTTATGAAAGAAGAGTGAATGTTGGAGTAAGGATGTGGAGATGTCGGTGAAAGCAGCAGAGACGGAGAGAGTGAAATAAAAAGAAAACAGAAAACGGTGTTAATGGACATTTTGAACTATGCAGATGTTTTAAATGGAGAGATACTAATTACACATTTTAGATTCACCTTGTTATTGTTTGTTCTGTACACTCTTAAAAAAAAAGTTACAAAAGGGCAGTTTTTCATAGCAATACAATAGAACCATTTTTGCTAAAGAACCTTTCAGTCAACAGTTCTTAAAATAACTACTTTTTTTCTTTATGCGAAGAATATTTTTATAATCTAAAGCATCTTACCACATAGCTATAAAGAATCTTTAGTGCAATGAAAAAGTTCAATGGTTGTAAAAGGTTCTTCATAGATCCATCAATCCCCCTATAGAGCCGTTTTCTGGTTGCATTTGTAGCGTAATCACAGCAGAAGTGTAAAAGTATCCCAATCCCAGACGTGGCAACAATGAGCCGAGTGTCAATACATGGATAGCGGCTGCGTGACAGACAGCTGACAGTTGACGTTTGTGTGTGCATTTTAAAGTTTTCACTGCCGGAGACGACGGGACACTGGACCATATGAACAGGTAAAATATGTATGGTTAAACTATGTAATGCTAGTTTTATATCGTTAGCAACTACTAGTTAACCTTGTTTGTTTTTTATGTTAAATGAAACATTTAATTTACATGATGAAAAAATGATTGTTTATGTTGTATATGTTTAATGTTTCATGTAAAATTATAAGTTGCATAAAAGAAATAAACAATGAACAGAACAATTCTCTTTTATTTACACATGTAAACATATGTTAAAAAAAAAAAAAAAAAAAATTAACAGAAATTACTACGGCTCATTTACAAATAAATTACATTCCAAATATAATATATACAACTTCTGCATTTCATTTTTAACTTGCATCACAAAAATAAGCTGTACAGAAATTAGGATGTTTCATTGACAAAGTGACATTTTAATAATATTTATATCAACACATTTTAATGTACCCATTCACTGCCTTTGAAGTGCGATTGTCACCGCGGCACGAGGAGGGCTGACGTAATTCAAGAGCGACTTCAAATGCACCCTCTCCGTTTCCCCATGGAATGAAGCGTCCATCTCAAGACACTTCGCGGTCTACCCTATCCCACAATTCATTGCGCGCCAGTGATGACAGGAGTACTGTGTGAATTCACATACAGTGGGTATGGAAAGTATTCAGACTCCCTTAAATTTTTCACTCTTTGTTATATTGCAGCCATTTGCTAAAATCATTTAAGTTCATTTTTTTCCTCATTAATGTACACACAGCACCCCATATTGACAGAAAAACACAGAATTGTTGACATTTTTGCAGATTTATTAAAAAAGAAAAACTGAAATATCACATGGTCCTAAGTATTCAGACCCTTTTCTGTGACACTCATATATTTAACTCAGGTGCTGTCCATTTCTTCTGATCATCCTTGAGATGGTTCTACACCTTCATTTGAGTCCAGCTGTGTTTGATTATACTGATTGGACTTGATTAGGAAAGCCACACACCTGTCTATATAAGACCTTACAGCTCACAGTGCATGTCAGAGCAAATGAGAATCATGAGGTCAAAGGAACTGCCTGAAGAGCTCAGAGACAGAATTGTGGCAAGGCACAGATCTGGCCAAGGTTACAAAAAAATTTCTGCTGCACTTAAGGTTCCTAAGAGCACAGTGGCCTCCACAATCCTTAAATGGAAGACGTTTGGGTTGACCAGAACCCTTCCTAGAGCTGGCCGTCCGGCCAAACTGAGCTATCGGGGGAGAAGAGCCTTGGTGAGAGAGGTAAAGAAGAACCCAAAGATCACTGTGGCTGAGCTCCAGAGATGCAGTCGGGAGATGGGAGAAAGTTGTAGAAAGTCAACCATCACTGCAGCCCTCCACCAGTCGGGGCTTTATGGCAGAGTGACCCGACGGAAGCCTCTCCTCAGTGCAAGACACATGAAAAAACACCTGAAGGACTCCAAGATGGTGAGAAATAAGATTCTCTGGTCTGACCAAGATAAAACTTTTTGGCCTTAATTCTAAGCTTTATGTGTGGAGAAAACCAGGCACTGCTCATCACCTGTCCAATACAGTCAACAGTGAAGCATGGTGGTGGCAGCATCATGCTGTGGGGGTGTTTTTCAGCTGCAGGGACAGGACAACTGGTTGCAATCGAGGGAAAGATGAATGCGGCCAAGTACAGGGATATCCTGGACGAAAACCTTCTCCAGAGTGCTCAGGACCTCAGACTGGGCCGAAGGTTTACCTTCCAACAAGACAATGACCCTAAGCACACAGCTAAAATAACGAAGGAGTGGCTTCACAACAACTCCGTGACTGTTCTTGAATGGCCCAGCCAGAGCCCTGACTTAAACCCAATTGAGCATCTCTGGAGAGACCTAAAAATGGCTGTCCACCAACGTTTACCATCCAACCTGACAGAACTGGAGAGGATCTGCAAGGAGGAATGGCAGAGGATCTCCAAATCCAGGTGTGAAAAACTTGTTGCATCTTTCCCAAAAAGACTCATGGCTGTATTGGATCAAAAGGGTGCTTCTACTAAATACTGAGCAAAGGGTCTGAATACTTAGGACCATGTGATATTTCAGTTTTTCTTTTTTAATAAATCTGCAAAAATGTCAACAATTCTGTGTTTTTCTGTCAATATGGGGTGCTGTGTGTACATTAATGAGGAAAAAAAAATGAACTTAAATGATTTTAGCAAATGGCTGCAATATAACAAAGAGTGAAAAATTTAAGGGGGTCTGAATACTTATCGTACCCACTGTATATGCCCCGTGTTCACCAATATATATAGTCTAATATCTAAATCAAACTGTAATGTCCATGATGTCCAAAACGTCAGTTTTTCCATAAAAACAATATTTGTCTCTGAGATGGAGTGCAGTTGAATAAAATTCTAAAGTACTGTACTTTAAATTTAGACTTAAATAAAGCTTAACTACAGAGTAAATGTATAAATATGAATGTGTCTATTTTCACAGTTAACGTTTCATTTAACATAAAAAACAAACAAGGTTAAATAGTTGCTAACGATATACATTACACAGTTTCACCATGCATATTTTGGTCCAGTGTCCCATCGTCGATGGCAGTGAAGCATGTGAAAACTCAATAGAAAGTCATAAAACTTTAAAATGCACACATAAATGTCAACTGTCAGCTGTTTGTCACACAGCCGCTAGCCATGTAATGACGCTCGGTTCATTGTTGCCACGTCTGGGATTGGGATACTTTTACACTTGTGCTGTGATTACGCTACTTTTGGGATGGTTTTGTTGCACAGACCTGGCAACCCTCCACTCCAAAGCCCCACCCCTTTCATGCACTCCGAAATGCATAGCCCCTGAATAGGCCCTTTTCACAATGACGTCAGTTAACTTCCGCCTATCCGCAAAGCAGTGGATCCGTAGTTCCGTATTATCTTTGCGCTGGCGACTTCTCGGAAAAATGCTTTAATAACTTTAAACGCGAACTGTTTATGTCAAGAATTTACACAGTCGGGTTCTTTTGGTAACGTTATTTATTATTTCCTTTCTGTAACTGCCTTGCTTAGGGTTTCCGCGAGCAGAAACTTTAGCAATGTTGTGTCCTTGAATTGCTGTCAGTTTTATCACAATGATTGTGTGTCCACACAAATCTGTTAGCCTATTTGGAATAACAAGAATATTGTCTTTAAAAACAAATCTTTATTTTTAGAAACTGGTAGGCTATGATAACGGTATTGTTCTTGTGAGATTTATTTACAAGTAACCTAATGGACACCTGATAGTAACACATCCACATATACTCCAAAGAATTCATGGTGTGAAGATTTTAGATCATTTTACATCATACCAGTTTAAACTGAACTGGTGCAATATATTAAGATTGTATAATTTGTAAGAAGTGTATTGAAAATACAAAACGGAAGTATGTGTTCATGTTATTCCCTGGAGAAATAATTTTTGTATGCGACAGTCTTGTTCTGCAATAAAGAGATGAATGATGATGATGTTTTTTTTACTATGGTAAAATGCCATGTACAGGAGTCAGTTTTTACAACATTAACAGTCTTCATGTAGAAATAGTATTACAGGTGCTGGTCATATAATTAGAATATCATCAAAAAGTTGATTTATTTCACTAATTCCATTCAAAAAGTAAAACTTGTATATTATATTCATTCATTACACACAGACTGATATATTTCAAATGTTTATTTCTTTTAATTTTGATGATTATAACTGACAACTAAGGAAAATCCCAAATTCAGTATCTCAGAAAATTAGAATATTACTTAAGACCAATACAAAGAAAGGATTTTTAGAAATCTTGGCCAACTGAAAAGTATGAACATGAAAAGTATGAACATGTACAGCACTCAATACTTAGTTGGGGCTCCTTTTGCCTGAATTACTGCAGCAATGCGGCGTGGCATGGAGTCGATCAGTCTGTGGCACTGCTCAGGTGTTATAAGAGCCCAGGTTGCTCTGATAGTGGCCTTCAGCTCTTCTGCATTGTTGGGTCTGGCATATCGCATCTTCCTCTTCACAATACCCCATAGATTTTCTATGGGGTTAAGGTCAGGCGAGTTTGCTGGCCAATTAAGAACAGGGATACCATGGTCCTTAAACCAGGTACTGGTAGCTTTGGTACTGTGTGAAGGTGCCAAGTCCTGTTGGAAAATGAAATCTGCATCTCCATAAAGTTGGTCAGCAGCAGGAAGCATGAAGTGCTCTAAAACTTCCTGGTATACGGCTGCGTTGACCTTGGTCCTCAGAAAACACAGTGGACCAACACCAGCAGATGACATGGCACCCCAAACCATCACTGACGTGGATTGTGTGCCTCTCCTCTCTTCCTCCAGACTCTGGGACCCTGATTTCCAAAGGAAATGCAAAATTTACTTTCATCAGAGAACATAACTTTGGACCACTCAGCCGCAGTCCAGTCCTTTTTGTCTTTAGCCCAGGCGAGACGCTTCTGACGCTGTCTGTTGTTCAAGAGTGGCTTGACACAAGGAATGCGACAGCTGAAACCCATGTCTTGCATACGTCTGTGCGTAGTGGTTCTTGAAGCACTGACTCCAGCTGCAGTCCACTCTTTGTGAATCTCCCCCACATTTTTGAATGGGTTTTGTTTCACAATCCTCTCCAGGGTGCGGTTATCCCTATTGCTTGTACACTTTTTTCTACCACATCTTTTCCTTCCCTTCGCCTCTCTATTAATGTGCTTGGACACAGAGCTCTGTGAACAGTCAGGCTGGCTTTTGCAATGACCTTTTGTGTCTTGCCCTCCTTGTGCAAGGTGTCAATGGTCGTCTTTTGGACAACTGTCAAGTCAGCAGTCTTCCCCATGATTGTGTAGCCTACAGAACTAGACTGAGAGACCATTTAAAGGCCTTTGCAGGTGTTTTGAGTTAATTAGCTGATTAGAGTGTGGCACCAGGTGTCTTCAATATTGAACCTTTTCACAATATTCTAATTTTCTGAGATACTGAATTTGGGATTTTCCTTAGTTGTCAGTTATAATTATCAAAATTAAAAGACAAAAAACTTGACAGTTGTCCAAAAGACGACCATTGACACCTTGCACAAGGAGGGCAAGACACAAAAGGTCATTGCAAAAGAGGCTGGCTGTTCACAGAGCTCTGTGTCCAAGCACATTAATAGAGAGGCGAAGGGAGGGAAAAGATGTGGTAGAAAAAAGTGTACAAGCAATAGGGATAACCGCACCCTGGAGAGGATTGTGAAACAAAACCCATTCAAAAATGTGGGGGAGATTCACAAAGAGTGGACTGCAGCTGGAGTCAGTGCTTCAAGAACCACTACGCACAAATGTATGCAAGACATGGGTTTCAGCTGTCGCATTCCTTGTGTCAAGCCACTCTTGAACAACAGACAGCGTCAGAAGCGTCTCGCCTGGGCTAAAGACAAAAAGGACTGGACTGCTGAAAGTAAATTTTGCATTTCCTTTGGAAATCAGGGTCCCAGAGTCTGGAGGAAGAGAGGAGAGGCACACAATCCACGTTGCTTGAGGTCCAGTGTAAAGTTTCCACAGTCAGTGATGGTTTGGGGTGCCATGTCATCTGCTGGTGTTGGTCCACTATGTTTTCTGAGGTCCAAGGTCAACGCAGCCGTATACCAGGAAGTTTTAGAGCACTTCATGCTTCCTGCTGCTGACCAACTTTATGGAGATGCAGATTTCATTTTCCAACAGGACTTGGCACCTGCACACAGTGCCAAAGCTACCAGTACCTGGTTTAAGGACCATGGTATCCCTGTTCTTAATTGGCCAGCAAACTCGCCTGACCTTAACCCCATAGAAAATCTATGGGGTATTGTGAAGAGGAAGATGCGATATGCCAGACCCAACAATGCAGAAGAGCTGAGGGCCACTATCAGAGCAACCTGGGCTCTTATAACACTTGAGCAGTGCCACAGACTGATCGACTCCATGCCACGCCACATTGCTGAAGTAATTCAGGCAAAAGGAGCCCCAACTAAGTATTGAGTGCTGTACATGCTCATACTTTTCATGTTCATACTTTTCAGTTGGCCAAGATTTCTAAAAATCCTTTCTTTGTATTGGTCTTAAGTAATATTCTAATTTTCTGAGATACTGAATTTGGGATTTTCCTTAGTTGTCAGTTATAATCATCAAAATTAAAAGAAATAAACATTTGAAATATATCAGTCTGTATGTAATGAATGAATATAATATACAAGTTTCACTTTTTGAATGGAATTAGTGAAATAAATCAACTTTTTGATGATATTCTAATTATATGACCAGCACCTGTATATTAAACACAAATTTTATTATGTAAAATTAAAAAATTATGTATTTATCTAAATAAAACTGAAAAAATAGACTTTGATATTTAAAAAGAATAAGCTTATGTTGATCTTCATTGTACATACAGGCACTGAAATACGTAGTACATTAAGCATTGAATGAAAAGGTTTTTTTACTGCACGTAAATGTCGGAAACGTGCGTTTATTTCACAAATGCATATAAACAGCTTCATCTGCAACAAAGACAGCATAGTTTGCACGTTACTACGGGCAGCAGAAAGTGTACGGCTTCAGTGTTTCGTATTCAACTCCTACCACATTTGTGGCATATGTACAACTATTGAGTGCACTCCATTCGAGTGGCACTAGTATTCCACTATGCTGACGGAAGTGAGGATGCACTGCTTCAAGTCCAAACGGAAGCTGTGTGACGTCATGTGAAAAGGGTCTATTGGGACACGGCTGTTAAAGGGTCATGAAACCCCCCTGGTTTAGCCTGGTCGTTCACACCTCTGAGCTGGAAAAACTCTCTAAAATGGGCGTGTAAAGCTCTGGAAAAGTGGGAGTGTAAAGGGGAGGAAGAGGGGAGAGAACAACCAATGAAGCACTGACATTCACCACACTCATTATACAGAATGATGAATATTAATATATGAGCACGTAGAAAATGACAACAAACTCCCAAGCACAAGGGAGAAATGCGAAAGAATATTTAAAAGGGCTAATAATACTTTCATTACGTTTACGAGCACTGCAGTCTCATGATAAACAACACGTAGTTTAACACAGAAAGAAGACATAGAGAATGGACAAAAATTAAACTATGTCTTTTGTTCATCAGAATAATCGTGTCATCGCGTTCAGATACACGTATCAGTGTCCAGTTTGCACATATATTTCATTTGAAGAAGACTTGATGAAATATGTGTGCGTGCTGGTTAATGTTTGGTGCAGGAGAATGTGTTAAATATGTCTATAAAACTTTAAACACATACTTTATTCTGTATATGTGCTATGTTACACGTGACTAGTGTTGTTAAGCTCATCACGGAGCTCCGCGCTGAAACCGATCATATGCGCGCTCCACGTGCTTATCATAACAATTGTATTTTTCATGTGTTCGTATTCAAACTCCAGTTCTGACCGCATCGCGAGCAAAATACAAACAACACTCATGTGCTAGCTGTGCTGAGCAGTGTTGCCAACTTAGCGACATTGTCGCTAGATTTAGCGACTTTTCAGACCCCTTTAGCGACTATTTTACAAAAAAGCGCCTAGCGACAAATCTAGCGACTTTTTGGACAAACCTCAGTAACTTTCCAAATGTCACCACCAGCACTGTCTTTTGAGTGCGAGGTCTTGCTTTGCCGCTGCCGTCACACCTGTCTCAGCGTCTGCTCTGTTCAGTGAGTGGCTGAGAGGAGCAGCAGCACCGTTGAGTGCACGGCGTCTGACAGATGTGAATGAGCGAGCTACACACGAGCACACAGTGTTGCCACGGACCAAACACTATCTGATTCTCCTTTGTTTTATATTTAAAGAATTAAGTTTTACCGATTTGATTTCCATTTTTCTCGTGTGCTTATCACTTACATTACTCACTATCACAGAGCTTTAGTTCATCCAGTTCATCCAGCTAGTCATTCACTACCCATTCTGTTGCCTGACAAAAAAAATAAAATAAATAAATATATATATATTATATATACAGTTGCGAGAAAAAGTATGTGAACCACTTGCAGAATCTGTGAAAATGTTAATAATTTTAACAAAATAAGGGAGATCATACGAAATGCATGTTATTTTTTATTTAGTACTGTCCTGAGTAAGATATTTTACATAAAAGATGTTTACATATAATCCACAAGACAAAAAAATAGCTGAATTTATTAAAATGACCCCATTCATAAGTATGTGAACCCTTGATTCTTAATACTGTGTGTGGTTACCTGGATGATCTACGGCTGTTTTTTTGTTTTGTGATGTTGTTCATGAGTCCCTTATTTGTTCTGAGCAGTTAAACTGAGCTCTGTTCTTCAGAAAAATCCTCCAGGTCCTGCAGATTCTTCAGTTTTCCACCATCTTTTGCATATTTGAACCCTTTCCAGCAGTGACTGAATGACTTTGAGATCCATCTTTTCACACTGAGGACAACTGAGGGACTCAAACACAACTATTACAAAAGGTTCAAACATTCACTGATGCTCCAGAAAAAACACGATGCATTAATAGATGGGGGGTGAAAACTTTTTGAATTTGAAGATCAAGGTAAATTGTATTTAATTTGTCTTCCAGGAAACATGCAAGTATCTTCTGTTGCTTCCAAAGGGCAGTACTAAATGAAAAAAAAAATGATATTCAAGCGAAATAAGAAAAATTTGGACCTCTTCATCCTGTTCAAAAGTTTTCACCCCCCGGCTCTTAATGTATCGTGTTTCCTTCTGAAGCATCAGTGAATGTTTGAACCTTTTTTAATAGTTGTGTTTGAGTCCCTCAGTTGTCCTCAGTGTGAAAAGATGAATCTCAAAATCATTCAGTCACTGCTGGAAAGGGTTCAAATATGCAAAAGATGGTGGAAAACTGAAGAATTTTTGGGACCTGGAGATTTTTTCTGAAGAACAGAGCTCAGTTTAACTGCTCAGAATGAACAAGAGACTCATGAACAACCATCACAAAACAAAAAAACAGCCGTAGATCATCCAGGTAACCACACACAGTATTAAGAATCAAGGGTTCACAAACTTTTGAACAAAAACATTTTAATAAATTCAGGTATTTTTTTGTCTTATGGATTATATGTAAACATCTTTTATGTAAAATATCTTACTCAGGACAGTACTAAATAAAAAATAACATGCATTTTGTATGATCTCCCTTATTTTGTTAAAATTTTGCACATTTTCACAGATTCTGCAAGTTGTTCCCATACTTTTTCTTGCAACTGTATATATATATATATATATATATATAGGAAATGAGAACAGCTTTATTTAACATTCGGCTATATTATATTATATTGTATTAAAATACGTATGTGAGCACAGATTAGGAGAGGAAACATATTAGGCAGGCAGAATGCAACCGACGTGATGACGTCATGATTTTGCTAATTGACGCATGACGTCATCTAGCGACATTTAGCGACTTTTTGGGCAGGCTTTAGCTACTTTCCTTTGAAAATAGTTGGCAACATTGGTGCTGAGGGAAACATTCACACGGCTCGCACATTTGAATTCTCCGCTGTAATGCGATCTCACTGAGTGTTACAACACTCAGTCTTAGTGACTATTTCTCTATTTCAAAGTTAGCTTATTAGGCCTGTAGAAGAAAAGAAATGTTAGTTCATTATTAATTAGTTCAAAATTTCCATCACAAAACTTAACAGGAATTTACGGGAATTTATGGGAATTTACGAGAATTTATGGGAACTAATTGGAAATTTTGGGAAATTTATATAAATGTATAATATTTATATAAAATGTATCATATACAAACATAAATATAAACATTTTGTTTGGTCATAACATGAAATTTCTTTTTCGCATTCAATTAATTCTAATTTAGTAAATATGTAAAATAAATATTTTTATTGCAGCAATTGTTATGTGTTATTTATTTTAGTGTCACATGATCCTTCAGAAATCATTCTAATATGCTGATTTGATACTCAGTTATTGTCAATGTTGGAAACAGTTGTGCTGCTTATTATTTTTTGGGATCCTGTAATACTTTTTACAGGATTCATTGATAATAAAAAGTTAAAAAGAACAGCATTTATTCAAAATAGAAATCTTTTCTAACAATATCACTTTAATGTGACTTTTTATCAATTTCACACATCCTTGCTGAATAAAAGCATTAATTTCTTTCAAAAAAAAGGAAAAAATTACTGACCCCAAACTTTTGACCGGTAGTGTATACTGTTACAAAAGATTTCTATTTTAAATAAATGCTGTTCTTTAAATTTTTATTCATCAAAGAATCCTGAAAAAATGTATCACAGGTTATAAAAAATAATAAGCAGCACAACTGTTTCCAACATTGATAATAACTGAGTATCAAATCAGCATATTAGAGTGATTTCTCAAGGATCATGTGACACTGAAGACTGGAGTAATGATGCTGAAAATTCAGCTTTGATCACAGGAATAAATTATATTTTAATATATATTACAGTTTTTTACAATCGCTAGGACACATTTCTCAATACCTAGGTCACTTTTTCAAAACTCTTCACACAGTTCTCCTAACCAACTTTCATCTTGGCACAGAGGTTAACTTCACATTCAAAATGCACCAAATCTACCAAAACACTTCATACATGTCTCAAATCAACTCATTCTTCCAGAACACTAGCACAGGTTTTCACTGAGCGAACACACTTTGTCACTCATAAAACATCGACCTAAAAACACTAACATCATTTAGCATTATACAATGTTTTCTTTTTTTAAATTTCTTTACAAAACAAGAATGACACTCTCTACTGCTTATAATTCACTGCAGTTTATGTTACATGGTCCATGTTTACATTACAGAACAAAATTATTCCTAAGTTTCCCCTTTTGAATTGATGGTAATGAAATTGAAAGACTAATGCTAGTGTAGGTGTTCAGTTTCATCTAATTGTTTTGATAGTATTTGATTTTTTAGATTCAGAATATATTTCATAACTATATTACTGTAGAAATGTAGCAAATTTTTGTCTTATTCAGTTTTGTATTATGTTATTGTTTTGAACTTAAGTTTAACAGTTTTGAAAACAGTATGTAAGCATGTGCAAATTGGCCTGTACGTACAAAGAGTTTTAGCAGTTGTTGTGTCTGAGTGAGAAAAGAATTCATGAAATTTGAGAGATGTAGTCACTGAATGCATTTTGTGCCAAAGCAATGATAATTGATCCTCAGTTTAGCCCACATAGACTTCTGTTGTGCTCACTGTGTGAAGAGTTTTGCAAAAGTATTGAGAAATGTGTCCTAGCATCTGTAAAAAACTGTAAAGTCTTGTGTTGCTTATAATAGTTGTTAACACACATAAGCAGTCTTTTAGAATGCTCTCAATTACATGTAGCCTAGATCAGATGCATAGGCTACTATATGCATACGGAGTGTGGTTGTGCTCATGGACATGATTTGAATATGTTAAAGGGTTGTAAAAAAAAAAAATGAAAAATGACCACCAGAAATGTGTCCTAGTGATTGTAAAAAACTGTAATTGTTTGTAAAACTATCAAACTAAACATTTATTGTTTCATAAATAATCCATGGACAGCTTATTTAATTTCTAAACAAGGTGATATAAAGATAAAAATTGACGTAATCAAACTACAGCGATAGCAAACAAGCGACTCCTTTTGAATCGCTCTCGCGGTTCTCGAATCTCAATCTCGTTCTCGAGTAGAATCGGTTGCAACGGTTTTCGGATCACCAGTACACAACCGAGAAAACTGCTTCTTTTGGACGTGTCCGATTTGAGGGTAAATGTGGGTAAAGTAAAAGTACCCACATTTAAATCTACTCTAAAAAGTGCAAATTTTCCAAAAAGATACTCAAGTAAATGTAACAAGGTAAATGTACTTTCGTCACTACCCACCTCTGCTAGGAACTATGAAAGAAGCTTCCTCCGGTGCGAAAGCACCTAATATGTTGTGAGGTTATTTCCATCAAGGGGTGCATCAATTTTTGGTCAAGATCTTGTATTGACAATGCAAGAGGTGAACACTCTGTAAACTCTTCTCCAGCACATCCCAGAGACTGGACTCAGACATGCCAATTTATGTGTGAAAATGATTCTTCATGTTTTCTGAACCATTCTTTCACAATTTGAGCCTGATGAATCTTGACATTGTCATTCTGGAATATGGCCATGATGTGACTTCCTACATGGTTATTTAAGAAAAGAAAAGCTACACCTTCCATCAATTAGGATTAAAAGAACTGTTCCCAAACATTTAACATGCTAGAAACATAATAATCACTGCAATAATGATCCAATTATAGACTCTTAACATTTGCCTGTTTAAATTCAAACAGTGACTGTTTTCTCTTTTTAGTCCGGGCAGTGTATTATACTTGTGCAAGAACTTAGTCAACAGCTGCACTAACTGTATCAAGTTTTATCTGCCTATAGCAATAGAGAAACTGCTTATATATAAAAAGGATAGAATCAATCACAGTGTCATATGCTAACTTTGGCCATGCTTTATCCTACAGTACATAAACTTGTGTGATTCTTTAGGTGGGTGAGTTTCTCTGCTGTGAAGAGGCTCCTGGCTGTGAATAAACATAAAGCAAAGGAAACGCTGGAATCTGTTTCTGCTGTGCAGCAAGGTAGGGCACTAAAGATTCTTGGCTGAAGTGATTCATAGGGGATGGGATGCCGTCTGACTGTGGGTGAATCCCACAAATTAAGCTATGCATTTTAACTAAGTGAGGTTTGTGGATGTACATTTACATATGTTTGCATAGACATTGAAACATATGTTGACATTCAACAGCATCTAAATTAAATAATTAACATATGAAAAACTTGAACAATCCTCATGAATCTATGAGTATTTAATTTATGAAATTAATCAGTTGATTCTGTTATGTTTTCGAAATGAAATGTGTAAAAATTCACTTACTTCGAAATGAAATTCTGTTCTGTATGAATTCTGGTGCCATATTCAACTCATTTCAAAGGATTCCCTCATTTTAAGCAAGGCTAAATTTGTTAAAGCAAATACAATTTCTGTATTTAACCATGATTTAACCACTTAACCATTATTATCATGTAAATGATCAAATGTAAATTTATTTTGTTTACTGTGGGACATATAAAGACTTTTCTGAATAGGCTGTGGCTAAAAAAACAAAAATCTTATCATAAAATACACCACAAATGCACCATTAAATGTTCAAACACACAATCAGTTCTATTAATCCAAATCTTCCATTCTTCCATCAGCCCATTCAGAGTCTTTATTGAGTAATCTCTGTTTCCATCCTCATGACAGTAACCAAATCCTTCACTCATTAAAAACTCAAATTTGGTACCTCAAGAAGCTTTACAACAAAGGTTTTACACCAGTGAAGTAAGATGCTTATTTGTATGGCTCTAAAAAATGCTGGGTTTAAAAACAACCATTTCTGTGTTATTTGGCAACACAGCAGCCGGGTAAATATTGGACAGAACACATGCTGGGTTATTTTAACTCAGCTTGTTGTTTTTTACACATTAACCCATTTTCCAAGCACATAGTGCTTGGTCAGTCAACCTGATATTGAAGGTTTTTCATTTTAAATAATTAACAATTACAGTCACACACCTGTAGGTAATGGATAGGTGCATTGGAGAGAAGTCCAAAAAAGTCAAATATCTAAAAAACAAAGAAAATCCTGCACACCATCAATACTTGCAAAAGTATTCCTATACATATTTTAATTGAATAATTGATTTAGTAAACATTTTAGGATGTGACAGGAACAGCAAGATCAGCCAATGGGAATCTGTGGAAAAACTGCTATCAGTAGGCTGTTCCAGATCATTATATGACAATTTTATATATTCATTTTTGAAAAGTTACATAAAAAAAAAAAAAAGCTTTACCTTGTGGAAACTCGCCTGTCTCATTTAAATTTCAACCCATCAAATGCATAGCATGACCACAGCTGTGATGCTAGCTATCCAAGCAAGCAGACGTTAGCTGCGACACACATGTAAAAAAAAAAAAAAGGCCAAATGTGAGACTACATACAGTTTCCCATTTTGTACAGTTATTATTTGATAGGAATACAATGTAATATATACCTTAATTTCATCCAGGAAATCAACAATACATCAATAGATCAATAGATCCATATTGTAGTCAGTGGAGCGCACTGCAACGTCGCGATGTTGTGTGTGTTTCAGCCCTGGTCACGTGTCGTTCGCTTTGAGTGTAGATCCAGTCTATGCTGCATTTGTAGAAGGTTAGCTTTCCAAACAAGCAGACGTAAAGAAAAAAAGCCAAAATGTGAGACTACAGACGTTTTCCTATTTGTACAGTAATAATTTGAAAGGTATACAATGTAATACAAACCTTAATTGACCCAGCAGCTGAGTGACAGAAAAACTTCACAGGACCTGGGCAAAAATATTAAAAGCTCAATAAAATGACAAAACAGGCTGAACCCAGCATTTGGGTTGACAAAATAACCCAGCATTTTTAGTGCAGGATAAGATAAAAGGGGATTTTCACCAAGTGGACTGAAACATTACCAATGGGGCACATCTCTGTTGGGACTCTGTTTACTTTTGTACATTTTTGGAATTGTGATTACACCTGTTGGCCTGCTACATTTTTCTTTATGTTTTTATGTAGTCTTTTTTTAAAGAAGTGTTTGGCTACAATTTTTCATTTTTTGCTTTAGTTTTTGTTTGGTAACTTTTTTTGTGCAGCTCTGGTTCACTGTCATCTCAAGGATTTTGCTAAAGGACTTTCTGTATGGTGAAAATCACTTCCTGTCACCTCCTTTCTGTTGCTGGAGTAGCAAAAAGAAATAATTTCCCAATACTTTAGAAGAGACAAAAAGACAAGGGTAAGTACAACAAGGGTACGTAAAACAGCATGGTCACCACTGCATAATTTGAGTTTAAAAATAATTTTTAGCAGTGCCGTTTTTTCTCAATAGATTTGACTCTTTTCTTTAAATGAATGTAGTTACTCAACAATTAACACAGAAAACTAAACACTCTTATGTTGACAAAACATATTTCAATATTCACTGCATAATGAAGCACAGCAATTTATTTTAGTATGCATTTATTAAAAGTAAATGCTATTATCAAAACTGCAGGTGTTGTTTGTGGCTATAAACACACAAATACACCAATGAAAATACACATTTATCATAAAGTTCTTCAATGAGGGGTTTTGTTATATACGTTTTCCCCCATCCCAAAAAATTACATACACAAACATGCAGAAAATGTTTTCTGTTGTACAGTACTGCAATCAATGAACTTTACTGATCATGTCTCTAATATTCAACTGGCCAGAGAATTTTATCTACATCAAAAAATATATTCTTATCGTGCATTATGGGAGATAGAAAAAAAATGTGAATGCATGAATTCATGATTTCTGTAAAATCAACAAAAAAGCTACAAATGTTTCTTCCTGATATATTACTTTTATTTTTCAGTTGCTAACAAGCATTATTCAATACTGAAGCCACAAAACTCTTCATACAGTCTTCATTACCAAGATGAATCTTTACAGAACAGTTAATCTCATCTCCAAAAATCACTCTGACCAACAAAACACTTCATTCATGTCTCAAAATAAACTCTTTCCACCATATAACTGGCAACAATTATCATTCAAAAAACATGCATTTCATTCATAACACACTGACCTAAAAAAACACTAACCACAAGCATTACATATATCTTGAACTTTTATTTTTAAAGTTTGAATGATTTCTTTTTCACATAAATATGCATTATATGATAAGAATAAGATCTTTTAAATTTTTACTGGCTGTATTACAGCATAAAGAATGAATGAGAAATGCAGCAAATTGTTTTTTGTATATTTTTACATATAGTACTGTAATCTACATGCAAAATAATAAAAAGTTGAAACAACAACAACAAAATCTAAAGAAATAATAATTACAAAACAACAACAACAACAAAATCCTAAAGAAATAATTACAAAACAACAACAACAACAACAACCAATAATTAAAAAAAAAAAACATCAAAAACATGTCTAGTATAATGACATATGTGCAGTATTGGAGTCACAGCCGTGACAGGAGGCCTTTCTGTGTGGAGTTTGTATGTTCTCTCCAGTTTCCTCTGGGTTTAAACCACAATCCAAAAACATAAAGGACAGGTGAATTGGAAATGTCTCAGGTTATGGTTACATGAGAAGGGAAAGAGATGCTGCGTCTTCGACACTGTGGGAACGCCTCTGCGTGATGAAATCATTCCAATGGCATGACAGAACATCATAGGCGGGTGACGTCATGACCAGGAGGGTACAAAGCACCCTGAGACCAAACAATGTTAGCTTCTGATAGGCCGAAGCAAGTCGGTCACAGGTATGCAGGAAGTATGGCAAAGCGACACAGTGTCTCGTTCCGTTCTCAGGGAACCATGGTTACATGCATAACCTGAGACGTTCCTTTGATGCTGTGGGAATGTTTATACCCACGCCTCCATACTTACAAGTGCCCCAGTCCTATCCTGGTCCGACACACCAAGGAGGAAATCAGATACCAAAGGGTCTCTCCCCAATGACACACCACCCAAAGGAATGTGGTAAGCAGCCACAAAAGGTGGAGGGGGCCAACCCTGCAGAGAACCGCTCCTGCAGGAACTTAGGACTGTACCAAGTGGGCAGTCAACTGGGTCCAGCAGGCGATTTCTGCACCATGAAGTGAATACTCTACACTTCAAGGAATATTGTTTCCTCGTGAAGGGAGCTCTGGAATGATCTATGGCCTCAACAACCTCATTTGAAAGACCTGAATCTATGAGCTGGGCCCCATCAGAGGCCAAGCCCACCGTTTTCATAGCTTCAGGTGAGAGAGAAGTATTGAGACCTCTGCCTGAAAGAGAGGGTCCCTCCTGACCGGAATCTCCCAAGGAAAACCAGCCGAGAAGGGACATGAGGCCGAGAACAAACTTTGCTTGGCCAGAATGGGGCTATTAAACTCCTTGGAGTAGAGCAATCGGTGGTAATTGCATACAGATGAAACCTTGTCTGTACCATGGGGGCTGGATGCGAGAAGGAGTACCACAGTGGACAGTGAGTCGTCTCTCAAGATGCAAACAGATCCACCTCTGCTCGACTACTCCCATAGGAGCTCCACCACCTCGGGGGGTAGTCTCCATTCCTCGAGCCTCAGCCCCTGCCTCAGCAGGACATCTGCTCCCTGTTTTTGGCAACCAGGAATATAAGTTGCTCTACGGGGAGAGCAGCTTTTCTTAGGCCCACAGGAGGATCTGGTGTGCCACTTCGCAAAGTTGGCGTGACAGCAGCCCCCCTGATGATTTATATAGGCGACCACCAATGTGTTGTCTGTACGAAAGTGCATTTATCATTTAATTCCTCAGAATTAAATACAGCTGAAGATCAACCAGACAAGTTAACACAGCCTGGATGAAAGGCTGAACATTTTATATTAACAGACATCTAACTTCTCAAGTGAGATAGTATTTATCATTTAATTCCTCAGAATTAGATGCAGCCGAAGATCAACCAGGCAAGTAAGCACGGTCTGGATGAAAGGCTAAACATAGTATGTTAATACAGACATCTACTTCTCAAAGTCAGATAGTTCTTATTATTTAATTTCTCAGAATGGTGCTTGCTAGCAACTGAAAAAAAAATTGTAAAGTTTTGGTTGGCTGTGTGAACTGTTGGGAACATTTTGAGAATGTTGAGAATTTTGTACACCAGTGGTTCCCAAACTTTTCCCTGAGGCATTTACCATCCTTCTGCATACCCCCTCTCTTCCACTTAGATCGTGAATTTTCCATTAAGGGACAATATTTGCCCCCTAAATTTACTTTCTAGTGCATTTTTTTTTTTTTTTAATCTTTTATGAATACTTTTACAACATTAATAAAAATGTTCAATAGAGAAATATGCAATGCTAAAAACGTGAAAAGTGATTATTTTAAATACTAAAACCGCCAGTAGATGGCGGTAAATCACTGTCTTAATCAATGCATGAGTCATCGAGTCATTCGTTCAATGAAGCAAGTGGCTGTATTTATGAATGAATCAATGAATCAATCAATGACTTTCACGAACGATTTGTTTAAAGCCGCAGATTCGGTCTCGAAACACCGCTGTGTTGTAATTCTGCTGTTGCTTTCGTTGCAAAATATAGCAAATACTGACAATACTGGGAAGAACATCACTTAATATTACCCTTTTGTTTGTTGAACCGTAGTGTGGATATTTGGATTTGCATTCTTGCTCGTATAATATTATCAACATTAAAAACAAGAACTCACAAAAGGTAGGCTATGTTTTGTATCAAGAGTTTGAATCTTAAATTGATCTTTATGCACCTTTTGTGCCAGACTATTTGTTCTTCATGCTAGTAAGTGTTAAATCTGCAGGTATACATTGTCGAGAACGGCAGTAATGTAGCGCGATTTGCTGAGACAGCAGACACTGCACGCAACCTACAGGTGCTGGTCATATAATTAGAATATCATCAAAAAGTTGATTTATTTCACTAATTCTATTCAAAAAGTGAAACTTGTATATTATATTCATTCATTACACACAGACTGATATATTTCAAATGTTTATTTCTTTTAATTTTGATGATTATAACTGACAACTAGGAAAATCCCAAATTTAGTATCTCAGAAAATTAGAATATTACTTAAGACCAATACAAAGAAAGGATTTTTAGAAATCTTGGCCAACTAAAAAGTATGAACATGAAAAGTATGAGCATGTACAGCACTCAATACTTAGTTGGGGCTCCTTTTGCCTGAATTACTGCTGCAATGCGGCGTGGCATGGAGTTGATCAGTCTGTGGCACTGCTCAGGTGTTATAAGAGCCCAGGTTGCTCTGATAGTGGCCTTCAGCTCTTCTGCATTGTTGGGTCTGGCATATCGCATCTTCCTCTTCACAATACCCCATAGATTTTCTATGGGGTTAAGGTCAGGCAAGTTTGCTGGCCAATTAAGAACAGGGATACCATGGTCCTTAAACCAGGTACTGGTAGCTTTGGCACTGTGTGCAGGTGCCAAGTCCTGTTGGAAAATGAAATCTGCATCTCCATAAAGTTGGTCAGCAGCAGGAAGCATGAAGTGCTCTAAAACTTCCTGGTATACGACTGCGTTGACCTTGGACCTCAGAAAACACAGTGGACCAACACCAGCAGATGACATGGCATCCCAAACCATCACTGACTGTGGAAACTTTACACTGGACCTCAAGCAACGTGGATTGTGTGCCTCTCCTCTCTTCCTCCAGACTCTGGGACCCTGATTTCCAAAGGAAATGCAAAATTTACTTTCATCAGAGAACATAACTTTGGACCACTCAGCAGCAGTCCAGTCCTTTTTGTCTTTAGCCCGGGCGAGACGCTTGTCTGTTGTTCAAGAGTGGCTTGACACAAGGAATGCGACAGCTGAAACCCATGTCTTGCATACGTCTGTGCGTAGTGGTTCTTGAAGCACTGACTCCAGCTGCAGTCCACTCTTTGTGAATCTCCCCCACATTTTTGAATGGGTTTTGTTTCACAATCCTTTCCAGGGTGCGGTTATCCCTATTGCTTGTACACTTTTTTCTACCACATCTTTTCCTTCCCTTCGCCTCTCTATTAATGTGCTTGGACACAGAGCTCTGTGAACAGCCAGCCTCTTTTGCAATGAACTTTTGTGTCTTGCCCTCCTTGTGCAAGGTGTCAATGGTCGTCTTTTGGACAACTGTCAAGTCAGCAGTCTTCCCCATGATTGTGTAGCCTACAGAACTAGACTGAGAGACCATTTAAAGGCCTTTGCAGGTGTTTTGAGTTAACTAGCTGATTAGAGTGTGGCATTAGGTGTCTTCAATATTGAACCTTTTCACAATATTCTAATTTTCTGAGATACTGAATTTGGGATTTTCCTTAGTTGTCAGTTATAATCATCAAAATGAAAAGAAATAAACATTTGAAATATATCAGTCTGTGTGTAATGAATGAATATAATATACAAGTTTCACTTTTTGAATGGAATTGGTGAAATAAATTAACTTTTTGATGATATTCTAATTATATGACCAGCACCTGTATATGCACCAATATGCACACTGCTTATGTGGAAATGGACGCTTTTAGATTTCACCGCAAGAAAAAAGTGGTATTTTGATTGGATGTCATATAGTTACGGCATTGCGCCTGTTAGAAATACATGATCGGTTTTAATGCTATTTTAAGGTAGGGAAGAATTAAATGAACGGCAAAATTCGGCATTTTGTTCGCGTACCCCCTCTGTCCCCAGTTTGGGAACCACTGTTGTACACAATGTTTTGAGAAAATTATGCACATGGTTTGTAATTTGTATGAAATGAATGAAAACTTACAATCTGTTTAAGACAATGATAAAGTAATCAGACCTCTTTGTTAATTGTTTTGAAAGCAGTTATTTGAGTTTGGGAAAATGTGTCAAATCTATTGAGAAATACTGTAAGAAACATTATTCACCTTATATTTTTGTTTGTTTGTGTTGTTTTGTTCTAAAAAACATTTTCCATGTTGTTCAAATTGCTAATGTTAAAAATTCTGAAATGATGTTTGCTATGGTGCCCTGGAGGGGGCAGGTTCAGTTCACTACGGTTAATCTATAGTTTTAATGAAATATGAGAATGTAAAAATAAAATGCCTGTAGAAAAAAAAGTTGTTTCCTTCAAAATAAAACTTGTGGCCATGCAGAGATGGGATGCACTTAAGTTAGTGATTCAGACTTGAGTCACATTTTAATTGACCTCAGACTTCACTCGGACTCATCAGAAAGGACTTAAATCTTAACCTTAAAGGATTAGTTCACTTTCAAATGAAAATTAGCCCAAGCTTTACTCACCCTCAAGCCATCCTAGGTGTATATGACTCTCTTCTTTCTGATGAAAACAATCAGAGAAATATTAATAAATATCCTGACGCATCCGAGCTTTATAATGGCAGTGAATGGGGGTCACTAGTATGAGCTGAAGAAAGTGCATCCATCCACATCTATCCATCATAAATATGTGCTCCACACAGCTCCGGGGGGTAAATAAAGGCCTTCTGAAGTAAAAAAATATCCAAATTTAAAGAAGTTATGAAGTCAAATATTGAGCTTCCGCCAGACCACCTTTTGTATTGATGTTACGAAGAAAGTGTAAAACTCTTGCAGTTCACAAAGCTTATGCTACATCCTATGCCTTCCCTATTCAACGTATGGGAAAAGTCTAACTGACGCGACGCCAGTTTACACTTTCTTTGTAACTTGAATACGAAAGGGGGTCTGGCGGAAGCTCAATATTTGACTTCATAACTTCATAACATATGGATTTTTTTTTTTGCACAAACGCATCATTTCTCTTCAGAAGGCCTTTATTAACCCTCCGGAGCCGTGTGGAGCACATATATATAATGGATGATTGTGGATGGAAGCACTTTCTTCAGCTCATATTAGTGACCAGTGCCGCGTTAAGCCTTTGCGGGGCCCTGGGCCAAAGAACGCAAAGGGGCCCCCCTTCCCCTTCCCCTATTTGAAAAATGTAAAAAAAAAAAAAAAAAAAAAGCATTTTCAATAAGTCCAAGATTAAATTTAACTGATTCGACTCTGGCTTTGGAATTTCAGAATGATCATAGCATCATTTCAGATGCGATGTGTCCGAAGATTATTCTAGTTGATTAATTATTCTGTCACAGACTTTTTTAATGCACATTTTATTCCTAATACATTTACTATTAGTTTCTTTAAATGTGTTTCCATCACGTTTTATGTGCAGTTTATTTCGTTGAATAAAAAGTATCCACCCCAGCGAGTGTCCGAGTTACATTTATTCACATCTTGTGCAGTATCTTAAAACGTGCAGAAATTTTTTTCACAAAACCAACATGACTCATTTGAAACTCTGTACTACTTACATTACTGCATGCATAAGAAACCCACTTTAAAAATGACGGTCAAATACAATAGATCATGGCTAAGACACGGCATGGACCCTTTTGTCCATTTATTCAGCTTCTTAATGATTTTTAGTACATTTAACATAAATAGGCTATAGCCTAGTTATTGACAACATTATTTCTATTATACTTCATTTTTATGAACATATGTAGGCGAGCCTTTGAAAGTATTTGGCTGCGGAAAGACGCGTTGGGCGTGTGCACTGCGCACTATCTAGTGGACTTTTGTTTTCAAGCACTCAATTCACTCTTGCATGGGCTGTTGTACAGTACACACACTGTCCGTGCCATCACAAAAATTGGGCTGCACGTGGACGGGGAGTATACTTTGGGGTTAAGCCCGTAATAGCCACTGCCAATTCATGCGTGCGTGTCCGCTGCACCTGTGACTCTTGATTCGGGTGTAACAGCGATGCATTTTAAAATGCAAAAGAGAATTTTCTCGGGGGCCCCACAGTGTTCGGGGCCCTGGGCTGCAGCCCATGTTGCCCATTAGGATAACGCGGCCCTGCTAGTGACAACCATTCACTACCATTATAAAGTTTGGATGCGTCAGGATATTTATTAATATTTCTTTGATTATGTTCATCAGAAAGAAGAAAGTCATATACACCTAGGATGGCTTAAGGGTGAGTAAAGCTTGGGCTAATTTTCATTTCAAAGTGAACTAATCCTTTAACTATTGAGGAAGATTTTTTTACTTTATCTCTTTACTTTATCTCTCACAGTGTCAGCAATTCAGCATTATCCAGCAGCTCACAGTACCGCATCGTGAATTATTCTTGCTTACTGGCAGCTCTCATAAAAAGCCAGCATTCTGGCTGTGTTCAAAATCACCCCCTATACCCCCTGTTTTCTATTCCCTACATTAGTCCACTGATATAGACCACTTGAGGGACTGAATAAAAAAACAAGTGAGTGAATTCGGACACTGAGTGTTCTGTCTTCTGCTCAAGAGAGATACACTGGGTCATTGACCAGTATTAAATCATGAAAAGCGTGAAAAGTATCATGAGAGACTGCTTTAAATTACCTTGTCTCAAACATAACATAAACAATTTAAAGAGCTCTGACATGCACCACCTGACTGCTGCAGATTCATTTAGGCGTTGATGTTGATGCCAGAGAAACACATACATCTGAGTCTGAACAGCTCAGAGAAAAACGTCATGGGTTGCCGTCTCGTAATTATGGTTACAACATGGTGTGTAATGTGTAATTCATGTGTAATTCAGGAGTGGCACTCTGTGACTATACAACTCTGCATAGCAACTGTACAACCAAAGACTTTTTATTTAGGAAGACGGTGCACTCCTATTAATTATGTATAGGAGAAAGTGCAACACCCAATATGGCCAAGAAGCCCCGCCTTCTAAGTGAATGAGCCAATCGTTGATTAGTAAAGTCATCGTGTAACTGCAGCTGCCGTAAGAAGCTCCGGTTGCTATAGAAACAGGCAGCGTTCTCAGACTCGCGCTCATGACTGTGCATGCACATTGGCTGGTTTAGCATAAAAAACAAGCTTTTTTAAACAATATTTGAACATAAGAAACAAGCTTTAAGAAATTGTTGTTGTCAGATTTAATTGGTGTTTTTCAAAATGAAATTTAATCATAAGCTTAGTGAACAGTTTTGGAGAATTTGATGTTTCCCCATTCAAAAAGATAGGAGCTGCACTTGGGCATTTCAAATATGGCCGCCGACTGAAATGACTTATCTTAAAGGGACTTTGGTAAAACTCTGCATAATGGAACTTGATGATATCTGCACCGCAGGGTGCGCAGTGTATGAAAATACATGTTGACAAGCAGGTAGGACATTGTATCATTGCATTTGGATTGAACATACTTTTTCTGGTCCTAAACTATATGAATATTTTTTCATATTTAGACCACTTCTTTTATTGATTGGTATCAGGATGTGATACCCTAGCTTTAAGTATGGTGTCCTCCTTCATTTTTAATTTGTAGAGTGGTATCTTGGTAAATTTGTTGGTGATCTAATAGTATCTCTACAATATCTCTACTCTTCAAACTTGCAAAACAGCAGTTCAAACTAATATCACATAAGTCTCTGTGATGATCGGTTGTTATATCAAGGGAGGATAGCCCTCCTTTTTTCTCAACACTGAACAGCAGAAAGTACTAAGTACTTTTAACCAAAAAAGGCAAAGTCTTTCCTGTTTTCCAAATGGCAAATTTGGCACATTCGGAGAAGAGCAGCAGTGGTTTAGACTCAGTAATATTTCATGATGTTACAATAGTGAAATTACAGACAAGAAATGTAAATTCTTAGGCATAAAATGAAATCAAAAACTAGGAATTTTTTTTTAATATTAATCGTCCTCCTCCCATTTTCCACTTTAAAATTTTGTGTAGACTGTGCCTCTCTTGCCTCTCATGATGAGCTGCCACTGATGTTTACTGACTTGAGACTTGACTCGTGACAAAAGACTTGACACTTAACTCAGACTCCAGGGTTACAAACTTCAGACTTGACTTGGACTCCAGCTTAGGACTTGACTCAGACTTCAGGTGGAAAAAAAAAAAAAAAAAAATACTGAACTTGTCCCCTCCTAAGTTGGCTGATATTTGAAGATTCATTACAGGGATCTGACCAATATTTTATTAACTCTTTCTCTTTTATGTGAATCTTGTGGACCAGACCAAATACATTCCAAACCGGAGAAACCAAAAAGGTCATCAGATTAACATACCGTGCAGTACAGACCTCAGAAGATGCCTTCTTTTCCGCTTTTAAATATGTTTGGCAGACAGCTGACCAAAATGAGTATTGTGACCTCATTTCCAATTAGCTTTTTGTTAGTGGGTTTGCAGGCAATTGTGGATGTAAAATTTTCATGCCCATGCAAAGCTGACCGGAACAAAGCTATATCAGCTTTCATCTTCATTGTTCCAGCTCTCTTTGCTTTCGTTATAATGTTCGTATTGTTAAGGCCTTGTCAATATAAATGTAGATGTAAAAAACAAAACAACACTGAAACATCTCAAGGAAAAGACACCAAAGAAACATCTCAAGGACAGGACAACAGTGAAACATCTCTAGAAAAAGTTTTTGTAGTTTGTTGTATTCCAGGTATTGTGTGGATCTGTATATGTTTCATTGATGGTGATTATTTTGCATGTGGATTAACAAACTGGACTGGACGCTATGCCTGTGATAATGAACTGCATCCAAATTGTTTGAATTGGTGCAAACCCACTGAATTAAGCCCAGAAGAATATGAGACTGAATATTACGAAAAAACACGGGAGTTGATATTTACATCAAAGGTAAGCATCACAGGATTTTTATCCAATTGTCCTTTATATGTGAAAAGTTAAGACTGCATTATCCTGTTTTTATTGCTCTACATACTTTTTTCTGAATTTCTTAAAGAAAGCTACAAACAAATGGAGTATGTTTAATGTTTAGAATGTTTTTATTGCATTTCCATGAAGGTAATCATCCATTTCTAGACAATGAGCAAAGTTTCTAAAGTATCTAAAAAAATCATCACACTTTTATCAGTGCAACTTTAATTTAAGTCTTAAGAACTAGTTTGACCAACTAATCAGTCTTACTTTTCGGTATCAGATTAGACCAATCTACATTTTTATGTAACTCATTTAAAAAACTTATGAACAGACTTAACTCTCTACTGCACACATGTTGATGGCACATGAAAAAAAAAATTCCACATCATTTTTTGGTTCATTTGGGAACATTTTATTGATAAAATTTTTTTTTCACTGAATTTGATACATGCATAGGTCTGTATCATGTAGTGTGTCATGCCATATAATGTACTTCATGTAATAAGATTTCACTCCGTACAAAACAAAGCAGTTCTTCTCTGCTGTGAAATAGAGGTGTATGTTACAGTTTTTTTCACATCACTCCTGCGCACACAGGAAGCCTGCATCTTCCCTTCATATAACACATTATGGCCAATCTGAGGTATTGTCCAAAACATCCTCAAAAAGTACCCCTTATCGCACAACATTGTTCTGAGGCAACGAAAAGAAAAACTGAATTTCTGAACATTCAAAATAAAAAAACTTCATAAAACCTGACAAAAGGCTTCTCTACACCTTCACACGCACACACATATTTTTTATGTACATTTCATGTCATTTTAAATAAGATTACTAAAGCAAATTATCTTACCTTCTTCTCACACCATGTGTTCCTGTGACCATGTGTCAGAACAGGACGTCCCGCCTTTAAATGGTGCTTGATGGTGACTCCCACACCTTACTGGACTGTTCTTTGGTACTTTCTTGAACTTTCTAATTGGTTGTAATCATTTAAAGAAAAATTTACTAAACATAGGGCTTAAGAAAACTTTCCATTGCCCGAGGGCAACACTGTGCTGTAGAGGGTTAAAGAAAAAAAAGATGACTAACTTGTACGACTAGCAGTTTATGCTATTTTTATCTTTCTTTCTTTTTTCAAGATTATAGGTTATATTCTGGCTATTATCTTCTGCATCATAGCAATCATTTGGGTGAGTTGGGAAGCCTTAGCAAAGCCAAAGAAGAAAGATGTGGCAAGTTCGATGAGCAACGCTAAAAGCGCAGATGAGGCAGCAAGATTTTTAAAGTGGCAACCTAGCAGAGACAAAGACAGTCACGAAAGACAGGGCAAGTCCAACAAACATTCAGATGATCAACATTGAATGCGCAACTGAGGATACAATTCTCGTAAAGACATAGGATACAAAACCGCTCTGATGTCAGTGCCATCAAATGACATCAGCTTTTGTTTGTCTTGTGACCAAAGTTTGGATGTATCTTTTTGAATGAGACCTGACTTCATGAGGGGATCAGCGGAAAGATTTTCAGTGAATAACAGATAAAATTTCACTCTCTTCCTCATACAAAATATGCCATCAGAGCACTTGAAATGCAGCAAGTTATTTGGACTATTTTTGTACTGATTGTTTTATTTTTAATTTTTATAAACGACCCATAAAAAGAGAAAGATCCTTTGCAAGCTGCAGAAAGATGTAAATAATAGAGTTCAGGTTTGTATGTTCCATTCATGTTCTCTTCCAAAGATTCTTTTCCTGTTTATGATTTTTGTTTTATTTGAGAGATTTTTTTATTGTGTTAATTTCTATTTGTTTCAGTTAAATTGTTGTCTGTTGTTTTTAAAGCTGCTGTCCGTAACTTTTTTTGGTTAAAAATGATCCAAAATCAATTATTGAGCAAGTACAGTACATAACCAGCCAGTGTTCAAAACTATTTCCTTACCTTAACCTGATTCACAACGGTAAGCTTGTAATAATGTTTTATAATCTGATACTGGTAGGAATTTGCGGGAAATACGAGTTTGCTGACATTTGTCTTTGCATCAATACGTCATGTCTGTAAACAGAAAGAAGGAGTCCTGGCTAGTTGGCTATGTCGCATGTGTGGATGCTGCTGGTGGTGCATCAGTTGTAGCCTCTTCTTGCAGCAGCTGCAATGTATTTAAACTTGAGATGGTGGCTTGTAATCCAGAAAGTTCAAAACGACAATCATCATCAACAACTGTGGTAAAAAAAGTAAAAGACTTTAATCTTCCTTGCTGGACAGGTAAGATATTTAAATGGTTCACTGGGTAATAAGGTTACAGTAGCACATGTTTTCGCTTAATCCATACAGTTATGGATAACGATAATACACACTAAATACACGTAGTCACGCAGTGTTAATGTTTTTAGCATTAACAATTCGAGAACAAAGTAAAACAATAATAATTTAGCTGCAGCTGCACCTCAAAACATTAGATTCATCCGCGCTGAGGAGCCGTGCCGAAGCACTACCCACGTAAAGATAATTCCACAAATCACTGCAATTGCAGGTTTCAAACAGAGATGGCGACAAAGAGGCAAAACTTACGGACTGCAGCTTTAAAGGAACACCCCACTTTTTTTGAAAATAGGCTCATTTTCCAACTCCCCTATAGTTAAACAGTTGAGTTTTACCGTTTTCGAATCCATTCAGCCGATCTCCGGGTCTGGCGGTACCACTTTTAGCATAGCTTAGCATAGTTCATTGAATCTGATTAGACCGTTAGCATCTCGCACAAAAATGACCAAAGAGTTTCGATATTTTTCCTATTTAAAACTTGACTCTTCTGTAGTTACATCGTGTACTAAGACCGACGGAAAATGAAAAGTTGTGATTTTCTAGGCTGATATGGCTAGGAACTGTACTGTCATTCCTGCGTAATATCATTGCGGCTGCTGCACCCATGGTACGACAGCAAAGATCCTTGATTATTACGCCTGAATGAGAGTATAGTTCCTAGCCATATCGGCCTAGAAAATCACAACTTTTCATTTTCCGTCGGTCTTAGTACATGATTTAACTACAGAAGAGTCAAGTTTTAAATAGGAAAAATATTGAAACTCTTTGGTCATTTTTGAACGAGATGCTAACGGTCTAATCAGATTCAACTGTTTAACTCTAGGGGAGTTGGAAAATGAGCCTATTTTCAAAAAAAGTGGAGTGTTCCTTTAACTTTCATTTATGAATATGTATAAAACATCTGTCCTTATCAAATGTTAAAAGATCTTACATTGTTCATTTGTCCATTTGGATATGATACTGTAAAAAAAGACAAAAAAAAAAAAAACTTTTACAAGTTGTTTAAATTTATCTAATTTACAACTTCATTTAAATCTGACAGCTTTTCTTGTGTTTGGGTTTGAATGATTTTTTCAGATTTGTTTTGGTGGCTAATCTACATCAGCAACAGCAAGACATTTTATACAAAATCCCCCTGATCAATTATATTACGCCAATTAGGAATAATCATTCTGTATGAGTGCTGGCTCATGTGGCGAGCAATGAGGAGGTAGACCACCTGGCCAAGCCGGCCAAATCTGCATTAACTGATGTTATTTAGTTGAAATATTTAGATAAAAATTCTCATTTTTCTGTACTTTTCTGCGTTTCACTTCTGTATAACTTGAGTACTATCTTTCCCTTGAAAAAGTTAAAAAGTGTCATTGCAGTACAGTGAGTATTGGGGGCTCTTGTATGATAAATTGCTGGTGATGAAAAGTGTAAATAGATTATGTATACTCCTGCATGATTCTTATGTAACCTCTATGTTAATCTTTTTAAGAAGTGTAAAGATCTGCTTTATGGCATTGTGCTGTCATGATGTATTATAATGTTGTTTGTTTTCTTTTGTTGGACAAACAAGATCAAAATTAGTTCAGATGAATGTCATTGAATTTCTAAACATTTTATTATTACTCATTATTCATATTACATTTTTTTTTTTTTTAAATATATAATCTAATATTAAACATACTCAAACCTGTACTTTACAGTGATTTTTGTCTCTTGGCATCAACAAAACCACATAAAATCTTTGTAACATGCAGTATTGCTTTAATTTTAAACAAAGTAAAGAAAAGCACAGAAGCCCGCACACCATGTCCTTTGAGAAAACGTCCTTCAATCAGAGGCGATAAAAAAACAAATTGCTCATTGTGTACTAAAAAAGTGCACAGTCCAAAGACAAAGTGTTTTGGATACATGTTCATAAGCAAGATGTGTGCAGGCTTTTGTGCTTTTTTGTTAAACTTTTTGTGCCCATGCACCAAAAGAATCATATTTCAGTGTTTGAGCGGTCGTTGGCACCATTTGTTTCTCTTGTTTAATTTTAAACAAATACAACGTTTGTGCTTGTTGAAGGAAATACCAGCACTTGCAATACAGCGAAAGAATGCTATATACCACAGACAAAGAGCCTGAGCCTGGCATGATACACGAGCCAGAACCAACGCCTGAACCAACCACGTCTGACCAGGTGCGTGAGCCAGCTCCACACCACCCCCTCGTATTCCACCAATATTCTCTCAATGACGTAGCCTATAAAGGGAATATTGGTGGAATTTGAGGGGATAGTGTGGAGCCTTGTCCCATCAGCTAAGGTGAGTGTGCATGAACTGAACTCTGAGGATATGGTGGATAATAGCAAGTTAAAGCATGTTTCATCACCCAGCACCGAGTTATGGATGTGATGGAGGTAAATATACTGTCTTCATGTTGTTTCTTTATGTTGTTTCAATTTAGAGATTAACTGTGAAATTATCACATATTTTAATCAATTTACAGCACTAGTCAGGATATTAATTAATATGTCTCAGATTGTGTTCATCAGAAAGAAGAAAGTCATATAGCTACACCTAGGATGGCTTGAGGTTGAGTAAATCTTGGGACAATTTTCATTTGAAAGTGAACTAATCCTTTAAGGGCTGTAGAAGAGAACAACACAAACCACTGAACTTTCAAAAAATACATTCATTTTAATTTTTATGTGCACCATTCCTTTAAGATGAGTTTCAGTACAAGTTCTTAGCATTGATTCATTACATTTGGTTTCTGCACATGATATTTCAGTAACACTTTACAATAAACTCCCATTAAACGTAAGTAAATGCATAACTAATAATAAAATAACAGTGAGCAAAACATTTGTTACAAAACAGTGTTTAATAATACAGAGCTATACAGTGCTTAATCTGTTTATTGTTAGCTCATGTTAGCTCAGGTGCATTAAATTATATTATCAGATAAAATTTTTGATTTCAATATATTACATACATACAGGCCTACATAATATATAACATACAAGATTAATAAATGCTTTAGAAGTTCAACATTTTTGTTCTTGTTCAAGTTAACAAATGGAGCTTGTGCAAAATGTTACAAATATTTTTCATAGCAAATGTGAGGAAAAGTATTGCACTGTATAGCTATGTTAAACAAACTACTATACAACAAGTTTAAAAAAGTTTTACTCAAACTTTACAGATATAAATGTGATATTTTACCTAAACTGTACAACTATACAGGATTTATATCAAAACGAAACATCATTTAAGGCAGTCCATCAGAGTTGATCAGGGTTTTACTCGGTCTTCTGATCAGTCGTGGCTTCATGTTGTGTCTCGACTGTCTTCACAGCTTCACAGTCAGTGGAAATCTTCCTCTCAGCGTCTTCAGATCTCTGATTCACTGGCGCCTGTATGTAGAGCTTTCCATCATCAGCCATGGAGCAGGACAATCCCTCAGGATTCACTCCTTCAGGCAGGTCAAACACCCGTCTGAACTCCTGGATTCTGCACGAGTACGAGCCTTTCCCGGGATCCTCCTGCTTCTTCTGGGTCTTTCCGCAGACCTGCAGCTTCCTGCCCACCTGCCTGACTGACAGCTCCTCCGGGGAAAAGTCGCGAGTGTCCAGCGTCAAAGCAAAGCGGCTTCCGTCTTTCTCCACTGCGCAGGAGACTGGATAGATCTCCTCCTGCTGCATCTCCTCAAAGATCTCGTGCTGCAGTTTCTCCAGGCTGCTCCTCGCCTCCTGCAGCACTTCTGCGTGTCTGTGAAGAGCTGTGATCTCCGGCCAGAGACTGCGCACTGGCCACTCGGTTCCCATCAGTGAGCTGAAGGAAGGCTGGAATCCATGCAGGCTCAACATGTTCAGGGTTTTGTGTTCTCGAGTCTCTCTGGTGTCGTCCACTCGTGAGGCGTTTAGATTTGACTCGAGTGCTGCGAGTCGCTCGGCTTTATACCGCGTGATCTTCAGCACCAGCAAGTTCATGAACTTTCCAGGTAGTTCCGGATTCGTCCAGTGGGGGGCAGAAGAGAGGACTGATGACGCCACACCTGTCACACTCTTATTTTAGATGAGGATTGGACATCGATTAAGCTGAATTTATTTATTTACTTTTACTTTATTTACTTTTACCCAGTTTACAGATAAATACAGAATTACTTATAAGTGTTACTTATAAGTTCAGTATATTATTTTAAAAGATATCAGCTTTAAGGGGCTCCAGCTGAAAAATATTGATTTTATCTGGCAGGAATAAAAGGGATCCATACCAGAATGTGGTAGAGTGTTTAGAGGAGAGGACTTTGGTGATATCAGCCAAACTGGAAACACTTTGATGAAAGACCGCAGAGACCTTCTTTCATCAATTTAAGACCAGTGTTGTGTAATAAGAAAAAAAAAAGTGTTTTTGATTTCAATTTGACTTCGAGGGGACCTATAATACCCCTTTTACAAGATGTAATGTAAGTCTCTGTTGTCCCCAGAATGTGTCTGTGAAGTTTCAGCTCAAAATACCCCACAGATCATTTATTATAGCTGACGGCATGTCAACAACACTCTTCTACAACAACTCTTCCTCTTCTCTAAAGCAGCCCAACATGGCCTCCTTTGTTGTGTGTTCTCGGGGGCGGGGTTTATGTAAATTTTAGGGTTAGTGATGTCACCAACCTGGGAAGAAGCTTGTTGTAGTTCCTACCAGCCGTTTGTTGTAGTCCTTAAACAGATTTCTGTAAAAGAAAATATCTCCCTTTGCATTGAACTTTGAGCGTCGTAACTTTGCAGATGTTGTTTATGCTCAAACAGCAACATTACACACTAACTAAAGTTAAAAAAGTGAAACCATAATCAACCCCTTTAAAGTTAAATGAAAGTATTTAGTCTGTTGCACTGTTTCAAAGCGAAGCACTCACTGTTCGAGTGAGCAGCTGCTTTATTTTCACAGTCACATAATTTCTAACATTTCTGTGGACAGATGATTACACATAGATTTGTAATGAGATGCATTTGTAAACCTGTTTTCACAGAAACTGAAGATTTCCATCAGAATAAAAGCTTGAGGGTTAAACTCCTGCAAGTGATTTACATTTATTTTACAGTGCAATTTTTTTACAATAGTAATATATTACTGTCTTGAGGATACTACTAATAATACTTGGATATTATTATTATTATTATTATTATTATTGATTATATTTAAATTGTTTGACTTCTTAAAAACACCAGTGTCAATGTAATGTGGACTGAGACACTATGAAAACTAAAAAGATCTGATCATTTTAATTTGGTGAATGAAAGTGGGTTGGAGCTCTTAAAGTGCCACAATTATGTTATTTTAAATGTTTCTAATTTTGTTTTGGAGTCTCCTACAATAGGTTTACATGCATCCAAGGTCAAAAATTTTTTTCATAATATACATTACAGCATCAGCTCTTTTCTCACAATGTCTGGAACGGTTTGACAAAAGATTTCCTTTACGTCTGTCTGTCGATTTACAAATATATTTAGCCAATTAAAGGTATTAAAAAGAGCTTGTGACAAAATCTTTTAGGATCCGCTCAAACTGTCAGTCAAACCTCTTAACTCCGCCCCCTCAGTGCAGCGAACTGAAGTTCCCCAGCAGAGCAGCTGAACATCTTGCAACGGTAAATAAATATCTTGTTGTTTGAATAAGTACAATGTTGTCTTTACGGAAGAAACACTAGTATGTTTATAAAGGCTCATATTTTGTGCATTTGAGGCCGGAGACCGGACCGGAGGCGGAGAGAGAGGGAGGGGGCTAGCATTTGCCATTTAAGTTAGTCATAGCCAATACCCTACAAATAGCCATAAATAGCCTGTGCATATTAGTATTACATCTTTTATAGACACATTTTTATTTTGCACACATTCGATGGTCAAAAACCCGGCGTAACTGCATTTGAGTTTGACACAAAGCCAGTGATCCTCGTCAGCTAGGTAAAATATATTTCTAAGAAATTTCTTATTTGATTTATGATGGCTATCTGCTGATACACTTAATTTATTAACATTTAATCACATTATATATGGTCACACAATATGGTTAATGTTTACGATGTTAATATGCATGTATTTGCTCTCTAGATAATTTTTTTTAATCTAGTATTGTATACTCCCGCTCGTCTTCACATGTATAAACATAGTAAAACATGGTTTTAGGTTTTACTACAGTAATGCTGTAGTAACTAAAAAACATTACAGAATCATCAGGTCACTGTGCTTCTAAGCTGTTGAGAATATTATTTTTTGATATTACGCAGCGCCTGTGACCCCCTGCTTGCACAGGGTGAGTGCCTTGCAACCATTGAGACATTTGTGAGAGGCGCTGCGTAATATCATTGCGCCTGCTGCACCCATGGTACGACAGCAAAGATCCTTGATTATTACGCCTGAATGAGAGTATAGTTCCTAGCCATATCGGCCTAGAAAATCGCAACTTTTCATTTTCCGTCGGTCTTAGTACATGATTTAACTACAGAAGAGTCAAGTTTTAAATAGGAAAAATATCGAAACTCTTTGGTCATTTTCGAGCGAGATGCTAACGGTCTAATCAGAATCAATGAACTATGCTAAGCTATGCTAAAAGTGGTACCGCCAGACCCGGAGATCGGCTGAATGGATTCGAAAATGGTAAAACTCAACTGTTTAACTCTAGGGGAGTTGGAAAATGAGCCTATTTTCAAAAAAAGTGGAGTGTTCCTTGAACTGCTAGGTTTGTAGTTACTGTTGTTGTCCCTGCATGATTGAAAAAGATGAGGACATAATATACAGGTGCTGGTCATATAATTAGAATATCATCAAAAAGTTCATTTTTTTATTATAAATTATTTTTAAAAATGAAACTTTCATATATTCTAGATTCCCTACATGTAAAGTAAAACATTTCAAAAGTTTTTTTTTTTTAATTTTGATGATTAGAGCGTACAGCTCATGAAAGTCCAAAATCCAGTATTTCAAAATATTAGAATATTTCCTAAGATCAATCAAAAAATGGATTTGCAAAACAGTAAAGTTCAAGTATTTTAAAGTATGTTCTTTTGTGCACTCAATACTTGGTCGGCAGCACATATTACAGCAAATGACTTGCTCCTAGCACAAATTACTGCATCAGTGAAGTGTGGCATGGAAGTGATCAGCCTGTGGCACTACTGAGGCACTATTGAGCCTTCGGATCATCTGTATATTGTTGGATCGACTGTTTCTCATCTTTCTCTTGAAAATATCCCATAGATTCAGGTCAGGCATATTGGCTGGCCAATAAAGCACAGTAATATCATGGTCAGCAAACCACTTGGAAGTGGTTTTTGCACTGTGGGCAGGTGCTAAAGTCCTGCTGGAAAAGGAAATCAGCATCTCCATAAAGCTTGTCAGCAGATGGAAGCATAAAGTGCTCCAAAATCTCCTGGAAGATGGCTGCATTGACTTTGCACTTGATAAAACACAATGGACCAACACCAGCAGACGTCACGGCCCCCCCAAATCATTACTGACTTCAGAAACTTCACACTAGACTTCAAGCAGCTTGGATTCTGTGCCTTTCCAGTCTTCCTTCAGACTCTGGGACCATGATTTCAACATGAAATGCAAAATTTACTTTTATCTGAAAAGAGGACTTTCGACCACTGTTCACTGTCCAGTTCTTTTTCTCCTTAGCCCAGGTAAGATGCTTCTGACGTTGTCTCTGGTTCAGAAGTGGCTTGGTAGTCCTTTTCCTGAAGATGTCTGAGTGTGGTGACTCTTGATGCGCTGACTCCGGCTTCGTTCTACTCATTGTGAAGCTCTCCCAAGTGTTTGAATCGGCTTTACTTGACAGTATTCTCAAGCTTGCGGTCATCCCTGTTGCTTGTGCACCTTTGCCTACCCAATTTCTTCCTTCCAGTCAACTTTGCATCTAATATGCTTTGATACATCACTCTGTAAACAGCCACCCCATTCAGTAATGACCTTCTGTGACTTACTCTCTTTGTGGAGGGTGTCAATGATTGTCTCCTGGACCATTGCCAAGTCAGCAGTCTTCCCCATTAGTGTGGTTTCAAAGAACAAAAGATACCCGGAATTTATACTGTAGGGATGGTCATTTAATGAAACTCAAATGTAAATATTCTAATATTTTGAGATACTGGATTTTGGACTTTCATTAGCTGTACGCTCTAATCAACAAATTAAAAAAAAAAACTTTTGAAATGTTTTACTTTACATGTAGGGAATCTAGAATATATGAAAGTTTCATTTTTTAAAATAATTTACAATAAAAAAATGAACTTTTTCACGATATTCTAATTATATGACCAGCACCTGTATTCCTGGCGTCTCTCTCTCTGCAACGTGGTATCATGAAAATTCGTAAATATGTATACGTGTGTGTTGCTCTCTCCTCGCATTCTGTTTTGAATGAGAGTAAAAAAGTTGTTAGACTTAAAGTAGAAAGATAGGACTGGCAGCAGGCCAAGTGTTCAGCAAAGCAGCTGTTTATGGACCTAGTCCGCTTTAACATTGTTTTATCAGTTTTTTTTAAACGCTTTAACTTAATCTGTTGATATATTTGTCTGAAATATTTTGAAACCATTTGTTCAAGTAAAAAGATTAAATATTTCTTTTGCATTGCAATAACATCAATGATCCTGATATTTTCATAAATAAACTCTTCTTTCATTTGTGTTGCTTCTTTAGAAGACCATCAGATCTACTGGGAGGAGGAGTTCATGGAGTAGGTAAGCTCTTTAGTAGGTGGAATTGAGGTAAATGTTTCAGAGGTTTGTTGTTATCTGTCATTTAGAGGAATTAAGGTAACCAAAAGTCAGTTATTGAGAGTTGGGAAAAAAGGAAAAAAAAAACAAATTATCATCCCTTCCTATTTTTTAATGACAGATGGGATGGCCTTGTAAATTATGCAGCGCTGTTGTACCAGCAAAGACTGATATTCTAAAACATTATAGACTGCATCATGGGACCTTTGGACACAGCCATGCCTTGCCTTGTATACATATAGACTGCCCATGCTCTTTTAAAAACTGGAGTAGCTTCTGCTGTCACTTATCACGACAACATCCAGCAGTTGACTCACTTAACTCACCTCAAAAAAAAACTCTTTTCTTTACCTGCCTATTATGTCAAAAATCTGGATTCCCTAGCGAAAAGGAGTTTTTTGAACACATTGGTCATCATCTGAAGAATAATGAGACTGTAAAGTGTGTTTTTGCAGGGTGCGATCACCAAACAAATGTGTATGGGACTTTCGTGACACACAAACACAGGAAGCATACGCTACATACTTCACAAAAATTTCAAACCAGGCATTATTTGTGAAAGGCAGTTAACTGAACAGGAGTCACTTGTTTTTGAAGCCTCTGAAGAGGATGATGATCACAATTATGCCAATTATCAAGTCTCTCTCTCAGATGCTCACTATGAAGAGGATGATGGAAGCAATGTGGTTGTAGAGTACATAGCATCCCTCCTTTTGAAATTAGAAAGTGTTCATAATGTTTTAATTCAGTGCATTAATGAACTGGTAGATGATCTTCACTTCATAGCAAGTTCTGCATCCATAATTGCAATAAGAGAGATTGTTGTTTCACACTTAAAGAAAAAGAATTGTACAATTGCTGACACGTTGGTAACATCTCTAGTCGAAGAATTGTGCAAATCAAATCCACTAAGCACAGCACTTAGTGCTGGTGGTCCTCTTTCATCATCATTTAGAAGGCGACAGTATTATAAAGAAAAATTTGAAGTTGTTGAGCCTGTTGAATACATCCTTGAACCAAATGAAAAGAGAAGTTTCCAGTATATCCCAACTGTCCAGTCCTTAGTTCAGATTTTGGGTAAAGGAAATCTTAGAAACAACATGTTAAAGGCTCTGTGTTTTCTGTAGTCACTGATAACCTGAGCCAAAATTAAGGCCAAAAAGTTCTATCTTGGTCTCATCAGACCAGAGAATCTTGTTTCTCACCATCTTAGCAAACTCCATGCGGGCTTTCATGTGTCTTGCACTGAGGAGAGGCTTCCGTCGGGCCACTCTGCCATAAAGCCCCGACTGGTGGAGGGCTGCAGTGATGGTTGACTTTCTACAACTTTCTCCCATCTCCCGACTGCATCCCTGGAGCTCAGCCACAGTGATCTTTGGGTTCTTCTTTACCTCTCTCACCAAGGCTCTTCTCCCCTGATAGCTCAGTTTGGCCGGATGACCAGCTCTAGGAAGGGTTCTGGTCAACCCAAACGTCTTCCATTTAAGGATTATGGAGGCCACTGTGCTCTTAGGAACCTTAAGTGCAGCAGAAATTTTTTTGTAACCTTGTCTCTGAGCTCTTCAGGCAGTTCCTTTGACCTCACGATTCTCATTTGCTCTGACATGCACTGTGAGCTGTAAGGTCTTATATAGACAGGTGTGTGGCTTTCCTAATCAAGTCCAATCAGTATAATCAAACACAGCTGGACTCAAATGAAAGTGTAGAACCATCTCAAGGATGATCAGAAGAAATGGACAGCACCTGAGTTAAATATATGAGTGTCACAGCAAAGGGTCTGAATACTTAGGACCATGTGATATTTCAGTTTTTCTTTTTTAATAAATCTGCAAAAATGTCAACAATTCTGTGTTTCCCTTTCATGGGAACTGTCGACGCTACGTCATATGACGTTATGGGAACCTTCTGCGTGATTGCGTCGTGAAGCACTCTTGTATCTAACCAATGATGAGACGAGACGTCAGAGGCGGGTGACGTCACGGACCAGGAAACTATAAAGCATACCCAGAACAAAGAACGCTAGCTTCTGTTGTCTTCAGCAAGCGCTCTGTGTTATCGTGTGTCTTATTTGGTGTTGTTTGTCTTATTACATAAACAAGTCACAATCTCTTCGTCTGAGGACAAGAGTATCTCACACCAATCCATATATTTATATATAAAAAAGACACGTATTATGGCGAAAAAAACTCACTCTCAGAACACTGTGTTCCTGTGTTCCCCGCGGATCGGGTCCCGCTTCTGCTGAGGCAGAGCGGAGGCTCCATTCGTGGGGTTCACAATTGGATCTGACAGAGGGGTTAGAGACGGGCGCCGCCCTTTCTCTGCCCTTACCTGCCAGGTTCAGTGCCGTCTCCCAGGTGGAAGCACGCTCTACGGTTTCTTCCCCCGGATTGAGGCACCGGTATTTCACATGTCCAGCTCTGAGGAGGTGGATATTGTGATATCGATCTGAGGACTAGCCACCTCACACACATATCGTGTTTCAAAAATCACACGTTTATAGCAATAGTGAACAGCAGCTTGAATCGCGTTTCCCCCTGTGCTACATTATAAAGCGAGTGGGGATACACGCGGTTATGTGTTGTTTGCTGGGAGTGGAGCATGCACGTCAGCTCACAACTGACAGTGAGCAGTGTTCATTCATAAAAATGTCCCGAAGAGCATGCACTAGCGGGAGTTTTTTAGCTCCACTCCTGTTGGCTTTATTCTCGAGGGAATAAAAGTCTAACGCAAGGCTCGGATCTCGCGCTTGCCGAGGCAGCACGAGGATTGAGTTTTCGTTAAAGAATATATAGCTCGGGTCTCGCGTTTGCCGAGGCTGCGCATAGATCACGTGTCCGTAATTTTATATATATATATGTATTTATATTTGGAGGGAACTGAGTAGACAGGAGTTTCCCTTTCTCTCTTTCCCTAAAATACCTTGCGAATTATTACGAGCTATAATTCTTTTTTGTATTCTAAATATATTCAGCCTGTTCAAAAAATAAAAAATCTGGCTGCATTTAATTAGAGGATTAAATGAAATATTGAATACATTGAAATACATTAAATTCTGAGGAATTTAAAAGAAAGTGTCGCCACCCGTGCTCCCCCGCAGAAAGCTTGGGGACAGGGACAGGCGACACAGCTGAAGTCTTTGTGGGGTAACACAGATCTGTGGACTGTAATTATCACCAAGAAGGCTTCGAAGAGGTCCTGATGCCAGTGGCGAGGGACATTGGAGGGCAGCCCCCTCCAGAGAGGGTCGGGTATTAAAATACTTGGTACCCATCCCTCTTTGGCGCCCTCAGGGAGCCGTTCTGCTAACCCTGCCACCCAGTGTGCTTCAGGGCGCAGCGGTCTCCACTGACCCTCCGAGGAGGGCCAGTCATCACTTGATTCGGCTGTTCCTTGCCGGTTCGCCGTTTCAGGGCGCCGAGTTAAGTGCTCAAAAAACACCAGAGGCCAGTCTCGAGAGACTGGTTCCCTTAGTAAATTTTCTGGCAGAATGGAAACTTCTCCCAAATATTTCAAAATGGGTGCTGCTCACAATAGAAAAGGGTTACAAATTCGGGTCTCGCCCGCCCCAGTTTATTGGGGTCCTTCCCACAGTGGTGGCCCCCGAGCAGTCTCTGGTAATGGAACAGGAGGTTATGACGCTCTTGCAAAAAGGAGCTATAGAAGGGGTTCTCCTCCCAGCAAGCTGTCAGGGTTTTACAACCAGTGCTTCATTGTTCCAAAGAAGGATGGAGGGTTATCCCACAGATCAGGTCCGAGGACTGGTTTGTTGCGATAGACCTGAAAGATGCTTACTTTCATGTATCCATCCATCCTCAACACAGGAAGTTCCTCAGGTTTGCTTTCGGGGGCAAAGCTTACCTGTCCAGGGTTCTTCCCTTCGGCCTTATCACCCCGCACATTTACGAAGTGCGTGGATGCAGCTCTGGCTCCACTGAGACTCCAGGGCATCCACGTACTGAACTATATCGACGACTGGTTGATTATAGCTCAAACAGAACATCTGGCAGTTCAACATCGAGATGTTGTTCTGTCACACATGAAGAGGCTTGTGCTGAGGCTCAATGCCAAGAAAAGTGTGCTGGTTCCGGCTCAAATTACCAACTACTTAGAAAGAAAGGTAGTTTGGGACTCCACCACGATGCAGGCACATCTGTCTCCTGCTCGTGTGAGTTCCATTCTTAATGCTGTGAATGGGGTGAAACTAGGCCAGTCACTCACTGTTAAACAGTTTCAAAGACTGTTGGGTCTCATGGCAGCTGCGTCCAACGGGATACCTTTTGGCCTGCTGCACATGAGACCCTTGCAGTGGTGGCTCAGGACCAAGGGGTTTTCTCCGAGGGGAAATCTTTTTTTGCATGATCAAAGTCACGCGGCGATGCCTTCGTGCTCTGGTCGTGTGGAAAAAGCCTTGGTTCCTGTCCCAAGTACCTGTGTTGGTGGTTCCTTGTCGTCGCGTAATGCTTACGACGGATGCTTCCCTCACGGGCTGGGGGGCGATCATGAGTGGTCGCTCAGCTCAGGGTCTCTGGGAGGACCATCAGAGTTCCTGGCACATAAATCGGCTGGAAATGATGGCGGTATTTCTTGCAGTAAAATACTTCCTCCCAGACCTGAGGGCCCATCACATGTTGGTCCGCACGGACAACATGTCGGTGGTCTCATAGCAACCATCAGGGGGGTCTGCGGTCTCGCCAACTATGCAATTGGCCCGTTGGATCCTCCTGTGGGCCCATTGGAAGCTCCTCTCACTGAGAGCAGCTTACATCCCAGGGCATCAAACGTGGGAGCAGACGCCCTGTCGAGGCAGGGGCCGAGGCCCGGGGAATGGAGACTCCACCCTGAGGTGGTGGAGCTCACTTTGGAAAACTTTGGTCGAGCGGAAGTCGACCTATTTGCTTCAGGGGAATCAACCCAGTGTCCACTGTGGTTCTCCCTATCTCATCCAGCACCACTGGGTCTGGATGCCATGGTATAGACGTGGCCGAGGCTGCGTCTGTATGCATTTCCCCGTTCGCTCTGCTCCCGGGAGTTCTGGAGAAAGTATGCCAGGAAGGGGTCAGTCTAATATTGATAGTCCCGTACTGGCCAACCAAAATATGGTTCTCAGACCTAGTGTCACTTCTAGATGGCTCCCTGATGGAGCTTCCTCTCAGGCAGGACCTCCTGTCTCAAGCGGGCGGCATGATAATTCATCCACGCCCAGAACTACGGAGACTGTGGGCCTGGCCTCTGAGGGGGCCAGGCTCATAGATGCTGGTCTCCCAACTGAGGTTGTGGAGACCATACTCCACTCCAGAGCTCCCTCCAGGAGGAAGTTGTATGCGTATAAATGAAAACTGTTCTCTACTTGGTGTAGACAAAGCAATGTGGACCCTGTCCACTCTTCTATTAGCCTTGTGCTTCAATTTCTCCAAGACAAGTTCTCGGATGGTTTTTATCCCCTTCAACCTTGAAGGTTTATGTTGCGACCATTTCGGCCATGCTCCTCTGGGGGATTCCTCGGTAGGTCGAGACCCCCCTTTTTTATACGCCTCCTCCGTGGTACTCTGAGGCTGAGGCCTTCAGTACGTACAAGGACTCCGGCCTAGGACTTGGCCGTGGTATTAGAAGGGTTGGCTGAGGCTCCCTTCAAACCACTAGAGGAAGCTTCAAAGAAACTCATCACCCTTGTATTCCTATAAATGGAATTTATTTTCTACTTGGTGTAGACGAAATAATATGGACCCTGTCCACTCTTCTATAAGCTTCGTGCTAAGATTCCTCCAAGAAAAATTCTCGGAGGGCCTATCTCCTTCAACCTTAAAGGTCTATGTTGCGGCTATCTCGGCCTATCATGCTCCTCTTGAGGGGGATTCCTCGGTAGGACAAGACCCCCTCGTCACACGCTTCCTCCGTGGTACACTGAGGTTGAGGCCTCCAGTGCGCACAAGGGTTCCGGCCTGGGACTTGGCCATGGTATCGCAAGGGTTAGCCGAGGCTCCCTTCAAACCATTAGAGGAGGTTCCAGAAAAGTTCCTCACTCTAAAAACTATCTTTTTACTTGCTATCACTTCCCTGAAAAGGATAGGAGACTTACAAGCACTTTCAGTTGCTCCATCTTACCTGGAATTTGCCCCAGGAATGGTGAAGGCATTCCTTCATGCTAGACCTGGCTATGTGCCGAAGGTCCCCACCAATATCCCAGGTCCTATTGTGCTCCAGGCCTTCTATCCTCCTCCCTTCGAGACTTCGGATCAGGAGAAACTCAATCTGCTCTGCCCAGTGAGGGCTTTAGATGCATATGTCCACAGAGCTGCCCTGTGGCGTAAAAAAGATCAATTGTTTGTGTGTTACGGGTCTCCTAAGAAAGGAGGCCCAGCATCTAAGCAGAGAATGAGCAAGTGGGTGGTCGAGGCTATCTCACTTGCTTATGAGGCGGCCGGATAGCCATCTCCATTAGCTGTCCGTGTCCACTCTACTAGGGGTATGGCGGCCTCAAAGGCCTTAATGTCAGGAATATCCATTAATGACACATGTGATTCAGCTGGATGGTCATCCCAGCACACATTTATTAGGTTTTATAACCTGGATATAGGCTCCACTCCGGGGTCGTCAGTTCTGTCTACAAGATAACAGACAGGTACTTGGTTCTACGGCGTAGTTGGGACAGTGTTCCCATAATGTCATATGACGTAGCGTCGACAGTTCCCATGAAAGGGAACGTCTCGGGTTACTTGTGTAACCCTGGTTCCCTGAATAGGGGACGAGACGCTACGTCGCGTTGCCGTATCCCTGGCATACCTGTGAGCGTCTTGCTTCAGCCATAATCCAGAAGCTAGCGTTCTTTGTTCTGGGTATGCTTTTTAGCTTCCTGGTCCGTGACGTCACCCGCCTCTGACGTCTCGTCTCATCATTGGTTAGATACAAGAGTGCTTCACGACGCAATCACGCAGAAGGTTCCCATAACGTCATATGACGTAGCGTCTCGTTCCCTATTCAGGGAACCAGGGTTACACAAGTAACCCGAGACGTTTTCTGTCAATATGTGGTGCTGCGTGTACATTAATGAGAAAAAAAAAAGAACTTAAATGATTTTAGCAAATGGCTGCAATATAACAAAGAGTGAAAAATTTAAGGGGGTCTGAATACTTTCCGTACCCACTGTATATATAAGCTCTGTTGAATAGGTAGTACAGACCCACACTGATAATGGTATTGTACGTTTGTAGTTATATTGCCTGCAAGATTCAGTTTTTCATTATTCACTTACCAACTATAGGATCCAAGTACCTCTGTGGTGAAGAAGAGAGACGTGACTCTGAGATGCCTCATTGAATACATGGGAGAGAGTGGGCAAGAGCTCATCTCTGACTACTATGTAAGTATTGTTTAAAAAGCATAGTTTGACTTTTTTGGGGGAAAAACACTTATTCCTCAGATATCAATCTTATGTCTGTCTGAGTTTAGTACGGAGCTGGAGTTGGGGATTGGTTAGCTTGTCTTAGAACAAATACTATAATTGGGTGGAAATGGCTAGTCTGGCTCTGTCAAAAGTTCAAAAACACACCTACAAACACCCAAATGTATGTGCAGGAACCAGTGTCCAACATTAACCTTTTGGTCTTCCAGTGGCTAGGAGACTTGATTTAAAAAAAATACTGTCATATTTTTCAACTGCAGCTTCACAGAAGTAAAATCCTTGTTTTACATTAATGCAGGAGTCATAATCATCTGATGATATAATTGTAAGAGTGGCATTTTCAGATACCTTTACTTAACCACACCTATGTGTTACCAGCTGAACCCCTCTCCCCTTTAAGGATTTAGGCCTTGGAGGTGACTTGTGTATGTGATGTAGTCTAGCAGGATTGTTGTGGCAAGTGAGTCTCTACTGAAAGTTGTACTATGAAGCCAGTTCAACAGGCCAGGCTTTTTGTGCAGGAGCTGGCTCGACCAAACTTAAAACCTTTAGTGAACTTTTAATGTGTGATTTTATTGAAGGCTTTTGAAGATCGTTCTCTGTTGCCACTTATTGTTCCGTTTATGTCTCATACAGGGAAAAACAGAGAGCAGTGTCCATGAGGACTTGAAAATGCGCAATATGCAGATATATGTCTGCCGTGAACCAGATGCAGTGGGCGTCATCATTGAGGGAATCCCAGTGCTTACTGATCTTGGAAATCTGGCCAGGGCATGTTGCCTGCTTCTGGGGATGACATATGCTCTGAACCTGCAGTATCCACCACAACTCTGCAAAACATTTGAAGTGTTCCAAAGACTTTTTGTGGGACTTGACACACTGCACCCAAAGCCTTCCTCCCGATTCATGACACTAAAAAACAAACTTCTGAGTTAGTTGGTCAAATGCCAGCCTCACACTCATAAATGGCAATCTTGTTGTGTTTTTCAGAGTTTTTCAGAAGATTGTTCTGAATGTTTAATTGTTCATTGGCTGCAGTTCAGAAGTTCTGTTATATACAGGTGCTGGTCATATAATTAGAATATCGTGAAAAAGTTCATTTTTTTATTGTAAATTATTTTAAAAAATGAAACTTTCATATATTCTAGATTCCCTACATGTAAAGTAAAACATTTCAAAAGTTTTTTTTTTTTTTAAATTTGTTGATTAGAGCGTACAGCTCATGAAAGTCCAAAATCCAGTATCTCAAAATATTAGAATAGTTACATTTGAGTTTCATTAAATGACCATCCCTACAGTATAAATTCCGGGTATCTTTTGTTCTTTGAAACCACACTAATGGGGAAGACTGCTGACTTGGCAATGGTCCAGGAGACAATCATTGACACCCTCCACAAAGAGAGTAAGTCACAGAAGGTCATTACTGAATGGGGTGGCTGTTTACAGAGTGTATATCAAAGCATATTAAATGCAAAGTTGACTGGAAGGAAGAAATTGGGTAGGCAAAGGTGCACAAGCAACAGGGATGACCGCAAGCTTGAGAATACTGTCAAGTAAAGCCAATTCAAACACTTAAGCTTCACAATGAGTAGAATGAAGCCGGAGTCAGCGCATCAAGAGTCACCACACTCAGACATCTTCAGGAAAAGGACTACCAAGCCACTTCTGAACCAGAGACAACGTCAGAAGCATCTTACCTGGGCTAAGGAGAAAAAGAACTAGACAGTGAACAGTGGTCGAAAGTCCTCTTTTCAGATAAAAGTAAATTTTGCATTTCATGTTGAAATCATGGTCCCAGAGTATGAAGGAAGACTGGAGAGGCACAGAATCCAAGCTGCTTGAAGTCTAGTGTGAAGTTTCTGAAGTCAATAATGATTTGGGGGGGCCGTGACGTCTGCTGGTGTTGGTCCATTGTGTTTTATCAAGTGCAGAGTCAATGCAGCCATCTTCCAGGAGATTTTGGAGCACTTTATGCTTCCATCTCCTGACAAGCTTTATGGAGATGCTGATTTCCTTTTCCAGCAGGACTTTAGCACCTGCCCACAGTGCAAAAACCACTTCCAAGTGGTTTGCTGACCATGATATTACTGTGCTTTATTGGCCAGCCAATATGCCTGACCTGAATCTATGGGATATTTTCAAGAGAAAGATGAGTTGATCCAAAAAACAGTTGATCCAACAATATACAGATGATCTGAAGGCTCAATAGTGCCTCAGCAGTGCCACAGGCTGATCACTTCCATGCCACACTTCAGTGATGCTGTAATTTGTGCTAGGAGCAAGTCATTTGCTGTAATATGTCCTGCCGATCAAGTATTGAGTGCACAAAAGAACATACTTTAAAGAACTTGAACTTTTCTGTTTTGCAAATCCATTTTTTGATTGATCTTAGGAAATATTCTAATATTTTGGACTTTCATGAGCTGTACGCTCTAATCATCAAAATTTAAAAAAAAAACTTTTGAAATGTTTTACTTTACATGTAGGGAATCTAGAATATATGAAAGTTTCATTTTTAAAAATAATTTATAATAAAAAAATGAACTTTTTGATGATATTCTAATTATATGACCAGCACCTGTAAACCATTTTATGGTAAAATGTTTTAATACATACTAAGATATACTGTACTGTGCACTTATGGATTGAAGCTGAAGTCAGTTCTTTCGTGTCAAATGCCGTGATCCGGCTTCTCTGTGTTTTATTTTAATGTCCTTGTAAGGATATATGTAAGATTATGCTATTGTTTTTTTTGTTTTGTTTTTTTGATGTTTTCTTTGCTTCACCACTCTTGCTCGGTGGGCAGTTTAACTGAGAACAACGTGGTAGTCAAGCACAGACTTCTTCAGTTCCTGGATAAGCCTCCAGCTGCTGGGCACTTGAGCTGAAGTCAGTTCTGTTATGTCAAATGCTGAGGTCAGAGGCCCTTTATTTTATTTCATTGTCAAATGTTTTAGTAGAATATGGCACAGATTGTACTTAAAACGTGTTCTTGTATTAGTTTATTATGTTTTAATACATATGAAACGGTACTGTACTGTGCACTAAAGTCAGTCCTTTTATGTAAAACGCTCAGGTCGAGTCACTGTATTTTAATGTCAGTGTTAAGAGTACACAGATTGCACTTTGAAGGTGTTCTATGCTGCACTTAAAGATGAGGTCAGAAGTATCTGTAATTTTTAAAGTTAAAATGTTTACATTACCATTGTGTTACATTAACATTAAAATTGATTACAGAAAATTTGTGCACCCAATTGTTTGTATATGTCAGCTGTTATAGAGTAATAAACGTTGGAAACAAATACCTCTCTTTCCTTATTTATTAAAGTTATGGCAATGCTAACTAATTATTTCAAGTGGATTGAAGAAATAATTTGTCTAAATTAATGAGAGTAAATGAATTAATTAAAATCAAAAGTTTAATATTTTATTTTAAATGTTGCTTATTTTAACTAAGTATGATTTGTTCAATATGCTGCTCTTTGTCACAATGGTTAAACTCAAATGTTTTGCTTTATCTTGTAGACTCTACTTCATTTTTTAGCATACAGTAAAATGCATAATACTGATTTTTACCAACTCAAAATACCAAGAAGTTCACTAAACTTACAAAAAGTAGTTGGAAAATGTTGCCTTAATTTTTTTGAGTTGAATCTAAGTAACAGTTTTTACAGTGCAGAAGAGAACAACACAAACCACTGAACTTCATTCTTCAAAAAATACGTTTCATTTTCATTTTTAGGTGCTCCATTCCTTTCAGATGAGTTTCAGTACAAGCTCTTAGCATTAATTACATTTGGTTTCTGCACATGATATTTCAGTAACACTTTACAATAAACTCCCATTAGTAAACGTAATTAAATGCATAACTAATATTAAAATAACAGTGAGCAAAACATTTGTTACAAAACAGTGTTTAATAATATAGAGCTATACAGTTTAATCTTATTATAAAATAAAAATAAATATACAACTGTTTATTGTTAGCTCATGTTCGCTCAGGTACATTAAATGATATTATCAGATACAATTTTTGATTTCAATATATTACATCAACTAAGATTAATAAATGCTTTAGAAGTTCAACATTTTTGTTCTTGTTAAAGTTAACAAATGGAGCTTGTGTAAAACGTTACAAATATTTTTCATAGCAAATGTGAGGAAAAGTATTGCACTGTATATCCATGTTAAATAAACCACATGAAATTTAAATAAATAAATGTGATAAATTTACTCAAATTGTACAACTATACAGGATTTATATAAAAACGAAACATCATTTAAGTCCATCAGAGTTGATCAGGGTTTTACTCGGTCTTCTGATCAGTCGTGGCTTCATGTTGTGTCTCGACTGTCTTCACAGCTTCACAGTCAGTGGAAATCTTCCTCTCAGCGTCTTCAGATCTCTGATTCACTGGCGCCTGTATGTAGAGCTTTCCATCATCAGCCATGGAGCAGGACAATCCCTCAGGATTCACTCCTTCAGGCAGGTCAAACACCCGTCTGAACTCCTGGATTCTGCACGAGTACGAGCCTTTCCCGGGATCCTCCTGCTTCTTCTGGGTCTTTCCGCAGACCTGCAGCTTCCTGCCCACCTGCCTGACTGACAGCTCCTCCGGGGAAAAGTCGCGAGTGTCCAGCGTCAAAGCAAAGCGGCTTCCGTCTTTCTCCACTGCGCAGGAGACTGGATAGATCTCCTCCTGCTGCATCTCCTCAAAGATCTCGTGCTGCAGTTTCTCCAGGCTGCTCCTCGCCTCCTGCAGCACTTCTGCGTGTCTGTGAAGAGCTGTGATCTCCGGCCAGAGACTGCGCACTGGCCACTCGGTTCCCATCAGTGAGCTGAAGGAAGGCTGGAATCCATGCAGGCTCAACATGTTCAGGGTTTTGTGTTCTCGAGTCTCTCTGGTGTCGTCCACTCGTGAGGCGTTCAGATTTGACTCGAGTGCTGCGAGTCGCTCGGCTTTATACCGCGTGATCTTCAGCACCAGCAAGTTCATGAACTTTCCAGGTAGTTCCGGATTCGTCCAGTGGGGGGCAGAAGAGAGAACTGATGACGCCACACCTGTCACACTCTTATTTTAGATGAGGATTGGACATACTAGATATGTTAGACTATTCAGATTTAATAGACAGTGATGGCGTCATTTTCTTTTTAGATTATTACAAAACTTTTGACAAATTGGAACACAAATTTTTATTTCAGGCTCTACAAAAATTGGCTTTGGCGATTCCTTTTGCAGGATGGTCCATTTGCTATACATAAACGGAAGCAGCAAATTAAGTAATGGTACTTCACCTAGATTCTTTCTAAAATGAGGAGTTCGTCAAGGATGTCCAGTTTCCCCTTACTTATTCCTAATTGTAACAGTTCCTTAGCACACATATCAATAATAGTCAGTTAAAGGGTATCACAGCTGGCAACACTAAAATAAAAATTAGTCAATTAGCGGATGATACAGCTTTATTCTTGAATGATTCGTCACAAATTCCATTGGCTTTGGGTTCTTCAGTCTTTTTCTGAAGCTTCGGGATTAAATTTAAACTTTAATAAATGCAAATCTTGGTATACTAATTACTAAAGATGAACATAGGTGTTCAGCAAACTTCAAAGCTATTATTACCAAAACTATTACACAAAGGGATCTGTCACTAAAAGGTCATATGTCATATTAAACTCATAGAATAATGGTGGTCTGAATTTTATTGATTTTGATTCTCTGGTTTATGTATGCTTTTTAAAAACTGTAATTACTCCTCAGTATTTACTGCATCCTTTCCTAAACCTTGTGATATTCCTGTTGGTCAAATTTGTTTCTCTGAGTCAAAAGTCAAAAATTATAAAATAAGATCTTTATTTCTTAAGAATTTGATTTCCGTTCCACTTGTGATTTCCTTTTGGAATAATTTGTTTGTTAACCTTAATTGGAAAAAAAAATCTGGTCATTTGATGAAAGACTGCAGAGACCTTCTGTCATCAAATTAAGACCCCTTTCCAGAAGAGGGCGGAGCTTTAACAGCTCGTGCTTCGGTTGCTCAAGAACAACAAAGCTGGAGAATCTCACGCAGCCAAAATGAGGATTGTCAGTAACGGTGTTCAGCCTTACATTGTTCAAACCGGAGTCGGACACTGATGGAGAGACTCAGGAAGAAGTTACAACTTTTAGAATGAAACTGGACGTTTCTGAACTGTTAGTGGATAAATTTATGTAGTTGCTGTGGAGTTGATTCAACTCATCGACTAGCATGTGCCGTCATGTTAATCTTTTGTGTAAATCCAGTGTTGAATTGACCCTCGTTTGTGAAGCAGTCCGGCGTAAAATGACGGCATGACAACAACACTCTACTACAACAACTCTTCCTCTTCTCTAAAGCAGCCCAACATGGCCTCGCCCCCTTTGTTGTGTGTTCTTGGGGGCGGGGTTTATGTAAATTTTAGGGTTAGTAATGTCACCAACCAGGGAAGAAGCTTGTTGTAGTCCCTACCAGCCATTTGTTGTAGTTCTTAAACAGATTTCTGTAAAAAAAATATTTTCCTTTGCATTGAACTTTGAGCGTAGTAACTTTGCAGATGTTGTTTATGCTCAAACAGAAACATTACACACTAACTAAAGTTAAAAAAGTCAAATCATAATCAAGGACCCCTTTCAACTTAATGTGAACATTCATCACAGTTGAACTGAAACTTCTTACAGACAGTCTTATATATATTGTATCTTTATCTTTGCAATAAGAGAGTAACAGATCTTACACTAGCCATGAAAACAAAACGTAATGCTTTGCGCTGCAGTTAAGACTGAGGGACTCTAAAAATGTCACACCATTCTTGTACATTCATAAGAAACAGCCTGTGCTGGAAGCAGTAGAGAGGCTGGAGGGGTCGAGGGTCGGATTTCTGCATGCATCGCTTGGGTCGTCCTACAGCGGACGCTCTGAAAAGGCTGTGTAGCTCTTCACTCGTGCAAAAAACAGAGGCGTGTACATTTTATCCACATCGAATGCAGTGACAACTGTCTCTCCAGTTGATCTAAGGGAGGAAAGGAAAAGGAGTTTAGAAAAGATTTACACAATTCACACAAATGCTCACTGCCTACTGACTGTTCTGGATCAAATTTAGCACTCTTTCAAGCAGTGACATCACTTAAACTCAACAGCACCAAGACACAACTGTTATGGGCCAAAAGACTAGACTGTATCAATCCGTCACATGACCCACGGAAATGTTCCTGGCTGGACCCCTGCGATGAAAGTCCTGTGTTTGACCGATAGTATTTTATTTTCTACACTGAAAAAAAAAGTGTGTTGAATTTACATGATTTAATAGTGTACATCGGTCCCACATGAATCAATTAAGTTATACATATATAATTTGTTAATATAAATTCAACATGATGAAATTAAGTAATTTTTAAGTGATCCAATTAAGTAGTGAATTTTGTAAGGTTCATCGATTCGTGATTCATTCTTTCAAAACATCTACTCATCCAATAAGTTCTTTCATTCAATTCAACTTCATATATGTTACATGATTGATTCATTAGACTTGACTATAACAGCCTATTAGCTAACAATAGCACACACACTAGCACATTAAATATTAGCTTTCAGCTCAAAGCTGAACTTGAATATGAAGCACCAGTCCACAGCCTAAGCAAATGCCCCACTCTTCTCTACAATGGTAACCCAGTGAAATTTAAAACATTCTAATAATTGCAATAAAAGTGAACACTGAACACTATCAAGCATCCCCCGTTTTCATCTTACAGCAAAACACATAAATTAACATCAAATTTTTAAACATTTTATCTCTTTATCCAGCCATATGCAATGCATGATGGGAACTAACAAGCACCGCCCATTTTCAGTTAACTGAACAAAATTCATTCATGTAATAGACCTGGTGTTTTCACGATCGGATAGCTATCCAATCAGAGAAAACGCATGAAGTGACCAAGTGTAAATAGGCCCAAAGACGCGGATCTTTAGGAAGTTTTATTCGTCCACATTCTTTACAACTTCCCATTCTTTTCTCCTCTTCTTATCACTAGTAAAGCAGTAAAGACTTACATCGCTTCTCTTGTGACTCATCAACTGAAAATTGCAACCAAAAGCTGCACAATCAGGCATCATATATTATATTCCGAGTTGTGTTGCGGTAAAAATAGCCATAGAGTAATGTAAGTAGCTGACAGAGTGCAACCATTTGACGTAATCGACATAGAACGCAAACAAAATGGCGCCGCCCATTGTCCAAATATGTCATGGATTTTTTAAATAACATAAATCTTTCATATGTTTTCTACTACATATTTCAGTAAGAGACATCATTTACACTATATTAAGCCATACAAGTCTTAATACCAGGGGTTCCCTTTAAGAACTTCCGCTATAATATAATCCAGCTGGAAATCTTCTGGTGAAATGTCACTTGTTGGTGTGTCGGTATCTTCAATGACCTGAGGTAGCTTTAACAGCATCAATAGTGTAATACTTAGTTTATAATCAGAATATAGTCACTTGAATAGTCAGGCCTAGTGTTCATTTAGTTATTTAAACATAAGACAACATAAAAAAGACATCTCAGTAGTTTCCAAAATTCAGTTCAACCATCAGGTTTCATACTGTTGTGTGAAAAAAAGTATCTAGATTCATTGAATAAAATTTGAGTTTTCACAAGTGTGCTGAAATCATTGAGATTGTGCTGCACTGACTGACAGCTTCTGAAGGGAGAGCGTGGTGATCGCTTTCTGTGCAATTCATTCACAAGAAAAGTTATTGTTTCTCATGAGATTTTGTGTGAGTACTTCATACTTCACCATGACAGTTTATTTTTAAACCTAGTTTATAATGTTTAATATTTATTCAAAAGCAAAATGGAGTGAAAAAATATTACAGGAAATAGCTAATAAATGCTCCTCTGCCGCCATCTGTTGGTTATAGGGTAATTAATTTCTTTTTTTTTTTTTTTTAAATATAAGTGTTTTCTATTAAATGTTGATAGATTTGTAGGATTCCCTACATCTTGAAAAGGATGGATGAACAAATAATGTTTTTGGTCATCACATTAAAAATGACATTTGAAGTGCTGGAAAAATGTTGCGTGTGCATGTCTAATTAAAAACGATAGGTCATTTTCTAAAAACTCACATGTATATGCTTTATAAACACAAATGATCGCCTTGCGAGTGCTTCCGTCTTCCGTATTCTTCAAAAAGCTTATGCTGTAGGCCTATCTCCTACGCCTTTCCTATTCTACTTATGGAAAAAATGGAACTGGCACTGCGTTCGTTCCGTAAGTTGAATAGGGAAGGTGTAGGACATACAGCGTAAGCTTTTTGAAGGATACGGAAGACGGAGCACTCGTAAGGTGATCATTTGTGTTTATAAAGCATATACATTTGAATTTTTAGAAAATGACCGATCGTTTTGCTAGATAAGACCCTTATTCCTTGTGTAACCCCTTTTTCTGGTTCTTTTTTGCCTCGACCCTTCTGGAAAGGACCACACGGAGACATACGCTGAGCTCACTCACGTTTATTGGAATAAATGAAATGACACCATACAGACGTGAAATATAGTCCATCCGGTCACATAACATTCTCCTCAAAAGCTTAATGCAACTCTTTTCACCAGTTCAACAATCAATAAATCGTTTTTTTCAATAATTAAGAGCTCAGTTTCTTTTTGTTTTGTTTTTTTCTGAACATAGAAAACGTAACATTATACAAACATTAGTACATCATACCTGGAATAAATGAAATGACACCATACAGACGTAAAATATAGTCCATCCGGTCACATAACTGTCAAAAATAAATACACATGAGGAAACAAGCAACGAGAAAACAGAGACAGAAACACAACGAACACCAGGTGCTCCCAATGCACTCAACAGTGAGCTCGGCATAAACATCAGTCACCCGTCAACTCCATCTCTCATGACTCAAACATGAAACACAATACTTTCAAAAGAACAACCCTGATCCCAAAGAGAAATAAAAACATCTATGACAACACTTTATTTCGATTCGACCGGAGAGAGATTTGACCATTCTCCTCAAAAGCTTAATGCGACTGCGGAGAAAATGGCCGACTTCACTGATAGATTACCCTATTCACCTGTAGGTGTCCCCATATCCCCTTCTTTTAGATGTACTCGATACATTCTATTCAATTAATATTTTAGAATTATTGTACAAGATAAACAAACATTTTGGCACGATTTTCTTTTCCCCGTTACACTCGTCTGGTATCGTTTAAAGCCCTTTGAAGCTGCACTGAAACTGTAATTTTGACCTTCAACAGTGGAGTCCATTGAAGTCCACTATAAGGAGAATAATCCTGGAATGTTTTCATCAAAAACCTTGATTTCTTTTCGACTGAAGAAAGAAAGACATGAACATCTTGGATGACATGGGGGTGAGTAAATCAGGAAATTTTCATTCGGAAGTGAACTAATTCTTTAACACCCTGTTCTGGATCGGGACAAACCTCCACAATATCATCCACCTTCCAGACACAACCGGACTTAGTTGGAGGAAAGCCGTCTTAAAGTGTCTGGAGTGCGTGCGGTCCCGATCCAGAACCCCGCCAGACCCAGAGCCCAGCCCGTCACCACCGCGATCGACGACGCCTGAGCCCCCCGCAGACTTCGACGATTGAGCCTGCGCCTGAGGATGGGAAGGCGGAACTCAACATCGCCCCGGAGCCGAAGCACCTCGGAGAATCCGACCAGGGGTGTGAGCCGACATCACCGTACATCGCCGTGGGAGTCCTCGAGGAGTTCGGGGGGATGGAAGCGAAGCACTTATCAATTCATGTAATTAATTCGAGTGTATTTGGGTCTGATTCTCACCTTATTGATGAACAGGAATTGTAATTTGCGAGTAAAGCTGCAAATTCCTCCATTATTGTCAGCTGTAATAATCCTCTGATACGAGCTATTGTAAATCGCTGCATAAATTATAAATAGCCTATATTAGGCATTATCTTAGCGAAAGTGCATTTCTTCCTGTTTTCTTCCATTCAAAAACACGGAACGTTAAAGAGCAATGTGAGTGCGGGCCAGTGGGGGAGGGGGGACAATCGTGCTCGGGTTCGGTTCAAGGCAACCGTGCCTAGTGTGAGTATTACACCCTTAATTTTTAGATAGAGTATCCCTTGACAACAGTTGAAAGCCTCAGAAACTAAGCAGCACCAAAGGCCTACTTTAAAGGTTTGCCTGATTCTGCCAGTGGATCTGTATATTTGTATTGATGGTGATTATTTGGCAAAAAATATTGTAACACTTCACAACAAGTTTCCATTTGTTGTTGTTAGTTGACATTAACAAATGGGAACCTATGTTATTAAAATATTATAATGTCTGTTCCACTGAGATTTCCTGTATGCATTGATGGATGTGAAGATTTCATGCGCATGAAAAGTGGCACAGAATCAATCCAACATCAGGCCTGTGCTAATGTGGCTGCAAAAAGAAAGGAGGAGCAGTTTGCAAGGATGTGGTTTAACATTTTCATAAAAGATAACATGCAGCTACACGTCTAGAGCTGTGCACATCACTGTAAATAAGTCTGCAGACTCTGAAAGTTGCATACATCAAAGTGAATTCAAACCAGTTGCAGGTAGGCTGTTGTTCCTGATTTTATGGTGTGATTCAAGAAAAGTAAGAAGCTCAGCAAGTCGTTTTGTCTTTAATCATGTGCCACAGATGTTGTCTTGACTTGGAAATGTTTTCATATGTTGTGTTTTAATGCTCTCTGAGGTAGACCTCTAACAAGTTGAGGGTGGTGAAAGCTTAATTTTGTTTAAACTAACAATTGGACAATTACATTACAAGCTATAAATTACATCAAATAATTCAAGCTAACATAACAATAAAATGAACAAAGGAAGTTATGAAAGAAGAGTGAATGTTGGAGTAAGGATGTGGAGATGTCGGTGAAAGCAGCAGAGACGGAGAGAGTGAAATAAAAAGAAAACAGAAAACGGTGTTAATGGACATTTTGAACTATGCAGATGTTTTAAATGGAGAGATACTAATTACACATTTTAGATTCACCTTGTTATTGTTTGTTCTGTACACTCTTAAAAAAAAAGTTACAAAAGGGCAGTTTTTCATAGCAATACAATAGAACCATTTTTGCTAAAGAACCTTTCAGTCAACAGTTCTTAAAATAACTACTTTTTTTCTTTATGCGAAGAATATTTTAATAATCTAAAGCATCTTCCCACATAGCTATAAAGAATCTTTAGTGCAATGAAAAAGTTCAATGGTTGTAAAAGGTTCTTCATAGATCCATCAATCCCCCTATAGAGCCGTTTTCTGGTTGCATTTGTAGCGTAATCACAGCAGAAGTGTAAAAGTATCCCAATCCCAGACGTGGCAACAATGAGCCGAGTGTCAATACATGGATAGCGGCTGCGTGACAGACAGCTGACAGTTGACGTTTGTGTGTGCATTTTAAAGTTTTCACTGCCGGCGACGACGGGACACTGGACCATATGAACAGGTAAAATATGTATGGTTAAACTATGTAATGCTAGTTTTATATCGTTAGCAACTACTAGTTAACCTTGTTTGTTTTTTATGTTAAATGAAACATTTAATTTACATGATGAAAAAATGATTGTTTATGTTGTATATGTTTAATGTTTCATGTAAAATTATAAGTTGCATAAAAGAAATAAACAATGAACAGAACAATTCTCTTTTATTTACACATGTAAACATACAGGTGCTGGTCATATAATTAGAATATCATCAAAAAGTTGATTTATTTCACTAATTCTATTCAAAAAGTGAAACTTGTATATTATATTCATTCATTACACACAGACTGATATATTTCAAATGTTTATTTCTTTTAATTTTGATGATTATAACTGACAACTAGGAAAATCCCAAATTTAGTATCTCAGAAAATTAGAATATTACTTAAGACCAATACAAAGAAAGGATTTTTAGAAATCTTGGCCAACTAAAAAGTATGAACATGAAAAGTATGAGCATGTACAGCACTCAATACTTAGTTGGGGCTCCTTTTGCCTGAATTACTGCAGCAATGCTGCGTGGCATGGAGTCGATCAGTCTGTGGCACTGCTCAGGTGTTATAAGAGCCCAGGTTGCTCTGATAGTGGCCTTCAGCTGTTCTGCATTGTTGGGTCTGGCATATCGCATCTTCCTCTTCACAATACCCCATAGATTTTCTATGGGGTTAAGGTCAGGCAAGTTTGCTGGCCAATTAAGAACAGGGATACCATGGTCCTTAAACCAGGTACTGGTAGCTTTGGCACTGTGTGCAGGTGCCAAGTCCTGTTGGAAAATGAAATCTGCATCTCCATAAAGTTGGTCAGCAGCAGGAAGCATGAAGTGCTCTAAAACTTCCTGGTATACGACTGCGTTGACCTTGGACCTCAGAAAACACAGTGGACCAACACCAGCAGATGACATGGCATCCCAAACCATCACTGACTGTGGAAACTTTACACTGGACCTCAAGCAACGTGGATTGTGTGCCTCTCCTCTCTTCCTCCAGACTCTGGGACCCTGATTTCCAAAGGAAATGCAAAATTTACTTTCATCAGAGAACATAACTTTGGACCACTCAGCAGCAGTCCAGTCCTTTTTGTCTTTAGCCCGGGCGAGACGCTTGTCTGTTGTTCAAGAGTGGCTTGACACAAGGAATGCGACAGCTGAAACCCATGTCTTGCATACGTCTGTGCGTAGTGGTTCTTGAAGCACTGACTCCAGCTGCAGTCCACTCTTTGTGAATCTCCCCCACATTTTTGAATGGGTTTTGTTTCACAATCCTTTCCAGGGTGCGGTTATCCCTATTGCTTGTACACTTTTTTCTACCACATCTTTTCCTTCCCTTCGCCTCTCTATTAATGTGCTTGGACACAGAGCTCTGTGAACAGCCAGCCTCTTTTGCAATGAACTTTTGTGTCTTGCCCACTTTGTGCAAGGTGTCAATGGTCGTCTTTTGGACAACTGTCAAGTCAGCAGTCTTCCCCATGATTGTGTAGCCTACAGAACTAGACTGAGAGACCATTTAAAGGCCTTTGCAGGTGTTTTGAGTTAACTAGCTGATTAGAGTGTGGCACCAGGTGTCTTCAATATTGAACCTTTTCACAATATTCTAATTTTCTGAGATACTGAATTTGGGATTTTCCTTAGTTGTCAGTTATAATCATCAAAATTAAAAGAAATAAACATTTGAAATATATCAGTCTGTGTGTAATGAATGAATATAATATACAAGTTTCACTTTTTGAATGGAATTGGTGAAATAAATTAACTTTTTGATGATATTCTAATTATATGACCAGCACCTGTATGTTAAAAAAAAAAAAAAAAAAAAATTAACAGAAATTACTACGGCTCATTTACAAATAAATTACATTCCAAATATAATATATACAACTTCTGCATTTCATTTTTAACTTGCATCACAAAAATAAGCTGTACAGAAATTAGGATGTTTCATTGACAAAGTGACATTTTAATAATATGTATATCAACACATTTTAATGTACCCATTCACTGCCTTTGAAGTGCGATTGTCACCGCGGCACGAGGAGGGCTGACGTAATTCAAGAGCGACTTCAAATGCACCCTCTCCGTTTCCCCATGGAATGAAGCGTCCATCTCAAGACACTTCGCGGTCTACCCTATCCCACAATTCATTGCGCGCCAGTGATGACAGGAGTACTGTGTGAATTCACATACAGTGGGTATGGAAAGTATTCAGACTCCCTTAAATTTTTCACTCTTTGTTATATTGCAGCCATTTGCTAAAATCATTTAAGTTCATTTTTTTCCTCATTAATGTACACACAGCACCCCATATTGACAGAAAAACACAGAATTGTTGACATTTTTGCAGATTTATTAAAAAAGAAAAACTGAAATATCACATGGTCCTAAGTATTCAGACCCTTTTCTGTGACACTCATATATTTAACTCAGGTGCTGTCCATTTCTTCTGATCATCCTTGAGATGGTTCTACACCTTCATTTGAGTCCAGCTGTGTTTGATTATACTGATTGGACTTGATTAGGAAAGCCACACACCTGTCTATATAAGACCTTACAGCTCACAGTGCATGTCAGAGCAAATGAGAATCATGAGGTCAAAGGAACTGCCTGAAGAGCTCAGAGACAGAATTGTGGCAAGGCACAGATCTGGCCAAGGTTACAAAAAAATTTCTGCTGCACTTAAGGTTCCTAAGAGCACAGTGGCCTCCACAATCCTCTCAAAAATGGAAGACGTTTGGGTTGACCAGAACCCTTCCTAGAGCTGGCCGTCCGGCCAAACTGAGCTATCGGGGGAGAAGAGCCTTGGTGAGAGAGGTAAAGAAGAACCCAAAGATCACTGTGGCTGAGCTCCAGAGATGCAGTCGGGAGATGGGAGAAAGTTGTAGAAAGTCAACCATCACTGCAGCCCTCCACCAGTCGGGGCTTTATGGCAGAGTGGCCCGACGGAAGCCTCTCCTCAGTGCAAGACACATGAAAAAACACCTGAAGGACTCCAAGATGGTGAGAAATAAGATTCTCTGGTCTGATGAGACCAAGATAAAACTTTTTGGCCTTAATTCTAAGCTTTATGTGTGGAGAAAACCAGGCACTGCTCATCACCTGTCCAATACAGTCAACAGTGAAGCATGGTGGTGGCAGCATCATGCTGTGGGGGTGTTTTTCAGCTGCAGGGACAGGACAACTGGTTGCAATCGAGGGAAAGATGAATGCGGCCAAGTACAGGGATATCCTGGACGAAAACCTTCTCCAGAGTGCTCAGGACCTCAGACTGGGCCGAAGGTTTACCTTCCAACAAGACAATGACCCTAAGCACACAGCTAAAATAACGAAGGAGTGGCTTCACAACAACTCCGTGACTGTTCTTGAATGGCCCAGCAAGAGCCCTGACTTAAACCCAATTGAGCATCTCTGGAGAGACCTAAAAATGGCTGTCCACCAACGTTTACCATCCAACCTGACAGAACTGGAGAGGATCTGCAAGGAGGAATGGCAGAGGATCTCCAAATCCAGGTGTGAAAAACTTGTTGCATCTTTCCCAAAAAGACTCATGGCTGTATTGGATCAAAAGGGTGCTTCTACTAAATACTGAGCAAAGGGTCTGAATACTTAGGACCATGTGATATTTCAGTTTTTCTTTTTTAATAAATCTGCAAAAATGTCAACAATTCTGTGTTTTTCTGTCAATATGGGGTGCTGTGTGTACATTAATGAGGAAAAAAAAATGAACTTAAATGATTTTAGCAAATGGCTGCAATATAACAAAGAGTGAAAAATTTAAGGGGGTCTGAATACTTATCGTACCCACTGTATATGCCCCGTGTTCACCAATATATAGTCTAATATCTAAATCAAACTGTAATGTCCATGATGTCCAAAACGTCAGTTTTTCCATAAAAACAATATTTGTCTCTGAGATGGAGTGCAGTTGAATAAAATTCTAAAGTACTGTACTTTAAATTTAGACTTAAATAAAGCTTAACTACAGAGTAAATGTATAAATATGAATGTGTCTATTTTCACAGTTAACGTTTCATTTAACATAAAAAACAAACAAGGTTAAATAGTTGCTAACGATATACATTACACAGTTTCACCATGCATATTTTGGTCCAGTGTCCCATCGTCGATGGCAGTGAAGCATGTGAAAACTCAATAGAAAGTCATAAAACTTTAAAATGCACACATAAATGTCAACTGTCAGCTGTTTGTCACACAGCCGCTAGCCATGTAATGACGCTCGGTTCATTGTTGCCACGTCTGGGATTGGGATACTTTTACACTTGTGCTGTGATTACGCTACTTTTGGGATGGTTTTGTTGCACAGACCTGGCAACCCTCCACTCCAAAGCCCCACCCCTTTCATGCACTCCGAAATGCATAGCCCCTGAATAGGCCCTTTTCACAATGACGTCAGTTAACTTCCGCCTATCCGCAAAGCAGTGGATCCGTAGTTCCGTATTATCTTTGCGCTGGCGACTTCTCGGAAAAATGCTTTAATAACTTTAAACGCGAACTGTTTATGTCAAGAATTTACACAGTCGGGTTCTTTTGGTAACGTTATTTATTATTTCCTTTCTGTAACTGCCTTGCTTAGGGTTTCCGCGAGCAGAAACTTTAGCAATGTTGTGTCCTTGAATTGCTGTCAGTTTTATCACAATGATTGTGTGTCCACACAAATCTGTTAGCCTATTTGGAATAACAAGAATATTGTCTTTAAAAACAAATCTTTATTTTTAGAAACTGGTAGGCTATGATAACGGTATTGTTCTTGTGAGATTTATTTACAAGTAACCTAATGGACACCTGATAGTAACACATCCACATATACTCCAAAGAATTCATGGTGTGAAGATTTTAGATCATTTTACATCATACCAGTTTAAACTGAACTGGTGCAATATATTAAGATTGTATAATTTGTAAGAAGTGTATTGAAAATACAAAACGGAAGTATGTGTTCATGTTATTCCCTGGAGAAATAATTTTTGTATGCGACAGTCTTGTTCTGCAATAAAGAGATGAATGATGATGATGTTTTTTTTACTATGGTAAAATGCCATGTACAGGAGTCAGTTTTTACAACATTAACAGTCTTCATGTAGAAATAGTATTACAGGTGCTGGTCATATAATTAGAATATCATCAAAAAGTTGATTTATTTCACTAATTCCATTCAAAAAGTAAAACTTGTATATTATATTCATTCATTACACACAGACTGATATATTTCAAATGTTTATTTCTTTTAATTTTGATGATTATAACTGACAACTAAGGAAAATCCCAAATTCAGTATCTCAGAAAATTAGAATATTACTTAAGACCAATACAAAGAAAGGATTTTTAGAAATCTTGGCCAACTGAAAAGTATGAACATGAAAAGTATGAACATGTACAGCACTCAATACTTAGTTGGGGCTCCTTTTGCCTGAATTACTGCAGCAATGCGGCGTGGCATGGAGTCGATCAGTCTGTGGCACTGCTCAGGTGTTATAAGAGCCCAGGTTGCTCTGATAGTGGCCTTCAGCTCTTCTGCATTGTTGGGTCTGGCATATCGCATCTTCCTCTTCACAATACCCCATAGATTTTCTATGGGGTTAAGGTCAGGCGAGTTTGCTGGCCAATTAAGAACAGGGATACCATGGTCCTTAAACCAGGTACTGGTAGCTTTGGTACTGTGTGAAGGTGCCAAGTCCTGTTGGAAAATGAAATCTGCATCTCCATAAAGTTGGTCAGCAGCAGGAAGCATGAAGTGCTCTAAAACTTCCTGGTATACGGCTGCGTTGACCTTGGTCCTCAGAAAACACAGTGGACCAACACCAGCAGATGACATGGCACCCCAAACCATCACTGACGTGGATTGTGTGTCTCTCCTCTCTTCCTCCAGACTCTGGGACCCTGATTTCCAAAGGAAATGCAAAATTTACTTTCATCAGAGAACATAACTTTGGACCACTCAGCCGCAGTCCAGTCCTTTTTGTCTTTAGCCCAGGCGAGACGCTTCTGACGCTGTCTGTTGTTCAAGAGTGGCTTGACACAAGGAATGCGACAGCTGAAACCCATGTCTTGCATACGTCTGTGCGTAGTGGTTCTTGAAGCACTGACTCCAGCTGCAGTCCACTCTTTGTGAATCTCCCCCACATTTTTGAATGGGTTTTGTTTCACAATCCTCTCCAGGGTGCGGTTATCCCTATTGCTTGTACACTTTTTTCTACCACATCTTTTCCTTCCCTTCGCCTCTCTATTAATGTGCTTGGACACAGAGCTCTGTGAACAGTCAGGCTGGCTTTTGCAATGACCTTTTGTGTCTTGCCCTCCTTGTGCAAGGTGTCAATGGTCGTCTTTTGGACAACTGTCAAGTCAGCAGTCTTCCCCATGATTGTGTAGCCTACAGAACTAGACTGAGAGACCATTTAAAGGCCTTTGCAGGTGTTTTGAGTTAATTAGCTGATTAGAGTGTGGCACCAGGTGTCTTCAATATTGAACCTTTTCACAATATTCTAATTTTCTGAGATACTGAATTTGGGATTTTCCTTAGTTGTCAGTTATAATCATCAAAATTAAAAAAAATAAACATTTGAAATATATCAGTCTGTGTGTAATGAATGAATATAATATACAAGTTTCACTTTTTGAATGGAATTAGTGAAATAAATCAAAGTTGATTTTAAAGATGACATTTAAATGGTCTCTCAGTCTAGTTCTGTAGGCTACACAATCATGGGGAAGACTGCTGACTTGACAGTTGTCCAAAAGACGACCATTGACACCTTGCACAAGGAGGGCAAGACACAAAAGGTCATTGCAAAAGAGGCTGGCTGTTCACAGAGCTCTGTGTCCAAGCACATTAATAGAGAGGCGAAGGGAGGGAAAAGATGTGGTAGAAAAAAGTGTACAAGCAATAGGGATAACCGCACCCTGGAGAGGATTGTGAAACAAAACCCATTCAAAAATGTGGGGGAGATTCACAAAGAGTGGACTGCAGCTGGAGTCAGTGCTTCAAGAACCACTACGCACAAATGTATGCAAGACATGGGTTTCAGCTGTCGCATTCCTTGTGTCAAGCCACTCTTGAACAATAGACAGCATCAGAAGCGTCTCGCCTGGGCTAAAGACAAAAAGGACTGGACTGCTGAAAGTAAATTTTGCATTTCCTTTGGAAATCAGGGTCCCAGAGTCTGGAGGAAGAGAGGAGAGGCACACAATCCACGTTGCTTGAGGTCCAGTGTAAAGTTTCCACAGTCAGTGATGGTTTGGGGTGCCATGTCATCTGCTGGTGTTGGTCCACTATGTTTTCTGAGGTCCAAGGTCAACGCAGCCGTATACCAGGAAGTTTTAGAGCACTTCATGCTTCCTGCTGCTGACCAACTTTATGGAGATGCAGATTTCATTTTCCAACAGGACTTGGCACCTGCACACAGTGCCAAAGCTACCAGTACCTGGTTTAAGGACCATGGTATCCCTGTTCTTAATTGGCCAGCAAACTCGCCTGACCTTAACCCCATAGAAAATCTATGGGGTATTGTGAAGAGGAAGATGCGATATGCCAGACCCAACAATGCAGAAGAGCTGAGGGCCACTATCAGAGCAACCTGGGCTCTTATAACACTTGAGCAGTGCCACAGACTGATCGACTCCATGCCACGCCACATTGCTGAAGTAATTCAGGCAAAAGGAGCCCCAACTAAGTATTGAGTGCTGTACATGCTCATACTTTTCATGTTCATACTTTTCAGTTGGCCAAGATTTCTAAAAATCCTTTCTTTGTATTGGTCTTAAGTAATATTCTAATTTTCTGAGATACTGAATTTGGGATTTTCCTTAGTTGTCAGTTATAATCATCAAAATTAAAAGAAATAAACATTTGAAATATATCAGTCTGTATGTAATGAATGAATATAATATACAAGTTTCACTTTTTGAATGGAATTAGTGAAATAAATCAACTTTTTGATGATATTCTAATTATATGACCAGCACCTGTATATTAAACACAAATTTTATTATGTAAAATTAAAAAATTATGTATTTATCTAAATAAAACTGAAAAAATAGACTTTGATATTTAAAAAGAATAAGCTTATGTTGATCTTCATTGTACATACAGGCACTGAAATACGTAGTACATTAAGCATTGAATGAAAAGGTTTTTTTACTGCACGTAAATGTCGGAAACGTGCGTTTATTTCACAAATGCATATAAACAGCTTCATCTGCAACAAAGACAGCATAGTTTGCACGTTACTACGGGCAGCAGAAAGTGTACGGCTTCAGTGTTTCGTATTCAACTCCTACCACATTTGTGGCATATGTACAACTATTGAGTGCACTCCATTCGAGTGGCACTAGTATTCCACTATGCTGACGGAAGTGAGGATGCACTGCTTCAAGTCCAAACGGAAGCTGTGTGACGTCATGTGAAAAGGGTCTATTGGGACACGGCTGTTAAAGGGTCATGAAACCCCCCTGGTTTAGCCTGGTCGTTCACACCTCTGAGCTGGAAAAACTCTCTAAAATGGGCGTGTAAAGCTCTGGAAAAGTGGGAGTGTAAAGGGGAGGAAGAGGGGAGAGAACAACCAATGAAGCACTGACATTCACCACACTCATTATACAGAATGATGAATATTAATATATGAGCACGTAGAAAATGACAACAAACTCCCAAGCACAAGGGAGAAATGCGAAAGAATATTTAAAAGGGCTAATAATACTTTCATTACGTTTACGAGCACTGCAGTCTCATGATAAACAACACGTAGTTTAACACAGAAAGAAGACATAGAGAATGGACAAAAATTAAACTATGTCTTTTGTTCATCAGAATAATCGTGTCATCGCGTTCAGATACACGTATCAGTGTCCAGTTTGCACATATATTTCATTTGAAGAAGACTTGATGAAATATGTGTGCGTGCTGGTTAATGTTTGGTGCAGGAGAATGTGTTAAATATGTCTATAAAACTTTAAACACATACTTTATTCTGTATATGTGCTATGTTACACGTGACTAGTGTTGTTAAGCTCATCACGGAGCTCCGCGCTGAAACCGATCATATGCGCGCTCCACGTGCTTATCATAACAATTGTATTTTTCATGTGTTCGTATTCAAACTCCAGTTCTGACCGCATCGCGAGCAAAATACAAACAACACTCATGTGCTAGCTGTGCTGAGCAGTGTTGCCAACTTAGCGACATTGTCGCTAGATTTAGCGACTTTTCAGACCCCTTTAGCGACTATTTTACAAAAAAGCGCCTAGCGACAAATCTAGCGACTTTTTGGACAAACCTCAGTAACTTTCCAAATGTCACCACCAGCACTGTCTTTTGAGTGCGAGGTCTTGCTTTGCCGCTGCCGTCACACCTGTCTCAGCGTCTGCTCTGTTCAGTGAGTGGCTGAGAGGAGCAGCAGCACCGTTGAGTGCACGGCGTCTGACAGATGTGAATGAGCGAGCTACACACGAGCACACAGTGTTGCCACGGACCAAACACTATCTGATTCTCCTTTGTTTTATATTTAAAGAATTAAGTTTTACCGATTTGATTTCCATTTTTCTCGTGTGCTTATCACTTACATTACTCACTATCACAGAGCTTTAGTTCATCCAGTTCATCCAGCTAGTCATTCACTACCCATTCTGTTGCCTGACAAAAAAAATAAAATAAATAAATATATATATATTATATATACAGTTGCGAGAAAAAGTATGTGAACCACTTGCAGAATCTGTGAAAATGTTAATAATTTTAACAAAATAAGGGAGATCATACGAAATGCATGTTATTTTTTATTTAGTACTGTCCTGAGTAAGATATTTTACATAAAAGATGTTTACATATAATCCACAAGACAAAAAAATAGCTGAATTTATTAAAATGACCCCATTCATAAGTATGTGAACCCTTGATTCTTAATACTGTGTGTGGTTACCTGGATGATCTACGACTGTTTGTTTGTTTTGTGATGTTGTTCATGAGTCCCTTATTTGTTCTGAGCAGTTAAACTGAGCTCTGTTCTTCAGAAAAATCCTCCAGGTCCTGCAGATTCTTCAGTTTTCCACCATCTTTTGCATATTTGAACCCTTTCCAGCAGTGACTGAATGACTTTGAGATCCATCTTTTCACACTGAGGACAACTGAGGGACTCAAACACAACTATTACAAAAGGTTCAAACATTCACTGATGCTCCAGAAAAAACACGATGCATTAATAGATGGGGGGTGAAAACTTTTTGAATTTGAAGATCAAGGTAAATTGTATTTAATTTGTCTTCCAGGAAACATGCAAGTATCTTCTGTTGCTTCCAAAGGGCAGTACTAAATGAAAAAAAAAATGATATTCAAGCGAAATAAGAAAAATTTGGACCTCTTCATCCTGTTCAAAAGTTTTCACCCCCCGGCTCTTAATGTATCGTGTTTCCTTCTGAAGCATCAGTGAATGTTTGAACCTTTTTTAATAGTTGTGTTTGAGTCCCTCAGTTGTCCTCAGTGTGAAAAGATGAATCTCAAAATCATTCAGTCACTGCTGGAAAGGGTTCAAATATGCAAAAGATGGTGGAAAACTGAAGAATTTTTGGGACCTGGAGATTTTTTCTGAAGAACAGAGCTCAGTTTAACTGCTCAGAATAAACAAGAGACTCATGAACAACCATCACAAAACAAAAAAACAGCCGTAGATCATCCAGGTAACCACACACAGTGTTAAGAATCAAGGGTTCATAAACTTTTGAACAAAAACATTTTAATAAATTCAGGTATTTTTTTGTCTTATGGATTATATGTAAACATCTTTTATGTAAAATATCTTACTCAGGACAGTACTAAATAAAAAATAACATGCATTTTGTATGATCTCCCTTATTTTGTTAAAATTTTGCACATTTTCACAGATTCTGCAAGTTGTTCCCATACTTTTTCTTGCAACTGTATATATATATATATATATATATATAGGAAATGAGAACAGCTTTATTTAACATTCGGCTATATTATATTATATTGTATTAAAATACGTATGTGAGCACAGATTAGGAGAGGAAACATATTAGGCAGGCAGAATGCAACCGACGTGATGACGTCATGATTTTGCTAATTGACGCATGACGTCATCTAGCGACATTTAGCGACTTTTTGGGCAGGCTTTAGCTACTTTCCTTTGAAAATAGTTGGCAACATTGGTGCTGAGGGAAACATTCACACGGCTCGCACATTTGAATTCTCCGCTGTAATGCGATCTCACTGAGTGTTACAACACTCAGTCTTAGTGACTATTTCTCTATTTCAAAGTTAGCTTATTAGGCCTGTAGAAGAAAAGAAATGTTAGTTCATTATTAATTAGTTCAAAATTTCCATCACAAAACTTAACAGGAATTTACGGGAATTTATGGGAATTTACGAGAATTTATGGGAATTAATTGGAAATTTTGGGAAATTTATATAAATGTATAATATTTATATAAAATGTATCATATACAAACATAAATATAAACATTTTGTTTGGTCATAACATGAAATTTCTTTTTCGCATTCAATTAATTCTAATTTAGTAAATATGTAAAATAAATATTTTTATTGCAGCAATTGTTATGTGTTATTTATTTTAGTGTCACATGATCCTTCAGAAATCATTCTAATATGCTGATTTGATACTCAGTTATTGTCAATGTTGGAAACAGTTGTGCTGCTTATTATTTTTTGGGATCCTGTAATACTTTTTACAGGATTCATTGATAATAAAAAGTTAAAAAGAACAGCATTTATTCAAAATAGAAATCTTTTCTAACAATATCACTTTAATGTGACTTTTTATCAATTTCACACATCCTTGCTGAATAAAAGCATTAATTTCTTTCAAAAAAAAGGAAAAAATTACTGACCCCAAACTTTTGACCGGTAGTGTATACTGTTACAAAAGATTTCTATTTTAAATAAATGCTGTTCTTTAAATTTGTATTCATCAAAGAATCCTGAAAAAATGTATCACAGGTTATAAAAAATAATAAGCAGCACAACTGTTTCCAACATTGATAATAACTGAGTATCAAATCAGCATATTAGAGTGATTTCTCAAGGATCATGTGACACTGAAGACTGGAGTAATGATGCTGAAAATTCAGCTTTGATCACAGGAATAAATTATATTTTAATATATATTACAGTTTTTTACAATCGCTAGGACACATTTCTCAATACCTAGGTCACTTTTTCAAAACTCTTCACACAGTTCTCCTAACCAACTTTCATCTTGGCACAGAGGTTAACTTCACATTCAAAATGCACCAAATCTACCAAAACACTTCATACATGTCTCAAATCAACTCATTCTTCCAGAACACTAGCACAGGTTTTCACTGAGCGAACACACTTTGTCACTCATAAAACATCGACCTAAAAACACTAACATCATTTAGCATTATACAATGTTTTCTTTTTTAAATTTCTTTACAAAACAAGAATGACACTCTCTACTGCTTATAATTCACTGCAGTTTATGTTACATGGTCCATGTTTACATTACAGAACAAAATTATTCCTAAGTTTCCCCTTTTGAATTGATGGTAATGAAATTGAAAGACTAATGCTAGTGTAGGTGTTCAGTTTCATCTAATTGTTTTGATAGTATTTGATTTTTTAGATTCAGAATATATTTCATAACTATATTACTGTAGAAATGTAGCAAATTTTTGTCTTATTCAGTTTTGTATTATGTTATTGTTTTGAACTTAAGTTTAACAGTTTTGAAAACATGTAAGCATTTGCAAATTGGCCTGTACGTACAAAGAGTTTTAGCAGTTGTTGTGTCTGAGTGAGAAAAGAATTCATGAAATTTGAGAGATGTAGTCACTGAATGCATTTTGTGCCAAAGCAATGATAATTGATCCTCAGTTTAGCCCACATAGACTTCTATCGTGCTCACTGTGTGAAGAGTTTTGCAAAAGTGACCTAAGTATTGAGAAATGTGTCCTAGCGTCTGTAAAAAACTGTAAAGTCTTGTGTTGCTTATAATAGTTGTTAACACACATAAGCAGTCTTTTAGAATGCTCTCAATTACATGTAGCCTAGATCAGATGCATAGGCTACTATATGCATACGGAGTGTGGTTGTGCTCATGGACATGATTTGAATATGTTAAAGGGTTGTAAAAAAAAAAAGAAAAATGACCACCAGAAATGTGTCCTAGTGATTGTAAAAAACTGTAATTGTTTGTAAAACTATCAAACTAAACATTTATTGTTTCATAAATAATCCATGGACAGCTTATTTAATTTCTAAACAAGGTGATATAAAGATAAAAAGTTGACGTAATCAAACTACAGCGATAGCAAACAAGCGACTCCTTTTGAATCTCAATCTCATTCTCGAGTAGAATCGGTTGCAACGGTTTTCGGATCACCAGTACACAACTGAGAAAACTGCTTCTTTCGGACATGTCCGATTTGAGGGTAAATGTGGGTAAAGTAAAAGTACCCACATTTAAATCTACTCTAAAAAGTGCAAATTTTCCAAAAAGATACTCAAGTAAATGTAACAAAGTAAATGTACTTTCGTCACTACCCACCTCTGCTAGGAACTATGAAAGAAGCTTCCTCCGGTGCGAAAGCACCTAATATATTGTGAGGTTATTTCCATCAAGGGGTGCATCAATTTTTGGTCAAGATCTTGTATTGACAATGCAAGAGGTGAACACTCTGTAAACTCTTCTCCAGCACATCCCAGAGACTGGACTCAGACATGCCAATTTATGTGTGAAAATGATTCTTCATGTTTTTTGAACCATTCTTTCACGATTTGAGCCTGATGAATCTTGACATTGTCATTCTGGAATATGGCCATGATGTGACTTCCTACATGGTTATTTAAGAAAAGAAAAGCTACACCTTCCATCAATTAGGATTAAAAGAACTGTTCCCAAACATTTAACATGCTAGAAACATAATAATCACTGCAATAATGATCCAATTATAGACTCTTAACATTTGCCTGTTTAAATTCAAACAGTGACTGTTTTCTCTTTTTAGTCCGGGCAGTGTATTATACTTGTGCAAGAACTTAGTCAACAGCTGCACTAACTGTATCAAGTTTTATCTGCCTATAGCAATAGAGAAACTGCTTATATATAAAAAGGATAGAATCAATCACAGTGTCATATGCTAACTTTGGCCATGCTTTATCCTACAGTACATAAACTTGTGTGATTCTTTAGGTGGGTGAGTTTCTCTGCTGTGAAGAGGCTCCTGGCTGTGAATAAACATAAAGCAAAGGAAACGCTGGAATCTGTTTCTGCTGTGCAGCAAGGTAGGGCACTAAAGATTCTTGGCTGAAGTGATTCATAGGGGACGGGATGCCGTCTGACTGTGGGTGAATCCCACAAATTAATCTATGCATTTTAACTAAGTGAGGTTTGTGGATGTACATTTACATATATTTGCATAGACATTGAAACATATGTTGACATTCAACAGCATCTAAATTAAATAATTAACATATGAAAAACTTGAACAATCCTCATGAATCTATGAGTATTTAATTTATGAAATTAATCAGTTGATTCTGTTATGTTTTCGAAATGAAATGTGTAAAAATTCACTTACTTCGAAATGAAATTCTGTTCTGTATGAATTCTGGTGCCATATTCAACTCATTTCAAAGGATTCCCTCATTTTAAGCAAGGCTAAATTTGTTAAAGCAAATACAATTTCTGTATTTAACCATGATTTAACCACTTAACCATTATTATCATGTAAATGATCAAATGTAAATTTATTTTGTTTACTGTGGGACATATAAAGACTTTTCTGAATAGGCTGTGGCTAAAAAAACAAAAATCTTATCATAAAATACACCACAAATGCACCATTAAATGTTCAAACACACAATCAGTTCTATTAATCCAAATCTTCCATTCTTCCATCAGCCCATTCAGAGTCTTTATTGAGTAATCTCTGTTTCCATCCTCATGACAGTAACCAAATCCTTCACTCATTAAAAACTCAAATTTGGTACCTCAAGAAGCTTTACAACAAAGGTTTTACACCAGTGAAGTAAGATGCTTATTTGTATGGCTCTAAAAAATGCTGGGTTTAAAAACAACCATTTCTGTGTTATTTGGCAACACAGCAGCCGGGTAAATATTGGACAGAACACATGCTGGGTTATTTTAACTCAGCTTGTTGTTTTTTACACATTAACCCATTTTCCAAGCACATAGTGCTTGGTCAGTCAACCTGATATTGAAGGTTTTTCATTTTAAATAATTAACAATTACAGTCACACACCTGTAGGTAATGGATAGGTGCATTGGAGAGAAGTCCAAAAAAGTCAAATATCTAAAAAACAAAGAAAATCCTGCACACCAGTCAATACTTGCAAAAGTATTCCTATACATATTTTAATTGAATAATTGATTTAGTAAACATTTTAGGATGTGACAGGAACAGCAAGATCAGCCAATGGGAATCTGTGGAAAAACTGCTATCAGTAGGCTGTTCCAGATCATTATATGACAATTTTATATATTCATTTTTGAAAAGTTACATAAAAAAAAAAAAAAGCTTTACCTTGTGGAAACTCGCCTGTCTCATTTAAATTTCAACCCATCAAATGCATAGCATGACCACAGCTGTGATGCTAGCTATCCAAGCAAGCAGACGTTAGCTGCGACACACATGTAAAAAAAAAAAAAAGGCCAAATGTGAGACTACATACAGTTTCCCATTTTGTACAGTTATTATTTGATAGGAATACAATGTAATATATACCTTAATTTCATCCAGGAAATCAACAATACATCAATAGATCAATAGATCCATATTGTAGTCAGTGGAGCGCACTGCAACGTCGCGATGTTGTGTGTGTTTCAGCCCTGGTCACGTGTCGTTCGCTTTGAGTGTAGATCCAGTCTATGCTGCATTTGTAGAAGGTTAGCTTTCCAAACAAGCAGACGTAAAGAAAAAAAGCCAAAATGTGAGACTACAGACGTTTTCCTACTTGTACAGTAATAATTTGAAAGGTATACAATGTAATACAAACCTTAATTGACCCAGCAGCTGAGTTACAGAAAAACTTCACAGGACCTGGGCAAAAATATTAAAAGCTCAATAAAATGACAAAACAGGCTGAACCCAGCATTTGGGTTGACAAAATAACCCAGCATTTTTAGTGCAGGATAAGATAAAAGTGGATTTTCACCAAGTGGACTGAAACATTACCAGTGGGGCACATCTCTGTTGGGACTCTGTTTACTTTTGTACATTTTTGGAATTGTGATTACACCTGTTGGCCTGCTACATTTTTCTTTATGTTTTTATGTAGTCTTTTTTTAAAGAAGTGTTTGGCTACAATTTTTCGTTTTTTGCTTTAGTTTTTGTTTGGTAACTTTTTTTGTGCAGCTCTGGTTCACTGTCATCTCAAGGATTTTGCTAAAGGACTTTCTGTATGGTGAAAATCACTTCCTGTCACCTCCTTTCTGTTGCTGGAGTAGCAAAAAGAAATAATTTCCCAATACTTTAGAAGAGACAAAAAGACAAGGGTAAGTACAACAAGGGTACGTAAAACAGCATGGTCACCTCTGCATAATTTGAGTTTAAAAATAATTTTTAGCAATGCCTTTTTTTCTCAATAGATTTGACTCTTTTCTTCAAATGAATGTAGTTACTCAACAATTAACACAGAAAACTAAACACTCTTATGTTGACAAAACATATTTCAATATTCACTGCATAATGAAGCACAGCAATTTATTTTAGTAAGCATTTATTAAAAGTAAATGCTATTATCAAAACTGCAGGTGTTGTTTGTGGCTATAAACACACAAATACACCAATGAAAATACACATTTATCATAAAGTTCTTCAATGAGGGGTTTTGTTTTATACGTTTTCCCCCATCCCAAAAAATTACATACACAAACATGCAGAAAATGTTTTCTGTTGTACAGTACTGCAATCAATGAACTTTACTGATCATGTCTCTAATATTCAACTGGCCAGATAATTTTATCTACATCACAAAATATATTCTTATCGTGCATTATGGGAGATAGAAAAAAAACCCTGTGAATGCATGAATTCATGATTTCTGTAAAATCAACAAAAAAGCTACAAATGTTTCTTCCTGATATATTACTTTTATTTTTCAGTTGCTAACAAGCATTATTCAATACTGAAGCCACAAAACTCTTCATACAGTCTTCATTACCAAGATGAATCTTTACAGAACAGTTAATCTCATCTCCAAAACTCACTCTGACCAACAAAACACTTCATTCATGTCTCAAAATAAACTCTTTCCACCATATAACTGGCAACAATTATCATTCAAAAAACATGCATTTCATTCATAACACACTGACCTAAAAAAACACTAACCACAAGCATTACATATATCTTGAACTTTTATTTTTAAAGTTTGAATGATTTCTTTTTCACATAAATATTCATTATATGATAAGAATAAAACAACAACAACAACAAAATCCTAAAGAAATAATAATTACAAAACAACAACAACAACAACCAATAATTAAAAAAAAAAACATCAAAAACATGTCTAGTATAATGACATATGTGCAGTATTGGAGTCACAGCCGTGACAGGAGGCCTTTCTGTGTGGAGTTTGTATGTTCTTTCCAGTTTCCTCTGGGTTTAAACCACAATCCAAAAACATAAAGGACAGGTGAATTGGAAATGTCTCAGGTTATGGTTACATGAGAAGGGAAAGAGATGCTGCGTCTTCGACACTGTGGGAACGCCTCTGCGTGATGAAATCATTCCAATGGCATGACAGAACATCATAGGCGGGTGACGTCATGACCAGGAGGGTACAAAGCACCCTGAGACCAAACAATGTTAGCTTCTGATAGGCCGAAGCAAGTCGGTCACAGGTATGCAGGAAGTATGGCAAAGCGACACAGTGTCTCGTTCCGTTCTCAGGGAACCATGGTTACATGCATAACCTGAGACGTTCCTTTGATGCTGTGGGAATGTTTATACCCACGCCTCCATACTTACAAGTGCCCCAGTCCTATCCTGGTCCGACACACCAAGGAGGAAATCAGATACCAAAGGGTCTCTCCCCAATGACACACCACCCAAAGGAATGTGGTAAGCAGCCACAAAAGGTGGAGGGGGCCAACCCTGCAGAGAACCGCTCCTGCAGGAACTTAGGACTGTACCAAGTGGGCAGTCAACTGGGTCCAGCAGGCGATTTCTGCACCATGAAGTGAATACTCTACACTTCAAGGAATATTGTTTCCTCGTGAAGGGAGCTCTGGAATGATCTATGGCCTCAACAACCTCATTTGAAAGACCTGAATCTATGAGCTGGGCCCCATCAGAGGCCAAGCCCACCGTTTTCATAGCTTCAGGTGAGAGAGAAGTATTGAGACCTCTGCCTGAAAGAGAGGGTCCCTCCTGACCGGAATCTCCCAAGGAAAACCAGCCGAGAAGGGACATGAGGCCGAGAACAAACTTTGCCTGGCCAGAATGGGGCTATTAAACTCCTTGGAGTAGAGCAATCGGTGGTAATTGCATACAGATGAAACCTTGTCTGTACCATGGGGGCTGGATGCGAGAAGGAGTACCACAGTGGACAGTGAGTCGTCTCTCAAGATGCAAACAGATCCACCTCTGCTCGACTACTCCCATAGGAGCTCCACCACCTCGGGGGGTAGTCTCCATTCCTCGAGCCTCAGCCCCTGCCTCAGCAGGACATCTGCTCCCTGTTTTTGGCAACCAGGAATATAAGTTGCTCTACGGGGAGAGCAGCTTTTCTTAGGCCCACAGGAGGATCTGGTGTGCCACTTCGCAAAGTTGGCGTGACAGCAGCCCCCCTGATGATTTATATAGGCGACCACCAATGTGTTGTCTGTACGAAACCCCCCCCCCCCCCCCCCCCAATCCTATATCAGAATGATACTGGCTATAGAACCTGGAGGAGGAGTACAGTTGATGTCTCATTTCATTACCAGAGCCTGCTTGGAAACTACCACAGTGGGCAGGATCCCATTGAGCTGAGGCAGATAAGAACCAAAATTGAATTCTGTACCCTTTCTCTCTAATCTGCAGGACCCACTGAAGTTCTCACACTGCCAAACGGTCTACTAAGGGAACCAGCCTCTCAAGACTGGTCTCTGGTTATTCTGAGTAGTCAGCTTGGCACCCTGAAGTGGAAGACTGGCACAGAATACCCAAAACTGGCTTATCTAAAGTTCTCCTCGGAGGAGGCGATTCTCCCAGTGCCGCAACATCACCAGGCGGACACTGAGACCTGAACTTGCGGGAGATCACTGCACACTGAAGCACCAGAGGTGGCAGGGTTAGCAAACCGGTCTCCTGAGGGCACCAAAGAGAATTGGGCACTGTATGATGAGGTGTGAGCCACTGACTCTCTGGAGGCCAAGAGAACCAGTCTCTCAAGACTGGTCTCCGTTATAACTCAAGCGACCAATTAGGTGCTCTGAAGTGGCAAACCAACAGGGAATAGCCAAACTGATTGCTCTGGGACCCTGCGAGCATCCCAGTGCCACTACGTTTCCGGGCTCGTTTCCGGGCTTCCTCAGAATTAAATGCAGCCAAAGATCAACCATACAAGTAAACATGGTCTCGATGAAAGGCTGAACATTGTAAATCTAACTTCTCAAAGTCAGATAGCATTTATCATTTAATTCCTCAGAATTAAATACAGCCGAAGATCAACCAGACAAGTTAACACAGCCTGGATGAAAGGCTGAACATTTTATATTAACAGACATCTAACTTCTCAAGTGAGATAGTATTTATCATTTAATTCCTCAGAATTAGATGCAGCCGAAGATCAACCAGGCAAGTAAGCACGGTCTGGATGAAAGGCTAAACATAGTATGTTAATACAGACATCTACTTCTCAAAGTCAGATAGTTCTTATTATTTAATTTCTCAGAATGGTGCTTGCTAGCAACTGAAAAAGTTTTTTTTTAAAGTTTTGGTTGGCTGTGTGAACTGTTGGGAACATTTTGAAAATGTTGAGAATTTTGTACACCAGTGGTTCCCAAACTTTTCAGAGTGGAGTACCCCCTGAGGCATTTACCATCCTTCTGCATACCCCCTCTCTTCCACTTAGATAGTAAATTTTCCATTAAGGGACAATATTTGCCCCCTAAATTGACTTTCTAGTGCATTTTTTTTTTTTTTTATCTTTTATGAATACTTTTATAACATTAATAAAAATGTTCAATAGAGAAATATGCAATGCTAAAAACGTGAAAAGTGATTATTTTAAATACTAAAACCGCCAGAACATCACTTAATATTACCCTTTTGTTTGTTGAACCGTAGTGTGGATATTTGGATTTGCATTCTTGCTCGTATAATATTATCAACATTAAAAACAAGAACTCACAAAAGGTAGGCTATGTTTTGTATCAAGAGTTTGAATCTTAAATTGATCTTTATGCACCTTTTGTGCCAGACTATTTGTTCTTCATGCTAGTAAGTGTTAAATCTGCAGGTATACATTGTCGAGAACGGCAGTAATGTAGCGCGATTTGCTGAGACAGCAGACTCTGCACGCAACCTATATGCACCAATATGCACACTGCTTTTGTGTGAAATGGACGCTTTTAGATTTCACCGCAAAAAATGTGGTATTTTGATTGGATGTCATATAGTTACGGCATTGTGCCTGTTAGAAATACATGATCGGTTTTAATGCTATTTTAAGGTAGGGAAGAATTAAATGAACGGCAAAATTCGGCATTTTGTTCGCGTACCCCCTCTGTCCCCAGTTTGGGAACCACTGTTGTACACAATGTTTTGAGAAAATTATGCACATGGTTTGTAATTTGTATGAAATGAATGAAAACTTACAATCTGTTTAAGACAATGATAAAGTAATCAGACCTCTTTGTTAATTGTTTTGAAAGCAGTTATTTGAGTTTGGGAAAATGTGTCAAATCTATTGAGAAATACTGTAAGAAACATTATTCACCTTATATTTTTGTTCTAAAAAACATTTTCCATGTTGTTCAAATTGCTAATGTTAAAAATTCTGAAATGATGTTTGCTATGGTGCCCTGGAGGGGGCAGGTTCAGTTCACTATGGTTAATCTATAGTTTTAATGAAATATGAGAATGTAAAAATAAAATGCCTGTAGAAAAAAAAGTTGTTTCCTTCAAAATAAAACTTGTGGCCATGCAGAGATGGGATGCACTTAAGTTAGTGATTCAGACTTGAGTCACATTTTAATTGACCTCAGACTTCACTCGGACTCATCAGAAAGGACTTAAATCTTAACCTTAAAGGATTAGTTCACTTTCAAATGAAAATTAGCCCAAGCTTTACTCACCCTCAAGCCATCCTAGGTGTATATGACTCTCTTCTTTCTGATGAAAACAATCAGAGAAATATTAATAAATATCCTGACGCATCCGAGCTTTATAATGGCAGTGAATGGGGGTCACTAGTATGAGCTGAAGAAAGTGCATCCATCCACATCTATCCATCATAAATATGTGCTCCACACGGCTCCGGGGGGTAAATAAAGGCCTTCTGAAGTAAAAAAATATCCAAATTTAAAGAAGTTATGAAGTCAAATATTGAGCTTCCGCCAGACCACCTTTTGTATTGATGTTACGAAGAAAGTGTAAAACTCTTGCAGTTCACAAAGCTTATGCTACATCCTATGCCTTCCCTATTCAACTTATGGGAAAAGTCTAACTGACGCGACGCCAGTTTACACTTTCTTTGTAACTTGAATATGAAAGGGGGTCTGGCGGAAGCTCAATATTTGACTTCATAACTTCATAACATATGGATTTTTTTTTTTGCACAAACGCATCATTTCTCTTCAGAAGGCCTTTATTAACCCTCCGGAGCCGTGTGGAGCACATATATATAATGGATGATTGTGGATGGAAGCACTTTCTTCAGCTCATATTAGTGACCAGTGCCGCGTTAAGCCTTTGCGGGGCCCTGGGCCAAAGAACGCAAAGGGGCCCCCCTTCCCCTTCCCCTATTTGAAAAATGTAAAAAAAAAAAAAAAAAAAGCATTTTCAATAAGTCCAAGATTAAATTTAACCGATTCGACTCTGGCTTTGGAATTTCAGAATGATCATAGCATCATTTCAGATGCGATGTGTCCGAAGATTATTCTAGTTGATTAATTATTCTGTCACAGACTTTTTTAATGCACATTTTATTCCTAATACATTTACTATTAGTTTCTTTAAATATGTTTCCATCACGTTTTATGTGCAGTTTATTTCGTTGAATAAAAAGTATCCACCCCAGCGAGTGTCCGAGTTACATTTATTCACATCTTGTGCAGTATCTTAAAACGTGCAGAAAATTTTTTCACAAAACCAACATGACTCATTTGAAACTCTGTACTACTTACATTACTGCATGCATAAGAAACCCACTTTAAAAATGACGGTCAAATACAATAGATCATCGCTAAGACACGGCATGGACCCTTTTGTCCATTTATTCAGCTTCTTAATGATTTTTAGTACATTTAACATAAATAGGCTATAGCCTAGTTATTGACAACATTATTTCTATTATACTTTATTTTTATGAACATATGTAGGCTACACGGCTTCTGTCTCGCACACAGACGCGCGTGCGAGCCTTTGAAAGTATTTGGCTGCGGAAAGACGCGTTGGGCGTGTGCACTGCGCACTATCTAGTGGACTTTTGTTTTCAAGCACTCAATTCACTCTTGCATGGGCTGTTGTACAGTACACACACTGTCCGTGCCATCACAAAAATTGGGCTGCACGCGGACGGGGAGTATACTTTGGGGTTAAGCCCGTAATAGCCACTGCCAATTCATGCGTGCGTGTCCGCTGCACCTGTGACTCTTGATTCGGGTGTAACAGCGATGCATTTTAAAATGCAAAAGAGAATTTTCTCGGGGGCCCCACAGTGTTCGGGGCCCTGGGCTGCAGCCCATGTTGCCCATTAGGATAACGCGGCCCTGCTAGTGACAACCATTCACTACCATTATAAAGTTTGGATGCGTCAGGATATTTATTAATATTTCTTTGATTATGTTCATCAGAAAGAAGAAAGTCATATACACCTAGGATGGCTTAAGGGTGAGTAAAGCTTGGGCTAATTTTCATTTTAAAGTGAACTAATCCTTTAACTATTGAGGAAGATTTTTTTACTTTATCTCTTTACTTTATCTCTCACAGTGTCAGCAATTCAGCATTATGCAGCAGCTCACAGTACCGCATCGTGAATTATTCTTGCTTACTGGCAGCTCTCATAAAAAGCCAGCATTCTGGCTGTGTTCAAAATCACCCCCTATACCCCCTGTTTTCTATTCCCTACATTAGTCCACTGATATAGACCACTTGAGGGACTGAATAAAAAAACAAGTGAGTGAATTCGGACACTGAGTGTTCTGTCTTCTGCTCAAGAGAGATACACTGGGTCATTGACCAGTATTAAATCATGAAAAGCGTGAAAAGTATCATGAGAGACTGCTTTAAATTACCTTGTCTCAAACATAACATAAACAATTTAAAGAGCTCTGACATGCACCACCTGACTGCTGCAGATTCATTTAGGCGTTGATGTTGATGCCAGAGAAACACATACATCTGAGTCTGAACAGCTCAGAGAAAAACGTCATGGGTTGCCGTCTCGTAATTATGGTTACAACATGGTGTGTAATGTGTAATTCATGTGTAATTCAGGAGTGGCACTCTGTGACTATACAACTCTGCATAGCAACTGTACAACCAAAGACTTTTTATTTAGGAAGACGGTGCACTCCTATTAATTATGTATAGGAGAAAGTGCAACACCCAATATGGCCAAGAAGCCCCGCCTTCTAAGTGAATGAGCCAATCGTTGATTAGTAAAGTCATCGTGTAACTGCAGCTGCCGTAAGAAGCTCCGGTTGCTATAGAAACAGGCAGCGTTCTCAGACTCGCGCTCATGACTGTGCATGCACATTGGCTGGTTTAGCATAAAAAACAAGCTTTTTTAAACAATATTTGAACATAAGAAACAAGCTTTAAGAAATTGTTGTTGTCAGATTTAATTGGTGTTTTTCAAAATGAAATTTAATCATAAGCTTAGTGAACAGTTTTGGAGAATTTGATGTTTCCCCATTCAAAAAGATAGGAGCTGCACTTGGGCATTTCAAATATGGCCGCCGACTGAAATGACTTATCTTAAAGGGACTTTGGTAAAACTCTGCATAATGGAACTTGATGATATCTGCACCGCAGGGTGCGCAGTGTATGAAAATACATGTTGACAAGCAGGTAGGACATTGTATCATTGCATTTGGATTGAACATACTTTTTCTGGTCCTAAACTATATGAATATTTTTTCATATTTAGACCACTTCTTTTATTGATTGGTATCAGGATGTGATACCCTAGCTTTAAGTATGGTGTCCTCCTTCATTTTTAATTTGTAGAGTGGTATCTTGGTAAATTTGTTGGTGATCTAATAGTATCTCTACAATATCTCTACTCTTCAAACTTGCAAAACAGCAGTTCAAACTAATATCACATAAGTCTCTGTGATGATCGGTTGTTATATCAAGGGAGGATAGCCCTCCTTTTTTCTCAACACTGAACAGCAGAAAGTACTAAGTACTTTTAACCAAAAAAGGCAAAGTCTTTCCTGTTTTCCAAATGGCAAATTTGGCACATTCGGAGAAGAGCAGCAGTGGTTTAGACTCAGTAATATTTCATGATGTTACAATAGTGAAATTACAGACAAGAAATGTAAATTCTTAGGCATAAAATGAAATCAAAAACTAGGAATTTTTTTTTAATATTAATCGTCCTCCTCCCATTTTCCACTTTAAAATTTTGTGTAGACTGTGCCTCTCTTGCCTCTCATGATGAGCTGCCACTGATGTTTACTGACTTGAGACTTGACTCGTGACAAAAGACTTGACACTTAACTCAGACTCCAGGGTTACAAACTTCAGACTTGACTTGGACTCCAGCTTAGGACTTGACTCAGACTTCAGGTGGAAAAAAAAAAAAAAAAAAAATACTGAACTTGTCCCCTCCTAAGTTGGCTGATATTTGAAGATTCATTACAGGGATCTGACCAATATTTTATTAACTCTTTCTCTTTTATGTGAATCTTGTGGACCAGACCAAATACATTCCAAACCGGAGAAACCAAAAAGGTCATCAGATTAACATACCGTGCAGTACAGACCTCAGAAGATGCCTTCTTTTCCGCTTTTAAATATGTTTGGCAGACAGCTGACCAAAATGAGTATTGTGACCTCATTTCCAATTAGCTTTTTGTTAGTGGGTTTGCAGGCAATTGTGGATGTAAAATTTTCATGCCCATGCAAAGCTGACCGGAACAAAGCTATATCAGCTTTCATCTTCATTGTTCCAGCTCTCTTTGCTTTCGTTATAATGTTCGTATTGTTAAGGCCTTGTCAATATAAATGTAGATGTAAAAAACAAAACAACACTGAAACATCTCAAGGAAAAGACACCAAAGAAACATCTCAAGGACAGGACAACAGTGAAACATCTCTAGAAAAAGTTTTTGTAGTTTGTTGTATTCCAGGTATTGTGTGGATCTGTATATGTTTCATTGATGGTGATTATTTTGCATGTGGATTAACAAACTGGACTGGACGCTATGCCTGTGATAATGAACTGCATCCAAATTGTTTGAATTGGTGCAAACCCACTGAATTAAGCCCAGAAGAATATGAGACTGAATATTACGAAAAAACACGGGAGTTGATATTTACATCAAAGGTAAGCATCACAGGATTTTTATCCAATTGTCCTTTATATGTGAAAAGTTAAGACTGCATTATCCTGTTTTTATTGCTCTACATACTTTTTTCTGAATTTCTTAAAGAAAGCTACAAACAAATGGAGTATGTTTAATGTTTAGAATGTTTTTATTGCATTTCCATGAAGGTAATCATCCATTTCTAGACAATGAGCAAAGTTTCTAAAGTATCTAAAAAAATCATCACACTTTTATCAGTGCAACTTTAATTTAAGTCTTAAGAACTAGTTTGACCAACTAATCAGTCTTACTTTTCGGTATCAGATTAGACCAATCTACATTTTTATGTAACTCATTTAAAAAACTTATGAACAGACTTAACTCTCTACTGCACACATGTTGATGGCACATGAAAAAAAAAATTCCACATCATTTTTTGGTTCATTTGGGAACATTTTATTGATAAAATTTTTTTTTCACTGAATTTGATACATGCATAGGTCTGTATCATGTAGTGTGTCATGCCATATAATGTACTTCATGTAATAAGATTTCACTCCGTACAAAACAAAGCAGTTCTTCTCTGCTGTGAAACAGAGGTGTATGTTACAGTTTTTTTCACATCACTCCTGCGCACACAGGAAGCCTGCATCTTCCCTTCATATAACACATTATGGCCAATCTGAGGTATTGTCCAAAACATCCTCAAAAAGTACCCCTTATCGCACAACATTGTTCTGAGGCAACGAAAAGAAAAACTGAATTTCTGAACATTCAAAATAAAAAAACTTCATAAAACCTGACAAAAGGCTTCTCTACACCTTCACACGCACACACATATTTTTTATGTACATTTCATGTCATTTTAAATAAGATTACTAAAGCAAATTATCTTACCTTCTTCTCACACCATGTGCTCCTGTGACCATGTGTCAGAACAGGACGTCCCGCCTTTAAATGGTGCTTGATGGTGACTCCCACACCTTACTGGACTGTTCTTTGGTACTTTCTTGAACTTTCTAATTGGTTGTAATCATTTAAAGAAAAATTTACTAAACATAGGGCTTAAGAAAACTTTCCATTGCCCGAGGGCAACACTGTGCTGTAGAGGGTTAAAGAAAAAAAAGATGACTAACTTGTACGACTAGCAGTTTATGCTATTTTTATCTTTCTTTCTTTTTTCAAGATTATAGGTTATATTCTGGCTATTATCTTCTGCATCATAGCAATCATTTGGGTGAGTTGGGAAGCCTTAGCAAAGCCAAAGAAGAAAGGTGTGGCAAGTTCGATGAGCAACGCTAAAAGCGCAGATGAGGCAGAAACATCCTTAAGTGACGACCCAGCAGAGACAAAGACAGTCACGAAAGACGGGGCAAGTCAAACAATCATTCAGATGATCAACATTAAATGGGCAACTGAGGATACAATTCTCATAAAGACATCTTGTGACCAAAGTTTGGATGAATCTTTTTGAATGAGACCTGACTTCATGAGGGGATCAGCGGAAAGATTTTCAGTGAATAACAGATAAAATTTCACTCTCTTCCTCATACAAAATATGCCATCAGAGCACTTGAAATGCAGCAAGTTATTTGGACTATTTTTGTACTGATTGTTTTATTTTTAATTTTTATAAACGACCCATAAAAAGAGAAAGATCCTTTGCAAGCTGCAGAAAGATGTAAATAATAGAGTTCAGGTTTGTATGTTCCATTCATGTTCTCTTCCAAAGATTCTTTTCCTGTTTATGATTTTTGTTTTATTTGAGAGATTTTTTTATTGTGTTAATTTCTATTTGTTTCAGTTAAATGATTGTCTGTTGTTTTTAAAGCTGCTGTCCGTAACTTTTTTTGGTTAAAAATGATCCAAAATCAATTATTGAGCAAGTACAGTACATAACCAGCCAGTGTTCAAAACTATTTCCTTACCTTAACCCGATTCACAACGGTAAGCTTGTAATAATGTTTTGTAATCTGATACTGGTAGGAATTTGGGGGAAATACGAGTTTGCTGACATTTGTCTTTGCATCAATACGTCATGTCTGTAAACAGAAAGAAGGAGTCCTGGCTAGTTGGCTATGTCGCATGTGTGGATGCTGCTGGTGGTGCATCAGTTGTAGCCTCTTCTTGCAGCAGCTGCAATGTATTTAAACTTGAGATGGTGGCTTGTAATCCAGAAAGTTCAAAACGACAATCATCATCAACAACTGTGGTAAAAAAAGTAAAAGACTTTAATCTTCCTTGCTGGACAGGTAAGATATTTAAATGGTTCACTGGGTAATAAGGTTACAGTAGCACATGTTTTCGCTTAATCCATACAGTTATGGATAACGATAATACACACTAAATACACGTAGTCACGCAGTGTTAATGTTTTTAGCATTAACAATTCGAGAACAAAGTAAAACAATAATAATTTAGCTGCAGCTGCACCTCAAAACATTAGATTCATCCGCGCTGAGGAGCCGTGCCGAAGCACTACCCACGTAAAGATAATTCCACAAATCACTGCAATTGCAGGTTTCAAACAGAGATGGCGACAAAGAGGCAAAACTTACGGACTGCAGCTTTAAAGGAACACCCCACTTTTTTTGAAAATAGGCTCATTTTCCAACTCCCCTATAGTTAAACAGTTGAGTTTTACCGTTTTCGAATCCATTCAGCCGATCTCCGGGTCTGGCGGTACCACTTTTAGCATAGCTTAGCATAGTTCATTGAATCTGATTAGACCGTTAGCATCTCGCACAAAAATGACCAAAGAGTTTCGATATTTTTCCTATTTAAAACTTGACTCTTCTGTAGTTACATCGTGTACTAAGACCGACGGAAAATGAAAAGTTGTGATTTTCTAGGCCGATATGGCTAGGAACTGTACTGTCATTCCTGCGTAATATCATTGCGGCTGCTGCACCCATGGTACGACAGCAAAGATCCTTGATTATTACGCCTGAATGAGAGTATAGTTCCTAGCCATATCAGCCTAGAAAATCACAACTTTTCATTTTCCGTCGGTCTTAGTACATGATTTAACTACAGAAGAGTCAAGTTTTAAATAGGAAAAATATTGAAACTCTTTGGTCATTTTTGAACGAGATGCTAACGGTCTAATCAGATTCAATGAACTATGCTAAGCTATGCTAAAAGTGGTACCGCCAGACCCGGAGATCGGCTGAATGGATTCGAAAACGGTAAAACTCAACTGTTTAACTCTAGGGGAGTTGGAAAATGAGCCTATTTTCAAAAAAAGTGGAGTGTTCCTTTAACTTTCATTTATGAATATGTATAAAACATCTGTCCTTATCAAATGTTAAAAGATCTTACATTGTTCATTTGTCCATTTGGATATGATACTGTAAAAAAAGACAAAAAAAAAAAAAACTTTTACAAGTTGTTTAAATTTATCTAATTTACAACTTCATTTAAATCTGACAGCTTTTCTTGTGTTTGGGTTTGAATGATTTTTTCAGATTTGTTTTGGTGGCTAATCTACATCAGCAACAGCAAGACATTTTATACAAAATCCCCCTGATCAATTATATTACGCCAATTAGGAATAATCATTCTGTATGAGTGCTGGCTCATGTGGCGAGCAATGAGGAGGTAGACCACCTGGCCAAGCCGGCCAAATCTGCATTAACTGATGTTATTTAGTTTAAATATTTAGATAAAAATTCTCATTTTTCTGTACTTTTCTGCGTTTCACTTCTGTATAACTTGAGTACTATCTTTCCCTTGAAAAAGTTAAAAAGTGTCATTGCAGTACAGTGAGTATTGGGGGCTCTTGTATGATAAATTGCTGGTGATGAAAAGTGTAAATAGATTATGTATACTCCTGCATGATTCTTATGTGACCTCTATGTTAATCTTTTTAAGAAGTGTAAAGATCTGCTTTATGGCATTGTGCTGTCATGATGTATTATAATGTTGTTTGTTTTCTTTTGTTGGACAAACAAGATCAAAATTAGTTCAGATGAATGTCATTGAATTTCTAAACATTTTATTATTACTCATTATTCATATTACTTTTTTTTTTTTTTTTTTTAAATATATAATCTAATATTAAACATACTCAAGCCTGTACTTTACAGTGATTTTTGTCTCTTGGCATCAACAAAACCACATAAAATCTTTGTAACATGCAGTATTGCTTTAATTTTAAACAAAGTAAAGAAAAGCACAGAAGCCCGCACACCATGTCCTTTGAGAAAACGTCCTTCAATCAGAGGCGATAAAAAAACAAATTGCTCATTGTGTACTAAAAAAGTGCACAGTCCAAAGACAAAGTGTTTTGGATACATGTTCATAAGCAAGATGTGTGCAGGCTTTTGTGCTTTTTTGTGCCCATGCACCAAAAGAATCATATTTCAGTGTTTGAGCGGTCGTTGGCACCATTTGTTTCTCTTGTTTAATTTTAAACAAATACAACGTTTGTGCTTGTTGAAGGAAATACCAGCACTTGCAATACAGCGAAAGAATGCTATATACCACAGACAAAGAGCCTGAGCCTGGCATGATACACGAGCCAGAACCAACGCCTGAACCAACCACGTCTGACCAGGTGCGTGAGCCAGCTCCACACCACCCCCTCGTATTCCACCAATATTCTCTCAATGACGTAGCCTATAAAGGGAATATTGGTGGAATTTGAGGGGATAGTGTGGAGCCTTGTCCCATCAGCTAAGGTGAGTGTGCATGAACTGAACTCTGAGGATATGGTGGATAATAGCAAGTTAAAGCATGTTTCATCACCCAGCACCGAGTTATGGATGTGATGGAGGTAAATATACTGTCTTCATGTTGTTTCTTTATGTTGTTTCAATTTAGAGATTAACTGTGAAATTATCACATATTTTAATCAATTTACAGCACTAGTCAGGATATTAATTAATATGTCTCAGATTGTGTTCATCAGAAAGAAGAAAGTCATATAGCTACACCTAGGATGGCTTGAGGTTGAGTAAATCTTGGGACAATTTTCATTTGAAAGTGAACTAATCCTTTAAGGGCTGTAGAAGAGAACAACACAAACCACTGAACTTTCAAAAAATACATTCATTTTAATTTTTATGTGCACCATTCCTTTAAGATGAGTTTCAGTACAAGTTCTTAGCATTGATTCATTACATTTGGTTTCTGCACATGATATTTCAGTAACACTTTACAATAAACTCCCATTAAACGTAAGTAAATGCATAACTAATAATAAAATAACAGTGAGCAAAACATTTGTCACAAAACAGTGTTTAATAATACAGAGCTATACAGTGCTTAATCTGTTTATTGTTAGCTCATGTTAGCTCAGGTGCATTAAATTATATTATCAGATAAAATTTTTGATTTCAATATATTACATACATACAGGCCTACATAATATATAACATACAAGATTAATAAATGCTTTAGAAGTTCAACATTTTTGTTCTTGTTCAAGTTAACAAATGGAGCTTGTGCAAAATGTTACAAATATTTTTCATAGCAAATGTGAGGAAAAGTATTGCACTGTATAGCTATGTTAAACAAACTACTATACAACAAGTTTAAAAAAGTTTTACTCAAACTTTACAGATATAAATGTGATATTTTACCTAAACTGTACAACTATACAGGATTTATATCAAAACGAAACATCATTTAAGGCAGTCCATCAGAGTTGATCAGGGTTTTACTCGGTCTTCTGATCAGTCGTGGCTTCATGTTGTGTCTCGACTGTCTTCACAGCTTCACAGTCAGTGGAAATCTTCCTCTCAGCGTCTTCAGATCTCTGATTCACTGGCGCCTGTATGTAGAGCTTTCCATCATCAGCCATGGAGCAGGACAATCCCTCAGGATTCACTCCTTCAGGCAGGTCAAACACCCGTCTGAACTCCTGGATTCTGCACGAGTACGAGCCTTTCCCGGGATCCTCCTGCTTCTTCTGGGTCTTTCCGCAGACCTGCAGCTTCCTGCCCACCTGCCTGACTGACAGCTCCTCCGGGGAAAAGTCGCGAGTGTCCAGCGTCAAAGCAAAGCGGCTTCCGTCTTTCTCCACTGCGCAGGAGACTGGATAGATCTCCTCCTGCTGCATCTCCTCAAAGATCTCGTGCTGCAGTTTCTCCAGGCTGCTCCTCGCCTCCTGCAGCACTTCTGCGTGTCTGTGAAGAGCTGTGATCTCCGGCCAGAGACTGCGCACTGGCCACTCGGTTCCCATCAGTGAGCTGAAGGAAGGCTGGAATCCATGCAGGCTCAACATGTTCAGGGTTTTGTGTTCTCGAGTCTCTCTGGTGTCGTCCACTCGTGAGGCGTTCAGATTTGACTCGAGTGCTGCGAGTCGCTCGGCTTTATACCGCGTGATCTTCAGCACCAGCAAGTTCATGAACTTTCCAGGTAGTTCCGGATTCGTCCAGTGGGGGGCAGAAGAGAGAACTGATGACGCCACACCTGTCACACTCTTATTTTAGATGAGGATTGGACATCGATTAAGCTGAATTTATTTATTTACTTTTACTTTATTTACTTTTACCCAGTTTACAGATAAATACAGAATTACTTATAAGTGTTACTTATAAGTTCAGTATATTATTTTAAAAGATATCAGCTTTAAGGGGCTCCAGCTGAAAAATATTGATTTTATCTGGCAGGAATAAAAGGGATCCATACCAGAATGTGGTAGAGTGTTTAGAGGAGAGGACTTTGGTGATATCAGCCAAACTGGAAACACTTTGATGAAAGACCGCAGAGACCTTCTTTCATCAATTTAAGACCAGTGTTGTGTAATAAGAAAAAAAAAATTCAATTTCAATTTGACTTCAAGGGGACCTATAATGCCCCTTTTACAAGATGTAATATAAGTCTCTGGTGTCCCAGAATGTGTCTGTGAAGTTTCAGCTCAAAATACCCCACATATTATTTATTATAGCTTGTCAAATTTGCCACTATTTGGGTGTGAGCAAAAACACTGCGTTTTTGTGTGTGTCCCTTTAAATGCAAATGAGCTGCTGCTCCCCGCCCCCTTTCCAGAAGAGGGCGGAGCTTTAACAGCTCACGCTTCGGTTGCTCAACAACAACAAAGCTGGAGAATCTCACGCAGCCAAAATGAGGATTGTCAGTAACGGTGTTCAGCCTTACATTGTTCAAACCGGAGTCGGACACTGATGGAGAGACTCAGGAAGAAGTTACAACATTTAGAATGAAACTGGACGTTTCTGAATGGTTAGTGGATAAATTAATGTAGTTGCTGTGGAGTTGATTCAACTCATCGACTAGCATGTGCCGTCATGTTAATCTTTGTGCAAATCCAGTGTTGAATTGGCCCTCGTTTGTGAAGCAGTCCGGCGTAAAATGACAGCATGATAACAACACTCTACTACAACAACTCTTCCTCTTCTCTAAAGCACCCCAACATGGCCTCACCCCTTTTGTTGTGTGTTCTCGGAAGAAGCTCGTTGTAGATCCTACCAGCCGTTTGTTGTAGTCCTTAAACAGATTTCTGTAAAAGAAAATATCTCCCTTTGCATTGAACTTTGAGCGTCGTAACTTTGCAGATGTTGTTTATGCTCAAACAGCAACATTACACACTAACTAAAGTTAAAAAAGTGAAATAATCAAGGACCCCTTTCAGGTACTACGCAACATAATTTCAATACATTAATGAAAAACAAGCAAAACACAATATAGCTCATTTATTTGGGTGTTCCAGTTGTCAGTAGACATGTTTCCTCACTGAATTTCACACAAACAAAGTGAACATTCATCACAGTTGAACTGAAACTTCTTACAGACAATCTTATATATATTGTATCTTTATCTTTGCAATAAGAGAGTAACAGATCTTACACTAATGAAAACAAAACGTAATGCTTTGCGCTGCAGTTAAGACTGAGGGACTCTAAAAATGTCACACCATTCTTGTACATTCATAAGAAACAGCCTGTGCTGGAAGCAGTAGAGAGGCTGGAGGGGTCGAGGGTCGGATTTCTGCATGCATCGCTTGGGTCGTCCTACAGCGGACGCTCTGAAAAGGCTGTGTAGCTCTTCACTCGTGCAAAAAACAGAGGCGTGTACATTTTATCCACATCGAATGCAGTGACAACTGTCTCTCCAGTTGATCTAAGTGAGGAAAGGAAAAGGAGTTTAGAAAAAATTTACACAATTCACACAAATGCTCACTGCCTACTGACTGTTCTGGATCAAATCTTCCAAGCAGTGCTGTTACTTAAATTCAACAGGTCCAGGAGACAATTGTTATGGGCCCAAAGGCTACAGGAGGTCCCAGGACCCCAGTTCGAAAACCCCTGCACTAATACATCATTATTGGTTGCGTGAACAGCTTCATTGGGCCTCATCAGATACCTGTGGGTGATGTGGCAGGAATGGTGGATCCACACCAGCTTGTTGAAGCGCTGCCGCCTCCCAGAGGACAACTGCAGTCCTACATGGAAGGAGCGCTCGGCTTCAGGGACGGGGTTCCGCCTGCAGAACCGGCTCCTCTGGTACTCTGCCACCTTCTGCTGAAAGACGACAATCAATCGGTTTATTGCTATTAAAACAGCAAACAAATAGAACAGCGCTGTTAAATGACAAACCAACCTCTTCTTTTCTCTTGGAGACAATGACATAAACTTTGGTTTGATTGTCTGTGTCCTGGGACAGCCGATAATGGCCAAACATGATGGAATCCATCCTGTGGAAATTGAAGCTTTTTAATGATTTAACCGTCAGGTCACATGAACAAGAATGTGTTATCAGCCAAGTCAAGTTCAGAGGTGTTATTTAGCCCCATGACACACACCTGGAGTTCCTGCTGCGCAGCTTTGGGACAATGACCAAAGGTTCCTCAGGGGTGGTCAACATCATGGCCTGACCGTCAGGGAAGAAGCGCAGGTACCTAAAAGATCAGGGACATTCATGAGATACTCCACTCAGAAATGAAAATTCAGTCATCATTTACACCCACTCATGTCCTTTCAAACATGCATGACACTCTTTCTACTGTGGAACATGAAAGAAGATATTTTGAGAAATGCCTCAATAGTTTTTCTTTTAATCCATACAATGGGTATAAATGGGCTCTAATACTTTGGTATTAGAAATTTGTGCATCACCAGATGAAATGCAGTGTTTCACGTTAATTTTTAGCATAAAAGGTCTCTAACGTTGCGTTTTGTGCCACTGCTTTGCCAAAGCATCTGGTTTAGTGTGCTTATTAAATGCAAAAGGTTGTGATTTAATTAAAGGTGAACTATAATGCCCCTTTTACAAGATGTAATATAAGTCTCTGGTGTCCCGGGACCGAAGTCCACCACTCATAGTCTCACAAAATCCTGTTGGAAACACTGGAAATGCATACAGGTTTGGAACCACATGAGGGAGAGTAAATGCTGACAGAACTGTCATTTTTGAGTGGAGTACCCCTTTAAAGCCCAGATCTCACCTGTAGAACTCCACCTGGTGCCAAGCCCTGTAGAAGCCATCAAGAGACTCCTCTCCCTGACGAATGTATGATGTTTTACTGATGTAAACACCTGGAAAAAATACCAGACCACAGTGTTAAATAAACTTAACACTGTATATGCTGCACATATTTAAGAAGACATACATAAACGCACACGTTTACCATCAAAGCGCACACGTGGCCTCTCCAAAAACATCTCTCTCCAGGATGAAAATGGCAGCATTTTGGTGCAGCTCCGCCCCCACACTCTCAAACAGGCAGACCGCCAAATCTCAGGGTCCCTGCAACAAAACACCCACAATTAAATGGCAAACGAATTTGTTTTTTGAGCACAACCTGCTATGATGCAGGGGGAGGCTGGTTTACTCAGATGATTGGTGAGTCTGTGAGCCCACCTTGCACAGATGTAGAAACCCCTGCAAACCAGGGAGAGCTGCTCTAAGGCTCGGAGGTCCAGGTCACATGACACCACCCAGCGGAAGATATACATGAGCACCTCAAGGGGCAGAGCTGTGGATATGAAAAAGGAACTGTCAGGGCAAGAAGAAAACTCTGGAAATCCAACCAGACCAGCTCCAGTGTGAGAGTTACCTGAGATGTGCACCTGCGATGTGTCTGTCTCAGGCTCACACAGCTTCATGGTGTCGTCCTCCAGCATCAGATGCTGTTGGAAGTACGTCAGTAGATCGTCTATCTCCCGATCCTTCTCGTTGTCCTCCAAGCTAAAGTGTATAAATACTTTTTTTTATTATTATTTTGATTCAAACCAATTAAGTGACAAATCATTCAGACTGATTTGTCCCATTTAAAAAAAGGTTTTCTCACAATTCAAACATTACCATGGCTTGCAAGCAAGCTTTACTACACATAAGGTTTACACAAAAGCGATATCTATCAAAAAATATATTAAAATGATCCAATATTTTACAGCAAAGCATGAATATAAAATGTATATTAACCATAAATTTGATAGTATTTATTAATTACTAATTTTTTGGTAACACTTTACAATAAAGTCCTATTATTTATCGTTGGTTAATGCACTAACTAACATTAACGAACAATGAACAATACATTTGATTCAGTATTTATTCAACTTTATTAACGTTAGTTAATAAAAATACAACTGTTCATTGTTAGTTCATGTTTGCTCAGATCCATTAACATTAACAGATACATCTTTTGGCTGTAATAATGTATTAGTAAATGTATGAATTAACATTAACTAAGATTACTAAATGCTTTAGAAGTATTGTTCATTGTTGATTCATGTTAACTAATGCAGTTAACAAATAATAACAAATGAAACCTTATTTTCAATTTTTTTTAATTAATTTCCATGAATTTTGCAAGGCTGGAAAACACTGTTTACAATTGTCCTACTATGCATCAAAGTTTTCCACGATGAGCACATGTGATCCGAGCACTTACTAGCTCCCACCCCGTTCCGGATCAGGAGTTCTGCTGTAGTTGATCCTAAACTCAATGTCCGGGACCAGCTGCATCGCACTCTTATAGTACTTGATGGCTGCAAAAAGTCAAAAAAGGAAAATTATACCTGCAGCCCCAGCCTTCACTTATAAGTCATCAATTTATAAAAGTAACTGGCTAATCTAAATAAATAAATGAATGAAAACCTTCATAAACAGCTCCATTCTGTTCTTCCTCGACTGCCTTCAGGAACAGCTCCCGGGCCTAAGACAGCACACATTCACAATCACTCACAATACAAGGTCAAGTGAAGCGAACTTTACACATCATCACTGCTGCACTCTATAAGTCATTTCTTTTCAAAGTATGTGTGCAATAACACACAGTATTAATATTCATGAATTCACACCTTTTCCTCTTTAGCTATTTCCTGTTTCCTCCTCAGTTCAGCAGTTTTTTGGAGACTTCTCTTTCCACCTGAGCTGGGCTGAAGCTCAGACATCCACTTGGCCCGAAAAGCACTGAGCTCCATCTGAAACATCAAACATCAGCTACAGATCCACGTCTAACAGGCACTGATAGATTATGTTCATAGAAAATTCAGGATTTCCACGCCTTCTGACCAATGTGCTTCCATGGCTTTTCCAGTCATTCATGAATAACAGGATTTTTGAAGTCAACAACAAAAAGCCTTTCAAAACCCATTTTACTTCTGTGATCAGGCAGATTTTTATGGAAGCTTGCGTCTGCTACAGAAATAAAAAAGGTCACTGCGACTTTTTATCTCACAGTTGCGAGTTATAAACTCACAATTGCGGGAAAGTCTGAATTGCAAGATATAAACTCACAATTGCGAAAAAAAAAATCTGAATTGCGAGATATAAAGTCATAATTGTAAGGAAAAATTCTGAATTGCGAGATATAAACAATTGCGAAAAAAAGTGTGAATTACAATATAAACTCGCAATTGTGAGAAAAAAAATCTGAATTGCGAGGGATAAACTCGCAATTACGAGAAAAAACCTGAATTGCGAGATAAAGTCAGAATTACGAGATATAAGCTCGCAATTGTGAGAAAAAGTCTGAATTACGAGATATAAACTCGCAATTGCGAGAAAAAGTCTGAATTACAATATAAACTCGCAATTGCGAGAAAAAGTCTGAATTACAATATAAACTCGCAATTGCGAGAAAAAGCCTGAATTACGAGATATAAACTCGCAATTATGAGAAAAGGTCTGAATTATGAAATATAAACTCGCAATTGTGAGAAAAAAATCTGAATTGCACGGGATAAACTCACAATTACAAGAAAAAAACCTGAATTGAGAGATAAAGTCTGAATTATGAGATATAAACTCGCAATTATGAGAAAAAGTCTGAATTATGAGATATAAACTCGCAATTATGAGAAAAAGTCTGAATTATGATATAAACTCGCAATGCGAGAAAAAGCCTGAATTGCGAGATAATAAACAATTGCGAGAAAAAATCTGAATTGTGAGATATAAACAATTGCGAGAAAAAAAATCTGAATTGCGAGGGATAAACTCGCAATTACGAGAAAAAAACCTGAATTGCGAGATAAAGTCTGAATTACGAGATATAAACTCGCAATTATGAGAAAAAGTCTGAATTGCGATATAAACAATTGCGAGAAAGTCTGAATTGTGAGGGATAAACTCGCAATTACAAGAAAAAAAACGGAATTGCGAGAAAAAGTCTGAATTACGATATAAACTCACAATTGTGAGAAAAAGTCTGAATTATGAGATATAAATTCGCAATTGCGAGAAAGTCTGAATTACGAGATATAAACTCGCAATTATGAGAAAAAGTCTGAATTGTGAAATATAAACAATTGCGAGAAAAAAATCTGAATTGCGAGAAATAAACAATTGAGAGAAAAAGTCTGAATTGCGAGGTATAAACAATTGCGAGTTCCTATTACAGAACTGCGAGTTTATATCAGAATTTCAATATATATTTTTTTAATTTTTCAGAATTTCAATATAATTCAGAATTTCAAGTTATAAACTCGAAATTGTGAGAAAAAGTCTGAACTGCGAGTTATAAACAACTGCGAGTTCCTATCTCAGAATTACTAATTTATACTAGTCCGAATTCAGAATTGCAAGTTATAAATTATGAGTTTATATCTAACAATTATAATTTTTTTTCCACAATTCTAAGTTTATATCTCAGAATTCTGAGAAAATAGAACAGAGTTAAAAAGGCGGAATTACCTTTCTTATTTTTTTATTCCGTGGCTGAAACAAGCTTCCACAGATTTTAGTGAAACAGGATTTTCAATGAGAGAAAAAAAAAGGTGGTGGGAGGGGTTCAATAGTAAGAGGACATGGTGACATTAGCCATAAAGAAAAGTCGTTTTTTTTTTTCTATGAACTAACATGTAGTAATGATTTATGCACAACCAGGAAGGCGCTTTAAAAAAGTAATTAGGGTCAAATTTGATTTCATGCTCAAAATAATTGCAGATTTTCATTGTTAAATCAGGTATAAATCCTTGAAATTCATGGGCTTAAATGATTCACTGATAAATTCACTGGTATAAATGATTATACTTTATTCAATGATTAGACATTACACAATTATAATAAGACAGAAAATGTATTGAGATTTGCAGCATTTTTCCAAGTGAAGCAGAAAAGTAGAGTGGGACTTGATTTTATCCAATGAGAGTCGACTGGATGCGTTCCAATCCAGAATGGAGAGATGGCCGGAGGGGAGGGGTTAAAAAGTAAATGGGATTTGTGATGTCATCTGAAAGGGCAATCATTTCAGAGGTGGAGTAAAGTATTATGTTTCATTAATTATTATCTTTGGAATAACATGCACTGATGTATTGTGCACAATAAAACCAGGAAAGTGTTTTAAGAAAGTAAACGGGATCAATTTTGGTCACATGCTGACTCATATTTCCAGGTTTCCAATAACCAAGATGTAGGAATGAGTTCAATTCTAAGTATTTGAAGAAAGCAATTTATTACATAAAGACATCTGCAACTTTATTTCATATGTATTCTTAAATATAATAATAATAATAATAATAATAATAATAATGAGGAGACCAGGTTCACTAACTTGCATATTAGAATCCTCTGTATTTTCATCTTCCCCTTCTTCAACAGTGCCATCAGTATTTTGGTTGCTTTCAGCCTAGAAATAACACATATTCAGTCACTTCACCTGATATGTTAAGTAGGTAAAAGTGCAAACAATATAAAAAGACGTGACGTAGATCAGAAAAACTATAACCACGTGGTGTTAAAAATAAGACTGACCAATCAGAGACTAGCAGAAACCTTGACATGCATTAATCACTAGGACCCACCTGAAATATTATTGCACTAAATATTTAAAACACAAATAATCGACTATCAAATTAAATTATTATGCAGTGAACCTAAATACAAGTCCAGTTTCGTGATTTGCTAAACTTTGTGAACATGCATGCATCAATTTGCTCATTTTTTTAAATGATGGACATAATGCATGATTGTTATTACATGCTAAGCGTTTAAATAATTATTTAAGACTGTTATCCAGTAAAAACAACTCAAATGTGTGTGACAGGACTATACTACGTCATGGCTGCTAACATGCTAATATTAGTTCCTGATTAGCAGCCCCGCTAATCTTAGAAACAGCTTTTACTGACCATAACAGCTTATTTTGCGAGCTCTTTTAATGTCGCGTTTAAAGACGTGCTTTCAACGAATGTTTTACAGATCACGATCAGAGAAGCGGACGACAGAGCGGGCAAATACGCGAGCTCGCCACACGGCAGCCATCACGATGAGTGTGTGACAACAGCGCTCGCGGAGACGCTTGAGCTGCTGCGGCAAAACAACATCCGGTCTGTGGTTTAAAAATAAAAGTCTAAAAATAAAAGTCTGCCCGTCTGCTATTTGAAGGCTGCATACGTCATCAAGGATGTCTTATTTAAGAAAAAGGAACGTAATAAAATTGACTGTTATTTCTCGTGAGGTGTAAAATACTGTCATTTCTTTCTTACTTTGCGCTCTAACGGTTACTTTTTTATAAATGAGACCGCCTCGATGACGTATGCAGCCTTCAAATGTGACCTCCGGAGGACGCAGCCTTTACATTAAATAATTTTGATATATGAATGTATTATTCCAATGAAAATAATAATAATAATAATAATAATAATAATAATTTTACTTTTATTGTACAACTTTTTATTATTTTGGGGAAATTTCATATACACAAGAAAAAATGGTCAGAATCCAAGCCAAATTGTATTCATTTTCTTCAGGAGACTAAAGACTACTGCAACAGTTTGGAGAACATTATAAATAAAAAAGCAAGTATTACCTCATATTTTTAAGGAATATTCAGTTTTTTGATTAATGAATTAATGGTTTGTACACTGGCATTTTTTTTTTTTTTTTTACTGTGTATTAATATGTAAATTTCTGTTTGTTATTGTAGATTTCTCTAGTTAATTAAAAATAAATAAAAAAGAGGACGCAGCCTCCGAAATGAGATCAAATTTAAATAAAAATTTTACTACTCTCAAATTATTTTTCATGTGCACAGAAAAAGACAAAAATCATTAAAAGCCATTCTTTAAGTTTTACTGTCAAATTTACTTGTGTTTTCATGAATCCTCTAGACGACTTTGGAAATAACGGGATAACTCTATCCTCAATCTGTTAATGTTTTGTTTATTAAAGTCAGCATCAAACAGAAAGTTGCAAGTCTTTTCTTCAATGACGTATCCGAGTGAAACAGCTTCAACAGGAAACGGGAACAAGAAAAATGTAGGGTGGGACTTGATTTTGATCATCGGGAATTGCTTGGGTGGTTGTAGTTTGCTATTGGTCGATCTCATGTGAGTGACAGGTTGCCCCGCCCCCGCGCCAGTAAACACGTCATCGGAGAAGAGATGTCGCTGCAAAGAGGGAAGGAAATTTATTTTGATCACGAGGTCACACGAATTAAAATAAATAAATAAATAATGTGCACAGATGAATCATTTATCATATCACATAAAAAACAAATAACAAAACAAGAATGGTCAATTTTGATTTCATGGTGACTTTAAATTTGCCAATTAAAGGGGCATATAAAAAATAAATAAATAAAAAAAGGAAAATAATATGACATGACGTGATATAATCATTAATCATTACGACTAGAACTTTAATAAAAATAAATATATAAAGTATACTATGGCGAAAGATTACCTCATGAATATCATATAATTGTTAAATTTGCTTGGTATTCTTCCAATGGCAAAGTTAGAAGTCGTATATATTAATTAGATAGTAGTGACGCTGCGTTATTTCCCTCCACCAACGAAGGCGTGGCTTATGAATATTAATTACTAATCCTTCGCCATAGTAGCTTTCGTAGCTTAATTCGCGGACGGGAAGTAGCTGGACACAAGGGCTGCGCACCCACCTCACAAATCAGATGCGTGCTCTAGAATGCAGTTAAAACCCTAGATGTCCGCTTTAATTTTGTCGAAACAATATTTTCTTTACAGCAGCGTTACTAAATACCAGCGGCTTCCCCGCATATAATAATAACTGACGCACAGTGTGACGCATGACTGTTGTTAAAGTGAATCATCTTGACTGTAGGGATGCTGAGCCTTAGGCAGGAGGCCTGAAACCATCATTGTTATTCCACGTACCACCATATCATTTGTCTATCATCATCATCAGCGCAATGGAGGAGATTCTCCGCAAGCTCCAGAAGGAGGCATCGGGCAGTAAACATAAAGCGATCCGGGACTCATGCAGTGTCGCGTGCGGTAAGAAGATGCACCTGTTTGTTGAGCGTCTGTGAGGAATGAATGACTGACATGCGGAGAGGGACGAGTTCAGCATATTAAAAAAATGTTTTAATGTTTGAGAACAGCAATATAAGTATACAGTCAGAGCTCAAGAGTGCCCGCCTTTCACGGATGTTTATTTACAGCAGCTGAATCCTAATGTAACAGCTGTTACAGGATGTGTCGACCTTTTCTGTCAAATTGCACATGAATTTTTTAAAACCGCATGAAGCATGGAATGAAAACATGCAAACTGAAATAAAATGAAATAGTTTTATTTCCAGTGGGCACTCATGCAATGAGCCTACTGTATATGCGACCTGTGTGCATTTGAACCATGTGTATTTGATTATTATAATGTTCAATGGTTTGGCTTTAAACCTTTTTATTTCCAAAATTCATGCAGTCAAAAATGGAAAAAGTCCCATGGCAATGTTAATAGTGTGTTTTTGGACATGCACTATGAGTAGCCTACTTTGGAATACCATGCAAATTCAGTCATGAATATGTTAATCATATGAAATTATGATTTTACCATTATTGAGGCATGGCAAAGCCACAGAACTTTTAAATGACAGTCTGTAAGGAACCTTCTACTTTTTATTGGTTAATTTAATCTTTTAATGGTTAATTTAATTTTTAAGTGACTATAGTATCTGGAGTATAGTATGATCCAGAAATGTATAAAATAACAGCAACATTATTATTATTATTATTATTATTATTATAAGTAGTAGTAGAATATTTGGTGAAAATAAACAAAAATGTAATTGTATTAATAATAATAAATGATAATATTTTTATTTATTGTAATCTTTAATATAATACATATTAAAAGTGTTATAGATGACTCGTTCTGTGTTTAACTAATAGTCTGTTTAGTGGATGGGCAATAGCAGCTTCAGGTCCATACTATACAATAGTTTAAGATGATGTGGAGCTTCATGCACTTAATTGACCTTTATATCACGAACTGTCAGTCATGCTGTGCCAACAGACCAGGGGCTCAAAACTGATGCTGTGCAACTCTGGCTCATTTTACAGGATCAATGAATAGCTCAGATGACAGTATAGCAAGGCCTGATCTGAAATAGTTTTTTAATGTGAAGTTGATATAGGATTTCTGTGCCATTTTTGTTTCACTTTGAATTAGGGGTGGGTGATATGACCAAAATATTATATCATGATACGAGTAATTTTATTTCACGATAATGATATATATCACAATATAGTTATTTTTGCTTTTTAAATAAGGTTTTTATATCATCCAAATTTTTGATACCATTGAAATTTCACACTTCTTGTCACCAATTTCAATATCACACAAAAACTAATACTGACAAATAAACAGTCAGTGATAAAATAAAAACAAAGAAATGAATTACAAGCAATAGACCTACCTGAAAAACTTCAAGCACTAGAAATAAGAAATACTAGCCTACATAAATTGCAGGGCTCCAGACTGCGGCCGGTGCGACTAAATTTTGTTAGAGGCCATAGTATAAATTTTGTTAAATTTTGTCACACAAACAGCACTGACGTGGAAACCAGAAGGAATATTGAGCCATGAATGAAGTTATATAAGGCTCTCCAGTCCACAAACAAATCACCAACATTCACCATGGATTTAATGTAGTAACACTAACTGTACTATACACTAACTGTAACCATGGTCCCAGAAATAGTCAAATGTTTTTACATTATTCATTTCAGGGTTCATGCAAACTTTTTGAGAGTGACTTTTCAAGGACTTTTTCACACCTTTAATTTTAATGTTATTATAATTTTATGTTATTTTAAATGTGATTTGTAAAACTAAAAGTTAAAAGATGAAGGAAAACTACGGAGCCCAGCACATGACATGCAAGAAAAAAAATTAAATAGTGCGCATGATTTACTATTTCGTTCCCTCGATTTACTAAAACGTGCGCACGATTTACTATTTCGTTCCCTCGATTATAAATCGAGGGAACGAAATAGTAAATCGTGCGCAATATTAATTTTTTTTTTTCCAGCATGTCATGTCCGGGGCTCTGTAGAAAACTAATGCTTCGTGGCAAACTTTTATTTAAAAAGACATGAAATTACTACTATAACCAGTAGATGGCGGCAGAAGAGCACTTATTGGCTTATTAGCCATTTCCACTCCCTAGTATATGGAAAAGTAGAACTTCAGCTCCATATAATAAATCCAGTGCAGCAATTTTTTTTTAAAGTATACTATGGCGAAGATTACTTCATGACTATTATTAATATAATTGTTAAATTTGCTTGGTATTCTTCCAATGACAAAGATAGAAGTTGTATATATTAATTAGATAGTAGCGACACTGCGTTATTTCCCTCCACCAACGAAGGCGTGGCTTATGAATATTAATGACTAATCCTTATACTAATTTTATGTTATTTTAAATGTGATTTGTAAAACTAAAAGTTAAAAGATGAGGGAAAACTAATGCTTCGTGGCAAACTTTTATTTTTATTTACCACTATAACCAGTAAATGGAGGCAGAGGAGCACTTATTGGCTTATTAGCCATTTCCACTCCTTAGTATATGGAAAAGTAGGAAAAGTCATACAGTCTCATGAAAAACTAAAACTTTTTCAAATTGTGAATAAATTACACAGAAAGCAAGTAAAGAGCGCTCCTTTTAAAATCACTGAAGCGGTCGGTCAGTTCAGTGTGGTACATTTAATAAGAGTAGAATATTTAAATTTTTCCTTATAAAAATTTGTTTTTTGCACATTACTGTTGTTAATAAAAGTTTTTTTTAATAATTTTAGATAAAATAATTTTTTTTTTATCTGCACCTTAATTCAAGCTCAGTGCTTTACTGTCAAATTTCCAATTAATAAACATGTAATATTATTAACTGCACTTATTAATGCAAAACTATAGTAGTATGATATTATTAAAGTGAGACAAAAGTGATTCAGTCAAGGGCATTGAGAGATTTTCTCTTTTTTTGTTGTTTGATTAACATTAATGACACAGATGGCAGCAGGTTTATTAGGCTGCTGTCACTTTAAGACCGAATGCACTGATCCAATATACTGTTACACATGCGTTTTCTTTCTCAACTGTTTACGTTAACTTAAGACATAAATGACTGTGTTTACGAGGGTACTTGCAAAGATGGGCATTTTGACACATAAGTGAGTGTGTATTTAACCATTGAAGCCTAATTAGGTGGCAAAAATAACTCAGTTCAGTACTCGCGCGCTCTGAGCATCAGCTTCATGTGTGCGTGTCTCTCAGAGAGTGCTCAGAAACCATCTCTCAGCACGTGCATATAGCGAAATGAGTTCTCTTTCACTGCTTGTTGTGTTTCAGCGTATTAAAATCACTTGTTTTCAATCCGCAATGCTTTAAAATGCATGCAAATAATAAGCTTTCATGACGGCACAGCACAGCAACGTGGCATAACTGTGATAGAGACGATAGTCCAATATCTCTACACGTTGACAAATTTCTACCGTTTAATCGTGTCTACCGGTATATCGCCCACCCCTACTTTGAATAGTTAGGAATGATGGGGTTTCAGAGAATGTTTATTCATATTGAAAGGATGTTAATTTGTTTGGATGTGTTTAAGTTTTTTCTTTTGGTTTTCTAATTTTATATAATACTGTCATATAACATTTTATGTGGTTGTACAGAGACCCTTCAAGCTCAGAATGGATCGGTTAAAATCCCACCATCTAAACTCAGGCAAGTGTTTTGATTCCATATGCAATATTTGTATTGTCAGCATTTGTGTTTTCTCAGATATACTTTGTCACATAATCTTTATGATCCATACAGACATAATCCATAAAAGACAATAGACAAGCACATTTATTAAGTTTTGCATTACATTTCCTATTTTTAAATCTTTCATTTGTACACAGTGAAAAGGCATTAATAAAGTATTAAAATGACCAAATACATAAGAATTTTCCCTTAGCAATTTTCTGGCTATACCTTTGAAATGGGATTTGCTTTTTTAGCTTCTTCTATATTTATTCATACATCAGGTGCCTTTATTCAAAGGGTCTAACAAATGATCTCTGAATCATCAGAGGCAGACAGTGACACTAGAAAATGCTTCAATACTCTTCTTGAGTCTTATCTTTCATGTTCTGGAGTGTAAAGTGTGAACTATTTTTGTTGCAGAGAGAAGTGTTTCTTCCCTCTTCAATTGGCACTGGAGTCTAAAAACACTAAACTGGCTCAGACGGCCCTCACTGGAATGCAGGTGTGTGCATTACTAAACACTTAATGTTTAAAGACATATGAAATTATTTAGGTATGCTTAAGATAAAGCAGGACCCAATATATTTTGTCTCTGGTTTGTTTAATGATATTTGCTAAGCCAAGCAAAGCATGTTAAACTTATAACTCATTTCGCAATGTTTGTACATGGACATGAATGGACCATATCTTGGGACCAGAATCTCGCAGAATCTCGCCATCTTTTGTTTCGGGCCAGTAAGCAACCTCCCAGAACACCTTACCAACTGCATAGCAACGTGCTAACAACTATCCATAACACCCCTGAAGCCACATAGCATAGTGTATATTTAATTAAAGGTGCAGTAAGTGATTTCTGAGAAACCCTGTTGCTATTTGAAATCAAGCCAAACAAACACACCCCTCCCTTCATTGCTCTGCCCAAAAATGCACAAACACGCAATAGAAGAGTGGATAACTTTTTATCATAGCTGAAGTAAAGCAAAATAATCCTTCACGAAAAATAATACAAAGATGACGAATGAACGACAAGGAAGAACAAAAAATGAACATACAGTACACAAGAGTATATACAAGCAAGAGCTGGTTGTTTGTCAACGAGCCCAAAAGGGCCCAGGTCCCCCCCATCATGAGTGGACATGCCCCCTACTGCTGATTGGCTCACTCTCTCTCCTCCTCCATTACAAGTGGATACACCCCCTACTGCTGATTGGCTCACTCACTCTCCTCCCCCATCATGAGTTGACACGCCCCCTACTGCTGATTGGCTCACTCACTCTCCTCCGCCATCATGAGTTGACACTCCCCTACTGCTGATTGGCTCACTATCCTCCCCCATCATGAGTTGACACTCCCCTACTGCTGATTGGCTCACTCTGTCTCCTCCCCCATCTTGAGTGGGCATGCCCCCTACTGCTGATTGGCTCACTCACTCTCCTCCCCCATCATGAGTTGACACGCCCCCTACTGCTGATTGGCTCACACACTCTCCTCCCCCATCATAAGTTGACACTCCCCTACTGCTGATTGGCTCACTCTCTATCCTCCCCCATCATAATTGTTCACGCTCCCAACTGCTGATTGGCTCACTCTCTCCTCCCCCCTCATGAGTGGACACGCCCCCTACTGCTGATTGGCTCACTGTCTCTCCTCCCTCATCATGTGTTCACGCTCCCTACTGCTGATTGGCTCAATGTCCCTCCTCCCTCATCATGAATGGACACGCCCCCTACTGCTGATTGGCGCACTATCTCTCCTCCCCCATTGTGAGTGGACACCCCCCTACTGCTGATTGGCTCACTCAGTCTCCTCCCCCATTATGAGTTGACATGCCCCCTACTGTTGATTGGCTCACTATCTCTCCTCCCCTGTCATGAATGGACATGCCCCATACTGCTGATTGGCTCACTGTCCCTCCTCCCTCATCATGAATGGACACGTCCCCTACTGCTGATTGGCTCACTCTCTCTCTCCTCCCCCTTCATGAGCGGAAATGACCCTATTGCTGATTGGCTCACTATCTCTCCTCCCCCATCATGAGTGGACACCCCCCTACTGCTGATTGGTTCACTCTCCTCCCCCATCATGAGTTGACATGCCCCCTACTGCTGATCGACTCACTATCTCTCCTCCCCCATCATGAGTTGACATGCCCCCTACTGCTGATCGACTCACTATCTCTCCTCCCCCATCATGAGTTGACATGCCCCCTACTGCTGATTGGCTCACTATCTGTCCTCCCCCGTCATGAATTGACATGCCCCATACTGCTGATTGGCTCACTATCTCTCCTCCCCCATCATGAGTGGACACGCCCCCTACTGCTGATTGGTTTACTCTCCTCCCCCATCATGAGTTGACATGCCTCTTACTGCTGATTGCCTCACTATCTTTCCTCCCCCATCATGAATGGACACGCTCCATACTGATGATTGGCTCACTGTCCCTCCTCCTTCATCATGAATGGACACGTCCCCTACTGCTGATTGGCTCACTCTCTCTCCTCCCCCTTCATGAGTGGAAATGACCCTATTGCTGATTGGCTCACTATCTCTCCTCCCCCGTCATGAATGGACATTCCCCATACTGCTGATCGACTCACTATCTCTCCTCCCCCATCATGAGTGTTCACGCCCCCTACTGCTGATTGGCTCTCTCTCCTCCCCCATCATGAGTGTTCACGCCCTCTACTGTTGATTGGCTCACTCTTCTCCCTCATCATGAGTTGACACACCCCCTACTCCTGATTGGCTCACTCTCTCTCCTCCTTCATCATGAGTGGACACTCCCCCTACTGCTGATTGGCTACAAGTTTGTTATGGTGCTCGGTCCAATCCACTTTCAGCAGTGTTTCTCAGAAATCACTTACTGCACCTTTAACTTAAGTAATGTTAATATAGAAAATGTCTAAAATCTGTTTTTTCCTACAAAGCTGAAGGTGATCTTTTTCACTTCCAAAAACTGTACATTTAACAGTATTTTACTGTAAAATGACATGATATGTCTCATTGGATCTACTACAGTAGATCTGAACTTACCTTTAACCAATTAAAAGGTTTTTACATTTTAACAGCTTCTAAAATTATGATCATTGTTTTTACAGTGAGTGCCTAGCATTGTGGTGGCAAGTTTTGCATGCAACCACTCACATTTGATACATTTATAATTCAGCTTACAAACATGGCAAGATGACCAGTGTTCATTTTTTTAAAAATGTTTGTTAGTTCATGCTCTTCTCAGCCATTTTCATGTTTTGCTGTTGTCCTGTGGCTTTGACAGAAGATCCTGTGTGAGGATTGCTTTGTTGCTGTGGAAACGGAGGTTCCAGAGAAGCAGTTGTTGAGTCAGATCCTGGAAGCCATCAGGGTGACGCCCGCTCTACATGAAGACCTGCAGGTGGAGGTCATGAAGGTCCGTGTTTCTCTGTACCTTCATCATGAGTGTGTGTGATGTGGTTTGTGGAGAAAAGATTTGCCCAGCACCGAGCTCAAATAGTCCGTGTCAAAAAATATTGTGTTGCTTAGCAGGCTTAATCAATTCGGTGTCTGCTCTGCACGCGTTGTGTAATTGGATGGATTTGCAGCATTACTGGCACACATGTGTCTCTAGATACACTGTGTTCCTCATCTCCTGTTTCTAATACTGAAGTGTTGAATCATTTTAGGTAAAGCTGATGCCAAAGTGGCTGTTATATTAAACGGCTAATGTTTTGTAGTTCCTTGTGTTGTAGGTCCTGCTTTGTGTCACCTACTCCTCTACCTTTGAGATCAATGGGCACAACATCTTGAGAATTGCTGAGGTAAGACATGCTTTATTGACGTTTGACTGACAGAATGAGGCAGCGAATCGCAAATTGCTAATCTAAAGTGAATCTGGCACCCCTCTCATTGAAGTCCTTGTCAAAGGACTATTAAAGACTGCTGCTCTGTGAAGCTGTTTAATGAGGACGATGCAGCAGTTTGGTCACTACTTCAGCGTTTTGGGTCAAACTGGTACAGTGGTGTTCCACAAAACGGTTGCGCTTCACTTAGGGTGACCAGATGTCCCGGGAAAGTCCCATATTTCAGCTACATTTTTAGTGTCCCCAATTATTATGAAAAAATCATGTTTTGTCCCGTATTTCTTCTTTTCTATATTGTCTTCATTGCTAGGTGATCATAAAAGCGAGTATTATTCTTCTGCCATGCGAGAATAGCCTAAACAAATGTAGCCAATCTCGTCATACTATATTATGGAGAACAAAATTACCATCCAATCACAATTTGTTATCGTTAACTTACAGTTAGTGAAGGCAGGATATTAGAGACCGCGGAAGAGATCACAGACGCAAAGATGTCAAAGAAGCCTGTGTGTACATTTAACAAGGATCTTCAAAAAGTTTATGAAGTTATTATGCACAGTAAGTTGTGAAAAAACAACTCAATGTGTTATCGCACAGAATGACACACCAGAAGCGCTCTCTCAGACAGGGCGAAATACCGAATTCAGTTCTCTTTGCGCCTGAATGGTCAAATACAGACACAGTTCTCAAAATGCCCCTCATGTGGAGTATCTCACGTAAATACAATCGGCTATGGCTTAAGAGAACGCAAACAGCTTGGTGAAAACCGGATATGTGCAAAGGCTATAGATACAGATCCATGAAAGAGACACGTGTCAGTGTATTAGATCCAAGCATTCGGTCTTAAAGTGACAGTAGCCTAAAATACCTTGAAGACGTATTTATTTAATTTGTATCTCTATCTATTTTGCTGATTTAAATGGATAGTTCACCACAAAATTAAAGTTATGTCATTATTTATTCACCCTCATGTCATTCCAGACATGTATGACTTACTTTCTTCTGAGGACCACAAAAGAATTGAAATATGTCTCAGTGTTTTTTGTCCATACAATGAAATTGTGTTGACATGGGGTCAAATGTCATTTTGGACCCCATTGACTTTCATTGTATGGACTAGTGGTCTTCTCGGGTCCTAAAATCTGTACTCAACCCGAACCACTTTTTAAAAAAAAAGACTGATCTGAGACAGACCCGATAAAATTAGAACCAAGTCCGACCCTACCAGACAGCATTTAGCCTATTTTCTGGACCCGAATGTAAACGCCATTGACGTGTGCACAGCCTGCAGCTCCGTAGTCAATCAGGAAAAATCCTGGTGTCCTGCTGACTGATCTGGCCGCTGGTCCATTACTTTCATTTATTTGTTTACTTATTTATTATTACTTTATATTATTGCCTGCCTGGTGGATACAAGTTATTTCTGAGTTCGGCTTTCAATTGTGACCAGTGGATTTGGATTTGCTAGTGTTGTCTGCAACGCCATTAACCTCATCTCTGGTGAAGGGCTTCTGCACACAAAAAAGAAAAGCCTGCATGAATAAACAGCATAATGAAGCAAGTGGCTTTTCCTGATGGATCTCATAGCTATAAGATTAATTTCTGTGTACGAGGTTACAAACGTTTGTTCCTTTTCAACGTGCGTTTCTCAAAAATGCACTTGAAATGAGCACACAAGTACACTCTGCAAGTACCTCATTACATCCTATAACTTTTGGCTTAATGTTATTTACCTGACCATAAGATGATTAAAGTTTATTTTAATCCATACTGACTGTGCTTGTTGAAACGGTAGGCAATAATGTGGAGCAACTGAGTGCAAATGTGGAAGCAACCTTGCATATAATCAATTGCAGGGTGGATCCAGAGAGAACTTGTGTGATAATGTTGTCATAGAATTGTTTTAAATAATAAAATTTTGTTAATTGCCCAGCATAGTTTAAAATAATTCGGGTCTTCTCAGTTCTGTTCGGAAAAAGCACATTTATTTTAAATTACCCGAGACCACTAATACTGAACCTGACCCGTGTCCGAGGCACTCATCAAAGTTTTGGACCCGAACCTGCTCTGGTTTTGGGTCGAACCTCGGGTTTTCGGATCCAAGTGTACCCGTGAAGACCTCTATTATGGACATAAACAGTTGAAAAATTATTCAATATATCTTTTTTCGTGTTTTGCTGAAGAAAGAAATTTGTGAATAAATAATGACAGAACTTTTATTTTTGGGTGAACTATCCCTTTAACGACCCTAGTTTTTTGTTTACCTGAGAGGCAAAATAAGCTGAAAAAGATGTAAGACTAAATGAAGCTGAATCTGACCCATCTGACCCGCCTAGTATCAGAGACGGCTCTGGTTCTGTCTATCTGAATCTGAATCACAGCTTTAAATCTTTGCCATTGTTATGGTGGCACTTCAGTGCACAGTCAGTTTTCATTTTTTGGGTGAACTAACCCTTTAATTGTGAAATTTACTAGTAATTTTTTATTGAACAATATTTTTTCAGTGTATAAATAGTTATTGAGGGTGGTTGTGTCTTTGTCACATTTTTAACCCCATAATGCTGTGAGTGCACTTGTTGCTTCACACCACTGTTTTTTCCCCCACTAATTGTAATTTTAAGAGAAATTTTAGATATGAACAATGCATGCAGATTTTATGCATTATGCAAATTCAAAGACTATCAAAGAGTTGCATGCTAAGTGATCAGATCTCACACTGCCTGTCTGTGTAGACTGGGTTTCTCCCCCTCCTTTGTGTGTCTAACTTTATTATCTTGCCCCTGGTTGGCCATAAACAGCTCATAAAAGCACATCATCATGTGTAAATGGGTCTGGTAGTGCCAGACGTCTCTTATTTTCACACAGGACTGTTCTGAGGAGCCCCAGGGAGCCGGCCATACAGAACGAGGCTGAAATAAAGTATGTGCAGTCATACGTCAGACTCAAAGTATTTGGACACTGCATTTGATAAAAGAATATCAAAGCAAGTGTGCTTATTTTTAGAAAGGGATATTCCTCTGCAATTGTAATGCGTGAAGTGGAGGCAAAGAACCACCGGACATGAAGCGGTTCAAATGGTCCAATGTACAAGTTAAATTCAAATGGTTTAATGTACAAGTTAAACGGGACCTAATGTAAGTTTAATGTAAATTTAAAGTTAAATGGGACCTATTATGCAAAATCCACTTTTACATGGTGTTTAAACATAAATGTGTATTAGCACCCTATAATGATAAAAAATCCATCCACTCCTTTTTTTAATCCCCATAAAACCTCAACAGTCTGATAGATTTTTTGAGCAATGTGACGTCACGTTGCCCAGGCCCCGCCCACAACTGCTGATGGACTCTTCCTTATTAGCATAGTTTCTGCCCTGAGCGAGTTGTACACTGTCCGCCATTGTCTCAACAGCTGTAGCAACAAGAATGTCTGCTAAGCGATTGAGGTGTTTTGTTGATGAATGTAAGAGTGAACATAACAGTCTTCATGTACTCCCGACATCAGAGCCGCTGAACGCAGTGGATTAGTTTTGTTTTTGAAGGGAATGCGCCACAGATCTAATATACACATGGGATTTCTGTCCCGCTGTTTACATTAACAGACATAACTGACTGTGTTTGTGAACTTTGTGTGTATTTGACAGTTTAAACACAATAAGACATGAAAGAGAACTTAGTTTAATACTCACAAGACGTGCCGTCTGACAGCCAGCTTTCTGTGCGTGTACGTTCAGAAAACGATAAATTAGAAATTTAAACTGATATAGCTTTAAAACGCATGCAGATAATAAACTTTCATTATGATGAAGAACTGCAATGTTCATGAGAGTGATCGCAATATAGATGATAATCAAAACCAAACAGATGTTTTGTTAGTATTTGGCAGAGTATCCGATGCAGGCAGGAGATGTTGAAGGAATCGCTTTCCTGGAAAGCGGGCGGGGAGCAGCAGCTCATTTGCATTTAAAGACAGCATGTTTTTCCTTCCACTCAAAAATGTGGATTTAAAGCATGGTATAATAAATGATCTGGGGGGTATTTTGAGCTGAAATTTCACAGACACATTCTGGGGACACCAGAGACTTATATTACATCTTGTAAAAAGGGGCATAATAGGTCTCCTTTAAAGCTGTTATTGATGTTTGCAGCACTAAATTTGACTGGAAGGGTTAAAATGGCAGTTATTTTCGTGAGTTATGGCTCATTAGATCTAATATTCTTTCTGCTTTAAATCAGACACAAAGATAAATTATTGCTGTAAAATTACATTTATTTGAATTAATTATCGAGACAGATGTGTGTGTGAATTACCTGTGTCTGTGCAGTGTCTCTACACACATTGAAGCTGTGAGTTTAATGAAAAACAGCAATGCTACTCCCTCACTGCTGAGAAATGTAATGTAGCCATTCAGTAGCAAAGCTATGTTATTAATATAAGTCATGGGGCAGTGATGATGATAACAAGTTTCTGTGCTCCTGAATGTTTCTGTGTGTGCAGCGTGATCTCCGATCTCTGTGTGTGAGTGAAATGTGTGTGTGTGTGTTTCAATGAAAACAGCACATTAAAATAAAACAGTGATTAAACTGACTGGAACTATCTGTGCATTAAGTAAGTAATAAGGTACGAGAGGCTGTGCTGTATCGTGAATAAGTCACGGCTGAAGGGTGTTGTTAGGTACGACGCGAAGCGGAGTAACCCCTTCAGCCGTGACTTCTTCATAATACAGCACTAGCCTCGAGTACCTTATTGCTTTTATAAAACAGTTACCACACAATACAAATATTAAAGCCAGAAATATCAATGCAACTTTCATGAAGTAAACTTTTCCTAAAAACCTTCCTTCCACCGGAAAAAATAGTCCCTGACCGTGAACAGCAACAGAAGTTACAGTTTCATGCCATTAGATGGCAGCAAAGACTGTCTTTATGAGTGAGTCAGTCAGTAGCGAAGACTTTTATATTGAAAAGACTGAATTGCAACTGACAAATGCTTTGAGTAGTGACTGTCAGTCACGGAAAACCCCTTAACTGTTAAAAGGATAAGATATTGCAGCGGACATTTAAACAGATGTTTTATTATGAACATAGGACTGACCTGAAGGAAAATGCTAAATCTGAATGCAGGTAATAAACTCGCTCACTCGATCTCTTTCTCACAATACTCTTCTACAGTAAGCTTCAATGAACAATATCAATTGAGAACGAACAGTTTATGTTGCTAAGAGTGGTTGTTAAGAGTGTTGTGTAGTGATACACAGAACCGTTGGGTGAAGCGGTCATAGCCGTGTTTTATCGTGAATAAAACAGCTATTGAACAATCAGAATCAAGGACAGGAACTAACCATTTTATAAACGGTTTTAAACCATGACAGACCATGGTTTACAGAGTATCACAAGATAACAACATAATTACAACACAATTGTGCATTTCACAAAAGTTAGTTTGTAAGGTATAAATAATAAAACAATTGATATAGCTACTGATCTAAGTAAAGACAAATGCTGTTTGTATGATTTATGGTTGCCAAACGTAAATGGAACTTGTCCAGAGTTAATGTGATAAACTACGCCTGTGGTTACTCCCACTTCATACATCCACTAAAAACCCCCTTGACATCATTTGATTAAAAGACATTGCAAAATGGGTTAGAAATATGAATTTAGTTCTGAGAAAAGCTCTAGCTGTGTTTGTTTGCAGATGGCACTTGGTTTGATATATTCTATTTAATGCAAAGACATGCAAATGTTTGTGTCCAGATATTATTTTGGGGCCTCTAAATGAGTTTGACTGAGCGTTTTGATTTTATGTAAGGTAGTTGTTTTTTATTACGTGTCTAGAATGTCACAGTATCACACGATGAAGCCCTCACCCCCAACATCTCACTTCTGTCATGAAACAAATTTTCCAACAGTGTGTCATTCGTTGCTGTGGTTACAGGTAATCGTGGTCACAGATGCCACGTCTTAGATCCTTTTTCCACGACCAAGCATGACAGAGTCACACAACAGCAGATGCTCTGCAGTCAGTCTTTCTGTTTGCTTAATGAAAGATTCCACTTCAGGGTCACTTTGTTGATCAGAGACAGGCTTAACAGAGACCTTTCCACATAATAAACACATGCTCAGCAGGATTATTAAGGCCGAGCACCGATGGTGTGAGGACCCTATTGTAATTGCTCGGTCAATTCTTCTTCTTCTCCGAAATTAATCGCATTTTTGAGGGCCTAAACAAAATTCGATGTTTCACCATGAATCTGCCCCAAACTGCCCCGGATCTGCCCCATACTTCACATGTTTTATTAGAGTCCTGGCCTGAAGACATGCCAATATTCAGTTACAGTCATAGCGCCACCTGCGGGCAACAGGAAATGTCATGTTTTACACTGTGATTAACTCCTCATAGAGATTTAACCAGAACAACATCATATTTGGTCAGTCTAATCTTAAGGCCTTAGCGATGTTAAATTGTGAAGATCTAGAGTTTTCGTTGAAGGGCGTGTCCGTGACGGCCTGACAAAGTTTGACGTTTCGTCATGAAAGAGGAAGTTGTTGTAAGTCAGGCATACAATGTCCGATCTGCCCCAAACTTCACATGTGTGAGAAGAGTCCTGCCCTGAACATATCTACATGACAATATTCAGTTATAGTAATAGCGCCACCCACTGCCAACAGGAAGTGACATGTTTAACACTGTGATGCACTTCTAGCAACATACTAAAATATGCAAATGAGTGCTAAACATGCTAGAAACATTCTAAAACATGCTAGCAACATCTAGCTGAGTGCTAAAGCATGCTATTATCGTCATGAAACAGGAAGGTGTTGTAACTCAAGCATACAATGTCCAATCTGCCTCAAGCTTCATGTTTGATAAGTGTCCTGGCCTGAAGACATCTGCATGCCAAAATTTAGTTATAGTTATAGCGCCACCAGCTGGTAGCAGGAAGTGTGGCAAATACAAATGACTGGTGTAGTCCTCCTATATTTATATATTTAAATGCATATTGCCAACCGTGCTCTGTTTTCCTAAAGCCACCGGGTGGCGGTGGCACGGGTGCGAGGGCCCTTTCATCACTGCTTGCAGCTTTAATTATCTTTAATTATTCTTTCTTTCTTTCTTTCTTTCTTATAGATTGATGGCCAACTGTTTTAGTGCCCTTGGGTCCAAGTTGTCATGAAATAAAAATTCCCTTATCTAAATGCATTTCTAAATGAATGCAACAACAACAAAAAAAATCTGTTGTATTTTTTTCAAAATTCTGTGTTTTCCATTTTCCTTTTCCTGATTTCGGTTTAATTACATTTTGATAATCAAAATTCATGTCTAAGCATTTGAATAATTACTCTCTTTTTTCTTTTTTTTTTCTTTCTTTTTTTTACAATAATAAGGCCCTATGAAATGTGTTATTTATTTTTTTATTTTTTTTCAGAAATTCTGTGTTGTCTATTTTAATTTTCCTGGCTTGATGATTTAATACAAATGTATAAAATGGTAATCAAATGAAGGCATGAAGCAGTAACAATTTAATAAAACTTTTAAAATGTAATCAAATGAAAATGAACAACTCATTTTATTTTTGGCAAACACAAAGCTGCACTACAAAATATATTTATAATAATTGTAGTATTATTATTATTATTATTATTAATAAAATAATAATAATAATAATAATAGAAATACTGTATATACTGTACAATAGTAATATGTTTCTGTCACAGTTTTTTTTATATTGATGTGTTGTAGTGAAGAGCAATGGGTTTCTGTGTGTATCTGTCTTAGGGCTGTCGCGGTTAAGGAATTTCCCTTGCGGTATTTTTGAGTGGCTCAATAGCGCGATTACCGATTATTACCGCCATATATATATATATATGTATATATGTATGCATGTAAGACCCTTATTTTGACATTCTGTTCTGTTTACTTATATATATATATATATATAACTGCACGTTCAAAAACGCTGATTCATTCAAAGAGAGATATAAAGAAACAAGCTGTTGAAATAATTTTAAGTTTGAGCGCCACTTAAGGCTCAGCTGACTAGTAATACATCGATGCAAAGGCAGAGATTTTGCTATCTTTGGACACAACCTTTTTCACGAATGTCTCGGCCTGAAGGACAGACGCAGGTAATCGCACGCGCTCAGTCAATCTCTCTCACATTCTGATTAGGCTTTTTTAGTGCAAATCTACGGAGCCTCTGTACAAATCACTATGGTACACATTAAGCTATCATTATTAACTTATTTAATATTTAGTACACATGCATTAAGCGTAAAACGAGAAGGACATAATCCTTCAAAAAATAGAAAACAAATATCGTGGTTGCTGCGGTTTTTGCAGTCCTCTGCGGTTGGCTTGTCAATAGCGCGGTATTACGATATTGCGGTTATCGCGACAGCCCTAATCTGTCTCCTGTTGAAGAGACTCTCAGAGCGGCTCTGGAAATAAAGTTAATGTGTTCATGTCCTCATATAGTGATATGGCAGACACTGAAAACACCACGAGCGTCACGCGTACTTCCGTGTGTGTGGGCGATCTAAACAAGCTGTGCTCCAAATTTGAGGTTGATATCTCAAAATATGAGCTTTCAGTAAGAATTTGTTTAGGCGAAGTACCAGATGTTTCCACTAGATTAAATTTGTTTCACATTCATTTCCAATGCAGTCGTTTTTGACCACGAACAGTACAAGTGTGACTTTTTTTTTTCAGAACCATTTAACCTTTTCGAATCATGTCCATGATTTTTTTGTGTGTGTTCACATAGCAAGTGCCAAAACCGTTACCAAGTTTCGTACCATTGCAGTGAAATAAAAAAACAAAACAAAAAAAAACCGTAAAATTTTCCTGTTAATAATGGCCAAAGAGCACCAGAGGAATAATCACATTTGGCGTGCAAAATATCTACAGCGGCTTTCAACGAGAATGATGGTAACTTTCATTGCCACAGCAGAACAAAGGCAGTTTGTCATGGTGGGTATTAGAAGTTGCTCAAAATCTCTGCTGCATCTTTGTGTGTCTCCAGGTGTGTATCGAGACGTACATATCGAGTTGTCATCAACGCAGTATCAACACAGCGGTCAGGGCCACTCTCAGCCAGATCCTTGGAGACCTCACCCTACAACTACGCCATAGACAAGAAAACACAGTGAGTCACAGCCGTTTACAGAGATTATCAGTCACATGTCTATAACCTCTTATTACACAGCCCTCTGAAATATGCTTGTGTGATTGGTCAGTGGTGGAACTCTGTAGTCAAATATTTTGGTAACGCTTTACAATAAGGTCTCATTTGTTAACATTAGTTAATGCATTGACTGACATATATATATATATATATTTATATACAGTGCTCAGTGTAAAAGAGTACACCCACTTTGAAAGTAACATTTTAAACAAAATCTCAATGAACACAAAAACAATTTCCAAAATGTTGACAAGACTAAGTTTAATATAACATCTGTTTAACTTATAACATGAAAGTAAGGTTAATAATATAACTTACAGAACAAAATTTTCAGTTTTACTCAAATTAGGGTGATGCAAAAATGAGTACATCCACTGAAAGTCTCTGGAGCAAAGCTACATTTTAGACTACAAATGTCTAATTTAACAATAATTCAACCACAGGTGAGTCTAATTATTCATTACACAGGTGTCCAGCAGACAGTTGACTATAAAAGGGTGTTAAAACCCCTTCACATTTCATGCTGTCAGCAATGGCACCACATGGAAGAGAAGAGACCTGAGAAAGAAAATAATTTCTTTACAGCAGAAAGGTGAAGGCTACAAGAAGATCAGCAAAGCTTTACTTATCAGTCAGAATACTGTAGCAAAAGTGGTACAAAAATTTAAAAAAGATGGAACTGCAACCATCTCACAGAGACGTCCAGGTCATCCACAGAAGTTAACACCTCGACAGGAGCGTCTTCTGATGAGAAGGGTTGAAGAAAATCGGCATGCAAGTTCACTGCAGTTATCTAAAGAAGTAGAAAGCCAAACTGGGGTGACTATTTCCCGTGACACAATACGGCGTACACTGCAGAGGAATGGCATGCATGGGTGCCGTCCACGAAAGAAGCCTCTCCTAAAGCCCAGTCACAAAAAAAGCCCTCCTAGAGTTTGCCAGGGCCCGTGCTGACAAAGATGAAGACTACTGGGACTCTATACTCTGGAGTGATGAGACCAAGATAAATGTTTTTGGAACTGATGGCTTCAAAACTGTATGGCGTCACAAAGGTGAGGAATACAAAGAAAACTGCATGGTGCCTACAGTGAAACATGGTGGTGGCAGTGTCCTTATGTGGGGCTGCATGAGTGCTGCTGCTGTCGGGGAGCTGCATTTCATTGATGGCATCATGAATTCACAGATGTACTGCTCTATACTGAAAGAGAAGATGCTACCATCACTCCGTGCCCTTGGTCGTCGTGCACTTTTCCAACATGACAATGATCCTAAACACATTTCTGAAGAAGAACAGGGTGAAAGTGATTCGGTGGCTCCTGATCTGAACCCAATCGAACACCTATGGGGAATTCTGAAGAGACAAGTTGAGCATCACTCTCCATCCAGCATCCAGTCTCTAAAAGAGCTCATTCTTGAAGAATGGAAAAAGATAGATGTTGGAAATTTTCGCCAACTTGTTCATTTCATGCCTAGAAGACTTGGTGCTGTCATTAAAAATCATGGAGGCCATACAAAGTACTAGATGTAGTAGTTTTTGGTGTGGGGTGTACTCATTTTTGCATCACCCTAATTTGAGTAAAACTGAAAAATGTGTAATCTAAGTTATATTATTAACTTTACTTTCGTGTTATAAGTTAAACAGATGTTATATTAAACTTAGTCTAGTCAACATTTTGGAAATTGTTTTTGTGTTCATTGAGATATTGTTTAAAATGTTACTTTTCAAAGGGGGTGTACTCATTTACGCTGAGCATTTTATATATGTATCATGTGCTCTTTTTCTAATATAGTAATTTCAACTCAAACCAAGATTTATTTTTTGTTAAGTAGGCGTGTAATAAGCTGGATATTGTACAGTACAGCATTTTGTGCACAAGTTCTCTTGTGATGTACACTCTAATTTTTTATTTTAAGACTTCTCAATCATTTCTAGAATGTTAAGCATGATTTGCTGTTATGAAAATGTCATTGTTATGAGTCTGGTTTGATTCTTACAGGGTGTTGACGGCGAGGAACGCTGCATACCTGTGCACCAGCGCAAAGGTACACACAAAGCACACAAAGACGAGGTTTTCATCATGGCTTATCCATTGAACTATCCGTTTTATAATTTTCATTTTACTGATAAACCACAACCATTTTCATAGTTCAGTATATTGCATTTACTAATGATAACAGCTGCCAGTAAAACCATCACAGCTCTGTTCTGGAATCTACATACAAAGTTTCTACTTTTTCTGAGAGGATCCTTTTTTACAAGTCATAGTCCTTATGAGTGTGTTGCTAAGATAATAACACAGTAATCTAAGAAGCATAAAAATACATCACAGTCACAAATATAGTCAATTTTAAATTTAAAGATTTTCTTGTTAAAATCCTTTTCAGTATGTAATGAATTACATATATAAGCAACATTTCTTTAGTCTCATTCACCATCTTCTATGTAATATTATAATTATTATTATGTTAGTCATTTATTTATTTATTTTAACTGAGACTTGTTATAAATGGTGTTTTCCATCTCTGTGAGGGATACATGCAATGCTGTCTTGAACTGAGCCGAATTAAAGGTGCAGTAAGCAATTTCTGAGAAATTCTGTTGATATTTAAAATCACCAAAACAAACACGCCCCTACCCCAAACGATCACACCCCTATCTTCATAGCCCCGCCCCAAATCCACAAACGCACTTTGCGACACAGGAACCTCCCCCATCATGAGTGGACACACCCCTTACTGCTGATTGGCTACTAATGTGTTTTGGTGCTCGGTTCAATCCACTTTCATCAGTGTTTCTCAGAAATTACTTACTGCACCTTTAAGGTATCTTAGAAGGAAGCATACTTATGTTGTTGGGAGTGTGCTGAAATACAAAGACAAAATGCAGTAACTACACATTTTATCATGACTTGAATTTGGAGTCTTTTAGGCTATTCTGTCCTATGAAAGATGGGTTTGGTTTTAAAACATAGATGCCTTAAATTGCTGTTTAGATAACAGCTCATTAGGTACAGATCTAGAATGTTTTACGCACATAGTCAGATCTATAATTAATATTCACAAAGTTTTTTTTTTTTTTTTTTTTTTTAAATGGCAGAAAGGAAGGGAGCATGTGATTGGTTGAGGGGTTTATGTTCACCAGTTGTATTATTTGTTTGCTTACAGTTTTTATATGCAAATTATTAGTTAGTTATGTAAATGTTTATGTATGTTTTCAGATGTCTCTCCTACTACTGATGCGCTGTATGAAGATGTTGTTCGGGTGCTCACTGTTTTCTGTGACAAACTGGAGTCTGTCTCAAAGTAAGCTTTACATGTCATCAACTTATTGTAGTCATTATTAGTAGACTAGTATTAGTATTACTATTATTAGTGGTGTTTGCTTAGATGAACATCACTTTTGCTATAGCTCCTACTGAGCAAAATCTTAATGCTCATGTATCGCTCAAAGTATTAAACTTCTGGCAAAAGGCATGAATGATGCCTCGAATCATGTGTCTAGTTGAGCGGAGGAGTGCTAATACTTTTCTAATTTGTTTTAAGATTATTGCCTGATGAACAATAAAATGGCATTAAAATCCCATTGACTTGCATTGAAGGAGGAACACAAGCCATATCTTGGGACCAGGGGCCGGTTGCATAAACCGCTAAGATTAGTAAAAATATAATATAGTCAAGACTCAAATCTGTCATACTCTGTGTCAGAATATGCCTACTTCCTTACTATATAGAGTATATATGAACAGTACGTGAATTGAGTAGTATGTCTAAATTTGAGTATTCATAAAACGAAAAGTCAACAGATGTAGTACACCCGGATTTAATTTAATTACATACATTCGGACTATATAGAATGTACTTTTTTAATGGTTTGTTCCTCATCAAGTGTTGTAGGACTGTACATGATTTTGTAACTGGCTAGTGTTTTATCAATGTGATGAGAGAAATGTGTGTTTTTTTTCTTTAGTGAAAACCAGCTGCTGCAGCTGTTGTACCTGGAGTGTATTCTGTCTATGCTGAGCAGCTGTCCTCCCACAATGCACCTACATCGTAATTTCACTGACCTCATCTGGTGAGACTTGATTAAATCAATGTGTATGTTTTGAACTTAGACTGTAAGTGAGAAAACCAGGCAAAACATTAATTACATTTTCAGTTATTTGTACATTATGTAAATATTAAAGTTGGCAAGAAATGGAAGTTGCGATAGTCTTTCTTCCATATAGTGACTTACATACAAGTGAAACAGCTTCTGGAATGAGAAAAAAAAATGTAGGGCGGGACTTGATTATGTCCATGGGGAATTGATTGGATTGTTGTGGTTTGCTATTGGTGGATCTCATGTGAGTGACAGATTGCCCCGCCCTCGTCATTGGTCTTACAAAGTGATTATTATGATTCTGAGAGTAACATGGTGCAATTATACATCATCAGTGTGTACTGTCTATACACAGGAAGCAGCTGTGTCCAACTCTGGTGGTGATTATGGGAAACCCAGCGAGTGATAAAACCATCACCTCTGCCCATGGTGGGCAATCTCAGGACTCAGATGGGGCACCAGGGACGGCGGTCTTGGATCAAGGCCGGGGTTCTGGCTGCTCATCGAGTGCTCCTGGCATGATTGGGCCAGTAGTTCGCACCATCTGCTATGTGGCAGCAGAGTTAGTCCGTCTGGTGGGCTGTATCGAGTCCATGAAGCCTGTTTTGCAGTCCCTGTACCACCGTATTCTGCTCTACCCACCACCCCAGCACAGAGTGGAGGCCATTAAGATTATGAAGGAGGTGAGATCTTCACAAATAAGACTGTGACACACTAAACTTATATCAAAAAACTAGCTTCACGGTCACCAGCGTCTGGGCCAAAAGTTGCACTTGAACACACCACAAATACTGCATTCGGCTGGCAACTACGTTCTGCACCTGTGTGAGAGGAAAAAACTGTCTATATACCAGCAGGTGGCAGTAGTCTATAGTCGTAATTCAAAAAGGAAAACAGAATTAGGTCTGCGGATATACAAACCGTATACAAAGCTGTGCTTGCTTACCATTTTGAATATGAATCATGCTGATCAGTTGGTCTTCACTTTCTTCATTCCAGACGGACATGTTGTTATAAAAATATTTGCATATTGAGATGCTCAGTAAGATGAAGATGTAAAATTGGAAGAGCCTTCTGTGTTTGCCCTCTTGACTTTGCTCGCTTTCATTACTTTCATTTTTCTTCTTGTGCACTGGTTTGCTGAGCTAAGCCAATCAGAGTGATCTGTCTCACCAACTGCCCAACAGTGGTTCAACATGCTGAATCAGACAAGTTACATTGTCGGTAGTGTATGTAACTGAACAATGTTTACTCTTTCTCAGTGTTACCTGGACTGAGAAATTCCTGTTTATTTGTCAGCAAAAGTCCACTGAATGATGCAAAATGCGTCATTCTGCAGACTTTTGACAGCAGATTGTACTTCCGCATGTTTGTATCCCCACCCACGAACAGTCAGATCGACAGAGGATTATTAACAAAACAGTCATTGTAAGTGTAGGTTTATCACTGAAAATTGCCTCGTACTATGTCTACTCTTTAAACAGCATTATGGTAAAAATGGAACACTATGCCAACAGCTTTCTTACCTGTACGTGACGACGTTTTGCTTCAGGGGGTTGGACAGGAGGGAAGATTCTGATTTGTGTGCAGGAAGCGGGAGAAAGAAATGTCTCATGGGCTTGGGCTCCCACAAAATATAATTATCTAATAATGACAGCATGCAGATGTCTGCAACTGGAGAGCTGAAGTGTTGTGTGTGTGGAAATTGGGGAAAAAATAGCCTATAGACACTGGAATGAGACAGAATCTAACCGGACCAGGACTGAAAAATATATGTAGACCTCTTCATTCAGGCTTTTGCGGGCAGGAATGGGACAAAACATGAAAGTTTCGGGCAGAAACTGGGATAAAATATAACATATTTTTGGTGGGAGTGGGTGGAAGCGGTACATAATCCTGCGGAGACCTCTAGATAAAACAATGTGTCCATATTCATTCAGGTTTAAATGTTGACTACAAACACAGAGGTTTTTCACATTTTCCGTAGCATGTTTTTTTCATATTTACAATTATTTGCAGCCTTTAGATGCTGCCTAAAACACGCTGGATCCTTCACTGGAAACTGAAAATAACTCACTCCAACTAAATGTTTAGTCTTTGAATTCTTGCAACCAAGAACAATACAAGTCGACATTGTGACTAAAAGTTTGCTAAGAAGTATTTCCTCCTAAAGCAAGGGGGTATTTGACTCTGGTCAAGCCTATCCGTAGCAGACTAGGACTAAGATTTTTCCACCAGAGAAGTATACCCAAATATGATGACTCTCTAAGAACCCCAGAAATGTGAAAGGCATTACAAAAGCATCTCATTTTATGCCACAGACATTTGAATGTATCTTTACTGCCCCCTTGAGTACTGAGGTTTTCTGTCCTAATAAGCATGCTGTTGTTCCTCTCGCCACCTCCAGATTGTGGGAAGCCCCCAGCGCTTGTTTGACCTGGCTGGTCCATGCGTCATTGAGCATGAGACAAGAAAGAGGTCTTTCTCAAAAAGGAAGTCACATCTTGATCTTCTCAAACTGTAAGATATTTTGTTTCTAATTCAATGACAACCAGACATTTTAAGGCATATTCACACTGCACCGACAGACGCCGACCAAAGTCATCAATCACCAGATTACAGTACGTCACTTCTCAAACCCGACAAACACGAAACGCCAACAGACGAAAACCATGTCGATGCAGTGTAATTGGCCTTAAAAGTGTATCTTAAGTCAATTCACCTTTATTTCTGTAGTGCTTTATACAATACAGATTGTTTCAAAGCAGCTTCACATTAATAAACGGAAATATCAGAATCAATGATGCAAACTTCATCAAATATGAGACATATTCAAATTCTGCTGTATAGAAGCTCTAAAAAGACATAGTGTTATTATTTTACTCAAATTAATTAATCAATTATGAAATTGATGTTAGCAGCTCTACAGATGACAGTAGTGATGTTATTCAGCTTGAGTCATTTAAATTTTGATTCATTTCAGTGTTGATGCAAAATTTGTTCCTTAAGTACTTTTTACCAGTGAATGTCACCGTCTTTCCTATTTTCTCAGGGTAATGGATGGTATAACCGAAGCATGCATGAAGGGTGGGATTGAGGCCTGCTACTCCTCCGTCTCCTGCGCTTGTGCCCTATTGGGTGCTTTAGATGAGCTCAGTCAAGGGCGTGGCCTGCTACAAGACCAGTTTCGCATGCTGCTGCGGCGATTGGATGAGCTTAAGGAAGGGGCGGAATCAATGCGTGAGTCTGTAGAACTCAACGAAGCTGACTTCCGCTGGCAGCGGCGCGTGCTTTCGTCTGAGAACGCCGCCTGGGAGACCAGCATCACTGAACGCAGCCCTGACATCAGCATCAGTGTCACCACTGACACTGGCCAGACCACTTTAGAGGGGGACGTGGGTCAGACCACTCTGGAAGGGGAAATGGGCCACACCACTCCAGAGGACAGTGGGGAGGAACCGCGTCTACCATCGCCTTCTTCCTGCCGGGCCGCGGTGGGAACTCGCCCGGACCTGCCAGAATGTGTGCGAGAAAGTGGCGCCCCAGAAGCCCCGTCCAGTACGGCCCCTCCTGATGTAGTGCAGCGCAGCCACGGCCTGGCCTATCCTGACATCACCAACTTCCTCTCTGTGGAGTCTCGCACACGCTCACATGGCTCACGCTACAGCGAAAGTAACTTCAGTGCGGACGAGCAGGAGATGTCGCGCACAGAGTTCGATTCTTGTGACCAGTACTCGATGGCTGCAGAAAAGGACTCGGGACGCTCCGACGTGTCCGACATGGGGTCTGATAACTGCTCTCTGGCTGACGAGGAGCAGACGCCACGGGACTGTCCTGGGCACCGAACGCTACGGACAGCTGCTCTGTCCCTAAAACTGCTGAAGAACCAGGAAGCGGATCAACAGAGCGCCCGGCTCTTTGTGCAGTCTCTAGCTGCTCTGCTGCCACGCCTGCTGGGACTGCACAGCACCACGGATGTAGACGTGACACTGCAGAACTTCTCTTCCACCTTCTGTTCGGGTCTGCAAGCGGGTAACATGCCGAATGTTGTATACAATAATGAACTGATAGTCTGTTTATAGACTGCTGACCTATACCACATTTTATAGACCAGGGGTGTCCCATCCTGCTCCTGGAGGGCCACTATCCTGTAGAGTTTAGGTGTGTTGACTTCGGCTGTGGCTGGATTTAACCAATCAGCGAGTTCAACATGAGCCAATACTATTTAAACACCAATACATTTTTTTATCAGGTTAATTTTGATAAAAAGGACACAATATAACATTAAGATTACATGAAAAGAGTTTTTACTGTTATAAAAACACGGATTTGTGAGCATTAGCAGAACTGAAGGTTTCAGAATAAACATGAAACACACATGATCAGTGAATCCGGCCTATCTTGAAACAGCAGCTGTCGTCATCAGAGCTCGTGCAGCCACACTGGAGACTCAGCCGACTGATCTCAAATCGATCATAGTGACATGGCGTCTGCACCGTCTCAAGTCGGACAAAAACAGATTCTAACCGGCATGCACTGCTTCATGCCAAACGCCGATCGATCTGTGCAGCACCGCATGAAGTCGAACACACTTTTTAAGGAATTCTGAAGTTGGGAAACTGTTTAGTGCATTCCCCCCTTAAAGGGATAGTTCTCCCAAAAATGAAAATTCTGTCATCTTTTTTTTCATTGTTGTTCCAACCCCATAAGTCTTTCGTTAGATAAGATATAATTTCGAGGTATAATTTAGGCCATTACTCACATAAACATTGATCAACACACATACATAAAGCTCATCAAATCTGGTAAACAGAAGCTCAAACATGCTTGTTTGACTCACAAGAACCAATGAGGTTTGTACATTGTACCTTGTTCACATGTATTGAACACTGAAACCAAATACTATTATTGTTGTTGTCCACATGCATCAGATCAGACTAATAGGCCATGTTTACACCTGGTATTAAGATGCATTTTCGTTGATCGGATCACAAGTGGACAATGCTGAATACAGGTCTCTTCGGCCACTTTTGACCAATTCCAGAGGTAGTCGAAAACACATTTGTTCGAACAACCAAAAAAGACCGTCTACTCTCCGCCTACTGACCTAATGTGTAATTATGGGAAGCGCACTAGCCAGATGGGATTTAAACTTTGTCGGCTGAAGACCCAAGTTAGATGAAAAATGCACCAAGCACAATGTTCTCTCACCATTCCTGATTTCTAACACACATTCACACCGTCTGGCTGGTCTTGTGGCTGTCAGAGCAGAAACGAAAGCTGCTGCTCTCCATATGTCTTTCTGTTCATATGTAAATAGCACAAGCTTATTTTGTCCATTAGGTCAAAAGATATATATATATAAAAAAAAAAAAAAAACATACATTTACCACCCATAGACCCTCCCCTCAGAATCAGACAGAAGTGGTTGAAAGTAGACAAAAGTTGAAAGTAAGATTAAAATACCAGGTGTAAATGGGTATGTGTCTCTGTTGTCTACTTGTGAGTCGATCAGCCAAAATGTATCTTAATACCAGGTGTAAGCAGGTCCTTAGAGACACTTTAAGTTTACTGTAAAGGTGTTTGTATAAGTGCATTTGCAAGTAATATGATGTTATTGTGTGGTCTTATAGGTGGGGTTCATTCTCCAGGTTTTGAGGGCAGTGAAAACCTGAGTTGTCAGGCTCTGATGAATGCAGATGGATTGTACCTGGTTTCCTATTATGCTTTACTGTTGAACCTCAAACTATGCTGCTGTGACTACTACCACAGAAAACCCACGTGTGCTCTGGTGTCTTTGGTATTCATGCAAACCTGCATTAATTTACCATAAATTTGAAATATCTGAGGCATCTCTGAATTAACAGAAGCCCAGCCCCCACAGTCTGATGGTGATGTTGAATGAGCTGTGTCTGTGTGTGCAGAAGGAGTTTGTGCGTCAGATCCAGAGCAGTGGGGTTCTGGTGGTTCTGTCTCAGGCCTGGATCGAGGAGCTCTACAACCAGGTGTTGGAGAGAAACCTGCTGGGAGAGGCGGGATACTGGGGCTCGGCAGAGGAGCAGTCCTTACCTCTCATCACCATGCTCACTGGTAATACTCCTTTGTGTGTTATGAACTGTAGAGGTCTCAGATGAGCAATTATTGGTACAAATCTATGGTGTGAAGGATTAAATGTATAACACATATTTGTATATTGTGAATTGTCAGACATTGATGGACTGGGCAGCAGCGCTATTGGTGGTCAGCTGATCAGAAAGGCCTCAACACAGTCGCCCTTTACCTGTGACAAGAATGGCAGTGACAACTTGGTGGCAGGTACAGTGTGAGAAACTGCTTAAATGCATATCCACTTGCACAAACACATTTGTAAAGAGGTTACAGAGGTTTCTTTTCTTTGTCAGCTCTCAAAACAAATGCACTGATTTGACATTTGATATGATAAACTATAAAAACTATTTTAAACAACTTTTTTGCATAATTAAGACCCTGATATACTGAAGGCAAAGTTTTTTTATCACCGTGGACTAATGCTAGTTCGAAGGTGTTTACGAGCCAGAGTAAACCTTTCTGGAATGTTCACTTTGGCAAACTGTTTTGAACTCCCAAAACAAACTTCGCTTTGGCCTGATTTTGTTTAAAATTACATAATACCAGTTCGTTCTTCGATTTGGCTTATAGAATATCGCAGCCTTTATTATTTATGCAGTTCATATCAATGGAGGGACTACCTGAAACTCATTATCATATTTAAAGTTCAGTCTAGAGATTACACGTTTTGCAGCATGCTCAGATAGGAACGGTCTCATTTTCTTGACAGAGACTGTCTGACCAGGTGACCTTTGCAATGTAGTCAGTTAAGTTCATCTGGTTGTCAAACACAAGTACCTGGCTCACATAGTTAGCATTATCTGTGACCAACGTAGCTGAACAGTGATGTTGTGTCGAATTACTGAACTGGCTGGGAAGACAAGAAGTTCTGTATTTGCTAGGTTGAAGAGGGTATTCTTTCATACAGGCCCAGATGTCTATCAGGCAAACCGAAATCCATGCTAACACTGTGGGATTTTCTCTCTGAAATGACAAGAAAGCTGCATATTGTTAGCATAGCAGTGGTTGGAAAAATGTGCCTAGTGATGTTGTGTATTTCAAAAAGAAGAGGGGGCCAAGCACCGAACCCTGAGGTACTCAAGAAGTTAGTTGAAGTTAGTGACTTAGACACTAAGATAATTTAATAAAATATAGGTAAATATTGCTGTTTATTTATATGCTTTGTTATATTGGTGCATATGAATAAAAATGTTTTTTTTTTTCCTACTGTATTGCATTAAGCATTCTAAATTTACTGTACTTGTCTGTGAAAAATCACCTTTTAAAGCATAGCTGAACAGTGATGTTGTGTCGAATTACTGAACTGGCTGGGAAGACAAGAAGTTCTGTATTTGCTAGGTTGGAGGGGGTATTCTTTCATACAGGCCGAGATGTCTATCAGGCAAACTGAAATCCATGCTAACACTGTGGGATCTTCTCTCTGAAATGACAAGAAGAGCTGCATATTGTCAGCATAGCAGTGGTAGGAAAATCCATGTGCTTAGTGATGTTGTGTGTTTCAAAAAGAAGAGGGGGCCAAGCACCGAACCCTGAGGTACTCCAGAAGCTAGTTGATGTGACTTAGACACTAAGATACACTGAAAGATCTAGTTGTGAGTACTTAAACCAGAGGGAAAACTAGTGGATCTGGTGATATATTATGTATAATTCTACAGAAAAGTCCAGCAGAATGAGTACGCGTAATCTTCAGTGACGGATAGCAAGGTAGTCTGCCCTTGTAGCCTGACTTATATAGGATGTTGCTCTCTCTCATATGAAGAGGACAGATGGGAATGTCTTGAACAGATTGTGAGAATCTAAATCCATTGGGAAATTGTGTCAAATCACAAGCTTTGACAGCACAAGGTCAAGCTGTCATTCTCTTATCATGGCCTTGTTTCTGACAGGTGTGGTATTTGCCCGCTTTATCCTGACCGGCTGCTGGAAAAATCTGATCGACACTCTGTCCATGCCGCTCACAGGGCGCATGGCTGGAAGCTCTAGGGGTCTCGCCTTTATTCTAGGAGCAGAGGGAGTTAAAGAGCAAACCCAGAGGGAGAGAGACACCATCTGCCTCAGCCTGGATGGTCTACGCAAGGCTGCGGCACTCAGCTGTGCTCTGGGTAACATCACAAATCCTTCATTTTCATTTCAGTTCAGTTATAGTGTTCCCATTATAGGACAATAATGAAAATGGTGTGTCTGCTGGGCCTTAATTCTCTGTCATTTAGGTGTGGCAGCCAACTGTGCCTCAGCACTTGCCCAGATGGCAGCAGCATCATGTGTTCAGGAAGAGAAAGAGGAGAAAGAATTGGGGGAGACTGGAGATGCCATTGCTCAAGGTACTCACACACATTTAACATGATCATACTGTATTCAGAGTCATGTGAAGGAATGCACTGATAACATACTTGTATTTAGTCCATTACTGTGTTTGTGCTCTGTTTGATACCGTGCAGCATATGTACAACTTTTGTTGCATAAATAGCTGGCATAAACTGGCAGCAGAAAAAAATTCATTGCCAGTATGAGCGCTAACAGAAGCATCGATGGGTAAATGCCATATTTGGATATATGGTGCCTTGGTGATTATTATTAGTGAGTTATTAATAGCAGAATTAACAGTTCATTCAAATATTTAACTTACTAACCTCAGATCACTAGTTCAAACCCTACTGCACTTATGTTTATTCACCTTAGATGATTTTGCATGTGTCTGTGTTGTAGTTAAGCAGCGTGTTGAACAGAAACTAGAACAGATGGGCCGCTGTCAGGGCGTGAGGCTTCACACGGCCCATGTGCTCTGCATGGATGCTATACTCAATGTGGGGCTGGAAATGGGCAGCCATAACCATGATTGTTGGCCTCACGTGTTCAGGTAAAACACTCACAGATCAATTCTTTGGGAACCAGGATCTGATCTTACTGTCAAATCTTTAGTGAAGTAATAAAATTGTTTTTATGCCTGTCACTAACTAGATGAAAATAATTAATCATAATTACTTATTATATAGACAAATATTGCTGTTTATTTATATGCATTGTTATATTGGTGCATATGAATGAATTGTTTTTCTACTGTATTTTACTTGCATTAAGCATTCTAAATTTACTGTACTTGTTTGTTATTGAAAAAAGGCATTTCAGAGCAAATGCATAAATATAGAGTTATGTATTAAAATAATGAAGGATGAGAATGATTGAGCTATAACTGGAAACTGGAAAAGTTTGTTTTAATATTCCTCAGAGTGATTGAGTATGTCAGTTCACTGGAACACACACACTTCAGTGACGGCGGCTCCCAGCCTCCGATCGCCATCACGCAGGCGCAGCAGGCCGTGGCAGTGGACCTGGAGCTGGAGTTGAGCGGAGAGGCCAGTCCAGAGCTGGAACTGGGCCTTAGCCATCCAGTTATCCAGCCGCTTTCCATTCAGGAACTCTTGAGGGAAAGCAGTCGTGGTAAAGGACTGGATCTGCGGGGAGGCAGTCTGCTCACGGGCACCAGTGCGGCCAAAGCCGTCTGCACTCTCTCCACACAAGCTGACAGGTACCAAGCAAAGATTGTTTATTTCTCCCCACCTTCATTTTTCATTTTGTTTTTAAGTTAAATGGAATGTTTTATCAACAACATGGGATAATGTTGATATACTTTGTGTAATCAGACTTTGTGTTCACCCAAAAGTAATAATCAATGACTATTTTACATGAATAACTCAAACGAAGTGCAACATGTGGCTCTGTTCATGGTTTTCCAGTTAAAAAAACTCCAAATATCTTTCAAACATTTGATTTCTATCTGGAGTTATGTTGAAAATGGCCAGTAGGGGGACCAGTAAGGTCATATTTTGGTAGGAATTTTTAATGTCTTTTCCATAGAGCTCTCTGTGTTAGGGCAAGTAAATGTAGCGTCTGTTTTAAAGCACCCCATTTATGCTATTTTTAAAAGTTCCTAATTTTGTTTATAAGGTCTCCTACAATAGGTTTACATTCATCCAAGGTCAAGAACACTTTAATATTCTTATAATAATCATTGCAGCATTAGCTCTTTTCTCACAGTGTCTGAAATGGTTCAATCAAGGATTCGGTCTCTCTAAACTCCTTTCTGAGAGCCGACTCTGCTCTGATTGTTCAGATGGCCCAGTCTGTGGTGATTGGTCTACCATTTACAGTGCATGTTGGAAACCAAATGGCCTTTACCATATCTGAATTTCAGCTTCAGATCTTCATCAACACTGGTACACACAGTGCAACACGACAACTACAGTGTTTGAGGGTCAAAGTAGACTGTTCGTGGGCAACCAATGAAAACCATAGGCTGAAATTATGCAAATTTATTACAAACCTTTGTAGGTTCAGCAGGAAGTGAGACTGGAATTACTGACAACTTGTTTCAGGCAGTTCAGAATCACTTCTTTCTTTTAGGAGATAAAAACTCCATTTATCTGCACTTTGATCTTTGAAACTTTGCAGACCTTTTACATTCACAATGCATTCATGGGAATCAAAACCATGACATTGGCATTGAGCTACGGGAAAATTAAGACATGATCTTAAAAGGCACAGCAAGTTCAACACTTTGCAGAGCTTGTAACTTCCTTTTTATATGTTGTAGAAATTACATTGTGAAGGCTACAATTGAATAAGTTGCATAAAGCCTTTAAAAGAAGGATTAAAGGGGTCTTTGATTATGATTTCACTTTTTTAACTTTAGTTAGTGTGTAATGTTGCTGTTTGAACATACAGGGACTACAACGAGCTTCTTCCCGGGTTGGTGACATCACTAACCCTAAAATTTACATAAACCCCACCCCCGAGAACACACAACAAAGGGGGTGAGGCCATGTTGGGCTGCTTTAGAGAAGAGGAAGAGTTGTTGTAGTAGAGTGTTGCTGTCATTTTACGCCGGACTGCTTCACAAACGAGGGTCAATTCAACACTGGATTTGCACTAAAGATTAACATGACGGCACATGCTAGTCGATGAGTTGAATCAACTCCACAGCAACTACATAAATTTATCCACTAACCGTTCAGAAACGTCCAGTTTCATTCTAAAAGTTGTAACTTCTTCCTGAGTCTCTCCATCAGTGTCGACTCCGGTTTGAACAATGTAAGGCTGAACACCGTTACTGACAATCCTCATTTTGGCTGCATGAGATTCTCCAGCTTTGTTGTTGTTGAGCAACAGAAGCGTGAGCTGTTAAAGCTCCGCCCTCTTCTGGAAAGGGGGCCAGGAGCAGCAGCTCATTTGCATTTAAAGGGACACACACAAAAACGGTGTGTTTCTGCTCACACCCAAATAGGGGCAAATTTGACAAGCTATAATAAATGATCTGTGAGGTATTTTGAGCTGAAACTTCACAGACACATTCTGGGGACACCAGAGACTTATATTACATCTTGTAAAAGGGCTTTATAGGTCCCCTTTAAGAAATATACTGTAGGATGTTCAGTATCTCATACTGAGGAAAACCCATTAAATTGCAAAGTCTATTTGTTTACCACTTCCTAGTGATCAGTTAAGCTTTGTTAAATAAGTGATTTGACTCTGTGCTGGACAATAAGACGGCCACTGACAGATATTTCTAGAATGAACAGCCCAGTGGATCCACTTCAGAAACCAAGCAAGTTTTAGTTTCTTATCAAATTTATATAAACTGTAAAATTAGTTTGACACAGATGTGAACATTTTCTACAAAATGGAAACTCACAATTACAATTATTGTAATATGATCTATGCAGCATGTATATAGTGAATTTTACCATGGCTGTAACAATGTATTGAGTGATCAGTATCCAAGACTAGAACTCTTCATTTCGCAGTGGTGTTATATGCCACGTTGTATATGTCTGTTTATTTTTGCATGTTTAACATGTAATTGTTGTGTATGTCCTGCAGGTTGTTTGAGGATGCCGTCAGTAAACTCAACCTAGTGGGTCTTGTGGGATTCCTGCATCAGCTCAGAAAAGCCTCACAGTCGCAACTCTTTGATTCGGTCACAGAAACCGGAGACTATTCCTTAGCCATGCCAGGTACCCAAAAAATATTGAATACACAGAAATACCTTAATTTAGCCTAAATTTGCAATGCTGTTACATGCAACTCTGTGCTGCCATTTTTTGTTTTATCAATATCATTTATTTTTATGTTTTTTTTTTTTGTTGTTTTTTTATGTTTATTGCTATAAAATCATGAAGTCAGAAAAAATCAGGGTTTTCAGAACAGTATTCAGACAAGTTCTAGATTTTGGTCATGCACCTTAGACTTTTTTAGGAGTTTTAATTAAAACCCCTTTTTTCCTTCACCTCATTGTGTTTTCATTAAAGGGGAGGCAAAGTCAACCCAGGACAAGCGCAGCGCCCTCCACCTCTTCCGGCTGGGAGAGGCCATGCTTCGCATTGTGAAGAACAAGAGTAGACCACTGCTGCACATGATGAGAGCCTGGAGTGTGGTGGCGCCCCACCTGGTGGAGGTATGAAACTAAACAAAAAAAACTTGTGTGGCTAATACATCCTTAAATTTGTGATGAAACAGAAGTGGCATCAGATACTTTTTTCCATATTGTGACTTACATCAGAGTGTAACAGATTATCGAAAAAGAAAAAATATTGACACGCGATCCGAATCATGATTCGACACAAAAGATTCATAACGCTCCGAAGCTTAATGAAGCAGTGTTTTGAAACAGGTGAACTAACCCTTTAATAGTTTATATAAATATATATATATATATATATATATAAAGTAACACAATTAGTTACTTTTTAGGAAGTCATAATTTTTTCCATCATCATTTGCTAGCGTTACATTATATGATCACGCTCTTATTCATGCAAATGCTTTTAAACCATTCAAGCGTGACAAGACACAAAAGAGAATGTGGTGCGGTACTGTGAAGTGTTTGATAGCGGCTTTGATTCTGGATATTTCCTACCTGTTAGATCAAATATTTTAAATATACTGCCTTTATGTTGTTTCTACATTAATTTGGAGATTGTGAAATTATTACAATATAAAAATATATTAAAAATTTAATGTTAGGTGTGATTAATTACGGAAAAATGTGTGATTTTAATTAGTTTTTTTTTTTTTAATTGATTGACAGCAGTAATATATATATATATATATATATATATATATATATATATATATATATATAGTTCAGGACTTCAAATATCAGCCCTTTTTTTGACCTTTTCCCCACAGGCGGCCTGTCATAAGGAGCGGCACGTATCCCAGAAGGCCGTGTCCTTCATCCATGATGTTCTGATGGAGGTTCTGAGCAGCTGGGCAGAGCTGCCACACTTTCATTTTAATGAAGCTCTCTTCAGACCTTTTGAGCACATCATGCAGCTGGAGCTCTGCGACGAAGACGTCCAAGATCAGGTCTGACATTCTGACAAATCACACGGCCAAGCTGAAGGATGGATTAATCAAACCCTTGTTCAACAGTGCTTCATGTTCTGCTTGTAGTAAACCCTACAGTGGGTTAATTGCAGCGTCTCATGCATCTGTCTGTTATGGTATACAGGTGATAACATCCATTGGAGAGCTGGTGGAGATGTGTTCAGCTCAGATCCAGTCCGGCTGGAGGCCGCTGTTCAGTGCTCTCCGAACTGTGCATGGAAACAAAACAGATGTGAAGGATTACCTGATAGGAGAATATTCTATGGGTCTGTGAAGTTTACTTTATTGTTACTTATTTGTGCAAAGAATCTGTTTTTTCTCTGATTATTTTCATATATCCTGCATTAATTCAGAACATGCATTTACCTAACAATGTTCTTGTATGCACACTTGTTCTTGTAACCCCCTTTAACTGTAGTGCACAGCCTCTCATTATTGCTTTTATAGCAATGAGCATCAATAACAGCGTTAGGATAAAGGAGTCATCATGCCTATTTCTACAGCACATTTAGACGAAAACAACAAATCATACATCTAAAAAGATAGTTCAATAATTACATTTATTTATAATATTAATTGAACAGACAATTATTTCACCAAGTAATCTTGCTCATTAGCATAATTGTAGGCTTATGATTGCAAAGCAACACAGCAATAGCAGCGCAGTAATATAGACTTCATGGTTACGGGTTCAACTTCAAACACAGCTTATCCAGGAAGAAACTTTACTATGTAGTTTGGTTTTTGATAAATGTTGTTCATAAAAAGTCATCTTCTAAACCAATTCTTTACCCAAATACACTTTGATAAACCTATAATAATGATTAATATTTTAGAGCATACATAAGTCATTCGCCATGCTTGTCATGTCAGAAAAATAGCTCCGGCAACTGTGGCGCATATATGGAGTGGGAGTTTGTCACAACGAACGAGAAAAATCAACCGTGAATCAATCTGAAATGCATTCCTGCTTCATTCTTCATATATACAGGGAAGTCACAGGCACCCGTGTTTGATGTCTTTGAAGCCTTCATCAACACAGACAACATTCAGGTGTTTGCCAACGCGGCCACTGACTACATCATGTGCCTTATGAAGTTTGTGAAAGGTTTAGGTGAGCTGCTCTTTTAAACAATATCAACCACAGTGTGTTTTGCTTCTATTGATTTCCAGTTAATTGTTCACTTTAAAGGTGCAATATGTAAGAATTTTGCAGTAAAATATCCAAAAACCACTAGGCCAGTGTTATATATTTTGTTCACTTGAGTACTTACAATATGCCAAATGTTTCCAACTATTTGTAAATCTTGAGAAAATAGCAGTTTTAACCAATGCTCCGGGACATGTGAGGAGTCGCCTATCAATTGCGTCATACCCGCGTTACCCTCGGTTTCCGGTTTTATTTTGTAGAAACCATGGAAACACCAATGAAGCTTTAATATATTACATTTTAATAGACAAGGGAAAAACTGTTTTGATATATTTGACAGAATATATAGACAGAAAACTAATTGTTGTTATATAGCTCAACATGGTTAGTCTTATTGTTTAAATATAATTTTCTTGATTTTTTTTTTTTTTTTTTTTTTTTTTTTGTGCGAGTACCATGATTTACCAGCCCTCAGAGAAAAACACTATTTTGTCAAGTAGCTAACATAGCATAATCAGATGCAGCTTCATTTTTAGTAACAGTAATACAGCATTTTCTCCATCATACAATGCGTTTTAAAATTAATTCCATGCCATGTATCAACACAAGCCATCCAGCAATTATTATTATGATATTCTAAAGTCGATTTAGCTTAACGTACTGCAGTGTGTAACCATGCGTTCACACTGCCGCCGGCAAGAGCCTCAAAATGCGCCTTGGCTGCCCTGCCAACAACACTGTACAGTGCGTTCGAAATGCCACTGACAGGAGGGTCAATGTAAATGACAAGTTGTGGCAAACAATCGGTATCCTCTCAAGCGAGGACCTCTACATTCCGATTGGTTGCTGCTGAACCGCGTCATAGCTCATTACCATAAAGTTGACCTGACTTCAACTCTCCTCGACGCTCTCACCGTCCAAGACGCGCCGCGCCGCTCTCTCCGGAGTTCGGAGTGTGAACGCACGGTAACAAGTGTCTCACAGCAGCCACCGAGCGAACGCACAGAATAACGTTATAACATCATTTTCAACACTCTCAAATGTAACTAATATGATAAACAGAGCTGCGTTACCTCATACTCATGACCGGAAAAGCGGAAGCGGCGCCGGTGACTGTGGCATAATAAAAGTCCCACTGCTTGTGATGCGTGTGTTGCACAATCGCTCCAGCGGCCTCGTTCAGCTCCCACAACACTTGGTCCTGCTCTGCTTCATACTACAATAACGTTAATAATCTCATCCATGAACATGACTTTTTCCCGAGTCCTATCCCTATTCTTTTCAACCATCCGTTGAGGTGAAGACCACATGTCCCAAGATTCCGCGCTCAAACTTGGCATCATCAAGCTACGCCTTTGTTTTGAATAGACCTCTAGCGGACAGAAAATTTTACATATTGCACCTTCAAATTAGAATTGCACTTTATATTAGATATTGTTCAACTTCAACTTTTTTCTTTACAAGGGATACTGATTTTTTTTCCGATAACATATACACAACATATACACAATATGCAGAACCAATGTTTAATTATTGTTTTAGTCCTAATTTTTGATGCAGACATATCTGATTAAGTAGAAAAATGTGAATATGGGTAAATAAAATAGAGCTCAAACTGATTATCAGTCTCTATATAGTATAAATTAGACTTGCTGTGTGATTATTTGTAGGAGAAGTGGACTATAAGGAGATTGGTGACTGTGTTCATGTCAGTGGATACAGCTCAACAGATCTGTGCCTGCCTGCCCTGGACTATTTGAGGAAATGTTCACAGGTGGGCAAGATGAACGGATTTCTGTCCATAAACGATTTACACACTTTCAAATGTTTTTGTAATGTGGATTTGGGTCAAAGAACGAGTTTTGCATACGAAAAGAATCACAAGTAGTTTGGTGTTTATTATGAATTATTTTGCAGCTGCTTGCCAAAATCTATAAGATGCCATCCAAGCCGGTTTTCTTGGGTGCGCGGCTGGCCAGCCTCCCAATGAGAGCTCAGGAGAGATCCGTGAGCAGCGAGGATGGCATGGACTGTGTTTTAGCAGAGTTTGACGATGATACAGGTGATTTATTTTACCTAATGTTTGAGGTATCATTCATATCAAGATAGCACAAATGATACGGATTGACTTGCAGTATATGGTGAAGTGTAGGTTTAGGAATTTAAAGTGCCCCTATTATGCTTTTTCGGATATTACATTTCATGTAGTGTGTACTATAGCAGCTGTTTGTGATTGTAAAATGTCCGCAAAGTTTCAAAGATCAAAGTGCATATAAATGGAGTTTATGCATTTATATGCACTTTAAATGCTGTTTTCTGCTGCCAAAGCAAATCCACTTTGCATGCACTTCCAAGGGATGAAGACTCGTGTTGGAATTGATACGGTAAAACCAACGCCAGAGTTATGTTGGTACCACTGTGTATCAAGTGCTGAGGAAGAGCTGAAATTCAGATATGGTAATGGGCTTTAGTTTCCAATACATGCTGAAAGTGGTCGGCCAATCACAACAGACTGGGCCATCTGACCAATCAGAGCAGAGTCGTCTCTTTTGGAAAGGCGGGGTTTAGAGAGACTGAATCCTTTATTGAACCATTTCAGACACTGTGAGAAAAGAGCTGATGCTGTAATGTATATTAGAGAAAATTTGTGACAACTGTTAGTTCATGTTGGTTAATGCATTAACTAATGTTAACAAACGAGACCTTATTGTAAAGTGTTACCTCATTATCTACTAACAATTTCTTAGATCTTACCTTGCATTGTATTACTGGTGCATAAAGGTGGTTGGTTTGTATGTGCAGGTCTGATCCAGGTGTGGATTCTTCTGTTGGAGCAGCTAACGGCAGCCGTGTCAAACTGTCCTCGTCAGCATCAGCCACCTACACTTGAGCTACTGTTTGAACTTCTGCGTGAGGTCACCAAGATACCAGGTCAGACACCTGTGAATAACACTAGTCACAATCACACTGCTGCAGATACAAAAACAAACCCATACAGTCATCTTCCTCCTCCATAGGGCCTGGCTTTGCCATCTTCTCTGTCATCCAGCTCCTTCTCCCTGTCATGTCACTGTGGCTACAACGAAGCCATGGCGACCACTCGTACTGGGACATCGCTGCGGCAAACTTCAAGCATGCCATCGGACTGTCCTGTGAACTGGTGGTGGAACATATTCACAGCTTCATCCATTCAGGTAAAACTCTCAAATCAATAATTACAGTTCATATATGTTTATATAGAGTCTTATTTCAATTTCATGATATTCAGCCTACTACCTGATGTGTGCAATATGTGCCATGATATTTAATACAGATATGTGCAGGAGTTTTAAACCTCCTGTAATATCTGGGGTCAAAACAGCTTTGACATCTCTTAAAAATATGCTAATTGTATTTAAACATGTTCATATTGTGTTACAGAGTTTTGACCCCACACAAAAACATTGCTGAAATTTACATGTAACAGGAGGGTTAAGTTGGTGATGACTTTGAAGTGTGAAATTAGGATGTGTGTGTATGTGAATATAAATTGTATGACTTTATGTTTTTGTAGATATTGGCTATGAGAATCTGATTAACCTGATGCTGAAAGATCTCTTCAAACTGCTGGTGTCCTGTGTGGCAGAACCAGCCGAGACCATTTCCAGAGTGGGCTGCTCCTGTATTAGGTGTGTGTGTGTGTGTTTGTGTGTGTATGTGTGTGTGTTTTTGTGACATATCAGGACACAAATTTGTATAATGACATGGGTATGACGTAGGTATTACAAGGAGAGGGTGACTTATGAGGACATTACCCCATGTCCCCATTTTTCAAAAGGCTTATAAATGTGATGGGTAGGTTTAGGGGTAGGGGTAGTGTAGGGATAGAAAATACGGTTTGTACAGTATAAAAACTATTACGCCTATGGAATGTCCTCACAATTCACAAAAACAAACGTGTGTGTGTGTGTGTGTGTGTGTGTGTGTGTGTGTGTGTGTGTGTGTGTTCCAAAACATATTGAACTGCAGCATTGTAGGCAAGCTCTTGATGCAAAGGTTGTTCAAAATGTTAGACAGCATGATTATTCTTTTGGACAAATTGTAAGGCAGCATCTTAAAATACCTTGCAAGCTCAGTGAGAAAATCCATCCAAGGTGATGGATGAAATGTCCACCAAGCATCATTAGCTTAACATGCTGATGTCAAACTCTACTCATCAAATCAATTTTGAGTCCACTCTACCATGTGACAATCACTGTGTATCTCAGGTATGGAGTTAATATTGTGCCATAATTAAACAAACAAATCCAGCATTTTGCAAACAAACACGATCTGCTTTGCAAAGGAAAACTCGACTCGCAAACAAACAGAAAGTGATGTGCAAATACAATCGTCGATTTGAGCGAAAACGCAGAGGAGTCACAAATATATGTATTGTGTTTTACAAATATAAATAAATGAGTCTACATCATATTTCACAAATAAATACAAATCATCCTACAAATGGCATGTAACGTTTGAACAAATACCAAATCTAGTGCATGCAAACACACACCTGTCTGTTACGATTGTAAGACACTTGTAAGATTGTAAGATTGTAAGACACTTATTATTATTATTATTATTATTATTATTATTATAAACGCATGTTTCGGGGCTTCTCTCAGGAGACTAGTGTAAATTGACCCAGAGCAAAGCGCCATCTGCTGTTTTGGAAGAGGAAGTTGCTCAACTGCATTTGTGAGAAAATCAAGCCGAGAGATCTCATAAAAAGGCAAGTGTCTTACAATCGTAACAGACAGGTGTGCGTTTGTATGCACTAGATTTGGTATTTGTTCAAAGGTCACATGTCATTTGTAGGATGATTTGTATTTATTTGTGAAATATGATGTAGACTCATTTATTTATATTTGTAAAACACAATACATATATTTGACTCCTCTGCATTTTCGCTCAAACTGACCTTGTATTTGCACATCACTTTGTTTGTTTGTGAGTCGAGTTTTCCTTTGCAAAGCAGATCGTGTTTGTTTGACACTTGCCTTTTTATGAGATCTCTCAGCTTGATTTTCTCACAAATGCAGTTAAGCAACTTCCTCTTCCAAAACAGCAGATGGCGCTTTTCTATAGGTCAATTTACACTAGTTTCTCAACAGAAGCCCGAAACATGCGTTTATAATAATAATAACAATAATAATAATAATAATAAACTTTGTTTTATAGTGCCTTTAAAAGTTGCACCTCAAAGCGCTTTACAAGAACATACAAATACAATGGAATAGGGGAAATAAAAGATAGAAACATGCATCCAAACACATTTCAAAACATATATATATATATATATATATATATATGTGTGTGTGTGTATGTGTATATATATATACAATAGTCAACATTTAAAGTGGATCAAAAAAGTTAATCAAAGTTGTCCTATGAACAAGGTCCACTTCAAATTCAAGTTTTGATCCACTTCAAATGTTGACTACTGTATATATATTACATATAGGCTAACCTGAAAAAAAGTTTACTTGAAGTTTTCAGCTGATGAAAATAAGTGGTGAACAGGTATGATGATTTCTGAAGGATCATGTGACACTGAAGACTGCAGTAATGATGCTGAAAATTCAGCTTTGATCACAGGAATAAGTTACAACAGAAACCAGTTAATTTGCAATATTTCACAGTATTACTGTTTTTACTGTATTTTTGATCAAATAAATACAGCCTTGGTGAGATTAAGAGACTACATTCAAAACATTCAAAAAACCTTAATGTTTACAAACTTTTGACCGGTACTGTACATGCAGTGAAGATAATCAATGTAAGCGTTGCCTGAACCAAATTTGTGTGGCTATTATTAATATGTTTAAATGAAAATGAAAAGAGGCAGATTGGTGTTTTAAAACATGTTTTGTATAACATGTTTCTGGCGGTTATACATACAGAGATAACCGGAGTAGCCAGAGCGAGTCGAGTGATGTTATCAAGATTGCTGCTGTTGCATTTTGCAGATAATGTAGAATTACCAAACTTTGCGTACTTGGTATTGAGAAACGCCCCACTCACCTGTTCACCACTCATTTTCGTCAGCTGTAAACGCCTTGTAAACTTTTTTCTTTACATGATTATTTTGTTTTATATATAACTATGAATGTCTTGAAAGGTGTTCTGATGTATGTTTCTATCTTTTATTTCTCCTATTCCATTGTATTTTATTTGTATGTTCTTGTAAAGCGCTTTGAGGTGCAACTTTTAAAGGCACTATAAAACAAAGTTTATTATTATTATTATAAACGCATGTTTTGGGGCTTCTCTCAGGAGACTAGTGTAAATTGACCCATAGCAAAGCGCCATCTGCTGTTTTGGAAGAGGAAGTTGCTCAACTGCATTTGTGAGAAAATCAAGCCGAGAGATCTCAGAAAAAGGCAAGTGTCTTACAATCGTAACAGACAGGTGTGTGTTGTATGCACTAGATTTGGTATTTGTTCAAAGGTCACATGTCATTTGTAGGATGATTTGTATTTATTTGTGAAATATGATGTAGACTCATTTATTTATATTTGTAAAACACAATACATATATTTGTTACTCCTCTGCATTTTCGCTCAAACTGACCTTGTATTTGCACATCACTTTGTTTGTTTGTGAGTCGAGTTTTCCTTTGCAAAGCAGATTGTGTTTGTTTGCAAAATGCTGGATTTGTTTGTTTAATTATGGCACAATATTAACTCCATACTCAGGTGCTTATCAGGTTATTTTCAAGATAAAAATTCAGGAATGAAAGAAGGCTTGAATTTGAATTTATGCTGCAAAATATGATTAGATTAGTTTATTATGTCTCCAGTATAGTAGCAGTGGACATAATAAGTTTTGATGTGTTATGTTTGATTTCCAGGTATGTTCTGGTAACAGCAGGGCCTGTCTTCACTGAGGAGATGTGGCGGTTAGCATGCTGTGCCCTGCAGGACGCTTTCTCAGCTACCCTGGAGCCTGTGAAGGTGACTGTCATTATAACATTTACTGAAGCCTCCACTGTCCAAACATCTTGCATGAGCTTTGACAAAAAGCTGTTCTTTGTAACCAGTGTCAGTGCAAAATCATTTTCGTGGAAACAGCTGCTAAGGCAGGGGTGTCAAACTCTCAGACCTGCAGAGTTAAGCTCCTTCAGGCTTATTAGAAAGCTACAGGTATGTGTGTTGGAGCTGGGTTGTGGCCCTCCAGGAGCTGAGTTTGACACCAGGAGAAATTTAAGGCTGTAAAAAGTCTTAAATATCTTAAATGGTGTAACAAATGTCTTAATTATCTTTTTAAGAGGTCTTACATTTGCCGATGAGTGAGTGTGTTGTTCACTGATATATTCTGCATGCCTAGCAGAACTACCTGTTAACCACTAACCAGTTTATCTGTCATGACTATTCATGAAGTTAAAAGTGAAAAATTAAGAATGGTCCATAAGCTATAAACTAAACCGTTTCTTGAGCTCTCTACATCAGCCTCTCAGGCGTCTAGACTTTGTGAGCACCCTGAGGTTCACACAAGCTGTTTCTAAGCTGACGAAAATGAAAACAATGAGTACAAATGAAAACAAGAGTAATGGAAAGTTTTGCCTCCGTAAAATCACATGCCAGCTACATCGTTTTGAACATGAAAATTCATTGTCACAGTATTTTTAAACACATGTTCTGTCGTTGTTTACGACAATAGATGAGACTTCATGCTTAGTTTTCGGCCACATGTGGTCTTTGCTGTCTCAACTAATATCCAGGGAGTAATCTTCTTTGAGGATTAGTGTTGTGCTATTTTCTGGAAAGAAGTAAAATGGTGCTACTGTCAGTAATTTGAATACACATGTGTAAACTTAATGCTTTGTGATAATGAGACTTTAGATTGTAATAATTTTCCTTTTTATTTGGCAATTAAGTTTCCTAAAGACTATGCCAGTAAGCCATTGTTTTGCTTCAAAAACAACATTGCATCAAACAATGATGAAATTTTTATTTAATTATTTTTTGCATTTCATTTGGGGCTGCAGATGGCAGAAAAATTATAGACCTTAAAACAGTGAAAAGGATCAAAGACAGAGGGGGATTGATTCATTTCCAAGAATCAGTTCATTCATGCTGTAAACATTGGGAATCTACTTGACTACAATGGCTTTGTGGTTAAAATGATGGTTCAGCTCATTCACCTTTTAAGCCATATTAAAACTAATACGTTTACATTGAATATTGGCAAAAGGCTGAAGCTATATCATCCAACCCTAGACCTATCTGGTGTACTGAATGAAAGGTTTTCCTTTCATAGTTTCACTAAGACTTTCACTTACACACATATCCTGCTTACATGCTGATGCTCTTTTGCAGTTATATAACTGCTGCTATAAGAAATGTTGATATAGGTCAAGCACAGAGTACTGACGTGCAAGAGCTTTATTCATGCAAGCACTTAAAGAGCTTGCTCTGTACAGCGTTTTTAACGGGGAGAGGATTAATGTATCACGTGTGTGTATAAACCAGTGCAAGTTTTATTTGCTCTGCAAGTTGCATCCAAAAAGTGGGAAAACAAAAAAGAAGAAATGTATTTAATTTATATGTATTTAATATATAATATACAGTATTGGCCAAAAGTGATGTCCAGAGGGGATATTTGTTTTTAATGACTCTACAAGTTCAATTAAGCCATTAAAATATGTGGAAAATATTTTATATTTGTTTTAATATTTTCAAAATGAGGGAAGAACAAAACACTAAACTAGGTTAAAGTATTTATTTGGCAAAAGAAGGCAAACTACAGCTACAGGTTTTATTTCACTATGAAAAACTAAAAAGTTCACAGGAAAAAGCAAAAAATTTACTACAATATAATCAATTATTAAAATTTTGTTAGTTCTCTTATTTTTGCATGTGTTCATAACTTTTTTGTATGACAGCATGGCCAAAAATGATGTCGCACAATTTGGCATGATTCATTGTGTTGCCATCACAAATAAACCAATTGACTCCAAGCACAACTGCACAATATGCTTACAAAATCTTTAACAAATTTGCAATAATATTTGAATTAAGCGTAATGTATGTGTGTGTGTGTGTGTGTGTATTTATATACATACATTCCCTTTTAATAAAAAAAGTGTTATAAAATCATGAAGAGACAAGTCTTTCTTTGTTATTGTTTCCTAAATCCCTTCTCTTCTCTCTGGTAGAATCTGCTGGCTTGTTTCCGGAGCGGTTCGGACAGTTTCACAGGAGATGCGTGTGAAGTGAAAGTAGCGGCCCCGTCACACTCCCCTTCAGCAGAGGCCGAGTACATGAGGATCCGGGCCATGGCTCAACAGGTACATCCGCGCACCTCACCTCATTTACACCTGTAGAGTGACCAACTCAAACTGCTAGAACATACTGATACTGTCAGAAAATAAAGCTACAGGTATAAAAATGGATAGTTCTGGCTTTAAAATCTGCTTTGATGAGCCACATTTGAAGACAAGTCAAGTTTATTTATATAGCGCTTTAAACAATAGCGATTGATTCAAAGCAGTAAACAGGAAAACAGCAAAAATTTCTTCAATCAGGAATCAATCATTTCAGTTATAAATTTATTGGACAATTTCAAAGTCTGCTGTATGTGTTACATGTATGTTAAGGGCCCCAAAAGACACTTAAACCTTGGAAAAAATAATCCTTTGGAAAACAATATTGCTCTGCACACATTCAGTGAGAACAAGAATCAACACTGCCATTGAAAATATTATACTATACTATATTTTATTATACTATAGAAATAAATAGTACTAAAAGTAGTCATGAAAATGCCACAATGCAAAGAATGTTCCTGACAATACAGTAGGCTTCATTATCTTGAAGCAAAATATTAAATTATTTCTGTAGCATTAGAGTAGCTGGTGTTTTATTAAAGCGATAAATCACATGTTGCCATGCGCGCTTTGCTTGTTGTGCCCAACAACCCAAGGATGTAACTGAATTTTCAAGATTGTGATGAGACCAAAGGTTAAAATGTTGTAATCTGCCAGTTGAAAACCCTGTAGTGGTTGACCACTAAACTATTTTGAGGGGTAGTGTACAGCTTAATGTAAATTTCAGTTGCAGCCCTGCTTTACTCATGGTGAAGTCAGTGTAATGCACAGCCTCATGTAGCATATTGCATTAAAGACGACCATTATGTTTTTTTAATGTTCATCTGTGTAATGTTGTTGTTGTTGAGCATGAAAAATCTCTGCAAAGTTCCAAAGCACAAAGTCTCTCCAGCAGGAGTTCTTCTCTATATCAGTGTCAGTGTTTCTGAACACCCTGAAACGCCTCCATTGCAGTCTTGAGTTTTCTTCACAATATTCCTTATTTAAATAATTCATACGCAGAATAAAGGGGCGGGGCCTGGTTGAGTTAGTTAGTAGTGTGTTGAAACTGGCGGTTATGGTAAGGGGCGGGACATTTCCCAAACACCAATCACAACACACTGCTTTAGCCGACCAATCAGAGCACATTGTGCTTTTCAGAAGGAGGGGCTTCATATAGACAGGAACTAAACAGAGCGTTACTGACAGACTGGGAAGAGAGGAGCTGCAACAATGGAGAATATGAGGAAAATAATGAACATTCAAGCAGGAAAACCTGTGCTAGTAGAGACCAAAAACATCATCAAGACTTTGTAAAAAAGCATAATATGGGCTCTTTAATTATTGTGTGTATAATCCATTGTTTATAATGGTTGGATTATTTTTTTCTTCTTCCAGGTCTTCATGCTAGATACACAGTGCTCACCTAAAACCCCGAGCAGCAAGGAAGGGTTTGAGCATGCTCAGTCCTGTGTGCTGATTATTGAGCTTCCTGCTGATCAGCAGTCCAATGGTCAAGCTCAGAAGAGGTGAGAGGATGGACATTTAAACTCAGACTGATGATATTTATTATTTTAATAGCAGTGTATATATCATGACGTGATACAGAACTGCAAGAACGTGAGGGGACGCGTCACTCCCAATATTCAGTTTAGTGGTTCATCAATATTGGTTTCAGTGACTGATTCGTAAAATTAATCCATAGACCAGATATTAAAGAGCCAAGTTTTATAACCTCCAATATAAAATGTTAAAGCGTCATGAAACCCTGTTTCAGCAGCAGTCAGTTCTCACCACAGTTCAGAAAAATGCTACAGAAGTGGGCGTGGTTAAGCTGTGGAGTGGAGGGGGATGAGGGGAGACTGACAACACAGATACGGCTTCTGAATCTGATTTTGCTCTCATTAAAAGCATCAAAGCTTCCCACAAATGCACGCTGCAAATTACCATTAGATGCAACACAATATACACTATAATTTAATGCACAAATAAATGCACAACCATTCACATTTTGTTCTCTGCATCGAATACATATTTGAACTCGCCGTTGCATCTTTGATAACTTTTGAGACTTATTTTGCTGCGTTTTTATAAGCCATTTGATTGGTTAAAGAGCCGTATAGACCGGTTACACTCACAGTGTGGATGAATTGCGTTTTTGAAGAGAACTTGTGCGAGGCAGAAACTCTTACAAAGCAAAAATAAACACTCATTTTTGATCCATTAATACATCTCTCTCATACTGTATGCGATCTCACTGTTTGAAGCGCCTGTCATAGGAAATCAACGCATGCTGTTGTGAATAATTAAGGCATCTTCTCATAGGATAAGGACACACAGTCTCATGAATAATTTTGAGACACCTATAAGTCATCACCTTACTATAGTACGAGAAAACGTCACATTCTGTGATGTTGACACAAAGACAAAAATTAAAATTAACTAGTTTTCTCATACTTCTGTGATGTTCAACACACACAACTCTGTTAAAATCCAAAATTTGGTTTAGGGTTTCATGACCCTTTTAAGTAAAATGAAATAGTTAAATTACAGATTAAAACTGAACTGATGTTTTAATCATACAGTAACATGTGTATGTTTTCTTATTCTCTTTTGCATGCTTGACAGAAAAATTGGGTAAGGCCACTGCAAACAAAATCTGCATGCCTTACTGTACTTCCATTTTAATGTAATGTTTAATACTTTTTAAGTGATCTGTTTGCTTACAGAACAGGGTTGTACACTGCATGACGCTGCATTTGTTTTGTTTTTCTATACAAAGTATGCATGGAGTAGAAACAAAGAAACTTCATTTTTAAAGTTAGTTCACCCAAAAATGAAAATTAGCCCATAATTTATTCTCATGTTATCCTAAGTGTATATGATCTTTTGTCAGACGAACACAATCTGAGTTATGTTAAAATATATCCTGGCTCTTCCAAGCTTTAGAATGGCGCTCACTATTTTGAAGCCCAAAAAAGTGCATCTATCCATCATAAACGTACTCCACATGACTCCAGGGGTTAATAAAGGCCTTCTGAAGCGAAGCGATGCTTTTTTGTGACAAAAATATCCATATTTAAAACTTTATTAACTATAATAACTAGCTTCCGGCAAACGGCCTACACAAGTCGACTTGCATCGCGTCAGAGGTTTCTCTTCCGCTGTAAGTCGACTTGCGTATGGATGTTTGTCAGAAGCTGGTTATTATAGTTTATAAAGTTGTAACTATGAATATTTTTCTTACAAAAACCCATCACTTCACTTCAGAAGATGAATGGATGCACTTTTTTGGGCTTCAAAATGTTGGTTACCATTTACTACCATTATCAAGCTCGGAAGGGCCAGGATATTTTTTTAATATAACTCTGATTGTGTTTGTCTGAAAGAAGATAGTCATATTCACCTAGGATGGCTTGAGGGTGAATAAATCATGGGATAATTTTCATTTTTGGGTGAACTAACCCTTTAAATTCTATGTTACAAAGTTTAAAACATCTGTTTTACACATATACTACTACTCCTGATCCTAAATGAAATTCTGATCCTAAAGAATCTGTTTAAATCAAACTGAATGAATCGTTTTATTCTGTTCTGTGCAGGATTCCCTTCAGGACTCTGGTGGTGAGTCTGCTGTCCCATCAGGTACTCCTGCAGAACCTGTATGACATCCTCTTAGAAGAGTTTGTCAAAGGTTCTGGGAGCTCTGAGGGCCAGGGCAGAATCACGGCAGTGTCAGAGCCAAAAGCCGCAGGCTTCCTCCGCTACATCTCAATGCAGAACCTGGCCATCATCTTTGACCTGCTGCTGGACTCGTACCGCACAGCGCGGGAGTTTGACACCCGTCCGGGCCTCAAGTATCTGCTCATGAAGGTGTCAGGGGTGTGTGGAGCTGCTAACTTATACCGCCAATCTGCCATGAGCTTCAATATCTACTTTCAGGTACAGTTACATTCTTACCTCAGTATGTGCAGTGGTTTGACAAAATAATGTGAACACCTGGGAAATGGGTAATGTTTCTTTATTAAGGTGTGTCGGAAAACTGCTACAACCACTGCCACCTTTAGTCGGAATACTGCTGCCACCAGTGGTCGGGTGTCTGTTGGTTTTACAGCTAACCTGAGTTGTTTAATGTATTTTTGCCGTGAGGCCGGAAAAGATGGAATGAATAGAGTACAACTTAGGCAATCATTCAAGTCCAAGTGGTTTTATTTCAGACAGCGGTCTCGTCACACGTGCTCCTCCAACCCAAAGTTCCAAATGAATAAAAATAAACCAACAAAAGTACTCAAATTAAACTGTACAAAACATACACATACTGAGAGCAGCAAAATAAGACATAATCCAGCATTTGGCTTGACTAGCAACAGCCCTTGGATGTCCATGGCCCGACCAGCCCCCTTCCCCCCAAACACCAAGTTTGTATATCCAATCTTCCCGCTGAACACTAGCGGATTCTACCAACTATAGGGGTCGATTAACACCCATGACAAGAAATACACCTTTAGTAAAGCAACAGTGTTATCACATACACATGTCAACATGTAAACATGATCATAAATATTATCTTTGATCAAATATAACCCATACACATTACAAATAAGACAATGGCCATTTCAAAGCATTCAAATCAATCTCTGTCCCAGTAAATGGTATAACCACTAATTAAGAGTAATCGGTGATATTCACGTCATCATGATGCTCCCAAACACAGGACCAGACAGGTAAGTTAGACCATGAAATGTGTTAAACAATAAACATGTACAAAATAAAAGAAATATGCAACCTTCCTAAGTCTCTGTTCACTTCTTGTACTCAGCTACAAAACAATTTGAACACTAGACATTGACGTTTTCTCTATACCCATATCAAATCATAATCATAACATAACCAATAAATAAATATACACAATAACACTGTGAATTGATGTTCACGTGATGATTACCTATGTGTTCATCATCACAAGGTGTTTTACCAAAATTTGCCTTTAATACAGCTTCCAACTTTATTACAATAGATTAATACAACTTTTGAAAGTCTTTCAGAACATCTGCCAGTTGCTTCAGAGATGTTGAAGGAGGGAATCTGCTTCTCACTGTTCCCTCCAAAACTGCCCACAGTAGTTTAATAATATAAATATAAATATAAGCTGACCAAGGCAGATGATGAAGTTCATCCTTGTGCTCCAGCTGTCCAGGTTTTATGATCATAACATCATCTTTGAGATTAGATTTTTAGCACTTGCAGCTCTTTCACTGATATTGGCTCTGTGAAGTTTTCTGTGGTCAGGTTTTGTGGAAACATGCTCTTCAGGGTGAATATTGAGATTTGCCATTACTTTGCCGCAGTTGTTCTGTGTTGTTTGGACACAATCCTTAGTGTTCAACGGTCCCTGTCATTCACTTTCGGTTTTTGCCCTCTATTCTTCTTCCCTGATGAAGTCTTGCCATGCTTTGTGTTCACAGTCATAATCATGAAGACAGATGTTCTTAAAACACACAACAATTGGGCGGTTAAGGTTACAGATGTTCTTGTTAAACAGGCGCCAATGATTGGCCCTTTTTGCACGTCTAACAATTTGCCCATTTCACTCATGGCTTGTACTAAACACTGCTGAAAAACCACTTATACTGCACTGATATACACACTAGAGAATATAAACAACAAAGATATATAAAAGATAATCAGTATTTTTTTTTTTTTTTTACTGTAGCCTACAACAAATGATATTAACCTTATAATAATGGGTGTTCACATTTTGTCCAACCCCTGTACATATGTGTGTGTGTGTGTGTGTGTGTGTGTGTATTGATGATCAATAATTAACAGGTTCTCAAAAATACATTAGCAAATGTTAAAAGTAGTTCTTTGAACTTTTTATTTAATAAATGTATCATAGTTTCCACAAACATATTAAGCAGCAAAAACTGTTTTCAACATAGTAAATGTATTTTAAAAAGGTAATAATAAGAAATGTTTCTTGAGTATATTAGAATGATTTCTGAAGGATCATGTGACACTGAAGACTGGAGTAATGATGCTGAAAATTCAGCTTTAATCACATGAATAAATTACATTTTACAATATATTCACATAGAAAACATTTATTCTAAATTATAAAAAAATATTTCACAATATTACTGTTTTTACTGTATTTTTGTTCAAATAGATACAGCCTTAATGAGCAGAAGACTTCTTTCGAAAACATAAAATTAATTCCAAACTTGACCGGTAGTACTGTATGTATGTATATACAGTATACACTGCCCGGCCAAAAAAAAAGAAAAAAAAAAGTCCCTGTTTGGATTTAAATAGGCAAATGCTTAAGGTGAGGACTCAGAGGTGCCAATTTATGTGTGAAAATGATTCTTCATCCTCCCTCCCAACCATTCTTTCACAATTTGAACCTGATGAATCTTGACATTGTCATCCTGGAATATGGCCATGATGTGTCTTCTTACATGGTTGTTTAAGAAATCAATTAGGGTTAGAAGAACTGCTAGAAACATACTAGAAACATAATAAATACTGTGATAATGATCAATCATAGACTCTTAAACATTTGACTGTTTAAATCCAAACAGCAATTTTTTTTATTTTTTTTTGGCCGGGCAGTGTATATATTAATATATGTATAGTAGGGCTGGGTCAATATATCAATGTATCGCGATTCGTGGATCGATTTGGATATTTTCCAAATGCATCCTGATTTTCTCTCTAATCGATTCTGAGCTTAATATTTAACAGCAGATGGCGCTCTAGGCTAGTTTTGAACCACACGCTCAAATGCTCATGAAGAAGAGCGCTCATGCATTCAGCTGAGTCTGAGAATGTACTTGTATCTCAGAATGATTTTATGACGTGAGATGAATGTAAACAGCCTACCGCAAACACCCTTGTAATTCGCTTCAGCCTTTTTGAACTTTATGAATAATTATTTTATAAAAGGTTGAAGTGGTGTGTGTAAGGAATTGGAAGAGAGCAGAGTACGGCTGTTTCTAAAGCACGCAGTGCCATCTGCTGTTAAAACTAAGCTCAGAATCGATTCGAGAAACGCGATGGATTCGGAAAATCTCCAGAATCATTTCTCGATCTATCGATTTATTGCCCCAGCTCTAATGTACAGTAATATATTATAGTATATGTATAAATGAGTACTAATGAATTATGAATTTCTGATATTTTGCATAGTAACAGTAATCACTTTTACTTTCACAACAGAAAGCTGTGAAAGCCCAACATTTTTCTGGCGTTGCAGTTCTGCTGCTGCTGCTGTTTTGACACTCTAGATGTGTGAAACCTTACTATGTTCATTTGTGTTTACGTTTAAGCGTAAGGATGCGAAAATGAAATCGAATGATTTAACTGGTAAATATTTTTGTTCATGATGGACCATCTCAATATGCTTTCCTGTCCGGTGTTTAGGCTTTGCTGTGTGCAATGCTGACAAACCAGGAGAACATCACGGTGGAGCAGGTGAAGAAGATCCTGAGTGAGGAAGAGGAGGGCGGCTCTGACTCTTCACAGCAGTGCTCCTCCGAGGATGAAGATATCTTTGAGGAGATGGCCCAGGTGAGTCCTCCGCGTGCACGTGAGAAGCGGCAGTGGCACACTCGCATCCCGTCTCTGAGCACGCAGCCCGCCAGCGGCGTGGACTGGGCATGGCTGGTCAAACGTCTGCACAAACTCTGCATGGACTTGTGCAACAACTACATTCAGATGCACCTGGACCTGGAGAGTAGTCTAGGAGAACAGCCTACCCACCGGGCCGACCCACTCTTTTTCTTGCCGCTTTTTAATTCGGAGACCTCCACACCCTCTACCGGGGGCCTGTCGGGCCACGGGACACCCACAGAGGACAGCTTCCGCCTGCACCTTGACGAGACACCCTCAGAGGAGGTCCACAGTCCCGGTGGGTTGAGTGCGACCCTCCCACAACTGAGAGGAGAAAGGAGGGACGGGGCCCGTAAGAAGGAATGGTGGGAGAGTGCGGGAAACAAGCTGTACACCATCGCCACCGACAAGACCATCACCAAGCTTATGATCGAGTACAAGAAACGCAAGCAGCAGCACAATCACACCACGTATGCCAAAGATGCCAAACCGGGAGAGAAGAGGGGCGAGGCGGTGACCCTGCGTGGCCCGGACTCCCCAGGACCCCAGAGGCCCCAGCAACTAGTAGAGCAGGGGCCCATGCGTCACTCCTTCAGCGCGGGGCCCGAGCTACTGCGGCAAGAGAAGAGACCTCGATCGGGCTCCACGGCCAGTTCACACAACATCTCACTCAGAGACTCTGAGGCACAGATACAGGTACACTCTAAATAATAATGTGTTGCAACAGTTTGCATCATTTTTTTTGAGTTATGACAACTTTGAGTGAATTTACTTTCCAACAACAAGCTACACTGAGTTAGAGGAACTTAATAATTTGTAGCATAAACACATATTTTTAAGCTGATTACTCAAAAAAATTAAGTCACTCCAACTACCAGAGTTGTAGCCCTGTAAACAATTAATCTTTTCTATTTCAGTTCAAATCCACAGCTATCATAGCACAAGCTAACATAACTTAATTAACATACATTTAAAGAACAAGTAAGATATTACTCATCACTGGCATTAGCGCAGTCATTGCTTATAGAGTCAATAGTGTTTACCTTCATGTACTCTTCAGCACATTGATAACCACAAACACTTCAACATTACAGAAACTCTTTTAAATGTCTAACATAACAGCATTAAACACTAACCCCATTATTTACACTGCACACGTCTGCGGCGCGTTACGGCTCCGACACGGCCATCGGAGTCGATCGCTGCCACTCTAGTCAATGCTTGTGTTTACACCAGCTTCGCTGAAGATAGGCGCCAAGTCTATTTTTGACGGACGCCGCGTCCAAGCCACGCAGTTCAAATACAAAATAAAGTCAAAATAATCACGCTATGTAGACTCCCGCTCATATTTCCCATCACTAGGAGGCCAGAAATTGACAACAAGAGATTCGAAGTTGAAAAACTTGAAAATATTTTATCCTTGTCGTCCATAACTGGATTTTTAAGTGTATTAAGTTAATCTGTAGGCTATAGAAATAAAATAAAGTAGTGCATAGCAATAAACACAATTAAAAACAGGACAAAATATAACCATTTAGCCATTAAAAACACATTTCATTTCAACATTTATTCTCATTTTCTAGTCCTATGCAAAGCATGCTGGGAACTAGAAATCCACTGCTTTATCAAGACAAATTCATTACGTTACTACAACTTAATTTTTTTAAAAAGCCAATTAACACAGAAATTTGAGTTTAAATTACAGACGATATTAAGTTATGATCAATATTATTATGTCAACAGAACTCTACAAAATAATGTTTGCAACTTAAAAGGTTTAAATATAACAATAAATGAGAATTTTTAACTTGCAACCATGAATTACTTTTTAGAGTGAAAGACAGGACCGGAAATGAAGTACACTTACCAGTATCACATGAGCAAACTAAAACCTCTAACGTCAATGTGGATGAATCATTTTAAAATCATGAATAATGCATTTACCAAAGTTGACATTAAAGTCAACATAAAATGGAAGTTGCGCTAGTCTTTTCTACCCTATTGTGACGTTTGTCCGAGTAAAACGCTTCTTGAACAAGAAAAAATGTAGAGCGGGGCTTCATTTTTTTCTGTGGGGAATTGATTGGATGGTTGTGGTTTGCTATTGGTGGATCTCATGTGAGTGACAGGTTGCCCCACCCTCGTCATCAGAGAAGAGAAGAGATGAACTTCAAGGGGGAGGGGAAGTTATTCTGGTTCAGGATTACAAATTAGAATAACTTCCATTTTATGTAACAAACCCAGATGCGACCAGTGGTGTTATTGTTAACTAAAGCTATTAAAAATAATTTTTGTTAATTGAAACAAAGCTAAAATAATATATAAATATTAGATGAGAAACTTAAACTTAAATGAAAATTAGAAATGTTGCCATGGCAACTAAATGAAATAAAATAAGTTTAAGTTTAAATACTAAACTGACTAAAAGAGAAATAATAATGAATTAAAGCTAAATAGTAATATTTAAATGAAAATAACTACTTTAGGGGTTTCTGCAGGTTTTATGAAAGTAAATCTAAGACTTATTTAAGATCTTTTTAAGACCAAGTAAAGAAAATTTAAGGAATAAATTTAAGATAACACAGTAAGTCAATATGTTCTCTATATGGAAAAAGGGAGAAACACAATGACTTGTAGCAGCACTTCAGAGTCTGAAAATACAACTTCCAACAGATATCCATTACTTTTTAATTCATTTTACAAAAAAAAAAAGCTTGAATCGTTCTGCTCAAAACCACTACAATATGGAAATAACTTTAACTGTACCTTCTGATCATACTGCAAAAAAGTGATGTTTTTCCTCAGTATTTCTCTTTTTTCCAGTACAAATGATTCTTAAATCATGATACATTTATTTGAGATGCAAAATGACAAAATATGTAGTCTTGTTTTCTGTGAAATTGATCAAAATGCAGTTTATGATTAAAACAAGAACAAATATCTGCCAATGGGCTCAGATTGACCGATATTTGTTCTTGTTTTAAGCATAAACTCACTTAAAATTACAGAAAGTTACAAAAAATTACAGAACCTTCAAGTAATTGTGATTAAATGAAAAAGTCTTTTTCTGGAATTGCAGATTTCTTGTATATAGGACTGATATTATTTTATGCAAACTTGGATTTGTCCATTTTCCTGCCCAGGCCTGGACCAACATGGTCCTCACAGTCCTGAATCAGATCCAGCTCTTGCCGGACCCCACATTCATTGGCCTCCAGCCAGCGGTGTTCCCCTGCATCAGTCAGCTGACCTGTCACGTGACTGACCTCAGAGTGCGGCAGGCGGTGCGTGAGTGGCTCGGGCGGGTGGGGCGCGTTTATGACATCATCCTGTGATGACCAGCCTTTTTCATGTGCTTTACTCTTCGCCTCAGCATATGCTCATATATTCTGACGCTGTTACCTGTCTAACTTTGCTAACTATTTTTATTGTAGTGCACAGTGATCTCTGTGTAATACAATCCCTTTTGTGGATGTTCTTCAATATTCATGCTGTTATATTCAGAATCTATATTTTTATTTATTTATATCTCTGAAAGTTTATTGGCTTTAAATGTACATGTGCCATAAACAGAAGTATGTTGTTTTCCAGGGTGTTTTTCTCTCATTTAACCCTTTAAAACTTCAACTTTAAACTCCCCTGAACATTGCAACCAGTTAAAGTCATTGCACAATGATATGTGGAACTTATTGCACTTTTGTTAATGCTTTGAATAATATATCTAAAGCATGAACTTGTGCTTTTTAAATGCAGTTTTATGTTGCTACTGTAGTATTATGACAACACATTTCATGTCCATAATATACAATGCCTTTAAATATCTAACTCAAGACAATTCCTCTGACTTCTATTTTATTCTGAACAAAAACACTGTACAGGACATTATGTCCTTTTGTAGTCTGTATAATACTCATAGAATATCAGCTATAGTTTAAAATCAGTAGTCCAGATGTGTTGGCTTCATCTCAGTTTGTTTTTGTCTGTAAATCTGGAAACATTGGAGTCGCATTCACACGAAAGCTGATCCACAAACACTGCACTAGTTCTCAAACCTCATTATTCTGTTTAATATCCAATGTCCGTCCATCCAGTCAGCCAGAAACTGTGCACCATAGATTCCACTACCCAAAATCCAATGGGAATCTATGGTTTAAATATCAGATACTAGTTTTAGAGTTCACCAAACAACATTACATCTGACTAAACTTGAATAAAATAGTGAGAAATAAAATATTTACAATAGTATACTTTTCATAGCTGCACCGTATGTTGTCTTAAAAGTCTAAAAGCCACTCGCTGAAACTATTATTTCAAACGGTTGAAATTTAAGGACAGTTTTAACTGGAGACTATTTGCAATCTGTATTTATTAAAATTGGATATCTTTGCACTTTTAGATGCATACAATTTTAATGCTTTATCCCAAATATGCTTTATTCCTTGATCTAGAACTGCAGTTGTTTGAATATTATTTTTTGTCTTCAATCATCTGCATGTATCATGTATATGTTGATTTGTATGTGTGCGTGTGAAAAAGGATATGCATTTTATTTATTTTGTGATGCTTAGTGTTATCAAGAGGAATTTGCTCAACACATATGACAAGCTACAAAGAAATGGAATGTAATTCATATACAGTTATTTCAAAAAAGGCTACTGTGCTGTACTTCAATATGTGAAATGGGATCTATAGGAAGATCTGGACCCATATACAGATATTCTTTACATATATCCAGTGCACACAGCCTGTGTTGCATAATCATAATCAGAATGTATAATCCTTGGCTCTATTTGCTCATATTCTGTTGAGTTTATGGCAACTGCTTGGCGTAAACAACAGGGGGAGATTAAACAGGATGTTGAAAGGGACCAAAGACAAATTTATGACAAATTTATATTCAATATGAGATTGAATTCTGAAAAACTATTACTAAGTACTTTATTTTTAGCAAAACAAAGGTGTTTTATTTTTTTTATTTTTTTGTTGAAAGCCTGATTTATCTAGAGTTCAGGTTTTTTTATTATTCTTTATTACTTTTTCCTCTTTTTTTTCCTCCAGGTAGGTACAAATTGAAGTACAGTTTACATTTGTGTTGGTTTTGTAAGTAGTCGGAAGCACAAAGTTCTCTTTGAACAGATTGTGAAAAATGTTCAGACTTTATAAACTCCAAGGGATATTTTTAGAGGATTTTTTCTGTAAATGATTGATTTGAGACCTTGGTCTAAATCCATAGGAAAACACTATGGTTTATGTTGTGCAGACTTAAGCTAAACCTAAAAATGCAAGCTACAGCATATTTCTGTGTAATACTCAAAACATGTCTTAATTTTAGCTCTGCTAACGTATGTTTAATTCATAATCTCCATTTCCAGTGCACTACTAGTAATGATCTCATAATGTACCACACATACATTATTTTAAATACTATGGCCAGGATATGTTAGTGTGGATGTTTGGACGGAGTGCGCTCGTACTTATACTTTACTACATGCTGTTTATTATTAAACTTCTATCAATCAACTGCAGTATGTGCGTTATGCTGAATGTCTTCTGAAGTGTTTATTAGACGATCGTTTATGTTGTAAGTGTTGTAGAATAAATAAGCAGAGTTACAAACTGTGTGTGTGTGTGTTTTTTATTGGCAAGAGTGACTAGCCACTTTATTCTGTTTATTATTATGAAATGGTTAGTTCCTGTCCTTGATTCTGATTGGTCAATAGCTGTGTTTTATTCACGATAAAACATGGCTATGACCGCTTCACCCAACGGTTCTGTGTATCACTACACAACACCCTTAGCAACCACTCTTAGCAACGTAAACTGTTCGTTCTCAATTGATATTGTTCATTGAAGCTTACTGTAGAAGAGTATTGTAGGAAAAAGATTGAGTGAGTGAGTTTATTACCTGCATTCAGATTTAGCATTTTCCTTCAGGTCAGTCCTGTGTTCATAATAAAAAATCTGTTTAAATGTCTGATGTATTATCTTGTCCTTTTAACAGTTAAGGGGTTTTCCCGTGACTGACAGTCACTATTCAAAGCATTTTTCAGTTGCGTCTTGTTCCGTGTTTACAACAATTCAGTCTTTTCAATGTAAAAGTCTTCGCTACTGACTGACACACTCATAAAGACAGTCTTTGCCATCATCTAATGGCGTAATAATGTAACTTCTGTTGCTGTTCACGGTCAGGGACTATTTTTTCTGGTGGAAGGAAGGCTTTAGTAAGAGTTTACTTCATGAAATTTGCATTGTTACATTTTTTTTTTGGCTTTAATATTTGTATTGTGTGGTAACTGTCTTATAAAAGCTATAAGGTACTCGAGGCTGTGCTGTGTCGTGAATAAGTGACGGCTGAAGGGCGTTGTTAGGTTCGACGTGACACTAGCCTTGCTTACTTAAATCACATGCACATACACTGCAAACTGATTTGAAAAAAGAACAGAGCTTCTCTTATGAGTGGATTCATTTATGCCTTGAATTTTTTTCTTTTGTTAGGAGACAGGTTTTTCTGTAACCAAGCAGATGCTGAAAAGCAATACAATGCTGAAATATCATTAAAAACAATAGATATACATAATACTTAGATGCTCCCCAGAACTTGATATTAACAAATGCATTAATGGGTAACTCTTTACAATAAGGTTTCATTTCTTAACATTAGTTAACTGCATTAGTTAACATGAACTAACAATGATCAACACGTCTGCAGCATTTATCATTTTTTTAGTTAATGTTAATCTCAACATTTACTAATACATTTTTAATTTTTCAAGATCAAAAGTTGTATCTGTTAACAGTAGTTAATGCACTGTGATATAACATTTTGGACCATCCCTCCTCACAAATCTATTTTTAGTTTATCTGTATTTCTGGGTTGTCTTGATAGAACAGCCCTCTTTAGGTTATGCCACACCATCTGGATCAATCGAACATACAATTGTAAAAGTTAATCTTTACAACTCTTCACCCATGCAGACTCTGTCTGGTTACCCCACTGAGATCTATCACCATTTGCTCCCCTCATACATTTCAAAGACACTTGGGAGAGAGTGTCTGCACAGAAAAGTACAGGCTACAAGAAGCAGACATGCAGTCCATAGAAATGGAATCCTTTCCACTAATTCATTGACAGATCTGCCTAAATTAATAAACATGCATTTCCCCAGTACATTTTGTGTATTATTACTGTTTGTATATTGTATAGTGTTATGCATGCCTGATGATAAAACTACTAGATAATGTAGCCCATGTAGGTGGTGTCTCCTATCAAAATATTCCTTGTTTAATGACTCACACTTTGGTGGACATCACCATCTCATAGAATGCAGTGTATGTTTGTTATATTTATCAGAGTATAAATGGACACAAACTGCCAGCTTACTCTCCTCATACAAATGAGTTTACTTTCAAACAAAGGAACTTTCCCGCTTGGAAACTGCACCTTTCTCGTTGGTCAAGCCAAAACTCAAAGGTGTGACCTAATTGGAACTTAAAGGCCAACACAAAGTTCCATCCTAGCTCTTGCTGCTTCTACTGACAGCTGTTCGCGTGAGAGCTCACCCGGCCCCCGACCTGGCAGGCCCCATTCACTTCAAGTCATGCGCAACTTCCTCGACCACAGAGTAAAATTAACAACGCAAGTTTGTTACCATTTCTTCATTCAACACAGAAGATATTGATTAGCTAAGGCATTTGCATGTATCTTACATTTGAACACTAAATGGCGATTTACTATTAAGTTGTGAACCCCTTTGTTAACAAAGGTGCTTTATAGTGAGAAACTGATGGTTCTTCCAGCTCGTTAAATGACTCTTTTCATAGCTCCATTCCTCTGTCATTCTACGGTTTCATTCACTTCCACTTTCTCATTTCCTAGGTATGCGTGATTTGTGTGTATGTGTCTGTTAGTTTATTTATGTGTTTGTGATTTAGTTAAATAACACTTTTGTGCACATTCTTGCAAGTTGATTCTGATCTGCTTATAAACCAATGTCAATTTAATGATTACAGGTGCTGGTCATATAATTAGAATATCATCAAAAAGTTGATTTATTTCACTAATTCCATTCAAAAAGTGAAACTTGTAAACTATATTCATTCATTACACACAGACTGATATATTTCAAATGTTTATTTCTTTTAATTTTGATGATTATAACTGACAACTAAGGAAAATCCCAAATTCAGTATCTCAGAAAATTAGAATATTACTTAAGACCAATACAAAGAAAGAATTTTTAGAAATCTTGGCCAACTGAAAAGTATGAACATGAAAAGTATGAGCATGTACAGCACTCAATACTTAGTTGGGGCTCCTTTTGCCTGAATTACTGCAGCAATGCGGCGTGGCATGGAGTCGATCAGTCTGTGGCACTGCTCAGGTGTTATAAGAGCCCAGGTTGCTCTGATAGTGGCCTTCAGCTCTTCTGCATTGTTGGGTCTGGCATATCGCATCTTCCTCTTCACAATACCCCATATATTTTCTATGGGGTTAAGGTCAGGCGAGTTTGCTGGCCAATTAAGAACAGGGATACCATGGTCCTTAAACCAGGTACTGAACTTCAAGTCCTGTTGGAAAATGAAATCTGCATCTCCATAAAGTTGGTCGGCAGCAGGAAGCATGAAGTGCTCTAAAACTTCCTGGTATACGGCTGCGTTGACCTTGGACCTCAGAAAACACAGTGGACCAACACCAGCAGATGACATGTCACCTCAAACCATCACTGACTGTGGAAACTTTTCACTGGACCTCAAGCAACGTGGATTGTGTGCCTCTCCTCTCTTCCTCCAGACTCTGGGACCCTGATTTGCAAAGGAAATGCAAAATTTACTTTCATCAGAGAACATAACTTTGGACCACTCAACAGCAGTCCAGTCCTTTTTGTCTTTAGCCCAGGCGAGACGCTTCTGACGCTGTCTGTGACAACTGAAACCCATGTCTTGCATACGTCTGTGTGTAGTGGTTCTTGAAGCACTGACTCCAGCTGCAGTCCACTCTTTGTGAATCTCCCCCACATTTTTGAATGGGTTTTGTTTCACAATCCTCTCCAGGGTGCGGTTATCCCTATTGCTTGTACACTTTTTTTTACCACATCTTTTCCTTCCCTTCGCCTCTCTATTAATGTGCTTGGACACAGAGCTCTGTGAACAGCCAGCCTCTTTTGCAATGACCTTTTGTGTCTTGCCTTCCTTGTGCAAGGTGTCAATGGTTGTCTTTTGGACAACTGTCAAGTCAGCAGTCTTCCCCATGATTGTGTAGCCTACAGAACTAGACTGAGAGACCATTTAAAGGCCTTTGCAGGTGTTTTGAGTTAATTAGCTGATTAGAGTGTAACACCAGGTGTCTTCAATATTGAACCTTTTCACAATATTCAAATTTTCTGAGATACTGAATTTGGGATTTTCCTTAGTTGTCAGTTATAATCATCAAAATTAAAAGAAATAAACATTTGAAATATATCAGTCTGTGTGTAATGAATGAATATAGTTTACAAGTTTCACTTTTTGAATGGAATTAGTGAAATAAATCAACTTTTTGATGATATTCTAATTATATGACCAGCACCTGTATATGCTAACAAAGCATTATTTTTCTGTGGACATGGAAAATATACTTTCTGAAGAGTTGAGAGACAATCAATACTGAGTTTTCGCTGGCCAAACAGATTAATTGATTGTAATATTAATTCAAGTTAATTCGATTAACTGATCCAAATATTTATAATTAATCATAACGAGTTATGAATAATTATTCATATTTCCCTTTTGAGCTTATTTGCTACAGCCAGAAGCTAGTTATTTTAGTTTATAAAGTTTCAGATATGGATATTTTTCTTACACAAACCCATTGCTTCACTTCAGAAGGCCTTTATTAACCCCCTGGAGCTCTGTGGATATCTTTTATGATGAATGGTTGCACTTTTTTGGGCTTTTTTGGGTTGCACTTTTCAAAATCTCATTCTCTATTCACTGCTATAAAGCTTGGAAGAGCCAGGACATTATTAAATATAACGTTGATTGTATTCGTCTGAAAGAGGAAAGTCATATACACCTAGGATGGCTTGAGGCAGAGTAAATTTTCATTTTTGGGTGAACTATACCTTTAAGGTCAGAATTCAGCAAAACACAATTTCTTCTTTTTAAACCATTGTAGCGGCCTTTGCTATGTTTCAACCATCTCGCAACAGAAGGCCCCCAATACCCACCCCGCCCCATATTGATGGCATATTGATTTTATACAACAGTTCAATAAACAAGAATTTATCCAAGCAAGCAACATTGTGATGTTTCGTTACTGAATGAATTCACATTTTTGAACAAATCTTTTTAATGAATGCCTTACTGACTTACTCATAAAGATGGTAGGTGTGTTCGACAGTACTGCGCAGAAAGCATACGGAGCCCCTTTTAATCATACTCACGGTACTTTGATGACCACTTTGACCACTTGCTTTGACCCTGAATGTATCAGCTGTTTTGATCAAATCGTTTGACTGAATGATTCAATGACTCACTCATTGAGACAATGATTTGCCGCCACCTACTGGTGGTTTAGTTTCATATTTAAAAGTATGATTTCATTATGTTTAAAGAGATAGAATGCATGGATAAAATGCATTTATAAATAAATAGACTATTACGAGTGAAATATGAGGTAATATTGTTAAAGGGTTAGTTCACCCAAAAATGAAATTTCTGTCATTAATTACTCACCCTCATGTCGTTCCACACCTGTAATACCTTTGTTCATCTTCAGAACACAAATTAAGAAATTTTTGATGAAATCCGAGAGGTATATGACTCGTCCAATTTAACCACCACTTTCAAGGTCCAGAAAGGTACTAAAGACATGGTTAAAATAGTTGACGTGACTGCAGTGGTTCAACCTTAATGTTATGAAGCAACAAGAATACTTTTTTATGCAAATACAAAACAATAATAACGACTTTATTCAACAATTTCTTCTCTACCCTGTCAGTCTCGTACGCAGTTGACACAGTGAACGCAGTGCAGCTCTTCCAAGTTTACATCCGAACGCCGGTTCATTATCGTCCGGCTCCTGCATCAGCATCACACATGCGTTGTGCTGTTCACGTGAACAGCATCTGCCAATACTGAGCCGGCGTTCTGATGCAGAACCTGGAAGTGCTAAACGTAAACAGCATAAGATCATGACACAGAAGAGAAGATATTGTTGAATAAAGTCGTTATTTTTGTTTTGTTTTTGCGCACAAAAAGTATTCTTGTCACGTATATGACCATATGTGGCTCAAGTCATGAAGTTCAGTGATACATGTGTTTGGTTCTTTGCTAAAGAAAGTCAGTCGTTGGGGAAAATAACTCAGCAGCAAGCACAAGTTAGGTCTATTTCCAAAGCCATTGCACTGGACCCAGATGACCCCACAGCTGTGTAATGTATGTAGGCCAGTTGTGTTAAGACTCTGGGTTCAGCAGTTCCCTTTGATTGGATGCTCTGGCACAATTCTTGATCCCTGCTTGTGTCAAACAGCTTCTACTTGCATATGACGGCCACAGGCTAAGCCATTAATGCTAGATGATGCAGCAGTGTATAATCAGCACTCACTGGCAGAGCTGACAGAGCAATCATGCGTGTGCTTATGGATAGCAGCTGGATACAGTTTGGCCCGGCAGGACGGGGCTCATATGACTGGGTCGCAGGTGCATCCGCACCGCCATCAACTGAGAACCGTCTTAAGGTAAAACTCTTTTCTTTGCTTAAAGACTAAGCAGATGGGGTAAATCAACCATGTTTTCTTGTAACTGCACCCATCCCTCCAGGGGTAGCCTATCACATTTCGATATGACAGCTTTCATTTAGAAGTTACAGCATGATCATTCATTCCACGGCTCATATCGTAATCATTTAGTATCTGTCATCATCTGTCACCATCACTCACACACACAGACAAGCAGTGATACGGTGTAAGTCTCAGTGCTGTTGAATGCTGATGGCTCAAACAGATCTGAACTAATGCTGGAACTAATGTTATAATAACAATAATAATATAATATGTGTAATATAATATCTGAGCAATATCACACAAGCAGGAATGCAATATGTAAAGAACAATTGATGATGACCTGTTGAATTACAGAAAAATAATGCACAACTGAGGTGGTAATGCAGACATGATGCAAAGCGGAACGTTATTTTTCAAAAATTCAACAGACTGTCAATTAATCCATTCACACTATGGTTACCACACTTCATTTTACATTTACATGCTGTGTTCACGCCATATAATTACCGTAGTTTCGAGATGACAACCCATGACGTTCACATCCTCATACTCATAATTATGTGCTTCTATGGCAACACTATCAACGCCTAAAAGAAATCTGCAGTGGTCAGGTGGAGTTGAAGCTTTCAGAAAATTCCCAGTTTACAAGCTGTAATTACGAGCTTAACGAGGACGTGAATGTTTTTTACAAGTTGGAATCTCATAATTACAACATGTCGCACCTTCATTTACAAATTTAACAAACATTTTTATCACTAGAGAGGATCAAAAGCAATTTCTCAAGGAATTGCTTTTTCAATAGCCAGGTTTCCATCCAATTTATTTTTTTTTTTTGCAAAAAAAGTTTTAGCGCATCAAAATGTTTACCAATATAGCTGATGGAAATGCCAATTATCGATAATTTTTTTGCAAATGTCGACAATATTTTTCCATTTAGCTTTAGAGCATAATGTCGATACTTGTTGCAAAAAAAAAAAAAATAGTTTGGAAAACAAGTAGAGAAAAGGAGCTTTAACGCAAATAAATGTGGTGTCACATGACAGAATTAGCCTATATGCAGCGTCCGCGTTTGTGGTGTTGCTCCCGTTAAAGCACCATTTCTCTGTAATATTCAAAGGCGCATTAAATCTATTTTATACATATTATTTAATTGTATAGGCCTATAAATGATTTTATTACTATTGGTAGGAAGACGTGTTATCTCTCATTCATCCTTATTTTTGTAATTTTATCAGTTTTTTCTTGATTACACAACTTAATTTGATGTTCCTTATATTTTATAGACTAACAAGTTAAAAATGTATTCATTTTGTTCTGAACATGAAAAAGTCAAACTGCATTTTGTAAACTTAAAAAATGTTGTTTCAACCTAAAGTGTTTAGTCAAAAAGTTAAAAAAAAAAAAAAAAAAAAAAAGTTTAGTCAACTTAAATGTGAAGTTGTATTAGGCAACAAGTTGGATATTTGAGTTATCTTAAGTTAAATCCGGGAAAGATATTCTGATGCTAATTTTTAAGTTCTGATAGCTAATTGTAACAATACACAAATAAAAGCTGCATCTGTCTCTGAAAAAAAAAAAAAAATCAGCGATTTTATGTTTTTGATCGATTTGATGTTACTGAACTCTGAAACAAGAAAGAATAACTTTTTTTGTTTGAATGATCTGAATGTAGTACGCATTCTTGGCCACGTCAAACTGCGACTGGCTTGACTGCATGTTCAAGGCTTACGTTAAAGATTGTTTCATTGAACAAGATTGTTTCTTTTCACTTTATAGGCTACCAATCTTTTTTATGGAACCTAAAATTTGGCATAGCCTACAGGAAATGAGCTGCCTTGATTTCCTAATATAGTAATAGTCTTATTATTTGTGAACATAGTAAGCTGGCGAATTCCAAGTGTCTCATTACTCTCTGCATTTTACAAATATTTGGGATGCGAAAGATGCGATATAATTTGTGATATAGCTTATGTAAAATTATGTATACGGAATGACTCGAGGGAAGATTTTTTTAGCAATACAACAAAACTTATGTGACAATGCGTTTGTTTAGGGATGACGTCATTATGCACACCAGTTTATCGGTAAAAGGTCAGTTGGATGGAAGACAGCTAATTTTCAATCTTTTTTTTTTTTTTACGCATGTTCACTTTGTCAATAACAAAACAGCGCAAAAAGTGGATGGAAGCTTGGCTAATGTCACCTTCACCAAGCTTCTGACAACTCTTTCAGTTGTTGTTTAACAAATAAGTTTGAGTGAAAATAGTTTGTAGAGCACGACTATGAAAACAATGAGATTGTGAAAGTGGACTACTTTGGCCCTGTCCCAAATGGAACCCTAAGTCCACGCTTTTGTGACGTACAGTATTGGTGCTTTGACTGTCGGGTAAAAGTCTGCTGTGGAGCTCACTGGCTCAGCAAAGTGTGCATCAAGGGTGCATATCAGCCGCAAAGGGGGCGCTCACGAGCACCCTTCTAAAACCTAAAATGACAAACGGGACACCCTACGGTCTCATGGACTTAACAGACACGTGCACATGGCAGCCATTGTAAGTCCATATGACTGTAAGGGCACATTAAAGGGTTAGTCCAAAAATGAAAATAATGTCATTTACTCACCCTCATGCCGTTCAAGATATTTTTGTTGAAATCCGATGGCTCAGTGAGGCCTGCATAGCCAGCAATGACATTTCGTCTCTCAAGATCCATTAATGTACTAAAAACATATTTTAATCAGTTCACGTGAGTACAGTGGTTCAATATTAATATTATAAAGCAATGAGAATATTTTTTGTGTGCCAAAAAAACCAAAATAACGACTTATTCGGTTGTTAAGTCTGACGTCACGCTGCAGCGCTTCCGGGTTCAAACGCTCTATCTCATGCCACAAGAAAACAACAAAATGGTGCTAATATACACACACCATTGTGGTGTAATACTTCCAAAAAATTATAATCATAACCTTTATCTCCATACCAAAATCCCAGACGGCCAGACAGTGATTCTTTTATAAATCGTTAAAATATTAATGTCTGTGATGCTGTGAGCACAGAGACTATTGTGTAGATTGTAAGTATTTTTAAAATGTTTAACTTTAAAATGTTAAATGTTTCATATGAATAAATAGTGCTCATAAACGGCCGTGGAGATGCCATTCTCAAGTGAAAGTCGAGGCTTGGACCCAGAAACGGCGTTCCTTACGTCACGACTTAACAAGCGGATATAGTGATGGCCGATTTCAAAACACTGCTTCATGAAGCTTCGGAGCGTTATCAATCAGCGTGTCGAATCAGCGGTTTGGAGCGCCAAAGTCACGTGATTTCAGCAGTTTGGCGGTTTGACACGCGATCCGAACCGCTGATTCATAACGCTGATTCATAACGCTCCGAAGCTTCCTTCGGAAGATGTCGCTGAGAGGCAGGGGAGGTTATTGTGATTAAAGATTATGAGGCACATGAATTAAAATTAAATAAAAATAATAATGTGCATGGATAAATCATTTATAATAATCACTGCAATAATCCATAAAAATAATAACGGTCAGTTTTGATTTAATGGTGACTTTCAAGAACAGACCTCTGTGATCATCATGTGATTTCTTATGTTTCTATTCTCATGTGTTGTCAGGGTTACTGGAACGAGCTGGCTTCAAACAAGGTCGAGGAGAGAGCGGAGGTGACGCTCTGTGTTGTCATAATAACGGGCTCGTTGCTCTTCCTCATCGGAATTGCCTTGTTCGTTTACAAAAGATGTTTCAGGGTCAAAGAGAACACGACCAAAGTAATAACACTGGATTTTGACGACGCTAACGGCACAGCTGAATTCCTGTCCACTTTGGAGGAAGAAGACGGCGCTGAAAATGGGAATGACGGGGTTTTTCTGATGGTTTATCTACCGGCCCCATACGAGAAGACCCTCACGAAGATAGCGCGCGCCGCCAGCACTTCCAGCTCCCACAATGGCGTGGAGATTGTGGAATTAGACACAGAGAACTCCACTGTTCAAGAGTGATCATTTAAACTTCATAACCCCTCAATGTAAAGCACGTATCGATCCGCATAATGCATGAACACTAACAAAAAGTACACGGTATTATGGTATGGTAGTATCATTATTTTCTATTAAGTACTTTGGAATCCCATGTAAAGGCGTGAATATGGTAATAATTCACTAACACTATACCAATGTACCACAGTGCTATCTAATACCATCACTTTACCATGGTACCAGCACAGCAGGGTTTGTAAGGAAGTAGTGCCAGCTTTGTTTTTGAATCTTTATGATCTATGAAACTACAAATAGCCTATGTATTAATCAAAATAGCACGATTTGCATTTTTATTAACTTCACCATGATGCAGTGATTTTGAATTCTAGTAGTATTGTATATAATAAAGTATGTATAGTGTATAAAATAGTCTTTTTTCACAACATGTTAAATGGTAATTAGTTTTGCAACATTTTTAAAGATAGTTCTGTTTTTTGTAAAATAATTTTTCCCCATCATTATTCCATTGGTCACACAGAGGCTAATAATAACTCTTTCTCTTTTTTTAATGTGCAAGCACATCTCTTTTGCCACATTATGTGATTCTGTTTTAAAATTAAATTCACCTGCAAACAAAGTGTAATAAAATTAAATTGCATTACCACGTCACTTGTCAAGTCATACCATGAGGCCCGTGCCTTTACCGTTACACTCAACAGATGCCTTGATTTCTCACTGTTGCACATGAGAATCCACAGATAAACTGAAGTTCATTAGCAAACAAAAGTCAGCACTGAGATACACAGGGTATACCACATATTAGAAATTTCTACAGTATATAAGACACGCTATTTACACCATATTCACAGTAAAAGTAGCCATTAACCCAAACTGTAACATAAATAGTTACTGAGCAAAGGTGACTAAATTGTATGCCAGGAAGACAAGACCACTCACAATTCATCATACATATATAGATGCATAGATATGCAAGTCTTTCATAAATGTAAGTGCTGTTATCTACAAAACAAAGTTTAAATGAAAGTTTGAAAGGACTAAATGAACTGCCTTAGTTTAGGGTTAGGGTGTTCAGAACAGTATATCAATACAGTGCTGAGATCACTAATAAAGTACTGTAGGTGCAAAGAGAGCAAATGATATTCCTGCTGTCACTGTTGTACCTTCAGCATTAAGGTAAGTCTCTTGAAGAGAACTGTGCCTGTAATGAGTGTGTGAACACACACTCGAAAGAAATGGCACCTACTAAGACACCAGAAACTATAGCAGACTGAAGTACTTCAGTCAAACTTGCTTCAGATTATTTTAGAACTAATTTCACTTTTCTACACCATTTTTTGGCAATGACTTTTAACCAGTTGTTATGAAAGGATGTTTTAGTGAGGTACGATGTCAGTTACCAGAAAGAGTCTCTTAATTTTGAACAAAATCCATATTGTCATTTCTACCCGACAAACTTTGTAAAATTCTTGCTTGAAAAATGTGATTGTGCTATATTTCTTTAAATGCCACTCATATTTTTTCATAATGCAATTTCCAATGTTTTTTTTTTTTTCAGTCCCATGCAGCCCCACATCAACCTCAAACCAGAGTGTTTTTGAATGGCATTATATGGCAGTGACATAACTAGACGTCTCAAGACTAATTATATAGGACACCATAACACAGGAAGTAGGAAAGTATGTTGTATTCTGTGGACTATAAATGTTACTCCTTTAAAAGTCAAGCTTTCTGTTTTGCAGCTTCAACAAAACAAAATCAACATCTTTTCAAATGGATCCTGCTTCAATACCTCCTGCAGTGACATTATTCATTCAAGTGTGCGCCATCGTGTGTTTAAACGCTGGAACTGCAGCTATTAAAACACCTGACAAGCAGGAAAAGGATAAGTCTATTATTTATTTAGTGTGTTCTCCTTTTATTTTGTATTTTTCCTTCAAATCAGAGCTCGGTGAAAATATATTTCATTGTCAAAAAAAGTGCTGCTTGCTGTTGCAAATTAACAAATAGTACTTTGACTTAGTTTCTCTGCGTTTCAGAGACAGTCTGCCTACAACATATTCTCAAAATGAAAATAAAAAGCATTTGTTTTATTTAAAAAATAATTTTTTATTACAAACATTTGACATATTTGATTATGCAATAAATAAAGTGGCATTCACATTAAAGGCATCAGACAAGGAACTTCTACTCATCCTCTGTCTTTTTCCGTGTGGGATCTAAATTTGTGCCTTCATACATGACTTTATTCTTTATGCCGTCCTGAATGATTCTCTGCTGAACACGCAGCTTGGCATTATTATATCTGCAGTAGAACCTGGAAAACAAAAGCATGAGATAAACAGCTGAACCTCATGAAACCTACCTCCTGATTATAGATTATTTTTTTAACATTTAAAATGACAATTGATTATAATTTTCCCCATTCTAATGCACATTTTCATATTTACATATCTGTAAGGGACAACTTCTTTATTTTACTAGAAAAGCATGAATAAATCAAGGTAATATTTGTTGCACACAATTATAATGAGCGCGTCATATGCAGTTTCCCTGCCTGTTTTTGAGACACACACCATGAGCCCAGCGTTGTGAGCATGAATCCTGCGACACCCACATCAAACGACCTCTTTACTCGACCTGTGAATGACAAGCTGAGCATTACATTAAAGACATATAACAGATACATCATCATCAACAAGATCAATTGAATCATGCCCTTACTTGTTGCCAAAAAGTGCACCAATCCTGCCACCAGTGAACCACCTGCTCCATGTAGGATAGATTCCCGAGCACACGGTGTGTTCTGGATATCCAGGATACTCTGGACCTTCGAGCCCTGTGGGTGTTATAATGTTAGGGTTGAATTAATGGCTGAACATTCTTTTAATTCATTTTTATAAAATGCCACTGATTAGAAAACTACAATGTGTATCTCTGCCTCTCATTCACTACACTTCTGGGTTCACTGAATAAATAGAAATAGTATTAACATGACATCCTGAAAAACTCAAAAAGTACACTTAACAGCTTGTTTATATGAGTATCTGGAGCTTATAACCATTACAACAAAGTACAGTGGTACCATGTTACAGTATCATATAGTAATACCATAGTACCATGTACAAGAAACATGGTAATACCATGTTACATTTTTGTTGCTAGACAAGGTGAACGTGACCATAACAATGTAGTATAATAAGGCTCAATGCTCTGTATCCACCATGGATTTACTACAAATAAAACAATTATATTAAAAAAAAAAACAAAAAAAAACATGGTTATTGTAGTGAATTCATGGTAACCTCAAATTAACCATGGTTTAGCTACACAGTTTAACATGGTATTTGTAGTAAACTGTGGTTATACATATGGTAATCAATCCGTCAAACAAAGAAACAAACAAAAAAAACATGGTTACTAAAATTTTACTATAATAAAACCATGGTTACTTTTCGTTAAGGTAATTGTGGGCAGCGTATTATATGACCTTTTCTTATAAACAGCGTAAATATCTAACTAAAATTCTTGAATAAAATAACACTCACTTGACTCTTACCGCCATCCTCAGTCATGTTCAAGATGAATTTTCAACACAACCATTCAAACAAGTTCATATGTGTTATATAAAAAAATACATTTGTGTTGCACCGATAAATCCTTCCTGACGGAACACTTTAGCTGGCGATTGTTGGTTCCGGTGTTTAGAGGCCCGGTACTGTGGCAGTACAATCTCTGACTGTGACTGTGGTAAATTGGCAAAATGTAAAATAGTGTAAAATAAATAATTTTCCGTTTCCAAATTCCAAATCCAATTTTTAAAAATATATATTTTGGAAGACATTTTTGAAATAGGCTATGCACAACAGAGAAAAATGAACATTTTGTCATCATTTACTCACCCTCAAGTTGTTCCAAACCTGTAAAAAAAAATTTTTGTTCTGATGAACACAAAAGAAGATATTTTGAAGAATGTTGGTATTCAAACAGCTGATGGACCCCATTGACTTCCATAGTATTTTTTTCATACAAGTCAATGGGGTCCATCAACTGTTTGAATACCAACATTCTTCAAAATATCTTCTTTTGTGTTCATCAGAACAAAGAAATTTATCCAGGTTTGGAACAACTTGAGGGTTAGTAAATGATGACAGAATGTTCATTTTTGGGTGAACTTTCCCTTTCACTTTTCACACCATTCTCATGCCACACGTCAATTTTCCCACACAGATAGCCTACATCATAGAGCAAAGGAACAAATCTCAGCTTTAAAATTGTCTATTTTATTACAAAATTCAAACAATGAATGTGGTTTTGGCGCTCCTTAATATGACGTGACAGATCACTGTAGCGCCTTAGTTCAAGCGACACGTGAACCGATCATTCTTTATACTACTAGTTACAGCACAAAATGAATGTCCAGCGCTCTTGAATGTCCAGTGCTCTGAATGTCCAGCGCTCTCCCAGCGCTCTCTCCACCCTCAATATCACGACTGAGGTGAGACCCTTGAGCAAGGCACCGTACCCCCAACTGCTCCCCGGCGCCGTAGCAATGGCTGCCCATTGCTCCGGGTGTGTGTTCACGGTGTGTGTGTGTTCACTGCTGTGTGTGTGCACTTGAATGGGTTAAATGCAGAGCACAAATTCCTAGTATGGGTCACCATACTTGGCCACATGTCACTTCAAATCAGGGGCGTTTCCTCCGAGGAGGCAAGGGAGGCAGTGCCTCCTCAAAAAAAAAAAAAAAAAAAAAAAAAAGGATATTACATAGGATATAATATTACATATAAAACACAAATATTACAAATTATTATGACATTAAAAAGAGCGCAAGTCACTCGTATTTCTTAAGAAACACTGCCCAACAGCGACACCCGCAGGTAAAGTTACAGCAGGAGTCATGCCTCCCTTGTTGTCATAGGAAACGATAGAAAACCATTAGACCCCCTATAGCGTGCGGTGGGTTTTGTGGGGGGTAATTGAGAATGAATGGGGGAAAGTCACGTGAGAGGAGGCAATGTCTCCATCGCGTTATGATTGGATATGATTGGTTTGTGCGATAAATCCCGCGTCTTGTTTATGTGCGCGTTCCGCGCGTCAGTTTGAATGAACAAATAATGGCGTCAATGGGAAGACTAATTGAAAAGTAAGTAAACAGATCACCCAGTTAGATATCACCGCTTTATGTCACGTCAAAATCAAACTTGAAATGGACTGAAAACATGATTTTTAGTGCAATCAGCTTGGTGAAATTAAAAATACAATTCGTGTCTGTGACAGACGGTGTTTACGGAGCATGACTGATGATCCTAAATAGCCTAAGTTGACTATTAAAAAGAAAAACATCAATACACAAATAAAATATATTGTTTAAATTATTATTGCCTTTAGTTATTATTTTGGAGTGAATGTAGAAATGCTTAAAACACTAACTTGATGAGATTGACTTGGTTTTGATTTAAACAACATTTATTACAATATATTGTTAATGTAAAATTACAAAATAGAATTGTATTTGGTTTCTTTTTTTTTTTTTTTGATATAATCTAATGTTCATTTAACAAGGAAGATGTGTCAACGTTAAGAGTAATGCACATGAATTTATTTGATTCATAAATAAATAAAAAATGCCTCCTCATTTCAGAACACCACTGCACGCCACTGCTTCAAATACACATGTATGTTGAAAGATACAGTACAACTTACTGAAATGTAGATGTACCATGCCTTGTAATCGCAAAATCAGCAACCCACCTCAATATGAGTAATTCTCACTCCAAGCTGAGCTTAAAAGTTGGCAGCCTACAGTGAAATCATACTGTAACTGTGAGAACATTTTTAAAGGGCGCTACACTCTTTTAAAAATAGGCTCCAAAAAGTGGTTTTCACAGCAGTGCCATAGAATAACCATTTTTGTTCCCCAAAGATCCTGTAATGTTGACATGCATTTTCTGTAAAGCTGCTTTGAAACAATCTGTATTGTGAAAAAGTGCTATACAAATAAATGTGAATTGAACTGAATCCTTTCAGCACATAGTTCTTAAAGGAACTTTTTTTTGTTGCTGTTTCTTGGTGTGAAGAACAAAATCTAGAATCTTTTTCCACTATAAAGAACCTTTGGAAATGGAAAATGGAATGGAATGTTAAAGGTTCTTCATGGAACCATAGATGACAATAAAGAACCTTTATTTTTAAGAGTGTATATGATGTTTGAGTGTTTACTGCCTTGCAAACACTAATGAACTCGCTTACAGTGAAATCTGAGAGCAGGGCCTTAGACCTTGATCATTTCCTGACCTGCGTTGAACACAGAGGCCATGGAACCGAATTTAGCTCCAACTAATACTCCATTTTAGATTAGATAAAGTACATGAAACTGTCCAAAGCGACACTGAATGCACAGCAGGTGTCTTTTATCTGTTCATGCTGACCTGGCAAATTTAAATAGTTGTTACATGAGAATGGAAACACATAATCCACTTGAGATCAGAGTGATTAATTTAAGGTCAGATTTTAGTTTAATTGTTGGTTACCGCTTCAGTTTCAGTGCCTTTATAAATGCTCTGTGACTGAACACATCGAACAGCCTGCTGAGCAACGGGGACACCTGTCAAGTAAGTCCAATACATTTTTAATGCAGTAATATTTTTTTTGCTTGGGAAAGCTTCAGTGTGGCTTCAAGGAAAATTAAATTGCTTTCCTTCCTTTGCTTCCACAGGATGCTAGTCGTTCGAAACATCCTCCTTCTCTTATTCTGTTTAGTTGTTCTACTAGTATTTGCTCAAAGCTCTTTTCTTCCACCATGTGAGCCGGTTAATGAGACTGTCGCGGTGGAAAAAGAGGGCTGTCCAAAATGTCTGGTGTTTCAGACCACCATCTGCAGTGGCCACTGCCTAACAAAGGTGCGTACTTCCGTTTTATTTGCATGGAAACCATTTTTAGTTTGCATTTATATTATATTATACTATTATATTATACTATATTATATATTATTATATTATATAATATATTATACAAGCATCAGTATTTCCAGTGGTGACATACAGTGTATTATCTTCTAGGAGCCTGTATACAAGAGCCCATTTTCCACTGTCTACCAACACGTGTGCACTTACCGGGACGTCCGCTATGAGACGGTCCGCTTGCCAGACTGTCCCCCCGGGGTGGACCCCCATATCACCTACCCGGTGGCTCTCAGCTGCGACTGCAGCCTTTGCACCATGGACACGTCCGACTGTACCATCGAAAGCCTGCAGCCTGATTTCTGCATGTCTCAGAGAGAGGATTTCCCTGTGTACTAGCCTGTCATCAAACCACAGAGTACGCAAACTCTGCCCACTCTAAATCAGATAAATGTCACATAGATGTATATCAATAAAAAAGTACATAATTCATACTTCATTTTATATGCTTAAGTCAAACCATTTTTATTTTTATCTAAATGAGCAGATGGCATGGATATTAAGACTAAATGGTTGTAAGTTACCATTGGAAAATCATCAGCCAATGATCAGAAAGAATAACAAGTTGGGTTTAAATGATACACACATGTACAATAATCCTGCAAATGAACTATGACTGAAGCTTGTTAAATAAAGTCTGTGTCTTTGACTCTACCCTGCACCTTCTTTTGCACTTGAAATATAAAGAGACAAAATAAATAAAATAAAACCATACAAAAGAAAGGCCTACGCATTCTGCTGGTGAAAGGCATTGCTCTCCATTGAAGGCCATTCAGAAGTGATATTCTGCAACATAGTACTGAATAACACAGTATAGTAGGTGTTTTACCAGTATCAATTTATTTTTGAAAGCATGAAATGAACTTCATCATCTGAGACACTTTAAATAAAAGTGTCTGCTAAGTGAATAGCCTAAATGAATCAAACAGCACACCAGATTTCCCATGAAATGAGCAAAATGATGCTATAGGGGAATCTGTAGCTCAAAGTACATGGGGAAAGATGCAGCAGCAAAGACTGGTGGACTGTGGCAATGATATTTTTTTTAGCCAGAAGATGGCAGGAAAGATCAATATTGGGAAAACTGGTAGGAAATTTTAAGTAAACATGCCCTCTCACACTAATTCATGCAGTCATTTAGAGAATTAACAGTGTGTTTGCCTTGTGGAAATATTATTATGCTATTCAATGAAATCTTAATACTGCAATTATGTTGTGATGGCATTACAGTTAGTTAAAGGTACAGTACCATGAGCAATGACTGATCTGCCTTCTAAGGAACAGAACCTCATACGTGACTGATTTGAAACTCTCTAGAGCTCCTCGTGTGAAGCACTCAAGAGAATAGCATTGGGTGTTAGTGTATTGATAAGCTAGCATGATATTCTATACATAAACATAGCACACACAAATATAGGTAACAGGTTGATATTGAAATTTCTGTCATAAGTTACTCTCCCTCATGTCGTTCCAAACCGTAAGACCTTTGTTCATCTTCAGAACACGAATTAAGATATTTTTGATGAAATCTGAGGGTATCATAGGCAGCAACGACATTGCACCTTTTGAGGTCAAGAAAGGTAGCCTACTAACGGTACTAAAACACTTTTTACGCTTACGCGAGGGTCAACGTACAGCGCACATGGTGCTAATTTTGTCATTAGAAGAGTATGTGATTACTGCACGTGCAGGTAATTAGTTTATTTTTGCAGTAATTAGTTTATCCACAAGGTGACAACCGTGCCCTGGGGGCGATGATTCACAAGGTAGTCAAAGAAAATCTGCATAAACAGAACAGACCAGAACACATGCAAGCTACAGCGACAGTGGAGGCCTACATAGATGAGAGATTGTGTGAAGAGGTTAGAAAGGACCCTCATTTGTACAACGCTAGCATGAAAGAATACAAAGATATTTACATGGGTTGTAACTCATTGCTCAAAACTGCGCATGCATCGAACGCCTGTGTATGCGTACGAGTCAAGTGAAGTATGCTTTGCAAGGCTGTGCGTTCTACTGTGAGCTTACACTAGTGTACACATAAAAAAAATGAAGCATACTTGGGTTTTAGACTTAACAATTGTTATTGATAATTTACAGTATTGAATGAATTCTATAATAAGCAATATATCTCATTGCAATTCTCTGAAGTAATCATGACACAACTGATTTTCTATAAAAAGGAATAAATTTTATTACCTTTCATGTAGTGTGTAATATAGCTGTTTGTGAATGTAAAAGGTCTGCAAAGTTTCAAAGATCAAAATGCAGATAAATGGAGTTTTTGTCTCCCAAAAGAAAGAAGCGATTCTGAACTGCAGAAATGAGCTGTCAGTAATTCCAGTCTCACTTCCTGTTTCATACCTACGTAACAATTTAACGGTCTTCATTGGCTGTCCATGAACAACACCTACTTTGACCCTCAAACACTGTAGTTGTATCTGAGACTGGAAGAGTTTGGTTTGTGTTGTCGACCTGTCGAGAAGATGCTGTTTTCTGCTCTGTGAAAGCAAATGCACTTCCAAAGGATGAGGACTTGCACTGGAATTGATACGGTAAAATCAACGCCATCGTTACTGTTCATATCATTGTGTATCAAGTGCTGAGGAAAAGCCAGAACTGAAATTCAGATATAGTAATGTGTGTTAAGTTTCCGCCACAAGCTGTAAGTAGTCGACCAATCACAACAGACTGGGCCATCTGACCAATCAGAGTAGAGCTGAATCCTTGATCAAACCATTTCTGACACTGTGAGAAAAGTGCTGATGCTGCAATGGATATGATGAGAAAATTAAAGTGTTTTTGACCTTAATGCATGTAAACCTATTGTAGGAGACCTTAAAAACAAAAGTAGGAACCTTTAAAATAGCATAATAGGGGCACTTTAAGTAGCTATATTTTGAGGTTTACATATATAAGAATGAAGAGAGAATTTTAGCCAATGAAACTGCAGTATTGTCAAGCTGACCCTTATTGCAGAGCTGTTTTGTAGCCTATACTGCACTGACAATACCTGTGCTACCTGTTAATTACAACTGTGACGTGCTTCACAAATGAGCTTATAATGAATCATTTTGGGATCATGAGGGAAATGACTTTAATATTATAACAAATGCTTTCTGTATTATTCACTAATCATTACCCAGGGGCAGAACGTCTATTATTCTGTTTCTCTCCTTCTCAGCAAGAAATTCTTCTTGCAGACTATCTGCATATCCTATTCCCAACACATGCTCCTGTGAAACAATATCCCATGAGCCAATGCATCTTTGAATTTCTCTGAAGCATTAACATTTCACTATCCACATACACGCCTACAGCTTCTCTGAGTCATAAATAATATCTAAACTAGATTTAAAGAAATTCAGCCGAAATAGTTCATCATTCCCTAATCCTCATGTCATTTTACCCCTGTATTATTTACAGTATTCCGTGAGATGAAAATGAGAATGTCTGTGCTTTGGACTTTCTGTACAAGGAAAGTGAAGGGCATTAGATCTCAAATGTCATTCACACTTGTGTTGAAATTAAAAAATGTGCCCACCATTGATGTCACTATCACCAAACCCCACTCATGTGTCACGTGACCAACAGTGTTGTGATAAGTTTAACAATCATGACTACAAATGAGATCTGAGCACTCTGGTGGAATGGAAGATTATCAAACATAATTGTGTGTCATTTCACACACAAAGCTATATCATATGACTTTGAAAGTCTTAGCGATATAGCCATTTGGACTGCTTTTTTTCCAAAACAAATAACCATCCACTTCCCATCTATGGAAAACAAAGCTTAACATCTCCATGTTTATACACAAATTTTCTGTGAGAACTATTATACAGTTGGTATAATACTACAACATTTCACGAGCTTGTGCGCCCATATAATCTTCACGTAAGTGGTAAACAGATTTGGCTTGCTGTCTGCTATAGAGGGGCTCGGAGAGGATATTCTACTCGAGCTCCGATTGCCCCCCTATAACAGGCAAAACTGTACAAAAATGAGGAGAATGGGAGGAGGAGGGATGCCGAAAGAACTAACAACAAGAAGAGGTAAGATGCTGGTTTTATACCTTGGTATTAATTGGAAGATTAGATGGGCGTACTCCTCCCGAAATTATGTTCAATAACTTCACTTCATGAGTTTGTGTGTCCATATAATCTTTGTGTAAGTGGTAAACAGATTTGGCTTACTGTCTGCTATAGAGGGGCTCGGAGGGGATATTCTACTCGAGCTCCGATTGCCCCCCAAAAAACATAAATGCAGAATTAACAGCAAGTGAGAATTATTGGATTTGAACAGCTCATGATTATTGAAGGAATCAGCATGTGAAATTATTTCAATAATCCAGAAGACCCCCCAAACTTGGAGAAAAGCAGGAATGGAAGACGGCACTGCTGCGGTAGTATTGAGATAGGCAGGTCACTGCTGCGGCAGTTTTAAATTAGGTGAGGCGCTGCGGCGGCAGTATCAAAATTATGTGGAGCACTGCAGCGGCAGTATCAAAAATAGGCGGAGCACTGCAGCAGCAGTATCAAGTTAAGCGAGGTTTGGCAGGCATAGGTTGGATTGAGTTTCGTGGGGCAGCTATCTTAAAAAGAAGCGAGAGTTAGATGGGCTTGTTTGATGAAGCTGAGGTTGGAACGAATGTATGACTGACCCAAACGACCCAATAGCTTAATTTGATGGTCTGGCAGACCTTTTTGGGCTGCGGTGGTGGCTGCTCCAATGCGGAAGGAGTGAGGTGAATACAAGTGAGCTTGGATACCAGAGTGGGTGAGGATGTGTTTAAGCTTTTTATGGAGCCAATGCCTAATGACTGGAAGGTTGTTCTTGTCAATGAAAAGCTGGTTGAGCAGATCTGAACCTTCCTGTGTGCAAGAAAGAAGGAGATTGATATGGCTGGATGGGTGTCGGAAGATTGAAGATATGGATGAAATGGCCATTTTTTAATTGATCAGTTGATCAGAGGAAACGGATGGTGTCCTTGTCTAAAATTTGTAGGTTGGAGAAGGTTGGGTGGATGGCTGGGTTGAATTTAGAATTGGTTGTAATTTCAGAAACTCTAAGGAATCCAAAAAAGGCCAGGGTAAACATAGCATCCAGAGTTCTTGCTGCATCGGGGGCATGTGGGGTTGGGTCTGGATCCGCCTCCGGGGCTAATGCTCTGAATTTCTGAAACAGAAAACGAGAGAGTGCATCAGCGATTTGGTTTTGATGGCCTGGAATATGAACGGCTTTGAAGATGAACTGTTTACAGGCGGATAACCAGGTGAGGCGTCTCAAGACGGGCATGATTTCAGAGGAATTTGAAAGGCCTTTGTTAATGCAGTGAACAGTGGAATTCTATGCTTTTAGAAGACCATTCGTGACCCCACAAAAAGGCAGCTATAACGATAATATATATAATCGGATATAACTCAAAAAGAGCTGAGGATGCGGCACATTGATTTGACATGGAGAGCTCAGGAGGCCAGGTTGAAGCGAACCAATGACTCTTGTAAAAACCTCCAAAGCCTACTGAGGGAGTGGCATCTGTAAACAGAGGGAGATCACTAGGATGAGATTGAATGTCATCGTAAAAGAAAGTAAGGCCATTCCATTGTTTTAGAAACATGATCCATAGATTCAGATTGGCGAGGCAAGACGGGGTTAGAGATATGGTATTATCTAATTCCTGAATGGAGGATGCAAGAGACAGCAAGTGGGAGATGAAAGGGCCGTCCTTGAGGCACTATACGCATGGCGTAGTTTAAGTGGCCTAGCAGGGATAGCCAATCTTGTTTGCTGCACTGAGGAGCTTCAAACAGATTGGAGGAGATGGCGATTATCCTGTCTATTTTGTCTTTGGGAAGGGAAGCTTGGAATTTAACAGAGTCAAGGTTAATTCCAAGTAACTCTAGAGATGTGGTAGGGCTTGATATTTTCTCTGGGGACAGTGGAACTCCCAATTTAGAAAAAACTTCCTGAACGGTAGAAAAGTAAGCAGGTGGAGGGAAAAATCTTGGGGAAATGGTGAGAAAGTCATCCAGAAGATGCACCAGGCAAGGGACTGCATAGTTGTTTTGCAGGATCCAGCAAAGCGCTTCTGACAGCATGTCAAAACTTTTTGGACTACTTTTGCAGCCAAAAGTTAAACACACTGCAAAATAGAATTTTCCTTTCCAGCGAATGCTAAAAAGGTGCCAAAAATCTGGATGTATGGGCATGACTTTGAATGCTGAAGTAATGTCAACTTTTGCTAACCAGGCTCCGTAACCAGCATTTTTGATTAGATGAATGGCTTGGTCTATGTTATGGTAGCACAAGCAGAATTCTTCTAGTGGGATGAGGCTGTTTATGCTTGGATGAGTGCTGTTGTGGGGAGCAGAGAGACCAATGATTATTCGTTTTTCCCCTGAAAATTTCCTTGTGGCTACACAGATGGGACTTATCCGAAATAATTTGAAAGGAGGGGAAACAAAGGGGCCAATCATGAATCCAGACTCTAGCTCTTTGGCTATTAAGGTGTCAACTGCTTCAGGTTCAGCTATTGCAGACTGTAGGTTTTTGCAAATAAGGCTAGTAGTAGGTAAGATTTCCAAACCAGGATTAAAACCTTCCTTTAAACCTGTAAGTAGATACTGTGTGAAGTTTTGGTCTGGGTGATTCGCCAGTTCGTGTGCTAAAGAGGAGACAATGATAGGTGAAGACAGATACTTTATTGGAGTTTGCTGAGGAGCGATAGACAGGGCATACAGAGCGAGCATGAGCTCCGCCACAGAAATTACACACATGTAGATATTTGCAGCGTTGTCTAGTACAGCCAAACTGATTGAAATTATTACACACTTGTCTGCCTGAAGTGAACCTGAAATTGCGGCTTTTGGAATCGCCCCTGGACTGTGGTATGTAAGATGTGGAATTGACAAATTGAGAAGTGCCTGGATTAGTGCCCAGATTGCTTGGAGGGGCGGAACTGAAAAGGGGGCATGAGGATGGCTCATGCGTGGCGGAATTACACAAAACGCAAGAGACACTACGGCAGCCCAGAAAAACCTTACTGTACAGCTCCAGGTCAAGAGCTCCCCAATAAGGACATTGATTCCACTGGGTGACTCGAGCTGCGCATTTGGCTGAAAAAAGCCTGTAATAAGTGAAGAAATAAGTACCGCCGAAGGAGTGAGACAGTTCAGCTATGATGGTTAAAAAATCATTCAGCTCTTTGCGCCTTGAGGGGAAGACAGAACAAATAATTTCTGTATATCTTCCAGAAGCGATGCAGAATTCAGCCATGGTAAGTATACGATTCGATTTGGAATTTGGTTTTCTCAGATTGAACGTTATAGGACCACAGTCCAGGGTGCGATAGGGTTCACTTATTGACACATAGGGGAGGAGAGAAGAGAGATCAATGTCCGCACCTGCTAAAATCTGGGAGCGTAGATGGGTGGAGACGGGTGGTGGATCCATAGCAACGGCGTTGGAAGGAACTGGAAGAGCAGATGCAGTTGAGAGTGTATATGTTGGGAGGCGAGGAACTATTGAGGAAGCAGTAGCTGGATGGAATAAGGCCGGAGAATAGATTGCTTGGGGAGGTAACCTCACGCTTGGATCGGCTCCGACAATGGAGGAGAAAGGAATGGCAGGGGGGGCAGGACCGTTTGCGGAGGCAGCCTCACGCTTGGGTCTGCTCTGATAGTGGAGGAGAAAGGAATGGAAGAGAGGGGGTAGGGGGGAAGGGGTGCCATTTGCAAAGGTAGCATGGCTAGATGGATTCAACTGAGACTGAAAGACAGGAGGAAGAGAAATATCGGAAGCGTGGACAGAGGAAGCTGTGAGAGACTCACCTGTGGGAGGAAGAAAGGTAACAGTCACGGTCGGAGAGGGCCGCGAAACTATTGTGTGCGGCCGCGATAGACTGCCGGCTGGAATGTGCGGCGGACGAGGAAGTGGCGACCATGGCTGCTGCTGCTGCGGGCTGAAACTGAGGCGGTTTGGAGGCGAACCGTATGGATCATGCCGCTGTTTGTTTTGAAACTCCCGTGGTGCTGGGAGGACGCAGAGAATTTCGGTGAGAGCGCACGAGCAGATCATGAAGTTGTGCTTTTGAATTCCTCCAGGAGAAATGGATACCCACGTTGGATAGCGCTTGTCTGAGTGCGTTGACGGACCATTTCTCAAGAGGAGGGATGGAAGGGCTTGCTGCTGAAGAGGATGATGATGATGAAGGACGAGATGCATTACGGCGAGGATCGGCCGAGCCCCGAGATGATCTAGGACAAAGAGGTCTTCTTGAGCGAGATGTGTTGAGCTGGCTTGTGGAGCAGTGAGACCGGCGACCTGGGCGATCAACAGGTGAAATGTGAAGTGAAGGAGGATCCAACCTGTTCGGGGAAAAACGTGCAGGTGTTTCTGGCACATTAGAAAGTTCGTCGTCGGAGGGAAACAGTTCAATTTTCTGGAAGTCAGTCATGATGCGGGTTTGGGCGGGCCAAATGCCGAAAGAACTAACAACAGGAAGAGGTAAGATGCTGGTTTTATACCTTGGTATTAATTAGAAGATTAGACAGGCGTACTCCTCCCGGAATTATGTTTAATAACTTCACTTATACAGTTGCTTGCAATTCTTTAATACTCACTAAAGGGAGAGTGCCTGTTTTAAGTCCCGCAGTACACGGGACACCCTTTGTGGATGGCTTCAAATCGGAGGCTATTTCCAGCACTCTAAAAACAGTGAATGAATCCATCTGCGGATACAGTGTGGGTGAAAGCGAGCTAATCTGAGGTGAGTAGGTGTCTGAGTTGGAAGAGGGATGTTCAGGAACTAACGCTTCAAGCTTGTGTGAATATTTCACATTTCACATTCATAGCTTTTCAGATGGGAATATCTAGGCAGCAGAATGTGCCATCAGAAAGCACATAAGTGCATGGTCTATATATAATATTCATGAATGGTATAACTGATTTTATGGCTGCTACAATCAACAATCTGTTAGAAGTGTAAACAAAGTTTAGCCTTTCCAAACCAAAGGCACATCCATTCATTACGGGTCATAAAAGTGGTCGATATACTTTGTTGGTCATATGCATCTAAAAAAAAGGATTCATTTGGATGTTGATGAAAGCAAATAAAATAAAACATGTATATTACATGTACACTATACAAGTACACAAACTTGGCCAACACATCGTAATTGTGGTTGAATGTACTGATTGTGCTTCATGGACCTATAATGCCCCTTTTCACAAGATGTAATATAGTCTATTTAATATATATATATATATATATATATATAATATAATCTCAAAATACCCCACAGATCATTTATTATAGCTTGTCAAATTTGTCCCTATTTGGGTGTGAGAAAAAACACGCAGTTTTTGTGTGTGTCCCTTTAAATGCAAATGAGCTGCTTCTCCTGGCCCCCTTTCCAGAAGAGGGCGGAGCTTTAACAGCTCGTGCTTCGGTTGCTCAACAACAACAAAGCTGGAGAATCTCACGCAGCCAAAATGAGGATTGTCAGTAACAGTGTTCAGCCTTACATTGTTCAAACCGGAGTCGACACTGATGGAGAGACTCAGGAAGAAGTTACAACTTTTAGAATGAAACTGGACGTTTCTGAATGGTTAGTGGATAAATTTATGGCAACACCACTCTACTACAACAACTCTTCCTCTTCTCTAAAGCAGCCCAACATGGCCTCACCCCCTTTGTTGTGTGTTCTCGGGGGCGGGGTTTATGTAAATTTTGGGGTTTGTGATGTCACTAACCCAGGAAGAAGCTCGTTGTAGTCCCTACCAGCCGTTTGTTGTAGTCCTTAAAAAGCGATTGCTGTAAAAGAAAATATCTCCCTTTGCATTGAACTTTGAGCGTCGCAGGTGGATATGGATCACGGGTGCCCAAAACTTGCATTTTATTCACATTTTTTTTTTCTTCTTTTGAGATGGAAAGTTGACAGGCCTGTAATGCAGTTCTACTTCTCTTTGTGAGTCATGTGACTGAAAACTATGAATAAAAGTAATTTGAAGTGAATGTCTGCTTTAGCGCCTCTTGTTGCAATTCTAAATGTGCTTTCTTTAAGAAACAAACCTATCACAAAAACCTATCAGCATTGCGAATAGAAGTGTTTCCTAAATGGCAACAAGAAATTAAACCCATCTTGGAAGTATTAATAAAATTATTGTTTTAGTATGTCTGTTTCATCTTTGTACCATACAAGTATCACTACCTAAATTGTAGCCATTCTTTGAGGTATTTTTATTTCTTGCTTTGGATTGTTATCGGTTTGTTTATTTCTTGTACTTTGGTTACCAAGTGTTGACCCATTCCTTATTAGCGAGGCTCTTAAAATCAGGCAGATAATGAGAGATTGCACATTAAATTTTAAAGGTGACAGAAAATGGTTCCAGGAGAGTGAGATTTGAGAATCTGGGGAAGTAAAACGCAGCGGAACTGACATTAACCTTCACCAATTAAACATGAGGACATAAAATTATGCATGAACCTGGTAAATGATCACATTTTAACATGCATTTTGCCACCTCTGAAAATGGTTTGATGGAATCTTTGCAATAAAATGTCCCTGAGAAGTTCTTTGTCTTCTGTGGTGAAGCAGGAAGGAGACAGGCAGTCTGTTTTAACATTGCGTAAAATATTCATGAGGTTGTATGAAGTGGGAACAAAGCTGTGCTGTTGCCTGCAGGTTTAGTTCTCAGATCTGCTGGGCTTCTAGATCATTGTCTCCATGCTGTAGTTCCTGCACTTTCTTCTCTCACTAATGGGCAACATGAAGAAATGCACAGGGATGCGCGGCCTCCCTCCACCTGCATCTGTTACAGTGGCCATTAGCAAGATTGACTCAAAACTGTATATATATTATTTCATTTCCTGTGTTTATTTCCTGTTTCCCTTGTTGTTGAGGTCTTTGTTATCCCTTGCTGTACAGCCATTTGTTTCAAGTCTTTAATTGTTGGTTCTTGTCTTGATGTTACTGTCACGTGTTGCATTTCAATGTGTCTGGATTTCATCTCTAATTACTCCAGAGTTTTTGGTTACATTAAATTAAGTCATAAAATAGATCCACACCTCAACTTTCCCCTCTACACCTGCCAGCCGTCACAGTGCAATTATAAGTGCTTTACAAAATATTTCCTATTAATACAGTACACGTTGCTATTACACAGTAGTTATGTAAATGAAACACTAAAAAAACATGAATTCTATATAGAAAAGTAAGACTAACTGAATTTTTGCAGTATTTATTTTTCACTGCATTGCACTAACATGGTAGTAATCACAAAGCATATCTTGCAGAACCCAGTAAATAATGCATGCCATGGAAATCCTTTCTATTTGATTCCTATCTGTTACACCACTGTACCATAGTACTACCACATTGACATATTTGGATGAATAGTTTAAAGATGGCATGAATATTAGCATTATTTTCACTAAAGAAAAAATACTCGAATCTACTGTATCATATTTGGTTACACTTAATTATACAATTAAAGGATTAGTTCACTTCAGAATTAAAATTTCCTGATAATTTACTCACCCCCATGTCATCTAATATGTTTATGTCTTTCTTTCTTCAGTTGAAAAGAAATTAAGGTTTTTGAGGAAAACATTCCAGGATTTTTCTCTATATAGTGGACTTCACTGGGGTTCAACGGGTTGAAGGTCCAAATGTCAGTTTCAGTGCAGCTTCAAAGAGCTCTACATGATCCCAGACGAGGAATAAGGGTCTTATCTAGAGAAACGATCAGCCATTTTCTAAAAAAAAAAAAAAAAAATATATACTTTTTAACCATAAAAGGCCGTTTGCACGTTCACTTTATAAACATTGGATCGGTACTTCCACCTACGTCACACGTGACCTTTCGTGATTACGTAATGCTTGGTGCAGAGCAGTGCATGATGAGCATTTGTGGTTAAAAAGTACAGTATCTCACAGAAGTGAGTACACCCCTCACATTTTTGTAAATATTTTATTATATCTTTTCATGTGACAACACTGAAGAAAAGACACTTTGCTACAATGTAAAGTAGTGAGTGTACAGCTTGTATATCAGTGTAAATTTGCTGTCCCCTCAAAATAACTCAACACACAGCCATTAATGTCTAAACCGCTGGCCACAAAAGTGACTACACCCCTAAGTGAAAATGTCCAAATTGGGCCCAAAGTGTCAATATTTTGTGTGGCCACCATTATTTTCCAGCACTGCCTTAACCCTCTTGGGCATGGAGTTCACCAGAGCTTCACAGGTTGCCACTGGAGTCCTCTTCCACTCCTCCATGACGACATCACGGAGCTGGTGGATGTTAGAGACCTTGCGCTCCTCCACCTTCCGTTTGAGGATGCCCCACAGATACTCAATAGGGTTTAGGTCTGGAGACATGCTTGGCCAGTCCATCACCTTTACCCTCAGCTTCTTTAGCAAGGCAGTGGTCATCTTGGAGGTGTGTTTGGGGTCATGTTGGAATACTGCCCTGCAGCCCAGTCTCTGAAGGGAGGGGATCATGCTCTGTTGGCATTCATGGTTCCCTCAATGAACTGTAGCTCCCCAGTGCCGGCAGCACTCATGCAGCCCCAGACCATGACACTCCCACCACCATGCTTGACTGTAGGCAAGACACACTTGTCTTTGTACTCCTCACCTGGTTGCCGCCACACACGCTTGACACCATCTGAACTAAATAAGTTTATCTTGGTCTCATCAGACCACAGGACATGGTTCCAGTAATCCATGTCCTTAGTCTGCTTGTCTTCAGCAAACTGTTTGCAGGCTTTCTTGTGCATCATCTTTAGAAGAGGCTTCCTTCTGGGACGACAGCCATGCAGACCAATTTGATGCAGTGTGCAGCGTATGGTCTGAGCACTGACAGGCTGACCCCCCACCCCTTCAACCTCTGCAGCAATGCTGTCAGCACTCATATGTCTATTTCCCAAACACAACCTCTGGATATGACGCTGAGCATGTGCACTCAACTTCTTTTGGTCTTTTGATCGGCCTGTTCTGAGTGGAACCTGTCCTGTTAAACCGCTGTATGGTCTTGGCCACCGTGCTGCAGCTCAGTTTCAGGGTCTTGGCAATCTTCTTATAGCCTACGCCATCTTTATGTAGAGCAACAATTCTTTTTTTCAGATCCTCAGAAAGTTCTTTGCCATGAGGTGCCATGTTGAACTTCTAGTGACCAGTATGAGAGAGTGAGAGCGATAACACCAAATTTAACACACCTGCTCCCCATTCACACCTGAGACCTTGTAACACTAACGAGTCACATGACACCGGGGAGAGAAAATGGCTAATTGGGCCCAATTTGGACATTTTCACTTAGGGGTGTACTCACTTTTGTGGCCAGCGGTTTAGACATTAATGGCTGTGTGTTGAGTTATTTTGAGGGGACTGCAAATGTACACTGTTATACAAGCTGTACACTCACTACTTTACATTGTAGCAAAGTGTCATTTCTTCAGTGTTGTCACGTGAAAAGATATAATAAAATATTTACAAAAATGTGAGGGGTGTACTCACTTCTGTGAGATACTGTATATAAATGTTTTTTTTTTTTTTTAAATGACCGATTGTTTCACAAGATAAGACTCTTATTCCTCGTCTGGGATCGTGTAGAGCCCTTTAAAGCTGCAATGAAACTGCAATTTAGACCTTCAACCTGTTGAACCCCAGTGAAGTCCACTATATGGAGAAAAATCCTGGAATGTTTTCCTCAAAAACCTTAATTTCTTTTCAACTGAAGAAGGAAAGACATAAACATCTTGGAGGACATGGGGGTGAGTAAATTATCAGGAAATTTTAATTCTGAAGTGAACTAATCCTTTAAATACTGAGTAATATTAGTTACCAACATGCACTTACTATAATGGTAGGGTTTGCTTTAATGTTTAGTTTATTGTAATTGCCTATAATTTATTGTTATTACTTAAGTATATATAACAGCTATAACAAAACAAAACAAAAAAGTGTTACTTCAAGTCTGGTAACTTAAATGATATTATAATATGGTAAATATGGTTATACCTATACTTGTGAAATATATTGTGTATATTTAAAATATGTGCATTATAGCCTAGTGAACAATATATATTATATATGTATAGTCTAACCAGGATATTTTTCTGATTAACAGTAAGAGTTCTGTTTTTTGTTTTTTTGTTTGTTTTTTGGTGAGTAAGGAAGCAAATTTCAATGCATAATTAGATGCAATATATACATTAGCCTTATATATTGAGCAATATTATGCATTAGTATGAAAGTAAAAATATGGAGCATTGAAATTAATTTCAGAACATGTCTGATCATGAATATGGTAATACTAGCAAGCTATATTACCACCTGAAACCGTCAATACTATGATGCACCAACAGCCTGGAGACTAAAACACAAAATATTTAAAGAAATAAAGGAGTGAAATGACGAATTTTATGATCAGCATACCAAAAACTCACTACCTGGCCGTACTGCCAAGGTAATGTAAATTTTAAGACGAGAGAGAGAGAGAGAGAGAGAGAGAGAGAGGGAGGAGGAGGGGGGGTTACGAGCTTCATCTCAGACACTTTGATCAGAGAGCATCACCTGGCTCGGATGCTGTTGCCTGTTGTCTGGTTCGGTCCAGCTCACAGTCGCGTCCGTCTTCACTCAGCGCACTCCAGGACTCCTCGGCACCTTCAGAACAAACAGAACTCGCGTACTGTACTACATACTGCAACTGTAGCGCAACAAGGGGCATTTCAGCAGTACCGGGTCTTTTCCAAATGAACACAAAACGGCAGACAGCTGCAGGTGCCGGACGCCAAAGTGTGTCGCGTGTTTAGGACAATTGTGGACTACCACCGACTTCTCTGGTTTGTGCTCTTGGTTTCTTTCAGTCAGAATTCGATTGTGTGAACAACATGAAGATGTCTCCCCCGGACCGAAGGAAATACGTGCGTGATTTGGCGCTGGAGATCGCCGTGAGAGTGCTGCTCTTTGGAGTTTTTGTGTAAGTAGGCTACCTGCATTTGGCACAATATAATGCAATGTTACTGTAGCTATATGCAAGATAGTGAAAAATATGACGCGTTAGTGTAAACGTGACATAACTAAACAAGACACCCTTCCAATTAAACTGGTATAATTAGAAATAGCTAAATAGCCTATATCCGATTTATAGGGGTGTTTCATCATCCTTTCCCAGATTTAGTTTTGATAGGTTATCACATGTATCTTGAATAAACCAATAGGATACTATAATGCATGTTTTTTTTTGTTAAGCATTCTTAATGCATTGATAATGCATTATAATGCTGTTCTAAATAATTACACTCACACACTCAATACTTATTCATACTGTATTTTTTAAAGTGTTATAATGCTCTTTAAAGGTGTGGGTTAAGTGAGATTACAATTATTTATAAAAAAAAAAACATTTAAGGGATTACAATTTAGATATTGAATGCATTACATACAGGCTTCAAGTAAGTGTTACCAAGGAGATTGAGGTTTCTTGAAATGCATGGTGCAAAGGCAAGCTCCGTCACAACCTGTGAAAGAAAAAGATGAGAAATTGTGTCTATAGCAAGAGACGATCTTGCGCTCACTGTGCAAACAGGTTGTTGGAGTTCTTCAAGTTCATTCAGATAGGAAATGTACAAGCAACACATTTTTTTAATGATTTTATAATCCTGTGTTATTAAAGCAATTGAGCTTATGTCATAATGAGATGAATTACTGTGATAATATGGAATAATGGAATGATAATAATATGAAAATAATGGAATGAGATGCTCAGAGGGGTTTGTTAACAAAGACTCTCTGTAGTTTCATTAATCTTTTGGTTAGATGTCTAGTCTCCTGCCATGCTCAGTCATTTTCAGTTTCTTGAAAACTGTACTGCCGGCTCACGGAAATATAATCAGCCTTGCTTCTCAGTTTATTCTACAACCCAAATTCTGGAAATGTTGGGACATTTTTTAAATTTGAATACACTGAAAACTAAATGACTTTCAGATCTCATGAGCCAATATTTTATTCACAATAGAACATAGATATTTAAACATAACAAATGTTTAAACTGAGAAATTTTACACTTTTATCCACAAAATGAGTTCATTTCAAATTTGATGCCTGCTACAGGTCTCAAAAAAGTTGGCACAGAGGCAGCAAATGGCTGAAAAAGCTAGAAATTTTGAAACGATTTAGCTGGGAGAACATCTAGCAACTAATTAAGTTGAACAAGTTTGTTTGCCTATGTACTCTTTAGGGTATTAGATTAGCTAATTTGGCTTGCTGTCCACTGATGAGGGGCTTGATGAAGCAGCTCTGATATACTCCCCACAGTGAATAAATATAGGATATGATTACATAGGGCAAGGTACCTGAGATGAAGGTGGAGTTTGGGGAGGTGGAGGGATGCTGGAACAGCTGAGACTGAAGAGAGGTAAGCTGCTGCTTATATACTCTGGCTGTTGATTGGAAGATTAGATGGGCTCTCTCCTCCCTAAATTACGTTTAGGAACTTCACTAATTGATATCAGGCCTGTAACATGATTAGCTATAAAAGGGATGTCTTAGAGAGGCAGAGTCTCTCAGAAGTAAAGATGGGCAGAGGCTCTCCAATCTGTGAAAGAGTGCGTGAAAAGATTGTGGAATAGTTTAAAAACAATGTTCCTCAATGTCAAATTGCAAAGGCTTTGCAAATCTCATCATCTACAGTGCATAACATCATCAAAAGATTCAGAGAAACTGGAGAAATCTCTGTGAGTAAGGGACAAGGCTGAAGACCTTTATTGATGCCCGTGGTCTTCGGGCCCCTTAGACGACACTGCATCACTCATCGGCATGATTGTGTCAATGACAATACTAAATGGGCCCAGGAATACTTCCAGAAACCACTGTCGGTAAATACAATCCGCCGTGCCATCTGCAGATGCCAACTAAAGCTCTATCATGCAAAAAGGAAGCCATATGTGAACATGGTCCAGAAGCGCCGTCGTGTCCTGTGGGCCAAGGCTCATTTAAAATGGACTGCTTCAAAGTGGAAAAGTGTTCTATGGTCAGACGAGTCCAAATTTGACATTCTTGTTGGAAATCACGGACGCTGTGTCCTCCGGGCTAAAGAGGAGGGAGACCTTCCAGCGTGTTATCAGCGTTCAGTTCAAAAGCCAGCATCTCTGATGGTATGGGGGTGCATAAGTGCAGACGGTATGGGCAGCTTGCATGTTTTGGAAGACAATATAAATGCTGAAAGGTATATACAGGTTTTAGAGCAACATATGCTCCCCTCCAGACAACGTCTATTTCAGGAAAGGCCTTGAGTATTTCAGCAGGACAAAGCAAATCCACATACTGCAGCAATTTTAACAGCATGGCTTCATCGTAGAAGAGTTTGTGTGCTGAATTGTCCTACCTGCAGTCCAGATCTTTCACCTATAAAGAACATTTGGCGCATCATTAAATGAAAGATGACCACAAACTCTTCAGCAGCTGGAAACCTATATCAGGCAAGAATGTGACCAAATTCCAACACCAAAACTCCAGAAACTCAAAACCTCGATGCCCAGACATCTTCAAACTGTTCTGAAAAGAAGAGGAGATGCCTACACCATGGTAAACATGCCCCCGTCTCAACTATTTTGAGACCTGTAGCAGGCATCAAATTTGAAATGAGCTCATTTTGTGCATAAAATTGAAACATTTCTCAGTTTAAACATTTGTTATGTTATCTACAGTTGCAAGAAAAAGTATGTGAACCACTTGCAGAATCTGTGAAAATGTTAATAATTTTAACAAAATAAGGAAGATCATACAAAATGCATGTTATTTTTTATTTAGTACTGTCCTGAGTAAGATATTTTACATAAAAGATGTTTACATATAATCCGCAAGACAAAAAAAAAAAAAAAAAATAGCTGAATTTATTAAAATAACCCCATTCATAAGTATGTGAACCATTGATTCTTAATACTGTGTGTGGTTACCAGGATGATCTACAACTGTTTTTTTGTTTTGTGATGAAAAAAAAAAGATATTCAAGCGAAATAAGAAAAATTTGGCCCTCTTCATCCTGTTCAAAAGTTTTCACCCCCTGACTCTTAATGCATCGTGTTTCCTTCTGAGCATCAGTGAATGTTTGAACCTTTTTTAACAGTTGTGTTTGAGTCCCTCAGTTGTCCTCCATGTGAAAAGATGAATCTCAAAATCATTCAGTCACTGCTGGAAAGGGTTCAAATATGCAAAAGATCGTGGAAATCTGAAGAATTTTTGGGACCTGGAGATTTTTTCTGAAGAACAGAGCTCAGTTTAACTGCTCAGGACAAACAAGGGACTCAATCAACCATCACAAAACAAAAAAAAAAAACAGTCGTAGATCATCCAAGGTATCCACACACAGTATTAAGAATCAATGGTTCACAAACTTTTGAACTGGGTCATTTTAATAAATTCAGCTATTTTTTTTTGTCATGGATTATATGTAAACATCTTTTATGTAAAATATCTTACTCAGGACAGTACTAAATAAAAAATAACATGCATTTTATATGATCTCTCTTATTTTGTTAAAATTTTGCACATTTTCACAGATTCTGCAAGTGGTTCACATACTTTTTCTTGCAACTGTATGTTCTATTGTGAATAAAATATTGGCTCATGTGATTTGAAAGTCTTTTAGTTTCCATTTTATTCAAATGTAAAAAACGTCCCAACATTTCCGGAATTCGGGTTGTATGGTTTGATTGAAATAGCTGCAGATGTTCAAATGTCCGTAATCTTAATCAATGTGTGCATGTCTCCTGGAATTTATTGTGATGTTGCACTTTGAAGTGGAACATTTGGAAGTGTGTGCTTATGTCTGTAGTCAGCACAGGGGAATAAATGTGATGTCTTAGACCTGAGGAAAGCTGGCCTTACTTATACAGTTAGGACTGGGAACTCGCATATATATCACATATCACATATATCATAGAATGACAACAGAAAAAAGGCAAGCGTTTCAGGGTTGAGTAAAGAGCTGCCTGGCTGGCTGATGTTGATGATGATTGCCAGTAGTGTTTGCTAAAGCAAGCTTCACTATTACTACGCATGACTCATCCTGCAACAGTTGTGCTATGGGCATGATAAAAAAAAAAAAAAAACCTCAAAGACTTACATTAAAGGAGAAACACAAGCCATCTCTAGAAACACTCTAGTTTGTGACAAGTGCCACTCGCATTTTCTTCACTTCAAGTTTTCACTGAGGTGAACTGACATTCAGTTTTGACACTGGCATTCTTCATATGCGATCCAATATAGTAAACCGAATTAGCCTGTTTGTATAATACCTGTTCTCTTTCCTGGCACTTGATTATTTGCCAGGTGTTGTCTGCTGCAACAAGAATCCAGTGAAACCTCTCATTGTCTTCACAATATGAGTCTATTACTAGTGAAGCTAGCCTCAGAGCACAACATCTGCTGCCTGTCAGCAATTCCATGACTGGCCCAGATTTGATGTGCCCTGAGATATCAGCCATCAGGAGAAAACGTGCCTTCTGAATGCTGATCACAAAATATCATGTTCATAGTGAAGCCCAGTTGCATGAAACAATTTTTTTATTTTTTTTTTGTAAAAAAGACAAAGCAAGCATACATATTAAAGTATATATTTAAAGGGATAGTTCAACAAAAATGGAAAATTTTGTCTTCATTTACACATCCTCATTTCAAACGTGTATGACGTTTTCCTTCTATGGAACACATGAAGATGATATAAGATGATGATGATTTCTTTTCTGTTTTTCCACACAATGAAGTCATTGGGATCCAATCTTCTTTTGGACAACTTTGGACATAATGGACATAACATTTTTGTGTGAACTGTCTGTTGAAGTTTGCAAAATTTCACTACACTGTAAAAAGTGGTAACTTGCGATTGTTACCCTAAAGAGCCATTTTTACCTGATTTAATCCATAAAAATTGTTGACATAAATGAATATTATTTAGGTTGATTCTGTGAGGTTAAATAATGTTTTCTGATTTGTAGAATACCAGGTAATTAGGATGCTACCATTTTTAGGGTACCATTTTTTCGGTATACTGTTATAATTATGTACATACTTTGACTTTGATCATTTGAATAGATTGCAGCTCATTTCATGATCCTGGAGTATTCTTGTTGACTCTGCTGTAATGCACCAAATATTGCATATTTAGAGGCTTATCCACCTTATATTTCAACACAGAAATAGGGTGTTTTAAGGTGTGAATGTGTGAGACTTCCGATTTATTAGCCGCTATAGGGAAATAACGAGAAGAATATTAAAGTGCAGTAAACTGTAAAACTGTTTGCGCTACAAACCAGTGTGTTTATAATGAAGACAATGCATTAAAATAATATGGTAAGAAATACCAGGTTGTAATATCAAGCAGCATAACGAGCTGTTTTGTATAGCTAAAAATAACTGGAAGCGAATGACACTGGAAGCCAGACACACTAAATTTACAGATGGCTGCGCCCGCTCTTACCTGAAAAATAAGGTGGATACAGCGTGGTTTCACTGACCTCTATAAAATCCTTCCTTAAGCAAAGATGATGCAGGACCATATTCTCTGAGATCAACAAACTTGTCAAACCATCATCTCCCTCCATTAATGCTTCTTCAGTTTTTCTGACATTCTTTCTGTCAGTCTTTCTTTTCCTTTGCTCCTCCAGAACCTTCTACTTCCCAAATATTTTACCCCCTCTCTAACTTTACACTCTTCAAAACATCTGTGGTTGAACAGCTGATTATCACATCTAACTCCTCTTCCTGTCAGCTAGATCTAATACCTACACACCTGCTCAAAACCTTTCTGCCTTTTTTCTCTCATTATACCTATCACTCACATGATGAATAGATTTCGTATGACTGGTTATATACCGCCTGGACTGAAATAGCTGTGATCAATCCCGGTACTCAAAAAATCTGGCTTTGACGACACAGTCATGAGTATCTTTAGACCAAACTCCAACCTTCCCTTCTTGTCTAAGGTGCTAGAAAAGGTGGTCGCCACACAACTACAGAGTCATTTGGACAAAAATAATCTGCATGAACTATTTCAGTCTGGATTTCGTCCTCTTCACAGTACAGAGACTGCTCTTCTAAGAGTAGTGAATGACCTCCTCCTTGCTTCTGATTCTGGTGCCTTCAGCCTTCTGGTCCTCTTGGACCTGAGTGCATCTTTTGATACTGTTTGCCGCACCTGTACTCCTATCTCGTCTGTCTGTCGGCATTACAGGAACTGTCCTTCAGTGGCTATGTTCATACAGTATCCCTCAGACAGGCAACAGTTCGTTAGCATTGATAAACACAAATCTCGCTCTGTCACTTTTTCTCGTGGAGTGCCTCAAGGTTTTGTTCTTGGTCCACTTCTGTTTTTAATTACATGCTTCCTCTGGGTCAGATCATCCGGTGCCATGGTCTTAATTTCCACATTTACGCTGATGATACACGAATCTATTTTCCTGCACAGCCCAATTCTGTTTTTCCTCCCCCTTCCTTAACATGATCTTACATGATCGTAAAGTATACAGTAGATGGCTCCAAATTTCTTAAAATTGAATACTGGAAAAACAAAAATCCTGTTTGTAGGCCCTAAATCCTTTTTCTCCTCCAAACTTGACTTTGACGGAGTTATAGTTCATCCCTCCCCCACTATACGCAATCTTGGTGTACTATTTGATTCTAGATTCATATATCAACCAGCTTGTCAAGTCTTGTTTTTTCCATCTTCGCAATATTGACTTTACGACCTTCACTAATTTCAAAGATGCTGAAACAGTTGTTCATGCTTTTATAACATCACGTCTGGATTATTGTAACTCTTTGTTTTATGGCTTATCCAACAAAGCCCTTAATGGCTTGCAGCTACAGTAATTCAAAATTTAGCTGCTCGTGCCCATACATATACTAAAAAATCAGCCCACATCACTCCTGTCCTACAGCAATCATTGGCTCCCTGTTATTTATTGTATTCCGTTTAAGATACTTGTCCTAGTTTTCAAGGCTCGCCATGGGTCGGTACCTTCTTACCTCTCTGAATTAATTACCCCTATGTCCCTGCCTGTACTCTGAGATCGAGTTCTGAGAGTTTGCTTGCAGTACCCAAGTTCTGACTATCTAGTGTGGGTGGTACTGCCACAGAACCTCTGTGCTGTCTCTTCACTCCAGACCTTTAAAACTGACCTCAAAACTCACTAACTTAAAATATGTTTTGTTAATTGATTGTCTGCCTCAATTTTCAGTTCCATGCTTGCTTTGGTTACTTATCTTGTAGCCTATATTATATGATCTCTGTCTGCTCAATTTGCTTGATCATGTGTTGCATACTGATTGTATATTTGTATTCATGTTATCTATCAGCATTATGTACAGCGTCCTTGGGTTCTTGAAAGGCGCTATATAAATGAAATGGATAAACGAAGGTGCGTAGGCACCTATTGTATCCGTTGGCGTTCTTATTATTCTTCTTCCTTTTTTTTCTTCTTCCTTTTTTTAATTCTTCTTCTTATGGGCTGTCTATGGCAGCCCATAGAACCGTATGCACAAAAATAGTTGTGAAATTTGACACAGTGATAGAGGACAGTCTGCAATGTCACCATAGCAAATTTGGAGTATCTAACTCAATCCCTCTAGCGCCATCACCTGTCCAAAGTTTCACTGACATTTATGTTAATAACCTTTGAACCATAAAAGGGCTAGAAACAAAATTATTTTTTCCTCTGATGCCTTGGCTCAAGACGATTCGATTCTGTCATGAAAATTTCCCTGCCATTTTTAATTTTCCAAAAAACCTAGCTTTTCAAACTCCTCCTAGGCCATTGCTCCGATTTTTTTAAGAAAATTGAACCAGTTCATCTTCAGACCATGCCGACAAAAGCTTATGGAATTCAAGTCGATTCGTCAAACCATTTTCGAATAACTTGTGAATGAATTTTATGAAACACTTAGATGTAAGGCTGCATCTCCGCAACGTTTTAACGTATTCAGACCAAACTTGGTACATGTCATCACAAGCATGACCTAAGGTTACATGCTGCGTTTCAGCCCAGCGCCAACTACTGGTCCGGAGATATACGAAAAATGCATATTTTTGCTTATAACTTCTGAACGGTTTGTCCAAAAATCATAAAAGTGGTCTCGTTAGATTTGGGGCGTCATGATAACAATTTTCCTATATCAGCCATTTTGGGTGTTGGCTGTTTTGAATTTTGTACTAAAATGCTGTATTTTATGATCGCATTAGCGTATCGTTACGGAACTCGGCAAGGGTCATCGGCACGATGCTCTGAAGGAGCCTGAGAAGTTTCAAGCCAGTGCCACCTAGTGGTAAAATCAAATATTCTATTGCGAGTCCAATGATACCAAACATGCTAGGTTTTGCCTTATGATTTGTGCAATGTTATGTTTTAGCATTAAAACAACTTTCGCCAGTATCTTCGAAACGTTAGTCCGATCGAGACAAAACCACCGTAGGAAATTCGGAAACATAGGTCGTTGGCTATACGCTGATGGCCAAATGTCAAAATTTTGATAGTAAGTGGCATGACAATGCAAACAAATTGGTCCATGGGTCATTTTTTATGTTTTCATAGATATAAATGGCTATAACTCTAAAACGAAATGAGATATTTTCACCAAATTTGACACACACATGTATGGGCTCACATTGAGGACCAGGTCATCTTCAGACCATGCTGACAAAAACTTGTGGAATTCAAGTCGATTCGTCAAAGCATTTTTGAATGCAAACAAATTTTATGAAACACTTGCGAAAACAGATGTAAGGCTGTATCTCCGCAACACTTTAACATATTCAGACCAAACCTGGTCCATGTCATCACAAGCGTGACACATGCTGCGTTTCGGCCCAGCACCACCTACTGGTCCGGAGATACGAAAAATGGCTATTTTTGCTTGTAACTTCTGAACGGTTTGTCCAAAAATCATAATTATTATTATTATAAGCTAAGATTGAAACTTCACTTTGTTTTTCACAGAGCACCCCTCTTACACTATTTAAAGTTTCAATTTGACTATGTTAAAAATCATTTAGAGTAGTCTATACATGATTTACCGTATAAGCTCTGTTGTGTGAATAACAAAAATCTTGACCACTAAGACTCACTGTTGCACTTCTCCAACATTAAAAAAAAATGTCTTATATTTAAACATTAATTTTTCCATCTGTCCATCCCACTTACTCGATACCAGTTTATCTAATATAGTGTCTGTCACGGGGAGTACTGGAGCATATCCTAGCAAATCTCAGATTGAAGGCAAGGAAATGGCTAGATGGCTAGTCTATATGTAAATATATGGAATGGTCATCTGCATATGTATATGGTTTATATTTACTAGTCAAATAAGTGAAGTGAAGGCCAAGTATGGTAACCCATACTCAGAATTTGTCCTCTGCATTTAACCCATCCAGTACATTAGGAGCAGTGAGTAGTGAACACACACAGACACACACACACACAGAAACACACACACACACACACTCAGAGCAGTGGGCAGCCACTTGCTGCAGCGCTTGGGGATCGATTGGGGGTTCGGTGCCTTGCTCAAGGGCACCTCAGTCATTTCCTGCCGGTATTGACAATCGAACCGGGGTTACAAGTCTAACTCTATAACCATTAGGTCACTACTGCCCCAATACTTGGAAAGATTTGTGTGTCAGCAGGCCATGTTGTACTCTATGACTAAGGCATGCTGGCAGGTGAAAATTGTAAATATTTCCCTGTCAGTCTTGTTGCTATGATACATTTCAGGGTACGAGTTTTATTCAGTGAAAACTTTATGAATTATTTATTTGCCTCAAACAAGTATTGCAATTTTACTATAGTGGTTCTTTGAGGGTTAAGTCTTGAGATTGTGGCAATTTTGCAGTGTAATATCTCATCAGTAGAGTTTGATGCTATGAAAGCGTCTATCCTAAATAAGATTTATGACATTGATGGTACTTTTGGCTTTTACCACCATATAAACACTATACATCAACTAGACAAGGGTCCTGCAATAACATGCGAACAACATCCCCATTCCCTGGCACTGATGACTCCAGAGATTTACTCTTAGACTAAACAATGCCAGATTTTTTGCTGGAAATCTTGTTTACGTCAATAATAATAATTCATTAATATAAGTGATTTAGTTGGGTGTAGCAGAGATAAATTATCTTATAAAAAGATGAACTGTTGTTTGTCTGAAACTAATAAGAACCATATTATGCATCAAACAAATACATGAAAGATTGTTGTGTTATTAACTGACATCAGCTAGATGTCCAAAAATAACCTAAAACTGGTAACATCTAAATTGTTCAAAACTTTTATTTGTAACACTTTACAATAAGGTTCATTTGTTAACATTAGTTAAGGTATTAACTGACATGAATGAGGAGCACATCTGTTACAGTATTTATTAATGTTAGTTAATAAAAATACTGTCGTTCATTGTTTGTTCACGTTAGTTCAAAGTGCATTAATTAATGTTAAGAAATACAACTTTTGATTTTAATAATGTAAAAGTAAATGTTGAAAGTAACATTAAGATTAATAAATGCTATAGAAGTATTGTTCATTCTTAGTTCATGTTAACTAAAGAGTTAACTCTTAACAAATGAAATCTTATTGTAAAGCGTTACCATTTTATTTAAAAAAGCAAAAATCAACTTTAATACATTATTTTATAGTGTATACAACATCTAATACAAATTAGAAAATCACATAATTACAATATACTAAGGCCAAGGTCTCTGGAAAGAGGTTTTGTTAAGTGATATTTATGTTCCAGATCTCATAGAGCACCAAAAGAGCTCTGAAGTGAGTGCAGAAGGTCCTTAACAATCTGGAACATGCAGATAAAGGTACCTTGAAGTGAAGGTTTGCTTGCCAGAGCTTGGTTGTATGTTGTTTGCCTCTCTGGGCCAGAGACTCAATGCTTGGAGCTTAGTTGTATCTGTTAACGTCTCTCCCCTTACAGACCTGAGTCTCAGAGGACTCTGGGGAGTGTCTATTGAAAGAGTACATTTATCCCTTTCCAATGAGTAGGATATTGCAATTTGCTGCTCCATTCCAGTGCTGTGATTGGCTGCTGGCATCATAGGTGGCACGGCACACACAGTTTCCCCTGTAGAACTCATTTGCATAATCTAAAGCAAACAGCTAGAACAGAGTCTTTAAAGATTCACTGCATTATTTACTTCCCAAACCACCACTAGAATACCTTTAGCAATGTTCTAAACACATAGAGTCCAAACATGATGGAAAAAGACTGAACTGTCATGCATGCATTCATTTGTATGTCAGACCCAATAATGCATTCAGACCCAACTCCCGTTGGGTAGCAGAGCTGTACCAAACAGTAAATGAGTGAACGAATGAACAAACAAACGGCATTCTACAACTCCAGGAAAATGTGTATACAACAACTACTTGTTAATGACGTATTTAAATGCACATCAGGGACATATCTCTCTTCTGTATGTGCGGTGAAAGAAAAGGGCTAAAAAAAGAACGAACAAGAATAAGCACATAAAAAAAATGAAATATATCTGAAATATATCAAATCCAATTTTTGAGATAAGGGACAAAACATGTCCTACACACAAAATCCCTCTTTATGTTAAAAATAAATAAATTCATCAAAATAAAAATACTTAAAAAGTAACACCTGGAAATCTGGATACTCAGGACATTTATTTATTTTTAAATAATTTTGTTATTATTTTAAATACATGCTCTGTACTTGGAAAATATGTGTAATTTAACCTGTCCTCAGCATGAGGCCACAATGTAAAATTGCCAAACAAAGGGTTTAAAAATGCAACAAATTCAAAAATATACATTTCAGGAGTTCACATGTACATATAATTCAAGAATAAAAGTTATGTGTATTTGGCGTGCTGTTCGGGGATAGGGCTTCGAGTTCTGAATATTGGCCTGAACCCAGAGTACTACCCCCAGTGTGGTAAAAATAGATAGAACTAGAAGTGAGGAGATGGGGTGGAGGAGGGATGCTGATAAACTCTCAGAAGAACAGAGGTAAGTCTCCTGTATTTATATCTCTTGTTATTGGTTGAGTTGATTAACTGAATGCTCTCCACCTGAGCTAATCAGGTTAATTATCTGAACCTGCTCCTCCCGAATCTTGTTAATAAAACATCATTTAAATTGAAAGGCAGAGATCTGTAATATACTATATTGCCAAAAGTTTTTGGCCGCCCACCTTTACGAGCACATGAACTTTAATGACATCCCATTCTTAATCCGTAGGGTTTAATATGGAGTTGTCCCACCCTTTGCAGCTATAACAGCTTCAACTCTTCTGGGAAGGCTTTTCACAAGGTTTAGGAGTGTGTTTATGGGAATTTTTGACCATTCTTCTAGAAGTACATTTGTGAGGTCAGGCAGTGATGTTGGCGAGAAGGCCTGGGTCTCAGTCTTCGCTCTAATTCATCCCAAAGGTGTTCTGTCGGGTTGAGGTCAGGACTCTGTGGCCAGTCAAGTTCCTCCACACCAAACTTGCTCATCAATGTCTTTAGGGACCTTGCTTTGTGCACTGGTGTGCAGTCATGTTGGAACAGGAAGGGGCCATCCCCAAACTGTTCCCACAAAGTTGGGAGCATGAAATTGTCCAAAATGTCTTAGTATGCTGAAGCATTAAGAGTTCCTTTCACTGGAACTAAGGGGCCAAGCCCAACCCCTGAAAAACAACCCCACACCATAATCCCCCTCCACCAAACTTTACACTTGGCACAATGCAGTCAGGCAAGTACCCTTCTTCTGGCAACCGCCAAACCCAGACTCATCCATCGGATTGCCAGACAGAGAAGCGTGATTCGTCACTCCAGAGAACACGTCTCCAGTGCTCTAGAGTCCAGTAGCAGCGTGCTTTACACCACTGCATTCTTTGCGTCAACTCCGTCAGGATTTTTTATAATTCTGAATAAATCAGGCAAAGTCATGGTCATCTTTAACTCTAAGGACCCCTTTCCTATTTCCTGCTCATTGTGGATCTCACAGTAGGACACATAGTCCTGGAAGTTTTGTATATTTTTATATTTTATGCAGACATTGTTGAAGTCTCTGCGGTCACAGTTTTATCATGTCAACTCCGTCATCCCAGTGTAATAGTTTCTGTAAATAGTTGTGGAATAAATCTTGCCATTTTTTATATGTTTATTAAGACAGCTACAACTGAGAAAGAAAACAAAATTGCTCCACTGTACAACACGTGGTTAAGGTGGAAAAAATTAATTTTGTCAACTCCGTCAGACGTCAACTCTGTCAGGTTTTATGTCTAATGGTTGACAAGTGCGCTCAAAAAGTCTATATAATGTGATTTAATATGTTTTTTGCATATGGGGAATTCTTCTAATGTTGTTTCATGATTCTATTTTCATATACTGTATATTTGGCCACAGCTGGACCCTTGTCAACAGTGTAAGTATCTATCAACTCGGTTTTTGTCAACTCTGTCAGTATTTGTCAGCTCCATCAGTATTTGTCAACTCCGTCAGTATTTGTCAAATCCATCAGTTTTTGTCAACTCCGTCGGTTTTTGTCAACTCCGTCAGTATTTGTCAACTCCATTAGTGTTTGTCAACTCCGTTGGTTTTTGTCAACTCTGTCGGTATTTGTCAACTCCATCAGTATTTGTCAACTCCAATGTCAACTCCGTCAGTTTTTGTAAACTCCATCAGTATTTGTCAACTCTGTCAGTATTTAACACTGTCAATATTTGTCAACTCCATCAGTATTTGTCAGCTCCGTCAGTATTTGTCAACTCTGTCAGTATTTAACACTGTCAGTATTTGTCAACTCCATCAATATTTGTCACCTCCGTCAGTATTTGTCAACTCCATCAGTATTTGTCAACTCTGTCAGTTTTTGTAAACTCCATCAGTATTTGTCAACTCTCTCAGTATTTAACACTGTCAGTATTTGTCAACTCCATCAGTATTTGTCAGCTCCGTCAGTATTTGTCATCTCCATCAGTTTTTGTAAACTCCATCAGTATTTGTCAACTCCGTCAGTATTTAACACTGTCAGTATTTGTCAACTCTGTCAGTATTTGTCAATTCCATCAGCATTTAACACTGTCAGTATTTGTCAACTCCATCAGTATTTGTCAACTCCGTCAGTATTTGTCAACTCCAATGTCAACTCCGTCAGTATTTTGTCAATTCCATCAGTATTTGTCAACTCTAATGTCAACTCCGTCAGTATTTGTCAACTCCATCAGTATTTGTCAACTCCATCAGTATTTGTCAACTCCGTCAGTTTTTGTCAGCTCCGTCAGTATTTGTCAACTCCATCAGTATTTGTCAACTCCAATGTCAAATCCGTCAGTATTTGTCAACTCCATCAGTATTTGTCAACTCCGTCAGTTTTTGTCAACTCCATCAGTATTTAACACTGTCAGTATTTGTCGACTCCATCCGTATTTGTCAACTCCGTCAGTATTTGTCAACTCCAATGTCAACTCCGTCAGTATTTTGTCAATTCCATCAGTATTTGTCAACTCTAATGTCAACTCTGTCAGTATTTGTCAACGCCATCAGTATTTGTCAACTCCGTCAGTTTTTGTCAAATCCATCAGTTTTTGTCAACTCCGTCAGTTTTTGTAAACTCCATCAGTATTTGTCAACTCTCTCAGTATTTAACACTGTCAGTATTTGTCAACTCCATCAGTATATGTCAGCTCCGTCAGTATTTGTCATCTCCATCAGTTTTTGTAAACTCCATCAGTATTTGTCAACTCCGTCAGTATTTAACACTGTCAGTATTTGTCAACTCTGTCAGTATTTGTCAATTCCATCAGCATTTAACACTGTCAGTATTTGTCAACTCCATCAGTATTTGTCAACTCCAATGTCAACTCCGTCAGTATTTTGTCAATTCCATCAGTATTTGTCAACTCTAATGTCAACTCCGTCAGTATTTGTCAACTCCATCAGTATTTGTCAACTCCATCAGTTTTTGTCAACTCCGTCAGTATTTGTCAACTCCGTCAGTTTTTGTCAGCTCCGTCAGTATTTGTCAACTCCATCAGTATTTGTCAACTCCAATGTCAAATCCGTCAGTATTTGTCAACTCCATCAGTATTTGTCAACTCCGTCAGTTTTTGTCAACTCCGTCAGTTTTTGTCAACTCCATCAGTATTTAACACTGTCAGTATTTGTCGACTCCATCCGTATTTGTCAACTCCGTCAGTATTTGTCAACTCCAATGTCAACTCCGTCAGTATTTTGTCAATTCCATCAGTATTTGTCAACTCTAATGTCAACTCCGTCAGTATTTGTCAACGCCATCAGTATTTGTCAACTCCGTCAGTTTTTGTCAACTCCGTCAGTATTTGTCAACTCCGTCAGTTTTTGTCAGCTCCGTCAGTATTTGTCAACTCCATCAGTATTTGTCAACTCCAATGTCAAATCCGTCAGTATTTGTCAACTCCATCAGTATTTGTCAACTCCGTCAGTTTTTGTCAACTCCATCAGTATTTAACACTGTCAGTATTTGTCAACTCCATCAGTATTTAACACGTCAGCTGAAGGTTTTTGTTAATTTTGAAAGAAATGTCTCATTCTTTTTTTCAATTCATTGTGTTAAAATATTAAAACATCAACTGAACTACATGATATCATGTCTGATTTACCTAAGAACTTTGGTTATATATGTTTAATATTAGAGGGTAGAGAATTAAGGAATTTAGGAACTGGATTGTTCACAATAATCCTAACCCAAGAAAAAAAATAGAGAATTAATTTTTTTCACTTAGCTCCTTTACTGAACACCATTATTGCATAATTAAAGACTTTACACTGTTGTTGGATGGATCAAATTAAAATATCATGCTTTTTAATGCGTCTGATGGAGTTGACACAAATTAAGTTCTGAAGTGAATAAATGTACATTTTTAGAAAAAAAACATTTTCAGAAAAACCTGTTCCCTTACATGGTTCATTAGCTGAGACCTTTGTCTACAAATATATCAGTTTAAAAATAATGTATTATTAAATAATAAAAACTGACATGTTTTGTCCCTTATCTCAAGAATCAGTGATTTGCATAAACATGATCGCTTTATAAGCGGTCAACAACAAGCCCAAAAATGTAAATATTCAAAACAAAATGTTATGCTGATGATGGTTTAGTTAAAATGATAGAATCTAAAGATTCTTTGGTGGCTGTAATATATTTTACCAAACACGCAATGTGACAGAACATTGCTATGGTTACCACTGTGTCAATCATCGTGATTTCAGGAGTCGTGTACACACAGAACGATAATTTAGGGGACTCACTTTTTGTTTGTTCTGTAGGGTTGCGATTTGCGAATTGAGAAAAAGCTGTGATTCAGGACCATTTATAATAAATGACATTTGGTCCCATTAAGAGAACTGAATAATGGGTCTGCAAGGCTGGATATGCCAGTGTTCACATCATCCATCGAGGACAGAACATTCTGGACTTCTCTCAGTGCAATCAATCTGACATTGTTGTGCCGCCTTCTGTTTTTTTAGATCATCAATGCTATTCCACAGGGTGTCCAAACGCTCGTAGTCACTGACTTGTCATGTGGTGCCGTCTGTCACATTGGAGAGGTGGCCCTCTGCTTCATCCAGTCTTTCTCGAACAGCTTTCACAGTTTATCAAGTTCCTTTAATCAATGACATTTTTCAACATCCTCTGCTTACCAAGGACAAAAAGTGTATAGCATTAATGTGTTCAGATAAATAGAATCTATTAGTGGGTTCACTGAGCCATGTGACTATGCTGATATCATGTGACTCATGATAGTTATGTATTGTTCATTTTTGAGTTTTTGGAACAAAGTTAGGTGTCAACATTTAAAAAGATGGATTACTTGTTGACAGCTATTACAGTCACTATTGTTGTATTATTATTTACTGTAAGCCTTTTAGCTTTTTTGTTTCTGGATTCACCAAGAATGCATCAAGCCATTATCTGATCTTGCAGGTTTCTCATTTACTAGCTCCACTCTTTCTTTTTTTAAAGGATTCTTGAATTAAATTTATAGTTTATGAAATCTAACTTGGCATTTATTAAAGTGCAAATGAGACATAAACAGGTTTTGTTTTCTCTCAGGCTTTTCCAAAATTAAATTTAAACACAAGACAGATTCATGCTCCGAGTCAAACGTGAGCGGTAGCATTTACATTGTCGCTAGGGGTAGACACAGAAAATGAAGAGAAATTAATGACTCTGTCAGGACAGCTTTTGTAATTTAGACATCTTAGAAACACAATAGAATGTAATATTGAAATAATTATTAAACCCCACATCACAAGAGTGAGATTTTACTTTTGAAACATGACAGAAAAAGGCATTTTAGACAAATGTTTTCCAGTGTATAAAAGTATGAGTTTGTGTGCTGTTTATATTACTGTTCCATAATACTCAAATAGAATACATGTTGTATTTTTTTCTTGAAAAATATCATGATATTCCTAAAAAAGAAAAAAGTTTTGAATTGTGTGGTATCTGCGGTAAAAATGTAGCAATAAAATATGTGATTTTGATATAGGATATGAAACTTGGGAGGTGGAAATTAAAATCATTACTCAAAGTGCCTTGCAGGATTTTAAAAAAACCCTCTTGATATGCTTTGACAAATACAATTACTTTCCTTTGTTTTCAGATGAAGTGGGAAGTTCTGATGGAACATATCGAATGACTTGGCCTATTTTTAAAAAATAACCTGAAGTCCAGGGCTTTTTAACTCCAGTCCTGGGGGCCGGTGTCCAGCAGACTTTAGTACCAATCCTTATTTAACCCACCTGTCTGTAATTTGCAATTAGGCTTGTTTGAGATGCTTCGCCTTAAAAGTAGACTAAGGATATGTTTACGTGGCAAGGATGTACTAAAAACGGGAAAAAAAAATTCCTTTGTGTACAGACGACAACGATCAAAATGATTCCTGTTCACATGGATCCGTGAAAATGACTGTTATTATGCTGCGCTGTATTATTCATGCCAGGCCAGTAGTTGGCAATGTCATTTTGTAAAGAAACACTATGCGCCTATAGACTGACCACGTAATAAGCATGTGCATGACGTCACCGTTTTCACAAATTCGTGTTTTTGTAGATTGCACGAAGACAATAACAATAGTTTTCAAAAATTTGCACTTTGAAAACCGTTTTCTAAAGTTTGCGTTTTCAGGCCCCCAAAACGCTGTTGTTGACAATGGTGTCGTGTAAACGGCCCCTAAAAAATATGAAATAAATAATGAAATATGTGCTTCTGGTAGCACATATTTCTACCGCTACCACTTCTGGTAAGAAGACGGGTATTGCGTGATTCATGCTTATGTGCTTTGTTGCTAATAAATTGTATGTCATTTAAAGTTTGTTGCTTTTATAAATAAAAACATATGATGAACAAGACACCCAAAGCACCAGTAATTTAATTTCCCCAAAAAGATATGTTCTTCATCCATTTTTAGTTTAATAAAGACACATTTTTTTAAATATACATCAAAAGTTTGTCAATTTTTATAGTACATTAGCACACTGATGGCCTAAAAGCTAACAGATAATATTAAAAGCAACAAAAACTCTGATCATAAAGACGTTTATATCTTGAAATTGTTCCCTTTTGAGTCACTTTGAGTGGATAGATACTCTCAATGACAGAGTTAAAGCTAGGGTGTGCAGTTTTGTAGAAGCTAGCAATAGCAAGCTAGCTTTGTAAGCATAAGATCTCACTGAAGAGGATATCTCATGTGCGAGGATGCTTTTAAGGCTTTTAAGCAGAAGAAAGATGCTACCACTGTCAGAGGAGGCCATCGCCACAATGAATTTAATTGCTCCATAACATGCTCAACTCATCCAGGTCCCAAAGAATGACCCTGAACAGACATCAGTGAACCAGGAGATAAGAGGGTCATCACTGAGGAGCTCAGTAAAAGTTACAGTGCAGGAGATCAGTCTTCTTTACAGCTGCTGCTCTTGACCAGCATTTTAAAGGACTGCTTTGTTTTTCTGAAGAGGAGAGAGATACAATATAAGAGTGATTTCTAAGATTTTACTTTATTAATGTTAAGAAAGTGTATCATTAATGCAGATTTAAATCTATCACTCCATCATTAAAATATAATAAAATTTAATAATTCAAGGCTTTTGTGTAATTAGACCTCATTATTTACTCATCCACTCATTTCAACTAATGAAATTAGGATAAATATCTTGGCTACTGTTTTCAGTATAATGTAAGTGAATGAGGACTCCCAGCTAACAAAAATATGTGACCCTGGACCAAAGAAAACAGTCATAAGTTGCATGGGTATATTTGTAGCAATAGCCAACAATACATTGTATCAAAATTATGCCAAAAATCATTAGGACATTAAGTAAAGATCATGTTCCATGAAGATATTTTGTAAATTTCCTACTGTAAATATATCAAAAATGTATTTTTGTGAGTGGATATGCATTGCTAAAGACTTCATTTGGACAATTTTAAAGGCGATTTTTTCAATATTTGGTGGAGGACAAGTTTATCAGGGATAATTGTTACGCACCCAAAGATATTGCCTGACTTCAGAAGGCTAGGAATATAGCGTGCAAGTTGTAATATGGGCTGCTTTTATGCTGCTTTCCCATTCTTTTTACAGCAAGAAAGCCTCAGTGTCCATTCACTGAAATTTGTATTCCACTGAAGAGAAAAAGCCATACTGATTTAGAATGACACAAGGGTCAGTAAATGACAGAATTTTCATTTTTGGGTGAACTAATCCTTTAAAACAATGTCCTTCTGCTCCCAAAAGGAGGGCTTCCACTTTGCCAAAAAATCTGCTTGGCCATAACCTTTTGTGATCCAGCGCATTCATCATTCTGTGCCAGAGCTGCAAAGGAAATGGTCAAATAATGAAGTGTGCCACCCTCTCTTCCTAAGGACCCCTTCATTTGGCATGTCACTGAGGTGACATTTCCTTTGTTCTTCGAATTGGCAAAGAGATATTTATGCATTCCTGGAAGATATTTATGCATTTCTGGAGAGAATGTGCCTTTAGCTTATTCATAATGAATTTCCAAAGGGCCACTTTGGTTATAATAAAAAAGGAATACATTTTCATTTTTGTTTACAAGGAGCCATAAGAAAAAAAAGTAGATGCATTGAGATTGGTTAAAGGAAAAGTGTTGCTCCAGAATGAAAACAAATTGAGGTGCCTAAACATTCATTGACTATAGGGGATATTTCAGTTATTGAGGGGCTCAGCCGCCTGCGGATAATGGGATGCTGTGGTTTTGAGACATGTTTCTTACAGTAAATGTTCACTGGCATGAAGTGGCGGTGAGCAGCAGGCTTGCATAGGGGTTTTTGAGACTGAGAGAAAAGCACAGCGAGCAGTGAGAGTGTCACAAATTGGAAGTGAAAAACTGTGGGTGCCAGTCAGTCGTTAAGGTGAAGGTAGTGACGTCTCAAAAAATCTCACAGTGATGCTTTAAAATCTCAAAATGTCTTCCACACCAGTGGACTTATATTCACAGTCCTAATCTCTTCAAGACTGCTACCTTTTCCAGTATAATCTAAGTATAGTAAAAATATTGAGAGATTATGTATTAAAAATTGAGCAGAACAGGCATATTATTTGAGTCTGTGTGAATGAAATACTTGGTAATCTGCGTACGTCTTTTTTTCTGCCTTCTGTGCACAAGAATCAATAAATGGCAGATCTAAACAGGTTTTCCATAATTGGTTTTCCATAAATACAATTATTCTTGTATATATACTGTAACGAGTTAGCTCAAAGGGGAAATATTAAGAATTACTCATAACTCATTATGATTATTCATTATGATTAATTTGAATCAGTTAATCAGATTAACTTGATGTAGCTACATTAACATTACAATCAATCAGTTCATTGTGAACACTCAGTATTGATTATTAATTAATTCTAAGAGAAGAGTATTTTTTATTGCCACAGAAAAGTAATTCTTTCTTAGCTTTTACAGCGCTTAAAGCGTGTAACAAGATCAATCATTTAAGTGACAGTTATTTGCAGGCAGGGAGTCAGGACCAAATATGTATTGTGCAGAAGTTTTATTAACTAAATCACGAACATATAACTAAACTAACAAACACATACATACACACAAATCACACGTACATAGGTAAAATGGAAAGTGAAAAGTGAAACTGGAAGTGGGAACAGGAAATGGAGCTATGGAGAAGAACCATTAACAGGAAAGAACCATGAGTTCTTTCCTCACTACAAGCTCCTTCGTTAACAAAGGGGTTCACAACTTTAACTAACTAGCAGCAATTTAATATATCGTATGATACTTGCATTATGCCTCAGCTGTTTGAAGAGCGTCCGAATATACTGTTGCAGTAGAAAGTCCTAAGAGTTTGGTCCGATGGTACTGAAGTTGCAATCGATGTCTTCTGCGTTGAATGAAGAAACGATGACAAACTTGCGTGGTTAGTTTGACTCTTAGTGGGGTAAGAGTCCTCTCTCTCTCTCTCTCTCTCTCTCTCTCTCAAGGTAAGCACATGATGGAGTGCAGGTTTAGGCCTACAGGCCTTGGCCTGAGAGGCCACCCAGCAGGAGATGTCTTGAGCCAGTCAAAAGAAGCAAGAGAGCTAGGTGGAGCTGTGCGTCTCTTTATAAAGTCTGGGAGAAGTCAGACCTCTTAGGGTGGACCTGACCAATTAGAAAAGTGGAATTTCCACGAGGAAAATTCCTCTGTGGGGGTTTTATGAGCCTTTGTCTTTCTAGCAGGGCTTCTGCATATGTAACTGGCTGTGTTGTTGAAGAAGAAACTATTAAAGATTCTTGTAATACTGATATGTTGCACAGGTATCAACATATCATATACACAATCATTTAAATCTTCAAAATACAAACTCGTAGACCCCAAACTTGGTATAAGTGAGGATACGTTAACCATTGGTTCTTATCATAAAATATGCATAAAACAAAAATATCATACAAAAGATACTATACAAGACAGTCATAATCATACACACAATGTCCTGGGATGCATGTTCATTTATAGATCAGTTCATCTATAAATTAATGCTGGAAAGTCTGTTTTGAAGGCTATGGGTTTTTCCTATGGCCTTTGCTTTTCCACAGGGCTACATAGTTCAGAGCAATAAAACATCTTATCAGGCCCTTCTTGCCCGAGTTGGTCTTTCAGGCGATGGGTCCACAGACCTTTGTTGGGAGCATGAGTTTGCTGAATTATTCAGTAAATATAATGAATAATTTGTGGGTGTCTGATTGGTCCAGATGCTACAATACGTTCTTTTCTTGTTTTAAGCATAAACTCGCTTGATTTCGATACATTTTTCAGAAAACAAGACTTAATATCTTAAGTCATTTTGTTTCTCAAGTACATTTATTTTGATTAAAGAATGTTTTACATATTTGTACTGGACAAACAATACAAAAGTATTTAGTATTTTTGCATTGTTTGTCCAGTACAAATATGTAAAACATTCTTCTCTGTTATAATAAATGATTTATGATGGAATCATTCAGATTGAACCAATCTAGAGTGCTAATTGGTGACCTTTGTTTTTGTGGTTTTATCACAATTGATAGATTTAACTAGGTCATAATATTACTTAATCTTACACAGTGTTATAGGGTCATAATGCAACTTAAAACATCTGATAATGCCCAAGTTAAAAAGGTGCTGGAATATGGAGACATCCATGTATAGATGAAGTTATCAGGCCTGCCTTCTGGCAAATCAATCTCATAACAGACATTCAGCTGAGAGTATATTCAAGGCCGGATTAACCAAAATTGCCAAAAATGCACCGCCACCCTGGTCATGTGGTACTCGCTGAGCAGGAGTCCACTAAATTAGATACCTTAGAGGGCAGCTTAATGGGCAGCTTTTGCATTTAAAGTGTGCTTGCCCAGTTCTGATATTGATGTTGATGGCTCTCTGGAAAAGGAGAAAAATAATGTTCTCAAAGTGCAACAAAAACAAAAACATTATTTGTACATCATTCACTGAACGTCTTTTTTGTTCTGAAACATTTTTTGAAAAATAGCAATATTTACACATGATTTGACAGTTTATTTTATTAAATATATTAAATACAGTTTATTTTATATAAAAAAAATGTATTAAATATATTAAATACAGTTTATTTTATTAAATATCACCTGGATAAACACTTTTTTCAGTTGATTTTATGACTGGAAGTCATTCTCTTAAAATATTATTGAAGTTAGAAACGTGTATACCAACGTCGTATGTAACTTTAGAGACAGTTCCTAAATTTGCAAATATCGAATGTCCAATGTCGTCAACTTTATGCCAGTATTTCACTGGGAAACTCTTAGCATCAAACTTTGTGCGTTGTATTCATATTTTGAGTCCACCTGCTTGACTGTAGCCTATATAGTAGCCTACATCCCCAAAAAGGTGCAAGTTTGGTCTTTTTGTATCACTGTATTAGTCCATTAAAGGGTTAGTTCACCTAAAAATGAAATTTCTGTCATTAATTACTCATCCTCATGTCGTCCCAAACCCGTAAGACCTTTGTTTGTCTTCGGAACACAAATTAAGATATTTTTGATGAAATCCGAGGGTATCTGATCACACTGCTACGCTATTTTTGTTGCAAAGCTTCAGTGTTTATGTCTGAACGCAGGCTCATTATTGGCCAGCTTCTGCGTCAGCATCACACACATGTGTTGTGCTGCTCATATGACCAGAGCCAGCCAATACTGAGCCGCCTTTTAGGACGTAAACACTGAAGCTCTACAATGAAAATAGCGTAGCAGTATGAAAGGGGACAGACGAATTTGTTGAATAAAGTCGTTATTTTTGTTTTGTTTTTGTGCACAAAAAGCATTCTCGTCGCTTCATAACATTAAGGTTGAACCACTGCAGTCACATCGACTGTTTTAACGATGTCTTTACTACCTTTCTGGACCTTGAAAGTGTTGATTATATTGCTGTCTATGGAGGAGTTAGATACCTCTCGGATTTTATTAAAAATATCTTGTGTTCTGAAGATGAACGAATGTGTTACGGGTTTGGGACGACATGAGGGTGAGTAATTAATGACATTAATGGCAATTAATGAAATTTCATTTTTAGGTGAACTAACCCTTTAAGCTTCATTAAGCGTTTTATATCTTGATGGTGGGGGAATCCTGGAGTATGACGTATTGAGGGAAACCCCAGTACTGCAGCACAGCACCGCAATATAAAATTATGGAAACTAAACAACCGAGAGAAATATAATGTCTACCTCAGATTTAACGTTTGATCTGTAGGCCTACATTAGCATCGGGGAATAACATTATGATCTCGTTCATGGTAGTGAAAGCCAGTAGCCCCTCACTGCAGAACACACAAGATCCAGGGGGTGGAGACAGGTAGGTTAAGGGATATGTAAAGTGGGAGGAGTTGGATCCAGATCCAGGGGGTAGAGATGGGTAGGTTTAGATCCAGGGGGCAGAGACGGGTAAGTTTAGGGATATGTAAAGTGGGAGAAGTTGGACCCCGCCCCCTGGATCTCATCTTCTGCAGTGAGGACCATCTCGAGAAAGCTGCTTACATGTACACAGGGAAAGAAACAGTGGTGCAGACATTGAATTAAACATAAATGCAGCTTTGTGTCTTTATCAGGTTTTCCGTATATACTGGCTCTGATAATCATCACATACACTTACTGCTTGCTCCATTTCTGTAAATCCATTTTTGTGAATGAATGACTCTCTCTAGCCATTGCTCTGGTCTTCGTCAACAGCCGCTTGCACCACCTACTGGTGAGCCGACTAACAGCAGATGCAGATCATGCATCAGTACTCTAATGCTATTCCTGCAGTTCCCGGATGTGAAATGTTGAATTTTCTGTCGAATTTGAACCACCGAATTTGTAAAGTGAAATAAAACGGACTGAAAATTGCCTATCAAATATTATAGGTTGTATTTTTAAACAGACTGAAAATTTTGGAAGTGAAATCTGAAAGGCGAATATGGATTATTGAATTTTTAATAATGAAAATGTGTGTGAAATATTTTGAATTGAAAGATTCACAGCTTAAATATACGACCATGTTGAATTTCAGCCCATAAAAATGCAAGCCCTAAAAATACAATGCATTAAAATGCAAGTACGGATAATGTAATGCATATTTTTCAAGTAGTGCAATTTGGCATTAACTTTCTTCCATAGGCAGTTGTGATGGGTAGAAAGTGGTGACTAGGCACCTATTGTTCTCTATCAATGTCACTTTTCAGGATGGAGGTTAAAGTAAGATTGGAGTGGAATTGAATCAAGTTATCCCCCATCTGATATCGGACCACATCTGATGAAGAGGGCAATTATGTTGTCACAATCAAGGGAAGTTCAAGGCAGAAATAGAGGAGAAGTTTGATCAGATCCTCAAGTAGAGCTGTAACCCTACCGGCACGAAGAAAATCACCTTAAACTATGAAATAAGAATGCTTAATAGCTCTCACCCAAGGTCACACAGGAATTTTCTGCAGGAATAGGATCTGTTATCTACTGTAGGTTTGGGCAGAGGGGAGTATAAGTGTAGTCTGTGGTTTATATGCTTGACATTTTCATCCTGATTATAAAGGTGCACTCAGAGAGGTCTGTAATACCTGTAGAAAGCTATTTGCTAACATTCCCATTAATCTCAATGCCATATGCTCTATTGGTTTAGGTGCGCGATTTGAAATCTTTCTCATGGGCACTTAGTTCTGAACATAATTATTTTTGAGCCAATCAAATGAGCCATAAATGACTAATCACAAAAGTTAAAAAAAAAAAAAATCTTGAAAGGCAATTTAATATTAGTGATATGTTAATTGCAAAAAATGTTATTTCATCAGAATACTTGTCTAATTTTGAATGACCATCAATGGAGAAAGATGATTTTTAGTCTTTAGATTGTGTAGTCACTGCATCTATACCAGGAGGGGTTAAAGGGTTAGTTCACCCAAAAATGAAAGTTATCCCATGATTTACTTACCCTCAAGCCATCCTAGGTGTATATGACTTTCTTCTTTCAGACGAACACAATTGGAGATATATTTAAAAATATCCTGGCTCTTCCAAGCTTTATAACGGTTGTAAAGGGTAAGCTTAGATGCCTCTCTCGGTTCAAACAAATAGGGCTGGGCAACAAACTCAAGCTCCTCTTCTCTTATATCAAAATCATCCGACATTTCTCTTTAAAATTTCTTGTTTTAGACTTCTAATTTGTGACCGGTGTTTTGTTTTGCTCTATCCTTCCATGTTTGTCATTGCGTCATGCAAAGGGTTAGAGGTCACTCTTCCACCACAAATCGATGCGTACAGGTGTCTGCCAAAAGCTAGGTATTATAATTAGTAAAGTAAGTTTAAATATGGATATTTTTCTTACAAAAACCCATTGCTTCACTTCAGTTTATTAACCCACTGGAGCCGTATGGATTGCTTTTATTATAGATGGATTTTATTATTTTGCTTCAAAACGCGGCCCCCCATTCACAAGCATTATAAATATTGGAGGACTAAGGATATTTTTAATTATTGTGTTCGTCTGAAAGAAGATTGTCATATACACCTAGGATGGCTTGAGGGTGAGTAAATCGTGGGATCATTTTCATTTTTTGGTGAACTAACCCTTTAATGGAGACATGCTAACCTGCCAAACCCTGGTTAAGCCATTTGGTGCACAAGGTCATATTTGGCTGCATCCAAAATCGCATGCTTTCTGAGTAGGTTCTTATTTTGAGCAAGTAATTACTTTGTGAGCGCTAAAAAGATATGGTCTATATATGTAGTATGAATGTGTGTAGTGTGAATGTAATCCAGACATTTGCCATGTTGTCATTATCATGTGACCTATCAGTTGCATGGCTTCACTGCCATTCACAAATCCTCTACCGTGGCCTCATGGGATAGTAAAGTGTCCATCTTTTGCACACTTCAGAATCTAGTTGGAAGTAGTAAGTCATCTAGTACTTTTTGCCTACTCTTTTATGAGTACTGTGAATTCAGACATACTACTCTTGTCACATACTGTTTTTCACCTACAGTAGGGAAGTGTTCAATTTCAGATGCAGACACTGTTTTGCTGGGAGATATAAAAGTGATCTTGGACTTTATATTTTCATCTATTAGTGTAGAGTCAACATCAGACAAAATCTTTTGCTTATTATCACAGATGTAGCTAGACTTAAAATAAACAACAGCCAAATAAACAATCCGGGGGAAAAAGGGAGCTGTAGTTATAATTGTTTTGATTTGAAGCTACCCTTGGCTATCATGTTTTGATAGGATACCAAGATACTCACCCACACTGATTGACACCATTGTATAAGGCAGTGGTTTTCAATCCTTGTCCTTTGTTTCATGTTGAAGGCTGCACCCATATACCTCATATGAGTCTATTTAAAAAAAAAAAAAAATTCCAAAGAAAGAAAGAAATGACAGTAATTATGCATCACAATGAAAAACAGTCAGTTTTATAATGGTTGCTTTTCTGGAATGAGACAGCCACAATCTGTGCTGATCTGTGCTGCTGACAAATATGTCCTCTGGAGGGCGCAGCCTTTGAAACGAGACGCGGCTTATTCAGATCATTCACACCTGATTCAGATCATCAGCTGGTCAGTTCAGTCCTATGAACTGAACTGTGTGTGTCAGAGAAGAGAGGGCTAGAAGTGAAAACCGCTGCCCTGAGGGATTCCTTTTTTAAAATACATCAGCTGTTTTTAGGTCACCCATATGACTGGAGTATTCATATCAAGTGTGTACAACATGCTTAAACATACGGTATTTGTCCAAAAGTATAATTCATTATCTAAAACATCTTCTAAATAGTATACAGTAAAGTAATAATCCTTAATGCTGAAAGTCGGCATGAAAAGGAAGTTGTGATCATCTTTTCTTCCCTATTGTGATGTATATTAGAGTGAAACGGTTTCTGGAACAAGAACAAATGTAGGGCGGGACTTGATTTTGTCAATGGGGAACTGACTGAATAGTTGGATGGTTGTGGTTTGCTGTTGGTGGATCTTATATGAGTGACAGGTTGCCCCGCCCTTGTCATCAGAGAAGAGAAGAGATGTCACTGAAAGAGGAAGAGGAAGTTGTTTTGATTCAAGATTATAAAGGCACATTAATTAAAAAATATTGATGTGCATAGATAAATCATTTATAATGAATACTGTAATATTCCATAAAAAAATAAGAATTTTCAGTTTTGATTTCATAGTGATTTTAAGGAATGCGCTGAACTGAACTGTATGTACTCTAATTCAAAAAATATTAGGGCTGTGTTTATTTATTTATTTGTTTTTTTGTTTTTTGCACATTGAATAATGCATGCAGTTCTGCTCCACTTTTTAAAAAGCACTAAAAAGGCTGACAGAGTAGTCTTCACCCTCATAAAAAGTTTGGTTTGTGCGAATGCTGAAATCATCATGTTTGACTTCCCTATCAGAATTTAAAATTTGCATTTCAACATGACTGAATGTTACTGCTGCTGTTAAAACTGATGTTACAGGATAGTCGTGCATAACTTGTTTCCAATGTTTTCCACATCAGTGGTTCTCAACTTGTGGGTAAACACCAACAATTATTCTGTTAGGGTCATGGAGAGCAGTAAAAAGACAAAACCAATAGTAATATAGTATTTGCTTCAGCATGTGTTAAGCAAGCAAATCACACTTACGTATTTAAAAAAATAATTTGACTAACTTTCCAACTTTCTGTCATGGGATAAGTAAAGGAGAGGGCGAGAAGGACTCAAGCACAGATAGATATCAAGGGTAGATTTACAAAAAGGACAAACAAAAGAAGTCACACGGGGCAAACAGAAAAAAACTCAATAACACAATGTCAGCACACAAGGCTAGGCTGGACTGGACTGAACTGATGCAGGACTGACAACAGGGAACAGACAGTACAAGACTGACTGACTGGAGAACTTGAAAAGTTAGGGAGGTTAAATAGAAAAGAAACCAAGCAGGGTAACGAGGGAAGGCAGATGAAGCAATGAACTAATAACCATATAACAAAAGGACAGTGTCCCTGATGTCAATAATCACACAACAATGGAAAAATGGCTTCAGGACAAGCAACTGAATAGGCCTACAATTCTTTCTTTCTTGAAAATAAAAAGCACTGAATTACACATTCGATCTGTCAGTAAGACAGTTATTACCCAATAAAAGTGAGAAAGCCATAGTGATATCTCACTTTTAAAGGGTTAGTTCACCCTAAAATGCCCTTCTTTCTTTTTAGGACCACAAAAAGAGAAATTTAAAAAAGAAAATGTCCTTGTGCTCATCCTTATAATGGCAGTGAATAGCGACTAGCTTCAAGCTTTAAAAAAAGAAGCAAAAGTATCACAGAATAATCCGATGCTGCAACACGTGTCATATATATTTCAAATGTTCTGGGGGTTACGATAGGGTTTGGTGAAAAACAAACTAAAAATTAAAGTATTATTTAACGAAAATCCTGATCTTGGCTGTTGGAGACTTTTGTATCTAACTCACTCACAGAAATGTAGTGAATCTGCAGTACTTTACTGCCAATTTCAGTCAAGTTTAAAAAAAGCTTGGTTTTACTGTGAGTTTACAGTATTGGAAAACAAAAATTACTGTAAACAAACAATATCATACTGTATTTCTACAATGCATATGTACCATGAAGGTACCCAGCATGCAATGTGGCATGAATAGGTTTTGCTATAGAGTTTTTTGATACTTATTGGATTTATCTGTGCTGCTGAACTTATTTTTGGTTCACTTGTGTTGTTGGTTTATTTTGTAATCTTCGGAGTTAATCTTTTTAGTGTCACCATTTTTGTGTTTTGTAGTATTGATGTATTGATGATGAGGTGAGTCTTGTGTTGCAAGATGATGTCGCACCTTTTAAAGATAAATCTCAGCAGTTGCTTCACTATTGTGAAAGATCAATCTACAAATAGTTATGAATTTGAAGTAAGATATCAGTAAATTTTCATGATAAAAAAACGCTACAACGGAATCATCATATTTATGCTAAGAATATTTTGACTAACTTAAAATCAGCCAATTAGCATATTTAATATTACAACTTGTCATTGTTTTAACAAAAGTTTTAATTTGTCACACTTCTGATCAGAAATTTGAATATGAATATACAAGGTCCAAGATCCCAAGCAATGGAACACTGATCACCATTATGGTGACTTCAAAAAATCACAGCAGTAAACAGTATCATTTCTTACAGTGGCATGGTTAAAGACAACTTTATAATGTGAATTCACAGTAAAACAAGAGCAGTAAATTACTGTGATGTAAGTTTCATTTTGCTGTTGATTAATGGTATTCATAAGAAAATGGCTGTTCATAAGAAAGCATGCTGTAAATTTCTGACTACAGCAATTTATTTTAAAATAATACTCTTTAATCCTGTAAATTCCTGGACAGTTTTTTCCAGTGTTTACCAGGCCTCTTAAACAATGCTCTTGGACTATGAGGGCTCCCTGGAACTTCTGTTATTGTTGAGCTCTATGTGAATATAAAGGGCCTAAAACCTCTTCTAGGACAATTGCCCCATCCTGTTTCAAATTTTGTTTATTTAAACCACTCTTTGAGACTTTGGGCCTTTGGAGATAATTGGCCCCAGGAGTTATGCAAGTGATAATCCGTCCCTGTTAAATCGGTGAAGAAAGTACATGGTTGCTTTTTTGGGATTTCTAGGCATTGTGTTTCATGTTGCATTTTTATTCATCTTGATTTTTGATAACTTGTGTGCTTTTCTGGGCATGTCTGAGTGAACTGTGGCACTAATAGAGTCTTATGAATGCACAGTTGAGCACAGAAGAACCACGGCCAAGTGCAGGATTTTTGTTATAATAATACATTCAATTTCGTTTTGTTTTTCCCAAAAGTCTAATCTTATACCCCCAAAACACTTGGAACATACGACACGTGTCACATGGGATCATTCTGTAATACTTGTGCATCTTTTTTTAAAAAGCTTGATGCTGGTCGCTATTGACTGCCATTATATGCCATTACATTTTAAAAAAAAAAAAAATCTCCTTATGTCGTCCAAAAAAGAAAGAATAGCATACTGCATTAGAAGAAAACCAGGGTGAGTAAATAATGACTTAATTTTCATTTTAGCGTGAACTAATCCTTTAAATGCAATTCTTTCTTGTCAGATTCTGCGGTCTCTACATTGAATCTCTTTAGTACCTAAAAAACATGATAGGATTTATCTTTCAACTTTCACATACTGTATCAGCAGACTTCCAGTTTCTAATCTTGAGCCTCAGGCGCAACTAAAAGTAATACACCTTACCAAACCACAGTTACCGGATGCTGGCAGAATGAGTAAGGAGTCATTTACACAGGACCCGTTCTTGCATTCAAAGAAGCCCAGTGTAATGGAACAGAATTCAGGGGTCTTCTGATGCCCTTTTTTTTTAAAAAAGTTGGACTACTTTTAACTTGACACCAAGCTTAAAAAAGATGGCAGTATGTAACAACACATACTGTACAGTGGAGGTCTGCATTTGCCACAGTTTTTGAACTGATGTTTGAATTGTTGAGGATGGAAGGAAAGATACTTAAAAAAATTAAAAGTTAGTCAAATGTATTTGTTTTAAGGTACCTGCTGTGACAATGCAACAAGGTCAGGTCAGAAGCGTTGTGTGTGTGGGAACTGGAAAAAAATAGCGTAACAGGAGTAGATATAAACGTAAAAGTTGCGGGTGGGAGTGGGAAGAAATATAACTTATTTTTAGCAGGAGTGGGACTGAAAAATCAATCCAGTGCATATCTTTACTGTGTAGGCTACATCAGTCTGAATGTGTACATAGAGCGAAAAATTAAAAAATAATGCAGATGGAATGGAAGAATGTGTCCTGTGTGAATGGCTCTTAAGTGTAACTTGAATTGAATTGCTATTTACATGGCGGAATATAGACACCCTCAACCTGACGAGTCAGTTTAAATTCATGTGTATATTGCCACGATTGGTCAAATAATTAGCCAATTTCATTCGCCATTACTGCAGGTAAATCTGATACATGCAATGATTATCCATTATGACATGTAGGCATTTTTATCTTTATGTATACAATAATAATCTTTTACATTATAATCCTTTTATTTTTAATATTTGGTATGTTTGTGTGCTGCTGTGTGTCCCTGTGTGTGTAACAAGCAGTGTGTAACAAGCAGAGTGTACGCACGTTGTGCACCCGCCTATAGGAGCATAAAACTAACGTGCTCTTTAAATAACAAAAAAATAAATAAAATAAAAAATACTGCACCATTAACTTCAGAACAGGTTTCAGTTGGTAAATGGCGCAGTCGTTTTCAGTTGCCTCAAAATAGCAACACGCCAACAATGCACCTGAACACACCTCGTTTTCAGACCAGCACACCCATGGGCGAATAGATGGGCGTGAGTGCATTTGCTATTTAAAAAATGTGGGCACTGGACGTGAAAATGTAACTGCGTCAGGCTGAAACTAGCAAAAAACACTTGCGTCGTGCCTGGCGTTGCATTGCTCTAGGTGTATGATAGGACCCCTTATAATGGACAATCAAACTGAAACACCTGGTTTTAGACCACAATAATTTATTAGTATGGTGTAGGGCCTCCTTTTGCAGCCAATACAGCATCAGTTTGTCTTGGGAATGACAGATAAAAGTCCTTCACAGTGGCCAGAGGGATTTTGAGCCATTCCTCTTCCGGAACAGTGTTCAGGTCACTATGTGATGCTGGTGGAGGAAAACGTTTCCTGACTCGCTCCTGCAAAACACCCCAAAGTTGCTCAGTAATATTTAGATCTGGTGACTGTGCAGGCCATGGGAGATGTTCAGCTTCACTTTCATGCTCATCAAACCATTCTGTCACCAGTCTTGCTGTGTGTATTGGTGCATTATCATCCTGATACACGGCCCCACCTTCAGGGTACAACGATTGACAGCACATGCTCCTCCACAATGGTTCGGTCAGAATGGTTTTTGGCAGCGACGCAACCCATCAAGTACAGTAGGGAATGCCATGATACTGCAGCCAATCCATCACTGATCCACTCCGTGCTTCACTCTGGGCAGCAACAGTCTGGGTGTTGAGCTTCTTTGGGTCTTCTCCACACCGTAACTCTCCCAGATGTGGGAAAGGCCGTGAAGATGGACTCATCAGTAGGGTTGGAAATCGAAAATCGATTCCAATTCATGGGCAGCTGTGGTTTTAAGTTTTTTGGATACAATCTGGGTTAGTACATGCACATCCCTTTCAGACAGCTTCCACAGTTACTCCTGTTGGATGTGGTTCATCCTACATTACCCTGGATACCATAGCTCTCGATACACCACAAACGCTTGCTGTCCTGGTCACAGATAAGCCAGGGAGATGCACACCAACAATTTCTTCTCCTTTGAAGTCTGATATGTCTCCCATTATGTTGTGTGGATTGCAATATTTTATGTGAAGCTGTGCTATTGCTCTGCTAATTCAACCTTCACACTCTGCTCTTACTGATGGACTGTAAAATCAGTAAAGATTGGCCATTAGGCCACACAACGGTTGAAAGCTCCAACACCATATTGGCCAGTGTATCAGTTTCATGTCCAACCGCTGTACATGCAAATATATAAGTAAGAACACTTTGTTTATTAATCATTATATTTATATTAAATTATTACTGTATGTCCTTACAATTCATGAAAATATTTATTAAATTATTATTATTATTATTATTTAGGAAGTGTCAGGAGCAGCAGGGGCAGCCTCAGTTCATTGACCAAGACAGCTAGTAACTTAAGCTTTGCATGTTTGCAAACTGCTTTACCTTCTTTTTTTTATCTCTGTGTATGACAATTAAATTTCACCTCCCATCAAGCTAGTGGTGTGATCACAGCCGTGACTCGACCATACTAGATCATTTTCATTATAATCAATGAAGCAGAGCACGTGTGTGACTGTGGCTTTCAGATTATTATGGGAGCAATCTAGTATGTTGCGTTGCAGCAGTGATTGTGGCAAGATAGAGGCAAAACGAAAAGGTTTACTGTAAAACTACAGAAGGTTTTCTTCAGCAATTACTTGACAGGAACACAACGGAATGCAAACTTTAATTTCAAGTAGATTCCCCTGAGGACATTTTCTCTCAGGATGGGAGACAAAATAAACAGTGATGAGCCAATTTGATCCAGTTTGGCTCAGATAAACCAACATTGTTTCAGTGACAGTGATTCAGCAACTAACCCAGAAGGTAACTACAAACAAACTACTCGACACTTTGAAAATAACCCAGCAGGCTGAACCCAGCTGAACCCAACTAAAAAAGCAATTACCCAGCATGTAATTAATTTGATGATGATTTTTTTTTTTTAATTGATTAACAACCCTAGTATATTGTAAACACGATTCAGCACATATGGACTAAACTCTAGTAGTGCTAGAAAATGTGTTCTCGCATTTTAATTTGTTGCATCGTACAACACAGCCCTACAGAATCATAAGCTTTTATGATGTGCAGCATCATTTAACAGATGGTTTATTGGCTAAATGATAAATGAGTTGTGTCATTTTTTTGGCAGAGAAAAGTGTGAAAATAGGCCATGCATTTTAGTGTTCTGTCAATATAAAGACGGAATGAATCTATTCAAAAATGTCAAACAGATGTTTGATTTGCCCGTTGCCACTCTTTGAAATAATAATATTTTTTTATTCATCAGTTGCCCATTACAATCACATACATGCAATTTCCTGCTTCCATTTATGCATTCCTTATTCAAGCCTTGTCCTTGAGTGCTTGCACTCCTTTTATACAACACTTTCTTCACATAATGACTGTCTTTTTTTATTTGATAAGCAGTAAAGATGCAGGAACCTGTCATTTGTTTTAGGGTGCACTGAGGAACAAGGAAACCAGAAGCAGCAAAAGAGAAATAAACACTTTTATGTGTCAAAAGATATTAAATGGGATCCAAAATATTACTGCAATTAAAAATTCTCTATAAACACAGCTGGAGATTAGCTAGTTAAAATTTAGGTAGTCATTTTCTGGCATACTCTTATACCTCTTATCAGGCAGAAACTGTTTAAAGTAAAATAGGATGCATGCTCTACTTTGCGTTGTGCCTGACAGCACACCTTAATAAACTAAAAAGTAATAAGTTCGTCTTCATCCTGACTTGTTTGGGGAACATTCGCTTTGCTTTTTTTTTTTTTTACATTACATAATGCTTCTCCTTCGCTCTCATAATGTAAAGCAGTCCTGCCCACTGAGAACCATGCAAAAATATCTACCTTCTCTTCCCGCTGACATAATTTGCTCTTTTAGATGGACAGAAATTAAGAAAACTGTCACACATATTTGTTTTTATTAATTGTTTTGATTTATGCACAGAATGACAGTTGCATCCTTATGCGTCACATGGTGTAATTCAACAGATGTACAGGAGAAGCTGCCTTCTGCTTGCAAATGTCATTTTTTGAGGAGACAGCTGATTGCGAGCAGATCTAACTACACTACACTCACGCTCATGTTCAAGGTTAAGTCATTGCTACTGTCATTCCATATTGCACCCTATATTTACTGTATACTAGGGGTGTGTAGCCAAGCCAATATCTATATCTGCATCTGTAACAATGGCAAAATCATTATGGGCGGGGCTTAAACCTGAAGTTTTTCAAATCTACAGGTTAAATGTAATTCTGTTCCATTTATAGTTTCCATACAGCAATTATGCTTTGTATAATTCATAACATTATGTTTTCTTTTTATTGCACATTGGTAAATAAAAGAAAAAAAATCTTTAGTAGAGTCATAGAGACAGGTGGGACAGGAGGGAAGTGTCCCAACGTGAGTTTGTCCCCACCACTTTTTAAAAAGGCATTGAAAAATAGCTTGTGGAACCCATGTACAACACACAGAAAAAGCATCTCCAATCCCCCATACTTTGTAATTTTATTCATACATGTAACACAAAATACAAACCCGATTCCAAAAATTAATTGATTTTAAATTTCATGGCATCAACACATCTCAAAAAAGTTGGGACTAGGCCATGTTTACCACTGTGTGGCATCCCCTCTTCTTTTTATAACAGTCTGCAAACGTCTGGGGACTGAGGAGACAAGTTGCTCAAGTTTAGGAATAGAAATGTTGTCCCATTCTTGTCTAATACAGGCTTCTAGTTGCTCAACTGTCTTAGGTCTTCTTTGTCGCATCTTCCTCTTTATGATGCGCCAAATGTTTTCTATGGGTGAAAGATCTGGACTGCAGGCTGGCCATTTCAGTACCCGGATCCTTCTTCTACGCAGCCATGATGTTGTAATTGATGCAGTATGTGGTCTGGCATTGTCATGTTGGAAAATGCAAGGTCTTCCCTGAAAGAGACGACGTCTGGATGGGAGCATATGTTGTTCTAGAACTTGGATATACCTTTCAGCATTGATGGTGCCTTTCCAGATGTGTAAGCTGCCCATGCGACACTCACTCATGCAACCCCATACCATCAGAGATGCAGGCTTCTGAACTGAGCGCTGATAACAACTTGGGTTGTCCTTGTCCTCTTTAGTCCGGATGACATGGCGTCCCAGTTTTCCAAAAAGAACTTCAAATTTTAATTCGTCTGACCACAGAACAGTTTTCCACTTTACCACAGTCCATTTTAAATGAGCCTTGGCCCAAAGAAAACGCCTGCGCTTCTAAATCATGTTTAGATATGGCTTCTTTTTTGACCTATAGAGTTTTGGCCTGCAACGGCGAATGGCACGGTGGATTGTGTTCACCGACAATGTTTTCTGGAAGTATTCCTGAGCCCATGTTGTGATTTCCATTACAGTAGCATTCCTGTATGTGATGCAGTGCCGTCTAAGGGCCCGAAGATCACGGGCATCCAGTATGGTTTTCCGGCCTTGACCCTTACACACAGAGATTGTTCCAGATTCTCTGAATCTTTGGATGATATTATGCACTGTAGATGATGATAACTTCAAACTCTTTGCAATTTTTCTCTGAGAAACTCTTTTCTGATATTGCTCCACTATTTTTCACCGCAGCACTGGGGGAATTGGTGATCCTCTGCCCATCTTGACTTCTGAGAGACACTGCCACTCTGAGAGGCTCTTTTTATACCCAATCATGTTGCCAATTGACCTAATAAGTTGCAAATTGGTCCTCCAGCTGTTCCTTATATGTACATTTAACTTTTCCGGCCTCTTATTGCTACCTGTCCCAACTTTTTTGGAATGTGTAGCTCTCATGAAATCCAAAATGAACCAATATTTGGCATGACATTTCAAAATGTCTCACTTTCAACATTTGATATGTTATCTATATTCTATTGTGAATAAAATATAAATTTATGAAATTTGTAAATTATTGCATTCCTTTTTTATTCACAATTTGTACAGTGTCCCAACTTTTTTGGAATCGGGTTTGTATATATGTGCCAATGTTCAGTGGCTGAATGATCAAGGTACACATGTTGTGCGCTTACAGTGACTTTGAAACTATATATCGGTTCAGTGGTGAACCAGCGACAGGGTCATGGGCGGCCAAGGCTCATTGATGTACGTGGGGAGCGAAGGCTGGCCCATGTGGTCCGATCCAACAGACGAGCTACTGTAGCTCAAATTGCTCAAGAAGTTAATGCTGGTTCTGATAGAAAGGTGTCAGAATACACAGTGCATCACAGTTTGTTGCATATGGGGCTGCATAGACACAGACCAGTCAGGGTGCCCATGCTGACCCCTGTCCACCGCCGAACGCTCCAACAGTGGGCACGTGAGCTTTAGAACTGGACCAAGGAGCAATGGAAGAAGGTGGCCTGGTCTGATGAATCACGTTTTCTTTTACATCATGTGGATGGTCGGGTGCGTGTGCGTCTCTTACCTGGGGAACACATGGCACCAGGATGCACTATGGGAAGAAGGCAAGCCAGCAGAGGCAGTGTGATGCTTTGGGCAATGTTCTGCTGGGAAACCTTGGGTCCTGCCATCCATGTGGATGTTACTTTGACACGTACCACCTACCTAAGCATTGTTGCAGACCATGTACACCCTTTCATGGAAACGGTATTCCCTGGTGGCTGCGGCCTCTTTCAGCAGGATAATGCGCCCTGCCACAAAGCAAAAATGGTTCAGGAATGGTTTGAAGAGCACAACAACAAGCTTGAGGTGTTGACTTGGACTCCAAATTTCCCAGATCTCCATCCAATTGGGCATCTGTGGGATGTGCTGAACAAACAAGTCCGATCCATGGAGGCTCCACCTCGCAACTTACAGGACTTAAATGATCTGCTGCTAACATCTTGGTGCCATATATATATATATATATATAGAGAGAGAGAGAGAGAGAGAGAAAGTCATCAGTCCCCTGATTTACTGAAAAGCCACCTTTTGCTTTAATTACAGTCATTAGTCTTTTTGGATATTGCCCATTCTTCCTTGCAGAATTGCTCAAGTTCAGTCAAATTCCGTGGAGAGCGGCAATGACCCACTCTCTTCAAGTCCATCCACAGATTTTCTATGGGATTTAATTCAGGGCTCTGACTTGGCCACTCAAGGACATTCACCTTCCTATCCTCAAGCCATTGTGTTGTTCTTTTGGCGGTGTGTTTAGCATTTTTGTTGTGTTGGAAGGTGAATGACCTGCCTATCTTCAGCTTTCTAGCAGAGGGTCGCAGGTTTTCCTCAAAAATTTGGATGTACTTGGCAGCATCCATTTTCCCTTCGATCCTGACCAGTCACCTGAAAGCACCTTTTGCCAGATGGCATCAGAGTCTTCCAGATGTGTTTTTGCATAGTGCAAACGAGACTGAGTGTGGCAGTTTTTCAGGAAAGGCTTCTTTCTTTCAGCGCTATATTTGGCTATATATATATTTTATCTTTAAAATACATCCAAGAGGTTTACACAATGGTCTGTTATTGTATGGACATCTATGTTACATTTTCACGCTGATAAACATGATGCAGAGCAAAACGAACTGTGATTGGTTGCTTTACACGTCAGTCAGATGGCCTCTGGCGGTCCTTGGCCAATGAAAGCTGCTATGGAGTCCAGATCTTCGGCTGTCAGTCTGAAGCTCTGGCTATGCAAGATTAAAACTGCCTGTGTGAAAGCCTCCAAAACTGACCTCTAAGCTGATCTCAATTAATTCAAACACTTGTCCTTTGGAATCAGTCACTCATCTCTGCTCTGGCTATTGGGATCTCCATGTGTGAGTATGATTCCTGATATAATAAATTAGCCAATTAGTTAGGCCTCTGTAATTACACCAAGCTATTTTTATCATCTGTAGATTTCTTCTCTGAGCATTAGCTTCAGATTCAAACTCTGTTGACATTCATGAAACATGAAATACCAAACATAAATCATGAAGTAGTGCCGACAATTTTTCTTTAACCTAACAGCTCAACAGATGATAATGCGACCTCTTTGTAATTATTACATGTCTTCTCGAATGTGTCTGGTAAACAGCATGGAATGAGCAGTATTACTGTAATTAGCTGTCTCTACAGCTGCTATAAACAGCACTTAATCACTCCACTAGTACATATGTGCAACTCAGAGTAATAGTTTACCAAATTATATTAATTGACTAAATTGCTTTCCAACCCAAATGTCATCAACAGCTGAGAAGATTTTTGCATTCCTGTATTCACAGCTCTTCTCTCAGTGGATTCCCTTAGATTGTAAGAAACCGCTCCAAATGTAAAATAAATGATAAGAATTAATTAAACCCAGGATGTGCATGTGTGCTCCATTATTTAAGCTGTAAACAGATTTGCATTTAGAGATCAAGGCAACACTGTAAGAGACTACAATGTCATCAGTTCGACCGCAACCACCATTAATCACGACAGGTTGAATTATGTTGTAGATGTCTAGAGAGGCACAGTGCTGGAAAGCAGCCAACTATCCATCTCGGCATCAGAAAGCAGAAATGCCTCCTGGAAAAAGGAGGGTTGAAGATATAGTAGCAAATGTACAGTATTTCATGAGTCTTTCTCTGCGGCCTTATTTTTTTCCTGATTACCTGCAAGCCATACTCAGTCTGTCCATCACATTTCCTTGAAATAAAAGCTTAGACAGTACACATAATTCACACAAGACTGATTCTTCAGAGTGGGATAAAATAAGTCCCACAACTTTAGTTTTGAAAGTAGCAACTCTTGCACTTTAAAAATGAATCAGAGATGAGAGATTATTAGAATGTTCTTAGCAAATGTAGGCAAGATCAGGGATAAAAAAGTTAAATATCTCTCCCTCTCTCTCTCTCTCTCTCGCTATAGCGCGTAACTTAAAGTTCACCAGCATTTGCATCCTTTTGTGCCGATACAAGTTGTAATGTTACGTCTACATTATGTATCTAAGTTATCTGATTAATATCACAGGATGTGTCACAGAACGGGCTTCAGTTTATTGGCGTCACTCACCTCAGGCGGCTATTCCTTTTAAATGCTTCATTATTAATAACATTGCTGCACCATAATCAATCTAACACTGTTTTAATCACGTTTTCATAGATAGGTTTTTATGTCATATTTTTATTTTTAACATTCATTTTCCTAACAGTCTTCAGATATTTTCATTATCTCATTATCTCATTATCTTATTTCATTATCTCCGTGCCCATTTGTGTTTTGTCTATACCATTAGCTAGTTGTAGTTTTTCATAATTTGGGTTAAACATGTATATACGTAGTATCATAACCATGATATGTCAAGTCCATCACCCAAATGGTTAAGGAATCATTTATAATTTTCCAGATAAGTTTAAGTCCTATTAGTAGCTGGCAACACCAGAAAAAAGACTACTACATTTAAGACTTAGTGACATGCAAAATGTGTGAACACCATCATCTGTCATTTCAGTCATTCATCCATCATTAGGGACAAGGTGTGGTCGATATGACCAAAATCTTATATCACTGTAAGAGTAACTTCTTTCATGATGATATCAAAAGTCCAGATAATGATATCATAATTCTCAACACCACTTTTGATATCGCAGCAAAAAACAATAACTAATCTAAGTAAAAAGGTCTCAAGCTTATGGAGAAATAAACAATCAGTAATAAAAACAAAGAAACTATTTACAAGTAATATGAAAGGACAAATAATAACAATAGTACAAAGATGAAATAAAATGAAATAAACAGTGCTTGAAGTTTTTCAGGTAGGTCCATCTAACTGAAATAAAAAAATACTAAAGAAATTGAATTAAGTGATCAAATGTTTAAAAAAAATCACTGCAGTCTTCACTGTATGACTTAAATATACACTGATTCTCATCGAATCTACAGAAGTTATTAAACCAAACAGTGATTTCTCTTTCGTTGATTGATTAAAAGACAGTTGCAGCTATATGGTTGCTGTTACTTAAGATCCTAATACATGGATTTAGTGTACTGACACGCATCAGATTTTCTCTCAGTATTTTTTGTGTATTGAACCGCTCAAGCACAATAAGCAGTGAAAAAGAATTCAGTACTCAGATGTGTGACCGGCGGCTTTATAAGCAGGCACTTCGGGTGTGTGCACAGCGTGCAAATAAGAAATTGAGTTCTCTTCTACGGCTCATTGCGCTTGAACGGTTTAAAATCTTTCAAATCTTTAAACCGATAAGGCTTAAAACGCATGCAGCTTTTTTGATGGTGTAACACTGCACGGTCACATGAGCACAACCATGATAGAGACGATAATTCAGTCTCTATCGGTTGACAAATTTCTACCACTTTATTATATCTGCCGGCATATCACCCACCCCTGGAAGTGACAGCCATGTTTACATTTGGGAGTGAATCCACTAAATCAGAATCCTGCTCCTGGAGGACCACCTTCCGGCAGAATTAAATACACTTGAACCAGCTAATCGAGGTCTTTGGGATCATTAGAATCTTCCAGCAGGTGTGAATATCCACAGGAAAATGGCCCCCCAAACACCAGAGGAAAAGGCAGGGAAGTGAAACAGAGAGAGACCAATAGTCTCTGTGCTCCAGCTGCTGATGTTAATTGAGTGGTGTGAGAAAGTTCAGGACCAGCTGCAGCTGACGTGATCCTACTGTGGTATTTTTACTACTTCTATTTCTGTACTGAAGAACATCTGAAAGATGCTGCAGGAATCCCTCATTAGTCTGCAGACTGTGGCGAAAAGATAGAAATGGATTACAACAGTTCCTGGATCAACCCAGATATCCACTAACTGCAGACTGCACAGTACATATAGTAATTTAAAAAAAGTAGCATTTATGCAACACATTTCAAACAGTAGTGTGCTCTGTTGTTTTCACATAATCTACATTTAATTCAGCGGCATCAAGCCATGAATACATTTGCAGTTTTTATCAAGTATTTTTGCATATGGTTGATATCGTTTTAGGTTCATTTGTTGAGCAAATTGTAGTATAGAGTACTGTATCTCTTGCAGTGTGGTGTATAGTTGTATACAGCAAAATCATCCTTTCCTTACTATAGATATGTTTATGGGGGTTATAAGGCAATATTTTTCCTCTTTATTTTTCTACTGTCTCTTAATTGCACTTTTGGGCATCTAGAATAATAACAGTACAGTACAGTACAGTAAACTGTAAACTTTTTCCATTGTCTCCAGTTGCGTGAGATTATTTCTTCAATTGGATCAAAAGATCTGGAAAAACCCATACATTTACTCGCCCATCGATCCTTCTCTTGAAGAAATCAGGACAGAAGTGGTTGAAAGTGGACAAAAGAGATGGATTAAAACACCAGGTGTAAACGAGAATGTGTCTGCCTCGTCTACTTGTGATCTGAGATTAATAGCAGGTGTAAACACGGCCCTAAATAAGGCCCTTGTCACAGGACATAATTTAATTTTTCATAAAATTAATGCAAAATATGATTCAGTGTTGTTATTGTGAACTAAAACTATTAAAAATCACTGGCTATCACTGTTGTCTGCAGTTCGAGTCCTAGCAGGCCTTTCTGTGCTGAGTTTACATGTCCTCTGCATGTTTGCATGGGTTTCCTCCGGCTCCCGCGTCCCCGTGATTCTACAGAGGACAAGCAGTTTGGAGAATGGATGGATGATTTTAGAAAACGAGGTAACATTTTGCAATAAGGTCTCATTTGTTAAGATTAATTAATGCATTAACTATAGTAATAATGAGAAATACATATTTACAGCATTTATTAACCTTTACTCACGTTCTGTCATGGGAGGATTTATCCTCGGCTTGGTTTCTGTATTTCCTCTCGTGTTTTGTGGGTGTGGCGTTTATCACGTGGCAATGTTGCTCAGCAACGCTTATTTCCCGTCACCACCTGATTAATGCAACATCTGCACGCTATTCCCTCTCCCTTTATAAGCAGCCCTTTCGTGTGCTGTCTTTGTCGGATTGTTCTCGTTGATCATAATATTTGTTCCTGTCATGCTCTAGTTTTCCAGTTGGAATTACCCGTCTTGATTTCCCGTGCTCCAAGCCATCATCCTTTGGCCATTCTGCCTTCATCTCTGCAGTCATCTATTTACCCCACTGCAGATACTGCCTGCCAAGCTTCTTCATCATCATCTTCATCATCAAGACATTTGGATTACCTTTTCTGTTCTACTGTCTGTATTGTTTACTGGTTTCATTATTAAACTTTTATTCAATTTATTCCATTCCTGCATCTATCTTCCATAACACTTTCATGTTAGTTCCCAGTCCATTAACAAATGTTAACAGATACAACTTCTGACCTTAAAAATGTTTTAGTAAACATTGAGATTAACATGAACTACTGTAAGATCAGTAAATGCTGTAGAAGTATTGTTCATTGTTAGTTCATGTTAACTAATCCAGCGTAGTGTTAGTTCTGGCAGGTCACGTTAGTCAAGCTCACATCAGCTGATCCACACAGGAATATGACGCCTATCACCGCATTCCTATATATATATGGTCCATTAGTATTATCAGCAGCTTTATCATGTTGCTCAGGAGCTAGTTACCCTCCTCCATCCCCAGCTCCTCCTTTGTCCAGTCAGGACTTGCCCTTCTGATATTCCTCTCGATCAGACTCATTTCTTCAATTATGTTGTTATATTTAATTATTGTCATTAAGAAAATTAATGAAATTGCAATACTTTGGTTCTGTTTTGTTTACTCTGAGGGGGGATTATCTCTGCTTCTTGCCCAGAACAGAACAATACCGCCAATCCAAACTGTATGCTAACTGCCAGTCATCTTTGACAATTGTGATCCTGACAGAAATGTAATTAACTAATGTTAACAAATTAAACTGTAAGGAGCTCAACATGGAGGCAGGCTTAGAATCCATATGCAGAAATTTATTGAAAATAAATGGAGCAAACAAATCGAAATCATGAGGCAGTGAGACGTAGTCAAAAGGCAGGCCGAAGATCAAAACACAGGTATCAGTCGAACCAGGCAAACACAATGAAAACTAATCTAATGGCTCATTTCCACTGAGCGGTATGGTTCAGTTCTGTACAGTACAGTATGATTCGGCATGGCAAACCCTGATCCAGCTTGCATTTGCACCACCAACAGTACCCTTACTTGATAGCCCTGTTGAAAAAACCAGCATATGCTGGTTAGGTGTGTTTTGAAGCATGGAAGCTGGTTTGAGCTGGTTTATGCTGGTGCTGGTCCTAAGCTGGTCCTGAGCTGGAGCAGACCAGCTTAGGACCAGCACTTGACCATCCTAAACCAGCTCATGACCAGCTAAGGACCAGCTTCCATAACATACCTAACCAGCATATGCTGTTTTTTTCAACAGGGAGGCGTGGTATATGCCAGAAAGTAGTGATCGACGTCATTCTCGTGTGAAAAAGAAAGTGACAGTAAAGAACAATGGAGGACATACAGCAGCTTTGTTTGAGCAAAGGCTGGAGGGTGCAAGAAAAAACAGCCGAAAAATACACATTGTGTTGCAATGGTATTGTGTTGTCATTCACCTTGTAGCACGAGCAAGTGACGATTCTCTGTCGACCAATCAACATTCTGCAGTGAGTGTAGCTCCACCCTTTTGGTACCGGTACTATTGGTACTATTATGGAAAATGCTTGGTAGTGCAGTGAAACTGGTAATACTTCGCAGAGTATACATGGAAATGGCATGGCTTTAAAATGTTACCGAAAACATACAACATAAAACATAAAATGAAAAGGAAAGTAAATTAGAAATGTTGCCTTGGTAAATAGAAGAAATAAAAAAAAGATTAAGATGAAACATTAAAATTATTAAAAATAAAACTGTAACAAAAATAAAGCTAAATAATAAAAAATAAAAATAAAAATGACAAAAACACAAAGAAATTACTAAAACTTAAAATGAAAAGCTAATTTAAAATATTAGTAAAAACTAAAATTTGTATATACATAATACTAAAATAACTGATGCGGTTGCAGGGCTGGCAAAATATATTTATAGCAGGGGTTCGCAATTCTGGCCCTCAAGATCCACTTTCCTGCAGAGTTTACCTCCAACCTTGATTAAACTCACCTACCAGTAGGTTTCTAGTAATCCTGAAGACTTCTATTAGTTTGTTCAGGTGTTTGATCAGGGTTGGTGCAAAACTCTGCAGGACAGTGGATCTTGAAGGCCAGAGTTGAGATCTCATGAGTAAATTTCCTCAATTCGGACCTTGCCTATGGGTCTGTTAACATTTCAGAAGAAATAATACACTAGTACTTCTCCATAAACTCTCTTTAGCCATTAGAGAAACTAGTCATTTTGAGTCACTCTCAGTGAAAAAGTGTATGTTTTGTTTCAGTTTTGGTCATGGCCACATCAACCTCCTAATAATATTAATTAGCACATGTAGTGTCTTTATTTCACATGATTTGGGGCCTCTGGATTATGCTTTTTTCTTGAGCAGAGAAATATCTCTGGACAGACAAAAATTCTGTCGCTTGTTGTCATCTCTGACATTTGCTCTGAAATGAATGAGAGTGCAAACAGTGCTAAATGTCATCAGAAGTGCACCACATGGCCTGATATGAAAGACAGGAAAATCTCACATGCATCTGTTTCTCTTCCTTCAGAGCTGAACCATCACAGCAGGCAGAAATCCCCAAAGGCTTTGAGATCTCTAAGGAATTGTCAGGGGTGTTGGAAATGCCAGTGCTGTGACAGATGTTTGATATTCAGGGCTATTTTTCAGTGCATTTAACTGGGATTATAATGTAACATGCAGCACAAATGAGGAAACCACTGAAAGATGGATGTTCTTACTGAGTGTCAATAACTTTGTTTCCCCTTAATATATCTTTCTGTAGAATAGAAGTCTTAGTATTGATGCATTCCTGGAAAGTTAATGAGTCCAAAGTGTGATGCGGTGTACATTTTAGTAGGGCGTATTTCTTTTATCCAGACTCAGTGATGCTGTGTCAAGGTCACTGATGTCACTGATGCCAAAACAGCATTGATTTTTATGTGTGTAGCAACCAAATGGATCTGAACGTGGGCAAGACACAAGTTTTAGAGGATTTTCAGCAACTTCAGTTTGGGTCTGTTCCTCACACAAAGCTATAAAGCTATGATGACTTTAAATGGTTGCGTGAAAGGAATGTGTGGAGTTTAAAAAATAAATAAATAAATAAATAAATAACAGCATACAAAAAAAATAAAAAAAATAGCATACTATTACCGGTGCGTGTGTAGATTGTCCAACAAGAGAGATGCATGACGCAGAGCGAACAATTAAATAACTTTTAATAAACAACAGGAGCAATAGAGCACTACCCACATGAACATAACATTAACAGTGAAGAAAACTAAGGGCTTAAATACACAAGGGCAGATCATCAACAGAACAGAAAACAGGTGTGTAACAATTAAAAACCATGGAAACAAACAAGGAAAGAGATCTCGGCCAAACAGGAACAGTAAAAACCAAACTAAAACACACTGAAATTAAACATAACCCTTACATTACACCCCCCTCCCGGAAGGCACCATAACAATAAACAAGGTCCAACAGAAGAGGAAGGGCAGGGGTTCTGGAGGTGGGCACACAGCTGGAGACCAAAGGGAACTGGGAGGAGCTGGAGGGGAACACCATAGAGACAACCCTCTCCTTTGAATTTGTATTGCGTGAAGCTGCCTGCTTGTCATTTTTTGCTTCTAACAAAAGAAAGAACAATGCCTAAAAGCTGCTGTGTGACAGGGTGTACAGCAAACAAGCTAAAAACCCCAGAACTAAGTTTTTATAAGCTACCGAACCGTAAAAGCCAGCCTTTAAGGAGACAAAAGTGGATACAGGCAATAAGACGTGAAGCATCAGCAGGAAGAAAGGATAAATTGTGGGCTCCTGACACTCAGTATGCCTCAGTATGCCTATATGTGCAGTAAACATTTTGTCACTGTTAAGTCAAATATCCAAATGTCAGTTTTATATATTTCCTGTCGCCAATTACGTTCCCCTCCAGTGGGCGTAGTTCTCAGTGTAATATAACATATTGCGCTCTCTCTCAATTGCCTGTATCCACTTTTGAGTCCTTAAATGCTCATTTTTTGGGGTTGACAGCTTATAAAAACTTCTGTGTTTTTGGTTCTGGGTTTTTTAGCTTGTTTGCTGTACACCTTGTCACATAGCAGCTTTTAGACATTGTTCTGTTATAAGTCAGAAATGACAAGGAGGCAGCTTCATGCAATACAAAGTCAATGGGGACGGTTGGATTGTTTCCCCCCCGGTGGGCGTGGTTTTCAGATTATGACGCGTGTCGCTCTGTCTCTGTAGCAGAGTTAAAGGAGGGAGGAGCCAGGGAGGAGATGATGAAGGAGAGATTAACCCAAAGCACAGCCAGTATGAAGGCCCACAGCGGATCAAGTGGAAGGAGGGCTGCACGATTAATTGAAAATTAAACAAGGCTACGATTTTATTATGCGCAGCTTGTCAGTGATGCACGGCTCTGTGATTAGTAGTATATGCCGCTCCATCTGAAAGCCAGAGGGCGCTCTCACGCAGAAACTCCAAATATGCCCCACAGAAGAAAGATAACGAACGTCATTCCAGGAATTCCCTATCGGTATCATACTATCTCTGTAGCTGAATAAACAGAAGATTGAAACGCTTTGATTGATTAAACATGACTAATAAACACACGACTACGACAATATATGGTTTATCTGAGCTCTTCAAGCCTTCTCAGGTATTTTCATGATAATAATGTATATTTATAATGCAATGCTAATCGACATAGCCTTTATCACTGTATAGAATGTTATGAAATAATATATTGTGTGCCTTATTCTGTGTTAGAATCCACTTCATCTCACAGAAGGATGTTATTTCAAACACTGATGTTCATAACTGACATTATGAAGTGAGTTTGTAGTAAAAACACGTTATTAAATGTTGTCTTTTGTTGGACAAGAGGTTCATAAATGCTTCTCATGTTTGGAAAGATGCTTGACGCATGTTGCTTTTTCAAATGCACGTTATAAGTGACTTAAACTCACAAAGCTTTCATATGGAGCAGCATTTACTACTGACCACAGAGCTGTGCTTCACTGACAAGCTGCGCATAAAATAAATCTCTTTGTGATTTCATAAACACACTAAGCCAAATTGGTTTAATCATTGACAAGATTTCCCATCATTTATAACCAGGGTTGGGGAGTAACGGAATACATGTAACGGCGTTACGTAATCAGGATACAAAAATCCAGCAACTGTAATTTGTTACAGTCACGTTAAAAAATGTAGTAATCAGATTACAGTTACATTTTGGAAAAAGGGGGAATACTATCAGGATTACAATGGTTTCATTTAAAACTAAATAAATCATTATTTTGCCATAATAACACATATTAAGCGCTACTTGATTATACAGTATTTCCTGGTTCTGTTGCCAGTGATTTCTATTTTGTTTTCAAAGAAAAAAAAATGCAAACTACATGGTCGTACAGTGCAAACTCTGCCTTCCAGCTACGAAAACACTCACTTTCTTTATCAAAGGACTAAAAAAAATAATCTGTAATACCATACTGTAGCCACTAGATGTCTGTATAGCCCTTTATATATATATATATATTCAGGGCTGTGTATTCCCAAGTTGTGGAAATGAGACATGATTGCTTAGTTTTAACTGGTTTTAAAAGTAACCAAAATGCTAAACATTAAAATTAAAGCTGAACAAACATGAACAGAAATGTTTGATCCGAGGTTGTTCAGTTTGGTTATGATCTGATGTGACTTTTATCTCTTTAAGCTTTAAACAAAAACAACGATAATAATATTGCAATAGATAATTCATCAGATTTTTAAAATATTTTTTATTTTTTTTATTGTTGAGACCCATTCAAAAGTATGGAATGAGTATTTAAAAACTTGCAGAAATTGAGAAGAAATAAAATTAAATTCTTATTTTATACAGTATATGTGACCTTGAAGTAATCCAAAAGTAATCAGATTACATTACTTTTATATTGTGGTACTTGGATTACATTACTGAATACTTTTTCATGAAGTAATTTGTAACTGTAACGGAATACATTTTTAAAGTAATCCTCCCAAGCCTGTTTATGACACAACGCTTCCCCGCCATTGATGGTTTTTCTGTCAATACCCTGTTTTCACTGTTATATGGTAGGGGGCGCTGTTATGGATATTCTGAAATAGTACAGCATCTCCGGATCCAAAAACACATGAAGAAGAATGTTTGCGTAAACCAGTTGAAACAGGATAGAAGATTACTAACAAGTAAGCTAACGTGATCATCAAACATTCAACAGCATATAAATCAAAACTGCCTAATGTTACTGAATAAAATTCTGAACCCATGAAAAGGTAACAACAGTGCAAGCTTTGGGGGTGTTGATGTACTCGATTTACTCCATCTACAGTATGTTACAGCATGTCTTTGACAACAGTCTTTTCTTAGCTTTTTGTTTTTTTTTTCATTCAAGTGTTGATTAAAAAAAACGCATGAAGCTAATGTTTGTTGTTGTTTTTTCTATAAAAGCAGAGGCTCTGTTCTTTCTTTTGATATACTGACCCTTTACATATTCATACAACAAAATATTCTGGGGCCTATGAAAGTTTTTTCAAAATATGATCAAATTTGCTGGCGCTAGCTTGCAACTTTTGTAGAAACGCTGAAGGGGGAAAAGTAAATTGCCACCAAGTCTGAAAGTCAGAGCTCACAGAAAAGAGTTTCCTACTGATGTTCTTCTGTGTTCACAAAAAAATAAGTATACTTTGAGTTTTTTTTAAGTATACTTAAGTAAAGTTCAAGTATATTTTTAAGTATACTTTAAGTAGTAAGTATAGGCTACTAATATTAATATACTAGTAGTATACTTTAACTATGTCAATACTAGTCAAGTATACTGACTTGGAGAAGTACATAAAAAGTGACTGAAAGTATAGAAGTGTACTTGAATATACTTCTTTTGTGTAAGGGACAGCTGGTATAGTGAGGTGTTTGAAAGACAACTCCAAACTAAGAGAAGCAAATTTATTCGCAGTTAATGTAGAAATCTACTGATAAGAACATCTTCTCAGTTTCAGTCTCTCTATATTAGATAATAGCAAGATAAGAACAGCAGAGCAGTGGCACAGCTGTCAGATGTGGTCGCACCTGGGTTTGTGTGGGCTGAGTTGAGGATTCCACTCTTCCACTTGTACATTTAGCCTGAAATGTGCAGTAGTTGCATTTCTATTGTTGACACTAAAATGTCAGGTAAGTGCAGATTCAGGAAACTCACAGAACTTTGAGAAATCCACCAGCTATGACTCTTCATCCGCTTTGAAAAGCACACTTGCCAACTGCAGTCTTGCAACTGGAGTTAGTGGCTTCAGATTTAGATTCACAGTTCACAACCAATTTTACCTCCGAAATATGACATATTTCAAGTAAAACAGGATTTTCATGAGAAAAAAAGTTGGGAGAAACTTTGATTAAACTGTAAAACCACGACAGTTAGTAACTGTTTATTATAATAAGGTTTTCTGCACAGATTAATGTAATTTTGAGATCACATCTGCTTCTGTTCCAACTATAGACTGAATGTCTCATGCAGCTAGGTCAAATCTGTGTCCTAGATGAAATAAGCTACATTTGACATACTGTAGCAAACCCACTTCCATATACAAGCAATGTTTCAATGTGACAAAAAAAAAAAAAAGACAAACTGTATCATGAAACTAGCTCTGAAAAAAGTGAGGTTCAATGCATTTCATGTAGTTTTCAGATCATTTTAAAAGTCCTGGCTGGTAGATCTGCCAACACCATCTATTTATTACAATCTTACACTTTTCCAATTTGCCTGTCGGTTGAAGTCCATAACTTTGATGTGCCAGGCAATTATATAAATGTGATAGGAATTGATCTGATCCTTGCTGAAATGCTCAGCATAGTTGGTCACAAGAATATACTGTGTTTTGGAAGCAGAAGCCCATAATACCTGTAGCGATCTGTAGTAAATCAGTAAATTGCAAATTGCTCAATCATTAAGTAAAGTTATTGTCATTGGCTGATAGCTAATGTAATCAATGTGTAATCCATAAAAAGTAACTAAAGTGTTTTAATGTATTTTAAAATGTACACTAAAGGTAATTTAGCTGTAATATTGATCTACGAGAACACTTTGTAAGATCATTATGAGCACTATTTGCATTGGGGGGGAAAGCATATAATTTTTTATTTTACTGCAAAAAAATATTGAGTATATTTTTATATTTATGTTTTTTATACAAAATAAACAAACTAAATGCACTTCAGAGGCAACAATGCATAAGACATTAACATATTATTTAGATTTAACTATAAACTAAAATCTGCTAGTGCAGCAAGAATAAAAACAGTTGTGTTGAAGAGACAATCTGAAACAAGCCTTAATATCTAATGCAGTTCTGCAGTTTTTGTTTACTATAATTAAAATATATTTTAGTCATTTTTTGCAGCGTGAACACTGAGTTTTCAATCACTGTGTTCTGTCCCGTTGGTTGATGATTAGGCAAGTTCTCAAATGGGTAGGACATATTTATTGACAACAAATGTCTAATAAATTATACACTGACACACATAAATGATACTGCTTGCAACTGAAAAACACCACTGTACATGGAGTGCTTGGAGATTAATGGAAGTGACACTTATAAGCCATTTAGTTTGACATTCATTATTCTTGCATATTGCTATTTGCAAAAAAATAGCCTAACTATTATTGCTATATAATTTCACTGTTTAGTGGTAGTTTGAAAGGCAGCTTTTAGCATTACACGGGTGAGGGTGAGTAATAAATGACAGAATTTTCATTTTTGGGTAACCCTTTAATATATTTGGGAAAAGTCATTAGTTTTACCACTAAAAACACTAGGCATTCCCACACATCTGCAGCTTTAGTTCCAGAATCAAAATGGACTGCAAATGGAGATGGACTCCAGTCGAGTTAGCTTACAGTGAACTTTGGCTGAGCCACATGGACAGTCAGGGCATTTTGAGTGACTCTCAGTTTAATTACTGCCAAGTTGTCTATCTTGAGAGCAGATTTCTCTTGGGAACCATGCTGAGAACCAGATCTTCCAAAGTGCCACTCACAGTCCACAGTGTGATTAAATCCTCCCCTTCCACTCACCCCCACAGCGGCCTGTCCAACATACCCAGTTCCAGAGACACTGTGGCCAGGCTTGGCTTCACGCGTATCAGCAGCGTGCTCTGCTCTAGGCTGACAGCTGAGCCCTGTGATCTGCCTGAATAACTCCAGGAGCACATCGCTCTTGAGAACTTTAAAATACCTTTTTAATAAAGTAATGATTAGGGTTAAATAAGAATCACTGCTTAAGTGTGACTTATCATCCTATCAATTACGCTAATTGCTGCTGTTATGGAACCTAAATGAGAGCCGTGTCGCAAGCTGCCTGCTCTTATTCTGAAAGCATACTGTAGTAGTTCACAGCTGTCCAACTCCTTGTAAAACTGCCAGTATTTCTGTTAGGGTGACCAAACGTCCCAGTTTTCTGGGATTTGGTCACCTTAAGTTTAGTATATGATAATGTGTTTGTTTATTTTTGTTTTTTAAATGCTTTGTGGCTCTGTCACCAGTTATGTTATTACGTCACCCAAAAATTCTCTTAGTTTTTATTCACGCTCATGTTGTTCCCAAACCATGTATGAGAATGTATGAGATAATGCAGCTCTTTTCTTTGTTGTGGCCATGACTGACCATGACTTTAGAAGAAAGATGTGGTCATTATGAACTGTTGGGAAAAAGCAGCATTTTTTCTAGCAATTCTCAATGTGCCTGCTGAAAAAATACAGCAATCTTGTTGATTTGTTGTCAGCCTGTCTATTAGATTCATCCATTAGTTACAATGACTGCTCTGATTTTACTTTGATGTTCTCCACCCCAAGATTTCCAGCCTCTTTTGTGGCTTGTGAGGAGTAGAATAAAGACGAAGAGGTTTTAGGAAAGGTCACACAAACTGTGTTAGTGACCACTGACATGTCACTTGAGACTGACGACAGGTTGACGATGAAAATAAAAACAAAAATAGTAAAATAAAAGAGAAAACTAAAAACTAAAGTTTGATATTGCGTTAGCATTCTCGTTTTAATATTGAAAATTACGATTTAGTGAAATTTAATCAAATAAATTTGACATGGACAATGCAAGGTAAACTTAGTAATTTATTTTTTAATTTTGGCAAATACTTTATGGACACTTTAATGATACAGTTAACAGTTAATGTTTTGCTTTTTTCATTTTTACCATTTGATTAATGCATTTAATAATTGAATTGGAATTGAATCCATGATCTTGGATTGGCATCATGCTATTACAAACAAAAAAAATGTTTTGAATAGGTAGCTCAGATACCAGAAACATTACATTATGGTTTTGATGTAACAATCTGAGCGTTCAGAGCATTACATTTATTTCAGTGTAGACATACAGGGAAAATAAAGTGGCCAGAATAGCTCTGCAGTGCAAAGAAGCAGGGCACGGAAGGACTGTTTTCTAGAGGCACGACACAACGGGTGCTGTAGAAGACTCTGTTTATGAAGAGAGTAATCTAGTTTTGCCTTGCAGCTAACCTTAGTTCCTCATCTGATGTACAGAAATACATCAGATTCCAAGAATGCTGTTTAGTACAACCACAGATCATCTTATCAAAGTGGAGGTGATCTGGTAAAACAGCACTTAGATATTTCACTATTTGTATTACTCCGCTGTGTACTCAGGGTTCCAGTCAAAGCATTACATGTCAGCGATACAGGGAGTGTTTATGTGATTTTGATGCAAAAAACAAAACAAAAGCAAAACACAAACAAAAAACCCAAGCGCTCTTAGTGGATGCAATTTATTCTCTGTGAATCTGTCCTAGATTACTATGTTTTCTCATGCTCCATGATTGTTCAAAGAAAGGTGTCTTTCACAGCGCACGAGGAGCACAAAATATAGAACACTATAATCACTGTGTGGTGCTCCTGCCCTCTTTGAGTGGGGGAGGGCCAATTGCTGTATATATAATAGTAGCCCAAATATATAGCCAGCAGCCTTATCACCCTGTAGCCCAAGACTGGTTGCCCACTGAAGCTAAGCAGGGTTGAGCCTGGTCAGTACCTGGATGGGAGACCTCCTGGGAAAACTAGGTGTCTTCTGGAAGAGGTGTTAGTGAGGCCAGCAGGGGAATCTCACCTTATGGTCTGTGTGGGTCCTAACACCCTTGTATAATGTATAACTATACTGAAAAAAAAAAAAAAAAAAAAAAAAGCACCATCCTTCGGATGTGATGTTAAACTGAGGTCCTGACTCTCTGTGGTCATTAAAATTCCCAGGATGTCCTTCAAAAAAGAAAAGAGTATAGGGTTTAACCCCGGCATCCTGGCCAGATTTGCCCATTGGCCTCTGTCCATCATGGCCTCCTAATCATCCCCATACACTGATTGGCTTCATCACTCTTCATCACTCTGTCTCCTCTCTACCAATAAGCTGGTGTGTGTTGGGCGTTCTGGCACAGTATGGCTGCCATATATAACACTTTGCACAACTAAGTTGTTTATAAATGTGTTACATATATAAATAAATGAAAAGACTAAATTCACTATCTGTGCATTGCTTTGTGACATGCAAAGCTTCATACTTTGACTTTGACGTTTATATTGACTTTTGTTGACAGAGAATTAACTGGCCATGGGCTGTATTCACAAAACTTCTTAAGGCTAAGTAGCTCCTAACTTGCCAATTTAGGAGAAAATCCTCATTTTAGGACTTCTAAATTTTTGCTCCAAAAGTATTTCAGAAAGCATTTTAGCACTAAATCTAGCTCCTAAATCGGTAAAACGTTAGGAGTAGTCAAGAAAATTAAATGATACTTACTAGTTACATTTTGCACTCTAACCCTGTGTCTTTAAGAAAAGTAAAAAGAGCCTAACTACTTTCCCTCATTTTCTCACCTGTCCCTAAAATCCATGGCAAACTCCATTCTCTCTCCAGCTCATAGTCACGTAACATGGTAATATAAACTCACAACGAGGAACAATTAGAAGGAATGTACTTTAATAACAAACTCAGGAGAAACCCAATTCCGTACACGTCACACTGACAATACTGTAATAAGATCCACTGAAGGCAAGCTTGCAGAACCCATGTGCAGTTTATTTACATGAACATGATTAAACATAAAACAAAGAAAGCAAGAAACATAGAGCTTACCAACAGTGGTTACACAGACAATACTTGACCAACTAACAGGGCAAACATGAGGGCTTAAATATACAAGGACTAATGACAAACAAGGAACACCTGTGAACAATCAAGACAATGACCCAATCACAAAACAGAACTGAGAAACCACATGACTTAATCAACCAATGACAACAGGCAATGACAATAGACCGATCGGCATATGAAATCAAAGTACCGCGAGAGCGTTTCAAAAGCATAAGGAGTTGTCTGCTCTCCAATCGCTCTCACGGTACTTTGATGTCATACGCCGATCAGTCTGCGCAGTGCCGATGCATCTCAAACAAGCCTATTATAACACATGAGAAGCACATGACATGATCACATGAACAGCAAGGGAAACACATGACAACAGTGAGCACATGGCAAAACATAACAAATATAGCTATGAAACATGAACCTGAACTTGAAAATAAAACATGAAGCATGAACCAAAACAAGACATGACAGATACATTGACAAAGATGGTCCACGAATGGGAGAAAACTAAGAACTTAAGTAGACAGAGCAAACAAAGGGAGCTAATAAGTTAATTAATGGACGGCAGGTGAACAGGATGACTAATGATTACAACTCAGGAAAACTAGGTCACATAGGACTGGACCAAAAACACAATGAAGCAGGAAACAGAGCATGCATGTTACACAAGCATTTTATCTTGCAATATATTTCTCTCTGAAATTTTTACACCTCATTATAACATGCTCAACATTTTCAGTGACATTACAAACATCACATTTATCTGATAGGCATTTTCCCATTTTAAAAAGAGTTTATTTTAGTCTGGTATTTCCTAGCCTTAATCTTGAGAAAACCACTTCCTCTTTTCTGTAATTTCCTTTAAAAGCCTTCACCTTTATCGATTTCTGTTGTAATAATGTCTCCCTTTACTTTCTGCATCCCACTTCATCTGCCATGATTCTCCAACTGCTGTTCTTACTATTGATTTGGCCTCACCTTTTCTAAAGTGAGCTTTCATTATTCATTCAACCTTTATTTCAATGCACTCTTAGCAATCACATCTGCTTCTCATTGCCCTCCACACCAACATGAGCCGGAACCTAACAAAACGGTACAATAATTCCAGTTCTTGGTATTCCCAACAATATCATTGATATTTCCTTCAGTAAATCATCTGTTTGTTTAATTTGCATTCAGACTACTAAGATCTGTGATAGAATCTGAAGAGACGATTACTCTCTCAGATCTTTAGATCCAGTGAACATTGGCAAATAATGATAATATTTCCTCTTAACATACTCTTGATCCAAATATCCAATATTATCTGCATCCTTTTCAGCCCATTTTTTTTATTTATTTTTTTTATTTGCTCTATAAGTTGCAAGTCTACATTGGGAACTGGAATTATCTATGGAGGAACATTACCCCATACAATGTTTGCTCCGTACTCTAGCCTATTTAAACCATATTCTTCTGCTACTGAATTGATACTCCAACTAAATCCTTTACCTTTTTGTTTTTGTGAATATTCCCAACAATCTCCTATCACCTTTATTATACAGTATGGTGCTCCTCACCAGATCACTTTAGCTTAAACCAATACAGTGACATTACAGTGACAGCTTTAAGTAAGTATAAGTATAATAAGTATAATGGTAATTCTTCAGTTAACACCAGTAATGCATTAGTAGGGATTGTTTTAATAGCGCCAATACTAAGTCTTATGCCTCATTTCCACCGAGCGGTACAGTACAGTTCAGTACGATTCGGGACGGTAAACTCTGATCCGGCTTGTGTTTCCACTGCCAACAGTACCCTTACTTCATAGGCGTGGTGTATGCCGGAAGGTAGCGATCGATGTCATTCTCATGCGAAGAAGGAGGATATACAGCAGATCTTGTTCTTGCTTCTCGGCATGTGACTGTTTGTCACAAGAAGAAATGGTATTGTGTTTCAACTTTATTAAAAAATGGCGCCTCTTGTGTTGTCATTCCCCATTTAGCATGTGCAAGTGATGATTCTCTGTCAACCAATCAGCATTCTGCATTGAGTCTAGCTCCACCCTTTAGTACTGGACTACTGTGCTAGGTACCCCAATGGAAGGATCCCAAAAAAGGTACGGTTCGGAATTAGTGTACCATTCACAACTTCTGACAATGGAAACGGCAAAAATTGTGTACCATACTGAACTGTACTGGGGTGCGTTTCCCAAAAGCAACGTTAGCCAACTAACATCGCAAGTTCCGTCGTTACTAACATAGTTCAACAATTTGGTGCTTCCCAAAACCATCGTTCAAACGAACATTCGCAAACTGCTTCGCAAACTTGTGTGGTTGGAACGACAGCTCTCGAGCTGTGATTAGAAGCATAGTTTCTTGTTTTTATGACATGTGGACTTAATAAATCCTTATCTTGAGCAAAATAAGCAAGCTGACATTAAGTACAATGTATATCTTTTATTTCGAATATACAAATGTCATTTACATATTTTAGTTTGTCAAGCACCATTTTTGAAGAGTGCACATGTGCGTACGTGCTCTAGTACATAAGAGCAAGCCTATGATTGAATCTGGAAATAGCTAGTTGATTTGCTCAACGATGCATCGTACTATGGTAGTGGAGCAGTGAGTTAGGTCATTGTATGGGAAATGCACCCCTGTACTGTACCGCTTGGTGGAAACGAGGCATAAGAGCTCTGAACTGTATTCTGTCTACTTTTTCCAGGACACTCTCAGCTGCTGCTCCATATATCATACACTCCTAGTCAATACATGATTGTATTAAGGCCCTATAAATATCCAGCAGTGATTGTTTATCTGCTCCCCATCATATCCAGAGACTGACCTCATAAGGTTCAATACTTTATCTGTTTAACATGTGTCCTCCATGTACATTTCTCATCAAACTTTAAATATTTAAACTTTGTTACCTTTTCCATATTTTGACCACACAATTTAGGTTGTACATTATCTAATCTTCTCTTTCTGGTAAAGAACATGTAACATCAACTGACATCTTAAACCCAAATTCAAATGACCATCTTTCAGCCTTTATTATGGCACTCTGAATACTATTAATAACATGTCTAACATTTTCCCCTCTTTTCCATATAGCCCCATCATCTGCATAAAGTGACGACCCAATATCTGCGCCAACATTCTCAAAGACATCATGAATCATAATATTAAACAGAACAGGGCTAATGGCAGTACCCTGTGGAATACCATTTTCAATATCAAAATCATCTGAAACAGCATCTCCAACTTTAACACGGAAAGTTCGGTTAGTTAAGGAGTCTAAAACTCAATTGTACATCCTCCCACCAATACCCATTTTATATAGTTTAATCATTAGTCCTTCTCTCCAGGTTGAATCATAAGCTTTCTCAATATCAAAATACAATCATAATCTCTTTTGTGCTAATTGCTTTTTCTGCCTCATTATCTCATTTCACTGAGGCATCTATCCTTTGCGAAAGCCATTTTGATGTGCGCTAATCATTCCTCTTTGTTCTAAATAATATGACAATCTGAGAACAATTAAATTTTCCATTTACACAAGTGAGATGTTAATGCTATAGTCAAATTGCTATAGGCTGCAATTTCCTGCATTATGGGTTTTTTCCAGGCTTACTAACCTTCTCTTCATATCTTATTAAACACACTTAATATAATTTTCAAGACTTCGTCAGGTAATTGTCTGAACATTGCATAGCATAATTGGTCTTGTCCTGGAGCCGTATATACACTTGTCTCTAAAGCCATTTTCAATCATGTAGTGTGAAGTCCATGTCAAGAGATAAATTGTTACTATGTTTTTTCTTTAATGTCTGGAAATTTCCTTATGTCCTCTTTCTATTGTTTGTGTATTTCATCTATGTGACTTCAATTATTCATGCTTGCAAACTTCTTGCGCAAAAGATCTGCTTATTAGTAATTGCTAAATATTCTTCATCAACGAACACTGGGATTTTAGCATATTTTCTTTCCCCGCTCATATTTTAATCGTTGACCAAACGTCATCAAAAACTATTTCTCTACCAATAGAGGAGCAGAATTGTCTCCATGCATTCCTCTTGGATAACTTAATTATTTTCCGTGCCATAGCTCTCTTTCTGTGATAGTCAATCAAATTCTCTTGACTCAATTGCTTCCTCAAAATTCTAAAAGGTCTATTTTTTTCTTTTATAGCATTTCTACATTCATCGTTCCGGCATGGAACCATTTTCCCTTTTCCATTCATTGTGCTTCTAGGAATGCATGCTGATGCAGCACTAATAATCATGTGCATCTGCTTCTGCGCAGCTGTCTACATCACCCTCCATCGATATTGTTTCAATGGACTCTTTACACAGTATTGTCTAAATTTTTCCCATTCAGCTTAATGAAAACACCATTTGTCTATTATATATTCTTCCTGCACATTTAATTCAAAATTTATAGTACATAAAATCGTATAAGGGTCACTCCCTGCGTCATTTATTACTTTCCATTCACATAAATTACTCAGATTTCCTGAGAGCAAAGTAAGGTCTATACATGAAACTGAGTTTCTTGTAACATCCACTCTGGTGCCACTTCCATCATTAAGACAGACAAGTGATCTCTCATCCATTAGTTCTTCAACTACTTCTCCGTTTATATCTATGTGATCGCTTACCCATAGATCATTATGGGCAGTTAAAGCCACACCATATTTCTCCTCTATCAACACTTTCTAAAATACCTTGAAATATCTACATTGATAGCTTCTTACAAGGATTAAAAAAATTTATTACTTTTATGGGTAACACTTTAGAATACTGTTCCGTCATTAATGAATAACTACACAGGAACAGATAAGTAAGGCAATATTAACATTCTAGGAACTGCTATTCGCTAACAACAAACTCTGATTAAAGGGGTCAAGAACTGCATTGTTTTATAATGTTTCCTGGGGTGCACTTATAATGTTAGTATGCTTTTTACATCAAAAATTGTCATAATTTAGAAATAAAAGGCATTTTCCCTACCCTGATTTCATCCCTCTGATTTGAACGCTCTGTTTTAAGGGGCGTGTCTGCTGTGAGACTTCAGTGGAAACGCCCACTGCTGTGATTGGCTGACATCTTTCCATTTGAAATAGCCAAGTATTACTCTCTCTTTTAGTATGTTTTTACTATTACAGCTCTCAAGGTTAACTAATTGTAAAAGTGCTGCATTACATTTAGATCTATGGCGTTATATTTTGATTGTGAAAGGTTGCAGTGATGAAGATTGTAGCCGATCACAGACATGTTGTTGAGCTCATGAAAGCAGTGATCTTGTCATTGCAACTCAATTTCTGCACACTAATGAATGCTTTCATCATAACTAACAGTGCAAACGCGATGTAACTAAGAAATTTGTTGAATATAATGGGAGTTTTGGCGTGTGTCCAGAACTCAGTCATTGATAAACTTGCGCTGTTTGATTGACAGCTCCAGTGATTGTAAAGGGAGCGTTCTTTGATCGCTTTCTTTAATTATTCACCGTTTGAATAACAGATTATTTTCATCCTACTAAGAGAAACAATGTGAAGTTGACCATTTAGTCACTAGTTTGATTTACTGACACATAGACAAAGAACATCTGACTGTACATGAATCATTAATATCAGATCAGGCATTAGAATTAACTCAGTTACACACATGTTGTTGCATTACTGTTGAGTCCATATCATAAAAGTCTGTTTGCAAAGCCTGCGCCGAAATGCGATTGATTTACCAAAGAATCCACAGTGAAATATACAGAATACAAATAAACAAAGCTCAGCTGAGACATTCACATTGTTGAAAATAATTAACCATATTCCTAACATTAGGATCCTTTGAAACGTAATGTTATTTTAGTCCTGTATCGCTCTTCTCTCCTCGTCATCTCACTAACACACCAGTGGTCGGGGCTAATATTGAAGTAATTTTTTCATTCACTGGGCCTGGTGTCAATAAAAGCTTTTATTGGACTAACAAGGAAGTTTTCAGTTCTGAAACTTACAGGATATTCTTATAATATGATGACCTCTTATATATCAAAAGCTCAAGGAAAAGTTGATTTCTCAATTCATGACCCCTTTAACAAATAAGTAAATAAATATATAAAATATAAATAATAAGTAATAGTGCTCAGGTAGTTCACTATTAGCTAATCAGTAAGTATTTTTTTCATACCTCCCAGATACTAAGAACTACTATATACAGGTACATAATTAAGGAGAGTAATGCACAATGTATAACTGATTCTAAAATAAAGATCACAGTAACCTGCTAATTGCTGAAGTATTACCAAATCCTAATTACTAATTATTTGGATCAGTTTTCTAAAGTGAAATGCATGATAACTCCTTAGTAATGACTGCAGTTATTTTAAGCTTGTGAGGTTTTTGTAAGGTTTTGGACAGTAATGACTCAAGTGTTACTACATCATTCTAAAGGAATTGACCCTTCGCCAGGAGTTTGATTGACAGCCGATCTAACCAATCATAATGCCATATCCGCCGTTATGTCCGACAAAGCAATCAGGGGAGTTAGTAGCTAGATTAACATCGGTGGACTTGAATTTGCAAAATGGTGTGTATTGACGTCTTTCCGCGGTTGAAACAACATTCCTTCTGATGTTCATTCATGTTTATTTGATGCTATAAATGAGCTATTAGGAAGTCACGAGCTGCTTGAACAGAGGTGCTACAGTGATCTGTCACAACACATTGAAGAGCCACAAAACGGTACTTATTGTTTAAATTTCTTTAAAAATTACAAAATTTGAGACTGTTTCATATCAAAAGTAACCTGCCTGTCTTGTCGGTCGATGCGATGTCAGTGTCCTCTTTGCTGCGTGAGAAAATGATGTGTGGCATGAGAGTGGCATAGCAATAGTAACTAACTTTGCAAACGGTCAATTACTGGCCATTTGGAACAGTATTCTAAAGTGAACATCATGGTAACCCACTAGTACTAACTCAGGTTTTACTATATCCTTCTAAAGGAATTACTAATTATTTGGAACAGTATTCTAAAGTCAGTGGTGTAAAGTAGGCCTATCTGAGTAAATGTAATTAGTGTAGCCTATACTTAAGTATCTTTTTGGCTAATTTGTACTTTAACTGAGTATCAAAAATATAAGCAACTTTTACTCTACTTCATTTTTGAATTAGTGTGTACTCTTAACTCCAATACATTTGTAATGAGTAATGCAATTACACATTACATTTTGCATGGCACCCAACTTTTTCTGCAGCAGTTTATTTCTGCTACAAAAGAAGCAATATCGCCATCTACAGGGCATTGATGATACTATATCTTGTGCGTTTTGCCCTTAAAAACATCACATTGGGGCTGGGATATATTCCCTAACATCATAACTCAAGTAGCCATTTTCTTAGACATAGTCTTTTCAAACTCCAGGAGTACTGACAGGCTATCACTTTTCACCCCCTTTCTTTGCATTTATAATCTTGTAGCTTTCATCAGATTTTTTCCTTTCACTTCTGGAAATTATCTCATCCATTGTCTTTTTTTAAAGTTACATCATAAATAACACCATTAAGCTTAGCTGCATTTCCAAGGATATGCACATTAATTCTCTCTCAGTTTAATGTTTCAGCCCAGAGGAATTTATCTCTTTGCAGTTTACCTTTACCAAAAAATCAGTAGCTTAAATATTTAGCAAATTTGATTTTGCCCATTTCTTTTTCAGTAGCTTTCGTCAGCTTTAGTGGGTGAAAGTGCGCCCCTTCTTTTTTGGAAGTTATCATCACTTTCCTTTCCGTTTGTTCGTCCTCTTCCTCACACTTGTCTCTGCAGCCATAGTTGTTTTGTTCATGTCACCCATCTCCAATCCTAGAGTTAAAATTTCAGAACTATTACTTCTATTTTTTCTCTTTCTAGTTACATCCTGCCAAGACATATCATCATTATCACCATCTGTACTTTCACCCATGATAGTTACATCCACGGTACAGCTGTTGCTTATCCCGCTGAGTCACATCTCCTAATCCGTGTGTCAATGCCGTCTCCTGCGTCCGCCAGCGCCGTTTCGTCACTCGCTCCATTGACCGCAGTCTGCCACACTAAAGATGGAATGTCAGGGAAACAATGATGGAACTTTGGTTCTGACAGTATCTCTTGACCAGTAAATGACACTGTGCCCTCAGTACCTCGATCAGGTGATGTGATGACATCCAATTCGTGAAATCATTTCTCGGGAACATGAGGAACTATTACAAGCATTTCACCAGCTGAAGAGGAGACTAAAGGCAGAAACTCCCCAAAACAAGCAACCATTGAAAATGGCTGCATTAAAGGCCTGAAAAAGAGTTTCAAAGTGTGAAACCAAGAGTCTGGTGATGTCTATGGGTCACAGACTCGATCCTGTGATTGCTTGCAAGGGATTTACAATTAAATATTAGCTTTTACACGTTTACATTTGCTTTAAGTTAAACCATCCTAATACTTATGCTCACATTAGGCAGAGGGGTGAAACTCTAAAAGTGCTGTACTTCTTAGCTGGTAAAACATTTTGTGTTGAAACAGCCAATAATAAAATGTGACATTCTGTACTTCTGCCTCATATTAATCTTTTAACCATATTTATAGATGTCTTGACACCACAATTTTGTCTTTACTGTTCTAATACTTATGGAGGGCACTGTGTATATATATATATATATATATATATATATATATCAGTGGTGTTTTAAAATGAGGAGGCAACGTATTATTTTCCTGGATAAGTTAGCATTACAAAAAAAGAGAGACCAAATACAATTCTATTTTGTATTTTTACACTATGTAATGTTCTATTTATTAAAACCAAGTATAAATTTCATAAAGTTAGTGTTTTTACTCATTTTTACATTTACTCCAAAATAATAGGCTAACTAAAGGCAGTAACAATTTAAACAATATATTATTTATAAACTAATATTCAGCTTTTCTTTTTGTCAATTTATTTTCAGCAGTCATCAAGCTTGTACACACTGGTCACTCACTCACAGACACGAAGATGTATCTTTAATTTCACCACGCTGATTGCTCACTAAAAACCCCCGCAGTCATCATGTTTTCAGGCCATTTCGAGTTTGATTTTGACATGAAATAAAGTTGTGATATCTAAGTGACAGCTGTTAACTTACTTTTTATTTAGTCTTCCATTAACGCCATCACTGGCTGTGTCCGAAATCGCCCCCTATACCCTTAAATAGGGCACTATTTGAGGGGACAGCCATTTGTAGTGGTGTCCGAAACCATAGTGGACGATGTTGAGTGCACTCATTCAATCCCACAATGCACCGCAATAACGAGTGTACAACCGATGCACGCTCAACGGCTAGAGAATACCCATAATGCACTGTGAGAGTCGCGCGCTGAATGAATTCCCGCGTCTCGCCAGTAGATGGCGCCCACAGCTGAATCAATCATCCATTCATTTTCCAAACCGCGCTGGTCCAGCATTATCATACAGGTATAAATTACTTTTTAATTGATCATTAAATCGTTTAATTAAGGTTTGAACATGCTAGTTTTCATGGCAGAGTTTAACATAAATATTCATTACTACTGGAGCTGCCAGTTTGCTACATTTTAAATGATTATTAAACAGCAGCAAAAACTATGCGAGATCGGCAGCCCTTCCGATGCACTCAGTGTCCGAATTCACTCACTCGTTTCATTCACTCCTTCAAGTGGACTATATTAGTGGAGTAATGTAGGGAATCGTGAATGAGGGTATAGGGGGCGATTTCGAACACAGCAGATGTCTTCATTCAGGCCGATTCGACAAGAACGCACACGAAAACAAGAGGTGGGATTTATCGCACGAACCAATCATGTCCAATCATGACCGATTAAATCCAATCATAGCGTGATGGAGACATTGCCTCCTCTCACGTGACTTTCCCCCATTCATTCTCAATTACCCCCCACTAAACCCACCGCATGCTTAGGGGGCTCTAAGGGGGCTTTGTTTCTATGAGCTGAAGGGAGGCAGAGAGACGCGGACTCCCCGCTGTAACTTCACCTGCGGGTGTCGCTGTTTGACAGTGTTTCTTTAGAAAAATGGGTGACTTTTACACGTTTTAAATGTCAAATTTTGTAACATTTGCGTTGTTTTATTTTTGTAATATCGATTATTTTCTCATCCAGTTTTTTTAAGGAGGCACTGCCTCCCTTGCCTCCTCGGAGGAAACACCCCTGATATATATATAACAGCACAACTGTTTCCAACATTGATAATAACTGAGTATCAAATCAGCATATTAGAATTATTTCTTAAGGATCATGTGACACTGAAGACTGGAGTAATGATGCTGAAAATTCAGCTTTGCATCACAGGGAAAAAATATATTTTAAAGTATATTAAAATAGAAAACCATTTTAAATTGTAATAATATTTCACAATATGCACAATATGCTGTTTTTTTTTTTATGCTTGATGAGCATAAGAGACTTCTTTCAAAAACATTAAAAATACTTTTGACCGGTACTGTACATGTTGTTAATTAAATTACTTAGTACTGTATAACTACACTGTAACAAAGACACCTTAAAAGAAAGTGTAACCATTTTTTCTTTTGATGTTTTTCACCTTGCTGAGTGTCAGCTGTTTGAGGTCTGTTTGCTCCTCAGGTGGTTTGTGTTTTGGCATGGCAGGCTGTTGAGACACAGTCTGAACACCTTGTAGGACTTCTGCTATTCAAAGCATGAACCCAACAGTTCTTATACTGATTTGTGTTTGTTTGTGTGTATTCAAGCGGCCCCCACTCAACAGACATGTTTTATGTGATCTGCTGAGCGTCCTGGCAGTATATCAGCCTCCGTGGCAGTGGAAGCATGTCAGAAAACCAATGAGAGACGCGCGATAGAGCAAGACAGCGAGAGACGGGGAGAGAGGGATTCCCACCCTCCTACACATCCTTCTGTCTGTCTCACTGCTCAGTGGAACACAGGGCTGAATATTGGCAGTTATTATTACAGAAAAGCTATATTTAGATGCACGAGTGCTCAAAAGCAGTCAAACAGAATAATTGTATAAAAAACAATATCCTGTAGCCAGTCCAAGATACTGCATGCTGTGGAGAAAAAACAACATTGTTTTTCCTCATGTCAATACCAGTATTTATAGGGGAAATGTGTCATTTCTGTGCCACTTTAGGTACCAAACAGATTTGCAAAATGAATGACAGGTTTCCCAAACACCCATGACCCCTTCTTCTCTGCCCCCATTGACTGTACCTTTGCTCAGACAAACAGATTGTCCCTCTCCAAACCCACGCCATTGGTTAAGCCAGAGGTTGACAACTCGGCTGTTCAAAAATGTTCAATATTTAAAAATGTCACGGAGCAACAATCAGTATCTTTACATGCGCACCAGCAAGATGGTTATAGAGAGAAAGCAGCATGCTCGTTTGCATTCATTGTTTGAGACGTACCCTCAAAGCGTGTATGCATTAAACACATCCCATTTCACACGGTCCAAACTCAAGTTCATTTATCATGCTCTTATAATACGGCTTCGCAAATATGGAGTGCACTCTGTGAACATGCAAAATGACTGACATAAAAAAAGGCACCAAAAGCATTCTGTTTGCCTGAACAAACAATCTGACAGCAGCCCATGGACACTTTACGATGTACAGAGACTAGGGCTGTCACAGAGATCTCAAGACAGTTATTTCAGTGATATTTTAAGGGAGTAGAATAATTTTCTGCATACAATTGCATAAAAATCATTTATAGCACCTTTACTCATGGATGTAGCTTGACATTTAGACCATGATACTGGGTATTCAGGTTTATAAGTTTCACATTCATGCACCTTTTTTAAATAATGGGCTTGTCTCGCTCTTGTGCATCAGTCACACTTAGATGAATGTATTTGTCATCCAGCTTGTCCGAAACAGACTTTCTGGACCATATAGCAATAAATTGGATAAATATAGTATATTCTTCATTTATCATTGTAACGAGGTATGTTGTTCGGGAAAGAAGGAGGCGGGAACTGGCGAACATTTAACGTAACTTTAATAATCATAATAAACAAACAAAATGAAAGTAAAAGCGGCAGCCCCTCACAGACGGCGCAGCGCACAGACCTTTTGTTGGACGTGCTGAAAATGAAAAAGGGTTAGGGTTAGGGTCACACCGAGGTCACACCGATCAGACATAACATTATGAGCACTGACAGGTGAATAACACTGATTCTCTCTTCATCACGGCACCTGTTAGTCGGTGGGATATATTAGGCAGCAAGTGAACATTTTGTCCTCAAAGTTGATGAGTTAGAAGCAGGAAAAATGGGCAAGCGTAAGGATTTGAGCGAGTTTGACAAGGACCAAATTGTGATGGCTAGACGACTGGATCAGAGCATCTCCAAAACTGCAGCTCTTGTGGGGTGTTCCCAGTCTGCAGTGGTCAGTATCTATCAAAAGTGCTCCAAGGAAGGAACAGTGGTGAATCGGCGACAGGGTCATGGGCGGCCAAGGCTCATTGATGCACGTGGGGAACGAAGGCAGGACCACGGAGCAATGGAAGAAGGTGGCCTGGTCTGATGAATCATGTTTTCTTTTACATCACGTGGATGGCCGGGCACGTGTGCGTCACTTACCTGAGGAACACGTGGCACCAGGATGCACTATGGGAAGAAGGCAAGCCGGCAGAGGCAGTGTAATGCTTTGGGCAATGTTCTGCTGGGAAACCTTGGGTCCTGCCATCCATGTGGATGTTACTTCGACACGTACCACCTACCTAAGCATTGTTGACCATGTACAACCTTTCATGGAAACAGTATTCCCTGGTGGCTGTGGCCTCTTTCAGCAGGATAATGCGCCCTGCCACAAAGCAAAAATGGTTCAGGAATGGTTTGAGGAGCACAACAACGAGTTTGAGGTGTTGACTTGGCCTCCAAATTCCCCAGATCTCCATCCAATCGAGCATCTGTGGGATGTGCTGAACAAACAAATCCGATCCATGGAGGCTCCACCTCGCAACTTACAGGACTTAAAGGATCTGCTGCTAACATCTTGGTCCAGATACCACAGCACTCCTTCAGGGGTCTAGTGGAGTCCATGCCTCGACGGGTCAGGGCTGTTTTGGCAGCAAAAGAGGGACCAATACAATATTAGGAAGGTGGTCATAATGTTATGCCTGATTGGTGTATGTTTACATGCAAATGTGCATTTTGTCCCAGACCTGCAAACTCTCAAGAGGCGAAAAAGGCGACATGTTTACAAATGAAAATTGTTGTTGAGGGGTCTGGGGGCATCGTCGCCCAGCAGAAAATGTTTATGATTTTAACGTGTAAATGAAGCATTCTGGTGCACTGTGACAACAAAATAATGGTAAAAGACAACGTTTGCTTCAAAATAAATAAATAAATAAATAAATAAAATAAAATAAAAAATAAACATTTATTGACACTATAGGCTGGGCCCTGACAAATTTCACAGTTGGATTCGATTTACTTCGATTTAATAATGATTAATTTGGGGCCTATCAGGTACAGTACATGGCAAATTTCCTCAAAGAAAAAAAATCTCTCAACTAATGCTGTAAACTATATTTAACCCCAGTTGGTACATAATTATAATATTAAAGAATAAAATTAATTAACGTTATACTAATACATTTTTAATGACATAATTATGTTTCTACATGTTTTTTATTGTAAACATTTAATTGGTGGCTGTCATAAAACAGATTTATTCAAACATTAAAAAGTATTGAAGAAAGGGTTAAGTAAAAATAGAATGAATATTTAATATAGTGCATATATTTAGCAAAATGCTGCTCTCTAAGTTCATTTTTCTAGCTGACTAACAAGTTTTTGGGCATTGAACAGCTTTTCTAAGGTAAATGTCATGTTATATGAAATTGTTTACAAGCTGTTTTATTGACATCTTTCCGTGGTTGAAACACTGATTGAGCGATTACATGTGACATGATATGGATTTCAGTATACTTTACTGTATCTTTCAACATACCAGTTGGTGTTCATTAATGTTATTTCGTGTTGTAACTAGTAAAGTGGAAGAGACGATCGATTCATGTGCACTCCATGCTTTCGATTCTTGTGAGGTTTATTGTGCTTACACCACCAAAAAACATCACCACCACCAAAAAAAACGGCCACTTCGGAGTGTAAGGGCAAAAAGGGCAGCCCTGTAGTTGAGTCCTACCTGTGCACGTGCCTGGCTGCACACACATAAACAAAACATAACATAAAATAGTCCAGGCCTGATCCTCTCTCATCCTTCACTTTTGTAGCTCCTCCTTTTATGCTCCTGGAGCTCCTCCGTGAGAAACTCGAGACCGGTGCGGCATACAGGTGGCGCCCCATTCTCACAGCTCTCGTCCTGCTTGCCACATACCCCCATCGCAGGCCGGGGGTTACTCCCGAGACTGCGCTCTACTCCCCCATTCCACCCTCCGGGGGGACTCGTCATGGCAGCCGCAGCACCTAGGGGTAAGGACAGATGAGGCTAGAAAAAAGTAGACAGAAGTGAGAGGAGAGAGGGGGAAAAAAAAAATCTTGGTCCGTTCCCAAAACGCACTGCCATCCGGTCCTCCACCAGCTGGTTGAACTCCTCTGCAATGCCTAGTGGCGGCGCTCGGTGTATGGCTTGACACTCCTCTGCCACCTGATGGATGGTGATGGCTCCTCCGGGTTCGGGCAACCAGCAGGAGTCCCCCGTTCCCTGCTCCTCCCCATCATGGCGAACAGAAACAGGCTCCGGCCTCAACAAACGGGGGCGACTCCTCCGCTCCCTCACGGATGGCAGCCGCCCCTCCACAACCCAGGCAGCCAGCAGCGAGTTCATATTTCCCCCCTGCAACTCACTCCAACCAACCGCCTCGAGCGTCCATGGCGGCAGACTCTGCTCAGCCATGCCCGATGGCACCGCAAATTCCCCACGAGGGCTCTTTGACAGCGCATTCCTTCTTCCTCCCAGGTTTCGGCACCAATGTAACAAGGTTAGTAGATAAGGGAAGGTGATCATTAATCACACCACTGGCCTCGCCCCATCCTCTCAGCTCTCGGCCTAATCCTGCTTGCCACAAACATGTTCTCTGCCACAGATTTTCCCAACAAACTGAAAGAAACACAGGGCATAACATTTCTGTGACTGTAAAAGGATGTGAATATTTAATGAGGCAAGCGCTGTTTCCTTTATAATTGGTCATTTGTTGCTAAATAATTGGCCATTATATATTCTAACGGTGAATGCGATTTCACCAAGCACAACATGTTCCTGGATCAACATCTTTGTTGATCCTGAAACAACATTACACAAAAAAACAAACAAACAAAAAAACAATCAGATTTGAGGGACAAGTTTACAGTTTTGTCAAGTTTAGGCTTACAACCAGGGTTAGGTGCTTCTACATCAGTGTTATTCACCTGTTATTCATCTTTTCCCTCTGATTTTAGGGATAAGTTATGGGTAGGGTTAGGTTTAGGAGTAGGGATAGGGTTAGGACTAAATTTTCAGACAGGAATGTTGGTCCAGGATCAACAAAATATGTTGATCCAGGGACATGTCTTACTTGCTTAAAAAAATCATGGTGAACAACACATCACTGCATAGTTCCACACTGTATAACTTTGGTACTGCAATGAGGGATAACCTCCCAAAAGTATCTTTAATAAGACAATACCCAAGGTAAACACATTTTGAAAAGCCCAAGAAACATACCACAACATTTTCTTGGATAAAGAGTTATGAGCCCTATGCGCAAAAGACCCATATTTTTTTCTGGTGACAGTCACTGGAAGTACAATATTCAGGCTGTTGTAGTCTAGATACAAACGTGAAGAGATCAGAAACTGTTGGATTATTTTTTACATAACTATTTTAAGTGTATTTTTTTTTCATTACATTACTTATTTTGGAGTTGAAAATCTCTCTCTCTCTCTCTCTCTATATATGTATATATATATATTTAATAATATCTTTCAATCAACATCTGCAATATTTTAGTGCATGATTCACAAACTGAATTATGCAAATGCCAAAATGCCAGCAATTCTTGATCTTGTAAATTGCTTGTGAGGTCTAGGACGTGGACGCAGAGTACGTCATAATTTGACACACATAACTTGGACTGCACAGCATTGCTCTGCACTGCAATCCAGACACCTAAACCAGTTCTTTAAAATGCTGAAAGTGCACCGTATTACACCATGTACCTCTTTTGCATCACTTGATGAATTTCTGCTGCCAACATAAAAAGAAAATGTACACAAACGTCTCTTGAAATGAAATTTCATTTGCTGCCGGTTTGTGGGTGTTTAGTGAATAAGATGCAGATTTTTTGTGCTTAAATATCCAGAATGTCTGCAGAAGCTACAGTGCAGAGCATGTAGATCAGATAGAACAGAGAAAACTTCACAACTTAAGGCAATAAACACACGCAATACAGATGCAGAGTAAAAATGTGATTTTAAAAATGAATTTAAAGTGGCTCTATATACTGCACTTTAAATGTATCTAAGCTGTTCACCCTTTGCATATTACTCTGCCTAGACATTTCACTCCAGGGAAATGTGTTCATATTTGCTATTAATGTAAAGTAGACTGACAAACACAAACAGCAATCTGCTTGAACACATAATGCATAAATAATGATATGTTTTCATGTCCTTCTTGACCATATTGTGTAAATATTCAAGGAGGAAAAAGTATATAATGGATATAATAACTGGTTGAACTTTTGGCTGCAATAACATCCACCAAGCATTTTATGTACTTGCACAGAAGACCTGCAAAAGTGTTTGGCACCATTCCTTTAAAACAAACAAACACACAAACTTTTTTAAGTCCAGAAGTATTCTTGGAATCTGTCAGTCGTGCCAAAGCGTCTCAATCAAGACTCTCATTGGGCCACTCCAGAATTGTTTTTTTTTTTTTTGTGTGGTTTTTCTATTTAAGTATTTTTTATTGTTGTTTTATTCCTGTACTTTGGGTCATAGTCTTGTTGTATCCCCCAACTGCTTCTGACAGAAAATTCTTGCTGCAAAGTGTCCCGATCAACTTGAATTTTGAAAATGAATTTTTCTGTCAATGATAACAAGTTATTCAGGCATTGAGGCCACAAAGCAGCCACAAATCATGACGGCCCTTCCACCATACTGCTGTTTTCTCCACACTTAGCATTGTGTGTTTTTTTTTTTTTTCAGGCTTTGCCAGTAGCAGGTGCTCTTTTACACACTTTGGATGTGCAGCTGTATTTTTTTGGATATCATGTTTTCCTCCCTGATGTTCTCCCATGAACACTATTCTTGTTCAGTGGTTTACGTGTCATAGACATGTTAGCGTGTTCCGTAGTCTTCTGTCTTTTACTCACATTCTGCGTACGAAATTGCATATTGTAGGTACTACATTTGGTTTGAAACTGCTACCTTTAAAAAAGTATGTTCTATATCGTATGAATGTGTGTAGTATGAATAAAATTTGGAAAATCCGCCATGTTGTCATCGTTATGTGACCTACGGCGTCAGTTGCATTGCTTCCATTCACAAATCCTCTCCCGTGGCCTCGTGGGATAGTAAAGTGCCTAGTGCTTGTGTACTTGGTTTAGGCAATGGTTCTTATTAAAGGGTTAGTTCACCAAAAAATGAAAATTCTGACATTATTTACTCACCCTTGTGTCGTAAATATTTATTCTTCAACGCGTGTTCACGAGAGCACCATGATGCATGCATTTTGTGTTCACGTGAGAGCTGACGTTGTTGCGTGAACATGCTTTGGATAATATTATTTTGTAAATAAAGTGGTAAATGTTCTTTTTTAAGCCACTGGACTCACATGGAGTACTTTAATGATTTCTTTCCTATCTTTCTGGACCTTGAAAGTGGTAGTTGCGTTGGATCTTTGGAAGGACAGAAAGATCTCAGATTTCATTAAAAGAAGTATCGTGTGCACTCCCTTCTGGATTGGAGTGTGGATCACCTGTGACTGACTGTATTCGTCATGCACTAAACCGTGACGTCCATACCGTGACGGTTCGGGATGAATACATGTACCATTACACCCCTAATATACACACATATATATATATATATATATATATATATATAGTGCAGAGTGGCTCTGAAAAACACCTCCAATCTTGGCTCATTGCTTAACGTTAGTTGTATCCTGACTCTAATTAGCTTTTAACAAGACAAGTCATTAGCCTATAGAATGACATACTTTTTCCTGTTTTAACTGTGCATCTCTTGAAAGTCTTCACACTGCATTTTCATGAAGAAAGTGTTGCCAATGATTACTCCTCCAAAACAGAAAACTCCCTTGGATGGAGAGGACAGCTCAGCATAGCAACCCCCCCCCCCAAAAAAAATAGTTTGCCAGGATACCCGGTAAACATGGCAATTTGGAAGCATTAGTTTGAAATCTCATCCCAAGGGTCGTTGCTACGGGACTGAGTAAAGTATCATACCGCATGACAGATTAATTAAACACAATCTCCAGTAACAAGTAATTCTGAGTTAATGCCGTATGAATAACATTTCTCTCTTCAGTGCTTCTGTTCTCCCCAGAGGATTATGGCTTCTCATTTTACTCTCTTGAAACTAAAACAAAACAAATCTAAGGAAAGAAAGCCCAGTCTGTCATCTTTTCTTGTGCAGCATATGATATGATGAATAATTGCTGTTCACCTCATATTGTCTGCCACATCAGTTATTTATAATTATTGCAATTTGAAATACTGAAGTGCTTTTATCTAGCTTGAATTAGAAAGCAACAAACCTTTAAAGGCTGAGAAATACATACTATTATTGCCCAGTGTGTGTATATATAGATATCCTGGAACAGTAGGTTAAATGAAGGCATATATTGAACCTAAAACAAGTCCCAGTGTCACAGTCAGCATATTTGCAAAGGTACTCTACATAATAATTTCTTCAGAGGTGAATTTGTGGCCTACATGCTTTGACTATTATCAAAATCCAGAATAATTATGGGCGAGACTATCAGTATGCAGAAATAATTTCAAAATGTTGTTCTTAAAGACAAATACCAAAAATAAGCTCAGACTATTGCTAAACATTTTGTTGTCATATACACCAATGAGGCATAACATTGTGACCACTGACAGGTGAATAACACTGATTATCTCTTCATCACGACACCTGTTAGTGGGTGGATATATTAGGCAGCAAGTGAAAATTTTGTCCTCAAAGTTGATGTGTTAGAAGCAGGAAAAATTGGCAAGTGTAAGGATTTGAGAGAGTTTGACAAGGGCCAAATTGTGATGGCTAGACGACTGGGTCAGAGCATCTCCAAAACTGCAGCTCTTGTGGGGTGTTCCCGGTCTGCAGTGGTCAGTATCTATCAGAAGTGGTCCAAGAAGGAACAGTGGTGAACCGGCGACAGGGTCATGGGCGGCCAAGACTCATTGATGTGCGTGGGGAGCGAAGGCTGGCCCGTGTGGTCCGATCCAACAGATGAGCTACTGTAGCTCAAATTGCTCAAGAAGTTAATGCTGGTTCTGATAGAAAGGTGTCAGAATACACAGTGCATCACAGTTTGTTGCATATGGGGCTGCATAGCCGCTGACCAGTCAGGGTGCCCATGCCACCGAAAGAGCCAACAGTGGACATGTGAGCATCAGAACTGGACCACGGAGCAATGGAAGAAGGTGGCCTGGTCTGATGAATCACGTTTTCTTTTACATCACGTGGATGGCTGGGTGCGTGTGCATCACTTACCTGGGGAACACATGGCACCAGGATGCACTATGGGAAGAAGGCAAGCCGGCGGAGGCAGTGTGATGCTTTGGGCAACCTTGGGTCCTGCCATCCATGTGGATGTTACTTTGACACGTACCACCTACCTAAGCATTGTTGCAGACCATGTACACCCTTTCATGGAAACGGTATTCCCAGGTGGCTGTGGCCTCTTTCAGCAGGATAATGTGCCCTGCCACAAAGCAAAAATGGTTCAGGAATGGTTTGAGGAGCACAACAATGAGTTTGAGGTGTTGATTTGGCCTCCAAATTCCCCAGATCTCAAACCAATCGAGCATCTGTGGGATGTGCTGGACAAACAAGTCCGATCCATGGAGGCTCCACCTCACAACTTACAGGACTTAAAGGATCTGCTGCTAACATCTTGGTCCAGATACCACAGCACACCTTCAGGGGTCTAGTGGAGTCCATGCCTCGACGGTTCAGGGCTGTTTTGGCAGCAAAAGGGTTGACCAACACAATATTAGGAAGGTGGTCATAATGTTCTGCCTGATCGGTGTATGTTTTATTTTTGTCTGAATTAAGGGCATTTCACACAGGATGCTCTCTTGAATTTCGCCTGCAGAACCAAAACCAATTTCCAGATTACAGTGTTATGTGAAAGTTTGGGAACCCCTTGCAGAATCTGTGAAAATGTGAAAAATTTTAACAAAATAAGAGAGATTGTACAAAATGCATGATATTTTTTATTTAGTACTGTCCTGAGTAAGATATTTTACATAAAAGATATTTACATATAGTCCACAAGACAAAAAAAATAGCTCAATTTATTAAAATATCCCCATTCATAAGTATGTGAACCACTGATTCTTAATACTGTGTGTGGTTACCTGGATGATCTACGGCTGTTTGTTTGTTTTGTGATGGTTGTTCATGAGTCTCTTGTTTGTTCTGAGCAGTTAAACTGAGCTCTGTTCTTCAGAAACATCCTCCAGGTCCTGCAGATTCTTCAGTTTTCAAGTATTTTTTGCATATTTGAACCCTTTCCAGCAGTGACTGAATGATTTTGAGATCCATCTTTTCACACTGAGGACAACTGAGGGACTCAAACACAACTTTTAAAAAAGGTTCAAACATTCACTGATGCTTCAGAAGGAAACATGATGCATTAAGAGCTGGGGGGTGAAAACTTTTTGAATTTGAAGTTCAAGGTATATTGTACTCAATTTGTCTTCAGGGAAACATGTAAGTATCTTCTGTTGCTTCCGAAGGGCAGTACTCAATGAAAAAAATGATATTTCAACAAAAAAAGAAAAATTTGGACATCTGCATCCTGTTCAAAAGTTTTCACCCCCCGTCTATTAATGTATCGTGTTTCCTTCTGGAGCATCAGTGAATGTTTGAATCTTTTTTAATAGTTGTGTTTGAGTCCCTCAGTTGTCCTCAGTGTGAAAAGACGGATCTCAAAATCATTCAGTCACTGCTGTAAAGGGTTCAAATATGCAAAAAATCCTTGAAAACTGAAGAATCTGCAGGACCTGGAGGATTTTTCTGAAGAACAGAGCTCAGTTTAACTGCTCAGAACAAACAAGAGACTCATGAACAACCATCACAAAACAAACAAACAGTCGTGGATCATCCTGGTAACCACACACAGAATTAAGAATCAAGGGTTCCCAAACTTTTGAACGGGGCCATTTTAATAAATTCAGCTAGTCTTGTGGACTATATGTAAATATCTTTTATGTAAAATATCTTACTCAGGACAGTACTAAATAAAAAATATCATGCATTTTGTACAATCTCTCTTATTTTGTTAAAATTTTTCACATATTCACAGATTCTGCAAGGGGTTCCCAAACGTTTGCATAACACTGTAAATAAAGTGAATAACTGAGCAAACAAAGACACAACATATTTGTATGTTTTATCTGTTCTCTTGTTTGTTGTTATAATTTAGAGTGAGTCTAAAACATGATGTTCTGTGGATAACGGTTTGAATATTTCACATGTACATTTCTGCATTCAGCAGATGCTTTTATCCAAAGCAACTTGCATTGCATTCAAGGTATACATTTGATCAGTTTATGCATTCCCTGTGAAAATCCACCTTATTTTTCAGCTTTCATTGTGAGACTTCTAATTTATTAGCCACTATATGTATATAAATATAAAAATAAAGTGTAGCTAACTGTTTGCTACAAACCAGTGTGTTTATGATTATGATCACATATTAAAAGAATATGATAACAAAAATCAGATTGCAATATCAAGCAGCATAATGGTCTGTTTTTGTACAGATACTTAAAATACTGTAACTGGAAGTGGCTGACACCGAAAGCCAAGTTAAAAATGTCAGCGCCCACTCTTGTGTTAAAAATGAGGTGAATAAGGCTTGGATACTTTACCTTCACTGTTGGTTGTTCCTCTGTGACGATCATTGAAACCCACTCGACCATCCTAAACCACTCACTGAACACTTTATGTTGAAATGTATACGGCAGCTTTCCTAAAATCTGGCTCTGGAGGACCACTGCCCTGCAGCGTTAGCTCATACCCTGATTAAACTCACCTGCATGTAATTTTATAGTAAAGCTTTATAGTAAAACTGAAGGCAGTGATTAGCTTTCTCCGTGCCAGATTTGAGGAATCCCGGTGTACGGTCTCATCCTCTCTGCCTTTTGTTTAGGTTCACAGAGTTCCTGGAGCCTTTTGAGAGAGTTATCCAACCTGAAGAACTATGGCTCTACAAGAACCCTCTGGTGGAATCTGACCACATCCCAAAGAGAGTCATGTTTGTAAGTGCACATCATTCAGCACTTTTAAGGACAGTTGTGTATATCTGAGGAATCCACACCTTCAGAACTTCAGCATCCATCATTCACACACCCTTAACTCCTTGCATGTTTTATTAAATATTATGGCTAATTTGATCATTATTTCCAACACCAATAAGCCTGGATTGCTTTAACTCGGCTGAACACATTTAACATTGAAATCCATCCTGGGAATGCTTCACTCACTGAGCGCACTCACTGAATTCGGAACACGGAAATGTTGTATTCTCTTAAGGAAATTTTAGATGCATTTTGCATGATTGTTCATTAAGTTTCCAGACGCTTTCATTTTACTGCTGACGAGGAGCTTCAGAGACACACTAGGCACATTTCCATTATTTCACACTGATTTCATAATAGTTTAATGGGTTCAATATGAACACTGGTGAGGGTGTGCATGGCTTTAATTCCTTTTTCTAACAGTGTTTAGTGGCCTGAACTCACATATTTTTTTACAAAAAGCAATAACCATATTTGTAAAAACAACCAATGTAGGCGTCCCTCTACAGCCATTACACAATTCTTGCTATTATTTCCAGGAGTGAACTCTCCAAGTGTATTTGCTTACTGGTCTTATTCACTAACCACTTGTGTTGGTGTATTTTAATGGTGTGCTGGAAGTAATTATCATATTCCACAACAACAAATAATACAAAAGGAACCATTTATATGATGCCACACCAACAGATATTTCCACCACACATTTAGAGACGAGTCATCTGCAACTATCATATACACATAGATGCATACAGGAGAACTAAAATACATAATTATCTTTATTTATTCAAATAAAATAAATAAAACAATCAACATTTTTCCAAACTGTTTAACTAAATATTTTAACTAAATATTTTCTTGGTTTAGATAAGGGCATTTTGGAGAAAAGTAGTGCCTTTAGTTAAACTATATTGTAAGATACAGGTATATCAATATCTGTAATCTCAGACACTGGCTCAATACTGTAGATCACTTCCAGTAAAGGATATATTAGAAGCCCATAAACAAACAAACAAACAGAAGTGACAAATACAGGTTTTTTTCAATTTGTCTAAAATTTAAGAAAAAAGGATTTTGCTAAAAAGATACGGAGACATAAAAAAATTGGTAACACTACAATGAGGTCTCATTTATTAACATTAATTAATGCATTAGCTAACATGAACTAACAATGAGTAATACATTTGTTACAGTATGTATTAATCTTTGTTAATGTTAGTTAATAAAAATCCAGCTGTTCATTGTTTGTTCATGTTAGTTCACAGTTCATTAACTAATGTTAACAAATACAACTCTTGATTTAAATGTATTAGTAAATGTTGAAATTAACATAACTAAGTTTAATAAACCTGAATAAGTTGGGCTAACTCAAAAAATCAGAGGTAATCAGTTACATCAAATTTGAGTTATGATGTTCCCAATTTTAAGTAAGCAGAACTATCAAGTTTTGAGTTTGTAGTACTCATGCATGTTAATTGCTCCTAACTTGAAGTACTGAGTTAACTAACTTATACATTTTGATAGCAATTACCATAAAAGTTAATTAACATTTTTATTTTGAATTCTTGCAAATCAAATGAGTTATTTACTTCAATGTAAACCATAATAAGTTATCAGAACTCAAAAATGTTGAATGATAATTTTTTAAGTTTAGAAACTCAAAGTTTAAGTAAGATTTTTATTTTGTACTTATACATTTTTATTGTTCTTAACTTGAGATATTTGAATACACTAATTTATACATTTAACTTAATTATCTCAATGTAAATATATTGCTAGCTATAACAAACTAATTCAGAAAATGCCAACTTGCTAATTTGCTAACATGTTAACAATAGCATGGTATAGCACTACTGAATGAGTACAGCAACTTCAAACATGTAACTTACCTGCTCTCAAACCAAGCCACATGTGCCACTTGTCACCATGATGGTAACTCTCCAAAACCCACATTAACAGAAACTCTTCTAAATTAGCTTAACACAACGTTAATCACTACTAAATCTCCCTTACCATTAATCTCGCACAAAAAAAAAAGCATTATATAACACTTAATTTTAGCATTTACTCTCCCTTTCGAGTGCCATGGGCAAAGCATGCTGGGAAATAGAAATCCCAGCCCAGTTTCAGTTAAACGTAAGTTAGTCTAAATAACAAGAAGTGAGTTCATACAACTCAAAACAATGAAACAGTTCAGTTTACTTGAAATATGTCAGTGCTGTGAACTCAAAAGAAAAAGAAAGTTCTAAATACTCATAACAGTTCATTTAACTGAACTAATTTGTTTAATTTAAGTTTGTCCTACTCAAACCAATTAAGTATTTTGAGCGTTAGGGTTTACAGTGCTGTAGAAGCATTGTTAATTCTTAGTTCATGTAACTAATGTTAACTAATAAAATCTTATAGTAAAGTGTTACCAAAAAAGAAAAAAGAAAAATCATCATTTGAATAAATGCTCCAAAAATTCTGTTGAAAAGTGGGGAAAAATTGTCAGACTAAAGATTTTTAAACTTATATGACCCATATTCACAGATGTTCAAGTACTTATTGTAAAGGGCCATGATTGAGATGTAAAATTTACAGGCACAATTTCACCCTTCTGTAGATTTAATTAAAATCCAGAAACTTTAACAAAAACATCTAACAGTTTGAGCAGTTATGTGTGGGAGGCTAATTGGAGGATGTACACTGTATGAGCATTTAGTGATGACAAAAAGATGTCTCTGCTCAAAGCCTCACCTATATAAAGAAAAGCTCTTGACATTTGGCCTCAATCATAATGCAATTGCTAATGGTTTGTTTTTAGTAAATAAAAATGACAACCTTACTATCACGTTCCAGGTACAATTTGCTACCATGTTCCAGAAATCATCTTGACCTTAATCTGGTATCACCCAACTGGCCAGAAGTCAGTTACATAAAAATGTAGATTGGTCTAATTTGACATCAAAAAGTAGGATGGATTACCCCTTGACTAACTGCTAGTTGGTCATACTAGTACTTGGACACAGTCTTAACATAGTGGCTGTTTATGCAACTGGCCCCTGCTCGTTGTAGGATAGTATAACATGGTCCCGTCAATGAAACAGCATCTTTTGGAATTTACATATTATGTCTCTCAAAGGCTAAAAAAAACTACATGGCAACTTTTGTTCAAACCCCAGAATTCAGAGGACTGAAAGGGAAAATTAAAACACTTTTTGAGGAGTTGTTTTAATTTTATTGTTGAGAAAGCAGTATCTGGTGTCCTCAGAGAGTGTGGAGGTAGAGAGCCTTTGTGTAGGAGCCTTAACATGCTTTACACAAGGTAAAAAGAACCTCAAGATATGAAGACGTTCACATAATGAAGTGGCAGAAAAAACCTTTGATTTCGTCAGGCCCATCACATGCTTTTTGATAGAAAAACTGCTTTTTCCCCCCCCCCATCATGCCAGCTTTGTGAAATAGGATGCAGCAAAGGGATATTGTGTTCTTTTTTTTTCTTGACAGGCAATTTCATTCCTGACCCCGTTAGCTGTGATATTCGTGGTGAAGATTATACAGAGGACAGACAAGACAGAAATTAAAGAGGCTTGTTTAGGTGAGTACCACAACCAAGCCAAAAGATACTGTCAACAAAGTCAATGATTACAATGATACATCATTAAAATCTGTACAAAATGAATGTTTCTACTATTATTACTGAGGTAAACATGGTATAAGATAAGAATAATTGACTGAATTATTGAAAATTATTACATAGCACTCTGGAATACTTGATTCTTATTGGTCAATTACGGCATCCAACAGACAACCACTCATCCAGGTAACTAAAACCGTCTCCCATGTCACACTGCAGACTTGCTTTCTCTTGTGTTGTACAAATGTAACTGGTGCCATCTTGCAACTCAGTTATCGATTGTTTTGAAAATGAATTTGGACTTCATCATTATTATTACTGTAAAAAAGTTGTAGTGTTTGTCTTTTGTACATTTGTAATGGATTTTTTTTTTTTTCTTAGTGGAATGCTTTAAAGTCAGCATGAAACAGTCTTTTTTTCCCTATTGTGACTTATATCAGTGAAACCTCTCCTGGAACAAGAAAAAATTATAGGGCGGGGCTTGATTTTGTCCACAAGGAATTGATTGGATGTTTGTGGTTTACTATTGGTGGATCTCACATGAGTGACACGTTGCTCCGCCCTCACACCAGTAAACACGTCATCAGAGAAGAGAAAAGATGTCGCTACAAGAGGGAGGGGAAGTTATTTTGATTAAACATTTCAAGGGCACATGAATTAAAAAAAGAAAAATAATGATGTGCATGGATAAATCTATCTGTCAATTAATAATAATAACTGCAATATTCCATAAAAAAAAAAAATTGTCAATTTTGATTTCATGGTGACTTTAAGACAAAATGCAGGTAAAATTATAATCAATTTTAGCTAAATCAATATTTCATGTACACATAATTATTTATTTGGTGATTTGCCGTCACCCTATAATACGTTAATTATATTTACTCAGGTGGCAAGTAGCCTCTGCTTTGCGTCTTCGTCCTGATCACTTGGGGTTACTGTTGTGGCAAAAGACTGGTTGTACATTGATTATTCCTTACTTAATGTATACCCATAGTGTACCAACTCTGCTTTACCGGCCTGTCATCAATAATTCCTTATTTTTTTGACAGTGTAGGGTTGGGCGATGTCCCCTAAATTGGCAGTTGACGATGTTTACAGTAAAACATTTCGATGGACGATGATATCGTAGGGCGGGGGTGGGGGAGGGGCTGGGGCTTTGTTATTATACAATTATTATTCGTTATTTTACTTTATTACTTTATTTATTTTACTAACCCAACTAATGACTCATCCGCGCTTTCCAATAGGTTGCACGTAAGGGGGGAAAAAGTAGCTTCCTTCCACTTAAGAAGAGTTGTGCACTTTTTATTTTAATATATTTCTTTACATAAATACTATTTTCTACTTAAAAGCTATAATTTCGTTATTTTATTTCCCAACTAATGACTCATCCGGGCTTTCCAATAGGTTGCACGTAAGGGGAAAAAGTAGCTTTCTTCCACTTAAGAAGAGTTGTGCACTTTTAAGCACTTTTTATTTTAATATATCTCTTTACATAAATATTTGTTTTTTATTTAAAAGCTATAATTCCATCATCCGGGCTTTCCAATAGGTTGCACGTGAGGAGAAAAAAAAGTAGGCCTAGCGTCCTTCCACTTAAAGAGTTGATACAATGGCGTTCTTGTTCTTTGTTGTTCTTCTGTGTTTTAATAAATTTGTGTTATCGGGATTACCTTCATTCTTTCATTTGATTTGACATTATGGCCAAGGAAAATTGTTTTTAAAGGTATTTATTAACCAGACAAAAGTTAATTGACGTTCGCTGAATTCTGGGTTTATATCTTAAACCTCCGCTTCAGTGCAGTATAGCCACAGAGCTATGATCTCCCGAGACACTACAATAGGCTACTAATAATTCATTAACAAGGGCTGTTTTCTTGTACAAAATTAAATATTTTAAGTTAAATGTACAGTGTTAGACATGTAAAAAAGACAAGATTCTAACAATGTCAAGATCAAATGCCTGACACGGTATTTTCACAGACTAACACACGTCACGTCTCTGACATAGACTACAGTATTTAAAATAGCATATTTGCATTAGTTATATTCTCAATTTAATTTTCAGAGCAATTCCTGCAAAGATTTTAGGTTAACTATAGTCTCTAGAAGAGACTAGGATTAGTGTGTGTATTTTTTTACAGTCTATAATGTCGACTCGCAAGACTCGCAGCGGAGCGGGGCGGGCATCACGATGGTGTCTCTCTATGATATCGTCCATCGGCACAACCCTATGACAGTGAATATTACATTAAATTGCTCCTTTTAAAACAAGGGACAGGTCTTTCATGGAAGGCATTTCCAAGCATTGTACAATAATAACAATACTGACATAATGCATGTTCCACTTGTAATTACTGTGTTTTGTTGTAAAGACCTATTTGATTTGATTTCATACACTCTACCCAGTAATTCAGGAAACACACCATTCCTATTTTTGACGCCGCAAATTCCCAAAGAATCTCAAATGCTGCATGGTTACACGTGCTCTCCCTTGTTGCCTTATTTGCTTGTTCAAGTTGTTCCTCAAAACCATGTTTCCGTATTTCTTTGTTTAATCAACCATTTGTCTCCATGGTAATCACACATTCTGCAGAGAGTACACAAAAACCAACACTATGGGATCTGTACACATTTAACATTTCAAACTATTTGCTTTAAGCCTCAACGAGCAGCCTGGGAATGCGATGGGTTTTTTATTTGTTTTGTGTAGGGCCAACACGCTCACATAAGGGACTGTTGAATTAATGTTTCTACTCTACAGGATTATATCTGTGCGGTCCAAAAAAATTCACTCTGTTACCATTACCTACTTGAAAAAGAGGATTCTGTTAAAGGGTTTATTCCCACTAATGTGAAAAGAAACTTCAACCCAAATGAATTCTCAGAACTACTCTTTTCCATACAATGAAAATAAACATCTTTACTGTCAGACACAAACTATTACGAAAAATACCAAAAGAGTACCATTAAAGCATACAATAAAAGCCTCTTCCTCGCTGTAGCTCTTAAATTTCATTCACTCTTATTGAAATATCAGCTTCAACACACTTCACACCTGATTTGATGTCAGTGATGCCAAATGCCACTCACTACACTTGTGACTGATTGTGGCATAATGAGTTTGAAATAACTTTTTGAATGAGATTTGAGAGCTCCAGCAGGTGGCAAGATTTTTAATGAATAATGCCTTAAATCTATGTCTGCTTCTCACACAAAGCTATTGTATGACTTCAGAAGATTTAAGTCATGTGGATTACTTTTCTATGATAATGTTGTGGCGTTTTTGTCGCATATTTTTCTTTTCTCCACATATTTCAGTTGAAGCAACTAACATCATTAAGACATATTATATTAATCCCTGTGGCCTTCAGACACGTGATTATGAATATTACATAGACTTGATGGAAAATTCCAAACTGAATTGAGAATGTCACTGGAGCGAAAGAGTGAAAGAAGTCAAAGCCATTAAAAGAAAGTTTTACAAATCCAATTAAATAACCTTCAAAAGAAGAAAAAATGAAACTTCCATGTGATTTTCTACTAAGATGGTTGTTTTAAATTGCGCAATTACAAAAAAGCTAGGAGGACATGTAAAATCTGATTTCATTACGGAAAGACAAACAGGACCACAATGTGATCTTTCAGATGTGAAGTGTTCAGAAAAGACGCCATTACCCAGTATAGGTGAAAGAAATGATGACTATGAGCAGAACATTTAGTCTCAGTTTGTAAAGTACATGTGTGGAGGGTCATGCATCACGGCAAGTTACTTCTTCCCTTCAATTAAAAAATGTCAGAGATTTCAATGAAGCATCTTAGATGGTGTATTGTGAGAAGACTGTTTAAACAGGTGACAGAGACTCAGAATAGAAGCTCTTACTGCTAATGATGTTTCATTCGTAGAGGAGCTTTCACAGCTTTCTAATCCTGACGCCATTCCCCTCAAACTTAATTTCTGTGAAGAATTGAGAAAAAAGCTCCAGCACAGTCCAACTAACTAACTGTTAACTAAAAGTAACAAATCAGTGACAATGAAAGTAACATTCTGGGTCAGTCAGTTCACTGAAGAACTGCAGTGTGAATACAGTAATTATAGGCATATTTTCTGTTTGTTCATACATTAGAGTGTTGACAGCTATTCAGCTCACACACACTGGTTGAACCAATTAAGTAAATTCCTAAAAGAAACCTAATGTTATTTTGAGGAAAAACAGGAGCTGTCTCCTGCACCTCAGAAAGGCACTGTGGTTGTCAAATAGTTGTTTATGCAGGTGTTACAATAAACTTGTCAAGCAGTTAGGGATTACTTGGATGGAAAAATCCAATATTCTGCCCTAATAGTTCAAAAAAAAGTCATAATTGGAGTTTTGTGGATGCAGTCCATGTCTGTTAGCTTTCAGGATAACATCTATATGCTAATATTCTCCTACAAAAGTGACAATACACTTTTACCAAACTTGCATTAGTACCATTTCATAGCCTACAAGTTAATAAATAATAACACCTATTATAATAACAGTTTTTAACATTTTTTTTCCAGTTTGGCTTTTAATGCTTCTAAGGTTTTGGAAAAAAATAATCAAGTCAGCATTAAGAATCGTAAAAATATCAATGTCATCATTGGTCCAGGTTATGTCAGTGAATGTATAAAATGTAATATAATATGCATTTTATGCTTTGATTCGAGTCGGAGCTGAACAGTTCTTTAACATAACCTTCATCCCTTCAACATTTTTTGCTTCAAGCAGATGGACAGACATTTTTAATGGGTAGAGAGACAGACAGCAGAAGTAAAATGAGATGTTAAAGTATAACACAGGGGGCTTATCAGGAAAAACCTACCCACAGTTCATTTTCAATGGAGTGTGTGGCTGTGTGTGTAGATACCACACCACCACAGGAAGTGCTGGTTATATCACTTATGCCAGGTAAAAGATTATTATCCTTTAGGCCTAAAATAATTTAATATTGCTTATATTAATTGAGGCTTGTCTATTCATGACTCTGAGACATTTCCTTTTGAGGGAACTCAATGCTGCGTCATGGTTTGACGCTATGGGAATGCATCCAGAAGTGACTGGTGTCTGAAGCATGTGTAAAAGACGGCAATCTTGATTGCTCAACGGCAATACTATGATGTCACAGTGAGCGCCTGTGCGTATAAAAGGGTGCCTGTGTTAGACGTCATCAGCTTTATTGTCTGACGATGACAAGCAGGCGTGCCTGAGGCATGGCAATCCAACGTAGCGTCTCTTAACTTTCTCAGGGAACTCGGGGTTACATATGTAACCCTAAGAGGGAACTCGATGCTGCGTCATGTTGTTGACGCTATTGGAAAGTTAATACCAACTACGCCATGCTGAGGAAATGTCTGCTGCATCTGAGCTGTGAACTGTGCATAATCATTAACATCACTGGCCGCTTCCTATGCCACATCCTTATACAATGGCCTCATTCCCTAGAAGCCAGTGACAACAGGCCCCAGAGCTCTATGCTCCAATACTTACCTTATCCCCAGTTAGCAGGGAAACTCCAATACAGGTAGCCCAAGTCCCAAAATCGGGACAGGCACCTGTCTGGAGCGCAAGAGCAGAGTTGTCAGGGGAGTTCCACTAAAACAGTCACACATATCCCGGTAATATACATAGTCATAGAATAAGATACAGAGGAATCCGGAGTCAAACTCTACAGAACTCACTCTCTTACCACTAGCACCCATGCCACATACTACAGAAAGCAAACCTTACACAGGGGGGTGCTTATCCTTACTTAATACCCTAATAAATAATTGGGTTGTGGGACGAAATGATAGAATGGGAACTGGTGTGCCTGCCCAGATAACTCTCATTCGTTCAACCCTAACCTTTCACTTTCACTTAGGCAGCGGCTTCACAGAAGGGGGCTTAAACTGCTATACAGAGCATCATACAAGAGGATGGTTCATAATGCACCATGACCCATCCATAGCTCTCCCAACCCCATACCAACCTTCCGTTTGCCTAAGAAAGAGGTCATTAAAGAAACTCATTCACATGGGAGCATAACACCATACTTAAAACCCCAACAAACAATTGGTAAAGGAATGAGAAATTGGTATTGTATGTGACCTGCCCAAAACAATTCTCATTCATCAGATCTATACACTAGGAAAAGAATAAAGATACTTCCAGAGAATCCGTAATGAATAGTATTCTTCCTATTCACTGAATTGGGTGAAAGACTGAAGTGAGGGATACTTCCTGAAATGATCTACCTCTACTGTCAGCCCTCCACGGACCATTAGGGGAGACACTGAAATTTGTATTATTTATATATTCTATATATATCTGTCCATCCCCAAACTGAAAGTATCTTTATAACCGGGTATATAAGTGTGCCAGCATGCCTCCTACTCCAATACTGGGGGAAATAATACATTGCTATACAGGCTATAGAGAGAGACGCCACCTGATCTTAGCGATAGCCCTGCTCACATCTCCATCATAGCCATCCCAGGAATGGTTGCTATGGTTACTGCAAGGCCATTTGCTTAATGCCTCCAACTGGAGGGAGGGCAACTGAAGAATGAAGGGGTCGCATCATTTCACTTTGACCACTCCTTCAGTAAGTTACTGCCTCAGCAGTTTATTGCTGACACATCTAGATATATAGAGGGAGAGCAGCCGAAAAGTGAGGAAGGTCACATCATCTCACCATGACCAACTCCTCTAAGAAACAATTGTCTCTAGAATTTAAGCTCTAGCTGAGCTGGAAGAAGCACAGCCTAAAAGTGAAGGGGTTGCATCATCTCACCGTGACCACTCATTCAATAGGCTGCTGCCTCAGCAGTTCATTGCTAATACAATACTGGAGGGAGAGCAACCAAAAATTGAAGGGGTCGCATCTCACTTTATGCCATTAAAATAATGCCTCCGGAAGAGAATTTTCTACTATCAGAACAATTCCGAATTGAAGTATACTTTGTATTTGCGAGCCCACAGTAATCACAGCTCCATCAGTGTCATGAAAACTGGCACTGCATGAAGAGTGAATCTGGATAGTCCAGTGGGCTGCAAGATCAGTTGGTCCATATTAAGTGGTTCAGATGAGACGTGCATTTTGGTCCCCCCTTTGAAGCATTTGACTTCCTCTATACCTCATGACTAAAATAAAAATGTGTGATAATGAGAAAGAATTAGTTTTAATGTTATTTTGCCATACAAATGCATGCAAGTCAAGTTGTTTTTATTTGTATAGTACTTTTAACAGTCCATTTCAAAATTTCAAAGCAACTTTACAGGAAATTATGCCTTTGCATCTTCAGCCTTAAAGGGTTAGTTCACAAAAATGAAAATAATGTAATTAATTACTCACCCTCATGCCGTTTTACACCCGTAAGACCTTTGTTAATCTTCGGAACACAAATTAAGATATTTTTGTTGTAATCCGAGGGCTCAGTGAGGCCTCCATAGCCAGCAATGACATTTCCTCTCTCAAGATCCATTAATGTACTAAAAACATATTTAAATCAGTTCATGTGAGTTCAGTGGTTCAATATTAATATTATAAAGTGATGAGAATATTTTTGGTGCGCCCAAAAAAAACAAAATAATGACTTATGTAGTCGTTAAAATATCTTAATTTGTGTTCTGAAGATTAACGAAGGTCTTACGGGTGTGGAACGGCATGAGGGTGAGTAATTAATGACAGAATTTTTTTTATTTTTGGGTGAACTAACCCTTTAAAGCGTTCATGAAATTCATTTTCAGATATTAATATTATGTTTCTGGAGGTTAGCAAAATTTTTTGCACCAAAAAAAGTTATAATCATGATTTTCCATCCCTATTTACACTCTCTGTCAAAAACAGAGTTTCAACCAGCATTACTCCTTTCAGAATCACAAGTAAAGCCCATTACATATGTGATGGTAATGATAACATCGTTCCCTACGGCTTCCAGTTTGTGAAACCCTGATGTAATTTAATGTTTAATGTGCTTCATGTTGTTGATAACAAGAAATATATATATAAAAAAGTATATTTTTTTCTCTTTGTATGTAAATATGGTATAAGATTATTCTATTCAAATCAATGTGATAAAAGAGTTATGTCAAAAGTAATCAAAAAGTAGACAGATTATATTATCTGAAATATGCAATGTAAAAGATTGTTACTAATTACAATTCTCGCCATACTGTATAATTTGACTGTAGGAGTAACGGGCCACAGTTTGTAAGTAATGTACCCTGCATTGGTAATGGCTTTGATTCAGACAAACAAAAAAAAAAAAAAAACCTTGCTGCATGTACTGTGCTACACTAACTGGGACTTGTCACAGCACTTACATATTGGTGCTCTTTTGTTGGTTTAACTGCTTCTATTGTTCTCATTTGTAAGTAGCTTTGGACAAAAGCATCTGTTAAATGATTAAATGTAAATCTAATAAGTATTTAACAGGCATCAATTGTGAAGGCAACTGTTGCTGTTTAGGACATAATATAGTGGATTGTTTAAGGCTGATATCAGATTAGAAAGGTCTTAACTATGAATGCTGTCTTGGTAACAAAATCATTATTAATCTGCCTCTCTTGTTTTCTCTATTTTGCAGCGGTATCTCTCGCACTAGCTTTGAATGGCGTCTTCACAAATACCATCAAGTTGATAGTTGGCAGGTAATGTAAAAACATGATTTCTATACAATTTCCGACAGAATTTTTCACCACTTGTTCAATGTTCCGGGTTCAATAGAAATTGAATCACAGAAAGGATTTTAGACTCATTTTGTAGTTTTCTTTACAAAATAAAACAAAAAATCACAGCTACAGTAAGGCACTTACAATAGAAGTAAAGGAAGTATGGGGAATACTTCCTTTATACTCCAGGTATTACGATTGTCTAGAATCACAGCAGTTTATTGGCTGATGGCGCTTGCCCCACCCATCGAGGCACACGTCACCTGTATCTCCAAAGGACGTGCGCGCGGCATCACTCCTCAGATTTCTTTTCTTCAGGAAGTGGTTTATCTGACCTGTGTAGTGAGTCGTCATCTTCCTATTCTCACATTAGAGCATCATGTTCAGACAACCTTCTTTGAACGTTTTATTACAAATGATGACACATATGATATGTGTGTGAAGTACTTGGGTTATCGCCATGCTCAAGCGACACTTAACGGCCTATATGACTCTTGACTCACCTTGTTTCTGAGGAAAGAAGTACGTTTGGGTCTGGGTTCTACAAACCATACAACAAGGTTAAACCAATTCGGACGTGGTTCGTCTCGCTTCAACAACTGTTGTCTAGTACTGAAAGAAAACTCTATTGCTGAGGCAAGAAATACATTCTTTTTTCAGAGAAAGGAACCATATAGGAAGTGACCCCATCCCAGGTGTTGTCCGGCTTTTGCAGCTGATATTTTCTTAATTTCGCTGGGCTAGCTCCAACTGAAACCATTTCAGTGGATCAATGATCGAGGGGTAACCCCAACTTGGCATTCTTACCACAGAGTTATTCGAGTTACTCGCAAGGGCTTTTGTACTCTATTGCTTTGAACACAACCCAGGTTTTTGATGCAGGTTGCCTGGCTGGGTCCAGTCTGTCATCGCAAGAGGATCACGATGGATGCCTCTGGTAGGCTGGGGCATGGTCTTTGAAGACCGTCTAGCCTACTGAGCCTGAAAGGATGCCCATCTCGGTTGGTGATGTTTGTGACTTTTCTGACATTGAAAAAAATCCTTCTGGACACTTGGGACTGCCTTGTGTTAATCAGATTGGACAACATGTCAGTGATCTCTTATCTGAATCATCCAGGGGGGATGTGTTCTCACTCCCTATTAAGGTACAGAACAACTCTCTGTCTGTCAGGGGATTCATGTTCCAGATCGGCTGAACTTGGGAGCAGACTTGGGCCATGTGTCCACCAAAGCATTTATTCCTAAAGCAAGAATATTTTTTTCAATTGTTTTCAATGGGAGTGCTGCAAATTTAATAATGCCAGCAGTGTGATTTATTTCACACTGACCGATGCGTGCTTGGCAGGACAAATACCACACTAACCAATTGTCACATCCTGATTGTACAACGACAACAAAAAAAAACAACACCAAAACAAGGGCCAACATACTCAGACAGACTCAGACAGGGGTAACACACTGATCTGACAAAACCTGATAAAACTAATCGAGGTGAGGCAAAGAGAGTGGAAGTTACACCCTCAAGTAGTAAGTGGGATCTGGCAGAGGTTTGAACAGGCAAAGGTGTGTCTATTGGTTCTGGCCTCTCTTCTGAGATAACTGAAATCATTTTGAATTCTACCTTCCTCTATGAAGTGTCTTCATTCTTTTAAATAACGGCTCTTTGTGTTGTGGTGCAGGGAGTGGGAGCTGGATCCAGTCCGCTGCCCTGTTGGTCCAGTGGAAACATTCTTTGGTTTCCCACTTTATGTGTGGAGATGGCTACAGCCTACACATATTCTTTCATGTGATTTGTCCATGGTCCTTCAGGGACTGACGGACTATTATTTTGGGATTGACGGACTCATGGAGTTTTTCCCAAGATTGTCTCTTAAGATGGTCTTACTATTGGCTCTATCCTCTCTTAAGAGGATCAGAGACTTACAGGCCCAATCAGTGAGCCCTTCCAGTTTGGATTTCATTCCTGGCTTGGTGAAGATCCCTCTTATGGGGCTCATGAATTGACTTTGCCTCTGGGCATTCATGCAAACTCTACTAAGAGTGTAACTTCTTCCCAAGTATTGTTTAGAGCAGCTTCCTTGGAGGATATTTGTGTTGCGATAGACCCCTCTTAATATTGGTTTGACCCCTGGCTCCCGGGTTTTATCTGCTTGAGTGGGGCTCAGATTTGTGTTTGTCAGTCTGTGCAGGGTTCACGGCTGATAAACCAGCAGCTATTTGTACTATGGTATACTGCGGTATACTGTCTCCATAGTGTCAGCTACTGACGCAGTGCAAGTGAACCTCTGTCCTGCTTTCGCTTCCCTTGTTGGAATTCTGAGGGGTGATGGTACGAGCATGTCTTTTTGAGGCATAAGTGATATCAATAGGTATGTCTACATGGAGCGTTGTATTCCGATTACAGTCGGTTTAAAAGTCCAATCCGAATAAAAATACTCAATTTAAACATCTCGATCAGAATAAAAATGCCCAAACTGATTGAAATTTCAATGAGTTTGAGAGGGGTGGGATAAACCTTTTCTAATCCTTTCGATGGGACATGTAAACACTTGATCCGATTAAAAACTGAAACTGGAAAGTTTTGCACATGTGCAATGATGCAGAAATGGCGTAATGACGTATGACGCACGGAACAAACTAATGTTGTTGATGAATATAATAAATCACTGTCATGGCAATCTAAAATTCCTTTTCCATTCATCATCTGTGAAGTGGTGCAGGACAATGCTGTCACATGTGCTTGCTTCGGACTCTCATAAAACGCCTTATTTTGGGTGCAGTTTTTACTACTTGATTAATATAGGCATCATGGCACAAAGCTTTTTGTGCTCATTGGCTACGTTTACATGCACCAATTTCCGTCAATCCGAATGAATTGAATCCGATTGCAGATCTGTTTACATGTACTCTAAACATTGTAATCTGATTCATATATTCGTTTATATTTTTTTTATATACATTCTGATTAAAACTTTTGCGCACGCGCTCTGCGTGTGTGACGTCATATTAATCACACTTGCGGTAACCCGGGTTGCACCAACAGACGATGATCATGTATCGACGATAGCCAGAGATATTGTCAAAAACATCAAATCTTGGCAATATTAAGAGGATTTGGTATTTCCAATTAATGTAGGCCTGTTACATTTTTCTAGTCTATTATTATATCTATTAGGTTCGGCTTCTTTTATTATTAAATTAATATTATACGTGCTGTGAGGATAATAAAAGATTAGGCTATTAGCTAGGCTATCTTTGAAAATGTTTTAAACATTTTTTAGGTCTATTATACAATGAATTATAGGCCTATAACTAAAATTATTAAGAGTGTAGGCCATAATATTTCCTAACACCGCAGTCATCAATGAAAATTAAGCGCAGCTCTACTTCAAGCTTTAAAAAAACAACCTGTTTAACACGAAATACTATTATTCTCATTTGTTTCACTAGCCTATATGTACGGCCACAAGAGAAATAATGGAATAAATTAAGACAGTTATATACCGTTATCAGCATATTATGTTGAAATTCGTCTCTGAGAGAATATGCTCCGTTAATGCAGCGTCAGACAGCTCCGTCACTTTTTACTTTCAATTTCTGTAGTGAATACTGAGAAAGGTTGAGACTTTTTCACCGGCACAACTCTTGCGCAAAGTTTGCACGTTGCTTCTTGTATGATATCCATTGGCTCCCCTTCTTGTTTTAAAACGGAAAGATTTCCAATATTATGATGAAGGGATACAGCTACGCCACTGCCTGTTGGCATACATCTTTACAACTAAAGACGTGAACTTGCACACTGCCTAATGTGTGTCAACATTGCACTGCGCATGTGGCCCAGAGACTTCTGAATACGATTGAGAAAGTAGTCAGATTCAAGCCTTTACATGGTAATTTTTTGCTGTTGGATCGGATTAGAAAAGGAATAAACCACCCCTTCCAATCCGATCGAAATTTCATTTGGATCGAGCTCAATCGGATCGATTAAGGTGTTTACATGAATGTTTTTCAATCCGATTGAGCCGTCAATCCAATTACAAATGGATTATTTGGGTGCATGTAAACGTAGCCATTATCTCCTAATTAGGACCAAAATAGATAAATATTAATATCTGCTTTTTAAACCAAATTTGAAGCTTGTGACATATAAAAACACACGTCAATCTGATCACTTTATTTAGCGTTCATGTAAACAACTATGTTCAGATTCATCAATTGGAAAGTATCCATGTAAACATGGATAATTACATCAATGAGCAGTGCAAGTGTCATCAGCTAATAATTGAGAGGCTGCTCACTGCAGAGACAATGGGTGGAGCTGGACATAAAGCTCAACCTGTCTGGACCTAATTGGTTGAGCTAGAAGGTCCAACCACACCCTAACCCTAACCTTAACCCTATTGCTAAAACCAAATTAGGTTATGCTCCACCGCTTAGATCCACAGAGGTGGAGCTGGACTAGGTCAAGCTCCACCCATTGAGCCATTTGACTATGCAGTGAGTCCCACTTAAAATAAATTAGCATGATTCTATACAGGCTTTAGACAACCATCGCACCTGGAGGGTGTTCTCCATAGCACCAGTTACTGATGCAGCATCTCATTTCCTACTCAAGGAAGCAAGGTCACATACATAACTGAGATGTTTTATTGCTTTAGGATGCTGGATCCTCTCCTAGTGTCTTGGGCTATAGGCAGGGAAACATGGTTGGCCAGTAGGCCTAGAACAGAATAACAGGAAATATATAAAAACAAAACATGGATAATTGTAAAATATTGTACGTCTAAGTGATGTTTATTGTGCAGCTCAGAGGTTTGGAAACCTAAGCTCCACCTAAATAAATACAGTGATCTAATAACTAGATAACAGATCATCCATCACTAGACATGGCCAAAATGCATTTCTTGTGCTAGAAGGACCAATTTCCCTCCGGTAGCATCCAACCTGATTCAGCACACCTGCCTGTGATTTTCAAGCAATACTGAAGAACTTGATTAGATGGTTCAGGTTTATTTGATTAGGTTTGGAGATAAACTCTGCGGAACAGTGGGTCCCCATGAGAAGGGTTGAAGACCTCTGTTGTATAAAGTTGTATTAGGGCAGGGGTGCAAAACTCAATTCCTAGAAGGCCACAGCCCTGCAGTTTAGTTGCGTTCACACCATGTCGTAATTACCATAATTTCGAGATTCTTACTTGTAAAAAGCATTCACATCCTCATAGAACTTGTAATTACATCTTATAAACTGGTAATTTTCTTAGAGTTCCTACTTGTACCATGTGACTGCTGTACCACCTGGTATGTGTATGTGTGAACTAACTTTGCAGCGCTGTGGCCACCCAGGAACTGAGTTTTGCAGTCATGTATTAGGATATTTGTGCTGATATTTCTAATCATACTCTTACCATTGGCTAAGATCTCTGATGTTGATCTTAATCTCAGGCCAAGGCCAGACTACTTCCACCGCTGTTTCCCTGATGGCCAAATGAATGCCAAGATGCTGTGTACTGGAGAGCCAGACCTGGTGTCTGAGGGCCGGAAGAGTTTTCCCAGCAGCCATTCGTCCTGTAAGTGCCAATGTGTAAGCTTAACACATTCATGATATGCTTTAGTTATAAAAAATAATTTATTTGGCTACATTTTTAAACCTGAGAGTGGTGTCAGTTGTAACAGGCAGCAGCTGCTCCAATCAGCACCAAGCTACAATGATGCAAACAAACATTTTGCATATTCTCATTCTCCCCTGTACATTTACTGCATATCAGCAATAAATTGTGACCATTGTATCCCGGACATTTGTGTTTGGGCTGGGAAAGTCAATTTTAAAATATGAAGACGACTGTGTTGTCATTTATTATGAAAGAAATAGCCTTATTTTCATTTTTGTCTAGTTACTAGTGTAAGTGTCTAATGTCTAGTATATAAAATTTCACCATGGTAGAGCATATATGTATATTTCAATCATCACAACTCTCTGAATAGTTTTAACACGTTAATGAATATGATAATGTGATAGGTCTTGGCAGACTAAAGAACTGACTTGTTTATTGCCATTAGATACACAGACAGTGCTGTGAGCATGTAAGATGTGGTGCTGTTGCATGAACAGGCGTACATAAATTCCTCAACAAGACAGAAACAAATGAGATGACACAATACAAGTCGATACGAATGCATGCTGCTGTGAGTATGTAAAACATGCTTCTGCATTAATAGAAATACATAAATCCTCACAACAGAGAGACAATAGGACAGTACAGCAGATCTTTTGTCAAGATCTGTGTATGCCGTCTGCTATGCCGAATTGCTTAAAATCTAGTAGCTATCTGGGCTAGCAAAGCCCAAAGATATTTAACTAGTGACTTGCAAGTGAGTAGTGTGTACCTGGGTGCCATACCCTAAGGTTTGTTTAACTATTGACCTAAACCAGTTATAGTATGTGTGCCTGAGCCAATAAGGCTCAAACTTACCTAGTTAGAACGTGCACTATGTGTTAGTGTAACAAATGAAATCACATTGCAAGCTTAAAATTGTTTATTAAAATGCCTAATTTTCATATAAAACATGTTCTCATGCAAGCTATGTTTGCTATATCCTCTTTCCTGTTGCTGCGTTACTGTTGTTATTGACTCAAAATGCATATTCTCATGCTAGCTTTGCTTATATGCTTAATTATTCACTCCTTGTATTATCTTCTCACCCTTTACTGCTCATGCATGACACTGCTTGTGTTTTTAACTTTACAAGCACAATAATGATGATTCGAAGCGTTCCTGACATAGGCGTAATTTGCGAGTGGGACATGTACCCACCACATTGAAAGCCTCTGAAAATATAAATATTCAACACAGATAAAAACATCTCCAACCGGCCATTCTTCCTAATTTGATTCATACGTGTAACATAAAATATGTTTGCACCAACCAGATAGCCTAATGTATGATCCTTGCCACACACATACATTCTGTGTGTTACATACTCTTTTACTGAGTAATCAAAGTGAAGAAGCAGAATGCTTTTATATGTTTAGAGTTTGTTTATATGCTTATATGAAATATGGCACTCTCATAGATGGAGTTAAGCATGAAACAAAGACTGTAGATACCAGACAGTTCACTCACATTACTATTAATGGGAAACTGCGACATGCAATATGACGGAATTTGCAAGGACTTGCGCTTAGGACTGCACATGTGTTACTGGATGAACCTGATATATGAGCTTTAACGTCTGCTTGAGCAAAATCCTCATTAATGAGAGCCAGACTGGATGCAGACTTGTAAAATGCTATTCACGTGAGTTTGTCAAGCAGTTTGGAGATTTCAGTAATTCCCAATTAAAGTAGATAGGACTTAAGGGAAGTAGATAGGACCTGGAGGCATTGGGGGGAAGGAGCAGTTTTATTCAGGCTCTAGATGGCCTGTCAAATATTCACCCAAACTGGCTCAGATCATTGTGACACCATGTTGGCAAAAATTTATTAAAAGCTTTTTGATAGACCAAACCTTTCTTGAAAAACACGCAAACAGATTGAATGAAGAGCAAAATGGATGTCATCACAAGCATGACCTTAGGCTACTTGCATAGTTTCCACCTAGGACTACCTACTGGTCAGGAGATATGAAAATGGCTAACTTCTGAATGGTTTGCTGGTAAAACTGGTCTCTTTTAGTTTGGTGCAGCATACCGAGTCGAATGATACCCATTTGACCCATATTGGCAATTTTTCTCGTTTGCCATTTTGAATTTAATCATAAAATGCTATATTTTATGAACGCATTAGCATATTGTTACGAAATTTGGTATGTATCATCAGCACCATGCCCTAAAGATACTGAAAATGCTTTGGGACAGTTCCACCTTGTGGTCAAAATGTATAATGAAATTTCCAAAAATCATAATAGCTTTTGATTAATTTTAATGACACTGGTTCATATCGTGAACAACGATACCAATTAGTTTTGTTCAAATTGCCATATTTGTTCGAAACTGCTATCCGCCATTTTGGAATTCTTTGAAAACCTGTTTTTTCTAACTCCTTCTAGACCGTTGGTCCGATTTTCAGCAGAATTGATGGCATGATGCCAAGCTGGTTCTGAGGCTGTAACTCTGCAACACTTTGAGATATTGACACAAAACTTGTGTCATTGTCACCTCACACTGACCACATGACATCAATATGGTAACAGCACCACCTATTTGTCCAAAGCAATTAAACCATATTAGTAATAACTGTATTAATAATTTTGGTTACATTTTATTTTAAGGTGATGTTGTTACATTGTAATTACACAAATAAGTACTGTGTAATATTAATTAACTACATGTACTATATGGTTAAGGTTAGAACTAGGGTATGGATTAGGATTAGTTACTTGTAATTATACAGAATTTACTGGTATTACTACAGTAAGTACATGTAACGTGTGTAACTATGTCACCTTAAAATAAAGTGTTACCATAATTTTTTTAGTCTTTTTGACTAAAATCATCTAAAATGTATTCAAATAGCCTACTCATTGTTGCATTTTGTCTGATTTGCACTTCATGAACAATTTTTTCTGCTTCCTCTTACTAGCTCATGCCAATGCCTATTTCATTTTTAATGTTCTCATTCAGGCAAAGCTTATTCAATGTTTCCTCAAGCAACAATGTTGCCTTACTGCTGCTGCTGCTGCTGTTATTTGTGCTGTTGTTGTTAAATGCAAAATGCATGTTTTCTCGCTAGATGATATTGGAGTCATTTTGATTTGTAGCTACCTTAAGCTGACTGTTACAGTTTATTATATTGTTATCATTTTTTTGTCTATTTTTAAATATTTTATATTTAATATAAATATATTATTATATCTATATTTAATATTTGTCTGTATTTAATTTTTTAACAGCCCAACCATACATAAAGGCCTATAGAATGATGCATAAAAGGAAAAAACTGTAAATAATAAATCAGCTTCATATCGGATTCTAAGTGGTCAAGAGCTTAGGGAGTTCCATTTAAACACACTGCAAGGGTTCCACCAGTAGCGGGAACTCAAGCAACGTAAGCAGTGATGTACATCTGCGTGAATGAGATGGAGGGAAGTTAGCGAGGGAAGAGTGCAAAAAATAAAAAATAAAAAAAGGACACTGAACCAGATTATTTAAATGTTCAGAATCAGGCCAATCAGCTTGTGCCATGCAGTATGTGGTAATGGTGTGATTGCTCAGCCAGCACCATCTAGATATGAAAAGTGATAAGATATTGAACAGCACACAGCAACACCATTACTGACTTTTAAAGGTAATTGCATCAAGTGACAACAACATAATCTGCTGTCAAGGACACTGAAAGCATCTACAGCAGTGGTTCCAAACCCTTGTCCTCAGCTCCCCCCTCCCCAGCACTGCACAGTGGTTGGCAACCACTGATCTACAACAAAACAAAATGAAACCACAATAAAAGCAATCCTGGCTGAATTAAAGAATATTACAGAACGCTTAAAGAAAGAAGAATAAAAGTTACTATGACAGCCAAACATCATGCCTGCGTGCCATCTGTACAAAACCTTTTGATTCTTCTGCTTTGAAACACTCTTATAGTTCAGCACAGGGATCTTGCCTTTACTGTGAAAGACTGTGATATTGAGTGACTCATAAAGAATCTCAGAATATAAATACCCTTTGTTGCATGGTTATAATCAATAAAAGTATCTGTACTTTATTTCAAAAAACTCTCAAGGCATTTGGTATGTATAGACGTAAAAAAAAATATATATATATTTTCACAATTTTTTCTGAGAATACTTAGATGTTAAACTGTTCAGAGTGGTTGTAGAAGAACAAAGAAAGAAAATGATGATGGAAAAGTTGTTTTATCGGTTTATTAGTCTGCTACTCTTGAGGTTTGTGCATGTGCATTAGAGATGGTGAATTTATTAAGTTGAAAGAAGCTTTGGTCTCAGATGTTATGGCTGCTTGGCACTTACTGCAGGCACAATCATTCTTTATTTCATCGTGTAGAGAGCAAATGCTTGTAAATAAATGCATTTATTCCATATTAGGACAGTGACAAGCCAAAAAATTAAAACAGAAACTACAAAGTCTAACTTTGTAACACATACTTTTTTTTAGCCTTCCCCGAAGCCCTTGGCTTGACTAACAGAAGTTTAAAACTTCGAAAGTCATTTTCAGTTGCTTTTGTCAAGATAGCAAACTGACTTTCGAGAAGCAAATAGACTTTTGCTATTGCCCCTCCTACTCATCAAAAGCAAAAATTAAGCCAGTCTAATTAAGACTTGGGTGCAGTTTTATCAACATTATTTGTTCCCTTAAAATCCTATAATGAAAGAATGAATGAATCCTGAAAATGTTATTTTTCATAGAAAAAATAGCTGCAGGCATGCACAGATCCAAGACACTCAAGATGAATCAGTGTTGCTATTGTTATGTTATGTTTGGTTATTTTGGAGGGTTTTTTTCTCTCTCAGTAAAACAAGTAAGTGTTTGAGATGAGTCTCACTGAGATGAATTAAGAATCTCTTTTACAAAAGCGTCCTGACTCAGATCCCGACCGCACTAAATAAGGCTTGATATATAAGGCTAATAAGGTTTGGCCACACCTTAAATGGGTAAATACCATTGACATTAGCTGAGAAGTTAAAGCAAATACGATAAAGTAAAATACCATACTGATTAAACGATGTGCATTTATTGCAAAGACGGAGCAAGAACATGTAAGTGTTAAAAACGCATTTGTGCAATTCAGCTGAATTATAAAGTTTACCCTCCTTAAATTTAATGTATAAAACAAACTGTTCGCTGAACTATCTACAAAATTAATATCAACAGTGAAATATGAGTGAATGGTTTATCTGTCAATCAGATGCATATGTTATTATAATAGCAACAGTAAGGTGCATTTTTTTTTTTTACAGAATCTCTGAAGCCCTGAACCGCATGGTGAAAAAAAAAAAAAACTTGGTGGGGAGGGGGGAAAAAAACGAAAACTCATCTCGTTATTTCGACATATTAATTCGTTTTTTCGAGATATTAAGTCGTTATTTTGACATAATAAGTCATTATTACGACATCATATCTCGTTATTTCAAGATATTAAGTCATTATTTCGAGATATTAAGTCGTTATTTCGACATAAGTCGTTATTACAACATAATATCTCGTTATTTCAAGATATTAAGTCGTTATTACGACATAATAAGTCGTTATTACGACATAATATCTCGTTATTTCAAGATATTAAGTCGTTATTTCGACATAATAAGTCGTTATTACAACATAATATCTCGTTATTTCAAGATATTAAGTCGTTATTTCGACATAATAAGTCGTTATTACGACATAATATCTCGTTATTTCAACATAATAACTTGTTATTGTTTATCAAGTTTAATAAAAGACATATACTATTTAATATCTTCAGTGGCGCATCAGTATTGTGTTGGCTCACAATTCTAGCTTTTACTGCAATCGCCGCGGTTTCGAATCCGCCTTTTGCCGAGTTCGCTCTTCTCTATTTTCCCATCACATATCAGAAAGGCATTTACTTTCAATACAAATGAAAATAATGTTCTAAAAGTGGAAATAACCTGCCTAACGAGTGTTTAATAACATTAAAAGTATTTATTGGGTCGGGTTAGCAGCATGTTCTCTTTCGATATTAGCCACTAGAGGGCAGAATAAGACAGGGAATCAATTAAAGAACGCAATAGTTATGTTGACCTACTGTTACAAGTTGGTGCTCCAAAATCCCAGAGATTTATCATGGGCATTTGCATTCATTCCAGGCTAACCTTTATTGAGGTTAAATTTGTTTAGTCCATAGCCCATAGTAAATAAAATAATTTACAGTGCAAAAAGCTGTAGATCAGGGGTGTCAAACTTAAGGCCCGGTGTCCAATCTGATTTGAACTATAATAAAAAAAAATAGAGATGCACTAGTCCAGGGGCCAAAAACGTTTTTTGAAATGTTCTTTATTCCGAGCTTGCAAACAAACTGCTTTGTAATTATTTCCCAAAATTTAATTTGTGTATTTACGAAGTCTGTAAACAGGACGTTAACACAGGCACACGCTGAACACGGACACAAAGAGGAGAACAGACGCGCCAGCAGAGAAAATACTGTAACATGCACTGTTCGCGAAAAATAGGAAGAATAATATAAATATTAAAGTGGGATGATATGAATGTATCTCTGAAGGGAACTGTCTTCAGAAAAGTTTTGATGGCTTTTCCTCTTATCTCCGTATAAAGTAGTAGTAAAAAGCGCTGCTGTGTGTATAGCGGTAACCATGGAAACGCTATATCACTGCTGTTCCATTTTCATTCAGTCCGTCTGCTGATTTTGTTTTGTTATGTAGCATAATTTCACAAAGCTAAAGTCAGACCAGGCTGTCTTTGCTGTCAATCTTGAAATTATTCACTAATTCAAATTAAAAGCAACTGCTCATGCTCATGTGCATAACATCTTTGTTGGGATTATGATAAAAATGCAGTGTTTGCCTCTAATATCAAAGAGCTACACATATTTTCTGTTTAAGGCCAGTTTGGCCTGTGAAAAAATAAACAACAAATAAATTTGCTTTAAAAAAAAATCTGCAACCAGTATCAGAATCGGACGGTTTGCTTCTAATAAAAATTGGAATTGGCCATGAAAAATCAAAATAGATGCTAATAAAAAATATTAAATAAAGCATTATTATAAAAATCTTTTAAAAAGTCTTTTCGCTGTAAAAAAAAAAAAATAATTGCAAATTCATTTGTTTATATGGTTAATATTAATGCAACTATCAGCGTACTAAGTTTATTATAAGAAAAAGGTAATTCGGCCCACATATGGTTATTTTTTTTCAATCCGGCCCTCAAACTAAAATGAGTTTGATACCCCTACTGTAGATGCTATTTACACTAAGTGACAATAGCAGCATTTTCACGATATGCTATTTACAGTAGGTGAAAATAGCGATATATTCTATTTACACCATGTAAAAGTATCAGTTCTTTGCAAGAAGTGTAAATAGTATTTAGATGCTGTACATTGTATTGTCAGATACTATTTGCACCTCAGTATTTTTGTACATTAACAGGATGCAATAATATTAGAGTGTAAATGATTATATTTATTAAAAGTATTAAATGGATGCTGCCTAAAAACCCTCCCTACACCTTCCCTTAACCCTACCCAATAAACACTTTTAATATTATTAAACACTCGTTGACATTTTATTTCCACTTTTTGAACATTATTTTCATTTTATTGAAAATGTATGTGATGAGAAAATAGGAGTGAGCTTTATTATTGGGCGAGCTCGGCAAAATGCGGATTCGAACCCACAGCGATCGCGGTAAAATCTGTATTGAAAGTAAATGCCTTTCTGATATGTGATGGGAAAATAGAGAAGAGCGAACTCGGCAAAAGGCGGATTCGAAACCGCGGCGATTGCAGTAAAAGCTGGAATTGCGAGCCAACACAATACTGTTGCGCCACTGAAGACATTGAATAACAAGTGTCCTTTATTATACTTGTGTTTATGTTGAAATAACAAGATATTATGTTGTAATAATGACTTAATATCTCGAAATAACGACTTATTATGTTGAAATAATGACTTAATATCTCGAAATAACGACTTATTATGTCGAAATAACGACTTAATGGTTTGAAATAACTAGATATTATGTCGTAATAACGACTTAATATCTCGAAATAACGACTTAATATCTCGAAATAATGACTTAATATCTCGAAATAACGAGATAAGTTTTCGTTTTTTTCCCTTCCCCACCAAGTTTTTTTTTTTTTTCACCATGCGGTTCAGGGCTTGCGTAAACTTCATTTTTAATATAAGAAAAGTGATGTCTGCATCAAGAACAATATAGACTAAAAACCTGTCAACCCCTGAGTAATGTTTTTTTTTTTTTTTTTTCAGTTATGAATGTAGGCATATGCTTGTTTAGATATTCTATCATGAAGTACAGAAAGCAACATTGTAAGTTATTGGCTTACATAATCAAAAATGTGTAACTGACATTAAAAAAACAAAAAACAAAACAAAAAAAAACACTACAATAAGGTTAATTAGTTAACTACATTAGTTAACATGAACTAATAATGAACTGCACTTCTACAGCTGTCACAGTCATCTTCTGTTGGTTTGTTTTCATGGACCTTCAGTTTGTTTTCATTTGTCACGTGTCTTCTTTGTTCATTTGCCACCACTCATCAGTCACCATGGACACTAACCTATCATCACAGCTGTTCATCGTTTGAGCTAATCATCTGTGTGTTTAAGTTCCTGTTCGTCCTCAGTTTGGGGTCTGGTATTGTTTGTGTCTCAACACACTGTCTCGCACATTGGCTTAGTATTTGGATTGTTCTAATAAACCCTAGGACTTTTCGCACTTGAAATAGTTAACCCTGGGTCATTCTAAACCCCGGGTAAACGGAGTCCATGGGTTATCGTGTTTCACGTTTCACACTGCTCATAATTTACTCGGGGTTAACAATTAATGCTGGGTATTCATAAACTGACGTTTCACATTGTACATTCCTAAACCCTGGGTTAACGTTCTTATTTGCATATTTGCGGTGTCAGTGTCATTGATTGGATAAATGCGTGACCTGTTTACCCAGCTCTGGCATTGCGCATCCTCGTATTGCAGGCAGTACTTTCAAGTTTATCGAGTTTTCTGTCAGCATTTGACATTTTTCATAATCCCGGGTAAAAAGCGGTGCTAACCCCGCTTCTAAATTACAAGTGTGAAACGTTCCTTTACCCGGGGTTTAGAACGACGATAACCCGGGGTTACATTCTTCGTCTTCATCTTCTCTGGATCTTAAGCATTACAACAGCGTTTATTAATCTTTGTTAATGTTAATTTCAACATTTACGAATACATTATTAAAATCAAGAGTTGTATTTGTTTTTTTGGGGTGGTTGATTATGATTTCACCTTTTTAACTTTAGTTAGTGTGTAATGTTGCTGTTTGAGCATAAACAACATCTGCAAAGTTACGACACTCAAAGTTCAATGCAAAGGGAGATATTTTCTTTTACAGAAATCGCTTTTTAAGGACTACAACAAACGGCTGGTAGTGACTACAACAAGTTTCTTCCAGGGTTAGTGACATCACTAACCCTAAAATTTACATAAACCCCGCCCCCGAGAACACGCAACAAAGGGGCTGAGGCCATGTTGGGCTGCTTTAGAGTTGTTTTAGTAGAGTGTTGTTGCCATGCCGTCATTTTACACCAGACTGCTTCACAAACGAGGGTCAATTCAACACTGGATTTGCACAAAAGATTAACATGACGGCACATGCTAGTGGATGAGTTGAATCAACTCCACAGCAACTACATAAATTTATCCACTATTTAGAAACGTCCAATTGCATTCTAAAAGTTGTAACTCTCCATCAGTGTCCGACTCCAGTTTGAACAATGTAAGGCTGAACACCGTTACTGACAATCCTCATTTTGGCTGCGTGAGATTCTCCAGCTTTGTTGTTGTTGAGCAACTGAAGCATGAGCTGTTAAAGCTCCGCCCTCTTCTGGAAAGGGGGCCGGGAGCAGCAGCTCATTTGCATTTAAAGGGACACACACAAAAACGGTGTGTTTTTGCTCACACCCAAATAGGGTCAAATTTGACAAGCTATAATAAATGATCTGTGGGGTATTTTGAGCTGAAACTTCACGGACACATTCTGAGGACACCAGAGACTTACATTACATCTTGTAAAAGGGGAATTATAGGTCCCTAACATTAGTTAATGCACCATGAACTAACATGAACAAGCAATGAACTGCTGTATTTTTTATTAACTAATGTTAACAAAGATTAACAAATACTGACAAATGGTTGGGTAGTTCATGATAGTTAATACATTAACTAATGTTAACAAATGAAACCCTAGGCTTTAGATGAAATAAAATTGCAGTCAACCATCACTGCATCACTTCACCAAGCTGGGCTTTATGGCACAGTGGCCAGATGGAGGCCTCTCATTAAAGATTCATGAAAGCACCCCTAGAATTAGCAAAAAAAAAGCACCTAAATGACTCTCACACTGTGAGAAACAAGATTCTCTGATCTGATGAACCTCAGTTCTAAGAATCATGTCTGGAAGAAATCAGGCACTGCTCATGTACAGGACAATCCCAACTGTGAAGCACAGAGGTGTAGCATCATGCTGTGGGGGTGTTTTTCAGAGCTGTAGGGAATGGGAGACTGGTCAAAGTAATGGAAAGCTGAACACAGCAAAATACTCAAATCTCAAATTTATTCTCAAATTTACCAAATTTATTCTAGCAGGAATTTACATATTGCTGCATTAATATGTATAAAGATCAGTAATTGCATTTGCCTAATTTTTTATTTGTGGATATCCATGCAATGTCATAACTGTTTAAATCTGAGGAAAGAACCAAGATATCTTAATTAACTACGTTTACAACGGTGAAAGCATTTTAACATATGGCTGCAATATACTGTACACACCAACAATTGCCAAAAACCTGCACCAGTGAATTTATGTTAATTAACAGTATTGTGTTGCATACAGAGGATTTGTACATTATTTTCTAGTGCTTTTCATCTACTGTAAGATGACTTTACAATAGTAAAATGAAAATAATTGGGTTGGTAAAACTTTAAGGTTTGTGTCTAAAGAGAAATTGGCGGCTACACTTTATTTTGATGGTCCCCTTTAGACATTCTGTTGACTATAAGTAACATTTCAACAGTCAACTATTAGTTGAGTATTAGTAGACTGTTAGGGTTAGTATAATAAAGGGTTAGTGTTAGTATAGAATACGTTGGCATGTATAATTGCAAAGTTACTTATAGTCAGTAGAATGTCTGTTGGAGAGCATCACCATAAAGATATTAAGCAGACAGTCTACTGATACTCTAATGACTGCTAGTTGACATGTAGTTGCAACATTACTTATGGTCAACAGAATGTCTAAAGGGGACCATCAAAATAAAGTGTTACAAAATTAACTTCCACAAATATATAATAAATCAATAAATATAAATGTTTGCTGTCCCTACAACAAAACAGCAGTCTTTGCATTGAAAGCTCCAATTTTGCCTTCAAGCTCTAAATTCACTTCCAAGAGTGAGAATAATTTGATTATGTTGAGGCGATGAGATAAGGTTTCCAACATTTATTTGCTGCCAAGATATTCTCTTAATTTCCTTTTCTTCTCCAAAAGTTCTTCAGTAACCTTAATTTTGAGCCTGCGAGAAAAATCCAACTGCTCTTTGATGATCCGACGATCTCATTAGTTTCCTGTTTATTCTTGCAGGAATTCACTTATTGCCGCATTAATATGTATGAAGAACAGTAATTGTGTTTGCTCTAATTTTTATTTGTGGATAGCAGTGAAATGTTAAAACTATTTAAATCTGATGGGAGAACCGAGATATTTTAATTAACTACGTTTGCAGTGGTGATGGGCAAAAACAGCTGCCCACTGACAAGGCACAGAACCTCATCTAAGCAAACCCTTTATTAATTACTTTTTTGCATGAAGATGAGAATTTTTTTGGTGGTGTTGTTTTTGTTAATGAGTGCTGTAGGCATATATTTAGGGCTGTAACTTGAGAATGATGCTTAATTGGATGGAAAAAAGGGATTGATCTTTTGAGGGTGTCAATTTGATATTTTAAAATGTTGATATACAAATTTCTGTATTTAATTTTAAATGAGAAAAGCCATTTAACGCAGTAACTAAAGCAGATTTCGCTCCCCTAGTGACGTAGGAAGGGGATCTTATCATAATATTACCGTCCCTTAGTCTGCATGTTTCCACCCACGGCGCCGCCATTTTGTTTTCGCAAGCGACAACGGTTTACCAATTCTAAGGCCATGGCAACACTTCGAGCAAAGCAGACAAGCACTGAACACTATTTAGAGTCCCAGACTCAGAGGAGAAGAGAGCATTGGATTTATTATATTTTCACTGGAAATCCCCCAGGGCTGCTTTAGAGAAGAGTTGTAGTTGTTGTAGTAGAGTGTTGTTACCATGCTGTCATTTTACACCGGACTGCTTCACAAACGAGGGTCAATTCAACACTGGATTTGCACAAAAGATTAACAAGACGGCACATGCTAGTCGATGAGTTGAATCAACTCCACAGCAACTACATAAATTTATCCACTAACCATTCAGAAACGTCCAGTTTCATTCTAAAAGTTGTAACTTCTTCCTGAGTCTCTCCATCAGTGTCGACTCCGGTTTGAACAATGTAAGGCTGAACACCGTTACTGACAATCCTCATTTTGGCTGCGTGAGATTCTCCAGCTTTGTTGTTGTTGAGCAACCGAAGCTCGAGCTGTTAAAGCTCCGCCCTCTTCTGGAAAGGGAGCCGGGAGCAGCAGCTCATTTGCATTTAAAGGGACACACACAGAAACAACGTGTTTTTGCTCACACCCAAATAGGGGCAAATTTGACAAGCTATAATAAATTATCTGTGGGGTATTTTGAGCTGAAACTTCACAGACACATTCTGGGGACACCAGAGACTTATATTACATCTTATAAAAGGGCATTATAGGTCCCCTTTATTATAAACTAATGATTAATGAAGGCATGAACTAATAAAGAATAAATAAAGAGTTAACCTTTACTATGTCCGGAGTCATATGGATTCATGCGTGAATAATGACAACAATAACTATATGTTAGCACATGTTTGATAGTTAATGCATTAATTAACCTTTAGGTGGAAACTAAACCAAACAGGCTCTATAAGTATAAATGAATAACCAAGAATAAACATCTGCGACTTCTTCATAAACATCACTGGATGGTACATTAGTTTGCCATCATTTACATGGAATCTTGTTATCTAATGTAGAAAATACTAAATACAAAAAATGACCGATAGTTTCACTAGATAAGACTCTTATTCCTCGTCTGGGTTCATGAAGCTGCACTGAAACTGACATTTGTACCTTCAACCCATTGAACCCCAGTGAAGTCCACTATATGGAGAAAAATCCTGGAATGTTTTCCTCAAAAACCTTAATTTCTTTTTGACTGAAGAAAGAAAGACAAACATCTTGGATGACATGGGGGTGAGTAAATTATCAGGAAATTTTAATTCTGAGGTGAACTAATCCTTTAAGGTTGTTATTCAGGCATGAATCCATAGTTATAGTCATCAGGTGCATGCTATCTAAGCAACTACAGGCAACTGCATCTTCAATTACCACAAAACATTTAAAATCTAATAAAATCAAAAGGCTGTCATTTCCGCTTCTAACTTAATTACCAAACTTGTAGTCTTGCCAGGAGGCTCAGTGTTTGGTAATGGGTCCCATCTGGCCGAACACTCACTGTGCCTCTCAGAGCTGCATCCTTTTTGATAAAGCTGTCTGCATTTATCAGCAAATCCTTGGAATTTTTCAGACTTTGAGGTTTGAGAATAGTACATATATCAGCAGAGAGTGCACATCAGTGACCACTAGTAGTGCAATTACATCTGCATTTTCTTCAAGCTTTATCTCTCCTGAAAGCAGGCTCTTTCTCTTTCTTCGCACCCCTTTTTTGTATTGGATCTTTTGATGCAGCTGAATGATTAATCTGGTGCTAATGTGTTTCCTTTGTGTGCAACAAAAGAATGTCAATCTTCCAGTGGTCTTCTGTGGTTCAGTTGCCCTGTTTTAATTTACACTCTATAGTAATGGGTGTCTACCCTTATGTACAGCCGCTTTTTTTTTACCCAACTGGTCTATTAAAGGGTTAGTTCACCCAAAAATGATATTTCTGTACTCAACCTCATGTCGTTCTAAAACCTGTAAGACCTTCATTCATCTTTGGAACACAAATTAAGATATTTCTGATGAAATCCGAGAGTTTTTTTTTTATCTCCCATAGAAAGCAATGAAATTACTACATTCAATGTCCAGAGAAGTAGTAAAAACATTGTTAAAATAATCAATGTGACTACAGTGGTTCAAGCGACAAGAATACTTTTTGTGCACAAAAACAAAACGAAAATAACGACTTTATTCAACAATTTCTTCTCTACCCTGTCAGTCTCGTACGCAGTTGATGCACTGAACGCAGTCCAGCGCTTCCGTGTTTACATCTGAACGCCCGCACAGTATTGGCCGACTGTAATGACTCATCACACGAAGTGGGATCCATAAGCAGGCTTTTATTAACAATAATCGTGGTCAGACAGGCAATGGTCAGATAACAGCAGACGTAATAACGGAGGGCAGACAGATTCGTGGTTGTGAGACAGGCAGTAGATCAGGGCGGGCAGAGAACAATCACAGGTCAGAAACAAAGCAAATAGTCCAATGGGCAGGCAGCAGAGAATCGTAAACGGGAATCAACAGGGTCACAACAGGAAGGCAAAACAACAAAGACCGCTCAGAAATGCAAACCGTAATAGTACAAGACCTCGCAAAGAGGACTGGTCTGGTGACAGTTAATATAGGCCAGATAACAAGCTTCAGCTGGATGGGGTAATCAGTGCCAAGGTACGGGGTTGATGGGAAATGTAGTGTGTGTGTGTGTGTCAGTATTCGGGTGAGGGTGCCCTCTGATGGCCAGAGGAGGGAATCACGGAGTTCGTCTCTGTGACACCGACGCTGTTCACGTGAGCAGCACGATGCATGCGTGTGATGCTGACACAGAAGTCGGCCAATAATGAGCCGGCGTTCTGACGTAGAACACGGAAGCGCTGGACTGCGTCTTCAATGTAAACTGCGTAGGAGAATGATGGGGTAGAGAGGATATTGTTGAATAAAGTCATTATTTTTGTTTTGTTTTTGCACACAAAAATATTCTTGTCGCTTCATAACATTAAGGTTGAACCACTGCAGTCACATTGATTATTTTAACAATGTTTTGACTACTTTTCTGGACCTTGAATGTGGTAATTTCGTTGCTTTCTATGGGAGATAAAAAAATATATATATATCTTTTTGGATTTCATCAAAAATATCTTAATTTGTGTTCAGAAGATGAACGAAGGTCTTGCAGGTGTGGAACGACATGAGGGTGAGTAATTAATGACAGAAATTTCATTTTTGGGTGAGCTAACACTCTAAGTGGTGGCACGTACAATCACTTCCTTCTTTGGGATAAAAGAGTTCTCTGGATGTAGAATAGTTACTGTTCCCAATGATCAGCAGCTGTTGCACAAATCCCTGTTTATAGGAATCTTAGTATCAATTTGTTTATTATAATAACTAAGGGTTTTCTTAGCTTAAGGGGTTTGTGCAACTGGGCCTAGAAAAACCAATACAACTGATGCAGTTTGACCCATAGTTGACAATCATAATGAACTTATTTATGAAGCTCCAATTGTATACAGACTGTAAACCTATTATGTTTGTTTCTTTGTACCTGTTGTAAATAAGTGTGACAGCGAGAGCAATTACTATCCACTAATTAACCATGTAAAATCTTCTGTTCTCAAAGGATTGTAAATGAAAAAAAAAAAAAAAAAAACAATAGGCCTACATTGTATGCTTGAATAAGGCATTTAAATTGAATTTGTCAGTGTTTTTATTTTCAAACAAGATTCATAACACCTTTTCCTTGGTTGAATCACACATGCATGGTCACTGATTGATGCATGAGGTAAAACTTAGTCTCAGTCTCAGACGTCACACCCGCGGACCGTTGGCTGAACGTCTGATGCACATGGCACACTTATCTGGAAACACTTCAGGAGTTTTGAAGTCATCTTCTGGTTGGTTGAATTTTACAGGATGTCCGGGAGATGTGTGTGTCACGTTCTTTAACGGTCTGCCTAGAAACAAATGCCGTGACGCCAAACCCCCTCATAGAAGAAGAACGCGGTCGTGTTTACAACTGTGACAACAAGCGCTTATCAGGATCAACTAAACGCTTTATTTTCAAAAATATGTGAAGTTTACGGCTCCATTGTTGCAGTAAATTTGCACAACGTTCATGAATGAATAAATTATTAGATGCACGCTGGTCCGTTATGGCAGGAAAATCGAGTTTACATTTTCACGCCCCTAAACATGACGTGAAGCAAAACGAACTGTGATTGGTTGCGTTACATGTCAGTCAAACATCCTTTTTTTGGATTTTTTTTTTTTTGGTTAGTGGATTTTTTGACTCTTTTACTCAACTTGACTCTTTTACTCAAAGTCACAAGAAGTATCTACACATCTGTAAATATCACACTTTTATATAATTCTATAGTAATATAACAATGGCACAGATTCAAAATTCCTAGACTTCTAGTGATAAGGGAGACCTAAAGGTACTTTAGCTTTAGCGTTCTCAAAGTGACATCCAGTCAAAATACATACCTGTCTTCGATTTATTACAACACAAATCTAATTGTGTGAGGTGAATCTTTTCAAGACCGACAGGTTTGCTTTTGCTTCTCCTTCATCTTTTTCATATACACTTTTCATATACACATATACACTTATTGTCTTTAAGATGTGGTGATTCAGTTATTGCTCTTCGAAGTAAAAATATTCTCTATGGCTCTATGTTTTTAGATGTACCATCTGAATTCTTAACATTCATGAAATGTTAATAAAAGATAAGGTAATAAAAACTTTATTAGATATATAGAACACTGACAGAAAACACTGTTTTTGTTTTATTTCTTTTAAAAAGAGACGCCCCCCAACTCACATCATCATGCATGCATCACTGGCAAGGAAATTATGAGTTGCCCAAGGTTACAAAGTAAATAATTATTCATGCTTAAAGTTTTTATTGGAATATCACATGTGGTTGGATGGTTGCATTTCCTATTAGATGGGAAATTAGTGTACATGACCGTAGTTACACATTTGAGTGGAGGTTTGTTGCACCATTAGGTGCTCTAATAAGGCCAATAGTTTGAACAGAAAATATGGTGTCTTTAACTACTCTGCACTTACATCACAGTAGTACTGTTGTGCTATTCTATAGGCCTTCTTGAACCCTGATTATATCGTATTTGTATGCACAGGAGAAGTTCTCGCAAAAATTTCTGCATAATTGACAACACGTGTGTCACAGTCTCGCCAGGCTCCTCTGTCTCGCACATCCAACGATCACTCTCACCTGAATACTGATCACCTGTTTCTCATCAGCACACCAATCAGGACCTGTGTAAAAGCACACACCTCACAGTCACTCTTTGTCTGGTCTCCAGTATGGATTACAGGCTACTTACCCACTCTACTTACCTGTGAAGTTCCCTTGTGAAACCCTTGTGATGTCCTTATGATACTCCAGTGATCTCCTGTAAGCTATTGTTCGGAGTATTATATTTACCCATCTCCTCGCCATACTCCGCAAAGAGGTGTGTGTTCTTTCCACTCGCCCAAGGATAGTCATTTGCACAAAACACACCCACAGCTCTGTAAGGGCGTTCTGCACAACCTTTCCTTTACAACCTTTTTTTACTCTCAGCAAATATATGATCCTCTCTTTCACTGTATATGATGAAATATATTTAAGATTAAATATCTAAGTATACAATTTTATGTTTTATTTTATGATATAAATTTGATGATTACAGATAAATAAGCACCCAGATGTGGGGTTTTTTTCCTAAATACATTTTAGTACGAATTGTTCGTAGGCAGATTTCGCACCCAGATGGTGAATGAGACCCACTGTTTTTGTAAGGTCAAAGTGATGTGATTAATTGTATAGTTTTAAACATTGTACATTAATATTTTTAGTCATTGAGAGTTTTATAACTTGAGGCAACATGAGTAATTGAAGGCTGGTTATGCAAGCAAGGTAGACTTCATGCAAATGAGAAGCAATGCACCAATGGGAGGGCAGACAGTCAGTCTCTAGTTCAGCAGGAACACCTAGCACCCAACAAACAGTACAGTGATTTGGCAACCTCCGTCAATGTAATCACTGTCAATGAAAATGTGATCCCCTGGTTAGGAAAAAGAATATTGTGTGTCCTACCATTGTTACAGAGAGAGCGCATAATTACTTTGCAGAATCCAATGTGCAAATTTTAGCTTAGATGCCTAATTATTTGGTTTCACACCTTTATCAGTTTATGCTTGTTAATGCAACAGAGCTGGAGTCCAAATCTCCATTCATGCTCATTTATGGTAAGCAGTAGCTGCAGAATCTCATTAAAAGACATTGTTAATGTAATACAGAGTTGAAAAATGCAAGAGCGAGAAATCTATCTTGATTCTTTTACGTTACCTCAAGTTGCCAGGGCAACAGGTTTGCAGAGGGCAGGAAAATAAGAGTGCTTGCAAATCCCATTTTTATTTATGGTTTTCGATGGAATTCAGAGAAATCCAAGCTCTGTTCTGTGCATTTAGAAAGACTAGAATATTTTTCATACCGTATGTGATGAATTATACAACGATTTCTTTATGTCCCAATGTCTACAAAACGATAATAATATGTTTGCACTTATACATTTTACCTAGAATAAATGAGACCATTGTTGAGCATGGAGTTATAAAAGAAATGTAAAAATACATCCGTAAAAAAACAAACAAACAACAACAAAAAAAAAAATGTATAATGTACTGGACATTATCCAGTAATTTTATGGACATTTCTGTTAACCCTAAAACACAACACAATGATGTATAAAATTCAAAATACAGATAAAACACCTGTAAAAAAAATAAATACCAAAAAATTCAGTCAAATTAATACAATACATTGTGCCCTATTTTTACTGATTTTGGTAACACTTTATAATAACTGCACACTATGAAGCATTAGTTAAGCATTAGTAAACAGTCAATTCATCATTTATAAAGCATTAATAGACATTAATAAGCAGTTTATATTTATACATCTTATTATTTAGACATATAGTAATAGTTACTCAGTGTTTTAATAAATGCTTTATTAATACATATTCCTACTGTAATTCATGATTAATTCAGGTAGTTATAAAACATTTAGTAGTGGTCAGTTAACTATTGTTGTGAGCTCATCTAAAGTGAGCGCTATTCATGCCTCGTAAAGCTTTTATAAAGGAGATTTAAAGGCTCAGTGATCTTCTGCACTGCTGTTCTCTAATGTTTTAAAGTTAGTGCTGAGGTAGTTTTGACACTGTGAAATATTTTATTACATTAATAATGTTTTATAAAAACATTACTTGTTGTATTTTGGCACTCCTGTAATCCAGTGTTGGCACTGGTAAAATTTTATTCAGCAATGTTTACACTTTACAGAAATGTATTTTTATATCAGATTGATTCATTTTACTGCACAGTTATGTTTTCTGGAGGAGTACAGAGATTTTTACTTTCTGTGAAATTGCAGAGGTTTACTTTTAATTTTATATCTTATATATTCCTTGAAATAAATATTTCTATGTTCTGTATCCTATAAATCTCCTTTATAAAAGCTTTACGAGGCATGAATAGTCCTCACTTTAGATGAGCTCACAAAAATAGTTAACTGACAACTACTAAATGTTTTATAACTACCTGAATTAATCATGAATTACAGTAGGAATATGTATTAATAAAGCATTTATTAACACACTGAGTAACTATTACTATATGTCTAAATAATAAGATGCATAAATGTACATTTAAATTGTTTATTAATCATTTACTTACACTTTATAAATGATCTTATGAACCACTGACAACTCCTAAATAACTGGTTTGTAAATAATGTAATACTTAATTTAGAAATTATAAATTGATCATTAATAAAGTATGAAAATACATTTATTAAACACATTATAGATATGCTTATAAATCAAGAACAAAGCATTTATAGGTGTATTTATAAACTGCTTACTAATGTCTATTAATGCTTTATAAATGATGAACTAACTATTTACTAATGCTTAACTAATGCTTCATAGCGTGAGTTATTCTAAAGTGTTACCCAGATTTTTTTTTTAAAGTGTAGCCCAGACAATTCATTTGGAAAGAATTGAAAAGAGACGTCTGATTTCAGAGTTTAGTATTTTGCAAATCTGAGCACATTTTAAGACATTATTGAGATCTTGTTTGAAACTTGAGCAGACACATGTCAGATTACTGGGGTATTTTGTATATTAGAAGGATTAGACTGCATTTGCTATCTATTAAATATCACTGCTGTCAAGGACACACTTTTTAGATATTAAAAAGTTCAATTTTGTCATTTCCTGCTGTATATGGTTTCTTACAGAACTCTGCATTTACTTTTACTCTATATTTTATTTCTCTCACTTCTTGTCTTAGTTGCTTTCTCTGGCTTGGGCTTTACCTCATTTTACTTGGCGGGCAAGCTGCAGTGCTTCACAGATGCCGGACGCGGGCGCAGCTGGCGTCTCTGTGCCATGGTCCTGCCCCTCTACAGTGCCATGATGATCGCCCTGTCCCGCACCTGCGACTACAAGCATCACTGGCAAGGTCAGAGGTTTGCAGCAGTGTCCTACAAAAGCACACAACTGCTCAGCTAGTGTGTGGTCATCTGACAGTCAGAGATACTACATTTACACTATAGAAATGGTTTATATCGCAGCACAGTGAATTCAACCATTAAATTAAAAGCCTTTAGGTCTTGTAGAACATAACAATGAGTATACATGGTTTGTTGGAGTCACTTCTTCTTTGAGATAGATAAGCATCAGAAATTGTTTGCAAGCTTTAACATCAGCTTTACAGCTCACTGGCCTGCTTCTAGATTTTTTACCCATAAAGCTATCAATCATGTCTGTGTATGATCTAGAATCACCCTGGCGCACAGCCATACTGTCACCATCAATAACAGCCTCAGACAGGGTGTAAAGCCACATGATGTATCCAATGAGAAGTCTGAATCACCAAAGGAAGCATGACATGATATGATGGAAAGGGATGTATAACCGATACAGAGGAAAAGAACACAACATGGCCTATTGGTTTTCAGAATTCTTTGTGATTGATATATTTCCCAGTATGGTTTTATGCTATATCCTGGTCCATAAACAGCATGGACACTGAGGGGAATGTATTTATCCCAATATTCAGATTAGTGGTCAGTCATGCTTGTCAATGACCACTTGTTCAAGTTTTACATTTAGTCCCCCAAACCTTGAATAATTGCTAACATTTATTGGCTTTATCTCACCGTGCTCAGACACATGCACAGTTTTTAAGCTCTGTTCTAATTTAGTTGAGAAATAAACATAAATGCAAGTACACTAATTCAGGCAAGAATGCTTAGTCAACACACTGCAAGTGTGCAGCCGCAAACAAACCGGATGTGTTATTATTCATGTACCTAGCTTTAAAAATGTTGCAAGTTTAACTTTAATTTGTTCAGCAAGTTTCTAATTGTTACTTCGCCATGATTTGAAAGAGAAAACTGATCGAAGCAGAAGACACTTAGTGCTAATTGTGTAGGCCTGTTTTTGGTCTTACCCAAAACAGGTCACCACATGCATTGAAAATCTTTCTCTTCACCACAACTTTCAAATCTCATTCACTCATAAATGTGGTGCTTGAAATGTCAATGGTTTTGGGTGTTGGTTCACTGTCATGTTTTCATGTCTTTTATTTTGAAGTTTTCTGGCTGTATCCGAAATCACATACTTCCCTACTATATAGTAGGCGAAAAACAGTATATTCAAATTACATTCACAATACACACATTCATACTATATATAACATACCTTTTAGCGTTCGCTAAGTAATTACTTATTCAAAATAAGTGCCTACTCAAGAGAGTATGTGAATTGGTGTGTTCGACTTCATCTGCGGCTGGATGTAACCGATCAGCGAGCGTTGCCGCTTGTAATCGGGGAGAAGCTGAAAACGGAGACACGGCGTCTGACACTTTCTGCTTCCCGTAGTGACGCTCCCGCTGTGTTTGTATACTTTATCAAAACTTTATAAAATCCACAGATGTTTCAGAGACATTTTCATTCAATACTTTATGTACTGCTTAATTCAGCATAAGAATAAAGTTCAACATAAGCCTATACTATTTAAATACCAATGAAATTAGGTTTTTTTTTATCAGTTTTATTTTGGTAAACATGACACAATATAACATCGTGACTACATTAAAAGAGCTTTTACTGTTATAAAAATACATATTTGTGAGCATTAGTGGAACTGAATAAACAACGTGATTGTTGTCATGCGGTGAATCCGGCCAATCATGGAACAGCCGTCTGCTCTCACGGGACTTTGATGCCATACGTCACAGTGATGTCGGACAAAATTTCTAACGGCATGCACTGCTTCAAGTCAGCAGCTGATCGGTCTGCACAGCTCTGCTTGAACAAGCCTTATCTTCTTGTTTCTTGTCATGTCATGTGATTCCCTTGCCCCTCATGTGATCATGTCATGTGCTTCTTTTGCACTGTGTCTTTCTCTCATTGGTTCATTGTTTAATTGCTTAAATCTTGTGTTAACACTTCAGTATAGGGAACACATATAAACTATTAACTACAACTTTTCCCTCAATAAACTCCTAATTTACCACTTATTAATAGTTAGTAAGGTAGTTGTTAAGTTTAGGTATTGGGTAAGATTAAGAATGTAGAATATGGTCATGCAGAATAAGGCATTAATATGTGCTTAATAAATACTAATAAATAGCCAATATTCTAGTAGTATGCATGCTAATAAGCAACTAGTTAAAAGACCCTAAAATAAAGTGTTACCAATCTTGTTAGTCATTAGTCTTTGTGTATATATAGCCCTCATGTTTCCATTGTTTCTTGTTTAGCTTTGTTTCATGTTACTGCTGTTGGTTAGTTTGTTTCCTGTTCATGCTTAAGTCAAGTCTTAATTTATTTTGTATTTGTTCACGTTTTGTTTGAATAAACTGCACATGGGTTCGGACTATTCGCCTCCAGTGGTCCTTTGTGACAGACAAATGAGGAGTTCTGTTCACACTGAGTTATTTTACGATACTTTTTCGGGGCTTTTGTCACCTTTAGAGCTCCACAGCATCTGTACCCATTCACTTTTATTCAGGACAAGAGCAGCATGAACAATATCTCTTTTTGTGCTCCACAGAAGAATGGAAGTAATTTCCATTTCTGACTGAACTATTCCTATGTGTCATTCTAGCATTTTCAGAGAGAGCAGTGTGCATTTTGAAAAGTTACTCATAACTATTTACATTATTCAATTACTTATGTCCTTGTGATTCTTTGTATTTAAGAATAAAAAAGTGAAATCCTTGAAATGAATGACAGCAGAAAGGAAAGTTTTCTTCTATATAAGCAGCTGGCCCTGTTAATTATCTCCAGAAAAGTGTGCATGTCCTAGATTTTATGTTGCTAAACTATAAATATGCATATTAACACTACACTTGTATATTTATTTATACACACTATATATATTTAGTTCCCTGTCACCTCATATGGACACATATCATTCAAACAACCGCAAGCAGATACTTATTAGTGTGACTTTATATGGACCTGTCCCCTAGGGCCCGCTGGGTAGTAGAACAGAACTAATCTGAACAATAGTGGCATGGACCATTAAACTTGATGGGTCCAATCTGGTCCAAGTAAATACAAGCTGTGGACTCATATAAGCTTGCCCTGTAGCATAGTGATCTAATGAGTGTTGGTTTGTTCCAGGGGCAATATTTCAGTCCATCTTCAAAATTACTTTTCAGTCATTTGATTTTAAACTGAACTTTTTGGAAATTAAATAGCTTTGTGGTGTTTATATATGCAAGTTATACAGCTGTGTGTCAGTGCGCACTGCAGCTCTTTTAACAACCCCCAAAATGGCGGTGGTTAACTGCTTCCTCTTAGGGTGGCATTAAACCAAAAACCATTTAGTGGATTGTGTTTGGTGAAGAATCTTAGGTCAGTAGCAAAACATTAGTTTCTCTGGGCACTAAAAGACCCAAATCAGTAAAGCTACCATTGGATATAGAATAGCCTTAGGGTAAATAATGCCATTGTCTCCTAAAAAGCTGTATTTGCTATAAAATGCAATCTGTCACAGTACTGTGGTAGAAAGGAATCGCTCGAAGACTAGGAGTCCAAACAAAACACTCTTTAATATAATCCACTAGGAAATAGATGGAAAACACAGGAGAATCACAGGGAACCACATTGTACCTCTAACTAAAACTAACACCAGACAATGTGAGAACTAAACCTAAGAGTATAAGTAGAGAGACCAAACAAAAGAACTAAATGATGAATACCTTAACAGAATAATCAATCAATTCATAACCAAGGAAACCAACAAGCAGAGAATGGAGAAGTATAAAACCAATTAACAAACTAACAGTGGATACTAGAACAGGAAAACTAAATCAAACAGAATACAAAACATGAAACTCAGACTCTGACAGTACTCCCCCCTCCCACAAGGTGTGACCTTGCGCCAAATTAAGAAGAAAAATAGTCCAACCGGTCCGACCACAACAAAAGAACTGGGGGCACTGGATTTTCGAGATGAGGGAACTTGGAGTACAGGAGACTTGTATAATAGAATCCCCCTCACAAAAAAAAAATAATAATAATAATTCTTGGGTGAAACTACAGGCATGTGTGCAGCCCACACACACCCAAATGCCAGTGCTATTATGAACAGCACTGCACCCTCTGAGCTTGACTCTGAGATCTGAGCGAACATTGGGCTGAGCTCTGGTTCAAGGGCACTGGGATGAGAGTGGGCACTGGGCTGAGCTCTTGGATGAGAGTGGGCACTGGGCTGTGGTCAGGCGCTGGAGCCATCACTGGACTCTGGTCACGGGCTGGAGCCATCATTGGACTCTGGTCAGGGACTGGAGCCATCACTGGACTCTGGTCAGGGGCTGGAGCCATCACTGGACTCTGGTCAGGGCTGGAGCCATCACTGGACTCTGGTCAGGGGCTGGAGCCATCACTGGACTCTGGTCAGGGGCTGGAGCCATCACTGGACTCTGGTCAGGGGCTGGAGCCATCACTGGACTCTGGACAGCCATCATTAGACTCTGGTCAGGGGCTGGAGCCATCACTGGACTCTGGTCAGGAGCTGGAGCCATCACTGGACTCTGGTCAGGGGCTGGAGCCATCACTGGACTCTGGTCAGGGCTGGAGCCATCACTGGACTCTGGTCAGGGGCTGGAGCCATCACTGGACTCTGGTCAGGGGCTGGAGCCATCACTGGACTCTGGTCAGGGGCTGGAGCCGTCACTGGGATGTACTCTGGGGCTGGAGATGCTGAGGGTTGTTTCTTCTTCCTCAGCCTTCTCTTTTGGGCTGAGGTTAACGTGCATCTTTGACTGAGCTCTGAGGGTTGAACAGGATCTGGACAGGGCTCACAAACTGGATTAAATTCTGGAGTGGGCTCATGTGCTGGTATGGATTCTGGAGTGGACTCTAAAAAGGACTCTGAAACATCTAGGAGGAATTCTGAGACAGGTTCAGGAGTGAGAATGATTGGCACCAGGAGGGCTGTAATGGGCTGGGGATAATGTAAAAAGCTGGCATTGGTTTTTTCATCCACCTCACCAACCGTGTAAGGCAAACCAAAGCACCTCAGTACCAAATCAAGATACTGCTCAAGCGTCATGCTAGCATCTCCCACGGGTATGACAGGCCATAATTCTGTGTCCAATCCATTCCAAAATAAGTTTATTAACTCTCCCTCAGTGCATGATGACAAGTGGCAGAATTCAACAAATTCTTGCACATAGTCCTCAGTCCTCTAGTCATATTGGTAAATTGAGCACAGCTTCTCCAAAATCAAAGAAGACATTGTTGTAAATCCTTACTCTTTCTGGTCTAGTGTTCTGTCACATTACTGTGGTAGAAAGGAATCGTTCGAAGACTAGGAGTCCAAACAAAACACTCTTTAATATAATCCATTAGGAAATAGAAGGAAACCACAGGAGATTCACAGGTAACCACATTGTACCTCTAACTTAGGGTGCTTTCACACCTGAGTGACCAACGAACCAAATGGTATTGTAATTCATAATAGGAAATGTGTTATATTAAAAAAGCAGTAGTGTCTGATTCTGTGAGTGAGCACATTAGTTATCACAGTTGAAGACCGAAAGAGCACCACTTCATCTTAAAATGTTGTGTAATTGTGCTTCTCTGTCCCAATGAAGCCTTGATTCCTGCTCTAGCTCCATTTTAACATTCGTTTGTTTGCATGTGTCTTGACACAGTTAGCCTCTAGACAGCACTCAGAGATCCAGAGAAAGCGTGTTTGAATTTGCTGCAGTATTAATAAGAATGTAGTATATTATATAACAGCGGGAATGACAGCTACATTTGTATAGTCAGTGTTTGCGTGTGTAATAAGCACTTGGAGCGAAACTTATCACTCATCTTGATGGATGATGCAGAGGAATCTCTGACAGATAAGAGGACCGTTGTACTTGCATATGACTTGCGTGAACACACGCTTTGAAAGGTTGCCTTGTGAAAGTGAACCGAACCAAGAAGAAAATGCAACATTGTAACAAATTTAGTCCCTGTTTTGAAACAACACAAACAATCTATACAGTAGGTGTGAAAATGCCCTTAGACTAACACCAGACAATGTGAGAACTAAAACTAAGAGTATACATAGAAAGACCAAACAAAACAACCAAATGATGAACACCTGAACAGAATACTCAATCAATCCATTACCAAGGAAACCAACAAGCAGAGAACGGAGAAGTACAAAACCAATTAACAAACTAACAGTGGATACTAGAACAGGAAAACTAAATCAAACAGAATACAAAACATGAACCTCAGACTCTGACACTATCCTCTTTCTGTGTGTGTGTGTGTGTGTGTCTTTATTATTCATGGGAATAACAATAACAGAATGAAAACATATTGTTATATTAAAGACCAGCAGACCGTTAGAAAGCTAGCTATATGGATGGATGAGATTTATTGTGACTGTGTCTTACTTTGTGAACTTTGAATTGTTTCTCACAGATGCATTTGTTGGGGGAGTGATCGGCCTCTTCTTTGCCTACGTCTGTTATCGGCAGCACTACCCTCCCTTCCTCCACATAGACTGCCACCTGCCCTACGCTAGTCTGGCTGCAGCGACCGCCCACAACATGCCAGCCTCCCAGGATCAACCTCTGCCCACTGATAATGCCACCAGCCTGCCTCTGGAGGGCATGACCGAGGGACCAGTATGACTAATAGAGTCACAATCCTCTGACCCCCTACCACACCAACGTGGTATGAACCACACTTGACTGACACTTGCACATTCCAATGAACTGGACCATCCCATTTCATTTATTTCTTCTTCTTCCTCCTCCTCCAGTCATTAAGCAGAGTTACAGCTGCTGTTCTCAGATCTGTTATGCTTAATTTAATTACTGAATATTAGTATTGGCAAGTTGGAACCTGGTGCAAGAATCTCTCTCTAACAAAAGTACCATGTAAAGTCTCCAAGTACCATGGCAAGGTATAAAGAGTACCATGATACACAGAATTGGTAATCATTCAGTGCCATTATATATATTGGGTCTTGTATAGCCAACTGAGACTTTTTTTTTTTTTTGTAAGGGCTGCCTATGATCCAAATAGCAAATCGGTGCTCTGAGAGATGAAATTCTTATTCTAAAAGGTTTCATTCATAAATCTGTAATCTCGGATTGAAATCCCATCTCATCAATTCATTATTTGCACTGGTTTTCTTCATCTTGTTTTGTGTTTATTCAGTAGCAGGTGTACATGCATGTTAACATTTTTTCCACGTGTATCATATTAGAATGGAAGGACAGACTCAGTAGTAAAAATACCAAGGCATTACATCAAATGATCAAACCATGGATTTTGGACACTGAATTATAAGTATATATCATGGTGTAAGAAGTGTCCAAATTGCCATCTTATTCCTATTTAATGTCATTGTACATCGTTGTACTATGGTATTGCCACAGTACTTTTTTGTAAGGTTGTAGGACAAGATATAGGATGATAAAGTTACCTACGACATCCCAAATAAGGTGTGCGGCATATAGTCAGGAGCATGATTTGGTTTTTTAAAACAATGGAATGAAAAAAAAGTTAAATGATCGGTCTAATGTCTGTATTATAGGGTACATAATATATTCCCTCTCCCAAAGATCCATCTTAATGATCCATCTTTTGATCGAATGAGCCACATTGCAGTTATTACTTTGTTAAATTATTTATTAGAAAAAGGATAGCTTTGATTCCAAACTCTGTATTTTTTTTATAATATACTGAAAATAATGTTTGTTCACCAATTGTATTGTTGCTGAAGTGTAGCATCAAGCTCACAGCTGACTGGGCCGTCTTTGAGATGACGTGCAGTTTCGACACTTCCAGTGTAGACAGGCTCGAAATCGTTGAATCAAGCTGTGACCGGCTGTGACACGTCATCAGCTACTTCAAAGGTAGATACGGCACTCATGGCTTAATACAATAATATACCCATAATGCATCTTTACTGACTTCAGAAAAACTTTATCTCTGCTAATCTGTTGTATTTTTATTCACCTTATGTTTTAAAACTGGTTATTTATTGAATGTCTTTGTGGACTGGTTGTTAATGGCAACTTGCCGATAAATATTGACCTGCTGCACTTCCAGAGATCATTGGCCCATGACATTGACAGTCTCCGCCACAGACACTCCCTCTCACTGCATTTCTTCTTTTGCTCACTTTATGTGACGCTTTATTTTTCCTCCTCTATAGCTTAAAGGTTTATTCATTTTATGTCCTTCAACCCACGCTGTTTTAAAATGCTTCCTTTTCATCTTTAAATTCACTTTTAACTGGCATACTGCTAATACAGTTTTTGAAAACATTGCCATGCTAATACCATGGTAATTTTTTTAAGTACCCGGTAATATGGTATATGAATATTGTAATCATAGAATACCATGGTATTAGCACCTGATTACTGTACCATGGTTTTGCCACTGTGAATATTAGCAAAGTACTTCTCCAGCTTTTGTCTTATGTTCTCCTTGTTTTGTTTTTTCAATCCAGTCAAACTATTCCACCGTTTGATCTCTACCTGTTCCATTATCTGCTCCTTTTTGTTTGTTTGTTTTATCATCTTTATCCATCCATTCTCCAAACTGCTTATCCTCTGTAGGGATGCTGGAATCTATTCCAGCGCCTCAGGTGGGGATTGGAAACACCCTGGACAGATGGCCAGTCCATCACACACACATACACACACACGCACGCACACACATACGTATGCACTCACAATCACACCTACAGACATTTTAACATCTCCTATTCATCTATGCTGCATGTCTTTGGATTGTGGGGGAAACCAAAGCACCCGCAGGAAATCCAAGCAGACCCAAGGACAACATTATTATCATTATCTTCATTTTTATATTTTCGCTCACTCATATATTTTCCCTCATTCAGATTTTCATAAGCTGACATTTAATATCCTTGGTATGATTAGAAACTTGATTACAAGGAGGTAATGTGAGAACATGGTGGGAAAATTAAGCACTTCTGTAATCACAGCAATCTACCAAATCTGTAAGCTCACAGTATAATTGTTCCTATAGTTCATTAATTCATCATGACCACCAGTATTATTGGATTATAAGTCTGATCTTACCTTACCCATTTTAAGGAATAGTTCAACCAAAAATTAACATTCTGTCATTATCTCATCCTAACCCAACAACAAAAGGATTATTTTGAGGATTCTATGTTATTTTCCATTCATCCACACTTCATAGTTAATACAGCATCCTGTCGCCAAAAAGGATAAGCACAAATTATATTTTTTGGTCTTTTGCTTGAATGAATCTTCCCCTTTTGAAGTCCACGGTCCGGACAAAATGAAAGCATACAAGTTTTAAAAAACAGATATAAGGGTGCGTAAATAATCACAGAATTTGAACTATTCCTTTAATAATGAAAAAAGTCAATAAAAATGAACCATTTAAAGGAGTAGGCTACTTCAAAATGGGCTTTCAATAAAACTTGGCTGCTTATGGAGTAGAAAGGTGGAAAAAATTGAAATTGGTGCTATATCTGACTCGAGAAAACAGAGAAAAAGGCTGCTGTCTTCCCTTTTGAAAAAATAGATAGGAAAACTTCAATACCCATAATGCACTGGGCATGTTGCCATCCAAGGCCACTCCAACCAATCTGGTATGGATATGCTTACCAGAGTCAAATACCACCTTGTTTTAGTAGGAAATACTTCTTAGCAAACTTTTAGTTATAATGTAGTTGATTCGTATTGTTCCCGGGTGGAAGACTACAAAGAGTAAACGTTTAGCGGGAGTGAGTTACTTTGGGTTTCAGTCAAAGATCCAGTGCGTTGTAAGCAGCGACTAAAGTTGACAAAGAATCGTAAATATGGAAAGAACACTGCGACGAAAAATCTGAAAAACCTCTGTGTTTGTAATCAATATTTTCAATCTGATGATCACAAACACAATGTTTTAGGCTACACGGAGGGGAAAAAACTGAAAGAAACTGCCGTTTTGTCAGTTCCACCCGAAGCAAAATGCCATCGCGTACAGGTAAGAAAGTTGTTGCCGTAGTGTAGACATAGTACGATACAATTTTCAGTGATAAACTGTTTTCTTAATAACCCTCTGTTGATCCGACTGTCCAAGGGCAGGGATACAAAAATGCCGAAGTATAATCTGTAGTTTTCACAAAAGCCCTGGAGCTGTCAAAAGTCTGCCGAGTGATGCGTTTTGCTGAATAAACGTGAAATAAACATAAATTTCTCGGTCCAGGTAACAGAGAGAATGAGTAAACATTGTTCATTTACATAAACTTCTGACATTGTAACAATACAAAGCAGTTTGAAAATCATGAAGTTACACTTTAATGCATACCAATTGTCTAAATGGATTCAATATTACTAAATAGACATATTGCAAACATTGAATTAGGCTTTGTTGCAATGTTGCTAAAATTGCTTTAAAAGTTCCTGCATCTAGCATTGCTGTGTTTAATGAGGAACTAATAAAAATTACCAAACTGGAGTGTTCACCGCAGTATAAAATTATACTCTTCAGCCATGGACAGGTCTTTTCCTCTTTTTTTTGGAGCACTCTGTCTCATCTGCCATCCCCTGATATCATTGGCTGTTTGTGCTGTATGTACAACATGCTGTGCACATTTCTCTATGTATTTAATATCTGGAGGACCTACCACATTTGCCAAAATATGCAATATCCATTCAGAGCACACTGTGTGGGATACATTATCCCATAATGCGATGCAAACCAATTGACCTTCTGTTTCCGAGTTACGAGTAAACTCAAAGTGATATAAACAATGTTAGAATCTCATTCTTGAGAGATTAGATCACAAAAATTGGATTACAAATTAAGATGACTGAACAACTCTTGCTGAATTAAACATGCAGTGAGTTCATGTGACAACAATACAGAGTATTACAGTTTGAAGTGTTTAATACGGTATACTATTTCTCTATAACTTAGTAGGCAACATATATTATATACTGTGTGTGCAGTAATGTAGTACACAGAACACCATTATTTCTTTCACGTAACTACTGAGTCAAGAAACCCTCGCACAGCTGTTCTATCCAACACAAACTGAATCTGTTTATATGAAGCAGACTCTGCCCACGCATCTTAATTCCCTTAACATATGTCGCAGAAATGATTCTCAGCTTATGTCAAAAGTGTTTCATTAATTTTAATGAAACACTTTTGAACACCTTTTCATTAACTTTGATGAAGATGGAAATGATCTCTTTAATATAGATGACCTCATATAGTCGTGTAATGGTAGCAGAGGACAAAATAAGGCTTGTGAAGTTTGTGAAAACAATCTATTTTGTGTTTCAGTAGCAAGGTCAGCATGTTTAATATCTTGCCAGTGTTTTTCCCCTGGAAAAGATGACGATTGATTAGTTTAAGTATGTTTCATACACCTTCTTGCTGGATTTATTTTTGGAAGTGGAAAACAAAAGCATCACCCAAAGGACGTTTCCCTGAGGGTTTGGCAACACAAATAGCAATGCAAACTTTTTCCCTGGTTGGCATACCTGATTTTCATATTTTAGAGAACAGTTGTTGTATCTTTATGTTCCAGTTCTGAATGTAATAAAAATAGCATTGAAAAACAACAGTAGTCTAGAGCAGTGGTTCCCAAAGTGGGGGTCGCGAGACATCGAGGGAGGGGTCGCGAGATGATTTCCAGAAATAAAAAAAATAAATAAAAAAATTTAATGATTAGAAATAGCATATTTTATGAATAATTGTAACAAAATACTAAAAATAGTAGTTAAATTAAAAACAAAAATCATGCAAATAAAAAAAGCCATCAACCTTTCGATTTTCCTTCCCCTCGACCGTGACTCCTGAGGTGATTACGACAGATTAACGACATATTGGCAACAGCATCAGTTGCAGCAGGTCAATTTACATCACCATGTTAAACATTCAGACATGTGCACGTAGGTAATTCTTTAGGCTTTAAGCTTTGGATATTATTTTTTGTCGAAATGAAACGTTGGTTAATATCGACCAACACAGGGAGGCCAGCGGAGGAGAGCGGAGAAGCACCACCGTCATGCCTCTGCAGTACATATGCAGCATCCATGGCTGTTTATCACAAACACAACATTTACTTATTTTTATTTCAAATCCAAAAGTTGTTACTGAACATGGCGTTTCAGCATTGCGATTCTCTTTGTATAGCTACACTATATTTCATAGTCACGTTTAAACGCACTACATTTAAACGTTTTATTCAATTCATTACTTTATATTTATATAAAGTAATACTTTTGATTTGTATATTGATTTATATATTTTATATACTTTCTATACTACACGCAAGTGGCAAAACATTTAAACGTAAGCTTTATGTTAAATTCACAAACATTTTCAATTAAAACTTAAAATAGACAAAAACAGGCGACTCTCGTCTTTTCTTTCCTTTTAAATCTTTTTGCAAGAAATCCCTCAAGTCATAAAGAACTTTGTTTTTCCACCTTCAAGACGAGACGAGTGCTATCTTTATGTCTCCTTGTTCACCTAAATGCCAGGTAAGGTGCCATTTTCCTTGCTTTACCCGAGGCAAAAAAGCCATGTGTTGATTGTGTAACAGAGACTTTAAATTATATGCATCTATGGTGAAATTACTAGTTTTTCGCGTCAATACATGTTTATTTTAATGCGAACAGTGCGTTATCGTTTTAATTCAACGCGGTGCAGCGCAGCAAAAATAGACTGTGCGTAAATGATCGCTGCACTGCTGCAGACGCACCGCTCCTGGAACGCACATCCGCGTGCAGTGTGAACGCTCTAATCCGTTAATATGGGCACAGAAAAAAATACGCACCGCACGCGCACTGCAAACAGAGTATGTGTGAAACAGGCGTTAGTGCGTGTGCGTCATTGCGCACAACGTTTGTATACTTTAACCACCTCCGAGGATAGTGGGGGTCGCGAGACACTGGCATGGTTATTTTGGGGGTCGTGGGCTGAAAAGTTTGGGAACCCCTGGTCTAGAGATGCTAAATGCAAATAAAGTTACATATTATAAAAAATGTTTAAAAATAATTTTATTTAGCATTGATACTTCATGTTTTTGTTGCACTGCCATCACACAGAAATGATCATTTGTGCTTAATTTTCATACAAAGAATGTCACATTACTTGTATCACCATCTGTATTTTATCACGACTATACATAATACATTTTCTATTTGCATAATAAAATCTTTTTTTTTTTTTTTTTTTTTTTTGAAATGTGACCTAGACATGGTCTTGTGAGATACACCCAGGCTAGAACGAAAAGCGCAAAATAACTTTAATAGAAAAATGGCCATGATCAAATAAGTATTAGAAAAAGCTTTCTAAGTAATACTGACTTAATTATCTTACAATTTGAGCTTCAAATGGATTGTTTTAGATCAGTGTTACTCATCTTTTTTTATTCTCCTAGGACGTACATCATCTATACAATTACAGCTAGGTTATTAGAGAATATATGTACAAATTAAAACATGTACAGTGTTACAGTACAACAAGAAACCCCTTCTGATTTAATATATAAATGGGAGATTCTTGCATTTAGTGCTTTGGAATGTATCTATCATATTATATAATGTTTTCCTTGGTTTTCTTTTGGGATCTGTAACCCATAAAAAAAGAGAATGTTTCAGAAGTAACAAATTTGAGTCATGTACATAATGTGATGTGTTGTGCAAAGATCTTTTTATATGTATTTGCAGATTTTCAAAATACATACGTTTATGCAGACATCAGGATATTCTAGTTTCTACGGCAAGTCCTTCTTTTATACCCAACAAATGTTTCATAGTTGTCTTTTAGACAGAGGAAATTAAGTCTCTAATATTCCACTGTCATTGAACACGGCATGCCAATTCCATTTGTGACAAACCATTTTATATGGAGAAGCATGCCTGGCCTCAAAAGCACTTTGAATTGTATTTTGATGATTATACTTACATGTGCAAATTATTGTAATCAAACAAAGAAGTGAATAAAGAGAAGAAAATGTGTTTAAGGTGGTATTTTTCTTTCGACAAAGGCACCAGAGCAGCCTGAGTGTTCCCGCTGGAGGTGTTTGTTGTGATGCATCACACTTTTGTTCCCATCTTGCAGAATTATGATGCAGACATTTTCAAATGACAGCATAAAACATTTGTTACTAATTACATTCTTCAATATTGTGGCAGCAGTACAGGTGTTTTTAAAGTAGTGTAGCTTTTTCTGGCTAATTCTTCCAGTAATGTGCAAACAAACTCTGCAGTGTTGTTTTTGAAGTCTGAGCTGAGGGAATAATCACAAACTCACACAAGTTTGATTCTGTCATCCTGCTTGTTCATGTATTTAACATTTTAATGAACTCTAATGCAATTAAATGTTTAATAAAGGTTGGTTTAAAGCACTTATTTAATGTCATTTTCCGTGAACTAATCTAAAGTGATAACTATTTACAGTTAATACATTGTTAAAGCATTATTCAACTCTTTACATATGAGCTAATTAAACAATAACACTTAGTTAATTACAGTGATAATGAATGAAGAACTAACTATTTGTAGTCTATTAGTTTATCAGTTTATAAACTATTAATTAACTATACATTAATAGTTTGCAAATGATTTGTAAATAATTATAAAGTGTTAGCGAAAAAATGTAAGTTCAGTTTTATATAAAAAAGATGAATGTGAATCTGACACACAATGTTTTAAGTTGACTGTTGCACATACCACTAAAGTTCAGAAATGAAATGTCTGGAGAGTTGAGAAATGACCTTGGTGCTTTATTGTGATTGAAAATAAACCATCTACACAAAACCCTACCTTAAACCTAACCGACAATGTTAACAGAAGAAAACTTGAGATCAAATGCATATGCTGAAGCAACCATGCAATTTTAGCTTGCTTTATCGAGTATCATGACGACTCATGATTTATCGCATGTGCAGTGCTGTACCAGGTGAGGTATCGAGCAAGTTTACGTCAGGAAAGCCAAACATATGGAGCTGGTTATGTGATGAAAATGTGAAAATGTATTAGTTTACAAATGATGCACTATGTGTTTTGAGGTCATATATTGTGAAAAGGAATGTTTTTGATGTTTCCCTGCCATTAGTGTTCATTTCAGTTGGAAATTGCAGTAAAATGTATGTGTAGGTATGTAGTTTTGAACAATATAGGTGGATGTATGTTTATCCAATGAGCCTATGTTGCTTATATAAAGTAATTTTCATGTAGTTTAATATAGCAATTAAATGTATGATTAGCTTGTAGCTTGACAAGCTAGAGTTTCAAAGCAGTTTCCTCAAAACTGATGTGTTTATGCAAGAATTTTAGGACACTGTTTCTAATTCTTGTCGCATCATCATACTTTTTGCCCCGATGTCAAGTTATAATGCTTTTTGTGCCATAAACAGTCACACTAAAATTTTGCATTACCATTTTCAAACCCTCATTACATTGTGACAGACTTATACAAAAATAAGCAGTGAAATGTGCTGCACAAACTGAAATAATCAGGGATCTTGTTAAAAATAAACTTCAGTCACTCATTTCTAATGCAGAGATCCTTCAAAAGGACACACACACACACGTCCAGAAACAACAAGATTTGACAAACGTTTCATCTGGTGTTTAAAAATAAAAGCACGTATTCTACCTGGTGCTAAACAGAATAGAAAGAACAGAAACTGTGCTCCTGAGCCCAGCACCGCATTCATAGACTACAATGATTTTAAATTTTAGGACACTGTATATCACTTGTCAGATTGGTCTGGTGCATTCTGTTACTTTTTCAGTTACTTTTGCTGAAAAGCAGTGCATGGAACAGTTTTGGAAGTATATTGATTGTTGAATTTGCTAATGGTGTTGCGCAGTGATACACATCTGTTCTGTGAAGTGGTTTGGTGAAGTGGTTCGGCACTGTTATTGACCAATCAGCATCAAGGACTGGAACTATTCATTTTATAATTCATTATTCAATATAAATCATAATTTCTTCCAGGTTCTACGTCAGAACGCCGGCTCATTATTGGCCGGCTCCTGTGTCAGCATCACAGGCATGCGTTGTGCTGCTGACGTGAAAAGCGTTGACCAATAGACCCTTTTCACATTTCCTAGTTTCTCGAAGCAGAAGTCATCATAGTTGGGTAAAATTCTATGGCAATGAATGAGAGAATACATTAAATATATTTTTTGTGTTCCCAAGTTCTCTAATAGCAAAAGAACAACTCGACAACAGTGTTTCAAACAACAACTTTCAAAAAGATGAAAAAAAATAGAGAGAGATCGATAACGGCAGTCAGAAGAGAGAAAGATGTCAACTTTACTGTCACTCCCATAATCGCTGTATTAGAAACACTCTCACAGCAGCGTTAACTAGTTTTTAGTTTTATTTAAGTACTGAGTACTATTAAATATCTACACTGAACAAAATTATAAACGCAACACTTTTGTTTTTGCCCCCATTTTTCATGAGCTGAACTCAAAGATCTAAGACTTTTTCTATGTACACAAAAGGCCTATTTCTCTAAAATATTGTTCACAAATCTGTCTAAATCTGTGTTAGTGAGCACTTCTCCTTTGCCGAGATAATCCATCCACCTCACAGGTGTGGAATATCAACATGCTGATTAGACAGCATGATTATTGCACAGGTGTGCCTTAGGCTGGCCACAATAAAAGGCCACAATAAAAGGTACACTACATGTACTTACTATAGAGTTACAGTTAGGGTTAGGGTTTGGTTTAGGGTTAGTTACTTGTAATTATGCATAATTTACTGTTATTACTATATAGTAAATACATGTTGTAACATGGTGTAACTACGGCACTGTAAAATAAAGTGTTACCGGATTAAGAATATAGAATATGGTCGTGCAGAATAAGGCATCAATATGTGCTTAATAAGTACTAATAAACAGACAATATCCTAGTAATATGCATGCTAATAAGCAACTAGACCTAGTCAAGATAATAAAGTGTTACCGTATAGTGTACATACATTAAAAAAAATAAATAAATAAATTACGGGTGTGGAACGACATGAGGGTGAGTAATTAATGACAGAATTTTCATTTTTGGGTGAACTAACCCTTTAACTATGACTTTCACCTCAATAAACTCCTAATTACTGCTTATTAATAGTTAGTAAGTTGTTAAGTTTAGGTATTGGGTAGGATTAAGGGATGTAGAATATGGTCATGCAGAATAAGGCATTAATATGTGCTTTATAAGTACTTATAAACAGCCAATATCCTAGTAATATCCATGCTAATAAGCAACTAGTTAATAGTGAGAACTGGACCATGGATTATGTGTTACCATAATTAATTCTAAAGTAAAGATCATGGTAACCCACTAGTAATTACTCAAGTATTACCAAATCTTTCAGAAGGAATTATTAATTATTTGGATCAGTATTCTAACGTGAAAAACATGATAACTCTCTAGTAATTATCATCGTAAACTTTTGAGGTTTTTGTAAGGTTTTGGATTGTAATTGCTTCTGATGCATTTAGTAATACTTGAGTCATTACTAGTGGGTTATGAGCGCTATTACTTACTAATTCTTAGTTTCTTGTTAGTTAATAGTAGTTACTAGAATGTTAATATTGCGTTACTCATTTGTTCCTGTGTAGTTATTCATTAATGACAGAACAGTATTCTAAAGTGTTACCAAACTTTGTACCAAACTTTTTTTCCAGTTACATTTGGCTGTTTTAAAGTGTACATTAATCGTCTGGGGTCTGAGGTGTTTTGGGGCCCTGGAGCTGTTTTGCCACAGTCTTTAATGGGATTCTGTCAATCGATTGCCATGTCCTACCAGTCCTTTTAAAGGAGTTCAGTTTTTATCTGGAGGACAAAAAAGGAACAAATGTTCAAAGGTACTACAAAGCCTGAAGATTAATAGGAATTGAAGTGGTCTTATGAGCAAAGGTCTGTGTGTATGAGTCACGCTTCAGGATGTCATGTGTCCATTTCAGCCTCTCTCATCCCATTCAGAGCTTTCAGCATCTCCCAGTGCAGGTAGGCAGACATGGCCTTTAATTGAGCTGGAGTGTATACTGCTCTGCTCTACTTTTTTTTTTCCCCTCACATCGGTGTTGTCAGTAGCATCTGCTAGAGTAAAAATGACAAAATTGCAGAACCTACAGTTGCAAGCTATACGTATTAGTTCCTCCTGGTCATTTAGCTCCTGCTATGTTTGCTAAGACAAAACATGAAGTGTGTAGTGAGCTTCTGAAATAAAGAAGCAAATGTTTCCTCTCTGTGTTTATTGTTTTTGGAGTTACAAACCACAAACTGTGTTCTTTCTATCAGACCAGAGGAAAACTACACACTAGACAGAATAATAGACTGTACCACACATTGGTCAGCTGCATGTTACATGTTCTCCTGTTACAGACTCTTGTTCTTTAAAAACTGTATCTTTCTTTTCCGAGTCTTCTTGTGAATGTTAAACACCCTTATAGCAAATTTTGGAGTCATTATACTGCCATGTTATTCATTAATTTTATTGTAAATATTAGATGAATGCTCTGTGGAATTTTTTTTTTTCCTCAGAAAGTCTGAATCATGAAAATCAAGAAATTCTGCTGTGTAGCTGTCACAGACACGCCAGGCTCTACACTCACCCAATCACATCGCACTCCCTCTCCTGAGTACTGACAAGCCACACCTGACGCTCATTCACAATCATCATTCACAATCATCACCACAGCCACATAAAAGTCACGCCAGTTCACTCAGTCACTGTCCGGTCTCGTTAACACATACCAGTGTTCACTTACCTCCAGGACTCCCTTACTCGACTACTTACCTGTCTCCAGCGTCTACAGTGATTCCCAGTGTCTCCTCGTCTCCTGTGCTTCTCCTGTGTGTTCGTCTGTTCCACGTCTCCCGGCATCCACGCTCCCTAAGAGAACACAGACAAGTATCAGTTCCAGTTCATCGGCTCATCGACCCATTCATCTGCCATCACTCACCTGCACTCTTCTCACGCTCTGCTTTACCTGAAATAAACCTGTTAATCCTTACCTGTGTCTCCGCTCCCTTCTGTCTGTAACAGTAGCTCAACACAATAGAAATTTTCAAAATGAAAAGCAGAAAACTGAATGCTGTACAAAATGAATGACCTTCAGCACATCCTCACTACTATGTCACTTCTGAGCTCGGATGTTTTGACAGGAAGCCCCAGGCTAAAAGTTTCAGAATTTTCTGCAGGACTTGTGTGTAAACTCTTCAATTGCAATTGTTATTAATATAATGGAGTAATTTTAAATATAAATTTACGGTAGCACTTTATTTTACAGTCCTGTTTCGCATGTACATACTATATATTTACAGTATCTCACAGAAGTGAGTACACCCCTCACATTTTTGTAAATATTTTATTATATCTTTTCATGTGACAACACTGAAGAAATGACACTTTGCTACAATGTAAAGTAGTGAGTGTACAGCTTGTATAACAGTGTAAATTTGCTGTCCCCTCAAAATAACTCAACACACAGCCATTAATTTCTAAACCGCTGGCCACAAAAGTGAGTACACCCCTAAGTGAAAATGTCCAAATTGGGCCCAATTAGCCATTTTCTCTCCCCATTGTCATGTGACTCGTTAGTGTTACAAGGTCTCAGGTGTGAATGGGGAGCAGGTGTGTTAAATTTGGTGTTATCGCTCTCACTCTCTCATACTGGTCACTGGAAGTTCAACATGGCACCTCATGGCAAAGAACTCTCTGAGGATCTGAAAAAACGAATTGTTGCTCTACATAAAGATGGCGTAGGCTATAAGAAGATTGCCAAGACCCTGAAACTGAGCTGCAGCACGGTGGCCAAGACCATACAGCGGTTTAACAGGACAGGTTCCACTCAGAACAGGCCTCGTTATGGTCGACCGAAGAAGTTGAGTGCACATGCTCAGCATCATATCCAGAGGTTGTGTTTGGGAAATAGACGTATGAGTGCTGCCAGCATTGCTGCAGAGGTTGAAGGGGTGGGGGGTTAGCCTGTCAGTGCTCAGACCATACGCCGCACACTGCATCAAATTGGTCTGCATGGCTGTCGTCCCAGAAGGAAGCCTCTTCTAAAGATGATGCAAAAGAAAGCCCGCAAACAGTTTGCTGAAGACAAGCAGACTAAGGATATGGATTACTGGAACCATGTCCTGTGGTCTGATGAGACCAAGATAAACTTATTTAGTTCAGATGGTGTCAAGCATGTGTGGCGGCAACCAGGTGAGGAGTACAAAGACAAGTGTGTCTTGCCTACAGTCAAGCATGGTGGTGGGAGTGTCATGGTCTGGGGCTGCATGAGTGCTGCCGGCACTGAGGAGCTACAGTTCATTGAGGGAACCATGAATGCCAACAGAGCATGATCCCCTCCCCTGGAGACTGGGCCGCAGGGCAGTATTCCAACATGATAACGACCCCAAACACACCTCCAAGACGACCACTGCCTTGCTAAATAAGCTGAGGGTAAAGGTGATGGACTGGCCAAGCGTGTCTCCAGACCTAAACCCTATTGAGTATCTGTGGGGCATCCTCAAACAGAAGGTGGAGGAGCGAAAGGTCTCTAACATCCACCAGCTCCGTGATGTCGTCATGGAGGAGTGGAAGAGGACTCCAGTGGCAACCTGTGAAGCTCTGGTGAACTCCATGCCCAAGAGGGTTAAGGCAGTGCTGGAAAATAATGGTGGCCACACAAAATATTGACACTTAGGACCCAATTTGGACATTTTCACTTAGGGGTGTACTCACTTTTGTGGTCAGCGGTTTAGACATTAATGGCTGTGTGTTGAGTTATTTTGAGGGGACAGCAAATTTACACCGTTATACAAGCTGTACACTCACTACTTTACATTGTAGCAAAGTGTCATTTCTTCAGTGTTGTCACATGAAAAGATATAATAAAATATTTATCAAAATGTGAGGGGTGTAATCACTTCTGTGAGATACTGTATTGTAGTATTTACAATAACTGGGTAATAACTAAGAACCAAATTTGCCTGAAAATTAATCTTCATTTGTCCCAGGTATTTCATTGTTATTAAAAGCTGAAGTGTGCCACTTTTAATATTAAAATACATTATACTTGTTTAATGTGCAGAGAAGAATAAATAAGCTTTTTTAGGTTGACTTTCTGTGGTTCATTCAAAGTATTACTCCATTTGTTTGAGTGACCAAGACTCAACTTCTGACTTAACTAAAGGTGTGAGTGTGTGGAGTGGGACCTTTTTGTAACAAAGATTGAAGATGCTCAGCTGGTAATTAAAAAATTGGCATTGACTTGACATCATTGGTAAAAGGTTAGATTATTGTCTATAATCTTATAATAGCCAAGCCTAAACAAATTGTCCCCAAAGCAGCTGCCTTCACGCAGACAAAATACTGCACAATAAGAGCACTTAAAAGTCATATGCAGGAAAGAAACTATACTTTTAAATCAACCACTTCCCCTCCTTTTTTAACTGTATTCAGAGATACTGGTCATGCTAAAAGTCTGTGCAAGCCATGGGCTAATCTTCCTGTTTGTTCTTATTTTTGAAAGGCACAGCAGGAATAGCAAAAGCGTATCAGCAATAGTGTAATTAGAAAATTTGTTTGTTTGTTCACCATCCTGTGTTCACTGAATCCTAGAACATCAAAGTGATGCCACACAATCAGAATGTCATCTTTGGACAACAGAGGAAGGAAATGTGAAACAGTTTTTTTTATTTTTTTTTTTTTATGCATCATCAGTTTATGTGTTACTATTCTAAGCTGTTTTCAGGTCTCACATAGGTACTTTAATTTCATTGAGATGCCATTAGTAATTCTGTAGAAAGAAATGCTCAGTATAGTTGTGTACCTTTGTGAGGTCTCAAGCAAAAGGTTTTTTTTTAACTTTTAAATTTAGTTAAAGGTGCAATATGTAAGAATTTTCAGAGGTGTAAAGAGTACCTGAAAACCGTACTTGAGTATAAGTACTGATACCTTGCATCGAAAATGACTCCACTACAAGTTACAAGTAACCAATTCCAATACGACTTGAGTAAAAGTCTTAAAGTATCTGATTTTAACAGTATTTTACTCATGCTGAATGTAGGCTCAGAGATGCTCTAGTCCTGAGAGACTGCCAGTGAAAATAAGAAACAATTGATTTGTAAGAAGAGAAATCAAGTTTATTTTCTAAAATCAAAATAAAACTGAACACCTCAATATTGCATAAATTAAGCTTGACACAACAACCTTTTAAACGTCTACAAACACTCAAGTCTCAGTTAAGCTCAAGTGGCCATAAGTAAACCAATATCCTTCAAAATGGTCTTGTCAATATAGCGGATAAATAAAACAATGTTAAGTAAAATTAAATAGTCCAAGTCTACTGTATGTGCTGGTTTGAGCCTCATCACTAGCTGCAGTCATTTCCTCATCTCATAAATCAAACACCTGCGATCAGCAACTACCTGCTAATGCACTCACATTCAAGTAAAGGGCCTTGTTGACCAGTTTTGGGGGAGTGAAGGCAAAATGCACGAGATATAGTACCTTCCATGCCCTTAGATGGCGATATCACTTCTTTATATCAGAAACAAACTGCTGCAGAAAAAGTTAGCTGCCATGAAAAATGTAATTTGTAATTGCATTACTCATTACAAATGTAGTGGAGTAAAAAGTACATATACTTATTATACTTATAAAGTTGCCAATATCTTTGATACTCAGTACAACTACAAAGTAGCCAAAAAGATACTTAAGTACAGTAACTAATTACATTTACTCAAGTACTTTACACTGCTGAGAATTTTGCAGTAAAATATCCAAAAACCACTAGGCCAGTGTTATATATTTTGTTCACTTGAGTACTTATAATATCCCAAATGTTTCCATTTGTAAATCGTGAGAAAATTGTAATTTCAACCAAGGCTCCGGGACATGTGAGGAGTCGCCTGTCAATTACGTCATACCCGCATTAACCCTCGGTCTGCCTCGGTTTCCGGTTTTATTTTGTAGAAATCATGGAAACACCAAAGACGCTTTAATATATTACATGTTTTAATAGACAAAAGGGAACAACTGTTTTGATATATTTATAGACAGAAAACTAATTATTGTTATATAGCTCAACATGTTTAGTCTTATTGTTTAAATCTAATTTTCTTGATTTTTTGCGAGTACCATGCTTTACCATGCCTCAGAGAAAAACACTATTTTGTCAAGTAGCTAACATAGCGTAATCAGATGCAGCTTTATTTTTAGTAACAGTAATACAGAATTTTCTCCATCATACAATACGTTTTAAAATTAATTGCATGCCATTTATCAACACAAGCCATCCAGCATTTATATATTCTAATATCGATCTAGCTTACTGCAGCGTGCAACAAGTGTCTCACAGCAACCACCGAGCGAACGCACAGAGTAACGTTATAACATCATTTTTAACACACTCAAATGTATCTAATATGATAAACAGAGCTGCGTTACCTCATACTCATGACCGGAAAAGCGGAAGCAGCGCCGGCGACTGTGGCATAATAAAGTTCCACTGCTCGTGAGGCGTGTTGCGCAATCGCCTCGTTCAGCTCCCACAACACTCGGTCCCGCTCTGCTTCATACTACAGTAACGTTAATAATTGCATCCACGAACATGATTTCTTCCCGAGTCCTATCCCAATTATTTCCACCGGCCATTGAGATGAAGACCACATGTTCCAAGATTTTGTGCTCAAACGTGGCGTCATCAAGCTACGCCTTTGTTTTGAATAGCCCTCTAGCGACCTCTAGCGGACAGAAAATCTTACATATTGCACCTTTAATAGTTTCTTCTTTATTTCCTGAAAAAGGAAAAGCTTTAATTTCTGTGTCATTTAGCAATAGCAACAGATGCTCCTGATCCTCGGTGTCCTCTGTTTGGAGCTGTATATGGTCCTTCTCCAATTGACATTTTAGTCTGCCCTTCAAAATTAACATTTCTCAGCTAATTTTATGACTAGGACGAGATGAGAATTACGTTTCTTAATGTCAATGTTATAACCATCTGTTGTGTAAAATTAGACAGATTTCTGTTAAGGGAACTGTGCATTTTCTTTTAAGTTGCTGTCAGGAGGCAGAGTGATAACAACAAGCTAGTTTTAATGTCACTTCAAATAAGAACATATTGGAAATGCCATAGCTGTGGAGGCATCCCATTCTTTCCCTTTTTACTTCTGTCATAAAAGCTGCAAAAAATCAGTTGAAAATTATTCCTTAAAACTCTGAGAAAGTCCCATTGATAAAATTCAATCATCATTAATTGTGGAAAAGTGAAAATAATAAGATGAAATAGCTATAGACTTTCTGCAAAAAAAAAAAAAGAAAAGAAAAGAAAAAGTTTGAATTATATTACTGCATACAGTAAAGGTTTTGTACTCACAGTCTTCCCAGTATGAAAATATATTTGTTGCATTGCTTTATATAACAATATCACAACCTAAGTAGCATTTATTAAATTACAGCAGTGATTCTCAACCCTGTTCCTGGAGCTCCCCAACAGTGCACATTTTGATTGTCTCCTTTTCAATCTTGGGTGTAATACATTACTAAATAATTAATTATTGTAATTTAATTACCTTTCCCTTGAGAAAGTAAAGTAAGGGATTACTTAACACTTTTTAGAGAAAGTAGTTAGTACAGTAATCTAATTACACTGTTGAAAATGTAATTAGTGTCATGGATAGGTGGCTGTAACAGAACACACGACGAAGAAAATACTCAAGGAGACTTTCAATATAATACTCAACACACCAAACAGGAGAAAATCAAGGAGAATGTACAACCACATATCACTTAAACAATGCAGGACAGGGAACTAGCTGAAACAGAGGGCTTAAATACACAGAGCAAACAAAGGGAGAAACTAGTCACACCTGAACTGAGAACTCTAATCAATACGTAACCATGGATACAAACAGACAGGGAAACTGAGAACGGAACCAATTAACAAACTAGAAGCAAAAAAAATAAAAAATAGAACAGACGAGGAAAACTGAACAAAACAGAACACGCTCATGACAATTAGTAGCTAATAATTAAATACTTTTTTAGAGTACACACTAAAAAATGCTGGGTTAAAAACAACCCAAGGGTTTGAAAGGGTTTTGTTGGGTTGAAAATGAACAAACCCAGCAATTGGGTTGTTTTGACCCAGTGGTTGGGTTAAATGTTTGCCCAACCTGCTGGGTAGTTTCATTTAACTCAACTATTGTTTAAAAATTACTGTATTTCTTGATTAAAATGAACCCAAAATATGTTGGATATTAACATTTATTAATGTTTAATAAATGAACATTTATTAATAAGTTTAATGAATAATAATTACACAAACATTTATTAAATTGCTTATTAATAAATGTTCACCTTTTGATTATTATTGTTGCCTCTAGTAATTATGTATCTGATTTTTAATTTCCAACCTATTTTTGGGTTCATTTTAAGCCAGTCATACAGTAATTTTTGAACAATAGTTGAGTTAAATAAAACTGCCCAGCACGTTGGGCAAACATTTAACCCAACCACTGGGTCAAAACAACCCAATTGATGGGTTTGTCCATTTTCAGCCCAACTTGGTTTGTTTTTAACCCAGCATTTTTTTAGAGTGTAACTTATCCAAAACTGTTCCTTTCTCTGACATAAATTTCAGGTCATTGAGTCTCTACTAATGAGCTGATGAGTAAAATCCATAGACTGTAAAAAAAAACATGGACGTAGTGTCCGTGATGTCACCCGTAGATTTCTGAAGATCATTTTTGAAGCCAAAAAGCGGCCGTTGCCATCTTGCGCGTCACTCCTGGATAACTGAAAATGGGCAAAGAGGCGGGACGTGGTTGGAACTGAGGTGCCTGGTTGCTGAACCCACACCCGCCTAACGCGACGTGATCATGTTAGCAGGCTAAGGAGCTATCTATCTATCTTAGACACTATCCAAAATATTAATATAGATAACAGGCTATATCATTTGAAAGTTATAAAGGTTTACTCTCAATCTACGGTGTCTGTTTACGATATAGATGCTCCAGAAACAGTAATATTGTAATTTGTGTCGGGTGTGCACATGACAACGCAAAATCAAAACAGGACTTCATACCTTTGTAATGAAATAGTGATCCCGAGATTAATCCAATCCGTCGCACTTGGGTAAAATGTCCATGAGTGTCCATTGAAAAACAAACAACAGCACTTTTTGTCCACAAAAGCGTTAAACTTTTAGCCAATGCCAAGACGATCCAACAACGTGTGTTCCGTTTATCTTCCGCATGTGTGCACATGTACACAGATGCACATCTGTCTTGACCATAAACCGCAGAGCAAGCCATATTATTTAATAATTGTATGAAATAATCCCGAAAAAAGCACAAACACGGCAGATATGCCAAATTCAGTGGCTGGCATTAGCTGAGGTAACGTGACGGCTCGCAGAAAACAGCAGCAAACGAAGAGCAAAATTAGCAGTATAGACCAAAACCACAATTTGAACCAGGCTGTAAACATGTTTTTTTTTTTTTCTGCTGTAAAGTTGGGCATTTTAACATGGGGGTCAATGAGATTCTGCTCTCTTTTGGAGCCTGTCCCTAGGGGCCAGTTGGTGAATTGCAGTTTAAGTCACTTCTATATTGTCACTTGGTAAAATCAGCTAGTTTTATTAGGGAAACATAAAAATGTGCCAGCTGGGGGCTCCAGGAACAGGGTTGAGAACCAGTGCTTTATTATCATTATTAATATTAATCTACATTCTATACCCCATCATAATGACAAAAAAAATAAAGAATTATTTTGATATTTTGTCATTTAATTCAGTGGTATTCAAACACTTTTAAGACTAAAGTATCCAAATACTTTCTGGCCCCACTATAGATAATTTTCAGTGGGAAATTAGAAGGTTCACCATTATTTGTAGGTACTTTTGTAGAAAATTAAAACTCTTCTGCAATTTATTTTATGTGTCTGTACAAGGAGTTGTAAAACCTTCCACTGAGGAAGTCTAAATGTCTGTTATTTGTGTTACCAGAGGCATTTAGCAAACTCACCCGACCAGTTCCCTGGTGAAGGGACAGACAGCTTGTCGTTCTGGGAGAGATCATGACCCAGAGCAGGGACAGGCATCCATACAAAGCATTGCAATGCAGCATAAAGAACCCCAAACTATTCTCTGAGTGTGCATTAGATCCCCACATAAACCTTTGATGGAATGTTCCCTACCCACACATGCCCAAGCAGATGTTGACGTTCAAAGAGACTGGCTTTCATTGCTAATTAAGCCGCTGTTGTGGTGCCCTACTCCATCTACTAAAAATCGAAACAGTTTGTTTTTCTAGGCCACTGGTCTTTTTTTCTGCATTCTCCTATGCTCTTGTGCAGTGATGAAGAGTAACTAACTAATGTAACTAATTTTTCTGAAGCATCTCTCCTGCTTTTCCAGAAGTCTAACAAGTAGCATTATACAGTCTGTTTTCCTTTTTCCAGTCTATTATTATACACACTGCTTGACAGCCAAGCAGACTGAGGCGATAATCAAACATGCATGCTCAAAATGACTGTATCACTGCACTGGAAAGCACTGGGCATTTATTTCACTTCTTCAAGCTCCAAACTATTCAGAAAATAATACATATTGCACCTTTAATTCATTGCAGTCTCTGTGCAGACACCTACAAAGCATTTTACATATTTTTGATAGCAAAATACAAAAGAATATTGTAATATTTTTATATAACTTAAAATAACATACAAAAAAAAAAAGAATGTATTTATTTTGCATTGTGTTTTGCAGTTTTATCAGTGGTATGTAGTGTAAATGTATCTTTTCAAATGCAGTCACCCTAAGTGATCTCAGTTGTTTTTCGATGCACATAAATACTGCTCTAATTGCAGTATATGTATTTAAAAAGATAGTGCTCCCTATCCAAATAGCTTCCAAGTTGTAAGCCATTTAATTACTTCTAATTAGGTGTAGCAGTTTTCAAATTCCACATTAGTAGTTGTTTACCATGATGGTGTTTTGAAACACGGGTGACTCATATCTGTGATTTACAGATGGTTTGGAATTCATAATTTTTTAATGCATCTCTTTTTAAGCCATTCAAGCAGAAGTATGTGTTTTATTCAATGCAGCTGATCTTCCCTTGTTCTGTTACTCAAGGACACAATATGTCTAATATCCTTTTCTTCAGTAATATCCATTATCCAGCTATGAATCACATAATTCAGAGGAGAACAGATAGCTACTGCCCTCTTACATCTGCAGTTAGACCTTCTAATGCCTCTGGGAAATATGGCCAAATGTAATGGAATGAGATTCGACTACCGGAGAGATATCGTTGAAACATGGTGTTCACATTTAAATTAATGTCATATGGAAATTCTACACTTGTACTCTTAACATTTTTGAACAAAATTCATTGTCAGCCATTGTCACAGTGAGTATGGAGAAACAGGTGATTTACTGTGGATTGCTAAGGGAGGTGTTACTTTCCATTACAAAGGAATAGGGACAAATGCAGCAGAGGAAAAGGCAGTGCACAGTTTGGCAGTGACGTGCCAGCGTGCCTAATCACCATTCCAAATCGTTTAGCTTAACTTCGCCTGAGCAACTGCAAGTCACTTTCTGCAATGCTTAAAGCCAGGGCAGCCGACAAAACAACCCTCTGCCAAATCACCCTCCAGCATCTCTGTGTGGAGTTAGCGCTGTGTTGAGGTGCTGGAGTAATCCCTTTAGTCCAGAGCCAATCCTATTACTGTACTGCTTACATGCCGAATGACTTTCCATACCTACATAATTCCAGCTTTACAAAAGGGACTGCACAGAAATGTCCCACCTAATCATTAGGCTGCAGCTGGAAAAGTGCCATAGTTCTGAAAAATTGATTAATGATATAAAAGGAGTTTTGAGTGTTAAACTGACTTTCCAAATCTGTGATGATTCATAAGCAAAATTTGCTGTGGAATGGATTTAAGCAGCCATGTGTATGTCCTGTATTTCAGTTACTTTTAATACATGAATAGAATTCAATGCAAGTCCCCGGTTAGCTGGTGAACAAGTCAAGTCTGCATGTGTGAGAATCTGTCATTTGCTTCTACTTAAATACAACTGTGCACATCACTACTCGAGGACAGTTTTAACACTCATTTTAGATACATGCAATCATATAACACAAATGTTTTCATGATCAGACCGAAATAATCATCTGTTCACAATAAAATAAAAGACAATGAAAAATTGTTCCACAGACCAAGAGATACAATAGAAATACATCTAAGATCTCATTGTGCCTGAACAATATCAAAAATAAGTTAATAACCTCCATCTTAGCTCTAAATTATTTGTACTTATTTAATATTAAAAGTTGGAACTATGGTACATCCAACTTTTACCTCCATGCATACAGTATACGTAAAGTAATATATACCATATAGCAAACCCTGGCTGTTTGATTGTTTATATCGTCACAAATTGTAAACTGTATTAATCGCACAGTTGGATATATATTATAGCCAACTTTATCCAGCATACTCACATAAAGCAATATATACTATATGGGCCATTCTACAGAACTGGTGTAAACTGCTGTCCCACAACCAAAAAAGCGTTTAAGTATTCAAATTTTAGATGTTTACTAAGATCCTTCTATTATCTATTGAATCCCACAATAATATTTTAAATATCAGTAAGATTAATATATATAAAATCATCATTTTAGTCAGGACCACTTAAGTCAAAAATTACCAGAGACAAACTTTTTAGTAAATTTTTTATTGGCATATTTTGCTGAAGTTGCATTTGGCGGTATGGCTCTGTTCTAAATTCCCCGTCCTTTTCATGAACTTCATGAAAGCTAAGACCGGGAACAGCAGCAGCTTCTGGGGACAACCTCCCATTTTTTTAACTGGGAGAGCAGCACAAAATCCCCCTACTGAGAACAGAGCATACATCAATGACAACAGAATGACACAGATTAAATTAAACACAAGTTTAAGGAGGAGCTGGGGGAGGAGGTGGATTGCAAGCAGCGTGCAGTGGAAGCAGCCAAGCAAGCAGAGAGACGGAAGCTGCGTTTAAGTTATGCGCCTTATTTGAGAGTTGCCAATTGAGTCCATAGAAATCAGATCAGCTGATATGGGTGGGGTTGGAATTTGCGAATCAGCTGATAGCGGAGCTTGACTACGAGGCCTGCCTGAACTAACGCAGAATGCTTGATTTATTGGGTACTTTCAATTGGGAGGTGTCTGTCCCGAACCCTAACCCATAAATTTCAACTTGTGAAAATGATATTGAAATAATTCTTGCAATTTTTTTCATGTTGTTTTTAAAAATATATATTTTTTATTATTTTTAAAAAGTAAAGTTAAAAATAATATTTATTTTATATTTTATTTTTAAATCATGAAACTTTATGTAAAAAAATAAATGTGTCCCACATTTTCATGTCACTACCGAAACAGTGTGTGTTTGAGTCCATTGGCTGAGTCTGATTTTAGCTACACTTCTACATTTTTGATCAGGAAATATCCGTGTCCCTCCCTCTCATAGCCTCTCTTTCATAGTAGATAGGTCCATCATTTTGAGTTAAATGTGTTCAACTCTGAAAATCTGTATGTAACTTTAAGGAACGTCACTACCAAACACATTTTTTCTTCAATTAAGCAAAGTTTTTTTGGGTGTTATTCCATAAAATGTAGTTATGTGTGTAAAACTGTTCAGAACTGTGCTAGCAAACCAAGTGCTGATTATCATCTTTGAGCTAGACTCAAAAGTATCTAAAATTGTCATTACCGAAACCGTCACGACCAAAATGTGGTGAAGTTTCGGTTGTGACATCATTGTTTTTTGAGTGTTATTCAATAATACTAGCTAACCATGTGCTGATTAGCATCTTTAAGCTAGGCTCAAAAGTATCTAAAATTTCTTTTACAAAGAAAGATTGGATTCAAAATACAACAAATCTCATAAATCACACTTGAAATATTGTTAAAATTGTAATTGTTATTGATTTACCTGTAAAAACTATTTTTAAAAAAAAAAAAAAATAGAAAAAAAATTAATTTACAAGATACATGTAAACAAAATCTTAATAGGTCAATGTAACCCTTCTTATTAAATTATTTATTATCGTGTTTCGGTAGTGACAAATTTGGAGAGAAGAAAAATATTCCAAAACTTTCTGAAAATACAATATGAGAATTAACTGCACATTTACTAGAAATGTGTACCTTGGATATTATACAATTTGCACACATACAAAATTTGTGGAAAAAGACAATGTATATGTCTTTTTTCAAGACCAATTCCGTAGAGTGGCCCATATATCAAATCTCAACTGCTTTAATTATTTTGTTGCAAAATGTAATTATTGTCTAGCTCTTTATATAAAGTTGGATATATAAGTATGCCCAACTTTATCAGCATACAGGGCAATATACTATATAGCATATCCCAATAGCTTTATTGCTTGTATCGTTGCAAAAATGTAACTATATGCTCAAAAAAATTAAAGGAACACTTTTTAATCAAAGAATAGCATCAAGTCAGTTAAACTCATTGATCTGGTCAGTTAAGTAGCAAAGGGGGTTGTTAATCAGTTTCAGCTGCTTTGGTGTTAATGAAATTAACAACTGGTGCACTAAATGGGCAACAATGAGACAACCTCCAAAACAGAAATGGTACCAGTGGAGGCCACTGACATTTTTTATCCTACTCATCTTTTCTGACTGTTTTTCACTAGTTTTGCATTTGGCTAGGGTCAGTGTCACTACTGGTAGCTTGAGGCGATACCTGGACCCTACAGAGGTTGCACAGGCAGTCCAACTCCTCCAGGATGGCACATCAATATGTGTCTCCCAGCACAGTCTCAAGAGTATGGAGGAGATTCCAGGAGACAGGCAGTTACTCTAGGAGAGCTGGGCAGGGCCGTAGAAGGTCCTTAACCCATCAGCAGGACCAGTATCTGCTCCTTAGTGCAAGGAGGAACAGGATGAGCACTGCCAGAGCCCTACAAAATGACCTCCAGCAGGCCACTGGTGTGAATGTCTCTGACTAAACAATCAGAAACAGACTTCATGCGTGTGGCCGACGTCCTCTAGTGGGCCCTGTGCTCACTGTCCGGCACCGTGGAGCTCGATTAGCATTTGCCATTGAACACCAGAATTGGCACATCTGCCACTGGCGTCCTGTGCTTTTCAAATGAGAGCAGGTTCACCCTGAGCATATGTGACGTGAAAGGGTCTGGAGAAGCTGTGGGAAATGTTTTGCTACCTGTAACATCGTTCAGCATGACCGGTTTGGTGGTGGGTCAGTGATGGTCTGGGGGGGCGTATCCATGGAGGGACCTGACTGCCATTAGGTATCAGGATGAAGTCCTTGGACCCATTGTCAGACCCTACGCTGGTGCAGTGGGTTCCTACTGGTGCACGACAATGCCCGGCCTCATGTGGCGAGAGTATGCAGGCAGTTCCTGGAGGATGAAGGAATTGATACCATTGAATGGCCCCCACGCTCACCTGACCTAAATCTAACAGAACACCTCTGGGACATTATGTTTCAGTCCATCCGACGCCACCAGGTTGCACCTCAAACTGTCCAGGAGCTCAGTGATGCCCTGGTCCAGATCTGGGAGGAAATACCCCAGGACACCATCTGTCGTCTCATTAGGAGCATGTCCCGACAATGTCAGGCGTGCATACAAGCACGTGGGGGCCATACAAACTACTGAGTACCATTTTGAGTTACTGCAATGAAATTTCAGCAAAATGGACTAGCCTGCTGCATCATTTTTTCAGTTTGATTTTCAGGGTGTCTTTAAATTCAATCCCCTGTAGGTTGATAATTTTCATTTCCATCAAACGATGTGGCATTCTTTAGTTCCTAACATACTACCCAGTCCATATCAGTATAGATATTCAGCATGATATTTTTCCCCATTGAAATCTGATGTGTTTTCAAAGTGTTCCTTTAATTTTTTTGAGCAGTGTATACATCACCCATGCTGTAATCTGCTAAATGCTACTAAGGTATGAAGATATTAAGATATTATAAACATCAACAACATGATGTTCTGAAAACAACATCAAGCTGCTTTGAAACAATATGTACTGTGAAAAGTGCTATTTGATTTGACTTGACTGTTGCTGTATGGACTCTTTGATTTTATCACTTTTGGGTAAATTATTCCTTTAGGGTTTGTGTCATTTTAACAAATTAGTTTAATAAATAAGGCACTTATTGGTCTGGTTGTGAGAAAGCTGTGTTTATTTTCACAGTTGAAAATTACAATAGCTTCACAAAACCGTGTTCTTTTCCTTCCTACAGTATTACATTTTTTGAGAAGAAGTTGCACTGCCCTGCCTGTGGGAACTTCTAAAGAGCCTCTCTGGCAAATATCAATCGCAACAATTACCAAATTGGATTGTTTCAAAGATGGCCCCATTTAGGAGTGAAATGATGCTGTACCTAACTATCTGAAGTGCCATCAGAAGAACTGTGAATGATTGTGGTTCAATTACTACTGCTTACATTTAATAATGTCCCACAGAGGTACAATTGCACCTCAGATATGGTATATGAGCACGCACCTCAGCCCATCATCACTGACTAAACAGGGACTTTTGTCTATATTCCTCATCATTCTCAAGCTGTAGTAATATACCATCATAGCAGCTGGGACTGTAGATTAAGAGCCTCTACTCTAAGGCATCATTATAACAGCTAGCTTTCTTCATTAAATAACAATGAACTCTTGTGTTTCCCACTGCTTTCATACAGGAAAATGAATGTACAATGAACACAAATGAAGGGGCGAATTACAAGTGCTGGTCTATCTGACACCATGAAGGTAATTACTGAGAATAAGGTTCAACGGTTGCAGCCAGGTCTATTGACACATCAGTGGTGGTGAATTCGAGAGGCCATGATCACTGTGGCCCGTCAAAGTGAAAGTACCCTACATGTTTATTATATCATAATTTTGGATTGTTCATACTGAAACATTTAATGTATTATTAAAAACGTATTGTATATTGATTCAACATTGATGTTGCGATCTAGATTTATCATACTTCAAATGATATGATATGGACTGCCGCCTTGTGTGTGTTAAGAAGTGAATATCAAAACTGCTTCTTGTCTACACACATGAATATACAATGAAACTGAGTGAGGATCATATTTAATTGAAGGAGTCTGAGCTTATAATATTTACTCTGAGTGTGTGCAAAAGTGTTCACATACAGTGCTGCTTGAAAGTATGTGAACCACTTGCAGAATCTGTGAAAATGTGAATAATTTTAACAAAATAAGAGGGATCATACAATATGCATGTTATTTTTTATTTAGTACTGTCCTGAGTAAGATATTTTACATAAAAGATGTTTACATAGTCCACAAGACAAAAAGATGAATTTGTCTGAATTTGTAAAAACGACCCAATCAAAAGTTTATGAACCATTGATTCTTAATACTGTGTGTGGTTACCTGGATGATCTACGACCGTTTTAATGTTTTGTGATGGTTGTTCATGAGTCACTTGTTTGTCCTAAGCAGTTAAACTGCCCAATATTCTTCAGAAAAATCCTCCAGGTCCTGCAGATTCGTCAGATTTCCAGCATCTTTTGCATATTTGAACCCTTTCCAGCAGTGACTGTATGATTTTGAGATTCATCTTTTCACATGGAGGACAACTGAGGGACTCAAACACAACTATTAAAAAAGGTTCAAACATTCACTGATGCTCAGAAGGAAACACGATGCATTAAGAGTCGGGGGGTGAAAACTTTTGAACAGGATGAAGAGGTCCAAATTTTTCTTATTTTGTTTATTTTTTTTTTTTTTTTTTCATTTAGTACTGCCCTTCGGAAGCAACAGAAGACACTTAAATGTTTGCCAGAAGACAAATTAAGTACAATATTCCTTGATCTTCAAATTTAAATGTTTTTCACCCCCCAGCTCTTAATGCACCGCGTTTCCTTCTGGAGCATCAGTGAATGTTTGAACCTTTTTTAATAGTTGTGTTTGAGTCCCTCAGTTGTCCTCAGTGTGAAAAGATGGATCTCAAAATCATTCAGTCACTGCTGGAAAGGGTTCAAATATGCAAAAGATGCTGGAAAACTGAAGAATTTTCAGGACCTGGAGGATTTTTCTGAAGAATATTAGTCAGTTTAACTGCTCAGAACAAACAAGGGACTCATGAACAACCATCACAAAAAAAAAAAAAAAAAACAGTCGTAGACTATCCAGGTAACCACACGAATCAAGGGTTCATAAACTTTTGAATTGGGTCATATTTATCAATTCAGCTATTTTTTTTTTTTTTTTTTTTTTTTGTCTTGTCTTGTGGATTTTATGTAAACATCTTTTATGTAAAATATCTTACTCAGGACAGTACTAAATAAAAAATAACATGCATTTTGTATGATCCCTCTTATTTTGTTAATTATTCACATTTTTTGGGTTGTTTTGGGTTTTTTAGCATGAACATTCGATGAACAAGTTTCAAAGACTGATGTGTACGTGTATTAGAAGCATTCTTTAAAGGGGTGGACCTTAATGCTTACCTTTTTTCTTTTTTTTTTTCTAAAAATCATACAAATCTGTCAATACTAGGTTTTGTTTTAAGGACTTTTAAGTTGACATGTATTTCTGTTTCCTGTGTTTAGTTCCTGTTTCCTTTGTTGTCTTGGTCATGATAATGTCATTTGTTTTTATGGTTACTCATTAGTTCATTGATTTACCCACACATGCTCCTTGTTTTACCTCTCATTTAGTCTGTATTTATAGCCCTGTGTTTTTAGTTGTTAGATGTGGTTGGTTTTGTGAAAGCTGTGTTTTTGGATGAAACATCTAAACAACAGTGCTTCCTACCATCAACTCCAGCCATCAAACTACTATCAGAAAAAAATATGCAAAAAATTTTACCTTTAGGGGCACAACAGCTTGTCACTGGGGCAGTACCCTTAAAAGGTCAAGTTTGTACCTTATTATCAACCCTTAAAAGGCGCATTTTAGTACTTTGGATTAGTTATATGTACCCTTAAGGTACTACTATAAACTTTTATGGGTAAATAAGGTATGTGAGCAGGATTCCGACAGCAGCACCTGCACAAGCCCCAACAACAGAGTCAAGAGATGTCCATCAGATGCTCAACCTGATCTGCTCGCATCTACTGTCCTAGGACAAAACCTTCTACCACAACTAAAACCCCATAAACAACAAAGCTTTTATCAAAATCTGAGATCATCTGCCTTTGGACTTGAGAGCAAAAAAAAAAAAAAAAAATCTCAGAAATACAAAACTTGGACATCATCATGCTGCATGGAGCGCAGGAGATGGACCCACATGCTACAGAGAACTCATCATCCCATCCATTAAACTGTCTGGAGTCACACAGGGAAGAGAAAATGGAAGACAACTCCATCAAAGTCGCACACTGAGTCTGTACAGTCAATGGCAGGTTACGAGGGGACACTTACAGTAGGTATATTTATAGCTCATCACATGCCAGCAGTATGGTAGACTGCTTTATTACAGACCTAAACCCAAACTCTCAGAAAATTTTAAGTGAGAAGGACCCAAATGCAAAGAGAAGCTGAACACAAAAGAATTGTGAGTCACTCAAAACTCAAATGTAAGGTGGGCTGCCATCTCTCGAACAAAGTAAGGGAAAGGCAGAGTTCGTTACCCATAATCTGTGCAACATGCAACAAGGCAATCAAATCTGAAGGGTAATCACAGCCGATTTTCAGAGTAAAGCACAAGTTCAAACCAGATCTGCAAACTGGAACACTCCAAGCTGGGAGAGAATCAGCATGCTATCATAACATCAATTACTAGACAGAAGAGCAAGAGCAGAAGGTGTGAGTACACGAATACTCTGCCAACAGAGAAGTGCAGAGGGAGCGTAGATAAAGGGTGAGTAATGATGATAGAAATGGCTGCCCTGATGGTCAATTTACAGTTGATTATAAATGACAATCAGCTGATCACAACCACCACAAGGAGAGAAGAAAACAAAGAAAAGACAGGACAGAAAAGACATCTAACCAATCCCAGTCCTGACATATACATTATACAGGAAACATACTTTTTTACTTCTATATTGACAGAACCTTTTCGCCATCAAACTTTGTTTTTATATGTTATACTTTGTCTTTGATAATCCTTAGACTTTCCTGTTTTGGCAATGTGACGTTTATCAAGTCACAGCTTTCTCTCAATCCTGTCTCCGTTCTGTCAGCAGGCATTACAGCTGACTGAAAATTGACCCACTAGGCACAAATAGAAGCAGAGCTTAAAAAAGGCCAGACCTGTCAATCCAATCCATTACTCCCTAGGCTGAACCATATGGAGTCAGTCAGAATGAGAGACAGCAACTTTTTAAAAGGTCAGGCGGTGGGTCATCTGAGTTATTTTGTCCCTAATGGTCCATTTTAAACTTAACCAATTAACCTAACCTAACAGAGGCATTATCATTACCAAGGGACTAATAAAATAACCAGGGCTTGACATTAACACCCGCCAACTCGACAAATGCGGGTAGATTTCAGCTGTGGCGGGTAAGACATCCACTCCCACTAGCCACTTTGGCGGGCTGAATATAATTTCAGCCTACAGCCAAATGAAAGGTAGCCAAGCTCGTCGTAGCACAAAATTACATTTCAATCACAATTCTTTATCGATTAACTTGCTGTTAGTGAGGGCGGGATAGGCGGAATCATGCTGAATGACACACAACAGAAGTGTTCTCTCTCTCTCTCTCTCTCTCTCTCTCTCTCTCTCTCTCTGTGTGTGTGTCGCATGATAGGTTCTCCTAGCGCCTTAATAGTCAAATACACGCAGACACAGATGTAAAAATGCCCATCGTGTGGAATATCTCGCATGAATACAGTCGGTTATGGCTTAAGTGGACGTAAACAGGTGGGTAAAAAACTGAATATGTGTCAGTATATTATGTCCATGCATTCAGCAGCCCAATTAAATACCTGTCTGTCATTAATGTTAATCAAACAACAAAAGATGTTAAATGTATACATGTTAAATAAACCTACCGTCTCTGAAAAAAAGATTTTTTTTATTTTTTTTTTTTATTTAATATTGTATTTGTAATTTGCTAATTTGCTTCCTTGTTCTTTTTATATAGCCTAACAAAAATAACTTATATAATTTCTCATATTATGGTCATACTACCCACTCCTTGCCCACCTGTAGATAACAGCTGATATACAACGTAGTCTTGATTTGGGTGGTCAATCTGCATTTGAAAGTTGGAAAGGGTTTTAAATCAAGTAAAATGACTCAAAATCAAGTAATTTAAGCATGCCAAAGTCAACTTTAATCGTATAAAATGTAATTTCCCAACAGCAAAATTGTGCCAGTGAAAATGCTGAGTGGCTAGTAACTTTGGAAAAACCACTAGCCACAGTGGCTGGTGAGCAAAAAAGTTAATGTCAAGCCCTGAAAATAACAGTCACATTTAAGAAGTTATGGTAGGCAGCTTAAATGCAGTCATGTAAATGATGACCTTAGATGTTGCATTAAAGTCATACATAGCAGATCGAACAATATTTTGATAAACTACTAATTACTCAGGGCAAGACAGTTTTTATCCACCGTAGTAAATTCATGTGTCTTGCTTCGGGTGTAATGCTGGGCTTAATGGCACTGTTGTGCATTAATGCTTCACTCAAGAATCTATTCATTAATTTGGCTCCTGTTCATCAGGCTTAATTATAGCCATTAAATGAATCAGATGAGCTGCTAAAGTCAAGGTCACTAAGAGTTGTATTGAGAAGGCTTAAGTGCATTTTAGAGAACAAGTGGTTAGTTTTTCATCAGTTTTCTAAAAGCTAACGGCTACATTTGTCATGCAAGTATGAGTAATACATCACACACGGCACTTTGAGCACTCCAACTCTAATGCAGAATAAATAATTATTAGTTTCAAGTATGACTAAGAGAAAATGAAATAATAATCTGAAATTATGCCTCTGATTTACCATATGGCTCTGAATTGTTACCTCTAACTTTGTGTAAGACGAAAACAACAAATTAGATGAACTCAAATGACACCTTTTATAAAGGGAATCTTCATAAACTTTGTGGCAGCAATGCATGCTAAATTAAATTTAAGTATTTATTTTTCATATTTTGAATGGAAAGTTAACTATTTTTTGTTACAACTACTGCCATGATTATTGATTGTTTTTGTTTTTTGTTTTTTTTTAAATGATTGATTTGTTGATTCTCTCTTAAATAATCATAATAATCAATCATTAAAATTATTGTTGTTGTTTTTATTATTATTATTATTATTATTATTATATTACTTCTTGTTCTTCAAAAGTATATTTTTCTAATGAATTTCAACAATGACCACCCACTTCGGAAGTGAAAATCCCTATGCCCTACACACTCCAAAGGGGCAGAGCCCTTGAAGTGGGGCCTTTGGAGGGAGCAGGGCACTTGTGTGTCATAATGAAGCCGTTTGGAATGCACTTGGCGAAGGGAGCAATGAAACACCATGTAATTTCCTCATTAGCTTCACAAGGAATGTTACCACAACAACTAGGCAGCAACAACATGAATGTCATATTATTGCTAATATGACACAAATAAACGTACATTTATAATAAATAAAGTTTTTAAAATATGCTTTGTGTGTGTTCCCGATCTGCTCTTAACTTTATAAGTTATGTATTAAACATTTCTTACCTATGAATCTTTTTTAAACTTAATATGAAATGCATGACAAAAAAAAAAAATGTGTGTTATGTATCACAACGAAACAAAACAACTTGAACTATTCTGTTTATAAGTTAACTCCAACTCTTCTGCCATATCTAGATTTAAAATGAATCATGAGGACTTGTCACATGACCATAAGTGATTAAATTACTTCCTTAAAGTGACCATCGCGTGTTCCCTTCTCTAACGGACTTGTGGAAGTGCCCTTCGTGATGGGATTCAGTTGTTTACTTTCGTTTGGAATGCCCCTACAAATGGTGTCCCCTTCCCAAAGTGCCCTTCAAGGGTGCAAATACACCATTTGGATTTTGCCCAGGGTGGATAGTACCAGTCTTCTTACCTGTACTTGACGGCATCTTGCTTCAGAGGGGTTGGGCGGAACTGACGTAGCGGCCTAAAACACTGTGTTCATGGTCATCCTGTTTGAGTTGGAGACTATAAACACGGAGGTTTTTTAGATTTTCCAACATGGCGTTCTCTCCATATTTACGATTCTTTGCAGCCTTTAGTCGCTTCCTACAACAAGCTGGATCCTTCACTGGAAACCATAAATAACTCACTCCTGCTAAACGTGTGAATTCTTGGACTCGGAAACAATACAAGTTGACACTATTATGAATAAAAGTTTGCTAAGAAGTATTTCCTACTAAAGCAAGGTGGTATTTGACTCTGGAAGCAGACTGGGAGTGGCCTGCAGTGCATTATGGGTATATTTGACAAAAGTGAAGACAACAGCCTTTTTTCTCAGTTTTTTCCCTGCCTTTCTAATGCATAGGCAGCCAAAGATTGAACAGCGCAGTTCCTAGAGAAAAACAGATGCTCCATCCAGCTGGGGACGGTGGAATTACTGGGCATAAAGAGTCTCAGGTTTGATGAAGCAGGGATGTTCCCTGTTCCCTGTTGCCCATATGCCAGCCCTGCCTCACTGGATAAATCTGAAGTCAGCTATCAACAGTTATGCCATATACTGATAATTAGTCTAATAAGTCTTCCAGGACATCTACTAGCAGATGGACTATATCTTTGCCTGAGATAAATGAAGAAGAAGAAAAAAGTGACGGAAATGTGCTGAGTAGGATGTTTCTGAAGATGCGGTCTACCATTATCTTCCATTCAAGTTCATCACTTTGCTTGCTGTAAGATGATGCCACACATTGGTTAAAAGGTGGACACCTTTTAGGAGGTCTGGAGATGGGGAATAAATAAATAAATAAATAAATAAATAAATAAATAAAATCTAAACAATAAACTCAAACTTTGGCAAACTTGCCTGAATTCTATATTACATTAACAAAGGATCAGAATATGGTCGCCGGTCCCGTTCGGGGTGGTAAATACAGTTCTGTTCATAAATAGTTCAGTTATGAATGAGAGTGACATACGCTACTAATCATTTTTTTTTTGTTTTTTTTTTTAAATAATTTAAAAAATGTAATGTTGTTAAAAGAAGTTCTCTTCTGAAAGAAGTTCACCATGGCTGCATTTATTTAATTAAAAAAAAAAAAAAAAAAGTATAGTAATATGTGTGAAATATTACAATTTAAAAGAACTGTTTTATATTTTAATATATTTAAAAAATATATATATAATAGTATTTTATTTTTGTTTGTTGGTTACCGTCCTTGCATGTTTTCTGCTTAGCTGTTTCATTTTAGAGTTTTTTAAAATTACTTCCTTCTTGCATTATTTCATTTTGATGAAACACTGTAAAGAGACCCAGAGCCTGTGCATATGCTCACCATGGACCCTGAGTCAACGCAAAAGCCTGCCACAGACCCCCAGCGTAATGAACGGTCCGTCCTGTAGCCAGTGCCCTCTGTACTGTCTGTACCCGAGTCTGCGCCCAATGATCGTCCGGAATGTTAGACTGGTTTTGTCCGGTTCCCTGGCCTTTTTTCCTCCACTCATTCCATCTAGCATCGTTGGCTCTCTGGCTTCCTCCAATATTTTTTTCATATATAAATAATGATGAAAGCCAAAATACTTCATGGATGATTATTTTTAAGTAATCCACTGTTGACTTTAGCAATCCTTGTTGCATTCAAAAATTAAAGGGGTCATGAACTGTATTGTTTTATTGTTTTATAATGTTTCCTGGGGTGCACTTATAATGTTAGTATGATTTTTACATAAAAAATGGTCATAATTTAGAAATAAAAGCAATTTTTGCTACCCTGATTTTAGCGCTCTGTTTTAAGGGGCGTGTCTGCCGTGAGACTTTAGTGTAAACGCCCACTGCTGTGATTGGCTGACATCTTTGCCTATGAAATAGCTAAGCATTACTCTCTGGAAAACTTTTAGCTTGTTTTTACTATTACAGCTCTCAAGGCTAACTAATCGTGAAAAGTGCTGCATTACATTTAGATCTATGGCATTATATTTAGATCTTGGGATGAAACGTTGCAGTGATGAACATTGTAGTCGATCACAGACATGCTGTTGAGCAGATGAAAGCAGAGATCTCGTCATTACAACTTAATTTCTGCACACTAACGAATGCATCGTAACTAACAGTGCAAACGCAATATAACAACGAGTTATACATGTTTTTGCATTACTGTCGAGAGTCCATATCGTAAAAGTCTGTTTGCAAAGCCTGTGCTGAAATGCGACTGATTTACCAGTGAAATCGCGATAACCAATAAATAAACCTCAACTGAGACATTCACATTGTTGAAAATAATTAACCATATTCCTAGCATTAGGATCCTTTGAAAGGTAATGTTATTTTAGTCCTGTATCGCTCTTCTCTCCTCCTCATCTCACTAACACTCCAGTGGGTGGGGCTAACGATGTAGGCGTTGATTTCTTCTGTGGAGGCAGAGTTTCACCTATGACATAGATAGGCACATTCCAGGATCAGTCGTTCGCTGGACCTGGTGCCAATAAAAGCTTTTATTGGACTAACAAGGAAGTTTTCAGTTCTGATATTCTTATAGTACGATGACCTCTTATATGTCAAAAGCTCAAGGAAAAGTTTATTTCTCAGTTCATGACCCCTTTAACTCAAGAAGTATTAAAGATAACTCAATATGATACAATTCTGGTTCTTAACTATGGTTCAATCCCAGAGATTTGGGTATCTCAATGCGTCTCATGACACAACCCCAAGGTAGAGGTTTAAGCTGCCACAAAACACACCACTAGAAATGGAGGAGCAGGGTTAGCAAAAATGATCTTTTATTCAGACAAGAACGTAGGAGGGGCAAAAGGAATTCAAACTTAATTTGAGGTTTTCCTGGTCCAATATTGGATTGCCACAGTCTCCATGTGCAATTTGTTGAATTTTACACATTTTCAGTGGTCAAAAACCAAAATGTGGTTCACTTTGCATACAGCCGATACATTTCTTGTTCCTCAGACAAAAAGTATCTTGTTTGAGTGCCAAAAATATTATTTTTCCAAAGTTTACATGCCTGACCTGTAACTCAAGTATTAAAGATGGTCCCCAGGTTGCATGATCTAACTCTTTTGGTTTAACCAGACTTTATATTGACACATCTTTCAAACTCAGGCTCAAAAAATTGGCTTTCTTTCCTCTCACCCGTCTATCACGTTGTGATGCTATGTTTTGAGAAGCTAAACATGCTAATGTTTTGAGAAGCTTTTAAAGCAATCTCTCAGATGTGAATTCTTTATTAGATTGTTTTTCCTTTCAGTGGAGACAGTTTTTCATCAGAGGTTTAATTAGCAATTATGCTAAGCCTCATCCCACTCAATGCTTGACATATTGGCTCAACATGCATTCTTGGCATTAATGTTAACGCAATTACAATTTAATTTAAGGACAAATATTTATGAATTCATATATCAATTTATCATTATTTTTTTACACACATTGTCACTTCTTATCACTATATTATTTTGCTAATTCCTGTTGATAAATGTATATTTGATCCCTGTGCACCTGTTGTCGCATGTGTTGCTTTCAAAAAAAGTGTGATTAATCATTGTTTTAATGTAGTACAGGCTCTATTCATTGCTGAAAATAAGTTTCCATTAGTGTAATATTTTATTACAAATAATGTAAAATGAGCACATATAGAAGAGCTGAATACACTTGAGGATGTCTGAGGAGATGAGGAGGAGCACAATAAAAAAAAACAAAAAAAAAAAAAACAACAGGATTCTCTCATGAGTTCTACTATCACTACACTGTAAAAAATGAATGTGATTTTAACAGTAAAATATTGTAAAAACACTACAGAAAAAAATTGTAAATGGGTTAACAGTAAGTTCCAGTACTATATACAGGGAAAAACTGTTAAAGCTCTTACCAGACATTTTATGTAATTTTCACAGTAAAATGCTGTAAATTTTACAATTTTTAGAAGTAAAAAAGAACAAATCAATGTATAATTTACAGTCAAAAACTGTAAACTGATATTCCCACAATTCCCTGGGTGACACTCCACATTTGAAAGTATTTTGTTTAAAAAATCATGTTTCTTAATAGTTTTTGTTATCAGTTATGTACATTAGGGTTTTATGTTACATCTTCTGTTGTTTAATGAATGTTTATTGTATTATGTAAGTGTTGTGGGTTACCATGATGGTGTTTTGCATTTGCGTGAATGACTCTGTGCACACTCTTTACATTAGTAAATACTTCAGCTCGTGGAAAAGCTATTTGTGATGAACTCTGATTCTTCATGTGGCTTTCTCTTTTACCACCTGCATTATTATGGTGGTTGTCAGTATATGTTAAAGGTACAAAACAGATTTTAGTAGTAATGTGCATTGTTGAATTTACTTGTTTACATTCAAATTTTCTTGTTTGTAAATTACAGTTTTATACTGTAAAATTGACAGTTTGTTCTGTAAGTGTGTTTACAGTTTTTCTGTATTTTTTACAAAATTATTTTGGCAACCACAGCTGCCAAAATTATTTTGTAAAAACTACGGAATATTTTTTACAGTGTACAATATTACGTTGTTCCTTGCTAGTGGCAGCAGAAAAAACACTCACAGGGCAGGAGGTTGAGCATTACAAGCCAAGGTTCTTTCAGTCATATTTGCAGAAATAGTTTAGTCAGTCCAATTCAGATTTCTGTAGGAATGCTTATTATCCAGCCTCAAGTAAGAATGTAGTTCTGTCAGCTCTGAAAAAAAAAATTTGTCCATGTTTAAATGCATTCCATAGAATTCATCACAGGAAAAAGTCTTCAGATTCCATTTAGGCCTATTTATTTGTGTGCCTTTGGTAAAAGGTCTGCTCTAGAGTTAGAGTGCGGCTTTGTTTTTATTGTGGAGGACAATGTCAGCTGAACATCGGTTTCAGACAGCTTTTCAAAAGAGCCTCTCAGTAGATACCCTGGGACAATGTACATGCCAAACCAGTTTAAAGCATCACCTTGACTCCTTATTCCCTATATTGAATAAAAAGTACTTCTTCAAACATCTCTTGGTTATTTCTTTGTCACTTTTCATTAATAATGCATTGTAAAAGTTGGATGAGCCCAATACTGAAGAATTGCAGAAAACAAATAGCTAGGCTATATGACTTTTGAGATATACAGTATCCCCACACAAATACGGTATGACAAACTTAAACTGTTATATATTATTCAGATAATAATAATATTGGTTTTGCAGTGTATCGTTATAAACAAAAGATTAGCACATATAATAGGTGTGAATTACTGATATTTGTATGTACTGATATGAAAGGCACTACACATAAATGTAAATCTAATGGATTAAAATTACGCCTCTGCAACATTGAAAACTTTTTGTGCATTTCTTCAGCAGAATCATTTCAAGGCTCTTAAAATTCAGTCATTTTCAATTCTTTGCAGAGAAAACAGCCCAGGGGTACCACTGGAGATGGCAATAAAAGCAGAATCTGTGCCTCTGGAACCACACAGGACAAATTACTACCACAGTCTATGAAGTAGAGAGAGAGGAACAGAAAACCTAATCTCATGCTTTGGGAATGAGTCTGGGGGCAACTTTGCCTCAGGTGTCTTCTACAACCTAATTTTCTTCATGGCAGGAGGTGTAGTGTTTACTGGGTGTAATGAACATTATTTTCTTATGAGGGTTTTATTGCTCCAAATTTGCATATGACCTCATTTAATAATTTTCATATTGTAAATGATTGTATTTGTCTGTTGTGATGTCTTCTCTGTTAAGGTCTCAATACACCCACGATGAAGTTCTTTTTCATTCTTAAGGGTTGAAAGAAATCTGAAATACCATTGCAGTGATATGCCAATTTCACACAGCAGCAGAATACGGTTGTCAGTCCTGTATTTGAGTCCTTAATACGGTTACGTTCACACGCAGTACGGTTATTTACGGGAGTGACAACCGCATTACAGAACTCACACCTATAAATTTTCAGGACTCACAACCGCATTCTCAGGAAATCTGCGCTGTATGAACGGAACCGGACTAGACGACTAGTTGTCTGTCACGTCATACAGTGCATGCGAGAGAGCCGCTCTTCTAAGGGGTTTTGTGTGTGGTTTCGTTTTCAGTACACAGCGACGGAGATGTGAGCTGTGCGTCTCTTATGCCGAGTTCAGACTGCACGATTTTAGCCCTGATTTTGACTCGCCGACAAATGCCCGTAATCACCGGCAAATCGGTGCTCGTTCACACGAGTGAAAATCACACAGTGTGAACTATCAAAGACATGATCTGAGAGAATCGCCAACGAGTCGCCGACACCCATGAGATATTTGGCATGCTAAATACCTGGACCTGTCTGCGATTCAAAATCATGCCGTATGAAATATGTTCTGACTGAAAATAACATCGGCGATGACCTACAGCCAATGAGAGAGCAACATACAGGGCAGCGGGAAGTTCGTGGAGGAGTTATGAAGGTATAGACCTTATGTAGCACCGCCCCTTTTCAGCGTTGCGCTCATTGTCTTTTGACTTCCGGTTTGTATTTCCACAGCGATCTTACATATTTATGAATGAACTGCTCGTTTTAAAATCTTTCCGGTCTACTGACATTTGTTAAGATATCTGCTTTAAACATTACAATGCTCATGATAACTTTCATTAACTCTACAACAAGTAAATCCACTTAACCAGCTAATTATTCTTTGACAGCGATGCCATAGAAATGTACAGAGCTACCGCAAAACGGAAGTTCAATTCAATTCAATTCACATTTATTTGTATAGCGCTTTTCACAATACATATCGTTTCAAAGCAGCTTTACAGAGAATGCATGTCAACATTACAATTTGGAGACCGCAGTTAGCTAATAATGTAATAATTTAGGCGATTAATATACAATCACTGTTAGCAATTTAATTGAAGGTAGAAGCAAAGAGCTCCTGGAAAAATGAATTACATATTAACAATAATTAGGAGAGGCGCCGTCTCTTCCAAAGTTTTAGTCATCTGAGGTCTTCTTAAGAGGCTGGATCCAAACTGAAACTGATGTACTCTCTAGTCTGATGTACTCGGGCGTCCCGAGGTAAAACAGAAAAGCAAATGGAGAATAATTAGCATAGCTGCTGTTCATAACATTAAGCAAAGATAGTCATGTGCAATTGATCTGATATGAGATGGATTATGTGAATGCTTGGCTAAAGAGATGTGTCTTTAATCTAGATTTAAACTGGGTGAGCGAGTCTGAGCCCCGAACATTATCAGGAAGGCTGTTCCAGAGTTTAGGAGCCAAATGTGAAAACGCTCTCCCTCCTTTAGAGGACTTAGCTATCCTAGGTACAACCAGAAGTCCAGAGTTTTGTGATCTTAAAGAGCGTGAAGGATTGTAGGGCGATAAAAGATCGGTTAAGTACACAGGAGCTAAACCATTTAGAGCCTTATAGGTCATTAGCAGTACTTTATAATCGATACGGAACTTAATAGGTAACCAGTGAAGAGATGATAAAATTGGTGTTATATGATCATATTTTCTTGACCTGGTAAGAACTCTAGCAGCTGCATTTTGTACCAATTGTAGCTTGTTTATTGAGGAAGCAGGGCAACCAGCTAGTAATGCATTACAGTAATCTAGTCTAGACGTCATGAAAGCATGAACTAACTTTTCTGCATCAGAAACAGATAACATATTCCGTATCTTAGCAATGTTTCTGAGGTGGAAGAAGGCTGTTTTTGTAACATATGAAATATGATTTTCAAAGGACAAGTTGCTGTCTAATATAACACCCAGGTCTTTAACTGTCGAGGATGGAGTAACAGTACATCCTTCTAAATGCAAATTGTAGTCTGAGAGATTCTGTGTACAGGTTTTTGGCCCAATAAGTAATACTTCAGTCTTATCTGAATTTAATAGAAGAAAATTACTAGTCATCCAATGTTTTACTTCTTTAACACACTCCGTCAGATTGGATAATTTAGAGTTTTCATCTGGTTGTGTTGAAATATATAATTGAGTATCATCGGCATAGCAGTGGAAACTAATTCCATGTCTTCTTATAATATTACCAAGTGGCAGCATGTATATTGAAAATAGCAGAGGGCCTAACACAGATCCTTGAGGCACTCCATAATTTACTATCGTTATCTTAGATTTTTCCCCGTTTAAATAAACAAAATTGTGACGGTCTGATAGATACGACCTAAACCACCGTAATGCCTGTCCCTGGATACCAGTGTAATTCTGTAGTCGATCTAGGAGTATTTTATGATCTATAGTGTCGAACGCAGCACTGAGATCAAGTAACACTAGTATTGAGATACAGCCTTGGTCAGAAGCTAGAAGTAAGTCATTTGTAATTTTAACGAGCGCAGTTTCTGTGCTATGATGAGGCCTGAATCCTGACTGAAATTTTTCATAGATAGCATTTTTTTGCAAGAAGGAGCACAATTGGACCGACACCACTTTTTCTAGTATTTTAGATATAAATGGAAGATTTGAAATGGGTCTGTAATTTGCCAATACATTTGGATCTAATTGTGGTTTCTTAATGAGAGGCTTAATAACTGCTAACTTGAACGGTCTTGGAACATGACCTAGAGATAAAGACGAGTTAATAATATTGAGAAGAGGCTCTTCTGCTACAGGTAACAATTCTTTCAGTAGTTTAGTGGGTATTGGATCTAATAAACATGTTGTTGGTTTAGACGCTGTGATAAGTTTATTTAGCTCTTCCTGTCCTATAGTTGTAAAGCACTGCAACTGTTCTTGAGGGACGATAACTGAGGCTGAATCATAAAACTCTGTCAAGGGTTGTACATTTACAACTGTATTTCTGATGCTTTCGATTTTTTCAGTAAAGAAATTCATAAAGTCATCGCTACTAAACTGTAATGAAATGTTTTGTTCTGGTGATGTCTGTTTATTTGTTAATCTAGCCACTGTACTAAATAAGAACCTTGGATTGTTTTGGTTAGACAAAGACAATTTTATAAAGATGGCGGCGCGCTTGTTTCTCTGGCGCATAAGGTCTATAGACCGGCTTCGGTTCAGAAAAGGGCTTCTTCTCGGTCTATTTGGAACCAAGAAATGGAAGAAAAATTCTGCCGCTGGCTCTGGTGTCTCTGTAGTGTTTGAACTTTACATAATTCGCATTTTGTATATCCAACGGGCAATCTTTGGTCTCATGAATCTATAATTTGTTCCCTGGCAAAACGTTTTGGCTGAAGGCAAAGTGACGTTTCATAACTTTATATATTTAGGCTATTTAACTTTACTGCTGTAGCCTACTAAAGCGCTAATTTTGTAAGTTTGACTGAATTGTTTGCGTTATTTCTTATAGTATATATTCTTATACCTTTTATAATGGCTATTATTGATCATTAAAATTGACATTTAACAAAAAGAGACAGGGTTGTGTTTTGTTTTATTTCATTTTATTACAGTGAAGATAATCAGAGTATGCACATATTGACTGAGCCATATGTTTAATATTTTTGAAATGTAAACGAAAAGAGGCAGGGTTGTTATTTATGTCGTTTTGTTATACTATACATGCAGTGAAGATAATCAATGAACGCGTTGCCTGAACCACATTTGTGTCGATTATGTTTAATTATTTATTTATTTATTTTAAATAAAACGAAAAGAGGTAGAGTGATGTTTTATAACATTTCTTTTTATTGGGCCTAAAATATACATACAGACAAGAGCGTAGATTTGGTTTCAACATTTGGGGGGTTGAACATTGTATGCTGTCTGTTATTATTTTTTTAATTAAAAAATAATAATAATAATAATCTGTTTTATGTGTAGTGTTCTTGGATAATTTATTTCCTGTCCATCCATCCATCTATCTATCCTTCATAACTTTATGAAATTTATGTATAATCATTCATCAAATTCTAACATAACTGAGTGATTCTAAAAAGAAAGAAATTATGTTAAGAATTGAAACCGCCAGTAGGCGGCAGCGATTCGCTGTTTTAATGAGTGAGCCACTTAAATCGTTCATTCAGCCAATGCGTTCAAAAGTCAGATTAATGTAGGAAGAAAACAAACACCGATGTGAATAATTTTGTCATTGATAATTACAGACTATAGAAAAATGAACTAACAAAACAGACGGCTGTTTTGGTAACTTGTTACAGTTACACTGATAGTTATGGCTAAATTGCAATGGATTAGCTAGCTAAAATATATGTGTAGTGTAGGCTACTTAGCTATTACACAATATTCTCATACCTCCTTCTCAGTACATGCTTTATGCTTTTCAACGTCCCTCTTTGACCAGCAGTTTAATATAGTCGGCTGGGCAGCGGTTCTCTTCATTTTTGGTGCTACCCGTGCTCTCTCATTCAAACAGTAGAGCACCACTCGCGTTGTTTTGGTGAAAGTGCGACGCATTGGTTGGGCGTTACCAATCGAGTATTTTTTTATTATTATTATTATTATTATTATTATTTATTTTTTTGTCTAATTTATTATGACAAACTCATATTTGTTTAGGAACAAAATTGTTGTTACAAAATAAATGAATTCTACATATTTTTGTACCATTTGAAGAATCACTGAACTTGTGTCCTCGCGAATCCGTTCTCCTGAGTTGAACTTGCCAAGTCCGAACTACCAAGGACGCAAGTCCGAACTTCGCGAACTTTTTAGAAGTCTCACGTGAGAACTCCGGTCTTGCACGCGTGACTTCGCTTTGTTTCCTTGTCACCTCTTGTGTGTGTGTTTGGTTGAGACGTAGTTTGCGGACCGGGACAAAGTTGTTGGCGATTCTTCCTATTGTAAAGTCATGCAGTGTGAACCCCCTGTCGCCGATCCATCGTGCAGTGTGAACACAGCAGCGACTGAATGCTACCCCAGATAGTCATGCAATGTGAAAAGATCTGTGACCCGACTACTTTGAAAATCGTGCAGTCTGAACTCGGTATTAATGTGTTAGAACCTGTCACTGTTCTCCACCGGAGCGGCTCCCGTCAGTTTTGTGCCGTGTCATGCGCGAGACGCAGCAGACCAGACGGAACATGTTGCTGCACACCTTCAAATTCACTCCAAAAAGGCTGTTGTTCATGGAGATATGAACGTTTCTTTTATATTCTGAATTTAAAATGTTGCTTTTGCAATGCAGTAAGTAGTAATTTTGAATTTAGAACAACGAAACTTGTCTCTCTTATGCAATTTTTATGGTTATACATTCAAGTTTTTCTGTTTGATTTTGCAATGCAGTAAATTGACAAGCAGAATCACCCCAGGACAATGGAAGATGGTCAAAAACAAGGTTAGTTTTGTAAGGCTTTCATAAAGACATAAGCAGATGGTGTGTTGTTATAGACCTTATGCACCAGAGAAACAAGCGCGCAGCCATCTTTATAAAATTGTGTTTGAACTTCCGTTTTGCGGTAGCTCTGTACATTTCTATGGCATCGCTGTCAAAGAATAATTAGCTGGTTAAGTGGATTTACTTGTTGTAGAGTTAATGAAAGTTATCATGAGCATTGTAATGTTTACAGTTTTTCTTGATTGTTTACACACATTTTCTGAAAGCATGCCTCATACTCTCAGAACTCTACACACAAATCAAAAAACACACACTCAATGGGCAAAACCCCGCAATTCTCCTGCAAAATGAAACTTTACATTCAAAACAATGTTCTTTCTTCTCAAAATGGTATTTTGGTTTCAAATGACACACAAACCATCATATGAATAGACATTTATAAGAACCAGTTGAACACTGATGTGCTCTATGTAAAACATTATGATGAATGGAAAACACTTCTCCATTCATCATGACTTTGGTCTTTATTTGGTTCAGTGTTACACTTACTACAGACAGTACATAAGTGTGTTGTAAAGTATTTGTAATATATATATATATATATATATATATTATATATTAGATAGATATAGTTTTTATAGTCAGAACACAAATACACGGTAACAAATATTTTATTTTTCTAACCAAAACAACGTACAGTGTACATCCCAACCAACGCAAAGTTGCACATACAGTGGTCTACATACAAAACAACAGAAGAATTTACTGTATACAGTTACAGTAAAAAAAAAAAAAAAAAAACTATGCTGCATCCTCTCTTCAGTTTCGGTCTGGCCACAGCACCTCATCCACATCACAAGCAATGTTTTCCCTGGCCAAGCAGCGGGGGAAATATCGCCTAGCATGGCGAGTCCAGCCATGAAAAGCATCAACTGCTATATCTTCACATGCATCTTCCATAGCTTGGAGAAGGGGTATACGCGTTTGTGGATTTCAGTCATACACTTTCCATCTCCAGGCAGAAAAAAAAAATACCTCAATAGGATTGAGGAATGGGGAATATGGAGGGAGATAAACAACTAAAAAAGTAGGAATACATTTCCCAAATACTCGAAACATACTTTATTTTTACAGTCTTACAGAACAGTCCACAGGCAATTCTGTACTACTGTACTCATTGAGCACTGTATTGATTTGCAGTAATGCAATTTTCTAGTGTGAGTAGATTTCTTACCTATTCTCATTTCGGAAAGTCCGGATGATAGATGCTACAGTGTACCTGCTCAAATTTGGCTGTACCCTTTGCCCAGCCTCCCTCATTGTTAGACCATGGTTGACCACATGGTCAACCAAAGTGGTTTGGATCTCATTAGAGATTATGGTCCTTGGCCTTCCTCGTCCTCCCCGTCCTCCTCCTCTTACTCTCACTCCTCTGGCTCTGCCTCTGTTTCCATTGTTGGCATCCATTGCTACAAAACAGAAGAGCTCACCTGTTGCCCTTTTATGTTAAAGCTCTGTTTGCTAATTGTAAAAATGTGTGACAGGTGTTTGCCCATGTGATGAGTCAGTGTGCAGATTTGAATGGCAGTGTGTTCCTTGTGAAAACAAGAGATTTTTCTGCCCGAAAATTGTACCAAATGCAGAGAATTGTGTGTAGTGTTTTGAAAAAAGTGTGTTTTAGAACTGCAATGTGAGTGTAAAGCAGGAATTGTGCTTGTAGTTTAGCAGAATTGGTTCAGGGGGTTGGTGCATGAGATACACGTTGTGGTCATTGTGTCTCAAGTACCAATATTTGTGTGTAAACAATTGAGAAAAACTGTAAAGCACATGTCTTAACAAATGTCAGTAGACCGGAAAGATTTTAAAACGAGCAGTTCATTCATAAATGTGTAAGATCGCTGTGGAAATACAAACCAGAAGTCAAAAGACAACGAGCGCAACGCTGAAAAGGGGCGGAGCTACATAAGGTCTATATCTGTCAAATCTTTTCAGGAATAACTTAATATTCTATTGTTTTAGAATGTTCCATTGGCTGGCTCTGTTGACTGTGGGATCTTCATGTTAATAGTAGGAAAAAGAAGGGAAAATTAAAAGTTTCATATGAAAATGTATGAACTTCTTTTCATTAGAATGAAAAACAAACATAAGGGCTTTTCATACTTGAAATAGTTAACCCTGGGTGATTGTTAACCCCAGGTAAACAGAATCCTGGGTTATCTTGATTCACGGTTCACACTGATCATCATTTACCTGGGGTTAACAATTAATCCTGAGTATTCATACGCAGTGTTTCACACTGTACATTACTAAACCCTGGGTTAACGTCCTTATTAGCATATTTGCAGTGTCAGTGTCACTGATTGGATGAAAAAGCACAGAATAGGTTTACATAAATGCTCAGGCATTGCACATCCTCATATTACATATAGTCAACTTCACTATCACGTTTATCCTGAATGGACTTTTCAGACTATAAAAGAATTGAACTATTTTCTGCACTGCAATTGTTGCATTTTCTGTCAGCATTTGTTGTTTTTTCTTTCCACGCTGAATTTTCTATTTATATACAATGCACAGTGTTTCTGTGACTGTCAAAAGCACATAAATATACTAGCGTGGAGTATTACTTTATCCATGGTTAAAAGTGGTGTTTAGAACAATGATAACCCAGGGTTAAGTGCAGTGCGAAAAGCCCTACGAATTGTTTAAAAAAAATTTAAACTGAACATAATTGATTTCATTAGTGACAGGGTATGATTTATGTCTCCAATATATAAACGTGAGAAAAACAATGTCAAAACTTTATTATACATGCTATGCTACATCCTGACTACAACACAAAATATTGTTAAATACACTTCCAACATTTCATCCCATTTGTTTGTACCCTTCTCTCATGAAGGAGCCTCGGATCACAGAAGACCTCTGCACTTAAACGGCTGCACAACAACCAAAAGTCTTCAAGGGTTTAGTGGCAGAGCCGTGCTTTCTGATATTGAAAAAGGAAGACCAGGAAAAAGCCCCTCTTCAACTTTCACAGGCTGAAACGGATGATGACAGACAACTGGCCAAAGAGCCTTTAGTGTTTTGCTTACAAATTAAGGATGATATGGACATTTTTCTTAAAGAGTGTCTGGACAAAAAGAGTCTTGGAATTAATTGCATGTTTATGGAGGTTTGATTTTTTTTTTTTTTTTTTTTTTTTTTAAATTTAATTTGTCATCATGTACCTGCTGTGCAATAATTTGTTCAATTTACTCTCTTTGGTTTGATTTTGTAATTTTTTTAGAGCAAAGCACAGCTAGTAGCTATATAATGCTTTTGCTACTTAGGGGGAAAAAGTACATTTTATTAAAAATTAAATAACTTTTGTGTTTTTTGGTTTGATGGATCTGAATTTACTTAATTCATGTAATCTAGTGTACAACTGTGTAATGTGTATTATGTGCTATGAAAAAAAATGGTCCATTCATCATGAAATGCTTGAGTAAAATATACATTTTATGTCAAATAAATGTTTATCATTTTTAGTGTTTAAGCTTTGTGTTCAATTTATATTCAGTTAATCATTTAAGACAAAAAAAAAAAACAAGTTTTATATGAACTTTTAACTTTAAAAATATTTAAAAGGTTAGGGGTTTCATACACACACACACACATATACATATATATATATATATATATATATATATATATTACATCTCCTTGTAACATTTGGGTGTGTGTATATATATTTATATAAATAAGCTATTGACAAAAAGCGAGGATCGATCTATTTCAGTCAGATCATTTTAATAAAATATTTGACATTAACATGGTTTTAAACTTTAAAACGCTCAAAATGGAGCAATGCCTACGAAGAAAAATTTGCTCCGCCCACTTCCGGCCTCAGACTGTCTGTCTGGCGCTGTTGTCCTCAGACTGTCATGACGTATGGTTCTGCAGTTAGTCCTATCAGAGAATAGTGGCTTGACTATCGTTGCACGTTCATACAACGCTGTTGTCAATCTCAAAAACTGACAGTGTGAACGTGGCCAGCACTGTTAGCGAACATCCCAACGCAGCCCACACAGCTGAGAGTGGCGTTTAGATGAAAATACATGGTAACACTTTATTTTACAGTGCCGTAGTTACATGTTACTACATGATGTACTTAACAGTAATTTATGCATAATTACAAGCAGTGTTGGGTGTTGTACTTACACCCAACGCCTTACTGTAATTAAATTACTTAGACTTTAAAAAGTAAAGTAAAGTAAAGTAAGGGAATACCGTTCATTTTTAGGTCATTTAATTACAGTTACTTAAAATGTACTTGCATTACATACTGAAAATTAGTTCAACAGTTCTGTTTAAATCAATATTGAATTTAAAATCTAAATTTGTCATCTAAAGGTAAAAGTGAACGCTGCCTCTTTCAAATCGTTAGCTGTAGTGCAGTTGCGCATCAGTTCGCAGCTTCGAACCAATTGTGTAGCCGCTGTCTGAAGATGTCGGCAGAAGTGAGTGGCTGTTCTGCAGAATGGAATTATTCAAATTACTTCACTTTTTTGACACAGGTAGGCAAGAACATTACGGTAAAATATAAGCTATGTCCTAGGGAGAAAAAACTGTGCACACTCTCTGAGAGACGGTCTTCAGTCAGCGCGCTCTCGACCAAAGCGCACACACATAGCCGCCTCTCGCAAGTGTCAGATTTTCGCGGTTTATTACACATAAACATTCAAATACACACACAGTTATGTCAAAATGCCCGTCTTGGCGTATATTCGCGTTGGTTATGTGAATGTGAACAGCATGTGTAACAGTATATTGTTTCCATCCATTAGGTCTTAGTGACAGCAGCCTTTAAAACATGCTACTGTCTGCTATTGGATGTCTGTATTATAAATGATCAAACAACAAAAGAAAAGTTTTAATAAGGATTAATCTATATTTAATTTATACAGTTATGACTATGCAGAGTTATATTTGATCATTCAATTTCTGTGGTATTTTTACTTACTACTATTAGACCTACCTGGAAAAATATATAGCATTGTTTCATTTGTATCTTTATATATTTTTACCGTGGTATCGACTTTGGTGTCGAGTATTGTGTACTTTTGGTGGTATCGGTACCGACTACTAGATTTTTGGTATTGTGAGATCCCTTTTTGTTACTAAAAAAATTAAAGTTGTATAGTATGTTTTAATAAAGCTAAAATGTTTTAAAAAGCTATAAGGCTAAACTATTCCATGTTTGACATATTTAAATTATTAAAATAGTTTCCTTTCTATTGTCTATCCGGTCAAGGTTTATAGGGATTTTAAGAAGTAATTAGTAATGAGTTGAATTACTTATTGAGTAATTCAATTACTTTTCAGACAGAGTAATTAGAAAAGCATTTTAAATACACCACTGATGATGTAATTAGTAGTTAGTTACTTTTTTGAAGTAACTTACCCAACACTGATTACAAGTAACTAACCCTTAACCAAACCCTAACCCTAACTGTAACTCTATAGTAAGTACATGTAGTTAATTAATAGTACTCAGTACTTATGAGTAATTACAATGTAACTACAGCACTGTAAAATAAAGTGTAACCAAATACGTGCTGCATGCTTTCCTTTCAATAAAATAAAAATGATAGCAGTGAGAAAACAGCAGTAAAGAAAGTATCCGATCATAGCAATGTGGAAATGTTTGTACAAGGTCTGCAATTTGGCATTCCAGACAAGGCACGTCATGTTTATTTATATACAATGTTTTAAAGCAAGCAGTTTTACAGTATTAAATATGAAAATAACAGTGTCGGCATCACTTTCAATTAGAATTAACTTCAATTTCTTCTATAAAGTGGCTCTCCAGTGTGTGCATGTTTTTACTCACAGACGTCTGACCACGATGCACTGAACAGAAGAAATGAACCGGAGAAGATCTCCACTTCAAGCCGCAGAGCCACACTTTTACGTAATCACCACAGACCAATTGCAGTTCGAAAGTGTTTACCAGCGGGAGCCAACTTTCAAAGTTTGATTTGGCAAGCTGTTTCAAACTCCCAAAATGAAACAAACTTTGTTTTTGCCTGATTTTGTTTGAAATGATGTCACACCAGTTTGTTCTTCGATTCCACCTGAACTACATCTGCGCCTTTAAGCCTTGTTCAGACTGTCAGTCCAACTCCGATTTCTGTGCATGTCCGATTCGACCACATACATGAAATGCGATTTTTACACATCTGTTAGAAATCCTATTCAAATCGCATTTCTGGAAATTGGTTTCAGTCTGACCACTCTGGGGTGCGTTTCCCAAAAGCATCGTTAGCCAACTAACATCGCAAGTTCCATCGTTACTAACATAGTTCAACGATTTGGTGTTTCCCAAACGAACAGTCGCAAACTGCATCGCAAACTTGTGTGGTTGGAACGACAGCTCTCGAGCTGTGGGTAGAAGCATAGTTTCTTGTTTTTATGACATGTGGACTTAATAAATCCTTATCTTGAGCAAAATAAGCAAGCGGACATTAAGTTCAATGTATATCTTTTATTTTGAATATATACAAATGTCCTTTATATATTTTAGTTTGTCAAGAGATTTAAAGCACCGTGAAGAGTGTGCATGTGTGTATGCTCTAGTGCATAAGAACAAGCATTTGATTTAATCTGGAAAAAAAACAAAAACAAATGAGAATTAGTCCTCTAATGACATGTCCATAATTTATAGCAAAAAAATCTAGCATTAATTCAATCTCAAACAGATTCATTTAAATAAGTTTTTACTCACCACCCGAGTGACGTCATTGACCAACGTGGTTGAACGACAGGTTTGACAATAAGGTTTCAGTAAACAGTCGTGACTAGCTAGTTGATTTGTTCAACGATGCATCGTACTCGTACTATGGTAGTGAAGCAGCGAGTTATGTCGTTGTTTGTGAAACGCACCCCTGATCGGATTTTGCATTGTCATTTTCTCACTCCACGTAAAAAAGTCAGATGTTGTAATGGTAAACATGCTAAAAAGTCTCTGCAGAAACAAGGTTGTGTTGTCGCAAAATGTCAGTCAAGCAGAAAATTACAATATAATGGAGACAACAGCACAGAATAAAGCCACTCATACCAGCCTCCTGAGTTTCTGCCGCTGCCTCAGAAGACATAGTCCAGTGGCCTGTTGCATGAAGCTAGCTGAACAAACTCTGAGTTTCAGAGTAGGTTTGGAGTTGACAAATCCAGATAAATCCAACCTGGTTTAGATCATGTTCAACTGCTCGGTATAAACTTTCTCTGTTAACTCAGGTTTAATCCAGAGTTTGCAAAGCGCGTGCACCTACAAGTCTGACACGTGCGGCAAACAGCCAATCACACGGAACAAGGAGAACGTCAATTTGATTCACTTCTCGCGAGAGAGCCGCGCAATTCATGTCTCTTCCGAAGATTAAGAGATCGTTATGAAAAATATGAAATTAAATGCATTTACAAAGCAGGAATAAACACTGATGCAGTGAAAGTTTGAGAAGGCAGCTGAAAGAAGATATCTGACTATATTAATGCATGTGAATCAAACAAATAGACCAAGTAATTAATATAGTTTCACAAAGAGCTCAAAAGAATACATGTAAGCTTAATCGGTTTAAAAGCTTTATATATTATGCATGTATATTTATTTTAATTTAAAAGCAAAGTTTAATATTGTCAATTAATATAATCTGCCTAATTATATGAATATGTCATGAATTATTCATAATTTTAATTTAATATAAATATAATGAATAATTAACAGCAAACGTTGAGAAATTGTGTCTCTAAAATGTTTTCACTATAAACTGATTTAATTTGGACGAGAGATACAGGAGGAGTGGCTTTATTGCATCAGATACATGTCACTTTACTCACAGCTGATTGGTCGAGTTTGGGTTTGCGATCTCTAACCCAGAATAAATCCTGCTCCGGAGCAGGTTAGCCGTGTAGCGTCAGTTACCATATCAACAAACCCCGCTAAAAACCAATCCACCTTCATAAACCCGAAAAACCAGAGTTTGCTCAAACTAATCTTGAACTTACCTGGGTAGAAACTGAAACCGGCTTTGTGCAACAGGCCACTGAGCAGCGGCTACACAAGCGGTGTCCCAAATAAGAGGCTGCGGCCGCATTCGAAAGCTGATTGCAGCGAAGGCTGTCACAATGGGCTATATGCACGGTTACTTCCTGGTTGTCGTTAAGCCAGCTCGGGCATTTCCGGTGAACTGTTAGCGGTTCATTCTGTAGTCGCTGTACATCGACACAAACCATCAATGGTTGACTTTTTAATGTTGTATTCATATTTTAATGCACTTATCACATTTACCTAATTTGCCAATAAACCAGTTTTATTGATTGCAAAAACGCAGTGTCTGTAATTAGACAAGCATTCCCCCCCAAGCATTTTGTTCATCCTTTTGAGATTGTCCCGACGGTAAAACCGAACGTTTCAAAATGTAGGAAATTCAACATTTGATAGAAAACTCTTATTTAAAAATAAAAAAGACAATAATTACCACTTTAACCAGCAGGTGGCGGCAAAGTAGCATTTATTTGCGCATATATCAGCCATTTCCTCTAATCGTTTTTCACTTCGTTTTTGACTAAATATTAAACATTATAAAATAACTAGGTTTAAAAATACATTTTGTCAATGTGAAGTATGAAATACTCAAAAAAATCTTAAGAAAAACAATAACTTTTCTTGTGATTCATGACAGAAAGCGAGCACCGCGCTAATTAGCAGCTGTCAGTCAGTGCAGCGCGAGATCAATGATTTCAGCACACTTTTAAAAACACACATTTCATTCATTTAATCTAACTAAAGTGCACAATAAATATTTAATTTTTTGAAGCTTTTTTTTCACATAAAAGTGTGAAAACTGATGGTCGAATTGAATTTAGCTGAGGAACAATGAGGTACGTCTTTATTTTTTATGCCGTCTTAAGTTTGTTTGAATAACTAAATTAATGCTATGCCTGACTATTTAAGTGACTATATTTTGATTATAAACTAAGTATTACACTACTGATGCTCAAAACCAGCAAACGACATCTCACCGGAAGTTTTCGAGCTGGCTTATAATAATGCGGAAGTTCTAAAGAATTAGAAGCCTCCTTCAAATGCGGCTTCGAAATGCGTTTTCCAGACAATGAAGGATACAACAGAGAGATCCTTCATGGCCTAGCCTATCCCAGAATTAATTGCACATTTTTTTAAAGAAATTGCCGAATTACACTGTTATATGCAAGTATTGGGTTTCAACTTAATTTAAAGAAAAAAAAAAAAGGTTGTCTTGTATCTTAAGATGTGATTTTTTTTTAATATAAAAAATATACTGTTCATATGTTCCTCATATACTGTTTATACTGTTCATTATGTACAGAAATGGACCAAGGTGAACATATTTAGACAGTTTGTGAACCCGGTTTTGTTTCAGACAGTTGAATATAACTTTCAAAGAAGTCCAGTACAAAGGTTACTGCTGTTCATCAACGTCAGCAGTCACAGTTGCTAGACGACAAGAACAATCTCCCATAGGCTAGACCGTCCCATTTAACAACACTCAGTTCAACCTTCGCTGGCCTTAGGAGCCGTTTACAAAACACCATTTTCAACTAAAAACCGAAAACTTTATGCATTTTGGCCGTTCATTTACATGACAACAGCGTTTTGGGGGCCTGAGATGCAAACTTTTTAAAATGGGATTCAAAGTGCAGGTTTTTTAAAATGATACCACTATTGTCTCCGTGTAAACTAGAAAAATGTGAATTTGTGAAAACGGTGACGTCATGTGCATGTGTATTGTGTTCAGTCTGTAGGCATGTAGTGTTTCTTTACAAAGTGAAATGCCATCTACTGGCCTGGCAGCAGAATACAGCATTTATAATCATTTTCACGGATCCGTGTGTCTCCTGTATCTGAAAAACTGTGGCAATCTCTTTCAGCATGCTTTTAGCACTAAACCCAGCACACACATTTGTCTCAAATTAATCAATTTCAGAACCCCTTTCGTGTCTCTTGCCTCTTTCATCTGTAAAATAAATAGCTTTTGAACTGCATAGTTTGGGTTCTGCTGTTGTCAAATGTGGATTTGACACACAGCCCTAAAAATATGTAATATTTAATAAAATATTGCTCCATTAAATGGCTTCAAAATGGTTGTCACATAAACAGTCAGCCAAGACAGAAGATGAACTCAACAGTGTGTCTTCTTTATTGATGGGTGAGCACAGCATACACAGGTGAGCTGACACAGAGGGAATAATTACGTGGATGAATGGAGTATGAAATCTAAACAGTCTTGCAGGTGGAGAACAATGAGGAATGTAATCAACAAGGAAGTATAAAGTTACTGCAGGAACACATGGCAAGAACAGGCAAAGACTGTGGGAATGTGCTGGGTTTATATGCAGTGGTGATAATCCATTAACTGGGTGCATGTGTGGTTGATTAGCACTCTAGTGAGTGTGTGTGTGAGTGTGTAGGCAGTCTGGTGTAGCCATGAAAGTCACATACCTGTAGTTTATATATCAGCTTTGAAAAGGTGTCTGTTTGTGGCTTAATTTAAGTTGATGTTTACTATACTTTTGGAGAGGCTAACCCAACACTGCCATACTGTATGTATTCATCTCACCTTATTATCATATAAATGTATTTTATGTACTGTATTTACACCTTTAGTAATCAAAGTAAAATAAAATAATTAAAATAAGTGACCACTAAGATGTCAACAAAACAGTTCCTTTTTAAATTAGTAGCTTGCTCATTTGATGCCAACATGAGCACCATCATGTAATTCATAAGCCATATTCTTTCTGTCACACTGCATTTCTGAGCATCAACAGAATCGTGCGTGATTGGTTATAGTGCGCAACGCTGTAAAACGTGTAAAAAGTATAACGCAACATGAGCAGATCTATATTAAATGCCACAATCGACACTTTTCATTTAATTTTCATTTTCACTTTATTACTAGATTTAGTTTAAATGTGCAGCTGCATTTTTGGCCAAGCCCTAGTTAATTTTTGACCCATGGCCAGGGGAAGGCTAAGCCTTACACACGCTCCGCCTATGCTAGGGAGCTGACTTGTTGCCTCTCTGCCTTATCAGGCAATGACTTGTAAGGCAGCATTTGTGCACGAAGGTACCTCACGAAACTGATTTCAGATAGACTTCTGAGGCAGCGTAACAGTTTAATGATCTACAGCAAAATAGCATGAGCTCTGGTGAGAACTAAACAAATATTCAATAACTACAGTAGTAATTTCATCAAAATTGGAAAATGTTGGTCAAAAACATTTGATTTGCACACAAACTGACTAGCAAATGCAACTTTCGGACGCCATCTTTATATTTCTAGCTCAACTGTCACAGAATGGAAAGCACAGGATTGTGGGATATCAAAGGCAGCAAATCTAGACTGCCTTCAAAAAGCGATCAGATGAGCGCATCTCATGAGACAGGAAGTGAAGCTAACATTGGATTCAGACATGCCTTGATGCCTTCCTACCTTGAAATGTGTCCTCGGAAGGCAGCATTTTCTAGTTTTCAGACGCAGCCAAAGAGTGATTTTGAGGTTTGTGCTTTTATACAGGTCCTGATGGTTGAGTGAGTGCAGCTGAGGGACAGGAGGGATGCTGGGAAATGTAGTTTGACTAGATGGCCGGACTGTTGAAGATAGGCAGATGGAGATCGTTTGTGACAGCCAGGTCATGACCCACATGATACACAGGCACAATTGTTCATATATCATGTACAGATTATGTGTGAGTGTTTGTCAGCAGAGCAGGAGAAACCAAAGGTTAAAAACCAGAGGTTTTCATTACATTTCACAAATAATCTTGTTTTTGAATCTAAGGGTACATTTACATGACAATGATGCACTAAAAACAGAAAAGTTTTTTCTTTGTACAGATGACAACATTATCAAAACTATCCCCGGTCACACGGATCTGCGAAAATGACTAAAAACACTGTATTAAGCGTGCCAGATTATGCGCCTGCGCATACGCATTCTTATGCAGCGCTTTCGCGCCAAGCAGACATGCCTATCCACCTTATTTTTTACAATTTACTGCACTTTGATGTTCTTCTCATTATTTCCTTATAGCGGCTAATAAATCGGAAGTCTCACACATTCACAGAAACACAATCTCATGGTCTCATGGAAAGACGTATCTGTGGGAACGTTTTCGCGAGTCTCAAAAATACGTACCAATACGTACATATCACTGCAGTTTCCAACAGAAATGAACACTAGAGGCAGTAAAACAGCAACCGCTTTTAATAGTTTACATACACAGTTACGATTACAGGGTCGGATTATGGATTAATAAAGACTTGTTTTTACGTCTCCTTGCACAATATTATGTTATGACTTCAAAATGTTTTTTATCAAAAAATTGTAAACGAATATATTTTGGACTTTGCATCGCTTAACCAGCTCCATATGTTCCGCTTTTCTGACATAACAAGCTTGCTCGGTACCTCAGCTGACACAGAGTTGTACTTAGGATGAAGAAGCCTTGGGTACGAATCCGGTGAAAAATGAGTCACGGTAAAAGAACTCAAAGATAAGAGGCTAAAACTGCATGATTACGGATGCTTTTTATGTCACATTTGCTTTTGTTAACACTATCGGATAGGTTTAGGTGTAGTGTAGGTGGTATGTTATTTTAAAACGCAATGGAGCATTTCACTTTTAGCGCCACTCACAGGACAAAATTCAAATCAAGAACTGCGATGATTCGTATAAAAACCAAAGTCATAAAAACGTACCATATTCACGTTTATTTGTTCCGGCAAAAAAATGAGCATGCTTTTAGTGCCACTCAGTGGACATTTCACATTGAAACTGCAGTGTACATATTGGTACGTATTTTGCGACTCGCGAAAATGTTCCCACAGGTACATTTTTATAATGAGACCAGGCTCGTTTTCATAGATTCGCATTTTTGCAGTTTACACGGAGACGACAACGGTATCGTTTTCAAAAAATTGCACTTTGAAGCCTGTTTTCAAAAGTTTGCATTTTCAGGCTACCAAAACGGCGTTGTTGTGTAATTTTTAGTTGAAAACGGTGTCAAGTAAACAGCCCCGAAAGTTGTATGAACAATTGAAGGCAAGGACAGTATGCGACCCTCATGACCTCATGACAGAGTTATCAGTGTAGAGTTTTCAAAATGCATCTCTTGTGAAAATTGTACCAAAGCGATTGAAAACACTGTAAATTGAAAAGGCTGGCTATGAAGATTCAAAGGCGGCCTTTCTTTGAGCACCGTTTATGCTGCAAAAGTTGCCATGGTGAGCAAGAGTTCTGTGATCAGTTTGAATCAACCAGCAGCTAATTAACTTTTAACTCCATCTGATGTATGATTCTTTTTCTCACTGTTCTCATTACAGACCTTTCATCACACACCAGCGGCCGGCTCCTCAGGCTAGCATGGTTATTAAGACCTAAACCCTGTGAGATGAAAAACCAAGAAAAAAACCCTCACTTCTTTGGACTTATTGATTTGCCTTACCGGGGGCGAGGTGTTTGGCTGCCACTCTGTTAGGGGAAAGCCACCTACAAGAAATGGATGTTGAAACATGAGAAGAAAGAAAATTGAGATTTACCCTTCTGCGTTCCAGTGTTTTGTATAGAATGGTATGGATTTAGTCACAGATAAATGTCTTAGTCATTTTTGCTCTAAAATTTCAGAAGAGTAAAATCAAAATATGTGTTTTAATAATTGTTTTTGAGAGTTTGTTCAAATATATGATAATAATAGTGAAGGTTGACTTACTGTAAAGTGCTTTTCAGTAAAGAGTCGAAACAAGTCATGACTAGTGCTTTTTTGTTGAGGGTTTCCTTTCTTTATGAACTCTCATGGGATCTTTTGTTTAATCATATAGTGGTCTTTTAACACTTATGCTGTGTCCGAAATCAAATACTTCCCTAATATATATATGCGTAAAAAGAGGAGTATGTCCGAATACATAGTATTCAAAAAACAGTAGACGAAAAGTCCCTGGACGACCTACTACTTCTGGCGAGATTCTGAAGTGTGCATTCAATGGACACTTCACTATCCCATGAGGCCACAGGAGGGGATTTATGAATGGAAGTGAAGAGCCACAACAGAGGCTGGTAGGTCACGTGACAGTAACAACATGGGGGATGTAGTACGTCTGAATTTCATTCATACTACCCATATCAATTAGGGTTTGGTTTAGTTGCATATAATTATACCTATTTTTCCGTAGTAATACATGTAACGCGTAACAAAGACACTCTAAAACTGTAACGTGCATGTTCAGTTTTGATTTCGTTTCACTGTGTTCTGTTCCTTTTTTGCTTGCCTGAGTTCCTAGTAAGTTTCCTTGATTGATAATTAGTTTCCACACACCTGTTTCTGTTCAGTTTGATTTCCCTCTCCATGTATTTAAGCCCTGTGTTTCCTTAGTTCCCTTGTCCGTTATCGTCTTAGTTTAAAGTGGTTGGTTGAGTTTGTTCTCCTACAATCTCCTAAGTGTTCATTGGCTGCTGCAAATTTTTAGGATGATTTGGAAGAGGATTTTCTTTTCCCTGATTCTCCGTCCCTGCTGGTTCCACCCAGCTCAAAGTCTCCTGTGTTTCCAGATTTCCCACCCAGCATCCCTCTCCCGCCTCCTCTTCCAAAATTAGCCAGTTCCTCTGCCCCGTCTCCGCTGGTTCCCTTCAGCCCTGTTGTTTGAATAAGCCTTGGGTCTTCCGGTCTCCAGCTCCACCCAGTCAAGTGCATCCCCTGGCTCTGCCTCCAGCAGTCAATCCCATCACTCCACCTCGGCCCGTCGATCTGTCGGCTCCACCTTGGCTCCTCCCTCCCTCGGCTCCACAATGGACCATCATCCTTACGGCTCCACTGGGCTCCCTAGTTTCTCCAGCTCCACCTTGGTCAGACGTCGCTCTGCCTGCGCCACGGACTTACGGGCCTTCAGCTATGCTTCGTCCCTCCATCCCTTCGCCTTACCACTGGCTCTGCCTTGGTCCTCAGTCCCACCGGCTACACCTCAGTCCTCTGGCACCCTGGCTCCACCTTGGATGCTGACCACTGTGGCTCCGCCTCAGCCTCCAGGACCATCTGTGTCACCCTGGACTCCTCTTCCATCAGTCGTTCCCCTGGCGTCATCAGCCAAATCTCCTCTATGGCTCCTCCGTCCTTCCACTCCCCCATGGATGGTTCTTCCTGCCCATGATTGGTTACGTCCCTCTCAAGCTCCACGTCCTCCACCTGAGTCCCTCCCTCCCTCCCTCTTCTGTTTGAATGTTATGGTGTGAGGACGCTCCTTCCCAGAGGTGAGAGTGTAATGTAACGTGTATGTTCAGTTTTTGTTTCGTTTCACTGTGTTCTGTTCCTGTTTTGTCTGCCTGAGTTCATAGTTAGTTTCCTTGATTGTTAATTAGTTTCCACACACCTGTTTCTGTTCAGTTTGATTAACTCTTCATGTATTTAAGCCCTGTGCTTCACTCTAAGTGATAGTGTGCATAAAATATCCCTAGTTGATGACAGATAGCAGTGAGGCCGATACTTACCTTTGCCTGTATTATCACTTACATCATGAAACCCTGCAATTAAGTTTAGTCTCCTCCTCTGCATCTGCTGATCCGTGATATACAGTAGGTGTCATGAGAAATTACAAGTCTCTGTGACAGCTTATATTCCTTTCTTTGTAAGAAATTTTTGCAAAGAGGGCATGTGGGTGAAATTAGAAACAATGCAGATGTTAGCAAAAGCAATTGAAATGTAGAAACTTTACCATCTCTAAATATACCAACTTTTTTGCTAACCAACTATTTGTTGTAAGTGTTTTAGTGTGTTTCTATTACAGTTTCTATATCAGGGCTCTGTACGAGCTTGGCTAAAACCCAATATTTAACTGTTTTACAAGCAAAGCAACTAAAATAATTAGTGCAATATAATGAATCAATTATGCTTTCATTACACCCATATCCACAACACATTTTGATATAATAACTTTGATATAATTTGTAATCATTGCAGTTTTATAGCTGTTGTAAATAATAATAATAAATATAATTTATTCAAATATTCATTGTAAAGTTTTAATAATAGATCTCTGAAAAAACAATATTCATCATCCTCAAATCTAAACAGCCCATTGGGGACTCATCTGATAGTGTTTCTCTGAATCGCTCACCATCATCCTGATTACCTTACAATCATACAAAAGTGTATTTAGTAAAGTAAACATTTTTTTTGTTTGTTTGTTTAAATATATTGCTACTTCTCTCTAGAGATGACTATAAATCAGCTTGACTAAATGCAAATTAATATGGTATTCCAAGGTATTAAAAAAAAAAAAAACGTGTAAAAGAAACTTTTAGATACTTTCTTGTTAGTGTATATTAAGAGAAAGTTTTAAGGTATGAAAATGTTATAATGCTAATTAAATTAAATGGTAACAAGCATAAATTGTTAATGATCTGCTTGTGACTAAACTGTAATTCATTTTTTATGAAGTGCAATGATAGGCATCTATAATCATTTGGATAATAATATCAATCCACAAATCTGACTTGATGCAGCCTGGAATCATAAATCATATACCGTGTTGGTTCATTTGGCCAGAGGAGCAAGACTGGGTCTGGTTTCTCCCAATGTTTTTTCTCCATTTCTCTCATCTGATGGAGTTTGGGTTCCTTTACCACTGTCGCCTTTGGCTTGCTCAGTCTAATTATGTCTTAGTATTATCAATTTGACAGCACTGACACTATCAGAGAACAAAATTTGAGCTGAATTGAGCTGGATACTGACATTATTGTCTTCTGGAGCTTTATAGCTCAATCTAATTTGTTTCATAATTGTTGAATTTTGCTACATAAAAATGGTTATTGAACTGAACTGAATCAACATTGAACTGACTTGAGCTGAATAACAACACTGTTATCTTCTGTAGAGCTGCTTTACGACAGATTTTGTCTCATATTTGGTGAAGTTTGCATCATTGATTCTGTTATTGTCCTGTTTATTACTGTGAAGCTGTTTTGAAACAATCTGTATTGTATAAAGCGCTATAGAAATAAAGGTGACTTGATTTGACATTGTATAGATTATCAATCACACATTCAATGCCAGTCAAATTAAACAGCCTGCATGGTAGCTGATAAGAAAATGCCACGATGACTGATGATAAATAAACTAGCTAAATAAGGAAGTGAATAACTCAAGTGAATAGAAATTAAGGTAAATAAGCTATATCAGGCTTACAATTCGTGATGCTCGTTTTCTGAATTGATTATTAGGGTACTGGATCTTGTTAGTTAAAGTGATATTACACAAAATGCCTAAATATATTCAATTGTGATACTATGATAAAAGAAAAAAATAGTGGGTTTAATGTTTTTTATGCAATATCTTAAGACACATATGATGGGTACATGACCATTACTGCATAGTGACACGGGGCGGAACTATAGATTTGACGGAACATTTTCTGAACGGAACAGTAATGAGACGCACCGCAAACACTTCCTAATAATACAGCTCGATCATTCATTACATTTAAAACGAACCAAAACATTCCACTTTTTCATGTAGCTTTGGCATATGGCTTCAACCATGATTCCGTACACTGTCAATATTAAATTGGCTGCAAGAACACTGACCGGAACCGTTAATTTACAGAACAAGACAGCAGTGGACTGGTGAGTAGCTTTAGCTTCTGCAGACTGTCAACACATACAATCATGAGTCTAACACACAGAGTTGGACGTTTTCAGCATCAACAACAACACGTTGCTTTCGTAGACATGTTTCCCAATGCTTTTCCAATTGTCTTGTTTCCGAATTTTAAATTCTTATTATACTGTTATAGAAAAATATGTAAAGTTGTGATAAGTGATTGTGATGAAGTAGATTATTGTTACAGTGAAGTCAGTGTAGACTGCAGCACACACAAATCTCGTATTTATTGTTTACAGTGCTTCAGTTTAGACTGAACATATTCTTGTATGACGCTGATGGGAACACACACACACACACACACACACACACACACACACAAACATGTTTTCTGAGGTTGGCATTTCTGGTAAGGTTTGAGTTGTGTATGAGGCTGTCACCACTGCGGTTACTGCAGCAGGGATGTATGTTCCTGTAATAAGTTAATGTCAGTTTACTCTTTTCAATAGCCACAATGCTCAGTAGCATCGACAGATAACTGTGACTTCTTTAACAGAAATGTTTCTCCCCCCTTGTTACTGGCCACTTTATCAATCATAATGCAAACTTTCTGTTTTCAAATATTATTTTTTTTGTGTGGATTTTGAGTAAGTAACTTGCAATACTTTAACAGAAATGTTTGTTCCCCTTTTCTCAGTTCCTTAAGTTACTGGCCACTTTGTCAATCATAATGCTAATTTTCTTTTTTTGTTTTGTTTTGTGGACTTAACTTCGTCTTTAGAATCATAACAATGTAATCCAGCGTTATCCTACGATACCGTGTCTTTCATTGTCCATTATTTTGTATTTCTTAATGGATGTCCTGTCAGTTTAATTCAGTGTGACTGCAAAACATTGCTGCCTTGAAATGCTCTGAAACCTTGAAAACCCAATTTCATCAGATCTGGCTTTAGGTTATTTTGTTTGTCTGGTCTACTTCAACAGGCTTTGAGATCTGGCTGAAAAATATATTTTCCTTTATGATGTGTGCTGTGTGGGGATAAACTAGGTGAATTTGAGGCTCTAACTTGCCTTTCTATCATTGAATATTGTTGACTGGGGCTGCATAGTATTGGAAAAAAGCTGACATTGCATTATTTTGTTTTTCTATGATTATATATTGCAACATGAAATACCGTTGTCAAAAGTACCGACCTCGATACCAAGTCGGTAGTAAAATTTTAAAAACGTGATGCTTTGAGTGCTGTTGAGCGGATTCATAACCTCTGATTGGCCTTTGTTCACATGCTCATCAGATTTGTCTGTGATTGGCTACAATGATCAACGCTTCAAAAACATGTTGTAAATAGGCATCAATGACACTCCTCACCGAGCGTTTACATATATACACACAGGCTTTCAAACGCTCCTGTTTGTTGATCATTGTCATTGCCAATCACAGACATATCTGATGAGCTTGTGAACACAATGGCCAATCAGAGGTGTTTACGAATCCACTCAACAGCACTCAAGGTGTCACATTTTTTAAATTTCAGTACCGACTTGGTATCGCGGTTGGTACTTTTGACAACACTACGAAAATAGGTTCACCAGGGGCCTCATATATAAAATGTTGCACAGAAACTGTCCTAAATTTGGTCTTACGATCATTTCTCAGATGTGCGTACGTGTGATTCATTGAATGAACATAGACACAGAAAATGCCTCTCTTTCAAATCTATAAATCGCAAATGATCTTGAACTTGTGCGCAGCTGAATGGTTTCAGTTCCCCGTGTTGTAAACGACACCTAATTAATGTAATTTACATATAAAAGATCACCAGTCATTGTCCAAATCCTTTTATTTAAAATGGCGAGCTGCAAGAATAGCTTAGATTTCCAAAAACCTGCAGTAATCTGACAAGGAAAAGTGCGTAAGTCTGCTCAGACCATGACGTGGCACTAAGCACTTTTCCACGTCAAAGACCGTTTTTATAAATATGAGCGTTGGCGTGGATTTAAGCATACGCACACTCTAAGATCAAATCTGTGCGTACGCACACTTTATAAATGAGGCCCCAGATGACTTGAATAGCTCTATTTATAAAAAAGAATGAATCATTTTAGAATGATTGGGCTGATTTTGTGTATCTGCATCGAAAATAATAATCAAATTAGGCTACAAACATAGATAAATACAGTAGAACAAAGATACCAATGAAATGAACAAGATACAGATAAATCTAAAATAACATTGCGTAGTCTTCACTGTATACATTAAATATTGATCTTTGTTACAGCTACAAAAGTCATTTTCTCCTTGTATTTTGTTGTTTGATTAACATTAATGACACAGACAGCAGCGGGTATATTAGGCTGCTGTCACTTTAAGACCGAATACAGAGATCCATTATAATACGCATTCGTTTTCTTTCTCAATTGTTTATGTTCACGTACAGTAAGCCATAAGCGACTGTGTTGACGAGGGTACTTGTCGAGATGGGCATTTTGACAATTTTGTGTATATGTGTCTGTTCAAGCACAAATAGACTTGAAAGAGAATTGAATTCGGTGTTTGCATGCTGTCTTTGCAGCTCTTATGCACTTAAATGGTTTAAAATCACTTGAATGTTGAAACTGACAGGATATAAAACACATGAAACTTTCACTCTATGATGGTTAAACTTTGCAATTAATCTGAGAATCATGTGGTCCGGGGTCAGAGCAGATCACGTATCAATTACAATCCCTATACTTGACATCATGCACACAGCGACATGCTATCAATGTTAAAAACGATATATCATGCAGCCCTATTGTTGATTCATGCATTTTTTTAATATATATATATATATAATTTATTTATATCTATATATTTGTTGATGACTTGGCTAGATCAACAGTTTAATTTTCATTTGAGAATAACTGTCTATTTTATTATGTAACCTGAAAATGACTTTTTTTAACAATTATTTTCTCATTTTAAATTAGTTTTTTTTGTATTAATTATATCAATATTAGACTTTTTAAATTCAGTAATTTTATTGAATCTGAATAAAATAATGTTTTTATTTAAAGTAACACACCAAAATTGGACAGAAAATATATTAAAATAATATTAAATATCAATATATTATTCTTCATTCAATTCTATGCAACAGAATAAGATTTGACAGATTTATTTTTTGAACAATTATCAAAATAAAGTATAGTCCTACAAAGCTATTATTAGACTTACCTGCTCGGCCAAAGTCGCTTCGAAGTTGTGCATCTTCAGAAGCAGTGCCGTTCGCAAAATTACAAAAAATGCTGTGCAAGAGTAACTGAGCACTGAACACTGAGGGCCAAAAAAAGTTTTCTCTTTCGGCCAAAAACCGAAAATGCCATTTTCGGCCGATAATTTTCGGTGATGCAGGCTTTTATTATATGATTTGTTTAGTAAATGTATTTATACATTCACCTTTGACATTGTTAGATTCACCCTGGTACTGTTTTCATCTTCCTTATCTGTTTCGTCTCTCTCTCTTTGCTCAGGGGATGGCAGGGTCTGATTGCTCAAGGCTGTCACTCTAGTATCCTCATCATTGACCCAAATACGGCTCAGACCATTCAGGTCCTGGAGAGACACAAAGCCAATGTGGTCAAGGTGGGTTTTAAATATATATTCTTCCATTTTTCACACACTGTCACAGTCACACATTAAACTGAAAGCTGAATAGTAGACGTGTGCTTTCCTTGGTTAATTTGCTGAAATTCCAACAGAATATTCATCACCAGAGAAGCTTCTGTTAACCTTGGTAACAAGAATCACGGCAAAAGGCTGTCTACACCGTTGACTGTCTAAAGCATTGAGAGTGACATAATCAAGTTGGTTTCCCTACACTCTCAAAGAACCAGTGTTCCCATGGTTACAGACCTGGGAATAGGAGGGAATTAGGTGTGGGTGATATGACAAAAATCTTATTTCATGATATTAGTATTTTTTTTTTTTTTTTTTTTTATTTCACTATAGCAATATATATCACCATATATAGTTTATTTGTTTATTTATTTTTGTTATTAAAAATAAGAACAAATAAGCAAATTATGAACAACAGGACAAATACAATAGAACAAAGATAGAAATTAATTAAAAGTTTTTCAACTACATACTTTTGAGTGTGTAGCAGAAGAGTAGGCAAGCTTTGGGACACTCTGGTGCTTAGTTACGTGCATCCTGTCATCCTGTCAATCTTCTTGTCACAGTTGATTGTGACATTCAATTTCATTTAATTTCATACCGTATCGGAGAGAAAAGAAGCATGTTGATCTGCCAGTCGTGGGTCTTTCATGTGGAGACTCTCCTCATGTATATGCATAATGATGCATTTAAAAGTTAATGACCGAAATATCTTTTAAAAAAAAGTTTACGTTGTTGCAGATGAAATATAATGTGGATAACATTGAATACATATTTTTTTTACTGATTATTAATCACTCAAACCACTTTATCTTAAGCTCTCCACTCAATCATCAGTTTCACACATCCACCATGTTTGTAGTTTTTAAACATTTTTATTCGTGTTTGTAGTTCTAATCGAATCCTCATCCAAAATGCAATGGGTTGTGGGTAATATTAGCCATTAGAGTGTGCATGGATTTGCACTTCGGATTCTAACTGGAAATAGTAAACCATCCTAGTTATCTTTGGAATACTCATTTCAACATACTACGATTTGGGACACACTAATTCTGATTTCAAATACTATTTAGAACAGATAGTGTGTGGATTGGGATGCAGCATTTGTCTTTTGTTGTTTGAACATTAATGACACAGACGGCAGCAGATATATCAAGGCCCCTGAAATACTCACAGCAAAGTTCTTTTTCAAACACGTACACACAAATCACACATTAAGGGAATGAAACCGTAACATTACAGAGGAATGGAGCTATGAAAAGAGTCATTTAACCAGCTGAAAGAACCATCAGTTTTGTATTATAAACCACCTTTGTTAACAAACTAGGGGTTTAACTAACTGAAGTTCGGTCTGATGTTGCTGCAGTTGTAATTTTCTTCCCCATTAAATGAAGAAATATTGGCGAACTTGTGCTGTTAATTTGACTCTGTTGTGGTCAAGGAAGTTGCGCATGGCTTGCTGATGAGGCCTCTGGGGCCGGATGAGGTCTCACGCAAACAGCAATCAGTATATGCACAAGAGCATGGAAGGAACTTTGTGTTGGCTTTTAAGTTTAATAGAGGTCACACCAATGGAGTTTTGGCTTGACCAATGAGAAAGGCGCAATTTCCAAGTGGGAAAGGTCCTTTGTTTAGAAGCTGACTCATTTGCATGATCACAGAGTTCTGATAGTTTGTGTGCCTATATAAGCTCTGATTAATATAACATACATACAGTGCATTCTATGAGATGATGTCCACCAAAGTGTGAATCATTAAACAACGATTATTTTGATAGGACGATTACTCACCCTCATGTAGTTCCAAACCCGTAAGACCTTCATTCATCTTCGGGACACAAATTAAGATATTTTTGATGAAATCTGAGAGCTCTCTGACTACTCCATAAACAGCAATTTAACAACCACTGTCAAGGTCCAGAAAGGTATTAAAAGCATTGTTAAAACAGTCAACATGACTACAGTGGTTCAAACTTAATGTTATGAAGTGACGAGAATACTTTTTGTGCGCAAAAACAAAACAAAAATAACTTTATTCAACAATCTCTTCTCTTCCCTGTCAGTCTCCTTACACTGTTGACGTAGTAAACGCAGTGCAGCGCTTCCGTGTTCTGCATCAGCATCACACGCATGAGACGTGTCGTGCTGCTCACGTGTACAGTGTCGGCCAATACTGAGCCGACATTTGGACGTAAACACAGAAGCGCTGCACTGTGCTTACTACGTCGACAGTCACATCCCCACCCACTGGAGAATAATCAGAAAAGTACATTTAGTCGAGAAAAAGAGAGAAGCACAAGCATAGACATCCACATCAATCCTGCACCTAGACAGTTATAGATAAATATATAATCAAACAAAAGAATGCATGCACATATATACTAATACATAATAATAAAATAAATAAATAAAAAGAATAATAAGTACAAGTTACAAGTCAACAAAGACAGGTGGTGTATTCTTGACAAAATTGAGTAGAGATCCCAAGCTTGGAACCTGTTAGTGCAAACTTAATTTTTGTGTATATAGAAAAGACATCAGTTCTTCTAACCATGAGAAAGTAGGAGGAGATTTAAAGGAGTTCCAGTGCAGTAGATTTCACCAACGAGCTATCAGTGAGGCAAAGACAAGGACATTAGTGCATTTCTTTGTATGTTCATCTAGAACCGCTGAGACACCAAAAACAGCATCAAAGGACATGGTTCGGAGAAAATATGAATGTTAGAAGACCAAAAATCCTCCATCTCTGGACAAGAAGAAAACATGTCAGCATGATTGGCAGGAGTCAGAGAACACCTATTGCAAGTGACATCTGTACCCGGAAATAACTTGCTTAGTTTGACATTTGTAAAATGAGTTCTATGGAAAACCTTAAATTGAATCAAGCTTAGGCGGACACAGGATGACGAGAATTAACCCTGCCGACAGCATTTTCCCACCATTCCTGATCAAAACTACATCCAAGTTCTTTCTCCCATTGATGTTTAAACTGAGAGCTAGATGGCAAAACAGAAGGAAGAATTTAGTTGTATAGAATAGTTTAAAGCCATGTTTCTCTATTAGGCAGTTCTCATATAGAGAAGGTTCAGACAAATCTGGAAAGAAAGGACATTAGAGAATGAACAAAAAAAAACTGAAACAAATGAGACTGCGGTATATTAAATTTCTCTGCAAGGTCAGACAAAGATGCAAAAAACTCGATCAATGAATAGATCAGAAAAACATGAGTCCTCCCTTTTCCATAGAACAAAAGCCGTGAGGGCCCAAACAAATGACTCTTGCAAATAGGACCATAGAGAGAAGCAGCAGCAAGAATAAAAATGTTGTTTAAATTGCCTCCAAATCCTAAGAGAGGAGCAGACAACCAAATTTATAGTGTAATTTTAGGGATGACTAGATTGGACTGTGCTTCTATATGCGGGGAATTATATCAACTGTGAAGTTTGCTAATATTTGCCACCTAGTAATAAACCAAAAAATTAAGCAGAGCTAGACCCCCTTCTTTTTTGTGTCTGGAGATTTGATTTTACTCGTGTCTGACCTCGACGGACTGAACAGAAGAAATGAACTGGAGATTTCCATGTCAAAGAAGCCACACCTACCTATTACATAATTGCCATGGACCAATGGCAGTTCAAAGGTGTTTTGTAAAAAGGAAACAACTGCACACTCACTGAAGCATAAAGACTGGTTTAATATACCAACGTTTATTTTACCATCACGAAAAATATGGTTTGAACTCTCAAAACAAACTACAGAAAACTTTGTTTTGGTCTGATTTCATTCGAAATGACGTCACACTAGTTTGTTCTTTAGTTTTGCTCGAAGTATATCTAGGTTTTTACATAGGGCCTTCACACAGTGAAGACTACTGTCACTTTAAGACCTAACGCACAATTTTAATATATGGATACAAATATGATTTTCATTTGTTCATTTAGTCACCATGAAATCAAAATGGACAATTCTTATTTTTGTGGAATATTGCAGTATTTATTTTAAATGAATTATCTATGCACATCATTATTTTTTAAATTCATGTGACTCATAATCTTTAATCAGAATAACTTCCCCTCCCTTTTGCAGCAATGTCTCTTCTCTGATGACGTGTTTACTGGTGCGAGGGCGGGACAGCCTGTCACTCACATGAGATCGACCAATAGCAAACCACAACCATCCAAAATCAATTCCTGCCCTACATTTTTTCTTGCTTGAGAAGCCATTTCACTCAGATATACAGGGAAGAAATGGTCACAATAGGGAAGAAAAGATGATTGCAATTTCTGTTTCATGCCGACTTTCAATACACAACCCACTGAGTTCACGTGAATACTCCACGCGATGGCCATTTTGACATAATTGTGTGTGTATTTGATCATTCTAGCGCAATACGCCGCAAAAGAGAACTGAATTCGGGATCGCATGGCACAGCTGACTCCATTGTACAAAAAACACTGAACAAATGAACATAGTCATAATTCAACATAATTTTTTTTTTTTAAAAAACAGAGCTTAATGATTGTAATCAAATGATGACATGATATTTCTGGCCATTGGAGACAGCAGCAGCGGGGTCACTTTACTGCATGTTTTACAGTGTAATGGTGCAGTGCTGACTGAGTAGCTGTAGTTTATTTAAGCTGGTCTGTGTGGCCGCAGGCTGCTTGACTCATGAGTTATAGCCTGCATTTACCAGCAGCAGGGTGCCCTGCTCTCTGCCTTTGTTTTCCGTCCCTGCTGTGCACTTTAATCTTTTATACCATGTGACCACCACCATAGCTGCAAAAATGCAGGCCTATCCACTTTATTTTGCAACATGGAAGTAAAATATTTTCGGTGAATGTGTGAGAATTGATTCATTAGCTGCTATAGGCAAATAAGGAGAAGAATAACAAAGTGCAGTAAATGGTAAAACTATTTGCGCTACAAATCAATGTGTTTTACGATTATGACAATACATTAAAATAATATGATAAGAAATAACAGTTTGCAATATCAAGCTGTTTTGTAAAGCTAAAAATAACTGGAAGTGAATGACACCGGAAGCCTTAAACATTTAAGTTACAAAAATAAGGTGGATAAATGCAAATGAAGCAACATTAAATATACTACATTTACTCTGATGTATTGGTCTTTAGCATGTGCGTTTTATTGGTTGGCGCATCATCCATTCCCTAGGGATTTCATTGTTGTAACTTGTGTCTGGGATTTGAATTTTTACCATCTGATGCTTAAAATCTGAACATCTTATCATCAACCTTATCGGTTTTACAGAATTTTCTACTTCAAAGTGCCATGGGAAGTCAAACTAACTTTACTGTACATTTTCTTATATTGTTTATTTCCTACTCCTTAACAATTCATCAAGCTCTTAATGATTTCGGCTGTGTCATGTATTAGAATATCTGAAGGACAGGTTTTTCTCTGTAAGTCATCGTTAGAACACATTTTACACATGTGGAAAACCGATTGTTTGGACAACAATTCAAGAATGTCCAGACTTTAAAGCTCTTGATTGTACTTGCCTAACTTATTGTGTTTAACTAGCATTTGTTACAATAAGGCTATACTTACAGGTAAGACCACTGATGGCTTCTCATTACCATGCTTTTTTTCTTTTTTAATCTATAGCATTTGTTATGAAAAATAAAATATGAATATTAAATATGAAAAATAGCAGCCTACACATTTAGAAACAATAGCTACAACATGACACAAATGTAATATAAATCTATAAGCCTAGTGAAAAATCTATAGTTAGTCAAGATTCACCACGATAACTGTTACTAGAATAAAATGTGATAACTTCTAGTAAGAGCGGTCATAAGTAGTTTAAAAAGCTTGCTAATTTATGTTGGTGCAGTATGATGTTTTCTCCTCTTCTCATCAGTCTTTATAGTTTATGTGGCTGTTTTAGATGTTTGTTTGTTTTAGCATTTTAAAGTAGTAAATTCTCAATAGAATTTAAATGGGTCACACATTTTATCATCGACGTCACGATAGGAATGGCTTGCACAAATCTTATCACACTTTAGGAGTGTACAGGTGCTGGTCATATAATTAGAATATCATCAAAAAGTTAATTTATTTCACTAATTCCATTCAAAAAGTGAAACTTGTATATTATATTCATTCATTACACACAGACTGATATATTTCAAATGTTTATTTCTTTTAATTTTGATGATTATAACTGACAACTAAGGAAAATCCCAAATTCAGTATCTCAGAAAATTAGAATATTGTAAAAAGGTTCAATATTGAAGACACCTGGTGCCACACTCTAATCAGCTAATTAACTCAAAACACCTGCAAAGGCCTTTAAATGGTCTCTCAGTCTAGTTCTGTAGGCTACACAATCATGAGGAAGACTGCTGACTTGACAGTTGTCCAAAAGATGACCATTGACACCTTGCACAAGGAGGGCAAGACACAAAAGGTCATTGCAAAAGAGGCTGGCTGTTCACAGAGCTCTGTGTCCAAGCACATTAATAGAGAGGCGAAGGGAAGGAAAAGATGTGGTAGAAAAAAGTGTACAAGCAATAGGGATAACCGCACCCTGGAGAGGATTGTGAAACAAAACCCATTCAAAAATGTGGGGGAGATTCACAAAGAGTGGACTGCAGCTAGAGTCAGTGCTTCAAGAACCACTACGCACCAACGTATGCAAGACATGGGTTTCAGCTGTCAGACAGCGTCAGAAGCGTCTTGCCTGGGCTAAAGACAAAAAGGACTGGACTGCTGTTGAGTGGTCCAAAGTTATGTTCTCTGATGAAAGTAAATTTTGCATTTCCTTTGGAAATCAGGGTCCCAGAGTCTGGAGGAAGAGAGGAGAGGCACACAATCCACGTTGCTTGAGGTCCAGTGTAAAGTTTCCTCAGTCAGTGATGGTTTGGGGTGCCATATCATCTGCTGGTGTTGGTCCACTGTGTTTTCTGAGGTCCAAGGTCAACGCAGCCGTATACCAGGAAGTTTTAGAGCACTTCATGCTTCCTGCTGCTGATCAACTTTATGGAGATGCAGATTTCATTTTCCAACAGGACTTGGCACCTGCACACAGTGCCAAAGCTACCAGTACCTGGTTTAAGGACCATGGTATCCCTGTTCTTAATTGGCCAGCAAACTCGCCTGACCTTAACCCCATAGAAAATCTATGGGGTATTGTGAAGAGGAAGATGCGATATGCCAGACCCAACAATGCAGAAGAGCTGAAGGCCACTATCAGAGCAACCTGGGCTCTTATAACACCTGAGCAGTGCCACAGACTGATCGACTCCATGCCACGCCGCATTGCAGCAGTAATTCAGGCAAAAGGAGCCCCAACTAAGTATTGAGTGCTGTACATGCTCATACTTTTCATGTTCATACTTTTCAGTTGGCCAAGATTTCTAAAAATCCTTTCTTTGTATTGGTCTTAAGTAATATTCTAATTTTCTGAGATACTGAATTTGGGATTTTCCTTAGTTGTCAGTTAGAATCATCAAAATTCAAAGAAATAAACATTTAAAATATATCAGTCTGTGTGTAATGAATGAATATAATATACAAGTTTCACTTTTTGAATGGAATTAGTGAAATAAATCAACTTTTTGATGATATTCTAATTATATGACCAGCACCTGTATATGGTGATTTGCTTATCAGTCATATTGGCTTCAGTCATTTTGTGCGGACAATTGGTCCTAGTTCAGTTCGGTTAGTTCGGTAATGTTTCCTTTAACCATAGTATAAAAATTAGGGGGGTTGTACTTGCTAGTTTTGGTTACCTCCCTCATCTCCCCGCAAACTACACCCCTGCGTACCACTCTACATTGAAAATTAATGACTTCCGTTCTGTCGCTTGTCGGAGGTAGTAGAAAGGTGGCTTCAGGTGTGGGCACTTTTAACTGGACCAAATGCTTTGCAACATGTATACAACCACTCAGAACATCTTAGCAACCTCGTCAGAATGTTCAAATGGAAAAAACTTAGTTTTGTTGTTGTGTCCTGTTTTTACTGCATTAGGTCAAATGGTCCAGAGAAAACTACCACCACAGTCTCAGCTCACCCTACTCTCTGCGCCTGGCATCTGCGGATGCAGCAGGGAAGATCATTGTGTGGGATGTGGTGAGTGGTAATGCACACTGTGAGATCCAGGAACACACCAAACCTATTCAGGGTAAGAACCCTTTTTTACTAAGCTCATCTTCAAATAAACCATCTCTGTGCAGGTTGAGCAAGAAATGGGGGAAAAACAAATGATATATGAAATATTAAATATACAGTATATGGACAAAAGCTTTGGTACACACCTCTTAATTATTGAATTCAGGTGTTTCAATCTGACCCATTTCCACAGTGTATAAAATCAAGCACCTAGCCATGCAGTCTGTATTTACAAACATTTGTGAAAAAAAACGGGTCATTCTGAAGACAGTGAATGCAAGTGTGATGCTGTGATGGGATGCCACTAGGGGTGTGGCGAGAGCTCATGCCACAAGATTAAAATGTGAGCAGATTTCTCGTTGAGGTGAAAAACTGTCTTGTGAGATTACCATGATGGGAGAATATGCCACCGCTACGTTTACATTACGCCTCCACTGTCGTTTTGCTTTTTATAGAAATAAAAAACATTTAATTCAATTGAATAATAGCTTCAGTTCAATCCCATCCAGCTCATCGAACACGAGCTGCAGAGCCATACATAGTGCAGCAGGAATCAGAGCTCACTGATCACATGACGAAAGTAAGTGACGAGATGACTGACAAGACTATGGCTGAGGATTCGTTGCACAGAGCCTAAGCTTCTGACAAATGTCGTATCTTGCAGAATGCACACTCAGCACCGCAGCTCCCTATTCACAGAGTATGCGTGATCACAGAAGCGAAAGTAAAACGTGAGCGTTTATTCAATTCCCTGCGTTTTGAAAGCGTATCGCTGATGCATGCACATATCTCCCAATATAAAAGCTATCTTAGGCTGGGCTGTGTAGTTGTAAACATCTCTCAGCTCTGTATCATGCTTGAAGGAAAAATTTGGTCTCTTTTTGCACTTTGAATATTGAGAGAGTACTTTGATTATAGTGGCACTTATTGTTTGCACTTAAGACTAAGAGAAAACTGTTATTCGTTTTTATTTATACTGTTTTTTTATTTCTATGATCAATTTGTGGAAAGGAGTTCAGGAGGTCAAAAGTTGTAGAAGCTCATAAATCATGTACATTAAGGTCTGAAGAGACTCATGAAATCATACAGAGAGAAGTCAGTCAGTTGAGTTTGTGGCTAAACCTTTTACAGTGCTTGAGTATTGTTGTCTTTTACTGCATATGAAAGTAGAACTGAAATGACATTCATTACAAGATGATCAGTTAAAACATTTCAAATGCACCTGCAGACTGTTTTTCTAGTCATGTATTTTGTCAGTGAGGATTTCTTAAAAATACTGTGTAAAAATCTCGTCTCGTCTTGTGAACTCAATCTCGTGTCTCGTCTTGTCTCGTCCCCTGAGCTAACAGTTTCATCACACCCCTAGATGCCACCTTTGCAATAAGTCAATTCGTGAAATTTCATCCCTGCTAGATATTCCCCGGTCAACTGTAAGTGATATTATTGGAAAATGAAAGTGTTTAGGAACAGCAGCAATTCAGCTACAAAATGGAAGACCGTGTAAAGTCACAGAGCGAACTTGTCACAGAGTGCTGAGGTGCATAAAAGTCGTCAACGCTTTGCTGATTCCATAGCCGTAAATTCCATAGTTTGTGCTGCTGGAGCAGTGGAAATGTGTTCTGTGGAGTGACGAATCACACTTTTCTGTTTGGCAGTCTGATAGGTGAGTCTGGGTTTGGCGGACGCCAGGAGAACATTACCTGCCTGACTGCATTGTGCCAACTGTAAAGTTTGGTGCTCTACTGGGGCAAAAATTCCCACAGAAACACAAAACCTTGTGGAAAGCCTTCCAGATTAATGTCTATGTATTTAGAAATGCTATTGATGTTGCTATTGAAGTCCCTGTTGGTCAGGTGGCCCAATACTTTTGTCCATATATTGTACATGAATCATATTATATATGATTTTATTTGATATTTATATAGACTACCAGTCAAATGTAGTAAATTTATGTCATGTACTTCATCTGATAATGATCTAGGCAAGGCAAGGCAATTTTATATAAATAGCACATTTCTATACAATGGTAATTCAAAGAGCTTTATATAAAGAGGAAACAAATACATAAGAATAAAAACGGTCTATGTATGGACTTCTAAGTAAATGTATCGATCAAATTTATTTATGCATCTGTTTAATTATTAACGACAGTTATGATTCTTCGATGGAAGAAAGTAGTTACACACACACAAGAAAGTTTTTTTTTTTTTTTTTTGTTTTTTTTTCTTTTTTTCTTTTTCCTTGTTTTTCCAAAACACTTTTCTACGGAGCCCCGCACATGACATGCAGGGAAAAAAAGTAAATTGTGCGCATGATTTAGCAAATCGAGGGAACGAATTAGTATGTCGTGCGCACAATTTAGTAAATCGAGGGAATGAATAAGTAAATCGTGCACACGATTTAGCCTACTATTTAGGGCTGCACAATTAATCGAATTTCTAATCGCGATTACGATTACAGATGCCATGATTTCGTAATCGTTCAAAGGCGCGATTACAGGGAAAAATATCCACTTACAGTATTCTGCATGTTTAAGAGGTGCGTTATGAGCATGCCACGTTGTGAGAGGCGAATCACAACTACGGCCCTGTCCCAAATGGCACCCTAAACCCTCACGGTCTTCCTCTGAGTCCGCACTTTCACGACGTAATGCCGCTTTGACTGCCGGGTAGAAGTCCTCTGCATATCTCGCAGTCTTGACACCAGGACCCGCCATTTTTAAAAAGCCGTGTACACAGCCTAGTGCTGTCAAAAATATCGATATTTCGATATGTATCGATACTGAAATATCTGAAAGGATACCAATACTCCTTCCTGCAGTATCGATACACGGATATCAGCAGCGCGTTCTTGTTCTCCTCTCTGACAGCAAGTTGAGACGCACGCGCCTCTTCTCATTCAATCGTGTTATGCTCTCCGGTTTAATAGTGTTGGTGTGACCGGGTCTGAATTTCAGCGCGGGATTGCGCATAATTCTGTTCATTCCCGCAGATTTCGTGCTCACACGAAGCGCAGACACATAATAAAGCCGCCTTTGACATACAAGTGCCAAAATAAGCTCTTTTTCACGGTTTATTAATGGTCAGATACACTCAGAAACAATGTCACAATGCCCATCTGGGTGAGTATTATTATTCAGGAAGAATGTGTCCGTGCGTTCGTCATGTCTTAAAGGGACAGTAGCCGAATAAATGTGCCACTCTCTATGTTGTTGATGTTAATCAAACAACAAAAGACAAAGAAAAAATCACTTACTGCTCTTGACTGATTAACTTCTGTAACTTTAATTGATTAATCTGTATTTCATTTTTACAATGAAGACAGGCCTATTTCACACTTCCGTGTTTTTGGCTTCCGGAATGATCTACGCCGGGTAAAAGTTTTTCCGATCACAGTGATAGGTAGCCGAGCCTCGATCAGAACCAGCTTGGGAATCAGTCGTTTTACGAACTAAATGTCATGAAAATGTTTGAACGGTCTTGGTGAATTATTGGTGAGACTACAGAGCTCTCATTAAGAGCTAAATTAAATAAATAATTCGAAGTGATGGCGGTTAAACTGGTTATATTCTTTGTGTCTGTTTGGCGCGGCTGTGCATTATCGCGCTCCATGTGCTGTAAAGACAGTGCCCGCGTCTCAACGTGCATACTATCCATCCTAAATAGTAGTCTATGTGACATTAGTAATATTCAGTACTATTTAGGGTGGATAGTATGCACATTGGGATAGAGTGTTTTTCGCGACGTGCTGGGGAAATGATCAGCTGGCAGCTCCCTTATCACGCAAGCCTGATCCTCTGATTCATGAAACAGGACCGCTCGCACCCTGGATATTTCTGGATATAGATAAACACTTCAGTCATCTCTCACTCATACTTTCCTGTCATCATCATCATCTTAAAGTGTGTATTATGCACAATATTATTGTGCTGTTGCAACATTAATGCAAAGACTGATAGCTGTGTACAGTGTGGTGTTGGAAATTAATTATGTCTTAGTTTAATCATTTTAATCCATCAGGATTAATTATAACATATGCTTAAATGTGGGATGTAATGCCATATGAGATTAATACATGCTATATATTTTTAAAACGTATTAAACTCACAACAATATTATGTATCTCACAACTTCATATCCCCCATTGAAGTATATATTGGGAGTTAATTTTTTTTAATGAATAAATTATATAAATAATGTTCGTCGTACGTAATGCGATCGGGGGAATTGCTGAATGAGTAGCTGCGTAGCCTTTACTGTATGACAGCTGGTAAAAAAAATCCAGCTGCCGGTAAATTCGAGCAACGGTCTGAGTGGCCGTATAAGCTACAAACAAGTAGAAAATAATTTCTTTGTAGATTATACAACAGCAACTTGGAAAACAGACAAAACAGAAAAGGTAAGAAGCGATATTTGAGAAAAGAGCATATCAATCTAATAGCCGTAGACTCATAGCGGAACTAACTTTACCCCGCGTCACATGATTTCCGATTCTTGTGAAAAAGGCCTATTATCCAATGTTATTTTACATTCGATTAATTTGTTTCTTTATTCAGTTTCTCACCTGATTACTACTGTTAGACCTACCTGAAAAAAAGAAAGCAGTCTATTTAATTTCTATCTTTGTTCTATTGTATTTATTTGTGCTATTGTTAGTAATTTGTTCATTTATTCTTATTTTATTACTGTTTACTTGTCTTTTTTAAATTCAATTTACCATTTGAAATCAAGCTTCCTTGTGCTGTGTGTAAGATTACCAAATTACCTCACCATAAAAACAAATACATTGAGTTAGCAAATATTTGTGAGATAATTGTAATGGTAACTGATCAACGTTTAGATATGAAAAAAGCTTAAAAGCTTTATCATATAAAGTAATCTCTTCAGAAGAAATTTTTGATGGACAAAAAAAAAAAATAATATTAAAAATATTATTGTTTTTGTGACCAAATTTGTCAGTGAGTGGAAATTGTAAGAAAGCTTTATTTTCAAGCATAATATCATTTATTTGTTTTTCTCCCTGACATGTCCTTGAAAAGCTTTGTGAGATTCACTCCAGCCGAATTGGTCATTCCAGACTTATTCATTTGTTTTTATTGAAAGGTGTTGTACCACTAGTTTGTAATTTTTGTCAAACCCCTCTGTCTATAAAACATATTTTGCTGGAATGTACTGCTTTGAATGTCACTAGACAACATTTTTACACAGAAAGTTCTTTAATGGATGTTTTTTAAAAATGTTTCATCAGGAATTATCAAATATTGAAATGAAAAATCTTATATAATGTTTATTATGTTTATGTGAGTTGGTTATCAACTGTTGTTTTTTTTTTGTCTAATTCTGTTTATTTAATTATTTTTAATATATTGATCTTGTCATGAAAATAGCCATAGTTGCTGATATGGCAATAAAAAATAAACAAACATCCAGAAAACAAAAGAATGAATGAATGCAAATCTCTCCTCACTTGTGAACTTTGCATCAGATATGGACTGGCTGTGGGCTCAGGATGCTTCACGCGATCTTCTTCTGGCTGTCCACCCTCCCAACTATATTGTTCTGTGGAACGGAGACACTGGGACCAAGCTGTGGAAGAAGAGCTATGCTGAGAACATCCTGTCTTTCTCCTTTGACCCCTTTGAGCCCTCCAATCTGGCATGTGTGTATTCTATCACGTTATTAATAGTAATTGGTGATGCGCAGATGTGTTAACAGATATTAGTTATGTTCGAATTGCAAACTAATTGTTCTTTTGAGTTTATTCTTTTTCTTTGATATGTTCAAACTGATTCACACAGCTTGGGCACTTTGTTGTAATGAAAAAAAAATTCAAACAAAAACAATTCCAGGAAAGTGAATTGAATTTGCTCACAAATCTGTCTGACTCACTAATTAATCCCATCGTTATTTCTCACTCAATACAATGTTGGAATAACTTTAAAAATCATTATTACTTTACCGAACCTTTCAACATTGCTAAAATACTGGTTGCAGTACCTGTGTTCAGTACCAAATGGTATTGTACATCCTGAATAAAAGTCATTATTAGTACATAATATATGGTTTATTATAGTTTAATGAAGTAACTATCCATTTGCTAAACTGTTTATCTAATTTCTGCCATTTATTCCTTCCTGTCTGTCATAGTGTTGACCAGTGAGGGTATAGTGTTCATCACTGATTTCTCTCACTCTAAACCGCCGGGCAGTGGAGGCAAGAAGGTTTATATTGCGAGTCCTCATTCCAGCCCGGCCCATAGCAAACCTGCTGCGGCTCAACCCACCGGTGCCAAAAAAGCCCTCAATAAGGTCAAAGTGCTCATCACCAATGAGAAACCCACGTGAGTCTAGCACACCCCAAAAACACCATAGGGTTCTGAGCTGCACATACTGAATGTTTGAATGACAATTTTAAAGAAGTTGCAAAGAGGGTTTTGAATATTTCCAGGTCTGTCTTCTGTATCTGTTTGACATTGTTTGACCGTGTATTATCTTTGTTTTTTAACTGGGAGGGAATGGGGCTGAAAAATAGCTCAGGACCCTACTTACCTCTACTATTTAACAGTATTTTAAAAGGCAGCGGCAATTTACAGTGATGTTGGGTACACACTATAAGATTTTTAAAATGTGAGAGACCACAAACATGGGGACAAAAAATCCTAGATTTAGTCGTTTTGCTCCTATAGTGTGTGATGTGCCGTGATGTGACAAAGACAGCACACCACACACAAACAGATTTTCAACCAGAGTTCTACTGTGAACATGGGAAATCTCACAAAATCTCTCGAGACTTCAGAATAAACAAGACGGACGGTAGGCATGAAGAAATTGTGATGGTAGGGTTTGGAATGATTCTGGTATGTTTTACAGGCACTGTTGCTGCAAATCGACAAGCTGATCCTCCATCTCTGCTGTCCAAATCCATTTAACTTTGTGCTGAGCCATCACTGCGTTTGTTCTGCTTCTGTCTTCTGTCAGCTTGCTTTCTGATTGGATATTGTTCCGTTTCACGTGATAAACTCCTAAAGTCCTCAGGGTTCACCTCACACATCAGGATTTCTGATCGCAATCGGGGCGGCTCTGACGTTCTTCTGAGCAGATTCAGTAACTCTCAACACACCTCACACCACAGGGAAATCTGATAAGATAATCTGTAGAACCATCAAGATAATCGGGACATTACCTAGGATTGTTGGAAGGGGAGAAATCAGCCCAAAATCAGCCCGATTATCTTGTGGTGTGTACCCAGCATAAGTGAAAATAGCAGTGTAATAGCACTACTTTTTAATAGCAGTGTAAATAGTTGTTACATGCTATTTATACTTAGAGCAAATAGTGGCAGATACTATTTGCACCGCAGTGTACTATAGTATATTTTAATTAAACAGTATGCAAAACAGTGTGCAATAATAACAACATATTCAGTGTATATGATTATATTTATTAAAATCATAAATGAATGCTGCCTTATTAGGACATTACTTGCCCCGTCCCTAAATCTCCTACCTGTTAGGACAACAACAAACCACAACTTGCTCCTCACACATCGTCTTCGTCCCCCCCCATTTTTCTTTTCAAGAAAGTCCATGATTAAAATTGATGCTAGAGATTGATTTGTTTGCCAGCCATCATTTCAATCTTGCATTTAAATGCAGCTCATCGTCACAGAACGTGTCACGGATTGATGATGTGAAACTCCAGACAAGTCCGTTGTGTGCGATCGAGTCTTGACTGTCTTGCAGTCTGACATTTAAAGACAACTGAGACAACTACAGTGTGACATGGCTTACAGCTGGGATCATGCTTAGTTTTTATTTAGTGCTCATTTATATTTTTGAATTTTAATTAATGAAAGTATTTATTTTGTAATGGAAAGGCAGTGTAGTTAAGTTGGCAGTCAAGTGAAATCTGAACAAAGGGTAGGCTTAATTAACAATTTACACTTGCGTGTGATGTCCTTTCATTTTATTTTGCTTTTGCATTTGTCTGCGCTTTTATAGACAAACAATTAAAAGCAATATAAAGCTTGAGACCCCTGTGATCTGTTGAGCTTCATCTGAATATATCCTCTGTCCAGCTGTTTCTGAATGTAAGAATGCATCCTGTATGAATGATTCTAGTCTTCTCTGTGATTTAATAATACATTTTATGAAAATGAAATGTATTATGCAGCCCCAAAGCTCTGCAGCTACAGGAACACTGTTTGCCTGCTAGATTAATGCACAGACAGAAGTGGATTGAGGCAGCTGCTCATTTTCAGTGAGAGTGGGGGATGGCCATGGATCTGTCTGTCTCTGTCCTCTCTGACATTCAGTCAGTCAAACTATATTTGTCTGTTTGATTCTTTCTGATCTTCTTCCATCTATGTGCACATTGTTTTGCTCTGATGTCAGTGGGAGTTTTTCATGTGGTTTTATTTTCCATCGATCGTGTCTCTCACTGTCTGAATGATAGGAGGTCTTAGTGGAGCACCTTGTCTCAGTCTCCTTCTGTTCACTGCTTTCTTATTAGCAGTCGGGTTTCCCCAACCCACGTCCCATTGCCTCCTGCAGTTTGATTGATTCACCTTATTCCCAGCATTGATTTCCATCCTTTAAACCAGAAGAAAGCCCCCTTCAGATCTCATTAGTTCACCATTAGTCCTGCAATTTAGATGAAATGAATAGCGAGAGAGACACAACTGTGGAGTGAATTTTAAAGGTCTCATATGTGTTTTTTTTTTTTTTTTGTATCGTTTTATTGTTTCCCCTTTGAAGTCCCCTTATAATAGCAGTCAAGTTTTGCACCAAAATTAGACATAATTTAGTTTTTCATGACCATTTTCCTCCCTCTTTCTGGCATGTACAGAAGCCTCTTCTGACCCTTCGTCCGAAATCGATTACTTCTCTAATAGCATGTGAAAAACATCATTCCATGAGAGCAGTATGTTTGAATACATGGTATTCAAAAAATGGATGACCGACTTCCGTCGAGATTCTGAAGTGTGCATTCAATGGACACTTTACTATCCCATGATTCCATGGGAGGGGATTTATGAATTTAGGTGAAGCGACAAAACTGACGCTGGTAGGTCACGTGATAATGACAACATGGTGGATGTAGTACATCTTAGGTTGCCACCTTTAGTGTGGCAAAATAAGGGACGCCCATTGATGCCGAACCCCCTAAGGTAAAAAAAAGAAACTTGAAGGACACAAATAAAGAATGAGACACAAGCTGCATATTTCAACACATTACAACTTGACAGATAAAACATAGGGAAAAGTATGTGAACTTGTAACAGAATACCTTTAATATTATTTTACATTTGATTATTTTATCATTTTTAAAAAAATTCTATCGGGATATGCTTTAAGCAATCATTCTGTCTGGATCAATTTATTACTTTTTAGACAATTCTGCAGCTGTTTCTTGGGTGGGATGAATTTTTAATATTTAATTCATTTACTTAAATTTGGACTATATGTAATTGCTTGTCCCATTTTTTTAAAATCTAAATTAACTCTTTTTAAACTACTTTTCTAAATGTCATATTGTATATGACAGGATTATTTATGTAGCCTATGAATGATAAAATATTAAATAACATTTTTTATAATCTTAATAACATTCTAATAATAAAACCTTTATAATCTTAATACCAATCTAAATAACGTTATTTATAATATTAATTATTCTGTCTAATAATGTCTAAAAAATAATAATTATCTTACATTCTGATAATGTATGGAATATTATATTAATAGATATTAATATTTTATCCAAAAAACAAAAAAAAAGCAACTGAAAATACTTTTCGGCAAACTGTGCAGTTCGCCTTGTATAGTTACTGGACACGGACGTTTTTTTCCCCCTATTCAGCCTTATATTTGGAGATCCTCTTGAGTTCGATGTGTTTAAAAACACCCAGGTTTACGGCGCTTGATCTCGAGACTCCATCGCTATGGACATAAAAAGACGCTAAAATGCAATCACATACAAATAAGCTTCTCTACTACTTATTGTTAAATTGATTTAATTTTATTTGCTATTGAGTATTCTCCACACTGCAAAACCCTTTAGGGTTTATTCAGCTGTGTAGGCCTATGTAAAATACAGGACAAATCGAGTCCCGTATTGATTTGAAAAAATCCCTAATCCTAAATTTGAGCAACAGTAATAGTTATGCTTGTCTTACACCACTTAAACAAGAACTAGCAAGGAATTTGATAATGAATTGCTGAAGCCAGTAGCCTTGTGGGCAGCACTCAGGCATACACTCGGGCAACCTGAGTTTGAATCCCGGCTCGTGGTTCATTCACATCGCACTCTCCCACAGCACTTCCTGTCTGCTCTCCATACTGTCCTCTATACAAATGTTTCTGCAGCAAATGCATTTGCAGCTTTTGACTTTTAAGTAGTGTTTTAACCATAGACTTAGTATAGGACCTACAGTGCCTTGCCCTTCTCCATTGAGAAGGCCAGATCTAGGAAGAGTCCTGGTTGTTCCAAACTTCTTCCATTAAGGATTATGGAGGCTACATGCTTTTGTGAACCTTCAGTGCAGCAGAATGTTTTTTGTAGTCTTCCCCAGATCTGTGTCTCAACACAGTCCTGTCACTGAGCTCTGCAGGCCGTTCTTTTGACCTCATGGCTTTGTTTTTCCTCTGATATGCATTTTCAGCTGTTAGACCTTTTGAGAGGTGTGTGCCTTTCCAAATCATGTCCAGTCAATTGGATTTACCGCAGGTTAACCCCAATCTAAAACATCTCAAATCCAGCAAAATTGGAATGATCCTGAGCTAAATTTCAAGTGGCCCAGAAAAGGGTATGAATACTTATGCAATGAAATTATTTCAGTTTTTTATTTTTAATAAATTTGCAAAGTTATCACACATCTGTGTTTTGCTTTGTCATTATGGTGTAGATCAATTTTTTTGCACTGTACATACAGTTATTCTCATATGTTTTTGTACCCCTTGCAGAACATACAAAATAAGAGGGATCATTAAAATCACTTTTTTTTTTTTTTTTAGGGCTGTCCTGAATAAGCTGTTTTTGAATAAGCTGAATTAACACAAATGAACAAGTTCAAAAGTTTACTTACAGTTTACATACCCTTGAATCTTAATACTGTGTCTTATTACCTGGATGGTCAGTGACTGTTTTTATGTTTTGTGGTAGTTGTTCATGAGTCCCTTGTTTGTCCTGAGCACTTAAACTGCCGGCTGTTCTTTATAAAAATCCTCCAGGTCCTGCACATTCTTTGTTTTTTGTTTTTAGCATCATCTGCAAATTTGAACTCTTTACAAGCAGTGACTAAGATTTTGAGATCTGTCTTTTCACACTGAGGACAATTGAGGGAATAACTATTATAAAAGGTGAAAACATTCACTGATGCTCAAGAAGGAAGCACAATGCATTAAGTCGGGGGGTGTAAACTTCTTGAATCGGGTGATCGGGTAAAATCGTACTTATTTTGTCTTCTGGGAAACATTCAAATATCTTTCGTAGCTTCTGAAGGGCAGTGCTAAATGAAAAAATATGATCTTTAAACAAAATAAGATAATTCAAAACCAAGAAGCAACAATCTGTCCTGATTAATCAGCAAGAATGATCTCTCTTGTTGAGCACATCTTAAGTGTCTGTGTGACCTGAGGACAGAATCTTCCTAGCTTATTTACACATTCGTTCACTTAGGAAACTCACAGCCTCTATGGCATCGCTGTCATATCACTTTTGTTGTCACTACAAACGAGCATTGCAAGAGCCTGTTGCCAAAGTACTTATGTAGACCGCTCGGTTAATTGTAATAATTGATTTGTTTTAAATAGATTACATTTAGAATGCTTTTTCTGTCATTATTGTGTTACTCTCATTATTTTGAAAGAACATTTGTTTACGCTTTCATTGGAGTTTATTGTGCATGAAATGTTTTGATTTATGTATTACATGCATTTTATAGACTTATTCAGAGCTTATACTGTTTGATGAAAGTGACTGACACCAATTGAGTTGCATAGTTTGGGCCCTGTTCTTAATTTTCATATGTTAAAATTAATCGAATCAAGAGTTTATGAATCAGAATCGAAAAACTGTACTCTTGATACTCAATCCTAGGTTGTAGACACTCTTGCATCATGTCTAAGAACACCCTGCAGTGTAACTTGCCGCCTTAAGTGGCTTATTGTTTTATTAATCCATCATACTGTTTAAATGGTGTAGCCAAGAAAAAGAAAGCATTATAATGTATTGAAATTGTTTATTTATTCATGAAAAGCTATAGTACATTACACTGTGTTATATTATGGAGTTATGAATGGCTTTATAAAAATGTCTGTAACCCTTGTTCCCTAAATAGGGAACTAAACACTACATTAGAAGCTGACGCTGTGGGAACACCCTTGGGTGGTACAGATTGTCTAAAGCCCGTATAGACACACACCAATTCATTGTTTCATCCGTTGCGTCACATGCGTTGGATATAGTGGTGCATCAATGGGCATCACCCCTTTCCACTGAAAGAAGCCTAGCAGAAAGAGGAGTATGGCAGGCCTTACATACATAACCTAGACATTCTCTTTCATAGGTTCACTATTTGACGCTCAGTACTTGACGCTATGGGAGCCCTGTACCACCACTGCATGCTACGTGAGCCTCCATTGCTGAACATGAAAATGACAATGGTCCATACAGATGGGACCTTGGAACCAGTAGTCAAGTCCATGTCCAAATTATAGAATTTGACACAAGTGTGGAGAGGACCATCCTACCGCCACACAAATGTCTTCCAAAGGGACTCCCTTAAAAAGAGCCTGAGAGGAGGCTACATCTATAGTAGTGTGAGATCTAACACCTAGAGCCAAACTGCATGCCTTATAGGCCAAAGAGATAGCATCTCTTGGTCAGTGTGACATCCTTTGCTTTGGAGCAACTAGCCCTCTGCAGCCACCACCAAAACAAATGAAGCTGATCAGATTTACGCCACTTGGTTGTGCGGTCAGCGTAAATCTTCAATGCCCTTACTGGGCAAAGCTTATGCAGTCTCTCATCAGGGGCGAAACCCAAGAATGATGTGCTCACTGATAAAGCTTGCAGGTTTTCCAATGCGCTTGAGGGATGTTAAGGCCAGTTACAAAACTAGCTTTAGAGTCAGAAACTTTTCTAAAACTGACTCCAGGGGCTCAAACAAACACCCTGAAAGACCGTCTAAGACCACAGACAGGTCCCATGAAGGAACAATCACAGGATGGAAAGGTCTTAACCATCCCATCCTGTGTATAGAACTAGAACAAGTGAATGTTTACCCAAAGATATATTCCCTAAAAGACAGACCCCAGACTCTAGAGGGTGGCACAAAGAAGAGCAAATATGTTCTTTAGCACTTTAACTCTGTGTGGGATCAGTAGCGCGATGGAGATCTTTGGCAGCCTCCGGGGTCAAACCATCTCCGTCATCCATGTCCTTGTGAAAGATATGCTTGGTAACCCTTGTGACATAGCCATAGGGCCTTATTTTAACAATTTAAGTGCATGGTCTAAAGCGCACAGTGCAAGTGCACTTAGGGTGTGTCCAAATCCTCTCTTGCTAGTTTAACGACAGGAAAAAAGGGTTGTCCCTAATCTCTTAATGAGTCATGAGTGTGTTTTGGGCATAACGTGCAATAAACCAATCAGAGTCTCATCTCCCATTCCCTTTAAAAGCCAGGTGCGCTCATGCCATGATGGATTTGCTATTTACATGGTGGAATTTGCAAGCTGAAAAACTTGAACTCTTCTCTAGTGAGGAAACGGATCTGCTCATGCGCGAGGTTAAAGCCGTCTACAGGACAAGCCAGATTCCATCAAAGCATTTTTATCTAAATGCACACAATAATAATCTTTTACATTGTAATCCTTTTATTTTTAATATTTGGCATGTTTGTGTGCTGCTGCGTGTCCCTGTGTGTGTAACAAGCAGAGTGTACTTGCGTTGTGCACCCGCCTATAGGAGCATATTACTAATGCGCTCTTTAAATAACAAAAAAATACTGCACCATTGACTTTAGAGCAGGTTTTTGTTGGTCAATGGCGCAGTCTATTTCAGTTGCCTCAAAATAGCAAACGCCAACAATGCGCCTGAACACACCTCGTTTTCAGACCAGCACGCCCATGGGCGCAAATGCATTTACTATTTAAACAACGTGGCGCAGGATGTGAAACTGATGACTGCGTCGGGCTGAAACTAGCAAAAATCACTTGCATCGCGCCGGGTGTATGATAGGGCCCATAGTGTGCAGCACTGTACCAGCCTGACCAGCAGCCATGTAAGACTTTCCTATCCTGCAAGGTTTTGATGGCAGTTGAGGCTGCAACTCCCAGGAAGAAGCCATGGATGGAGAAAGATACATAGCCAACTTATCCATGCTAACATACCCCTGCTCCACTGAACCGATAACATTGGTGGAGTCAGAGGGGGCAGCTGCTCAGGCTGCTTCCAAGATCTTGTACTTTGCCACAAGGAGAATGTAAAATCCGGCTCAAATGCAGATGCTGAAGTACAAATAATCGCAATGCAATAACCTTGAAGAAAGCACAGGCCAGATAAGTCTCTTCTTAAGAAGAAGAAATCAGAGGCGAGATGGTGCGGGCGCTCCAATACATAGTGTGTGTGATGTGACGGCGCCATTAGCCAGTGAACTGTCATGTGTCGATACAGGCTTCAGACAAGCAGTACCACCCAGGGATGTTCCTTAGCGTCAGCTACTGTCGCAGCATCGGTGCACCTATGAAAGAGAACATAATGTCTGTGTATTTTTAGCTGTAGTCATTAGTTTATTCACTTCACTCTGCCTACTCTGCTTCAAGCAATTTTGTAAACAAGGATGATAGTTGGGTCAGCTTTGACTTCGGGTTTTAATGATGCTGTCGCTGTGGGTAGTGTGTATTTTTTCCTCGTTATGGTTAAAGCCTGATATCTGTCTCTGGTTTTTCTTTTCACAAGCTGAAGGCCACACAAGCCTCGAGGGCCCTTTTTAGACACAACTTGCCTCTGTAGCGTAAAATCGACAAAGTGGTTGCTAAAGAAGAACAAGTGTGTGTGTGTGTGTGTGTGTGTGAGAGAGAGAGAGCAAGAGCATACTTGTGTTCTTCTGAATGCGCATGTAGGAGTGAAGGATGAGAGACTCAGCTCAGGGGACACTGTTATGGAGGACCACAGTTTCTAATATAAGCTCAGAATTTCAGACAGCAGCAGCAGATCTGAGACCTGACCAATCCCACACTCCCTTCCAACATTGACTTATTTCCTGCTCTTAGTTCCAAACAAATGCTTTAATCATGATTTTTGTCTTGCACTTCCTTTGTTCTGGCATTTTAAGCCTGATTTTTTTTTTTTTTAAATGACCATACAGATAATTAGGGACTAGGGAGTCTGCAAGAATATTTTCTCCTGCATGCTGTTCAGGCCTGCTTCTTTTCTTGGAGTTATGTGGTCAAATGTGACATGGAAATATTTATTGAGATTCACACAATGTTTTGACTGATTTTATCATATATTAAATATAAAAGTGTACTGTACTGTTTTGTTTATTTTTACAAAATGCGTTGTCAGTTCTGCATTTAAGTTCTTAATATGGTTGTGTTCACAACCACAGTTAGATTAATTAACACATTTGGCCCTCACTTGATTGCTTGTAATGTGTTTCTTCTTTATTACTGACTATTTGCTTGTATGTTTTGAAGCTATATTTAGTTCATACAATAGTTTTCATTTATTATTCATTTGTAATAATTTAAAAAAAGTACTTATAATCAAATAAGTAATTAAATAATAATAAAGTTTTTAAATTAATTAATTAATTATTTATAGTAATAAAAAATTGTAGACCGGGGATGGTTTTGGAATCAGATTGTGACACCCAGAATCGAAATCAGACCGAATCTTGAGGTGCCTAAAGATTCTCACCCTTACTCAAGAAATTATTGCACTTTTCAATGTCTTATTTAATTGCTCAGATGTGCTCAAAAGTGAAATAACCACTGATAACTCTCTGTCAAGGGAACCAGCACGCTGCTACTGACTGCTTGGGATACTTTTGCAGGAATATTACAATGCAGCATACAACTAGGCTAGATGAATGTTGTCAATAGCTGTTTACAGTTTGTTGTTGTTGTTCTAGAAACAATTTTACATTTCTTTTTTTCCATCTGTATGTTTTCACTCATGGATTTTGAAAGCTACTGGATCCCAGCATGTGTAATATACATGCTTTTGTGTTTCATCTATGGTTCTCCCAGAGCAACATTAGTGTGTGTCAGGGTTATGTACCAGTTTTCAGTAGGAGAGATGATAATTTCTAGGGCTGCAACAACAAATTGATAAAATAAATAATAAAAGATAATGGAAAAAAATTGAGTCTGCATGCTGTGCATGGAAAACATTTGCCAGTCACGTCACTTTACAGTAGTGAAAAAAGCATTGCCATGGACAAAACATCTGTTCCAGTTTATTTTCTGTTTCATGTAATTATTCACAGTCCATGTATCATTTAAATACATACACACATATAACATGTTAAGAGGAATAAAATGGACTAAAAGAAAACATGCAAACCTATTAAAACTCTAATGTATTGGCAAAGCTGTCGAAGTCAACAGCCTTGCAGCAGCATTCTGGACCATCTGGAGGCGTGAAAGAGAAGTTTGAGGAAGACCAAAATACAGAGAATTGCAATAGTCCAATTGCGATGAAATGAGGGCGCGAATAACTTTCTCCAAATCATAAAAAAGACAGACATTTTGAGTTTAGAAATAATTTGTAGCTGATAAAAGCTAACTGAATTTATTTGCTTATAACAGCTAGAATGCTTGCCAGGCTCATTTGTCCTTAAGTTTGAGAAGATTATTTGACAACCACATTTTTTATGTCATAAAGACAGCCCAGCAAAGGCTGAACATTCACCAGCTTTCAAAGCAGAGTTGAGTGTTGTCCACATAAAAATAAAAATAAATATTATGCTTCTTGATAATACTCCCTAAGAGGAACATATATAAATTAAAAAGAAGCGGGCCCAATATGGACCCCTGAGGTACACCACTAACAGTAGATACTGAGGAATAAGTAAACTTACCCAGCGCTACAGAGAAAGTCCTATCTATAAGATAAGACCTAAACCACTGTAAGCCTTTTATGCCGACCCAATGTTCTAAACGACTGAGGATACTATGATCTACTGTATCAATGGCCACGGAAGCTCATTCTGTGACTCCCTGTGGTGTTAAACTCCTTTTAGAATCTACCAGAATATTGTGATGGATGTGCATTATTTGTCACTTATTATATTCCATATAGTAGTTTCATCATCAATGTTATTGTGCTGGTACCTTGGCAGGTTAAGGACTGCCAAAGACAGCTGAATCCTAAAGCTTTTCATATTCTTCATATTCTGTGTGGTGGTTAGTTCACAGTTTAAATTGATTTTAAATTTATTTTTTGTAACCTGCAGTCACAATTGCATTAATAGGCTAAAGTTTAGAGAGATAAAAAAAAAAGTGATAATACGTTGATATATAAAATTATTTCTTAAAATAAAAACCGCCAGTAGGTGGTGCCAAGTCTCTCTTAATGAGTGAATCCATTGACTCATTCATTCAACTGATTCGTTCAAAAGGACTGATTCATTCATTAACGAAACTGCTGTCTGTTGCTCAGAGATGCAAAACGGTTCTGCTTTGGCTTTGTTTGGATCTATTTTCACAGGCGAAATAGAACAAAAACTGGCAATATGGTGTCTGTCACTTAATATTAAATTCTTATTTATTGAACTATTGTATAAAATCAGTTTGCAATCGTGCTGTTATTTGGGGAAAACACTTTCTTTGTGTGATGTTGCTTAACTATATCATATGATATAAAACACAAAAACTCACAAAAACACAAAAATTCATTTTAAAAAAGTCACATTTGTTTGTTCTTGAGTTTCACTTGTATCAGAATATTGGGTCCTTTGCCCAAACTCAAAATAACATATTGACACTGACTACCAATGTCCTGCAGAACACATTCACTACATAGTGGTTCATCAGAAAAAAACTAAAACAAATTAGTGGAAATGTGTGTAGGCTTATTAATCTACAAATCCAGTGATTAGTTTTTCCTTACTAGCATTCATCAACCTGGTATCTTTTAAATACAATTTTGTTTCCCCTAAGACTTAAAACTATCTCGATTCACAGAAATCGAGTTGTTTTCCAGTTTTTTTGTGCATCTGATGGTCAATGAACGAACAATGGGCAGTTTGTTGCCCAATCCAATTGAGCCATTCAGTTTTATATGAGCAGGGTTCAGCACACTGACTACTGGTTGGGTAGTGTTCTGCATATAGATGATAAACCTTACATCTCTACAAAATGACGTCAAGGACACAAATTGGTATGTGGAAGTGAAAGATGCCAGCAGACAAAAGGTTTTAATTGTTGCTTGTTGTTGTTGTTGTTGTTGTTTATAATATTAGATTGCTTCCCTTTGCATTTCTTTTGGAAAATTTCATGTTGAATAAAACACTCATCATATCATGACTGGAACACAATGGAATTGTGAAGCGTTTTTTAATTAAGAAGCACGAAAAGATCAAGTATTGAAAAAGTGACTACACCATTTACCCCACAGCAACTGCCTACACAAGACCATTTACCATTGAACACCTTTGGATAAAGATGCATAGTGATCTGATTTGTGTTGTAGAATTGTACGCAAAAGCTGGTTGGGCCATAGATAAACATTGAAGCCGGCAGGATAAATTATTTTAATTGTGACCTGGCTATGTGTGTATGTTTGTTTGCAGGGCTGAAGCAGTGACTCTTAATGACTGTCTCCAACTGTCATATCTGCCATCTAAGAGGAACCACATGCTGCTGCTGTACCCCAGAGAGATCCTCATCCTAGACTTGGAGCTCAGTCAGACCGTTGGAGTGGTCGCCATCGAGCGCTCCGGTGTGCCTTTTATACAGGTGTGTGTGTGTGTGGGAATGTAAGAGTCGGCATGCCTGTAATAGAATAGGTACCTTTTTCAGTTTGATAAAGTGATTTATAAAGGGTAAGTTCACCCAAAAATGAAAATTATCCCATAATTTACTCACCGTCAAGCCATCCTAGGTGTATGTAACTTTCTTCTTTCAGCCAAACACAATCTGAGTTATTTTAAAGACCTTCATTAACCCCCTGGAGCCATATGGATTACTTTTATGATGGATGGATGCACTTTTTTGGGGGGGTTAAAAAATTGAGGGTTCCATTCACTCCCATTATAAACTTTTGGAAGAGCCAGGATATTTTTAAAATTACTCTGATTGTGTTTGGCTGAAAGAAGAGTCTTATCTAGGATGGCTTGAAGGTGAGTATATCATGGAATAATTTTCATTTTTAGGTGAACTAACCCTTTAAGACTTTTTGTGTTTTAACAAAGTACATTGTGCCATTTGAAAAAGTTGTAGAAGATGTATCTGTACCGAACTGAACAGATACAGGGCTCTCAGTACAGTGCACACAATGACACAAATAAATGCATATTTTCTCATGTGCAGAACCAATAACATTTCGGTGCAAGACACAGAACGTGTGCACATTAAAAAGATCTTGTGCATTTTATCGTAAATTGCTTTGCTTCTTGTGCACCATGAACACTGTGGTGTCCGTTAACAGACACTCATGCCACACAGATAGTGCTCCTCATGTGAAGACGTGAGATGTGATTATTTCTCCTTCTGTTGAACATAAGCAGAAATGTTTAAAGGCACACAGGACTGCTCGCCTCTGACACTTCATTCACTGCACTCATTCAAGCAGATAGATAAGCTCTTATCAGAGATACTGTCAAACAGACAGAATAATATCGTCACTATAAATATGGGCGAAGTGCTATTGTTCTGTGGTGGCCAAACACTTGAAGCCAAAATACATGACTGTTTCCTAAAAAAAAGCCCCTACCTGCAACCACACATATCTATAAGCTACTTTCTGATAACACAAGCAGCAGGCATAGCAACACTGTGGATAGATATCTAACAATAACATTATCTAACTAATAAGGATTTGAGTAGTATGGAATTTCAGAGCTGAGACCGAGCCAAGTGTAACTGTATTATAAGAAAGTAGGTAAAGCTTTATTTATATAGCACCTTTTAAAAACAGCGTTTACAAAGTGAGTTGCTTTTGGTACCACCAACAGGTTACTTTTGGATGTTCGGAGCAATATTTACTAAAAATAAAGGTAGGCACATCATATTCTGATGTGTTATTTCTGAAATATGATCCCCAGAATAACACCACACAGGTGACATGTAATATGCCAACAGGGAATATTGACTGGACATTGCTGTAATATTTCAAATGTTCTCAAAAACTGAGCATGTTGAGAGCTAGATGCATTCACTGACTAATGAAAACAGGCATTACAACATTTTCTGATAAAATGAGGGAACAAATTAATAAGTCGTGGGAACAAATTCTTAATTAGTGGTCACCAGATCTATTTTGTCGGCATGTCATACAGTGCTGCTTGAAAGTTTGTGAACCCCTTGCAGAATCTGTGAAAATGTTAATAATTTGAACAAAATAATGGAGATCATACAATATGCATGTCATTTTTTTTATTTAGTACTCTCCTGAGTAAGATACTTTACATAAAATAATGTTTACATAAAATCCACAAGACAAAAAAAATGGCTGAATTTATAAATATGACCCAATTCAAAAGTTTATGAACCCTTAGTTTTTTAATACTGTGTGTGGTTACCTGGATGATCCATGACTGTTTTTTTTGTTTTGTGATGGTTGTTCATGAGTCCCTTGTTTGTCCTCAGCAGTTAAACTGCCCAATATTCTTCAGAAAAATCCTCCAGGTCCCAAAAATTCTTCAGTTTTCCAGCATCTTATGCGTATTTGAACCATTCCCAGCAGTGACTGAATGATTTTGAGATCCATCTTTTCACACTGAGGACAACTGAGGGACTCAAACACAACTATTAAAAAAGGTTCAAACATTCACTGATGCTCCAGAAGGAAACACGATGCATTAAAGGTGCTCCAAGCGATCCTGGGTGGAGTAACTTCCTGTTGACGTTCGAAGTGTTGTCAAACAAAACAGAGGCTAGCTAGACCCTCCCTCCTCCTCCTCCTCCTCCTCCTCCTCCTCCCCCTCCCCTCCGTGCTTCCTGAAACAGTCATGAACGCGCATTTAAAATGGAAGTAGCTTGCGTATTGACGCTGCTGTGGTAACGATGGTTCAACCAACTACTTCATGCTCATTGTGAGTAAATTGATGTACTTTTAAATAAAAAAGTACGTTTTAATTAGAAGTCTAGATAAATGATAAAGTAGTTTGTTGATAGTAACGCATTCTTTAACCCCAAAACTCCTCCCCCAAATCATTCTTGTCGGTTATTGGCTGGAGCACCGTTTATTATGTTTCGTGGTCCAGACTGCACCAGTTTGTTTTTGTTGCCGTTTTTGGAGCTTGTGGCGACTACAGAGACTGCATTTTTTACAGCGTGTTCAGGGGACAGGCAGCTAGCGGATAGTGAGGAGATGTTTGCTGTATGTGACAAAAAATGTTTTGGCCTAAAAACACGTGACATCGCTTAGAGCACCTTTAAGAGCCGGGGGGTGAAAACTTTTTGAATTTGAAGTTCAAGGAATATTGTACTTAATTTGTCTTCTGGCAAGCATTTAAGTGTCTTCTGTTGCTTCCGAAAGGCAGTTACTAAATGAAAAAAAAAAAAAGAAAGAAAGATATTTAAACAAAATAAAAATTTGGACATCTTTAACCTGTTCAAAAGTTTTCACCCCCAGCTCTTAATGCATCGTGTTTCCTTCTGGAGCATCAGCAAATGTTTAAACCTTTTTTATTAGTTGTGTTTGAGTCCCTCAGTTGTCCTCAGTGTGAAAAGATGGATCTCAAAATCATTCAGTCACTGCTGGAAAGGGTTCAAATAAGGGTTCAAATTAACTGCTCAGGACAAACAAGTGACTCATGAACAACCATCACAAAAAAACAAAAACAGAAAAACAGTTATGGATCATCCAGGTAACCACACACAGTATTAAGAATCAAGAGTTCACAAACTTTAGAGTGGGTCATTTTTATAAATTCAGCTACTTTTTTGTCTTGTGGACCATATGTAAACATATTTTATGTAAAATATCTTACTCAGAACAGTACTAAATAAAAAATTATTTTGTTAAAATGATTCACATTTTCACAGATTCTGCAAGTGGTTCACATACTTTCAAGCAGCACTGTATGTGGGGCTCCATACTACGGCTAGCTAATTCAAGGTGGCAAATTTCCTTAGACACTGAATGGTGCAGGCTAGCAAATAAGTAAAAAAATACAGTCTATGACTGTCTACATGGGACGTTTCGTGAAACAGTGATTTTGAGAGACGCCCGTTTCCCTCCTCGACATGTCCTGAATTTTTTTTGGTCCCACTTTATATTAAGTGGCCTTAACTACTATGTACTTACATCAAAAAATAAGTACAATGTACTTATTGGGTTCATATTGAATTGCAAAACACTTTTGCTGTTATTGAGGTGGGATACGGGTAAGGTTAGGGAAAGCTTTGGTGGTATGAGTAGGTTTAAGGGTGGGTTAAGGTGTAAGGAATGGGTCAACAGTGTAATTATAAATGTAATTACAGAAATTAATTACAGATGTAATTACATGCAGGTGTTTTTAAAATATAAGTACAATGTAAAAACATGTAAACATGCATACACACACACACACACACACACGCACACACACGCACACACACACGCATATGCATTAAGTGTTATAAAGCACTTGTCAGGAAGGCAATTTGCATGACTGATGGTGCAGCTGCAAGCTCTCATACTCTGAATCTAGGCTGACCGTGGGAGCCTGGCATAAGCCAATAACACACACTGGAAGCTCACACATTTGTCCTAGTTCTTCTGTTACCAGAACCCAAATTCTCACAACAACCACTTGTTTTTAATATTCAGTACATTAAGGCAGTTATATGTATACAGACATAGGTCCGTTTAAATATACAAAACGGATACTGTTAAAATAATAGTTTACCCAAACATGAAAATTCTCTTATTATTTACTCATCATGTTTTTTCAAAATCATATTGATTTATTTTTTTCTTTCCATTAACCAATTGGGGAAAAAAAGTAGTCCTATGACTCATGTGATGTCTTCTGAAGCTCTGCGATAAGCTTGGTGTGAGGAACCACATTTGGTTACAGCTTAGGTTTAGGAGAACCAATGGCATTTGACATCAGTGATATCAACTCTGACCTGATATACACTTCTTTTTTGTTCTACCCAAGTGTGATCGTATTAAAAAAGAATGATTCTAAAAGAATGAAATAGGTCATACAGGTTTGTAATGACCTAAGGGTCAGTAATTAATGACACAATTTTCATTTTTGGGTGAAATATTCCTTTAGCCTGATAACATTTAATCGTTTAGCAGATGCTTTTATCCAAAGGGACTTACAAATGAGGAGAACAATAGAAGCAAATCAAACCAACAATAGGGTAACAGTATGTTAGCACAATTTGTAATATGCATAGAGTCTAGCACAGTACATGTATCAAGGTGATTTAAAATAAATAAATAAAAAATAAATAGATAGATATACAGAATATATTAATAAGTGTTAGTATTAAAGGGTCAAGTGTTGACGAAAATAGCTGAAGACTCAGCAGCCCGGGGTTAATCAGGTCATTCCACCAGCAGGGAACAGTCAAGGTAAAGGTCCGTGAAAGTGATTTTGTATTTGTGCCTTTTTGTGATGGCACCACAAGACGCCGTTCACTTGCAGAATGCAAACTTCTAGAGGGCACATACTGCAAGTCTGAAGTAGTGAGTTTAGGTGTAGTGGTTTTTCTGAAAGCAAACATCAGTGCCTTGAATTTAATGCGAACGGCTATTGGCAGCCAGTGTAAACTGATGAAGAGAGGTGTGACGTGTGCTTTCTTTGGCTTGTTAAAGACCACTCCTGCTGCAGCATTCTGGATCAGCTGCAGAGGTTTGACAGTAGAAGCTGGAAGGCCTACTAAAAGAGCACAATAGTCCAGTCTGGATAGAACAAGAGCTTGAACAAGGAGTTGTGTAGTATGCTCCGATAGGAAGGGTCTGGTCTTCCTAATATTGTATAAGGCAAATCTGCAGGACCGGGCAGTTCTAGCAGTGTGGTTTGTGAAATTTGATTTATCACAACTCCAAGGTTCCTGGCTGTCCTGGATAGAGTTATGTTTGACAAACTTAGCTGAATGGAGAAGTTGTGATGAAGTGTTGGGTTGGGTTGGACCGCAAGCAGTTCTGTCTTCACAAGTTTGAGTTGAAGGTGGTGGTCCTTCATCCAGAAAGAAATGTCTGTCTAATAACTGTCAGTGTCCTGGTAGTGGGAAACTTTGAACACTATTTTATATTGCTTTTTTTCTATCACATATTTTAGTAATCATAAATTAGGTATCATCCAAAAGTGTAAATGGTTAAATATCCTCCTATGAAGGCCATTTTGAACTTGACATTGCTTTACCATGGAAATGGTATTTAAATCCTTTTAGCAGGCTCAATTTTTGTGATAACTTCAACACAGCTTGGTTAGACACATGACTTACAGTAGATTTTTCTAGCCCCTTTTTTTTGTAAAATATATATTTTGTATAGAATAATAAAATATTTACTTCAGTCCATTGGCATTACAGTAATCTTTAACTTCTGTAACTTTTTTACATTTTCCTTTTTTCAAGTGCTATCACTTTTGCAATAACCTGCAGTTTCTTAACCAACCTTAGGTCTGTATTCCAAACCATTCATTAATTACATCCACTTAAGTTCAGATCTGTGCTAAAAAGGGGGTGACAGTTAACAGGTTGTGTAAAAATAGCAATAAGATCAACAAAAGCACTTCATATTTGGTGCTTATATTGCATTATACCATAAAATAATCTTTTGTGCCTTATGTGCCACTCAGACTATATTTTTGGAATTTATATGATGTCTCAGTTTTGGCTGGGGAAACATTGAAGTCTCTAATGCTTTCTGTCTTGTGTGTGTAGGTGATTCCTTGTGCCCAGAGAGATGCTCTCTACTGCCTCCATGAGAATGGTTGCATCACGCTGCGTGTGTGTCGCTCCACAACACCTTCTCCTAATGAAACAGGCAAGACAGGCCTTGTTCCTTCACAACTGTCCTTCAGTCTGGGGTTGGGACATTCAAGTAATTTTACATCACAATAACATCACAAGGTGGAAATTTGTTTCTGGCTTCAACGTACAGACATCAATATGACAATTTATATAAAATTCAAACTATATATATATATACACACACATTTTATAATACACACACAAATATACATTCCCATATGTACATATATATGCCTACAAATCCATGTCTAATTCAGTTCGACCTCATGACTCAGCATTAAAAATTTTAACAGCAGTTGGTACAAATGACAACTGATACACGTTTTTCCTTGCCCATAGTTGCCTAAAACAACTCTTTGATGGTAACAACTGGAATTGAGAGTGTAGGGGATGAGAAGAATCTTCTGTAAAGCTTTTTGATTATTTTTAATGTATAAATATCATTTAGTTGCTTGGTCGTGTTTTCTACATTAACCACTAGTGCTGCACGATTAATTTGTCAAATGATCGCGATCTTGATTCGAACACCCATGCAATCTCATTCCTAAATGACAACGATTTGCCTTTGTCTGTTCAACCTTTGACAAAATCACACCGCAACATTCAGATCTGTGTCAGTGTTGACGCTGAGCCAGAGAGAGCAGTTATTGTACAGTATAGGTATGAAACGGCTTCACAAACAGTCTTTTCAACCACAGTTTCTTTATTTCTGTGTTACAAATATTCATATTATCACAGAAGATAAAATTTTCTAGTTCGGATATTAACACTGATGTCTACGGTAGCGATCAAAATAGAGCAAATCATTGAAAGTAACTTGCCGCTTCAAATAATGATTGTATCGATTACATTGTTACACCACCTGGTGGCAACAAATGACTGTTGACAAATGTATTAGACATTGAATTTTTCATTCAAGAGATTCATTCAAAAATGCTGATTCATCCAATAATGAAACAAGTAGGGTCGGGAATCGTGAGAAATTTTCCGGTTCCGATTCTGGTTCTGCCTAACGATTCCGGTTCCATTAAAATAATTAAACAACTAATAAAAAAATAGTAGTAAGGGAAAAATGCACAATACTCGACTCAAACAGTCCTTTTTGTGTTTATTATTTTTGTAAAATGAATTTAACAGACTGTTAATCTCAACAAATTCGCTAACACTTTACAATAAGGTTCATTAGTTAACATAAGTAAACTACATTAACATGAACTAATAATGAACTGCATTTCTACAGCATTTATTAATCTTTGTTAATGTTAATTTCAACATTTACTAATACATTATTAAAATCAAGAGTTGTATTTGTTAACATTAGTTAATGCACTGTGAAGTAACATGAACAAACTAAGAACAGCTGTATTTTTATTAACTAACATTAACAAAGATTAACAAATACATTAACAAATGTATTGCTCATGGTTAGTTCATAAATGAACCTCATTGTAACGTGTTACCACAAATTAGATAAGATGCTTGAACACACATGTAAGATTCAGACAGATGAAACAGAATATTTTTGTAAGTTGGATTCATAAAGACTTGTTTCTGAAAGAATGATTCAGTGATAGACACATTTTTAACAGTAATTTGTTGCCACCTAGTGGCGTAACAATGCAATCGATACAGTCGTTATTTGAAGTCCAGTTACTTTCAGAAGGTAATTTATTATACATAAACACCAGCGTTTCTATCTGAATAATAAACTTTTGTATACTTCTGTTATAATTGGAATATTTGTCACACAGAAATAATGAAAAAGATTGTTTGTGAAGCTGTTTATATCTACACATGACAACTCTATTTAGATCAACGGCAGCGCGAACGCAGATTTGAATGTCGCGATTTTATTTTTGTCAAAGGTTTAATATACACGGGTGAATTGTTGTCATTTAGGAATTAGATCATGTGGGTGATGAAATCGAGAACGCAATCTTTTAAAGATTAATCGTGCAGCTTTGGGCACCTCTCTCTCTCTCTGCATTGAAATCTGATGTATATGAGTAGCGCGAGGGCTTTTCAGTGCATTCATTGCTATAATATTCATGATGTGAGATGTCTCTATTAAAGGATACGCTCCCCGCACTTCGCCCACCCATCACACCAGAACCGTTTTCGGAACCGAAACTTAGAAATCTTGCATGGTTCCGGTTCTTTTCAAAAAACACTACCGGTTCCTGATGAGAACCGGTTCTCGGTTCCCAACCATAGAAACAAGTGAAGTATTATGAGTAAGTCATTGAATCATTCAAACCGTTTTTTAAAATGATTCATTCAGATTAATTGAACATTTTAAATAGACTGCAGCAATTAACGTTTTGTCAGAACCTCTAGTAAATTACATGTTATTTTGTTTAGTTGTCTGTTCAGAATCGTGGGAGAATTGTGATCTGTTTAAAAAAAAAAAAAAAAAAAAAAATTGTGATTCTCAATTTAACCAGAATCGTGCAGCTCTATTAACCACTAGACAATTTTGCTTTACATTCAGCACTTAGATTTCCATATCATATATTCATGTTAAAAGACATGATACTCTCCACAACATTTTATAGACCATTTCTAGAATATATTGACTCACTCATTTTTTTTTTTTTAATATGTTGTGTTTTGTTGTTCCAGTGACTGATCCAGAGCAGAATGTACAAGAGTTGGTATACGATCTCCGCTCCCAGTGTGACGGCATCCGTGTGACTAAGACTGTGCGGCCCTACCGAGTGGTGATCTGTCCTGTCAATGAGAACAGTGCCGCCCTGGTGGTCAGTGATGGAAGGGTGATGCTGTGGGAGCTCAAAGCTCATCCCAGTAAATCTTCATCCAATCTGAGGTACAATTTTTCTAACATATCAAAGTACTAAATATGAAAATGGTGGGTTTCATAGTATCACACTGACAATTAATTTAAAAAAAGCACCAAACCCTGTTGGTAGTATTGATTTACATTGGTAGAGATGTAGCAGACTTACAAATCATACTATAATGAAGCCTTTGCTGATTTTACTTGATATAACTTCTTGGAGCATCAATTTTACACACAGTTTTAATCTAATTTAATTAATCTGACATATTTAACATGTTACTTTCTGACTCAGCCAGTGGTGTTAGTTGGTGAAATTGTTATTGAGAATATAATTTCACTGTTATTGGTATCGACTACTAAATGTTTATATCAAGACAACCCTACATAAAACGCACCAATAAATTCTGATTAGATTTTTTACAGCCAGTTTATAAAAGCACAATAAAAAGATGAATCTTATGAAACTTAACATGTCCAAGTCATATTTCAAATCCCAAAATCAAGTTATAAAATAAGTTATAAGTTTTTATATATATATATATATATATATATATATATATATATATATATGCGGAAAAACAATAATTTCCAACCTTTATTCCAACCCTCTGTCTGGAATGATCAGTTTTTAAAGAGGCTCCTTTAAGCAGGGTAGCCGCGGGTCCTTAAAAAGTCTTAAATATATTTTTCCTAATAAAAGGCCTTAAAAAGTCTTAAAATGTCTTAAATTCAGATTCAATAGGTCTTAAATATTTTTCATCGCATTACCACAAAAATGTCTATAGTCTGACCGACCCAATGACTGATCATTGGACAGAAGCTTTTTATTTCTCGCGGTAGTTATTGCGTTGCGTCATCGGGGAATTGAGGTAGCAGTAGCCTTAATGGGTAAGTGCAAATTTAATGATAAATGGCTCGAGAAAGATGAATACTCGTGGTGGTTGAGGCCGGTGCCGGGAAATGTCTACGAGGCAATCTTTTGCGGTAATGCGACGAAAATTGTTGAGATGTTTTATGTTTTATGTGGGTTATGTTTTATGTTTTCTAATACGTCATCGACGGAATGGTCCAGGGTCCGCTGCACGAAAGCGCGCCTCGCGGCGCCATCTGCAGGACAAAGCTCAGCCAAGATGTAGGAATATTTGATCAGAGCTGTTCACGAATAACCATTTTTAAATAAATCTGCTGTAGCAGAGCTACTGCAAGTGATTTTCGGTGCTGGAAATCCATATATCCTTTGCTGAAACAAACTACCGCGTCGTCATGGAGAGCGCAGCTCATGGTTGCTTAGTAATGACAGACGCCACCAGAGCGCAAACTTTGGAAAGGAGAAAGCGGTCCGGGCACGTTTTCCGTGCGTTTTTAGACGCGACATATGAACGGTCCCTAAAAGAGTTCAAATGGTTCAACGCGTCAAATGCGAGTAGAATCAGCGCTGAAACATGTTACTCGCCGGGTAACTTTATTATGAATGGTGGTGAGAATTTAATATAAAATTCGCAACGGTTGTGATGTAATTATATAAATAATAGTCTGACGCGATGCAGGCTTGCTGTAACAGTGCTGTTTTCTCATTTTCGATTCACTGTAAATGCTACTTTGTTTGTGACGTTTAAATGTGCATTTGGGAACGCAACATTCGTCATTAGATTCGTTTATAATTCTGTTGTTGTTTACAAAGAGAAGTCTGTGTCACATGATTCTTCAGTAATGCTGGTTTGCTGCTCAAGAAACATTCACTATTTATATTATCAATGTTAAAATGCAGTTTTTGCTGCTTAACATTTTTGTGGAAATTCAAACATTTGTGGTAAGATTTAAAAAAGAAAAATTAATACTTTAATTCGTCATACATTAAAGTGATAAAGTGAGTGAAGAGTGAAGACATTTAAAATGTTACAAAATATTTCTATTTAATAAATGCTTTAATAAATGTAATACATGTAATATAATTTCAAATAAATGCTGTTCATTGAACTTTCTATTTTTCAAAGAAAACTAAAAAAAATGTATCACCATTTCCACATAAATATGAAGCAGCACAACTGTTTTCAACATTGATAATAATCAGAAATGTTTCTTGACCATCAAATCAAATTGTAATGATTTCTGAAGGATCATGTGACACTGAAGACTGGAGTAATGATGCTGAAAATTCAGCTTTGCATCACAGGAATAAATTACATTTTATGATATATTAAAATAGAAAACTTTTTTTTATTTGTAAGATTATTTCACAACGTTGCTGTTTTTACTGTATTTTTGATCACATAAATGCAGCCCTGGTGAGCAGAAGAGATTTATTTTAAAAACATTAATAATTGTTTCCAAACTTTTCGCAGGTACTTTAATAATAACAATTCTCTTAATACATTTAATATATTATATAATATATTAATTATTATCATGATTATTAAATTTCCATCATAGGTTTGGTCTTAAATTTCATGTAAGGTGGTATTAAAAAGATCTTTAAAAGTCTTAAATTTAACTTGTTCATATCTGTAGATACCCTGTTTAAGGCTTATCAGTAAACGGCCACTGTTATGATTGGCTAACATCACTGCATATGAAATAATGTATCAATGCTCCCTCGCTATTGCAGGTGAGTGTTTTACAAAGTGTTTTGAAAACATTATCCATATAAAACCGTCATTTACAGACAAAGCATTGTGAAATAATTTACTTACAGTTTGTGATGCAGCTGCTGTCAGCTTGTGAACTCTCCATTACACTGCCTCGTTTATAAAACGAAATGCTCCGAACAAACATATACTCTTCCGACCCGATCCGGGACGCCATTAAAATAAACCATCCACTTGTTTCTGACACTGGGATCCTTCTGAAGTCTGTACAGAGACACAAACAAGCTGTTAAACTGGATGATCAAAGCGAACATTCTTTCACTCTTCCGTTTGTCCTGTTGTCGACAGACTCAAGCTCGTGGAGTACGTCAGAAACAGAATGAGCATCTGTATACAGTATCAGCGTAGACGGCGTCAGTGATTATAATGACTTCAGAAACTGAACGCACATCTGTATGCTGTATCAGCGTAGACAGCGTCTGATTTATAATGGCTTCAGAAACTGAACGCACATCTGTATACTGTATCAGTGTAGACAGCGTCAGTGATTATAATGGCTTCAGAAACTGAACGCACATCTGTATACAGTATCAGCGTAGACAGCGTCAGTGATTATAATGACTTCAGAAACTGAACGCACATCTGTATACTGTATCAGCGTAGACAGCGTCAGTGATTATAATGACTCAGAAACTGAACGCACATACTGTATGCTGTATCAGCGTAGACAGCGTACTGATTTTAATGGCCTTCAGAACTGAACGCACATCTGTATACAGTATCAGCGTTAGACAGCGTCAGTGATTATAATGACTTCAGAAACTGAACGCACATCTGTATACAGTATCAGCGTAGACAGCGTCAGTGATTATAATGACTTCAGAAACTGAACGCACATCTGTATACTGTATCAGCGTAGACAGCGTCAGTGATTATAATGACTTCAGAAACTGAACGCACATCTGTATGCTGTATCAGCGTAGACAGCGTCTGATTTTTAATGGCTTCAGAAACTGAACGCACATCTGTATACTGTATCAGCGTAGACAGCGTCAGTGATTATAATGGCTTCAGAAACTGAACGCACATCTGTATACTGTATCAGTGTAGACAGCGTCAGTGATTATAATGGCTTCAGAAACTGAACGCACATCTGTATGCTGTATCAGCGCAGACAGCGTCTGATTTATAATGGCTTCAGAAACTGAACGCACATCTGTATACTGTATCAGTGTAGACAGCGTCAGTGATTATAATGGCTTCAGAAACTGAACGCACATCTGTATACTGTATCAGTGTAGACAGCGTCAGTCATTATAATGGCTTCAGAAACTGAACGCACATCTGTATACTGTATCAGCGTAGACAGCGTCAGCGATTATAATGACTTCAGAAACTGAACGCACATCTGTATACTGTATCAGTGTAGACAGCGTCAGTGATTATAATGGCTTCAGAAACTGAACGCACATCTGTATACTGTATCAGTGTAGACAGCGTCAGTCATTATAATGGCTTCAGAAACTGAACGCACATCTGTATACTGTATCAGCGTAGACAGCGTCAGTGATTATAATGGCTTCAGAAACTGAACGCACATCTGTATACTGTATCAGTGTAGACAGCGTCAGTCATTATAATGGCTTCAGAAACTGAACGCACATCTGTATACTGTATCAGTGTAGACAGCGTCAGTGATTATAATTGGTTATATTTGCTGTTGACACTACGCTCACATCCAGTGTAGGCAAATCTGTCAGCCGTTAAGTGACTGAACGCCAGTGGGCGGGGTCTATGGTATGATGATGTAAAACTATTTGTCGATGTCTTGCTCTGGAGGTAGTCATGTAATTTATGTATTTGCCGTGTGACGTCACAGATCCCCCAATATCAAAATGAGCCATTTTTGGAGCTTGATTAAATACATGCTTTGTTTATAATGAGGAGAATGTTTTAAGCTAGGAAACATGCAGGATTTTTTTTAGTGGTACAAAGACCTCTTATATGTCAAAAGATCAATGCAAATTTGATTTCTCGTCATGACCCGTTTAAAAGTCAAGTCCCCTTTATTTTTATGGCACTATATAATACAGATTGTTTCAAAGCAGCTCAACAAGAAAATAATTATTCAATGATGCAAACAGAGTTTAATTAGGCTGTAAAGCAACTCCTAAGAAGAAAAAGAAGTGTCATTTATCAGCTGAGGTCAGCTTAATGTTGATTCAGTTCCGTTTTAAAGATCATCAATTATTAAATTAGTTCAATTTGGCTATAAAACATCTCTGCAGAAAACAGTGATGCTGTCGTCCAGTTCAGTTCTCATCCAATAGTGTCAGTGCAGTCAGATCAATAATATTGTTGAATATTAAGTAAAATTCATACTCTTATTTAAACTGTGGAACTGTAGTCAGATTTATTATACTGTTTATAAGTTTGTTTTAATAAAATGTATAGTATTTTTCATGTTTTGTGAGATTCACCCACAATACGTTTTCTTTCTCTCAGTTCTGGCTTGCCTCCTTTGTATTCTCCTGTGAATTTCTGTGGGACACCTTTACGTCAGAATCAAAAATGCATCCCGGATCTTTCCCTGAATACAATGATCGGTAAGATAGCCATCCTAACCTCCCTTCTCACCCCCACACACATTTCTTTTCTTCCACATGCTTGCCTTATCCTGGCTTCTAAATATAACTCATTTAAACCGTCTCAGGCTTCATTCTCCTAGCCTTTGACTTGAGGAGATATTTCCAGGCTGAAGACCCCGAGGCCTCACTCTGCTGTCTGTCTTTTACAGTATCTGCACATCTTATTTTCCCTTTCAGAAGCCCAGCACTGATAACACTCATAGCCTGTGGGCTGGTTTATCTCCTGTTATGTCTTTAATCATAGGCATTGGGTGGGCGTTTGGGTCTTAAAGAAGAGTTCTAAACCTGTATGATTTTCTTTCTTCCATGAAACACAAAAAGAGGATTTTTAAGAATTATTCTGGTTACTCTTTTCTATGCAGTTACATCGAATGGGGACTGAGGCTTTCAAGCATCATAAACAATGCAAAAGTACCATAAATGCAGTGCCCAAATTGAGCAGGACTGTGGGTGTCAGTCAAATATCAAATATTTTTGTACAAGTTAATAGTATATTAATAATTTATTTGCAATTGATTTATTAAAAAGTTATTTGCTTTAAGCAGTAAGAAAGACTGTGAATTTCATGAATTAAAGGTTTACAATAATTTACGTCAACATTTTAATGCCATTTCAGGCTACATGTTCTGTCTCTTTAAAATCATTAAAAAATCATGCATGTTCGTTTTGTTACTGTTAAATCCATTTATAGTTGCAGTCAAGTTTACATGCCGCTTACAGAATCTCTAATGTGTTAATCATTTTAATAAAATAAGAGGGTCATAAAAGTTGCATGTTGTTTTTATTTAGTACTGTCCTAAGCTATTTCACATAAGAGATGTTTACATATATTCCACAGGACAGAGTAATAGCTGAATTAACGATCTGGATTTAATAGCCACCTTTTCTCTTTTCGCTCAAGGAACTCAAAGAGCTGCTCTGTTGTTTCATTTAGATCAATTATGTGATCTGTCCCTGTTCCAGGTCACAGTCTGATTTCTGGAGTGGACTCCCCACGACCCCAGGCAGATCAACAGGAAGTACATCTGAAATTCCTGTTGACAGGGCTGTTGTCTGGCCTGCCCTTGCCTCCCTTCTCCCTCCGGATGTGTCCTCCACTCACCACCAAGAATATCAACCACTACCAGCCCTTACTGGCCGTGGGTGAGTACTGCATATGCAGAGGCCAGACACTTTTCACCTCCATTCTACAGATGACATTTAAACATGCACACACACGGCAAAGTACTGGTGTATAATCTCAACTCTCATCAAATAGAACAGATAGAGTCACTTTACAAACCTGAACAGTGGCTTCCTGGCTTTTTCTTGGGTGCTGTTTGTCTGTGCCATGGGCGTCAAGCCCAGAATATGTTGAGATTGGCCCAAATGCTTTTTGTATGTAACTGACCAGGAGTTATTCTGTAAAAGTGGGTTATTTTTAACTTAAAATTTCCTTAATTTCACTAAAATCCCCCCATCTCACACACACACACACACACACATACACATACACATACACACACACACACATTAGTCTTCAGTCAATACTAGTATACATTTTTTCTGGAAGTGCTTCAGCTAATGTATGATTGCTCCCTTCATTGCTCTGATTTTAGAAAATGATTGGCTACAGTAGGTCCAATCAGAGATTCGGTTATCAAAAGAGATGTCAACCCCAGCATCTCTATTATTACCTTTCAGTATGTGCAGCATTCAATGAAAAAAGTAATGTAAAAGAAGTTTCTGTAAGCATCTGCAGCCATCTGCAGCCATCTTTGAAACGACTCTCAGGCATGCAAGTGCAGCTCCTATATTTTTGAATGGGGAAACATCAAATTCTCCAAAGCTGTTTGCCAAGCTTTCGATTAAATTTCATACTTGAAATCACCAATGAAATCTGACAACAACTGTCTCATAAATTTTGTTTCTAAACGATCGAATCATGACAAAAAACTGTATTTTTCAGGCTTGATCAAGCTAATGCGCATGCTAAGTGACTAAGTGCGTGTCTCTTGTGTCTCATTTCGGAGGCATGCATCTAACTGTTTCTATAGTAACCGGAGCTTCTAAAGGCCGCTGCAGTGACGAGATGACTTTACCAATCGGCGATTGGCTCTTATTTAGAAGGCGGGACTTATTCCGCCATATTGCGCGTTGCACTTTCTCCCATTCAAAACAATACGAGTGACACATCTTGTGTTATTCTATAGTCTTTGGTAAAGCGCACTTCTAGAAAACACACACTCCCGGTTCTGCAATAAACATATGTTAGTCCTGAACAAACTGACACACAAAATCACAGACGTCAAGTGAAGTCCCATCCCATTCGAAGTCAGGCAGCTACCTTCTAACAATCGGAATCTTTACAAATGCTTTGAACATCATAAAAAGTCAGTGGAGAAAGGCATATTGTTCATCAAAACATCGTAATATACAGTCAAACCAAAAATTATTCAGACATTTTTTTATATTTTTGATATATTTTTACTAGTGGGTGCAGGACACTATAGTTCATTTATGTAAGTGAGGATAGCAAGATAAAGTAAACTGTGACATATTATACCCAAAAATTCTTCATACAGTGGACTACCAGTTAAATTGATGATAAATTTGGAACCAAAAAATTAAGTGTTATCTGACATAAATAAGATAATTTTTTTCTGACACAGTTTAACTCTGAGATCTTGTCATATTTTATTACCATTTTTTTAAACTATAGTGAATAAACTGTATTAATAAATGAGATGTTCAAGGTGTCTGAATAAATATTGGTTTGACTGTACATCATATACATAATTCACCCGCTAAATTGCTAAATGTTCATGATTTTTCATATCAACAGAAAAATATACCGGGATAACCTGTCTTCTCTTGAGACCCCCTGCATCGCAGCATAGTTAATGATATGCTGAAGCCCGCCCACATTTTGACATGATTGATTGCAACATATTTGTGATATAGAGGGGTGATTTCAAACCACATTTTTGAGACTGTGTTTGTTTCGCTGCAGTTTTAAGGAGAAAATGTTCAGCAATGGTGTTGACTGATGAATTTGCACGTTTTGCATAGACATATAAAGAACATTAGAAACTTGATTTTCACCACAGGGGGACTTTAAGAATTGTAAGTCAAACATTGTTTAAAAAAAAAAAAAAACTAGTCTAGGTCTTTACAGTCATTCATTTAGTCAATTCATTCAAATCCCTGATTCGTTCAGGAATGAAGTGACTGTCTATATATACGGGCCATTGAATCATTGACTCAACCAATTCTTTTAAAAAGGCAGATTGATTTAGTAACAAAACACCACTGTGTGTTGTTTGGAGACACAAAATGGTTCTGCTTTGGCTTTGTTTGGAACTATTTTCATTGGCAAAATAGAGAAAAAAAATACAATGCTGTCAATGTTGTCTAAAAATGAAGCTCACACATATTATATTAACTCCTTGTTTATTGAACTGTTGTATAAAATCATTATTACATTTGCAATCGTGCTGATATTCAGGAAAAAACTGCACTCTTACTCATGTGATACTGAGGAACTATATTGTATGATTTGAACATAAGACAACTCATTCAGGGAATTTTTTGCTCCCATATCTTGAATTTTGGAGGAATAGACCTTTATCACAGTGGAATTGGTTACGGTTATGTGTATTTTCAATGTGTTGTAATCACCTGGTTGAATAAATGCCTCTTAAAATGAGCTTCTGCAGGACGAGTTTAAAATCTGGACATTTTCAGAGAGAGCAGAAGAGATTCTGATGATTACTGTGTACGGAACTTGTAGTTTCAATCCAACATAAGCCGATCTGAGAAAGCAGTGGCTTGTAAACACACGCGATTATTTCACCACACGGTGTCAGTGCTCGTCTAATCTAGCAACTGCGACGCTGCAGTGTGTGTGAGAACTGATGAATATGATCAGAGTGAACATATTTATTTGTATTAAATATTTTAGTCGTTATTCTGTGTCATTTTTCATTGACAATCATTTTAATGTATGTAATTCACATATTTATTCCAATATTCTTAATTAATATTCAAAGATTTTCACAGTTTCTGCGCATTCATTCATCTATTTTAATACTGCTCTTACGAAAATTAACCATGGTTTTGCTAACCATAGTTTAACCATGTTATATGTAGTAAAACTGTGGTAATACAAATGTAATCAATCTGCAAAAAAAAAAACAAAAAAAAAAAAAAACATGCTTACTACATTTTTACTGCAATAAAGCCATAAGGGTTTATTATAATTTTTGTAAGGGTCAAATTCAGTCGAATTCAATTAAAAATGTAAATTCAACAGGTATGAAATATGATCAGTAAGAGATAAACACTATTAATGGGAAGACGAGCTTGACTGCGGCAGGTTAGTTGGGGAATATATGTATTTCTTATTCAGAATGGATATTTGGAAAGGAACATTTCAGCAGGTTGAAGATATGAGATGTAAGCCTAAAAATCCTCAATTTCGAAATGCATACTACACACGAACATACTCCCACGTATTATTTTAGAAGAAGGACCTTCATCCCGCCGTATTAGTCTCACCCATGCTTCCCTCAATTCTTTAAGTGTCGGAAAATCTGAGGTAAGGGTGTCGTTGTTTAGAATTAGAGCAGCCGGATATGCTGCAGTAACACCGTAAACCGCAGTAAACATTAGTTTTTGATTGTGTTGCGATAGGACCGGAAGTAGCGATACACTGCTTCACTTACTGGAAATAGGAAGTGTGATAAAGGTCTGTTCTAACTGCATTCTTATATGGGGTAAAGTAGGGTTACATACTCTATATAACATCAGTTAAAACAACAGTTACAACATTATCGTAGACTATACAAATCACACACCCCAATATGACATGCTTGCCAGTTAAAAGATATAGTTCAACTATAGATATTCCATTTTCAAAATTACTGTAGCATATTGTGTATCAAGAGTGCACATATTGATGGGAGTTTGTTTTTCACACAAGTAACATATCCAGTCTTTCTGTGAGCGTGACCTGATTTTTTGACAGCAAAGTGAATGAGCCAAGAGAACAAAATCATATGAGCTGAAATGACAAAATTGTGCTAAAATCTTAAGCAAACGTCATTTATCACAGCATTTCAAACCGGCAAGGCCATAGCTGTTCTGTTTACTCAATCATCTCTTAATTAAAGATTCTGTAAAGATTGAAAGCTTTGCACAGATATTAAAAACTCAAGTGCACAAGTCACAAAACATATGAAACTTTGACAATTTGTAGACTAATGTATGATTTGAGCTGGCTGTGGCTAAAAATACAGCTCTAATTGAGTTACATCTGTTGCTCAGTAACAGAGAAATGGAAAATATTTTACAGCTTAAAGACCTCCTAAATATGTGGAAATCTGTTTTATCGCATTATAGAAATATCAATATGTTTCAAATGAGGTTTCACCCAGTTTGGTCCACGGATCTTGCAAATTGTAATTTGAGCTCTGTGATTGGTGGTCTTATTTTCTCTACTCGTCATCTCATTATTGAAGTCAACGCAGCGGTGCAATCTTGATGAGATTTTGTAGCTCCTCGGGTGCACTTATACATCCACTTGAACAAGCACACTGCAGTTGTCAATACCCTGTAACGGGAATCCCTCTTGACAGATGCATTTCTAAAGTAACTCCATAGCACAGTTTTTGCCTCAGGGATGATACAGAACTTCAAACTCTCTTTCTGCCTCAATGCACAAGGACGGTTGCCAAATCATTCTCAATGGCGCCTTTTTTTAACCTCCTCAAAACTTCAAAGAAGTGATCTTGACAAGTGGTCATTGCGCACTTGAGGGAATGAAGGTCCATATGCGACTGGGCTCTGCTGGTGTGACATTTGAAGCCAGACAATTGTGCAATTTTGGATGCATCAGTGTCAATCAGTTCAGTCTACATAAAGGCCTTTAGACTAAAACCAAGAGCCTGGTCTTCTCTGATAGAAATGATGCAGTGAATGCTAAGCTGTCTGATGCACTCAGACCTGAATTTACTGTCTCGTCTTAAAAAGCTCCATGATTTCATGGAAAATTATCTATGTCTCTCTGAATGGACTGTGCACACATAGCCATAGTACATATTCCCTGCGTAAATCCAGCCCATTATTGCCAAATGATTCTGTGGACTTTAGCACACATATCTCTTTTAGAACTGGGTGTCACAGCGACCCCACAATTTGAAATGCAGTTTGATTATGGGTTGCACAGACACTTCAATTATTTGTGCCTCTAGTTGATGCATTGGGTCTGTGTCGCAGCTGTTTTCTGGTCACGACTTTTGCACTTGTCCGATTGTTTTCAATTGAATTCAACTGATGTATAATCACATTTTAATAAAACACATAGGTTATTTGCACATGACGTCATTGCAGCAGTGCGAATGAGTCTGGAGGGCAGGGAGTGATTTTTCTATATAGGAATCTTATCAAAAACTCAAAATTTGTATGTTTTGCGTCATTTATGGTTGAAATCGGGAACCCAGAAGGTGTTTATATCGTTTACATAACTTATACCGTTTTTTATAACTTTTTAACTTTAAAAGTTGTCGCCTTTTATAGCGTTTTGCGTCTGCTAATACTGAAATGAATATGGATACCTGCTTAACTTTTGTTTTTGACTTGGTTAAACATTCACATTCTTCATGCTATCGTTTACATGGAAGAGAAGATATTTTATCCCATTGAATAATAATTTGGTGTTTTCACTTCAGTTTTGTAGAATTCTGTTCACAATGTTGATCTGGTTACCGTGAAAACAGCGTCACGCGCTGCTGCTTCAGCCTTCATATGGTAGAAAATGTCCAAATAAAATAAATGTGTTCAACAAGCTGACAGAAGTTGATCCATTTATTTGTTGGAAGCGTGTAAATGTAACTGTAGTTTTAATGTTTTCTTTGTAAATATTCACTTTCCCATATGGCCACGAAGGAGAATCGGAGGGTCACATTCAGGGGACAGACATGACACACTGTATTTTTGTGTTTATTTCAACAAATGACAACCAAAATCCAACCCATAGAAGCTCGTGAACAGTTTTGAAGTGGCTGCGTGCAAGTTATAATGTTTCACAAGCAAGCGAGTCATACTCGCAAATGTAATGTTAATTATTACACAAAAACCAGATACAAAACTCAGCTAAGTATGTGATTATTTTGAGTGAAAGGCAGTGGGTTTATTCAGTGACATTATTACATTTGCTAAACGTCGTATTCCCTCACTTTCTCAACCAAGGCGAAAATTGTATTACACCGTCCATTTTTTTTTCCCTGGACGATGATGTGAGTTCCTATTGCAATTCTCGATTCAGCATAAATGACCTACAATGGCGACATTTTTCACAATCACGACAGAAAATTAAAATACTGCCCTTAACGTCACTAGCAGAAAGGCAGCACGATATAAACAAACCAAATTAGAACTGAACACGGCGTGACGGCAGTTTCACATTCTCTATATCTACCGCCTCGATAGCAGGCAAGTCTTTCAATTTAGTAGAAAAATCGCTCCTCTTCATAACGTAAGGATCACGTCCAACATATGTTGTGATTTTCTGTTTATACCTTTCTAAACCAGCACAGTCCGGACTTTTCCCCATCTCTTCCATGATAATTTTCACTGCTTGCCCTCCACTGGAATTTTGCACGTCACCAGAACCACGTGATTGCAAACAACCTATTAATAATTATGCAAGGATCTGTAACTCCAATAAATATAATCATAACTCATTGATTAAAGGGGTCCTATTATGCTTTTTTTCCCCCATGTTCATCTTTCTTTAGTGTGTAATGTTGCTATTTGAGGATGAAAAAGCTCTGCAAAGTTACAAAGCACAAAGTTATGCTCTATATCAGTTTCTCTGTTTCCGAACTCCCTGAGACCACCTCCATTGTAGTCTTGAGTTTTCTTCCTGGAACGAACACGTCACAATATTCGTCATTTAAATAATTCATATGCAGAATAAAGGGGCGGGGCCGGGTTGAGTTAGTTAGTGGTGTGTTAAGACTCACGGTTATGATAAGGGGCGAGACATTTCCCAAACACGCTCGAAGCGCTTGACCAATCACAGCACACTGGTCCAGCCAACCAATCAGAGCACATTGGGCTTTTCAGAAGGAGGGGCTTCATAGAGACAGGAACTAAACAGAGTGTTACTGACAGACTGGGAAGAGAGGAGCTGCAACAATGGAGAATATGTTTTTTTTTTTTTTTAAACACATTATTCTAGTAGACCCCAAAAACAAAATCAAGACTTTGAAAAGGGACATCATTTTATCTGCACATTTCTGCTCTAACAAATTAGAGAAAAATGTACCATCAAAATCAACTGTCATGCCGCCTCGGCTCTGTCCCATCACTGAAACTCTCTGAAACACTTCACTTCCTCTCAGACTCCTCAGTCACTCTTCTCTCATTTTTCCTCTCAGTGCCACATCTATCAACTTCTGCTCTCCTCCACTGACAGGATGAATGATGTTCTGTTCAGTCTGAGCAGGCTGTGTTATGAACAGTATCATCAGAAATTACTTAAGCAAATGTAGTTTGACATGTTTGTATGATTATTATTATGCATTTGTAATCAAAGGCAAACAATTGTATAAGGATAATGAAATGATTTAATTAAAACAACAACAAAAACTGTGCAAATAATTGTTAATGCCTTAATGATGATTCAATCATATTAACTAGCCTATTACAGCATTCATGTGTGTGTATTTTTCGTGTTTGCCCATTAGGTACAAGCAATGGCTCTGTGCTGGTGTACAACTTGACCAGTGGCCTCCTGCACAAAGAGCTGAGTGTCCATTCCTGTGAGGTCAGGTAAGAAACCTTTACTCTATAATTATATATCTACACCCATTCATGATGTGACATGAGAATCCTATCATACAATAGAACACTGGTGTTCAATCCTCGGTGCCAACTGCATAAACATAATCACTGTGTTAAGACTGTCTTAAAGGGTTAGTTCACCCAAAAATGAAAATTCTGTCATTAATTCCTCACCCTCATGTCGTTCCACACCTGTAAGACCTTCGCTCATCTTCGGAACACAAATTAAGATATTTTTGATGAACTCCAATGGCTCAGTGAGGCCTGCATTGACAGCAAGATAATTAACACTTTCAGATGCCCAGAAAGCTACTAAAGACATATTTAAAACAGTTCATGTGACTACAGTGGTTCAACCTTAATGTTATAAAGCGACGAGAATACTTTTTGTGTGCTAAAAAAACAAAATAACGACTTAATATCTAGTGATGGGCGATTTCAAAACACTGCTTCATGAAGCTTCAAAGCCTTACGGATCTTTTGTTTTGAATCTGTGGTTCGTAACGCATATCAAACTGAAGATAAACGAAGGTCTTATGGGTGTGGGACGACATGAGGGTGAGTAATTCATGACAGAATTTTCATTTTTGGGTGAACTAACCCTTCAAGAACTAGCTTGACCAACTAGCAGTTAGCCAAGGGGTAATCAGTTTAACATTTCAGATTCAGACCTATCTAACTTTTCATGTAACTGGCTTAAAGTTATGACAAATCTTGAAGAAACTAATTAGATGACTATCTTTTAAGACTACTATAAGCAGTTTATGCAACTGGATCATGGGCTGTGTCCCAAATGACGTACTATACACTATGCACTTAGAGTGTTTTCACACCTAGCTCCTTTGTAGCATTTGTTTCAGAACCTGATGCATTTTCTCCCTTAGTTTCGTTTAGGCATATGAAAAATCATGCTCAGATCCACACCAACATAATTGGTCAGAGAGTGCTTGAACAAGGTGGTGTTGACCAAATTGAAAATGAACTCTGGAGCGGTTCACTTGTGGTGAGAAAGCAGTCCAACCTAACGAACCATGTTGCATCATAATTCATAATGCATTATGCAGAAATCGGCATTGTCTAATTTTGTGGTTGAGCGCATTAGTTAAAGTGTCATTACTTTGAAAACGCTGCATTGCAAGGAAGCTGCCCAGATGAAGCCATGATTCCCACTCTAACTGCTATATATATATATATATATATTACCACCTCGGGTACCACCCCAAATTCACTTCTCTGTTGCGTCTTCTTGCACTTGAACAGACAAATACACACAAAATTATGTCAAGATGCCCATTTTGGCCAGTATCCCAATTAAACATAACCGGTAATGTGGTAAATGAATGTAAACAGTTAGGGGGAAAAATTGGAGGTGTGTCAGTATATTAGATCTTTGCATTAGGTCTTAAAAGGCTCATTTAGGCCCCATTTACACTGCATGGTTCAAGTAACCCAATTCCGATTTTTTTTTTTTTTTTTCCTCCCATGTGAAACCACAAAATAAAAAGCACACAAACTTGTACCTGCCCTTGATATACAATCACTTATGAACGCATTGGTTTTAATGACTAAAAAAACCTAGTATAGGATGGCGGATTTGAACCAGAAGCTGTGACATGTTTAACAAATATCTACCCGAGTATTATTCCACTCGCACGCTTCCAGTGGTGCTGCGTTCGTATACTGTCGTGAAGAATTTGTATTATTTTGATGTAGGGATGTAACTATTGCATTAAAAGGGTTTCTATATGAATTCATGTCAATAAATTAAACTCAGTGTTCTATTGAAATTGATTTGTGATGTCGTATATGCTATTTTTGGTACGTTTCGCCAAGTGCAATGTAAAAAGAAGACATCGGATACAGGTCAGTTTTAAAAGAAATGTAAGCACGTCGTCCAAAAAAATTGGATATGGTCAAAAGATCAGATCTGTGCATTAGGACTTGCAGTGTAAATGCGGCCTTAGACTGTCACTCCAAATTTTTTGTGCATATCCGTTTGGAATCCGATCATATTTAGCAAGTGTGAACGGCAAAAATCTGTTTTGAGCTACATTCATATGTGGTTAAAAATCCTACTTAAATCTCATTTCTGAAAACCCATTTCAGTCTAACCGCTCTAATCGGATTTTGCGTGGTTTATGTCACTTTCTTACTCCACATAGAACGTAAACATGTCGTTGTTATAGGAAACATGCTGAAAGTTGCTGTAGAAACAAGGTAAAAAATCTGTAGCGTTGAGCCTAGCGCACTGACCGCAGGCTTCTGGAGGGGATGTAGACTCATACGCAGGAGAGGAGGTTGGAGGGTGCAGAAACTGTGGCTGTTTTACACAAGCATCAACGTCTTGAACTTGATGTGAGCAGCAACCACTAGCCAGTGTAGAGAGATAAAGAGAGGTGTAACATGGATCAGTGGAGAGGAACCAGGTTGATGAAACCAATCTATGTGTATACATGGATGAATAGGGGACCATGATGGATAGAGGCCAATGTGCTTTTCTTATACAGTGTAGTGTTCATATCTCTGTCTGGAGCATTGCATGACCTGTGCAGAACGCAGGGTTAGAGCCTCCTGCTGGCCTCACGAACACATTTTCATCTATTTTCATTGTTCAAAGCTACTAGATAGACAGCTACTGTATCTAGCATTAACATCTGGAACTGCATACCATTATATTTCACATTAGATAGTTGAAAAGTTTTGAATAACAAATGACAGATTTGGGGACAGCCTGAACATTACTTTATTTAATGATTTTGCCGTAATTGGCACACATGAAGTGTTCTTGCTGAGTCATGGTGCCATCTTGTGGTGTAATTGAATGGAATGCACTGGGGTCGGATGTGGGACATTTCCCACCTCAGACCACTCGAATGCAGAATTAGGATCACTAGAATCTTCCAGGCAGGTGTGTTGGAGCTAAACTCTGCTGGAAGTTTGGACACCCCTGCCATTTTCGTTCTATTTTCAACAGTTTTTCATAGTTTTGATGACTTTACTATCTGCTTGTTAAGTCGTGATACTGTTTCCAGGTCCAAGCCTCTACTTGTTTCAGTTGAGAATACTATCTCAACAGCTGTTTATGAGTACTATTTATTCATATCACACATTTAAGCTAAACTTTAATAAACTCATGCTGTACATTACAGTCTCCAGGCTCACTGCATCCCAGACACCAATGTTTTAATGATTCAAGGGTTAGGATTATGTTTTTTTGGTAGTATTACATGAATATTAGCACCATTTGCTGTTTGCTTTTGGTATCTCGTAGAGCGTTTGGACCCAGAAACAGTGACGTGTCAAGCCAGATTTAACAAGTGGATTATTCTGAAACACAGGACATAGTAATATAGTATGTACATCCACACACATAATTACAGTGAACATCTTCATTTTATGAATTTTGGTTTCCTGTAAACGTGTTCCCTAAAAATATAATGCCGCAGTGTTTCCAACTTGCATTATGATTCACTGAGGATTGTCAAAAACAATCTCAAGAGATGATGAAGCAGCCCTGCATTTAAACTCATAAAATGAAGTTAATGATTCTGTTCGTGAGTTCACTGCAGAGATCAGACCCCATGACACACCGGCTGCCCTCATTTTATTAATTATCTCTCTCTTTATTTAAGCAGACGCCATTTCCCCCCTAATAAACTAAGCGAGAGATTTAATCAATTATGTCGTTAAGCAATTGATTGAAAACAAACACTATCCATTGTATCTGTTGTGGCACTTCCTTGTGAAATGGATGACTTTCAGCATGTTTGGTTAATTTTAATTAGTGAAGGTTTTAAACAGAGGAAGTTTTGTCAACACTGCTACAATGACATATTCTGTTTCAAAAGCATTGTTTAATGCCTTACTGTATTCTATATGCCAAAAAGTAACACATAGACATTTCTGAGTAATCAAAGGCCCCGATATACTTCAAGCGAAGTTCTTTTGGGGCAAAAAAAAAAAAAAAAAAAAGTATACGGTTTTCAAACATTCAAATGTTGTCTGCTCTGCTGGAGGCAGCGTTATCCTCTGTCAACAAACACACAGCAAACATTGGCAGCGGTGGAGCCCCAGAACACACCCACCAATTGTGTAATCATCATGGAGGAATGGTTGTTCGAATATGCTAGCCAAAACTTTGGTGAGCTACCAAAACAAACTCGAAATGAACTTCGTTTTGGCCAGATTTTGTTCGAAACGTCAGTTCGTTCTTCAATTCCACTTGAAGTATATCGGGGCCTCCCCTGATCATGCGTTTACACTGTGTTTGACGGGTTAGCTCACCCAAGAATGAAAATTCATCTACGTCATTTACTCACCCTCATGACATTCCAAACCCATAAGACTTTCGCTTATCTTCAGAACACAAATTAAGATATTTATAATGAACTATGAGAGATTTCTGTCCCTCCACTTAAAGTCTATTCACCCAGTTCAAACATTCATAAAGACATTGTAAATGAAATCCATATAAAATGATCTCTTTATAAGATGAACAGATTAAATTTTTGGCTATTACTCTCATATAAATATTGATCAGCAAACATAGAACATTCAAATTTAAGAGTTTAATAATAAACAAAAGCCTAACCATACTTGCTTGACTCCTGAGAACAAGCCTCGTTAGTTCTTGCAGAAGCTCAAAAGTGCTGCATAACATTGGTTCTTGCACGTCAAGTACCAAATTTGAGTGCCCTATGTATATACGCTGATGTTCATCATATAAAGCGATCTCGTCTCATCAGAAGACTTGGATCAACCCACTTGATTTACAGGGGCTGATATAAATAGGGCTGAGCTCAAAAATGTTGACAGTATTCAGCATCTCTATTTATGTATTTTCTCTGAAATGGCTTCCAGGATATCCTACTGTATATATAAACCTAGAGTGGAGGGGACAAATATCTTCTGCTCATAAGCTTTGCAGCTTTGCCACTCTTGACCAAGAAGAACATAAAAGGCTGACTTGAATAAAAGGAGTTGGAAGAATGTTTTATGGAGGGATGTGACCAAACTGGAACTTTTTGGACCCATGGATCAGCGGTACGTCTGGTGCAAAAAAGGCAAAGCTTATGAGCAGAAGAACACCTTCTCCATGGTCAAACATGGAGGTGGTCCAGTCTTGTTATGGGGGTCCTTTGCTGTTGCAGGAAGTAGAAATCTTGACTGTATGAAGGACATCATGAATTCTTTGAAGTATCAAGCCATTTTTGCAAAGATGGTGATGCCTTCGGTGCAGAGACTGAAGCTTGATGAACTTTCCTGCAGGACAGCCGTCCCAAAGTATACATCCAAATCTACTAAAGCTTGAGTAGTTCTTAAGTGGCCTGTACAGTCTTCAGATTGAAATCTCATTGAAAATATTTGGTGGAATTTGTAGAAAGCAGTGGTAACATGGAAACCAAACATTATCAGTGATCTGGAAGCTTTTCAAGCAAGGAATGGGCCAAGATTGCAGTAGAGAGGTGACAGAAGCTAAAAGAATAAAAGATTCTGCACAAAATGTGACTTTTGGGGGTTGAATAATTATGTACACGTATGTTTAGAGCCAGTTTGATTTTTTTTTTTTCATTTTTCATCAACTTTACATTTTTAGAATCACTCAAATGTGTATTAATAAACTTTGTATAATAGTTTACTGATGCCTTTGATGAATTGTTTTCATAAAGTTTTGTTCTCAGAAGCAAAATGTCTTGCAGGTTAAGGGGGTTGAATAATTTTGATCGCAACTGTATATAAACCGAATCAATAATAAATTGTTAATGTGTTTAGCTTTCTGTAACAGATATTTTTGGATTCTCTAAGGTGAGTCGTAAAGTGAGCAGGATATATTAATATTTAGCGTATGGCTTCGGCAGGCATGTATTTTCATACCAAGTGGGGCAGACAGTGGCTCCTCGGCTCTACAGCGCCACACTATTTTCCTATGCAAATCTGTGGTGAAAAATGGAACTGCAGCGCACTCTAATTGATAGCTGTTGGGGCAGATTTCAGACTCCCCCGTTTATTTTCACGTTACCTTAATCAAACCTCAGTCCGATATCAGTCCGCTTCTGATGTGTAGTCTGCATCAGGTCAGTAACTAGTTGGCATGTCTGTTCTTCGTATCAAATTAATGAAAGTGCGAATGCGAATAGTCTTTATATAGTTCTGTTGTGTTTGTTTTATGTTTGTTCTGAGAATAGAAATGACTTTGTTTTCCTCACCGGAATTCCTCCACAACTTCTATCATTCTAAAGCAACTTTCGTAGGCAATAAATACTACATTAAGTCAATAGCATTCTATGCATGCCTGTCAATCAAAATTACAGCACCTCCCTCAGGCTGAATAACGCAAGGATGTTAGACCTCTGCTGAAAGTGTGTCTGCATGTGTTCAGCGATTAGAATGTTAGAATGTCATAAACTAGCGCTAATACCCAGAATCTGCCCTACCTAAATGTACGGTCAAGAGCCGCTACTGCTCACTTGTCATCATGCCACACATGCAAGTCTAAAACTTTCCCCAGCCCTGTGCCCTCAATCCATAGAGGCTCCTCATTTCCATATCATTTGCATTTTTCCAGGAGAAGTGGCCTAATTAATCATGTGGCCATTTTGTGTCTCATTAGTGCTCTCTGCTTGGATCCCCCAGCCAGGACACACCGCCCAGCGCTCTCATTAGACAGTCCATCATTCTTTCTGCTTTTACTGAACACAGACTTTCTCCAGACTCATTGTTTTTGTTTTTTTTGTTTTTTTTTTCAGTCTGTTTCGAATTATAATGAAGGCCTTTCATGTTTTGAGTTTTCAAGAGCATAAATAAGAATTCTGGGGATGTTGTTGTGCTACATGCAGTAAGTGGAAAAAGAGGAAATTCGGAATACGTAGTCAGTTTGTGTAGCACCTGTAGAATCAGTCTGTTAAGGAGCTATATCATTGAACATGTTTTAAAATAGAAGTGTTCAAAGTACTTTATAGCCATACTCTAATTTATAAGCTCCCTCTCCAGTCCTCCCAGAGTACTTATTGAAACTAACCTGCAAACATTTTCTGTTAAGAAATTGTCATTCTGTTGATGTCAGGGACATGGGCACATTAAAGTATTAATTCACACACACACACAAAAAAGAAAGTAAGTCATCAGGTCACAAGTTGTCACTTATTTCTAATGTGAGCAGATTAGCCAATCGTAATGTCTTAAACGTACAGTAGCAAAAATAGCACAATTATTTCTAGAGGTCAGAGAGAGGGGGTGGGGATTAAGAAATTTTCTTCTAATGTTTTTCCCTTGATATCTTTGTCTCTTGCAGAGGAATCGAATGGGTTAGTTTGACTAGTTTCCTGTCCTTCGCCACCTCTGTTCCCAATAACCTTGGACTTGTGAGGAATGAACTGCAGCATGTGGACTTGCGCACAGGTAAAGCACACACTGATTCATACATTACACACTGGTATTTATGCTGATTGGACATTGCTCGATCTCCTGAGTGCATTCTGACTGTCAGTGATCATTGTTATCAGCTGGAAAAAAAATGTTCTGAAAGTGATTCCAATATTATTCCCTTGTCTTTATCATTATAGCTGTGATGTGGATGTCACTTTTTCTCATTGAATTAGAACTGTTATTAAAACATTATAGTTATTGTCCTTTGTGTGAACGAGCCTTAAAGGAATAGCTCACCCAAAAATGAAAATTACCCCATGATTTACTCACTCTCAAGCCATCCTAGGTATATATGACTTTCTTTTTTCAGACGAACACAATCAGAGTTATGTTAAATAATGTCCTGGTTTTCCTAAGCTTTATAATGGCAGTAAACAGAGGATAAGATTTTGAAGCCCAAAAAAAAAAAAAGAAATCCACATGGCTCCTGGGGGTTAATAAAGGCCTTCTGAAGTGAAACGATGGGTTTTTGTAAGAAAAATATCTATATTTAAAACTTTATTAACTATAATAGCTTTCGGCAGATGGCCGTACGCATTGATTTGTGGCAGAAGAGTAACCCCTGACCCGATGCATGACGCACTGACAAACGTGGAAGCTCAGAGGATAGAGCAAAACAAAACACCGGTCATGAATTTGAAGTCTAAAACAAGAATTTCTAAAGCGAAATGTTGGAGGATTTTGATATAAGAGAAGAGGAGCTTGAGTTTGTTGCCCAGCCCTATTTGTTTGAACCGTGAGAGGCGTCTAAGATTACGATACTCCTACATCACGTCAGGGGTTATTCTTTTGGTCGACAAGCGTATGGCCATCTGCTGAAAGACAGTTATTTAAGTTTTTAAATATGGGTATTTTTCTTACACAAATGCATTGCTTCACTTCAGAAGGCTCCCCTGGAGCACATTTATGATGGATGGATGCACTTTTTTGTGCTTCAAAATCTCATCCTCTATTTACTGCCATTATAAAGCTTAGGAAAACCAGGACACTATTTAATATAACTCCGGTTGTGTTCATCTGAAAGAAGAAACTCATATACACCTAGGATGGCTTGAGGGTGAGTAAATCATGGGGTAATTTTCATTTTTGGCTGAACTAACCCTTTAACTCATCCCACGATGGTGCACTTGATGAATTCATTACACAAAAGTTATTTGTGTCTCACAAAGAAAAAAATGCATGGACTGCACATACATTTTACCAAACAAACAAAAGCACATTCTATCCATGCTCTCGCTGATATAATCCTACCTGATGATCAGTAGCGGTTCACTAAATAAAATAATTCAATAAATACCTATTTATTTATCAAAAATAACAAGTAATAAAATAACTAGAGAAGTTTGAGCAAGCACACGTAATATCTGAGAGAGAGCAGAGGCATGAGACCACTATTTGAGAGCGCGTATCCAGTTTTGTGCGAGTGTGAAGGAAATCCGCCTGCGAGCGGAGAGATTCGTGCTCGTTCATTACATGGATGCACTCTCAAGTTTTATAACATTTGTCATTAAAATAACGCCATAGACACGCCCTTAAATGAACTATAAAAATGAGAATAAAGTCGTGCCTGAAAGCTGCAATTGTTTTTTTTTTATTGGTTAAAATTAATGGAGAATATCTTGTGTTTTTCCGTGGGTGCTCGACCATTTCCGTGGGTGCTCGGGGGCCGGCGCCTATGCTCTCATTATGTTCAGTTGTATTGTTCAGTTTTTGTTAGTTAAGCTATAGAGTGTCAAAATTAGTTAGGTCATGCAGGCGTTGCTTGGAAACCTTGCATCCAGTGTAATAACTTAATGAATATTCATACACTTGAACAGTTGATTCACAGGCTGATTAGCAGTCATACACTTCAGTACATCTCTTTTTCAGGCTATAAACTAGGCCTTCTAGGCAAATCTCACATTAAATTTTAATGAAATCATTAAAGCTGCAAGCAGCATTGATCGGGACCTCACGCGTTGGCGCACGTTTGGGGTGCTGGTGTGTTTTTTAGCATCCCTATATACCTCTCAAAATGCCTGTGAGGAGAGATGTTTTTGATATGTGTGAGTGGCGGTAGAAGTGTAAGAGAGAGGTGTGAGGGAACTGGGTCTAGAGAGTTTTTTATAGAGAGGAATGTACTGAAAACATGTTGAATATGATACTTAAGTGCTCGGTGGACTCATGCAGGTAGGTCTTGACACGAGGAAGGCTGACGATGACACATAATCCAATTAAATATATGGCTTATCTAAGCTTGAGAGAATACAGCTGTACACACCTTTATAATTAGCAAACCAAAAGGCAATAGCATGCAAATGACTTAAATCGAAACTACTGTTTGTCACTTAAGTGCAATAGATATAATGAGCAATAAAAATAACAGTAACACTTTACAGAAGCCTTTATGTATAATGCATTAATTATGCCTTGTAATGTATTGTGTGGTCTCATGAATAATTGTAACCACAGTTATAATACATTATAATACACCTTTAGAAAGTATAAAGTATTAAAACACAACCAATTTCAGATGTAACAAGGAATCTGTGAATATTATAATGCATTCTAACTTTGGTTACAATATTTATGAAAAGATATAATGCATTATAACGTACATTATGAATGCCTTTATAATGCATTATACAGGCTTTAAGTAAAGTGTTTTACCAAAACAACAAATAGCTTATTCTTGCTGACTGCCATTGTTTTAATAACAAACTAATACAATCAAAATACAAATTAGAATAAAAATAGGAAATAGCAATGCACAGTAAAACAAATAAATCCTCTCTAGCAGCAAATATTAATCTAAACTACAGAAACAGGGTATTAAGAAAAAACTTGTGTGGTACTGCCGCTTCCTGATTAATCGCTTTTCCTTGGATTAAGTGTAAACAAATGTTTGAAAAAAAATATAAAGCTTTTAAGTGTTTAAGTATTTGGTGTGGTTTTATAAACTCTATATCAAATACTGTAGGGCTGTTCGAATACACTTTGACTTCTTCTCTGTGACAAGCAGTGTCAGAAACACAGTTCTGCAGTCTGTTATGTTTGCTGGGGCCACATTGGCCGCATTATTTCTGCCTTTCTCTAAGCGCCACCTACTGTCAAAGTGTGAATTTGCATTTTTGTTCATTCGGTATCCTTCACTAAATCTGCCATTCTTCTTGTTCATGTTGGGGTTGTTAACATCAGAATGCACATCTTTTTTTACCTCTTTAACACAGCATGCACAGTGTTGTTAAATTTAACAGGTTAATGTAAAAAGTATTCTAAAAATAAAAACAATTCGTAATAAGGTATCTAGAATCGTTTACAATATTTTAAAGTGCCCATGAAAACAATACCGTGCATGTTCATTACCACGATGAATCATATTACAGAATACTTGCACATATGGCTGTCGTGGTAAAGTAATTTCCCTTGCTGTGATTTTGAGTGGGTAAACAGGCTGTCAATCAGAGCGGTTATATTGTTATGCCAGTAGGTGGCGGCATGGGACTGTCTTTATGAGTGAGTCATCATTAAATTGTTCATAATACACTTACAAACACTGATTCATTTATAAATTAAACAAGGTGTTCAGATTAATTTAACTTCGAGTGCCACTTCACAAGGCTCAGTTGTCATCTGGGTAATGATGAAGCTGATGTTTCACTTCATAGAGATAAATGGCATTGATTCAATGCATTGAACAGCTCTGATGGGAAATCCCCTTAAAGTCATGGGAAATCCCCTTAAACGTTGAAAGGATACTATGACAAAGATATCGCTTTTAACTTCTGACAACTGATGGCAAACTGATTTTTTACAAATATATGACTTGACCTGAAGGACAGACACAGGTAATCGCATACGCTCAGTTCCTGTTGTTGTCAAACGACATGACAGAGCAGCGCGACAGGCTAAAATGTTTGTGAAATTCATTTTTATGTAAAGAAACATGCATGTAAACACAATGGGCGATATATCACGTCACCAAAACTTATGCTCATGTCCATATATTGTGTAATAAGTCGATATATTGATTATCACGACAGGCCTACAGGCACATGTCTAGTGAGGTGAGGTGGTTTTGATTGATTCTGTTTTATGTTTACAGAACTTGGCCTGTTTAAGACAGCTTGCTTGTGACTGGTGTGGAGTGTTTTCTGGGTCATCTCTCTGTGTGTGTGTGGATGATGTACGACATGCAAATCCTAGCATGGCCTTTTCATCAGTGTTTTGTTGTTGTTAACTCTCCACCGCTGTCTGCACTCTTGGTTGATTAGCTCCCTGTCTTCATTAGAACAGGACCTTAATTAGACCAGTCTTTCCACAAACTATGTCTGGGTGAATATCACACACTTGCATACAGATACACAGTCCTTCACACACTAGCTAAACACTTGACTATCTGGATAACAAATCAGGGCTCTGCAAACTCTCAAATCATTAATGAGTCGAGAGAGGAGGAGACTTGAAGATAAAGGTCTTTTTTTTTTTCATAAATTGACTTGTCAATTTTGTTTATTAATTTTAGCACAATTTTCTGCATTTTATACATACAAATCACAGCAACCCACACACAAAAGAAAAAAAAATAAAGGTAACATAACAGTTTGTGACTGTGATAGAGAGTATAAACAGTAACTTACATATGTCAATTATAGCACGCACACAAATCAAAAATATACAGATGGTACTCAAACAGAATAAGCTTTTTACATCCAAATGAATTTGCTATGGTTCTATAACCATTATAGTGGACAGCAGGCAGAGAGGATGGCAAATTTTGAAATTCCATTTCCACACAATGATGTGGAAAGGTTTCAATTTAATGGGAATGGGGTTTTGTGGACAACACAAACAAATGCCTTTTGCCTTCAGATAAAACAACATCCTTAGGGAGTGTGGGGGGCTTATCATCGACACAGAGCACCCCCCTCAATCACAGAAACTGCTTTTTGTCCCTCATTCTTATCCACAAGTGTGAATGATCATAAATTCCTTAGGAAAAACTGCCTGGAAAAAAATAGTTTTGCCATATGGCTGAAGCCACAAAGGAAGGACACTTCTTCAAAGTTCAACATTGCGCATCATATTTGGAGTCTATGGGCCAGATTTACTAAACGGGGCAAATTAGCGTGATAACACAATTCCACAAATGCGCCGATGGGAGTGGCAAATTTTGCGCATCTACTGCTAACACACAAAATAAAGAACAAAGACTGAGTCAAATCATTTACATAATGACCAACGCACAAGAGCAGCGCAATGACCAAGAGCAGCGCAAATTAGTGTTGGGTCGCAAATAAGCAGAGTTGATGCTCATCAGGTGCGGGTCGACACAGGCGCAACTTGTTACATGTAATATATACGGATAACGTCTTCCTCTGTGAATTGACTAGCACAAACATTAGTAAATTGCATTGTGTGATTCGTTTAAATACTCTCCTCCCATAAATTTTGCATCTGAAAGGGAAACTCCTACAAATGCATATGCAGTAAGGTCAGCCGCAAAAACAACTCAGTCCACGCCTTTTCAGTGCTAATTTTGCACTGCGTGTCTTTAGTAAATCCCGACAGTAGTTTTTTAACGCCAAAAGAGGTTTGCGCCGGCGCAAGCTATTAGTAAATCTGGCCCTATGTGTTCAGCACAATGCCTTAATATGGAATTGGTTTGAAAAGTGAGATATGCATAGGTAAAACCTTAAAGATGCTGTTTTAATTGTGAACTTTAAACTATGCAAATAACCCTCACACCAGAGGAGGGCCATACTGTGGCCACCTCTGATGACAACAACAACCAATCACAATGCTAGATTAGAAAGGAGCCAATTTGCAAATCCCTCCTGTTTAGGAAGGATTAAAAGGTTCTCTCTGAGACAAAGAAAAAAAAAAGAAAAAAAAAAGAAACAAGGAAGTTCTGCAAGAAGGGAATTTTGGGGTGTTTGGAAATGGCAACAACGACCAAGCTTATGCCCCCATTTTCAGGACCTTGCACCAACTTCAGAATCTTCTCTTCAGGGATCTTCCATCCATGTGTACCAGATTGTCCGGATCTTCTGCACAGACTTCCGCCACTTGGACTTATCACATGACCAAGCGGAACCTAAATATTATATTTATATTTCCTAATCTGATACTCTGGCAGCAGTGATCATATACACAGATAACATAAACTATTCTCCCACACTTGCCCTTCAAATAGATCCTTGCCAGGTTTTTTTTTTTCCAATCATTTTGCAGTATTTTAGAATTTTGTGCTTAAAGAGGACATGCATGATTTATTAACCACCCTGCTTTAAATGTTGCTTCATAACACTCTTCCAAACAATCAGGAGTTGTATGCAATGAGTTGTAGCATATAGAAAGACAATGAAGCAATAAGCCGTTTAAGGCAGTGATTTCATTTTGGGTAAGGGATGTTTATATGAGTAATAAATGTAAATAAATGGTTCTCAGTCCTGATCCTGGTCCTGGTGTGCCTCTTATTTACCAAACATAATTTATATCAACAGCTCATTGGTAGAAGTGCCAAGTCCTGAACTGGGTGTGACTTGAACCACTGGTGAAGTGTAATAAGTTGTCTGCTACTCTGTTTGTGTACCTATTGTATACCTAATTATACAATATGGCGTTGATTATTGAGGGAATAGTGTGAATAATGAACAAGTGAGGGATTTCAGACAACACTTGATGCCAGTTGACACCAAAATGCATTTTCTGAAGCGCGCCTTAGCTGGCTAAAACCACTTTGGTGAACACACAACCTAAAGGCCCGTTCACACCAAGAACGATAATGATAAAGATATAGTTCTAAAAATCCTTCTAAATACAGTATAAAAGAATAGAGTCCACACCACAGCTATAACGATATAGAGAAACGATATCATTGGATCACTTTCAGAATGATTTTTTTCCCCAGCTGTTGAACATAAAACACTGACGGCCAATCAGAATCCATTCTAATTTTAAGGGCTTGCACATTTAAAATGGCAGGCGACATTGCGGAGAAGTTAATCGCCGAGGTCAAGAAAAAGCCACCACTTTTTGACAAGTCAAACCCCCTTTTCAAGGGTACTTTAAAGAAAATGGATATATGGAAAACAATTAGTCATACCCTCAGAATAAATTATGAGAAGTATTAACGATGAGATCATTATGCCAAGCTAGGCAAACAGTGTAACATAATTACCTCAGGTATCCAGCGCTAGTTTCGACAACATTGTCTTTGACAACAAGTTGCAGTAAAAAAGACTAGGCGTTGTTTTTATTCCACTATATTGATTTCCTCAGCTAAATTCACTGTTAGATTAGATCGATTACACTAGCTATTACACTCGAAACATAGCATGCTGAGGACATCTGCTGGTTAAAGCCGTGTAAATGCAACAAGAACAGCAAAAACGTACACATTTTGAAATCGCAGCGCATGAGCTTGGAATAAACAGACCGTTATTGTTCGTTGGTGTGGACGCAAATATAGTTATTGTTATCGTTATAGTTATCATTATTGTGGTGAATGGGCCTTAAATCTACAATACAAAGGAAATAATTTTAAGCAGGTCCATAATTTGTATGTTTTGTTATATATTTCGGATTACATTTATTTATTGTTTGTTTGTTTGTGCTAAACATTTTACACATAATGAGTAATTTGTGCTTTCTCTCTCAGGCCGGTGCTTTGCATTTCGAGGTGAGCGCGGGAATGATGAACCAGCCATTGAAATGATTAAAGTGTCACATCTGAAGTAAGTAACATAAATGCTTTTCACTCTGGCGCAAACACCTCAGTGAGCACTTAAACACTTTAGTGCCAGTGGTTTCCCTCAACAGTGATTAACGGTTAGTGGTGACAAATACGGACATGCACAAACTACTCTCGGGAATTATTTCCTGAAAGGTGTCTGGGGTGCACTTTCACCAGCTTTGTCTACTTCCTCTCTTCTTTTCTTTCACATTGCAGTTACTTTAACCCAGGGACATCCTGATTGATGTGTCTGATTGTGTAACCTTGCAGTAGAGGGGATTTTATTTATTGTTTGCCATCATTTCAAAGCTTTCACCTTTATCACTTTCCAAACTGCAGTTTGAAACCATTCAGTCAAGCATGAGCGAGTCAGTGTCTGCTGGTTATCAGCCAACCCTAAAGACACCTTTTCACTCTTTACAACAAATGACAGACAATATTGATTTCCATTGGAGAGTCTCACGGTGACTCTGTAGCGTTCCAACTCTCTGTGAATGTGAATTTTTAGATCCATTTTGGACTTCAAATTTGAAATATTTACACTGTATGCAACCCTTACAAATGGATGTGTTGTGTTCCAACAAGGCTATGTCAAGGTGAAAATGACCCATAATTGTTTCCTAAACCCCAAAATCCTTCTACTGACAAGTTAAAGCTGTCATTAATGTTTGCAGTGCAAAATTTAACTAGAAAGGTAAAAATGACTAACAGGTATTTTAGCTACAAATCAAGTGATGTTTTTGAAAACACGGGACATGGAAACCCAATAAATACATTGACTGGAACTACCTCTGCTTTTCAAAGTTTTACACATTCCAGCCAATCAGAATTAAGTATTCAGACAGACCTTGGTGTAAGGGTACCTATTCATCCCACCGTAGTCAATAAAGAGAGAGTAAATGCTTGCACTCTGATACTGCAGACACATACAGAAACGCTGATTAATAAAGACTCGCGCATAGGACTGCACATGCGCATTTCCGGCTAGACTCGTCTGAAAAATACGTTTTTTTTTTTTTTTTTTTTTTTTTAACGCTATTTGAGCATAAGAAACAACATATATGGGACATTTCATGTCAGATTTTGTTGCTGATTTGAAATATGTTATTTAATTGTGAGTTTGCCAAGCAGTTTTTGAGATTTCAGGATTCCCCCATTCAAATAGATAGGACTTCGTCTTGGATGCCCAAAGTAGCTGCCCGGAGGTGTTGCAAATATGGCTGCCGAGTGAACAGACTTTCCTTGAAAGGGACTTTGGTATAGTCTGTAGAGTATCAAGTGCCAGCTCAATTCAGTACCTGCGTGTAGACGATGGATGAAACCTGTTTGGAAATCATCACTATTTTTACAATTCCATTTAGTGCCACTAATGGTCCAGAAAGTCTTTGTTGGTCAGTCATTAATTTATCCATTTTATTAAGTTATGTAGAGACTATGTTTCGGACCATAGGCAGGAAAACACCCTGAACAAATGGACAGTCCATCACAGGGCTAACACAGCCAAACATTCACACTCACATTATGGACAATTTAGTGTCTCCAATTCACCTATGCTTCCTGCATTTGAATTATGGGGGAAATGGGAGCACCCGGAAGAAAGCCACGCCAACACAGGGAGGACATGGAAACTTTACACAGAAAGGCCTCCTGGCTCAAAACCAGGGAGCTTCTTGCTGTGAGACAACAGTTCTACCCACTGAGCCACTGGTCAATCGGTTAATCAGTGTTAACTTTTAATGAAGCTACATTGTGAAACGTTCAGTAACACTTTAGAGAACACATATAAACTATTAACTACGACTTTTCCCTCAATAAACTCCTAATTACTGCTTATTAATAGTTAGTAAGGTAGTTGTTAAGTTTAGGTATTGGGTAGGATTAAGAATGTCAATATTCGAGTAGTATGCATGCTAATAAGCAACTAGTTAAAAGACCCTAAAATAAAGTGTTACCAAACATTCTAAAGTAGAATTCCAAAGAGTTTGATTTGCTTACTTTTAATGTAGGATATACTCTTGGATCTAAAAAAACATTTCAGGTAAGTCCCGAGGACGAAGTAACCGTATGTGTATGTGGTCTTCTTTAGGCAGTACCTGGTGGTGGTGTTCAGAGATAAACCTCTGGAGCTCTGGGATGTCCGCACAGGAACCTTGCTGCGTGAGATGGCCAAGAACTTCCCTACTGTCACTGCCCTGGTACTGTATCAAACTCACAATGTGCCGTATTGCTTATTGCTTATAACTTTTATGTATCTGTCCATCTACATCACTTTTTGTACTTTTTAAAGGCTTAGTTCACCCAAAAATGAAAATTCTGTCATTAATTACTCACCCTCATGTCGTTCCAAACCTGTAAGACCTTCGTTCATATAAACACTGATCAGCGAACATAAGCAGAAGTGAACTGAACTTTCGCTGATCAATGTTTATATGTGAATAAAAGCCTAAATTCAATCTGTTCATCATATAAATCGACCTCTCTTCAGAAAATTTGGACTAAACCGCTCAATTCATATGGATTCGTTTTACGATCTCTTTGTGAACTTTTTGAAGCATCAAAGTGTGGTAACACTTCAGTATAGGGAACACGTATTCACTATTAACTACAACTTTTGCCTCAATTAACTTCTAATTTACTGCTTATTAATAGTTAGTAAAGTAGTTTTTGTAGCAGTTAAATGTAGGTATAGTGTAGGATTGAGGGATGTAGAATATGGTCAAGCAGAATAAGACATTAATGTGTGCTTTATAAGTACTAATAAACAACCAATAGTAATAGTAATATGCATGCTAATAAGCAACTAGTTAAAAGCGAGAACTGAGAGTGTTACCCAAAGTTTCAATTGCATAGCTGTCAATGGAGGGACAGAAATATCTTCATTTGTGTTCCGAAGATAAACGAAAGTCTTACAGGTTTGGAACAACATGAGGGTGAGTAAATGATGACAATTTTTTTGGGGTGAACTAACCCTTTAAGTATGCAGTTTTATTCCAAGTTCTTGAACAGAGAGATTACTCTGAATCTTTCTCCTACAAAGAGGCTGGCTTCATCACCACACAAACTCATTGAAGGGCAAAGTCGCTGTGTGGTTCTGACTGCAGGGGCAGTAAACATTGTAATGGCGCCGCTAGCGATGACTCGCAAATAACCCCAGCAATAACCTTAGTAATAAATGCATTCTCTCTCCTGGCAACCTCTCTGCCAGCTCATTTGCATCTTGATTACTTCCTAGGGGTTAAATATGTGCCAGTGACTTCTAGTGATCAGAAATTAGAGTTTGAGGTGCTTTAAAGCACAGTAAAATCTAGGTAGCACTTGGCCGACATAGGAAAATTGGGTAATGTTTGATTCGGTATGCCCCACAGAATCCAAAGAGACCAGTTTCATAATTCTAAGCAAAAGATTTTTGAAATTATAAGAAAAATAGACTTTTTGTCATATTTCGTGATCAGTTGGTGGCACTGTTCCAAAACTGGTGATAACAAATACATATTCTCAAAGTCTCATGAAGTTGTGGAGATGCTTACCGTTATATTTGTTGTTGCATTATGCCTTTAACATTCGGCCTAAAAAAGCCAATGAAAAATAATAGTACACCCCAGGTGAACTGGGAAAAGAACATTTATCTAATAGATATCACCATACTTGATTAGAGAAGGGATTTTGCATGTCTTTTTATCACTCCATAAATCAAAAATTATTTCCACCACCTAAAATGTTGTATAAAATCAAATTATATATGAGCAGACACCTCTGTAAAAACCTTCAGAATATAAAATAAAACTGCAAAGGCAATACTGCATGAATATACCTGTATGTGTGTAACATTTATGAAATTGACATTTTAAATCCAATTGTTTTTTTGGTAACACTTTATTTTAGGGTCTTTTAAATAGTTGCTTATTAGCATGCATATTACTAGAATATTGGCTATTCACTAGTACTTATTAAGCACATATTAATGCCTTATTCTGCATGACCATATTCTACATCCCTTAATCCTACCCAATACCTAAACTTAACAACTACCTTACTAACTATTAATAAGCAGTAAATTAGGAGTTTATTGAGGGAAAAGTCATAGTTAATAGTTTATATGTGTTCCCTATACTAAAGTGTTACCGTTTTTTTTTTTTTACTATGTCTGCTTGAGGGGAAATATATATATTAAAGCAGACATAGTAAAAAAACAATTGGATGTATATAAGATATATAAAGACACACACATGACATCCTCATAAACCACCTATTGCTGATCTCCACATATGTTTGTATGCTTTTTCAGAATCATTTGTTTTATTCTCTAATTTTGTGAAGTTCTGAGGTTTTGTTTAGGAATTAAAGGCTTCGTGATTGAGCCACTACTACTGCTAATAATAATTTATGACCAAATGCAAATGATCAAATGCAGTTTATGACCCATTTAGAGAAAACATTTAATCCTCCATTAAAAACTTTCTCCACAGCCATGTGTGTTTTTGAGCGTTTGCTTACTATCTGTGCAGTGACTCATGATAACTTTATTTGTGTGTAAACAGGAGTGGTCTCCTTCGCATAACCTGAAAAGTCTGAAGAAAAAGCAGATTGCTGCACGCGAGGCCATGGCCAGACAGACCACCCTCGCTGATGCAGAGCAGAGCAGTGTGGAGTCCTCTGTTATCAGGTCTGATTGACTCAAATGAAAATTGTCATCATTTACTCATCTTCTTCTTGTTCTTTTTCTGGAGAACACAAAAAAAGATTTCTTGAACAATGAAAATATGCAATGACCAGGGGCTCTCAAGCTCCCGAATCTACATAAGAGCAGCATGTAATTACTACAGTATATAACCCCTGAACTATATTACAAAACTTCTGAAGTACAGACAGATTGATAATTAACTTGACAAATAATTTTGACCTATTTCTGATCTCTTCACTAAAATTTAAGTTGTTATTCAATGAAAATCTTCCTCTCCGCTGCAGCTCAAATGTTATTTGCACTTATGCACATTCAGACTTGAAGATGCATTGCACAGTGTTTGATGACATTGATGACAAATAACATTGGTTCTCATGTGACCAGTTGCACCATGGCAAGTTTGAATATACTGAAGTATGAATGAGATTACAGAGGAGGGGAATACTTTCAGGTGAACTTAAATTTTAGTCTGTTTGTTAAAAAAGCTGTTTGTTGAAGCTTCAGAACACAATAAGGAATCTAGCACACAAGTCCTCCGGCCTGCTTTTATGACATTTTTGCGCTTTTTTTATCATTTTAAAGCTCTAGAGTCCGCTGTTGTTGTATAGAAAAGGGTGGACAGTATGTTCTTCAGCATTTCTTATTTTGTGTTTCATGGAATAAATTAAGTAAAAAGTGTTAGTAATGAAAAAGCAATCTGCTTTGGAATTGCATGATGGATACATTGTAGATTTTTTTACATTGTTTATTTTGGATTATTTTGATTTTTTTTTTTTTTTTTTTTCCCAGAGACTTTTTAAAAGAGTCTAGCATTGATTCACTAATCATTGGTAAATTGGTACTTTGGTACTGCACTTTACACACTTGAGTCTAAGTGATTTGCTTTTTCAGTCATAACTCATAACAACTCTCTGTTGCTGTCTGTCAGTATGTTGCAGGATGCTGAGAGTAAGTCTGAAATGAGTCAGGGCATATCGGCTCGAGAACACTTCGTGTTTACTGACACAGACGGCCAGGTCTATCACATCACTGTGGAAGGCAACACCGTGAAAGATGGGGCACGTATTCCACCTGATGTGAGTGTCCTTATGTGTTTTGCATCTTTTGTATGCATCCATTACCCAGTAATCTTGTTGCATTTTCATTACTAACACTTTCTCATGTTTTTTTCTCCTATTCGATAATCTTTTTTTTAATTTTTTTTTTATAAATCATCACAAAAGTACACAAAGACAAATTTTGTGTTGTTTAACTATCATCAGCATTTTTAAAAAAAAATAATATCATGAACACAATGTCGGGGTGAAATGGGCTGTGATGCAAGGGGCACCAGAGAAAATTTTGCCTAGGGCAGCAAATTGGTCAGGGCCGCCCCTGCATGTACGGTCAGATGTTCTTTGTCTATGTGTCAGTAAAGTGACTAAACACTCAACTTCACGTTGTTTCTCTTAGTAGGATGAAAATAATCTGTTATTTAAACGGTGATTAAATTATATAAAGAAAGCGATCAAAGAACGCTCCTTTTACAATCGCTGGAGCTGTCAATCAAACAGCACGAGTTTATCAGTGACTGGAATCGTGCCAGAACTGTTTTATTCAACGAATCTCTTAGTTACATTGCGTTTGCACTGTTAGTTATGATGAAAGCATTCGTGCAGAAATTGAGTTGCAATGACGAGATCACTGCTTTCATGCGCTCAACAACATGTCTGTGATCGGCTACAATCTTCATCACTGCAACCTTTCATGCCACGATCTAAATATAATGCCATAGATCTAAATGCAGTGCTTTTCACGATTAGTTAACCTTGAGAGCTGTAATAGTAATAGTAATTTCATAGGCAAAGATGTCAGCCAATCACAGCAGTGGGTGTTTACACTCTCACAGCAGACACGCCCCTTAAAACAGAGCGTTCAAATAAGAGGGCTAAAATCAATGCCTTTTATTTCTAAATTATGAAAAATTTTTATGTAAAAGGCATGCTAACATTATAAGTGCACCCCAGGAAACATTATAAAACAATAAAACAATGCAGTTCATGACCCCTTGAATGCATAAATTTTTATTTTTGTATTTTTATCCCATTACTCAAGAATCAGTCATATATGAAGAAAGCAGAGTCTGTTTTCAGCAGAACATTTTGTAAAGTCCTGGAGATGGAATATCCTGGATATATCTGTACATGCTCGTACGTTTCCTCCCAATGTTTTGTATAAAATCTGCCATTTCAAACTTTTGAGATGAAAGAGGATATGAAGAGAAAATTGCTCCCTTCCTCATCCTCATTATCCTTTTATCTCCTGCAGGGCTTTTTTCACAAGCCACAATGGTTATTTCTGATTGGTTGTTCAGATTTATTTCACTGTTGGAATTTGTAAGCGACCTATATATCTGTCTTCAGCATAACCAGACACATGAACTCATATTCTTGGTTTCATCTGTTCTATTAATTTGTTGTATTAATTCTGTTAATTCAATTTTAATTTTAATTAAATAATATATCTAAAATATTGGAAAATAAGGAAAATATTCAACAAGGAAGGAAAATAGGGAGATGAAGATCTGAAATGAACAGACTATTTTAATGGATAAAAAACAAATCTGGACAAAGTTGTCCTATGGGGGATGCAGTTGAAAAAAAATGTAATATTTAGCAATATAATAACAACATAACTTGGAACAGACTCTCAGCCATCTGACTTCACGTTTTGAGATGTGTATTTTTGAATCTGTTGGCATCTGTCATCACTCTATATGTTTTAGTTTGGAGTTTAACTTTGTTTTTCTTTAAGCTTTTCTTTAAATGCAACATTGTGACAACTCTATTGGTATTGTGGCATATTAACTGTGTCCTATGTCTTTTATGCAAGAAACTAAAGCTGTTCTACTGTCTTTCAGGGCAGTATGGGGAGTATTGCCTGTATTGCATGGAAAGGAGACACTCTAGTTCTGGGAGATGTAGATGGAAACCTCAATTTTTGGGACCTAAAGGCCCGTCTTTCAAGGTACAAATGTATATATCAAACATGTCATGTATGTGTGTAAACTGATTAAATTCCAAAACTTGGTGAACTACTTTCTTAGCCAGACACATCATCAGAGTCTGAGTTGGAAAACTACAATTGTGTGCATCACACACTCGAGTTGCTTTTACTGTGTTGATAAAATGTCACACTCATTTATATTTTTCAGGGGTGTACCTACACACCGCGGGTGGGTAAAGAAGATTCGTTTTGCTCCAGGCAAAGGAAACCAAAAACTCTTGGTGATGTACACAGACGGAGCTGAGGTCTGGGATACCAAAGAGGTGTGTGTGTGTTGTTTATTTATTTAGAAAATGCATCACTACTTCATTTTTGCAAATACAGAAGCACCACTGCTTAATTTTGCTTCAAGTCCCTTTGAAGCAAGTCCGCTCTGCCGCCAGTTCTCCTAAGCAGCCATTTTCTATCTAGACAATAATCATACAACTAAAGTGTAAACATATTTAAAAGCATAATTTGAAACAACAATAAAATCAGACAAAACTAAATTTTGCTTCTTTAGCAGAAATGGTCCAGCTGATTCACATGCACATTTCACACCAATTAGACAAGACAGTGCCTTAACTATTAACAATTCCACTGTTAATAGTAGGTCTGTCTTGAGAGGTTTATATGTGATTTCTCTTATTGAGAAAAGGAACCAGATTCTTCCTTTTAGATCTGTAACTATCGGTATGCAGCCGTGGCTGAAAGTATTGGCAGTGATATAAATTTTGTGTTTTGCAAAGTTTGCTGCTTCAGTAATTGTAGATAATTTTTTTTTTCACCTTGTTTCAATGGTATACTGGAAAACAATAAGCATTTCATAATTTTTAAAGGCTTTTATTGGCAAAAACATTCAATATATGCAGAGAGTCAATATTTCCAGTGTTGACCCTTCTTCATAACCTCTGCAATTCACTCTGGCATGCTGGATATCAGCTTCTGGGCCAAATCCTGACTGATGGCCATCCATCAGTGCTCGGAGTTGACCACAATTTGTGGACTTCTGCTTGTCCACTCGCCTTTTGAGGACTGACCACAGGTTCTCAATGGTATTAAGATCCAGGGAGTTGCCTGGCCACGGATCCAAAATTTCAATTTAATGATCTCCGAGCCACTTGATTATCACATTTGCCGTTTAACATTGTGCTTCATCATGCTGGACAATGCACAACTCGTCAACAAATTGCCTCCTGGATTGTTGGGAGAAGTTGCTCTTGCAGGACGTTTTGAGACCATTCTTTATTCATGGCAGTGTTGTTGAGCAGAATTGGAGAGCCACTCCCTTGGAGGAAAACCAACCCCGCACATGGAAGATCTCAGGATGTTTCACTGCTGGCATGACACAGGACTCATAGTAGTGTTCACCTTTTCTTTTCTGAACAGTCGATTTTCCAGATGTCCCAAACAGTCAGAAGGGGGCTTCATCAGAGAAAATAACTTTGCACCAGTCTTCTGCTGTCCAATCCTTGTACTTGCTGCAGTCTGTTCTTGATGTTTTTCTTGGAGAGAAGTGGCTTCTTTGCTGCCTTTATTGACACCAGGCCGTTGTCCAAAGTCTTAGCCTCACTGTGCAGATGCATCACTCCCTCCTGCTGCCGATACTGATCAAGCTGTGCACTGGTGGTGACATGATTTCTTAGCTGATTCCTCTTGGCTCTTGCTGGACACTCAGGGACATCCTGAAGCCTTCTTCACTGCAGCTGAACCTCTCTCCTTGAGGTTCTTGATGATCCGGTAAATGGTTCTTTCAGATGCAATATTCTTTGCAGCAATTTCGATGCAAAGTGATTGTGGCTGCATGTCTTTCTTTAGAGGTAACAATTGCTAACACAAGAACAGAATGATTGGAAGCACTTCTTCCCTACTTATAATCCAATCAGAATGATAGAGTGATTTCTCCGGACTAGTACTTGTTTACACTTTCCCATGTGCTGATGATTTGATTAGTGAAATCATGTTAGGTAGTCATTTTGTACCAGAGCCAAAAAACAGTGAAATTTAGGTTTTTGTGATAAAGTTAATTTTTTTCGGGGCCAATGTAGCTTTTTGCAATTATTTAAAATGCATCTGATCACTCTGCACAATAATCTAGAAACAAGGTGAATCAAACCCACAACAACTGAAGCAGTGAACTTAGCGAAACACAAAATTTATGTCACTGCCAAAACTTTTGGCCACTGCTGTAGAGCCATGCTTTTATAAAGCGCATTTGACTAAAGCGCAATGGAACATAACAAGAAATTTGTATACAATTTATCTCATTTCTACTCGCCTTCAGCAGAAATGGACCCCCGTGTTCTTTGTTCACATTATATCGCAAATGTTCTAGAGACCGGCGAAGGAGGGGGGAGCAATCGAACTCTGGTTCGGACCAAGAAATCAAACCAAGAGTGAAAGCACCCTCAAAAAAGCTGATTTAAAGGATTAGTTCACTTTGAAATGAAAATTAGCCCAAGCTTTACTCACCCTCAAGCCATCCTAGGTGTATATGACTTTCTTCTTTCTGATGAACATAATTGCAGAAATATTAATAAATATCCTGACGCATCCGAGCTTTATAATGGCAGTGATAGGGTTCAGTGAATATGAGCTGAAGAAAATGCTTCCATCCACATGCACCCATCGTAAATATGTGCTCTACACAGCTGTTAATAAAGGCCTTCTGAAGCGAAACGTTTGTGTAAAAAAAAAAAAATAAATATCCATATTTAACAAGTTATGAAGTCAAATATCGAGCTAGACCGCCAGACCACCTTCCGTATACAGGTTACGAAGAAAGTGTAAACTGGCATCGCGTCAGTTAAGCCTTTTCTGTAAGTTGAATGGGGAAGGCGCATGACGTAGCATAAGCTTTGTGAACTGCAAGAGTTTTACACTTTCTGCATATGTTGAATACAGAAGACGGTCTGGTGGAAGCTCGATACTTAACTTCATAACTTGTTTAAATATGGATATTTTTTTTACACAAATGCATCGCTTCGCTTCAGAAGGCCTTTATTAACACTCCGGAGCCGTGTGGAGCACATATTTATGATGGATGGATGTGGATTGAAGCTTTTTCTTCAGCTAATACTCATTGAACCCTATCACTGCCATTATAAAGCTCAGATGTGTCAGGATATTTATTAATATTTCTTCGATTATGTTCATCAGGAACAAGAAAGTCATATACACCTAGGATGGCTTGAGGGTGAGTAAAGCTTGGGCTAATTTTCATATGAAGTGAACTAATCCTTTAACACATTTAACTCTTTCAAGGGTTTTAGACAGAATACAAGATTTTATGGGAAACTCTGAAGTGTGTTTATAGTTATATTAAATGCACAACAGTTACAGTATTTGCGGTCCTGTAGTCTAAGAGTGCTGATAATCTACCAGAATCAGCATTTGGACTTTTTTTACTGTCTGTATTTTTCTTTTAAGATAATGCTGTCACATACTTCTACAGGTGCAGATGGTGAGCAGCATCAGAGTGGGACGGAACGTGAATTATAGGATTCTGGATATCGACTGGTGTACGTCAGATAAAGTGGTGCTGGCATCAGATGATGGCTGCGTGAGAGTGCTGGAGATGGCCATGAAGTCTGCCAGTTACAGAATGGATGAGCAGGACCTGACAGGTGAGTGTTTTTTGCTGAAAAATGTCACAGGTTCAAAAGCTGGTAAAGGTCCTAAAATCGATTTCATTTCTTTTTTGCTAAATGTATTTTATTTTGTTTTAAGTTTGGGGAGAAATATGATCCAGGGACCTGGGCGGGTTCTTGACTGTTCTTGTGAGATTCAGCCAGTTAATTAAATTTAGTTAATGGCGGTCCTGCAGATTTGCCTTATACAACATTAGGAAGATTAGTCCCTTCCTATCGGAGCATACTACACAACTCCTTGTCAAGCTCTTGTTCTATCCAGACTGGACTATTGTAATGCTCTCTTGGCAGCCCTTCCAGCTTCTGCTGTCAAACCTCTGCAGCTGATCCAGAATGCTGCAGCAGGAGTGGTTTGCAGGAGCCGAAGAGAGCGCAAGTCACACCTCTCTTCATCAATTTGCACGGGCTGCCAATAGCTGCTCGCATCAAATTCAAGGCACTGATGTTTGCCTTCAATAAAACAACTGGCTCTGCACCACTATATCTAAACTCACTGCTTCTTATGTGGTGCATAAGCTGTGTTGTTATCCCAAAGAGGCACAAATTCACTTTCTCAGACCTTTACCTTGACTGTTCCATGCTGGTGGAATGACCTGCCTAACTCAACCCGAGTTGCTGAGTCTTTAGCCATTGTCAAGAAACGTTAACACATGACCTGTTAATACTAACACTTACTATTCTCTTAAATTTCTATTCCATCAAAATTTTGTGGGTTTTTTGTTTTTTTTTAATCTGTGCTAGACTCACTGGGACTAGTCAGAGCACTAACATATTGTTACTCTATTGTTGGTTTAACTGCTTCTATTGTTCTCCTCATTTGTAAGTCTCTTTGGATAAAAGCATCTTCTAAATGATTAAATGTAAATGTAATTTCTTCTAATGTCTAATAAAGGCAAATTTTGTATTTTAGGCTTTGTCTACAACAGTTATAATTAGTTTAAATTAGTGTTGTCAGTCGTTTAAACCAATTAATCACAAATATTTCTGTAATCGTGATTAATCTCACCTAACATTAAAATTTGTAATATATTTTTATATTGTAAAAATTTCACATTTATTCTCCAATGTAATGTAGAATGTAGAAACAACATAAATTTACATTTTAAATTGTTTACTGTAACAATTGTAACAACAAGTACTATGAATGATGGCCAGTATCACCGATACCAGAACTGATACTGATGTCTATATTAAATGGATTTATTTTTCTTAATTTCTGGGCATGAACTTAGTAATTATAGCCATTCAACATTACAGTTTAATTGAAAGCCATCATTTTTAACATTTTATAGACCTTAAAAAATAACAAATTTTAATAAACCTAAATCAGTCTTCACAAAAAAACCCATTAAAATAATTGTCACATTTAGTTATTGTTTTCATTGTTTTTGACCCATGTAACCTTTTATTTTAATAAATAAGGTTGTTATGACAGTAACATTTTACATACTAGTGAAATTGCACAATTCTTGATTTAAATTTTTATACCACAGCAAAAACTACTAGCCTAACTAATAAAAGGTTCTATTTAATCTAATTATTAATGTAAATGGTGATGGGTAATTTACTGAGTGCATTTGCAAGCATATTCTTAAACCGATTATGCTTAAAGGGTTAGTTCACCCAAAAATGACAATTTTGTTATTAATTACTGATCTTCATGTCGTTCCACACCCGTAAGACCTTCATTCATCTTCGGAAGACAAATTAGGATATTTTTGATGAAATCTGATGGCTCAGTGAGACCTGCATTGACAGCAAGTTAATTTACACTTTCAAATGCCCAGAAAGCTACTAAAGACATATTTAAAACAGTTCATGTGACTACAGTGGTTCAACCTTAATATTATAAAGTGACTAGAATACTTTTTGTGCGCCAAAAAAAAAAAAAAAAAAAAAACTTTATTCAACAATAACTAGTGATGGGCGATTTCAGAACACTGCTTCATGAAGCTTCAAAGGCCTTTTGAATATTTTGTTTCGAATCGTGTAATTTTGAAATTTCGAACCACTTATGATGTAACAAAGCCTTGTTTACTGAAATCATGTGACTTTGGTGCTCTGAACCACTGATTCGAAACAAAAGATTCGTAAAGCTTTCGAAGCTTTATGAAGCAGTGTTTTGAAATCACCCATCACTAGATGTTGTTGAATAAAGTCATTATTTTGTTTTTTTGGAGCACAAAAAGTATTCTCATCGCCTCATAACATTAAGGTTGAACCACTGTAGTCACATGAACTGTTTTGAATATGTCTTTAGTAGCTTTCTGGGCATTGAAAGTGTTAATTAACTTGCTGTCAATGGAGGCCTCACTGAGTCATCGATATTTCATCAAAAATATCTTAATTTGTGTTCTGAAGATGAGCGAAGGTCTTACGGCTGTGGAACGGCATGAGGGTGAGGAATTAATGACAGAATTTTATATTTTTTGGGTGAACTAACCCTTTAATAAACAGCTGACAACTTGTGCGTCATGTAAACACATTAAACCATTTTTAACGGCTTAAGAATAAACCGATCGACAGAACCGAATTTGTCCGGCATATAAATGTAACCTGCGTTCTGTCAGCTTATTGAAGTACACATGTGTGATATGTGACAGGAAAGCATCCTTATACAGGAAATTTAAGTGCACCCAGTCACAGCAAGTTTTTCGAGGTAGGGGAGGAAAAATATATTGCAAACTCCGACTTTTTCTTGACCTGGTTAGGATAGCTGATAAATGTGTTGGGGGGCCATTCATCTTCTCAGTTTGTACACTTTACATATGAAATTTTATTTTTCAGTGCTAGAACTTTGTTTAAGTGGATCATGCCATCAGACAGACTTGTTTGGTTAGAATTTTTTATTTTTTTATTTATTTTACATTGCACTGGTTTACTGTATATATTTGTCATATTTGCACTGGTTACATTTGTTTAAATTGTAAATTTTTGTATGTGTGCACTTTTGAATGAGACTAAATTTCATTGTACTGCTGTACAATGACAATAAAGGTTTTCTAATTCTATTAGACTTGTATGTTTAATGTATAAATGCCTCTGTTGTCTCTGTTTCAGATCCAGTATGGTGTCCCTATCTCCTGCTGCCACGTGCTGCTCTCACACTGAAGGCCTTTCTGCTGCTGCAGCCGTGGTCTGATACATTCACCATGGACATCACTCACATGTGCGTGACGGCTTCATTATTCTGTCAAATCCGTTTCCATTCAAAAGTCTTTCACAGCACAATTTTCTCCAGTATGTTGTGAAAACCATGTCTTCTCTAATACCGCTGACAAGATCTGACCTTTTACTCCGTAGGTGTTAGAGCAGAGATATGAGAGAAGTAAAAAGCTTAGTTAAAAAAATCTTGCTGATTTCATCAATTTTCCAGTACAGTACAGTGGGGCTGATAATTCGAAGGTAGCCTGTTTATTTTCATGAAGTGTCAACCCCATTAATAACATCAAATACAAGACACAATTACTGATCACCAAGGCATTATAAAACCAAAATATATTATTTACCCTTTCTCTAACAACCAGGAATCATATCATTGACCTAATTAGTTTAGTAAACAGTAAAAATGGCCTTGTAATTGAGTGCACAGCAGTGACAGGAATGAGCAAACACTCTCTGTGTGTGCAACCATACGCATAAACATGACCTCTCACGTATTAACTGTTCCCATTAAAAACTTAATGTGCTTCCAAGTTGAAGGCTTTTAAGATTTGGAACTTTTTAATTTCTGCACTTCAGACCTTTCCTTCTGGCACAGTTTTTATAGAGACAAGAACATCTCAATGAAATGCTGAGCAATGTGAAAATAAAGTTATTGTCAGTGAAGCTTCATTGCCATGTAGATTAAAAACACCTTGCTTGTACATTTTATGGATGTACATTTACTGTTTTTAATCCTTACTGTGTTACATGTTCCCTGCAGTTGCAAAAATGGCATGTTGATTCATATGCATCAATTTGATCCCCTTGGGTGCTTTCCAGTTTTAATTATTTACTTATCATTAATTCATATCCATTAAATGGAATTTCCTACAGGGTTCTTGTGACCGTGGAAAACCTGGAAATATCAGGAATTTAAAATATTAAAAATATTGCTCATTTTGAGTGCTTGTGTAGAGTAAATCCTCCCCACAAGCCAATCATTTCAGAAACGGGTCGTGCTTCATCACATTCTGTCTGGAAAGTTCCTATTTTGCGCTTGATTAATGTGTAACTCTCTCAAAACACCATGACATAAGCGATTGAAAATGATTATATTCTTGTTTTGAAGAACAAGAAACTGTTTTCCTTTTGTGATTTCATAATTCATGCTTCGGAGAGTTCAATATAAAAGCCTATTCACAAAGATCACAGACATGCATATCAATGTTTTTAAGGGAAATGTGCATCTCTATGAATCCCTTCACACAGATGTATTGTTTGATCTTTTTCCATTATTATTGTGGCATTTAGATACAATTCTGTGAATAGATTTGCAGATTCCCAGAGTGAATTCTTGAATTATGATTTCCAGATCTGGAAAAGTCATGGAAATTATATAAAAAACTTTGTCCTTCCTTTTTCACCTATATATTGCGCTCTTCGAGAGATTATATAAAGTCAGAGTTTATTATATTTACACGCTAATAAGTATAATTTTTTAAATCTATAAATTGAATCAGTTGGTGCCTGACAGACAAATAAAAGTTTCCCACACAAGCCTTCATTAAAGAATGTAATCATGAACGCCTGAAAAGTTATGGAAATCCATTGATCAATCAAAATGTCTGGTAACCCTTGTTTTGACAGTTTATTTTTGTTTAGTTGGTCTGTTTTAATCTATTCTTAGCAGACTTGGTGTGAACAGGCATTTTTACAAGAACAGCAACTTGATTCCAGAAAAAAGATGAACTCTTTTGACTTGTATTGTGTGCTTCATCCTTAGAGACTACATAGAGAAAGATGAAATCAAGGGACTGATCCAGGAACAGCTCAACTCTCTTTCTAAGTATGTTCACTCCCAGAAAAAGCACAGCACTGTTTCTATAATAATTCTGTAATTCAAATATGGCTATTCAAAGCCATTTCTTTGCCTTCAAAGAAGTACCTATAAATAAAAGCAGGGACAAAATTATCCTCAAATGGCTCACGCTGTTTTATGTGAAGAGCGCATGATGCCCTCTCTCACATGATGTTTTTATTCTGCATAATGTCTAACTAGTTTTTTTTTTTTCCTCACTCAGTGACATCAAAAGTGTTCTCCAGGATCCAAATCTGAATTTGCTGCAACGCTGCCTCCTTGTGTCTCGGCAAGTGTCTGTTCAGCAGAGTCGTGTGCCATTTTAACTGAGAATCCGTTCCAGTTCAGCTTTAAATTAGATAGAACCATATTGTATTTGTAAAGACTTTCTAATTGTAGGCTACATATTTAGTGGCTCAAGCACCTTCACCTTTTTGTTGTTGTTGTTGTTTTGCCTTTGAGTTCCTCAAATTATTATTAATATTTTATCAGGCTGTTTGGTGATGAATCAGACCTTCAGTTCTGGACAGTAGCTGCTCATTACATCCAGTCCTTTTCCCAGAGCTCCAAGCCCAGCGGATCTGCCCCAGAAGGCCAAACAGCAGCTGAGGGCCCCCAGAGAACCCCTGGCAGCCACCTGGACATCTGCCATGACACCCTGTGTGAAAGCTCCTTCTTCCAGGTATGAGCTGCTGACATACGCATGGAAGAGGATATTACAGCCTCAGAACCAAGAATGCATTGAGTCCTTGTAGCGATAATTTAAAAATTCATACATAGTGATTGTGAACAAGCACCGATTTGCCTCAGAATTTGGGCTTTTGTCACATTTTTATTAACTGTAGCCGAGTGGATAATCGGTGGTGGTGAGTGTGCGGCAATAGAGACGTCATTTATCTGAACAAGGCTATAGAGACACTTTGGACATGTACCGAGCAGCCACCCAAAACACCCTACCATTGTGCCAGCATGAGAAAGCACCACTCAAATCTACTTCAGAGAATGTGCTATTGTACTTCTATTCTACAGTTTACTGAATGGCATCAATGGAGCATAAGTAATTAGACTGGGATTAGAAGTATACTAGTGAATTTATGACACAATTATTCTTGAGAGGTCTTCAGAGAGAGAGACTCTGAATATTAGCACATCAATATTCAGCAGGACTTCAGGGGTTTAATTATAATAGTCAGTTATTCTTCCTAAATGGAGAGAGACTGTCATGTTATTTGAATCATTGGATTTGTGCAGTTTACACCTAAAATTAAAAACACTCCATTATACAGAACTCACTTGCTTTATTGTGAGAAAGTGCGTAATAAACCAAAAAAGTTTTTGTCGCTTGTGAGTGCAAAACTTAAAAGTTGTGTGCAGGGTTCCTACGGGTCATGGAATTTCTGGAATATCATGGAATTTTAAAAGGTCTATTCCAGACATTGAAAGTCAGGGAATTATATATATATATTTTTTTTTTTTTTTTTGTCCAAGTTATGGAATATCAGGGATTTTTGTTTGTCTCTTTAAATTTTAGTTTCCATTTATCAAAATGTAATTTTTCTATAGCGCATTTTTTTTATTGCGTTGTTCCACGTGTTTTGCGTATTGTTATGATTAGGCTATTTTTCAGCGGCATTTTATTCCCTTCCCGCTCATCAACTTAAGTCAAATGCAGTCACCTGTACCTGTTAACTAAGGCAAACATGCCAGGAAAATGTACATTTCAAGAGCTTTGGCTACAAAATGACCACTTCAAAGACTGTCCTAACCAGCCGCGACACGACAAAGGATTCTATTTTTGAAATGGTTTCTATATTTCTGGGATTTTGCAGCTAATAGTTCAGGTCATAGAGAGGGAACAAGGACATAAATGCACAAAGAAAAGTATTTATCACTTACAGTTTGAACATTCTTGTTTCTTTTTATTTTCTTTCAAACTCTGAGGTAAATTATCCATTGTTGCTCTCATAGTGGCTATTAAAGTCATGCAAAATGATATTCAAGCTCAAACCATTTTAATATTAAGCAAAGCTCAAACAAGTGTATTTCATGACAAAGATTGTATCAGTCACTGAGTATGTATTTTGAATAATGTTTTATGGTTTAATTTTGTTTAGTTTAATTTCGTTTGGTTTTCGTGTTTAGCTGCGAACAGAGCCCGCCCACATGCTGTTATGATTGGCTGTGATTTACAATTGATGTTGTTGTCTTGTAGCTTTGTCAAGTCTGGTTAGGACACGGTAAGCTTAAAAAAAAAAAAAAAAAAAGGACACGGTAAGCCGCCTTTTCACTGCACGATTGTCACATTTCGCCCCCTAGTGGCAGTCGCACAGAATTTTCAAATTGGTCATGCGTAGCCGTTACCTTTGTTTATTCACCATGGTAGAATGAATAAATTAATAAATGCACATTGGATAAACTACCAACATTACTTCTGAAGGAAAAATATTATGGGACTTAATTATTTAATAATTCTTAATTATTTATTTCAGACTTAAATAATCATAACCATTTACAGAAGTAGCCTAGTGTCAAACAGTCTAAGATGGTCTTTACAAAAACTAAACGTGAAGAAATCAAAAGACTGAATGATGAACTTGATGAGAAACAGAAAATCCTCTAAAGCTTTTAACCCCTGAAAACATAAAAACTATAAATACATTTCTGTAAAAATAGTACAGAAAAATATCAAAGTGCATTTAACGGGTAAAAGCACAAAAAAAAAGTAGTGTCTTTTAGTAGTGACTCATACAGAGTGTTTAACTTAGTTTTGTACTAAAACGTCTGTGAACGTCTGTAAAGTTTGCAAATGGATGGATTTAAAATACTGTCTGTGGCTGATTTTTGTCTGCTCAGTGCTCAGCACAACCTGTTTTTCCATTCTTTATAGGTCATGGAAATTCAGCTTTTTAGTCAGTGAAAGTCAGGGAATTTGACATTTGGCTTAGAGTGGGAACCCTGTGTATGTGACTGCCAGGGCGTTGTTATGCAGTTAATAAGGTGTTCCATGTGTTTATTGGTGCACTGTGCCTTCTCTGTGGTTCCTACGGTGTTGCTATACTGTTCTGGATGGTGGCTAGGTGGTTACTTACTGCTCCAGGTCACATCTGTCTTGTATTCTCTTCAACTTTGTCACATAGACGATGGTTGTTGACTCGTTGACATCCATAGTGCCACCAACTCTCATTAATAATCACTGACTTCTGATCACTTTGTGGCTGCAAAGCTACAGATTATACTTTCGCATTTTTGTATCCCCGCCCACGAACAGTCAGATCGACAGAGGGTTATTAACAAAACAGCTATTGTAAGGGTAGGTTCATCACTGAAATATACAAAACACACATTGTATCAGACTACGTCTACTCTTAAAACAGCATTATGGTAAAAATGGAGCAATAAATGGCAACAGCTTTCTTACATGTACACGACGGTGTTTTGCTTCAGGGGTCTGGGCAGAACTGACATAACGGCTGTTTCTTTCAATTTTTTCCCCTCCGTTTTCCCCACTGTGTTTGTGGTCATCCAGTTTAAAATGTTTACTACAAACACATAGGTTTGTAACTCACTCCCATTTACTCTTTGAATTCTTGCACTCACGAGCAATACAGGTCCACAACGTTATGACAAAGTTTGCTAAGAAGTATTTCCTACTAAAGCAAGGTGGTATTTGACTCTGGTAAGCATATCCATAGCAGACTGGTGGGATTGGCCTTGGACGGCAACATGCCCAGTGCATTTAGGGGTTTGAGATTTTCCTACCTGTTTGTCAAATGAAAGATTTTTTTCTCTGTTTTCCCAAGTCAGGTTTTCCCAAGCCGATTTCAATTTTTTGTCACCTTTTTACTATATAGGCAGCCAAGTTTGATTGAAAGCTCATTTTTCCAGCCGTGAAGTACCCCTTTATGGGAAAATGCATTGAATTTTGAAAGCAGCATGACAAGTTTTGTCTTGAGGTGTAAAGCTCTCAACTGCAAAATTGAGAAATGGCCCTCCATATTATTACAGATCTGAATTGCACAGAATGCAATGAGACTTATCTGCAGGGCTCGATTAGCAAAGTTTGTTTTTCCAATGTGTTGTTGAGAAAGCGGTCTGTCTGATAATGTTATGCTTCTCACAAGAATGTTTTTAAAGACACCATCTAAATTTCATTATTTGCTGATTTCATTATTTTCTGATTTATTTGCTGAGATATTGCGAGATAAAGCTGGCAATGAGGCTTTCAAAGTTGCTTTGTAAAATCACACTGCATATTTTAGCAGTTTGTGTGACAGAAAAATGAAAAACAGCAGAATGAAGCTGTACGAGTCGAGTGTCATTTGAAGTGTTAATTGATAATTCAAATTAATCTCTGCCAGTTCTCTAGTAATAATATGAAGAATAAAATATGACTTTCCACTGAGGGATCAATAAGGTACACCTATCCTTAGAAACATTCTCTTCAATGTGGAACAAGAGTTTCAAATCATCTCAGTCCTGATTTGGCTGCTTTTATCTCTTAATGTGGATCAGATCAAAACAGGATTTTGTGCATTCTTTTGAAATATAAGTTTAATATATACCTTCTCCTCAAAAGATTCTGTTTGCAAGCAGCAAAAAAGCCGCTTTTCACAGTTGACGTAAATGTCATTCACTCTGCTGTATATAAAAGCACCAAATGAATAATAAATCACAATATATTGACGCAACTTTTGTTTTCTATCATGTGCTATGCACGTTTGTGATTACATGAATGCAAATGCACCAGGGTTCAATAGAATCAAGTGAGTGTGAAACCAGACAAATGGGGGGAGTGTTGGGCAGTAATGCTTTACTAGTATGATTACTGTAATGAATTACTAAGACATGTCACCCAGAACATTCATCTGCGGAACACAAAATGACTTCTCTCATTTCTTCTTTCTCTCATTTAGAGGTTTCAGCTGGAGCGAGTTCGTCTACAAGAAGTGAAAAGATCCAGCTATGAACACACTAAAAAGTGTGCTGACCAGCTGCTGCTGCTGGGACAAGTAAGTAACTGCACACTTCTGATGGAATTTACATACCACTGTAGGGTAAAGTAAAATTATTAATATACTTATTATGAAATTACAAGTTGTATTGCAATTGTAATAGATAATATCTAATAGTAATACATTTATTATTATTATTATTATTATTATTATTAATATTCCTAAAAACACTAGTTTGAATGTAATGTGGACACTTTGGTCACTGCTGCAGTTCATATTTCATTATACAAGGTCTCAGGTGTGAATGGGGAGCAGGTGTGTTAAATTTGGTGTTATCGCTTTCACTCTCTCATACTGGTCACTGGAAGTTCAACATGGCACCTCATGGCAAAGAACTCTCTGAGGATCTGAAAAAAAGAATTGTTGCTCTACATAAAGATGGCGTAGGCTATAAGAAGATTGCCAAGACCCTGAAACTGAGCTGCAGCACGGTGGCCAAGACCATACAGCGGTTTAACAGGACAGGTTCCACTCAGAACAGGCCTCGCCATGGTCGACTGAAGAAGTTGAGTGCACATGCTCAGCGTCATATCCAGAGGTTGTGTTTGGGAAATAGATGTATGAGTGCTGCCAGCATTGCTGCAGAGGTTGAAGGGGTGGGGGGTCAGCCTGTCAGTGCTCAGATCATACGCCGCACACTGCATCAAATTGGTCTGCATGGGTGTCGTCCCAGAAGGAAGCCTCTTCTGAAGATGATGCACAAGAAAGCCCGCAAACAGTTTGCTGAAGACAAGCAGACTAAGGACATGGATTACTGGAACCATGTCCTGTGGTCTGATGAGACCAAGATAAACTTATTTGGTCTGGGGCTGCATGAGTGCTGCCAGCACTGGGGAGCTACAGTTCATTGAGGGAACCATGAATGCCAACATGTACTGTGGCATACTGAAGCCGAGCATGATCCAACATATTGGATTCCAACATGATAACGACCCCAAACACACCTCCAAGATGACCACTGCCTTGCTAAATAAGCTGAGGGTAAAGGTGATGGACTGGCCAAGCATGTCTCCAGACCTAAACCCTATTGAGTATCTGTGGGGCATCCTCAAATGGAAGGTGGAGGAGCGCAAGGTCTCTAACATCCACCAGCTCCGTGATGTTGTCATGGAGGAGTGGAAGAGGACTCCAGTGGCAACCTGTGAAGCTCTGGTGAACTTCATGCCCAGGAGGGTTAAGGCAGTGCTGGAAAATAATGGTGGCCACACAAAATATTGACACTTTGGGCCCAATTTGGACATTTTCACTTAGGGGTGCACTCACTTTTGCGGCCAGCGCTTTAGACATTAATGGCTGTGTGTGTTGAGTTATTTTGAGGGGACAGCAAATTTACACTGTTATACAAGCTGTACACTCATTACTTTACATTGTAGCAAAGTGTCATTTCTTCAGTGTTGTCACATGAAAAGATATAATAAAATATTTACAAAAATGTGAGGGGTGTGCTCACTTCTGTGAGATACTGTATAACTTTTGTCAGTGTTTGTCAGTAATGCATTACAAGTGTTACTTTACTAGTTACTTGAAAAAAGTAATCTGATTACATGTCTCAGGCTGAAGGAAAAGCATATTTACTCCTGTACAGTAGAGGGAGCAGCTCAAACAAACCTTTCAGCTGTGCTGCCATTCTGGATTAAAGAAGAATAGGATACAGGAGAAGGAAGTTCAACACTCTTATTTCTAAATCTATTAGTATGGTTGAATTAGATCATTGAAGGTCAACAGCAAAGACATTGGTATACATAAAGTATATTTGTGTAATTTAATATAGTTAATTATTACAGGTTTGCATAAAATTCTGAGATTGCATTTCACTGTTTTTATTCATTTTGAGGAACACTGAATGTTTTTGTGCAAGTGAGATGGAGAACATCTTTCTCTCTCTATCAGTGCATCAAAATCACATACTGTCTGAGTAGTTACTAACCTTGAATTTACTTTGCAACTGTTAAAAAAGTATCTGCTATATAGTATGAATATGGGTAGTATGAATGAAATTCGGACATACTACATCTGCCATGTTGTTACTGTCACGTGACCTACCACCAACAGTTGTGTCTCTTCACTGCTACTCATAAATCCTCTCCCGTGGCCTCATGGGATAGTAAAGTGTCCATCTAATGCACACTTCAGAATCTCAGTGGAAGTCATCCTGTTCTTTTCGTCAGCTGTTTTCAAATACTATGTATTTGGACATACTAATCTTTCGGCGTACTGTTTTTCACATACTATATAGTAGGGAATTATTCGATTTCGGACGGAGTGTATATTTCTCTGCAGTGCATGTGTGATTATCAGTATACCCTTCTCACGATAAGTACATGTACAGGAGGGGTAGAGCTAGAGGAGATCAGTAACTAATTAATCGATTGCAGATGGTGTTGTTCTCTTAGATGGATAAAAAATTAAAAATGGGTCACCAAATATACAATACTTTGGTGGCCGTTAATATGCCTGGGCCGCTTTAATGGGTAATGGTTCAGTAGTTGTTTTTCCCATGAACAGTACACAAACTGGCACGCCTCACACATGACTCTGTTCTGCAGTCTCCTGCTGTCTGAAGGACCTGTAGGGTGGAAATCCATCATTCATAGCTGTCCTTTCAAGAATGCTTTAGAGAGTCGTAAACAAGGGCATCTGGAGAACTGTAGTAGAAAAACTAATATGAAAGAGTATTTACTTGAAAGAAGTGATAGATTACTAGTGATCTCAAAAATGATGGTGAACACAACATGATTGATTAAAGCCTCTGAAAGCTGTGCATTAGTCTTATTACTTTTATCAAATATGGCCAACCGGAATATGACATCAGTGTTCTATTAATTAAAATTTAAAACATATCAGTTCACAAATAATATTCAGAATAAACAGTTGTATTCTCTTTGTTCATCAGACGGACCGTGCGGTGCAGTTGCTTTTGGAGACCAGTGCAGATAACTCCAGCTACTACTGCGACTCTCTGAAAGCCTGTCTGGTGACCACCATCACCTCATCCGGCCCGTCTCAGAGCACCATTAAACTGGTGGCCACAAACATGATCGCCAATGGCAAGCTGGCAGGTGGGGTATTATTTGTGTGAGCTGTATGGTTTATTTCTTCTATAGAACACTAAAGGAGCTTGTCCAAGCTGTGCTTTTTCATACAATGAAAACAGACATTGATCAATTGCTGTAAACTCAAGAAAAAGAAAGTATCATAAAAGTAGTTCATATATCCCGATATTTTATAGGATACAAGCCATACAACAGCTTTATGTGAGACCAATATACGTTATTGTACTGTATTCTGGGATTGCCTTATCAATAATAGATACTATACATGCAGTGCTGCCTGAATTTAGTCAAAACATGCTATCTTAGAAGGCTGCCTGGGTGAATGTCATGAAAACATGTCCAGCTCTTATTTCAAAAAAAAAGAAAAGATAAATACTTGTTTTGTATTCATAAAGAAAGTGAATAAATGATATATTGCATATTCTGCATTAAAAAAATAACTTTTTTGAATTACTAAAATTATTGATGCATTCTCTCATTCTTAATAAACTCATACTCTGGCTGTTGCCAGAGTATGAGTTTATTAACTCAGAGACTAACGAGACATGACAAGAGCACATCAGCCCTATTCCACACAAATGCTTCTGACTGTGTTTCATTTTCTCCCTCTATTGACTCTCAGAGGGTGTGCAGTTGCTCTGCCTGATTGACAAAGCGGCAGATGCTTGTCGTTATCTGCAGACATATGGAGAGTGGAACCGTGCTGCCTGGCTGGCGAAGGTACCTCGAGCAAACACATTCTAGAGCAGGCTGATATTTCAAATGTTCATGATATATTCACAGTGCAGGTAGCTGTGTATAAATATAAGAGAAAGGATTTGAGAAAGAACTACCAGGTAAACGTAAAGCAGACGATGAATCTACTTCAAATGTCACGACTACTACAACATGTCTACACTCTTAGAGACTTCAAATCACGAACACAAAGAGAAGCACTTTGAAGTTGAGTAGTTGTAGTACTGTATAAATTACAATGTTTCAAGTAAATCCTAAAGGATTTTGCAAGTAAGGTCATGTCTGAGAAACCAGACTTTTGACTATTGACAAAAAAGTCTTTGCAGCTTGTTCTGGCCAATAACTACCTATTTAGACAACCAACCACAGCTTTTTATGCTCCAAAGACAGATAAATCTGAAATTGAGGATGCCACAGTACTAGACGTGGCAAGTGGGAAAGTGTGCATAGGCTTTGTGAGTTTCCATTTCTCTGAAGTAACAGGTGCAGATTTTCTGCGGTAGCACTCATTATATCCACCTGCTTTCTTATATAAACTTAACTTTGTTTCCTGATGGACTAATAAAAAGCTTCCTTCCTCTTGACACTGGAAAATGATGTGGAAGCCAGCCAGTTAGAATGGAGCAGCCAAACAATTAGCCAATTAGGTTGCAGTTTATTGTGATCAATATGCATCAAACGATCTGTGAATAGTAAGGAAGATTAATGCTCTGGAATCACATATTTCTTAATGTCTCTCTCTCAGGTGCGTCTGAATCCAGCAGAAGGTTCAGATGTGCTGAAGCGCTGGGCAGAGCATCTGTGTTCTCCTCAGGTTAATCTGAAGTCAAAGGCCATCCTGGTCCTGCTCTCATTAGGATGCTTTCAAAAAGTGGGCGAGATGCTTCACAGGTGGGCATTACTTTTCCTTCTTGATTTTTTTTGTCTAGCCCATTCAGTCACCATTCATCCATGTTGTGGTTTAGTTTGTTAACTCCCACAGGAATAATAGTAAATAAATAAATAAATACATAAACAAAATTCTCATGCTGTTCCAAAACCGTATGGGAATTTCTTTCTTTCGTGGAACACAAAAGGAAATGTTTTGTAGAATGTCGGTGTGGCATCAATAACATCCATCTTACAGGGTTAGTTCACTCAAAAAATGAAAATTCTGTCATTAATTACTCACCCTCATGTCGTTCCACACCCGTTAGACCTTTGTTCATCTTCGGAGCACAAATGAAGATATTTTTGATGAAATCCGAGAGGTATATGACTCGTCCATAGACAGCAATTTAACAACCACTTTCAAGGTCCAGAAAGGTACTAAAGACATTGTTAAAATAGCCGCCAATCTGACGTAGAACCTGGAAGCGCTGAACCTAAACTGCGTAGGAGAATGACACAGAAGAGAAGATATTGTTGAATAAAGTCATTATTTTGTTTTGTTTTCACGCACAAAAAGTATTCTCGTCCTCTTGGATTTCATCAAAAATATCTTAATTTGTGTTCTGAAGATGAACGAAGGTCTTACGGGTGTAGAACGACATGAGGGTGAGTAATTAATGACAGAAATTTCATTTTTGGGTGAACTTACCCCTTTAACATGACATATGCCAAGTTTTGAATATGCAGAAATGTGAATGAGATGTAAGAGCTACAGCAGAGAGAAAGATTATCTGTGAATAGCAATAACATTTTGATCTGTTCATCACTCAAAGATATTGTCTTCAGAAGATTTGGAATATACTGTACTACATTATAGTGCTTTTTTGTTTTTTTGGAACATCATGGTAATTCTTCAGAACTTTTGCTTTGTGTGTTCTAAAAGTCATATGGGTTTGAAATAACATGAGGGTAAATGATTGGGTGAACATTTCATTTAAAATTGCATAATGAATTTTTAAGTGAGAATTTGTCTCAATGTGTCACTCAGAATTATGCATTTTTTCCAAACACAAACAATATTGATCGACATATCCTTTCCTAAACACCATTACATTTGAATGTGCATGATAAAGGACACGATGCTCAGATTTTTCTCTAATATATCTTTATATTTCCCGACAGCATGAGATATTTCGACCGTGCTGCACTCTTTCTCGAAGCCTGCTTGAAATATGGTGTGATGGAGACAAATGACGACGTTAATATCCTTCTGATGCATCTTCCAGTTTTTCAAACAGCAAAATGCAGCAGGGCACTATTAAATTTAAACCTAATGTTGCAGTTTTTTTCCATTATCATTAGTACTTTATACACATTTTTTGCAAACTAAAATAATAAAGATCCTATGAAATCATATTAGGTCATGTCTGTTAGCTTGAGGCTATATGCTAATGTTCTCCTAAATGTTGACAAAATTTTAGTCAATTAAACATTTCCCAGTCTTTCTCTTCACCACAACTGTTTGAGTCTGTCTACATTGGACACATTATGGCCCAGTTTCACAGACAGGGCTTAGACTAAGCCAGGATTAGGCCTTAGGAAATTTAAGTAGCTTTTATAAACTTACCCTAGAAAAAAGAAAAAAAAAAAAACATTACTGGTGTGCATCTTGAGATAAAACAATGGCACTGACATATTTTAAGATATGCTTTCAGTTAAAACAACTCAAGCATGTAATTGAGTCTGGGACCAGCTTAAACTTTGTCTGTGAAACTGGGGGTAAAGTAAATATTTTAAACTGGTACATTTGTCTTTCTGAACAGGTGCATGATGATGTTGTATTGAAGTGTCCATTGTAGCGTGAAGCATCTCAATGCTCCGTTCACTTTAACGTGTTCAGGACCTGTTTAATATTTGAAGGTTTAAATGCAGCAAGTTTTGGCTTCCACTTCTGTAACCGAAGCTGAATGTCATTTCCCATGTAACGCATCAGTCATGGTCCCACTGCGGCTAAACACACTCTGGCTCCGCCTGCTACCAGTAGCCACACCCCAAACACACGCTATAGGTTGAGCTGGAAAGAGATTGATGGATCTGAGTGGACCTCTCAGTGTTTAGATGATGTCTGGGAGGCTCAACGTTTGCACTTTTAGGGGAGATAAACCCATGAGTGGTGTACTAATAGTAGTGATGAATAATAAACTGGGTTAAGAAAACCTATTTTAACATAAAAAAATTGCATATTTCACCTTTAAAAATGTTTTTTGAAATTCAAAACTCTTGAAAATGGACCACTGGCTTAAAAGACACCCTTTGCTTAAGTGTCTTGGCGTCCACTTAAGTTTCCACATACTTTTAGGGGTCAAGGTAGGCTGTAAGAAGTATCAAGAGATAACGGTAACTTGATCGTTTTAAACTTTTTTCTTTTTACTTGTATTACTTTCTTATTCCCAGTCTTCCTTAACCACAGCATCTCCACATAAGCTCATAGGTGCAGCCTTTGTGGACTACGCTAAGCTGCTTCGCTCCATCGGGCTGAAACAGGGCGCCGTGCTTTGGGCGTCTCGGGCTGGAGAGAGAGGGAAGGAGCTGCTGGATGAGCTTTCCCAAACAGAGAGTATGGGGCCAGAGCCCAGTCCCAGCGAGGAGGAGGAGGACAGACCTCTTGTGAACATAGAATGACTTGCCAGTGGGGAAAAAGAGGAAATATAAAGAAAACCATAAAAATCAAGATTCATAGTATCTTTAAATCTCGTCCTTATCACACCCACAAGCATACAAGTAATCAACAAACACAAACACATCTTTTCATGTAGTTTCAAATGGTTTGTCCGGTTTCATAGTTGTCTTTTACGCCTCTCCGCTGGTTGTCAGGTGTGTTGTATCCGAAAAAACATTCCCGTTATCCTGCTGTAATGTATTCCAAACCTGTTCTTGCACTTATTTTATCGACCAAATATATATTTTCATAGTGATTTAAAACAAACCAAAAAATAAATAAATAATGACAATAATTAATAACACATTTTAAGAACCTTTAAAATGGATTATGTGTTTGACACTAAATACGCTTATAATTTCAGATTAGGGAACCATTTAAAGACAGAATATAGAAAAGAACTAGATGAATCTCATGAAACATCCAATTTCACTCCAAAATCCACAGAAAAGCACTAAGCAATTATATTTTTTCAAAAGATTATTATGTTAAATTATTGAAATGGCTGTAACCCTTAAGATAATTATAGGAATTCAATCTTTTGAGGTTTATTGTATTTCTACACTCAGAAAAAAAGCAGCAGCAGCTTGTCAGTGGAGGAGCTTGTCACCTTCAAGGGACATCGCTGTAGCTTATTTACCCCCTGAAAGGTGCATTTTAGTATATATTACTACTCTAAGGTACTAAAATGCATCTTTCAAGGGGTAAATAAGCTTCAGAGATGTCCTTTCAAGGGTTCTGCTCCAAGCTGCTGTACCCCTAAAGATATATATATTATATCTTTCTTTCTTTAAACAAAATATAATTAGGGTGAATTATGACATTCTTTAAAGGTTTTATGAGCATCACTGTACGTTACATAAATGGTTATTATATGGTTATTTGATAGTTAAATGGTTAAAATTTAAATTAAAAATGAAAAACAACTCATTCACTCCTCCATGTGATATAATTCAGATGCTGTTCCTTCAGTAATGTTGTATATGCCTTTCATTAGTTGATTGTGGTTTTTGGCTGTATTCATGTAATATAAGATGTGAATTTGCCCCTTTTTTCCCTCAGCCGTTAACTTAATTTTGTAGTTGTATTGCACTTGTTCATGCAGTTGTTTTGCTGTGTGATATACTGTAGACAGTTTAAGTTTGATGCAGTGTTTTGTCTGTATGATGTTTCCACATAGCTTCAGATCTCAGAGAGTTGCTGTATTTGGATATTGTCCTGTTGAAATGAGATGTGACTACAAACACTTCACATTTGTGACACCACCTTTGTGTCTGATATAAAAATGAAAGTTTGTTTTCCTTTTTTTTTTTTTTTAATGACTAATTCATGTGTTGAATTATGATTGTTGGAATGTCCTGCCTTGTTTTGGTATGATTGTGAGTAATTATTCATGACTTTATCATTTAAATCTTCCTATTTAAACATTTGTAATTAATGTTCCAGGTGTTTGAGCTTATTGTATGGATATACTGCATGTATATATGCAAAGTAATAAATACAGCCTGTACCATCCATTTTGATTTCCTCTCATTTTTTTATTTATAAAATAGCTCAGTTTTATTAATGGGCCATATTTCATATGGAAGGAGAAAAAGGCTCATGAAATAATTTAATCATGGCTGACTGCAATCTTCTACACTTTTGCTTTTGTGTGATCCAAGCCCTGAGATGTCAGTAAATCTGGGACGAGTGTAAATAAGCAATTACTAAACTTTTAAGTTCTTAAAAACTAAGCAGTGTTTGTGGATAAACTCCTGTAACAAATATGTCAAAAGAACTCCAGCTCTGTGCTGCCTGCCGTTTATCAGCACTGATGGGAGAGAAACAGCGCTTTTAGACACTGAATCAACTGAACCAATTGATTCGCAAAATGATTCGGTTTCAAAGCGCTCGAGCTCGAAACACTGTGTACTGATGACACCTGCTGGTCAAGGAAAGACATCGTCAAAATAATAATAACGCAGGTTAAACTTGTAGAATGGAGCCAATTTCATACGTTTTTGCAAATATGATGCAAAGTTCTTTCTAAAAAAAAAAAAAAAAATCAAGCGATCTGGCATGTTTGAAAACGAAGTGGAAGGACTTTTTAGACGGACACATCCGAATAATGTAGTCAATTTTGCCCATATACATTTGTTAAATATTATTTAAACTAACTGTTGTATCTATATTTGTAAGAATGTCGTCTCTATAGAACAGAGACAGAAAAGCGCATATCCAGCGAATGTAAAACTAACTTTTTTACTAACTTGTAGTTTTTTAATGTCAGGAACATTTAAAAAAAACTACAATCCCCATACGTCACGTAACTTCCGCCATCTTGATTAAGGCGGTCCACAGACAGCAGAGACCTGCCAAGTTTAGTTTAATGCACATCCATAGAGGTAGAACTAGTAGCGAAGCGTGCAATAACATTTTACTAGTCTACTGGTGTCCGTCTGCAGGGCGGGCTTGAAAGCCATGGCCGAACCGATACATGCTTTGTGCAATGAGCTTATAAAGGCCGTGAATGTGATGATGGAGGCAGAATCCAGTCAGACATACCGCCTGGAGGCCCTTAAGGTGAATTATTAATACTAAACATGCTCGAAAACTCATGAAACTTTGCACACGCGTCAGAACTGGCGAAATTTTACATCTGATATGGGTTTCAGAATTAGGTGTGGCAAAATGGCTCCATAGCGCGACCTACAAAATTTCAACGAAGTGCCCCTCCCGCTACTTTTCACGTGCGTGTACGAAATTCGGTATCAGAGATCAGGTTAACCATAGACACTTGTTCAATGGTTCGTCGCTGGGGGGCGATCTCAGTGAAGCCGCATGATTCATCGCCCCCCAGCGACGAACCATTGAACAAGTGTCTATGGTTAACCTGATCTCTGATCAGTTTTATACATCCGTAGACGTTTTAATTAGACATTTGTATAATTAAAAGGGATAGTAGTTAAGTCTCTTTTTGGCCTGTTTAGCTGAGCCATCTTTGGAACAAACAAAACAAGCCCTGAAAACTGATTAAAAAAAAAACACATATACAGACACTTGATATTTAATCTTATTACATTTAGTTAATTGCATTGGATAGATTTTACTTTCAATAAAACATTTGCAGTGTGTTTGTAAAAGCTGTTTTTATGCATGTTTGGCCTGTGTTTTTGTTACAAATACACTGTTCTGGCCAGCAGGTGTCACCAGCGTGTGGCGTCTTGAACGCTTCGAAACAGTGAATCATTTTGCGAAGCAATTTTCAGTTGATTCGAAGCTTTGAAAAGCTTAGCTTCTCCCATCACTACTTTAACAAACTGCTCCAAGAGTTTTAATCGAATCGTCTTCATATTTGGTGAGCGTAATCATAAGGCCTTTGTGATGCTAAATTGCGAAGATCTTGAGTTTTCGTCAAAGAGCGTGTTCCTGGCTGCCTGACAAATTTTGATGTTTCGCCATGAAACAGGAAGTTGCTGTAACTCAGGCAAACAATCAGTCCAATCTGACCCAAACTTCACCCGTTTGATAAGAGTCCTGTCCTGAACACATGCCCATGCCCATATTCAGTTGTAGTCATAGTGCTACCTGCTGGCAACAGGAATTGACATGCATGCATGCTTGTTAATGCCATGAAACATGAAGTTGCTGTAACTCAGGCATGCATTGTCCAATCTGCCCCAAACTTAACATGCAACATGCTAGAAACATGTTAAAATATGTTAGCAACACTTAGCTAAATGCTAAAGCATGCTATTAATGCAATGAAACAGGAAGTTGCATGCAATACCCAATCTGAACAAACTTAACATGTTTGATAAGAGTCCTGCCCTGAACACATCTGCATGCCCGTATTCAGTTATAGTCATAGCACCACCTGCTGGCAACAGGAAGTGACATGTTAAACACTGTGATGCACTAGCAACATACTACAATATGACAGCGAGTGCTAAACATGCTAGAAACATGTTAAAACATGCTAGTAGCCACACTTAGCTAAGTGTTAATGAATGCTATTAATGCCATGAGCCCTACTAGATGCTGTTGTGTTGTTAAATGTTTTAATAGTTTTTCTTGTTGTAGTTTATTGAAGATTTCAAAGAGAAAAGTCCTTTCTGCATTGAATGTGGTCTTCAGTTAGCGGAGAAATCCCAGACTGCAGTGGTCAGACACTTTGGGCTGCAGATACTGGAGCATGTAGTCAAGTAAGTGTCTCAAACACTTTAGTGTGTGTGTGCGTGTGTGTGCATCAATAGCTATACTTCCATACAAAGTTGCGAATTTAACTTGTGTGCTAATTTTGAGTATTGCGTATTAACATTTGCAAATAAAGGACTGTTTCTAAATCATGTGTTCAAGATAATAAAGTTGTCAATTCCTGGGAAATTGGTGCAGCATATCTAATAAAATGAGAAGTTTCTGCCATCGGTGAAGTCACTGTGGCTCTTTTTTCATACATCATAAATGACTTGTGCCTCACAGCAGAAGTGTGCAGAAGAAACAAAATAAACGCTGTCTTGTTCTCTTGCGTTTGGATACTGGTGTTTGGGAACACAAACCCACAAACCAACATTTGAGATGCTGTGCAGTGAAGGCCTTGTTTACACCTGGTATTAAGATGCATTTTGGTCGATCGGAACACAAGTGAACGACGCTAAATACAGGTGTAAACTAAAATGTTTTGAGTTTGTCCACTTTCCACCACTTCCAGAGGTAGTCAAAAATGCATTTGACCAGATTGCTTTTGTAGTGGAAACACTCATGTGGTCAGATGTGTTCAAACAGCCACAAAAGACGCCTACTCTTGGCTTACTGACCTAAAGTGTAAACATTATGGGAAGAGCTGTAGCCAGACGGGATTTAAACTGTGTTGCCTGGAGACCCAAGTTTGGTTTGAAGACGAAAAACGTACCAATGTTCTCTCACCATTCCTGATTTCTAACACACACTTGCAGCTTTTGGCTGGTCTTGAGGCTCATACATTTACCCACCCATAGATCCCCTCGAATAAGTCAGGACAGAAGTGGTTGAAAGTGGACAAAATAGACAGATTAAAGCACCAGGTGTAAATGAGAATGTGTCTCCCTTGTCTGTTTGTGATCCAATCTACCAAAACGCATCTTAATACCGGGTGTAAACAGGGCTGAAATTGGTCTACTCTACTGTTTGTCCAGTTATCCAATTACATCCTCTGTTGAGGCGAAGTCACATGGGTTAGCACATCAAGGGATTTATTCAGTCAATGTTTTTCCTTTATAGTTATATGCATGTGTTCTTATTGGATAAAAAAAAATCTGTTTTTTTTTTTTGTTTTGTTTTTTAATGCACATTTTTTCCATTCAGATTTTTTTTTATGTGATATAACTATAGTGAACATTGAACACTAAACTGAACACATTTTTCTATGAACAGGTTTCGGTGGAATAACATGGCTCCGCAAGAAAAGCTCCGTCTGAAGAACTGCACTATGGGCCTGTTGTCACATGTGAGCATCTTGGAAATGTCTCTACTCAATTATCTGATTGCATGCTTTATGAAGATTTCTTATTTATTTATATGGCTTGTTCCTGTTTTAGGGTACACATCCAATTCTGCAACAGGAATGTCATGTTAAGGATGCGCTCTCACGCATAGTAGTTGAGATGATCAAGAGAGAGTGGCCGCAGCACTGGCCTGACATGCTGAAGGAGATGGAGGCCCTGACTGCTATGGGGGTATCAAGAGTTTTGGCTTGAAGTTGTAGGAGAGGGCTGCTTGATCCTGCTCCTGAATTAATGCCTTCCTGTCAGAGTTTAGTTCCAAAAAATACAAAGTAGGTGCACATCCAAAACCCAGAATTGTGCTCTGGTGCAGGACAAAAAATAATGAAATAAGTATGGATGTCCATACACTAAACTTAAGGTCTAGAAAGTTTATTAAAAACAGGGTCAGGTTTTTTTTTTTTTTTAAATATATTTTCTGGAGATTACATTCAGTGTGCGGACATCTCTGCTTTTTTTATAGTTTAGTTCCAACCCTTGTCTTGAGAGTGGGGGCCATATGACCACAATCTTATTTCAGAATATACATAATTTTCTTTCACAATAATGATATTCTTCTAGTTATTCTTGTTTTATTTTTTTATTAAAAATAACAACAAAGAAACAAATTACAAACAAAAGGACAAATATAATAAAATACCAAGATACCAATAATATTACAAGTTTTTGATCGTTTTTCAGGCACAGTAGGAAGATGCCGTGTTTCCCACGGGATTTTGTGAATTTTTAAGGGGACTCAACTTTTTTTTTTTTTTTTTTTTTTTTGTAGTGTAGGCCCTGTTTACACCTGGTATTAAGAAGCCGTCTAAAACAGCGTCTAAAATGTTTTGAGCTTGTCCACTTTTGACCACTTCCGGATGTAGTTGAAAACACATTTGACTGGATTGCTTTCGTAGTGTAGACGCTCATGTGGTCAAATGCATTCGAACAGCAAAAAAAGACCGCCTACTGACCTAATGTGTAAACATTATGGGAAGCGCGCTAGCCAGACGGGATTTAAACTTTATTGACTGAAGACCCAAGTTTGGTTTGAAGACAAAAAAACATACCAAGCACAATTTTCTCTCACCATTCCTGATTTCTAACACACACTCATGGTGTTTGGCGTGGTCTTGCGGCTGTCAGAACATAAATGAAAGCTGCTGCTCTCCGTATGTTTTTTCGTCTTCTCCAGGCGCATTCATATGTAAATAGTTTGATCTTATTTTGCTCTTTAGATTGAAAGATCTGAAAAATCCCATACAATTACCCTCCCCTTGAAGAAATCGGGACAGAAGTGGTTGAAAGAGATGGATTAAAACACCAGGTGTAAATAAGAATGTGTCTCCCTCATCTACTTGTGATCAAATTGATCAAAACGCATCTTAATACCAGGTGTAAACAGAGCCAAAATGTCTCAGTCTACTTTACATTCACACTGATGTTTTAGGAAGCCAAACAATTAGAATATAATAATAATTTTATAATTTAGTAATTGCTATATTGTATAATAAATGCACTGCAAAATAAATAAAAATGAATATTTCATTAGCACTCTATAGTAGGGAAATACTGCAATACTTTTGTCTTAATTACTACAATTGCATGAGATAAACCCTTGAGCTTTTATTTACATGGACACTGCAGTTGAGCTTTTATTTTGGCAGAAAACAAAAAATTCCCTGAAAACAGGTTTACAAACGCATTTCATTACAAATCTTGTGAAATGCTGTAATCATCCTACAAAAATGTTGGAAATTATGCAAATATGAAAAAAAAAAAAAACGTATGTTCCCAAATGCACGTAAAACACATGCAAAGATGGAGTTCACTGCATTCATGCACTGTAAACTGAGCATAAGATCCCACCCTCCCTTCATAGCGTCTCCAAAGCCACGCCTCCTTACCTATACAGCAGGGAGTAAACAAAAGCGTCACGAGAGACATCGTTAAACTACCTCATGTCTCAAAGCACATACCATTACAATAATAATGAACATATACAACTTAAAGAGCACTGACCTGTACTACCTGACTGCTGAAGATTCATATCGGTGTTGATAGTGTTGCCATTGAAACGCATAAATTCGAGTCACGTATAGTATACCGTCACAGGTTTCCATCTCTTCCAAATTACAGTAGTTATGGCATGAATGCAGCATAAGCTCATTTTGGTTCAGGAGGAACTTTAAAAGGTGGCTGCTGTTTCGGTTGCTCATAGCATGAAACACGATGATGACGTGTGGTGTCTGTGCAAGCAGGGTGCGTGGAGGTGAGGAAATCTGACCAAATGCAATAATTGGGCGAAAATTTTTAGGCCTATGCTTACCACAGGCAAGATATATACATAAATACGTTTAGACCACTTAACTTAGTGACTGCTATCAGGATGTGAAGAGACTTTCAATCAGCATGACAAAAAAAAATTGTGTACATGGGGAACAGGACTGTAAAATAAAGTGCTACCAAAATAATAACCTTTAATACACTCAAGTAACCCTGGTTCCCTGACAGGAGGGATTGAGACATTGCGTCAGTAGTTGATGCTATGGGGAAACCCATTCCTCTAAAAAATACTGAAGTCGCATGGAATCCCGTCATTGTATAGCACTGGCCAATAGTGTTTGAGCTCGCTGAGAGGCTCTGCCGCCTCTGCCTATATAACGCAGAGCTAAACCCTATTTCCTCAAAATCTTTCTCCTTCAAGAAGGAATACGAAGAGAAGCCTGCTTACCCTTGGACAAATGAGAATCCAGAGGACGACACTTGTTTCCTGCTGTGACTGCGAGTCATTGGACAATGAGAAGAATGTCTACGACGCTTCAAGACGCTTGTTCATCCTGCAGGGGACTTCTCGAAGATGAAGATCCCCACAACCACTGCATCTTCTGCCTGGAGTGGTTTGGACTGCCCTCACTGTAAAGGCATGATGGCCCTATCTCTCTGCACTCGGCTTGCTCTTGCAATGATGATGCTATGTCCACAGCGGTGTGAGAGAGAGGAACAGGCTGTAGCCCCATGTAAGAGATAAAGACACTGCGAATGGACGTCCAGCCTCACAGTACTATTTCTTGTTTGTTTGTTTTTTTTCCATGTCAAAAAAAGTTTTATTAGATGTTATTGGAATTATTCAGCCTTTAAATCTATTCTACTGGTGAAATCCATTTTGGGGACTATCAAATATTTGTCCCAATATACATTACATTCATTATTACATATAGAAGTATCATTAAACTCTAAAAACATTTTGTCCTATGTGCTTAACAAGTAAAAAAAAAAAGATCATGTTGGATCGCTTACATCGCCTCCTATGATGGCTTATTATTCCAATTGAATTTTAATGATTAAATGTAAGATTTTGACAATCATAATGGTAAACATTTCCCCATTTTTAAGGTGGCAAATATCACCACTTAATGAAAAATGTAATGTCTGTCAGTACTGTGAACTGACTACAATGGAAGCTTGTTTCTGCCATGGAATAAAATTTTTTAAAAGATAATTGCAACTTTTTATCTCTGTAACGCTGTATCTTAAAGGGATAGTTCACCCAAAAACAAAAATTTGATGTTTATCTGCTTACCCCCAGGGCATCCAAGATGTAGGTGACTATTTCTTCAGTAGAACACAAATGATGATTTTTAACTCCAACCGTTGCGGTCTGTCAGTCGTATAATGCATTGAAACGGTAAAACAATCTATGAGAATAAAAAAACACGCACAAACAAATCCAAATTAAACCCTGCGGCTCGTGATGACACATTGATGTCCTAAGACACGAAACGATCGGTTTGTGTGAGAAACCGAACAGTATTTATATCATTTTTACCTCTAAAACACCACTATGTCCTTGCGCATCCGGTTGGTAAGGTCTGAACGCGCTCTGACAACGGAAGTAATGTCTCGCGCTTATACTTCAATGAGTGCGAGACATCACTTCCGTTGTCAGAGCGCGTTCAGACCTCACCAACCGCAAACAGGCAGGGAACAGAGGATGACAGAACTAATTAACAGATTAATAATGAAACTCAGACATGAACAAAACATAAAAAAATGTGACAGTATACCTCCCTCCTGGAAGGTGTGTCCTTGCACCATAAGTCCACAGGGGTGGGTGCCCTGGAGGCTGACGAGGGGTGGCTTAGACAGGAGAGGAATCCTCCAGGGCAGTACTGGCAATACATTGAGCCAGGTAGGTGCTGGTAGTTCAGGGAGCCAGGGAGGTGCTGGTAACTCAGGGAGCCTGGGAGGTGCTGGTAGCTCAGGGAGCCTGGGAGGTGCTGGTAACTCAGGGAGCCAGGATGGTGCCAGCAGTGCAGGGAGCCAGGGAGGCGCTGGTAGCTCAGGGAGCCTGGGAAGTGTAGACAGCTCAGAGAGCCACCAGGGTGGCGCTGGTGGCACAGAACTAATAGTCTCTGCATAAACGGTCACTGCAGGTTAGCGCTGCACTCTCTAGGCTTAGCTTTGGGGCGTGGGCAGATTCTGGGCTGAGCTCTGGGGCTGGAGCCGACTCAGGGGGTTGGAGCCAGCACTGGACTGGAGCGAACTCAGGGGCTGGAGCCGACACTAGACTGTGCTCAGGGGCTGGAGCCAACACTGGACTGCGCTCAGGGGCTGGAGTGGGGGTGTGTGTGGCCCAGACACGCATAGCAGCAGAAACATAGATGGAAAGGACCACGTCTTCGATAGCGTCAGAATTGACACTGGGGCTGCAGCGGACTCTGGAGCTGACACTGGACTGTACTCAGGGGCTGGAGCCGACACTGTACTGGAGCAGGTTCAGGAGCTGGGGCCGACACTATACTGGAGCATACTCAGGGGCTGGAGCAGACTCTGGACTGGAGTGGACTCAGGGGTTGGAGCCAACACTGGACTGGAGTGGACTCAGGGGTTGGAGCCAACACTGGATTGGAGCGAACTTAGGTCTGGAGCTGACACTGGGCTGGAGTGGACTCAGGGGTTGGAGCCAACACTGGATTGGTGATAGATGGAAAGGACCGCGTCTTCGATAGCGTCAGAATTGGCATGAAGAGCTGGTTCTAGAATTTCCCTTTATGCAGCAGACTTGGCAATTGTAGCCTCCGGAACGGACTTGGGAATTCCACTCACTGGAACAGACTCTGTGATTTCACACACTGGAACAGACTTACGAGCGGACTCTGGAGTGGGCTTTTGGGTTGGAGCAGGAACTTGGAATGAATCCATACAGAGATGCGTCTACCCTCCACGAGTAGTTTCTCATCACTGGTAAGTCAAGTGATTGGTCACCCTGTGCACCGACCAAATAGATAGTTTTAAGGCTGGTATCATCCAGATTTGAGAATTCAGCCAACTCACAGAACTTGAGGGAGTATTCCCTGAGAGGAAGTGCTTAGTGGTGGAGAACAATGAAATAATGATGTTATGCCTGATACTGGGGCTTCGAAGCTTGTGTCGAGAGCATCAGGTACTTCCTGCCAGAGCTCCGTATGGAGGCTTGTATTGTTTTGGTGAAATGACATCACCGGTGACGTTCGAAACCATGTTTGAGTGCAGAGCTTCGAGAAGGGGTTCACTTTTGGCGGAACGATGTTTTCCCTCTCATGTTACACAAGCACTTCCACTTCTCTCTGTCCAGTCCACCTTAATCAGTTTCACATTCTTTTATTCAGTCTAAAGAACTCTTTTTATTTAAACAAAAGCACTACCCAGTTACAAAATTGAAAAATGATAAAACAAGACTGAACATAAATACTTCACAGTACTATTTATTTATTTACATGTGTTTGTGTGTATGCTAATGTATCATGAACCATGGAACACATTTTGGCGCCGCCACACTCTTGACAATTTTTTTCCTGCACCATATTTCCATTGACCATCAGGTGTCTCTGAGTGCATTTGAAGTCTCGAGAAATAAACTACTTTTAAACACATCTGGCTGGAAACATTCAAAGCTTCATGAAGATTCATCTCGCCACCAATACAATGAAGGCTTTTGCTAAATCCATCTGTAATGGGTTCTGGTATTCTGTTACGCTGTATCTTAAAGACTCTCTTGATGAAGGAGTGAAGAAATACTTTTTAAATTTATTTAAATACAAAGCCAAGCAATTCAGGGATATATAGGCAAAAACTAACAGCATAAAAACAAACAATATAGCATTTAACTAAGACTAATACCGTAACAAGGAGCTAACTGAAACTGAGGGCTTATTTACACAGCAAACAAAGGCACTAATTAACAAGACACACCTGAAGAGAATACTCAAGTCAATCAGAAACCATGGTGACAAATAGGCAGGGAATAGAGGATGACAGAACTAAATAAAAAACTAGAAGATTATCAATGAACAGAACATAAAAACAGGTTGAAAACAAACCCAAAACATGACAATCTCGCAATTCTGACTTTTTTCGTTAGAATTGCATGATATAAAGTCGCAATTGCGAGTTATAAAGTCAGAATTGCAGGATATAAATTTGCAGGTTTATTTCTCGCAATTCTGACTTTTTTTTTTCTCAGAATCACGAGATTTAAACTCACAATTGCAAGTTATAAAGTCCAATTCTGAGGGGGAAAAAGTCAGAATTGAGATAAAGTCACAATTTTTTATTTATTTATTTTTTATTCCATGGCAGAAATAAGCTCCCATAGACTACTCCTCAGAATATGAAGAAAATGAAAAGCTTTAGGATTCAGCTGGACATGACAGGCCTAAACTAGCCAAGATACCAACACAAAAACACTCAACAAAGTGTTCTCTAATTATTGTTATTGGCAAAATCTTAGAATATCTTGAGATATAATTTGTCAAATTTGACAAACCTGTTTGGAACTAAACTCTGCAGGAATCTTCAGGAGTCAGTTTAAGAACATTTTGTTGATCTACTCAATGAGCATTTTGCATGACATGTAAAATAGTCATTGTCTATTTGAATAAACAGTCACATTGTAATTTTCTTCAGGATGCTCAGACAGAACTTGTAATGCTTGTACTGCTGCGGTTAGCTGAGGATGTGATGACATTTCAGACATTACCCACTCAAAGACAGCGAGAAATCCAGCACGCCCTCGAGGAGAATATGGGCAGCATCTTCACCTTCCTGCGTGGCATTTTAATTATGCAGCTTCATGTGAATGAGTACAACAAGTTGGTGAGTTCTTCAGCCATTCAAGATCTCATGCAAAAGATTTTTGAAATGATTTGTGTGCTTTTTCTACAGTCTGGTGCATGCAACAGGATATTGTCACGTTCATATGATTTGAATAGATTCATTCATGTTGTTTTCTAGAAATGTGTTGCTGGTCTGGAATTGAAGGTGAGTCGGCTATTTATCTGTATTTATCAGGTATAATTTTTTTTTGGAGGGGGTTGTGAACAGTGTGAAACATGGATAAAGATAACCCAGGATTTTGTTAACCCAGGGTTTAGACTGACCAAAGCTTAAATGAAAGTCCTAGAACCCAGAGACCCCAATTTGCTTGAATGTAAAGTCCAGACACAACTAACTCTGCATTTACACTAAGTAATTAGTTTTTTTTTTCTGTTTTTTTTTTTTTTACTGATTTTGGGCACAGATCAGACTTTGTTACATTTATACAAATAGCTAAAACACATTAATCAGATTGGATTTATTAGCATCTGAGTAAATCTGAGATCTGGTCAACTCTCCTACATCTAACAGGGTTTGTACAGAGTTTGGAAAGTTTGGAAAATGCTTGATTTCAAACATTATTTTTAACCGATATTCAAACCGTTAGCAGTGCTTCCCACACATAGACTTTACTTGGGTGGGCCGCCCAGGTATATTAATGGCCACCCAAGTATATTTGGAGACACATTTTTGCTTTTATTATTTTTATCCTTTTATACTTTTTTATCCACCCGAGATAATGAAACCATTCGCGATCGTATAACTAGTGGAAAATCTCCCCTCGCCCTACGTGTTTCATACCTGCTCGTTCTGTCTGCGTGAGAACTGTTTACTACTGCTGACATTCCCACGTGCGCTGCAGAGACGCGGTGGATATGTCACAAAAGCGGACTGAAGCAGTCTGAAGCGCTGCTGCGCAAGCCTGTAGAACGCGCAGCAGCGCTTCTGACTGGTTCAAAGTGATTCCCAATTAATAAATAGCGCACATTTATGCCAAGCGATTGCTAATGAACTTGAGTCGATGAATTATGACAATGTCTACTTTATGGCCTTTATATAATATGTTTTAAATACGGTTGAAGGAATGCATATTTTATCTCTCTCATCTGAAGGATCTACTGATCAAAACACATGCGAAGAAGATGCAGAAACAAGCGATATCACATTTAATCATATGCAAAAAAATGCGATCATCAACATTAAACAGCATATAAATCAAAACTGCCTAATGTCAGTGAATGAAATGTCGACCCAGGACGAGCTATAGGACTGTGAAGCTTTGGGAGTGTTGATGGACTGAATCTACTCCATCTATGTTTTGATCATCGTTCTGAAACCAATCTGAATGTGTAGTCTTTGACAAAAACGCGATTTTCCCAGCTTTTTGCTCAAAATGTTTTTTATGAAACTTACCCACCATTCAAGTGTTGATTAAAAAAAAAAAAATGCATGAAGAACGTTTGTTTGTTTGTTTGTTTGCTTGTTTGTTTATAAAGCAGTAGATCTGATCTTTCTTTTGATATATTGCATATTCAGATATTCATACAACAAAATATTCTGGTAGCCATACATTTTTGTGAAAATGATCAAAAACGCAGGCAGTGGCTGGCAACTTTTTTAAAAAACACTGGTGGGGAATGAGTTAAGTTCTTTAAAAATTAAGTTTTAAAATGCTTTCTTACAGTTTTTTAATGTAATCTATCTGCTCTACATTCACCATCTAGTAGTGTATTTGTCAGATGAAATTAGCTGTGATTTTTGTCTTTTATTTCCAGACAAAAGCTCACTGGCGAGTTGGTGTGACCACTCTCAACACTCTGGCTGGCTACATCGATTGGGTTGATCTGAACCACATCACCAATGAAAACTGCCGTCTTTTGGAGATCTTGTGCCTGTTGCTGAGCGAACCTGAGCTTCAGTTGGAGGCTGCAGAGTGTCTGCTAATTGCCATTAGTAGGAAAGTGAGTGGCTGCTGCATTTACATTACACAACTTTCTCTTTTTAGCCGCTTTTCTAAAATAAAATTGCGGATCACTTAACCACCCCACTTGGAAGAGCACAGTTCAGTTGGGCTCAGGCGCAGTATGCATGCAGTGTGATCACTAACCGCACCGGAGCATGGAACAGCTACTACTTTTGTATGCGCTACTGTCATTATTACGACAACAAACATCTTTATTTCTGCTTGGAGAGTGCACTTTTCAATTAATTTAATTTGAGTGTATTTGGCTTTAAACGGGTCTGGTTCTCACCTTATTGATGAACAGGAATTGTAGTTTGCGAGTAAAGCTGCAAATTCCTCCATTAACATCAGTTGCCTTCGTAATAATCCTCTGATAGGTGCAAGTGAAAATCGCTGTGCGGCATAAATGATAAATCTATTAGGCAGTATCTTAGCGAAAGTGCTTTTCTTCCTGTTTTCTTCAAAACAAAAAGTTGCATCATATGTGACGTAAGCGTGCTCCAGCCCGGAACGTTAAGTGCAATGTGAGCACAGGCCAAGGGGGAGTGGGGAGGGGGGACAGTCGTACTCGGGATAGGTTCAAGGAAACCGTGACTATTGTGAGTACACCCTTATTTATTTAAAAAATACTATAAAATACTAGTGTACTAGTCTGGAACACTAACACTTTTGACTTGCATACATGACTTTGGACATTTCACTTGCTTTTTTTCTGGACACCAGGAAGAATAAGTTACCAATCAAATAAAATCAGTATCAAAAAAATTCATCTTTGCACTGCAGAGGTGGCACAGAAGAACAAAAAGGTGGCATTTAGGTATGTTTACCTACTGTTTAATGCAAGAATTAGAATTGGCATGAATGCTTTTAAATACATGATAACAATGTTATGAGATTAATGTTAATGACGGTTTTGAATAAAGAAATATTTAATGATTTAAATAACTGAATGATTCTTTAAAAATGAAACTAAAATTGCCAGTAGGAGTGGCAAGTCACTGTCTTTGTCACCGAATCATTCATTCAATCGATTCGTTCAAACGGCTGATTCATACAGGAACAAAGCAAGTGACTGTCTTTATGAATGGGTCATTGAATCATTGACTCATAAATAAACTTCATTCATAAACGAGACAACTGCGTTTGCTCGGAGATGCGCAGCGGCTCAGCTGTAGTTTTGTTTGGAACTATTTTCGGTAACGAAATGGAGCAAAATCTAACAATACTGTTCCTAAAATGTAAGTCACTTAATATTAACTTCATGTTTATTGAATTGTTGTATAAAATCAATATTACATTTGCAAACTCCCTTCATTAAAACGCTGTCTCATCTCAGTTCATCGTAATCTCACAAACTTCCCTTATAATTAATGAAGCTGTAAACACTGCACAATGAATCTCTTATTTACATCGTGTCTGAACTTTGTTTGTTATAATGAGAGGATTCTCGAGCTTGAATAACTTAGCACTGAACAAACTCCAACGTTTTGAGCGGTGAGTGGAATTTAACTTCAGTGCCTCTGATTGGCCATTGTGTCTCAAGGAATCAAACATTCTCTCTCCACAATCACAGTCCAAACACAAATACACACTGGCGCGTTGGCAAAATCTGTTTGGCCAATATGCTGTTATTAGTTTCAACTGAGGGTTCACCCTCTAACACCCCCACAGAACTTGGCCTGATCGGGTCAGTCGCACTGGTGCTCCTAAATACTTTTTTACAGTCTCACGCAGTAATTTTCAGTCGCAAATGCGAAAAAATCGCACAGAGCGCATTTTTGCTTTCAAAAACACGAAATGCGGGCAGTGGAATAGGGGGAAAAAAGGCAAGGTCTCGAGATGCGTTTTTTAAAAGTTGAGCGCTGCGTTTTTAGAACGCCATGTCATGCACGAGACACTGCACAAGACGCGAGCGCAATGGTCATATACATGTCCGTTTAGCACGTATTTACATAGAAAAACAATGGAAAAGTAGCGCATTGGAATGAAAAAAAAGTGTTCTGTGTAAACGGCCCCTTATTTTTTCATTAATGATGTCATCATCAACTAGTTGACTAGTTCACCTCGGACCTGCTGGGAGCCATCTCCTCCTGGACGAGAAGAACCTGTGACTCCGCCTACAGCCTCAGCGGTCTTCGCTTCTTCTCGACCCATCGCCATGGCTCCTGCGCCTGCGCTCCTCCCACCTTTAATTCCAGCGTGGACTATTGGCCACTCTGCCTCGCTGGGCTCCCTCAGTCAGTCAACTCCACCTGGGTCAGACCTCACTACACCTTCACTGCTGACTTGCGGGCCGTCCACTGCTCTCTCGCCCTCTACCCCTTCTGACCCATGGTGGCGTCAGGACTCATACCACCATGGCTCCTCTCTCCGGCAAAGCCACCGTGGAGCGCAGTTCTGGCTGTGGCCTGGGTTTCCACCAGTACGCCTTTGCACAAGGCTCCTCCCTGGCTCTCACCACCTTCATCACCCTGGACTTTTCTGTTCAGCCTCCTCTCGGTTAGCCGTTCACATCCAGAGCTTCCTCCTGTATCCTTTTTCCTGTTTCGCCAGACCCTCATCCTCCTCACCTTCTCTCTACAGCGCGAGGACGCGCCTTCCCAGGAAGAGGCGTTATGTCACACCACATGGACTCAATTAAACTCACTCATACTGTCAAAAATTACTAAAACATCATTCAAATATGACAAATAATCAATTTTGTTGTCCCTAATAATCAACATAATGCAGGGGAAACTGCAGTATGCAATATGGCCAGAGAAAATGCTGAGTTGCTAGTAACTTTGGAAATCCATTAGCCACAGTGGCTGGTGAGCAAAAAAGTTAATGTCAAGCCCTGACAAGCAGCACTATGTTGTGTGAAGTTAATTGTAGTGCTATTTAGTGTCAAAAGTTTAAGTGATCAATTGAAGTGTTTTTGATTGAGCAAATTCTTTACTTCCACAGGGAGAGTTAGAAGAGAGGAAGCCATTTTTGATGCTCTTTGATGAAGTCATCATGAACTACATCCTGTCTGCTGCACAGTAAGTAAATATCTTAGCTTATTCTAAATCAGGATTTCTCAAATCTGGCCTTGGAGGGCCACTGTCCTGCAGAGTTTAGCTCAAACCCTGATCAAACTCACCTACCTGCAATTTTCTAGTATCTCTGAAGACCTTGATTACCTTGTTCAGGTGTGTTTGATTAAGGTTGGAACTAAACTCCGTAGGACAGTGGTCCTCCAGGAGCAGATTTGAGGAACCTGCTCTAAATGACTTGGATACTGTTCGAATGACTGCAAACTGCGGTTTGGGTTTTATTTTATTGTAGGTCGGCAGATGGTGCAGCTCTGTGTAAACAGTGAGTTTATGTTTTCTCTTATAACCAACTCAAGCTTAGTTTAGAGCAACTGCGTTCACTTCTGTTAGTTTTAACCAAAACTGTCCATTGTCTCATTCAGATCATCAGGTGCCATTGTGGAAAGAAGATACACATTTTTGAAGAGGCTGTGTCAGGTTCTCTGTGCCCTGGGTAGCCAAATCTGCTCTCTAGTGGTGAGATGATCGCATGAGCATCACTGTTGTGTATCATTTATCCTTTTTTCCGTTTATGAGAAATGCAGAAGATTTTGATGTTTCTCTTCAGTGTTTTAGAGTTCCCGTTAACCTGAATAAATATATGGAAGCTCTTCTTGCCTTCACTACTCATCCTAGCCAGGTTGAACTGCATTATAGCTACTCTGTGAAACTCATTGGTCAACCTTTAAGAATTTTTACTAAATCTTGCTTTCCATATTTAATCATGTATTTATATATTATTCAAAACAGTTTCTGAGGTCGTCCACGCAAATGACCTGGGGAAACCTATTCCGACATGAAATTTTATCAAAGGATCCTGTAATTGGCCAAATGGCCATAAAATATTTAAGAGCGGCAAGGATCAATCTTGTGAAAGTAAGTGCTGTGTATCCCAGACACAGAGCAGTTTTGACTAATTGCTATCATACTCAATCACACTTAATTGCTCTGTTTGCCTTTTACAGGCTGGATTTCCCTCCAAGAATGATTGTCCAGGTTGTGAATTCTCCAGAGTGGACTTTGATAGTGATGAAGATTTCAACTGCTTCTTTAAGTGTGAGTTATTATTGGTTAGTTAGTAAGTTAATCTAACTGATATCACATCAGTTTTAAAGGTTAAGCACCCATTTTAAAATAAAATCAATGCAGAGTAATTCATGCTGATTAACAGTAAATATCTTATTTAGTTGATGACAAAATGACAACGCAGAAGCCCTTTTACTGACAACGTTGCTTATTTTAAATTTTGCGTTTTTTAACAATACATTCAGTTTGAGCAGAAACTAATCAATCCTGCAATTATCTGATAATTTTCCCAATCCTTGACAATCAAATGCACACGATATTAGCAACACAGCAGTTCATATCCGTGATCTAAAAGTTGCAGAATCAAGTCAAGTCACCTTTATTTTTTTAGCGCATTATACAATACAGATTGTTTCAAGGCAGCTTTACAGTGATCAACAGGAAAATAACAATTCAGCGATGCAAACATAGCTCAATTCGACTGTAAAGCAACTCTAAAATGAAAAAAAAAGTGTTTTGCTCTGCTGAATTGTTCTGCTGAAGTCAGTTCAATGTTGATTCAGTTTATGGTTGTTAAAATAGTTTAATTCGGCTATAAAGCAGCTCTGTAGAAAATGGTGATGTCATCTTCCAGCTCAGTTCTCATCCAGTAGTGTCAGTGCAGTCAGATCAATCCGTAGCTTGTTGGCGGTTTCTTCATTAGGGCGATAGGGCGATGCACAAAAAACCACCAAAGTGAGAAAGGGACGGATTTTTTCAATCACATTCAACCACAGTGTTAAGCTAGCTGTCACTGCTCTAGACTGTTTGTTCTGCCTCTGGAAATATAGTCCAATCAGCGTCAAGTCAGCAGTCAAGTTCTGTGGAGTACCGCCTCTTTTTGGGCGATTTCTTCTCGTTCTCATAGACTTCCATTCAAAGATTTTTTTTTCGAACTGCAGGGAGGGCTAGCACTAACACGCTTTCATCATCATACGGAACCTTAACTTGTGCAGCGATTGATGGAAACAAACATATCTCTATTAACAATCTTTAAGCTGAAGTGACGTCCAATAATTTCCTCAAGTGCATAACTTACATTTCAAAGACATATTCTCCATCTGTAAATTTTAAAAAGTCGAGAAAATATTTCCGTTTTTCTGTCAGGAGTAGACGAGCCTTCTGCAAGCGCAAACTTCCACGAACAAGCGCCGCCACATGCATGCGCGCCAAACAGATGGAGCACAATAGGAGTGCAACAATTCTGACTGAAATATACAGTTTGCTAAAAATATTTGTTGTTGAATATTTTTTGTTGTTGGCGAACATAAATGTGCCATATGTAGAATTTCAAACCTACAACTAAGTGTGATTTTTATGATGGCAGTAACTGTAAAGTGACTATTGTAGGGTAATCAAAATAGCCTAATAATTAGTCTGTGCTTTTTTTTATTTTTATTTTTAGTTTAGTGAATCTGCTTTAAAAAACATTTTGTTTTTAGATTGTAGTGTTACAATGTTAGAATGTTGGCCTAATGTAATTTGACCCCTTCTTTGCGCATAATATAGCAAAGACTACACGGCTGCGTTCATATTGGGCAGAATGTGAAATAACATTTTTTAAATTAAATACAGATTTGTTTTTAATTCAAATAGGAAAAATGTAGGAAAATAGAAAAAAAATGGCCATATCGCCCAGACCCAGGGCCGGTTCTAGACATTTGGAGGCCCTAGGCAAAATTTATGTTGGAGGCCCCTGACTCTTCTCCCCTCTTTAATATTTTTATATTGTAATAATTTTACCGTTACTCTCCAAATTAATGAAGAAACAACTTAAAGCAGCAACTTTAAAAAAATAAATAACTTTTTTTTTTATTTATTTATTTATTTATCTGTGGCCTGGCCCTAAATAAATGTATCCATATATATTTCCTAACTGATAGACAGTTCATTTAAGACGTTATTTAACTCTTTTGAGACTACTCTTATGAAGATACTCCAGAAAACAGGCATAATTCTGTGTGTTATTGTTTGTTCAAGAGTGAAAGGGAACTTGATATTGGTGCGCATCTTTGTCTTTTCTTTTCTTTTCTGTGAGTCGTGTGTGTCAAATGCAGTGCACGTTATTAAAAAAGTAATTAGTTATAGTTACTAGTTACTTCTCACAAATAGTAACTGAGTTAATAACTGAGTTACATTATTATAAAAGTAACTAATTACCAGGGAAAGTAACTATTGTTTTACTTTAAAAAAAAAACAAACAAAAAAAAGTCAAATAACTTGGATGCCCCCAGTATAAAATATGTTAAATAAATGAAATAGAAATGAAATTTCTCTGTACACTATACGTGTTGGTAGCCATTAAAGAAAACTTATTTAGTTTAATATTTATTTTTAAATAGACCTATTATAATGTAATTTTTAAATTTAATCTATTTGATTATGAAAAGTGAACAGCATGAGTAAGATAGAAAACATCATAAGATGCGCAATATATCGGGAGACATGGAGTGGGTCAGACATTATTTTGACCACTTTATTAAGTTTTGTTTTGTAGAAAGCCTTTCTTTAAAGTGTATTTCGTTTTGTATAAATTGTATCTTAATTTTAATCAATGTTTAATCAACCAATTGCCTGGATTTAATAAATAAGAAGCAAATATAGCAGACAATATAATCATGGCATGGAGGCACGGGCGCAATCACTTGCACATGAATTGGAGTGCGTCTTATAGACTAAATGAACCGAAACTCAGCGTATAGACTGCTTGCCTCACAGACATGAGAAAATCTATAGAAACTTGAAATGTCTACTTTTAAACTAAATAATTCAAAACGAAAAGAAATGGGCTACTCTCTGATGATCATCCGAATGAAATGTGCATTCTCTCTCTAGGCACGTCCACGGAGATGACAAGAGTCAGTAATGTCAACTTCATCTTCGCAGCCGACACTGATTCAGAAAACACTAGTTTATTAATAAACAATTAAAATGTCTCCTTGCTGTTTTTGTCACATTCAAAATCATTACTTTTGCAGGCTTTTTATGGCAAGCTTAGCATTTTGCTTCGCATCACCCACAGGATGTGTTTGTTTTGGCAAGTACTTCGGACCCACTCTGACAAGGCGACATATTGGTTCGACATTAAATGACAATTCAGCTATATCCAATGAACAAAGAACCCGAGGCCCTAGGCAATTGCCTGCTCTGCCTATAGGTAGCGCCGGCCCTGCCCAGACCTACATAATGGCATGCTTTAAATGCTGAATTTCCATGTTTTAGCTAAGCAGCAATGATTACCAAAAAAAATATATATATAATAATTTAGCACCACTGACAGGAGTGTGTGTGAGAGAGAGAGAGAGAGAGAGAGAGAGAGATTAAAGGTTCTTGTTATTAATTGTGTACCTTGTCCAGAGGTAGGAGAGAACAGGAGAGAACATGGACTTGTAGGAGTATGATGAATATGATGTGATTAAATTTGCTGTGGTTAGGAAAATGAATAACAGGAAAAAAATCCCCCACCAGAAATAAAATGGCAGAAATAAAATGGTTTGAATCTCAAAATTATCACAAAGAATATAAATACAACCTAAATTATTGTCTTTTTACAGATTATAGATTTTGTATTGTTTTTTTTAAATGTGCAACGGTTTGGTTAACCCCTTAACAATATTTGTTAAACAGCTTTCAGGGCTCAGCAGGGGGAAGCAGTTCGTCTGGCTTGTAAAATTGTCCCGTTTGAGACCTTTCAAATTGCAAGGGAGTGGGTGCAGTATCAGATCAACACACCTATAGATACTGGGAATTCAACATGTGAGTATTGTTACTACAATTTCATATAGTAGATACTCTTTCATCTGCCAAAAGTTTGTGCTGTTTTTGTAAATGTGCTGCTGCTTTCTGATTTTTTTTTTTTTTTTTTTTTTTTTTTTTTTTGTCACAGCTACACTCTTACTTTCACCCATCACCCTTGCCTTGTCCTACACAATTTCACTATGTGGTCACAATTATAAATTGGGGATTATTCTATGTACATACACTGATCAGCCACAACTTTAAAACCACAAGTGAAGTGAATAACATTGATTATATCGTTACATTGGCACCTGTCAGTGGGGTGGGAGGCAGCAAGTGAATAGTCAGTTCTTGTATCTCATATGTAGGAAGCAGAAAAAATAGTTAAGTGAAAAGATCTGAGTGACTCTAACAAGGGCCCAATAGTGATGGCTAGATGACTGGGTCAGAGCATCTCCAAAACAGCAAGTCTTATGCCTGGTACACATTGTACAATTTTGTGGCTGTCCCAGACGAAAGATGACCATTTGTGGCGATTTCTGTGGTTATGGCTCCTAAACAGTGGTCCTACATTGTACAGTGAGAGAGGTACAAGGATGCCCATTGTCACGGTCTTTTGACCAAAGATAGCCTGCGATAATTTTCTGACAGTGTCAGAAATTTAGCACGATCATTTCACAGTGGGTTTGCTGCTACGGCCCCACTTCGCAACTTGCAGGACTTAAAGAATCCGCTCCTAATATCTTGGTGCCAGATACCACAGGATACGCTCAGAGATCTTGTGGAGTCCATGCCTCAATGCATTAGAGCTTTTCTGACTGCATGATGCAGACCTACACAATGTTAGGTAGGTGGTTTTAATGTTTTTGGCTGATCAGTCTGTGACACCACACTTTGATTCACATTCTGAAATGAACAGATTATCATTTATGAGGAGTTGCATCATTTGTTTACAAATGTCCATGTTCATTAATTTTATTCATAGACTTAGATGTTCATAGACTTATGTTCACAATTGAAACACCATTATACAAATTAATGTTGGTTACCACAGACAATAATTGACTGATGGTAATTGCTGGTACTTTTGTTTTACCTTAGAACGTTCCTTGATCATGGCTTTATTTTTGTCTTATTGTTATCTGTTGAAGCTAAGACAGAGAAGGATCTCTGTTCTGCCTTGTCCCCTTCAGCGGTTCAGTGGGATGCCATGACTTTCTTCACTGAAAGTGTATTTGGACAGCTCTTCAAAATCCTTGACAAAGAGGCAAGACCAACCAATTTCTGTCATGGTGCAGCAGTGAGGGATTTAAAGCAGATCTTGTCATTGAAACTTTTTTCACTCTTGTAGAAACTTCCCATGGATGAGGGCATGGAGCTGCTGCAGATGGTTGTAAACTATGAGACTAGAGATCCTCTCATTCTGTCCTGTGTTCTTACCATCATATCCACTTTCTTTCCCTTTGTCAAACACCAACCTCACTTCCTGCCTCAAGTACTCTCTAAGGTAAAGGATATAATCTGCTGTTTCAAAATTGTAAAACACTAAGGTCCGGTCATATTTACGGCTGCACTGCAAAATTTTGCATTCTGATTGGAATCTACGTGATCAGAAGTTTTGCTTAAGAACGAAAAAGTTCCAAATACAAATTTCGCTCATGTTCAAGTTGATGACGCAAATTCGCCACACTGACCAACAGAAAGCTGCTTGGTTTGAGCTTCTGTGTGAGAATGATTCATACACCTCTACGCTATTGACAATGGGTTTTTTTTTTTTTTTTTTTGCCCAGTTTCGCTAATGTGATCGCAGCTTTAGAGATTTGAAATGCCGAAATAAAAGGAAATGGAAAAAGCTAACAAGGTGAAAAGAGTTTCACATTTAGGTATAAGCAATTTTTGTGCCAGAGCTGACAGCAAAGTGCTTTGCACACACTAAACCCCTCATTTAGGGATGTCAAACAAATTGTAGGTTTAGGATGTCTCATTGTTTTACTTAATGTAACACCTGTAACACCAACAATATTCATCCGGAGCAAATGAAACAAGTGAGTGAGAGGAGGCAGGTTTGTATTTCAGCTCACTGTCGGAGTATACGCTGTCGCTGTATACACGGCTCATAATCTAGAATCAAGACGAATGGCTCAAAAGGAAACAGTCTTTAATATAATAATCCACAGATGAACACAGGGGAAGCGCAGGAGACAATACAACCACATAACATAGACAACATGGAACATAGAACTAAGTAAACTGAGGGCTTAAATACACACAGAGATCATTAAAGTAACACACAAGACCTGGGTAACTCAATCATTGCCTATGCCAACTGATTAGGCAAGGAGAGACTGTCAAATAGAAAACGGTGACTAAACCAAAACTCAAAGTTAACTAGACAGCTGCATAACCCTGACAATAGCTCCCCCTTCCGGAAGGTGCACCCTCGCACCGCAAAAGAGTACATCAAAGGAGGGAGGGTGGGAGGGAGCTCTGGAGGAGAACGTGGGGCTGGAGACGGGCAAAACAAAAAATAGACGTAACAGTTCATGGGGGAGTGGAGGGTGGGAGGATCCAGGGAGGAACTAGGAGCAGGAGAAGACCAGAGAAGAGCCAGAGACCAGCAAAAAAAGATCCATGGTTGAGCTGATGGAGGGGGGAGCCATGGTGTAGACCCTGGGTGCACAGACAGGACCAGGGGGCCGACTGACTGAGGCTGAGGTGAAGCTGACCAGCCAAAGAGCCAGGGTGACACCAAAGGGCCAAGGTGAAGCCGCAGGCAGGGCATGACTGAGGCAAAGGCATGGGCTTGGCAGACCAGGGCAGAGACGGAGCGAGCAAGGACAATGGTTGAACCAAAAGGAAGGAGGAGCCCAGCGAAGCTAGAGGGGTGAAGGATCAAGGCAAAGCCGCTGACTCGGAAGTCCGAGGTGGAGACAGGACGATAATGGAATGAGGTTAGGTCCGAAGGAGCCTAACGGATGGCAGTCCATGGTGGAGCTGAGGGAGCGTTGCACCAAGGTAAACCACTGGGTCAGAGGGCTGAGGTGAAGCCCGGGGCTTGATGGCTAGAGACGGAGACGGGATCCTCTGACTGAGAGCGACCTGGGGTCTGGATAACCCAAAGTGGATGAGTAGCATAGGATGGAGCCAGCTGAGGAAGAGCTGAGGGGCTGACAGAACCCAGCGAAGGCAGGACAGGAGAACTGATAGACCTTTTGAGGAAGAGGTGGGAGAGGGGCTCTGGGTGGGCACACAGGAGACAAAGGAGATCTTAGGCAGGACAGAAACAGTGGAGATGGGAGACTCTGGAGAAAGATGTCTTATAAACATTCCTCAAAAAATCCAAAGACCAGTGGCAACTTTACCTCAGCGGCGGGAGTGTGGCCCAGGCTTCACTCCATCTCCATGAACTCCATCAACATGCCCTCAATGACGGACATTGCTGCTAGCTCACACACCTTGAATGATTCTGCGTTGGGCTTGAACTCCATGATGAAATCAGCCTCTAGTGTTAACTCTGGCTCAATGATTGTGGCGGATTTGGCCTCCAAATCAGCGGTGGGCTCTGGCTGCTGCTCCAACGCTGACATCGCTGGCGGCTGGCTGTGCTCTGGGTCGGGAGTGGTGCTGGTTTTTTAGAAATCTTGGCCAACTGAAAAGTATGAACATGAAAAGTATGAGCATGTACAGCACTCAATACTTAGTTGGGGCTCCTTTTGCCTGAATTACTGCAGCAATGCGGCGTGGCATGGAGTCGATCAGTCTGTGGCACTGCTCAGGTGTTATAAGAGCCCAGGTTGCTCTGATAGTGGCCTTCAGCTCTTCTGCATTGTTGGGTCTGGCATATCGCATCTTCCTCTTCACAATACCCCATAGATTTTCAATGGGGTTAAGGTCAGGCGAGTTTGCTGGCCAATTAAGAACAGGGATACCATAGTCCTTAAACCAGGTACTGGTAGCTTTGGCACTGTGTGCAGGTGCCAAGTCCTGTTGGAAAATGAAATCTGCATCTCCATAAAGTTGGTCAGCAGCAGGAAGCATGAAGTGCTCTAAAACTTCCTGGTATATGGCTGCGTTGACCTTGGACCTCAGAAAACACAGTGGACCAACACCAGCAGATGACATGGCATCCCAAACCATCACTGACTGTGGAAACTTTACACTGGACCTCAAGCAACGTGGATGGTGTGCCTCTCCTCTCTTCCTCCAGACTCTGGCACCCTGATTTCCAAAGGAAATGCAAAATTTACGACAGCTGAAACCCATGTCTTGCATACGTCTGTGCGTAGTGGTTCTTGAAGCACTGACTCCAGCTGTAGTCCACTCTTTGTGAATCTCCCCCACATTTTTGAATGGGTTTTGTTTCACAATCCTCTCCAGGGTGCGGTTATCCCTATTGCTTGTACACTTTTTTTCTACCACATCTTTTCCTTCCCTTCGCCTCTCTATTAATGTGCTTGGACATAGAGCTCTGTGAACAGCCAGCCTCTTTTGCAATGACCTTTTGTGTCTTGCCCTCCTTGTGCAAGGTGTCAATGGTTGTCTTTTGGACAACTGTCAAGTCAGCAGTCTTCCCCATGATTGTGTAGCCTACAGAACTAGACTGAGAGACCATTTAAAGGCCTTTGCAGGTGTTCTGAGTTAATTAGCTGATTAGAGTGTGGCACCAGGTGTCTTCAATATTGAACCTTTTCACAATATTCTAATTTTCTGAGATACTGAATTTGGGATTTTCCTTAGTTGTCAGTTATAATCATCAAAATTAAAAGAAATAAACATTTGAAATATATCAGTCTGTGTGTAATGAATGAATATAATATACAAGTTTCCCTTTTTGAATGGAATTGGTGAAATAAATCAACTTTTTGATGATATTCTAATTATATGACCAGCACCTGTATAATAATCCACAGAAGCTCAGAAAACACAACCACATTACATAGACAACATGTAACACATAACTGAGTAAACTAAGGGCTTAAATACACATAGAGTTTGTTTAAGTAACACACAACACCTGGTTAACTCAATCAAGGACAATGACAACTGATTAGGCAAGGAGAGACTGTCAAACAGAAAACAATGTGGACTAAACCAAAACTCAAAAGTTAACTAGACAGCTGCGTAACCATGACAATGTGAGTTTGAATCTGTATCACAATGTTTTCTAACCCACATGTTCTCTCCCCTTCTCCCCATAATTTTCTGTCCTCTCTCTGCTGTTGCATTTATAAAAAGTCTTATGTCATGCTTGTACATATTTTTTACCTATTGTTTTGTTGTTTTTTTATTTATTAATAGCCTGTATTTGTTTTACTTATTGCATCATAGATTTGTTAAAGACCTACCAACATTTTTTTTTCCCCTTCTAAGATATTTACTGCCACCACATTTGAATTGGTTGATGAACGCAAGGTAAAGTGCCCATACTTGTAATCATATCTGCTTATCATTCTCTAATCAAACACTCTTGTTGACGTTCAGTGGATGTGTTCAGGCACCTCGAACGCACCCTCTTAAGAACGTCAGAAGACATGCCTGTTCCTCCATCATTAGGATGTGTCGAGATTATTCAGACTTTATTCTGGTATGTTAAAGCGTGCAGGTACAAAAAATAATCCTCCACAATGCAAAACATGCTATTTAATTGTAGTTATAATTTGTTTGTTTTAATGCTGGAAAATGATTTCAAAACAGATCATTTTCAAGTTTGATAAAGGAATTGATGTCAGCCACAAGAAATGATGTGATATATTAGCATTCTCTTTTGATATAAATGCTTACAATAATAGATTCTTTTTCATGCATTGTAGCCGTGCTTTGACATGATGTATGAGCATGTGAAGAGCTTGTTCTCCAATAAGAAGCTGCTGACACAGATGGAGAAAAGTTCTCTTATGGAAGCCCTGATACTGATCAGCAATCAGTTTAAAGACTATAACAAGCAGAAAGCCTTCCTGGAGGAACTCATGGCACCTGTTACTGCACAGTGGCTGTCAGAGGAGATGAGGAGGTATGAATGGATGTTGTTGCCCAGACTAGCCTTTATTGAGTTTATTAAACTGATGTTGAAATGAATGAATGATGTGTGATCCATCTTTCATTTCTATGTTGTGTAGCGTTTTATGGGATCCTGCTACCTTCTTGGCGTATGTTGGTGCTGACCATTACTCTGAAACTGGCAGTGCATTTGTTTATTTGCCAGCAACCTGTCAAAATGTAAGCTTGATGGTTTACCGTTTGATCTGAGCCTTTTTTTTTTTTTTTTTTTGGTGAAAGCAAATTCTACTAAATTTGGCATAATTGGTATCATTGTTCTTAGTATGACTCAAGGAATCATTAAAATAGGCAAAATTAATCAAAAGCTATTAGCATTTTAAATAATTTCATTATAAATTTTGACCAGAAGGTCAGTTTTTGGAGGGCATTGTCATTATGACACATACTTTTTTTTTTTAACAATACATTAATCTGTTTGTAAAATTCTGCATTTTACGACAAAATTCAAAATGGCTCATATGAGAAAAAAATTGTGTATGATACGACTGTGTTCTGCACTGAAACAAAAAAGACCAGATTTAAGAATTTTGGGCAAACCGGTCAGAAGTTAAGCAAAAATATCAATTTTTCATACTTCTGATCAGTAGGTGGCACTGTGCCGAAATGCTGCAAGTAGCATCAGTTCATGCCTCACATCCATTTTGGCATGCTCTTCATCAAATTCGTTCATGCTCTTGGGTTTATTATTGATTGATCGGGGCGCCGATTGTTATCAGCTGATAACAACTTTATATAGTTTGATCGGTGGTCTCTATAAAGCAATCAAATAAGATGAGTCACAACACGCTAGACAATTTATTCGTGAGACAACTAAAATTTCTTCACTACATTCACTGGTCTGACAGTTCTACCTGGTATTTGAAAAGGACAATCAATATGCAACATTTTTACCGAGACATTGCAATGACAGCAACTCTACAGCAAGAAACTAGGGCTGTGATGTTTTAGTGCATCTCTTTCCTTCGCAGCGGTACATTTTCTTTCCTCCCTAAAAGCCCAAACTTAATCTCCAAATCAGCTAGATCAGTGATTGTCGTAAAATACAGTCTACTGTTGCTAAATTGTAGGGCATGCTCAATAATATAAGAGTTATTAAAACTGCATTAAGGTGCAAAAGTGATACTGTTCCCCAAGTATAAGTCTCAGCACTATAAGTCTCGGGTGTACCCAGAATGTATCTGTGAAGTTTCAGCTCAAAATAGCCCATAGATCATTTATATAGGTATATATTATACCATGTTCTAATTCCCCATTTTTGAGTGGAAGGAAAAACATGCTGTTTTCGTGCATGTATCTTTAAATGCAAATGAGCTGCTACTCCCCACCCCACTTTCCAGAAGAGGGTGGAGCCTTTACAGCTCTTGCCTTGGAATAATAGTATCTGCCAAAAACTAAATAATATGTTTGGTTTTGATTATCATCTCTAATCACGGTCACGCTCACGTGACATTGCAGTTCTTCATCATCGTGAAAGTTTTTATTATCTGCATGCATTTTAAATATCAGTCTGAACTTCTGATATATGGTTTTCTGAGTCCACACATCCAAAGCATGCACACAGAAAAGTTGGATGTCAGACTGTGCACTGCATGAGTATTAAACTAAGTTCTCTGTCACGTCTTATTGTGCTTAAACTGTCAAATACACACAAGGTTATGTCAAAAACACACAAAGTTCACATAAACACAGTCGGTTATGTCTGTGAACGTAAACAGCAAAATCGCATGTGTATATTAGATCTGTGTATTAAAGTGAAAGCAGGGTAATATACAGTACCTACTGCTATATGCTGTTAATATGAATCGAACAACAAAAGAAAAACAGAAAATCACTCACTGCATTTGATTGAATAACTTCACGCTTAATCTTAGCCACTCATTTCAGGTCTTGGAGACTCTTCTAACGAACTTATGAGTTGAATCAGATGTGTTTGATTAGGAAGAGTTCGAAAATGAGTAGTGTTGGTCTGCCTCCAGGAACAGGGTTGGGAAACACTGGTTTAATAGACGTGAATATGAGTGGCTTTGATTGGTTTGTGTCTTATGGCAGATTAGTTTTTGTGTGTACACCATGCTTGGGGTTGTGAAGCATGCTCGTTGGCCCGCTGATCCTGAGGAGGCAAAAGCAGGCGGATTTATGATCAGCACTAACTCTGATGGGACCCCCGTCTACAGAAACCCTTGTGCAGAGCCCCTGCAGGCCCTGCTGCCCAACCTTTTGGCCCTCATCAGGTACATTAGGTCATTTCTAGAAATTTTGCTTCCAAAATAAGATATTAGATATGTGAAAATAATCATGGTTAGCTTGTTGTTTTCTGCTATTGTAACAGTGTTTGAAGTAGTTTCATGTTCTTCATCCTTCCAGGACCCACAACAGCTTGTTCTTGCCAGAGAACGTCAAACTTCTTAGCAAGACCTTTACTAGAGTCTATGATGATATGGATATGGAGGAAAATTCTGTTTTAGGTAGGTTTCTAGTTTGTCCTGTCCTGATACAAACACCATCATTTAGGTTTTGCTGTGACTGGTTAATTCAAGTCACATTTATGTTGCGCTTTTTATTGCAGCTTCCCAATAATAAACAGGAAAATAACAGTTACTGTTGCAGAATTCATCAATTCAGCTGTAAAGCAGCTCTACAGAAGACAATAGTGTCATTTATTCAGCTCAAGTCAGTTCAGTGTTAATTCAGTTCAGTTCATTGAAAGTGTCAGTGTTGCAAAGTTAATCAATTATGAAACAAGTTCAATTCAGGTATAAGCAGCTCTACACAAAACAAGTGTCATTATTCAGTTATTATTGAATATTATTATTCAAATTGTGTTGTCATCCGCTAGTGCAGATGAATCGATGATATCACTGAATATTGTCTTTTAAACACCAAACCTTGGTTATTTTAAAGAAATGACTCCTGTTGTTTCCTACAGGAATTTCTCAACCAGTTTTAGATTCCTACGACTCTACAGTGTACAAAAACATTGTTGAGCGAGGCTTCTTCACCGCACTCTACAGAAACTGGTTGGAACAATCAAGTTCAATGATTGATTTTTCTTTATTGTTTGTTTAATAGATATTTCTTTTCCAATAACAATAAAAGAATAACTCTTCTCCAATGGTGTAATCTACTTTCCCAATCCTGTTTACCCTTGTCTTTTTTTCTCATTTTCTTTTTAAAGTTACCAAGTGCTTGGGAATGCTGGTCCCTGCTTGCAACAAGACTTTTATGCAATAGAAGGCTTGGCAGAGCAGATCATTGGTTCTGCCTTCATCCATCTAGACAGTGTTCCAGACCACAGGCTTCGTCCCCTAGTCCATATCCTTTGTATCATATATGTTTTTTTTTGTTTTTTTGCTATTAGTTAAAAATACTTCTACTAAAATGTAGAGCTGCACGATTAATCGTTAAAACACCCACGCAATCTCATTCCTAACTGACAGCGATTCAACTCTTTGTCTATTAAAACTTGTACGATCACAGTGAACATTCAGATCTGTGTTTGTGCTGCTGCTGAACCAGAGAGAGCAGTCATGTATAGGTATGAAACTTGACAAACAGACTTTTCAACCACGCAGTATCATTATTTCTGTGTTACAGTAATCACAGAAGTACTGGGATAAAAGTTTCTATTTTGAATATGAACACTGATGTCTACGGTAGACGGTAGGAGAGGAGGTGAACACAGTCTTACCTTAGGCAGGGAAATGAATCACAATGACAGGCAAGCTGAGAGAGTGGCTGCTGTGACCAATCCCAGGTGTGAGCAGGCTGGAGTGCTCAGTTTGTGAGGCAAGAACTGGAACAAACAAGAACACTACAGACAATGAAATCTTTAACTAAAACAATGAACAAGAAAGCATATGGAAGTACAAGTTAACACAGCGAACTGGTAAAACAAGAGGGAAAGAGTAGTGATGTGACGTTCGACTCCGAGGCTTTGAAGCTTGTATAAAAAAAACTATACATCTCACAGTGAAGCACTGTACCAGAGCTTGATTCATTTTGCCATAACCACGTGATCTGTGACGTCCAAAGCTTCGTTTTCACACACAACCATGTGACTGCTTCGTATTCTGATTCAACAATAGCGCAAATCCCTTGCACAGGTTTCGAGTGTCATTCGCTTCTTTGATGAGAATAAATCATAATAGGAAAAAATATTTAAATGTAGTTTTTGGGTATATTCAATTTGTAATAATCCTCAGTTCACAAGCATTTCAACTGACCATTCCACAATAATCTTCATTTATTTTAAACATATAGGCCTATGACTACATGAGCTTTGCCTATGAACTCAGGTTTAGGACTAAGGCAAAAGCTTATGTGGATAAAGGCTTGTTCACACAGAAAAACGCAAGAAGCGGGCAGTGGAATGGGGAAAGGGTCTTGTTTTTAGAATGCCGTGTCATGCGCGAGACGCTGCAAAAGACACAATGCGAGCTCCACGGTCATACATGTCCATCTAGTGTGTGTTTACAAGTAAAGTAGCGCATTGGAATGTAAAAATGCGTTCTGTGTGAACGGCCCCTAAGGCTGCATGTGTTGATAAAAATTGCCACAGTACAACACTACCGTACAACAATACAGTACACAAGTTAATTCATCCCATTTATTAATTCTTTAATAAATTCATTCACAGACTCATTCATACATTGTGTAAGTACCATGATACGTGAAAGAGTATTTATATAAACTAGTTATTTTAGTTATATAAGTAAAGGCCCCAGAACGGACCCCTGAGGAACACTCCTCATAATATATAAAGGTGTGGATGAATGGCCTTATATCTGCACACACTGTGTCCTGTCCACTAAATAGCTTTCAAACCAAGAAATTGTATCATTTGACAATCCATTTAGTCTCAGTCTAGTTTTCAGTATACTGAGATCAACAGTGTGGCAAGCCTTAGACAAGTCAATAAAGAGTGAAACACAATAATGACCTCTATCAAGTGCCTCAATATCGTTTAGAACCCTGGTAGCAGCTGTAGTTGTGCTGTGTTATTTCCTAAAGCCTGACTGATTATGTGATAAGATGTCATGTTCAGTTAAATATGAAATCAACTGCTCACTAATGAGAGATCCAAAAACCTTAGACAAAATGCAAAGTTTAGAAATCGGCCTATAGTTGTTCGTTTAGAAGGTTCTCCTCCTTTTAACAATAGAATAACAAATGTAGACTTCCATACAACACACATACAGTGGGTACGGAAAGTATTCAGACCCCCTTAAATTTTTCACTCTTTGTTATATTGCAGCCATTTGCTAAAATCATTTAAGTTCATTTTTTTCCTCATTAATGTACACATAGCACCCCATATTGACAGAAAAACACAGAATTGTTGACATTTTTGCAGATTTATTAAAAAAATAAAAACTGAAATATCACATGGTTCTAAGCATTCAGACCCTTTGCTGTGACACTCATATTTCTTCTGATCATCCTTGAGATGGTTCTACACCTTCATTTGAGTCCAGCTGTGTTTGATTATACTGATTGGACTTGATTAGGAAAGCCACACACCTGTCTATATAAGACCTTACAGCTCACAGTGCATGTCAGAGCAAATGAGAATCATGAGGTCAAAGGAACTGCCTGAAGAGCTCAGAGACAGAATTGTGGCAAGACACAGATCTGGCCAAGGTTACAAAAAAATTTCTGCTGCACTTAAGGTTCCTAAGAGCACAGTGGCCTCCATAATCCTTAAATGGAAGACGTTTGGGACGACCACAACCCTTCCTAGAGCTGGCCGTCCGGCCAAACTGAGCTATCGGGGGAGAAGAGCCTTGGTGAGAGAGGTAAAGAAGAACCCAAAGATCACTGTGGCTGAGCTCCAGAGATGCAGTCGGGAGATGGGAGAAAGTTGTAGAAAGTCAACCATCACTGCAGCCCTCCACCAGTCGGGGCTTTATGGCAGAGTGGCCCGACGGAAGCCTCTCCTCAGTGCAAGACACATGAAAGCCTGCATGGAGGACTCCAAGATGGTGAGAAATAAGATTCTCTGGTCTGATGAGACCAAGATAGAACTTTTTGGCCTTAATTCTAAGCGGTATGTGTGGAGAAAACCAGGCACTGCTCATCACCTGTCCAGTACAGTCCCAACAGTGAAGCATGGTGGTGGCAGCATCATGCTGTGGGGGTGTTTTTTAGCTGCAGGGACAGGACGGCTGGTTGCAATCGAGGGAAAGATGAATGCGGCCAAGTATATACAGGTGCTGGTCATATAATTAGAATATCATCAAAAAGTTCATTTTTTTTTATTATAAATTATTTTTAAAAATGAAACTTTCATATATTCTAGATTCCCTACATGTAAAGTAAAACATTTCAAAAGTTGTTTTTTTTTAATTTTGATGATTAGAGCGTACAGCTCATGAAAGTCCAAAATCCAGTATTTCAAAATATTAGAATATTTCCTAAAATCAATCAAAAAATGGATTTGCAAAACAGAAAAGTTAAAGTTCTTTAAAGTATGTTCTTTTGTGCACTCAATACTTGATCGGCAGGACATATTACAGCAAATGACTTGCTCCTAGCACAAATTACTGCATCAGTGAAGTGTGGCATGGAAGTGATCAGCCTGTGGCACTGCTGAGGCACTATTGAGCCTTCAGATCATCTGTATATTGTTGGATCGACTGTTTCTCATCTTTCTCTTGAAAATATCCCATAGATTCAGGTCAGGCATATTGGCTGGCCAATAAAGCACAGTAATATCATGATCAGCAAACCACTTGGAAGTGGTTTTTGCACTGTGGGCAAGTGCTAAAGTCCTGCTGGAAAAGGAAATCAGCATCTCCATAAAGCTTGTCAGCAGATGGAAGCATAAAGTGCTTCAAAATCTCCTGGAAGATGGCTGCATTGACTTTGCACTTGATAAAACACAATGGACCAACACCAGCAGACGTCACGCCCCCCCCAAATCGTTATTGACTTCAGAAACTTCACACTAGACTTCAAGCAGCTTGGATTCTGTGCCTCTCCAGTCTTCCTTCAGACTCTGGGACCATGATTTCAACATGAAATGCAAAATTTACTTTTATCTGAAAAGAGGACTTTCGACCACTGTTCACTGTCCAGTTCTTTTTCTCCTTAGCCCAGGTAAGATGCTTCTGACGTTGTCTCTGGTTCAGAAGTGGCTTGGTAGTCCTTTTCCTGAAGATGTCTGAGTGTGGTGACTCTTGATGTGCTGACTCCGGCTTCATTCTACTCATTGTGAAGCTCTCCCAAGTGTTTGAATCGGCTTTACTTGACAGTATTCTCAAGCTTGCGGTCATCCCTGTTGCTTGTGCACCTTTGCCTACCCAATTTCTTCCTTCCAGTCAACTTTGCATTTAATATGCTTTGATACATCACTCTGTAAACAGCCACCCCATTCAGTAATGACCTTCTGTGACTTACTCTCTTTGTGGAGGGTGTCAATGATTGTCTCCTGGACCATTGCCAAGTCAGCAGTCTTCCCCATTAGTGTGGTTTCAAAAAACAAAAGATACCCGGATTTTATACTGTAGGGATGGTCATTTAATGAAACTCAAATGTAAATATTCTAATATTTTGAGATACTGGATTTTGGACTTTCATTAGCTGTACGCTCTAATCAACAAATTTACAAAAAAAAACTTTTGAAATGTTTTACTTTACATGTAGGGAATCTAGAATATATGAAAGTTTCATTTTTTAAAATAATTTACAATAAAAAAATGAACTTTTTCACGATATTCTAATTATATGACCAGCACCTGTATCCTGGACGAAAACCTTCTCCAGAGTGCTCAGGACCTCAGACTGGGCCGAAGGTTTACCTTCCAACAAGACAATGACCCTAAGCACACAGCTAAAATAACGAAGGAGTGGCTTCACAACAACTCCGTGACTGTTCTTGAATGGCCCAGCCAGAGCCCTGACTTAAACCCAATTGAGCATCTCTGGAGAGACCTAAAAATGGCTGTCCACCAACGTTTACCATCCAACCTGACAGAACTGGAGAGGATCTGCAAGGAGGAATGGCAGAGGATCCCCAAATCCGGGTGTGAAAAACTTGTTGCATCTTTCCCAAAAAGACTCATGGCTGTATTAGATCAAAAGGGTGCTTCTACTAAATACTGAGCAAAGGGTCTGAATACTTAGGACCATGTGATATTTCAGTTTTTCTTTTTTAATAAATCTGCAAAAATGTCAACAATTCTGTGTTTTTCTGTCAATATGGGGTGCTGTGTGTACATTAATGAGGAAAAAAAATGAACTTAAATGATTTTAGCAAATGGCTGCAATATAACGAAGAGTGAAAAATTTAAGGGGGTCTGAATACTTTCCGTACCCACTGTAAATATAAATTCTGACGGTCACTCACTCAACTCTCTGACTGTTTGATAAGCCACCTAATAGCATGCATAACATGACTTAACTGGGCTGAATACTAAGTGAAAAATAAGTCATGAGCTAGTGAGAGATAGCTGAGGTTAGCTATTTTTTCTTTTTGATTCATTTTGAAGCAAGTATCAATTCATTAGTAGGCGATTACAGTAGTCAACATTTGAAGTGGATCAATACCTTTCATCAAAGTTGTCCTAAAACCTTCTCCTTAGGACAGCTTAGTTCTTAGGACAACTTTAACTTTTTTGATCCACTTCAAATGTTGACTACTGTATTTAGGTGTCCTTGTTATAAAGTGTTACCCATCTGTCATTATAAGACTTATACTCACCTTGGACTATGTAAGTGACATCGATAATGTAATTAGTTCTGGATTCCTGTGGTCATTGAGTGCGTTTATATGCACCATCATAATGTGATTATAATGGGATTTTGGCAATATTGCGATTAAACTTTACCTCATGTAAACGCAATACTTCGATCAAACTAATGTGATTAAGCTCATAATCGTAGTAAACATTCACATTAAACTATGTGGCGTACGCCAATTTTAATCACTATAAACAGGCATGTAAACACCTTAATCTCATTATTACCGTTCTGACCAAAGTGCGCTTGTTGCTCGGTTGCCGTGTGTTGTTCACACAATTTCATGAATGAACTCTGTGACATTATTCTGAGATTTCTCTTCTCCAAATCGCTAAACACTGTCAGCACAACTCGCTGCGTAGTCTCTGCTTCGTATTCATCCAGATGGAGCGAAGAACACAACGGCAGAGTAGGCAAACCTGGCATTGCAATGTTTATCATGGCGCCGATTAATATCCAGCACGTCCATAAAAATGTATTTTGAATTTGATGCAAGCAGATTAAAACAATGGCCGGTTAAATGCATACTGTATGCCAATCTGAGTGTGGTATAACCATACTTATTAGCAAAAAATCAGAATAATGAAAATTGCATGTAAACTAGAGTGAAGAGTTCTGCTTGTATCATGTAAACATCTGCGATTAAGATCTTCGACCTGATTAAGGCCTTACTCTGATTATTAGACATAATCGCATTATTGGTGCACATGTAAACATAGTCATTGACTCATGAATGAAGTGCTGTAGGTTACAGTGTGTTTTTGTTTTCCTTAACGTCTTTCACGTCTGTTCATGAAGCAGCTGGTCATGTCCTGTCCTCATGAGTACTATGACAGCCTCCTTTGTCCTTTGCTGGGTCCATTATTTACCTATCTACAGCAGGTAAACTTCACATCACACCCAATAAATGGCTCATTTAAAGGTACAATAGGAGATCTGGGAAATGCTAACTTTTGCCAACTGATGTCTGCATGAACCATCTGCGCAGTGGTATGCAAACACACATTGACTGACAGGGAACACATGCCATCATTTCATTCAACAACAAAATCCCATAAAATATTGAGATATCATTTTGTTTTCAATATTGCACATCCCTACTATGAAGTTTGAAGATTGCTGTTTCACTTCACTGTTTTATGTCATTCAGTAATTTTGGGTGAAGTGAAGCAACCAATATTGCTTGCAGTACAGGATATTGTTTGCCTAATACCATCTCCTATTTTTTACTTCATTGAAAATAGAGACTGAGCTTTCGGTGGCAGATCATCAACCAAAGGATCAGTCTGTGGTAAGATATTTTAGTGTTGGATAATACTATAAATATTTGTGTACAGTTCTGGCCATTTTAACACTGCTTTCTTACCACACTTTTTTGTGATACCACTGCCTCAGGTGTATGTGGTTGAGATTGAAAGAGTGAAGCTGCAGTTGTAATGCAGACATGATTTTTTTTTTCACTAGACAACTTGACTGAAGCCTCATTCACACCGCTAGTGACTTTGTAGCTGAAATTTCAATAAGTCACTGCAACTGATGACTCTATGAAATTGACTTTTTTTCTAAATTTTTGTGATTAATTATAACCATTCATCACTACAGTGTAATTGAAATCTATACATTTTAATATTTATTAGGGTTTAAAAAATATAACAACTTTTGAATTACATGAACTTAACAATCTTCACATAAACCCATTATAATAAATGTCAAATTTACCTGTGCCTTCAATATATCAGTGCTCAATTTTTTCTTTTTGTTCAGTCACACCGGTTCGGATTTTTTACTTGCCCTATCAAAATGCACAAAAAGTTTTTTTTTTTTGTTGTTGTTGTTTTTTTGATCCATGTAACCTTGGAAAATTGGTGCTTTAAGATTTTCAGGTAAGTCTAACAGGTAGGATATATACAGAGATTATCAAGTTATAAAACACTTTGCAGTCTTCGCAGCATATATTATAAATTAAATATAGATTAATCCTTATTAAAGTTACAAAATTTATTCAGTCAAAAGCAGTGCTGTTTTTTTTTTTTTTTTTTTTTTTTCTTGTTCTTTGATTATCCTTAATCAAAGACAGCAGCAGGTTTATTAGGTCACACATGCCGCACATGATGTGGATCTGACACACATCTCATTTTTTCACAACTCTTTACATTCTTTTAAGACTTCATTTAACTAATTTAACTGCCCCAACTGGCTGAGGTGACTGAGCACCATGTCCCTGTGTTCACACTACTGATCTCATGACTGGACCAGTATGAGCCAATCGTTAACCTAGTTGAGAATGCGAATGCCACGTTCTCTCAGAGGAACAAGGGCCGCCTCCGTGACCTTCGTGAAAACGCAAGGTGATGGCCAGCCCAAAGGGTAGGACTTTATACTGCTATGCCCGCCCCTTGAACACAAAGCGTAAGAATGGCCTGTGTCGAGGGAGAATCAAGACATGAAAGTACGCATGTTTCAGGTCAATTGCTGCAAACCATTCTCGGGGACGGATGCACCCAAAGATGCGTTTCTGCGTTAGTATTTTGAACGGGGCCCAATTTAAAACTCACAGGTCCAAGATTGACCGTAACCCACCGCATTTCTTGGGTACAATGAAGTAGGGGCTGTAAAACCCTTTCTTTATATCGGCTAGAGGGACAGGCTTGATCTCAGCCCATAAGATGTGAGCATCACTGGGCAGCACGGAGCTAAACTGGATGCCCCGGAACTTGGGGGGACGCCGGGCAAACTGGATCGCATAGCCGAGTCTGATGGTCCGGGTAAGCCAGCGAAAGGGGCTGGGGAGTGTTAGCCAGGCCCTCATATACCATGCAACTGGGACCAGCGGGACCACAGATGTACCCGCAGTGGGGCAGCAAGGCGGAAAACAGGGACCCGACTCGGACGGCACAGCGGCTCGAAGTGAGGTATGAGTGTGCGTTGCACAAAGATGCAACCCGGACGGCATAGTGTCCGATGTGGAGTCTGAGTGTGCAGGGCAACACTTACCTGGTTCCACGGTTGGGCAGAGGGTGTGCGAGATGGCTTCATCCTTGCGGTCTTGACACACGCACTGTTGCCCACTGGCAAAAGAAGAGGGAGCTGAGGGTGGCAAGGCATATCGTCACACACCGCCAACCGCACCCTCTTGGGACCCAGAGATAGAGGAATTTGCTCTTTCATTCAAAATTTGGCAGCAGTGGAACAGAAAGAAAACTGAACGCAAGATTCTCCACCCGGCCCTCCTCCAGCGGAGGGAGTGGTAATTGTTCCCACAGTAAGAACATGAGCCATCCACAAACCCAGGCTCAGCGTGCCTAATGCCCAAACACGTGATACAGCGATCATGACGTCATCTGGCGCCAGGAAACGCTTGCATCCAGAAACGCGCAGGTGGAATGACATCTTGAAAAAGACGCAGTGTCACACCCGTGTTGCTCTTTTAGGAAAATTAGCTCTCTTTCAGTGCTGAAGCATGCAGGGAAGTGGCCATGGCGCAACTGGCAGGATGGCGAGGTACAACTGCACTATTGAAGCCTGCAGTGGGCGCTCACACTTGTTGGAAACGCAACAACCGGCTTTCAGCTATATAAACAGCAATCTCTTCGAAGACGCCCAACTCTCTTGCAGTGCTGTGAACTTGTGAGCTCGCGACCACCGCTGCAAGCACCGTCACACTAACACCGGGAAAGAGGCTTGTTCCTGAGGAACTCTTTTTTTTTTTTTTAAAGTCGACACTCTTAGGAGACTGTAGAAGCAGAAACAACGATCCGCTTGGCTCCGAAGCGAAAGACAAATGTGCCTTCCAACTGCTTCCGTATTTATACCCACTGAGCGGGGCAGAGAGTGAGATGCAAATCTTGCAAGCCAATGTGCATTGGCTCAATTAGTTTACACTCGAAGGTGATTGGGCTCTCAGTTGACGTTGATGACGTCGACGTAATGTTGAACGTGACCGACTGACGGAACTATTTTTATGTTGGCGTGAGAATACCAACATACTAATGTTGTAAGTTTAAATAAAATATCTGTATGTTCTCAAATCAACATTATTATTAATATTGTTGTTATTCATGTTTTTAGTGCTCAGGAGGAGGAGGAGGCCTATGAGGAGAACCATGTGACTCAGGAAATGGTGGAGGAGCAGCTGTTGCAGTTGGTCACACGAGAGGTTATTGACCTTCTAAGTGAGTTTCCCTTATGAATGTGAATAAGCCTTTCAAGTTTGCTTCACTTTTTTATACAAAAGAAGAAAAAAAACTTTGTAAATGTGTTTTCAGGTGTGACTTGCATTACAAGAAAATGTCCAAAGCTATCTGCAAACAAAGAGGACACAGATGGTGAGTTAATGATCACAATTTGTGGTGTACATTCAACAATAAAATTAAAGTCAGGCCACTCAATAATAAAAATTCAATAAACATAATTTGTCTGAAATTACGATCTAGGGTAGTCTTTCTTACAACCTTTCTTACAATCTCAGAGAGCTACAAAATTAGCTTGAAGCAAAACAGAGTATTTATTCAGTAAAACCATACATATTCATTTATCATTGAACAAAGACTTTCAAAGTTGATTGGATAAGCTAATGAACAGATTGTCATAAGGCCTCCTACTTCCTTTTATCAAATATGTACACTAGGGTTATAACTTTTTGACTATTTTTCAAAAGATTTTCAAAAAGATTTCCTGTATCATAAATCAATTAACTTAATTACTTAAATTAATTAAAAACAATGAAAAAGTCCCTAATTCATCTAAAATTACCCCATTTAAAAAATTGGAACAATAACAAATGGTACTGCTTATAAGTAAGTAGCACTTCCTAAAACTTTCTTGAAGTGTTTAGAACTTTCTGGAACTTTCTAGGACTGTTGAAAACTTTCTGGAATTTTCTAGAGCTGTTTTTCTAGAAGAATCCAAATCTTTGTATACATATATATAGGAGTGAGGGACAGAGAGAGAAGGAGCTTTATGAGCAAACAACTCAGCTTGATACTTTTTGATTTTTTTTTTTTTCGGTAATAATATATAATGTCACTCAAAATAAGTGATAATACCTTACTGAAAAACAAGGCTAACTGAACCAATAATCTAGTGAGATTTCAGAAATCACATAAAAGAAGAGGATGTGTGAAGAAAAGTGCAGAATGCCACTCCAAATGCATATTATGTACCAGTTTCTTGGAGCAAAAATCAAATGAAGAAAGGAGCAAAGTTTTTTTTTTTTTTTTTTTTTACTTCCTGCTTCGCTACTGTTCGGACGCTCTTGCTTACAGCTCCGCGCTTTGCTCTATTGCTTTTATATTTTATTTCTTAATTTTAACTACAGCAAATCAGCACAGTGCTCAAACGACAAATCTTGGCACCAACAAATTTTTAACTGGAAGAATGCTACAAAGAAGGGGAATTTTTATCCGACCAGCCTCCCACTGACAGCAGCCATCAGCTTACATTCCGGAGAAGGGAAAACACAGCTGCCTACATTCAAAAGGATTAGAAAGAATATGCCTCTTCTGGTTGAAGAATCTACCTGCTGCACAAACTGCCACAGACTTCTACAAAGGATTGCAGTTCTTGAAACAAAGTTACTTGCGGGACTACCAAACCAGACGGAACACACAACAGAACTTCGTCATGGACGTCCTCAGCATACAGCCGGTGAGTCCCATGAATCTAGTGCTCCTAAACAGGCCATACTGAGTGCCGTAACTGATCAACATACTAATCGATAGCACAAACAGGGAGCGAGACCCAAAGGCACTCGAGACATCAGATTGTCGTGAGTATCACATATTGCTGCAGTAGCATACTCTACCCCAAACACTGGTTCCCTACCACCGCCAATACATCTGGAGAACAGATTTGAAATATTAATGAATGTGGGTGAGGAATCCCCAAACATGATCGGACACAGATCAAATCAGCCAGCAGCTAACACTGATGCTAACTGCCGCTCAAGGCCGAGCAGACACCGGCACTCAGCTCGTAGTGCAGCTGAGCCCAGGACTAGTAGGTAGTGGGTGACTCCATAATCAGAAACATTAGCAGCAGGTATACAACTACATGCTGCCTTCCACAAGCAACAGTTTCTGATGTAAACAGGGAACTTAAGAACATTCTGATGAAATATAAGACTGAAAATCGACTAATCATTCATGTCGGGAAGAATGATATTCGGAAAGAGCAGTCAGAACTCCTTAAAAGGGATTTCAATTAACATTTTGAAATGCCTAGAAGACTGAAAGTTCAGCCGTTCATCAGTAGACCACTCTCAGCAAGAGGAACAAATAGATTTTCATGGTTGCTTGTGTTTAACACATGGCTGCAAAAAACCTGCAACATAAAGGGACTGAACTTCATCGACAACTTCAATCTTTTCTGGAGTCAGAGACAAATGTTCACACATGATGGCCTGTGCCCAAACAAACTGGGCTCAGGAGTGCTAAAGGACAATATCTACTTCTCCCTCCATCATCCTTCAGCAGTATGTGCCAATCCACTCAACCTGAATAGCACACATACACTTGAAAAGAGTGCAACTGACCACAGGACTTCATTTCAGCACCTGAAGACACATCCCACAAGGACAATGATAACACCACACAGCCACAACAACCACTGCTCATGGACACAATCCCGACTGAGCCCTGCCCACAGAGCTCACCGCAGATAGACAGTGACGTGTTAGAGCTGCTCCAAGATTCAGCACCCAAGGACGACTTTTGGGAAAACAGCCAGGGAAGCCAGGACAACATATTACATTAGAGCAACAGCCCCTCTCACCGGACACATTATCTCTCTCTCCAGCATCCCCCCCCTTCTGTGTTTCTCAGAGAAAATGGAGGAACTGGTGTATGCTGGAACCAAACTCTCCCTCTCTTTTGCTGCGAGCCCCCAGATATCAACAAAAAAGCGGTGAGCCCCACAACCTCCAAAGCCTGTGGGCCCAGCTCGCCCTCCCCCTCCTCCTGTGAGAGCTCTTCGGCCTCTGCCTCAATGCCAGGGCCCACACCCTCCTCTATCTGTTCTAGGTGAACCAAAAACAACTGATAACAGCTCTCAGTGATATGTGTCGGGTCCCCGCTATGATAACAGTGACTTTGTCAAATGTTTACAAAACAAGCGGGAACCCAGTGAGCCTGTTGCTTTCTCTATTTCTGTTTTATTACGTGATAGAAAGCCTAAGGCCTTCTCAAGCCCTTTGGCAAACCCATCTAATCTGCTGCCAATTACATGACAAACTAAGATAACAGTCTTACTTTCTGTCTCTACAGTTAAGTTAGCACTTTTAAACATCCGCTCGCTTACAAATAAATCACTTCTAGTCAACGACTTAACCACAAACAACCTAGATTTTATGCTTCTAAATGAAACATGGCTAGAAGACAGCTGCAGTGCAACAATCCTCAATGAAACAGCCCCTCCTAACTTAACTTTTATGAGTGTCTGCATAGCTGTTAGGAGAGGTGGAGGTGTAGCTGCTCTATTTAAAGATGTCTATCAATGCAAGCAAGTGTCATTTGATTACTTGTCTTTCGAATATCTGGGTATGGTGTTAAAAGGTGCTCCTCGCATTCTACTTATAGTTATTTATAGGCCTCCAAAATACTCTCCAGCATTTGTTGAGGACTTTATAGAACTGTTATCAACAATTTCCTCAGAGTTTGACTGTTTTGCTATTACTGGGAACTTTAACATCCACATAGATAATGCAGAATTCAATATGGCAACAGCAGTGCAAAATATGAAAAGACAATGCAGAAAAGCGGAGCGCATGTGGCGAAAGACAAAACTTGAAATCCACTATAACATCTTTAAAGATAACCTTCATGCTTTCAATGTGGAACTATGCAAAGCTAGACAGACCTTCTTCTCAAATATTATAAACAGCAACTTAAACAACACCCGCACTCTTTTTGCTACTGTAGAGAGACTAACAAACCCCCCAAGTCAGATTCCCAGTGAAATGCTCTCAGACAGCAAATGCTGTGAGTTTGCTTCCTTCTTCTCTGAGAAAATCAATAATAGCAGAAAGGTGATCAGCACATCCTTGAGCTGCACTGTTGTAAAACAGATCAGATCACAACCTCAGAAAGTAGCTATTATGTCTGATTTTGAAGCAATTGATGGTAAAATTTTGGAAGAAACAGTACAGCACCTTAAAACATCAACCTGCACCCTTGACACACTTCCCACATCTTTTTTCAAAAGTGTGTTTAACTGTTTAAAAGCAGATCTCCTAGAAGTGGTAAACGCCTCGCTTCTTTCTGGGACTTTTCCAAAAACCCTGAAAACTGCAGTGGTTAAGCCCCTCCTGAAAAAAAGCAATCTGGATAACACCATATTGAGCAACTACAGACCAATCTCAAATCTTCCTTTCATAGGCAAGGTCATTGAAAAAGTTGTTTTCAATCAGCTGAACAAATTCTTAAGCTTGAATGGATACTTTGACAACTTTCGATCTGGTTGTCGACCGCATCACAGAACAGAGACAGCGCTCATAATAAATGATATTCGCCTAAACACCGACACAGGTAAAATGTCAGTGCTGGTACTACTCAACTTCAGTGCTGCATTTGACACTGTCAATCACAACATACTTCTTGACAGGCTGGAAAACTGGGTTGGGCTTTCTGGGATGGTCCTTAAATGGTTCAGGTCATACTTAGAAGAGAGAGGTTATTATGTGAGTATCGGTGACCATAAGTCTGAGTGGACATCCATGACATGCGGAGTCCCTCAAGGTTCAATACTTGCACCCCTCCTGTTCAACCTATATATGCTGCCACTGAGCCAAATAATGAGAAAGAACCAAACTGCATAAAGACACCATTAAAAGACATCATTAAAATACAAAACAAAAATAGCGACTTTATTCAACGATTTCTTCTCTTCCGTTTCATTCTCCTACGCTGTTTACGTTCAGCGCTTCCAGGTTCTGTCAGAATGCCGGCTCAGTATTGCCGACGCTGTACACGTGAGGAGCACAACGTATGCGTGTGATGCTGATGCAGGAGCCGGCAAATAATGAGTCTGTGTTCTGACATAGTCTGTGTCCCAGACTTATTTGAGGATCCTGTCAGCTCTTTCAGCTCTGCTTTCAACACCATCATCCCAGCACTCCTCCAGACTAAGGCCATGTTTACACTCAGTTTTTGAGATTGACAACCGCATTTACTTACAGGTGTGAGTCTCGAAATGTCCCGTTCACACAGCAACTTACAGTAGCTTCTCTAACACTGTCTGTATGAACATGCAAGGAGAGTCAAGCCCCTATTCTCTTACTAGTAACCATAACGACAATGACCAACGTAATATCAAAGATGGCGACGTCCATAAAACTGAAAACTCCTATCACTATTGACATGACAAGATAGCATTTGAACCACGAGTTCATCCATCAAAACTTAATTAACCGACAGCAGCATCAATGTAAACACACGCTAGCCGGAATCTTTAACCGTTGCACTCGCATCTCACGTCCTTTGCTGCATCATCTTTGCTGCAGCATTTGAATTGTGCAAAAAGACCCAAAACTGACAGGAGCCACTCACAGCTCATATCTCCGTTGCTGTAAGTACTGAAAGCGAAACCACACATGTAACCCCTTAGAAGAGCGGCTCTCTTGCACTGTATGACGTGACAGACAACTAGTTGTCTAGTCCGGTTCCGTTCATACAGCGCGGATTTTCTTAGAATGCGCTTGTGAGTCTTGAAAATTGACGGGTGTGAGTTCTGTTATAGAATGTGGTTGTCACTCCCATAAATAACCGTACTGCGTGTGAACGTAACCGTATTAGGGACTCAAATACAGGACTGACAACTGTATTCTGCTGCTGTGTGAACGTGGCCTAAGTTAACCCAGCTCTCTGTACTTATCTCTATCTGTCAGTGGATCATCAACTTCCTGACAGGCAGGCAGGAGGTAGTGAGGCAGGGAAAATTCACATCCAACACCTGCACCATCAGCACTGTCGCCCCCCAGGGATGTGTTCTCTCCCCACTGCTCTTCTCCCTGTTCACCAACGATTGCCCCACAAAAGACCCCTCTGTTAAGCTCCTCAAGTTTGCAGGCGACACTACATTCATTGCCCGGCAGAGGTTGTATTTCTTTCACCAGCTGAGGAAGTTCAACCTGCCACAGGGGCTGCTTCTGTAGTTCTACTCTGCAGTCATAAGTTGCGTCCCAAACGACACACTATACACTATGTACTTATGCACTATGTACTCATCCATGTAGTGCGTTAATTGTATAAGGTTATTTTGTAAATAAAGCTGCGACAGTTGAGTGCATGAAGTGTCCAACATTCCACACTTCGTTTTTTAGTGCATCATTCGGGTATTTAAAGTGTACTTTTTCTTCTTGGAATTTTCAGTGTGAACACACTAACTGCACTATCTTTACTTAAAAACGTCATAGAATAGTGCATAAGTATGTGAATTGGGACGCACCTATAGAGTCTGTCTTCTGCACTTCTGTAACTGTCTGGTTCGGCTCTGCTACAAAATCAGACCTCAGAAGACTACATCAGATAGTCCGGACTGCTGAGAGAATCATCGGTACACCCCTTCCCACTCTACAAGAACTGTACTCATCAAGAGTAAGTAAAAGAGCTGGCAAAATTACTCTGGACCCCTCACACCCAGGCTACTTCCTCTTTGAACTGTTGCTATCTGGTCGGCGTTACAGAGCACTGAGCACCAGAACAGCCAGGCACAAGAATGGTTTCTTCCCTCAGGCCATCTATCTTATGAGCAGTTGAATGCCTCCACTGGGCAATACAAAACACTAATATTTATTTAGCACACCATAACTCTTATTCACATTCCCTTGCAATTTGGAAACCCCTGCCTGCCTCAGTTTCATGCCTGTGAGAGACTTTGCTGATAAGAATCACCTTGTGTTCACTAGTTCCCGAAACATTGAACTAGTTTTAGATTCACTTGATTCTATCCAGGGTATCCACAGGGCATTAAAAAGCATTAAAAGTCATTAAATGGATTTCCCGAAAATTAAGGCCTTAAATGGCATTAAAAAGCATTACATTTTTATTTCTACAGGCATTAAATTTTTTAGATAGTTTTGAAGAAAAATAATACTACCAGTTTATTTTGAATAACGCCTAAATAATTAATAACTTTGATTTGCTGTCGCAAAATATGTACATTGGTGTGATACGCACACAGAACCAGTTTGGTAATTGCCTCCGGTCCGTGCAAAATTGCCGTAACGCCGGTTTGGACAGCGGCGGGCTGGGACCTGGAGATGGAAGGCTGCATCAGTGTTGCCAACTTAGCGCCTTTTCAGACCCCTTTTGCAACTTTTTTCTAAGAAAGTGCATTGTGACGAATATAGCGACTTGTTAACCTGATCTAGCTTCCGAGACCCCCTGGTACTACCACATGAGCGCGAGATCTTGCTTCCCTGCCGCAGGCGCACCTCTGGTTCAGCAGCGCATACAGTTGAAGATGTGCGCTCTGTCAGAACAAATAAAATAGATACTATTGCTTCTAACCTGAGTGATCATTTTACGTGTACATATAGCCAAAATCACTGCAAATGTTTATGTTATGTGTATGGTGATTTTTTTTTTTTTTTTTTTTTTCAGACAACGTCTCGATTATATCAGGATTTTAGTGCTGGTTTAACATGTCAGGGCTCGAATTTTACTTTCCCGACTGGACAAGGACCTGATTTAAATGTCAATTCCAAAAAAAAAAAAACACAGCAACTTGGGAATCACCAAAACATGAGTGACTGATAATAATACGCTGTATAATGTAGGCTACTGACGATAACAAGGTGTTGTACTGTTGAGGCTCGCGCACCATCTGGAGGAGAAATGGAAACATGAGCGAAGCACACAAAAAGAAACTTGGTTAAACATACTGCAGTAAAAATTCAAAATGTGGAGTTTTTGGAACTTGATACTGGTAACCAAAACTACACGACCAAGAATGCATTAAAAACGTGACACTGATTTCATACAACAGTTCAATTAACGAGTAGTTAATATTAGGCCACTTACATTTTAGAAGGAACATTGACTGGTTTTGTTCTATTTTATCAGCGAAAATGGTTTCAAACAAAGATCACAGCAGAACCAAAACACAACACTCAGCCTTGTTTTCATTACAGAATGATTCAGCGTTTTGAACGAATCGGCCATTTGAATGAATCGCTTGAATGAATGAATGAATCAATGACTCACTCATTAAGATGGTTACTTGCCGCCACCTACTGGTGGTTTAGTTTCATTTTTAAAAGCATCATTTCCCCCCCAACATTTCATATTTGTATTTTCAAAAAATATTTAAAACAATCCCATAACATTATTTAATGCAGTTGTAATCAGTCAAAAATATGCAGATTTACATATGTCAAAGCTGCAATATTCTGAAAGGATATTGCTTCAGTACAAATTTATATTTCCACCACAAAAAAAAAAAAAACTTTTTTTTTTCCGGACAAGCAACTGTTTTACTCGTACAAGTGAATGGCTTAATGTCAAGCCCTGTATGTAGTCTTAATGGGCTGCGTTTCAGTCACCATTTCATATTGAATGACAACAAAAACAATTTTATTGGGAATTTGGCTGTATTAAAATATATTATATGAGCAAAAAGGTAGCAGCAGAGAAGCAAACAAATGTAAAGGGCTGACACTTGGCAGAATGCGAATACAACAATGACATGATGAATTTTCTAATTGCCGTATGTCATCATCTATCAACATTTAGCGGCATATATATATGGCATTAAAACATTTAAAAATTGCCATTAAAAAGCATTAAATTAGATTTGATGAAACCTGGTATACTCATCTTGCGCCATCACAAATATGCACAGTTTAAGTAATGGAGAACACAATGCAGTTCTATATGTTTTTGTGTTTTTAATTAATTTGGTACTATTATGTGCTGCAGAGTGAACAACACTGTGCATCACATTGAAGGTGGCTTTCTGCTGCTTTGCAGAGACATCAGATTACGAGCAATTGATTAGAAACTCTGATTACTGCACACTTGCTCACGCTTGTATGTGTGTTTTGGAACTACTAATGTCATCATCAGCTAAAACGAATGCACAGGTTATTTTACTTTCTGAACAAGTGTGGACCAGAGTGTGAGTTGCTTTCATATGCACTGTGCCACAGTTCCAGCGCAACCGAACTCAGATCACCTCCTTCGGCTCCCTAGTCCACATGACAGCAGTCACATTACCATTTTTTTTTTTTTTTTTATACAGTGGGTATGGAAAGTATTCAGACCCCCTTAAATTGTTCACTCTTTGTTATATTGCAGCCATTTGCTAAAATCATTTAAGTTCATTTTTTTTCCTCATTAATGTACACACAGAACCCCATATTGACAGAAAAACACAGAATTGTTGACATTTTTGCAGATTTATTAAAAAAGAAAAACTGAAATATCACATGGTCCTAAGTATTCAGACCCTTTGCTCAGTATTTAGTAGAAGCACCCTTTTGATCTAATTCAGCCATGAGTCTTTTTGGGAAAGATGCAACAAGTTTCACACCAGGATTTGGGGATCCTTTGCCATTCCTCCTTGCAGATCCTCTCCAGTTCTGTCAGGTTGGATGGTAAACGTTGGTGGACAGCCATTTTTAGGTCTCTCCAGAGATGCTCAATTGGGTTTAAGTCAGGGCTCTGGCTGGGCCATTCAAGAACAGTCACGGAGTTGTTGTGAAGCCACTCCTTCATTATTTTAGCTGTGTGCTTAGGGTCATTGTCTTGTTGGAAGGTAAACCTTCGGCCCAGTCTGAGGTCCTGAGCACTCTGGAGAAGGTTTTCGTCCAGGATATCCCTGTACTTGGCCGCATTCATCTTTCCCTCGATTGCAACCAGTCGTCCTGTCCCTGCAGCTGAAAAACACCCCCACAGCATGATGCTGCCACCACCATGCTTCACTGTTGGGACTGTATTGGACAGGTGATGAGCAGTGCCTGGTTTTCTCCACACATACCGCTTAGAATTAAGGCCAAAAAGTTCTATCTTGGTCTCATCAGACCAGAGAATCTTATTTCTCACCATCTTGGAGTCCTCCATGCGGGCTTTCATGTGTCTTGCACTGAGGAGAGGCTTCCGTCGGGCCACTCTGCCATAAAGCCCCGACTGGTGGAGGGCTGCAGTGATGGTTGACTTTCTACAACTTTCTCCCATCTCCCTACTGCATCTCTGGAGCTCAGCCACAGTGATCTTTGGGTTCTTCTTTACCTCTCTCACCAAGGCTCTTCTCCCCCGATAGCTCAGTTTGGCCGGACGGCCAGCTCTAGGAAGGGTTCTTGTCGTCCCAGACGTCTTCCATTTAAGGATTATGGAGGCCACTGTGCTCTTAGGAACCTTAAGTGCAGCAGAAGTTTTTTTGTAACCTTGGCCAGATCTGTGTCTTGCCACAATTCTGTCTCTGAGCTCTTCAGGCAGTTCCTTTGACCTCATGATTCTCATTTGCTCTGACATGCACTGTGAGCTGTAAGGTCTTATATAGACAGGTGTGTGGCTTTCCTAATCAAGTCCAATCAGTATAATCAAACACAGCTGGACTCAAATGAAGGTGTAGAACCATCTCAAGGATGATCAGAAGAAATGGACAGCACCTGAGTTAAATATATGAGTGTCACAGCAAAGGTTTCAGTTTTTCTTTTTTAATAAATCTGCAAAAATGTCAACAATTCTGTGTTTTTCTGTCAATATGGGGTGCTGTGTGTACATTAATGAGGAAAAAAATGAACTTAAATGTTTTTAGCAAATGTCTGCAATATAACAAAGACTGAAAAATTTAAGGGGGTCTGAATAATTTCCGTACCCACTGTATATATGATCCATGCTCCGTTTCAGACTTATGTGGTAGTTTGAAAGCCTACTGATTACTGTAATGCAAGGTTGTTGTTTTGTTTTTTTTGTTTTTTAATCTTCTGTTCAGGAGATAAGAGGATGGTGTTAAAGGATTCCTCAAAGGGGATTCATGAGCTCTCAGAATTGGGCAAGTGCCTTCTCCGTAGTGAGGTAACTAAACATTTCTTTGTAAGCTCCATCAGGTGGCTTCTACAGCTGAGCTCTGTGATCAGAGTAATTTTTTTCTCCCCTCCTTTTCAGGATATTTATATGAACCTCCTGACTATATGTTTTAACTCCCTTTCCTGGAAGGACACTGTACACTGTGAATGGACTGCTGGTGTGCTCTGCTGGACTTTGCTAAAACAGGTGCTGATTTTTCCTGTCTGTCTCTCTTAAAGTGATAGTTCACCCAAAAGTAAAAATTCTGTCATCATTTACTCATCTTCAAGTCGTTCCAAACCTGAACAAATTTCTTTCTTCTGCTGAACACAAAAGAAGATAATTTGAAGAATATGTGTAACCAAACAGGCCCAGGGCCCCATTGACTTCCATAGTAATGAAAAAAAAATCCAATGGAAGTCAATGGGGCCCTATTTGGTTAAACATATTCTTCAAAATATCATCTTTTGTGTTCAGCATACAGTTTTGGAACAACTCGTGGGTGTGTAAATGATGACAGAATGTTCATTTTTGCTTGAATAATCCCTTTAATAAAGTTTTCAAACATTCAGAATTCACCACAATATTTCTGTCAGTCTGCAATGAGATTAGAATTGAATTCTAAAGATGCCAGCTATTTTATATTTGAATCCTTTGCCTTTTGAAAATACTTTTTGTGTGTATGTGAATGAATTCTTGTGCAGGTGCTTGGTGGTAACCTGCTCCCGGAGGCTGTGACGTGGATCTACACCAGTGTACTGAAGGGTCTGCAGATGCATGGGCAACACGAAGGCTGCAATGCTGCGCTAACTCAGCTGGCCTTTCTCATCTACGAGTCTCTAGTGCGTCATTTCAGCTCAGCTATCATAGCTTGCATGTTTCTCAGTGGAGTATGGGAAGCACATTTGTACATATATTAATACAGCACCACAGTAAAAAGTTCATTACTATTAGTACAATGGCATACTCCTCTGCTCTGACGACTCAGACAGCCCAGTCTGTTGTGATTGGTCTACCACGTACAGTGCAAGTTGGAAACAAACGCCCATTACCATAACTGATTCAGCGCCGTATGCTTCCTAAAGCTCAGCAATTCTACACACTGTAAAGATACTAAGACAGTAACAATGGCATCGATTTTACCATATCAATCTGAGCGCGAGTCCGATGATGAAACATTAGAAGAAATAGTTATTCAACCCATCACAAGAACTACTTGAGTTTCTCAGCGATACACTACTCAGTTTGAGGTACATTATGAGATGTAATTCGCAGAGCACAGAGTCTTGTTGACATGTTATCCACATGAATGAGCTACAGCGTTTGAGTACTTAAAGTACTTCTGAATGCACCTTTAAATGACCATAGTAGTGACTGAATGCATTGGTGAGAAAATGTAATGCATTAACAATGAAGTGACATTTTCATTCTGATATTTCTCTACAGAGGCCTCGATATGCTGAGCTGCGTTTCATCATGAATCAGATCCCTGATATCCAAGTTGATGCCCTGGAGCAGTTTGATCAGAAGGCCATCCAACCCGCTGTAACAAAGGCAGGAGAGAAGAAAAAGAAAGAGCAGTTTAAACGGCTCATTGCAGGCGTTGTTGGGGTATAGCTACTTTTAACATTATTATACATACTGAATGTTATTTATTTTTTGTCATGGAATACACTTGTTCACAAAGAATTTATTATCAAGATGAATTCAAGATATAATCTCTTGTCACTTTCATTATGGCTATTGAAGTCATGCTCAATTATATTCAAACATAAATTAATCTAAGCACATAATCAATACCTGAGATAATTATTGTCATTGAAAATACAGTTTGAATGTTCTGAACTGAAACATCAAAGAAATAGAAAAATTTAATCCCCTGTCGCTCCTCGGCTGGTTAAGACAAAAACTCTAACATGGAAAGATACCTTTTATGGTGTGTCATGGCATCGCATCTTGTCTGATTAATACACAGTGTTATGGCATTTGGAAAACACCATTATGTTTTCTGCTGTTCAAAGAAATGTTTCGGTTACATATGCAACCCTGGTTTCCAAAGTCAAGTCACCTTTATTTATATAACGCTTTATACAATACAGATTGTTTTTGTTAGATATCTCTGTATTTGGCCGAGCGGTTATTTAGGGGTTCGCCAATGTATTTGATTTCTCTAATACATAAAATAAGTAAGCTTGACCAGAGTTTTTGTGGATAAAAGAATTTATTGAAGGTTGTAGTGTAGCAAATCTTCAGCAGCGATGTTAGCATGTCATCCTTCAAATAATCTCAACCCAAAGTTCTATCTGTGGAACAGAACTTTATACATAAAGACAAATTGGCTACAAACAATAGAAAACCATTAGGACCTTCTATAGGAGATTGATCTACCCTGCAATCTGCTCTGAGCAATGCTGTTTCTTTGTCATTCACACCCATCAGTTTCTATGGGCCATTTGGTTCACACCTTTACAGACACAGATAGAGCTGATTGTATCTGAGGCACAGTCACAAATGTAAATGCATCTGACTAAAAATTAGTAAAAAATACACACAATCTTTCATTTCAAAGCCGCTTTATAGTGATAAACATGAAATTAATGATTCAGTGATGCAAACAGAATTAAACACTGCTGTAAAGCAGCTATAAAAAGACAATTCTATGTCATTCAGTTGAAATCAGTTCAATGTTGATTCAGTTTGGTTCAATAACTCAGATTGTGGATTGATATCATTCATGTCTGAAGCTGATATAGAATAACGTCAGTTCATTTGCTGATGCCGATAACACCGCCCTCTCAGACATTACGTCATCAGGGAACTGCATATATAACCAAGATGTTCCCTTTCATGGGTTCACTCGACACTGCATCAGGCGTCACACATCCAAATTATAAAACCTGATAAAAGTGTTTGAAGATGCCCAGCCTGCCACCACACAAATATCTTCCAAAGGTGCACCCTTAAATAACGCATGTGAGGAAACTAGTAGATTGAGCCTGAACACCAAGATGTGAAGACAGTCTGCACGCCTCACAGGTGAGAGAAACCACATCCTTTTTGTAAACCTTATTTACAACCACCTAAACAAACAAACAACTAATCTGATTTAAGCGACTGGCATGTGTAGTAAAGGTAAAGCCTGTGCAGCCTCTCTTCCCTATTGCGACTGAAAAGGCAATGGAGAAAATGACTGGAATTCCAAAAAACTGAGAGTGAAATATAGTAGTTGCGACCTTAGGAACATGCCCTAACTTAGGAAGTCTGGAACTGGAAGACAAATCCACATAAGATGAGCTCATCATTAAGGTCTGCAAATCATCAATCCATCAATAAAGCAGGGGTGTCCAAACTCGGTCCAAACTGGATCAGGGTTGTGTGTCCTTCACTTGGATGCAAACAGCCTCTTCATAGAGGGAGCTCTGGCATTCAGAATGCTGTTTGTTATCTCTGACAAGAGACCAGAATGCATCAGAGATCCCCGCTGTAAGGCAATATGAAACATTTCCACATCCTAGGCTGGGGATGCCACACACTGCCCCGAGCCTAAGGGTATGTTTACATGACAACGATGTACTAAAGACAGATGACAACATTGTCAAAGTGATCACCATTCACATAGATCTACTAAAACTAAAACTGTATTCTGCTGCCAGACCAGTAGTTGGCGATGTCACTTTGTAAAGAAACACCCCACGCCTATAGACAGGACACGTAATACGCATGCACTTGACACCACCGTTTTCACAAATTCACGTTTTGTTGTTTACATGGAGATGGTAAAGTTATCGTTTTACATACTTTGCACTTTGAAACCTGTTTTCAAAAGCTTGCATTTTCAGGCCCCCAAAACTCCGTTGTTGTGTAAATGAATGGTCAAAATGCATAAAAAGTTTTTCGATTTTAGTTGGTATCGTGTAAACATACCTTAAGACAGTAGATTGGTTTTGATTCGAATCTCTTTAAGGAATCTTCTTAAGGAGAGACACTAGATTAAAAAACTGAATGTTCGAGCAGCCACAAAAGACATACTCTCCGCCTACTGACAAACGCATAAACATTATGGGAAGTGCGCTAGCCAGAAGGGATTTAAACTTTGTCGACTGAAGACCCAAGTTTGGTTTGAGGATGAAAAACGTACCAAGCACAATGTTCTCTCATCATTCCTGATTTCTAACACGCACTCAGAGCATTCAGAGTGGTCTTGCGGATGTCAGAGCAGAAACGAAAGCTGCTGCTCTCCGTGTTTTTTTCCGTCGTCTTTGGTGCATTCATATGTAAATTGTTTGAGCTTATTTCGTCCATTAGATCAAAAGATCTGAAAAAAAAAAAAAAACATACCTCCCCTCCCCTCGAAGAAATTAGGACAGAAGTGACAAAAGAGATATATTAAAACATCAAGTGTTAACAGGAATGTGTCTCTCTCGTCTAAAACGCATCTTAATACCAGGTGTAAACAGAGCCAATGTGATCCAAAACAACAAGAAGGTGGGAGTGGACTGTTTTTACTTGGGCCTTTATGCAACCACCCAGAACACCCTAGCAACTGCAAAGCAGTTTGTTAAAAATACGTAAGAAGACTCAGGAATTGTAGAGCAACATCCTAGAATTTACCCAGAACACCCTAGCAACAATGCAGCAATAAGCTAAAAACCCATAGAGTGCAACATTCGGGTTCCAAAAGTAAAAACTTGATTCATTTTCTCCGTAGGGGAATTGATTGTTAACATTAACTCATAAACCTTTAAAGACAGATCTGCTGTGAGCTCCAAGGTTCTTAATCAGTTGTTTATGCTTTTTGAATCCATTCAGTTCGCATTATTTCCGCTAGTAATCGTGTTTTACAGTGGAATTTGTGGTGAAAAATTGCATTACCTTTGATGCTGTACTGAAAATTCCACCAATCAGAGAGTTGCGGTGAGCAAATCATGCCAAAAAAGCTCTGCTGAAAACACCCACTCCCATGAAGCACCGCGAATGACAGTGAAGTCGATCTCCCTATGCTCTCAAAATACAGGTGCTGGTCATATAATTAGAATATCATCAAAAAGTTGATTTATTTCACTAATTCCATTCAAAAAGTGAAACTTGTATATTATATTCATTCATTACACACAGACTGATATATTTCAAATGTTTATTTCTTTTAATTTTGATGATTATAACTGACAACTAAGGAAAATCCCAAATTCAGTATCTCAGAAAATTTGAATATTGTGACAAGGTTCAATATTGAAGACACCTGGTGCCACACTCTAATCAGCTAATTAACTCAAAACACCTGCAAAGGCCTTTAAATGGTCTCTCAGTCTAGTTCTGTAGGCTACACAATCATGGGGAAGACTGCTGACTTGACAGTTGTCCAAAAGACGACCATTGACACCTTGCACAAGGAGGGCAAGACACAAAAGGTCATTGAAAAAGAGACTGGCTGTTCACAGAGCTCTGTGTCCAAGCACATTAATAGAGAGGCGAAGGGAAGGAAAAGATGTGGTAGAAAAAAGTGTACAAGCAATAGGGATAACCGCACCCTGGAGAGGATTGTGAAACAAAACCCATTCAAAAATGTGGGGGAGATTCACAAAGAGTGGACTGCAGCTGGAGTCAGTGCTTCAAGAACCACTACGCACAGACGTATGCAAGACATGGGCTTCAGCTGTCGCATTCCTTGTGTCAAGCCACTCTTGAACAACAGACAGCGTCAGAAGCGTCTCGCCTGGGCTAAAGACAAAAAGGACTGGACTGCTGCTGAGTGGTCCAAAGTTATGTTCTCTGATGAAAGTAAATGTTGCATTTCCTTTGGAAATCAGGGTCCCAGAGTCTGGAGGAAGAGAGGAGAGGCACACACGTTGCTTGAGGTCCAGTGTAAAGTTTGGTCTTGAGTAGTATTCTAATTTTCTGAGATACTGAATTTGGGATTTTCCTTAGTTGTCAGTTATAATCATCAAAATTAAAAGAAATAAACATTTGAATTATATCAGTCTGTGTGTAATGAATGAATATAGTTTACAAGTTTCACTTTTTGAATGGAATTAGTGAAATAAATCAACTTTTTGATGATATTCTAATTATATGACCAGCACCTGTACTTAAATATTTTTAAAAATCCCTATGGGAAAAATGAAAGGATCACCGAATCATCCACATGGACCATTGGTGCTTGGACCCTGATGATTTTATCCTGTATTGCTCAGCTCTAATCATTCATACAGTTCAACTTAGAAAACCTTGATAATTAAATAAATACAAAATATGAATGTTTTATTTTTTCATTACAAAAATGGTCTTAAATTTAGATAAAATAATTTTCTGGTCTGCTAAAATGGTGTAATATCTTTGATTTATTATATGCAATTTCATTTGATTAAAATGTTGACTTTTGATTGACAATATTTTTGTCCATTTGTGTGTGTGCTGATAGAAACCCCTTGGACAGCAGTTCAAGAAGGAAGTACACATCCGAAACCTTCCATCTCTGTTTAAGAAGCCAAAGCCTACGAAAGATGTGCTGGAGAACACTGATTCTGCAGGTCTGATCTCTCTATTCTCTCCTGACCGTGACAATTGCTGAGGGAACCACAGCTCCATGACACCCTCACTACTCTTGTGTGTAGTACATTATCCAGTCTGAAAGTCCTTTTTATGGACATGGATGGTTTATTGAAATGAGGAAATACAGCAAGGACATTTGTGTTTCATGTAATTTGGGTGTACAATGTTTCTCTTCTTTTGTATGGATCTATGTAATGGATCTGTTTAATTGTTATTTAAAGAATATTAAAAACTTGCTGTCAAAAGTTTTTTTTTTTTTTTTTTTTTTTCATTAAAAAAACCCTTTTGAAAAAGATTGAGAAGTCTTGTTAATCATACAGTACCATATCTGTTCTGGGGATCTGATGTGCAAAACAATTTTTGAAGTAAATGACAAAATCAACATTAATTGGCATTTGACGTGTACAGATTGTGTAAAAAGAGTTGTGATTTATACTCTGCAGTTTTTAATAAATGTATACCTGAACAGTTTTCAGTGATTGTATAGACTCTTTCCTCAGTTGTGATATGTAAAGTCTGTGTAAAATATTAATTTACTGTGACAAGCCTGTATATAACATGTCAGTGCAGCTGAGCATTTAGTCTGCACAGCATAATAGATGGGTAAAGACATTTCTTCACATAGAATCCATATAATTAGTTTAACGCAATTAAGAATTAAATTGTTTTTGATTGCGACTCTGTGCTTAACCCTTATGTGTCCATTTTTGTCTTTGCCAATGTGTATTTTTTATTGGAATTGTAATAATTCACCATCATTTCCTTTCATAAATCTATTTTACACTAGATATACAAAATAGTTACACTCAGGACCTTGAAATGCTCCCATTTAAACCAATTAAAATGGCACATTTAAATCCCAGTACCATTTAAACATAAAATCATGTTTTTGTTGTTTGTGTTATTTTTTCTGTCTTTTATTCTGTTGGCAAGGCTTAAAAATTTTTTTTTTTTTGTTATTTTCTACTAGTTGGCATAATTTCTCAGGTTTGGCCTATGGAGTAAATGTATTCCTTTTTTCCTGTTTTCTGCTTCTGCTGTATTATAGAGCACTGCAGGCTACTTGAATAAATGATGCAGCTGTAATTGTGTAGGTGTAGTGGGAAATGTGTGTATGTGAGTAGTAGTTTTTTGTTTTGTTTTAAATCTGGCGCGGCACAAAAAAAAAAAAATATATATATATATATATATATATATATATATATATTAATAATACATCAAAATCGATATTGTACATATATGACATATCCAAGACTGTGTAAAAATCCCCCCAAAAAAATCTGCTTAGCATGTAGTATATGTAAAATAACAGATTTTTATTATAATTATTATTATTATTATTATTATTAAAAAAACAACAGTGGCATTATGTAAACAAATTATTTTTGGTAGTTTTGATCAGGACCAATGTTGCTAAAAAGCAACTTCAGTAAAAATGGAAAAAAATATTAATATATAATATTTTTATGACAGTTTTTTTTTTTTTTTTTTTTTTAGCATATCTTTTCCATTAGACTGAAAGATCTGAAAAAGCCCAGTGCAAAAGTCTTAGGCATGTTAGTAATTTCACTAAAAACAAATGGTTTTAGGCCAGTTATTTATATCTTTTGCTGTAGTGTGTCACTAGGAAATATCAGTATACATTTCCAAACATTTATTTTGCCATTAATTGTAATAATCCTGTAAGATTTCTGTGTGCAAGGAGTCTGGGGCTACCGATGCAGTCAGATAGCTATAATTTTTAGGCATCTTATGCGGTCAGAATACTAGTATTTCTAGTCTTAGCCATTTGGGTTTCCAATGCAGTCAGAGTAGCTATATTTATGTGTCAGGGTTAACTTTAGTCAGGGGAATTTCTACCACAATTTGGAGAGCCAGCCAGGAGCCCTCAGAATCTCCCTCTGTCGGTGGATGGGGAAACATGTTGTCTTCATTTTGCCAGACTGCACAACCCCATTCGACAGAGGACTATTCCTGGATGGGTATATACTTTTCCTTTCAAATGCAAATAAGAGGTTACATTGAATTTTGGATTCTGTTAAGTAAAATTATTGAAGAAAATTGGTGATCACATTTTATTGATGTTTTCGCTTGAATATTTAAATTGCCCAGGCTTAAACTCTTGAGTCGATGCAGCGCTGGCCTGTTAACTGTCCCGAGCGTCCTTCATGTTTGTTTTATCGTTATTATTGTTTTATCATTCTCAAAACATTGCATTGTTAGAATTCATAAAAATAATACCGGCCAATTGGTGATTGACATTTCATATACTCACCAACACCGTACACATTTTTACTCTCATTTGGTGCTTGGCAAGTGTTAATTTTGAAGCCCTGTTTATAGTTTAAAAAGTCAAAAATATTACTATTTTTCTTTCTCTGACACCTATCATTTCAGTTCAGAAGACATTATCTGTGTTCCGATTGACAGGGTCCCTATACAGTGTTCACTGCTCTATTCCCTGAAGTTCACTTCACTTGACAAAATGCATTCATTCGGAACACCCTGCTACAAACATATGACATGACAAGTCATTTATCAATGAGTTTAATTAAATCAGTTATTTTCAGAGGACAGTAAATTTGTACTGCTATACAAGCTGCACATTGTCTACTCTAAAGTATATCCAGTTTTCATTTCTATAGTATTGTCCCTTGAGAATATACAATAAAATGGTTGCTGAAATGTGAGGGGTGTACTCACTTTTGTGAGATACTGTACATGTGTATATAATACATTTAAGTGCATTTTTATAAATATTAGTGTATGTTATTATTAATTTAATTAATATACATTTAAAAGTGCTAAACAGTGTGATAAATGTCCATTGCAATGTTTACCATCATTGCTGCAACCATCACGTCTCACACACGTTACACCTGCGAACAACCGCATAAAAACCATACCTGGGACTAATTAAACTTAAAAATGCTGGAGCCTCAACTTTTTTCCACCACCTTTTATTTCGGATTCCTTTCGGTTTGGAAACTCACTTGACATGGTGGAACTTATGGTTAAATTGAACGCAGCTATTGATTCATCCACTGTGGTCGTATTGGTTACTGCTGTGTTCGCTTTGTGTGGTTTTTGACTCGTCAAGTTTTTAATTACTATCTATAGTAATTATAGTTTTCTTAAAAAAAAAAAAAAAGTGTTCATTTGAAGGAAGAAAGTCATGTACATCTGGGACAGCATGAGGGTGAATAATGAGAGCATTTTATGAGAGAATTTTCATTTTCAAGAGGAGTAAGTCTTGCACTTTTAAAAATATATATGAGTATAGGAGAGTATACAATTTTTTTGACACTCAAATGCCCTGTGTCCCAGTGTTAATACTGCCCATCTTAAATAGTATGTGAGATTAGAATAAGAGTGAGCCAAAGCATAGTATGTTGAAAAAGTGTCTGGATAGTCTACTATTTCTACTAATTATTTTTGTATGGATCTGTGCACACTAATATTGCCCACAACCAAAAGACCCACACAACTGGCAGATCAACATGCTACTTGTTTTCTGTGTAATATGGTAGGAGGAACTGTTTGAGTAGTGTAAATTAAAGCAATTTTAGTGGTACTATATGTCCCAAAGCTTGCCTAATATTCTGTTACACACTCATAAGGATCTACTTTTTCTTCAAAGAAAGAGTACATACTTCTAAGGCACGAATTTGAGATGCAGCAATGCTTTAAAAGTTAAAGTACAGGTAAAAGGTAGCAGAGAAACGTAGCTACTTTCAATAAAGGTCCAACATATTAGGAATACGTTTAGCTGTGTTGATATGTGTCATGAGTAAGCAATTGAGTAGTCTAGTGAACACGAGCGTCTCGCTAACAATAAACCCATTTAACATACCTGCACTGGGCTCATTTTTTGACATGACGTGCCACAACTGTTCGAGTCTGTCTACACTGGAAACATCAAAGTAAATATTTTAAACTGGTACATTTGTCTTTCTGAACAGGTGCATGATGATGTTGTATTGAAGTGTCCATTGTAGCATGAAGCATCTCAATGCTCCGTTCACTTTAACGTGTTCAGGATCTGCTCAATCTTTGAAGGTCTAAATGCAGCAAGTTTTGGCTTCCACTTCTGTAACCGAAGCTGAATGTCATTTCCCATGTAACGCATCAGTCATGTTTAGATGATGTCTGGGAGGCTCAACGTTTGCACTTTTGGGGGAGATAAACCCATGAATGGCGTACTAATAGTAGTCATTGAATAATAAACTGGGTTAAGAAAATGTATTTTAACAAAAAAAATCTTACATAATTCACTTTTTAAAAAAAATGTAAGTTTTAAGTAATTCAAAACTCTTGAAAATGGACCACTGGCTTATAAAACACCCTTTGCTTAAGTGTCTTGGCGTCCACTTAAGTTTCCACATACTTTTAGGGGTCAAGGTAGGCTGTAAGAAGTATCAAGAGATAACGGTAACTTGATCTTTTAAACTTTTTTCTTTCTTTTTACTTGTATTACTTTCTTATTCCCAGTCTTCCTTAACCACAGCATCTCCACATAAGCTCATAGGTGCAGCCTTTGTGGACTACGCTAAGCTGCTTCGCTCCATCGGGCTGAAACAGGGCGCCGTGCTTTGGGCGTCTCGGGCTGGAGAGAGAGGGAAGGAGCTGCTGGATGAGCTTTCCCAAACAGAGAGTATGGGGCCAGAGCCCAGTCCCAGCGAGGAGGAGGAGGACAGACCTCTTGTGAACATAGAATGACTTGCCAGTGGGGAAAAAGAGGAAATATAAAGAAAACCATAGGTTCATAGTATCTTCAAATCTCGTCCTTATCACACCCACAAGCATACAAGTAATCAACAAACACAAACTCATCTTTTCATGTAGTTTCAAATGGTTTGTCTGGTTTCATAGTTGTCTTTTACGCCTCTCCGCTGGTTGTCAGGTGTGTTGTATCCGAAAACATTCCCGTTATCCTGCTGTAATGTATTCCAAGCCTGTTTCCTGCACTTATTTTATTGACCAAATATATAAAGTAAATTAAAACAAACCACAAAATAAAGATTAGAATTAATAAAAAATACGTTTTAAGAACCTTTAAAATGGATTATTATGTGTTTGACACAAAATATGCTTATAATTTCAGATTAGGGAACCATTTAAAAGACAGAATATAGAAAAGAACTAGATGAATCTCATGAAACATTTTCCAGTTTCATGCCAAAATCCACAGAAAAGCACTTAGAAATGATTTTTTTCAAAAGACAATTATTGTTATGTTAAATAATTGACATGATTGTGACAGTTAAGATAATTATAGGGATTCAGCCTTTCGAGGTTTATTGTATTTCTACACTCAGAAAAAAAAAAGTTATATATTTATGGGTACAGCAGCTTGTCACTGGAGCAGAACCCCCGCTGTAGCTTATTTACGCATAAAAGGTGCATTTCAGTACCTTAAGGGTATATATTAAATAAGTTAGAGACGCCCCTTGAAGGGGTCTGCTGTGACAAGCTGTTGTACCCATAAAGATATCATTTTACACTTTTTTTTCTGACAGTGTAATTATTAAATATAATATATAAAAATCAGTGCTGTAATCCAATATTTAAATCACCATAAATCACCAAATTACCAGTCAAATTACCACCATGATGTATGCATACTTTACTATGGTTTCATTACATTAAAAACTTAATTGTCAACAATGGTCAGCTTTCTTGAAGCAAAATAATTTCTTATTCTTATAAAGGCAACCCAACTTATTGATTATTTTGACAAACTCTTGTTCTTCCTCAACAACAGGTTCACATAAATTATTTTCATGAACAATCAATTCAGTATCTTCAGGTGCTCATATCAAAATGCTCGAATCAATATAAAAATCAACTTTACCCCTATGTGGACTTAAAGGGTTAGTTCTCCCAAAAATGAAAATTCTGTCATTAATTACTCACCCACATGTCGTTCCACACCTGTAAGACCTTTGTTTATCTTCAGAACGGAGTATATTTTTGTGCGCAAAAACAAAACAAAAATAACGACTTTATTCAACAATATCTTCTGTTCTTTTGTATTGTTGAATAAAGTCGTTATTTTTGTTTTGTTTTTGCGCACAAAAAGTATTCTTGTCACTTCATAACATTAAGGTTGAACCACTGCAGTCACGTCAACAGTTTTAATGATGTCTTTAGTACCTTTCTGGACTTTGAAAGTGTTGGTTATATTGCTGTCTATGGACGAGTCAGATACCTCTCAGATTTCATCAAAAATATCTTAATTTGCGCTCCGAAGATTAATGAAGGTCTTACGGGTGTGGAACAACATGAGGGTGAGTAATTAATGACATTATTTTCATTTTTGGGTGAACTAACCCTTTAAGGGCAACAATTCATTGTGTTCAGTCTCTCTCTTCTGTCCCTCTCAACCGGTTTACAGCAAAGAAGGCACAAAGGATTCTGAGATTAAGAAAACAGACAAAAAATAAATAAATAAAAAAAAAACAAATCAATAAACAGCAAGTATTTTTAAATTAAAAGTTATTAGCATTTGCATCCACATTATTCATTTCACTCATTTTATAATGAAAGAAACGGGGAATTTTGAAACACTGCTGAAACGGTGACTAACTTAAAGACAACCCCCTGGAGCATCTGTGTTTTACAGTTTTCACTGTTCAGCCTGTCGCCCAGAACGAGATCACACAAAACTTGTGTTAAATAAAGTGATTAAAAGAACTCAACAACGAAACGTCGTAACTATAGACTATAACGTACCAAAACAGATCAAACACATTAAAACATAATGCATGACCGTACAATATGGAGGTAGATTTGTAGCTAATCTCCAAATAAATAGATTATGATCCACAAATAAATGTAAAGATATTTATTTTTTACATTTGTGAATTGCTTTCTGTGCATTTGTGAATCGCCTCACACATTTGTGGATTCTGAAACAATTCTAGCGTCATGACTGCAGACAAATCCACACATAGGTCGACTCCACCCACCGACCACTCAAGCTAATCAGATAATGGCCATGTTGCGCTGGCCAATCGCAGCACACTCTCGCTACAACCAATCACGTTTTGCTTTACAATCGGGGCGGTGTCATCCTGCATTGGCTTAAAGGAAGTAGAGGGTTCTTAAACAATGGTACGGTAAAAAGATGTTTAAAATTTATATTTCGTAAGACCATTAGACTGTGTGTCAAGCCAAGCCAAACTATTATATTTTATGTGCCATTTAAAAATGCCAGAGAAACAGTGCTCTATGGGAACAACAGGTTTATTGGATACAGATGCGTTATGGAAGCGTCACGTTATTCAAGATTGAACAGAAAGCCTCAATATTTAGCTATTAACTTATCTAACTGGATTTAACCTTGTGATAAAATGCGAGTTTGCAAAATAGATTAAAATGTCGTCACATAACAACAGCATTTCCCAGTTTATCAATCAAACATCGACGGACATGAGCAAACCAGCAAAGATGTATTTTTCAGCTTTGCAACCTCTTTATTTGCATTATCCAAAACCATAGCTGCATTGACGCCGAGGCTCGTACTGGTACATCACTGATTCATATTTGGTATTATACAATATTATATTGTGCAAGTGTGGTATTATAGCTACTGTTGAACGGGACATCCGTTTACTGCCACTGACTCGTCGTTTGTTAAAATATGTTCATTATGTCCTCAGTTGTATATTAATATAATGCTGTACTGTTCTGTATTATGCATATGTGTATGCCACAAGGGGGCACTACAGTGTAAACTACAGAAGACGCATTTGCGTTATTATGTTTGTCCCAGTTGATTTACGGTTGTCTCTCACTGAAGGCTGTCTGACCGTGAGACTGATGTGTCGGCAGCTAGAAAAATAAATATGCCAAGAACGGCTAAAGATGATCCATCTCTATCGTCCACTCTTTTCCTCCGAATGCAACGCTAGCTGCAACAATAATGTAGCACAACTCAACAGGTTATGGGCCCAGGAGTTGTTCGGAGGAGTTTGTTGTTTTCCACCGTTTAGAAAGTCGCGACGGACCGCGTGCTAACATGGCGGAACAACGGAGGACGTACAGTTGAATCTAAAGATAAGTGTAATGCATGTCACGACATACAAACATGGCACGAGATTTTAGGCCACTGTAACTATGATGATGTTCTTAAGTTGCAGGATGTTGTTGAAGGTATGCAGATCAAGGGTAAAACAGGCAGACCCGAACAAGAGTGTGAGGTGTGTATTCAGGGTAAGTTTGCCAAAACCAGAAAAAGGGACCCTGATACCAGAGCAAAGGCTCCCTTACAGATGATACACACAGACCTTGCAGGTCCAGTAGCCACAGAGTCGATAGACGGTTACAAATATGTGCAGTCATTCACTGACGATTACTCGAGCGCAGTGTTCGTATATTTCCTAAAGAGGAAAAGTGACACCGTACAGCAGTGGTCGACAATAGGCGGCCCGCGGGCCAAAACTGGCCCACCAGCAATAATATCTGGCCCGCGCCCGCAGCCAGATTATTTTGATAGCGGCTGGTTCTGAAATAGATCTTCGTCTCGTCTTCGCCTCTAATATTATCACCGCGTCTACACCAGACTCGCCTTTTTTTTGCGTCGCATTGCGCCGCACCTCAACAAAAGCTGTCTACACTGAACACGACAAACCGACTGTTGCAAAGCACTTGGACTAGGCTACGTCAGAAACAGAACGGAGAATCCGTTTACTGTCAGGAATGTGTTGTGTTGTGTCGCGTGACTCGCGCCGCACCGCGCCGCATTCAGTGTGGACAATATCACTGATTAAAATGGGTTCTATTATCTTTTGACGCGTCGCAACGCGCCGCTCGCATCCGGTGTAGACACTGTGTTATATTCTTTGAAAACAGCGTCAACTTCGTTGCAGATAAGACACACCGGCTTTGCATTCACAAAACTAGGTAGGATGAATGCATAGTTGTCTTTCCATTCTTCTTTGTATGCCCTATTTTTGCTGTTAACTTTCCACTTTAGACTCTTTTCTCTCACCAACTAGCTAAAATGTTAACATCACTCTGCACATGACGTAATAGCGTACCTTCAGCACACAAACAATTAAAAAAAATTCAGTTTAGTACGTGAGGAAGCCAAGGAATAATTCTATGTGTAAAAGTTGGCTACGTCAAATAATTATTACAATAAGGCTCCATTGTGTAACAAGCAAATTAAAATGATACACATTTATTATTCACAATATGGAAAGAGGAAATAAAACATAGTTGGTTAAGAGCATGACTCAAACATGCCATTACTGGGCTTATTAAAGTCCTCTTTTATTTTTTGAGTTATTTTTATCCATTCCGCATCTCCCATATGTGTTTTAACAAGGCGGTCTGTGTTGCAAGTTGGTGAATGAATATACTTGCCAGGTTATGTGTCACTACTCTGCTTTATTAATTTATCCAGTGTAAAACCCGGACACCGCTACACAAATGTGGCTTTTGTTAATGACTGTACTGTCCCAGAGTAACAGCTCAATACCAGTTACAAAAGACACTGTAACAGTATGTCACAGGCAATTCTAGTTGCATTTTACATCAATTCATTTCCTTTGACTATGTTCTGGCCTGCCATCTAGTGGCGAATTTTTTTTTTTGGCCCGATGCCAAACTTAATTGCAGACCCCTGCCGTACAGGCTACTGAAAAGTTCCTAGCAGATGTATCCCCTTACGGGAAAGTGAGGTGCATCAGATCCGACAACAGAACAGAGTTTACATGCAGTGATTTTCAAGCACTGTTGAGGAAAAACAAAATCAGACATGAAACATCAGCTCCGTATTCCCCACACCGGGGAACGGAACTGCAGAGAGGGGTTGGCGTACTCTTTTGAGATGGGTAGGTGCATAGTTGAAAGTGCACTACCAAAGCAGCTATGGCACTACGCAGTACAAACAGCAGCAATGGTACGCAACAGGTGTTTTAACAGGCGCTGACAAACAAGAAGCCTAATGTGTCTAAAATGCAAAAGTTTGGATCTGTATGCTACACGTACAAACAGGACAAGGGAAAGTTTGATTCCAGGTGTGACCAGGGTCGTTTTGTAGGTTACGACAAGAACAGCCCGGCGTATTTGGTGTATCATCCAGATATAAACAAAGTACAAAAACACAGGCTAGTGAAGTTTGTGAGCAAGGCAGCTGTGGAAAAACAGACACAGGCCAGAAACAGACCTTTATCCCGATTCACTGATCCTGATGGAAATATAAAGAATATACTCCAAAAATCTTTTGTGTAGCGGACCCTGTCCGAATGATGGCTGAAACTTTACCAAAACAAATTAAAAGATTAATCACAATAAAGTCTGTTACATTTTGTAAACGGGGTGTTTTTATCACACAAACAGCTTCAGCTCAATTCTAATGATGCACCCATGGTGGAATAGTACAGAGCTCCTTTAAGAGTCTGTTCCAGCCCCCGATTGTAAAGCAAAACCTGATTGGTTGTAGCGAGAGTGTGCTGCGATTGGCCAGCGCAACATGGCCATTATCTGATTAGCTTGAGTGGTCGGTGGGTGGAGTCGACCTATGTGTGGATTTGTCTGCAGTCATGACCTAGAATTGTTTCAGAATCCACAAATGCGTGAGGTGATTCACAAATAAATGCAGGCAGACTTGTGCTTGTGACATAAAAACATATTTGGGAATATGTTTTTTATTAGCTAATCTCATTTTATTTATTTGTGAATTTAATTCATTTTTGTGAAACTAACATATATTTGTGGATCTCATTCTATTCATTTGTGCATACGATTATTTTTTCGATGATTTTTTTTTTTGTGAATATTTTTACATTTATTTGTGGATCATAATCTATTTATTTGGAGATTAGCTACAAATCTACCTCCATAGTACAAGTACTGGTCTCCATTTCCTCACATTAACGCTAGCATGTGGCACACAACATGCGGATAAATATATCGTGACCACGAATGAATAATTCGTTCCCTCGATTTAGTAAATCTTGTCCACATTGTACTATTTTGTTCACTCGGTTTGATTTAAATAAGGCAACGAATTATTATAATTTACAACGTAGTCACGATTTAGTAAAAGAAGGGAACTGTTTAATAAATAGTATGCACGATTTAGCAAATGAATGAGAGAATGAATTCTATCGTGCACGATTTAATGTTACTTAAAATGAGGAAACGAAAACATGCTCATATAACGTTATTGTTGATTCGTCGCTGCAAAATAACAAATATTAAACAAAAAGATCACGATTTCAGTAATCATTTCAAGGTTTTAGCCGTATATATGTAAAACGTAAAGTTTAAAAATATATGGCTAACGTTTCACGAAGCTAACTCGTCATTAAGAACACTCTAAACTTTAGATGTACAGAATTAAGTGATGACAACACAATCATCGAATAAAATTACATTTGCTAAATAAATTAAATAAAAAAAAATCCCTAATATAATGCAGTTTTTACTGTTGCTTACCTGTCGAAAGCAGATGGAATGGAATTTGGAGAAGCCCTCGATGATTGCGTGTTTCCTTCTTTCCGCGCATGCGCAGATTCCTTGCTTCAAGACGTACATTTTACACGATTTTTTAAATTTACTTCAAGTACTTTATTAATTCGTGTAAATATGCCAGAGACATCACAAGTCAGATTTACTTGTCTGTTGGATGTCTAATATTTGCAAGTAAAAATTGTTCATTTTTAAAAAAAATTGTTTTATTTACTTAGCCATAAAATAATTTTTACAGTGATTAAATGGTTAAAATTTAAATTAAAAACCACAAATTCATAACTCCCCATATGAAAAAACCCGTATGTTTCATATACAGCAATCATATATCTTCCTTACTCAAATCAGCCAGAATTACCTTATGTGTTTTATATTACTTCAATACGTCATATACAAAATCAGACAGATTATTGGCCACTTTCATACTAAAAATCACACATACAACATATATGGGATTTTTAGGCCATATATGAATACTGTAAAAGTCTTATATGAATTTTACATGACAACAGTATGCAATGGTATATGATTGGAAATCATGGTATTTCCTATACAAATCATTTAAAATTCTTGATTGAATCATATCCGAGTCATATAGGATTGTTAAATTTTGCATAATTTGTTCACATGAATTTTATACAGATTTTATGTTTTTAATAGGGAAATTATGTGCCTGTTCTTCAAGCTTTATATGTTTTCATTTATTTCTCATATTACAACAATAATATTATTATATCTCTACATATAATTATCTTATGTGATTTTAGTCAATATTACAATATCTCTGCATATACAAATCATTTATGATTTCAGTCAATTACTTGCACAATTTTGCATCAGAAATACTTTTATTTCAACACAATCAAAGAGACAATCAAATTATACTGCACAAGAGTCATTTAGAATTACAACTTGATATCAAACTGAACACAAACACACAACAACAACAAAATACGTCGAACACACTGTCACGGCTATCAATCATCAAAGACCATTAAGGTTTTCGGATGTTTTTGTGTTTTCTTCCCTCTAATTTCAGTAAGTTTGGCATTGATGGTTGCACCAGTGCTGGCGGGCACCACATGAGGACAATTTCTACAACGTTGCTCCTGTGAGACAAACAAATAAAAAGGCAAAACATTGCTGTTGTTAGGAAGCAAAGTGGCCCACAGTCCATGACTACAGATCAAGTTAGACAAATCAACAGCAGCATGTTTGGGGATCTGGACTTCCAAATGGAACCAAAAAGTTGTGAGTTTGACAGGAATTGCCACTATTGTGGCACTGAGGAAGACACTTAAAAGATTAGTTCACTTTGAAATGAAAATTAGCCCAAGATTTACTCACCCTCAAGCCATCCTAGGTGTATATGACTTTCTTCTTTCTGATGAACACAATCTGAGAAATAGTAATAAATATTCTGACGCATCCAAGCTTTATAATGGCAGTGAACAGGATCAATGAGTATGAGCTGAAGAAAGTTTCTCCATCCACATCCATCCATCATAAAAGTGCTCCACTGGGGGGGTTAATAAAGGCCTTCTGAAGCAAAGCGATGCATTTGTGTAAAAAAAAATATCCATATTTAAACAAGTTAAGAAGTAAAATATCTAGCTTCCGCCTTCCGTATTCAATGTACAAAGGAAGTGTAAAACTCTTGCAGTTCAAAAAGCTTACGTTACGTCCTACACCTTCCCTATTCAACTTACGGAAAAAGTGTAACTGACGTGACGCCAGTTTACACTTTCTTCGTAACTTGAATATGGAAGGCGGTATAGCGGAAGCTAGATATTTTACTTCATAACTTGTTAAATATGGATATATTTTTTTACACAAACGTATCGCTTCACTTCAGAAGGCCTTTATTAACCCTCCTGGAGCCGTGTGGCCTTATACTCGTTGATCCAGTTCACTGCCATTATAAAGCTTGGATGCGTCAGAATATTTATTATTTCTCAGATTCTGTTCATCAGAAAGAAGAAAGTTATATACACCTAGGACGGCTTGAGGGCGAGTAAAGCTTGGGCTAATTTTAATTTCAAACTGAACTAATCCTTTAACCTAAACTTACTCCCACTGGATCACTTTGAATATAACAACAACAACAGGGTTTCAGCACTTCATTGACTAGATAAACTAGTACACTACCTGTTCTGTTGGAAGGGCTCTGTAATTACTCTGTGGCAAATCCTGTCCCATCTTCCAAGTCAGAGCTGACTGATGCTGACGGACACTGAGACTTCAGGGCAATCTTCACTTCATTTATCAGATTTGGTAGCTCTAGCAACAAAAATATAACAAAATAAAATATGATAAAGCAATCTCTTATACCTATTTACCAACTCGACTACCTCCAGTGTACATATGGTCATCTAAGCTGATGAATTTAATGTTAATGATGCATTTTACAAAGCCATCATGCCAGATGTTAGAGGTTGGATAACTTTCAGGTTTCTTGTCATATACTTGATAATAATGCAATTAATTACCAATAATTATTAAATTCTTTGTCTCAAATTTACATAGCAAGTTGAATAATAACATTGAAACAATAGCAGTTCTACAATAATTTTGAAGTAAACCACCAAACAGTTTGATGGCTGATTGCTGATTTACCACAACAGTAAAATAACTAATACGCGCCTCTGAACATTTTTCTTACTTTTTTGTCGTCATTTCTCAATTTTTCGTTTTCCTCCATTTTTTTCAGCCTCTTCTGAGTCTCTGTCAAGGTTGTGCTTGATACTCATCAACAGTCATTCATTTCTCTGTGGTTTGGGAATCCACTGTCCTTCTCCTTTGGGTCTGTCAAGGAACAAAAAACAAGAGATGGAAATGATACACATTCATCTTCTTAGACAGATATATATCTTCTTACCTTTATAAATGTAAACAGATGAACATAAAATGACTGTACCTGAAGGGAAGGGAGGCAGATCTCAAAAGAGATCTGTAATACTTTAAGGGTCCACAATTATGCATGTGTTAAGCACAAACACACTAGTAATTAATGATAAACTTAACATATAGGCTAGTAAGGGCATATTAGCCATTATTTAAAATTTATTAAACATTTGAAGGATCCACATTCATGCGATAAATAAACAAAAATAAGCTAGTAATTGATGATTAACTGAATGTACAGTAAACGCCTTTTAGCCATTATTTAGCAAACCATATATTATTTTTGTGTAGTAACGTACTTCACCAATTAAATAAACTGAACAATAAGAAGCTAGCAACTATGTTTAATTAGTGCAGGTTTTATTTAAAAATTGCTAAAAGTGTGTAACAAAATTTGACCCCCTATTGTAAAGTGAAAGTTATATTTAGGTTTATTGACCAGAATAAACAATAATCATCACGTTCACACACATAGAAAGAAAGACAGGCCTTGAAAAACACAATTAACTTTTGATTCAGACATTTCCATAAATCATATGACTATCTCAAATTGACACAGTCAAATTAAACATTAATAGGCAGATATTAAACACAAACACTCATATATCACATTTGTCGCATTTCATGTTTACGCGTGTTAGCTTTAGCCCATGTGCTAACGTTAATCAGTTCAGCTCGCGCTGTGTGCACGCGGCCTACTCAAAACGGCTCAGAATTAATCATTTTAGAAACTTCGACATGTCATTTACATTATATTCGGATTAATATCTGGAATTTCACTCACTAAAGCAAAACAGAATCGTATCTTTATTCACACAAGGAAGATTACTCACAGTGCTGATACACTCCGGGATCCACTCCGGGATCCGCTCCGTCTCTCTCTTCTCTCTCTCCGACCACATCACTTCAGGCTGACGCATCGATTTCAAAAGCTCCACTTTCAATCACATTTCCGGTTAGATCAATGGATTTTGTGGAGAAACGGTCTGTGCTGATCTGCTCTGACTCTCTCTCATATGCTCACGCTGAAAGCAGCGCCGGCGCGACCAGTGGGCGGGACTTGTGAATGCGCCGCTACTATTGGCTCTTAGGGGTGTCTCTCACTGCAGCACGATCAGTGATTGGATGAATCTCTTTTTCTTCTAGATTCTCTCCCCCCCCCCCCCCCCCTTTTCTTAACTTTTTTTCTCTTTACTGGGCTGGGTTACCCGGGTTACATCAATCAATCTGATTCAGAATCAGATCTGATTTCAACCTCTTATTTGAGTCTTTTGGCTCAGTGTTACAGCCACACCAGTTCATTTGTGTGCGTGTGTAAACTTCTTACTTGCTGTTTTTTCCTGCATAGTGGCTGAATTCTTGATTATTTCACATATGCAGAAACTTTTTCCTGCACAGTGGTTGATTTGTAGTTTGTACCACCAAAAGATTCTCAGAGTTTTTGTATGTTTTCTTATTTCCCATTAATTTCCTATGGCGGCCATTTTTAACAGCGAAGGAGCTGACCCTTTTTCCTGACCCTTTAACATATCTGAATCATGTCCATGATTTTTGTGTTCACATAGCTAATGAGACTAAAGTCACCAAGTGTCCTCCCACTTAACACGTTAATCTAATTAATTTGTTTTGAAATTAAAATGTTAATTTTGTAATGAACATTTGTGCTTGTGTGTGTAGTTTATGTTTCAATTAAGATTGAAAGTATATGACTGTGATTGACAGGCGTAGGGCTCCACTTAGGACAAGATAAGAGCAAGGGCATGAGTGAAGTACAGCCTTGGTCCGTGTATCTTTTGGTCATTCGTTTTTGGTCAAACAGCATCTTTTTCGTTTTTCATTTTTTTTCAAACAAAACGAAAAACAAGATTTCGGCTTGATTTTTCGTTTTTCGTTCAGGGGTAGAAAATGAACAACTTGAATATTTGATCTGTAGCCTACATGTACATGAATAATAGTCCTTCGCTGCGATGGATTGCAGCGTTTATTGCAACTACATATAATCTCTTTTAAATTTACATTTAATCTTAATCTTTATCTCTTTCTCATCAAACAGCCAGACTAACGAATGACTTGAGACACATATCGAGGCAGAGCCTAGACAAGGCTTTCTTCTGTGTGTCCATAAATTAGGCAACTTACGCGTGTTTATCTCAGAAATATTATCATTATACTAGTTTATCTCAGATATAATAATTTACTAAGCACCTGTACTCACAACTACCTAATATCCAACACCTTTGGCACACTGCCTGTTTTATTATTGCTGACCACCTATCAAAATCTGTGTGGCAATGCTGCGCGACTCACGGGACAGACAGAGATATAGTGAAGCCCAGACCAGTATCAATTTAAGTCATCATACACAGATGGCATAACATTTTTTTAAGGCAATACTCTGAGATTTAGACAATGGAGGAACTTGAAATAATATGACAGATATGAAAAGAAATGACATCGTATCGTAGTTAATGTTCACAGCACATCTATTATAGTTCTATTATGATTTTTATTCATACAACAGATGGATATCATAATGCCGTTATCCCTGTTTCAATCCCTGATTGACTTTAGTGAAATATGAATTTGTCATAGGCTAATGATTTTAAGGTGAACTTGTTTGAGTTATATGAATAAAACCCTGAAATAAGACTTTGTACAATAAACCAAAGATGAAAGGTTTTCATATTTAATGCCTATCAACCAACTGAATGATGCTTTCAGATGTAGCTACTTACAGTAAATACATTTACACATTAATTACAACTGTAGCCTATAATATAATAAGATTAATATTTTAAACAACATTTTTATTCAGAAATATGAAATGACGAAATGAAATGATACTTGGATTATGAAAGGAGGCCTAATATCGCCAGTAGGTGGCGGTAAGTCATTGTGTTAAGGAAGGAGTCATTTATTCATTTGTCGATTCGTTCAAAACGAGTAGGGATTCGATTCATTCAGGAATAAAATCAAGTGGCTGTCCAATTAATTGGTCACTGAATCATCGTCTATATTAATAGGTTGTTCAAAGACTGTTATTCATTCAAGAATGAAACAACTCTGTGCCTACTGCGAGTCAGTCGCTCAACGGTTCTGTGACTTTATTTGCTTTGGAAGTTTAGTTGGCAGAGAAAATAACCGTTCTGCCATCAGTTAGCCGGCCAATACTTAGGCCTAATATTAATTAAATAATCTCAGCGTATTGCCTAAAACAAAAGTTATTACTTCTGTGTATGATGACTTAAATTGATACTGGTCTGGGCTTCACTATATCTCTGTCTGTCCCGTGAGTCGCGCAGCATTGCCACACAGATTTTGATAGGTGGTCAGCAATAATAAAACAGGCAGTGTGCCAAAGGTGTTGGATATTAGGTAGTTGTGAGTACAGGTGCTTAGTAAATTGTTATTTCTCAGATAAACTATTATAATGATAATAATATTTCTGAGCTACAGACGCGTAAGTTGGCGAATTTATGGACACACAGAAGAAAACATCTATATAGGCTCTGCCTCGATATGGTAGCCTATGTGTCAAGTCATTCGTTAGTCTGGCTGTTTGATGAGAAAGAGATAGAGATTAAGGGGAGACACTACAGGCAAAAACACTGTTTTTTCAGGCACCGGTCAATTTTGAGATTTTGCACTTTTGGGCTTTTCATAAAGTGTTTTTTCAGACTGGTGGAAAGAAAACATCCAAAATACATTTTTAAGTGTATATCTTATAGCACTTCATCTATTTGCGTCTATAGATTTCAATTACAGTAAAAATGTTTAAAGGCCGTTTTCTCAAAATTAGTTTTTTCTCCTGCTCTGAGTCAGAAATCTCCACTTCAGCAGAACTTACATACACCAAACTTTACAGCTTTATTCCTATCTATATTCTGAAGGCTTTTACAGAGGGATTTGTTGATATATCATTCCTATCCTGAGTTATAGGTCCTTTTACTCAAAAAAACATGGCGAAAATAGATTTTTTAAGGCTATTGTCAGTATTCTCTAATTTAAATCTAATCTAACTAAAGCACAAAATAAGATATCCAGAATCCCCTCTGTAAAAGCCCTTTCATCTAATATGTCAACAAATAGAACCAAGAATTTTAAACCTGGACCTTTCCAATTTCCAGATTTTGTTTTTGGAAATGTATGCAAATGAGCGTATATTTAAGTATATAAGGCCTCATTTGCATATTAAAACATAAATTTACACAAAACTTGTAATACATTTTTTTCTTATGTTTATGCCAGTAATAAACTGGAGAAGTTTCACAGTGATATCTTCTAATTTAAAAAAAATCCCTATTCACCTGTAGTGTCTCGCCTTAAGATTAAATGTAAATTTAAAAAAAAGATTATATGTAGTTGCAATAAACGCGTTAAATCCATCGCAGCGAAGGACTATTATTCTGCTGCGCTGAACTGCGGAAGAACTGATGACGGCACCGTTTAATATTTGGTTGACCAATCAGCAAAAAAGGGGTGTTTCATTCCCGCCCACATGTACAGATCAAATAATCAAGTTGTTTATTCATTTTCTACCCCTGAACGAAAAACAAAAAATCAAGCCGAATTCTTGTTTTTTGTTTTGTTTGGAAAAAAAAAGAAAAACTAAAAAAGTGCCGTTTTTTCATTTTTCGATTTCAATATTAAATAAAAAAACGAATGACCAAAAGATACACGGACCTACATGGACCGAAAACATTTCAGTTGTGCTATATTTCAAATGTTTAATATTCAAGTTTTAAAAAAGCAAATTCAGAACTATGTAAAATGCCACATAATATTCAATTTTATTAAATTACACTTGTCTATAATTCAAATGTACACAATTCAAATTCAAATAGTATTGTCATAATCATAGCTCCATAGGAAAAGCGCGTATCCAGCGAATAGCGAACGTAAAACTATAGCGTTTGTCAAGAACATTAAAAACTACAATCCCCAGAGGTCACGTAACTTCCGCCATCTTGATTAAGGCGGTCCACAGACAGCAGAGACCTACCACGTTTTGTGTAATGCACATCTACAGAGGCTGAACTAGTAGCGAAGCGTGCAATACGTTTTACTAGTCTGCTGGTGTTTTACATCCCATCTGCTGGACGTGCTTAAAAGCCATGGCCGAACCGATACGTGCTTTGTGCGATGAGCTTACAAAGGCTGTGAATGTGATGATGGAGGCAGAATCCAGTCAGACATACCGCCTGGAGGCCCTTAAGGTGAATTATCGTCTATCAAATATTATTAACAGGTTATTATGTATGTATTGATACCTATATCCATATTATGGAGGTCACATTTGAATAACGTTGTTACGGCAACTTCCGTTTTCATTTCATTCATGTTTATTCAATAATGCAAACGATTAAGTCTTGTTTTGTTTATGTGTATGTTGTTATGTGTTACTTCATAATACTAACCTTATCAACATTTATCAGGAAACATAATTAAGGTAGCAATAGGCGACATTGTGTCAATGAGTATTTTGCAAACATAAAATATTGCATGCACATTCACATGATCATATATTTACTCAAAGGATGCAGCCAAGTGGATACAGACACACACGCGGTTGATTACGTTTATTGACATTGCAAAATTTAAATAAATTGATCAGCAGGTCGCACTAGACCAGTGGTTCTCAACCAGGGGCCCAGGGCCCAATAGGGGACCTCAGCAAACTTGCAAGGGGGTCGCAGGATGACTTAAACTTATTTAAATTAAAATATTATTATTAAAAATGATACTAATCATATATATATATATATATATATATATATATATATATATATATATATATAAAAGCTTTGTCATAAATATCAATCAGAGGAAATATATTATCTTATATTGGGCGGCCTTTGAAAATTGTGTTGCACTATGGGGGACCTTCGAGTCTAAAAGGTTAAGAACCACAGCACTAGACGAATGTTGTGCAGAATGTGGATGTTAACTCAGAATATCTGTAAACTGTAGTTTTGTATTGTAATTTAGTTCTAGAAATTCTATACATAATGTAAACTTAATTGTATATGACGGTGCTTAGAATTTTGTTTATAAAACAAATTATTTTAAGGCAGATTTTCTGTTCTCTGTTGTATCAAACAGTCACCCCAAAACTGAGGTACATACTGATCAATGAATTTTGTGTCGTTGCAGCCGTACTAGATCCTGTTGTTAAATGTTTTGATAGTTTTTTTTTTCTGTGTTGTTGTAGTTTATTGAAGATTTCAAAGAGAAAAGCCCCTTCTGCGTTGAATGTGGTCTTCAGTTAGCGGAGAAATCCCAGACTGCAGTGGTCAGACACTTTGGGCTGCAGATACTGGAGCATGTAGTCAAGTAAGTGTCTCAAACACTTTAGTGTGTGTGTATGTACATCATAAGATATGTTTCCATCCAAAGTTGTGAATTTAACTTGTGTGCAAAAGTAGTGCATAAAACATTTGCGAATAAAGCACCCCATGTGTTTAAGAGAATAAAATCATCACTTCCTGGGAAATTGGTGCAGAATATCTGTAATAAAATTGCAAGTTTCTGTAGTCGGTGAAGCCACTGTGGCTCTTTTTTTGTACATCATAAATAACTTGCGCCTCAGAGCAGCAGATGAAATGCAATAAACACTGCCCTGTTCTCTTGCATTCGGATGCTGGTGTTTGGGAACGCAATCGTGTGAGTCACTTCTGGAAGGGAATTGAACCATTTTTATGACAGACTTTGGCTTAGGAATTTCAGAATGATCAAACCAACATTTGAAATGCTGTGCAATGAAATTGGTCCGTTGATTAGTCCAGTTATCCAGTCACATCCTCTGTTGAGACAAAGTCTGGTGACTTAGTGCATCAAGGGGTTTATTCGGTAAATGTTTTTCCTTCATAGTTTATACTAGGGGTGTAACAATATATCGCAATATAAAAATGCAACATTATGTATCGTGGATAGTGACAATATGTGTTGTGCATAGTTCACCCAAAATGAAAATTACTGTGTGAGGAAAAAATTTTAGTTTACAGAGTTTTAGTGACAGTACTACATTAAACTACTATATATAATGTTGAATATAATGTATAATAATGCAATGAGGGAATATTTGTGGGTCCTGATAATGCCAAATGTCTTGTGTTACCAGTAAAAAGTGGCCTGCATTATTTTAAATATATCTAGTCAGTGACAGAGTGCCAGCATACTCGTCTAAAATAATTCTGTATTTTTAGCTTCAGAATCATGAATATTTTGTACAGGTTTTTTTTTTTTTTTTTTTTTTTTATGCACATTTTTAGAAATTTTGTGCGTTTCCATCTAGGTTTTTTTTTATGCGATATCCCAAAATGGGTGGATGGAAACATAGCTATAGTGAACATTGAACACTAAACTGAACACATTCTTCTATGAGCAGGTTTCGGTGGAATAACATGGCTCCACAAGAAAAGCTCCAGCTGAAGAACTGCACTATGGGCCTGTTGTCAGATGTGAGCATCTCTGAAGTGTATCTCTTCTCAGTCTTCTTATTGCATGCTTTATGAAGATTGCTTATTTATTTAAATGGCTTAATTTCCTGTTTTAGGGTACACATCCAATTCTGCAAGAGGAATGTCATGTTAAGGATGCGCTCTCACGCATAGTAGTTGAGATGATCAAGAGAGAGTGGCCGCAGCACTGGCCTGACATGCTGAAGGAGATGGAGGCTCTGACTGCTATGGGGGTATCAAGAGTTTTTTGTAATAATAATAATAATAATAATAATAATTATGGCTGCTTGATCCTGCTCCTGAATTAATGCCTTCCTGTCAGAGTTTAGTTCCAAAAAATACAAAGTAGGTGCACATCCAAAACCCAGAATTGGGCTTTGACAACAACAACAAAAAAAAAGAAAAGAATGGATGTCCGCACACTGAACTTAAGGTTTAGAAAGTATATTATAAACAGGGACAGTTTTTTTTTAAATAAACTTTCCGGAGTTTACATTTAGTGTGTGAACATTTTTTTAATATATAATTTAGTCCCTTGTCTTCAGAGTGAGGATGATATGACCCCAATCTTATTTCAAAACATGAGTAATTTTATTTCACAATAATATGCATCGATGCAATGATATACAGTAGGTAATCATGTTATTTTTTATTATTAAAAATAAGAACAAAACTATTGTGCCTGTTTTTTTTGTTTTGTTTTTTTTTAAAACAGGCACAATAGTAAGGTGCAGTGTTTCCCATAGGATTTTGTGAGACTAATCAATCTGACGCAACAAAATTAAGAGCTTCAACCAATGTTCATTGTGCAAATTGAACAGTTGGTGAAAAAAGTTGGTGAATTGACCTGTACCTGAATTTTTGAGGTTACTCAACCCTATTTTAGTTGTGATATAGTGTCTTAGTCTACATTACATTCACACTGGTGTTTTAGGAAGTCAACAATTAGAATATAATAATAATAATTTTATAATAAAGTAATAACTATATTGTAAAACAAATGCACTGTAATATAAATGAAAATGAATATTTCATTTACACTACAGTAGGTAAATTGCAATACTTTTGTCCTAACTTCTACACTTATAAGAGATGAGCCCTTGAGCTTTTATTTTGACGTAAAATGCAGTTGAGCTTTTATTTTGGTGGAAAGCTACTGTTTCTGTGAAAACAGGTTTACAAACACATCTCATTACAAATCTAGTGAAATTCTGTAATCATCTTACTACAGAAATGTTGGAAATTTAACAAATGGGAAGAAAAAAATGCATTACTGGTGCCCGTTACGTTCCCAAATGTACGCTAAAGGCATGCAGAGATGGAGTTCACTGTGAACTGAGCCGTGCTTGGATGCGGAAAACACGTGAAAGCACACGTGAACAAAGCATGCACTTCAATTTGAAACGCAGCACAAACAGACTATATACTTATTGAATTAAATTGCAGTCTTTTGCGAATTGGTAAGGGCACAAAGCCTTATCGCGCTTTCGATTTTAGTTTGTTTGGCAGATACTTTGCCAAAGCAATGGCGCGAAACAAAGTTAAAGACATTTTGTGTTGTTATGAGAAGTTTTAAAATATTTCTGGTTCATTATGAATCTCTGGCGGCACAGATTAGACTATGACGGGCCGCCAGAGTCTAGGTAATTAATATCAAACACTAAATTAGTAGTAGAAATGCTACAGAAATTGAATATTCGCATATAAAAATAAAACGTTGCAAAGTCTTCACTGTATTAATTAAATGCACACTGATCCTTATAGCCACCTAAGGTTATTCAGTCAAGAGCAGTGAGTGATTCTCTCTTTTTCTCTTGTTGTTTAATTAACATTTAGGAAACGGACAACAGTAGTTAGGCTGCTGCTACATTAAGACCTAGTTATGAGACTTGATAATTGAGACACGATTATCTTTATGAGAATGATCATTTTGCTTTATTTTTTTGATAATTTTTAAGATGACTGACAGTCAAGAGCTTTATTGGATGTTACTGGAATTATTCAGCCTTTAAATCTGTTCTACTGGCGAAATTGGGCATTTTGAGGACTACCAAAAATTTGTCCCAATATACATTATATTTAGTATTGCATATAGTAGTATCATTAAACTCATAAATACGTTCATTTTGTCCCATGTGCTTAATAAGTAAAATAAAGATGATGTTGGATCGCTCACGCCGCCGCCTATGATGTCTTATTATTCCAATTATTTACGATTAAATGTAAAAATGTGACACAAAAGCTGCATGCAAACATAAGGTTAGAAAAATATAATACCCTTATTATAAAGGTAAAAATTCCCTTGAAAATCAATTTAAGCTGGCAAACATCACCACTTAATGAGAAGTTTAATTTCTGTCAGGGCTGTGTACCGACTACCATGGAAGCTTGTTTCCGCCAAGGAATAAAAAAAAAAATTAAAAGATAATTGCGACTTATCTCACAATTCTGACGTTTTTCTCACAATTTGATGGAAACTTGCAATTCTGACTTTATAACACACTATTGCGACTTTATATCACGCAATTCTGAGAAAAAAGTAAGAATTGCGAGATGTAAACTCACAATTGTGAGAAAAAAAGTCAGAATTGTGAGATAAAGAGGCGCAATTACCTTTTTTTTTTTATTCCATGGCAGAAATAAGCTCCCATAGACTACTGTACAGAATATGAAGAAAATGAAAATCTTTGGGATTCAGCAGGGACATAACAGGCCTAAACCAGCCAAGATACAAACACACAAACACTCAAAATGTTCTCTAATTATTGTTATTGGCAAAATCTTAGAAAATCCTGAGATATAATTTGTCAAATTTCACACACCTGGTTCGAACTAAACTCTGCAGGAAACTTCAGGAGTCAGTGTGAGAACATTCTGTTCATCGGGTACTTAATGACCAATTTTCATGCAGATTTAGTAAAAAATGATGTAAAATAATCATTGTCTATTTGAATAAACAATCATTGTATTTCTCTTCAGGATGCTCAGACAGAACTCGTAATGCTTGTACTGCTGCGGTTAGCTGAGGACGTGATCACATTTCAGACATTACCCACTCAAAGACGACGAGATATCCAGCACACCCTTACGCAGAATATGGACAGCATCTTCACCTTCCTGCTTGGCATTCTGCAGCTTCATGTGAATGAATACAACAAGTTGGTGAGTTCTTCAGACATTCATGGCCACATGCAAAACATTTTTTTGAATTATTTTTTTTCTATAGAATATTGTCATGTTATATGATTTGAATAGATTTATTCATGTTGTTTTCTAGAAATGCGTTGCTGGTCTGGAATTGAAGGTGAGTAGGGCTATTCATCAGTATTTATCAGGTGTAATTTTATTAGAATTTTATTAAAATTAGTGCTGTTCTTATTAGGGGCCAAATATGTACAGTGTGAAACATAACTTGAATTTCTAGGATTAATTAATTACCCAGGTTAACAAATGGAAAAAATGTGAAACATGGATATAGATAACCTAGGATTTTGTTAACCCAGGATTTAAACTGACCAAAGCTTAAATGAAAGAGCTAGAACCCAGTAGGGGTGTAATGGTACGCATATTCGTAACGAACGGTTCATGGGGCAAATTCCAAATGGAAGTGATCATCCCTATGCCATATGTGATCATTCCTATGTGAGCAGGGCATGCGCATGCCGTATGTAGCCAGTTGGAATGCACTTGGCCAAAGGAGCAGCGTAACTTCCTCATTATCTTCAGCTGGGATGTTCCCGTGACAATGCAGCGCCAGCATAAATAAATATACAATTTATATTTTTAAAAGTTTTATATATATTACTTTTTATATATTACATAGTATATTTAAAAACTTTTTAAAATATAAAATGTGTTTTTATTTGCAACAGTTAGAAAAAGAATCAGACTTTGAATCAGATCAGACTTTGTTGCATTCATGCAAATAGCTAAAATGCTTATAAGATTGGATTTGTTAGCATCTGAGCCAATTTCGAATGTAGTCTGTAGAAAATCTGACTTCTAGTCAACTGTCCTACATCTAACAGAGTTTGGAAAGTTTGGAAAATGTTTTCTCTTTCTAACATTCATTCTGTATCTCACTATGGGAACGCATCAGGCCAATCATGGCTGACCAATCGCTGCAGCGATCGGAGAGTCCCGCCTCCCATTTCGTCATTCTTGCTCTTTTCCCCATGGAAGATTTTCGGAAACTATCCCCAGCAGCTTTTGGGAATTATTGCTTAACAGTTTATAGATGGAGCCACAAGGTATCGTCTCAAACACAATATATTCCTTATGCTTTTGAGTGACTTTGTCACTTAGAGTGAGATAACTAACGTTTTAAAGTTTCCAACATTTTTTCAAACTTTTTGAGGCATCCATCACGTACCAAAAATAAGGAAAAAGGATAGCTCTCTGATCTCAGCACAGCTCTGTAGTAGTTGTCACGTTGTGGAGGGTTTACTGTATGAAGAGGCTGCAGGCTCCATCATGGCCACTGCAAAAGAGCCGGAGAGCCCCGGAGGAAGAGATCGTTCTCCACATCCTTGCGCTTGTGGAATGTGGATTTCTGCAAAAGATTCACATGGTCTCTGCATCTCCTGTTTGGGCGCTAAACACACTCAGGCACCACTATCCAACCCCAAGGGCTGCCTCCACTGCACAATGTTCTCGGCTAAATCCCAAAAAAGGAGACATCGTGTGGCAGTTGCTGGAAAGTTGGACCCATGCCTCTCTGCTCAACCCAGAAAGGAACCTTTGGATTGTCCGCAGGCCGCTAGCTCGTGGAGCAATATGATGGAGAGTGTGTCACCCTTCCTTCTCCCCCTGTTTGAAGATCCGTTAGCGACAGAGTGCATGTCTCACCAGAATGCATGAGCGCTCTTCGTCATTGGAGAGCCCCATCTTTTCTCAGAACAAGATGCCCTCTGGGCCCTATTGTATTGAGGAAAGTGGTGACAACAGACGCATCTCTGATGGGCTGGGGGTGCGGTGTTTAAGGGCAGAACAGTGAAAGGAGTTTGGTCTCCTGCACTGAGAGAAGCACATAAAGTTTCTAGAGCTACTGACAGTGTTTCTAGCTCTGAGACACTTTGTGCACTTTCTTAAGAATCACCATTTATTGTTCAGGACGGACAATACAATGGTGATCGAGCCGACACTACAGAGGGTTCGAGAATGGAGACATGTAACTTTTTTGATTGCACCATACTGGCCAGGGAGACTGGGTTGCGGAGAGTGCGCAACTGCTCTATGACTAGCCATGGCCATTGCAAGTGCGCAGGGATTTCCTCTCACAAACACAGGAGGAAATATCCCACCCCTTCCCTCAGAAACTGGCTCTCTGGGCCTGGCCTGTGAGAGGCTGAATATGAATGCAGCTGGGTTACCCCCAAAAGTGATTGAGACCATTCAGAACGTTCTTTATATAATATCAAATGGAGGGTGTTTGAGGGATGGTACGTAGATGGGAACATTGTCACATTCTTGTGTTCGGTTTTGGATGTGCTGTTTCCTACAGGACCTTCTGGATAAGGGCAGAGCCTTTTCTATGGTTAAGGTTTATCTGTCCGCTATCTTGGCATGTTGTATTGGTCTTGTCTCGGGTACTATTGGCCAGCACCCTCTCGTTTGTCGATTTATGAGAGGAGCATGAAGGCTGCTCCCAGTATTAAAGCCACTGGTCCTGCCTTGGGATTTGTCCATGGTCCTGAACGCACTCTCTAAAGCCCCCTTCGAGCCCATTGTTAACATTGCCTTGAAGCTGCTCATTTTTAAAACAGCTCTGTTACTTGCTCTCACTACACCCAAAAGGGTGGGCGAACTAAATGCATTATCAGTTCACTCCTCATGTATGATGTTCACACTAGGTGGTCAGAACTAGTAACTTTTAGATCTAAACCGGCATTTGTGCCTAAAGTGTGTGATCACGCTGGTGCAGTTCAATCAGTGGACCTGCTAGCTTTTCATCCACCACCCTTTTCATTTCCAGAGGATGAGAGGTTGCACTGTTTATGTTCGGTTTGTACGCTGTATGCGTATGCACAGAGAACCTGCACACTTCGTAAGAGCAACCAGCTGTTTGTCTCATAGGCTGACTCTTACAAGGGAAAACCTCCTGTCAACAGCTTTCCCATTGGGTGGTGGAGGTTATTGTGTTATGTTACAATAACACAAATATAGAGCCCCCAGGAGGACTACGAGTTATGGCTACATCCTGGGCTACTAGAGGTATGTCTATCCTGGGCTCTATTTAGAGGCATTTCTATCCAAGAAATTTGCGCGGCGGCCAGCTGGTCTTCTCTGCACACATTTGTTTGATTCTATAGACTGGATGTGACTGAACCCTCTCTGGCCCACTCTGGGTGAGTAGTCAGGTTGTATAATGGCTACTTGGATAGGTTTGGGTAGGGGCAAATTTCTGATATTATTCTGTTTTGTGAATCTGGAGCAGTGATTCAGATAATAGCCCAAACATTAGTCTGCTTTGTCAGCATATTGGCAATAAGGGAGCTGTCTTTATCCCATAGTGAGATACCGAATGAATGTTAGAAAGAGAACTTTAGGTTACTAATGTAACCCCTGTTCTTTGATAACATGAAGTGAGATATATCACAACATTGCCCTCGCCTGTTCCGCATGGAGAAGAGATATGTAGAGAATGATGAAACGGCAGGTAGCTGCAGTATATATACAGTTTATATTCGCTGCAGCGATTGGTCTGCCATGATTGGCAGATGTGGTGTCATTGGTGCTTCCACAATCGGTCACGCCTGAGGTGTTCCCATAGTGAGATACCTCACTTCATGTTATCAGAAAACTGGGGTTACATCAGTAACCAAAAGATTTTAACGGTTATATTTTCAAGGTTTGAAATGAGCTTGAATATCATCATTGAAAACACTTTTTTTTTCTTTCTTTTTTTTCTTTAAGAAAGTCCAGTAAGATTTTAAAAAAGAAAAAAGGAAAAAAATTTAAAGGTGGTCATGAATTGATTTTTTTTATTATTTTTTTTATTTTTTTATAAATGTAACAGTGTTTCCTGATTTGTACTTACAATGTTAATAGGATTTTTACATAAAAAAAAAAAAAAACTTACATAATTTAGTAATAAAAGGCCATTTCTGCCCTGGTTTTACCTTACCAAGGTGTAAGTATAATGCGCATTCAAAACATTCAGGTTTTCAGATTTGTGAAATTCAATTTTTGTTTGTTTGTGTGTGTGTGTGTGTGTGAGGGCAAGAATGTATAAGTGTGCGGGTTTTTTTTTTTTTTTTTTAATTCCCTTTCAAGTTGGCATTGATGGGAGCCTGCAGATAGGAGCCTGCAATTTTCACACATAGAAGTCCTCTATGATAGCATTTCGCTGTAAAAATGAGTTTGTGATTCTGTTGGTTACAGAGCTAGGGCAAGTAGAATTTTGGGGAAAAGCCTACTTTCATGTGTTTTGAGAAATGAACAGATGATAAAAATGAACAGTATTGTACAGTAATTATCTTTCTGATGGATAAGTTCTCAAATGATTGACATTCTCAAATTCTTGGGTTACAAGATTAATGTATTTTACCAACGGATTTAGTGTAAAGTGGACGAACTTGGCTTTTGTCCGATTTTGTCATATTACGTGTCAAGCATTTTGAATTGTTTATGCATATCCACCAAATTTTGCTCCGATGATCTTTACACCATAATTGCTAAAAGTTATTAAAAGCTTTTCAATATATCAAACGATTCTTGGATAATGTATAAACACATTTGATGGACAATCTAATGAATAAACACATTAGATGCCAAAAAGGATCTGATGCTGTCATGCTTGGCCCCATAATTGCTTTTTGAGTAATTGTATTTAACCTTTTTCTAGTTTTTAATTTTTAATGTTTCTTTGAATTTCTTAATATAATCTATCTGCTCTGTGTTCCTCGTCTAGTAGCGAATTTGTCAGATAAAATTAGCTGTGATTTTTGTCTTTTATTCCCAGACAAAAGCTCACTGGCGAGTTGGTGTGACCACTCTCAACACTCTGGCTGGCTACATCGATTGGGTTGCTCTGAGCCACATCACCAATGAAAACTGCCGTCTTTTGGAGATCTTGTGCCTGTTGCTGAGCGAACCTGATCTTCAGTTGGAGGCTGCAGAGTGTCTGCTAATTGCCATTAGTAGAAAAGTGAGTGACTGCTGCCATTTACATTATACAACTTTCTCTTTTCAGCCACTTTTCTGAAATAAAATTGTCCACTTTTATTCATTTACTTATTTATGCTGCAACTTATTGTTGTCACTGAAGTCTAGTACACTAACGCTTTTCACTTGCATACATGACATTGGAAAATGTGAAATATTGCAGTCATAAAATGTACAATAAGACTCTAATAATAAGCCCATATACCAAGTCTGGTTCTTTGACATCGGCTTGGTGTGTCCCAGGCTTTAGACATTATATGATGTTGACATTTACAGTCATTTACATTTTAAGAGAGAGAACATTATAGGGGCTTTTGCACCGAATAATTCTAGGAACTAACCACTAGGATAGTTCCCTGGGAACTTATTTCTACCCCTGGCCATTTACCTGGTTGCATTCGAAGTTAGGTAGGCTAAATGCCGTTATTGCTGTTTTCCATGTTTGTGAAGTAAATATGTTTACACAGCTTTTTAAAAATGCCGGGTGCCGGGGATGACATGCGTTTGACCAATCAACGTACACTCATCACTGATAGTTCCTATAGTACTGGTTTAGACCCAACTCTGAAGAAGGAGCTAATTTACCTAGTTTCTGCAGTGCAAACACGGCAAAATCCAGCAAAAAAGTTAGAATTAACCTTAACTGGAAAAATCGAAGATTTGAAGGCTGATTTAAATAGGCCATAAAAGGCATATATAGCCATACTGGTGTTTTTGGAAGAAGTTTCTAATGGTGGAAAATAGACTACTAATAACTAGCAGCACTATGTTGTGTGAAGTTAATTATAGTGATATTTATTGTCAAGAGTTTGTTTGAGTGATCAGTTTTTGATCACTTTTGAGCAAATTCTTTACTTCCACAGGGAAAGTTAGAGGAGAGGAAGCCATTTATGGTACTCTTTGATGAAGTCGCCATGAACTACATCCTGTCTGCTGCACAGTAAGTAAATATCTTAGCTTATTCTAAATCATGGTTCCTCAAATCTGGCCTTTGAGAGCTACTGTCCTGCAGAGTTTAGCTCAAACCCTGATCAAACTCACCTACCTGCAATTTTATAGTGTCTCTGAAGACCTTGATTAGCTTGTTCAGGTGTGTTTGATTATGGTTGGAACTAAACTCCGTAGGACAGTGGCCCTCCAGCAGCAGATTTGCTTTAGATTTTGCTTTTAAAGATCTGCTTTAAATGACTTAGATACTGTTAGAAATGACTGCAAACTGCTGTTTGGGTTTTATTTTAATGTAGGTCGGCAGATGGTGCAGCTCTGTGTAAACAGTGAGTTTTCACTTTTTGTTTCGAAACCAACTCAAGCTTAGTTTAGAGCAACTGAGTTCACTACTGTCAAAACTGTCCATTGTCTCATTCAGATCATCAGGTGCCGTTGTGGAAAGAAGATACACATTTTTGAAGAGGCTGTGTCAGGTTCTCTGTGCCCTGGGTAGCCAAATCTGCTCTCTAGTGGTGAGATGATCGCATGAGCATCACTGTTGTGTATCATTTATCCTTTTTTCCTTTTATGAGAAATGCAGAAGATTTTTATGTTTCTCTTTAGGGTTCAGATGTTGAAGTGCAAGTTCCTGTTAACCTGAATAAATATATGGAAGCTCTTCTTGCCTTCACTACTCATCCCAGCCAGGTTGAACTGCATTATAGCTACTCTGTGAAACTCATTGGTCAACCTTCAAGAATTTTTACTAAATCTTGCTTTCCATATTTAATCATGTATTTATATATTATTCAAAACAGTTTCTAAGGTCGTCCACACAAATGACCTGGGGAAACCTATTCCGACATGAAATTTTATCAAAGGATCCTGTAATTGGCCAAATGGCCATAAAATATTTAAGAGTGGCAAAGATCAATCTTGTGAAAGTAAGTGCTGTGTATCCCAGACACAGAGCAGTTTTGACTAATTGCTATCATACTCAATCACACTTAATTGCTCTGTTTGCCTTTTATAGACTGGATTTCCCTCCAAGAATGATTGTCCAGGTTGTGAATTCTCCAGAGTGGACTTTGATAGTGATGAAGATTTCAACTGCCTCTTTAATTGTGAGTTATTATTGATTAGTAACTAGTTAGCTAAACTTACTGTTATTGCATCAGTTTTAAAGGTTACACTCCCTCTTAAAAGAAAATCAATGCAGAGAACATTAAGTTCTTATTTTTTGATGACAACATAACACAGAAGCCCTTTTACTGACAACATTGCTTATTTTAATTTTTTTATGTTTTAACAATGCAATTCTTGTACTGAACAGAAACCAAAAATTTGCAATCTTGCAATTATTTGATAATTTTCCCAATCCTTGACAATCAAATGCACACGATATTAGCAGCACAGAAGATCATATCTGTGATCTAAAACTTGCAGAATCAAGTCAACTCACCTTTATTTTTATAATATATACAATACAGATTGTTTCAAAGCCACTTGACAGTTATCAACAGGAAAATGATGATTCAGTGATGCAAACATAGCTCAATTCGGCTGTAAGGCAGCTCTATAAAGAAAAAAATAGTGTTGTTCAGCTGAAGCCAGTTCACTGTTGATTCAGTTCCATTGTCAAAGATCATCAATTATCAGATTAGTTCAATTTGGCTATAAAGCAGCTCTGCAGAAAACAGTGATGTCATTGTCCAGCTCATTTCAGTTCTCGTCCAATAGTGTCAGTGCAGTCAGATCAATCCGTAGCTTGTTTCACCACAGGGACTGAGAGAGGTTCTCGTTATTGATTTTGTACCTTGTGATGGTACCAGCAGGTACTGCCCACTCACTGCTTGAGAGAACATGGACTTGTAGGAGTATGATGAATTTGATGTGATTGAATTTGATGTGGCAGTTGAGGTGAGGGTGGTAGCAAGTATATTGCACATTGCGCTAATTATGCTTTTATGTGAATACATTTTAGAATTGCATAAACAATACAAAGTCCTTGAACGTGGAATACAAAAGACATTGAATAAAATTTCAGAACTAATCCAAGTTTAATTGCACAAAAGATAAATGTGCTGTTGTATATACCGCTCTGTGCTTTGAGAGAGCTGGGTGAGACCATCTCTTGTCTAATGTCTTTGTTTTTTCTTCTGATATTCCAAAGCCATTGACACTGTTTGTAAAAGGTTGGAAGAGTGAGTTTTATCTTTCGGATGAGCAAGACATTTATAGACTAAATGATGTTGCGCTTGGCTTGTGACTTTCACAATACAAATTATCTTGACGTACTTTACGTACTTTTTCACAATCACCTAAGGTGAGTATGAAAGCATCAGGTGATTCCTTCCAATATTTCGAGGCACCAGCCAAGGAATCTCACCTTGACAATAAAGAAGGAAGATTGTTGACTAAATTACAATTATATAAATTGGAGAAAGTTCGTCATCTGACCAATCTGAAGGATTTGTGAGATAAGTGTAATAAAAGGATTTTATTAACAAAAGGATAGACAAGAGTAACTAACAACTACTGAATGGAAATCGAGAGATTATTTGTTATCAACTGATATCAGCTATGCCAAATCTAATGCAAATTAGATAATCATATACTGACAATATACACTAATGCCAAGGTCTCTAGAAAGAGGTTTGGTAAGTGATACGTGATACATGTCTGCCTGGTCGTGCTGAATCCGAGGGTGACGTCTTCCACTTGTTGAGCCGGGAGGGTTGCAGTGGGAAGAAAGGAGTTCCATTTCACTGCCTTGAACACAAAGTATTGAACATTGAACTCCTGAAGCACAGAGAAGGTCCTTTTCTTGGAACATGCAGAATGAAGGATCATTAGATTCTGAAGTCAGTGCAGATCCGGGCAGTCTGGAACACACAGATCTGGAGGGTCTCTGATGAGAAGATTTTGAAGTTGGTGCAGAAGATATTTTGAAGATGGGGGCTAAACTTGTCGTCGTTGTCTCCGTTGCAGTTTTCAAACTTCCCAAATTCAGTGTTTGCAGAACTTCCTTGTTTCTCTCTTTAGAGCTTCAGAGTCTTGAGAGAGCAACTTCACAACTCTGTAGAGTTTCTTGCTGTAGAATCTTCCTTGTGGTAGAATGATGGATTTCAGATTGTTTGGAAATGGCCGTGTAACCCTTCCTAGATTGATGGGCAGCAACAATTGCTTCTCTAAGATCATTGCTGATGTCTTTCCTCCTTGGCATTGTGTTAACACACACCTGAAGGCTCCAGACCAGCAAACTGCCAAAACTTCTGCTTTGATAGGGTTGGTCACACTTGCTGATGACCAGTTAATCAAAGGTATTTGAGTAGCAGCGCCTGACTTAATTCCTATGGAAGCTGTAATGCTTTTCCACTACATGGTACAGTTCGGTTCGGCTCACTTTTTGGTCCTTTTCACTGCATGGGACAGCTCTCTTAAATAGTACCACCTTGGTTGAGGTTCCAAGCACGCCGTACCGATACTAAATGTGACGTGTAAACACTGCAGATCACTGATTGGTCAGAGAGAATCGTCACTACCAGCGTCATTGGATTTGAGACACCAAACCCGCTAGATTTAAATAGTCAGTAAAAGCCACCGCAGTATCATTTGTTTGCACGACTTATTATTTTTTTTTTTTTTAATGACCGTTGCACGCAACTTGAAAAAAGAAATGGCTGTATCGTGGTCAGTAGACGAGGTGTAGACTCGTTGGTAGACAAGCATCCACGGCAGTAGAGGTGGCGCAACTATAACGATCAGTCTATCCCACCCACTTTGAAGCGGTACTAAACTGCAGTGGAAAAGGAAACCAAATGTAAAGCACGCCAAACCATGCCGAACCGAGCCAAGTGGTACCGCGCAGTGGAAAAGCGCCATAAGTAAGTTTGTCACACGTCTTCTCCATTTTGGCCTAGTTTTTGCTAAACAAATGACACGGTGTAATATGTCATGTGTTGTTCAACTGAGGTTGTATTTGCTTAATTTTAAGACCTGCTAAGGGCCAGATGATTTTTATGCCCTGATACTTAAAACCATTATTAGCCATCTGACCAATCAGAACAGAGCAGGCTTTTAGAAAGGAGGGGTTTAAAGAGATTCAATCTTTGATCAAACCATTTCAGACACTGGGAGAAAAGAGCTGATTCTACAATGTATATTATGAGAAAATTAATGCTTTTTTGTTTGTTTGTTTTATGCTATCTGTAGGAGACCTCCAAAACAAAATTAGGAACCTTTAAAATCACAAAAGCACAATAGGTGCACTTTGAGGGTTTTTCCTGGGTCAAAAATGGTCTTCGGTGGTGACAGACATGGTCATCGACACAAACAGTAAAAAGTGCCCTACCCACGTGATCTGCGAGCCCAATAATGACAATAAAGTACCTGTCACTCTCACTGTAATTCTTTCTTGACCTCTTTGCAAAAAAATCTGTGATTTCATAGCTTTGTAAGAGAAGATGCTTCTTTGTTAGACCTGAAAATGATTTTGGTATGTATAATAATAATAATAATAATAATAATAAATGATCAGTATTAAAAAGTAGCATTAAAAAGTTACATTAACTAATAATTAAATTTTCTACCATATACAATTGAATGCACCTAGCTAACAACAACTTGCTTTGTTCTGGTTTCACCTCACTCCAGTCTAAACTAACTGATTTTATAGGTAGGCCTAATTTACTACACATTGTCATTTAAATAACCAGAAAATACTGTGAATTATTAAGGCTAATTTTACTAACCACTCTTGCTAAATGGGGTAAGCACACTTATGTTCTCATTTCAGAGTTGTTCGAGTAAATGATTCGTTATAGACCGTGTGGGCAGATCAGTTGTTTTCATGATTCATTAAAATAAATCTGTTCAAATGAGTCATTAGGTCGTGAATCGGACATTAGCGGACGTTGACTCGTTGCGTGCGAATCGCGACTGTTATTAGGACATCGCAAAAGATTTGTCAACACAGAAAACTTCATCACTGGATAGGATTTTCTTTTTGTTTACTGAAAGTGTGGTTTATGTCAGCTGCATGTGCGGGACACCTGTCAGAGAAGATGAGGTGACGTTCTTTTGAGCACTATTCACACCCAGTGGTTATTCAGGAAACATTCTCTGAATGCGCCTCGTGAAACATGGATTCGGTGTTACGAACTTTTAGCATCGTGTCAGTTGATTTAGATTATTATGTGCGAGGAAGAGAGAGTGCAAAGACAGTGCTTACTTTGAAGACAGAGAGAGTTCGCGTGCACGGGGGAGGAGCTCTCTGCTCGTTCTGTCCGTCACTAATAAACAACTCTCAATAACTGATCAAATAAGGCTTTGCCGGAACAAAAATTCGTTTTGGCAGCCGCCAAAAAAATTTAAATGTAGGAAAAACCCTGACTTTATCAAATGACACTTGGAATGTAATATTGTAATGATTTGTACAGCTTAAAGCTACACTATGTAACTGTTTTTAAAGGTTTTATTTTTTGCACTTTCCCATTAATAATATTTTGTTATCTTTTATGAAAAAAGTTACATAGTGTAGCTTTAGACAAATGGCCATTTCTTTTGTGGAAAAATTTGGTACACTCCTACATTTATCACTACATCAAGGGCCTAAAATTAGAAACCAATACATTTTAGTAGGATATTGTTAAAGAGTAGCCACTAGCCAGTAGCCGGTAGTTAAAGCCACACTTTAATATAAACCTCAATAAACTTAATCTGGTTTAGTAATAAGCATTGAAGTACCATCATGCCAACAACAAACGAGCTACCCATCAGAAGTAATACCAACCATTAGAAAGAGACTGCACAAATCTGCCATACGTTGGAGGTCAGCAAGAAAGCTCTGCTCTAAAAAAATATTACAGCAAGTTTAAAATCTTAAATTAAAATCAAACACAAAAAAACTTCCCCACCAACCAGTGCATGCCCCGTGTGATGTATAAAGAAATGGCAGAAAAAAAATGGTTTGTATTTCAGAATTATCACAAAGCGAGAATGAATACAACCTGTCTTTTTAAAGATCGATTTTTTTTTTGTTTGTTTTTTTTTCTTTAAAAATGTGCAACAGTTTGGTTAACCCCTTAACAATATTTGTTAAACAGCTTTCAGGGCTCAGCAGGGGGAAACAGTTCGTCTGGCTTGTAAAATTGTCCCGTTTGAGGCCTTTCAAATTGCAAGGGAGTGGGCGCAGCATCAGATCAACTCACCTATAGATACTGGGAATTCAACACGTGAGTATTGTTACTACACTTTCATATGGTAGGCAGTCTTTCATCTGCCAAAATTGTGCTGTTTTTGTAAATGTGCTGCTGCTTTCTGATTTTTTTTTTTTTTTTTTTTTTTTTTTTTTTGCCACAATAATTAGACACGTTTTTCAGACACACAGCTATAATTCTTAAACCTCTCTATATGCCAGGTTCCAAACGTCATTTAAAATTTGGTTTGTGAGACCATCATACAAGTTATATGAAGTCTGTGTCCTATTGAGCAAATTGTCAAAGAGTGCAACACAAATACGTAAGCTTCTGCTTTATCAGAGTAATCAGTCTTATGTTATCCAGTAAAATATGCAAATTGTAAATCCTTTTAAAGAATTTCACTGTGGTCACATTTATAAATTGGGGATTATGCTATTTACATTCACTGTTCAGCCACAACATTAAAACCACTGACAGGTGAAGTGACACTGGCACTGTCAAAGGGTTGGATATAGTAGACAGCAAGTGAACAGTCAGTTCTTGAGATGGTCTTGAGAAGAGATGGTAGCAGAATACACTATGGGAGGCTGGTGGAGGAAGTGTTATGCTTATGTTTGACACGTACCACCTACCTAAAGATTGTTGCAGACCACATCTCTTCATGGCAATGGTGTTCCCTGCTGGCAATGTCCTCTTTCAGCAGGATAATACACCCTGACACACTGCAAAAATTGGTTCAGGAATGGTTTGAAGACCATGACGATCTCAATCTGATTGAGCATCTATGGGATGTGCTGGCCAAACGAATCCGATCCATGGAGACCCCACAACTTGCAGGACTTAAAGCATCTGCTTCTAATATCTTGGTGTCATATACCACAGAATACACTCACAGGTCTTGTGGAGTCAATGCCTCAATGCATCAGAGCTGTTTTGGCTGCATGATGGAGACCTACATGAAATTAGACAGTCCAGGATTTCATGATTCTGCGATCGGTGAATTTATCACAAAATCAAGCAAACTCTGCAATATTTGGAGGAGCTTGCATTTTTTTCTTAATTGCCCCAGATTTTCTGCAGATTTGGGGCATAGACATGTCCCGTGTGTCCTGTGACACGTCCCATCGCAATGCGCATTCAGTCAAAGAATGGCTGTTTCTCAATTCCAAGAATGGAAAGAACAACCTTGCATTCTTGTGAAGACCGATCTAGAAGGGCTACATTGGACAAACGAAACGAAAGCGGAACAAATCCGCGCTGTTCATTTGAGCTGCGCAGCTCGGACCGTTTATCTGCTCGGGCCAATAATAGACAGCGCGATGGGAGCTCAGAGCAGCGGGCCGATCTTAATCACGTGAAACTGTTACTACAAAGTGCTGGGAGATCCAGTGAAGATAGCGCTTGAATTTGCCGCAAAATCAATAACATCGCTGTGAAATCTTGTGAGAAGCATTCAAATTCGGCGCATAATCCTCTTTTAAACCACAGATATCAGATCAAACAGTGCAGATGTGGAAACCATGAGAAACATTGTGCCATGAACACAAATCACCAAGTCCACAAATAACCAACATTCACCATGGATTTAACGTAGTATCACTAACAGAAATAGCTAACTGTTTTTGAGTCCTTTTACATTCTTCACACAACTTTTCCCAGCAGTTCAAAGCTTTAAATTTTACCCAATTTGAATGTTGAATGTTGAAAGAATTTTTAATGTGATGACCAAAACATTATTTGTTCATCCTTCATAGGATGTCCCCATTTATAAAAATTAAAATTTCACGATGTAAGAAAGCAAACACTTATTTAAAAATAAAAAAAAAAGACAATAAATTACCATTGTAATAGATGGCTACAGAGAGGAACACTTATTGGCTTATTAGCCATTTCCACTCCCTAATATATATTTTTAATATTTATTAATTTATATTAAGACATTATGAATGATAATAATAAAAGTTAATTTTATCTGCATCTCAACTCAAGCTTAGTGCTTTACCTGTCAGCCTTCACAGCGGAGCTCGTCAGTCAGTCGGGCCATCTGATCATTCTGATTGGCTGTTCAGCTACTGCCACCTGCTGGTACAGAAAGGCATTTCTTCTTGCGCAGACGCAAAACGGATGTGCTACTTGGCTGTCGGGTGTTGAGCATCGGTTTGGTGTGTGAGGGCAACTTTGGACCCAGACGCTGGCGACGTGAGCCAACCCCGCAGTCTGCTTTCATCGCCACTAGTTCGTCGGCAACGGCTTGGTGTGTTCTGGGCTTAAGGCTGCAAAAATCTGAAAAAAGTCTCGTGAAATCCTGGAGGGACTGGTTAGGCAGGTGGTTTTAATGTTTTGGCTAATCAGTGTACAGCACGCTTTGACTCCTTGTGGAATGAGATTGAGTTTGATTCACATTCTGAAATGAAAAGATTCCCATTCTCATTCATGAGGAGGTGCCTCATTTGTTTACAAATGTCCATGTTCATTCATTTTATTCATAGACTTAAAACAGCGATGTTCACAATTGAAACACCATTATTCATATTAAGCTCCAACAATGTTGGTTACCACAGTCAATAATCGACTGATGGTAATCAACATTGTTGCAAATTTTGTGTTTTACCTTGGAATGTTCATTTAACATGACTCATTTGTATCATACTGTTATCTGTTGAAGCTAAGACAGAAAAGGGTCTCTGTTCTGCTTTGTCCCCTTCAGCGGTTCAGTGGGATGCCATGACTTTCTTCACTGAAAGTGTATTTGGACAGCTCTTCAAAATCCTCGAAAAAGAGGCAAGACCAAACAATTTCTTTCATGGTGCAGCAGTGATGGATTTAAAGCGTATCTTTGCATTGAGACTTTTTTTTTCCACTCCTGTAGAAACTTCCCATAGATGAGGGCATGGAGCTGCTGCAGATGGTTGTAAACTATGAGACAAGAGATCCTCTCATTCTGTCCTGTGTTCTTACCATCATATCCACTCTGTTTCCCTTCGTCAAACACCAACCTCACTTCCTGCCTCAAGTACTCTATAAGGTGAGGGATATAATCTGCTGTTTCAAAATTGTAAAGCACTAAGGTCGGGCATATTTAATGTTGCTCTGCGAAATTTTGCATTCCGATATGAATCTGCGTGATCTGTGAAATCAAGGTGGTCACACAAATTCACTACGCTATTGACAATGGGCATTTTTTGCCCAGTTTTGCTAATGTGACCACTAGGGTTATAACGTTACATTGTTATATTGAGATGTGACGATATGTATTGTTGATGTAAACGATATGGTTCGAGATATAGAGTTAATTATATCCAAGGCTCAGCTTACTGTATTTATACGGTATATTTCACCCAGAAATGTAAATCCTGTCATCATGTACTTACCCTCATGTCGTTTCAAACCTATACGATTTTTATTCAACTTCCAAACACAAATGAAGATATATTTTATGAAACCTGAAAGATTTTTGTCCCTCCATTTAAAGACCATTCCGGCACTCCTCAAATGCAATCATCATTTAAATCACCATATCACATTTAGTTTTATTAGTATGATTATTCAATGCATTGTAGATGGTATAGTGCAATTAATTTTCTGTCCTCACTGCTGTTGAATTTATAAAAAGGCTTAAGTCATGTATTTACATAGTTTTTTTATTTATTTATTTATAGCCTGTTCATGTTTCACTTAGTGCATTTTAGATATGTTAAAGACCTACCATCATCAGATGTTTTTTTTTTTTTTTTTTTTTTCCTTCTAAGATATTTCCTGCTATCACGTTTGAATTGGTTGAAGAACGCAAGGTAAGGTGCCCATACTTGTAATCATATCTGCATATCATTCTCTAATCAAACACTCTTGTTGACGTTCAGTGGATGTGTTCAGGCACCTCGAACGCGAGCTGTTAAGAACGTCAGAAGACATGCCTGTTCCTCCATCATTAGGATGTGTCGAGATTATTCAGACTTCATTCTGGTATGTTAAAGCGTGCAGGTACAAAAAATACAGTCCTCCACAATGCAAAAGTTTGATAAAGGATTTGATGTCAGCCATAATGTGATATATTAGCATTCTCTTTTGATATAAGCCCTAATGATAATAGATTATTTTTCATGCATTGTAGCCGTGCTTTGACATGATGTATGAGCATGTGAAGAACTTGTTCTCCAATGAGATGCTGCTGACACAAATGGAGAAGTGTGCTCTTATAGAAGCCCTGATACTGATCAGCAATCAGTTTAAAGATTATAACAAGCAGAAAGCCTTCCTGGAGGAACTCATGGCACCTGTTACTGCACAGTGGCTGTCAGAGGAGATGAGGAGGTATGAATGGATGTTGTTGCCCAGACTGGCCTTTTCTGAGTTTATTAAACTGATGTTGAAATGAATGAATGATGTGTGATCCTTCTTTCATTTCTGTGTTGTGTAGCGTTTTATGGAACCCTGCTACCTTCTTGGCATATGTTGGTGCTGATCAGGTGATCAGTGACCCTGACACAGAGGACCAGATGGGTATCAACAGGTCACGGGTAGGTGTGCCCTAGGGCTGTACGATATATTGAAATAAAATCGTTATAGTTGTATGGTTTAGTGTGATTATCAGATTGCTCAGGTTCTGATTTAATTAAGTAAATACTATATGTGATACTGGAGTGAAGTGCATCATTTACACGTGTAGTTCATGATACACTGTATTTTAGTGTCTCAGAGCTGCTTGGTTCATTTACTGTGAATGAGACGTTGTGAGCTGCATGTGTGTTAATGAACATACAGTGCCATTACTCTGAAACCAGCAAAACCAGAAATCAAGACATAAATATTAGTTTTGTAATTTTACAGTAAATATAATTAATTTTTATTACTTTTTATATTTTATAGTACAATAGTATTATACAATAGTATATATTTCTTATTTTCTTAATTTTTTTAAAAAAATAATCACAATAAAAATTATAATAATGAATATGTCTGCAAGCAGCACAAAAGAATGGGCACAAAGAAGGCATGATGAGTCATGAAGCATGGCTGGGAGCTTCAGAGCAACGAGTGATTAAAGACATTTTTAGATTATTTTAGTCAAAATGGCTAAAAAATCACAAATACAATCACTTGTAATATAAACAAATTGCTTATCACTTTTGACCAATAGGTGATGCTGTTACCAAATGAATGTAGTATGGTCAGTGTGAGGTAACAATGACACAAAAAGTTTGTTGTCAATACACCATCAGAATCAGCTTAGCAACATGCCATCAAATTTGTTGATGCATTATTCAAGAATGGTTTGGTCAATCAAAAAGCTTTTGATATCTTTTTGCCAGCATGGTCTGAAGGCGATCTGAGACGATTTTGGTGAAAATCAGACCAAGGGTCTAGGAGCAGTTTGAAAAAATAGGTTTTCAAAGAAATTCAAAATGGCAGACAGCAAGTTCTACCGAATTTGGCATAATTGGTATCATTGTTCTTGGTATGAGTTAATAGGCAATAGGCAAAAGTAATCAAAAGCTCTTAGCTTTTTTTTTTTTTTTTTTTTAATTTCATTATAAATTTTGAACAGAAGGTCAGTTTTTCAGGTCATGGTCCTTATGAAACATACTGATTCTTTTAACGATACATTAATCCATTTATAAAATTCAGCATTTTACGACAAAATTTAAAATGGCTTACATAAGAAAATTGACTCATTTAGCCATTTTTCATATCTCCTGACCAGTAGGTGGCGCTGTGTCGAAACACTGCATGTAGCCGTGGTTCATGCTTATGATGACGTGTACCTGAGACTCATCTTGATATGCTAAAGCGTTAGATATAGCATCACGTCCATTTTGGCATGCTCTTCATCAAATTTGTTTGCGCTATTGGGTTTAGAACGGTTTGGTTTATCAAAAAGCTTTTAATAACTTTTTGCCCGCGTAGTCTGAAGATGATGTTAGCCAATTTTGGTGAAAATCTTTTTGATTTTAGTTTTTTCTTGTAAAGAGTAAATCCAAGTAATTTTTTTTTTTTTTTTTTTTTTTTTTTTATAAAAAGTCAAGTTTTTCCAGACTTGTTCAACACCAAAAGGATTTCACACTCAAAAAATTTTTCAGAGTAAAAAGTAATTTTTCAGGGTTTTTTTTCTTTCTTTCTTTTTTTCTATGCAGATAAACTCCCCAATAATTCTAGACTGATTAATTATTTCCTAATAGAACTATTAAGTCATCAGTCATCTTGGAGTCTCTTATAATGAGCTGATGAGTTGAATCACATGTGCTTGATTAGGAAGAGTTCGAAAATGAGTAGTGTTGGTGGTCTAATAGATGTGAATATGAGTGGCTTTGATTGGTTTGTGTCTTATGGCAGATTAGTTTTTGTGTGTACACCATGCTTGGGGTTGTGAAGCGTGCTCGTTGGCCTGCTGATCCTGAGGAGGCAAAAGCAGGCGGATTTGTGGTCAGCACTACCTCTGATGGGACCCCCATCTACAGAAACCCTTGTGCAGAGCCCCTGCAGGCCCTGCTGCCCAACCTTTTGGCCCTCATCAGGTACATTAGGTCATTTCTAGAAATTTTGCTTCCAAAATAAGACATTAGATATGTGATAATCATGGTTAGCTTGTGTATATGTACTCTTTTTCTGCTATTGTAACACTGTTTGAAGTAGTTTCATGTTCTTCATCTTTCCAGGACCCACAACAGCTTGTTCTTGCCAGAGAACGTCAACCGGCTTAGCAAGACCTTTACCAGAGTTTATGATATTATGGATATGGAGAAGAATTCTGTTTTAGGTAGGTTTCTGATTTGTCCTGTCCTGATACAAACACCATTATTTATGTTTTGCTGTTACTGGTTAATTCTAGTCACCTATATATTGTGCTTTATATAATGTAGGTTGTGTCAAAGCAGCTTCCCAGTAATAAACAGGAAAATAACAGTTACTTTTGCAGATTTCATCAATTATGAAACGGGTTCAATACAGCTGTAAAGCAGCTCTACAAAAGACAATACTATCATTATTCCGTTATTATTAAATAATTATTATTCAAATTTAGGGTTCGGTATCGTTTGAATTTTAACGATTCTGATTCCAATTCTGATTCAGCTTATCGATTCCTAATTTAGATTCGGGGGAAAAAAAGAAAAAGAAAAATTAGATATCAAGTCTTATTGCAAAACATATCATTGTGGTTGAGCAAATATCAACAGGCTAAAGAACACTTACACAAGGAACTTCTGTCTATAGTTTAAAAATAACATAGCAAAAACAACCAGCCTAACTAATATAAATTTCAAGCATTATTAAAGATAAGGAAACACTCAGTAATTAAAACAGAACAAATCGTACAAATAAATACAACAGAACAAAGATACGATTGAAATAAAGTGTTTTAAGATTTTCAGGTATCCATGTACAGAAACTAATAAAATGTAAAATAACACTGCTTTTTTAAAATAAAATATACATTACAAATATAGTTAAAGTTATTCAGTCAAGAACAGCCAGTGAATTTTCTTTGTCTTTTGTTCTTTGATTAGTGTTATTATAGAGACGGCAGCAGGAATATTAGGCTGCTGTCACTTTAAGAGATGCACGGATCCAATATACTGTTGCACATGCATTTTGTCAACTGTTTACTTTCACTTAAGATATAACGACTGTGTTTACGAGGATAGTTTGACATTTTTGTGTGTATTTGTCCGTTCATGTGCAAAAAGATGAGGAAGAGAACTCAGTTCAATATCGCGCACTATACAGTATGAGAGGCGGCTTTCTGTGCCCACGTTTTGGATGAATTGATATTACTGAATATTAATTGTCTTTTAAACACCAAACCCCAGTTATCTTAAAGAAATGACTCCTGTTGTTTCCTACAGGAATTCCTCAACCAGTTTTAGATTCCTACGACTCTCCAGTGTACAGAAACATTGTTGAACGCATGCAAGGCTTCTTCTCTTCACTCTACGAAAACTGGTTGGAACAATCAAGTTTAATGATTGATTTTTCTTTTTTGTTTGTTTGTTTAATAGATTAAACTCTACTCCAATCTCACATTCCCAATCCTGTTTACCCTTGTCTCTTTTTCTCATTTTCTTTTTAAAGTTACCAAGTGCTTGGGAATGCTGGTCCCTGCTTGCAACAAGACTTTTATGCAATAGAAGGCTTGGCTGAGCAGATCGTTGGTTCTGCCTTCATCCATCTAGACAGTGTTCCAGACCACAGGCTTCGTCCCCTAGTCCATATCCTTTATCATATTTATCATATATATATATATATATATATATATATATATATATATATATATATATATAATTTTTTTTTTTTTTTTTTTTTTTTTTTTTTTTTTTTTTGCGCTATTAGTTAAATATACTTATACTCAAAAGTAGAGCTGCATGATTGATCCCTAAAAGATCGCAATCTCGATTTAAATAACCACACAATCTTATTCCTAAATATCCATGATTCGGCTCTATGACTATTAAACCTTTGACAAATATGATCACAGTGAACATTCAGATCTGCATTCTGACCCAGAGAGAGCAGTTGTCATGAATAGGTATAAAACAGCTTCACAAACAGTATTTTCAACCACACAGTATCATTATTTCTGTGTGGTATTATTATTTAGGTGCTCTTATTATAAAGTGTTACCCATCTGTCATTTTCAGACTTTGTAAGTGACATCAATAATGTAATTCGATTTGGATTCCTGTGGTCAGTGACTCATGAATGAAGTGCTGTAGGTTACAGTGTGTTTTTGTTGTTTTCCTTAACGTCTTTCACGTCTGTTCATGAAGCAGCTGGTCATGTCCTGTCCTCATGAGTACTATGACAGCCTCCTCTGTCCTTTGCTGGGTCCATTATTTGCCTATCTACAGCAGGTAAACTTCACATCACACCCAATATCTGGGGGGAAGACCTAAAATGGTTAGGGCAACTACTTGATAATTACTGCAATTCTGAGAGAAATTTATAATAACTAAGTTCAAATATGATTTTACAAATATAACCATCACATTATGAAGGTATTTAAAACCCATTTAAAAAAGTTACTTGAAAAGACATTAACATGGCTATAGGACAACTATTGCTATTGTATGAATGACTGGTAAATTTTTAATAGTAAAAATGATTTTATAAATCTATGTAACATCCTATGATTATGAAGGTATTTTAAAGCACAATTTAAAATCCCATATTATTATTATTATTATGAAGTTCATTTTTAAGCAAATTTATTTTATGTTTCTGTAATAAAAAACTTAATGAGGACTATGAACTTATAAAAATATAGTAAGCAAAATGGTAAACTGCACAGCAACTATATTTGCATTGGTATAAAAACATTTTTCATTCGAAACTTAAAAAACAAAAAAAAACAAAAAAACAATATTTAAATAGCTAAATGAGCTATTTAAATAGTTTTTTTGTTTGTTATATTAACTGTGACTTTGTCTATATTATTATTACTTGTTTTATGTTGCATTTCTCATTGTCTAAAAACACTTGAAACAAAGTAAAATTGTTAGAACAGCTGCTGATAACTACTGTATTACAGTAATAATGACTAAGAATAACTTGCTAATAGTTATACATGATTTTATAGACCTGTATAACCATCTCATAATTATTATAAAATAACTGTAATTTGTAATTGTAAGTGAATGTAATTTAATGTAATCAAATTTTTTTTGTTTTTTTGCAATTGTAACTGCGGTTTAAAGCATTTATTCCACCACCGAGATACAACTAAATGACTGAAATACAACTAAATATCACTTCAGATGCAGATTCTGTGCCTCTACTGTGCAAAGATATTTTGTTGATACTAATTTCATTTGATTGGTTACAGAGAGTGTCTTAGTATTCTAATTTAATGTATTGATTTAAAGTGAATTTCAAATAAAAGATTATGTATACTTCCGAGGTTAAGAACAATTGCCTTTATGAAGGTAAAGATGCTCCTGAAATTTCATGGAGCAGAATCATCCCTTAATGGAAAAGTTCATTTCCATTAATTTGGTGCTGCTGTGAAACTAACCATTGCTAGAAACAAATATGCACATTTTTGGGACAGGCTTAAACCAGCCAAGGTGTTAATATCAACAAAATCCTATAAAATATTGAGATATCGTTCTGTTTTCAATATTGCACACTCCTACTATGAAATTTGAAGGTTGCACAGACCGTTTCACTTCACTGTTGTTTTACGTCCTTCAGTAATTTTTGGTGACTTGAAACAACCAATATTGCTTGCAGCACAGGAAATTGTTTGCCTAATGCAGTCTCCTATTTTTTTTTTTTTTTTACTTTGTTAAAAATAGAGACTGAGCTTTCGGTGGCAGGTCATCAACCAAAGGACCAGTCTATGGTAAGATATTTGAGTGTTGGCTAATACTATAAATATTTGTGTACAGTTCTGACAATTTTAACACTGCTTTCTTCTCACACTTTTTGTGTGAATACCCCTGCCTCGGGTGTATGTGTGTGTTTGAGATTAAAAGAGTGACTGACATGAATTTTCTATTCTCTGGAAGACCTGACTGAAGCCCCATTCACACAGCCAGTGTCTTTGCTTGTCACTTGTCTCAGTACTTCAAGTCACTTGTGGCTGTTCCTAGTGCTGTCACTTTAATGTTATTGGTAGACTGCAGACTGACATATCTTTAAAAAAAAAAATGCAATCACAGATGATGTGAAATAAGATATTCTAATTTGACGTGGAATGAGTTTTCTTGTCAATAAAGAAGAAACATTCTGCTTTTTAGGTGTGTTGTTATACAAACTACAGCAGTGCTAGTGCGTTAAATCATTAAGCATATGAATGATCTGTCAAAATATATTCCTCAACTAATAGTGCCAAAAGTTTCCAAAACATCATTCAGATTTGACAAATAATCTGTTTTCTTGTCTGTAATATCAACTGCATCAGCGCTGCTCCTTGCAAACATATTGAGACTGCTGACAGGTTCTTTTTTTTTCTTTTTTTCTCGGTAATCTGTTTCACACGGATGTATGTCACAGTACAGAAGATCTGTCACTACTTCTGTTTCATTTTGACTCAAGCCAACATAATAGTAATGTTTAAATACAAGATCAGTATGTTAGCTTTCTTAAGCCAGCATAATATGTTTAAATACAGCATTAGAATGTTGGTTATCTCAAGTCAGCTTCGGTTACATAAGTACAATCAAAAAATTCACTGCATTTAGATCTTCAAAGATTAAGCATGTCATGAACACGTCAAAGCGAACAGGGCATTGCTATGCAACACGCTACAATGGACACTTCAGTACCATACAGCAGCATCATGCACACATTCAGTATGTTAGCTTTCTTAAGCCAACATAATACGTTTAAATAAAACTATTATTATATTGGCGTGAGATTGCCAACATACTGATGTTGTAAGTAGGACTGTTGTTTTAGTTATGGGAAAAAATCATGCATTAAACACACTCGACCCGCCCCAGACCTATGTACTTCATCATACATTTAATAAAATTGATTGGTGATGAACATGAGGCAGGCCAACAACTAGCTGCGTGATGGAACCTATATAATGCAGTTAAATGCCCCTAAAATTCAAGATATCAGGGCAAAAATGCCCTTGTATGAGTTTTTGTCTTATATTTATATCATGATATAGTTAGGCAATATCACATGGGTAACAAGTGCAGTATCACATGAGTGCTGTTTTTGTCCCGAATAGTACGAGTGCAAATGTGATATTGATTTCATACAACAGTTCAATAAATAAGTTAATATATTGTGTTATATTTTAGACGACAATATTCTGTTTTGCTCAATTTTGCCAAACAAAATATTACCTATAAATCCAGAGCAGAACTGTTGTGCGTCTCCGAGCAACACACAGTGCTGTTTCCTTTCTGAATAAATCCAAGTTTTAAACGAATCAATCAGGTGAACCAATGATTCAATGGCCCATTCATAAAGAGTCAATTATTTAATTCCTGAATGAATCAGCTGTTTGAACGAATCAAATGAATGAATGACTCAAGGACTTACTCATTAAGACATTTTTACTGCCACCTACTGGCAGTTAGTTTCTTATTTAGAGTATCATTTCATTAAAAAGAAAAAAATCATATTTCCATATTAATAAAAAACCCATTAAAGGTATAGTTCACCAAAAATGAAAATTCTGTCATCATTTACTCACCCTCATGGCCTCATGGTCGTTGTAGCCAATCAAATGTTGAATCAAATACATGTTTTTTTTTCTTTTCTAAAGCTACTTTTTGTAATGTCTATTTGATGCTTTTCTCATTTAACACAATAATGACTTTAAGTTATCTTTTGGGGTTAATTAGTTTAATTGCCACATTGTGTAATTAATTAGATTAAAAACTTTAATCGCTTGACAGCCCTAGTTGTAAGTTTAAATAGAATATATTAGGTTTCTCAAGTCAACATTATTATTAATACTCTTGTTATATTAATTATTATTTTTTATTTTTTTTTAGTGCTCAGGAGGAGGAGGAGGCCTATGAGGAGAACCATGTGACTCAGGAAATGGTGGAGGAGCAGCTGTTGCGGTTGGTCACGCGAGAGGTCATTGACCTGCTAAGTGAGTTTCTCTTATGCATGTGAAGCCTTTCAACTTTGCTTAACTTTTTTAATACAAAAGAAAAAAAAACTTTGTAAATGTGTTTTCAGGTGTGACTTGCATTACAAGAAAATGTCCAGAGCTATCTGCAAACAAAGAGGACGCAGATGGTGAGTTAATGATCACATTCTCCCTGTATTCTGTTCATTATTGAACTAATAAGGTAATTTAATAACAAAACACAAAATAGTTCATTGTCTCTTGCTGTTGTCTGTAGAGATTTTAGTTTGAGCTCTTTTCAGTTATGAGGATAGAAAGAGAAAACCATTTAATATTTGCTTTAAGGACACAATTACCGAATTTAATCAGCATTAGGTACAGTATTGTGCAAATGTTTTTGGTATTTTTATATAAAAAAAAATCTATAAAGTTAGAATCCTTTTGAAAGTATGTGCGTGTACGGAAACTCCCGAAACTGCGATGATTGACACCGTGGTAACCATGGCAACGCTCTGCCATCTCACGTGTTTGGTATCTGCTTTTCTGACCAAAGAAATATTACAGCAACAAAAGACTTGTGAAATCCAGCAATTTTAACTAAAGCACAGTCGACGGAGGCGTCGTGTTTTTCTTATGCTTAAAGGCTGCTTTGCAGAGCGTCTCTCACAGTGTTGCCATGTCCACTTATTATAAGCGTTTTTGGGCTTGTTGTTTAAGCTTGGCTCATAAAGCTATCAAGTTTAGTGAGTTATTAAAGTGAGCCGGTGCTGGTCCTGATATTTTGGTCTTATTTTCAGCATAAAGCATTTGGATTTATTTCAGTTCATTTTGAGCTTGTTCTTCTTCGTTGTTTATCTAACTACATCTGGCAACACGAATGAGGCTTGTACCACTTTCCCTGTGATTTCTTGCACTGCACATAAAGAAGAAACATTTCTGATGCACGTTAAACTGCGTTATCAACAACTAGTTGTTCAGTTCGGTTCTGTACACACTGTGCAGAATTTTTGTAAATGCGGTTGTCACTACCTGTATTTCTTGGGAGTTAATTGGGTTGTAGAATGCGGTTGTCACGCCTGTAAATTACTGAGCTGTGTGTATACAGAACAGGATTAAGCACTAAAAGGTGAATTGACAACCGAATTTAGCTGTGTTTTTAATTAATTTGGTACCATTATTTGGTCCAGAGTGAATAACACTGCATCACATTGAATGTGGCTTTCTGCTGCTTTGAGGAGACAAATTAAGATATTTTTATGAAATCCGAGAGGTGTTTTTTTTTTTTTTTTTTTATCTCGCATAGAAAGCAATGTAATTACCACATTCAAGCCTCAGAAAAGTAGTAAAGACATCATTAAAATGGTCCACGTAACTACAGTGGTTCAACCTTAAAGGTTCAGTTCACCCAAAAATGAAATTTCTGTAATTAATTACTCACCCTCAAGTTGACCCAAACCCGTAAGACCTTTGTTCATCTTCGGAACACGAATATATTTTTGATAAAATCCAAGGGTTTCTGAACCACACATGGGCAGCAACGTCATTGCAAATTTTGAGGTCCAGAAAGGTATTAAAGACATCGTTAAATAGTCCATGTGACTACAGTGGTTAAACCTTAATGTTATGAAGTGACGAGAATACTTTTTGTGTGCAAAAACAAAACAAAAATAATGACTTTATTCAACAATTTCTTCTCGTCCATGTCTCCTACGCTGTTTACGTTGTGTAGACAGTGCAGCGCTTCTAGGTTCTACGTCAGAACGCCAGCTCGTTATTGAATGACGGTAATTACGTGGCTTTTCAATGGGGGATGATAAAACTTCTCGGATTTCATCAAAAAATCTCTTAATTTGTGTTCTGAAGATGAATGAAGGTCATGCGGGTTTGGAACGACATGAGAAAGAAATGACAGAAATTTCATTTTTTGGGTGAACTAACAATTTAATGTAATTAATGTTCTATTTATTAAAATCAAGTATAAATCTCATCAAGTTAGTGTTCGTTAAGTATTTTTACATTTATTCCTAAATAACTAAAGGCAATAACAATTTAAACAATAATTTTATTTGTGAACTGATGTTCAGCTGTTCTTTTTAATAGTAAACTTATTTTCGGATCATCAGTCATCAAACTCGGTAAACACTGTCAAGACACGAAGACGTAACTTTAATTTCACCAAGCTGATTGCTCACTGAAAAGAACTCAAACATCATCATGTTTTCAGGCCATTTTAAGTTTGATTTTGATGTGACATAAAGTGGTGATATCTCTGTCGCTGAGCTGTTTACTTACTTTTCAGTTAGTTTTCCCATTAGCGCACGAAAACAAGAGGAGGGATTTATTGCGTGAACCAATCCTATCCAGTCATAGCACGATGTAGGCATTGCCTTCTCTCTCGTGACTTTCCCCCATTCATTCTCAATTACCTCCCACTAAACCCAGCGCACGCTTTAGGGGGTCTGTTGAAATGTAATGGTATCAGGGGAGGCAAGAGAGATGCGGCGTCCCGCTGTAACTTTGCCTGCTGGTGTCACTGTTGGACAGTTTTACTTTAGAAAAAGAGTCATTCATACACTTTTTAATGTCACATTTTGTAATATTTGCATTGTTTTATTTTTGTAACATCGTCTATTTTCTCATATTTTTTTTGAGGAGGCACTGCCTCCCTTGCATCCTCAGAGGAAATGCCCCTGATTCACAGGTTATTTTACTGTCTGAACAAGTGTGGACCAGAGTGTGTTGTTTTCATGTGCATCATGCCACAGTTCCAGTACTCACTAGTCCACAGGAAAGCAGTCACATTACCATTTTTTTCATATGAACCATGCTCTGTTTCAGACTAAACTAGTAGAATGAAAGCCTACTGAGTACTGTGATGCAAGTTTTTTTTTTTCTTCTGTTCAGGAGACGAGGAGATGGTGTCGATGGATTCCTCACAGGGGGTTCAAATGAATACACCTACAGATGAGCTCTCAGAATTGGGCAAGTGCCTTCTCCGAAGTGAGGTAACTAAACATTTCTTTGTGAGCTCCATCAGGTGGCTTCTACAGCTGAGCTCTGTGATCAGAATAAAAAACATTTTCTCATCTCCTTTTCAGGATATTTATATGAACCTCCTGACTATATGTTTTAACTCCCTTTCCTGGAAAGACACTATAAACTGTCAACGGACTGCTGGTGTGCTCTGCTGGACTTTGCTAAAACAGGTGTCTGTCCCTCTTAATAAAATTTTCAGTAACACTTTATAATAACTGCACACTATGAAGCATTAGTAAACAGTCAATTCATCATTTATAAAGCATTAATAGACATTAATAAGCCGTTTATAAATATACCTATAAATGCTTTGTTCTTGATTTATAAGCATATCTATAATGTTTAATAATTATATTTTCATACTTTATTAATGATCAATTTATCATTTCTAAATTAAGTATTACATTATTTACAAACCAGTTATTTAGGAGTTGTCAGTGGTTCATAAGATCATTTATAAAGTGTAAGTAAATGATTAATAAACTATTAAAACATACATTTATACATCTTATTATTTAGACATATAGTAATAGTTACTCAGTGTGTTAATAAATGCTTTATTAATACATATTCCTACTGTAATTCATGATTAATTCAGGTAGTTATAAAACATTGAGTAGTTGTCAGTTAATTATTGTTGTGAGCTTATCTAAAGTGAGCACTATTCATGCCTCGTAAAGCTTTACAAAGAAGATTTAAAGGCTCAGTGATCTTTTAAAGTGATGTTTTAAAGTTAGTACTAAGGTAGTTTTGTGAAAAAATAAAGTTTTATAAAAACATTATTTGTTGTATTTTGGCACTCCTGTAATCCAGTGTTGGCACTGGTAAAATTTTATTCAGCAATTTTTAGACTTTACAGAAATGTATTTTTATATCAGATTGCAAAAGCTTAGTTTCATTTTACTGCACAGTTATGTTTTCTGGAGGAGTACAGAGATTTTTACTTTCTGTGAAATTGCGGAGGTTTACTTTTAATTTTATATCAAGTTACCCATCGTAAAGTTTCATTTTTTTCCTTGAAATAAATATTTCTATGTTCTGTATCCTTTAAATCTCCTTTATAAAAGCTTTACGAGGCATGAATAGTCCTCACTTTAGATGAGCTCACAAAAATAGTTAACTACCCAAATTAATCATGAATTACAGTAGGAATATGTATTAATAAAGCATTTATTAACACACTGAGTAACTATTACTATATGTCTAAATAATAAGATGTATAAATGTACATTTAAATTGTTTATTAATCATTTACTTACATTTTATAAATGATCTTATGAACCACTGTCAACTCCTAAATAACTGGTTTGTAAATAATGTAATACTTTATTAATGATCAATTTATAATTTCTAAATTAAGTATGAAAATACATTTATTAAACACATTATAGATATGCTTATAAATCAAGAACAAAGTATTTATAGGTGTATTTATAAACTGCTTACTAATGTCTATTAATGCTTTATAAATGATGAACTAACTATTTACTAATGCTTAACTAATGCTTCATAGCGTGAGTTATTCTAAAGTGTTACCAAATTTTCAAACATATACAGTTAACCGCAATAAAGATGCCAGCTATTTTATATTTGAATCCTTTGCCTTTTGAAAATACTTTTGTGTATGTGAATGAATTCTTATGCAGGTGCTTGGTGGTAACCTGCTCCCGGAGGCTGTGACGTGGATCTACACCAGTGTACTGAAGGGTCTGCAGATGCATGGACAACACGAAGGCTGCAATGCTGCGCTAACTCAGCTGGCCTTTCTCATCTACGAGTCTCTAGTGCGTCATTCCAGCCTAGCTATCATAACTTGCACATTTCTCAGTGGAGTATGAGAAGTGCATTTGTACATATATCAGTGCAGATCCACAGTAAAAAGTTCACTTTTTGTCAGTGTTACTGGTGCCCAAAGCAGCTAAACTGCTGAATATCAGGCCTGTTTACACCTGGTATTAAGATTTTGTTTTGGTCGATCGGATCACAAGTGAACGATGCTAAATATAAGTGTAAACGGGGTCTAAAATGTTTTGAACTTGTCCAGTTTCGACCACTTCCAGAGGTAGTGGAAAACGCATTGGACCGGATTGCTTTCATAGTGGAAGCACTCGTGGTCAAATGTGTTCAAACAGCTACTAAAGACCGCCTACTCTCCATCTACTGACCTAATGCGTAAACGTTATAGGACGCACGCTAGCCAGATGGAATTTAAACTTTGGTGTTTTTGTAAAGTCTTATCCAAGTCTTAACTGTGTACGCTCCACCCCCCCCCCCCCCCCCCCTTTATTTCTCCATGTTGAAACAACGCACTCTATGACTTTTATGAAAATTAAACTGATAATAGTTAAAGACGATCATGCTGATCCACGTCGATTGAAGTGCAGTGTCTTAACACACTGTTATTGGTACTTCATGTACACAAAAGTACTTAAAGAATGCACCTTTAAATGACCATAGTAGTGACTGAATGCATTGGTGAGAAAATGTAATGCATTAACAATGAAGTGACATTTTCATTCTGATATTTCTCTACAGAGGCCTCGATATGCTGAGCTGCGTTTCGTCATGAATCAGATCCCTGATATCCAAGTTGATGCCCTGGAGCAGTTTGATCAGAAGGCCATCCAACCCGCTGTAACAAAGGCAGGAGAGAAGAAAAAGAAAGAGCAGTTTAGACGGCTCATTGCAGGCGCTGTCGGGGTATGGCCACTTTTAACATTCTTATAAATACATAGACAATTTTTTTTTTTTTTTTTTTCATGGAATACACTTGTTTGTTCAAAAATAATTTATTTTCAAGAGGTATATAATCTCTTGTGAATTTCATTATGGCTATTGAAGTCATGCTTGATTATATTCAAACTTAAATTAAACTAAGCGCATAATCAATACCTGAGATTATCATTGGAAATACAGCTTGAATGTTCTTGTTCCCAACCGAAGCAGTGTTATGGCATTTGGAAAACTCCATTACATTTATGCTGTTCAAGGATAGATTTATGGGATCCTGCACTTTGGGGATCCTGCCTTCCCACATAAATAAGGAAAAGATGGTGTCAAAACACTTTTTTAAAGAGATTTAAGAACAAGAAGAGGGAGAGACTGCAAAAGAAATAAGCCATGGCAAAACGTTTATTAAAAAAAAAACAACAAAACAAAACTGGTAAGCTGTCCTAGCATTTTAAAGGAAGTGTTATTCAACCAATTTTGAGAAATTATTCCAGTCTCTCAGCTCTCTTATAAGAATATCAACACATAAATGACAACCCCTAAAACAGTAAAATGAAAGAGTAGGGCACTTACAAGAATTTTCTTAGCTGCATCATTTTTGGCCTCCTGGGTCCCGAGTGAACAACCACAAGTCCTTTGCATAGAGTGAAACCAAGCCTACCCTGTTGAGACCAGATGTTAATAGGGATGGCTTCAGAGAAATTGAGGGTGCCGTCTTTAGCCATTGAGGTGAAAGAGGGCCTGAGTTCTAACACTTGCAGAGGGAGTTGATTAAGAATCATATTCAGCAATCCCTTATGTCTGATGACATTGACGTCTCCTAATAAGCCCTTTTTGTTTTCTCTAAAATTATTTCTGCATTCAATAAAACCTACGGGCCTATAATGTCTCGGTTGCATACGTAACCCTGGTTTCCTGAGTCAAATCAAGTCAAGTGACCTTTATTTGTATAGTGCTTTATACAATATAGATTGTTTCAAAGCAGCTTTACAGTGATAAACAGGAATATAATGATTCAGTAAAGCAAAAAGCTGTAAAAAGAATAGTGAAGTCATTATTCAGTTGAAATCAGTTCAGTGTTGATTCGATTTGGTTCAATAACTGTGTTCATCAATTACGGATTGAGTTTAATTCATCTATAAAGCAGCTCTGGAGAAGACAGTGATGTCATCATCCAGCTCAATTCAGTTCTCATCCGGTAGTGTTAGTGCAGTCAGGTCTATAATATCGCAGAATATTAGCTGGCCCCAACTAAGCAAGCCAAAAGGTGACAGTAGGAGGGAACCTAAACTCCATCAGGTGACAGAAATGGAGGGGGGGGGGAAAAACTTTGGGAGAAACCAGGCTCAGTCGGGGAACCAGTTCTCCTCTGGCCAGGTGAATGAACATGGTGTGGTGATGATTGCAGGCTGCATCACACAAGTCAGATTGTGGATTGATATCATTCAGAATATTTCCTCCAGTTCCTTCTGCTTGAAGATCAGGATTCATTATACCAGCATTTAGTGGGAGGGGAGTTGAAGCTGGCCATAGGGGTATTTGTCTGGTTCTCATGGTCTTCTTAGCATCTGTGTCAAAGGCTGTCTAGTCTACAAAGTCCTGAGTAGGGAATGATACGATACGTCAGTAGCTGATGTTATAGGAATATCCTCCAGGTGTGATGATTGTCTGAAGCTGGTATAGAACAACATCAGCTCATTTGCTGATGGTGATAACACCGCCCTCTCAGACGCCACACCATCAGGAAACCTATATAACCGAGATGTTCCCTTTCATGGGTTCACTCGACGCTGCATCAGGAGTCACACATCCAAATTATAAAACCTGGTAAGTGTGTGAAAATGCCCAGCCTGCCACCACACAAATATCTTCCAAAGGTGCACCCTTAGATAACACCTATGAGGAAACTAGTAGATTGAGCCTGAACACCAAGATGTGAAGACCGTCCGCATGCCTCACAGGCAAGAGGAACCACATCCTTTGTTTTGTAGCCGCAACACCTTATTTACAACCACTGATCTGATTTAAGCGACTGTCCTGTGTGATTGAGGTAAATGACGTGATGTGTAGCCAAGTATGGTGTCCCATACTTGGAATTTGTGCTCTGCATTTCATCCATCCAAGTGCACACACACACACACCCGGAGCAGTGGGCAGCCATTTTTTACTGCGGTGCCTGGGGAGTGATTGGGGGTTCAAGGGCATCTCAGTTGTGGGTAATGAGAGTGGAAGAGAGCGCTGTTCATTCCCTCCCCCCACCTACAATTCCTGCCGGTACTGAGACTCGAACCCGCGACCTTCGGGTTACAAGTCCGACTACCATTAGACTACAATAAAATCCTCACAGGACAAAGCTATGGGCAGTCTCTCATCCCCCTGCAACTGATAAGGTAAAGGAGAAAATGACTGGAATTCCAAAAACTGAGAGTGAAAAGTAGAACCGACCTCAGGAACATGCCCCAACATATGGTTGCAACAACTTAACCGGAAGAAAAATCCATATAAGATGAGCTCATCGAGAAGGCATGCAAATCATCAATTCACTTAAAGCAGGGGTGTCCAAACTCGGTCTTGGAGGGCCACTGTCCTGCTGAGTTTAGCTCCAACTTGCCTCAACACACCTGCCTAGAAGTTTCTAGTATGCCAAGCAAGACCTTGATTAGCTGGTTTGGGTGTGTTTATTTGGGGTTGGAGCTGAACTCTGCAGGACGTTGGCCCTCCAGTAGCAGGATTGGACAACCCTGACTTAAAGCATGTTAAGAGCAACAAAATCAACTGAAGAGTCAGACTTCTTTTAGAAGCTGACTCCAATAGTTCCATTGAAGGCCTTTTCAAACCTTGCAGGACGGAAAGGTCTTAAGCCCCACTCTAAGGCAATACAAAACATTTCCACATCCTAGGCTGGGGATGCCACACACTGCCCTGTGTTTGGCTTCTTCTATCATTTACTCACTTTGTGTTGTTCCAAATTTGAATTTGCAAAATAAAGTTATTTTGATGAATGTTTTAACTGTTTTGTCAATACAATAAAAGTCAGTGTAATCCAAAACAACATGAAGGTGGGAGTGGGCTGTTTTGACTGGGGCCTTTATGCAACCACCCAGAAATATGTAAGAACACATGAATTATAGAGCAACATCCTTGAAATCACACAGAACACCTTAGCAGCAATACAGGAATAGGCTGAAACCCGAAGAGTGCAACATTCAGGTTCCATTCATTTTCTTTATAGGGGAATTGATTCTTAACAATCCCTTATAAACCTTTAAAGACAGAACTGCTTTGAGCTCTGAGGTTCTTTTTTAATCCATTCAGTTTACATTATTTCCACTAATAATCGTGTTTTACAGTGGAATTCTTGGTGAAAATCTACCAATGATGCTGTAACGAAAATTCCACCAATCAAAGAATTGTGGTGAGCAAATCACGCCAAAAGAGCTCTGCAGGTAAACTGAGCACAGAGAATGACGTAATGGAGTTGATCTCCCTATGCTCTCAAAATACTTAAATATTTTTTAAAAATCCCTATGGGAAAAATGAAGGGATCACCTAATCATCCACATGGACCATTGGTGCTTGGACCCTGATGATTTTATCCTGTATTGCTCAGCTCTAATCATTCATACAGTTCAACCTAGTAAACCTTGCTAATAAAATAAACATAAAATATGAACGTTTTATTTTTTTTATGACAAAATTGGTCTAAAATTTGCATAAAAATAATTTCCTGGTTTGCTAAAATGGTGTAATATCTTTGATTTATTATACACAATTGCATTTGATTAAAATGTTGACATTTGATTAACAATATTTAATCAATTGGTCCATTTGTGTGTGTGCTGATAGAAACCCCTTGGACAGCAGTTCAAGAAGGAAGTACACATCCGAAACCTTCCATCTCTGTTTAAGAAGCCAAAGCCTACGAAAGATGTGCTGGAGAACACTGATTCTGCAGGTCTGATCTCTCTATTCTCTCCTGACCGTGACAATTGCTGAGGGAACCACAGCTCCACGACACCCTCACTACTCTTGTGTGTAGTACAGTATCCAGTCTGCAAGTCCTTTTTATGGACATGGATGGTTTATTGAAATGAGGAAATACAGCAAGGACATTTGTGTTTTGTCATTTGGGTGTACATTGTTTCTCTTCTTTTGTATGGATCTATGTAATGGATCTGTATAATTGTTATTTAAAGAATAATAAAATCTTGCTGTCGGAGCACCTCATTCAAAAAAAAAAAAAAAAAACTTTAAAAAAAAAAGATTGAGAAGTCTTGTTAATTATACAGTATCATATCTGTTCTGGAGATCTGATGTGCAAAACCAGCATCCAGCACTACATTCCAATAGGAGACAATGAGCTATTTTTAAATAAATAACAAACTCGACACTAATTTGACATGTCTGTGTACAGATTATGTAAAAAGTGTTGTGATTTATACTCTGCAGTTTTTAATAAATGTATACCTGGACAGTTTTCAGTGATTGAATAGACTCTTTTTCTCAGTTGTGAAAAAAGGTAAAGTCTACATAAAATATTTAATTACTGTGACAAGCCTGTGTGTGTGTGTGTGTGTGTGTGTGTGTATATATATATATATATATATATATATGTATATATACACACACATACTCTAATGGGCAGGCTAATAGGTCCTTTAACTCAACCTACTATTAATCACATCATTATCTATAGGTCACAGATGATTGGTTCCTACTGTATTAGTAGCCAATGAGCTTGCGTGCTTAATCATTAAATACATGAGTTAGCATTTGCTTAGCAGCGCAGCGTGCTTCAGAAACCCTCCACCTTCCCCAGCTCCACCTGTATAGATCTGCTACGGGTACTTCATGTACGCATATTGTACAGCAGCAGCATGTCTTACTTGCTCACAGCAGCGTGTCGTGTATGTATTGGCAGTAGAAAGTCCCGTACTTGCTCTGCAGCAGTAGCAGCAGCAATAAAGCAGCAGCAGCGTAGCAGATCTATTCCGCCAAGACCAAACATACCTACATTGTCATACCCATTACCATGCCAAACACTCCGAGAGTTGTCATGACAGAAATATATATAGGCATCCTTGGTAAATATGAGCAAAGGTGGCTGTGAAAATAAATCTGCATTGTTTATGCTTTTGATCTTTCATTCAAAAAATGTACAAAATTCTAACCTTTCATTTATATAAAACAATTGAAAATGGGGGGAAAATCACATAAAATAAATGTTTTTCTTCAATACATGTTGGCCACAATTATTGGAACCCCTAGAAATTCTTATGAGTAAAATACCTCTGAAGTATATTCCCTTTTTTTTTTTTTTTTTTTTGTTAGCACACCAGGGTGCCTAGGAGCATGAAATTGTCCAGCCATGACTTCCTGTTCCACAGGAGTACAAATATGTGTAAACACAAAGGCCAAATTCCCCTAATCATTCATCACAATGAGTAAAACCAAAGAATATAGTTCTGATGTGCAGCAAAAGATTGTTGAGCTTCACAAAATAGAAAATGGCTATAAGAAAAAAGTTAACGCATTGAAAATCCCCATTTCCACAATCAGGGCAATAATTAAGAAGTTCCAATAAACTAAAGATGTTACAAATCTGCCTGGAAGAGTACATGTGTCTAAATCATTCTAATGCGCGGTGAGGAGGAGAGTTTGAATGTCCAAAGACTCTCCAAGGATCACAGCTGGAGAACTGCAGAGATTAGTTGAGTCTTGAGTCTCAGAAAGCCTAAAAAAAATTATCAAACAGCACCTACATCCCAAAAAAGTTGTACAGGAGGGTTTTAAGAAAAATCCTCTGCTCTCATCCAGAAACAATCTCCAGCATATTCAGTTGTCAGACAAGACTGGAACTTCAAACGGGACCGGCTTCTATGGTCAGATGAAACTAAAAAAAGAGCTTTTTGGCAGCAAACCCACCAGATGGGTTTGGTGCACACATGGATAAAAAGTACCCCATGCCCACGGTTAAATATACTGCTGGATCTTTAATGCTGTGGGCCTATTTTTCTGATGGAGGTCCTGGACATCTTGTTCAGATACATGATATCATGGATTCTATCAAATACCAACAGATAAAAAAAATCAAAACCTGAAATAGAAATCCAATAATGGGCCGTGGTTGGATCTTCCACCAGGACAATGATCCAAAACAAAGATCAAAACCAACACAAAAATGTGTCACTGAGCACAAAATTAAGCTTCTGCCATGGCCATCCCAGTCCCCTGACTTGAACCCATAGACTGTAAAAAAAGATGGACGACGTGACGCCGCTTCCTTCCATTGTAATGAAATGAATGTAAAACGTACGACGATGGGCATTGACATGTCACGCAAAAAAAAGTCAGTTTGGAGCCTGGGCATGCGCAGAAGGAATCGTCAGTGGAGCGCGGAGGCGGAGTCGCAGTATCAAACTTCCGCCCGGACCACTGCGTCATCATTGATTTATTTTAAATAGACTATATAAATTATACACAATTTAAAATTCTACCTATAAAATAATAGGCTATTCTGTTTCTAGAGCAATAATATTTTTGAAACAGCAAATTCAGTAGATAAACTCAATATAATATGCCACTAGAAACAACTCTAAAATGTCAGAAACGGTCCTGCCATTTTAAATAAAGTTGAACTAATGTTACAGGAGATCGATTGCTGTAGACAGTGCTCTATAATTAATTACAGTAGGCTATTATTAGTTTTGTCCTGCTAGTTATTATTTTATACCCATAAAAATAATTAGTAACTGCCAGATAACAATCACCTGCTTTTTCCCATCATGGCTAACGTCAGGTGTGTTATCTTAACTAACATTTATTAATTCGCTTATAAAGCCCACATTTACCATTACCGAAAAAAGTTCAGTGATCCGTCAGAGCCTGTAGGTCGGTTAGGACAGTTTACTGCTGAACAACTCATTTTGTCTGTGTGAAATAACACAGAAATCAAAAATTATTAGTTAGTTATATATCTTCAATCTCCCCTTGAAGCTCCAACAGTCCTCAGAGAAGCTGTCAATCACAACTGTCAATCATGACGACACCCTCCGTTTCTATAGTATCAAATTGCTAGCTAAAATCAAACTTATCACAAAAACGAACAATTGAATATATATCAGCATGATAACTACCTTAAATGACCAAAACCATCTTTCAGAAAATTTTATTTGAAGCGTAATTTATTTTTTTGTTTTGACTCAAGTCCCGTTCGCTTGCATGGAGAGGGCGAGGTTTAGGACCTGTACTGCATCCAGCCACCAGGGGGGCGATCAAAAAGCCCGCAGCTTCACTTTTCAGGACGTATGAGGCACACCCGCTTGAACCCTAAAGAAAATGAGTGGAGTGAACTGAAGAGAAGAAGCACCAACAAGGATCTGTAGAGATTCTGCATGAAGGAATTGTCTCTGATCTCTTGTCAGGTGTTCTCCAAACTCATCAGGCATTATAGGAGAAGACTCAGAGCTGTTCTCTTGGGAAAAGGATGTTGCAATAATTGGGTGCCAATAATTGTGGCCAACGTGAAGTATGAAAAACATTTCATACGTGAAGTATGAAAAACATTTATTTCATAATGAGCTTTTCCCCCATTTTCAATTGTTTTATTTAAATGAAAGCTTAGAGTTTTGTGATTTTTTTTTTTTTTTTTTTTTTTTTTTTAATGTATGATCAAAAGGATAAACAATGCAGATTTATTTTCACAGCCACCTTTGCTCATATTTACCAAGGGTGCCAATATTAGTGGAGGGGCACAATATAAATAAATATACAGGTGCTGGTCATATAATTAGAATATCATCAAAAAGTTGATTTATTTCACTAATTCTATTCAAAAAGTGAAACTTGTATATTATATTCATTCATTACACACAGACTGATATATTTCAAATGTTTATTTCTTTTAATTTTGATGATTATAACTGACAACTAGGAAAATCCCAAATTTAGTATCTCAGAAAATTAGAATATTACTTAAGACCAATACAAAGAAAGGATTTTTAGAAATCTTGGCCAACTAAAAAGTATGAACATGAAAAGTATGAGCATGTACAGCACTCAATACTTAGTTGGGGCTCCTTTTGCCTGAATTACTGCAGCAATGCGGCGTGGCACGGAGTCGATCAGTCTGTGGCACTGCTCAGGTGTTATAAGAGCCCAGGTTGCTCTGATAGTGGCCTTCAGCTCTTCTGCATTGTTGGGTCTGGCATATCGCATCTTCCTCTTCACAATACCCCATAGATTTTCTATGGGGTTAAGGTCAGGCAAGTTTGCTGGCCAATTAAGAACAGGGATACCATGGTCCTTAAACCAGGTACTGGTAGCTTTGGCACTGTGTGCAGGTGCCAAGTCCTGTTGGAAAATGAAATCTGCATCTCCATAAAGTTGGTCAGCAGCAGGAAGCATGAAGTGCTCTAAAACTTCCTGGTATACGACTGCGTTGACCTTGGACCTCAGAAAACACAGTGGACCAACACCAGCAGATGACATGGCATCCCAAACCATCACTGACTGTGGAAACTTTACACTGGACCTCAAGCAACGTGGATTGTGTGCCTCTCCTCTCTTCCTCCAGACTCTGGGACCCTGATTTCCAAAGGAAATGCAAAATTTACTTTCATCAGAGAACATAACTTTGGACCACTCAGCAGCAGTCCAGTCCTTTTTGTCTTTAGCCCAGGTGAGACGCTTCTGACGCTGTCTGTTGTTCAAGAGTGGCTTGACACAAGGAATGCGACAGCTGAAACCCATGTCTTGCATACGTCTGTGCGTAGTGGTTCTTGAAGCACTGACTCCAGCTGCAGTCCACTCTTTGTGAATCTCCCCCACATTTTTGAATGGGTTTTGTTTCACAATCCTTTCCAGGGTGCGGTTATCCCTATTGCTTGTACACTTTTTTCTACCACATCTTTTCCTTCCCTTCGCCTCTCTATTAATGTGCTTGGACACAGAGCTCTGTGAACAGCCAGCCTCTTTTGCAATGAACTTTTGTGTCTTGCCCTCCTTGTGCAAGGTGTCAATGGTCGTCTTTTGGACAACTGTCAAGTCAGCAGTCTTCCCCATGATTGTGTAGCCTACAGAACTAGACTGAGAGACCATTTAAAGGCCTTTGCAGGTGTTTTGAGTTAACTAGCTGATTAGAGTGTGGCACCAGGTGTCTTCAATATTGAACCTTTTCACAATATTCTAATTTTCTGAGATACTGAATTTGGGATTTTCCTTAGTTGTCAGTTATAATCATCAAAATTAAAAGAAATAAACATTTGAAATATATCAGTCTGTGTGTAATGAATGAATATAATATACAAGTTTCACTTTTTGAATGGAATTGGTGAAATAAATTAACTTTTTGATGATATTCTAATTATATGACCAGCACCTGTATATATGTGTGTGTGTGTGTGTGTGTGTGTGTGTGTGTCAGTGCAGCTGAGCATTTAGTCTGCACAGCATAATAGATGGATAAAGACATTTCTTCACATAGAATCCATGTAATTGTTTTAACGCAATTAAGAATTAAATTGTTTTCCAGAGGCATTTTTACCTTCATCCTTCATAAGGGCAATTTGTTCTAAGCTTATCTTGTCAAATTCTTTCATTTAAATAATAAATGCATTTTATTGATAATAGGGCTGTAAGGACTTCCTATTGGCCCAATGACAGAATCCAGTGGCATGGGTGAACATGCACTGCCTGTATGACTTTTACTTCCGCTTCAGTAAAATTCCCTTCATTTATTACAATTTAGTTTAAATTTGATTCTGGCTCTGCTTAACCCTTATGTGTCCTCAGAGACTTCTTTTTTTTTTTTTTTTTCTTTTTTTTTTTTTTTGCCTGTGTTAATGTAAATGGTGTACATTTTGCCAAAAGTGTGTATTTTCATTGGAATTTTAATATTTCACCCTAATTTCCTTACATAAATCTATTTTACACTAGGTACACAAAATAGTTACACTCAGGACCTTGAAATGTCCCCATTTAAACCAATTAAAACTGAACAATTGAATCCCAGTACCATTTAAGCATAAAATCATGATTTTTTTTAGGCTTTCATTCTGTTGGCAAGGCTTCAAATTTTTATTAAATTTTTATTAAATTATTTTCTACTAGATGGCGCCATTTCTCAGGTTTGGCCTATGGAGTAAATTCTTTCTTTTTCCTGTTTTCTGCTTCTGTTGTATTATAGAGCACTGCAGGCTAGTTGAATAAATGATGCAGCTGTAATTGTGTGGGTGTGTTGGTATGTGTGTAGTGAGAAATGTGTGTATGTGAATGGTAGTTTTTGTTTGTTTGTTTGTCTTTATCTGACACTGTACAAAATAATAATACTAATGCATCAAAAGTAATGTTGTTGCTAATCATTGACATATCCAAAACTGTAAGAATCCCCAAAAATTCTGCTTAGCACGTAGTGTATGTAAAATAACTGATATATATATATATATATATATATATATATACAAACCCGATTCCAAAAAAGTACTGTACAAATTGTGAATAAAAAAGGAATGCAATAATTTACAAATCTCATAAACGTATATTTTATTCACAATAGATGTTGAATCATATCAAATGTTGAAAGTGAGACATTTTGAAATGTCATGCCAAATATTGGCTCATTTTGGATTTCATGAGAGCTACACATTCCAAAAAAGTTGGGACAGGTAGCAATAAGAGGCCGGAAAAGTTAAATGTAAAGGCTAAAACTCTATAGGTCAAAAAAGAAGCCATATCTAAACATGATCCAGAAGCGCAGGCGTTTTCTCTGGGCCAAGGCTCATTTAAAATGGACTGTGGCAAAGTGGAAAACTGTTCTGTGGTCAGACGAATCAAAATTTGAAGTTCTTTTTGGAAAACTGGGACGCCATGTCATCCGGACTAAAGAGGACAAGGACAACCCAAGTTGTTATCAGCGCTCAGTTCAGAAGCCTGCATCTCTGATGGTATGGGGTTGCATGAGTGCGTGTGGCATGGGCAGCTTACACATCTGGAAAGGCACCATCAATGCTGAAAGGTATATCCAAGTTCTAGAACAACATATGCTCCCATCCAGACGTCGTCTCTTTCAGGGAAGACCTTGCATTTTCCAACATGACAATGCCAGACCACATACTGCATCAATTACAACATCATGGCTGTGTAGAAGAAGGATCCGGGTACTGAAATGGCCAGCCTGCAGTCCAGATCTTTCACCCATAGAAAACATTTGGTGCATCATAAAGAGGAAGATGCGACAAAGAAGACCTAAGACAGTTGAGCAACTAGAAGCCTGTATTAGACAAGAATGGGACAACATTCCTATTCCTAAACTTGAGCAACTTGTCTCCTCAGTCCCCAGACGTTTGCAGACTGTTATAAAAAGAAGAGGGGATGCCACACAGTGGTAAACATGGCCTTGTCCCAACTTTTTTGAGATGTGTTGATGCCATGAAATTTAAAATCAACTTATTTTTCCCTTAAAATGATACATTTTCTCAGTTTTAACATTTGATATGTCATCTATGTTGTATTCTGAATAAAATATTGAAATTTGAAACTTGAACATCATTGCATTCCTTTTTTATTCACAGTTTGTACAGTGTCCCAACTTTTTTGGAATCGGGTTTGTATATATATATATAACAACAGTAGCATTATGTAAACAAAAATGATTTTTGTTCGTTTTTAGATTGATGCACAAGGGTTAATCTGACTACAATTTCAAATGATTCTAAAATTTATACTGTGATTATTAACTTAGTCTAGTTGTGATTTGGATATTTGATTATTCTTGTATTTTCTTAATCTTTAATTATCCGTTCTTTAGGGACTCAATGTCTAACACCAGTGTTGTGCCGAATTTCGACTCCCTCCCAAATTATTACCCCCCTCTTTTAAGTTGCTACCCTCTGCCTAATCCTAACCTCACCCCTAATCTAAACACCTCCCCCACACCTAATCCTAAACCTACCAATACTAGGGGGGTAATAATTTGGCGGGGGTCAGAATTCGGCACAACACTGGCCGGTCGCGGATCTCGCCAGTCTGTTCTTTGGCTGGGTGCACACTGTACGATTTTGGCCATGATTTGGTCATCTGAAACAGATTTTGAAAATCTTAAAAAATTTCTCTGATCTTAAAATCTGTAGTCTTTGGTCATTACTTTGACATGTTCACCAACAGCCAGTTAATGACCAGTGATTCATCTCCGACAAAATTCTGGCAGTATCAGAAGATTTGGCGCACAGTCCTGCAGTGTGACTTCTCCTATGACAAACGTCAAATTGACTTTTTTTCAAGAGATTTTTTTGTTAGCCACCATTTCGGTCCCGCGTGTAATGCAGCTCACAGTCACCGAACGTGTATGGGTTAATGATGTAAAACTCCGGATGCGCACGTCCGTTTTTAAAGCGTCTTGACTATCGTACAGTCTCACATACTGTAAATGACATACTGTAAATGACAGCTGAGATCCCAGTGTGACATGAGGATCATGTTTGTACAGTCTGACAAGCAACAATCGTAAAGGACTATTATAAATTGCACAGTGTGCACCCAGCTTTTGACAAATGGTCTTTTACCTAACTACTTAACTAATACCTTTAAGTTGGCTGCCTCATGCTTGCTCATAACAAAAAGTGTAGTTTTCTTAGTCGCATTCAAGCAACTTGCTAAGTCCATGATAGACCAAAATCAAGGGCTATGTTTACACTGCAAGTCCAAATCCGAATGTATCCGATTAGAATCTGATCTAAATTATTGCCTGTCCACACTGTGCATCGCAACTGTCCAGATCGGATTTGTCGCATGGTGCTCTTATGTTTTCCACAATATCTGCATTTGTTTCTATGGCAATGACTTTGCTTTGGTAGGCATACGCCAAAAACAACAACAACAACAACAACATGGAGATCAAGTGATCCCATTGGCACAATTTACTTTCAATACATACTCTCTTTAGTGCCTGATTACAATTCCTACAAAATCATGTTATGATAAAGCTGTTTGAACTACGTTATAATGACCATTAATGTCTGTATTAGTTAGCTTATGTACTAGCATAGCATAGATACCCGATTAGCCTTAGTTTATACACGCATTTGCACTTACATGTATTCACAATCATCTTTAATGTAATTACATGTTGAATTAAGTGTTAAATGTCCAAATATATCAGTTATAAAAAGAATGTAATGATTTTAATTTATTCACTTAATTTGCTACTTTTTATTGTTGTTGTTATTAATTAACAGTTTATCAAATGAAATAAATTACGTTCAATTTGTTTTTTGCACTATATGGTAAGCTTTATTTTAAATTAAGATAGTTTGTATGTACTTGGTATAATAATTAACTGTTAGTTGATAGAGACCCGATTTCGAAGGAGGACCCGATTTGTCATGACACCGGCACTTTGCAACAACACAACCTTGTTTCTGCAGCGACTTTCAGCATGTTTCCAACAACGTCTGACATGTTTACATTTTACGTGGCGTGAGAAAGTCACATAAACCACGTGAAATCCGATTACAGACTCCACTTAATCTACTAGCCATAATAATTTCAGAAGAATACAGGCATTAATATATAATAATATAAGGCATTAATATGTGCTTTATAAGTACTGAAAAACAGCCAATATGCAAGCTAATAAGCAGCTAGTTAAAAGTGAGAATTGTTCCCCATACTTAAGTGTTACCGTCACTTTTCCATACCCAGACCAGATTAAAGAGCTGTAAATATTTACTACCCAAATATTATTGGAATTTTGTATTAATATGCCCCAAAGCGTTGCACCTGATTTCGGGGGCGAGGATCAGGGATTAGACTTTAAAGCGACACCACCCATAACAGGAGAATAGAATTTTAATTTTTAAATATTCGTCATGATCAGTTCTACTTCTGTGAAATTGGGACCATTTTACCAATCACACAGAGACATTTAAAATGATACAAAACATAAAAGGGAAAAAACAAGGAATTCACAACATATATCATATGTAGTGAATAGACATTAATAGTGAACTTTCAGTGACTCTACCAATCAACTGAAACTAGTATCAGTAAAATCCATCATTGCAATGCAGAGGTGGCACAGAAGCTGCATCTAAAACTAGTGGTAATTTCCTCAGCTATTTTTTATTCTTAGTCCTGTGTCAAAAGTACTTTTTAGTTTATATCAAATTTAGTCAACCTTGTGCTGTTTCCGTTTAGTCAAGTTTTAGTCGACAAGGGCTTGGTTTCAAAGACAGGGCTTAGATTAAGCCAGGATTAGGCCTTAGTTCAATTAAGACATTTAGTAGCTTTTATAAACGTGCCTTAGAAAAAAAAAAAAAAACATTACTGGTACATCTTGAGACAAAACAATTTCACTGACATATTTTAAAATATGCTTTCAGTTAAAACTGCTCAAACATGCAATTTAGTCTGGGACCTTTTCGCCTTGTCAGTGAAACTGGGGGTAAATGTCTGAGCATTTTGTCTAGTTTTAGTCAATGAAATATTGAATAATGAAATGTACATTTGACGAAAGTGGTCCTAACTGAATTAATGTTTGTTACATATTCTGATTTTAAAAAATCAATCAATAAATATGACTCCTAAAGTTGCTAGAATTTTGGTGCTGTGTTTGTAAAAAAAAAAAATCATGGCATGCCCTCGACATTAATTAGGTGTCGTTTACAATGCGGGGAACTGAAACCATTTAGTTCCAGATCATTTGTGTTTTATAGATTTCACATCTGAAAGAGAGGCGTACGCTCGTTTTCTGTGTGTACGTTCATTCTATGAATCACATGTACGCACATCTGAAAAATGATCGTAAGATCAAATTTAGGACGGTTTCTGTGCAACATTTTATAAATGAGGCCCTTGCTCTCTACATTATGAAAACAAGAAGCTTCTCTCAAAAATTGAAAGAGTGAAAATCCTAATTAGAAATTCCAATAATTCCAAATAACATTACAAACATAACATAACAAAAAACTTTTCTTTTTTTTTTTTGCATTTATTTATTACAAGTGCATTCAGTCAAGATCCATGTTTGGATTTATTACAGTTCATCGCTGAGAAGGTTTGATCGCAGATTTAGGCATGTGCACATGGTTGCCAGATTGCAAGGATTAAGTAAGTTTCTGGGCAGAAAATGTATCTTTTTAAGATAAAAGCTCAGATTGGGGGATTTAACCGCTGGCATTAAAGCTCATAGTAGAGGCTTGTTAAAAACAGTCTGTGATATTTTGTCTCCTCTTTTTACTTTGACAAAATCAAAGAGAGAAATCTGTAACGTTTTTATTTTTTACATTTTAGTCTATGATATTCTATGTTGATATAGAGTGGTGCAGGGATGATGTAAATTTGTAGGCCAATCAGCAGTTAGCATCACACTGGTTCCCTCAACAAAATCCCAATAGGATTTCTCCATAGGCTTTTGGATTATCACAAAAAAAAAAAAAAAAAAAAAAAAAGCGCTGTGATCAACAAAAGTTCATGATATTTACGTTTTGTTGATCAAGATAATAAACTTTTATGAATACAATCACCAGAAGTAAAAAGCTAAAGGTAGGCTATAAACAAACTAAACCATGGTCCCAACATTACCACCATTAAGCTTCCACAACACTTTCAGTTTTAATCTAAAAAAACATTTTTCCCTTAAAGTTTGAGTTAGAATAGTTTGTAAGATCACGATTATAAGCACAGTGAGGCTGTAAAAGTAGACTGAGTTTACCTGTTCAGCGTGATGACGTTTAATGTCCCCGACAGCCTCTGTAGTCCCACTTTTTAGCAACCACCTTTTTCAAGACACGAGTGGGATAACAAGTGTATTTTATGTCATAGAATAAAACATTAAAGTGTCTTGAGCTTGTGCTCACCACAGACCTTCTTTTAGCCATTTAACAAAAAACCCATTGACTTCAGGCGATGGAAACAGAAGTGCTAAAATGCTAACTCGTTTTCGGGTTTTGGCCTACAAAAATGCATCATCCCTGCACCAATCTATAGTTAACTAAATTAACATTAATCTGAAGTGGCATTTAATGTATTTACACAGACTGTTTAATGCAGCTCAGTGGTGATATGAATGAACATCGTTTATTATCCAACATTTTTTGACAAGTTTTGATAAGTATTTAACCAGTTTTGTAATTTTTTTAATTTATATACTAAATTTTGTACTTAATATACTAAAAATTCTTCTTTAGTACTTCTTAAGATAATCTTAAGAACATCTAAGTGTACTCAACTGTGCTATTTTGAGACACCATGAAATATGAACTAAAATGTGCTTTTATCATACTATCTCTGTATTTAAAAAATGTATTTAGTTACCACTTGTAGTACACTTGAACCCATAGTATATTACAAGTGGTAATTCACAGCACCCAACACCCCCCACCCCCGTCACTGGGACGGTATCCTTTCAAAAGGTTCTAATATGTACCATTTAGGTAATAATATGTACATTTAAGGCACTAATTTGCACCCTTTAGGGGTTAATAAGGTACAAATGTGTAGAGGGTGAATTCAGGGTGATTGGGACACTTTTTTCCATTGAGATGACTTGGAAAAAGTGTCCCAATCAACCTGAATTCACCCTACCTTTTGAAAGGGTACTGCCCCAGTGACAGCTTTATTCTCCATTTTATTCTCAGAATAATCAGCCCCCATGACAAAACATACAACACCGGTTTTAAATCAGATAATGTTCTTGTAAGATATGAAATTCTTCCTTCTTCATTTTTTATTTAATTATTTAATCTGTCACCAGGCCAACACCATTCATTGCTATCTTGTCATAATGTTGACCAAGTTTGGTGAGAAATGTATGAATCCCCTTGAAGGAGAAGAATAAATAAAAGTGGCAGAATCCCAGTTGGAGGATCTTATGTTTTTAATATTGAAAGTTGTCCGGCTTGTTGACTGTAGGCCAGGGATGGGCAACTTCGGTCCTGGAGGGCCACTGTCCTCAGAGTTTAGCTCCAACCCTAATCCAATACATGTGAACAAGCTAATCAAGGTGTTCATGATTACTAGAAGGCTACAGGCAGTTAAGTTTTTCAGGGTTGGAGCTAAACTCTGTATAATAAATAACAGCTATGTAAAATGTCCCAGGCCCGGGACCTTTCTTCCCCTTCACTGCCGTCATTCCACTGGACTCGAGACCGGTGTGTCGCACAGGTGTCCCTCATTAGCATTCGCTCAACCGTCCTCGTTCTACTCCCACGGCTCTCGGCCCACCCTGCTTCCAACCACAGTAACATTAATAAAACTTTAATACTTTAGCTCATCCATGAACATGATCATGATTTGCAGACGTACTCACTTTACTGCAGGTATTTGGAAATCTAAGCAATTCTTGCCACTCGCCGTTCTCAAGTGAAGGATTTGGATGTTAACTGGTGCTCTTTAATATGTTAATGACATTAATTAGGCGCCATTTACAACATGGAGATCTGAAACCATTCATCTGTGCACAATTTCACGATAATTTGCGATTTATAAATTTCACTTCTGGAAGAGACGCGTATGCACGATTTTTGTGTGTACGTTTGTTCTCTGAATCACACGTACACACATTTCAGAAACGATTGTAAGATGAAATGTAGGACGGTTTCTTCGCACTCTGGTTCCTTGGTTCAATAACCCGTCTGGGCATGCTTATTGGCTCATTTGGTGCTTCACAAGGAGCTTGTGTGCTACTTTGAATGTGTGTCTTGCGACATCAACCCAAAACTAACATTTGATTCTGTGAACCGGCTCGACCGGTTACCGGCTTAAAAAACAATTTGTTCAAGAATCGAACATCAATATTCCCAGCACACTCTGCTCACACTCCCTGGACTCTAATCAGCAGCACCTATTTCCCAATCACTCTCATCAAGGACTGCATCTAAGCTCAACCTTCAGACAAACACATGGTCTGGGTATGTCATTGTTTAGGCATCAGCTTAAGGCTACCTTCACCATTTACCTGTGGATACTTGCCTTGTTGCTCCTACATCTGCATCATCGCCTTTGATCCCTCCCCCTGTGTGGTGTATTCACCCCTATTGCCCAGCATCTTTGTGAGCTTATCTGTCCTGCAATACAGAGAACTGTAATTCTTAAGAAGTGTTTCCCCTGTGTGCTCCATCATTTGCTACTCACCTGCTCTTCCTGTATATCCATTTACCTGTCAATAAACCACATCATTAAGTTCATCTTCTTCTCTAATGTCTCCTTCTCTGAGTCCTGTGACACTAATGCAAAGTAATGGATTCATTTAATATATTTGGGTTGAAACGCATGTATCCTTCTCAAGAGTCTGTTCGAACGAAGTTCCTCAGGGTTCTGTCCTTGGACCCCTAATAGTTTGTATCTACTGTAAATTATCTTACAGAAGCCTGTCCAGATTTAAAAAATCCAATTGTATGCAGACGATACCATAATTCACATGAACGGTAAAACTAGAGACTAGGTGGTGCTTAAGTTATCTTCTGCAACAACAAAAATCTCTGACTGGCTCACTCAGTGCTGTTTAATGTTAAATGTTCATAAAACTGCATACATGTTTAGTACAAGTAAAAAGAGTAGAAGTTCAACATGATATTTTAGTTAATGGCAGTAAACTACAAATGATCCCAGATTTTCAATACCTTGGAATAATTTTTAACACCTGGCATTTGAAAAGCATGTTTAAAAAAGTCTTGACATCATTCTGATCAAATTTGAAGTGATTTGGGTAAACATAACCTAGATTTCAAAGCCTATTGTAAGTGACGCACTTGTGGCAATTGGAATTGTTGTAAATATGAGTTTCCTAATCAGAATTTGGACATGAATACCCTCTCAAGTCGTATTTACTACTGGAAAACTCTGAGATCATTTTGAAAGGTTATTCGAGTTTCAGAGTTGGGCGAACCATAAACTTTAAACATGGCGGAGGGGAGAACGATCACTGCTGTGACTGATATTCTTTATTAGTTTTTTCCACATCAGCTACTTTGCCTTGTCTTGTTGTTAAGGTAGTCCATACAGTATTTACATATATGAATAACCATTTGAAGCATATACACAGTTAAAATAGCATAAATTTGACCAAAATTCCAGAATCATCAGCAAGCTGGCTATCGGTGAATGTTTATATCGTAAACTACATTTTAATCAAAATTAAATATTTTCAATGCATTTGGGCTTTAATAAGATTTCCCCTAGAAATATTCTTATTCTTTCTGATAACAAATCACTTGAACGCGATGAGCTCGTAGTCACAACTTCAGAAGTGGGAAGTAGGAAATTTCTGATAGCACGTGACGCTTGGTGTTGGTAACATTCCCGTACGACCAAAATAGCCAAAATTTGCAAAATTATTTTGCTCCAAAAAATTTAAAATAAACATGCTAACATTGTCTTCTATAGGCTATTGTGCAAGCACACTCTGTTAACATCGCATAACATTTATTGTCTCATGACCATTTATATGGCCTTTAAAGCAATGCACCTAGATGGTATTTCATTATCCAACATTTCTTCTCAAATCAGAGTCAAAAAATTTCCAAAAGTGTTGTTCCCACTTGTCTCACTATAGGGGAATGTACATGATTCATTAAACATTATAGGCTATTTAAATGACTTTGAAGTTAACCAAGCAGCTCCGGCTCCGGGGGGTTAATAAAGGCCTTCTGAAGTGAAGCGATGTGTTTGTGTAAAAAAATATCCATATTTAACAAGTTATAAAGTAAAATAAATAGCTTCTGCCAGACTGCCTTCTGTATTTAACTTACGAAGAAAGTGTAACGCCTCTAGCAGTTCAAAACGCTTACACTACGTCCCACACCTTCCATATTTGAGTTACAAAACAAGCGTAACTGACATCAGGGTGATTATTAATATAACTCCGATTGATCATCTGAAAAAAGAAAGTCATATACACTTGAGGGTGAGTAAATCATGGGGTAATTTTCATTTTAAAGTGAACTAATCCTTTAATAAGGGTTACCTCAGCAGGCACATCTTAACCTTTTTAACTCCCAGTTACAAGCAGCTCATTCATTATCTGATCATCATGTACTGGATTCACATAAGCACAGATATATCTCACACAGCACAGGACGTCCCGCATCAGAGGTGTTTTTAAATGACGCTGCATCAAAGTGTTGTGTTTAGAGTAAACACAGATAAACACAATGTTATCACTCTGTAGTGCTGAAGATCTCAGAAATGTGAGCAGTGACAGAGATAGTGAAGGGCAGCTGTCTCTGTCATCAGTCTGGCTTCACACACCACAGAAGTGTCAACAGTAGGAAGTGCTGGTGTTCTCATCGATCAAAGTGAAACTCTTGCAATCATCAACGTTAAATCATCCAAGCATTAAATCTGCTTGTTACTTAAAGGCCCAATATGTAAGATTTGTAGATGAAAATATTCAAAAACTACTAGAACAGTGTTATATAATTTGTGTACTTACATTATCTCAAATGTTTCCAACGTTTAAATCCAGAGAAATCAGCAATTTTAACCAGGACATGAACCGTGTAACTGCATCGCCTGTCACTGACATCATATCCGTGCCTCGATTTCCAGATTTACTTTCAAAGAAACCATAGAAACAACAAAGACGCTTTAATATATTGTGTTTTATTAGGCAGGTGAGCAATAATGGATACATTTATCAACAAACTGATCATTGTTATACAGCTCAACACGGTTAGTTTTGAATTGTTTTCTTGATTTACTATGTTTTACCACGCCTCAGAGACAACACTATTTTGTCAGGTGGCTAACATTGCATAATCAGAGAGAGCTTTCTCCATCATGCATTTTATAATTAATTGCATGTCATTTAGCAACAGTCATTTAGACATCCAGCTTTTATTAAAGGGGACATCGGATGCAAAATTCACTTTTCAAAATTCAAGTTTGGACATAAATGTGTGTTGGCAGTGTGTCTACACAACCACCTTATAATGATAAAAATCCACCCAGTGCTTTTTTTAATCCCCACAAATCATAAGCACTTTGTCAGATCAAGCTGTTCACAGATTCTTGGCTAAGTGACGTAAATTTGCACAGGCTCCTCCCACGACTGTTGACCATTTTAGCATAGACCTGCCCTGAGTGAGCGCAGGTGTAGACAAGAATGTCTCCAAACTGAGGCGTTTTGTTATTGGATATAAGAATGAACATAGCAGTCGTCCTTTACTCTCGAGCCGCTGAAGACGCAGTGGATTAATTTTGTTTTTGAAGGGAATGCGCTCCCGGATCTACCTATATGCATTTATGTCTCCCTGACAGCAAAATAGTGTCGGCCCAGATCTGGCCCACATCTGGTCCGTGTGTAATCCACAAGTTAGTATGATGTGGTGTGTACCAGATGTGGGCCAGATCTGGGCCAAACTATGTTGCTGTCTGGGCTGCGCTAAAAAGTTTATGTTTTGCTAAAAAGTTCCTGAAGGATGGATCAGTTCCTCCAGAAGACGTGAGTAATGTATAGGTATAGGTTTTTTTTTTTGAATCTTTGCAAATTTCCTTTCCTAATAATGTGCTAGTTAGCAAGTTCCACGACAAATGCGGCTAAAGTTAAAGGCCAGTTCACACCGCACAGATAAACACCAACAAACATGTTTGTTGGATCAGGACGCAGCCTCCGAAATGAGACGCAGCCAGTGTGATTCCCCTGTCGGCATCTGTTGCCGTTGTTTGGAGTTTGTTTTCACCCGACTGAACATGTTTAATTGGCGTTTGTTGGGTCGGGGAATGTCTGAGCAGTGTGGTATGATTTTCCAACAAACTCTGACGTAATCTGACCTGGCCACGAACTATTGCTATGATGATGAGCAAGTCCCCTGCAAAGACTGCTGTTTGATCGCGCCGGCGCCTCACGCACGCACAGCAAAGCGCTGCAAACGTGACATCGCAGTTTGTTCATTATCAAAATAATACAGTCGAACAAACATATGTCGTCATTTCTATTTAGAACCTTCTCACTGTAATTCATAACTGCATGTTTATAATGAACAATGCATTAAGGTGATTGTCTTACAAACTGTGTACATTTTATGTAAAGATAACATGGTAACACTACAATAAGGTTTATAAAGGTGTTAGTTAATGACTAACAAGTATTTTGAGCATTTATAACTGCATAAATAAGAATGGTGAGTTCAATGCAATACCTGCCAAATAGTGTTTACAGCCCGCCCGCGGAAGATAGGGGTGGGGTGAACAGTAGCTCATTATCATTTAAAGGGACATGCACTGGAACAGCTTGCTGTGAACAGAGCTGTTTTTGACGAGGTAAAAAGGGTGTTTTTTTTTACACAACCATTAAGAAATTTTAATCAAAGTATGTTATAGACTTTTCATGAAGACCTTAAAGAATCATACTAACTTGTGGAAAATTGGCATCCGATGTCCCCTTTAATAATATTCTAATATCGATCTAGCTTACTGCAATGTGCAACGAGTGTCTCAACAGGTGTGACGTGAGTGAGTCACATTAACACAACTTTCAAAACAGTCAATAGTATTTAGTATTATTGTTTAAAATAGCGCTGTGTTACCCCACATATGCAATGAAAAGAGCAGAAGTGATTGACTGCAGCATAATAAAAGCTCAGATGTTCCCGAGGCCGGTGTGAATCACAGGTGTCTCTCATTAGCGTTCGCTCCCACGGGCCACGGCTCTCGGCGCGTCCAAAGCTTGCATATTGTGCCTTTAAATGGTTTTATTTTAACTGCTCTGTATACACCAATAGATCAGTTTTATTCATATTACATAATTATGCAACTTTAAAAAAAAAAAAAGAATAAATAAATTAAAAAAAGTGTGATGTGAACAACAAAGCAGGGTTTATCAGTACAGTTGTTGAACTAAATAAAGCAAAGCCTGTTGGAGTATGTTTTACAAAAAAAGATGTGTTTAACTATGTACTTGTGTTCAAATTAATTGTTTGTTACAATGTAATTATTCTATTGTACTATTGTAAAACACTTGGGCTGCTAATGAGGTAACAGGTAAGGTTAGGACAGGTTTGGTGGTATGGGTAGGTTAAGAGTGGGATAAGGGAAGGTCAACAGTGTAATTATAGATGTAATCACTGAAATGAATGCAGCTGTAATTACATGCAGGTATTTTTAAAGTACAGTATAAAAACATGTATGTACACAATAAGTGCATCATATCAAATGAATTATTTAAATGTTAGTTCGTAGAGATAGAAGACAGTGAGTCTGTCTACTTCAAAATGTCTTGTTTAATTCAATGTGTTACTTGCTGTTTCTTTGTAATTGTTTGTGAAATTTACCTGCAATTTCTGAGTTAATTTTTTTACACCAATTTGTTTTCAATGTATATGTGACTCTTTGTTCATTGTTCATTCATCACACGTCATTATTTGTTTCTAAAAGTATCCCAGGAGATAAGACTGTTTACACTTTGCACACTGTGTGTATGGGTGTGTTTGAAACACGTCGCCCTTGCGTATCCACAACAACACTATAAAAGACCAAAAGTTCAGATTCCAACAGACATTTCAAAGGAGCTGGACAACAGTGACACAGCATCCCCAAAACACAGATCCACAATGAAGGCCTGGTTCGTTCTGTTGCTGTTGCTGCCTCTCTGCATGGGTAAGTCAGAAACTGCTTGCATTTCTTGTTTGATAAATCACATCAGATCGTTTGCTGTCCGCTGAAGGAACTTTGTTGCTGAACTTGCTGAGAATAGATGAAATGATGTGGATTTTTACAGCATCAGCTGGTTTTTCTCTTGCACACTCTCTTTCTTTATATTACTGCGTCAAGTTTATTTGAAATATTGCATGTTACTATAGGTGCTGCTGTTTCCCCACAATCCAAAAACGGTCAGGTCAGGTGAATTAATGTGATATTACAACAAAGTAATGAAAAACTGCAGTGTAAATTCAAAATTTCACCATTAAGTATTAATCAGTATGTATGTGTATACACAGAAACATGAATGTAAAGTGTGACCATTAAGAGTTAAAAATGTAATAGTTAAGATGATAAGTGGGGGAAAAATGCCATAGTAATTTAGGATAAACACTACTGTTCAAAAGTTTGTGGTGCGTAAGATTTTTAATGCTTAGCAGGAAACTTGGAATTTTTTATTGCCTTTATAAATCATCATAATTTATCATTCGAAGGGCTTAAAAACTCAAAATTCATCCTGTGAAAGCCGTTTTGAAATTGGACATCACGTCACAATGGAAACGATACTTTAAACCCTTTTAGCGGCTCCAGTGTCATGTTTCATATTACAAAATTTACTGCATTATTTTATAAGCAAAACTTTTTCTAATTTTGACAAAATATATCATTGGAAAGGTCTGAGATACAAGGTTCCATATTTGGTGAATGTTTTGTGATAGAAGTGATATTGTGACAGAAATGTATTCATTTGTGACAGGAGGACAATTCAATGGAGAAAAATTCAATGGAGGATATTTTTGGAACAACGGGCAAACAAATTCTCATAGGAAAATACATTTTTGCGATATCAACTTGGAACACAACTTGGTTAGACATATGGCTTTGATTTTATAGCAATTTTAGAGACCAGTTTATTTTGATATTTGTTTATTTGTTTATTTCAATTTACATATAGTTTAAAATACAGTACATTTACCTTACAGTAAACTTAAACTTCTATAACTTTTATTTACACTTTCATTTTTTCAGGTGTTTTCACATTAATCTGCCGAGTGCTTCTTTAAATTGAGCTCAACCTTAGGTCTTAGGTCATGAATTACAACTATTTAAGGTCGGATAGTACATTTTTCACGTCTATGCGTCTTATTTTAAAATTCTTTGATTAATAGAAAGTTCAAAAGAACAACATTTATTTGAATTTTTTTTTTTTTTTGTAAAACAAACCTTTGAACATCAGATTAGCTTATTTACATCAAGAATAATATATTCCTGTGGCATGGTACAGTGTTTATTTGGTATTTTAATGTAGTAACATTGTTTAAAGTCTGAAACCTTCCTGACATCATTGTACAGTTTTGATAACAAACTAAACAAACTAAAGGTCCATTTGTCTGTTTGTGGTGCAGCGGATTATAACATCGAGTGCTATGGGGAGGATTTCCTGATGGTGAGGAACATGGTGCTGTACTGCAGGAGTAAAGTTCCTCAGGCCTGCTATACCAGAGGTAAACAAGTGCGCAGACTCAAGGGCGGCTTGATTCCGCATTACACAATCAGTGCAATCAGAATGGAACGATTTCATCACAGTGTGACTTCTGTTGGAAACATCAAAGTTGTAAGGGAGATCAGGGGCAACTGTAACATTTTAAAATGTTGCCATCTTTATAGAAACACTTATATGTACCAACAATAATAACACCATTAAAATATTTCCATTGAGAAAGACTTGATCATACTATTGATGATCATACTATTGAAGTCAGAAGTAATGGTTGAATGGCAACTGTAACTGTATCTCAAATAAAAACACCTCAGAGTAATGATCTGCATCCCTGTGGTCCTGATCCTGTAAACTGTCAGGATCACATGTGTTTAAAGCAGAAATCCTAGGGAGATCCTTGTAGTGTGCGCTTGTAGTGCAATACAAATCAATTTTTCTTTTCAAAAAACTGTACTTGCAGAAAATATTAATTAAATAAAAGGCTGCTTAAGTGTACACTTTGATGAATGTTTCTTAACGCACATATTGTAAAGCATGTGTAAAGTGCTTTCTTATAATTTTAACTGTATTCTGTTATTCAATATTACATTTAAAGTTAATATATTATAAATGTGCTAAATTGCAACTTAATCTTTAAATGTGTAATTAAAAATATATTTAAATAGAAATTACATATATTTTGGTTTACCATCAGTGTTTATCAGTAAATTCAGCAGAAAACTTTAACCATATTTCAAAGACAATAGAATGAAATTACAAACAAAGATGTACTTCTAAGTGGATCAGTTCAGCTAACTTATTATCAATTTAAACTATAATGCATTTTCTTTTAATAGTAATTAACATGCAAGTAAGTGTCCAAAAAAACATTACATTCAGTTTGGACTCAATTAAAGTATATTATTTCCATAACAAGTAACTAAAGTGTACCTTTTCACAATCATATTAAATTTTAACCAACAACCCAGTGTACTAAAACATCAACTTCAAAGTCATCAAAACTTTGAACTACTGAAAAGAAAAATCTGATTCGTCATCGCTCTTAACTGATTTTAGGACATTAATCGCATGACAGTTGCCCTTGGCCTCCCTCTACTCTAGATATTTCAAACACATCATCTGGGAAAAGGAAGATAATACTGTGATACAAATTTGAAACGTTCCAAATCTTCGTTAAAAATGTGACATTTCTTCCACAGGGACTGGAGAGAAAGGCTGCGTCAGCGTGGAATTCTGTCAAAGGAAAGGCTGGAAATGCTGTCATGAAAACCGGTGCAACGCTTGATCCTGCTAACAGCCAGCTTCCTTTATCCTGTCATCTTCATTTACATTTTATAATTAACACCAATGCAACAACATGAAAAAAAAGTAGGAAAAAAATCAATTATGATAATTAGACTGTGAGTTTGTGCTCTTTAATGTAGATAGAAATTGTCTATGTTTACATGCATGCTTATAATACAGCATGACGAAATGATATTAGTCATCCTGAAATCAATAAATCAAGGTTTATTTGTACAGAAGAGAACAGGCAGTTTTTCTGAGTCAGAGAGAAATGTGCACACAACACAACCTCACTCTGTAACACTGACTGAAGCAATCACTAAAGAACATAAACATCATTCAAGGTCTGCAATGTTGCTTGTTTACTGGTCCAAACTTCAAAGTTTACAGGTACATCAAACATTTTTTTTTTTTTTTATGTCTGTTTAATTTACAGCTGAGGGGTCAAGGTTTGGCTGGAATGACTATGAAAAAGTATTTTTCTCCATTGACGGTCATTCAAAATTAGCTGCATATTACAATTTTTGTTTTTGCAAGCAACGTGTATCATAAATTTTAGTTACAGCTACTCGAGTGAAAATCTCAAAGGGCACAAAGCACATTAACACTAATTATGATTCATGAGTTCACACTTACATACACTACCAGTCAAAAGTTTGGAAACATTACTATTTTTAATGTTTTTGAATGAAGTCTCTTAGGCTCATTAAGGCTGCATTTATTTCATAATAAATTCAGAAAAAACAATAATATTGTGAAATATTATTACAATTTAAAATTATGGTTTTCTTTTTTAATATAGTTTAAAATATAATTTATTCCAGTGATGGCAAAGATGAATTTTCAGCATCATTACTCCAGTCTTCAGTGTCACATGATCCTTCAGAAATCATTCTGATATGATGATTTGATACTCAGTTATTATCAATGTTTGAAACAGTTGTGCTGCTTATTATTTTTTTGGAACCTGTGATACTTTTTTCAGGATCCATTGATGAATAAAAGGTTAAAAAGAACAGCATTTATTCAAAATATTAATATTTATTCTAACAATATAAATCTTTACTATCACTTTTTATCAATTTAACACATCTGTGCTGAATACAAGTATTAATTTCTTTCAAAAAAAAAAGAAAGAAAAAAAAAAAATGACTGACCCCAAACTTTTGAACGGTAGTGTATACTGTTACAAAAGATTTTTATTTTAAATAAATGCTGATATTTTTTTTTACTTTTTATTCATCAAAGAATCCTGAAAAAGTATCACAGGTTATAAAATAATATTAAGCAGCACAACTGTTTCTAACATTGATAATGGAACTGAATGCACTCCACTCGTGTTAATTAGGTTATCTGAACGTGCTCCTCCCAAACTTAGTCAACAAAACATCATAAACTGTAATTAATAATTACAGTAATGGTATATATTATGACGTAGTTATTATAATTATTGCATACATAATATTCCGTGATATCAGGGGCGGTGTGGGGTTTGAGTTTACCGTGGCTGCATCCAAAATTGCATACTTCCTTAAGTACTAGATAGTAGGTGAAAAACAGTATGTGACATAAGAAACAGTATGTGACATAAGAAAGTACCTGATGACCTACTACTTCCACTGAGATTCTGAAGTGTGCATATGAGGCCACAGGAGAGGATTTGTGAATGGCAGTGAAGCGACGTAACTGATGCTGGTAGGTCACGTGATAATGACAGCATGATAACTGTAGTAAATCCGGATTACATTCATTCTACACACACATACTATATAGAATGTACTTTTTTAGCGGTCGAGAAGTAATTACATACGGTGGCCCAGTTGTGCACAACACAACGAAATTAAAAAAACAAACATAAGTTCACAACACAACGAAATCAAGCCACAACACAACGGAAATGATCCCGACCACTAGGGGGCTCTCAGAGCTCGGTAAAGTTAGTTTTCCTTGGCACTGTTCTATAAAGTCGACAGTCTTACAAAGATATCAATACCATGATTAGTTTTAAGTATGTAACCACTGTATATCGACATGAAATATTAATTCAAAATCAACTACTTGCTCAATAGCTTCATATTTATACATGTGAATGATTTAAGGGAACGTCTGCCAATTCCACCAAGTGGTTAAAACGAATAATTTGTATTCATTACAATTACTTTGTTTAACATTTAAAAACAGACATGTCCAAATTCCAAAGCTTGTTAGTTCCTGTCGGTAAGACTGACAAGCTTTGGAATTTAAACATGTCTGTTTTTAAATGTTAAAAGTAATTTTAATCAATACAAATTATACGTTTTAACCACTTGGTGGAATTGGCAGACGTTCCCTTCATCATGCGCCGTGGTAGCGCGTCAAATCATTCACAGGTATAAATATGAAGCTATTGAGCACATAGTTGATTTTGAATTAATATTTCATGTCGATATACAGTGGTTATATACTGTTGAAACTAATCGTGGTATTGATATCACTGCCGACCCTAGAGAACATTGGCAAGGAAAACTAACTTTACCGAGCTCTGAGAGCCCCCTAGTGGTCGGGAGCATTTCCGTTGTGTTGTGGCTTGTTTCCGTTGTGTTGTGAACTTATGTTTGCTTTTTTAATTTCGTTGTGTTGTGCACTACTGGGCCACCGTAATTACCTATTCAAAATAAGTACCTACTCAAGAGAGTATGCGATTTCAAATGCAGCCCTGGGTTGTGAAAATAAGAAAACAACTATTGTAGACTTCTGTGGAAACAACAGTGGTGTTGGACTTTATACTGACACCTACTGGTGTGGATGTAGAAACACGCAAAAGCATTTCTTGCTGAGGTTTTCGGTTACACATGCCACTGTGGAAATACGCTACACACAGGTGCATTTGTCGCCCATGACCAATTTATAACATAACCAAAGTGTTGAATTATAGTGTGTTAAAGAGCTAACGTAATATTCAGCTGATCATGAGTGTACACTATTTTAAACATTTGTCAAAAGTATTTTTTTTAATTTAGGTGTAAAACATTAATGAAAGATCTTTAAATGGATACATTTCTGAAGGCGACTCCAGAAGAAAAAACACAACAACAGTTTTTAAAATGTTTCTTTATTTTCTAAATTCTTCAGTATTTTCTGCCCATTGGCAGGAATGCATAAGAGACAGATTGGCTCAAACTTTGTCACAAGAAAAAAAAAAAAAAAAAAAAGTTTTGTCTTTTCATATTTCGTTAACATCATTGCATCATTTGCATAATCAGGATCATCATTGTGGTTTTCATAACGGTCATTCTTTTCATCAAAAAAAGTTTAGCTTTTTCTCCGCACCTTTATTCGTTGAGTATATAATCAAACACCCTGCAAACAGCAAAGCATTTGGAAGTCCAGAACTGTTCTCCAACATTGTAGACACAATCACCAGCTGGGAACCTAGACCTGGATGTTTGCATTTCCTCTCTCTCCCCGTGTAGGTTTTGGAAATTAGCTCTTGGATATTAGCAGATATAAAAACATCTCAATGGCAAATGGCAATACATTGATATCAATGGTTTCTGTGTAGCTTCACTCTTGTGTTTTTGGATACTCTCTCAAAATACCCAAACCCTTCACCATTACTACTTCCAACACACCATTCTTTTCAAAGGGAAATCATCTGTGACATTCAAAAATCATTACTGTAAGCAACGCTCCATTCGGCTAACCGCTTTCAGATAAACGAATATGTTCTTGGAAGTGAAAAGCCCTGGAGTCTCCAAACCGAGCGACGCCGGCCACAGCGCATCTGAACTCATGCCACAAGGCGAACAATCCCTCACTTTTCTCATGGATGAAAACAAGCTCCTAAATCTCTAAATAACATGAAGCATTTCCCTTGCATTTCAGAGCACTGCCCTCCCCACAAAATAGTTATATACATACAGGTACACCGATATATACACAATAAAGCCAGCCCTGAATGCAACAACAAAGATGGCAACAAAGGTCTGTGAAAGAGTGACACACTCGCCTGCAACTTGTGTAAAGATTCTGAGAGTTTCCTTTTTGATTTCAATGGTGTGCTGAAGTTTTAAGAGGCCAGACGTTCAGGCAAGTGGCCCCAAAAGTATTTCGATACTTAAGTCATACTAAAAATGGTCTGAATGCCATTACATTAGATGCATTAATATGAATCATCGCTTTTCTGAGGCATTTATCAATGACTTTTCATCAGCTGGTGACTTTAGTGGATGTATGAGAATCACAAACGCCACTTGTATTTACTTGACACTTCCCTAACTAATGCTTTGAAATTCATACATTTTAAGTGTGACTTAAGTGTATAGGACAAGACAAAAACATTAAAAACAACATGGAAGTCCGTGGACAATCTAACTAAGGCAATCTCAGTGAAAACCTTCCCACTTGCTTAAAAAACAGGAGTAGTCCATAAAGCGTACATAAAAAAGGTATAAAAAGTTAACTGCAGACCAGCTGAGGGGCGTTCAACTCACCGTCTACAGCGCAAATGTTGCATAAACACACCAACACCACAGAAACAATCAGGTATCATTCCATCTACCCATCTAAACATTGCTAAAGCCATCTAATCGACTATTACATCCATTTCATGCACTTTAAAATCACCTGGATCAGACACATATGAATGTGAGGCAGTTGAGTCTTGACATCCTTCAATACTGAGTATCTGAATGCTGATGTGTATTGTATTATACACATCACAAGATTGTCATTCTTTCACAATAAAAAAGGAAGGAAACCCAAATGACTGTAAATGTGTATTTGTACCAGGTTTCTCAATCCCATACGCCAATACAGCATCCTAAAATCTGAGTGTGTAAACCATGCCTTTGTACACAGAGACTGCACATACAAAGCATTTCAAGCTGGTTTGAGAGCTGTTTTAATGTCTCTTCTGGTGTAATATTGATGATTTAGGTTCTCGTTCATCAAGCAGCACTAGAGGAATCTGTTTCAGCAGCTGCGCTCACGTTTCTTTGATATTGATTCTTTTTCTCTGAAATGAATTGCTTCATCCCGTGATACTGAAGCACGTAAAATTCACAGCTCGTGCTGTTTAATCTTCATTGAGCTTCTTTTTCTTCCATATTTCCATGCATTGTTAAGGGAAACAAAAAAAGCTACAAAAAAAGTACTGTAGCAGTATCATGGAACAGTGTTGGTATCATATGGTAATACCATGGTATCTTTTTAAGGAGCCCCTATAGGGACATGGTGATGGTATAAAAAAAAAAAAAATTTAGATGGGAGGAAAAAAGCTAAGTTTCTTTTCTACATATATAGTGATACCATACTCAAAAACCATGATATTCCATTCTGTCATTGTCAAAAAGTGGCCCAATTTACCTGAATTAGCCCTATGGTATGAATAATACCATAATAATACCAAAAACAGTATTATCATGGTACTTTTTTGGCGCTATTTTTGTAAGCATTACAAAAAGGAGCGGGGGAAAACATTCTTTTTTCCTTTGACTTTCTCTCTTAGACTCTCTCCAAAAAGAGTGATCCTGAGAAAATGTGAGGAAGAGGGCGATCACCCTTCAGCGGAATGAAAGAAGCGGCGACTCGCGCACATACACACTCACGCACGCACATTTAAGACTCGTTTAATCTTTCGTTTCTCTCATACGATAAAAAACAAGAACATCTCAGTCCAATGAACAAAATGACAAGAAAAACAATCCCAGAATGAAACCTAAAAACAATTCAGAGTCATTTAGATCACGGATTAAAACGGATGGTATGAATACAAAGAGGAGATCTCCAGTCTGACCGAGAAAACTGAGGCAGATGTGAGGGTGGTACGGCATCTTTAGACAGGCGGGTGAGACTGAAACTGGGGGGGGATTTATAAAACGGACAGGTTATCGCCATGCAGACCCCATTTTGAGGCAGGTCAGGCTTGTGTGTGAGTGTGTGTTAGTTGTGTTTGTTTTGAATGAAGTGTGCTGCTGTTTATGGCTATTCTTCTGTAAAGAGGAGAGTTGAAATTCAAAGTGTCCTTGAGCATGGAGACCAGTTGAGTCGTTGAGGTCCTTGAGTCCGAACAGTGAGCCAGGGGCACCTGCCTGGCGTCACCAGATATACATGTCCTGTAGTTTTTGGCTCAGGGACAGATGCTATGCAAGCATGCAAATCAGCTTCACATGCAGTCCTCCACCAATGTTCACAGAGAGCGAGAGAATATAAATGAACATCGTGTGACTTTTAAGCTTTACTCATTAAAATTGTTAGTCCATCTGAAAATGAACATCATTTACACACCCTCATTTCGTTCCAAACCTGTATGAATTGCCTTCTGCAGAATACAAAAGAAGACATTTCGAAGAATGAAAGTCAAGGGGGTCCATTGTTGTTTTGGACCCTGACTTTCAGTGTATGGACAAAAAGAGTCAAAATGTCTTCTAAACATCTTTAAAACATCTTTGCTCCACAAAAAAAAGAAAAAGTCATACAGGTTTGGAACAATATGAGGATGAGTAAATAAAGACATTTTTGTTCATTTTTGAGTGAACCATTCCTTTAAGTGAGGAAAAGGTTCATCCGCAATCAGTAAGAGTATTGTATTTGTGTGTTGATTTGTGTATATGAACGTGCACTTTGTTTGGATCTAAAAATGCTAAATCGCTTTCCCTCTTTTATTAATGTATCACAGTTACTGATGTATGCATATGTGTATTAGTGTTCGTGTGGTAGTGTGTGTGTCAGTGTAAACCTGTAGGTGTGCTAAATCTTTTCAAAGGTTTTTAACTACACATTCCAAATCTCTCACCATCCAAGTCGAACCAATGCCTCCACAACCACATCTACTGAACAAACCGTCAACATAACAACAAACTAAGACACGAAATGAAAAGAAAATCTTGAAAAGATAAAAACTGAGGAGACCCTGCTTTTGTAATCCGACAGGAAGGCTGCAGAGACATGCTGGTGCCTTTGGCGGGGCTATTGAGCAGGCGAGAGAAGGGGTCGGACCGCCTTATAAGGGGGGGTTAAAGGGCATTCCCTCGTCACTGGGCGTGGCCGTATCATCGCTAGGCTCTAGGCTGTCCTTGGGGCTCAGGGTGCTGTCAGATAGGGGCGTGGCCTCATCTGAAGGGGGCGGGGTTTCGGCCGAGCCATCCTGCTGTCCATTAGACGTGATGGTGTGCAGAGGTTCGGGGGGCGTAGGAGGGGGAGTGTTGGTGTCAGGCTGGGTGCTGATGGGTAGCGAGACTGGCACCGGCAAGGGCTCAGTAGGAGTGTGAGGGACACTGGGTACCGACGCCAGGGTGCGAGGGGTGGAGTTGTGCAGCAGGGAATCGCCCAGGCCCAAGCTGGAGTCACTGTGCACCAGGGAAGAGGTCTTTTCCACCAGACGCCACTGCATGATGCTCGTGTCCTTGCCGCCCGTTGAAATCAGGTGACTGTCGCTGTGCATGAAGCTCACGTTTGTCACATGACTGCTGTGGGCACTGTACTTGTGGCTTGGGGCCTGCAATTAAATAACAAAACCAATCAAATTTCAGATAAATCAATGAAATAATAATATTGCCCAAGCTTCATGAAATTCACCCAACTATTTTCAGACTGCAAGAAAAAGTCACCCAAATCCAATTTTTGTGTCTCATATGTGAATCAGATCTGTTTTTCAGATCAGTGTGAACAGCACGTGGAATCAGATCTTTTTCATTCTGATTTGGGCCACTTCCATATGTGGTCCTAAATCAGATACAGGTCTGATGTTTTGCAATTCGACCTCAGTCTGAACCATCATATCTGAATTCATGCGAATTTTATGTCACTCCATTCGTGTCAGTTCTGTGCTAACGGGAGTCAGTCCAAAAATTTTACAGGCCGATAGTTCTTTAGTCACTCTGTGAATATGAAAGACGGCAGTGAAGTTAGTCAGTGGAAGGACCGTGAGCTGTTATACTCATATATTTTTTCCCTCAAGTTTTGCTTTATAGAGCTGTCACCATAATACTTATGAGAAAAAAAATTGGATCTGAGCAATAAATCAGAATTGAGCACTAAGACGGTGTGAATGTAGACTTACAGTTCAAATTCTGACAAAAAAAAAATGTTTGGATCACCCTCTCCCCAAATATTATTCAAAATCGCAATGAAACGAAAGTAGTGAAGCTATTTTCTTCTGTATTATAATTATTATGGAAGCTTGTTTCTGCCATGAAATAAAAAGTAAAAAAGGTAATTGCGAGTATATATCTCACAATTCTGACTTTTTTTCTCAGAATTGCGTGATATAAACTCATAACTGTGAGATATAAACCTGCAATTCTGAGAAAAATAGTCAAAATTGTGAGATAAAAACTCGCAATTGTGATAAAAAACGTCAGAATTGTAAGTTAATATCTCGCAATTCTGAGAAAAAAAGTCAAAATTGTGAGATATGAAGTCAGAATTGTGATAAAAAAAACGTCAGAATTGTGACTATATCTCGCGATTCTCAATTTATATCATGCAATTCTGACTTTATAACGCAATTGCAAGTTTAAATCTTGCAATTCTGAGAAATAAAGTCAGAATTGTGAGATAAAAAGTCGCAATTACCTTTTTTATTTTTTTATAGTTAGCGGCGGAAACAAGCTTCCATAGATTATAGAGATTATTGAAAAAGATAAATATGTAGGGCGGGACTTGATTCTATTCATCGATTGTTGATTGGATGGATGCAGATCTGAATGTGAGTTTGCAGTCGGCTGTACGAAAGGGGCAGGGTTTAAGCGCACTAAATGATTGGAGAAATCCGGCACGTGTCACCAGAGAGAAGTCTATTTCACTGGAGGATTGAGCTATGACATTTTGATTCATTTATAAGGTCAAAAAAAAAAAGGAAACATGCACAGATGAATTGTTCACAATAATATAAATACTGTAACATGCTTTTAAGAAATAGATAGTGAATTTTCAAGATATATATTTTTTAAAAAGTCCTTGAATAAATTTGCTGTTAAGTGTATTAATACAAATTGAAACAAAAACCAATGAATCATGAATCAAACTGATTTACAGATTCACACCCCTAGATGTGGCGTGGCTTGGTTTCAGATATAAAAAAAAACAAACAAACTCTGCACATGCCATAGGGATAAACCGCTTTAAACTATAATCTGTTTTATGGTAGTAAAGATGGTGTGACGTGACAGACCTTTGGTCTTGAGCAGGGGTACTGGAAAAGGTGCACTTTACAGAAGTCATCAGCCAGAGCGATCACCTTCCTGTTGTGAGATCGCACCAGGGCGTTGATATCTGTCCCATCTGAGCCCTCGGGCCAGACACCTGTTACACCACAAACACAGAGACTCATCAGTGCACAACATCACAACACTGCGGGGTAACAGAAGAAAGATGTAGCTTTTCAAACAAGAGAGATTTCCAAGAAGTGTGGAGGAACAAAACATTACATCATGTCTATTTATGCCTCATTTGTTTTTCAACCAAGCATCAAGAACGCATTCCTAGAATGTTCTCTCTCATATGTAGGGAGCCATTTTAGTGAATCAGTTCATTCAAAGGTTAATTTTTACAAAATCAACATTTTAATCAAAAAATCATAGATAATAGCGATGTGGATATGTTTGCACCAGCTCCGTGATTCACCGGCATCATGTCGACAGATGAAGTAATTACAATAGTTTGAATATAAAGTTTATTTGAGACTATAGACTCTACAGATCTAAATATGTGAGACTATAGTTTGAATGAATCCCTTTTCTTTGCATGTCACATAGACATTACAATACAGAATAGCTCTTTCGGCATTATCCTGACCACTGTATAAGCATTTATTTCATGAAAGAGAGGCTCTCGGGAGCGCGTTTCATCGTTACATCCTTTGGATTTCCTTTGGATTTCCTTTGGAAGCGTCCGTCACATAACAAGCTTTCATAGACAACATAGGAAATCTCGTTTTTTAAGTCTCGTTACAAACTGTTCACACATTGGCAATAAAAAAGTGATTAATACATGAAAATTCTTACATATAGCACCTTTAAACAATTTTACTGTATATTCTTTACATTTTAATTTAAAAAAAAAAAAAAAACGCAAAAATGTATTTAATGTGCAAATTTGTCATTTAATCATATAAAGTAATTTGATCTGGTAGCAAGAAGTAAGAAACTTCAAATCCTTAATTTTAACAAAGGAAGGTATTTTTGACCTTATTAATATAATATCCATAAGCACATAGACACCTCACACTCAAACACTATGATAATAAATGGATTAGGAGCCTTCAACAAGATCACCAGCAGGAGGCAGAAGAACACCAGGTACAGAACACACACACACACACACACACACACACACACACACACACACACACACACACACACACACACACACACACACACACACGGACACACACGGACACACACAGACACACACACGGACACACACAGACACACACTTGTATATGTGGTTTACAGGAACTCTCCATAGGCGTAATGATTTTTATACTGTACAAACTGTATATTCTGTCCCTCTACACTACCCCGAAACCTACCCATCACAGAAAACTGTCTGCATTTTTTCAATTTCAAAAAAACACCTTTTTTAAGCCATTTGGTTTACAAAGACACAGGAAGTGTCCTCATAAACCATGTTTACGTTGTAATATCCATGTCATTATACACATTTGTGTCCTCATAAACCATGTATAGAAGACCATACGGAGACACAAACAGAGACACACACACACTTTTCTGTAGCATCACATTCACTGTACTGCTCTAATCTATTGGCTCAGTGCTGGGGAATTTGTACAGTTCTACCAAATATTTTTCCAGTCTAATAAAGTGCTAAAATATGTGGGACTGTGGTGAAGACTGGGCTGGCTTTATTCAAAAGCAGCCTGTGTAAATGTGCTGCCGTCTCCAGGATTACAGACCTGCACACACCAGATGGCACACTATGCTGACAGATAAAGTGAGTTTTGTGGGCTGAACTACTTTTGGTTTTTGTAAATCACCCTGCTTAGACATGAAGTCACTCAGAATCTGAGCGAAATTAGAATGACAGACTATAATTACGTGTATAAAGACAGAGTTGCAAAGACAGAAGGAAAGCGAGACGAAGAATGCTGCAAAGGGAGAACAGATGACTGACAATCAGACTACTAAATAGGTGATGAGCAAAATTTGTCACCAGAAATGAGCTAAATATGACAAAACGTCCCTCTAGGGACATTTCCATTTGAACAAATTATATATACCGTATATTACTGGACAAAAGTTTGGAATAATTACGTTTTTTTTATGCTCACCAAGGCTGCATTTTTAAAAAAATCAGAAATCATTCTGATATGTATTTTTGAAGGATCATGTGACACTGAACACTGGAGTAATGATGCTGAAAATTCAGCTTTGATCACAGAAATAAATTACAGTTTAAATGACATTCAAACAGAAAACAGTTATATTGAACTGTAATAATATTTCACAATATTACCATTTTTACTTTTTATTTCTTATGAGGTCTGGTATGTCCTCATTTAGACTGCCAGTAACCATGTGAGAGAGAGAATGACTAAGACCCCCTCTAGACTGAACCACTGACAGGAAATGAGTGTGAAATAAAGCACACAGTTCAAATACCAGCCACACGCTTGGAAAAAACAAACGAGACACGTATACAGAAAACACACACACACAAAACTCATAATACATAATGCAGGCGTCCTTCTAGCCAATTTTTAGTCATAAGTTCTACTGAACAAAGTCCCTTAATGCATCACTCCACAGATACTGACCAAAGACGTGGAATCCTAGCACACAGGTATACGTGGCCCAGTCGATGTCCTTGCACTCAGAACGGTTACGAATCAACTTGCAACCGTTTGGAATGTCCCCTGTGGAAGAGGGAGAACAACATGTCAGGAAAACGCAACATTTCAACAACCTTTGGTCCAAATGCAATCACAAACCGCAAACTGAAACAGTCATGGTGCTTTGTACTCAACCAAATAGACAAAAAGTTAAATATGATCGGACATGAATGTTTTTCAGAGAAACTGAGCCAAAGAGAGAGCTTGTTGCGGTCAGCCACTTACAGTAAAGGATTTCATAGTCTCCTGAGTTGGACATGATGAACTTGTTGTCGGGGGACCAGTCAAGATGTGTAATGTAGCTGGAATGTCCCTGACGACAGAGATTAAAAGATTTGATAATGAAAAAGGAGGAAGAAAACAGTTCTATCGCAACATTTACAATAATCAGAATGAACTGTTGTGGATCACAGAGCAGCTTGATTTCAGTAGGAGGACAAAGACATTGACAGCTAATCTCTCAGACAACAAATCAAAGGAATGGAAAAGGACAAAAAAGGCTTTTCAAAGACTGAATGCAGTGATGTGTCAATAAATAATGCTGGAGGGGTTTCCACCCAGTGCAAAGAGTGACACACAGCTCCAGCTCAATCTGTCTGATTTGGCACTGACTTGTCCAAGTCCTCAGAGTCGACAGGTTTCCCTCCCACATCTGCTCTGATATTTTTATGTTTGAATGTGTATACGTTTGAGAAAGCCTGCTATCTGCACACTATCAGAGTTCCCTCTAGAATATAAAGAGCACCTATCACTCCATTTCCAGCTTTTCATACACAAACTGACATGTGATTTATGTTTCCACTGTCCTAGAGCCTGAACTGTAGAAAGAGGTCAGAAGAAGTCAAGCATTCCCACGCTGCACTGCAGTCCAAATGCTTTATAGCTCAATGGTGCATTGCTTGGAATTTTTGACCTCAGCAGTATTTGGACACTTTTGCACACTTAAGTCGCATTTAAAAACGTATGAATCTCATGAATTGCATAGATAAAATATTAATGCATGGATTTTTTTCAGAACCAACTTTACTTTTCTGAGCCATTTTCAATTACTTCATCAGCCTGGTGATCTGTAGTTCTTTTGAAAAAAGTTTTCTGGAAAAATGTGCTTTTGAGCCATTTCTTTAAAATAAATCACTCAGTTTGATATTAAGTTTTGCTTGCGTGTCCAAATCCGTTTTGAGGCCACTGTATGTGTTCATCTGCTCTGATCTGTCTGTGAGTAACATGGTTCAGCTCCGCTGACAGACACAAGAGTGAGTCGTTTGCCAGCATCAATAAAACCCAAGGTCAGCATTCCCACAATGTCTGCATTCCCATTGGAGACGTGTCAGGCAGTCGAGAGTGCTGAAAGACAGGCACGCTTTCATTCTGTCTGCTGAAATCACACTGACATCTTCAGCCATTTCTTTACTCTCTTTATGACTCGTCGTCGTAATGAAGGACAGACTATCTCACACATAACTGACCATTTCTCCCAGTAATTTCATAATTCAGTCATTGTATGAAAGCACTGTCATTTGTGTCCATGTTTGATGAAGGACGCTGAATACAGAAATCTGCTTTTAAGCGCTTTTCAAGTTAAAATATATTACATTAAAGCACATTATCTAATGTGATGATGGTGTATTTTTTATACATATTTTAAAGAAGTACACTACTGTTCAAAAGTTTGGGGCCTGTAAGATTTAAAAAAATAAATAATAACAATACTGTTATTCAGCAAGGATGCATTAAATTAATCAAAAGTGACATTAAAGACATTTATAATGTTATAAAAGATTACCGTTTCAAATAAATGCTGTTCTTTTGAAATTTATATTCAAAGAATCCTAAAAAAATATGCATCACAGTTTCCTCAAAAATATGAAGCAGCTCAAGTGTTTTCAACACTGATAATAATAATAATCAGAAATGAGCAAATCAGCATATTGTAATGATTTCTGAAGGATCATGTGACACTGAAGACTGGAGTAATGATGCTGAAAATTCAGCTTTGATCATCACAAGAATACATTTTAAAATACAGCAAAATAGAAAATCCTTTTTTAAATTTTATTATTACACGGCTCTGTGGAATACTTGATTCTGATTGGTCAATCGCTCCATCCATCGATATGTTATTCCCCGATAACAGCCGCTGAAAACAGATAACACAGGCTCATCCGGGTTACTGAAGTCAGCAGCACTATACACTTGCTAGGAATGTTTTGTCTTTGTCGAAGTTTAGCATTTGGTGAGCTAATAAAATATTAAAACTCAGTCAAATCAATATTTTGTTTACGGTTATTTAATGAAGTCATCCCTTATCATGGACTCGCTCTCTCTTGTTTAATACAAACGCACCTGCTGCCATTTTGCGACTGTTGGATTATAAGATAACAAACAGGTATGACTTTAAAACAGTTCCATCTCAGATCAATATCTCTTATCCCCATAATTAATTATGTGGCGAAATGCTGTTTAATAAGTGGTGTGACTGTACCGTATCTCTTAAATGTCCGTCTAGTTTGAACTTGCCGCGCTAGCAACTGCTCTCTCCGCGGAAGCTTTACGTTTAAAGAGCTAATAATAAAATATTTCGGCGTGTAATAAGCGGGATAATGTACATCCAACTGATTGTTATCTCTGAATTAACCCCTTCAGGCTGATGCAAGACCCTCCGCTTCAGGGTCCTGATCACCCTGTCGGGGTTTATTCTGAGATAACAACCGGCTGGATGCACATTATCATTTACATAACATTTAACAATATTACTGTTTTACTGTATTTATGTTTACATAAAAAAATGGATTTACACTACCATAAGTCTCTTATGCTCACTTTTATGTCAGTATAGCCAGACATATTTCTATTCAAAATTCAACATGCACATTGGTTTTCCAATTGACAATATATCAAATCACATTTATTTTATATAAAAACGAATTTCATCAAAACTGGATAATTCATTTGTGTCCATGAATTTTGGTTCCCATTTGGATATTTTTGTCCGACAGAACGTATAAATCTTACTCTGTAAGGCACCCATTTCATAGAATCACTATTATTACTGTGATCTAGCACAGATGTAAATGACATAAAACCTCTCAACTGCAGAAAAACTGCAGAGAAAAAAACAGGAACGGGAGAGGAATCAGAAGAACAGCAGTGTGATTGAGAGCGTGTTGATGGGGTTCAGCCGAGCGAGAGGTTCAGACACGCACAGTAAAGTTTCATTCTCCGCTCCACCCCTCGGAATAGTGAAAATAGACAATAATACAGCCATAAAACAATTACACGAATTCTTTACTGATGGATTGATGACAAATACGTTTAAAATGCGTGCTGCAAATTCTTGTAATATTTGTAAATCATTAAAAAAAAAAAAAAGATTTAAATTCATTAACTATTATTTTCAAAAAGGTTTTCAAACATAATGTTTTTTTTTTTTTTATCTTGAATACATGAAAGTTGTGGCAGGACAAGCACTAGTAGTAATGCTTTGGGAGTTAAAGTGCCCCTGTTATGCTTTTTTTTTGGGGGGGGGGGGATTTTACCTTTCATGCAGAGTGTAATATAGCTGTTTGTGAATGTAAAAGGTCTGCAAATTTTCAAAGATCAAAAGTGCAGATAAATGAGTTATTGTCTCCCAAAAGAAAGAAGTGATTCTGAACTGCCTGAAACGAGTCATCAGTAATTCCAGTCTTACTTCATGCACAAACCGACACTAATATGCTTATGGGCGTTTGGTTTGACATGTGCTGTAAGCAGTTTAACCAATCACAACAGACTGGGCCGCTTGACCAATCAGAGCAGAGTAGACCTTTGGAAAGCGGGAGATTAGAGAGGCCGAATCGTTAATCGATCTGTTTCAGACACTGTGAGAAAAGAGCTGATGTATATTAGCTGAGCTGTATATTATAAAACAATTAAGTGTTTTTTGTCTTGGATGCATGTAAACCTATTGTAGGAGACTCCAAACAAAATTAGGAACCTTTAAAATAGCATTATAGGGCACTTTAAATGCACCTTCTGTTCATTTCCGCAGCGCTCTGCTGAGCTGTTTTTTTATTCTAGAGCACGTTCTGTGTGAACAACCATGTAGATACTCACAGTGCATTTCCCATATCTGCTGTATTTGCGTCCCTTATCCGACACTGTGTAGAGGTAAATGAAGTTATCATGTGATCCCACTGCCAGCAGCGTGCCATCTAAGAAGAGGCAGCAAAACAGTGAGGAAAGAGGGACGTTTGGCTGAAACGCAAGAAACAAACATACAGTAGGCAAAACAAACTCACCGACAGAGTAGCGCATCACGGACAGCTGCTCATTGCCGTCTGTGTGAATGGCCACCAGGTCTCGTGTCTCTGCGTCCAGAGCATACCACCTGAGACACATACAAAACACTGTCAGAACTTCAGCTAAATGTATGTATTTATGTAAAAATTCCCTGTAGAGATGACAGATCACTTACTTCCCTGAGTGAGTACCAATGGCAACAACTGAACCGCTAGGATGGAAGTCTGCGCAGTGCCCGTGTTCCTAAACACACATCGACACTGTCACACTCAAAGCACACAGCACTCTATGAGCTGAACTCCATTATCAAACAGAATCTCTAAAGCAGACATTTTAACCTCTCAGACACCAAGGCCTCTACTGGCATTCCTGCTTTAATAAAAAGCTGCTTGTTTTCAAACTTTTTTTTTTTTTATTTACAGAAACTAGGAGTGGCAATATATTAAAATAACAATATAGAATAAATATAAATAATTAAAATAAAAATAATTAAATTCAATCATTTCAGATGTTTTAAGAACTGATTGTATTTCAAGTTCACACTTTTTATGACCAGTGAATTTACATGACGTTTCCAGTCTTTATTATTGTTGTTTTTTTAATTCATGAACAGCAATTTCTACCTGATAAAACATATAAGAGCTTGACATAACCACAAAAAAATCATAATCATCAGAGAAATTTCCATGACTTCTCCAGGTCTGGAAATCACACTTCCCTCACATACAATATTCAGGTTTTCCAAGACTGTGGAAACCCTGGTTCTTAAATTAAATGACAGTTGAAGGGGGAAAATATGAAAAATGTCTTGATTTGAGCCTTTTTAAATTATTTCCAAGCTTGTTTTGCCTTGTTTTAAATAATTTTAAGCCATTTTTACGGCCTGCTTTGAACTGTGTGCTGTCGCCCCCTAGTGGCTCCAAAGGCTTGGATAACTTTAAAGCTTTTGTTAAAAAACTGATGTGTAGATCAACTAAATTCTGTATTATTGCACCATTACAGATGTAAACAGCCTGCAGACAAGATGACAAGGGGTAGTTAGTGGATATTTGGGGTGAAGATTTCAATCTTCAGCGAGTGTTTTGTTTAAAACTTAACCTCTGTTTGAATGGGCGCTTCTGTGAAAAAGTTTTGGCGTTTGCCAAAACTGTGCAAGTTGTCTTTTTATTGATGCCTTAATAAAAAATAATAATTAAAAAAGATTTGCAAGAACCTCTTATGTTGTGGCATGTGCCATAAAATTTGCCAACAAATTCCTCAAGCACGTCTATTTATTCTGCTTTGTTTTCTTTGTTTCTGAAATATTAAGAATATATTACATCTGGATGAAGGGAAAGTTTGACCACAAAGTCAACAAACAGCTTTAATTCCTCTGGTATTTTCTAAAGAACAAAACACTGGGCTATAATTTAAACTGCCATGATATTTTTTTTTTTTTTTTTTTTTTTTACAGAATAAGACATAAAATGCATGATTTATGGCAGTAACCAGTGAGATTAAGTATAGAGCAGAACTGTAGCCCTGGATGGTTTATAGTTTATGGTGTAATAGTGACAAAAAACAAACTCCCAAAAAAAAGTAACATGAGGCTGATGAACTATATTACCCGGAAAAAGGGCAGTGTAATGTGTGCATCTTTACTAACCAATGTAATATTTAAATCAGCATTAGCTTCACAGTAGCTATGTTTCCTATCCAAGGTTGCAAATTTAACTCATGCTCAAAATATAAAACATTCGCGAATAAAGCAGCGTTTCCATCCCATGTGTACAAGGGAACAAAAATCATCACTTCCTGGGAAATTGATGCAAAATATCTGTAATAAAATTGGAAGTTGCTGCAATCGGGGAAGAAACTGTGTTTTTTTTTTGGACATTACTTGTGCCTCAGAGCGTGCAGACGAAGCGCAATCATGTGATCTATCATCTCCGTTCACATTTCTTGGAAAATCTGCACATTACACTGATGTTTTTCATCAAGAATTAAAGTCACTTCATTTTCAAAAATGTTGTTTAAGAATGTTTGGACCTTATAGTCCTTCCAAACATACGTCTCGTTCTCCACAATTTTTCTGATCACATGATTGAATGAGGCAAAGTTTTTTTGTTGCGCACTAAGGGATTTATTCGGTAAATGTGTTTCCATCATAGTTTATGTGCATGTCTTCTTATTGGATAAAAAATAATCCGCCTCAATTGAGAATTTATGCGCATCTTGCTGTAAACATCCAGCGTTAACATCCCAAAATTCGCATACAAATAGGTGGATGGAAAGATAGCTATTGTCCCAGAACACATCTAACACAGAGAGTGAGAGCACATGAACATAAACGTCTTACGTCCAGCAGTCTGGTCCATTCCAGCGTGTGGTCCACTGAGCTCCAGAGACACACCTGCCTGTCCTGAGCACAGGTGAGGAACAGGTCCTTGAAGGGGTGGGCGGCCAGACCCCACAGTTCATCCGTGTGCCCCTGAAAATAGAGACTCCCATGAAACTAACTCCACAACTATGACTGCAGGTAAAAGCACGTGTGTGATAACCATCGGCTCTGCTTTTGTGTGGTTAAGATTATTAGCTCTGGTTTTGTAGGCATGTTTGTGTTTTTTATAGAATTGAGAACTGAAAAAATACTGGTTTTCGACCTTCACTGAAGGTGCACATGAGATACACTGTGTGATTTAGCAGTTAAGGATGTGGTTACCTGCACTTCCACCTGGAATCCATCGTTGAAGGTGCCTCTCAGAATGAAGTTGCGTGAAGTGCCCACCAGAAACTGCTCCCCCTTGCCCTCGGCTACCGCACGAATGGTGCCGTACTGATCTGGGACCTGAGGAGAAGCAAACAGACATGATAGGTGTGTTATTTTATTATGTTGCTATAAGAGCTTGTTATGTTTCTATATGTTATGGCTTTTGGGTAATATTTCATTTTAAGGTGACACAGTTACACATACTAGGGTACATAGTAATGTACATAGTAAGATTAATTAGTTAATTACAAGAAAATAACCCTAAACCAAACCCTACAGTAAGTACATGTATTTAATTAATATTACTCTGTACTTATTTCTGTAATTACACTGTAACAACATCACCATAAAATAAAGTGGAACTGAAATACTTTGCAATTAATATTTATTAGTATCATATACACTCTACCTTTCAAAAGTTTGGGGAAAGAAATTAAAACTTTTATTTATTTCAAGGATGCATTAATTTGATCAAAAGTCACAATCAAGACTTCTGCTATTCTTTTGAACTTTCTATTTTCTAATCCTGAAAAAATATAGCATTATTTTCACAAATTTATTTTAGCAGCACAACTGTTTTCAACATTGATAATAATCAGAAATGTTTCTTGAGCAGCAAATCAGCATATAAGTATGATTTCTGAAGGATCATGTGACACTGAAGACTGGAGTAATGATGCTGAAAATACAGCTTTGATTACAGGAATAAATTACATATTAATATATATTCACATAGAAAACAGTTATTTTAAATTGTAATAATATTTCACAATATTACAGTTTTAATGCATTTTTGATCGAATAAATACAGCCTTGATGAGCAGAAGAGACTTCTTTCAAAATAAAAAAAAAAAGAAAACTTATTCCAAACTTAAGTCTGTGTGAGTGTGTGTTTGTGAGCGTGTGTGTGAGTGTGTGTTTGTGAGCGTGTGCTTCAGTATGTCTCTCACCTCTATGTCTCTCTCTGGATTCAGGTCATGGTCCCACAGAATGATCTTGTGGTCTTTGCCGCCCCCTGTGAGCAGAGTGCCATTCCTCATCTGACACAGAGTGAAGACGCTGCCGTCGTGAGCCTTGATCTGACGTGCGATCTGAAACGCTCCTGCGAGGATCATGGGTTGGGTTAGTCAGACAGATGGAGACCAACTCATGCACAATTTCTGGGAACAGAACACCACAAATATCCCTCCTAGCTAATGCGCTTCATGTGCCAGACTGTTTTACCACTGGGGATGCGATAGGGCTTTTAGAAAAGCCAGTGAAAGAGAAGCTCATAGATATGCTATCCAGTGAGGCCAGGGGTGCATGTGTGTGTGATGATGTTGCATTTTGGGAATTCCAGCAGATTATCACATCCTCCCGTAATAATACTGATGGCTCGGCTGCCTGCGCAAAGAGCCAAACCAAGGGAAATATAGAGCCCAAGAGTGCTGAAGCAGCCCCTCAATACACACACACACTCTCAGATTTCTGAAACAGAGAGTGCTGCTGAACAGACTGACGTTACACACTGTAACACACCTGCACTGCCACACTTCTACGGTTACATGCTATCTGCAGATGCAGAGACAGGAAATCAGCTAGACGAGGCCAGTTGAGGACACGACATGTGCCAAATGATTCAAGTGAAAAAGAAGAAATGGATTTCAGCAGTCGCTGTAGCACACGTAACGCTCCATGAGGAACTCATTTCTGTAAAGTGTGCGCTTAAGTGTGTATGCTTAGCTGTAACTCCATCATTAAACTCATTTAAAAATGATTCATAATGCAACAAGTTTTCTCTTTCAGGTCACGGTGGAGCAATTTTAGAAGAGAATTAGGTCAAGTTAGTTGACAAGTACACTACACTCTAAAAAAACGCTGGGTTAAAAACAACTAACGTTGGGTTGAAAATGGACAGCGATTGGGTTGTTTTAACCCAGTGGTTGGGTTAAAATGTTTGCCCAACCTGCTGGGTAGTTTTATTTAACTCAACTATTGTTTAAAAATGACTGTATGGCTGGATTAAAATGAACCCAAAGCATGTTGGAAATTGAAAATCAGACACATAATTACTAGAGGCAACAGTAATAATCAAAAGGTGAACATTTATTAATAAGCAATTTAATCAATATTTATTGTTTAATTACTATTCATTAAACTTAATAATATTAATAACTGGTAATTTCCAACATACTTTGAGTTCATTTTAAGCAAGCGATACAGTCATTTTTAAACAATAGTTGAGTTAAATAAAACTACCCAGCAGGTTGGGCAAACATTTAACCCAACCACTGGTTTAACTATTCAAAAGTTCGGGGTCGGTAAGTCTCTTCTGCTCACCAAGGCTGCATTTATTTGATCACAAATACAGTAAAAGTGTGAAATATTATTTCAATTTAAAATAATTATTTTCTATGTGAACATATTGTGAAATGTAATTTATTCCTGTGATCAAAGCTGAGTTTTCAGCATTATTACTCCAGTCTTCAGTGTCACATGATCCTTCAGAAATCATTCTAATATGATGATTTGCTGCTCAAGTTACAGTATGTTTTCACAGAACTAATTTAATTTCAAAATATTTCATTTGAAGTGCTCTAGTGACTGTAGTAGTGGGTGTCCTTTAGAGGGCGCTATGTCACAGGACTGTAATGCACACATTGAGGAAATAAATAAAGGAGTGATAAATGATCAGGAGCTGGCGGTGTTTCAGCCTGTGGTAGAGCCAATCCAGTTCCACAGCATGCCAGTGAAAACCATTACAACTCCAGGATCAACACTGAGAAAACAATCTGTCAACTTGTGCACACAGACACAAACACAGTTTCAGTCACATGGATATCACAAGCTGTAGATTTCTGAAAATCTTCACAACTACTCTGCCACAGCTTTCTAGACGTTTCTCTTTCTGTAACTCTGAAATGACTGTCGTTGTCATTACAGTGCTTCTGGGTAATGAACTGATGGACATTTAAGGTTGACGTAACTTTAAAAGATACCTCAAAGTGCCACGGTACTAATTTTTTTCTTGCCGACAGTACCTTGGCTTTTTTTGGACATGATCATCAGGGTTGCAGCTAAGAATCCTGGGCCCTCTGACTGTACACTGCTTTGAGCTCCTCAACTGCGTTTTTAATGAAAACTAACATTAAAATATTTCAAAACATTTTGACAACATTATAATCTAACATTCTCTTATCTCTTCATTTGTACAAGATCTTTGTTTTTGATTAGTTACACTAGCATTCAAAAGTTTGGAGTCATAAAAGATTTTTTTTTAAAGAAAAGTGAACATTAAAAAGAAAACATTTATAATGCTACAAAATATACATATTTCAAATAAATGCTGTTCTTTTGAACTTTCTATTCATCAAAGAATACTGAAAAAAATGTATCATGTTTTTTTTTATCATTGATAATAATCAGAAATGTTTCTTGAGCAGCAAATCAGTATATTAGAATGATTTCTGAAGGATCATGTGACACTGAAGACTGGAGTAATGATGCTGCAAATTCAGCTTTGATCACAGGAATAAATTACATTTTAACATATATTCACATAAAAAACAGTTATTTGAAAGTGTAGTAATATTTCACAATATTACTGTTTTTACTGTATTTTTGATCAAATAAATGTAGCCTTGGTGAGCAGAAGAGACTTTTTTTTTTTTTTTTTTTTTTTTTTTAAATCCCAAACTTTTGAATGGTGTACTTTTTCTGTTCTTTTCAGTTTTATCAGTATTTTCTTATATTTTATAATTTTTTTTTCTTAAATTATAACTTTTAAATCTATTTCAGCTGAATTACACAAACATATGGCAGCACACATGGGCCGCAGTAGGTCAAATGTGAGCTTCAGCAAGGTTTTATTTGTTGCATTTACCACAGTGTAAGAAATTCCTGTTTAACCGAGTGTATTTCTCTACTGAAGCGATACAATATTTTTTACAGAATGGCAATCATAAACTGAGCTTTTCATGTCATTTTCACAGTGATGACATGAGAAATAAACAAAGATTCCCTTTATTAGTGTGTTGTCAGAGGGGTAAATCCTGCAGCCTTTTTCTTGACCTGTGCAGTAACTTGTCTGTTACTATTAATATGTCTGGAGTCTAATAAACTCACTTTCTATATAAAAGAATGTGGTCATGCATTCATCCCCTATATGCATCTGGCCTCATTATCCTTCCTTCCTTTTCTTTTATGGTGAGCCGATTTTGATTTCTTTGCTGACAACATGAACGCCTCTTTGATTTCAGAGCGAGCAGCAGAGCAGAGGAGAATACCATCACTGGCACCACTGAACATTTTGTGAGGAAATGCAGGTGATGATGGAAAAATGATAATGTGACGGTGTTTAAGTACACTGGCAGTGCTAATAATGTGTCCATATGTGTGTTTGTGTGCATGTGAGATGTACGTGTACCTTTCGGCCCTTTCCCTGGTGCGGGTTCAGCCGTGCTGCGGGTCCATATCAGCATGATTCCTCCTGAGTCTCCGGTCAGGATGTCTCCATTATTGAGGAAAGCCAAACACTGCACAAATTTGGGCTTCTCATATTTCTGTCATAAAGACACAAACAAAAGTAATGAATGTAAATACAGGTTTTATGAACTCTGTACTTGTCTGTGCTTTGGGCATCAAGCTGACCTGCAGAACTAGTCTATACTAGTTCTGCTAGTCTGCTTCTTGGGCTGGGAAATATCGCTCAAATAAAATTAACCTTGATATTTATCACCCCTTTTTACTCTATTTAAAGGATTAGTTCACTTTTAAATAAACTTTTGCTGATAATTTACTCACCCCCATGTCATCCAAGATGTCCATATCTTTCTTTCTTCAGTCGAAAAAAAAATTAAGTTTTTTGATGAAAACATTCCAGGATTTTACTCCATATAATGGACTTCAATGGACACCAAACGGTTTAAGGTCCAAATGACAGTTTCAGTGCAGCTTCAAAGGGCTTTAAACGATACCAGACGATACCAGACGATGAATAAGGGTTTTATCTAGCGAAACGATCGGTAATTTTCGAAAAAAAATACAACTGTACATGCTTTATATAAACAAATGTTCGCCTTTTAAGTGCTTCCGCCAAAACCGCATTTCCGTATTCTCCAAAAAGTTTACGCTGTATGTCCTACGCATACCCTATTCTACTTACGGAACGAACGCAGCGCCAGTTACATTTTTTCCGTAAGTTGAATATAGGGAAGGCGTAGGACATACAGCGTAAGCTTTTTGGAGAATACAAAAATGCGGTTTTGGCGGAGGCACTTAGAAGGCGAACATTTGTTTATATAAAGCATATACAGTTGTATTTTTTTTCGAAAATGACCGATCGTTTTACTAGATAAGACCCTTATTCCTCGTCTGGTATCGTTTAAAGCCCTTTGAAGCTGCACTGAAACTCTCATTTGGACCTTGAACCGTTTGGTGTCCAGTGAAGTCCATTATATGGAGAAAAATCCTGGAATGTTTTCATCAAAAACCTTAATTTTTTTCGACTGAAGAAAGAAAGACATGAACATCTTGGATGACATGGGGGTGAGTAAATTATCAGCAAAATTTTATTTAAAAGTGAACTAATCCTTTAACTCTATATTTATGCATTTTCTCTGAAATCGTCTTAAAGGGTGATTTTTTTTCGTCCAATCAGTAAAAATCTAGTTAAATAATCCCAGTATGTTTTTTACACTGTTATTCACTAAGGCTGTGTTCACACTTGGCAGTTTTGGTTTGATTAAACCGAACTCTGGTGCGACCTCCTGAAAAGGTGGGTCTCGGTTCGCTTCCAAACAATCTCTGGTGCTGTTCGACTGAAATATGAACGCAACACGGACCAAAGACTTCTAAACGAACCAAAACACGATGTGATGTCACAAGATGCCATCCTAAAAAGGTCAAAATGCTGAAGCACCTGGTTTTTCTCATCATAGGATCTACGTTGCCCATTACAGTTCGGTACAGGCGTCAGAAACCTTGCAGCAGATCTTCGTTTGTTCCTGCAGCTGTTTTGACTCCTTTACACATTTTATAAGCTCTTCATGAGTTCTCAGCTGGTAAAAATACCATCATATGTACACACACATACAGTACAACGAGCGTGTTTAGCCCAGCACACAGCATTGTTTTGGATGTCGGTAACTTCCCTCACAAAATATACATCATAAAAGCCTTTTTTTGTTTTGTATCTTTAGGTTCGGTGTTAAAAATGACAGTGTGAACGCTAAGCTAACTTAGTCTTTTGAACTCACGAGTTGAAAGACAAAGAAGGAAACTAGTCTAATGATGCAGTCTCTGGGAAAATCAATGGGCAAGTAAAAAGTGCATAAAAAAAAAAAAAAACAACACAAGATTTTTATGATATGCATATAAAATATCAGTGATATGTGTGTCCTTACACCAAAGATGCCTTGTTTGCGGGCCAGTGAGGAACCGCTCCAGGTCCAGAAGAAGATATGGGATTTCCCACAAGTCACAATGGTGTTGGCGTCAGTCGGGTGAAACTCCACCGCTAAGACCACTTCATTGGTTGTCTAATAAAACAGCACATTGGCAACACCATTACACGAAGATCAAAGAGATGAGAGGAAGCAAAAGAGGTATGTGCAATGAAACAGGGTGTGGAAAAAAAAAGGTAACAGTGGAAAATGGAACAGACATGGCAAAACATGAAAGAACGAGAAGACAACAATCAGAAACAAGATGAACACAGATTGAGAAGAAAGGAGAAGGAAATAAGATAAGGGCAAAGAAAAGAAAGGAACAAAGGAAGGGAGATAATTAAAGGGGGAAGGGAGTGGTGATATGTGTGAGAAGAGGAACGGAATGAATAAAAAGAGTGTGTCCGCGTACCTTTATCTCAGCGATTTTTGATTTCTTCTGCCAGTCCCACACAGTGAGCATGTGCTCATTAGAGTCGTCAATCACGCTGAGATGAGTGCCTGAGTCCTACACACACACACACAGATTGAGTATCACAATGACTGTTTACAAACAAACACACTTCCGGTTTCTTCAGTCACTCTAGAAAATTGCTGTTTATATTTGCACTTTATGCAGACAGAGCTGAATATGACCAAAGGGTGCTGAGTTTGGTGTTGAAACAGCCAGGTTAAAAAAGACTTGAGTTTTTCCACTTGAATCAAAGATTTCCATCATAACCAGAAGATCCGGAAATACTCATTATCACTCGTAATAGTCTATTTATAAATGCATTTTATCTACCACTATCCAGGCATTCTATCTCTTTAACCATAATAAAATCATACTTTTAAATATGAAATTAAACTGCCAGTAGGTGGTGGCAAATCATTGTCTAAAGTGAGTCATTGAATCATTCAATCAAACGATTTGTTTGGCAGAAAATTACCAGTACATTTTTTATTTACAGTGTACAGTGGATGTGGAATTATTTTTATTGGCGAAATAGAGCAAATACAGACAATATTCCAAGTCTAAAATGTAAGTCACCTAAGATTAACTTCTTGTTTTTTGAAAATCTATTTGACATATGTAAATATGCTGATATTCGAGAAAACAGCACTCTTGCTTATGTGATATTGCTTTACTAGCTATGTCCTTTATAAATATTACAAACAAGAACTGGGCATCAAAAGAACATTTTTGCCCCATATCTTGAATTTTGGGGGCATTTTAATTAATTTTGGTGGAATTTGTCCTCCAAGCCCCCATTAATTTCTAAATCTTTCGTCTGCGCGATGTGATGGCAGGGGGGAGTGTGTCTAGAAATCAGTAAGAGCTAGAAATGTATCTTCATAATTACAGGTAAATCTTCATATAACAGGTAGACTACTTTCTTTGACCCCCAACATCTTGTTTTGATGTCCTTCAGGGGGGATCAAGCCTTCTTTAGTGGTGTCAGACCCCACAAAACCCCCCGTAATTCACACCCTTGGGATAATGAGTTCTTTCCTTCTGGTCTTTCTCACATGATCAGCAGAGTCTTGCATTAATTGTAGTCTTTGGTAGCACAGAATGGAGGGCATTACAATAGTCAAGACTGTGAGTTGTTAGGTAATGCTCATTAAACACGTAATGAAATGCAATCAAATTAGATGTTCGACGTTAGACTCACGGCTTTAGAGAAAGCGAGGGATCCAACTCCTCTCTCGAAGGTGCCGAGGCCGATGATCTGCAGCGTGGACAGACTGACGGAGTCCCAGACTCTCACGTGCGGCTGGAGCGGCTGCAGGATCACACAAAGAGACGGCAAATGTCACAGCAAGAATTCATGAGGTAAACATTCAAAAAGAGGTTATTCTGATAAACAAGCAACATCGTCAGTAAAGAACCACTTGGTAACACGCACATTACAGGAAAACTAAATGCAACATGACCACTCATGCAAAGTGTTTTCACAGTGTTTACTGGTTTATCTTCTTTAGGGATCCTCTGGAAACTTGCCAGCTAAATGTGTTTGTTTTTGCCCTATCAAGACATACTGTTTGTCTTAGAAAGTTTGTTTGCTAAAGCAAATAGAAACTAGCCAGTTATTCTAGATCTGTTCTCCTATTTCGCATATCAAAAGCCAAAAGATGGAGCGCAATATTTGAGAATGAAGTACAACAGCTTAACAGATCCTTGGAAAGAAATATAAAGAATGCCATGAAAAATTTAATGCATCCTTGCTGAATAAAAGTATTAATTTATTTTTTAAAAATTGCCCTGATCCCAAACTTTTGAACGATAGTGTACATTAAGGCAAACATGTGCTTCATCATAATAGTTATGTTTATCAAACTCACCCTGCCATCCTTATCCACTCCTGCTATCTGTCCTGTGGCGATACGGATCTTATCTGGGTGAACAGCAAGACTACAAGAGAACAAGACAGAGAGAGCAGAACACTCACTCATCAACACTGTTGAGATGAACGTGGCTTTTGTTTTTGATCACCCGTTTGTCAATATACACACTTTATATTCTCACTGTCCAGACACTGATATCTAGAAATGAACATGAATTCCACTATATACATATCAAAATATTTACACAAAAAATGTTTATTATTCATTGATAAGGCTATCTGTGGAATGTGAACTGAGTCTCAAAAATCCAACTGTATCAGTCTATCACTATTTTTGTGGTTACATTGGTGGTTAAAACATTACCTACATATGTATTTTTAAGACTTCTATAGTGGTGAATGGGAGATGACAGCAAATATATTTTTTGTGTTCCCATTTGCTCCAACAGCAAAAGAAAAATTCCATGACAGCGTTTACATGACTCTCAAAAAGAGGGAAAAATATCGAGAGATTGGTTACAGCAGTCAGAAGAGAGAATGATGTCAAATTTGTCATTACTCCTTCAGACATTGTATTAGAAACACACTTGCAGCAGTGTTTATTTATTTAATTTATTTATTTATTTTTTTTTGGTAATTTACTGACAAGGTAACAAAATATAGCATTATAAATGTATATTAATTGTTTTTTAAATGAAAATATGAAAAACTTTACTAGATTTGCAATGTTGAAAACTGTGGAAACACAACATCACAGTCTGTGAAAAGGGTCCATCTTTATATTTTATTTTATTTCAGCTTTATTTCAATTAACAGAAATGTTTTTAATAATTCTAGTTTTAGTAATGAAAATAACCCTGTCAGGGGTTCAAGTATTAATTAGGAGGAACAGACTGCCCCAAACCGCCTGGTTCACATGATAAGTGGTAATTGAGTTTTAAACTGAATGGTCCACTCTAATGCCCAGCATCCTCTCTGCTAACAATGCTCACATCAGCTCATTTGTTTTGTGTAGGGCCCACAGAAGACATTTCCCTGTCATTTCCATCCTGTGATTACACAGCCGCATTACATAGCCAAAACTATTCACAATGTCAGCCATTGGTAAAGAAAAATGGCAGCATCTTTCAATGAAATGTTCAGTCAGAGTTGGCAATTTAATCACTGTCAGTGTCAATGTCCCATAAAACCAAAAGATAACTGCGTTCCCCCCAATAACACCATGTGTGTATTCGTCAGTCTCACCATTTGACACAGTCTGTGTGTCCTAAGTAGTGACGCTGTGTCCTCTCCTCATAGTTGAAAAGCACAACCACCGAGGCAATGAAATATACAATCTCCCCGGTAGGCAGCAAGTACACGTTTGCACGGCAGTCACGACCCCTGTAGCCATATCTGTCCGTCTAGGAGTCAAGGAGGATACAGGCAACACAACAAAACACCAATAACAAACAATACGATAACTTCTGCAGGCTCTTTTAGTAATCCCACCGGTTGTACTCGCACCAATCAGATCGGGATTCAAACCAGTGTTTCAGCATGGGAGGCAGGCCTGCTACCAATGACGCTAAAGGCCGCAGCCTATAGCATCAGTCGCTAGTGCGATTCTTGAGGCCAGGGGAATGAGATTTACTCACACAACTCTTACTAGCTGGTCTCCTTTACACTCACCCCCCTTAACCTCACTCCCATCTGGGTCACGGCACCAATTTAACCCCTCCGGTTCTACTTGCACCACTCCGAGCAGGATTTGAACTGTGTTTCAAGCATGGCAGGTGCACGCGCTAACAAGGACGCTAAATCCCGCAACCTCTAGCATCAGTCGCTAATGCGCCTCTTGAGGCCAGGGGAGTGAGATTTACCTGCACAGCTCTAGCTGGTCTCCGTTACATCAGCAAATATTGACATACATGTTCAAATTCAATTAAATTAGCTATTAAGGTACATTTTTTAATTATTTGACATTATAAATTATAATATTATAAATATTACACTTTTCTTGCCTAGTTTTAATCCATTTTAAATCCATTTTCTTATTTATTGTTATGTATTTTTATGTTCTCCTTTTAAACTGGACTTTTATGTTGGCATTTTGCCTATGTAAACCATTTTAAATTGCCATTGTTAATGAAATGTGTTCTATAAATAACCTTGGCTTGATTTGCTTTAAGATCAAATGCAGAAATACAAAGTGGCAAAGTGCAAAGTGCAAAGTATGCTAGAAAGGAAAGGATACACCCACTCCAATTTGAGTCTCTCTGGGGGAAGTTCGGTGCGGACCTCGTCGTAGTTCTCCACGTCCGATGGGATAAACATTGTGATAGGTCGTCCTCGCATGAACATTTTGATATAGTCTCCCTCTGTAGAGAGATTTGATGAAGGAAAGGTATTCTAAGAAAACACTAGAATAACAAAATTAACAGCTACTGTGTATGTAACATTTCTCAAACAAAACCCATGTTTGTTTGTGTCAAGTACATGCATCTGGAGATTAGACTCTTTGATTTAAGTTGTTTGAAATTTGCAGTGCACATGGTCTTTGAGAAGAGTCTGTGTGAGCTTGCTATATTATAGTCAGTCATTTTAGTACATTTTAACATAACATACAGCATGTATTTTACCTTCTAACATTGCTCCTCGTTACAGTTTTTACATATTCGTTGCTAAATGAAGCTCTTTGATGGAGTTAGTAAAGCTCATGCTCTGAACTCATTTAAAAACCCAAGCAAATCAAAATTGAAGCTGAGCGCCGTGCAGAAGGGCCAGAGCAATGACAATGCCCAAATTATACTGTGATTTGATAAAGGAAAGAAAGTTTTGAGCAGAAACATCAAAGTGGTGAAAAAATGGATAGAGTGAGGCAGAAAAAATAAAAAGTTTTCTCTCGTCTCCAAAATCAGTTTGTGCTGTAGCACATCACCTTATAATTATATAAAGTATTTAACACCGAACAAGACATCTGACCACAGATAACCTTTAAAGAATCGCCATTCTTTACTGTCATTGATTTCATTACGGTAAAAATGTGCGTAGTTGTCATTAAAAAAAAGGTTACAGTGGATCATTATAATGAATGTAATGTTCTTTGTACAAAATGTACTTTCTTAATTCTTTCCTTTAATTTTGGGGTGAAATATGGACTAGATCTGTTCTTGACCGGTTTAGTGAGATTCAGCCGTAAAGCTGTTCTGGCATCATTACTTTCGGAAAAACACATTCCTCTGCTAATAAGTTACTGGTGGTGAATCTAAGTCACCTATTTAGACCAACTCAATTGTGAGAAAACATGAACAAGTGAGATGTGTGTTTGCCGTTTATCCTGGGAGGAAATCCACTTACTATCAATTCCTCCAGAAATTTTATTTAAGATTTTAAGGAACAAGAGAGACAGAAGAAAAGTGGAAGAAGTGACTGAGCATTGATCTTTCAGATCAATCAACATGTTAAGAGAATTAAAGTGGGATTAGTGCCAGAAACGCTTATAGTCCAGCCTGAAGCGGGTAAGGGAGTTTCGGCGGCTTTCGGCCCTGTGGAGAGGAAGGCCTTACCTTGACTGTTTTTTTCACGGGTTGACATTTTAGCTGGGTATGGGACAGAAATAATAATCTCTCAAAAAACAAACACAGAATGACAGACAAGGAACAGTTCTATTGATGCATGGTAATAGAGAAATGTCAACAGTTTTTAAGATGGGTGTGATCATTAAAAGAACAAATGAGAAACCACAAGTCAAAGGAATGCAGTTTGTGCAAGTCTTTGCCAAGATTAAAATGACTTTAGAGATGGAGGTGGTGCTTACACCTGTACTGTTCTCGGCCCAGGGCTAAATCCAGCCTCGGGATAAGGTCGTTCCAGGGCACACTTCGCCTGCGACCACTGGCATGAGCCTCGTGTTAAGAGTATTTTTCAGTGTCACTGCTAATCTTGCCCTGGGACAACGCCAAATACTAAGAGGTAGCACCACGCTAGCTTTCATTTACACTTATGAAATGGGCACAGCTTAAGTGTTTCTACAGATCTTACTGTGCAAATGACATGTACGTGTATTGATTTAACGTGCACAAAAGGTCTGACATATTGCACAAGGCACCAGTTTTGCCTGCACCACTGTGATACAGGAAATGAGAGGAACACACGAGGAAAAAATGAAGTTGAAACATAATAGATCACGTAAAAGGCAAAATGAGACTTTACCTTGGCTGATGACTGGATCTCTGTGTCTAAAGAGGAAATGAGAAGAAAATCAAAATATTGTTAATGCAAGACAAAAAGTGAGTTCCAAAAAATAGCATGTTTGTTCAACTATAGGAATGCGTTAAAGGAACAGTTTCAAAATAAAAATTAATTTTATTGTCATCACTTGTTCACTCTCATGATGTTCCCAACTGATGACTTTCTTCCATAGAACACAAAAAGAGGATTTAAGCAGAATATATCCAACATGCTCCTTTCCATACAATGACAGTGAATGGAAATGAATGTTGTCAAGGTCCAAACAATAAGGTCCCATTAGTTAAAGTTAATTAATTCATTAACTAATATTAACAAGCAATACATTTGTTACAGTATTTATTAAACTTTGTTAACGTTAGTTAATACAGATACAACAATTTATTATTAGTTCATGAAATAATGTTAACAGATACAAATTGAAATGATTTTTAGTAAATATTGAAATGAACATTAACAAAGATTAATAAGTATTAATACATATTTTTCATTGTTAATGCAGTTAACTAATGTTAAATTATGGAACCTTATTCTAAAGTGTTACCAAAATTACATAAAAGCGCCATACATGCACCATAAGTTATATGCTATGGCGGAGAAAAAGATTATCTGTGAATGACGCACAAATTTCGGCCATCACTGTCGGAAGACTTGTAATATATGATAGTTTTATGTCAATGTTTGGAACGTGACGGTGTCCATCCCTTTTTAATTTTCCTGGTTGGAAAAGAGCACATCAGAGATTCTGAATGACTTTTGATTTAAAAAGAATAACATAAAGGTGCATGAAGAATTTCTCTTCAGAATTTTCAAGCAAGAAGCAAGTGCCATTGATCAATTTGATTATTTGCAATAACACATGACTAGGTCCAGATGGAATCTGTCGACTTTTTTGCAGGTTGTGTTCTGAAATTGGATGAATTTCATGGAATGAATTCAGACTAAGATAAAATGAGTTGAACAGCAAGTACTAAACTAAATATTGGTAGCTGAAAGCATATTAACCAAAATAAATAAAACATGGAATGCTTTGAGTATCGGTGTAACTTCCTGATCGATGTGTTTTCCAGTTCGCTGGAAATCTGTGGAGCTTCTTGGAATTTTCAAAGTCAAGAAAAATGACTTAAAAAGCCTGAAGCATTTCACAACACTGGTGAAAGTAAAACCTTCCAATCGATCAGATTTTTTTGTACCTCAGTTGGATGGCTTATATGAGGACTCATGTTTACAACACGAGTCTTAGTAGGGCAAAGGGGGTGGAAGGAACCTAACACTTACTTCTCTGCATTCTTCACCACTTTGGACAGCAGTTTGGAGGTGGAGGCTGCTTTCACCAGCTTATTCCTGTTCTCCTCTCCACTGTCCCATGTGCTACTTTGAGAACGCTCCATTCCTCCAGCACGCTTTGCACTGCTACCCCTGCTGGAGACGAAGATGACACAAGAAAAACATGTACCGTATTTCATTGGAAAAGAAAGCAATAGCAGAGAAGCTGACAAACAAGTCCAGGGGAGAAGTTAAATATTTAGAGGAGAGGTATCGTGAGCTTGGAGGTAAACAAGCTATTCAGTGTAGGTCACAGGTTAGTTCTGACAATTTTACTTAGGTTGGACTGCAAAGTAGACGCTATCTCTATCCAGGTCCTCCAAACACAAATACCCACTCTTCCAATTTGGTTAATTTCAAACAGGGAGCCAGAAGTCAAGCAACGCCCCTTGAAAGTCAAAGATGCATCCCTCAGGTAAAAGATCATGCATATGCCAAAGCATAATCCACTCGACAGTTAGTACACACTGGGGAGTTGAAAACTTAAGACCCAGTCTTTGGTAAGTTGCATGAGATTGTTTGGGAAAAAGGCGCCACACAGCCAAGCTAAAGGAAGGTAGAGAAGGAAACACATCAGAGATTTAGAAAGGAAAAGTAGAGGAACGTTATCCTCACGCGAAGCTGTATGCAAGAAGAAAACGTTAGCACACTTGTTTTCTGGACCATCCGTTCTACAGGACTGAACGGGAGGCTTGTGTGGGGGGGATCGTGGGATTGACAGAAAAGCAAGTAGAGGCCAAAAAATACTGAAGGCCAAAAAATAATTAATTAATGATGGATAATCATGGAGCCTGAATCAGCAACCTTCTGGTTACCAGCCCTGAGTTTTAGCCATTACGCCAATCTTCCTCACCTTACACTCTTAAAAATAAAGCTTCCAAAAAGGCGTTTCTGCAGTGAAGCCATAGGTGAACAATTTTGGTTCCCCAAAGATCTCTTCATGGAATAGTTTATAAAAGAATCATTTTTTTTGTTAGTGTGAAAAACATTTTAATAATCTAAAGAACGATAAAGAACCTTTTGTAGACTGGAAAGATTCCAAGGATGTTAAAAGGTTCTTCATGGAATCATAGATGCCAATAAAGAACCTTTACATTTAAGAGTGTAGTGGAGAATATGTAGCTCAGGGCAGGGGAGAAGGTTTGGTAGAAGTGATCCAGAAACTCAAACATTAAAGCCCAAAGTATACTTCGTTTTTTTTTCACCAAACGCTAGGGTGTGCGCAGTGTGAATTTCATCATCAGCATAGTATTTTTCTATCTGCACATACACTCAGCTCTGGCTGTACGCAATGGTCCTTGAACTTTTTTGCACTTGTTAAAAAAGAAACTGAGGAGATGGAACAACAACAACACACTCCTCAACAACAGACGGCCATGTTGATGAGCGCTTGTGTGAGGGAGTTAAGAGGTACAAGAAACTCTAGTTTACACAAGAACAAATACATTTTTATCGGTTGTAACTTCTGGAGAGAAAGAGCGCAGACACTGGACAAAAAAATTTAACTTTCTGTGTTTGTGAAAGCTATCAAATGGAATATACTTTGAAAGGCATATGCTAAAAGTTTGCGTTAAAACTCAAGAATACTTTGGGCTTAAGGCAATTCAATCAGTCAGAGCTGTAGCATAGTACCTCCAACCTCACCGAACATGGGAGTAAGAGAGGAAGGAAAGGAACAGATAGTACTCCGGGGCAGAGCGGACACACTTCCACATGAAAAACCGACTTGATCTCTACATATGGGGCCACTCGTGAGGTATCTAGGCTTGTCCGTCACTAATATATGTACGATAGAAGTTGTTTGAGTGCATCACATGACTCTATTGTCAAATAATAAAATTACCATGTTTTGCCATGTAATACCATGGTATTAGCTCAACAGGACTTGGTCTACTAGCTCCACCAATTGAGTTTTGCTGATTAACTACATTACTTTATGTGTCCCCAAGTAAAACAGCATCAAATTAGCGCTAACAGAAACCATTCTAGTCTAGCATGAACATTTATGCTAGTTTTTGCCCTATAAGCAGAAACACCATGTAAATCATCTTAGTTCGCAGTCCACCTGCATTTACTGCACTTTCTATTTCTAAACCTTCATTTTTTTTTTTTAAAGAAAATAAAACACATTCCTACGTATCTTGCATTACTGATACAGATATCTCTACATTTCTTAAAAAAACAAATAAACAGTCTCTGATGTTGCTAGTCTTTGCTAGTGTGAGTGAAATCTTCATGGTTTGCAGAGGCTTTTTCTAAGTAATGTGACTGTGGCCAGACCCCGGCTAATAATTTTCTTGTTGCGTCGTCTAAGAAGCATGGATCGGGCCATGAAATGACATTAAAGGAGACGGCTAATTGGTTTTCCGCTTCTCTGTAGATAATTGGATGGGACAGCTTGCAGAGTCAATATGAATAACTCAGCAGGCGGGTTCTTGAGTTATTAAGTACAGACTAGAATGGTGTTGAAGCATTGCTGGGCTAATGTGTTAGCCTGATTACTCTGGATTATTAAGCAAGAACTAAGGGTCTGAGCACTGAAGGGACGTCACATCTGCTTTTCATTACTTTCCTCTTCTGGGTGGATCGCTCTGAGTGATCCAGAGCATAACAGACACATTCTGACCTATACTGCCGGCCTGATACTAGCAGGATATTTAGCATAGCATGAGGTACAAGTACTGATAAATGATGGGAAAACAACATGGAATGCGAGAGTATGTTTAGATATAATCTATTTAAGGGCCTGGAAATCATGAGTACTGATTAAAGTTGTTTCCTCAAATCTGAGTGTCTTTACGAATGGCTCCTTCAGTTGAAAACCGTTTTATTCATCATATTTTGACTGTAACATTTGCAATGCTTTACAGGATGAGTAGTTTGTTTTTTCTTCTTCAAATCAAATGTTTTATTGCTGTGTGTTATCTTGGAGGTGGTTGGTTTGGCCCAAGGCTTAGAACTTTTAGTTAATAAGTTTTTGAAATCCCTATGGAGAAAATGAATGGGGACAATACTTCCGGAACACAGGCAGATAAAAAAAAAGGAGTCACTGTTGCACTCTATTGATCTCGATATTGATTGAGGAAGCATGTCAGCCCTGCCCCTTGGCTTTATGTCAATAGGTTGCGAAACCACTGCAAGCAGATTGCCAAACGCAGTTCGAACACTGCCAGAAATTGCACGGCTGTTGGGAGGAACCTTTTGGCTGGGGTCGACCCCTTGTTCTCCGAGGCTTGTCTTTGGGGCTGTGGGGGATGAGGGGAGGGGGGGTTGCTGGAAGGGGATGGTGCCTGAGGGGTGCTGGGTGCTGAGGGGGGTTTATCGTTAGTCTGTGGTGGCTCCTCTTTCTCCTTGATCCCCTCCATTGGAGGCTTGTCTTTTTTCCGCTCTCCACCACTACCGCTGTGAAAATAACATGCAGGTCAACAAAGGAAGTTCTGATACAAATTAACAGATGAGGAGAGTTGAGTGGCTCAACACTGACGCTCACAGACATTCAGATGAATATATTTCTGCAGGCTGAAAGATTATCACACATTAAACAGAGCATCTGATTGGACAAACATTTGAATATGGCGTCGTCAATATTGACTAGTAACCATTTTCCCAGAAGAGAAGACTGTATAGGCCTGGTTTAAATGTGTTGATCTATTAAAAAAATAATTGTGTTTACTTTTAAGGCTATGTCTACATTTACCAGATACATTTGAAAATGACGTTTTCGTTTCTAAATGCTCTCCACCCACACTGGCGTTTTCAAACATTTTCCAAAAGTTTCTCGTCCACACTGAAATGTCGGAAAACATTATTGCGCTCTCACGCTAATTTGCCCCGTTTAGTCAATCTGGCCCTTAATGTCAATAGCACATAGCAGGCACATACAATGCATGGAACATTTAAACAGAGATATCTATCAGTAGAATATGCGTTTTCACAGTCTGCACAACAACGCAATTGCAAAAACAATGTTTTCAAATGTATCCACTTGGGAGAGCATCTTCAAAAAGCTTAGTTTTCGCAGGACAAAAATGCAGTCTCAGGGGCCATTTACACGACACCGTTTTCAACTAAAATCGGAAAACTTTTTTTGTGTTTTGACCATTTATACAACAACAGCGTTTTGGGGGCCTGAAAACACACACCTTTGAAAACGGGTTTCAAAGTGCAAGTTTTTGAAAATGATATCATTATTGACTCAGTGTAAAAACAAGAATTTGTGAAAATGGTGTCATCATGCGCATGTGTATTATGTGTTCAGACTATAGGCTCATAGCATTTCTTTACGAAGTGACATCACCAACAACTGGACTGGCAGCAGAACACAACATTTTACTTGCAGATCCGAGTGAATGGGGATCGTTTTGACAACTTTGTCACCTGTACGCGAAAAACGCAAGAAGCATTTTAGAGAAAAAATTCAAATGTATACGGATTATTGCAGAAGTAGCCCTAGTACAGTGCTTCTCAAACCTGTCCTGGAGGTTCGCCACTGTTTACTCATTTTGATTATCTCCCTAATCTTACACACCTGGTTCAAATCATCAGCTCATCAGTGGACAGCTTCATAAGCTGAAATTGGTCCGAGAAAGGAGACATCCAAAATGTGTAGAGGAGGCTTTGAGATCATTTGCACGTTTCAGTTGTGTGTGTGTGTGTGTGTGTGTGTGTGTGTGTGTGTGTGTGTGTGTGTGTGTGTGTGTGTGTGTGTGTGTGTGTGTGTACATTACCTCTTGGCGGCGGAGGAGAGTGTCTCTTTCCTGGCTACAGACACTGTGGTAGTATCTCTGTGAGATTTGCGGCCACTGGAACTGCCATTGGCAATGCAGGACATTGAATAAGCCTCACGCAGAGCGGTCTGACCTGCAGGACACACATCACACATGATTCTTAGTCCCTCTTATACCTAAAAACAATGACTGAAATATGGGGAACATTTGGGAACATGTTGGGCCATTTACTAGACCTTCCCACACCTTTTGACTTTCTAATATCCATGAATTTTCCAGTTGGATAGGCCTTTTGAAAATAATAATGGTAGCACTTTACAATAAGCTTTCCATTGTTAACATTAGTTAAAGGGGTCATTGATTATGATTTCACTTTTTTTTTAACTTCAGTTAGTGTGTAATGTTGCTGTTTGAGCATAAACAACATCTGCAAAGTCACAACGCTCAAAGTTCAATGCAAAGGGAGATATTTTCCTTTACAGAATTCTCTGTTTAAGGACTACAACAAACGGCTGGTAGGGACTACAACGAGCTTCTTCCTGGGTTAGTGACATCATTAACCCTGAAATTTACATAAACCACACCCCCAAGAACACGCAACAAAGGGGGTGAGGCCATGTTGGGCTGCTTTAGAGAAGAGGAAGAGTTGTTGTAGTAGAGTGTTGTTATCATGTCGTCATTTTACGCTGGACTGCTTCACAAACGAGGGTCAATTCAACGCTGGATTTGCACAAAAGATTAACATGACGGCACATGCTGGTCGATGAGTTGAATCAACTCCACAGCAACTACATAAATTTATCCACTAACCGTTCAGAAACGTCCAGTTTCATTCTAAAAGTTGTAACTTCTTCCTGAGTCTCTCCATCAGTGTCGACTCCGGTTTGAACAATGTAAGGCTGAACACCGTTACTGACAATCCTCATTTTGGCTGCGTGAGATTCTCCAGCTTTGTTGTTGTTGAGCAACCGAAGCATGAGCTGTTAAAGCTCCACCCCCTTCTGGAAAGGGGGCCGGGAGCAGCAGCTCATTTGCATTTAAAGGGACACACACAAAAACGGCATGTTTTTGCTCACACCCAAATAGGGGCAAATTTGACAAGCTATAATAAATGATCTGTGGGGTATTTTGAGCTGAAACTTCACAGACACATTCTGGGGACACCAGAGTCTTATATTACATCTTGAGAAAGGGGCATTATAGGTCCCCTTTAATGCTCTGTGATCTAACGTGAACAAACAATGAACAACTGTATTTTTATTAACTATTAACATGCTTAATTTTAATGTAAGCTACATTATATTAACTAAAGTTAACAAATGAGACCTTTTTGTAAAGTGTTACCAAATTCATTTATATAAATGATGAATTTTTAAAAGCTGAACATAACTTTAAATATTTACATTCACTATAGAAATTTCCAGACACTTCTGTGATTTAAGATTCTATTGATTTCTATGACTTTTGCATGCTTGAAGATCACAACATTAAAGCTGATCACCAGTCAGGGAAGACAGAGACAGGACAGACAGTAAAGGGAGGACAGTGTCTGGATTAAATAGGGAAATCCAGACAAGTTAACTGGATTAGTGGTCTGATTTACTAGTCTACCACTGATGATTCAAGAAAACATCATCATATCTCAATTGTTTGTGTGTGTGTTTAATGCTATATAAAATGCAGGAACATTGTCTTGTTGAAAAATTCCTCTTTAGATAACTTTTCATTTGTGGGAAGCAAGCCATTCTGCAATATTCTCCTGTCCTCCAAAGCCTTAAATTACTTTTCACAGTGAAGCAGCTCACCAATACCAGCAGCTGAAATGACACTCTTCCTCCATGCTTCACTGTGGTAGAGATGCATTTATTACTATATTTCTCAGCAGATTTTCGAAGACGCCGCTCTGAAGCATCACCATGCAACTCATGTTTCATTGTGATTCATCACTCCACACACAACTTCCCATTTTCTGCTAAAAACTTCATTCTGTCTTTGATGTTTCTCTGAGACAGCAATGGGTTTTTAAGTAGTGCATTTGCTTAAATTTGGCTAATTTCCTGACCAATAATTTGTGGTTAAGACAATTAAAAGCTTAGTGCTTAACCATTTTGGGCTTGGCCCCCTTTTTTCCCCCCCAGAGTGTATAATACACATTGTAATGTAAAAATCTAAATTAAATTAGAAAAGAATAAACACCAGATGCGGTCTCAGATAGTTGAGGCACACGGACTCATGTCAAACTAGCATTTGTTCTTTCTGTGGTTGTCCTGTAATGCTACAGAACAGACTGAGGTGTCCATTAGAGCTTGGTGTGGGATTCTCACGCTAAACTTCAGTGCCATGGTTGCAGTGGTTTGCATCAGCCATGCTATTTAAAACTCTCTCTGAACGGCCTGCATGTGAAAATGTCTGATTTAGGCTGTTGGCTCCTCACCGGTCACTTCACTTGACCCCTCTTCTTTGTGAGAGAGACTGACGCTTGTATAGTTATTGTGTTATGGCACCCTGCAGCTCTTGTGTGATGGATTCAAATAAGTGTTTTTCTCCAGGGCACGTGCACGCGTGTGTATATTATCTCAGGAGGCGGCGATGCGATGTCAGAACCACATGGCTCCGTTTCATGCTCCATTAGCCCACAACAAAAACACACAGTGTGTGGCTGACCTCATCAGACCGCTGAGAGAATGTGTGTGACGCGTGTGTTTGAACAAACCCTGAACCCCTTCCTTCCACGACTCCACCTCCATAACAAAACTACCGCTCACATTCATGCTTCATCCTGAACTCCCTTGGGCACGTTTCTTTAAAAATTGAATCAGGATGTTTATAAATATTTAATCAGATTTAACAAGATATTAATTATCTTGTTGTTTTCTTGGTTTTTTCTTAAATTAAAAAATAGTTCCAGCCCCACGCAGAATCTGCAGGTAATTTGTATACTTTCCGTGCTGATTTTGTGGGAAAATTAAGCACAGAGACAAAATGCCTGTTTTGTCGAGTATCATCATAAGAGCAGTCTTAAATGAGTTAAATATCATAAATGAACTTGTGAAAAAATGAGATGCGCGTCAGATTCGCGTCATGTTCGGCAGCAGCAGCAGCTCTTAAAGTGACAGCAGCCTAATAAACCAGTTGCTGTGATGTCTGTCATTAATGTTCATCGATGAACAAAGGTAACAGAGATAATTGCAGCTTTAATAAGGATTAATATTATAATTTATGCAGTGAAGACTGTAAAGTGTTTGATAACTTCTGTATATTTCAGGAAGGCCACAGGTAAATGTGACATTGATCATAATGGGTTTATTTGAAGGTTGTTTTAAGTTCACTTAAATTAAAAGTTATTTTAAAACCTAATAAATGTTGAAATTGATAGCTTTAGTTATACTGTAATGTTGAATTAATGTTACGATTAATCGTGATTACAGAAAACATGTGTGATTAATTTGTTAATTTTTTTTAGTCGATTGACAGAACTAATATTTATGCATTTGGCAGACACTTTTATCCAAAATGACTCACATTGCATTCAAGAATCAAACCCATGACCTTGCCATTGCTAGTGCTACGCTCTACTGATAGATAAATAAATAAATAAATAAATAAGGAAAAAGAATAGGAAACTTAATCCTTCACACTTTGATATTTGTTCTCAGATTTGTGCGTCAGTAATAGGAAGCTCACACTGTGGTCACGAGTCATGGCAGATCATGCTGTTTAGGTCAAATAAATAAATAATGCATGTGTGTTTAACGAGACAGAGTTTGAGCATTCAAGCGTTAGATGACCTTCTTCCTGTGTACTGTGTGTGTGTGTGTGTGTGTGTGTGTGTGTGTGTGTGTGTGTGTGTGTGTGTGTGTGTGTGTGTGTGTGTGTGTGTCTAGTCATCACAGTCTCACAGGAAGTCCTTATGTGACCCAACTCCAACAGGAAACCAAGGAAATGTCTGCCTTCCATCAGAAGCCTGTTCGTCTCCAAAACCACTGGCATTCTCCATCACTCTCATTCTTAAAATACAGCAAAAATTGTAGCATGTAAAGGTAAAGTCATTCTTAATCATATTCAGTGTTCTTCATATGAAAGAAGACAGTCTTATTAGCAATAAAAACACCTCAGAAACAGCCAAAATAAAGCGCACTGCCTTACTGACCCAGTAATTAGAGACGTCCATTGATATTTATCAGATTAACAGCAAAAACAACACATCAAAGCACAGCGTTCAGCGGCGCCTGGGAAACGAACCAGCGCTTCTCTTTTCCTCTCACAGATACAGTCCTGAGAGCAGCTGACTGAGGAGAGACTGAGGTTTAGGAGAAGACTTGAATGGAAAGACTGAGAGTTTGGGGAGAGATACTAGCGTGGGGGATTATGGGAAATGAGGGGGAATAGATATGGGATTGAATGTTATAGGAGCGGTGAGTCAGCCTTGAAACTCAATGGTGAGAACGAATGAGAAATTAAGGAGTAAAAGTGAGAATAATGAGTCATAAAGGAAGTAAATATGGGCAGTGGAAGAAAAGAGAGAATTCGGAGAGAATGAGAATAGTGGGGAAAAAATTAATAAAAAATGTGTTATTATTATTGTATTACACCAATAAGTGCAAGTACCTAAAGTATTGCATATTTTGTCATACAGAAACGCACATTTGAAAGTAAAGCATTGACTATGAGTTACAAATGTACAGATATTAATAACACTTCATGTTAATAACTAATACACTATCCTTCAAAAGTTTTAAATGTTTTTGAAAGAAGTCTCTTCTGCTCACAAAGGCTGCATTTATTTGATCAAAAATACAGTAAAAAACAGCAATTTTGTGAAATATTACTACAATTTTTGCAAATACCATGATGAATTGTATTTTATTTATTCGTTTATAAACAGTAAGTTCAGAAGAACAGGGTTTATTTGACACAGAAATCTTTTGTAATATTATAAATGTCTTCACTGTCACTTCTGATCATGCATGCTTGCTTAATAAAAGTATTAATTTCTTTAAAAAAATAAAATATTGTGACAGCAGGACTGTTGGAATGGCTTAACAGATATTCTATCAGGTTGAAATACGATCTAACATAAGCACCATAATGAGATTTAAAGAACTGTGTCGAATTCAAAAAGCGTCGGTTTGAAGCCCAGATAGATCGAATTTAATTCAACAAATAGTTTTAAGTAGGAATGCACCATACTTTGTTTTAAAAATAGGCCACAATGTTTACAATGAAGCTACGAATTAAAAAATCTGATATTGATACTTTTCATGGTTCATGATCTGTCGTTCATCTCACAAATGAAGTCTTTTTTAGTAATGATTGAGTCTGCATGCTTACAATAAATAATATTATTTTGAGGTTTTTGGCAATTAGGTCCAGTTTTGATGACTATTACTGTAAAATGTGGAAAACAGTCATAATAAAGAATGAGTAGTGTAGCTGTCCAAACTGTGTGTTGAGTCAGAGGTTGGCCGTCTTTCTTATGGTTTTGTCTGGCAGTTGCTGTGCAGGGCTTGGATTTGTATTTTGTTTAGAGGCTTGGTTTCGTTTTGCCTGTTTTCATCGCTCACCGCCTCAGAATTGTTATTTCTTTCTTTCCTTTTATTTGGTAAAATTGTTTCTAGGCCCAGCCCTGTATATTTTTAAAGGCAAAAATTCAGAAATCCCCCATGGCCAGCTCTTTTACACACAGCAGATCAAATGTTTGAACACACACATTCTCTTTCATACACACACTACACAAACACTACAGATAAGATGCGTCACGCTAGACTTTTTTTCTGTTTTTTTTTTTTGTGAATAAATAATAATAATAATAATAATAATAATAATATGTATAAAATACATTGAGGGTCAAAGTTATGGTATAATTAAGATTTTTTTTAATGTTTTTGAAAGAAGTCTCTTCTGTTCACCAAAGCTACATTTATTTGATGAAAAATACAGCAAAAATAGTATTATTGTGAAATATTATTAAAATTTAAAATAACAGTTTTCTATATTAATCTATCGTAAAATGTAATTTATTCCTGTGATCAAAGCTGAATTTTCAGCATCATTACTCCAGTCTTCAGTGTCACATGATCCTTCAGAAATCATTCTAATATGCTGATTTAGGACTCGTAATTATCAATTATTATCGGTGCTTAATTATTAATAATGGTTCTTATTAATATCTAAGTTGAAAAGTTTTTGCTGCTTATTATTTTTGTGGAATGGAATCAATGTTTTTGGAATAGAAATCTTTTGTAACATTATAAATGTTTTTATTGTCACTTGAAACAATTTAATGGATCCTTGCTGATGTGTGTGTATGTGTGTGTGTATATATATATATATATATATATATATATATATATATATATATATATATATATATAATATATATATATATATACACACACACACACACACACACACTAAACTTTGAAGCAGCAAAATGGTTTTAACACTAATAATCAGAAATGTTTCTTGAGCAGCAAATCAGCATATTAGAATGATTTCTGAAGGATCATGTGACACTGAAGACTGTAATGATCACAGGAACAATATTTCACAATAGTACTGTTTTTATGCATTTTTCATCAAGTAAACGCAGATAAGTAAGCATAATAGACTTCTTTAAAAAACAAAAAATCTTAATTATTCCAAACTTTTGACCACCAGAGTATGTATTAAAATATATAATAAAATAATAATAAAGATAACACTGTCTACCCCAAGTCTGCATTTTTAGTAATCAAAAACCTGGAAACAACAAGGAATTTCAGGCCTGGAAAAAATCTGAGTAAAATCTTCTAAAGTCATGGAAATGATTATAATGAATATAAATTGTTCTATTTTTGTTCTGCTCTTAATATTTCTTTTTCAAGAAGTTGCTCTTTGCTAATGCTTACATTGAGTAACACATTCACAGTGTGTTGGTTTAATTGGATACATTTGTACACTAAAAAGTATAATTATTCAAATCTATTTTTTTCCAAAGCCTATCATCTGACATACAAATGGAAATCCAACCCAGCGATCTGTGACATGACATGAATTATTATTCCTGAATGGGAGTGAATGGAACATGAGGTCTAGTGTGACTGACCGCACCTTTAGTCCAGTCATGGATGGGCGGGAGGTGTCACTGAGACACACTTCTGGTGTGAAAGTGTTCTCCGGGACACACAGTCCTGCCATCAATACTGCCATACATCAATGCAGATCCCAAAGGGAACATGAAACGAGTGGGAAGTGAATGGATGAGGATAACACAGTGCCAGATTTTTCAGCTCTTCAATCTCTCCTGTCCTCACATGTACAATAATTCATACTCTTCATTCGTCCACTGTCGTTACGTACAGTCCTGCTCACACATTTACAAGCCCTTTTTTAAATAAGGGGGATGGTAAAAATGTGTGTGCATGTAAACGTTTGAGCACAATTATATGTCTGTGTTTGCAGCTTAAATTATTTAAGATAATCAGATATAGTACAGAATACGCGTATTTGGCATGCTGTCCGAAGGGAGGGCTCTGAGCTCGGAATTTGGCCCGAATCCAGAGTACTGCCCCCATCTCTGGCTGGGATAGGAATAATCGAGAGTGAGATGAGGGGGAGATGCTGGAAAACTGTTGTGGATCAGAGGTAAGTCGGCTATATATATATGAACCTGGTTCTCCCGCTTATTAAATGCTAATAAAACATCATGTAAAGAAAATGTGAAGATGTGTGCTAATTCAGATGTTAATGACAATAAAGCCCAATGTATACTTCGGCTTTGACGTAAACACTAGCGTATGCGACACGTTCGCTGCATCTGAAATCACATACTGTATACAGTATGTATTACACTTCACGACCGTTAAAAAAAAGTATGTTCTATACAGTATGAATGTGTGTATTATGAATGAAATTTAGATGTACTACATCCGCCATGTTGTCACTGTCATGTGACCTGTGGCGTCAATTGCGTCTCATCAAAAACCTTTAGGTTGAATGAGTTTGCTGCATATGTGTGTGCGTGAGAGTGAGAGAAACCGGGCAGGAGGCAGTCAGTGTGTTTTATACTGTGTGTTAAAAAGAGAACAAAGTGAAGTCAGTTTTAATGGTCAAACATTAAAATGCCTTCCCTCAAGCAGCCCACAAGATCACACGCTCTCACACACACACGCATTCACACACAGACACATTGAAATGGAAACGTTCAGCGCCGTGGGTCAGGGCTGGATTGAAACTGTTAACAGATCCTGGTCTGGCTGAGCTCCTACACTTCCTCCATGTAAACAGTGTGAGGATCACTGGAGGCAAAGACGCACACACGCACACACACACACACACCGCAGTGCTAGGTTACCTTTGCTGCTTTGCTGTTTTTTGGCAGCAGCGGCGGCGGAGTCCTCGGACTGAGCCAGACGTCTGAGCACGTCTGCCAGCGCGGCCTTCATCACCGTCAGCTCATCCTCCTGCTGCTGCACCCGCAGCTCAAGAGACGACAGGCGGTCCTGCACGTCTGATGTGCTCGCTGCAGAAATACTGTCATCTGTCAGAGAAAGAGAGATGCCTTTCTTATCATACACGATTTAGAAGTTTTGCCAGTGTTATTGCTGAATATTGTGAACATATACAATCAATCAGTCTGATAACTTTTATCTGGATTATTTTAGTAAATGAAAGTGTAAACTACTCCACAGAACTCTCATACTGTAATGTTGATTCCTCTGTAGTAAAACAATCCTCTGTAGTCTAGATGAATTTCCATAGAAGTCAGTGGACACATAGAGCCCCATTGTAGCCATTCTTCAAAGCACATTTGCCATCGATAAGTGAGTTTCACAATCCTGAAGAGCACCAGACACCACTAATGTCAACAAACAACATGGAGAAAGAGCTTACGGCTGTTTATGCACAGAACGGAAAAAGGAAAAAAAAAAATTATGAATGAGACAGTGGGAGACGTGGGCAGCACAGCTTATCAGATACAGATGGAATCAGTGGTAAGCAAAGGCCATTTTTATGCATTCAGCCTTGGCTTTTCCTCTTGTGATTTCATTGGCTGCAGCTATTGCTGCTCTCTTGCTTGTCAGAAACTATGAACACTGAAATTCTGGATTTCACAAACATGAACCATGATTTTGTCCACTTTGAAGAATACAGTAGCATTTATATATGGCCTCAAAGCTAAAAGGCGTGAACTAAGTAAAAAAAAAAAAAAAAAAAAAAACTCTAGAAAGAAACTTTTTTTTATTTCACTGGATCTTTAAAACATGACAGAATGAATATTCTGTCTTCTAGTGGGAACTATGCTTAATAAATAGTCTTTTCATTTTGTTGTCATATACCATTATTGATGATAACTTAGTTACTTAAAAAAATGAAACTGTGATATCATATTAATATCACACATACTGTATGATAAAATCATAAATAATCCAGCACCAGCAACTGGCTGACTCTCCAACACAGTAGGTGGCAGTATTGCACCTTAATGTTTGTTGCCACCAGTCAAAAAAAACAGAAAAAAAGAACAAGACGTAGTGGCTGTGTCCGAAATCGCCCCCTATACCCTTAAATAGGGCACTATTTGAGGGGACAGCCATTTGTAGTGGTGTCCGAAACCATAGTGGACGATGTTGAGTGCACTCATTCAATCCCACAATGCACCGCAATAATGAGTGTACAACCGATACACGCTCAACGGCTAGAGAATACCCATAATGCACCGTGAGAGTCGCGCGCTGAATGAATTCCCGCGTCTCGCCAGGAGATGGCGGGGGCGATTTCGAACACAGCATGTGTGTAGCTACAACTGCTGCAAGAAATCACGTTGGAGGAGATGACAGACAATAGCGAGACACTCTACCTGCACCAGAAATACGCCACAGCGGCGTGACGAAGGCTGTCCCATTTCAAAGACTCCTTCGAATACAGTTTTGAAGATTTCATTCCTATTCAAGCACACAGGAGCTGCAGATTACACACTTGAACCCTGGTTCCCAAATCTGGCCCTCGAGGTCCACTATCCACTATCCTTTTGCTCAAACTCTAATCAAACACACCTGAACAAGCTAATCAAGATCTACAGGATTAATAGAAAGTTATAGGCAGGTGAGTTTGTTCAAGATTGCAGCTAAACTCTGCAGGAAAGTGGATCTCGAGGGCCAGAGTTGAGGACCCTTGCACTAGATGACTTTCAAGTCGCACACAATAAAATCACGCGGAAACATGCTAGGAGATGCATGACAGATGAAAAGAAAATGTGTTCTAAAATTTGCTCAAAATAATAATAAACAAGTCTGATATCCTCTGACTAGACAGAGTCATAGTCTGTACATATTATACATTACGTGATTTTCTGTGAAATCGGTCGACAACGACTGCCCAAACCTGCAGACTGGCTCTGACTTTCAGCAATTAGCATCAAATCATCCAGTCTGCAAATCAGGGCAAAAATCTGTGCAAAAGTCGTGGAGTGTATTCCAGCCTTTAACTCTTTCCCCACCATTGACAGAATTTTCCATCATTTATGAGACAACACTTTCCCGCCATTCACAGAATTTTACAGTTTTCTGTGCTTTCACTGTTATACTATAGGGGGCGCTATTATGCATCTTCTAAAAGAGTAGCGAATCTCCGGATCAAAACACAGGCAAAGAAGAAGCAGAAAAAAGTGATAAAAGCATCAGCTTTTAGTTCAAAATGTCGCTTTTTTATGAAACTTTTCACATTTAAGCGTTGATAAAAAAGAATCCATGAAGCTAGAATAAAACTTTTTATTTTTTTTTTTATTTTTTAGAGGCGCTGTTCTTTCTTTTGATATATTACATGCTTTGATATTCATACATGCAACAAAATATTTGGAGGGCCATGAAACTTAAAATGTTAAAATGATCAAAAATGCTAGTGGTGGCTGGCAACTTTAAAAAAAAAAAAAAAAAAAAAAAAACGCTGGCGGGGAAAGTTAAAGGGATAGTTCACCCTAAAATGAAATCTTTAAAACCTTCCTGCCATTCTAAACCTTTATGTCTTTCTTCCGTAGAAAACAAAAGAAGATATTTTGAAGAATTCTGGTGACCAAACAGTTTTGACTTTTATATTATGGACAAAAAAAATAATCACTGAGACAGTATCTTTTTCTATGTTTTACAGAAGAAAGGAAGTCATTTTGAATGATATGAGGCTGAGAAAAATTGTCATTTTGGGGTGAACTGTCCCTTTAAGTGTTTTTCTTGGCTGCAGAAGGTCAGCAGTATAACTGGAGCTGCAGCACATTAGAGAACATTAGTGTTGGGTTCTGGATGGGGGGCATCGGCTGCCAGGCGTTACTGTGGTTGGGACTTTGATTGCTGGACTGGTTCCCTGATCGAGGAGGCCCAGCATTCTGAGCTGCGGTTTGCTCGTTTAAAGGGCATAAAATACCATATAACAACTCAAACTCTCACACACCAACACATCTCTGATCCAAACTTGAAACCAGACCATAGGACATTTTTACACCACTTATAAATCACTGGAAGTACTCACATTCTCACCCACACACAATTCGAACAAACAAAACGCATGGGCACAAATACGAGAAGCCTATTACCACACCGCACATCCAGCTCTTGAAAAATCGTCAAATTCCCCACATAGTCTTAATGATAACGCTGCCTCCAGTCTTAAGGTCAGTGAGGGGGAGGAGGTTCAGGAATGACCCCCACACACACACACACACACACACACACACACACACACACACACACACACACACACACACACACACACACAACCTCATAACAGGAAGCCAGTGGGTAAATGCCCAAACAAAACACATCAAAAAAGCCAAAAAAAAAAAAAAGCAGAGCTGAAACAGTCTGAAAGTTTCATATCATGATTATAGTGACCAAAATGATCATGGTTATCAATATTATCAAGGTATTGTTAAAATGTGCTGGAAATGTTCAGAAAGTATTGATGCACACACTAAAATCAACCAACAAAACTAATAAAATTAGCACTTTTTGTTTGCTTAAACATTAAAATAATAATATTAACAATGACGGCCATTTTGGTTTTGTGACTTACAACATAACATATCAATCAAATACAGTTTTAATGATATTTAAAATAACCGTTGTGAATTTTATTGCTGTTTATCATCAAACGTGTAACCATTTCATCCCTACAACAAAGGGACTCTCAGTGAACTCTAACCCAGAGTCCATTATTAGACAAAAAGCTGAAGTGCATTAGCTGGATACTCCGCCAACAGCTGAGCTAACCCACTTTACAGTTAGTTGTTAACACAAAGATCAATCGGTCCAATCTGGCAACTGCAAACATGGAGAGAGAAACGATTCAACCTCAACTGCAATCAACCTCCTGGAGCCGTCCAAGCCATCGTGAGTCAGAGACGCCAAGCCAGCATGAAACTACTGATCGATACTTAGTCTGTCAGAGCTGCGTATCAATCCTGTGGATCATGAATACTACCATTAAAAATTAATTACCTTTCTAGTTGTGCTGTTTGTTTTCTTTATTTCCTTGTTAAAGTCGACATCTGAAGGCCAGATTTATGGCAATATCTCAAAGAATAATCAGGGGTGAATTATCTGCTGCTATATCACCCATGAAAATCCAGCTGAATTTGATGTAAAAATGTGTTTGTATATTTGCAATTGATCTTGGCTGCAGTAATTCATCAAATGAAGGATGCAAATTGGGATCAGAATTCCTCCTTCAAGATCCACATTAGGTTGCTAAGCCAACAGCAGAGTGACCACGAAGACTATTTCTGAGGCGGAGTAGCCCAACACACAGCTTCTAGTTAGAAGAAATGTTCTGTGGAAGATCAAACCCGAGGCCTTAAAGGAATAGTTCACCCCAAAAAAAATGGAAATTATGCCATGATTTACTCGCCCTCAAGCCATCCTAGGTGTATATGACTTTCTTCTTTCAGACGAACACAATTGGAGTTATATTAATAAATATCCTGGATCTTCCGAGCTTTATAATGATAGTAAATGGCGCTCCTGATTTTGAAGTCCAAAAAAGAACATCCATCCATTATAAAAGTAATCCATATGACTCAAAGGGGTTAAAAAAGCCTTCTGAAGCGAAGCGATGGGTTTTTGTAAGAAAAATATCCATATTTAAAACGTTATTAACTAAAATAACTAGCTTCCGCAGATGGCCTACGCAAATCGACTTATGGCGAAAGAGTAACTTCTGATGCGAGGAATGATGTATTGACGAACACGGATAGAGCAAAACAAAACACCGGTCATGAAGTACAAGTCTAAAATGAGAAGTTTTAAAGAAAAATGTTGGAGGATTTCAATATAAGAGAAGAGAAGCTTGAGTTTGTTGCCCAGCCCTATTTGTTTGAACTGCGAGAGGCGTCTAAGGTTACGCTACTCCTACATCCTCCGTCATTCATTGCGTCAGACGGTTACTCTTTTGGCACAAGTCAACTTGTGCAGTATGCATACGGTCGTCTGCCAGAAGCTAGAGCCGTGTGGATTATGTTTATGATGGATAGATGCACTTTTTTGGAAATCAGGAGCGCCATTCAAATTATAAAGCTTGGAAGAGCCAGAATATTTTTAAATATAACTCTGATTGTGTTCGTCTGAAAGAAGATAGTCATACACACCTAGGATAGCTTAAGGGTGTGTAAATCATGGGATAACTTTCATTTTTGGGTGAACTATCCCTTTAATATTGGGTTGCGCTTTCACAAGACTGGCAATGCTAATCTCATGTTACAATTGAGGATGAACCCTCTTAAGTCAGGTACACACTGTGTGATTATTGTCTTGAGAGGGATGTTTAGTTAAATATGTTTACACTATATGACATGCAACACAAATAAACTGCTCAGTGTATTTTAAAAAGCTAAGCCCCTAAGGGGACAGAAAAGATAAGAGATGAGAGGAAAGTTGTATTTTAATGCTTTTTGAGCAAGCGCAATGCTTCTCGGGGAGAAAGCGATACTTTTGTGAGACAAAGCAAACATTTTGTGAGCAAATGTAAAGTTTCCCAGGGGAACACAAAAGCATTGGAATATAATTTTCCTCCCATCTCATATTTATTTCCATCACCATGGCATAATCATGCATACACTGTAAAAAATGATATTTAAAGATATCTTGGATTGATAAATAAAGATTACTGAAGTACGTTTTACAATAAAATACTATTTCAGTCTTTCTACTTCAAAATTTAATGTTTAATTCAACGTGTTACTTACCATTTCTTTTGTAATTATTTATGAATAAGGAAATCCTACACCTTTTCTGTGTAGTTAGAATAGCAAAAATAAGGCTTATCAAGCTTGAAAAAGGAGAAAACAATTCCTATGTTTTGTTGTCAACGTCAAAGGCTCCCTGTCCAAACTCAAATACAATATTTGGCGCAAATGTATCTGTACCCTAAAAGAAAAACTGACACCAAAGCAGACAAAACTGTCAATATTAATAAATGGCAATGTTTGACTGACATTTACCGCTGTCCAGTTATATTTGTGATTGCAAAATCCAGTAAATTCACACGATTGGGAATTTTCCACAGATTTCGCAACAGGTTCAAGTTGGTCATGCAAAATTCACCACATTGACCAACAGAAAGTTGCTTGGTTTGAAAATGACTTCTGTGTGAGCTTTTTGCCTGCAAAATTTCAATGTGACCGCATCTTAAGAACATTTTTATTTACTTTGATACGATTAGCAATTTTTATATTATGTCAAGTCATCAATTGAATGTAGAATTAGTGAACTGAAGAAAAACCAGCTGAGAACCACTGACCTAAAGAACCTGAACATAAGTAAATATTCACAAGTTACACAAAAGGCACACACACACACCCACCACAGGAACAGACCAAAGTCACTTAACCAACTGTTTTATCTTAGTCAAAAATTTACCAAGAAACTAAAAGCAAACATCTTAAGGTTGCAGGAAGTAGTTAATAAAATCCAAAGTCTGGAATGGCTGCAAAACGACAATATTTCATTTGCTTTCCCTGCCCGCAGTTTCCTCCCTGTCTGCAGGTCCTTCCTCTCAAACCATCTTATCTCAGCAGCCCATGGAAACACAGAGAGGGCAAACGTTTATAATACAATGCATTTCTTTGAGAGGAAATCGCTTTGGGAGGTTGTTTGATACTGGCAGTGCATACGGAAAAAACGAGGGCAGAGGGAACCGCGCTAAAAAGGAGGAGAAAGGGAGGGTTGGAGGGTGGCGTATCCCCAGGTAACCTCCACCAAATATATCAGCAGCATGATGTTTCTCCAGAATGGGGTACACCTAAACTGAGGAAAAACGCACCCTCCTCCACCTTTCTACCCATGATTCCTTGCCGGCTATAAGAGGAAGGAAGGCCTGCGCACATGTCATATTTCACAATAGCTTGTCACATTCCTTAGTTTTCTCCCCCACCCCTTCAGCACGTACACCTAAACACACACACCTCCGAACCAGCACACATTTCCTCTAAATAAAACGGATTTATCTCGCAGAAAATATGTGCAAACCTCCCATGCTCAGACCAGAGACCAACATACGCTCATGCACACAACTCCAGTGAGATCCTAGACTCGGTGCAGGACAATCCCATGGCGCGCGGCCAGATTGCATGTTTTTGGCATGCTTCATTTTGACTGGAGGTCTGTGGAGGAAGTCCTCAGGGTTAAAAGGCAGATTTGGAGCCGAGATAAGACTCAGTGGTGCAATCAGCCACATTCAGGCTCAAGACACACACAAACACAACGTTTGCCAGCATTGATTGATGCATCTTGTTAATGTTCACCATTTGCAACACTTATTTATAACAGATAGCCTTGATAATCTGTCGTGGTGTTTAGCTGCGCGCTTCCTGAGTACGAGATAAGGATTAGACGAAAGCAAAGACTGGTTGCACACAAAACTAGTTTGGACTTGACCCTCGTGAAGCAGTAGAGACGTCTCTTAGCTGGCAAAAAAAAAAATTATCAAGTCACGCTGCCAGGGTTAGGAGATAATTAAAACACTCGGCACACTTGTAAACTGGAGTAGAGTACGTGTCTAAACTGGTTAGGTGTATGTGTGAGTCTTATATGGTTTAGAGGACAAAACATTTAACTGAAGTAGGGCTATTATACACTCACACGCATGCCATAAATGAACACTTGCAAAAAGTACTATATAGAAGTATCATGTTTTTTTTTGGACCTGAACCATGGAACTGTCATGCTCTTTTGTTGTAATAATAAATTTTAACATGGATATCATATGCGTTTAGAGTGTAAACTTTAAAAAGTACTATAAGGTAGCTTTATGGGTTAGGTTTAGGGATAGATTTAGGTTTAGTACCTAGTTTTACCCAGTTATTGTAATTACTATAATGAGTACATGTGCGAAATGGGACTGTAAAATAAAGTGCTACTGTTTTTTGCCTATATATCTAACAAAAAGTACTGTGGTACTTTCAAGAATAACATGATACTCTAAAAAAAACATGGTAGCACTGTCAAAAAACAAAACAAAACAAAACAAAACAAATCTTTTTTTTAGATGGGTCATTCTATAATTCAATTTCATGTCCATTGATGATAATTCTTTAGAAATATCATATTTTATCCATTAAGAGAATACATGCTATGATCTCACACAAATATTTTGTGCACCTTGTTTTTTAGTTTGCTTTATGTCCCGTATAAGTGCCATTTTTGCAGTGTCCACTTTTTGAAGTGAGTGGCTCTTGAGTTCAAAATAATGAATTAAAAAAAATGTTAAAGTCAAGATTATCTATATTAAATGTATTTCTACAATCTAAACACCTTAGAGTTATTCTAATTTTCTTTCAAATATGAAAATATTTCATTTTACTAATTTTACACAAAAGATTCTGTCAACTATTTACTAACCAAACTAAAAAATGGTTCACCCTGAAACGATGCGACCAGCATCACGTGATGTCATTTTCTTCTGTAATGGATAATTTAAACACATTAGGGTAAATCTCCTCAATTTTTTTTTTTTTTATCTATAATTATCTATTTTTTCTTATCTATAATATAATTTATCTCCAGTGACCTATTGTCAAGAAGTATATTGATCGCCTATCAACTATGTTGGGTACTTTATGGTTTGCAATATTTTTATGACTTAAATTCAAATAAATATTAAAATTTGAGGTTAACCTGATCAAGAAAATAACATTTGGTTGGCCAGACAAGGCCTGCCATTGAAATTATGAGTCAAAATTGTGAAATTGTCAACTATGTTACCTGCCAACTAAGTTACCAAAGAGCAGGGGTGTCCAGACTCGGTCCTGGAGGGCCACTGTCCTGCAGAGTTTCGCTCCAAACAACTCCAAAACACCTGCTTGTAAGTTTCTAGTTGGCCTAATTAGACCCTGATTAGCTGGTTCAGGTGTGTTTAATTGGGGTTGGAGCTAAACTCTGAGTTTGGACACCCCTGCCATAGAGCCAACTCTTGAATAAAACAGTTGTTATGACCCTACTGTAACTGTGTCCTCTGATGATAATGAATTATTTGCCATAGATTAGTTTTTATCATAATTTAACCCTGTTATATGAACATGAAAGGGACATTTCAATAATTTTACCAAATTAACTATTTGCAAGTGGAAACATAAGAGATCTTCACATGCAAATGACTTGGGTGTCACTGTAACAATGTGCCCAGTCAACCATGTTACTTGCGTCAACAATGATACTTTCACTGTCAACCATGTTTTGACTGATTTTGAAATATCTAGACTGTTGCTTTGATATTATTTCAGGGTATAGTTCACATCCACATGGACCGGCTTTGCATAACATCTCTTAAGACTTTCAAAATGTAGATTTATGATTAAAAAATGTTCTTGTCCTTAATGACCGTGCTGAGAAATAATCTTTTAAAATAATCACTGCAGAACAGGCCAAAGAAACATTGACTATTTGAGTCACTAAATGTGTAGCATTTAATCATTGTATACAAACAGTTTGGCTGTAACATAGTTGACAAGCTTACCCAGGAAAACATCTTTGTCTTTTGTAGTATCACAATGCTGTTTAATGATTAAGTGTGGCAACTGGCAGATACGTTACAATGATAACATATATAAACTGAAACCAATAGCTGTTTTATTGAAGAAGCATTTTTTTTTCTTTTTTTTTTTTTTTTTCACTTTTTTGCTGATGTGAAATGTACCCTAAATTATTGAACGACTCAGGTATGTTTTTGTAAGAGATGGTTCAAAGATGGTCTAAAGAAAACATTAGGACCACACAAATTTTTTAAAAACAAATATGTTACTTTTACATTTTTTAACACTGTATCCTGGTAACACTATGTTTTTTTGTTTGTTTGTTTGAAAATGTACCATGGTATTCTTTGAAATAACTTTGAGTAGTAACTTAACTCTGAATATACTCTTACAAAAAAGTGACAATACCACGGTAAATGCTCAACATGTGACGGACAAAGACAGAAAAGCCACAAAAGGGAAGCTGCACAAGGCCCTGCGATGCTGTCTGAGTCATGTGCAGAGATGAGTTCATACAGGAAGTGATCTCAAAGACATGGGTGCTAAGAGTGAAAGTACTGAAATAAACTGACCCTTCGTTTTAAATTTTCTAAGAGAGAAGCAGAGACACACCTCCGCTGAGGCTGAAATCTCAACACTCAAACTCTCAGTTAGATTCACACTACACAACTAAACCTGAAACCTAACAAGAGAAAGCAAATTACATTACAAATTACAAAAAATACATTTATGAAGAAAACAAAAAAAATCACACCTCTCTTTTTGTGGTGATGTGGGTTATAGGACACACACACACCCACCCACTCACCCACACACACCCACACCCCCACACCCACACACACACACACACAGCTCCAGACAACCTCCGGGGACTGAGTATCATTGTTGCATGCTTGCAATATGAATTATACATAAGTCAGCATGTCTACACGCAGGGGATTACACACTCATACATTTGTAACAGACATGAAAGCTCACATTTGCATACAGAGACTCTAAAGAGGAGGACGCTTGTGCTCTGCCTTCGTCTCATTGTTATGAGCCTTACCACAAGACCGGTCAGTAGGGCTTGACTGTCGTATATTCACAATGCACACAATTATTTTGCTGCCAATATCAAATTAAGCAACACTGTGTATATCACAACAGTTTTACTGTCCTTTTTAATTAGCCTTTAAGTTTTACTTGAATCAGCTCAAACTGTCTGTTTGAATGAAGCAATTCAAAACTCTGATTTAACTCATTTGCATCTCAAAAATGACTCAGTTGTGCTGCTTAAAGGGGACCTATTATTCTCCTTTTTACAAGATGTAATGTAAGTCTCTGGCGTCCCCAGAATGTGTCTGTGAAGTTTCAGCTCAATATACCCCAGAGATCATTTATTATAGCTTGTCAAATTTGCCCCTATTTCTGTGTGTCCCTTTAAATGCAAATGAGCTGCTGCTTCTGATCGGCTTGTTTTTTCACATGCTTGCAGAGAAAGGCTTGCCAAAACAAAGTTATTGGGTTGTCCTTTTTCACGTTTTCTGGGTTTGTAGATGCACCGGGGACCCAATTATAGCACTTAAACACGGAAAAAGTCAGATTTTCATGATATGTCCCCTTTAATATTTTTGCGGAAATCGTGATTTTTTTTTTCAGGATTCTTTGATGAATAGAAAGTTCAAAAGAACAGCATTTATTTGCAATATATTATCATATATTTCACCCAGCCTTTTTAATATTCAAATCTAACCTTCAAAAGTAGATTCCATAATCCTTAAATCGATTGCAGAAATTGTCTGGAAGTCATAAAGGAATACATCACCCAAAAATGAATATTCTGTCATCATTTACTCACCCTCATGTTATTATAAAACCCATATGTCTTGCATTATAGAAAAAGTACATATAAAAAAGTGTGATTCTGTGAAGAAAGTCATTCAAGTTTGGCACAAGATTAGGGTTAGATTAAATTCTAACAGAATATTAATTTGGGGAGGAAATACCTCTTAATACCTCTCTAAGCCAAGCATTTTTCTCATGTGAATGGCTGTTTGTGTTTGTGACTGCAGTGAGGGTCGGTGAGAGTGCTTCTCTGCAGCTTTATGAATGAGATTCCTCTGCCTTAAGCAGACTAGCAGGCATGTAACAGACATGATTAACTACACAGCACTGAAGCTTCATGTTAATGATTCACTGTAATGGCCCAGGGCTTGACACACAAGATACACACATACACACACAAAACCACACTTACATATCGGTGGGGCCGGGTGTGAGATTAGATAATGATAAGAGGCGCAGAGCAATGTTGTGATGTGTTTTCACCACCTTCTCTCCTTCTCAGATTATGGACAGATCGAGCTGCGTTGATGTTCAAAAGAAATCGCTATCATGATTAAAATACGATTAATCGTGGAGCCCTATGATTGTCCTTTCGGAATAAAGACCACTTTTACAATAAACTATACACTGTGCATATTATGCATACCCAGATGACCCTACTGCATTTCCCCAAAAATGCAGTATACACCGCAAGGAATACTGTATCCCAAAATACAACGTGTTTAACTTGACCATATAACATTTCCATGTGACTAATAATCCGTTAGTAATTTCAGAGTAAAGACTTTGGCTGTGTTCAAATAACATACTAACATACAGTAGTGGCCAGAAGTGATGTCCAGCCTTGGAAAATTGACAACATCACCCTTTATTTAAATATTATTGAAATTTTGCTCAAGATTTTTTAACTCTCTCTTCATCAAAGAATCCTGAAAAAAAAGTATTACAATTTCCACAGAAATATTAAGCAGCACAACTTTTTTCAACATTGAGTCATTGTTGAAGTGTAGAGCATCTGCTTGGTTTGAGGACCTGCTAACAACAATTAAAGTTGATTTAATAATAAAAAAACAACTACTTTGAGCATGCTATGAATGTAAGAAAACCATCTTCTGGCTAACACCTAACAATACGAGTCTTTACAGAGCAAAGGTTTTGTAAAAGTTTTTCATGTTAGATAACATCTGTAAAAGTTGTGAAAATTGTTCCTGAATGCATTCACTAAATAAACCAATCAATTAAACTGGATTACTTGTTTTAATTTTTGCTTAATATTAATTTTAAGATAATTGAACTTAAAATTTTTGGATAAAATTAAGAATGTTAACCTGATTCAAGTAAATGACATTGAATTAACCTTATCTAATAAGTTTACTGAAATAAACAATGTTAATTAAATGCAACATAACCCAGTTATGTGGAACCTGGTGACATAAAAAAGTTGAGTAAATCTAATGTATAATTGGTATGATGGTTTAATTAAACAAGTAGGGTCATTAAGAACAAATATCCCCTCCGGACATCCCTTTTGGCCACAAGTCTTTCAATTTCTGCAGTATGTAGGTAGTATGTATACTGTGCACAGCACAGCATGTACATTTTTTGTATGCATGGAATAGCCAGAAGATTGTCAAAATGCACAGTATACAACAGAGCACACATACTTTATCCCACAATGCATTGTGCTCGACTTGACCTTTACTCTCCAGTGCAACAAAACTGGAAGTTAAATCATTTGAACAACTCATTATTTGCTCTGACTGCCACAATAACATTTTAACATATAATGACCAGCAAAATAACAAAAAAAAAATTATTATTATTAAAGTTATCAATTTTATAAAATCTATTTATCATTCATTTTTTTTCATTTTTATTTTTTAAATGTTAACTGGTGACAACAATGTAGTATAGTGCTGTTAAAATTTTCTGAAAACCATCTGAACCGGACAATATGGTATTTATAACAAACGGTATGCAGCTCACACTGTGCAGTATGCAGTACGCTAGAATTCCATTCTGAACACAGCCAGCGCGTGCCCAAGAATGAAGGTTTGTGCATGTAAATTATAAAACGCGTGTCTGCATGAAGTGCTAATTATTGCGCAGCAGATTCCAGCCTCCTGCCTCGCAGCGGCTTCAAATTGTTTACCACGTGTGGTGACATGTTTGTTTAAAGACATTAGGCTGTGCAGCCGGGCCAACTATGTGTGCGGGGTTACGCAGCGGCCCGCTCGCTGATGGATGAACGGGATTATTGCACAGAGAACTGCACATCCGCTCTACAAAACCATACATTGATTAAATCTGTGTTACTTAATAATTAAACATCATCTTATTTGCTATCACTAAACTGTTTAATACACATATCACTTTTACATCGACCCTGATATCGTTATCAGCATTGGCTTTTAAAAATCATATTTATCAACCACTAACTACCACTGTTACAAAAAAATAATGGGGCATAGTGATTGTATCAGATGGTAATTTCATATTCATAAAACTATGGTACTCCAAAGTCCTTCAAAGAAAGCTACAGAATTGCCATTCATTATATGAATGTCCAAAAATACATGGTACCATGGCCAAAAATCTACTGTAATACCATGGTAGTTTTTTTTTGGTAATACTTTAATAGTGCAAACATCATCTAATGGTGATTTCCTCGTGGCTGATGTCTTTGTTGTGCTTTTAAAGTCATTTATATCAGTGCAGGCGTCCAGGCAAACATAAGCAGAAGAGCTAGTTTCTATTCTTATGGTTTAGATATCGATTGCACAATTCCAAACTAACCTCTGACCGCTAGATAAACTTAAACACACGAACACATCCTACACAAACACACACCCACACACACAGCAGACAGCGGCTGTCCATCTGTGAAAGAGATTCTCTCTGCTGGAATCTCGCCTAACGTACATCAACTCCAGCGCCAAACACAAGCAGACGGTTGTAACAGCACCTGTATGTGTGTTTGTGTATCTACTTAATCATATTTTGGGGACAAATTTATACCCAGAAGTGAGCTAAAATCTGACCTTTTGTGGACATTTTTTTTAATGAGAAAATGCAGTTTTTCCATTTGGGTAAAGGTGTGCTTATAGTAGGGCTGGATGGTATGACAGTACTACCACTGAAGTTATTGACACTTTAGTGTGCTAAAGAAACATGCATGATTGAGAAAATATTGAGTGGGACATGCATGAGGTTAAAAAGAGTTATTAAGCCGTTAATAAAGAACTCAATGATGAACATGTTGAATGATACACAGCCAAAGCACACAGTCGGTTATGTCTTAAGTGAACATAAACAGCTGGGTGAAAATCAGATGTGTATCAGTATATTAGATCTGTGCATTGGGTCTTAAAGTGACAGCAGCCTAATAAACCTGCTGCAGTCTGTGTCATTCAGGTTAATCAAACAAAAGACAGAGGAAATCACTCACTGCTCTTGACTGAATAACTTTTGAATCTTTAATAATAATCCATTTATATTTAATTCATACGGTGAAGACTATGCACACTTTGCACAAAAAATATACTTCACTATGAGAGCATATGCATACGTCATGGACACATGTAACATCATACAATCATTATCATACAACAATTTCTACATTTGCGATATTTAAATAAGTTCGATATATTGTGCAGCCCTACTAGCTGTACTTAAAAACAATAGAAGTCTATGGATCGTCCCACATTTACAGTAGATAGCTACGTAAGTAAATATGTGTGTGTAATAGGGCTGCACAATTAATCGAAAATAAACCGCACACGATTTGGCAATTGTGCAATTTTTTTATGCGCAGCTTGTCAGTGAAGTACGGCTAAATGCTGCTCCATCTGAAAGCCAGAGGGCGCTCTCGCGCGGAAACTCCAAATATGCCCCGCGGAAGTACGATATAACGCACAACATTCCAGGAAATCCCAATGGGCATCATACTATCGCTGTAGCTGAATAAACAGAAGATTGAAACGCTTTGATTGATTAAACATGACTAATAAACACAGGCAATATATGGTTTATCTGAGTTCTTCAAGCCTTCTCAGGTATTTTCATGATTATAAAGTATATGTATAATGCAATGCTAATCGACATAGCCTTTATCACTGTATGAAATAATATTCTTTTATGCCTTGTTCTGTGTAAGAAGCCACATCATCTCACAGAAGGATGCTCGTTATGAAGTGAGTTTGTAGTAAATACATGTTATTAAATGTTGTCTTTTGTTGGACAAGAGGTTCATAAATGCTTCTCATGTTTGGAAGGATGTTTGACGCATGTCGCCTTTTCAAATGCGCATTATAATTGACTCAAACTCACAGTGCTTTCATATGGAGCAGCATTTACTACTGACCACAGAGCTGTGCTTCACTGACAAGCTGCGCATAAAATAAATCGCAGCCTTTGCGAATTCATAACCGCACTAAGCCAAACAGTTTAAGCGCAATTTCGGGTTAAATGTGATTAATCATGCAGCCCTAGTGTATAATGTAATATATAATATGGGTATAATTGTGCTGCATGTTTTTCAGTATGCTTATGAAAGATGTGACAACAACTGAAGGGGATATTAGAGAGAGAGAGACGGATGAACTTAGTATACTTGTTACGCAACATCGTTTTATTTTCAATACTCTTTTACTGTCTTAAAAACTGAAGTGTGTATTTTCTGCGCCAAACTGAATTGCAAAAATCATGTTTTCAAACAGGTTTCCGTCATCTCCCATTGGTCAGACAAACAGAAAGCCCCACCCCAAACTTCTGCCATTGGTTGAGCCTTTGTTGTCGTGCTGAGCTGGTCTGGATGCTTAAACAAACAGAGCAATGTTTTGAAAGCGTCACAGAGAAACAGTGTTTACACTAAGAGGAAATAAACCTTTAATGGTTTACTTACAGTTGTCTCCGCATACAAACCCGGATAGGAGAAAGTGTTTTACCATTTTAAAAAATTACACACTTCAGCTTTCATTAAAGAAGATGCAAAAAGAGAACATCAAAGAAGGAAAATTATACAGAGGAGGTGGTAAACAGAAAAGCTTGTGTACCATCTGCAAGGAGACATGCAAACACACTCCGAACACCAGCTGAACACATACAGTACACTGCGGGCAGATTCAAATATTGTGTGAGCAAAGACACACACACACACACACACACACACACACACACACACACACTAGTTAATCGTTCACCATTTTTTATTGTTTCGTTAACCAGCGTTTATTACAATGAAAGGAAGAAACACCCTGACCAGAGGCAGTATTCAGCCCACATTCAGCCACTGAACCTGAGTATTTCTGTTTCACATCCTCAGTAGTAAGAGTCTAACCTTTCACATACACACACACACACACACACACACACACACACACACTTTTACAAAGAGATTTACTTATACTCCCCCAAGCCAGTTCTCCATGAATGAGACACCACAAACAGACTCTGTACAGATGTGGCATCCCAATAAAAAGCCACAAGACAGACACAAGCACCTACACACACGCACACTAGACAAAACATCAACTACTAGTAAAAGACAGTTTGTCAAGATAATCCTTGAATACTGACTTGAGAAAGCCTCATCGTGAAGTTCAAAAATGTTTTAAAAGCCTTCAGGTTTGAAGGTTATATCGACTGTAGACAGATTGAGAGACAGAAAGATATTGACATCTGTGGCTAAAAAAAAAAACTTACAGAGGAACAAGTTCTGCGTGGATGAATCAGATTGTTTAAGGTGTAACTATACCTCACGGATCTCACTAGTTTCATCAAGAGTTTCATTTAGAAGAAAGTCCTATACAGTAAATCTGAAAAATATGTAGTTTATGCAAGTATATATGCTGCCACAGAGACTTTATTTTGTTTATGGGCATGACATACACTACCATTCAAGATTTTTTAATCTTTTTGAAAGAAGCTTCTTATGACTTCTTTCTTTTTTCTTTGAGCAAAAATAAAAACATTACCATTTAAAATAACTTTTTTATTTGAACATATTGTAAAATGCAATTTATTCCTGTGATCAAAGCTGAATTTTCAGCATCATTACTCCAGTCTTCAGTGTCACATGATCCTTCAGAAATCATTCTAATATGCTGATTTGATGCTCAAGAAACATTTCTGATTATTATCAATGTTGAAAACAGTTGTGCTGCTTCATATTTCTGTGGAAAACATGATACAATTATTTGAAATAGAAATCATTTACAACATTATAACTGTCTTTACTGTCACTTTTGATAAATTTAATATGTGACCCTGGATCACAAAACCAGTCACAAGTCTCACGGGTATTTTTGTAGCAATAGCCAACAATACACTGTATGGGTCAAAATGATCAATTCATCTTTTATGCCAAAAATCATTAGGATATTAAGTAAAGATCATGTTCCATGAAGATATTTTGTAAATTTCTTTCCATAAATATATCAAAAATGTATTTTTATGAGTGGATATGCATTGCTAAGGACTTCATTTGGACAACTTTAAAGTTGATTTTCCAAAATGTTTTGGTTTTTTGCACCTACAGATTCCAGATTTTCAAATAGTTGTATCTCGGCCAAATATTGTCCTATCCTAACAGACCATACATCAATAGTAGGCTTATTTATTCAGTGGAATCAATGGAAGGCTTATTTCAGATAAAAAGTGTGTAAAATTGGAAAGTTTATGTTTAAAATAAACACTTTTATACTCGATTAACTTTAAAGGAGTACAGTCGTCCACAGTGTATCTTCAACATTCCCTCAACAAAAGTTCATGAATCTGCTACACTGTAAGAAAATGCCTAAGAGAGTCTGTGCTAAATCTTTAAATTTTTTAAAACTTAGTTTAAGATTTAAAAGCAGTTAGTAAGAAATGTTCAATGCAGGTCTACAGAATTTTCGTGATGTTTGGACGCTACATCAGAACAGGCTGTAGGTCTGTGCCAGATCTGCTGGATGAAGCTTGAAGGATCTAGTCAGAATATTTTCAATGGATGTTAAACGTTCAAAGGAAAATGGTATTTTGGGGCAATATTTGATCATCCATTGCAAGAAAAACAGAAGTTATTAAAGATAGAGAAAATTACTTTTGAAGAAAAAAACTATCCCAAGTTTGTCAAGCCAACATAAATATTAAATAAAGATTTATTTGATGTACAACTAACCACAACACTCTTTCCTGGTGTGCTGACCGTTTACAAGCATTCAAATGAACTGCTAGACTCTCACTAAACACGCACACACCGCTGAGATGCATCAATGTAGTGAGGTTAGAGCGTTACACACACTTCCTCTCTGTGTGGTGTGGAGAGGGGAACCTCCAAATGACAAAAAGGAAGACTCTTGCACACACACACACACACACACACACGCATGCATCTCAATCACACACACAACCCTCCCCACAATCCCGCTGTGCTGCATTACCGGTGCAGTGGTGGTTCAGCATGGTCGTGGAGTTACACACTGGAGCTAAACCTGTTGGGCTGTCTTCCATTCTCCGCTCGCGTGTATGTCTGCAATCTTCACCGCTGCACGTCCGCTTCTCCTCGTGTCCGTCTGTCTGTCTACTTTCAGTCTGTCTTTGCCCGTGTGTCTCTCTTTTGCTGTCTCACACACACATTCTTTCTTTCTCGCACGGTGCTGCACACATACGCCCGCTCACAAAAAAGCCAGGGCGAGCGAGTGAGCGCGAGGGTGAGAGAGAACAAGGGAAACTAGAGGAGGAGGAGATAAAGGGATAAAAAAAGAAAATCTTGCTTGGCTAAGGGAGTGGCTAAAGCTCCCCTGCTCACACGTCTTTAACCTCTGCCTTTCCAACGTAGCCACACACACAGTGCATGTTGTTTTACTCTGCGCTGGGACGGGGGGAGGGTAGCGCCAAGAGAGGGGAGGAGACCACGTGGAGGTGTCAAAGCTTCAAGGAACCGGCCACGCACACGACAGCAAATTACAATGGCTCTGAAAGCCTTGTTCAAATGACTGTGCACCAGTGTTCCCTCTAAAAAAAAAAAAAAAAAAAAAGTACTTGCTGAGCAAAACCTCTCTGACAATTCAGCCACCAGAGCAAAAACATTGTTTGTACAGTACCAGACCTGTACAGTGTACACACAAAAAGTGCTTACATCATGCAGTTGCAACTTCAAGGTGTTTTTTTACAACCCATGTAAATATCTTTGCATTCCTTAATGCTAGCGTTGTACAAATGAGGGTACTTTCGAACCTCTTCACACAATCTCTCATCTATGTAGGCCTCCATTGTCGCTGTAGCTTGCATGTGTTCTGGTCTGTTCTGTTTACGCAGTTTTTCTTTGACTAAATTGTGAATCTACGCCCCCAGGGCACAGTTGCCACCTTGTGGATAAACTAATTACTGTAAAAAAAAAATTAACACACATGTGCGACCTGCGCGTACAAGCACGTGTGGTTACAAAACTACGGTGGTGTGTCTACAGTACTCTTCTGATGACTAAATTCACGTCACGTGCACTGTACGCTGACGCTGTAAAAAGTAAAGTACACTTTTGGCTTAAGCTTTCTTTTTTACAATGCTGTGTTAACTTTGCCATTCTTTACCAAGAGATTCTATTAAACTAATTTTAAAAAAGTCATGCAAAACAGTTCAATTCATTAATAATATAATATATAATATAATATAATATAATTGCCGGTTAAACATTTCATTCACGCGCTGTTCTGACATGTGCTTTTCTGAGCATGTGTACTCAAAGCGTGCACACTAAAAGCCTGTCAAACAGCGTGTGATTACTGGACTAAGTTATCTTTCACGTCTTATTACGCTAATACAGTCAAATACACAAAAGGTGTACATAAACATTCGATTATGTCTAAAGTGAAAGTAAACAGTTGGGAGAAAATCAGATGCACGTTTTGGATGCGTCCAGGTCTTAAAGTGACAGAAGACTAATAGTAAACAAGCTGCCGCTTGTCCTTAAAGTGATAGTTCACCCAAAAATGAAAATGTTGTCATTATTTACTAACTCACATATTGCGTGACAAAATATAACACAAAATATTCTGACGGACACTGCTGTATTAGCATAGACCCCGACCTGAGTGAGTTGTACACTGTCCACCATTTTCTCCAGGCCGGAAACAGCTGTAGCGACAACGTCTCGTAAGTGATTGAGGTGTTTTGTTGATGAATGTAAGAGTGAACATAACAGTCTTCATGTACTCCCGACATCAGAGCCGCTGAAGACGCAGTGGATTCGTTTTGTTTTTGAAGGGAATACGCCTCTATATACCTATTAATACCATACACCTACTAAATTCATTTATGTCTGCACAAATCATTTTATACCAGACTGCTTTGTGAATGAGGGTCAATACAAAGGGACAATACAAAACCAGGTTTTGCTAAAAAGTTGTTACTCAAGGATGGATCAGTACAAACTGTTAGTGATCCAGCTTATAGTCTCCGGAGTGATACTGGTCATGGCAGTAATGAAAGGGAGAATATGCACTTTATTACAGTTCATCTGAGTTGATTTACGGATATAAAGTTTAACAGTTTATTAGGCACCCCCGAAAAGGCATAAGGTCTGTATATATTTGTTTACTGTTAGTAACAAATGTTTTTTTGTAATTCTATCAATGTTTTTGATAATACAAGGGATAGCAAGAGTTTTTGGATAAGACCTTAATGCACACTTCTTAAACTGTGTTTTATTCAGCACACAGTCATTTTCTAGAGTGAAAATGGGCGCTTCATCTTTTGTGTGATGTACAATAAACTTCATACTCATCAGTAAAGATTTGGCCATCATTCGGACGGGGTCGCTACAATAGGCTTGTACTAATTAGGGATGCGCCGATCCGATACTCAGATCGGGTATCGGCTCCGATACTGCCATTTTTGCCGGATCGGGTATCGGCCGGACGGGACCGATCCAAATCCGATATATTGTGCGTGTAGGCTACTATTCTGTGTTATTTTTAAGCCCCACAAAAGGCACAAAAACATTAAAAAGCACCATAAAGTTTGCGTGCACTATATTCTGTGTTCTGAAGCCATTCCATAGTTTAATGTGAGGTACAGATGAATATTTAAGTCGTTAAATTAAAGTTCACGTAAATGCCTCCCTCTGCTGCGGCTGTCAGTCATTCTCCATTCAGCATTCAAACTGCGAGTCGCGTTCGGTTGCGATAGTCAACACAATGAAACTCTCTCCAAGATGATTCAATGTTTCTATTATTATACTTCATCTGTGTAGACAAAGATACCGGTAATACAATACGCATCAATATATCTTCTCTTTGTGCTTTGAACTTGTCAATGCGGAGCGCTGCTGCTGCGCTCTGTGATGCCATGTTGCTTCAAGCGCATCATTCTGCACACGGGATGCGCATAAGCGCTTCGTGCCGCTCTGTATGGGAGCCGTTTATCATATCATATCATATCATACTTTTGTGCAATGAAAGATTGTTAATAGCCTTTTTTGTTCTGTCCTATCTATCATATGTTGCTGCCTCATTACAAAAATGCGCTATAAATTTAAAAGAAATGTCTTTTAATTTTATAGTATATATTAATATATAGTATAAATATATTTAGTTTGTCATGTATGACTCAAACATTCATGAAAAACAAGTCATGAATCATGGATGAACGAGTCAGCTGGACTCCTGGTTATTTTGAATATCTACCAAGCTAGTGAAGCTATTGGTTTATTTACAGTTGTTCTGATGCACAATTATTTAATAAATAATTCACTACATTTGTGTCTGTTTATTTTGTTTTACAAGGTTAGGAAAGTAATGTTTTAAGTCAAGCCTGATGCCTTGCACAAAAGAATGATCCCAGTCTCTTTCACACAGTGAGGCATACAGTTTATTAGGTAATTCAGCACTTTTTTTAATTATTATTATTTGAATATCAGATCAGTATCGGTATCGGCCAATACTGAATCCCAGGTATTGGAATCGGTATCAGAGGCGAAAAAGGTGGATCGGAGCATCCCTAGTACTAATAGTACATAAAAGCAAAATGACAACATAATTTCTAACAATAGTTAAACTAAACTATACCTGTTCTATCTCCGTGCAGCATATCGCTGGCTCTGTAGGCATCATTGTCCGACACCGGTTTGAACATATAAGGCGAACACCGCTACTGACATTTTCAGTGCACGAGATTGTCCTATCTTGTTGCATGAGCTCTTGAAGCTCCGCCCTCTTCTTGAAAGGGGGCTGGGAGCAGCAGCTCATTTGTATTTAAAGGGACACACACAAAAAAATGCTTTTGCTCACCCCCAAAAAGTGGCAATTTTAACATGCTATAAAAAAATGATCTGTCGGGTATTTTGAGCTTAAATTGTTGCATCCCTAATAAATACAGACACCAATCCAATCCTAGAATCAAGTATCCTAATATACAGCATACTATTTCAACATACTAGCACACTGATACACAAAACATGCCCCCTATTACTGACTGAATTTTTCCCAGTCCAATGTTCATCCCATGACTATCATGCATGAATGACTGAATGGCTGTGTACGTGTTTATGAGCGTTAAGACATCTCTACGTCATTCTGAGACTTTTGTATACAACTTGTGTGTTTCGTATATTTGCAGTTTAAATCTCACAGAGGTCAACGAGTTACAAAGGTAAGTGTGCCTTGTCGGGCCCTTGTTCAAAAACAACACGGCTGTTTGTTAATCTTAAACCTGAGGAGAAGAAGTGGAGCATAGCAGCAGTGTTTAAAAAAGAATGAAACATTTAATTATCCCACGTTTGTGAAGGGGCCAGCCTGTCGCTGAGGAGAGCTATAAAACAATGAGAAGGAGCGAGTGAGAGAGAGCATTCCTTCAGCACACAGCTGCCAAGTTGGAAGAAAAACCAACAACAAAAAGTGACTGGTTAGAAGCCAGAAGGAGAGCCAAAGAGAGGAGAACAGAGGAGAGAAAGAATATCGTGGCCACGTACACCGCAATATTTCACCGTAAAAAGGCCCATAAACTGAACAACAGGAGATAATCGCAGTTCAAGGAAAGGTAGAAATGTCGTCTCACACAAGGATATGAGTGTCATACTGACACAATTACAGACAAGGAATGAAAAGAAAGTAGGTCAAAGGGCAATCATGGGGACCGTCTAACTCCCACTCTCGCATGCATACGCGTGTACATGCACACCTAACTTCTGCATTCAGCCAAATTTATTTCAGCTTACAATGAAATTACAAACCACAAACAGAGAGTACGCCTACATTTGATTGATCAAACGAGACATATTAGCTCTGTTCCAAAACCTATAAGCTCCATTTGCCTACTACCTACAGTACATAGTCAGCTGACATCTGGCAGTATCCTAAAATGAAAGAGAACTTCTGATTTGAAAAGCAACTGATGTGGAATACTCTACAAAGACCGGAACTCTGGGCAAGGTACAAATATTTTCGAATAGGAAAATAAAGCACACAGGAGACTACATTCACAATGGATTTCAATAAAGATGAGGAAAAGGTATGATGTGACACTTTAATAAACAAAAATGTACTTTAAAGGCACAATATGTAAATTTTGCCGCTAGAGGTCGCTTATTCAAAACAAAGGCATAGCTTGAGGCTGATCATATTCATGGACGAGCTAATGTATTAAAGATTTATTAATATTACTGTAAGCAGGGTGTGGCTCAAAGCTGATGGAGCGGAATGAGGCCACTGGAGCGATTGCTAATGAGAGACGAGCGCGACACATGACGCGGCTCGAGAGCAGCGGGACTTTTATTATGCCACAGTCGCTGCTTCCGCTTCTTCAGGTCATGTGTATGTGGGGTAACACAGCGCTGTTTTTTCATATTAGATACATTTGTGTGTTGAAAGATGTTATAATGCTACTCTGCGCATTCGCTTGGCAGCTGCTATGAGACACTTGTTGCACACTGTATTAACCTAGAACGATATTAATCATGGTAAAACATGGTACTCACGGTAAATTAAGAAAACGATATGATTAGTTTTCTGTCGATGAATGTATCCAAACAGTTGCTCACCGGTCTAATAAAACACATAATATATTAAAGCGTCTTCGGTGTTTCCATGGTTTCTACAAAATAAAAACGGAAATCGAGGGTAACGTGGGTATGATGTCATTGATAGGTGACACACGGACATGGTCTGTGTCCTGGTTAAAGTAGCTTATTTCTCTGGATTTAAACATTCTTGGAAACATCTGGGATAATGCAAGTACACAAGTCAACAAAATATATAACATTGTTCTAGTGGTTTTTGGATATAATAATCCAAAAAGATTACAAATTGTGCCTTTAATAAACAAATTCTAGCCATTATCAGTAAAATTCATTGCAAAAATATTTATAATGAACATTTCTCTCATTTCTTCTCCAGCAACAAATCTATGCAGAGAATGGACAAAAAAAGTACTATGTTGAGAGAGTGCAGTATTATTTTTTCTTCTTTGGGAATCGAGTGATCTTGAGTTCATGTTGTGCTACAGGAACTGAGATAACAGTGCCAATACACTGCAGTGGCAAACGGTCTATAGAATACTCTGTCTAATCTGACTACTTTTTAATTACTTTTAGATTACTTTTGACCTCACTCGTTTATCACATTGATTTGAATAGGATAATATTGTACCATATTGATATAAAAATACAAAGAGAAAGAAAATATATCCCATTCTTTGTTATTAACAACATGAAGTGCATTTAAACATTACAATATGTCAATTATAATAAAAATGTGTTTGAAAGACAAAAGCCTTCCAAAGACATAGCTACATGGTTAAATGACTTGCTGAGTGATAATTAAAATAATAATTAATGCGTTCATAATGAATTGATGCAATATGCAATGTTGAGAAAACACTCACTTTCACTTAATAGTGAAATGATTTCTGTAAATCCAGTGGTCAAATTCTTTGTGGCCTCTAAATTTTCCATGTAATTATAGTCACCTGAGTAGTGGCTGTTCTGTGTGTGCAATTTCACAAAACTAGAAGACTTTCTGAATGTATATGAGCGATATGCTTTTTATAATTTTTCACATTTAAATATGAAAAAGAAGAATTACAGAGAATCAATAAATTATGAATGATTTACTGCCATTGTGTGAATAATATGTAATCATGTAATCAATAAAAAAAGTAACTGTAGTCTGATTAGGAGTATTTTAAAATGTAATTTAATCCAATTACAATTTTTGAAATCTGATTACGTAATCCTGATTACGTATCTGTTACTACCCAATAGCACTGGACGTTGTTATTGGAAACATGCTGAAAGTCTCTGCAGAAACAAGGTTGTGTTGTTGCAAAATGCCAGTCAAGCAGAAAATTACAATATAATGGAAACATGTTTTGAGACTGATGGAGACGGCGGAGATGTGGACTGACAGTGTGAACATAGCCTATGTCAGCTGTAGTTCAGAACTGTTGGAGGGCGTTGTCTATATCTGGTTGTTTTTCAAAATTACAAATGGGATAACTGTCTTCTGAGTAAGGCTTTACATCTATACACTTGGACAAACTGTTCATTTGCATATTAACTGCAAATCTGCAGCAAAGTTTGCTAAATGTTTGCTAGAATACTATGGGGGAATTCACAGAAATGAATTATGACTAAGTTCTGCTTGATAACTAAAGCAATTATGCAAATCAAGGAGAGTCGCAAACACATCCACCAAATTATTGCTGATCGCAATTTTTCATGTGTCGAATGCAAATCTTATATTTCAGTTCTTGAGCACTAGGTTCTAGTGAATGCAGCAGACCACCACAATCTGACATACTTTACAAAAAGTCATTAAGGCTTTTAAATTTTCTTTAAACTTAAAATGGCTCCTATATATATATTTTTTTTTTTTCAATATGGATGCATTTATCTTTCAGCAATAGGATCATTTTTTGCCTGCCTACACAACAGGAAACTTTAGTGAAATTATGCTTTTGGTCTATTGATGACTTTTCTAGCAGTAGATTGACTTGTTATGCGAGTCAGGTCAAACTAGGCGTGTTAGTGTGTGAGACCCTAAGGCAAGTTAAGTATAATCGAAACTGCTAACATTCATTAATTTAAAATTCTGACATGTAACATTAGTGCTGAGGTGTATACCTGGTGTTAAACAGGTGAAAGGTGCAATATTTCATTTTAACGGATCTGCATGCAAATTTCAACATTTCACGAGTTCACACTTGCTTATAATTAAATAGAGTAAAGGTTATGCGTATTTGGCGTGCTGTCCGAGGAGAGGGCTCTGAGCTTGGAATTTGGCCAAAACCCAGAGTACTCCCACATCCTAGGTTGGGATAGGAATAGTTAGAAGTGAGGAGATGGGGTGGTGGAGGGATGCTGGAAAACTGTCATAGAACAGAGGTAAATCTGCTGTAGATATACCTTTTATCTCATTAATTGAGTTGATTGACTGAATGTGCTCCCCCACTCCCGAACTTCGTTAATAAACCATAATTTTGTGTCTGTACCCATTTCTCTCCATTTATACAGTTTTTTAGAGATGCACTGATATATCGACCAATAACGATTATTGGCTGATACATTGGTGCATCCCTAAAACAAACAAAAAGCAATTATTTTCACTATCAGCTATCGGGCGATTGTTTAAAAACAGCCGATGATCAGGACTGATTATATCCACTCAATCAAGAGGGGGTGGAAAAATGTGTCAGACTGCAGCTTTGTGTGAAGAAAATGTCTCGTGTTGAATTGAGGGCTGTTGAAGTTAACGCAACAATAACGCAAAAAATAGTAGGCTCTATTTGAATTACCCGTAGTTCAAGCCAGGGTTGCCAGGTCCATGGTTTTTCCCTCCACCAAACATTATTTGTAGCACCTCCCTTCCGATAATCGCAAAGAGCTTTGTGCTTTGCTACTTCTGATAAGAAACAAAGTCTCAGCTTTCAAATTCTGTCCATTTTATCATGAAATTCAAACAATAAATGGTGTGACAGATCACTGTAGCGCCTCAGTTCAAGCGGCAGCGCAAGTCTTTTTTTCCACTTCAATAGAAGTTATAGCATAAAAAAACATACATGATCATCAGATGGTATGTTGAAAGATATAGTACAACTTACTGAAATAAATCATGTCTCAATCATGTAATCGCTCAATCAGTGTTTCAACCGCAGAAAGATGTCAATAAAACAGCTTGTGAACACTGTGTCACTTAACATCCTATTCACTTCAGGAAAGTTATCCGATGTTCAGAGTTTGTTAGTTAGCTATATTTTTTTATATATATATATATATAAAAACACTTATTTACTGTTAATTATATACATGTTTGAATAAATTCACCATTAAGACAAGTGTTCATGAAAACAACCTTATGTGCAACTGAGTACACAAACATTTCAGTTTTTATTTGAGTGTAATTATCATATCTGAAAATAAACAGCAGTTGTTAGTTGATAGTTTGGGCTCTGTTGTCAATTTGAGCCTCTAATATTATAGTGGGTTCCCTGTATAGTTTACAGCATTGATTGGGAGAGATTTTATTTTCCTTAAGAAAAATCTAACTATTGGTATTGGCAAATATCATTCTGAATAATCGGCTATTATATCGGCTAAGATATTTAGCGTTAACGGTTCATCTCTAGATTGTTCATTTTGACAAGTTCTCACCAAAGCAACTATAAGATGGGCACAAATAAGATGCCTGAACACTAGACACAAACATCTTTGTAAACATGTTGGCAGAATGCACAAATCCCAGAGTGAGACCTGCAAAATAACTGATTTGCTGCAGACACGAGGCATGTGCAACTTTCCATGTCCCAGCATGCCCGATGTGCGCGACCCACTGTTGCCCGGCCTGGTGGTGAAACAGTCACCTCGAGAAAGGAAACTGAGACTCATCAGAGGCCCACAGACCTCACACTAAAATAGAGATGACAGGAAGGCAGCCGGTGGCATACAGGAAAGAGAGAGTGTGCAAAGGACGAAAGCTGAAGGGGTGCTCATACTTTAAGTGAAGCATCTGCACGAACACCCTAACGCTTTCCCAGAAACACTGTGACCACAAAAACACACTTCTGCAGCGATATCAAACACCCCAGCACTTTATGAGCGTGAGTGAGCAGTCATTTAGCAGACACTTTTATCCAAAAAGACTCATTACAGGTACGGTCCCCGATGAGATTAAGAGTCATGGTCAATCGAGCCCTTGCAGGGTTTGAACCAACACACTTCTGGTTACCAGCCCAAATCTTTAACCAGAGTCACTTTCAGCCTCAGATGCAACACCCATGGACCAACTGATGCATCTCACACAACAAAACTGTGAAGTACTTGCAGCAAATCAGCAGTTCCAATATTATTGACTGGCTTTACAAAACTTCCAGGTGCTTGGAAACAAAGGTGTGCTTATAGGTATCAGGATGATCCAATGACCAATTTTGAAGAAGTACTACAAACTTGCCAGGATAGTAGCACTTATTAGAAATTAAACTAGTTATCCAAGAGCTTATTTATTTTGGTCGAACAGATGCCTTTTCGAAGCAATATAGTTTTCAGCTATTTTTATTGGTGTATTTATTTATTGGTGTTCTTATTTATTTGTTTATTTATTTATTCATTCATTTTTTATTTATATATAGTGTATATATGTGTATATATATATATATATATATATATATATATATATACACACATACATATATACATATATATATATATATATATATTTCATTCATAAAACTCTAGAGCGTCTAGGCTAATACTTAGTTCTTCACATGCAATCTGCAAGCAATCACAGCATTACCGCATGACACAAGCTGATTGGCCTCTGCTGATCCTGCAGCCAATGAGATAGCTTGCTCAACATTTAAATGGTCTGGTTCATTGTTTGCTGTAGGTTAGTCCTGCAGCGTGCTATCAGAGATCCTCTGAACCCCTCCACCTCCCCAGCTCCACCTGCCTAGATCTGCTACGGGATTTATGTATGTCTATACATGCAGCAGCAGCATTTCTTACATGCTCACAGCAGCATGTCTGTGTATCTATTAGCAGTAGCAAGTCTATACCTGCTCTGCAGCAGCAGCAGTGTAGCAGACCTAGTCCGCCATCTCCATACATACATACTATCAGTGTTGTTACTGTTAACTAAACCTAAAGCTATGAAAAATGACAAAACTTAAACAGAAATTATAAATGTTTCCTGGTAGGGGTGTAACGAAGTCACGGTTCGTTACATACCTCGGTTTTGGGTCACGATTTCGGTACGATAGGAAAAATGGTCCCACTTTATTTTGGCGTCCAATTCTCACTATTAATTAACTATTAACTATGACTTTTGCCTCAATTAACCCCTAATTACTGCTTATTAATAGTTAGTAAGGTAGTTGTTAAGTTTAGGTATTGGGTAGGATTGAGGGATATAGAATATGATCATGCAGAATAAGGCATTAATATGTGCTTATTAAGTACTTATAAACAGCCAATATTCTAGTAATATCCATGCTAATAAGCAACTAGTTAATAGTGAGAATTGGACCCTAAATTTAAGTGTTACCAGAAAAAGGAACAAATCCACAATGCTAGGTTTCTTTTCATTTATTTTGAACAGACAGTAGTGCAAATCACTACTGTTCCCCTAGTTAGTACAGTACAGCCTCCTATAGTGTACTGAGCACTAAGCAGTAAAGAAGAAAGCACTCTTGCATAGGTCATATTTTTTGCAGGACTGATAAAAAAAACAAAAGGTATTTGGTCACAATCAGGTACAAAACTGAAAAATTAAACTTGTGCATTTAGAAGGGTTACAATATGCTCCACTTAACCTATATTTAAACATTCAAAGCTTAAGACCAACCCTCCTATACTTAATTTTCCACGTTCCGCTCCATTTTGCACAGTTAAGAGTGCAAGCCTTCTAAAGTATACTCCTTTGTCAATGAGCTCTGAAAGACGCATTAAACGCATCTAGTGGACTTTGTTTTCAAGCACTCAAGTTATTCGCACATGCGCTGTTCTTCTTCTGCTCTTTTTCCTGTTGTGGCGGTTAGCAAATAATGTTGTATTACTGCCCCCTTCTGGACTGGAGTGTGGATCACCTGTGACTGACTGTATTCGTCTTCTAACTGCATGAACCAAACCGTGACGTCCATACCGTACTGTTTGGGATGAATACACGTACCGTTACACCCCTATTGCCTGGGCAACTAACTGAAATAAAAGTAAAAGAAATAAAATGACTAAAACTACAAAAGCACATAAAATTAGTAGAACTTTTCCAAGTAGGCAGTTTTTGACCAGAATAAGCTACAAAAAGGATCTTGCTTTATGTCAATAGTCTGGGTAGGTGTGACTCACTTCACGACTCTATACTTATGATGATACAGCATATGAGTGAATAAACTCTACAGTAAAAGTTTAAAAAAAAAAAAATCTGTTGTGAAAGAGCTGAAATTTTCATTGCTTCAACCAAAACTCTTTACTGGTGACTCATAACACTCACTGAGGTCAGACAAAAGAAAAAAACGAAGAAAAATATTTTTTTCAAGATTCTCCTCAAGTTTCCAAAGATTCTCCTTATTTTATATAGAGAAAAGGTAGAGACCAAGCAAGCTTACACTTGAATATTTAAAGTGCCTGCATATCCATTTTGCAATGCCAAACCCAGGTGAAGAGCTCTAATTTGATTTACTGCATTATTATTCCTCATCTCCATTCTTATTTTTAATTTGCTCCATATCTATTCATCTCTGCCCTGCATAAATCACAATGAGGCTAATGGTTTTTGATATGACATATTTGGGCATGTCTGAGCGGTGGAGTTCAGGCTTACACAATATTTAAGAGTAATGCACTCTGAATCCATTACGATCAGTTCGGCACCCTGCTGAAAGGCGTCAGAGACTAGAGTGAGAGGCTGAATCAGTTGCTAGTCAATTAGTGATCTTGATTAGTCTTGTGATTTAGTCTGGTGACCACGTGCTGTGCTTCAGCTGTTAGACAGTTTGCAGTAAAACACTCTCAGAAATGTCTTTAAAGATCTTTGAAAATCGGCATGAAATGGAAGCTGAAATAATTGGCTTAATAATAGTTGTCCTTTTACATCTATCTGAGAGAAAGCATTTTAACATCGAAAAAAATGACACACTTCAGCTTTAAATACCCTGAACAAGACCAGAGGCTCTGTGCTCCTCCGTTTCTCCCTCTGATGAACATGGTTTGTTTAGCCTCTCTAAATTAGAACAAGAAAGACAGAGGGCCAGAAATACACCAACGCACATGCATGCATATGCACAGCTGGCCTCTACGGAGTGATAAGGGCATTTGAGGTCAAACGGGCTGAATGGCAGCCATGAGTTATAGCACCCACACACACAGCAGGGGATGACAGAAAAAGAGATGTATACAGAGACAGAGAGAAACCACAATGGGGTGAGCCTGACAAAACAAGACATGTTCGACATACAGCAGTCACACGCAAACTAGCATTTAGGGAAATGTCTCCACATCGGCTAGTCTCGTGTAGTCAGACTTTTGAGAATCAGCATGAAGTCTGGTCCACTTCGCAGCTTATTCTGGTCAAGAACTGCAAACTTACACCATGTCCTAAGGAGACACAATGCGCTAAGATTCCAGCGACAAACAATTTGTCTGTCCACACCAGACACGACGCGGCTATGAGGCGCGATAAAGTCAATCGAAAATCACAGCCAATCAGAAGAGCGCGTAGACAGGCTCTCTCTGCAAGCTCCCGCACTCGAAAAGAAATGGATAAGTACATAATCAAATTCATGAATATTACACTATTTTAACATTATTAAAATACATACTGAGTTACTGAAACAAGCTTTGTCATATAATTCACTTGTCTGTTCACAAGGAGTTGAACGTTCTTGTTTCCTTTCATTTATTTTGAAGATCTGAGGTGAATTGTCCATGGTTGCTTTCAGCACGGCTATAAAAGACACACAAAATGATATTCAAAGTCAAATGACATGCTTTTAACATTAAATAAAGCCAAACATTACCTGAGATTATCATTACCATACTTTGTGTTGTTGTTCCAACCGCGACATCACAGAAAATAGAATCGTCGCGTGTCGCCATTGCGGCTGGTTAGGACAAAAACTCAGATTAACATGGAAAAGGTACCTTTTATCGCATGTCGAGGTGTCACGTGTAGTTAGGACACGGTGTTAGACATGAAGGGGCTGTGTGACAGACATATAATGTAGCCATAATTAGTTAATTAGCAATTATTTTGTTTAATTGCTTCTATGTGACAAAACTGTAACAATCTAAAATCTAAAACTGCAAACTTACAACAAGTGTTTTCCATTCTTCTGTTTAAAATGCATCACATGATCCATGAATGGTCTGTGTAAGGGCCGCCTGAGGCTGAGATTGAAGTCAGCATAAAACAGAAGGTGCGAGAGTCTTTTCATCCCTATTGTGAAATGGCTTCTCAAACAAGAAAAAAAAAAAAAAAGTAGGGCAGGACATGATTTTGTCCATGGGGAATTGAATGGACGGTTGGATGGCTGTGGTTTGCTATTGGTCAATCTTTGCCCCACCCTCGTGCCAGTAAACACCTCATCAGAGAAGAGATGAGATGTTGCTGTGAGAGGGAGGCAAAGTTATTTTGATTAAAGTTCATGAGGCACATGAATTAAAAAAAAAAAAAAAAAAAAAAAAAGACTTGCACGGACAAATCATTTACAATCAATACTGCAATATTCCATAATAAAAAGATTTGTCAGTTTTGATTTCATGGTGACTTTAGGACAAATTTAACAAAAGCCTTAAAAAATATCTAACAACATGCCATCATAAATGGCACAGTACAACACAGCAATGCAGTCTGAAGCTTTTTGTAGCTTAATTTGGCCACAAAACCCTGCTTTTAAAGTTTATTTCAACCAGATTGTTCTTTAGAGTAAGGTTGTGTTAGGACACACACACACAGCAGAGAAGAAGGAAAGTAAAAATGCAGAAAGTTTTCTGTGACGGGTAAGTTTAGGGGTAGGTTTAGGGTTAGTGGATAAAACATACACTTTCTACAGTATAAAAATCATTCTGTCTATGGACAGTCCCCATAAAACACGGAAACCCAATGTGTGTGTGTGTGTGTATGGACTTAACCATAGTTTGGGGACACATTTGTAAACCTCCTTTTAAGGACGTCCTCATTTGTAAAACAGTATAAAATAAATAAGTAATGATTAGGTTATAGTATTTGTAATTAGTTGTGCTTTAAAACAGTAGAAATCTATGGAATGTCCCTATTTAGACGAATAAATGGTAGCTAAATAAATGGTTCCGATTCAACGTAAGAATTCTTGATCCTAAATGATTCCATTATCGATTATTTTAGTACTTTTTATGAAGCACAAAATAATTGATCCTAACTATATTAAACATTATGTAAACAATACATATACAGTATATAAGCAAAACAATACTAGGGCTGCACGTTTTAATCGCATGATACGAAAAATAACATTGAACTTAAATGTGATTATCGCTTAAACGTGATTCTTAGTGCGATTATGAAATCGCAAAGGCTGCGATTATTTTTTTTATGCGCAGCTTATCAATGAAGTATGGCTTCAAATGCTAATCCATCTGAAAGCACTACGAGCTTGATAATGTATTTACTACTGATCACAGAGACATACAGCTCTGACAAGCTGCGTATAAAATAATCGCGTGTGGTTTAATCGCGATAAATAGTGCAGCCCTAAACAATACAATATTTGCTAACTTTTTTTACAATTTAAAATTTATCATTTATTACAACAAACTTCTGAATGTGCATCTTTAAGACTGTCATCACCAGTCAGTACTTCCAGTCAGTAATTACTTAGGTAGATAAACCTTACAACACACAATGGTTCTTGGTTTGGATTTGGAGTCAGATAAGAACAACAGTAAAGACTTGTGGTTCAGTGAGTCATTTTCCCTTAATCATTCAAAAGAACATTTTCACTGATTCGTGAGTTGGCTACAGTGTTTGCGCTGTATGTTTGTTGTTGCATGCAACCAGCTAGGTGCAACAGAAAGATGTGTTACCTATATATTTTTTTTTTGGCACCATTTCTCACACCATGGCACTTTTGATTCAGAAATGCAGATGAAAGGTGTCATGAAAACCACTTGGATTCAGTATTTTAAAACAAAAATCTGGTAAGAACAAGTTCTCATTTCCCAACCCTAAACACAAGCATTGGCTTGGAGCCATTAAATCAACAGGTACGCGCCTCGGTAGCAGCTATTCTAAATCTACACACTACTAAGCCACTTTGTTCTCCAAGCCACACAAATTATACATCAAAGCTCACTATGCAGCTGTCTAATTGAAGAAACACTCAGAGATCCATGATTCCTGCCCCCCTGCAGTGCCCCAGCAAATGGTTGTGTGTGAAGAGTGTGTGTGGGTGCAGATTTGGCCGCCCACCCCTGCACCCTTTGACAGCATCGGCTGCATTCCTTGCATCCCTGTTTCCAATTAGCCTGGAAGAGCGCTGCAGTACTGAGAGGCCGTGAGAGCCGAGTAGAAACAATACTGCTGCCGCGGTGTTAAGCTGCAATGTTCTGCGCAACATTCGGATTTCACCTGGATTTGTTGTGGACTGGAAAAAGTTGGCTGTACTTGTTTTTCTCTTTCTTCATCAGAAAGGAAAAACTACTGCTACCAGGCACAGTTATAAGCTACTGCATGCTTGCACTTTTCAAACGCACCAAAGGATCATTGCCGGCGGCGCCAAAACCAAAAGACCACCGCATTCGCATGCAAATAGAGCACTATGCTTTGATGTTTCGACAATCCACAAAATCTCGCCTTCCAAAACAGTCTGAAGTCTGTGCGCGTACATGATGAGAACCTTTAATGACATAACCCAACAGTTCATCTCGTGTAAAGCCTTTGTGTTGGGCTGCCATGAATCATAAAACGATCTCCGTGGTATTCTGGGCTTGTGTGCTACAATCTCTGTGTATAGGCTCAAAAAAGCTGTGTGCAATCCTACAACACATTAAATCCCACAAATATGTTTCTGAACATGCCATTAAATCATTTTACGGTAATCCAAGCCGCTGTTTGAGTGCAATTAGTTGCTGAAAGAAAAAAATCTAGACCTGATGAACCTGAAAGAGTTGTGTTTAAACAAGTTTCTGTGTATTTTTGCTGCCAATTCTGCTGCTAACCTCACACACACACGCACACACACCCACACACCCACACACACGACCAGCGTGCCACAGATGAGTGGTACGGCGCCAGAGAGCTCACTCCGCTTTCTGCTGACTGCAGCGATTACAGACACCCCTGCCTGAGTGAAATCACAGGTGTGTAGCCGTCTTACTCTCAGTGTGTGTGTGTGTGTGTGTGTGTGTGTGTGTGTGTGTGTGTGTGTGTGTGTGTGTGTGTGTGTGTGTGAGCGCGTGAAGGGGGTGTAATGTTAGTGGTGTTTACCATGGTATATAATGACTGCACAATTAATTCTTTGAGATCATCACCGTAAACATTTTGTGATAAATATTTGGAGCAAAAATATATTGTACTCAGAGACCAAAGTTGACCAAAGAGTAAAACACTAGAACTAGATCATTCAAAATGTTCTGCCATACTGATAAAAATCTGGTCATATGTCTGGTCTATGGATGGATGGATGGATGGATGGAATGAACAACAGATAAAAGGATGGATGGATGGAGTATAAACGGATGGATGGATGGATGGATGAAGTATAAGCGGATGGATGGGTGGATGGATGGAACTAACAACAGATAAAAGGATGGATGGATGGAACAACAGATAAAGATTAACAATAGATAAAAGGATGGATGGATGGATGGATGGATGGATGGATGGAGTATAAACGGATGGACGGATGGATGGATGATGGATGGATGGAACGAACAGATAAAAGGATGGATGGATGGATGGAACGAACAACAGATAAAAGGATGGATGGATGGAACAACAGATAAAAGGATGGATGGATGGATGATGGATGGATGGATGGAGTATAAACAGATGGATGGATGGATGGATGGAACGAACGACAGATAAAAGGATGGATGGATGGATGGAGTATAAACAGATGGATGGATGGATGGATGGAACGAATGACAGATAAAAGGATAGATGGATGGAACAACAGATAAAAGGAGGGATGGATGGATGGAGTATAAACAGATGGATGGACAGATGGATGGATGGATGGAACAACAGATAAAAGGATGGATGGATGGATGGATGGATGGATGGACGGATGGAACGAACGACAGAGAAAAGGGTGGAATGGATGGATGGATGGATGGATGGAGTATAAACAGATAAAAGGATGGATGGATGGAACAACAGATAAAAGGATGGATGATGGATGGATGGATGGATGGAGTATAAACAGATGGATGGATGGATGGATGGATTGGTGGAATGAACAACAGATAAAAGTGTGGAATGGATGGATGGATGGATGGATGGATGAATGGATGGAGTATACATTTTCTAACAGTCACTTGTCACCACCTAAAAAAAAAGTAAATTCAAGTGTTTGGGATGATAATGCTACTTTCATATGTGCACACTGTCTTATTAGCATCATTGCTTAAATTGGGGTGAAAGGGGTTCCTTCCTGGGATGGTTTGGTCCAAAAATATATTTGTAGTAGCGAAGAAAATATTGACAGCTTCAATCTGCTGCAGTCTTTCTGCCCATGAAAGTCACTCCTCACCTGCTAGAAGCCAAATGTTGGATGAATGCTAATATTAATATCGCTGTAAACTGAGGTCAACGGCATGAAATCAAAGCAATATGGAAGTATGTGATGAACGAACCTTCTTTCTAGTTCATGAGAGAGTTAATCATCTACTACAGCTGAGGGTAATAAAAACCATTCCCATGTACCAATACTGATGAACAGTTTCACCATCTCTTTCTCACAGACTCACATACAGTCCTCTCTGTGCCTGTGTACATGCTTGAACACACATTAAATGAAATAAACGCACAGTATTGGTGCCCAAGCAGTGCATACATAAACAGTTCATATAGCCTGCACTAATGCAAGTCATATCATCAGTTCAATAATTGCAGATGGATCGTGTGTGCAGTAACTGAACTCGACTGTACATTGATCCGGGTAAAATTACACGCAGGACCATTTTGAAACTGGCAAGACTATGATGACTGATAAGGAAACATGTCCAAACACCACAGCAACTAGGACTGTAACTAATGATTATTTTGACGATCGATCAATCTTTTTTTTTTTTAGTCGATTAATCTAACAATTATTTATTAATCCAGTCGATTAACCCTTTAGTTAACCTACCAATAAATGACTGTAACTTCTGCCATTAATCTTTCAAGTTTTTTTGCGAACATTTTTCTCAGAGAATACTTACTTTCCAACATAAAAAAGAAAGTTCCAAGAATTAAAAGGCATCTATTAGTCATACAAATGTCCATGATGGCTGCATTCACAGTCACTGTTTGGGGTTGACAGCATTTGCTTACAGGGTCCAATCGAGGGGTGAGTTTATCCATCAGATATTTTAAATAACCAACAATGACTTCAAAATGCTTTGTAACTGAGTGCTTTTGAGCCACGTGCCTCACAGCTCGCACCCACTGCAGCTCCGGCGGATCTGTGGATAAACGCAAATCATTTCACCGTCACGGTCTGAGTAAACTAAGCTCATCATGATTATACAGTTCAGAGTGGTTCTCACATTATATGACGTGGCAGACAACTAGTTGTCCAGTGCGGTTCCATAAACTGTTCATAAAGCTGTTCTGATGTAAATGTTGAAAATGTCTGTAATTTACCTGCTCCCTACCACATGTTAATGGTGCGTAAAACATTGGAAAGTTTTGTGTTCTTTTAGGCAAACTGATAACTGCATTTTGATGCACATTATACCATAATAATATTTCACAAGTTAGTTTACCCTGTGGGTTATTTTTATTTTTTTATTTATTTTTTTTGAGCTGAGAGTTGAAAACTGTTCAACTCTGGATCAAACATAGTGCTTCGTCACTTTTCACCTAGCCGTCCGATCACAGTAGAGAAGGGGCGGGACAAATACTACACCTACCAACCATCCTACTTGTGCAATGACTAAACAGGGCCATAACCACCACAGACAATAATTAGAAATGACCAAATTATCCCCCCCAATATTTTGTATAGGCTAAATATTGCCAAGGGACAATATTTTATATTATCCCCTCTGTTTGTTGTTGGGATGACAAAAAAAAGTTTTGATCTGCCTCAGCGGCCTAACGGCACTCATCACTGTCAGAATGAGTGAGCTGGCCAATCAAATCAAAGAAGGCGGGGCTTATTGTTCACAGAAGACGAGTGCGAATTCCAATGCGACGCTTTCGTTTTAGCAGTGAAAGAGTTTGTTGCTAGTAAGTTGCTAAACATTTAATATTTGACCACTGTTTAATGATTGAAATATTCAGCAACCGACAATAATGTCCAGTGACGCAAACTACTCAACATTTTTATGAAATTTCACCATTTTGAATTGAAAAACATGCTTTTATTTGATTAATATGATTCTTGTAATTCATAACTGAATGTGATGAGACAAGAAAAAGTTTGCGTTTTTGACATATTAGACATACACACAAGAGTGAATATATATATTTAAAAATAAATAAATAAATTAGGCCTATTTTCAAATAGTTTAAATTGATTACTTAATAACTACAATAGACATGGAACTCGTTTAGCGTTCTTATTTATTTTTCATTATTCCCTTAAATCCCTTTTAATCTTTTTTAAATTCCTTTTATTTAAAAAAAAAAAAAAAAAAAATGATCACAGTAATGATTCGAATTCATTAACATACACGTTTAACTATCAAATCTGATGTTTACGAAGTGTTCAGGAAGGTCCATTTTACGCGCAAATGACGAATTTACTCCTATATTCACGAAAGTTTCACGAATCAGCACACGAATACTGAAGTTCTGAACATGTGTAGGTGTCAGTTTGATTATAGATTATAGAGTGCTTGTCATGCTCGTAAAAATCAAAATACTGTACAGTATTAGACAGCTTTGTCATACTAGGCATTAGGATCTGCTCTAGTGAGTCTTGTTTTGTGTGAATCATGACAGGGGATTAGGGATGAACGTAAGCAGTGTGACATGACAATGCATTCCATGCAAATTAACGGATTATCGTAATCAATGTAATTCAGCGTCATTCCAGCCCTAACAGCAACTCATTAACAATCAATCCGAACACCTAAATGATCATATAGCAACACCCTGGTAACGACCTACAACAAAGGTCAGTATGAATCCAATCTGCTCGAAAGGTGCGGTCAAATGTCTGCGTGCAAAGTCCAGTCATTTCAATAGGAATCCATCAGGTATTTAGCATGAGGGCGAAAATTTCCCTACACAGATTTCATAATGGGTTCAAGTTGGTCACATGGATTCACTGCATTGTCCAATAGAAAGCTGCTAGGTTTGAAAGTGACTTCTGTGTGAGCTGTGCATCATACATCACTACACTTTTGACAATGGATCTTTTTGCCTGCAAAATTGCGCTAATGTGACCGCACATTTAAAAGTATTATTTGAATCTTTGCTCATGCCCAGTCACACTTATATGAATAAATTGTCATCGGAGAGCAGCACGATGTCCTCTGTGTCGATCTGTGCGTGTCAAGTTTTGACTTTAAAGCCAACTTGAGGACTGAAATCAAAGGAAGCACGTAGGCTGAGTGCTGCAGGGCTGCTGGAGAATTTAACCTGCAAACCTGACACTTACTGACAAGCTGACACTCGTCTGACTGGAGAACTGCTGTCAGTAATTTCTCACTCAGTCTCTGCCAGTTCTCCTTTTCTCTTTCCCAGATGGTATCATGGATTTAATCCTTTCGCTATCTTTGAGAAGAATGTCTTTATATAACAAAGAGCTGGGAGATTCACAAAATATTCACAATGATTTGACCCATATACAATATCTGCATTTACACTATAATCTTGGCGAAAGAACCCAAGGTAGATGTACTGACCCGGAAAAGCTTAGAAAAATGGTCGCAATTTGCAATGGACGCAACAAAATGAAGCTTTTGCTTTCCGCATCATCTTTAAAGGTCAGCAAACCATTGGGTGGGCCTTTGTCCTCCATTGCACCATTGAAAAGAGTCATGTGATCATGGTTAGTGTCCACCTAAATTGACGCCATTTGCCGTCGCTTTTTCAATAGGGGTGTAAGAAAATATCGATACACGTGAATATCGCGATATTATGTTTGGCGATACTGTATCGATTCTCAAAAACACTGTATCGATATTTATTTGATTATTTATTTACATCCAATATTCGTGGCTTTGTGTTCGGTTTAAACCACAGACTGTATAAAACCCAACCGCTAGATGTCAGCGTTATTTCAGAACGTAAACGGACGCGTAGCCGGAGAAGCGCAAGGTGCATAGCTAGCGTTAGCATTAGCAAACCCAGCTCACAACACGATAGAATTATTCCGCTCCCGCGGCATACAGAGCTGAAGTGTGGACTCATTTTGGCTTCAACTATAAAGAAACCACTAAGGAGATCGACAAGAGTCAGTTGTTTGCAAAACAGGCCATGTTATAATCCAAAACTCGGGAAACGCATTGAATCTAAGAGCTCACTTAATATCCCGACACCATCCGCGCTGCTGAGAGAGGTGTTCGATAGAATATGTAATATGTACTGCACATTTCCTTTCAGTAACAAAATAAACACACAACAAAAAAGCGGTGACAGCAGAAAGAAAGCATCTGATCATAGCGATGTGGATATGTTTGCACCAGCTCTGTTCAGCACTCCAGTGAAGGCACGTTTATTTAAACAGCACTTCATACAATAGACTGCTTTATAGCATGCAGCTTTACAGTATTAAATATAAAACAAACAGACATTCATGAAATAGACTATTCACTAGTTGTTAAAACGTTTAGAAATTAAAAACTGCTATACTGTGAACCTTTAAAACATACATCTAAAGAATCCTGCAGTCACTTTAGACTGCACAAAATAGTGATTAGGGATATAAATATAAATGCAAATGATACTTTATTGATTAAATAAAAAGGTTGTTTTCAGGTTTTATGCATATGGTGGTGTTCTTTATGACCGTTTTTTGTAAAATTAGACCCTCTTTCTAAAAAAACAAGAAATATCACAATATATTGCCTTTCTTACAGTATCGCAATATATCACAATATATCGTATCATGTCCCCTGTATCGTGATACGTATCATATCGCCAGATTCTTGGCAATACACAGCCCTATTTTTCAATAACGTACGACTCGCATTGAGAGGGGAAGTTTGAGGATCCACTGGAGTTACAAGGTTTAGTCACAAGCTCTTTTTAATATTTTTCATTGGTTAAATATTTGCAAAACCCACAGACAGACGTAAAGGTTGACCAATAGTAATTATTTATGGAGAAAATAATAATAATAATAAAAATGACGAAATATAAGGTTTCCGCCCGACAGCATCAATATATTACCAACATTGTAACAATACAAAGCGGATTGGAAATCGGCAAAGTTACACTTGAACTATTAATTTGTTCATTCATTCATTTATTAATTTAATTTAACACTTTAAATAATTTCTTAAATATTGAGATAATTAGAACATAGTCAATTTTATCCATAATCGCACAACGCTATTTGGCCGAGGAGAGTAGCAGTTTAGATTTAAACAATGAAACATCAGAACTACAAAATGAAATACTGGTTTCTATTGCTATCCGTCTGGTTTCTGATTTTCATTTTCTCTGTTTCCATATCTCTTCACATATTTACATCTGTTTCTCCTCTTTCACTCACTTTCTGTCTCTGTTGCCACTTAGCTAGAAGTGCTTACGCAAGCTTTCAAATTTATTCAAGCAAGATCAAAATGAAATGTTAGGGGAAGTACATGCACTCAAACCCCAGTGTGGTACTTACAGGAATTAATGGGCACTGGGGTGAAACGCTTCCAAAAGAAAAACTGAACCAGAGTCGGTCACAACAGATCTGTAACAGACCCGTGTTCGCAGATCACAGGAGATGTACGTTCACCACAATAACAGTAATAACAGTTTATTCTTTACACACACAGCACTGAGACGTCTTCTTCTAAATGCCTAATTACGAGTCATTTGGATTATTTAAAACAAAAAACCCTTAAGAGGGAAACTGTAGATACTAATGATTTCTCTCTAGAGCGGAATGTATCACTGGTGTGTGTGTTGCTGAACACTCATGCTGTTTACTAGATACCAGGTGCACTAAGCATTTTTTGTGTGCTTGTTTCACAGCTGATACAACAGGTGATCCTAGTACTGCAAAAATAATCTGATCGGATTTTAGTTATCAGATTAGATCAAATCTTGAAAACCGGTTGTTCAAAATAAGAAAAAAACGGATTCTGAAATCAGATTAGACTGCAAAATCCAATCTTGGTTTTGATCTGGATTATCAGTTTGTGTTGTTCAAAACTTTTAGTAGGATTGGGATACCGCTGATCAAAAAAAAATTGGAACCCAGAAATTATCCTGATCCCAGCAGAATGGTGGATTTCAGGAACAAAAATTTCAAAAAGTGTTACAACATTTGTATCATGTAATATACACACATACATTTATATTTTGATTTTGCTCTTGATTAGATTAACTGTTAAAGTAATAAATTAGAAGTAGACATTAGGCTACCTATTAAGTCTTCCAGTAAAGTAAAAAAGAGATTTTGGCACCATAAAATAATCCCCCAAACAGCTGTCAAATATCAAACAAAAACAATATATTTAATTTTAAGTGTTTTTATTAATTACTGTATATAACTACATTGGCACAATCATCAGAGATGAACCAGTCAAAAGTAGTTTCTAACAACTGCAACCCTTATTGAATGTATATTTGTTTTTGTTGTGGGTCATGTGAGGGGCTACGGAATCTTTAAAGGGACAAGGTGATTGGAGGAAAAATGAATTTTAATGCTTGTGCATTCCCTCAAGAAATGTTGCATTTACTCTTAAAACTTTTGAGTTCTTTGCAAGTGAATGCAAAGTTTCTTGGGGGAACGCAAAACTTTTGCAGGAGAAAGCAAATGCATTAAAATATATCATTTTTCTTTTTATGTAATTATAAAACTCATTCAGAGCACTGGTAGTCCAGATTTGGTCATCTGAAAAAGTGCATATATGGATCAGGGTGAGCCAAATTCTATTTTGCTTTGAAAAACCGGAACAAAATTAAGGTGAATTACCTGATCCTGGATAGTAAAACATGGGATTTCCAAATCTAGATCATTCGGATTCAAATTAAACTTTGAACAACTGGCCCCTGGATGTTAAACGGACACCACACGGATGGGGCATCACAAAAAGCTGATGTTTTCAGTTTCTGCCATTGCAGAAAATCTAATTGAAGGCATATTTGTTGAGTAATCTATCCCAAGAACCTCTTTCAGATGACAGAAGTCAGTGAGGTCAACCGAAGAAGAAATGAGCCGAGTTCTCATTGTATTCACATTGTAAATAGACTTAAAAATTGACCCAGTTCTCATTTTGGTCTACTTTATTATATAATTCCCAATATAATACTGTATTATGTTTAAATGTAATTGAAAATATTCAACAGTAAATGTTTATATTGTAATTACACATTACAGCAAGAGTACACAAGAGTTCAAATGTTTGGGGTTGGTAACTTTTTTTCTCTTAAATATCTTCTGCTCACCAAGGCTGCATTTATTTGATAGAAAATAATACAGTAAAATTTGTAAAATATCATTACAGTTTAAAATAGCTGTTATCTATTTGAATATATTGTAAAATGTAATTTATTCCTGTGATCAAAAACTGCATTTTCAGCATCATTACTCCAGTCTTCAGTGTCACATGATCCTTCAGAAATCATTCTAATATGATGATTTGATGCTCAAAAAACATTTATTATCAATATTAAAAACAGTTGCGCTGCTTAATATTTGGTAATATTAGGTTTATCAGGATTATTTGATAAACCTAAAGTTCAAAAGAACAGCTTTTATTTGAAATAGAAAACTTTTGTAATAATGTCAAAGTGTTTACAGTGACTTTTGACCAATTCAATGCATCCTTTCTGATTTAAATATTTAAAAAAAAAAAAAAAAAAAAAGACTTTTGCCTCAATAAACTCCTAATCACTGCTTATTAATAGTTAGTAAGGTAGTTGTTAAGTTTAGGTATTGGGTAGGATTAAGAATGTAGAATAAGGTCATGCAGAATAAGGCATTAATATGTGCTTTATAAGAACTGATAAACAGCCAATATCATAGTAATATGCATGCTAATAAGCAAGTAGTTAATTGAACCCTAAACCATGTTATGTTTAATGAACACAAAGAAAAGAATTAAAAAGAACACACACACAAAATTCCCTCCACAACCTCAAATCCACTTCTCTAAAATGGCTGCAGCGCCCCCTGTCTGCAACTCACACAAACTATGCAAAGACTCTGTGAGCGCCTACTACTGCTGTGCACCTGATCAACAAGGAAATCCTTTTACCAGCCATGTTTGAGCTGGATGCTGTGGAAAACTACCAGAGAAAGTTGGACGGACTGCAGTGGCCTCCCTTAAAATATCCAGTTCTCCTGAGCGAAAATGCAGAGTCATCACTCCGTCCTGCTGCACTGCGGGGAAGGAATGAGGCCATCGCTCCGTGCCACCTGGCTGCCGGACTGACACATGTTTATGCGGAGCATCAAATCTGCAGTGTCACAGCGCTGGCTGACCTCAGTGCAAATGTCCTCACAGCCCTAATTATGCAGAGATCATGGCAAAGCATGCAGAAGCATGAACTTGTGTTTCCAGTAAAACTACCGTGTATATCTTTTTACTAATCCAGAAAACATCAACAAAGAGAAAGAGATATAACAGATTGGTGAGGATGCATTTATCGTGCAGTTTGGCCAAATATTGTGAATAACTGTGAACTATGAAACTGAAGGATAACTTCTGTTTCTGGAAAAAACATGTCATGAACACTACGCATGATATGAGTATGTACAGCACAGAGTAGCGCCCGCTCACTCGCTGCAAATTCAGACTTAAAGTGCCCTTATTATGCTTCTTATTTGGGATTTTACCTTCATGTAGCATGTAATATAGCAGCTGTTTGTGAAAGTAAAAGGTCTGCAAAGTTTCAAAGATCAAAGTGCATATAAATGGAGTTACTGTTTCCTAAAAGAAAGAAGCGATTCTGAACCGCCGAAATGAGTTGTCAGTAATTCCAGTCTCACTTCCTCCTGAACCTACATAGATTTGTAACAAATTTGCATAATGCCAGCCTACGGTCTTCATTAGCTGCCCACGAACAACATCTACTTTGACGCTCAAACACTGTAGTTGTATCTGAGACTGGAAGAGTTTGGTTCATGTTGTTTATGTCGAGATGCTGTTTTCTGCACTGCAAAATCAAATCCACTTTGCTGCACTTCAAAAGGATGAGGAATTAATACAGTAAAACCGACAACATCGTTACTGTTCACATCACTGTGCACCAAGTGTTGTGGAAGATCCGGAGCTGAAATTCAGATATGGTAATGGGTGTTGGTTTCCGACACACGCTGTAAGCAGTCGACTAATCAGAGCAGAGTCGGCAGAGTTTAGAGAGACTGAATACTTAATCAAACCATTTCAGACACTGTGAGAAAAGAGCCTATGTGCAATGTATATTAAGAGAAAACTTTTTTTTTACCTTGGATGCATGTAAACCTATTGTAGGAGACCTTAAAAACAAAGTTAAGAACCTTTAAAATATCATATTTGATGTTTCTTTCATCAAATCAGTTTTTTTTTTTGTGGTTTACATCACACAAGTCGACTTTGTTTCGCTTAATTGTGCAGTCCTACCTTGTGTGTGTTTATAGAGGCAGCTGTGCTCAGTATTTCGTGTGTGCATCCGTTTCTGTGCATAGGTGAGTGATTGTGGCCAGCGTGTGGTAAAGGTTAGCATTTCAGGAGAATAGCGTGAGAGGCGTCTGATGGCAGAAAATGACAGGCGCTGCACATTCATGATTTATAGCTGACAAAATGGCTAAAAATAAGTAGCACACCATGGCAGAGAGGGACTGTACCTGTCAGCATGTCACGCAAGAAAACTTAAGAGGACCTCACTTTAAATGCAGTACATTTCCCCATGATTTACTCACCCTCAAGCCATCCTAGGTGTATATGACTTTCTTCTTTTTGATGAATACAATCAGAGTTATATTAATAATCTCCATGATGCTCCTAAGCTTTATAATGGCGGTGAATGGAAACCACCTGTTTGAAACTCAAAAAAGTGCATCCATCTATCATAAACGTACTCCACACAGCTCTGGGGGCCAGACATTCAACTTATGAAGAAAGTGTAAAACTCTCGCAGTTCAAAACACTTACACTACGTCCTTCGCCTTCCCTATTCAACTTACTAAACAAGCGTAACTGACACGGTGCGGTCTGGCAGAAGCTAGTTATTTTACTTTATAACGTGTTAAATATGGATTTTTTTTTACACAAACGCATCACTTCGCTTCAGAAGGACTTTATTAGTACGTTTATGATGGATGGATGCACTTTTTTGAGCTTCAAACAGGTGGTTTCCATTCACTGCCATTATGAAGCCTCAGAGCATCATGGTGATTATTAATATAATTTTGATTGTGTTCATCTGAAAGAAGACAGTCATATACACCTAGGATGGCTTGAGGGTGAGTAAATCATGGGTAATTTTCATTTTAAATTGAACTAATCTTTAAGATCTCCTACAATAGATTTACATGCATCCAAGGCCTCTCGCAACGTCTGAAATTTGGTCTCTCTAAACCCCGCCTTTCTGAGAGCCAACTCTGTTCTGATTGGTCAGATGGCCCAGTCTGTTGTGATTTGTTTCCCACGTACAGCGCGTGTCAGAAACAAAATGTCTAATTGCATATCTGAATTTCAGCTCTAGATCTTTCTCAGCAATTGATGACAGAAATGCACAAGTGACCAACTTGAACTGAGTTACGTATCAGAATGTTTAACTCCTGTTGTGGATGCGCTCTTCACGCTCTGTACTGAAATAAACATTTTCATTTTCGGGTGAACTAACCCTTTAGTGAGGATTAGATACTTTATTAAAAAAACACAAATACATCATATAAACTAATGTTACAGTCTTCTGGTGTACACACACACAATGAGAAGAGGGTGACTGATCTATGAGCTATTGACTTTAGAAGGCAAGCTAATTGAAAAGAGCCTGTGAGCAGATAAGCCGGCACATCTATAGCAGTACATTTGATACTGATCCAGCTCCCGCTGAGCGCACACCTGTCTTCTGTGACACACAGACTCTGAGTATGTGTGTGTATGCGGAGATGGTTTTGTAGAGACAAACAACACTGTAAACAACTATAACTTCTGAAGCAGTACTTGCCAAACTGGCTGTTTATCCTAACACACGTTTCAGTATGCCTCATGGTTTATGGACCATTTATAGAGCCATAACCACATCACACATGATCCAGATGGTTTTCTTCATGACCATGTGTATCTTGAACTCAATATGTCAGTCTAAAAACTTTGACTGAGTTCCATGAATGGAGAAAGGGACTAAAGTGAGCCTGAAACCTCATCCAAGATCTGTGTCCAACCCAACCATTAACATAATCCATCTCAAACCACTTCAGTCTACATGCTGTCCTACTGTACATGTGGATTTAACTCCACCCTGAGATTACAACCCCATCACACACACACACACAAACACACACACACACACACACACACACACACACACTCGTGAGGCATGGCAGCACATCCTGATTAATCCTGATTAAGGTTACAGTACAGCCAACACAAAATCTGGCCCCTTCTGTTCATCAGCACTATCCTCCAGTGCAGCCCATCCTTCGGGAGAAGCAGAGATAAACAGATCTCAAATGAGTTGATTCGACTTGATTCAATTCTCAATTTCATGGCGGCTGCTGGAGCTCCAGGGCCATGTTCAGTAGACTTTCTGTGCATGAGCTTACAGAATAGAGTTGTGAACGTCTTAAACATTCAAAATATATTCACAATGATTTTGATCACAATGATATAATTTAACCAACATAATAAATGTTTTTTATGCATTAAGTGTGTCAAGATAATATTTTATCTAAACTTCAGTAGCAAAAACAGCCTTATATTTGTTATTACTACTTTTCAGTAGTAAAAATACATAGAGCAGAAGAGACTTATTTTAAAAATATTCAAAAATGTTACCAACTCCAAACTTCTGAAAGTTAGTGTAAATTAAATAATTTGTGTAAAAAGTTAATTTAGTGAACAACCATGTAGAAAACATTATAGTTTTCTTCTGAACTAGATTTTTGATGTATTTAGTTCAGTACATTACATTGTGAACATTACATTTGTGAATTCTTCATTGTGACGAATGTATGTTTGGTCGAAAGTGTACTTGCTATGGCTGAAGAAATATAACAAACACATAAAACAAGATATTTTTCATCCATTTTCCTCAATATTCAATATATAATCAAGATAATATATGAAGCTATATTGCCCAGCCGGAAAATGTTGCAATACTGCACATCATTCAACTCACTTATCTGCAGATAAGGGAGGCTGTTGTTGACTAACCATACTACTTCCTGTTTTCCCTGGAGAACCCTAGAGGAAATTCAGCAGAGTATATAGGCAATTAACAGAAATGAAAAAAACATGGATGACAGACAGAAAAAAAAGATAGAGAGAGTGACAAAGTGGGCGTCTGGGAAAAGCTCTCTGTGTCCGTAGTGACATTTATATACAGCAGCCAGCAGCCTTGCAAACAAACACATTATCTTTCTCATGAATCTATATCACAATGGCTTATGAAAACTGCAGAGAACAGACTGCACACATGATACATACGTGTGACATGATTAATGTTATTAGGCGCAATAAGCAAAGTACTCTTGCGCACAGAAAGCCACCTCTCGGACATCACTTGATCCCGATTTCAGTTCTCTTAAGTAGCTTATATGGCCAAATACACACATAATTATGTCAAAATGCCCATCTTGGTGAGTATTCACATAAACACGGTCAGTTATGTCTTAAGTGGATTAAATGGTTGAGAAATAAAGTGTGCGTGTAACAATATATTAGATCCGTGCTGCTCTTAAAGTGACAGCAGCCTAATAAACCTGCTTCCGTCTGTGTGCTTAATGTCAATCAAACAACAAAAGACAAAGAGAAAAATCACTCACTCTTGACTGAATAACTTTTGTAGCTTTAATAAGAATCTGTGTATATTTAATTCATACAGTGAAGATTAAGCAGTGCTTTATTTTTACATTTGATTATTCAATTTCTGTTGTTAAATAAACCTAATGTAGGCCTACCTGAAACCTTGAACCCCCTGGTTTGCACTGACGTTAAAATGCCACTTACTTTTTACACTGCTGTTCACTTTCGGAAGTTGTAGGGATGCATTCTTCTCTTAAAAAAATAGAATATGAAACATGTACAGTATGTTGGTTATGTCATTTTCAGTTTTTAAATATTTAAATATAATCTGAATTTATTTTACACACTTAAAGCATTATCATATCCCATATCGAATATCATATTATTTAACGATTTATCGCATATCGCTATTTTCTTCAATATCGTGCAGCCCTACTGCCAACCAATTTAGTTTACTCAGCAAGGGCCACTTTTGCTCACGTTTGGCTCTTGGTTCGTGTTCTGGATGCAGTGTGCAGCACAAAATAAGAGACATGCATAAATTCTGGAATCTGTGGACATCAGAGTCAGCAGCTCTGCAATTCATCAGGCTTCATCCATCCTCTCCACTCTCACACACACAAATTTCTCCTCTCACTCCAGCTGAAATCTCAACCATTGTTACGAGGGAAGAAGGGAATGAGGAATGCATAAAGTTGGGAGGCAACATTCCACCATCTGGAAGCGTTCGGGCACACGTGCGTCCCTTTCCGGATCTCTCCCTCCCTTTGCTCTGTCTCTGTCTGTCTGTCTGTCTCCAGCTTTTTTTCTTTCAAAGAAGGAATTTTGTAATCTGATTCTCAGCTAGTCTTTCCAAGTGCAACTCAGCAAACACATGCTTTGACGTTAAGAAATGCCATGTGCAATCACAAACGCACAAAACCACATCACAGGTCATTTAGAGTCAAAACAATCAGATACTTCCAAAAGAAACTCTCACATAAAACCCAGTATGAAACATTGCAAATGAACCGTGAGCGCTGCTGGAGACCCGTTCATCCCAAACCAACACAAGTCAAGGTTTTCAGCAATTATGTGGTTTTCACATATCATTACCCCTTTCACAGAGGTTGTATTGTGTTTATTTGGTGGCATTAAAATGTATTTGCATCTAACCCTTTTGGGGTGATCACAAACACTGAGAAAAAATTAGCACACAGAGACACACTGTAATGTTTCCTTGATTCAGAAACCTAAGCCAGCGCACTAATGCATCCAGCTCCAAAAAATAAGTCAACAGTCATTTAGAAGATGCTTTTGTTCAAAGACATTGCAGTGTCCTTTTTTATTTTGGATATGCAATTTTATCGCTGCAGGTCTCTGAATCACGTAGTGGTAGAGTTGTCAAAAGTACAGACTTCGGTACCTATCGGTACTGAAATTTTAAAAATGTGACGCTTTGAGCACTGTTGAGTGGATTCATAAACACCTCTGATTGGACATTGTGTTGACACGCTCATCGATTATGCCTGTGATTGGCTTCAATGATCAACGCGCGGCAGCGCTTGAAAGCACACGGAAGTGTTTGAATTCGAAAGCGTTTTAAAAGCGCGAGCGGGAGCGCTTGTATCTGTGCTCCGGTGTGTGTCTGTGTAAGCGCTTGGTGAAGAGCATCATTGATGACTTTTTACTAAGTTTTTACAGGGTTGATCATTGAAGCCAATCACAGACATATCTGAGGAGCGAGTCAACACAATGGCCAATCAGAGTTGATTATGAATCCACTCAATAGTGCTCAAAGCGTCACATTTTTAAAAAATTGGTACTTTTGACAACTCTACGTAGTGGACATGCTTAGGGCCCTATTTTAACGATCTAAGTGCATGGTCTGAAGCGCAGGTGCACTTAGGACGTGTCCGAATCCTTTTTTGCTAGTTTAATGATGGAAAAAATGGTCTGCGCCCCAGGCGCATGGTCCAAAAGGGTTGTACCTAATCTCTTAATGAGTCATAGGTGTGTTTTGGGCGTAACGTGCAATATAACCAATCAGAGTCTCATCTCTCATTCCCTTTAAAAGCCAGGTGCGCTTGGACCATGGTGGATTCGCTATTTACTTGGCAGAATTTGCAAGCGGAAAGACTGAACGCTTCTCCAGAGAGGAATCCTTTTATTTTTAATATTTGGCATGTTTGTGTGCTGCCAAATATTGTGTGTGTAACAAGCAGAGTGTACACGTGTTGTGCGCCCGCCTATAGGCTCATATTACTAACACGCTCTTTAAATGACAAAAAAGTAACGCGCCATTGACTTTAGACCAGGTTTTTGTTGGTAAATGGTGCCGCCGTTTTCAGTTGCCTCAAAATAGCAACACGCCAACAATGCACCTGAACTTGATTTTGCTATTTCAACAATGATAACTGCGTCAGGCTGAAACTAGCAAATAACACTTGCTTCGCTCCTGGTGTCACAATGCGCCGGGTGTATGATAGGGCCCCTAATGTTTAATTGTAAAAATATGATACATTATATTTCTGGAGCTGGTCAAATGGTCAAAAAATTGTCAAATTTCCCTTTATTATCTTTCATTTAGTTAACAGCAAGTTAACAGCTTGGCCTACTAGCTTAGCATAGCGCTAACTGATTTAGAAAATGATTCGCTAGAACAAGATATCATGACAACTGAAGGGGATTTTGCGACGGTAGAATCTTTGGATAATAAGATGTGATTTTAAAAATTTTCACAAACATTCTGGAGGGGAAAGCATTGGTAACATATCATATTATGAACAAATGAACATTTATGGGGCCATTCAAACAGAATGCATTTTTGTACAGTAGTGAATGAAAATAAAGTAAGGTCTAGAGATGTTTTTTTTAGGGCCCGAGCACTGATGGTGTGAGCACCCTATTGTAATTGCTCAGTCAATTCTTCTTCTTCTCCAAAATGAATCGCATTTCTGAGGGCCTAAACATGCTCGAAAACTCATGAAACTTTGCACACACGTCAGAAGTGGTGAAAATTTACGTCAGATATGGGTTTCAGAATTAGGTGTGGCAAAATGGCTCGATAGCGCCACCTACAAAATTCAAATTAAGTGCCATTCGCGCTACGTTTCACGTACAGGTATGAAATTCGGTAGACACATGTAACAGCCCAATACCTACAAAAAAGTCCCTGGGTGCAAAATCTGAAAACCCAACAGGAAGTCAGATATTTTGAATTTTCTCTGCAAAATATTTGCAGTTTTTGCCATGTCCAAATGTTGTACTTTAACAAACTCCTCCTAGAGCTTTAATCAGATCAAGGTCATATTTGGTCAGTCTAATCTAAAGGCCTTTGTGACGTTAAATTGCGAAGATCTTGACTTTTTACTAAAGGGCGTGTCCGTGGCGGCCTGACAAATTTCGATGTTTCGCCATGAAACAGGAAGTTGTTGTAACTTGGGCATACAATGTCCGATCTGCCCCAAATTCACATGATTCATTAGAGTCCTGACCTGAAGACATCTACAATGCAATATTCAGTTACAGTCATAGCGCCACCTGCGGGCAACAGGAAATGACATGTTTTACACAATAATTCACTCCCAAAAACACATTTAAATATGCCATGATGTACCAAACCTACTAGAAACACGTTAAATCATGCAACACTTGGCTAAGTGCTAATGTTTGCGATTAATGCCACGAAACAGGAAGTTGTTGTAACTCAGGCAAACAATGTCCGATCTGCTCCAAACTTCACATGATTGATAATAGTCTTAGCCTGAAGACATCTACATGGCAATATTCAGTAATTATCAAAGTGGCACCTGTTGGCAGCAGGAAGTGTGGAACGTCGAAATGACTTTGCCATATTTCAACTGTATTTACTCGCTTACATGCATGTCACCCACTATTCACTGTTTTCCTAAAGCCTCCGGGTGGTGGTGGCCCCGGGTGCGAGGGCCCTTTCATCGCTGCTTGCAGCTTTAATTTAGAGATGTTTCTTTTAACTTGAGCACTGTATTTTTTGGAATGCTGCATCATGTGTGAGACATGCGAAGGTCAAACACGTCCGTCTAGCGCATGTTTACATAGAAAAACAATGGAAAAGCAGTGCAGTGGAATGCGTAAATGAATCAAACAATTGGACAAATCCTGACATATTGACATATATATTATGAAGTTTAAAGTTTGCATAAAAACTTTGTTACATCTCTGGACTAACCTATGCTGCATTGCACTAAATCACCAACTCAAACTGAAAATGAATGGCTTCTGGTTTCTTTTTCACTGCAATTCGCTGTAAGTGTGAACTCCTCTGTGGAAAACGCAACGATACTAGTCTTTCTACAGTATCAGTACAAAATACAGAGTCAATTCGGTACCCATTGAACACTGCAGCCAATCACAGACATGCTTGTTGAGCATGCAGACGTAATGGCCAATCAGAGGCATTTAAGTTAGTCAAAATCTGCTCAGTATGCCAGAGTTTTTTCAGCATGAGCTTCTGCATGCTCACGAATCATTGTTATAACAAACAAAGTATGAAGATGACATAAATAAGAGATTCCCTGCACAGACAGATTTTTTGATTATAACAGGAGTTTTCATTCAGTCAGTGAGTTTGCGCTGCGGCTGAACTGAAGAGATATCAGCTTCAGTGATTATAAAGGAAGAATTCTTTGCTCGCTTTCTGTATATAATGCATTCATAATTTGAATGAAAGTTTTATTTTTCATACTGCTAAATACAACACTGCAAAGTTACGGGAGTGACAACCATATTAAAATTTGACATTATGATAACCATAGATCCGTGCATTAAGTCTTAAAGTGTAAGTGCAAAAGACCTGCCACTTGTTCTGTACCTGTAATGTGTTTCTTTGTTTTTCATTTTATTACTAACTTTTCATTTGATCTTTTTAGTGCAATGTTTACTTAATGGAACAATATTTAAAAGCTACATTTACTTATAATTATTAATAGCATTAATAATTAACTAATTTAGTTTATTTAATATTTTTATTTTCAAATAGTTAAATAAAAAAAAATAAAATAGTTACAATAGTTTTTGCTCTGGTATCGAAATTGGTACAGAGAACCGTGACATTTTACTGGTATTGGTATGACTACTGAAATTTTGGTATTGTGACAGCACTAGCCTGCTCAAACCTGCAACAATCTTTTATCCACTCTGTACCAGCCTGGAACAGTGGCGTGAAAAGCTGAATAACCCACACGCGGCCCCACAGAGGCCTTGGATTGAGCAATGGAGGTGGGGAATGCACCTGGCGACGGGAGGAGCGGGGGCGGCTGCTATTTTTATGTTGAGTTTGACAGTTGGGTGGCTGAATGGGAACAGATCAAAAACTGACGCCATCTCAGCACAGTGAAGGCTTGAAGATGCATGCAGGCCTTTAAAAGTGCTGGAGCCATGAGCTAAACCCTATACCTCCATCAGGCACACTGCTTCAGCGTCTTCTACACATCAGCTACAACACATGCACAGGCCTTAAAAGGCAGCACACCACTCACAGGCCAACCTACTGACCTACACTTGGAAAAGCAAATAACTCATGAGGCACAGACGCTCTACAGCACCGACTCTGGTCTGGTGGGTCACGACCCAAAATTGGGATGCAGGTCTGTTCTGATAGGGTAGCGCTAAATCTAATGAAACATGCAAAAAAAATAAACTATATGCATAGTTAACCTAATGCTCAAGTTGTTAGTATAGCAAAATAATTAGGCTAATCAACTTTTAAAACAGAGAAGAAATTTGTCCAATAAAACAAAAATTGGTTACCTATGCAGTTAATAAATATATTTTTATGAACAAAGTATGAATGCATTTTAATGGGTGATTTTAAGGACATTTTTTCTTAGTTTTTGGACAATAAAATGTGTTGTGCTACATATAATCTGGGATCTGAAGGAAAACCAGTTCAGAGACACTGATCTAAAACACAAAGCAGTGCAAATACATGGGTCAGTTATATGATATTAACTATTCATTATGCATTTGGCAGACGCTTTTATCCAAAGCGATTTACAAAAGACAAACAAATTTACAAATGTGTTCATAAATACACACAAAAAAAAGCAATTAATTCATATAGTACCTTGAATATACCTCTTCTATGCTATGTTTTTAATTTCTGTGAAGAAATACATTTTGTTAATTTTTTTCTTGGTATCAAAAGAAAAAAACTCAAAAGATACAAACTTAAGTATTTTGGCATCGACATTTCTAGCTTCACTGTTAATTAATAACATTTTAGAATATTTTGCATGCCAAATTGAAGCCATGTGGTGAACATAATATTTGTAAAATAAATAAAGAAACATGAATTCGAGGTATAAGGAAAATATGTCATTAAATTAAAAACTTTTCTTTAAAATAGTTTAACAACTTTTCCAAAACCAACATTAATGCAAAGTACATTTCTAATAATCTGGCAAATGCGCTTTAAAGTAGTTTTTTTTTTCTTCTTTTCTTATGTCATTGACTCATATCACAGGTGTCATAAGAGGAAATCAGCTCTGCTTTCTATACATGCACAGATCTTTCAAGTGTTGCTTTTCTGTCGTCATTACCAAAACCACATTTTACATTGTCAAATACCACATTTAGATCTTCCAAGAACCAAACGGTTTCTGCACGTCATACTGAAGACTTTGAAAGAGTGGGCTTAATCTGTGCTGTAGCTATGTCTGACGCAGAGACGGAGGTGACAGGCGGATGAGCAGAAGGTCTACGCGTGGCTGATAGTGCGGTCTGTGTCAGGCGGATGTACTTGTGGTGCAAAACTATACTAGATCTGGTTTTATACACACTTAGTGCACTTTTGGGCATGAAACCTTCACCTTTGGCATTAGAAAAGCAGTTTCAGGGAAATCAAAGCCAGTCAAAAAAAAAAAAAAAAAGGGGGGTGGGCAAAACTATGTTTCATCTGATAACTCAATTGAGTATCATAAATTAAATATAGATGATGTGGTTTGATAACAAGTAGCTTATTTAAACACTTAATATTCAACAATATTATTTATCTGACTGCACTGACACTATTGGATGTGAACTGAGCTGAGCTGGATTTCTCCAGTACTGCTTTATAGATGAAATTAACTAATTTAATAACTGATGATCTTTACAATGGAACTGAATCAACACTCAGCAATGACACTATTTTCTTTTAGAGCTGCTGTACAGCCGAAATCAACTCTGTTTGCATCATTGAATCATGTTCCTGTTATCACTGTAAATCTGCTTTGAACCAATCTGTGTTGTATAAAGAGTTATAGAAGTAAAGGTGACTTTACTTAAAGATGATTTGGACTGATGTACAGGGAAAAGAGCAAAAGAGAACTAGAAAACCTTAGGGCTGGATGGGGTTTTTTGCTGAAATAATGTAGGACATTGCACGCACACACACACACACACATACCCACACACACATACCCACACACACACACTGCAGTTCAGCAGCAGTCACATCCAACGTTTCAAACTGCAGCGCAATGTCAATATACACTGCAATTTCATAACAGGTACAATATAATATTTTCCATCATATACACCTGCAGAAAAGTCTGACACTTTTCTCGATGTCACTCACTGGCCTGGTACTTTCTATCGCATCCCTGCCAGACACTGCGACATCACCACGGTAACTCGGAGTAGGACAAATTGAGTGCTCAATCCTCCTCCGAGTGTAACCAAGCAACAGAATCAAGTTATATAATCAGCACTGCATTTCATTGATCAGCTGTTATATGACTGGACATTCAGGCAGCTTCTCTCTCAAAGTCCCACACTGTTGCATTAAAACAAGATGCGCCACGATCAGGAAACAATGTTTTAAATAATAACTGGGATATTTATGTTATTTTAAATGTATATCTTTGTTATTGTGAGTTTTGCAGGTTGTATTTCTGAGATTATTTATGTATTTATTTATGTTTATGAATATATACATATTTTATAAAAAATAAAGTTCAACTTCAGCCATTTTAACTGTTAATTACATTATGTAAAGTTAATAAAATACTAAACAAGTTAATAACATGATTAGATTTTTTATAAATCTGATCATATTAAACATCAAAAATGCTGATAATAAAATATTTTTTAACAAAAATCAAAAATTAAGTATTCAACAATATTTATTTTAATGCAAGTCTTAAAATACTAAAACAAAAATCTATCCAACAGGAAAGGCCTTGTAACATTTTATTACACAAATAGTTTGCTCCAGCACACATGCGAGTGCTTCATAGGGAGCAATAAAGGAAGGTCATGTGATGTCATTCTCTCTGTTAGAGCACATTCAATCCATTATGCAATTAAACCTGTCCCCTGTAGCCATCTGAAAGTCCCCTTTACCTCCAGCAACTCATTTGACACGTCTGACAGACCGACACACACTACATCAACAGATCTGAACACTCACACACAACCCGAGTGAACCCTTCAGAAACACAAGAAATTATTTCCTGCTGCCACTTGCACCTCTGGCACTGACTGTAATCTGACCAAATAATCTGCACTGACAACCACCGAGCACCAAAACCAGTGAACACCAAGATCACACAGCCCACACTGCTGCTCTATTCATGTTATTCTGCCAGATTGTCTGTTTTTCTATACAATAGCTGTTCAATCATGACATCAATTTATAGGGCAACCCAGCTATTGATTCCCTCGTGAATTTCCTGTGGGTTTTTAAGAATTGTTCTTTTTGATTTCTTAGTAAATGAAGGTTTGCGGTTAATATTGCTTTCATGTTTTGTTCTACAATATAAATTATCAACAGTAATCTGTAGTCACTGTTTTTTTTGTAAAAAGTAAGTTGCTAACAAGTTGCTGTTTAAAGCTGCAGTCCGTAAGTTTTGCCTCTTTGTCGCCATCACTGTTCGAAACCTGCAATTGCAGTTATTTGCAGAATTATCATCTTTACGTGGGTTGTGCATCGGCACGGCTCCTCAGCGCGGATGAATCTAATGTTTGCTGTCAGTCACCACATCGGTGTGGATACTGTACTTCAGAATCACAGATTCTACGTCTTGGAAGTATGACCAAAATAAGAATTTTCACCAGAAAATGTCATCTGAACAAGTAAGTAACATGTCTGCCACTTTTGTTCTGATCAACTGAGAAAAAAAGCATTACACTAAATCACGCTGGTGATTAAATCTAACGATCGCTTAGCTCGGATCATGCCAAACCATGCAAGTGATTATTATTGTTATACTTTGTTCTCAAATTGTTCATGTTGACAACATCAGCATTGCGTGTTTATGTGTATTTAGTGTGTATTAGCATTACCTGTACATTTCAATTAGCCACTCCGGAGTCTGAAGTCTTTTGCTTTTGACTACAGGTTGTCACTAATGACTGTCATTTGGACCTTTCTGGATTACAATCCGCCATCAAAATGATAAGTTTAATTATTGCAGCTGCTGTGAGAAAAGGCTATAAATGATCCTCCACCTGCAGCATCCTCACATGATAAAGCCTACTAGCTGCTGGGACTCGTTCTTTATGTAAACAGACGTGACGTAATGACGCAAAGAAAAACGGCAGCATGCTCGAATTTCCCGCTGAAACCTACCAGTACCACCCGAATTCTAAAACATTATTACAAGCTTACCGTTGTGAATCGGGCTAAGGTAAGAATATAGTTTTGAACACTGGCTGGTTATATACTTGCTCAAAAATTGATTTTGGATCATTTTTAACCAAAAAAGTTACGGACTGCAGCTTTAAGAACTACAACAGTTTTCATCAAGCATGTAAACTCACATCTTTGTGGTAGTTAAAGTCCTCCTTATTCAGCAACACTTTTTGTAGACAATTTCATACTCATAGTCTATATATACTGTTAAGAACTTCGCCATTAGTTCGCCATTGAAAATCTAACCCAAGTCGATCAATGTAATATTTGTATACTGGCTTGCAATTGGTCTAAATCCTTGCATTTATTAGCAATTGCATTGTGATTTCAACTTGTGATTGACCTTGTCTTGCTTATTATATAGGCTACATAAACACAGAGCAACATCTTTGCAGCATTACACTGCAAAAGGCGCCACGAGCCAATTATGTGATTCTCTTATTGATACTATTTACACTGAACCTTAGTTGTAAGTTTAACACTATCATATTGCTGCACTGCAAGTAAACACTGTTATTTCCTTCAGGATATGCAAATCTAGGGTACAGCGTGAGCTGTGTGATGTGTTGTATTCAGAGCATTTTCCAATGGCATGTCACGGCAGGGGTTTAACAACGGAAATAAACACCAGGGTAAAGATATACGACCATCGCGCGAATCGTGGTATGAGTGTCTTCTTGACACACTGTAGCGAATGCAGTGTCAGAGGAGCGTGGCGAGTATACAGTGAGACAGAACACACACATTCCACACTTGCGTCTATATTCGCCATGTCTGCAGAAGGCGCATCTATTAATAGTCACCTAGACAAACACACTTACCTAAACTACCGGCGAAACCGTCCATTTCTCGGGTAAATATCCAGGGAGATATTCCTGGAGCGACTGGGGGAATTCGTCCTCTATTTGAGAAGAAAGACACGAGCTCGTGTAATGTCACGCGGGCTCCTCTGGTCTGGATGTGATCCGCTTAAATGCAAGAATAATGGGACGACCGACTGGCGGCTGATTCTCCGTCCGGATAACGCAGCGCTTTTCTGGGGCAGTCGATCACGGCGGCTCCCTGAGCTGCTCCACCACGATCGTTTACACCTCCGGCGGGGGAGGGAGTATAAGGAGCGCTGGGCTTTCGCGTTTCCGACTCCGCCTGCTTTGGCACGGCAAGCTTCCCTTCAGACGCAAAGCAGTACTCGCAGAATGACTGCCCGAGCCCGACTGCGCCACTGTCTGACATTACGGAGCATCTAGTACTCAAGTGCACACTGCTATCCTCTACTTCGTAGAGCGTCAATGGTTTGTTTATGTATTTTTTGTATATTTATGTTTTGCTTGTCCCTTAAAGAGTTCACATGCTGCTCCATGTGTATGCAATCTTAAACATAAAAAACTGCAAATCGGCATAAGGTTTTTTGGACATGGAACCGTGGTGATATCATGTTTTTGTACTGTAGTGTAGTACCGTGGAATACCAACACTTGCAATATGTACTTTGGAGTAGGCTATCATGTAAATAGTGGATAAAACACAGGGTTGTATATTTGAAAGTCCATACTATTTAAAAGATTGAAAATCCCTGGTATACAGTATACAATCGTCATGCTTAAAGATACCCTTATGGAAATTGACTCAAGTAAAGTTAAAGTAGCTCATTAGAAAAATGCATGAAAGCAATATGGCAGCCTAGCTGAGTGGTTGCTGGAGTATGTTAGGATAAGAGTTAAAGGTGCAATATGTAAGATTTTTGCAGTAAAATATCCAAAAACCACTAGGCCAGTGTTATATATTTTGTCCACTTGAGTACCTACAATATCCCAAATGTTTCCAACTATTTGTAAATCGTGAGAAAATTGCAATTTTAACCAAGGCTCCGGGACGTGTGAGGAGTCGCATGTCAATTACGTCATACCTGCATTAACCCTCGGTCTGCCTCGGTTTCCGGTTTTATTTTGTAGAAACCATGGAAACACCAAAGACGCTTTAATATATTACTAATTTTAATAGACAAGGGAACAACTGTTTTGATGTATTTATAGACCGAAAACTAATCATTGCTATATAGCTCAACACGTTAAGTCTTATTGTTTAAATCTAATTTTCTTGATTTTTTTGCGAGTACCATGCTTTACCATGCCTCAGAGAAAAACACTATTTTGTCAAATAGCTAACATAGCATAATCAGATGCAGCTTTATTTTTAGTAACAGTAATACAGCATTTTCTCCATCACACAATACGTTTTAAAATTAATTGCATGCCATTTATCAACACAAGCCATCCAGCATTTATATATTCTAATATCGATCTAGCTTACCGCAGTATGCAACAAGTGTCTCACAGCAGCCACCGAGCGAACGCACAGAGTAACGTTATAACATCATTTTCAACACTCTCAAATGTATCTAATATGATAAACAGAGCTGCGTTACCTCATACTCATGACCGGAAAAGCGGAAGCGGCGCCGGCGACTGTGGCATAATAAAAGTTCCGCTGCTCGTGAGGCGTGTGTTGCGCAATCGCTCCAGCGGCCTCGTTCAGCTCCCACAACACTCGATCCCGCTCTGCTTCATACTACAATAACGTTAATAATCTCATCCATGAACATGATTTCTTCCCGAGTCCTATCCCTATTCTTTTCCACCGTCCGTTGAGGTGAAGACCACATGTCCCAAGATTCCGTGCTCAAACTTGGCATCATCAAGCTACGCCTTTGTTTTGAATAGCCCTCTAGCGACCTCTAGCAGACAGAAATCCTACATACTGCACCTTTAACTTACCAGGATTCTTCACCCCAAAAAAATGACTTCTTTTTTCATTAGGCTACTCATCCTCATGTTGTTGAAAATCTGTTTAAATTTCTTCTTCTTCAGAACACAATTTAATATTGAGTTTAATCTGGGTTTAATGTTAATTAATAAATATATTTTATTATATACATATATTTATTATATTCATTTATATGGAGATTTTTCATAAAACATGTTGAAATTTCATACTTGTGTCTTTTATTAACATTACACAGATTGTTTACAGTAAGTAGAATTATAATGTCATTAGTAGAGAAACTGAAATGCCCAGCTAAACTTTCAGGATCATAGAGTATGACAAAAATCCATTCATGACCATGTACAGTATTTAATTTAGGATAATGGATCTGGGTATTACTGTAGATCTTTGGCAGTACACTAATGCACAAAAACAAAGGAATATACCAATATAAATATTAGCTGTTTACAGTTTTATTCAACTGCACAAAATTTCTGAAACCTGACACTCAAACACCAGAACCACACACCAAATCTGCAAAACCATACACTAATTCTCAGCCTTCGACTCAGTTTTCAATTTCATAAAACACTTTTTGCAAAACACAACACATAGTTCTCTATGTAACACACAAATATCTAACAGGAAGTATCTTGATTTCTTTTTTCAAACACAACCATTGTTTCTGTCCAACTACACATGGTTGATGTATTTCTTTTCTTTCGTACTGTGTAATACTGTATTCACAACCACAAATGCTTACAGTACAAAAATAAATCGTTTGGTTTCAATCTTGCTTTCGTGTTTACCATGAATTTTTCAACATCTCTCTGCCAGTTACTTTCAATCTTGTACAGAAATGTACACAGGAGCTCATGAAAGAAAGCTTTAGGTTTTGAATAACTGTGTGTGTATGATATAAACAAAAATAGAATATTATGGAAAAGTTGTTTGCAACGTAAGACAAATGTTTGCTTTTGAGATGTGTTTGTGATATTTTGAATGCAGTGCTTCATTTTGCAAGAGATGTGAGGTATTTTGCAGTTGGTGTGCAATTCTTTGATTTGTGTGTAAAGTTTTGAAAATGTGTGTAAGCAGTTGAAAAAACTAATATCTCTCACAAAAAAGTACTGTGATGGCATCAGATGGTAATATCATGGTACATATGATATTGTCTGGTTTCTGTACTTTTTGGTACTTTGTTGTATGTGACGTGTGAAGGGTGTAGGTGAGTCTTTTTTTGGAAACACAGTAATAAAAAAGTTGATTCAGATTGTGATTCACGAAATAAATCAAAAATAAAACCGGTTTGACAGATTCAAATCAACTGAACTGATCAAAAGATTCATTCGCAAACTGGATATCGTTATATCCGATCTGCAAACTGCTGTTATTTTTTGCAGACATAACTGCAGTGCGCACTTATAATAAATAGACCATTATCATCCGTTGGGGTGGACGCTAATATAGTTATTGTTATATAAATTTTACATCTTTATAGTTATCGTTCTTGGTGTGAACGGGGCCGTAAGAGTTAAAATGTGGGTAACAATTTATTTCGATAGTCCACTTTAGACATTCCACTAATTATAAGTAACTTTGCAACTACATGTCAACTAGCAGTCATTAGAGTATCAGTAGACTGTCTACTATATCCGATACACTTTATTTTGATGCTGCTCAACAGACGTTCTACTGACTAGAAGTAACTTTGCAACTACATGTTAACCTATTGTACTAACCCTAGCCTAACCCTAACTTATATTTAGAATGGACAATCGGAATAAAGTGTGACCAAAATGTGTTGGGAGAACATCTGCCCCACAGGTGCCCTCTGTTAGTTTTAAGCACACTGTGTTGGTGTTCAGTGCACACTGGACCATTAAGAAAAATGTACACCATGGATTGTTAAACTATTGCAGCGTGGCTGCAAATTCTGCATGCCAAGAAATGTTTCACATGGAGAATTCCAATGATTTAAGAGGGATCTATAAGCTATAAGTGTTTCTAAAGCGGAATGTGGGATTTTCCTCACTGGAGATTCAAATCATTCTATTAAGCGAATACAGAAGGCGCCAGAAACAAGGCTTGGGGCATCGTGTCGTCTGGCTACTCAGCACAGGACCAATTAGAAGAAAACAGAAGAGTGTTTTGGTGAAGCAGAAATACCAAGGTTCAGACTATTGTGTTGGCCAAACAGATGCTCTCTGTGAGTGACTTCTGCTTCTGCTCACTGCTGCAAATATGAGGAGTCATTGTCATAGACTGAGCTGGTGCACTGATTCAGGACAGAGACAAGACTGTCCTCAAGACTGACCCTTGAATCAGCATGGTGGGATCTTCTCTGAGAGATTATCATTGTACGTACGGGAAACAGATCTCGGGCTGAGCTGTATTGTCAGCATTACAGCTTCACGCCGCATGCGCCATCTCCCGATGACTTCCCGGCAGAGTCTGACCTCTCACTCCAGCCAGAAAAAGAGAAAATCAGACAAAGCTCTCTTTATTTTTCACTCCTGAAGGAAGAGGGAGGGAAAGAAGTAAGGACTGGAGAAAATCTTTCTTTTTCTTTGTTTTCTCTCTCTGTATCTGGGCCAGTGAAGAGAATGACACACAGGCCAAAGCTGTGGTCTCTACTGTGCAGTAGCTATTTTTCTTCCACTTTGAAGATGACGAATCACCCAAACTCCAGCCAGTATGCTGGGCATTAATAATTCATCAGATGACTATGGGAGTTTAAGAATATGTTGAGTGTTAAACATTCGCAGTGAGTCATCCCATACATTATGGCTAACTGATGCCGCCTGACATTATTCTCCTTCCAAGTCTCTTTCTGGCAAATTACACAGCTTTCAAATGGCCTGATCCAGATGTGAACAATGCATTGTTTGGCCAACCTAAGCCAGTTTAAATCTCACCTTAACCTTAGCTGGGAATACAAATGAATCCAAGTAAAATTCAATACACATTCCCTGTCAGAGATGATAAATAGAATACTTAACATAATTTAACAGTATACCACTGCAGTACAGAAGCATAAGTTCATGATCCATTCACCAAAAACTCTGCCAGGTGAATGTGTTTGACTTAATGGACTGAAAGTGTGCATTTTTAAATAATTTCTTAATTAAGTTAAATGATAATGTACATTAAATAGTGTACATTAAGAAAAAAAAAAAGACACCAAGTATAATAATATAAAAAAGTAAATTACCTAATTGAAAAAGAAACCACAGCCTAAAGGTCTTCAGCCAATCAGAATCCACTGACTTGCATTCAAGCATTTAAGTGGCTGACGACATGACTGCAGCATGCGATAATAAACAGAATGTTATCTTGCGTTGTTGTGCTATTGTTATCGCTATAGTTATCATTCCTTGTGTGAATGGGCCTTTACAGTTTTTTTCAACTGCTTACACACATTTTCAAAACTTTGCCTCTTTTTTTTTTTTTAAACTTTACACACAAATCAAAGAATTGCACACACAGAATGCAAAATGTCTCTTGCAAAATGAAGCACTGCATTCAAAATATCACAAACACTTTTTTAAAAGCAAACATTTGTCTTACGTTGCAAACACCTTTGCCATAACATTCTATTTTTGGATATATCATATACACACAGTTATTCAAAACTTAAAGCTCTTCTTTCATAAGCTGCGTACATTTCTGTACAAGATTGAAAGTAACTGGCAGAGAGATGCTGAAAAATTCACAGTAAACACGAAAGCAAGATTGAAACCAAACTATTTATTTTTGTACTGTAAGCATTTGTGGTTGTGAATACAGTATTACACAGTACGGAAGAAAAGAAATACATCAACCATGTGTAGAAACAATGGTTGTTTGAACAAGGAAATCAAGATATTTGCTATTAGATTTTTGTGTGTTGTGTTTTGCAAAAAGTGTTTTATGAAATTGAAAAGGATGAGAATTAGTGTTTGGTTTTGCAGATTTGGTGTGTGGCTCTGCTGTTTGAGTGTCAGGTTTCAGAAATTGTGTGACAAGTAAAGATTTTGTGTGTAAGCAGTTGAAAAAAACTGTAAAATCTTCATAGCTTTGGAATGTTTTAGACTTCATTTCACTTCATTTCACTTTCAAAAATAAATTCATGTTTTGTTACTAGATATGCTGTGGTAAATATGAGATTTGACAAGCAGTAACAAAAACTTTTTATGAAATATTAAAAACCAGACATAATAAAAATGAAACATTATCTATCTATTTATTTATTTATAATGGTGCACACGTTTTACTATTTCGTTATCTCGATTTGCTAAATTGTGCTCACGATTTACTATTTCATTCCTTCGATTTGCTAAATTGTGCGCACGTTTTACTATTTCGTTATCTCGATTTGCTAAATCGTGCTCACGATTTACTATTTCGTTCCCTCGATTTGCTAAATCGTGCGCACGTTTTATTATTTTGTTCCTTCGATTTGCTAAATCGTGCTCATGTTTTACTATTTTGTTTCCTCGATTTGCTAAATCGTGCGCACGTTTTACTATTTCGTTATCTCGATTTGCTAAATCGTGCGCACGTTTTACTATTTCGTTCCTTCGATGTGCTAAATTGTGCTCAAATTTTACTATTTCGTTCCTTTGATTTGCTAAATCGTACGCACGTTTTACTATTTCGTTCCCTCAATTTGCTAAATTGTGCGCACGATTTACTATTTTGTTATCTCGATTTTAAAAAATTGTGCGCACGTTTTACTATTTCGTTCCCTCGATTGGGTAAATCGTGCGCACGTTTTACTATTTCGTTATCTCGATTCGCTAAATCGTGCGCACGTTTTACTATTTCGTTATCTCGATTCGCTAAATCGTGCGCACGTTTTACTATTTCGTTATCTCGATTTGCTAAATCGTGCGCACGTTTTACTGTTTCAATCCTTCGATGTGCTAAATCGTGCTCAAATTTTACTATTTCGTTTGTTTGATTTGCTAAATCATACGCACGTTTTACTATTTCGTTCCCTCAATTTGCTAAATCGTGCGCACATTTTACTATTTCGTTCCCTCGATTTGCTAAATCGTGCGCACGATTTACTATTTCGTTCCCTCAATTTGCTGAATCGTGCTCACGTTTTACTATTTTGTTCCCTCGATTTGCTAAATCGTGCACACATTTTACTATTTCATTCCTTCGATTTGCTAAATCATGCGCACGTTTTACTATTTCGTTATCTCGATTTGCTAAATCGTGCACGTTTTACTATTTCGTTATCTCGATTTGCTAAATCGTGCGCATGATTTACTATTTCGTTATCTCGATTTTAAAAAATTTTGCGCACGATTTACTATTTCGTTATCTCGATTTGCTAAATCGTGCCGTTTTACTATTTCGTTATCTCGATTTGCTAAATCGTGCGCATGATTTACTATTTCGTTATCTCGATTTTAAAAATTTTTGCGCACGATTTACTATTTCGTTCCCTCGATTTGCTAAATCGTGCGCACGTTTTACTATTTCGTTCCCTCAATTTGCTAAATCGTGCACACATTTTACTATTTCATTCCTTCGATTTGCTAAATCATGTGCATGTTTTACTATTTCGTTATCTCGATTTGCTAAATCGTGCACGTTTTACTATTTCGTTATCTTGATTTAAAAAAATTGTGCGCACGATTTACTATTTCGTTCCCTTGATTTGTCATTTAAGGGGCCATTTACACATCACCGTTTTCAACTAAAAAACGTAAAGCTTTATGTGTTTTGGTCATTCATTTACACAACAATGGCGTTTTGGTGGCCTGAAAGAGCAAACTTTTGAGAACAGGTTTCAAAGTGCAAGTTTTTAGAAACGATACAGTTATTGCCTCTGTGTAAACTACAAAAACGTGAGTTTGTGAAACAGTGACGTCATGTGCATACGTATTACATGTTCAGTTACATAGTTTTCCTTCACAAAGTGTCATTGCTAACTACTGGCCTGGCAGCAGAATACAGCGTTTTTAGTTGTTTTCACGGATCCGTGTGAACGGGGATCGTTTTGACAATGGTGTCATATACACGAAAAAATGCAAAGGAAAAACTTCTCCGTTTTTAGTTTATCTTTGTCGTGTAAACGCACCCTTAGGTTTCAGAAGGGTGCTCGAGAGTGCCCCCTTTGCAGCCGACATGCGCCCTCGATGTGCACTTTTGTCAAGCTCTGAAGCGGACTTCGACCTGACAGTCAAAGCGACATTACGATCGTGAGGGCTCAGGGTTCCATTTGGGACGGGGCCAATCACGACCCATTTGCCCTGCTGCTTGATGCTGGAAATACACTCAGGCTGCAAAAGTATATTTTTCCACTGATCATAATATATAAAATAATATAAATTATTAAATTATTTTAGCATTATACAAGTATTTCATGACATTTGCTAATAGGCCCTCATTACACATGTAACTAATCACTCTGGACTTGATTTTGTCCATGAAGTATTGATTGGATGGTTGGATGGTTGTGGTTTGCTATTTATTGGTAGATCTCATGTGAGTGACAGGTTGCCCCGCCCTCACGCCAGTAAACACATCATCAGAGAAGAGAAAAGATGTCACTGCCAGAGGTGAAGGGGAAGATATTTTGATTCAAGATTATGAGGCACATGAATTTACAAACAATAAATAAATAAATAAATAATGATGTGCACATATAAATCATTTAAAAAAATAATGCAATATTCCATAAAAAAATAAGAATTGTCCATTTTGATTTCATGGCGACTTTAAATAATTTCCTTTGGAGCTTCGGAGCGTTATGAATCAGGGTGTCGAATCCGCAGTTCGGAGCGCCAAAGTCACGTGATTTCAGCAGTTTGCCGGTTTGACACGCGATCCGAATCATGATTCGACACGCTGATTCATTACGCTCTGAATCTTCCTGAAGCAGTGTTTTGAAATCGGCCATCACTAAATAAGTCGTTATTTTGTTTTTTTTTGGCGCACCAAAAATATTCTCGTCGCTTTATAATATTAATATTGAACCACTGTACTCACATGAACTGATTTAAATATGTTTTTAGTACCTTTATGGATCTTGAGAGAGGAAATGTCATTGCTCCCTATGTAGGCCTCACGGAGCCATCGGATTTAAACAAAAATATCTTAATTTGTGTTCCGAAGATCAACGAAGGTCTTACGGGTGTAAAACGGCACAAGGGTGAGTAATAAATGACAGAATTTTCATTTTTGGGGGAACTAACCCTTTAAGTGGCCGACGACATGACTGCAGCATGCGATAATAAACAGAATGTTATCTTGCGTTGTTGTGCTATAGAGTACCTCAGGGATGACGTGTTTTTGTAGGCCAATCTGGTTCCCTCGATTGAAAGCCAATGCATTTTTCCCATAGACTTTTGGAAAATCGCAAAAAATAAGCTCTGTTTAACAAAGGGTTATGACACTTACACGTTTTGTTTATCAAGATAATCTTTACAAGTTAACACAACATTTATACATTTTGAAGCCTAAATAAAGTCGTCAGATATAAAAAGCTAACAGTAGGCTATAAACGGACTACAGTACACCATGGTCGCGGATCAACCTCACCACCACCAAGCTTCCTCAAACTTTATTTAGAAAACAACTTTATCTAACAACATGCTCGCTGATTATAATCTGCACTGTGTATGAATACTTATCCACTTTTTCATGAGAAATGCTGTCCAAATGTCCTGTTTGTCATGATGATGTCTAAAGTCCCCGCCAAAGGAAGTAGTCCCTTTTAGCAACTTGTTAGCAACCGCCGTTTTCAAGACACAATAAAGGTTTAAAAAAAATCACAAGCGGGTTATAACTGGTGTGTTTTATGTCATAGATCAAAACGTTAAAATATTTAGAGGCTTTGTTAACCACAAGACTTTATTTCAGGTGATTTAACAAAAACCCATTCAAAAAACCCATTGACTTTGGGGCGATGGAACCGGAAGTCCTAAAATGCTAACTCGCTTCCGGGTTTTGCCTACAAAAACACGTCATCCCTGAGGTACTCCATAGACTTTATGTAGCCCCACCCCTTTTCAACGTTGCGCTCGTTGTCTTTTGTCTTCCGACTTGTATTTCCACAGATCTTACATTTATGAATGAACTGTTCGTTTTAAAATCTTCCCGGTCTACTGACATTTGTTAAGACATCTGCTTTAAACATTACAATGCTCATGATAATTTTCATTAACTCTACAACAAGTAAATCTTAACCAGCTAATTATTCTTTGACAGCGATGCCATAGAAATGTACAGAGCTACCGCAAAACGGAAGTTCAAACACAATTTTATAAAGATGGCGGCGCGCTTGTTTCTTTGGCGCATAAGGTCTATTGTTATCGTTATAGTCATCATTCCTTGTGTGAATGGGCCTTTCCAGTTTTTTTCAACTGCTTACAGTTGGACAGAAACAATGGTTGTGTTTAAAAAGATTATGAGGCACATGAATTTACAAACAATAAATAAATAAATAATGATGTGCACAGATAAATCATTTAAAATAAATACTGCAACATTCCGTAAAAAAAAAAAAAAAAGAATTGTCCATTTTGATTTCATGGTGACTAAATAATTTCCATAGAAACACAAAATACTTACAGAAAAAAATATGAAAATAAAAAAAAAAGAAATATGAAGTATAATGTTGCCTTTAAATAATATAACTGCCTTAATCTTCATTTTTGCATAATTTAGTGCAGTAATGTTTAAAAAACTTATTGTATTTAATTAATACATTTCTTATTTTTTGTTAGAAATGTACTTAAATGTACTCATTGTAAAATTTATAAATTAATTTACTTATTTAACATCTTAACATCTACAGTATTTTAATTATTTCCACCAACCGCCAAACAGGCCATTTTCACCTGTGCAATCACTCCCTCTAGTGGCTGCAGTGGGACGGTACATTACAGTCAGACCTGTGTCCACACAAATGTCTGCAGCTGATGTTTACACAGCACTCATTCAAGGAGTTCTGTAGGCTGAACGTGACATCACTCACTGAGCGGTGTTGCCCTCAACTGAAACTGTTATATCAAGCCTGGGTTAGCGGTTTAATGATGTCGACAGCTGATTAATGGCACTCTCAGTCATCGTGAGGTCTGGATGGTGATGGTGAGAGGATCACTGGGGAACTGGAAGCCATCTGTGTGGTGGTGCTGACAGACAAATGTGTATGATGGTGGGCTCATTAGCCATGTTTTCATAACCCCATTAAAACGCAATTCTTTGCTGTGTTTTACACTAATTGGTGTACATTTGTGGTGAGGGGGTAAAATCATTTTACATGCTATCATTACCTCCTGTATGGGAGCTAGATGTGAGCGCTTACTGTAGGGAACACCCACATGTCCATACACCCTTATTCACACATACTAGATACTCTTAATCCAGATGTTCTGACTGCATATGAAGATATATTTTAATTTAGCATTAGGTTTTGATAATAGGATTTCATACAACATCAACGAGAGAAATCTTACTTTTTACAAAAAGTAACAAGTAAACAAACTTACAAAAAAAAAAAATCATTTTTCTGCTTGCATTAAATATTTTAAATCTATTTGGCTATAATAGTTTTGATGAACAAGTGATGGTTTTTGGGTTAAAATTCACCCATTTCAGAACAACATAAATAAATATTGAGAAAGATTTTGAATATCATGAAAAAAAGCTGAAAGGTTGACATACTGTACATCACAACCAATCAGAGCATATTTGATTTTTGTTCATATACAGTGTGATTTTGGACCAAAGAGATTCTGCTAGGGGCGGGTGTAATGGAAGAATGCTAGTAAGAGCTGTGCGTGTGTAACCCCCTCAGCCCAGGTCCTACTCGCCCCGCTCTGTGCAGGCCTCGAACCTGGGTCTCTGGTGTGGGAGTCGGACGCTCTAACAAGGAGGCTAAAGGCTGCAACATCCAGCGTCAGTCGCTAGAGCATCTCTTGAGATCAGAGGAGTGAGGTTTACTCACAGAGCGACTACTAGCTGGCCTCCGTTACACTCACCCCCCTAAACCTCACTACCATCCGGGTCATGGCACCAATGTAGCCCCTCCAGTTCGTACCTGCCCACTCCAAGTGGGACGTGAACCCGGGCCCGTCCGCATGGGAGTCGGACGCTCTAACAAGGAGGCTAAAGGCTGCATCCTGTAGCGTCAGTCGCTAGAGCATCTCTTGAGATCAGAGGAGTGAGGTTTACTCGCACAGCGACTACTAGCTGGTCTCCGTTACACGTGTAAACCTCACTCCCCTGGCCTCAAGAGGCACACTAGCGACTGATGCTAGAAGACGCGGTCTTTAGCGTCCTTGTTAGCACGCCTGCCTCCCATGCTGGAGACGCCAGTTCGAATCCCGCTTGGAGTGGGTCGTGTAGGACTGGTTACATTTGGTGCCGTAACCCGGATGGGAGTGAGGTTAAGGGGGGTGAGTGTAACAAGGCCAGCTAGTAAGAGCTATAGCGCCAGCCACCCGTTCGAAATCCCGCTTGGAGCGGGTCAAGTTGGACCGGTTACACGGGGTTACCCAGACAATTTACCACAAACAACAAAATGTCCTGTTGCATTGTAACTATTTCTTAAACGCCAAGATCATGGGTTTGATTCTCAGCTAAATTATGCTTAAACTGATAAAAATGTACGCCGTAGTTTCTTTGGATAAAAGCATCTGCCAAATGCAAAAATGTACCCCGCAAGAGGGCAATTGCAAAACTGACATAACAAAACACATGGGGAAAAAATTATGATAATTGGGATATACATTCTCTATCTGGGCTGTAACGATATCATATTTTTCACACCACGGTTATCACGGCCAAAAGAACTCATGGTAACAATATATCGCGATATCTATAGAAAGTAGAAACCTTGAAGAAGAAAAAAACAGTGTTATCAGTCAAATTCATCTTTACTTTGTTTATTTTGTTTTGCTTTTTTTTTTAGCTAATGAATCACACCATTGCATACAGCAATTACAACAATTGTCTGAACTGAGAAGAAATTATATTATTTTATAGTGTTCTATTTAGTGATAAAGGCTATGCATTGCATAATAAATATCCTTACATTATCCTTACGAAAATTACCAAGATGGCTTGAAGAACACGGATAAACCATATACTGTCACAATGGTGTTAATTCTCTTCATGTTTAATAAGTCGACGCATCTCTATCTGCATTTTATTCAGCTAAAGCAATGTCTTTGTCCATATTAGGGATTTCCTGGAACGTCAAAAGTTTAATATTTCTATGGGTTTCACTTGTGGACTTTCTGTGCAAGGGCGCCCTCCGGTGTCGAGTATGAATGAAACAAATTACATGAGAGAGTTTAGCGCTCCATAATGACATTACCCTATTTTGGATAAAAATACAACAAAAATATTCCTCTCTAAAGATATTTGAAGTAAAAATCCATACATACAAAAACCCAAACGCCCCTATTCTATTCTGTGGGTCAAACTGACATACTATAAACTCTAGAGACGTGATGCACACACTACCAATGAGAGAGCAGTGATCTGCCACTTGATAAAGCTGGATACTGAGTATATGTATGCGCGAATCACCTTTATGTAGAAGAGATTGTTAGTGTTTTAACATATATTTATACTCATGTTAAAACATTTTAGAATACATTCAGGAGGGCTTTTTGACACTGAGAGAAAAGTGTGAATGTATAGCATTTTTTTTACACTTGACTGTTGGCACAGTGGAGCATTGGGCCAAAGTTTCCCAGCATTCAGTCACACCCCCTCCCATCTGAAAGCCCAGTAATCTAAACTTTCATTAAGGCTCCAGACCCCCTGCTATACCTCATTACTTCATATAAACCCCTTCAACCCAAAGCCCCACTCCAACACACCGCTACAAAAACACACAACAATCCGTAGAGTTGTACGAACACATGCGTATTGACATGCTGACACACTACAAAAATGAGTGTATTTTTGTAACACCCAGAAGAAACAAAAAAAATATTTGTGTGACCTATGGCACATCTCTCTCACTTTCTTCAGTAATTCCTTTTAAATGCTCACACCCGGAGCTTTCCATGCGAGCCGTATAAGCTGGCGCAGAGATGGAGGGCAGATAAACGGGTACGAGGCAGAGTGGAGTCATTAAGGACGTGTTGATGGAGGGATTTTGAATTATGGCAAAGGTAGAGGGAGGAGAGGGGAACAGAAATAAGACGCCTGACTAGGGACCCTCCTTTAGAGCTCTTTACACTCAAGTCCATTCTGTTTATGTGTGGGCTTCACAAGGCGCCTACACTTTTAACACAACTGCTCCTCATATGAATGAACAATCCACTCCCTGTCTGCTCACGTTCGCTTTCATCAAACACCACCAGCGCTGAAACCATCTATTAGTTCAGGTCTCAAAGCCACAAAGAGAGAATGCTGCTTGAAATGGCTTTCGCACATAAGCGGACTGGGACGTCAAGGCCTGCGGTTTTTCTCTCAAGAAGTTATATCAATAATGTGAGTGGGTGTTACTTTTATGATTGAGGAAAAAGACATTTGGCAAAACCTGCAATGTGTGAAAAAAAAAAAAAGGCTAATCGGCTAATTGGGTAACACTTTATTTCGATGGTCCACTTTAGACATTCTACTAATTATATAAGGTCTTTGCAACTACAACTAGCAGTCATTAGAGTATTAGTAGACTGTCTGCTTAATATCTGATAACATTTTATTTTGATGCTCATAAACACACATAAACTGCACTTGTATATAATATAACATTAATGAAACAAAAAGCTACTTAAGTGTACTTAAAGAGATTACAGTTGCATTACTGTTTCTTAACACAATTAAATAGACTTAAAAAAATGCACTTTTTAATAATATCAAATTAAATTTTTTTCTTTAAAATGCATTTTAAATCATTGTTTTAATAATCTTTTGTCGTGCTTTCAAGAAGTACACTTAGATGTGTTGACTTGACTAACATACTAAAGCTATACAGTACTATATGTATTCCATATTATATTTAAAGTTACTGGCAGTGTTGGGGGTAACGCATAACAAGTAACGCAAATTATTACTTTTCAAGTAACTAGTAAAGTAACGCATTACTTTTACAACCCGAATTCCGGAAAAGTTGGGACATTTTTTGAATTTGAATAAAATGAAAACTAAAAGACTTTCAAATCACATGAGCCAATAATAGAACATAGATAACATAACAAATGTTTAAACAGAGAAATTTTACAATTTTATGCACAAAATGAGCTCATTTCAAATTTGATGCCTGCTACAGGTCTCAAAATAGTTGGGACGGGGGCATGTTTACCATGGTGTGGCATCTCCTCTTCTTTTCAAAACAGTTTGAAGATGTCTGGGCATCGAGGTTATGAGTTTCTGGAGTTTTGGTGTTGGAATTTGGTCCCATTCTTGCCTGATATAGTTTTCCAGCTGCTGAAGAGTTTGTGGTCGTCTTTGATGTATTTTTCATTTAATGTTGCTCTAAACCTTTATATACCTTTCAGCATTCATAGTGCCTTCCAAAACATGCAAGCTGCCTATACCGTATGCACTTATGCACCCCCATACCATCAGAGATGCTGGCTTTTGAACTGAACGCTAATAACACGCTGGAAGGTCTCCCTCCTCTTTAGCCCGGAGGACACAGCATCCGTGATTTCCAACAAGAATGTCAAATTTGGACTTGTCTGACCATTGAACACTTTTCCTCTTTGAAACAGTCCATTTTAAATGAGCCTTGGCCCACAGGACACGACGCCGCTTCTGGACCATGTTCACATATGGCTTCCTTTTTGCATGATAGAGCTTTAGTTGGCATCTGCAGATGGCACGGCGGATTGTGTTTACCGACAGTGTTTTCGGGAAGTATTCCTGGGCCCATTTAGTAATGTCATTGACACAATCATGCCGATGAGTGATGCAGGGCATCAATAAAGGTCTTCGGCCTTGTCCCTTACGCACAGAGATTTCTCCAGTTTCTCTGAATCTTTTGATGATGTTATGCACTGTAGATGATGAGATTTGCAAAGCCTTTGCAATTTGACATTGAGGAACATTGTTTTTAAAGTATCCCACAATCTTTTTGCGCACTCTTTCACAGCTCTGCCCATCTTTTCTTCTGAGAGACTCTGCCTCTCTAAGACATCCCTTTTATAGCTAATCATGTTACAGACCTGATATCAATTAACTTAATTAGTTGCTAGATGTTCTCCCAGCTAAATCTTTTCAAAATTTCTTGCTTTTTCAACTTTTTTGAGACCTGTAGCAGGCATCAAATTTGAAATGAGCTCATTTTGTGCGAAATTGTAAAAAAAAATTCTCAGTTTAAACATTTGTTATGTTATCTATGTTCTATTGTGAATAAAATATTGGCTCATGTAATTTGAAAGTCTTTTAGTTTTCATTTTATTCAAATTTAAAAAACGTCCCAACTTTTTCGGAATTCGGGTTGTAAATTTACAACAAAACATCTGAGTTACTTTTTCAATTACGTAATGCAAATTACTTTGTTCCCATTTATGTTTTATTCATTTCACTTTTGGTGTGAAAGGGCCTTTACATTTGCCAAATACAGATTTTTTTATTATTATCGTTAAAAAACAAACAAGCAAGGCCAGCCCAAGTTTAAAAAAAGTACCGCAAAAGTAATGTAACAAATTACTTTCCATAAAAAGTAACTAAGTAATGCAATTAGTTACTTTTTTAGGGAGTAATGCAATATTGTAATGCATTACTTTTAAAAGTAACTTTCCCCAACACTGGTAATATATTTTAAATGTACTTAGCTACAACTTCATCATTACAATTGTGTCAATACAAATATATTTAAACACATGACATTTCGTTTCAATAGAAATGACATTAAAGTATATTTTAGTTTACCAGTGCATTCAGCAGTACACTTTAACCAAGGACAATAAAAGTAATTATGAAATGACATAAAAAGATGTACTTAAGTCCTACTTAAGTGGGTCAAAAAGCACTCTTAAGTTCAAATAACTGCATTTAATATAAATTTAAACTATAAAAAATGTTCATTTAATTGCGATTAACATGCAGTTAAGTGTCCAAAAACATTCAAAAATGTTCTGTTTGAGTCAAGTATATTCTTTAAAAGTCCATTATTTCCATAATATGTACTATTTTTAAAGTAAGCTTACTTTTTTTTCACAACAGCAAAGTCCAGTTTATTTCACAATGGCAACATTTCCAATTTATTTATTTATTTATTTATTTTGGAGAAACATTTTTAGTATCAGGGAACTACAGTATATTCATGATTGTCATTAAAATTATTCTTAAAATTTATAACAAATAATGTATAGTGCTCAACACTTGTAATAATAGCTGTCAGGAATAACAAAAAATAAACTATAATGTAACATAGGGAATACAAATACATGTTTATGATCAACGGATGTAAGATCATGGGAACATCAGCACAAGTGACATGTCTGTTGACTGGTCTGAAACTCTCTCACACTGGTCTCAGGACATTTGCTCTTCTTGTTGTTGAGATCTGGTTTGTATCTTTTAAAAGAGTGTTTGCACACTTGAGAGCTGAGGAAATGGTTTCTTCACTCCTGAGTTGGCAAAGCACAGTTAGATGACCGCCAGGGATAAAATGTAAGATCACTGACATTTCTTTTTTCTCAACTAAAAACAGCATTTGGGACAATGAAACCAACACATAATCTTCATTATCAAGAAGCAAAAGACGTAGAGAGAAATCTGGTGCTTCCTTGACTCTGATATATATGTTATTCATATAAATATTTATTGGACATATGTAATGGAACATACCAAAGTGGATGCCTTCCTCCCACTTCAACCTCCCTTTAAATGAAATAAACCAGACCTAGTGTGAAGAGAGAAAACAGAGAATTATGCTGGATGCTACCACTAGGGGGCGAGAGGTGGCTGTTTTCTGTGATGATTAGGTTCTAAATTTGCTATCTGGATAAAATAAGCATGTTTGTGGAAATAGTAATATCAGCTGCTGCTTTTATATAGATTTCTTAGCACACTGCTGCTCTCATTCACTATTGCCCAGAAACTGCTCTGCATTTATGTTCTCTCTCAGAAAATGCACACATACCCACAAACCATTCAAAAATCCACCCAGACCACTGCCAGGCTATTCAAACTTCAGCGCCAACATTTTATTTCTTGTTTTAAACTTGAAAGTGTACATTTTCACCACAAACATGCCTAGATTTAACCGTTCCCAGCTGGTTTGCTCATTGCACAATCCAGCAAGGCTTTAGTTTTGACAAGTGGGTGAATGGAAGAAAATGGGCCAGCAAGCCTGTTTATAAATTAAAGATGTGACCCTTAAAAGAAGAGACCTGCCAGGAATCATAGTAAAGTGCACACAGGGTTCAGAATTAACATGTGCCAAGCCAGTTGGCCGGTAACTTTATTAGGAACTGCAACATATTGTTTATGCTGAATAAACATTATTTTGTAGTAACGATAAAAGAATGATAGCCTGACACCACTGATGTAATAAGCGATGTGTGCAACTCAAATCAAAGACATACTAAAGAAAACATCTGTCGCCTCATGTAACTTTTACCTCAGTGCAAAGATTGCCATCATAAGTTTATCTAGGATGCCTAAACTTTTGCTTTTCTCCAGAACCCCATATGGCAACTGAATGAATATCCCAATTCTCATATTAAGCCATGCGTCTTGCCGTTTCTGAGACAGGAGTAGTTTAACCAAAGACCGGCTAATTGTATGTTTTAGTTTTCATTTTCAGTGCTAATTCAGTTTATATTTTTACCTGTGAATATGAATGAGCCTCCTCAAATGATTCATTTTACATACAGTATATATATATATATTTCTATAGGCTACTATTGATCTTTAATTCTTCCTATAGGTCATGCAGTTTTGACTGTATAATATATTTTTGTAAATATGATTTTAAATAGAATATTTAAAATAAAAAACTTAAAATGTTTTAAAAGAGTTTTTTAGTGTTTAGCTTGGCTCTCAGAAACTTCAGACTTGACTTAGACTTTGAAAAGAAAGAATTATGCAAGGGAAATAATTAATCCTACTGTCATAGGGACAAAATAAATTTTCCAATAAATACAGTTTCATGGCAGAAATAATAAAAATTTATGAGCCCTTAGAAATATTTATGGCAGGTACATTCTCTCAGTTCACCCATAACTGGAGTTAAATTTGGAGATGGATGCATGGCAAAAACTCCTGCGGAAGACATAGAAATTATCAAGGTTTATATTTAGAAGAGTGTGAACAGTGTGATCGGCATGCTGGGTCATTCTGAAAGTGTGAAATGATTGGCTCTTCTTTAACACTGGATCACTGTATCAGTGTGATGCCATGCTTCTACTGAGTGTTTCGAGATTTAAAACATCCTTTCTTAAAGGGGTGGCTGATTATGATTTCACTTTTTTAACTTTAGTTAGTGTGTAATGTTGCTGTTTGAGCATAAACAACATCTGCAAAGTTACGACGCTCAAAGTTCAATGCAAAGGGAGATATTTTATTTTAAAGAATTCACTGGACTATAACAAACGGCTGGTAGGGACTACAACAAGCTTTTTCCTGGGTTTCCTGGGTTGCTAATTTACATAAACCACGTCCCCGAGAACACACAACAAAGGGGGTGAGGCCATGTTGGGCTGCTTTAGAGAAGAGGAAGAGTTGTTGTAGTGGAGTGTTGTTGACGTGCCGTCATTTTACACTGGACTGCTTCACAAACGAGGGTCAATTCAACGCTGAATTTACACAAAAGATTAACATGACGGCACATGCTAGTCGATGAGTTGAATCAACTCCACAGCAACTATAATTTATCCACTAACCGTTCAGAAACGTCCAGTTTCATTCTAAAAGTTGTAACTTCTTCCTGAGTCTCTCCATCAGTGTCGACTCCGGTTTGAACAATGTAAGGCTCAACACCGTTACTGACTATCCTCATTTTGGCTGTGTTGTTGTTTGTTGTTGTTGAGCAACTGAAGCATGAGCTTTTAAAGCTCCGCCCTCTTCTGGAAAGGGGGTTGGGAGCAGCAGCTCATTTGCATTTAAAGGGACACACACAAAAATGGCGTGTTAAATCTTGTAAAAGGGGCATTATAGGTCCCCTTTAAGCCTTTCCCCTAAAAAAGCACTATGAGTTATTTGTATAAAATATGAAATAAATATTTATTTATTTAGATAGAGGGTTGATTTGAATTTGGTTTAGTTTATAGGATTGTATTTATTTTGCACAATACAGTAAAAACAGATGATAAGCTGTCATTTTTAAATGATATAGTACTACTACTACTACTACTACTAATACATTTTATTTATTATGCACTTTTCTCAAACCCAAAGCCCTACAAGCAAAATTAACATTGAATATAAAATAAACACAATAAAATTCAATAATACACCAAAGACAATAGAATAATAGTTTAAAAACAATACAAAAATTATATGTAATAATTTCTTTAAACATTGGCAGAACAAATTTATAATTCTGTTTATTGTTTGCAAAATAAATTGAATTTGTCCTACATATTTCCCAAAATGTGATGGTCATCCTATTATTCTAAAGGAACAGTTCATCCAAAAAAGAAAAATCTGTCACAATTTAGAGTGACTGAACTGTTCCTTTAAACAATCTGAATAAATCCACTCAGACCTACCAATTTCAGATTGTATTAGGCTGATATACCGAAGTCTTGGTTAAAGTTTGGATTTATGCAGGTTGACTATGTTGTGTACCAAATGCTGCTTTGATAGTCCAGATCCAAAGCATAGCTCCTCAACACGAAACCTGCTCTTTCGTCATGATCAAACTGCAGGAAATGAGCCACAGTAGGATGTGGGCCAAGACATGACCCAAATTCTGAGGGCTTTTGAGCTGCACTGTGGGGCCCTCAGGGGCCAGAGCCCCCTCAATGCCCCCTTCTATCACCCCAATCCCTGCAAAAGCCCTGATCAAAGCCTCGCCTTACCCTGCTCACCATCACAGAGTGCCCCAACATAAACAGGAAAGCCGGCTAATGTGAAAACACTGAATCATTTTCCATTTTTCTCACTGAAGGATGGCCGTTCAATTATAAACACCCATGTAGGGTCTCGTTAGAGGACAATGGCCAAACTTCAGTGGGTCAGCTTCACATATGGTCTGACGTAATAACAGTGTCACCTCAATGGCGTGTTGATATTGTAACACTAAGATGTTGATAATGTCTCTTGATTGCTTTATTTAAAGGAGTAGTTCAAGATTGCAGTTTTAACAGGAAGTCTTCAGACATATGCATGTTTATATTCCTCCTCCAAAGGCCGTGCATGAGTTTGGGCAAACTTAGCGTCGACGGCGTCCCAGAGAGAGCAAAAGCAGGGGAGTCAGTAGAGAAGAAATGTGAGTATGGCGTCTGCTGTTGATCAGGTTTCCAGTAATAGGACCAGAACTACCGTTTAATTTCTTCATCATAACACAGACCACCAAAGGCAGGAGGGGTGGAAAGAGATCGGCCCAAATCCGCAAACGATTTGGCTGACTCACCATAAGCAGTCAACTCAAAGTCAAATCCAATTGTTTGTAGAAAACAAGCATACTGCATCATATCAAAGATGTTGATCGCATTTGTTATGCTAATCTGAGCAAACTCGGGCATGAGCTTCACGCCAGTGTGATAGCGTCTGGCTGCGACTCTTCGTGTCTGCAGTCTGTTCGGGTTTAACCATCTATGATGGCTCTTGGCTGAACATTTCTGGAGCTATCGTGCATATGCAGTAGCAAAAAATAGCAGTGAAAGTTAAAATAATCCACATAATCATATGCGCAAATTGCAATACAGACATCCATGTAGAGATGTAGCTCTTTCACAGATGTTGATATCTCATGCGGTCACTGGCTGCTTCCATAGCAGCCTAAAAGAGTTCTGATGTGTGACTGGTTCAGACGCCACATGCAATTGTGTTTTGGTTCCTTTGAATACCTTTCCACTGGTTTTGCATCTTGAATTTCATTAATTGTGACTGCTGGTGCATATTAGAAACTGGCATTTTGGTCATTTTGTCTACTCACAATGACAAAACATGAACAGTTCCAAACCCTTTGATGTGAAATTGAGCAGGCAGGGAAAAATATAAGTAGCCAAAATATAAGAGCCTCCAAAAAATCACTGGCAAAATATCTACTTTACAATGTTGCTTGCAAAAATCTTATTTTGTCAGAATACAATGGCCTTCAATGGAGAAAGATGCTTTTGGACAGCAAAATGGTGTACTTATGACATACAGTATATGAGTTTTAAGTGTTTTTATAGTACATCATGGTCTTTTACCTTAAAGGATTAGTTCACTTTAGAATGAAAATTTCCTGATAATTTACTCACCCCCATGTCATCCAAGATGTCATGTCTTTCTTTCTTCAGTTGAAAAGAAATTAAGGTTTTTGAGGAAAACATTCCAGGATTTTTCTCCATATAGTGGACTTCACTGGGGTTCAATGGGTTGAAGGTTCAAATGTCAGTTTCAGTGCAGCTTCAAAGGACTCTACACGATCCCAGATGAGGAATAAGAGTCTTATCTAGTGAAACGATCTGTCATTTTCTACAAAAAAAAAAAAAAAAATTATATAAGTTTTAACTACAAATTCTCATCTTGCACTGCTCTGCAATGCACCACGCATTACGTACTCACGTTGGAAAGGTCACGCATGACGTAGGCGGAAGTACCGATCCAGTGTTTACAAAAGTGCAAAGTTAGCAAAAGTGCAAAGACTAAGTCAAATGTCCTTCACAAAAAAATGTAAAACAACAATGTCGGACGATTTTGAAGTTGGAGGAGAAAATGAGATGGAGTTTTTCACCCTAGCGCGGTACTTCCGCTTACGTCACTCGTGATCTTTCCAACGTGATTACGTAATATGTAACCCATTGTACTCCAGTGAAGTCCGCTATATTGGAGAAAAATCCTGGAATGTTTTCCTCAAAAACCATTTCTTTTCGACTGAAGAAAGAAAGACATGAGGTGAGTAAATTATCAGGAAATTTTAATTCTGAAGTGAACTAATGCTTTAACAGATCAAGTATTTTTTTTTATTCTGTTATGTTATGACCCCTACAAAGTCTCTTTGTAGATCTGTGGACATGCAAATTGTTTCTTGAATAACAAATCTGTTGATACAGTGACGTAGCATATTTAAAAAAGACACTCACTGACAGCCACCCCTTACGAAAAAGAAGTAGTCTATACTTTAAATTCATTTTATGAAGTATACTTAAGTAATGTTAAAGTATATTTTTAAGTATACTTTATGAAGTAAGTATAGTAATATCAATGTACCAGTAGTAAACTTGTAAGTGCACTATTTCAATATTGCTTGGGACTAAACTGGCCTACTTTTTAGTGTATAAAAGTATAAGTTTAAGTGTACTATAAGTGTAACAGCACACAACTAGTTCACAACTAGTTCACAACTATGTTTCTCATTTGTACTGCATCTGTACTACAAGTGAACTTATAAGTATACTAGTAGTATACTATTTTAATACTTGTAGTACATTTTTTTTTAGTTTATGAAAGTACACTTTGGAGTGTACTCCCAGTAAACTACTAGTTTAGTAGTTTTATACTGCAAGTATATTTGTAAGTTTTACATTTGCGTAAGCAATCTTCTATCAATTCTTTCTGCTTCTTCTTCACTTGTGTTTTGATCAAGAGATTCTGTACTAAAAGATGTGTAATAGCGCCCCCTACCCTATAACAGTGAAAATATGGATAGCCAGAAAATTCAGTGAATGGCGGGAAAAGAGTAAAGTAGATTTGAAGTAAATTCCTATGTACACTAGCAGTAGACTAGCCTACACAAAAATAGATAGAACAGAGAATCAGGAACATATGTTTTCTTTATAAATCAAAATTTTCAAACAATATAAGTTTATAAGACATTATGTAAAACTATGTGAAAAAAATATTTAATAGGCAACTCAAAAGATTAAACACAACTACAAGCCAAGTATACTTAGAATACTTAATTATACTTTTAAGTATATCTCAATCAAAAGATTGAGTACATGTGTAGTCCAAATATAGACCTTTTTGTCAGTATAACTCAAGTATACTTAATTGCAATTTTAAGTATTTTTCTGAGAAGTACATAAAAAGCAGACTGAAAGTATACTTTCTTATTTTTAGTTTAAAATAAGTATACTAATAGCACACTTGAATAAACTTCTTTTTTGTAGGGGATGTACTGGTGTAATGATGTAACTTACATAATGAATCAATGAATGAATCTGAATGAAAAGATTTGAACTGATTCAAAAGGTTTGAATTATTAGGATGAATCTCCATTGCTAAACTGAACTGGATCTCTGCTGGTGCCCAGCCTCAGTCTGAGAGTCCATTTTAATTTCTCTTTTCCTCTCACATTCCCAGAGAGCATTATCATTTCTTAGGTATAATTTCTTCTTACTGTAGGTTTCTTGTTTCTCTCTCTTCTCTCTGCCTGAGAACATTTAGAGCTTTCACAGTCAAATAGGGCCATTATTAATTTCTGAATGAAGACAGACAGCTGGACAGTTCTGGAGATGACTCACTATACCATGGAAAATGTGAACAAATCTCTGCAGTGTCTTCCCATCTGCCTGGGCTCCTACTCTGGGCCAGGCAGCAGTGTGAATAAAACATATGCATGCGTTCGTCAGGTCTAGTTCAACAATATTTTATGTTAAGTGTATAAACTCCTATTTGAGGTTATGACTTTGAAGGTGCAGAATTCAAAGATTAACCCACACAGTGCAAATAAGAGATAAGGGTTAGTTCACCCAAAAATGAAAATAACATCATTTATTACTCACCCTCATGTCGTTCCACACCCGTAAGACCTTCATTCATCTTCGGAACGCAAATTAAGATATTTTTGTTGAAATCCGATGGCTCAGTGAGGCCTGCATTGACAGCAATGACATTTCCTCTCTCAAGATCCATTAATGTACTAAAAACATATTTAAATCAGTTCATGTGAGTACAGTGGTTCAATACTAATATTATAAAGTGACGAGAATATTTTTGGTGCGCCAAAAAAACAAAAATAACGACTTACATAGTGATGGCCGATTTCAAAACGCAGCTTCAGGAAGCTTCGGAGCGTTATGAATCAGCGTGTCGAATTATATTTTATATCATTATATATATTATTTTAGTACATTACTGGATCTTGAGAGAGGAAATGTCATTGCTGTCAATGTAGGCCTCACTGAGCCATCGAATTTCAACAAAAATATCTTAATTTGTGTTCCGAAGATGAATGAAGGTCTTACTGGTATGGAACGGCATGAGCGTGAGTAATAAATGACATTATTTTTATTTTTGGGTGAACTAACCCTTTAATGATGATATTTTCTGTCATTTCGCTAGTCGCTTCAGAATATTTTTTGAAGGTGCATGCATTACATACAGTCATTCATAATGTACAGTTCTTATTGCCAATCATCACAGATCATCTTACACAATAGATAATCTTAAGTGTAATTTTAAGCTGTATATTGCCACTTTATATTTTATTTATTTCTTAAATGCATATTTTTTTTATTGAATGGGTGAAATAAAGATATAACTTTTGAATCTTCAGTCTTTTTGCTTTCCAGATCGTTGTCATCTCTTCTCTGAAGGGTTGGAAAGGTCTGACCGCATGCCACTGTTATATTCATTAACTATGGATGTCTGGGAATGTTCTGGATATTTCAGATTGTCCTAGGTGTGGTTGAGTTAAGGTCGGCGACTTCTCTTCTAGCCAAGTCTCTTCCCAGCCGCTCTCTTCACATCTGAGGTCCTGCCAGTCTAACCTCTTCACAGCAAGGACTATAAAACACATAATGCATAATTGCGATATCAAATTTCACTGTATAAAACGTTGTAGAAAAGAAAAAAGTAGGCTACACCTTAAACCGAGCACCTTGAGTTCAGTGTTTGACAGTTAAAATCACAGACACACAAGGGAGAATACAAGGATTTCAAAATGTGACATTTTAAATACCTGCTTTTAAACATTTACGCCACAGACTACAAAATTTATTAGCAGGAAGCACAAAGTCTGGCAGGTTTACACTGAGAGGATCTTAAACACGTCTCCTGTCCTTACCTCATCTCTCTGTTCCTCCCTCTGAACAGCGGGCGGCGCCTTGCCTATAGGAGTCAATAAAAGTTTTATGTAACATCCCACAATGCATCACGACTGTTATCGCTGTGCGTTTTTTGGACACAAATGTATTTCCTGCTTGCGGTCTAGGCAAGTTGAAGTCTGTCATTTAAGAATGGAAAAGAAATAGAAAGAGGAAGTAAACAAACCCTGTAAACTGAGGCTCCTGGCATTGGTATTTTTTGCACTGAGCTTCATTCCTTTTCACAAAGAATTTTTTTTTCCTGTCCCTCATGGTTCAGCAAATGTGATTCTGGACTATATTTTTATTTAATGCACCAAAAACCTGACAAAAAACAGCAAATATTCTGTTTTGGATGCTAGCATGGAATGCTAATGTGATGAGGTCTTAACCGGCTTCACCAGAATGACAATCCAAGCTAAAAAAAAATATGTTTTGCTAATGTTCCCATTAAGTGATAAAAACTTTATTTTTGAATGCTATCTGAAGGTTAAACATCCAGTTGTTTAAATGCTTTACAACTTTTTTTCTTGGTTATGTGAACATTAAGGGAACATTCCATTTATCATTTTGCAAACTTTATGAGAATGTTTATAGAACATTCAAAAGTAACAAGTATAACACTCAAAAAAGTATTAGATGAATGTCCAACTAAAACGTTTCAGGAAAAAAAAAAAAAACATTGCATGAATAATGTATAAATTATATTTTTGTGCTAATGTTTTCAGAACGTTATTAAATACCAGATAACTTTGAAAGAACTTCCTGTTAACATTACTGGCAGAATGTTTGTTCATAACTTTGAGAGAACCTTGTTCAGGACATTATCCAAAGTTCTGAGAACATTCCCTGTTAGCTTGGATACTGGTTGACCAGTTTCACCTGTTAACTTTTTTTTCTAGAAAAGGATACAGCTGTGCTGGTCTACCGGTCAAGATCAGCGCCAAACCAGCATCAACTTTTAGGCTAGTCTTAAGGCCCGTTCACACATGGGGCCATATTTACTAACAGCTTGCTCAAAATTAGCGCTGAAAAGGCGTGGACTGAGTTGTTTTTGCGGATTACCTTACTGCATATGCATTTGTTGGAGTTTCCCTTTCAGATGCAAAATTTATGGGAGGAGAGTATTTAAATGAATCACGCAACACGATTTACTAATGTTTGCATTAATGAATTAATGAATTGCGCTCTCGCGCTAATTTTCCCCGTTTAGTAAATCTGGCCCCAAGAGTGATAACTATAAAAATAATGATATTAGCGTAAACACCAAAGCACAATATTGTTCTGTTTATTCTAAGCACATGCTGCAGTTTTGTCATCTGCCACTTTAAATGCTCGATGGACTCTGATTGGCTGTCAATGTTTTTATCGTTCATCGACTGGAAAAAATACTGTAGTTCTAAAAGTGATTCCAATGATATGGTTCCTCTGTGCCGTTACGTTATCATTATAGTTGTGGTGTGAACTCTGCTATTCTTTAATATTTAGGACAATTTTTAGAACTATATCTTGATCATTATCACTATAGTTATCATCCTTGGTATGAACAGGCCTTTAGGCTAGCAGGAAATATCAACAATCTTTCTTGTGACTCTCAGCTTGTCAACATCAATCAGACTTAGTGTTTGGAATCGGCATCATTTTTCGAAACACAGCGCTGATATTTTTAGGGTCTAAACTGACCAGAAAGGCCTGTAAACATACTTCAGTGGCAGATTTAAGTAATTATGCCTGTCCTTCTGGAGTATTGTACTGTTGGTTTTATGAGGGCTGCATTTGGTAACATCAAGTCATGTGGCTGTTCTCTGTGGCTTCCCTGATGGCTTGCATGAAATGACAAGACATTTAGAACTCTTGTTACCAAAATCGATGGATCAGCGCAGAACATAAAAGCCGCATGCAGCTTCTAGCATCAAATGAAAAATAGCTTAATCTTTCCTATGAACTTTGAAAAGCGACCCTCCCTCAGGCTTTTGTGTAGGGTCATTAAGTGCTGTATTTTTTCAGCTGGCTTCACTCCATATATAAGATGTGTGTTGGTCTCATCTGGTATTGTGACATGCAGCAAAGAGAAGTCAAGTGTGTCTTCAAACACAACACGGTTGTAATTAGTAAAAATACTGGTGGGATAGTACTGAGATGTCATACTACTGCCAAACACACACTGGTTTTAACTGCTCTAGTATCTTTCATGTGGCCTTTCCAATCTCTGCTGAATGGCAACCGCTAGAGAGTATTTAGAAGCTTCAGTTATATTCTCTATTCATAGGGTTGGTCTCAACATGTGCTGCTCAAATTGGCTGTTTCAAAAAACTTGTGAACTGCATCGCTGATGTCACACTTCACAACATGATGTTTTATTAAAAAAGTTTGGGAGGAGCACTTTCAAATGATCCACCCAATCATCACATCATTCCAACCAGCAGTCAGCAATGAGTAATCAAAATGTCTGCCCAGTCAGCATCAGTGGAGGACATCATAAATACGCAATAGACTCACCTATGTTCCTCAACAGTTTTTCAGCATTTGGTCCCACCCATCTGTTACTATGTCCGAGATTGATCTTTATCCATCTGACGACGATTCCCTCGTTGCCCAGGATCCCGAGGTTAGCAGCACCTGTGCTCAACAGGACACCACATCCGAACCTCCAGCAAGACCGTGCGGCCATCAGCCCAGCCGCACCGCTTCCCGTTCCCCAAGACGCCGAGGCTTGCCTTCGCATCCACCATCAAGACATCCACCACCATCTCCAGCTTTCTCTTACAACTCAGCACAATCCACAATTCCTGCAATAGAAAAATGGACAGTGTTGGGGTTAAGACAAGCACTAATCAGCGCTAATCATTTTTCTAGGAGGATGAAGAAAGCACAAATCTACAACCAGTATGCTTCACTCCAAGCAGCATTCCCATCTCCAAAATCCACTCCTCCTTCCAATCCGCAAAAAAGGACAGTAATCACAAGGCCCCGAACTCACGCTCCCAGAAAACACAGCCTCCCTCCCTCTCAAGACCTGTTCTTCTGCAAGCAGCAGGCCGCAGCAGCAGGCCTCCAGCTAGTCTGGGCCCCGCCCCAGATTCCGCAACCGACAGGCCCCACTCTTCTCTCTGCTCTGCCGAGTTACAGACCGCAGCTTTCTCCAGCGCTGCACCTCATGTCACAATGCCAGCTTCCATCGACACAGGCCTCCCTGTTATTGTGAGTATGCCTCCGCCAGCGGAGGACAGCCTTTCCCTGTCAGTTTCTCCAACCCTTTCCCCTGTCCATGGCCTGCAGCCCCACCATCAGACTCTAGCGTGAGGCTGCCTCCGCTAGCGGCGCAGGCCCAGACGCCCTATTTTCCTCCACTGCTCCCCTCTTTTCCCATTTTCCCCGTTCCTCCACAGGCTTCAGAGGCCGACCCAAGCGTGAGGTTGCCTCCGCAAGTGACCTCTGCCCAGCCTTTCTTCCCCTAACCTTTTTCCCCCAAACTCGTTCTCCTTTCACCCTGTTTTCCGCAACGCCGATGCCCATCCCGCCGAACGCTACAGCCAGCAACATCAGAGCACAGATCCTCTCAGGTGCAGACATCGACTTATCTTCCCTTCTTTCTTTACTCCCTCCTTCCGTCTCAAATCACCAAATCGACTGAGCCGATTTTGCAGTTACCCTCAAAAATCCAGCTCATTATTCATCCCGCATTCTTTCCTTTTCAGAATTTGCTATTGCTTTTAGCCATTACAGCAAAATCATTTGCGCTGCACTTCCCCAAAGGAGACGAGAATTAAATGATTATCTTGCGATAATTGCAGAGCTCACATTATCATACAGAGGAACCAATTTCTACACCTACCATAAGTTGTTCTCAGCTAAATGCATCATCCGCGTAGCACAGTGGAACCAGTTCCCTTACTGGGGTGCTTTAGACATAATTACATAACAGGGTGTTCCTAGGCTACTGTAACATCCCCTGCGTGGTCTGTAGATCTGTTTCTCATTCCACCACAGTGTGTCCTTTGATTAACCCTCCAAATTCTCTTGCCCAGATTCAGCCATAGATTCCAAAGGAAAAACCACCTTCTCATCCAACAGTCAAGTTTGCAAAAACTTTAACTCAGGACAATGCTCACGGCAGCACTGCTGTTACCTACACATTTGCAGCTATTGTGGCGACGCTCATGCCTGCACAATATGCCCCGTTAAAAAATTCAAAAACTTACCTGTCGACTCCTGTGAATATTTCTCGTTTGTCTACTGAATTGTCTCACTACCCTGACACTAACTTTACTGACTATTTAATTTCTGGTCTCGAGCAGTTTCAAACCCGGTGTTGAAAGTCTCCCCACTTAAAGTATCATATGTGACAATCTCCGGTCCGCCCTCACCGAACCCGACACAGTTGACACACTAAGTAAAAAAGAAATCGAGTCAGGATTTATGATCGGTCTTTTTAACATCCCCCCTTTCGAGTGTTTCTGCATCAGCGCCATTGGAGTGGCTACCAGGAAATTTTCAGGCAAAAAATGCTTAATAATCGATCTCTCAGCCCCGCACAACTCCCCGTTTCCAAGCATAAACAGCCAAAGAATTTTCTCTTCATTACCACAACACTGACCAAGCTATAACTTTGATAAAAGATGCAGGTCACGGTGCTTGGCTTGCCAAAGTTGACATCACATTTGCATTTAAAGGGATGCCCATCCACCCAGATTCATGTCATTTTTTCAGGGTACACTGGCACAGAAAATTTTACTTTGCCCTCCATTTAACTTTTGGCTACAAAAGCAGCCCCAAGATTTTCAACATGCTATCAGAAGCTATTTGCTGGATTCTTTCCAACAACTACTCAGTTCCCTACTTAATTCACCTGCTAGATGATTTCCTAATGCTGCGCATCTTCTCACAGTACAAAAGGTCTTTGCTGACCTCAGGATTCCAGTTGCCCAAGACAAAACCATGGGTCCAGCCACATCCATTGAATTTCTGGGCATTAACTTGGATACAATTAACTTCCAGGCCTCACTACCAAAGGAAAAAATCGACAGGATAATTCTGGTCGCATCCACCATCCTAGACAATCCAAATTGTTCTAAACGCGAGCTTACTATCTCCTCTCCCTCACATCTTCAGTTCACATGCTAGAGGACCAAATCTCCCTAACTAATTTGTGTTGCAACGAGCTCAGTTTATGGCTAACTTTCCTAAAAAAAAAAGGGATTGGTCTATCCTTTTTATATAATACTCTGGTTTCTCTCCCCATGGATATTCAACTGTTTACCGACACAGCTCCCTCTATCCGTTTCGGGGGATTTTACCAAGGCCGTTGGTTCGCATCCGCTCCCACAGGAGCTCTTTTACACCGTGCAAACTTGCTCCACTGCCGCAGCAGTTTCATCTCCACTTCCCCAGCAGGAGCTCGCCCTCTGTCCAACTGGCTTATTGGATAATCAGAAAGTTGGAAACAAGTAATTTCCATTGGCGCAGCAGCATCATCTACCCCCACTCCTGCAGGAGCTCTGTTACTCCGTCCAAGACTTGATCCATGGCCACAGCAATATTATCTTCACAACCTTTTGTCTCTTTCCAACTTGCTTCTACTGTCGCAGCACTGCTATCTCCGCCACTCTGGCAGGAGTTTGCCCACATGAGACCACTCCTAGCCAAATACCAGCGAGGCTTACGCCGCAACCATCAAACTCTCATCCAATGACATAAGAGGGCCTCCCAATTCACTTCACAACGCGGTTATGTCGCACTTTACAATGTGCTTATGTCGCACCTCACAACATTTATATTGCACTTCACAACACATTTACATCACATTTCACAATGTGCTTACGTCATGTTATGTCGCACTGCACAACACGTTTATGTCACACTTCACATTGCGCTTATGGTGCACTCCACAACACGCTTATTTCAAACTTCACAATGCGTTTATGTCGCACTTCACAACACGCTTATTTCGCACTTCACAATGTGCTTATGTCACACTTCGCAACATGCTTATTTCATGCTTTGCAATGCGCTTATGTCACACTTTACAACGCGCTTATTTCATGCTTCACAATGCGCTTATGTCGTGATGTGCTTATGTCACACTTTACAACATGCTTATTTCACACTTCACAATGCGCTTATGTTGCACTTCACAACACGCTTATTTCATGCTTCACAATGTGCTTATGTCACACTTCACAACACGCTTATTTCACACTTCACAATGCGCTTATGTCGTGATGTGCTTATGTCACACTTTACAACATGCTTATTTCACACTTCACAGTGTGCTTATGTCGCACTTCACAACGCGCTTATGTCACACTACACAACATGCTTATTCCGCACTTCACAACACGCTCATGTCCACTTCACAACGTGGTTGCGTTGCATTTCACAATGTGCTTATGTTACGTTTCACAATGCCCTTATGTCACGCTGCACAACACGCTTATGTCACACTTCACAACGCGCTTATGTCCACTTCACAACGTGGTTGCATCGCATTTCAAAATGTGCTTATGTCACGTTTTTACAATGCCCTTATGTCACGCTGCACAACACGCTTATGTCACACTTCACAACACGCTTATTTCACACTTAGCAATGCGCTTATGTCACACTTCACAACACGCTTATTTCATGCTTCACAACGTGGTTGCGTCACATTTCACAATGTGCTTATGTCACACTGCACAACACACTTATGTCACACTTCACAACATGCTTATTCCGCACTTCACAACACGCTCATGTCCACTTCACAACGTGGTTGCGTTGCATTTCACAATGTGCTTATGTTACGTTTCACAATGCCCTTATGTCACGCTGCACAACACGCTTATTGTCCACTTCACAACGTGGTTGCATCGCATTTCAAAATGTGCTTATGTCACGTTTTTACAATGCCCTTATGTCACGCTGCACAACACGCTTATGTCACACTTCACAACACGCTTATTTCACACTTCGCAATGCGCTTATGTCACACTTCACAACACGCTTATTTCATGCTTCACAACGTGGTTGCGTCACATTTCACAATGTGCTTATGTCACACTGCACAACACACTTATGTCACACTTCACAACATGCTTATTCTGCACTTCACAACACGCTCATGTCCACTTCACAACGTGGTTGCGTTGCATTTCACAATGTGCTTATGTTACGTTTCACAATGCCCTTATGTCACGCTGCACAACACGCTTATGTCACACTTCACAACACGCTTATTTCATGCTTCACAAGGTGGTTGCATCGCATTTCTCAACGTGCTGATGTCACGTTTCACAATGCCCTTATGTCACGCTGCACAACACACTTATGTCACACTTAACAACATGCTTATGACACACTTCACAATGAGCTTATGTCGCACTTCACAACACGCTTATGTCCACTTCACAACGCGCTTATGTCCACTTCACAACGTGGTTGCATCGCATTTCAAAATGTGCTTATGTCACGTTTCACAATGCCTTTATGTCACGCTGCACAACATGCTTATGTCACACTTCACAACATGCTTATGACACACTTCACAACACGCTTATTTCACACTTCACAATGCACTTATGTCACTTCACAACACGCTTATTTCACACTTCGCAATGCGCTTATGTCACACTTCACAACACGCTTATTTCATGCTTCACAACGTGGTTGCGTCGCATTTCACAATGTGCTTATGTCACGTTTCACAACGCCCTTATGTCACACTGCACAACACACTTATGTCACACTTCACAACATGCTTATTCCGCACTTCACAACACGCTCATGTCCACTTCACAATGAGCTTACGTCGCACTTTACGACGTGGTTGCGTCGCATTTCACAATGTGCTTATGTCACGTTTCACAATGCCCTTATGTCACACTACACAACATGCTTATGTCACACTTTATAATGCGCTTATGGCACACTTATGTTGCGATGCACTTATGTTGCACTTAACAACATACTTATTTCACACTTCACAATGCGCTTATGGCACACTTCACAACGTGATTATGTTGCACTGCGCAATGCACTTATATTATATATGGATTACTGTCATGACAGCTGAACGTGCTTTTTGGAGTGTCAAAGTTTCAGAACCTATTCTCTTATATAGACTCACAGAAATGGATTGATTTTCTAAAAAATCTTTGTTTGTGTTCATCAGATGAAAGTCATATACATCTGGCACAGCATGAGGGTGAGTAAATGATGAGAGAATTTTCATTTTTGGGTGGACTATCCCAATTAAAATGCTGCCAGTGTAGGCAGTTCACAAGGTTTTGAAACATAGCCATTGTGTGGTTGCCACTATGAAAAAATGTGAAAATATGCTGTCAGCGACACCTCAACAGTGATGTGTTGAATTCCAGGGGGCACATGTGAGAGTGTGTTTTGTATACCAGACTCACACATGTACCAGTGTGTACGAACATGTGCCTTAAACACCGGAGACTCATACATCACTGTCAAAGCGTACACACTGCATTATACGCTAGTTGCCTTGGGCGGGGCAATGTGCAACAAATCTGTTTCAAATCAAAATGAGACAAAAAAGAGAATTTAAATAATGATACTGAACCACAAAATATTAAATTACGGAATAGTTTCATAATAACCCATTCCCTGAGGCCAGTAATAAAAATGAATGTAAACAAAACCAAATATCTCATTTCTATCTGCTTCTCTGTGTTCTTTAGCATTGATTCAGGACTTTGAGCAAAATGAGCACCATACAGAAGTGTAAGATTCTGGTAAAGGGAACCTGACCTCACAGGCTCCACCTGCCTGTATATGTATACGTAGGCAAGCATGCAAGCATCTCAACATGCTTGTTATTGTTCCCACATGTAATACTCAGGCATTCTTTGCCTTTTAGCAGCATCATAAGCAGGATTGGATAAATGCCTGTCCAGCAGATGGGTTGAGTTAGGATCAAAGTTAGGATCCGTACCACTATCTCTCTCCTGCTCCAAATGGACCAAACATATGGGCATGAACCCATGAAGCAAAGCATGTCCTCTCTACAGTTCAACCTGAGCTAACCAACTATGGCAGCCCATGTTGGTCTGACTCAGACCACATGATTCTCTTTATAAAACGGATACTTCTGACTGTAAATTCTGATTGGATAAGTCCTGTTGTAAAACAGTGATATACACAGACCTATACTGCACATTTTATCCCCCTATTTTTAACATAAAAGTGTAAAAGCTGGAATTTGTTACCACATTATTTTAATTGAAGTAATCATGATCATACACACACTAGATTATAGTTACACAAATAGTTTTGCAGTTTAGTGCGCTGCTAGTCACTGTTATTTAGCCTACCTATAGCGGCTAATAAAGTCTTGCACATTCACAGAAAATAGCATGCTTCTATTGTTAACAATTTTATTCATTTATGTTTATTTCTTTATTCATTTGGTATTTCCTCTTGAAACAGGAAGTTTGGGTGGGACTTATCAAAGGATCTTTATTTTGAAATTCAGTTGTGTCAAAGCCATGAATCATGATTATGCAGAAGGAGGGAAATTCTCATTCTATTGCATTTGACTGGACAAAAATTTGTGTAGTGAGTAATCAATATTTTTCCTGAAATACAAAGACTGTAAAATTTAAATGTGTTTAAGAATAATTTCATCATCTTTTAGAAGTACCTATACAACACACGGCTTTTTTTCAACAGCTCTGATGGCTTCAAAGAAAAAAAAGAAAAAAAAGAAAGCAACCATGAAACAATACGACAGAAAACATTTAGAACACCTTAACAACCTCAAAGCACTGCCATAGCAACCACCCACAAAACATTCGAGCGTTGTGGCAGCAAGTTTAGCAAGCACCACTTATATTTTCTTCAGAAAATGTACAAATCTTGGTGAGCTATGACAGGGTAAACTGTTTAGTATATCATATAGCCTTTTTCTATCGCATTGTATATTCTACTAATAGCTGTCATGTCTGGTTTTTGGTTATGTCTCTTCAAAGACTCTTATTTTGATATTCATTTGGTTCAGTTGTCCCCTTGTTCCTGTTTCCTGTGTTTAGTTCCTGTTGTTTTCATTTGTCACCATAGTTTCTGATTATGTTCTTCGCCTGATTCTAGTTTAGTTCATCATAGCCCTTGTTTTCTTTGTTTCATTGTTGGTTATTGTTATAGTTGTATTCTGGTTTTCCCCTTTAATATTCATCATCTTCTTGTATAATATTCTTGTCTTTGTTTAATAAATTGCTGCCTAAAGATCCAAGCCTCAACTCTCTCCCCGTCTGTACGTAGCAATAGTGTGTTTATGAAACTTCACATGCAGATATGAAGCAGATTAGGATATTAAAGCCACATTAGATTATGACCTCATTTCACAGAGAACAGAGAAATTACTTTCAGTGTCAAATCGACTGCAATTTTTCTCATTGGACATCTGTTGCATGTTTATGTTCAAGTTCATATTATTTTCAGAATAATGTCTCAAATTCTCATCTGAGAAATGGTTTATTCTGCAGTGCTAAGCAACATATTCACTTTGCTTTTTAGCTCTTTTTTTCTGAAGAACAAACACAACCTGTTAAGCATAATAGCCAACTGTACCACAAGGACAGCATGATAGCTAGGGATTATGGGATAAGATTAACTTCTCTGGCACTGGCAACATCAGAAGCGGTCTGCTCTGTCAGCGAGGTTTTACATAAACCCAATTATAGTGTAAATTAATTAAATAAGATGGATTATAGATTATGTCCATAAACAAACGGCAATTTCTACACACCTTTGGTTCTCCCTGGAGCGCACATTAACTTGATTACTGTACTTTACAGTATTTGACATGATTTTGCGAACCCACCTCATCCTTACCCCTCCTTATGCTCTTTCACGCCACATTGCACAGGAATATTTCTGACAGATGTTCTGTATTCGAGCATGGCATAGGCGATGTGCAACAATGCTGTTCCCCACTGTCTCCACAACACAACCATTGCGGCTACATCTGCTTACCTCTGTCTCTCTCTCTCTCTACCCCTCCATGTCAGTTCTTGTTTAAATTCCTCTAATGACAGTCCATGATGCTAAAGTGAATCTGGAACACTTCTTATTGGAAAGTGTCCAGGTCAGAAGTAATTATTTGGACAGGATCTTGTTACAGAAATCAGTCCCGTATATCATGCCCTCTTATGCACAAGCCTTATGGGCTGTTTGCCATGTGCACAACAGTCAATATGTTTGATTATTGCAACGTATTCAACCTCTGTGTGACCAGTAGGGGGCAAAAGTAAAGGAATAAATCTTGCGAACCTGTCTGGCTAACATTTTATCTCAAAATCTTAAGAAAGAAGCCTATTTCTAGGGATAGTTCAATCCAAAATGAAAATCCTGTCATCATTTACTCACCCTCATGTCATTCCAAACCTGCATGACTTTCTTTTTTGTGCTGTATGTGGGGATGTCAGGTATGCACATATATGACTCCATACCTATGTTAGTCTACTGTAAATATCAGTCTACAAATTATAACTTAGATTAATTTTGTTTAAATTAGATTTGTTTTGTTTTGTTTCATATCCGACTGCCTCATGTTTGCTCACCAAACCTGCGTCAAGCGCCGTAAACATCAGATTCATATGCTGCAGCTTCGCTCGTCATTCTGAGCACACACTCTGTTTCCATGGCTGCACATGGTCTTGGTCTTTGCGGGCCCTCTGATCTTTAATGGCTGTTTCTAAGCAGAGCTGCTGGTCTCAACCAGCCGCAGTGAGTGTTGGATGATATGCTTGCAGTAGCTGAGAGGGACATCTTCACCGTCTCAAGTTGTCTCGTTCTTTGAAGTGTTCGGCAGTTGCCAAATCGACCACATCCCACTGTCTGCCCTTGTCTGGGTCAGAGAACCTGCTTCATCTCACAGCAATTATAGGATACTGTTGTCTTTTTCTTTCTCTCTCACTCTCAATCTTTATCTGGTGTTTTGTCCTTGTCATTTTCATGATATTTCGCCAGCTCTTTAGTAAGTAATAATTTCTTACTTAGATTTTTATCTCCTCAGCAATCACTGCCATTCTGATTATATATTATTGCTTCAGAGTATGATTTTTCATAGCTCAGAATCAGTGGTGTGCGGTGGTGTTTGAAATTGAGGAGGCAAAGTCCTCATTTATGTCCCTGATACACAATTTTAAGTTAGCATTACATAAAAACAGAGACCAAATACAATTCTATTTTGTATTTTTACACTATGTAATGTTCTATTTATTAAAACCAAGTATAAATTTTATCAAGTTAGTGTTTTTACTCATTTTTACATTTATTCCAAAATAAAAACTAAAGGCAGTAACAATTTAAACAATGTATGTTATTTATAAACTAATATTCAGCTTTTCTTTTTAATAGTCAATTTATTTTCAGCAGTCATCAAGCTTGTACACAGTGGTCAGAGACACGAAGATGTATCTTTAATTTCACCACGCTGATTGCTCACTAAAAAACCCCGCAGTCATCATGTTTTCAGGCCATTTCGATTTTGATTTTGACATGACACAAAGCGGTGATATCTAAGTCACAGCTGTTTACTTACTTTTTATTTAGTCTTCCCATTAACACCATCACTGTCTTCATTCAGGCCAATTCGACGTGAACGCGCACGAAAACAAGAGGCGGGATTTATTGCATGAACCAATCACGTCCAATCATAACCGATCATATCCAATCATAGTGCAATTGAGGCATTGCCTCCAGCTGAAGGGAGGCACAGAGACGCGGACTCCCCGCTGTAACTTCACCTGCGGGTGTCGCTGTTTGACAGTGTTTCTTTAGAAAAACAAGTGATTTTTACACTTTTTAATGTCAAATTTTGTAACATTTGCTTTGTTTTATTTTTGTAATATCGATTATTTTCTCATCCAGTTTTTTTGAGGAGGCACTGCCTCCCTTGCCTCCTCGGAGGAAACGCCCCTGCTCAGAATACATAAATTGATAGTTCACTCAAAAACGAAAATCCTGTCATCATTTAATCACCCTCATGTCATTTCAAACCTCTATGCATTTCTGTCTTCTGCAGAACACAAAAGTAGATATTTTGAAGAATGTTGCAACCAAACAGTTTTGGTAATCATTGATTTACATTGTACACTCTCAAAAAAATGGCACAAAAGCTGTCACTGAGGCAGTACCCTTTCGAACTAATATATACATTTAGGTACTTTAGGGGTAAATGAGGTACAAATGTTTACATTTTGAAATGGTACTATTCCCCCACATTACAAGATTTGGTCCCACCTTATATTAGGTGGCCTTAACTACTATGTACTTAAATAAAAAAATATATAGTATTGCAAAACACTTTTGCTGCTATTGAGATGAGGTACCCATAGGTAGGGTTAGGGATAGGTATGGTGGTATGAGTAGGTTTAAGGGTGGGTTAAGGTGTAAGGGATGGGTCAACAGTGTATAGATGTAATTACAGAAATTAATTACAGATGTATTACATGCATGTATTTTTTTTTTTTTTTAAATATAAGTCCAATGTAAAAACATGTATGTACACAATAAGTACAAACACACAAACGCGAATGTGGTAACCTTTATTGCATTGGTTGTTGCGTTTAAAAATAACATACAGTAGCACCTAAACCCTACCATTAACCTAACCGATAGCAATAGCAAACTTAAATAAAAATGCATTTGTTGTAGCATCCCATGCCATTTTAGCTCACTTCTACAAGTGTTTGATCTCTTCTATTGTGACTGGTGTTTCACTGGACTCCTACCTGAGCGCTCAGCATCACAAGAACAATGCTGTACCAGGTGAGCTACAGGGCGAGTTTACTGTTAGAAAAGCCTTACCTGGAGCATTGCAACAGTAAAAGTGATTGAGGTCATAATCTCGTAAGATATCTAGTAAGTTTGTCTCAGATGTTTCTAAAGAAAGCATTGTTGAATAACAAAGGTCAAACCATTGGGTCTTGAAAGAATTGGATGAGAAATGTTTGAGTTCTTATTAAGAAGACTTTTGATTAAAGACTTTATCTGGGCAAGATTGAGTGACTTTGTTGCAATATCCTCTGAAACTCTAGTGGAGACACATGAAGATACAAGGGTCTTTTTTCTCATGAGAAATATTTGAGAAGCAAGAGAATACAAGGTCTTTATACTTTCTCCATTAAATTTCTTTGCAGTCTAGGAAAACCAACTGAGATGTTAAAGAGATCTCATTTGTGATATTTCCCTCCATGTTTCTCTCTCTCTCTCTCTCTCTCTCTCTAAACACCAAATGTGTGTCCCAAGTAGTATATACAGTATGTCTATATATATGTAGTACATACTGTATATACTTTATGTAGCCCCTCTCCTTTTCAGTGCCGCACTTGTTGTGTTCTGTCTTTTGGTTTGTATTTCCACAGCAAGAGGGTAAGATCTTACGGATTTATGAATGAACCGCTAGTTATAAAATCTTCCCACTCTTTTGACATTTGTTATGAGGGGCTATCAGACTCTGATACAGGATGAATAAATAACCTATAAAATGTATACACTAGATGGTAAAGGACATAATGCATAGTATAAGTGCATACTGTATAGTCAATTGGGACGCAGCTCAAGCCTTTATTAAAACTGCCTCACTCATTCTTATTTGATCTCTTTCATATTGCATCACTTTCCATATTCAACTTATGTGAGAGGTGTGAAATACCTAATGTGAAAATATAATTTGGAAACAGAATATTTTACTGTTTTGTCAACTATTTTATTCCTAGAATGTTTAAAATGCAATTTCACCATCGCCAAAATGAATGGATCATGAAAGTTTAAAGAAAAAATATATATATGTGTACTTTGTAAAAATGAAATAAACTCATTAAATAATGAGTGTGAAAATTGTGTTTTAAGAGAGTTTATTTTCTAAAAAGTCCACATGGCTAAAAGTGCCTATTTTTGAAGAAACACCCATTATACTCTCTGCACTCTTTCAGCTGTGTCATTCTCTCCCTCCATTCTCCAGTGTCTCAGTGTTTTGAGTTGGGCAGGGCAGCGGGCCGCGACTCATGTCTGTTCTTCCTCCAGCTGTCAGAGGGGCAACAGTGCCGGACTGTCCTGGGGCTCGGTGCAAATAAACAAACTGATGAAGGAGTGCGAGAGCATGGAAATGTACCCTATTCACAGTACTGCAGTCTGCACACCTCACCACCAGCACACGGACCAGGTTCTTAGCTCTCTTTCCGTTATTGAACGCCTAGTATAAATGACTCATTAATTACACATTTAGTACTGTGGTTCTAATTTTTCATCTTACATAAATTGTGAGTTGATTTAGTGTTTTAGTGCGAGTTCTGGAGTGAAGGGCACAATCAGGTGTGCAGTGTTTGAGAGTAATGCTGCCTTCAAGTCCACCTGGCAAGTGTTTACCCTTGTGAAAAAGAAGTGCACTTAATTGAAATGAATGTGCACATGTAGTGTACTTCAAATCTTAAAAGTATATTTAAAAAAAACTGTACTTACAGATAATATAATATTATTGAAATAAAAGGCCACTTGAGTGTCATTAAAGAGAGTAGGCTTATACTTTCAGAGACTATGTTGTTTAACGGTCACCGTGACTTTGCCAAGTAAGACATGTTCCTGGGTCAACATGTTTTGCTGATCCTGGAACAACATTCCTGTCTGAAAATTCAGTCCTAACCTTATCTCTACTCCTAAACCTACCCATAACTTATCCCTAAAATCAGAGGGAAAAGATTAACACTGATGTAACACTGATGTAGAAGCACCTAAGCCTAAACTTGACATAAACTGTAAACTTGTCCCTCAGATCTGATTGGTTGATTGGAATGTTGTTCCAGGATCAACAAAGATGTCGATCCAGGAACATGTTGTGCTTGAACAATGAAATGATGTTCATTGTTGTTTAACACACTTGAGTACACTAAGTGTACTTTGTAATAATGTAATTTTTTGTCAATAGTTTTACCCAATAGTACATTTAAAATCCAATTACATAGTTAAACATAAATAAACAACCACAAGTTTTACCCCTCTTAAACCAGTGATTGAATAGTATTTTTGGCAAACTTTATCAATATTCTTCATAAAATGTACACTAAATGGATACAAATTATCAAAATTTACAATTATGTCTTATTTTGATCAACAACAATTTCACCCCCAATCTGGAGGGTCAGGGGGAGTTTTCTGGTAAATACAACATTGTGGTGAGGTTAAAGTTATGATCATCTTCAAAATATGATAATGACATGACATTTAGGCTTTAATATCTAAAAGTAGTGATGCTACTAACACACACACACACACACACACACACACAGGTTAAAATGTCTACTAATTTCTTCTAAAACGTCTCTATGATATGTATTGTTGGAAAATCTGTTTCAGGGAAGAGAATCAGCTCATTTAGACGGTTTGTTTACATTAAGTGGTTCAAAAAATGATTCATTTCCCTGCGCTACATTTTACTTTTTTTTTGTCTCTAAAGATTTAATTAAATACTGCTGTTCATCAATATGTTTACAAGTTTACAAGTTTTTTTTTTTATAAGTTGTTTTCAGTGTAAATGTATCTGTTTTTCTGAGTCAAATGCCGCTGTGACTGCAGAAAGAAATTACATCAACTCATATATTTAAAAACATACTGTCCCCTTAAAGAGCTTTAATGTAATTACCGGTAGCAACTTTTTGTTAACAGCTTATAGTGTAGCTTCTTTTTCAAAAGGTTAGCTTGACTGTAGTTTAACTACTTTGATTAGCTTGGTTTGGGAAGCTGCAGTTTCAGTGACCTCCTCTGCAGGTGTGTTAACTCTCTCGGTCTCTGAGCTCCATGTGCTGACCGGACACTACACAGACCCTTCGTGCTGAAAAAAAAAAAAAAAAACATGCACCTACTCTCTTTGCCCCTTGCTCTCTTTGTAACCAGAGCAAAGCCTGATGGGACGTCAGTGCTGTTTACCCTTACAATGAACAGAGCCCTGCACTATGGAGCAAAACCCCTGTGAGACCACTGTCCTGCCCCAGGTGTGTGTGATAATATCTCTCATCTGTCAAAAAGGGCTGAGAGCCAGATAACTAAATGACTCTTACAAATGTGAGGAAGACCAGACACTGATGCTCCATCATGTGACCTCAATGCTCTTCATAAATATCCTGTGTCCTGTCTTATTTGCATGCATACCTACTTTTTTTTTTTAGGGGAACCATCTGTTTGGAACCCAAAACTGTTCTAAATACAAGTTCAGAAAACAAAACAGTCACGCACGGTTGCAGCAATGATGAAAAGGAATGGATCTATATGCAGCAGTAAGGATTTTATTTACAAAAGAACTCAGAACAAAACACTCTAGAGTAGAAATGTGAACAGAACAACCAGTAACACACAACGAGAACCGATAAAGAACAGAAAGAAACACAAGGCTTAAATAGACCAAACAAACAAATCAATGAAAACAATCCACAGGTGCACAAATTAATCAAACAATGAAAAAACATAGAAAAAGAACTGAAAACACAGAAAAATGAACACATGCAAAACCCACCCAAACAAACACAAAACCCAGATTGTCCCGTACAATAATACACCGATCAGGCATAACATTATGAGCACTGACAGGTGAAGTGAATAACACTGATTATCTCTTCATCACGGCACCTGTTAGTGGGTGGGATATATTAGGCAGCAAGTGAACATTTTGTCCTCAAAGTTGATGTGTTAGAAGCAGAAAAAATGGGCAAGCATAAGGATTTGAGTGAGTTTGACAAGGGCCAAATTGTGATGGCTAGACGACTGGGTCAGAGTGTCTCCAAAACTGCAGCTCTTGTGGGGTGTTCCCGGTCTGCAGTGGTCAGTATCTATCAAAAGTGGTCCAAGGAAGGAACAATGGTGAACCGGCGACAGGGTCATGGGCGGCCGAAACTCATTGATGTGCGTGGGGAGCGAAGGCTGGCCCGTGTGGTCCAATCCAACAGACGAGCTACTGTAGCTCAAATTGCTCAAGAAGTTAATGCTGGTTCTGATAGAAAGGTGTCAGAATACACAGTGCATCGCAGTTTGTTGCATATGGGGCTGCATAGCCGCTGACCAGTCAGGGTACCCATGCTGACCCCTGTCCACTGCCGAAAGAGCCAACAGTGGCACGTGAGCATCAGAACTGGACCACGGAGCAATGGAAGAAGGTGGCCTAGTCTGATGAATCACATTTTCTTTTACACCACATGGATGGTCGGGTGCGTGTGCGTCACTTACCTGGGGAACACATGGCACCAGGATGCACTATGGGAAGAAGGCAAGCCGGCGGAGGCAGTGTGATGCTTTGGGATGTTACTTCGACACGTACCACCTACCTAAGCATTGTTGCAGACCATGTACACCCTTTCATGGAAACGGTATTCCCTGGTGGCTGTGGCCTCTTTCAGCAGGATAATGCGCCCTGCCACAAAGCAAAAATGGTTCAGGAATGGTTTGAGGAACACAACAACGAGTTTGAAGTGTTGACCTGGCCTCCAAATCCCAAGATCTCAATCCAGTCGAGCATCTGTGGGATGTGCTGAACAAACAAGTCTGATCCATGGAGGCTCCACCTTGCAACTTACAGGACTTAAAGGATCTGCTGCTAAGATCTTGGTGTCAGATACCACAGCACACCTTCAGGGGTCTAGTGGAGTCCATGCCTCGACGGGTCAGGGCTGCAAAAGAGGGACCAACACAATATTAAATAAAATATTAAAACAAAAATAGGAAGGTGGTCATAATGTTATGTCTGATCGGTGTATAATATAATATAATATAATATAATATAATATAATATAATACATATTTTGTTGATCCTGGAGCAACATTCCTGTCTGAAAATTTTCTCTACTAAACCTAAACCTAACCCTACCTATAACTTATCTCTATAAATCAGAGGGAAATGATAGGTGAATAACACCGATGTAGAAGCACCTAACCCTGGTTGTAAGCCTAAACTTGACATAAACCTTAAACTTGTCCCTCAGTTCTGATTGGTTGATTGGAATGTTGTTTCAGGATCAACAAAGATGTTGATCCAGGAACATGTTGCACTTGTTGAAATCGTGTTCACCATCCATTGTAATATATGGCAAACAGCACACACTGTTCTGGTTCTGGTTTATATTCTTGCAAGCAGTAGTGTGGGCTTTTCCTGTGTGCCAATTAACTGTGTGTATTGCTCAGTCCATCTGTCAGGATACAGCTCATGTAGCTATAAGGCCTGGAGGAAGGAAGTCTGCTCTGCCAATGGACTGGAACCTGCAATCCAGTTGTGCACGGCTGGACAGGGGCGTGAACCCACTGACCTGTGGTTTGACTGCCTGTAAAAGCTGCTGAGAGATGTGGGTAGGATCCGTTATACAGTTGATAGAATCCGTATGCTTTCAAACTGATCTTACCAATGCAAAGTCAGCCCACTTCAGCATGCCAAATCACGTCTCCCTCTATGTTCTTTTTGGTTGTGGTTGCCAGTCAGACTTTTCATTAATGTGTTTGCCAATGCAGGCATCACTATAACTATAGCTCATTCTTTGATCTAAGGACTATGAACTCCTAAACCTGAATGATACCTAAAATTGCTTTTTCACCTGGTGGACAATAAACCTAATTGGTTCTAGTGCATCAAGCAAGCACGTTAGGGGCTTCCGTTTACCATATTTGATGAGCTTTTTTATATGTAGTGAGCAATGTTTATATGTGAATAAAAGTCTAAATGAAATCTGATCATTTAATTTTAAACTGCTTGATTCATAGATTACTGTTATGATGGGTTTTTTTTTTACTTTCAGTTGTGTGGAGTTTCAGTGGAGGGACAGAAATCTCTCAGGTTTCATTAAAAATATCTTCATTTGTGTTTTGAAGATGAATGAAGGTCTTATGGTTTTGGAATGACGAGGGTGAGTAATTGATAAAAGGATTTTAATTTTTACTTGGGTCAATTATCCCTTTAATGTCACAAAGACTTGGCATGGGCTCTTTTCACTTGGGCCAGTAAACAGCCATCCAGAACCATAGACTGTCCAGAACACACAAGCAACTACATAGCAACCATGTCAACCAGAGCACCTAAGCATCATAGTGAGAATTAAAAAAAAAAAAAAATCTGTTGTCCATCTGTTGTCATTTATTTATTCTCTGCCTATAAATTGTGATATCATTGTGTATGCCGGTCATACAGTGGAGAACTAAATAATGTGGCCATTCATTTATTAAAATGTCTGTGTGTTTGTTCGCCATCTGTGTGGTTATTCTTCTCTTTTACTGTTTAATTTATGTTCTTCAAGACCACCAGAGCCTGAAACATCCCTCAACAACACTCCATACTCTCTAAAAAGACACATTTAATCAAGTGCTGATCGAGGATCAGTGTTTATTTTTCGTATCTCAATCATGGTGGTTATATGGACATGATGGAAGCTGATCTAAGATACATTATGCAAATGGACCCTGACCCAGCAGTGCAGCAGTGCATGCAATCACATTTTGTAAAATACAGCAGAAAAAAAGAATTCCAGCTCATATAAATCCTGTTTTATTTGAGAGAGAGAAGGAATACTGTCACTCCTGGTTTTGATTTCGACGGGTACCACAGGCCTGTAAAAGTTTTGTATTTGAAGAGAGCAGGGCTTGTAAAATACAAGATGTCTGACTCTGTCCAAGAGAGACAACACTACAACTTATTAAATCATCATCTCTGGAGCTCCTGATCTTCCCTCAGTCGTTTTTTAAATAGACATTTATGATCCAGAAACATTCTCGGTTTTCTTCAGAAGCTTTTAAACCTGGCTGTCCGTGTCCAACTCTTTCTGTGCATGAGTATGCACTCTCTTTTAGAATGAATAATCATCTTATATGCTCACTCTTTTCTTTAAAGAGGACCTATTATGCCTTTTTTACATGTTCAGCTGTTTGAGCATGAAGAAGTTCTGCAAAGTTATAAAGCACAAAGTCCCTCCAACGGGAGTTATTCTTTAAATCAGTGCGCACTGTTTCTGAAGTCCATGAAAGGCCTCCATTGAGTTTTCTTCCGGGAACGAACACGTCACAATATTCCTCATTTAAATAATTCCCGCCCAAAAGAATACACAAAAAAAAGAGGACAAGGCCTGGTTGAGTTGTGTTAGTAGTGTGTTGTCACCATGTCCAAGAAATGCTGTTTTTTCCACCATGGATCTAACGCCAAAGCCACTTTAAGGCAACCTCCAAGGTTAGCAAAAAAAAAAAAAAAATCAATGGATATCAATGGAGAAGAGGCTTCACTAGGTTGAATTATTTGTTTTTATAGGAAAACAGCATAACATTTAATGAATTGACAGCCTATCAGCTTATCTTTAACATGTTTGCCATTAAACATTCCTTTTGGACTGTTTGGAGCGTACACAGGGAAAAAAATGTTTTTTAAGAGAAGTCACGGACAATTTTGCGATAGGTGTAATTCTATTTACAGCACTTCTCATTCATTTCTGTGGTTTCCGCAAACAGTGATTGATTGTCGCACAACTCTGAAAGAAATTCAATGACGTCAAGGCTGTAATGTGATTGGTTATCAAGACACACATGATCCAAGTTGGACGTTACGCTTTCTCCAATGGTAGAGCCATGGACCCTTGTATCTCCCAATAATAAGACCATCTCTGATAACACGGTTATGGTAAGGGGCGTGACATTTCCAAAACAACGCGGCTGACCAATCCGACCAATCAGAGAACATTGCGCTTTTTGGATGGAGGGGCTTCATAGAGACAGGAACTAAACCGAGCGTTACTGACAGACTGGGAAGAGAGGAGCTGCAACAATGGAGAATATGTGGAAAATAATGTGTTTTTTAACATTCAGACATTCTAGTAGAGCCCAAAAACCAAATCAAGACTTTAAAAAAAAAAAGGCATAATAGGTCCTCTTTAAACTCGCACAGATAGAAGGCCAAACCAAGAGGAGACTTAAGGGGGTCATATTTTTTTAAATCACATTATTATCGTATTCTCTTGTGAAACATTGTAGAATTTCCTTCCTGTCAATAAGTGTTTGTGTGAGTGCTGAACTGGGTGCCTTTGGATGGGTGTAATGTGGGTCAGTGACCCCGGGGTGTGTGGAGGGGTGTGGGCGCACTTGAAGACAGCTGCTCCCAGTTTGGGGTGTGATTTATGCAGGCTTGTTGCAGATCGCTGTTCCTGTATTGCTGGAGCAGAAACTGGCCAGGCTGCTGGCTTCAGTGCTATAAATCAATCCTTGCTGGCTTGGCCAAGTCTCCCGTATTCCACTTTAACTTCTGGAGCACCGCAGCTAAACTTTACCCCATTAAAATCTCACCATGCTAACATTACCGTCTGTTTTCTCTCATACACTCTTGTCTTGGAAGCAAATAAATAAAGACTGAATAATATACAATCAATCAAGTTTCTCCAGCAGGGTTAAGCAAATTATTGAATTTAAGAATTTGCTCAAATCTGTTCATGTGTGAATTTGAACTAAATTGGAATAATAATAAGAAAGATTCAAAGAAACCCAACACAATCAGGTATTTCCTTAACACTACACTATTTTTTCCAACAAACATGAATAATTTCTAATTATTCTAAATTATTTCATATATATATTCTCAGTTCATTAGATATTTCTCTACTCTATGTTTAGTACTATGTTTAGTCAAACCAGTTAACATAGCCATCAGTTTTAATTTACAAAATATCCTCCACACAGTTATCCGATAAATAAATATCTGAAAAAAATAACATTGACATTGTAATTTTAATCTATTGAGTACACAATATAATCAAATATTTTACAACAGTTAGGTTATCTAACTTGATTGGCTGTTCCAGACCAGATTTCAGTCTATGCATTACTTGGTGACACATAAAGAGCATTCTGGGAAATGATACATACAATTAAATTTAATCAGTTAAATTCAATTAAATATATATTATTACAAATTAAATACAAATGTTTATGCTGTGTGCATGATAAATGTTTATGGGTAATGAAAATTATGTAAAAAAAAAAATGATCCCCCCCCCCCCCCCAAAAAAAAAAAATTTGACATGAATTTCCTTGAATTTTCTGTTGCGACCTCATTTAAAATCCAGGAATTGAGCTGGAATGGCAGTTCAATTCTGAATGGTGCACATTTGCTTTAGGTGCAATTTAATGTAATAATGCTGTCACAGGTTTGCCTTTTTAATATAATATAATTTTAGGTCTTGATTAAATTAGATTTCAGGAGAGCCGTGACTGTGCTTGAATGCCATGTGTTACAGTATGTGTGCAAATACCAGTGCAAGTCTCCATATAGCCTGTGACTTTGTGCATCTGGCCCGAGCCCAGCCTGTCCTCCACCGTCTGCTAATGGGCCGTGCCAGCTCAGCTCTGCACTCCAGGTCCAGGGGTGGAGAGACTCTGGCCCGCTGCCTGGCCAACTGCGGTTCAGGGCCCATGTCATCACGCGGGTGTCAGGTTCTCTCACATACCCAGAGTGCTTAACAGGACATAAAGTCAAATGAAATGAAACACGTGTGAGCCTGAGAAGGGGAGGACGGCATATTCAAGTCGTGGCCAGTCTGCTTGTGTTTGTTTATTTGTCAATTGCACGGCTTACACTGTGTTCACTGCGCATTGAAATGCTTAGGCTCAGGTTGCAGAACATTGACAGAACAGACACTTGTGCAAACAAACACATAAACAGTATATAAACTCAATATAGCTATAGTCAACTGTTAAAGGATTAGTTCACTTTAAAATGAAAATCACCCAAAGCTTTACTCACCCTCAAGCCATCCTAGGTGTATATGACTTTCTTCTTTCTGATGAACACAATCAGAGTTATATTAATAAATACCCTGACACATTCCAGCCTTATAATGGCAGTGAACGGGGGCAATGAGTATTAAGCTCAAGAAAGTGCTTCCATCCACATTCATCCATCATAAATGTACTTCACATGGCTCCGGGGGGTTAATAAAGGCCTTCTGAAGTGAAGGGATGCATTTGTGTTACGAAAAATTAAACTGTTATAAATTAAAATATCTACCTTCCACCAGACCTCCTTCCATATTCAACTTAAGAAGAAAGTGTATCGCCTCTCGCAGTTCAAAACACTTACGCTACGTCCCACGCCTTCTGTATTCAACTTATGAAAAAAGCATAAATGATGCAACGTCAGTTTTGCTTTTTTCATATGTTGAATACAGAAGGCGGATATGTGCTGGGTTAATACACACATCACAATGTTTTAACTATAAATTGAAAGTATACATAGAACAAGAAAAGAATAGGAATATGCAAAAGAAGGGGAAGAGAAAGAAGTGTAAGTGAAGGGGTGTAATGAGAGGGAGAAGAACAGTGGAACAGGTAGAAAGAGATGAGGATGTAAGAAAAGAGAAGGAGAAGAGATAAGTAGAGTGGAGGATGGAGGAGAGATAGAAGCTACAGATGAATTTCAAATAAAATCATTGACCATGTAAGAAATCATGGGATCTCCTTAAGAGAAACAGATCTAAAGAGTTATTATGTCAATCCACTTATAAGTATTGTACTATGATTGTTGGGGTCCTTCTGTTTTTTAAATGTTCAAACATTGTTTCAGAACGGAAGTTTCATTCATGTGGACGATCAAGTTTATTTTCAATGAAACGAGAGTGTTGTCATGGTGGTCCAGAACAACACCACCAGCCACAAAGAAAGAGGCCTGTGGAGATGTTGAGACAGGAGATTCTCAAGCATGGATTCAACATTCACAAATTTTCCCCATTTTTCCCATGATGCATGGCCAGCAAGAATATATTCTTTATATATTATACATTCTTCTACACTTCTCTGCAATTAAATACAAAAAAAAAAAAAAAGTTAAAACAAACAAACAAAAAAATTAGAAATAAAAATATGCTTCAATGGCATGTTTCCCCCCACTTTCCCGCCTCTTGTGATGGCCCTTAATGATAGATCATCACAAGCCCTGGTTTGAGCATCTCTGCAACAGCGTGTACAGGTGCCAAAGCTTTTGTAAATCTGTTGTCTGTATCCCTCCCTCTCTGGAACTGGATCAGGTTGCAGAAAATTACCATTTGTCATGGAATACTTTGAGCGAAATACAGTATTGGCCTACAGTGATGTCCAGCCTAGGAAAATTGACATCTTCACCCTTTTTTCATATATTATTAAAATTTTGTTTGTCAAAGATTTTGTAAGCGTATTGCATAGCTGTGCTTGGAGTCAATTGTTATGTTTGTGATAATGAAACAGCTAAATTGTGTGGACATAATGTTTGGGCAGGCTGTCATACAAAGAAATTATTAATACATGCAAAAACAAGAGAGAACCAATTAAATATTAATACTGATTATGTTGTATTCAATGTGTTTTCCTGAGCTTTTTGTATATGCATTTTTTTCCCATAGTAAAATAAAACCTGTAGCTGTAGTTGGCCTTTTTTTGCCAAATAATTTTGTCAGATAAATACCTGAACCAAGTTTAGTGATTTGTTCTTCCCTCATATTTAAAATATTTTATATATATATATATATACATACATAAGCTAAAAAATGACACACAGGAAATGAGGTCATCTGCTCTTCCTCTGTGAGCCCTGGGTAATGTGCTCTCTAATCAGAGGCAGTCTGGACAATCTCTTTTCTCGTCCAGTTCTCACCCGCTCTCTCTCAGCACCAAAACATCCTGTCTGCAGCCGCAGGTGACACTGCAAGTGTAGCGCTGATATACGGTATGAGGTGAACAGTGTGTAGTCTGTATAAGCTCTGCATACCTGATTTGCTTATTAATTATAACATTACTATAAATTTCATTGTCATTACATTAAGCTTATGTATGTAATAAAACGTTAGAAAATGTTTGTACATTAGATATTTGGATATTTGTTTTTAATGACCCTACAAGTTTGATTAAACCATTAACATATGAGAAAAAAAAAAAAAAAAAAAAAAAAAATATATATATATATATGTATGGAAAAAGCTGTACTTGTCATGAAGACACTTGAAATCACAGCAAATGGCAGGATTAAAGACATTCACAATTCTGAATGAGTGAAATGGAATAAACTTCCTTAAACTTTTTTTCTGCAATTTAAATCTGTTCCTTACACAGCTATCATATACACTACTGGTCAAAGTTTGGAATAATTAAGATTTTTTAAAATCTTTTAGAATGAAGTCTCTTCTGCTCACCAATGCTGCATTTATTTGATCAAAAATACAGAAAAACAGTAATATTGTAGTATTACAATTTAAAAGAACTGTTTTCTATTCTAATATATTGTAAAATGTAATTTATTCCTGTGATCAAAGCTGAATTTTCAGCATCATTACTACAGAAATCATTCTAATATGTTGATTTGCTGCTCAGTTATTATAGGTGTTCAGTTATTAATAATGGATCTTATTATTATCAATGTTGAAAACAGTTTTTGCTGCTTAATATTTTTGTGTGACACATGTCAAAAGAACAGCATATATTAACAATTTGTTTCTATTTATAAATGTCTTTACTGTCACTTTTTTTTGTTGTTGTTGTTGTTGTAGTGTGATTACTGATTTTATTCTATAGAAAAGAACAGTGTGAACATTCTACTAAAAGAAATACTAAAAAGAAATTCATACAGGTTTGGAACAACATGAAAGTGAATAAATGATGACAGAATTATTGATGCCTAATGACTAACTCATTTGTCATTTTGGTGACATTTTTATCTAAAGCAGCTTGTAAAACACATATTACAGCGACACCTGTCCTGAAGCACACTGGGGCTTCATGTCTTACTCAAGCACACAGTCATAATAATTCATAGATCATGCCGTATGAGGCTTGAACCTGCAGGCCTTTGCTTATCAGCCGGGATCTTCATCCTCTCCAGGATGGGTGTGAGAGCCCTAAAGGCGGTGAATTTCTACAGAGTGAAACTGACTTTCACAGTGACCTCTTGAGGAGCCTCAGCAGTCATCTGACAGCTTTGATGAAAAGAAGCCTTTCTGCAGCCCATCCATCATTCATGATGCTTCTCAGCTCGGCTTAATGAGAATCATCCTTCCTGCTAATGCGTCTGTCGACTTCCTCCTCTCTCTCTGATTTATGCTCCCTTCTTCATGTCCTCCACCACCATCACCTCTTTCTTTTTTGTATAATAATAATAATAATAATAAAGTATTTTATTTTTACACTACACACCAAATGTTTGGAATAATTATGATTATTTTATTTATTTTATAATGCTTTATTAACAAACGATAACATACAAAAATATATCCCATACTACAGAAGAAAGATATGGAATGTTTCATAATAGAATCAGAATTACATACATTTTTATTGACAGCAATAAAATTCTCAACACCAGCACCAGCAGTTGTGAGGAACACACAGTGAAGATGAAGATCAGATATAACATCTTTAGTAATCCACTCAGAAGGTAATAATAACAAGACAAGATAAGCAAGCGAAACCAACCGCTATGTATAAACATGACTGGACAAATGAACAGTGAAAAGACCGCAACTAAATACAAAGCAAATGAGGGAAATAATGACAAACACCTGTGATGATTAATGAATCTCCATAGTGACTAATAAGTGGCAGGAAACTAAACAAAGGAACACATGTGACTGAAAATAACAAACTAAATGTCCATGAAAAAGAAACTAAGATCAAAATAACTGAATGTTCATGACAGTATCCTGGCAGGACTGAAACAAACGAGAGATGAAAGAGCATTTTATTTCAATATCGCTTTAAATTTTTGTAAAAATTGTTTGGTAGAATAGACACTATGAATTATTTTGTATGAAACTTCCATAATCGTATTTGTGAGGAGGAATTTCTGAGGCAATGACCAAACTTCAGTCCAATTTACAGTATTAAAGAGATTGTTCCAATAGAAAATAACAGGGGGAGTAGAGATATCGCCTTTTAAAAATAAGGATCTATTACGATTATTTTTATGTTTTTGAAAGAAGTCTCTAGGGTTGCATTCATTTGATCAAAAATACAGTTAAGTATTTTTACAGTACAGCATCATTACTCCAGTCTTCAGTGTCACATGATCCTTCAGAAATCATTCTCATATGATGATTTGATGCTCAAGAAACATTTACTATTATTATCAATGTTGAAAACAGTTGTACTGCTTCATATTTTTGTGGAAACTGTGATGCAATTTTTTTCAGGATACTTTGATGAATAGAAGGTTCAAAAGAACAGCATTTATTTTAAATAAAAAATCTTTTGTGACAACCAAATTTTATGATTTGTAAATATTTTATTTTAAATATTGTAAATTCAATTTTATGATTTATGATATATATCAGGGACGAGGATAAGAAAATAATCCATATTACATATAAAACAACACAAATATTACAAATTACGACATTAAAAAGAGCGCAAGTCACTCGTATTTCTTAAGAACACTGCCCAACAGCGACACCCGCAGGTAAAGTTACAGCAGGAGTCATGCCTCCCTTTCCACTCATAGAAAACCATTAAAGCGTGCGGTGGGTTTTGTTGGGGGTAATTGAGAATGAATGGGGGAAAGTCACGTGAGAGGAGGCAACGTCTCCATCGCGTTATGATTGGATATGATTGGTTTGTGCGATAAATCCCGCGTCTTGTTTATGTGCGCGTTCCGCGCGTCAGTTTGAATGAACAAATAATGGCGTCAATGGGAAGACTAATTGAAAAGTAAGTAAACAGATCACCCAGTTAGATATCACCGCTTTATGTCACGTCAAAATCAAACTTGAAATGGACTGAAAACATGATTTTTAGTGCAATCAGCTTGGTGAAATTAAAAATACAATTCGTGTCTGTGACAGACGGTGTTTACGGAGCATGACTGATGATCCAAAATAGCCTAAGATGACTATAAAAAAGAAAAACATCAATACACAAATAAAATATATTGTTTAAATTGTTACAGCCTTTAGTTATTTTTTAGGAATTAATGTAGAAATGCTTAAAACACTAACTTGATGAGATTGACTTGGTTTTGATAAATAGAACATTTATTACAATATATTGTTAATGTAAAATTACAACATAGAATTGTATTTGGTTTCTTTTTTGATGTAATGTAAAGTAATGTTCATTTAACAAGGAAGATGTGTCAAAGTTAAGAGTAATGCACATGAATTTACATTGATTTATAAATAAAAAATGTGCCTCCTCATTTCAGAACACCACTGCACGCCACTGATTATATATATATATATATATATATATATATATATATATATATATATATATAGATAGATAGATAGATAGATAGATAGATATAGATGTAGATATAGACATAGATTGACAGTATCAGAGATTCTTACAAGACTTTTACAAGAAAGCTGTAAGAACTTTGAAAGCTTGTGACTTTTTAATACATTTATTTATATATATAGAATGAAGGTCATTTGAAGATCTTAAGCCGCGTTTCCACCACAGGAACTTTCCCCAGGAACTAGGAACTTTGGGGTGGTACTCTGTGTGTTTCAACTGCAGGAACCAGGGTCTAAATGAAGTTCTGGGTAAAAAATTCCCCTTCTGAAAGTACCTGCTCGCTAGGTAGTACTTTTTCAAAGTTCCGGAACTTTACGGGGACTTGAGCGCTGAACTTGCTGATTGGTTGAGTTCACGCAGCATTTTATTTCAACCATTTTTTTTTTTTAAATCTGTTGTTTGCTATTCGATTCAACAATGGAGTTTAAAAAATACGACCGATGGACTGACGATGAGGTTCAGGCTTTATTAAGCTTAGCGGAGGACGAAATCCAGCGGGAACTGGAAAGTCGCACGCAGTCCTACGTCACCGGACTATCTTCACGGTACTTTAGACCGCTATGGAAACGCAGCTAGCAATAGGTCTGGGGGAAAAAAAGTTCCTGGGAAAATAGTTCCTGGGACAAATTGTTCCGGGTAATTTTGGTGGAAACGCGGCTTTAGTGGCAATTCTGCAGTTTCTATTTTTGGAGGTGGCTAATTTGAGAGTACATCAAACTGTAGCTGATGCACGGTTTAGTTTAGTCAGTGTTCACTACTACAGTCATTCAGGCACATCTGGGCCTTACAAGCCCAGGGGCAAAATGCGGTGTTTGCTTAATATAGCCTCATGCTTCACGTTACGTGCAGCTTTGAACTTTTCAGATCTCAGAACTTCCTTACACTGCGCTGTAGGTCCACTCTGTGTGAAAACATATAAAGGACAAGATTAACCCTGGAAAGAGAGTTTACAGTTTGAGGGTAATCCTTGGTAATCCTCCGAGACATGTGGTTGAGCTCCAAAACATTCTCTCTCGAATGCTGGTTCCCTAGCAACTGCATGCTAACAACACCTCATTTCACTGGAAGGAGTCGCATTTCTTGGACTGTTTCTGAGTGAGAGAGCGAGGGAGAGTGTGAAATAGAGGAAAGAATGAGTGCAAGAGAAAGTGAGAGGAGGTTTTTCACTTCCTCGAGCAAAAAAAGTAGCTTTCACCATCGACACTAACCAGAGGCATGAACTGAGAGAGCGTGGCGGCCAGCGAAGCGAGGCAGCCAAATTGCACCTTGTGTCAATAATTGATTCCTTTCCATTTGCTTGTTCTGGAATCACCCTGGTCCACAAGTCAAGTGATGTGGCATGCTTTCCGTGCAACATTATCCCAGCAAACACATGCGCGTGTATGGAAAAGTTGGCGTAGCTGGTAGGATGCAAATGTTTGTAATTGAGCCTGTAGATAGTGAGAGAAGGCTGGCAGTGCTGACAGAGGCTGTTACAGTAAGTCTGTGAATAATGGGCATCGGTGAGCGCTACAACCAGGTCCAGCTGCGGAGGGGAGCACGTGTGCATGAGAGCAGGAGTTGTGCGGCTAACTGGCCCCGATGCGCAGCAGGGCGAGAGCTTTCAGAACCTCATCCATCATGCCACTGGCCCAATCACAGCAGCCGGAAACACAGAGCACAACACTCACTGCTATGGGAAACAATCCTTCAACTCAGACTCACTAATGCAGCTCCACCATCCGAAGCTCCCATGAGGCTGAGCGAACAAGGGGGCCTCTGCGTGGAGCTGCGTGGAGAGGCCCAGCTGGAAATAGCTGTATTTTGGAAAAACAATATTCATGTTCAATTCAAATTTATTTATAAAATTGATATGCCCCTTTTACTCATCACTAGTGAGAAAAAAATAATAAAATGCATTTGAAATACATTTATTTTGTGATAAGTTTACTACAAATACATTTACATATTTATGTGCTTAATAAAAATTGTACTTTTGGTATATAAACTGGTATACTTAAAGTCTGCTAAAATGGAACAACTAATTTTGTACTTAATGCACTTTAATTGTGCAGAAGTAGTGCTGAGGTCCAACTAAAGATATACTGAAGTATATTTGATTGTGTTAAAGTGGAACTATTGCAAGTATACTTTAGGAACACTTTAAATATCTTGCATTCAAAGACTGATATTATACTAAGATCATACAATCCTTATTAATAGTGATATTAAAATACTTTTTTGTGCATAATATTAAGAAATGTGCATTGTGCAAGAAAATAAATACTCCAAATAAAGTTTAATTATAATTTTATATCGGTAAGTCTTACGTCATGTGTCAATAAATATGTTAATGGATTTGAAGTATACTTAAATAAATGTATTTTAAATAGATTTTGGTATAGTTTTTTTTTTTTTTACTAGCGGTTTGGGAATGTTTTTGTGAGTTTGTTTATGCATGTTGTGTATTTCAAGCAGCAATTTTAACTTAGGGTCATGTCCCCTCCATTATAATTTAATTAACTAATCTGATTAATTAAATTAAAAGCAGATCAACTGATCAATCAGTACTTGGTGAAAAAAATAATGAAAATTCAAAGACATTATTGGGATTAGTAAATCAATAATTAGTCACTGGCACCCAATATGTCAGTTTCTTTGTACACCAATTTTTTTGGACTGTACTGTTGAATTAAATCAAACCTATTTCATTTGACCTATTTTGAGAATTTCACCTGAAAATAATTCAGGCTAGTTGCTCCAACAAACAAACAAACAAACAAACATACATACATAATAAAAGCATGTTACTAGTGATGTTCTTTTGAGCTGATTCACAGCAAGTAAACAGTCAAGGCAATTCACAAAATTGGACTGAATTAAGCTGAAGTAGCATGCATGCAGACTGGTTATTGAATCAAAGAACTGGTTCAAAATGAATGAATCAAACCTATAGGCAGAGTCGAAAGACTTTTTGGACATATGACTCAAATGCACTGGTTTTAAGGATTACCGAGAAGTCAGACGAGTGAGTTGCTGATACTATTCACATGCGAGCCTAAAGCACGTACTGGAAATGTGCTTATATACTGTAACATTTGACCAAAACGTGCAAAAATCTGAGAGATGTAAATTATTTTTGCTGTAGTTTTGTCATGCTGTGGCTGACATAGGAATAAAAAAGCAAGATTTAAGTGTACTAGTCTTTTATTACTCCCAAAAATCAAAATAACAAAATACTCAGGATACTTTAAACTTTCAGAAACATGAAAAGAACAAACACAATAAAATAATTAAAGCTGCAAGCAGCAATGAAAGTGGCTTTAGGAAAACAGAGCACGGTTGGCAATATGCATTTAAGTATATAAATATAGGAGGACTACATCAGTCATTTGTATTTGCCACACTTCCTGCTACCAGCTGGTGGCAATATGACTATAACTAAATTTTGGCATGTAGATGTCTTCAGGCCAGGACACTTATCAAACGTGAAGTTTGAGGCAGAACAACTTCCTGTTTCATGACGATAATAACATGCTTTAGCACTCAGCTAAGTGTTGCTAGCATGGTTTAGAATGTTTTTAGCATGTTTAGTACTCATTTGCATATTTTAATATGTTGCTAGTAGTGCATCACAGTGTTAAACACGTCACTTCCTGTTGCAAGTGGGTGGCACTATTACTATAACTGAATATTGTAATGCAGATGTGTTCAGGGCAGGACTCTTCTCAAACATGTGAAGTTTGGGGCAGATTTGACATTGTATGCCTGACTTACAACAACTTCCTGTTTCGTGGCGTCAATAGTCATGTGAACTATTGAAATTTCGAAACACTTATGATGTAACGAACCCTCGTTTACTGAAATCACGTGACTTTGGCAGTTTGATACACGCTCCGAACCACTGATTTGAAACAAAAGATTCGTAAAGCTTCGAAGCTTCATGAAGCAGAGTTTTGAAATCGCCCATCACTAGATATTGTTGAATAAAGTCGTTTTTTTTTTTTTTGGCGCACAAAAAGTATTCTCATAGCCTCATAACATTAAGGTTGAACCACTGTAGTCACATGAACTGTTTTAAATATGTCTTTAGTAGCTTTATGGGCATTGAAAAGGAAATGATCTTGCTGGCAATAGAGGCCTCACTGACCCATCGGATTTCATCAAAAATATCTTAATTTGTGTTCTGAACGAAGGTCTTCCAGGTGTAGAACAACATGAGGGCGAGTAATTAATGACAGAATTTTTATTTTTGGGTGAACTAACTCTTTAACTTCTGTTTTACAAAGATAAGTGGATTTGAAAATAACTAGGTTGAACATAACTAGAACATAATAGACAAAAAAAAAATCAATAATTATGAATTGTTTTTTTTAAATCATTGCATAACTGTGTGGAGAAAATGGAAGGAACATTGAACATTGAACACAAAATGAAGTGCTGTCTGCACACAGTATTTTCCCACACAATTGAAAATGACCTTAACAGGGAAAAAATGTTTTGTTTTTGGTCAACCTAAGGAGCGCTGAAAGAGCAAGTCAAGGAGAGTTTGATGTCACATCATAAATGAGCTTGTTTTCATTCAGTTTTGGCCTGGTCATTTTTTCTGGGACCCTGCAACCATGTCTTCAAATTACATTGAAAAAATGCAACCCTAGCTAAGAAGGAACGTTCTCAGATCTTTGACTAACGTTCTGGCAATGTACTTTCAAAGTTATGAACAAACGTTCTTCCTGTAATGTTTATATATATACTGTTCATGGAAGGTTTCTTTCTGAAATGTTTTAGCTGGATGTTCATCTAAGTGTTACTACTTGTTTCAGAACATTCAGAGAACGTTCAAAAGTAAAGTTTCCATAATGTTTGCAAAATGATAAAACGTAATGTTTCACATTTAAAAAACTGGACGTTTTGTACATTCAGAGATTCAGAAATAACATTTTCATAACTTAATATCAGCAAAATGTTCTTAGAACATATTTTTGTTAGCTGTGACTGCATTTGTAATGAAATACTGTATTTTGCATTTCAGTCCACGAAATTAGTCAGGTTATACTTGACACACCATATAAGACAGTATCCTTTGTGAACAGCTCCTCAGTCTTGTGCTGGTTTCTCAGCGCTCACTGCCTGGGACTGTAGACTCACAATGTAATGATGGGTCAACAGAATGGGGATCCATTTGCAGCTTTTATTAAGAATAGTATACACACAGGTAAGGGCAGAGGCAGAGACGTAAACGGGGACAGGCAATGGTTGAGGCAGGCGGCAGACAAACGGTATCAGGAAGCAGGCAGAGATCAGGGCAGGCGGCAAACAAACCCAGTCCAGTAAGCAGGCAAGGATCAAGGCAGGCAGCAGAGAATCACAAGAGGTAAACAGTCCAAACGGCAACAGTATAACAATCCACAGAAAACGCTTAGAAATGATCACCGGGGCAAATCAAGACTTTGCGGTGTGTGTGTGTGTGCGTGCTGCTTAAATAGTGTGAGTGTGATGTGGTGCAGGTGTGTGTGCAATCAGTCCCAGGAATGAGGGCCTATGGGAAATGTAGTCTGAATGAAGGTTATCAATATTCCGGTGAAGGCTCCCTCCGGTGGTGCGGGGGAGGAAGTGTGGGAGCCTCACTTGTGACAGAGCCCCCCCCCCTGCGAACGGCTCCAGACGCGAGGAGGCGGACGACGCCGGGGTCTACCACGTGGTCGAGGGGCCGGTCTCTCCGGATGCGTCCTGTGAAACTCTTCTGTGAGTGAGGGGTCCAGGATATCATCCACATCGACCCAGGATCGCTCCTCCGGGCCGTACCCCTCCCAGTCGACTAGGTACTGAAGTCTCCCACCCCGGCGCCTGGAATCGAGTAGTTCTCGAACTTGGTAAGCCTCCTCGCCTTCGATCAGCATGGGTGGGGGGTTGCGGGCCTCGACTCCCTCCGACTCCCCCCTTGGACCACCAGAGGGTTTCAGCAACGACACATGGAAAGTGGGAGAAACACGGTAGTTAGCGGGTAGGTCTAATCGGAATGACACGGGTGTAATTTGTTTAATAATTTGAAAAGGCCCTACAAACCTGGGACTGAGCTTTCTGCATGGAAGTCGGAGGCGAAGATCTCGTGTGGACAGCCAGACCCATTGGCCCACGGTGTACTCTGGATTGGGACGCCGGTGACGATTGGCCTGTACCTCCTGCCTTCTCACAGCGCGCTGCAGATGGTGATGGGCGAGGTCCCAGGTCTCCTCACTGCGTTGCAGCCACTCTGTCACGGATGGTAGGTTGGTCGGTTCACCGGACCAAGGGAACAGTGGTGGCTGGTAGCCAAGTACACATTTGAAGGGAGTCACGCCGGTGGCGGTTTTCTGGAGAGAGTTTTGTGCGTATTCCGCCCACATCAGGTAACGACTCCAGTCATTTTGATTTTGTTGGCAGTAAGTGCGTAGGAATCTGGTGAGCTCTTGGTTCATGCGCTCTGTTTGGCCATTGGATTTGGGGTGGTATCCTGATGTGAGACTGACATTGACATTCAGGTGTTTAAAGAAAGCTGCCCATACCCGGGATGTGAACTGTGGCCCTCTGTCCGATACAATGTCCTCAGGCAGGCCGTAGAAACGGAATACATAGTTGCAGAGGGTCTCTGCTGTTTCAAAAGCAGATGGTAGTTTGAGTAGTGGAATAAGTCGACAGGCTTTGGAGAATCGGTCCACAACCGTAAGAATGGTGGTGTGGCCACGGGACACAGGGAGGTCGGTGACGAAGTCAATTGCTATGTGGGACCAGGGGCATTGAGGAATGGGCAGTGGCTGTAACAAACCGGAGGGTACCTGACGGGATGGTTTTGAGGTTTGACAGGCTGTGCAGTTTTTTACGAACTGAGTGGTCTCTGCTAGCATAGTGTCCCACCAGAACCGGTTCTGTAACAGCTGGAGTGTGGCAGTAATACCCGGGTGACCAGAACTGGGAAGAGCATGCACTTGATACAGTAATTTGCTGCGGAGGGCTTCTGGTACAAACGTGCGACCTGGTGGGCATTCCGGGGGTGGTACAGTCTGTGCGTTGAGTTCGGTGATTTCTGTCATGATGTCCCATTGTACGGGAGCGACCAGAAGTTTGTCTGGGATGATGTTTTCCTCGATCTTTGTTCTCTCTACCTCCTCCACTTGGCGGGACAGCGCGTCGGCTTTGAGGTTCCTTGAGCCTGGTCGATATGTCACGGTGAACTGAAATCTGGTGAAGAACATGGCCCACCTGGCTTGTCTGGGGTTTAAGCGTTTGGCTGAACGGAGATATTCAAGGTTCTTGTGGTCAGTGAGTATGGTGAATGGGTGTTGTGCTCCCTCCAGCCAGTGCCGCCACTCCTCCAGTGCTGCCTTCATAGCTAGTAGCTCCTGGTTGCCTACATCGTAGTTTCGTTCTGCTGCTGATAACTTCCTCGAGTAGAATGCACATGGAAACATTTTGGCTGGGTTTCCTTGACGTTGTGAGAGTACGGCCCCGATGCCTGTGCTGGATGCGTCAACCTCTACGATGAAGGGGAGCTCTGGATCTGGGTGACGGAGAATGGGAGCAGTGGTGAAACGTTCCTTTAATTCCTGGAAAGCCTGTATAGCCTCATTGGACCAGGTGAGACGTGTGGATTGTCGTTTGGTCATGGAGGTTAGAGGTGCTGCAATGCCACTGAAGTTCCTTATAAACCGCCTGTAGAAATTAGCGAACCCCAGGAATCGTTGCAGTTCTTTCAGCGTTCGCGGTCGTGGCCATTCTAGAACTGCTTTCACCTTGCCGTCGTCCATAGCCACTCCCTCGTGACTGATGACATACCCCAAGAAAGACGTGGATGTGCGGTGAAACTCACATTTCTCGGCCTTGGCATAGAGTTGGTGTTGAATGAGGCGTTGTAGAACAGCCCGGACGTGTTGGATGTGTTCCTCAAACGTGCTGGAATAGATGAGGATGTCATCTATGTAAACTACGACCCAGCGGTTGAGCATGTCCCGAAAGACATCGTTGATGAAGGACTGGAACACGGAGGGACTGTTGGCCAGCCCGAACGGCATCACAAGGGTCTCGTAGTGGCCAGTGGCGGTGGAAAAGGCAGTTTTCCATTCGTCCCCCTCTCTGATGCGTATTAGATTATAGGCACAGCGAAGATCCAGCTTGGTAAAGTATTTAGCCTGCCGTAACTGCTCTAGAGCTGCTGGAACCAGGGGCAAAGGGTAACGAAATTTGACGGTGATATCATTAAGTCCGCGGTAGTCAATGCAGGGTCTGAGACTACCGTCCTTCTTCTTGACAAAGAAGAAGCCTGATGCCGCTGGTGACGTTGAGGGCCGAATGAATCCTTTGGCTAGCTCCTCTTCAATGAATTTTTTCATAGCAGCAGATTCAGGTTGGGATAAAGGGAATATTCTGCCCTTGGGGGGCGTGGTACCTGGTAGTAAGTCAATGGCGCAGTCACTGGGTCGATGTGGGGGTAACTCTGTGGCTTTGCTCTTGCTGAAAGCGATTGCCAGGTCAGCATACTCGACGGGGATGTGGGACTCGTCGGAATTAGCTTTGTGGACAGATACAGCTTGAACTGGTAATGGGGTGACTTGTTTCAAACAAAGTTCATGACAGGATGGATCCCATTGAATAATCTGTCCCTCCTTCCAGGAAATGTGTGGGTTGTGGGTCCTGAGCCACGGGAGACCAAGGATGACTGGGTTGTTGGGTGAGTGGATGACGTAAAATCTGATGGGTTCATGGTGTAATACTCCTACTTGCAGAACAACTTCAGCAGTGATATGGGCGACTTTCCCCTCTCCGATGGGCCGACCATCTAGCGCCTCCACTGTCAATTGAGAATCACAAGCAGTTAGAGTGATGTTGTGTTCCTGAATGAAAGTGTTTGACATGAAATTGCCTGCCGCCCCAGAGTCTATGAGCGCCTGAGTGGATATGCGCTGGTGGTTAACAGTCACATGTACTGGTATCTTGAAACTGTTAGCTGAATAGCTATTGGATTGCAGGGGACTCACCGCTTTCGGGTTAGAGGGACTTGGCCGGATGGGACAATTGATTTTGATGTGACCAGCTTGGCCGCAGTACAGACACAGGTGGAGTTGTCTTCTTTCTCTTTCTTCTGGGTGTAGCGGAGCATAGCCGAGCTGCATGGGTTCTGGAGTGGGGTTGGTTAAGGTTTGGGAAGTGGGCCGTCGAGAGCGAAGTAAGTTGTCAATTTGGATGGCCAGTTCTATGAATTCGCTAAGCGTTCTTCCCTCGTCACGGCAGGCTAGTTCGGCTTGAAGTTCTAGAGACAGACCTTTGCGAAACAGCAACTTCAACGTATCATCGACCCAGTTTGTTTGAGCTGCTAGAGTTCGGAACGTGAGAGCATACTCAGCAGCGGTGGTTTTGCCCTGGCACAGCGACAGCAGTTGATCTCCAGTGCTTTTACCTCCCGCGGGATGTTCGAAAACCTCTTTGAACTGTCGAAGAAATGCAGAGAATGTGGGAAACACGGAGCCGTCCTCTCTCCACACTGCCGTGGCCCAATCCAGAGCTTTACCAGACAGCAGCGAGCAAACGAAGGATATCCGACTGGAATCGGTGGAATACAGAGCAGGCTGTTGGTTAACAAAGAGTGAGCATTGAAGCAGAAATCCCTTACATTTAGCTGGATTGCCATCAAACTTCTCCGGGAAGGCGAGTCGCGGGTTCACCGCAGGAGCGGGAGTGAAGGCCTGGTTGTCGGGAGCCGCGGGCGGCGAGGCGGCGGCCTCAGGGGGCCTGAACCGAAGGCTCTGTAGAGTCTTTACCAGCTCCTCGGTAAGGGAAGTTAGCCGGTTCAACTGATGTTGATGAACCACGAGCTGGTTGGCCTGGGCGGATAGCTCAGTGGTGAGCTGCATGATAGCTGCTGGATCGCTAGTTGGCGAAGTCTTCTGTAATGATGGGTCAACAGAATGGGGATCCATTTGCAGCTTTTATTAAGAATAGTATACACACAGGTAAGGGCAGAGGCAGAGACGTAAACGGGGACAGGCAATGGTCGAGGCAGGCGGCAGACAAACGGTATCAGGAAGCAGGCAGAGATCAGGGCAGGCGGCAAACAAACACAGTCCAGTAAGCAGGCAAGGATCAAGGCAGGCAGCAGAGAATCACAAGAGATAAACAGTCCAAACGGCAACAGTATAACAATCCACAGAAAACGCTTAGAAATGATCACCGGGGCAAATCAAGACTTCGCGGTGTGTGTGTGTGTGTGCGTGCTGCTTAAATAGTGTGAGTGTGATGTGGTGCAGGTGTGTGTGCAGTCAGTCCCAGGAATGAGGGCCTATGGGAAATGTACTCTGAATGAAGGTTATCAATATTCCGGTGAAGGCTCCCTCCGGTGGTGCGGGGGAGGAAGTGCGGGAGCCTCACTTGTGACACACAAAAACTTTTAGCATTAACGTGGTAAGCTAAAATAATGGCAATTAAATGTGATTAAAAGTTTTATTTTTTTTTTTTTAATATCAAATATAATTAATTGTACTCAGTTAATTTGACCAAAAAATGATGTAAAACAACAAAAACACCTAGAAGACACCACATAGTTGCATTAGCTATGTGCAAGCAGTAAACGTCAATCCTAGTGCTTATTTATCAAGCTTTGCCTTTCAGTAAATCATGTAGGATAGTTCCTAGTGTCAGTTAATCATGTGATGTTGATTTCCCTTCAGCCTTTGCTCTGCATGCGGGCCCATCTTAATCTCTTTCTCTGCGTGTGAGTCTGAGTTGAGAGACTCCATAAAGACAGTCCCACACAGAGCACAATGTTGACTCTTGTCCGCAGGAGTGAGCTGGAAGTCACGCAGCAGACGGGCCTGACTACGGCCAGAGAAAGAGGCGCAGTAATGGGGAATTTCACGCCCGCTATGGGACCTGCATCTCTGAAAGGCCTGGGCTGGTTGAACGGCCCGCGCCACTTGGGGGGCTGCTATTGTTGCGCAAGAACAACATGATGGGTTACATCAGCTTTATAAAAACAGGCAGTGAGATGTTCAGCTGTCAATGCCCTCTGCATTCTACAGCCATGTGTTTCTGCCTGGGTGATTGTCACTGATGAAAGCCTCCCTTTCAAAGCTGGATTTGATTTATGACTAAGTGACTCATGATTTGATTTCACTTAGACGCTGTAAGCCACAGATGCCTGATTGTATCAGCATTTTCATGTCATTAGCGATAAGCATGTGAGGGCCGTTTTTATGATGTATGCCACTGAAAATAGTAGCTTTGCTTGCTTTTTTCCTCATTCTTTTTCATTCATCCATCAAATTCGCTTCAGTTTGTCCATCAAGTGTACACATTCCTCGGTTTGTTTAACATTTAGTCGGCCGTGGGACTCTAGATACATGAATTGTGTTATGGCAGGCCATTAAATGTGTCTGTATGCTTCATGAGAGGGGGGAATGCATCTCTTTGACTGACAAAGACCAGGAAAAACACAGTACTGAGGTCTCAAAAACATTGGAAGAACCCTACATTTCTCTTTGCTCAGAACATCAAATAGTGTTTACAAATGTTAGAGGTCTATTGACTATAGTGCATGGTTAGCATTAGCATCAAAGACTCCACTTGTTTCTTGTTTGCAACTTGAAATGTTTGAAATGGTCACAAAATTATTCTGATGCACATTGTTGAAGCTAAGGTTACCAATTTCTGCAGAGGACAATAAGGGACACTCTCGGTTTCTTAATACCACATATGAATATGCACGATTTGAGTAAACAATTGGTGGCAGGTGATAATCGACCACACGGTAAACAAACAGAAACGCTACTCACAGTTTATGCCTGCAGCAATGAATGTGTATAAAAAGATTACTTGACTAAACTGACTCCTAACTAAGCTCTCCTCTAATATAACTTGGAGCAAATGTAGGTATCTTTATTGATGTTTTTTTGGAAATGAAGGCTGACAGTTTAATTCATAGCATGCAATACTCAAGATTTATTCAAATGGAAAAGGAAAAACAAAACATGTGTTGTCTGTGTATTGTAGCTTCTCTGGGTATCGTGTCATTATTTTACAACCCGAATTCCGGAAAAGTTGGGACGTTTTTTAAATTGAATAAAATGAAAACTAAAAGACTTTCAAATCACATGAGCCATTATTTTAGTCACAATATAACATAGATAACACAACATATGTTTAAACGGAGAAATTTTACAATTTTATGCACAAAATGAGCTCATTTCAAATTTGATGCCTGCTACAGGTCTCAAAATAGTTGGGACGGGGGCATGTTTACCATGGTGTAGCATCTCCTCTTCTTTTCAAAACAGTTTGAAGACGTCTGGGCATCGAGGTAATGAGTTTCTGCATGATAGAGCTTTAGTTGGCATCTGCAGATGGCACGGCGGATTGTGTTTACCGACAGTGGTTTCTGGAAGTATTCCTGGGCCCATTTAGAAATGTCATTGACACAATCATGCCGATGAGTGATGCAGTGTCGTCTGAGGGCCCGAAGACCACGGGCATCAATAAAGGTCTTCGGCCTTGTCCCTTACGCACAGAGATTTCTCCAGTTTCTCTGAATCTTTTGATGATGTTATGCAAAGCCTTTGCAATTTGACATTGAGGAACATTGTTTTTAAAGTATTCCACAATCTTTTTATGCACTCTTTCACAGCTCTGCCCATCTTTACTTCTCCTCTCTAAGACATCTCTTTTATAGCTAATCATGTTACAGACCTGATATCAATTAACTTAATTAGTTGCTAGATGTTCTCCCAGCTGAATCTTTTCAAAATTTCTTGCTTTTTCAGCCATTTGTTGCCCCCGTGCCAACTTTTTTGAGACCTGTAGCAGGCATCAAATTTGAAATGAGCTCATTTAGTGGATAATAGTGTAAAATTTCTCCATTTAAACATTTGTTATGTTATCTATGTTCTATTGTGAATAAAATATTGGCTCATGTGATTTGAAAGTCTTTTAGTTTTCATTTTATTCAAATTTAAAAAACGTCCTAACAAATGCCCCAGCAATAATGTTTATGTTTACCATGGTGTAGCATCTCCTCTTCTTTTCAAAACAGTTTGAAGACGTCTGGGCATCGAGGTAATGAGTTTCTGCATGATAGAGCTTTAGTTGGCATCTGCAGATGGCACGGCGGATTGTGTTTACCGACAGTGGTTTCTGGAAGTATTCCTGGGCCCATTTAGAAATGTCATTGACACAATCATGCCGATGAGTGATGCAGTGTCGTCTGAGGGCCCGAAGACCACGGGCATCAATAAAGGTCTTCGGCCTTGTCCCTTACGCACAGAGATTTCTCCAGTTTCTCTGAATCTTTTGATGATGTTATGCAAAGCCTTTGCAATTTGACATTGAGGAACATTGTTTTTAAAGTATTCCACAATCTTTTTATGCACTCTTTCACAGCTCTGCCCATCTTTACTTCTCCTCTCTAAGACATCTCTTTTATAGCTAATCATGTTACAGACCTGATATCAATTAACTTAATTAGTTGCTAGATGTTCTCCCAGCTGAATCTTTTCAAAATTTCTTGCTTTTTCAGCCATTTGTTGCCCCCGTGCCAACTTTTTTGAGACCTGTAGCAGGCATCAAATTTGAAATGAGCTCATTTAGTGGATAATAGTGTAAAATTTCTCCATTTAAACATTTGTTATGTTATCTATGTTCTATTGTGAATAAAATATTGGCTCATGTGATTTGAAAGTCTTTTAGTTTTCATTTTATTCAAATTTAAAAAACGTCCTAACAAATGCCCCAGCAATAATGTTTTAAAATTGATAACAGAGATTACACGTTCATGATTATGTTTCTTAACACATTTAAGTACACTTTTAAAAAGTGCACTTTATAAAAATGACACATTTTTTTTAAAAGTTTTATTTTACTGTACATTTTAAATCATTGTTTTAATAATCTCTTGCTGCGCTTTAAAGAAGTAAACTTATTTTTGTGTTTTTCGATATTATACTTAAAGTTTATATTTTTTAAATGTACTAAATTGCAACTTCATCATTAGAAATGTGTAATTACAAATATATTTAAATACATGACATACCGCACATGTTTCAATAGAAATAGGCTACCATTAAAGTATATTATATTTTACCATTTTAATTCTGTTTAGATTTAATTACGAATCCCTTGAATTTGAGGCGACTGGCTGTTTGACTACAGGCCATAAGACAAAACAGTTTTTTCAGATTTATTTTTTTAATTGTTTGCAGATTTTTGACTGTTCCACCCAGTTTCCTTTTTTTAAAATGGCTGCATGCAGTGAACCAAAATAAAGGTCAGTCTGCACTGGTTCCAGCATGTGAAAGGATGCGGAACAAGATGATCAAACGATGAAATGTGCCGGCTTTCAGGCCACTTGTGTCCCTTTGGCTTATACAAACACAGACCCCTCAAACCCTTTCAAAGTCCATAGAGGGGAAAGCTTGCTTGCATGTCATGAGAAAGAGAAATCCTATCTAGGGTAACTGTTCAATTGCTAACCGCTGGGAAAAGCGAAAACTTTCAGTTTTTTTTTTTTCCCTTTTCCCACAGATGTGGTACATTTTGGTACACAAATGTGGTAAAAATGTATCTCATGCATAAACTTTACTCTTTTGAAAATGAACATTAAATAATGAACTTTTCTGAAACTACCAGTTACAATGGTTATTTAGTAAACACAAACTGTGCTGCCACCAGGCACATTTGTTGTACCACATCTCACATCTGTGTAAATATTAGCAAGCCTGCACAGGTACATTATGTGAGGAGTGGGATTTTTTCTTAGTTTTTCCCCCTCCACAATATGAAAAAATGCATGCATGTACATGTACATCATACACTGGTCTGCTTGACATCTGAGAGGATCCGGAGGCCGCAGCCAAGTCGGCACTGTCTCTGACACAAAAGATATGTGGGACTTTGTGGACAGAGCGGCTGGCTGAATTGCCGTACTGATGGATGAGCGTGTGCATATCAGGACGGCAGTGTCTGAACGCGTGAGGGACTGCGGCTTACGTCTGCAACTGCAGCCAGTGTGATGATGTAATACTGGCTGCTCCCCAGCCAAAAGCCTGGAGGAATATAGCTGAACGAAAAAGAAAGTAATAAAATGTAGAAAGTTAAATAAAGTCTATACTAATGCTCTTTTTAACATCAGGACAACTGTCTTGTTGTCTGCTGCCTACACAAACAGGCCTAAAGGTGCGGTCACATTGGCAAGATTTCAGCAAAATTTTGCAAGTAAAAAAAAGTCTATTATCTATTGTCAGTAATAATGTAGCAATGAATTTGTGAAGCTCACACAGAAGTCACTTTCAAACCAAGCAGCTTTCTGTTGGTCAAAACAGCGAATGACCAATTTGAACCTGTTGCGATATCTGTGTGGAGAAATCTTTCGCTAATATGTAAAGTTTCTGATTGTGTGGACTCCTTTTGAAACAGAATGAAAATTTACAACAGTAAATGTAACCGCACCTCAAGGCAGCATCTTAACTCAAGAACTGTTGCTCAAGAGACATTACAGTTTATTCTGTGAGTTTGTCATTAGCATGCTGCTAAGCTAACTACTCTTTAAAAATTTTTAGATTTATTTTACTGATATACTGATATAATCAAAGGCTGTGTCTGAAAGCTTGACTTGTTGCCTCACTGGCCTATCAGATAAGGACTTTGCAGGTAGCATTTGTGGAAACTGATTTCGGACAGACTTCTAAGGAAGCATAACGGTTTATAATCTACAACAAAGCTAATAGAGCTTTGGTGAAAACTAAGTGAATATTTAATTGCTACAATACTAATTCCTCACTATAAATTGCATCAAAAGTGGAAAAAGTTGTTAAAAATCTTACATTTACACACAAACTGACCACCAACCTCAACTTTCAGATGGCATATTTATTTTTTAGCTCAACTATGAAATATCAGAGGCAGCAAAGGATACATCTTTGCTGCCTTCAAAAATCGATCAGATGAAGGTATCTCAAGAGACAAAATGTGACATATGATCATTGGATTCAGACGTGCCTTGTTGCCTCTGTATACTTCTGTATAGCGTTTCTTTAATGATCTTATCACAATGCATTTTGGGATTGCCTTGTCCTTAAAGGATACATTTGATTTGTGATTTGGTGAATCCAATGGCCATGAAACTGTACAGAATGATTCAAAAACCTGGATGTTTGGTGTGGCATCTATAATGAAGATGTTTTTATAATCAGACAATAAGAATTTATTATTATATTAAAATTATTGAATATATAAACATAGATTCAACTAAAGGGGTGGAGGCGGTCACACATATTTCACACAAACGCTGCAGTCTCAGCAGTGCTGCTTGGAAAGGAAGTGACCTTGTTGTAGGTCTGCGCTCTCACACTCTTAAGGGTGAGATAGTAAAGGTAGATAAACACAGGTCTGAGAGGGGTCAATTAGACTGACGGAGACACACACAACATCTCACAACCTTTGACCTTTAGCAGTTCCGACCCCCTAAGAGACATTCCCCATGTAATGCATGAGATAAGGAGGTCGTGAGGTGGTGTCCAGAGAGATTGAGCCGTGTGCTATCAATGAACTCAGGTTGTTTCAGGAGAGATTGATTCATCAGGACTGTCAGTGCTGATTCAAAGAACATAGTGCCGTGGATGTCAGAACCTTTGAGGGACACATGTTTGTTCCCACAGTTAGAGAAGGGTACAGGTGATAAGACCTCAAACACACACACATTGGGTTTTCATGTTTTATGGGGACATTCCATAGACATAATGATTTTTATACTGTACAAACTTTATATTCTATCCCCAAACCCTAACCCTAACCCTACCCATCACAGAAATCTTTCTGCATTTTTAGATTTTCAAAAAACATCACTTAATATGATTTATGAGCTGTTTTCCTAATTGGGACTAAAAAAAATGGGCAACGATTTTGGATATTGCCATCTTTGTGGAGACATTTGTCCTCATAATGTAGGGTATACCTGAAACACACACACACACACACACACACACACACACTATTGCATTACATTAAATAATAGATTGAGGACCAATTAGCCAATTACTTGGGTGTGTATATATGTGTATACCTGCTCAGCTATTATTTGGGGATATATTTGTCCCCAGAAATGAGGTTATTCTAAACATAATAATAATAAAAATGTGATTAGGATGTGGGTTTCTATTAGTCTATAGTATTTATAATTAATGGTATATAACAACAGTAGAAGTCTATGGTATGCCCCTATTTAGATGGCTAATATGCAAACGTGTGTGTGTGTGTGTGTGTGTGTGGGTGGGTGCGTTTTTTGTGATTTATGAGGACACAAATTTGTTTAATGACATGGGTATTACACTGGTATTACAACGTAAACATCAAATATGAAGACATTTCATGAGTCCTCATATTTAAAATAGCTTTAAAAACATACTAAACAATGTTTTATTAAAAATGTAAAAATGCAGATAGTTTTCTGTGATGGGTAGGTTTAGGGGTAGGGGTAGTGTAGGGGGATAGAATGTACAGTTTGTACAGTATAAAAACCATTACCATTACAAAATGTCCTCACTTTGATAGCAAAACAAACATGTGTGTGTGTGTGTACATGTGCCCATTTAATATTTCAGGTCAGGGCGTTGCTGTGTTGAAAACAAATGGAAAACAGCCTTTGGTCTCCTACAGTTCTTAACAACATTCTCTGGGCGTCTTGAGTAGATTAAAACATCTACATGATGTATTTGTATTTGGAGAAGTTTATCTTGGATATGGGAAGGCTTAAATTTTGTAGTGAACACTGATGAGAAACATTGAGCTGGCAGATTTTTTTTTATGAAAAGAGAGGACAGGAAGATACAAATGTTTGTCCCGTGTCCTTGAATAAACATGATTGCACTATGTGTGCCTATATGCATGCATTTTGTATTATATTGATTTTTTTTAAACTTGCTGCGTGTATTTCACATCCTAAACCAGACTGAACATACACACATTCCATGCAAATTTAAAATAGACTTTGTTGGAGTCATGGCCTAGTGGTTAACACACATGCTGGTCTGCATTGAGCCATGGTGCTTGAATGGGTGTCACAGGTAATGTGTAGCAAATCCAATAAAGAGAGAAGCATGCCAAGATGAAACCAGGAGCCCGACCAACTGAGGTGCAGATGTGAACAGAGGAGACCCAGGAGGAGCCAAGGAGATGTAGACCCATGGTGACACAGAAGGCATGGAGGGCCAAAGGTGGAGCCGAAGGGTCGAAAGGCCAAGGTGGAGCTGAGGGATCCTCAGACCAAGGCGGAGCTGATGACTGGGAAGCATAAGGGGGATCCAAGCAGCAGGGCAGAACCACTGGAGGAGCCAAAGTGGTGAAGGAAGACAGCAGAGGCGAGGCCTAGGAACTGTATGGTTTTGGCAGAGGAGGAGGGACAAAGAGGCTGGGCGGGACCATCCGTGATGAAGAGCTCCGATATACTTCAAGCAAAATGGAAGAACGAACTGGTGTGACATCATTTAGAACAAAATCAGGCCAAAACGAAGTTTGTTTTGTGTTCATTTTGGGAGTTTTCAATCGTTTCAACTTGGAAATAGACGGAAATAGACAGGACCAGCAGAGACGAAAACAATTTGGGAATGGGCTGAACCAGCAGAGACAAAGACAACTTGGGACTAGACGGGACCATAAGAGACTGGAGACCTTGAAACATTTCATCATCTAGCTCGTCAATTAATAATTCCGTGGAGACCCATTTTATTGCATGCACTTCAATGATGGGAGTGTGGGCGGGGCTCCAAACCATCCCATCAAACTCCACTAATGTCCCCTCTGTGACGGACACTGTTGCCGGCTCATGCACCTGATCAGACTCCTCGATGGGCTTGGGTCCAGAGTGGGGCTGGCGTTGTCTTCATTCGCGATGTAAACTGTGTATGGGGATCTACATTGAACTAGCACCCACTCCACATACACAGCAAAGCTCCCTCAAGGACCTTCCATGGGCAGACATGCATGGTGTTGAAGAATACGCAGAGCGAGTGGTCGGGATAGTGAGTGAGGCACACCAGATCTAAGAAGTCCCTCATGTGATCCTTGACGGAGCAATCCCCCTGCTCAAGGAGAAGCAGGCAGACTGCAGGTATATCCATATTTCTTTCCTTTTTCCTTTCCTTTTAGTCTTTTGAGTGTTCCGCATTCTGTCATGGGTAGCTTATAGTAAATCAACTGACTTCTTCTAACCTTCTTATATCAGGTGGCCCCTTACAATACTGTTTGTCTCATTCTCTAACCATCCCTTCCCCTCCCTCTCTCATCCATTCAACCATCCTTACCATCCTCTCTTTTCTTCCCTTCCAGGTTGTATCGGGGGGTCCAAATCACTCGGCCTTTAACTGAGATGATACCCCCACTCTGAGTCTCTGGGCCACCAACACCAGACAACCCACAACTTTCCCCTTCAACCTCTCCCTATTCATCCCTAACTTTCTTCAATAAATAATTACCAACATTCATGGTTGTGGCATGGTCCTTGCTCATGAAACGTGACATAACCGTAACAGTGGGTAACAAAAGATTAAATCTAGTTTGCAACAATCTCATGTTTGACATTTAGGTGTGGTCACGTTAACAAAATTTTGCGGGCAAAAATAATTTGTCAATAGTGTAGATTTATGAAGCAGAAGTCACTTTTAAACCAAGCAGCTTTCTGTTGGTCAATGCGGCAAATTCATGTGACCAACTGAACCCATTGCGAAATCTGTTTGGGGAAATCTTTCGCCTTTTTGAAATGACTGGATTTTGCCAGTGAAAATTCGAGAAAGGTCTGTATGTGTCCTGCAGTACTACAAAGCCCCAGCAAGTTACCCCTACTACTACAAGTTACACCTCCCACAAAGAAACAAGCGTGGATGTCATTGACTGAATTGATCTTTTCAAGTACATTTTTTTTATGTTTTATGTATGAAATGTTTGTAAGGCAAACTTATATTGAATCTTATGAAGTATGAAATAACAGCTATTAGTAAAACATAAAATAAATTATACAATCAGATACAGACCTATAATTATGGCTATAAAACCTACCCTCAAACCTAAACCTTACCCTAACCCTACCTCTTCAATAAAATTTAAATTTACTGAAGAGTTTCACAATTAAAATACATTAGAAACTGAGGGAAAACAAACAGGATGACTTATGGCGTCTTTTGATCTATATAATCTGTGTGCCTTATCACTAGGTGGCGACAGTGATGCTTAAAAAAGCAAGTGCTCTGATGACATGCCTTAATTGGCTGTTTCATTGTAGGGGTTGTAACTTGTAGTAGGGGCGTGGTTTGTAGTACTGCGGGACGCAGTCGGACACATTTGGAAAATTCATAGAGCAAAGGTAAATGCGACCACTCCTTGAACTCCTAAAACTTTTGGCTTTAGCCACTGGGAAGTCAACTCAATTTAGAATTAACTCACCTTGAAGGGTGGACTAGCCTCAGATAACCTCAGCCTGGGTGGCACATCCACTGGCAGTGAGCGTGATGCTGTGCCCGCTGTACCCTCACAGTGCCCTGATTGCTCCTTGTGTAGACGCACTCACCCATATCAGAGTCTGAGCCCTCTGCGCTCATATCTGACAGGAAGCCAGATGTCACTGAATGAATGATACTCAAACCTGACAAACAAAAGAAAACACACTAAGGCGGTGTTCAAGCATTGCTCAGAACACATGCATGCTGGTTTTCCACAAACAAGTTTTTCTTTGTATTCTCAAACATTGTTTCCCACATATGACTTCACTGCATCCCTCCTTGTGGCAGAGTTAGTCTTGCTTTCTGTTCTGTCGGTTGCTGTTTTCTTTTGTTTTGTGCCGATATAAAGGTCCTTTCTGAACTGTTCCTATTTTTATGGGCAATTCAATTTTAGGCATATCACTTTCATTTAACTTAATGAAATCTGCTACCGTTCAACTATAATTTACAAGCCTTTGAGAAATGTGTAATAGATAGATTTGATACAGCATTAAGAGCATTTGAAACCTAACCAAACTATTCAAATGATTAAGCATAGCATTGAAAATGACATAAGCAGTTGCCTATTTCTTTCTTCTTCAAATCACTCAGCATGCATTCATCTTTTCCTCTCTCCCAGAGGAACATTTTATTGCTCAGAGGTCACTAGTACTGCCATGGGTTTGGTTTCCAGGGAACACACATACTGATAAATACTTGGAATGCTCTGGATAAAAGCGTCTGCCAAATGCATAAATGTAAATGTCCTCCAGGCTCCACGGCTCAGATATGTTTAATTTAAGTATTAACTTTGTCACAAATATTTCTCCCAAAATTCCTTGGGAGAGATAAAAATAGCAACAAATGAGTCTTTTGCAACAATAGCAATAAATGTGTAAATACAGAGCTACAAAAAATAAAGTGGATTGCATAGCTCAGATAATTTGGTCTTGGATGATTTTAATGAGAAACGTTTGAGATTATAATGAACTTTTCTCTTCAAATTGCACGCTTTGGTATGAAATCAGAACATAGTTTGAGACATTGTTGAGCTCTTATTCTGAAACTCTAGAGAAGGCATGTGAGATTACAGGACAAACAAACAGAAACAAAAAAATTAAAGCTGAATGTTGTGATTTTGATGTTAAATACCCTCATGTCATTCCAAAACCATTAGACTTTCATTCATCTTTGAAACACAAATGACGATATTTTTATTAAACTCGACAGATTTCTTTCTCACTATTGAAAGTCCAAGCAACCAAAATTCTGACATTTCAAAAAGTTCATAAAGACATTAGCTGCTTCTGAAAGCTGAAAAATGCAACCTTTGGAGGGCGCATTCCAAAGTAGGAAGGCATTAAGGCGACATGCCTTAATGCCTTCCTACTTTGGAATGCGCCCTCCAAAGGTTGCATTTTTCAGCTTTGAATGCAGTGTTTGATTCACTTTCTGTCCACTGAGATATCTTCATCTGATCAGCATAGATATATCCTTCGCTGCTTATGATATCACACAATCCAGTGCATTCCATTCTGTGACAGTTCAGCTAAAAAATAAAGATCTGAAAGTTGCGGTTGATGGTCAGTTTGTGAGTACATGTACATTTCTGACCAACATTTTCCACTTTTGATGTCATGCGAGAAATTACTATTGTAGTAATTAAATATTTGCTTAGTTATCACAAAGATCTCTCTATAAGCTCTATCTGCTTTGCTGTAGATCGTTGGTCCTTTACATTGCCTCAGTAGTCTGTCCGAAATCAGTTTTGTGAGGTATCTTTGTGCACAGTCATTGCCTGATAGGCCAGTGAGGCAACAAGTCAGCAGCCTAAGCATTCATATGCAGGATGTGTTGTTAAATTCTGAAAGTTGTATTTACCTTGGTCCATTTATGTGCATAATAAAGAGTATAAACTATCTATAAAATCGCATCTTAGTAAGATTTAAGACAACATTTGAACCACTTTTTTTTAAAATGTAACATTTGTATCATTAGATATTCGAGTAAGTTGAAACCCAATACTTGCATTTAAAAGGGTAATCTGGCATTTTCTCTCAAAAAACAAAAAACGAAATCCAGTCATCACTGGTGTGCAATGAATCTTGGGATAGGCTAAGCTGCAAAGGATCTAAAGACGCATTTTTTAGGCAACATTCGAAGGAGCCTTCGAATTGCGACAGTCTTTGTCGCGCCACTCTGATGCATTCGACCTTTGACTGCTTCCCAGCTCTGTTTCAGAATTATAAAGTTTACTTCAGCGATCAACAACCTTTGGATTACTTGCCTGTGTCCTATGTCTCCTTCATACTCCACTCTCCATCAATCTCCTGTCTCCACCTCAAGCATACTCCTTTGTCTCCTTACAGTAGTTTCCCTGGATGTATCCTGGTCACTCTCCTACTCACCTGGGGCCTCATTTATCAACAGTGCACAGAAAAGGTTCTATATTTTGTCCTAAGAATGAAATTTAGAATGTGCCTAAGTACAAATAAAATCTGTGTTTATCAAATGTGCGCACGCAGTTATTACGCACACCAGTAAGTAATCATTGTTGATAAATCCCAAATGTTTTTAAGCTCCATGCTCGTTCACGTTCATGGTCATTTGCATGAAAGACTATAGAATAACACAAGACGCGTCACTTGTATTGTTTTGAATCAGAGAAAGTGCAATGTGCAATATGGCGGAATAAGTCCTGCCTTCTAAATAAGAGCCAATCGGCAATTGGTAAAGTCATTGCGTCACTGCAGCAGCCGTCAGAAGCTCCGGTTCCTATAGAAACAGTCAGACTGAGACGCACACTTAGGACTGCACATGCGCATTAGCGTGACCCAGCCTGAAAAATACAGTTTTTTTGTCATGATTCGAGCGTTTAGAAACAAAATTTATGAGATTATGAATATCAAATATGAAATTTAATCGAAAGATTGGCAAACAACTTTGGAGAATTTGATGTTTCCCCATTCAAAGAGATAGGAGCTACACTTGCCGCGTTTCAAAGATGGCCGCAGAGTTAAATGACTTGTCTTAAAGGGACTTTAAGCATTCAGAAACGCCTCCAATGAACCATATATGGTGACAACACCTCCCTTTATAAATCACGTGAATGTAAATGCGTTCTATGCGCAGCGCATGGTTTGCCAAATCTTCCAGCAAAGTGAAACCAGCCATGACACTATAACTACGTTTCAAATGACGTCCCAGCTGTCTTTTATAGCTTTTCACACCAATTATGCAAATGTCTAGCTTGAACTATGAAATTACTAATTGATTATTTGCAATAAAAGGACACAGGAAACATGCAGCGGCACTTTGTTTTTGTAGGATCACCATTCTACCACTAGATATGATGTTTCATTAACAAAATCGAAGGAGCACATTCAAATGATCTATCCAATCAATCTGTCATCAGCAATTACCACATCTATCCTATCAGCATGAGAGAAAGCCTATATATATATATATATATATATATATATATATAGCCTATATATATATATATATATATATATATATATATACATATATACACAGTTGACTTACCTACATTCCTCGACAGTTTCTCAGCGTCCCTCTAGCACCCCGACTCCTCACTCTTGGCTTGTTCCCACAGCCAGGAATACGGGGGGAGTACTCTGGGTTCGGGCCAAATACCAAGCTCGGAGCCCTCTCCTCGGACAGCATGCCAAATACACATATTATTTTCTATCTGACTATTTGTAAGTATGAACTCGTGAATCTCTGCGTAAGCACACTCAGAGCTGTGCTTATATTTACACACATTCCTATGTATAAGTACAAGTTGGTAGATCCCACACTTTGCGTGAAACTGTTCTTAGCACTCATTACGCACACATCTGTGCATACGCACTGTTGATAAACGAGGGCCCTGGACTCTGATACCACCCTGGCACTTTATGGATCCCTTTAAAGGACTCAAGTAGAGCCTGTTCATTCTATAAAACTGCTGTTTACCTGCCATACTCAACTGTTTGCCATAACTTCTTAGTTTAAGACCCAACTACTTGCCATAACTCCGTCATGAAACGCCATGAAAATACCATACCTGCATTCTGACCTGTTGCCTGATCTCCTCTGTGCTGTGCTGTTCAATCCAAAAACATCTTGTATAAACTGTTTTGGGTTCACTTACATCTCTCTGTCTTAGTCTCTGTAACAATTGTAAAAGAAATCAATATGAATCAAGTAGAATGAAGTCTTCTGAACAGATTTACATCAAATATGGTAAGCAGAAGCTCATACGTGCTTAAAGTATTTTCATATGTGTTTTAAAGATGAATGAAAGTCTTATTTGTCTTATGAGGGTGAAAATTTGATGAGAGCATTTTTATATTTGGGTGAACTACTACTTTAATATGTGGAAACTTTAACTAAATCATTAGTAGGTGAAATTTCTGAAAAAAGAATAAACTTTTTTGGTATGTTTGATCAGCCCAACACAACACTGAATCAATTATTGGAGTGACTGTGTGACAGGGCTGTTTGTTTTTCTGACCAACTGCAGATAGTGTCCAGGAAACCTGCTCAACATTGGCTTGTCCTATGTAGGTCCTATGCTCAAACTTCACATTTGAACAATTTTCTCCATAGGAGAAATAACTGAGACATTAAAAATATATTTTTATATGGAATGACACACTTTCTTTCCTCTCTCCCTCTCTCACACTCTCTGGAGGGAGTCATGAGGGTCTGGTAGGCAGCCAGATGACCTCTGGACAACCTCAGCAGGCAGTTGTGTGTGTGTGTGTGTGTGTGTGTGTGTGTGTGTGTGTGTGTGTGTGTGTGTGTGTGTGTGAGAGAGAGAGAGAGAGAGAGAGAGAGAGAGAGTGTGAGTGAGTGACAGATTTAATACACCATCCTACACTTCACTTTCAATTGTTGACCATATCAGCTGCTTCCCTTTGAGACATGGGTACTGGATAAAAAGGCAAAGCTGCTCTCCTTTCTGAGTGTGAGCGTTAGAGTGTGTGTCCTTTTTCCCTTTTGGAGCTCTTCCCATCTGGCTGTCGCTCATGTATGTCCAGTCAACAGAAGCTCACTGTCTGTGCCTCTTAAAAGGCCTTTATCGTTGTACTATTTTTCCTCCCTCCCTGTTTTTCTCTCTCATCCCCCCTCATTTCTTTCATGCTGTGATGACCACTGTGTCTGCATTCCTCTCGCATTCTTGCTTCATCACGTTGAACCTCTGAACGCACATGACTGAGACAAAAACTCAAAGCTGCACCACAAACCTGCTGTTACACTTCAGACCAACATTCACCATTCTTTACAGGGATCGTGTCTTGAAAAAGAACATTTTTGAAACTTTTGAAATGAAAGTGTTCATGTACTCAGGATTAATATTATTAACTAAAACTAAAACCATAATAAATAAAATAATGATTAACTGAAATAAAATAAAATATATTAAAAATAAATTATTTTATTTCAGCTTTATTTCCAGCAACATTTCTCATTATTAGTACTAAAAATAACTAAAAAATAAATAAAAATAATATTATTAATTAAAAATAAAAATTATATAGACATTTTTTTTTACAAAAAAATCACAACAAAATTACTAAAATTTTTAACAAATTAACACTCAAACAGAATATATATATATATAAATCCAAATCCATCATTGTTTAGCTTGAGTCAGTTCAGTGTTGATACAGGCCACATACACACTGCAGCTAAATTCGGTTGTCAGTTCACCTTTTAGTGCTTAATCGCGTTCTGTACACACACAATTCAGTAAAATACGTGAGTGACAACCGCATTCTACAAGCGAATTAACTCCCGAAAAATACAGGTAGTGACAACCGCATTTACAGAAATGTGTGTACGGAACCGAACTGAACAACTAGTTGTTAATTACGTTTTTTAACCTTCATCGGAGATGCGTCTCTCTTCTGTATGTGCAGTGAATCACAGGGAAAGCGCGAGCCTTTACTCATTCGAGTTGCCAGATCTTGCTAGAAAAATCAGCGAACAAGAATAAGCCCATAATAAACCTAAATAAATCCAAATGCTTTATGTTGAAAATAAGACCAAAATATCGCGATTCCTGTATGCTCACTTTAATAACTCAATAAACCCGTTCGCTTTAGGAGGACGAGCTTAAACAACAAGCCCAAAAACGCTTATAATGAGTGACCGTGGCAACACAGAAAGAGCGCGCTGTGTGAAACAGGCTGTACACGCATAAACAAAACACGACGCCTCCGTCGGCTGTTAGTGTGTTTAGTTAAATTGCTGAAAATAACGAGTATTTTGTCACTGTAATATTACTTTGGTCACAATAACGGATACCAAACACGAGAGACGCCAGAACGTCGCTATGGTTTCCAAGCTGTCAATCATCGCATTTTCGAGAGTGAGTCGTGTTCCGTACACACATGTAATGACAATTTAGGGGATTCACTCCAACATTTAAATGCGGTTGTCACTCCTGAAACTTACAGTGTGTACGTGGCCATAGTTCTGTTGTAAAAATCATCAGTTATTAATTTAGTGCATTTTATTTATACAGGCTGTTACCAATCAAATAAATACAGTATCAACAAAATCCATTTTTGCACTGCAGAAGTAGCACAAGAGCTGCATCTAAAGCAGTATTTAGAATACAATGGCATAAATAATTCTGAGATTAATATTTTAAGAATAATATTTTTAATATTGAAATATCAAATGATTTTTAAAATTGAAACAGTCCTTAAAATACTGCCAGTAGGTGTCACTGGCTGCATCCAAAATCACATACTTTCTCTATTTTGAATAAGTAATTACTTACTAAAAAGTACAGCACTAAAAAGCATGTTCTATATAGTATGAATGGGTGTAGAATGAATGTAATCCGGATGTACTACAGTTACCATGTTGTCACTGCTAGTTGCGTCGCTTCATTGCCATTCACAAATCCTCTCCCATGGCCTCATGGGATAGTAAAGTGTCCATTATATGAACACTTCAGAATCTAGGGTACATTTTGCCAACTCTCTTGTCACATACTGTTTTGCGCCTACTATGTAGTAGGGAAGTATGTGATTTCAGCCACTGTCTTAATGAATGAGTCATTGCATCTTTCACTTGACTGATTTGTTCAAACGGCTGATTCATTCAGGAACAAAGCAAGTGACTTTCTTTTTGAAAGGATCATTAAGTCACTGATTTGTTCAAAAATGCTCATTCATTGATTCATTAAGAAAAAAAAATACTATATCATATAGAAATATAAGCCAAATACTCATACAGGGGCATTTTTGCTATATTGACCTTAGTTAGGGTAGCATCATATTTAGCTGTGAGGGACAGAAGTGCAGCATTTTCAATAGATTGTACTGTTGTTTACCAACATGCCAGTTGTTCAGCTGATGAAGCATCTTCCAGAAACTTTCAATAATCTTCATGAAACAGTTTTGAAAGTTGTGTTTTGAAAATTACATATGATCTAGGATCTTTATGTAGAGCATGTCTTTGCAAAAACTGTAAAGCTTAATTTTCATCCACGTAAAATTCAATATTGTGTCTACCCTGACTAAGGTTTTGCTAATATGCCAGCTGGCATTCATTTCCACACAGAGAATTTCTTCCATTGCTACTTTATATTGGTTGAAATTCCTTCCACTCTAATGAGTCACTGTAGTTGGCATGATGTAATGAAGGAACACTCAAACATGTTGAACTAACAACCCAAATGCAGAAAGGTGGAAGTTTTCTCCTCATTTCAGAAAGCCAGCACACGTCACAGCACTGAGGTGACTTTTTATCATGGTCTGTCTCTCATTAGTGGAGCTGCAGCTAACCCACAATCCCTCTCACCCTTTCTTCATCTCTCAGCTCCGTCTCTCTCACAGCCTGGAGCCATGCCTCAGGAAAAGCCATAATCCCTCAGGCCAATAGAAGACAGATGCGTCCCTCGCTCTCTCAGTCTTTGTGTTTTGCTTTCTCTCCTTATCTCTCAGTCTGACACATACACATTAACACACACTCAAGCGTCGAGTCCCCACACACCCCTCTCTAAAGATCTGATCCCGCCTGGGTTTTCAAGTTTTTGTGGTTCCATCTTCCTCTATCAGTCACGACGTAGAAATGAGCCCCTGTGGAAAGAGGATTTGGATGGTAGCATATGGAGAGCAGCTGTGGGTCAGGAGGTGAGCTGACCTGATGCTGTACCTGCAGCCATGAGTGATTCCGCTGAGGTCCGTCGGGAATGTTAGGCTGAAGTTCTCGCTCTGTGAGATAAGAGCAGGTAATTTAGGTTAACATATTACTCTGCTGATGGATGTTTATTTGATTTTGGTCTTGGGATCTTCACAGGAAACTGGAACAGGACATTCATGGCTCTATGCAGGTGTTTGTCCAAAACAACAAAACAGCAAGCACCTGTTTTTTTCACTTATGCACAAAATTGATCAAGGTTTAAAGGCTTCTGCTCCTCTCACCTGTCTGTGCTGAGGGACAGTTCCCTTAACCAGACTTTTGACTTTTAGCATGAGGTCTAGTCTACTTATTCTTGACCAGAACTGCCCACTTAGACAGGAAGAGACCATCTGACAGACATTTAAAGTGACCAGTCACAGTGTGTTTTGCTTTTAAATGCCTTTAAAGTACTTACACTCATCGGATTGGACCCTTTTTGCCTACAAAACTGCCTTAATTCTTCGTGGCATAGATTCTACAAGGTGCTGGAAACATTTCTTAGAGATTTTAGTCCTTATTGACATGATAGCATCACACAGTTGCTGCAGATTTGTCGGCTGAACATCCATGATGCGAATCTTTTGTTCCACCACATCCCAAAGCTGCTCTATTGGATTGAGATCTGGTGACTGTGGAGCTCATTTGAGTATAGCGAACTCATTGTCATGTTCAAGAAACCAGTTTGAGATGATTTGAGCTTTGTGACAGTGCATTATCCTGCTGGAAGTAGCCATTAGAAGATGGGCACACTGTGGTCATAAAGAAATGGACATGGTCAGCAACAATACTCAGGTAGGCTGTGGCATTTAAAGAAAATCTCCCTCACACCATTACACCAGCAGCAGCATGAACCTCTGATACAAGGCAGGATGGATCCATGCTTTCATGTTGTTTATGCCAAATTTTCACCGTAACATCTGAATGTTGCAGCAGAAATCGAGACTCATCAGACCAGTCAACATTTTCCCAATCTTTTGGTGAGCCTGTGTAAATTGTGGCCTCAGTTTGCTGTTCTTATCTGACAGAAGTGTCACCGGTGTGTCTTCTGCTGCTGTAGCTCATCTGCTTCAAGGTTGGACATGTTGTGCATTCAGAGATGCTCTTCTGCAGACCTTTGAGTTAGTGTTGTCTTTCTGTCAGCTGAACCAGTCTGGTCATTCTCCTCTGACCTCTGGCATCAACAAGGCATTTTCTCCCACAGAACTGCCGCTGACTGGATATTTTCTTTTTCAGGCCATTCTCTGTAAACCCTAGAGATGGTTGTGCATGAAAATCCAGTAGATCAGCAGTTTCTGAAATACTCTGAAATGTTATTGCAATACAGTACGCAACACAAATGCAATAGCATGTCATAAAAAGAAAGATGCCAACATAAGATACAACCGTAATTAAACTAAACCATACCTGTTCTACCTTCATGCAGCATATATTCTCTGGCTCTGTAGGCATCTTACAACAGTTCCCACACGAGTGATTTATAGATTATCATGACTGAATATGCTAATCAATGACTTTAAGATATCCCACATCAGCTACATAAATTCATCAACTAACCATTCAGAAACATCCTGTTGCATTCTACATGTTGTCACTTCTTCTTGAGTCTCTCTGTCTCCGGTTTGAACATAAAAGGCTGAACAGTTTCTGACTTTTCAGTGAGTCTTCGTGAGGTAATCGGCGTTGCTAACACTATGTGCTAACAGGAGCTCTTGAAACCCCGCCCTCTGCTTAGGAGTAGCAGCTCATTTGCATTTAAAGGGACACACACAAAAATTGAGCTTTTTTGCTTACCCTCAAAAAGTGACAAATTAAAAAAATTATCTGTGGGGTATTTTGAGCTAAAACTTCACATACACACTCTGGGGACATCAGAGACTTACAGTATCTCACAGAAGTGAGTACACCCCTCACATTTTTGTAAAAAATTTATTATAACTTTTCATGTGACAACACTGAAGAAATGACACTTTGCTACAATGTAAAGTAGTGAGTGTACAGCTTGTATAACGGTGTAAATTTACTGTCCCCTCAAAATAACTCAACACACAGCCATTAATGTCTAAACCGCTGGCCACAAAAGTGAGTGCACCCCTAAGTGAGAGTGTCTAAATTGGGCCCAAAGTGTCAATATTTTGTGTGGCCACCATTATTTTCCAGTGCTGCCTTAACCCTCTTGGGCATGGAGTTCACCAGAGCTTCACAGGTTACCACTAGAGTCCTCTTCCACTCCTCCATGACGACATCATGGAGCTGGTGGATGTTAGAGACCTTGCGCTCCTCCACCTTCTGTTTGAGGATGCCCCACAGATGCTCAATAGGGTTTAGGTCTGGAGACATGCTTGGCCAGTCCATCACCTTTACCCTCAGCTTCTTTAGCAAGGCAGTGGCCGTCTTGGAGGTGTGTTTGGGGTCGTTATCATGTTGGAATACTGCCCTGCGGCCCAGTCTCTGAAGGGAGGGGATCATGCTCTGTTGGCATTCATGGTTCCCTCAATGAACTGTAGCTCCCCAGTGCCGGCAGCACTCATGCAGCCCCAGACCATGACACTCCCACCACCATGCTTAACTGTAGGCAAGACACACTTGTCTTTGTACTCCTCACCTGGTTGCTGCCATACATGCTTGACACCATCTAAACCAAATAAGTTTATCTTGGTTTCATCAGACCACAGGACATGGTTCCAGTAATCCATGTCCTTAGTCTGCTTGTCTTCAGCAAACTGTTTGCAGGCTTTCTTGTGCATCATCTTTAGAAGAGGCTTCCTTCTGGGACGACAGCCACGCAGACCAATTTGATGCAGTGTGCGGCGTATGGTCTGAGCACTGACAGGCTGACCCCCCACCCCTTCAACCTCTGCAGCAATGCTGGCAGAACTCATACGTCTATTTCCCAAACACAACCTCTGGATATGACACTGAGCACGTGCACTCAACTTCTTTGGTCGACCATGGCGAGGCCTGTTCTGAGTGGAACCTGTCCTTTTAAACCGCTGTATGGTCTTGGCCACCGTGCTGCAGCTCAGTTTCAGGGTCTTGGCAATCTTCTTATAGCCTACGCCATCTTTATGTAGAGCAACAATTCTTTTTTTCAGATCCTCAGAGAGTTCTTTGCCATGAGGTGCCATGTTGAACTTCTAGTGACCAGTATGAGAGAGTGAGAGCGATAACACCCAAATTTATCACACCTGCTCCCCATTCACACCTGAGACCTTGTAACACTAACGAGTCACATGACACCGGGGAGAGAAAATGGCTAATTGGGCCCAATTTGGACATTTTTACTTAGGGGTGTAGTCACTTTTGTGGTCAGCGGTTTAGACATTAATGGCTGTGTGTGGAGTTATTTTGAGGGGACAGCAAATTTACACTGTTATACAAGCTGTACACTCACTACTTTACATTGTAGCAAAGTGTCATTTCTTCAGTGTTGTCACATGAAAAGATATAATAAAATATTTAAAAAAATGTGAGGGGTGTACTCACTTCTGTGAGATACTGTATTTTACATCTTGTAAAAATGGCATTATATCACCCCTTTAAATAACTTTTCTTCCCCATTTTGATGCTCAGTTTGAACTTCAGCAGATCGTCTTGATGTGATTGAATAATTAGATATTTGCGTTAACTAGCAGTTGAACAGGTGTACCTAATGAAGTGGCCGGTGAGTGAATATTGTATGTCTTTTTACAGTCTGAAAGAAATTTCCCATTTTTCTTTTTGAAACTTTGAAGAAGAAAAAAAAGAATTTGAAAAGTGGAATCATATACACTGCAGCAAAATAGTTTTCAATGTTGAAAACCATTTTGCTGCTTAATACTTGAGACTGATATTTTTTTCAGGATTCTTTGATGAATAGAAAGATCAAAAGATCAGCATTTATTTGAAATAGAAATCCGTTATAACATTATCTTTATTGTCATTTTCAAATGTTTAATGTGTCCTTTCTAAATATCCGCCTCCTGCGCGAGCCCGGTTTCCGGGGTACCAGTGGCGGCGGAGGGGGGTGGCATGAAAAAAAATTCTTTCAAAAATAAACAAATAAAATCTTTTTTGAGCATTTTTGAACGGTAGCATAGAGATGCAAATACTGCAGAGATATTGAGAAAATTGTAATACCTGACAAATGTGTTTTGAAACACTTAATAAAAACCTGTATGATATAACCCCTTTAATATTGTTACCCCTGTGATCCATTTATAATGTTAGTAACAAATATTCTATGCCCTAAAGTTCATATTTCAGTTTTTTAAGACTATTCTGACTGTGAAAACGTTATCACACACAAAAAGACACAGTTTTAAGTCACAAGACTTTATTTTTCCATATAAAAATATTACTCTCATATACAACACAACCATAAGACTCATAAGAAAACATGTACATGTACATCTCAGTGCTTTCACTGAAAGCAGAAACCTCTCGAACTCCTTCACCTGTCAAGTAATAGATCGACATTTCCTTGGGAAACTTTATCACACCACGAGGGGATTGGCTGACTAACCACAATCTAACAATCAAGTACCACAATTCACCTCTCAAATGGGTCATTACATTCTGCCTTTGAAAATAACATATAAAAAATTCAAAGCTTTAATGACAAGAAAATAAAATTACACTTTTTTATCGTAATAGAAATTTCTAGATTTGTTGCTAATGTTTGTGTTTCAGAAAAAATCAATTTTGATTTAAAAAATGATTTCATAATTTAAAAGAAGCGTTTTCATTCGTTAAACCAATAAATTACTTGTTTAGGCTGGTCTAGGTGAACATTTGGACATCAATTGTCAGAAGAACTTGTTTTACATGAGCAAATATTTGAAAAGATTTCAAAAATCAAAGCAAATGCTTTTAAAAGCTCAACAAATAGACCCTGATTCACATGGAAGAAAAAGTGCTGGATATCAGAGCAAATAAAGGAGGATTCTGTATGGGCAAAGACAGAAAGAATGACAGATGGAGAGAAAGAAAGAGTGAAAGAAATACTGACAGAAGATCTCATTAAATACACACTGGGACAAGCACAAACAGCCTCTCTGCATCTCTGCCAGATACACAAACACATACACAGTCCAATCCCAGCTTCAGAGAGGCAGTATTGCACATAGCTGACAGCTGACCTCCACCTGAGCGAGTCTCCAAGAGAAAATCCAACCTCCTGTAAGGTGCTTTCTCTGTTGAGCGTCCTCCCCGAATCCTGAGCGACATGCCCACGGGAAAGGACAGCACACGAGCGTCTTCAGAGGGAGCCGATCAGAAGATACTGATGATGTCTGTCTCTCATCTCAGCTCTCAGCTGCTCCCAGCCGTACGTATGAGAGTTTACCTGGAGCCGCGGTCAAGCTGGATGCTCCGGTTTTGAAGAGCACAAGCTGATGACCTGCAGAGATCAAAACAGGCTGTGTGAGAGGATGGCCATTTCCTGCTACAAAACAGCAGACAAGGCGAATTGGATGTGAGAAACAGGAAGTGGGAGGAAGAGAAATGTGAGAGTGCTGTGGATCTACACCATCAAGTCAAAAGGTGCGGTCACATTTACCATTGTTCAGCGAATTTTTGTGGGCGAAATCCAGTCATTTCAATAGGAATCATCATGATTGGGAATTTCACATGAGGACAAAAGATTGGCCCACTCAGATTTCACAACCGGTTGAAGTTAATTACAGTGATTTGATGCGCTGACCAACAGAAAGCTGCTTGGTTTGAAAGTGGCTTCTGTGTGAGTTGTGCTTCATACATCACAGACAATGGATTTTTTTGCCTGCAAAATTTAGGTAACATGACCACACTTTAACATCACGTAATATGGCTGGATTCTACCAAGTGTTGGATAGAATCAGATGTTTCTCATGACAAAAATAAGCAATAATCTCATATGTCTCCTCTGAAGTTTCACGATCATTCTCAAAAATGTTTCACATTCTCCTCAGATTTGCCAGGATGAAATTTGTAATCAAAAGTCAGTGATTTCAATATGTACTCAAACATTTCTCATCTCTTCCAAGACCAAATGATCTGAGCTATGCTATCCACGTTGATTTTATAGCTCCATGCTTATTCTGTATGTCAGCTATTTGTGTCTAGTTTTATTCCTCATGAGAACTTTTAGAAGAAACATCTTGTTGAAATCTCCTGAGCTATGAAAGAGCAACCTCTGGGTCATAAAATGTTCCAGTGGGCTATAAGAACAGATCTGAAGCAGTTGAGAGCCGCTGGTCCATATGCGGTTTTTATGTGTGGTGATGAGAGCGGGTATGAGGAGTGTGCCGTCACGGCAGTTAAAGCCCTCATCAGGAGGACATTCATCAGTTACCAAAGGACGTACACTCACACGAATCCATTAACACTACAACACACTATAGTGGCTCTTTTCCAAAACCTAGTGAGCTGCCTTGCTGTCTACTGTCTACATAGGCAGCTGTCTCTAAGGCGTCCTAACTGAAATGGATCCTCACAAGTGACAGGTCTAAAAACACTCTACATAGGCAGCAACTCTGTGCAACATACAAATAGTGCAGACTTGATTCACATTTGCATTCAGCAGAGTTTGATTTTAGTATGTTGGTTGCTGTGATACTCCAATAGAGTGCATTAGTGTCCACTTTTGAGTTTGTTCCGAAAAATACTTTTTCCATTTTTTTTCCCCCCATAGGGATTTTAAGAAGTCTTTGTTAAAAAGCCATGAATCAAGCCGACCAGCTACTAGGGCTGCAACTAACGATTATTTTGATAATCTGATAAATTTGATAATATTTTTTCGGTTAATCGATTAATCAGATAAAAATCCGAATTTTATTTATTTTATTTTTTTTGACAAAAAACACATTATTGCACGTCCTGCCCAATGTACTTCAAACAAATGTGCCAACTGAATGCTATGAAAACATAGTGCTAAATTTATTAGACTACCTGTCTTAATATTAAATAGAGAACACAAATATTTTAGGAATCTATCAAATACTTGTTCAAAGCTAAAAATGTTATTGCCTATTACTAAGCAAATAACAAACTGAAACAACTAAATAGTCATTATTCACACATAATATCCAAAAAAAAAAAAAAAACTTAATAACAGTCTGTTGTTATTGACTGTAATTGGGCATCTGAAAAAAACAACAACTATAAAGTGCTTTACTTTTTTTTCTACCTTTCTTGTAAAACAGTAAAATCGGAAAAAAAAACATGGATAACAACAATAATTATATTTTAGCATTAGAAATATTGCTGTGACTAAAGAGCTTACATATACTGGTGGATTAACCATTACAGAAACATGAAAAATGATTTTAGTAATCACCAATACAGCTGTGGCACAAACCTTACATTGGGTGGCAGAGGTCTAATAAATTTGTTAAGCACTGTATATATCTCTACATTACAAATTAATGAGGGTTTGTGTGTCGACTCACTGTCGGAGAGATGATAGAGAGAAAGAGCAGCTGGTATTGTGTATCTATTCTGCAGAAAATGAGTATTGGAAGCGTTCCAGATATTTCAGTATCGATACGTATCGACATTTTTGACAACACTACATTGCACTTAGTTTATTATTTCAGATGCCTTTTTACTAAAATTTTGTAACATTACCTGTCCACGTGCTCTGATTGGTCATGACGAAGGCCCGGCATTGGGCGTGTCTCTCACACATGTCAACAGCTTCATGGACGCTGAAGACTGACAGCAGGCATCCGTCGTGCTGATAGGACGGCCAGCAGCGGTAGTTCTCTGCTGCTATTGAGGCATCTGACACACGTTTATACTCTGTCAAAAGAGAGAAAGTCCTGTAAAAAAATGCTATTCTTCAAAATACTATAGTCATAAATATTTGTTATTTATGGAAATGGCCAGATAGTAAACCACCAACATCCACCAATATAATTAGATAGATTTTATTTTATTCATTTAATTTCATTGCATTGCAAGTAAGTAAATCTTTCATGTTCGATGCTTTCTGTCCAAGCTGACAGTCCCCATGACAGCACTGACACACACTGCTCAATAAATCAAACACATAACAACTGTCCAAGAAAAGCATAGTGTGTGTATATGTGTGAGTGCGTAGGAGCTTAACACACAGCGAAACAAACTCCTTCATTGTGTTAACACAGGGGGTGTCTTGTTCTTTGATGGAGTAGGGAGTCTTCAGGCTGTTGTTATTCAGAGCTTGACATGTGTCTTTTGATTTTTCCTTTATCTATTACTTCCTCACTCAAACACACAGATTTCAAATGCCACTCAGTGTGACCCCGACCACAATAAATGCCTCCGTCATGGGGCAGTCACAGTTAGAATATGGCAAAGAGAAAGAGGGAAGTAGATAAAAAGAGAAAATAGCAGATAAATAGAGGGAGACGTGAGGAGTGATGGCCAAGAGAAAATTAAACTAACACGTCCCTCCCATCTGTCCCTCCCACGCATTCATCTGCCCCATCTCTCTCGTCCTGTCACTTATCACTGCGCTGTCAGCTCTTCAGCAATGCACTACATCACTGAGCTAGAGAAACCAACGCCATGCTTCGAAACACACCTAACGTTTCAGAAAACATTGTGTGAATTTAAGAACAAACATTCGTTAAATAAAGGAATGTCCTTATGAAGTTAGTTTAGTTTAATGTCCAGTTCTCACTATTAACTAGTTGATTATTAGCATGCATATTACTAGGATATTGGCTGTTTATTAGTACTTATAAAGCACATATTAATGCCTTATTCTGCATGACCTTATTCTACATCCCATAATCCCAATACCTATACTTAACAACTACCTTACTAACTATTAATAAGCAGTAATTAGAAGTTTATTGAGGCAAAAGTCGTAGTTAATTGTTAGAAAATAGTGAGAATTGGACCCTAAAATAAAGTGTGACCAAATTTTTTTTTTAGCACATTTTCACCAAATTCTCAATTTATATCAAAATATCATTCTCATTACCATAATATATCTGGACACTTTATTTCCTATTATTTTATAAAATATTCCTATTACTTTCAATGGTGATTCTTATTAGATTATCTTTACTGTAATACAGTATTTTTTACTGTAATTCAACGATGACATTTTATTTCAATAGTAAAACAAATACTACCATGATGTATAAATATTTTTTATTAAATTTAAATAATATAAAATTTAATTCTTTTACATTATTATATTAATATTTCTAGTATAATATTAGAATTAATATATTATAATATTATATCATACTAATAATATTAATATCTCAATAATAATACTAATACTAATAATATATTATTTTATTATTGTATTAATATTATTAATATAAATATAATATTAGATAGGCATCCCTGTAACACTACAGATGAAAAATAGATGGATGGATAATATTACATTTTAACATATTAAATATTGTTATTAAAATGAAAAAATATATATAAATATTACATAATCATTATAGTATATATCATTATAGCATTACAGTAATAGAGTAATGAGATTTGTTAGATTACGGTAATGAGTTTTATAGGGGATATATTAAATTGTGATGAATATAAGGTTGCAGTGTAAATAACAAAGTTTTCGCAATATTCTACCTACTTAAACTCCTGCAATAATAGTTCTTACCAGCATGTCCTAACAAGTAATTTATCTGTTTACACTGAATGTAAAATTGCGTCACAATCATAACCAATAGGAACTAGATAATAAATAGCAGAACTTGTGGACAAATAAGATTTCACTGTGGACGGGGGTTAAAAGAGAAACATCCTAATCGATTGCCCACTATAATGTCACTCCTGATTATGAAACAGTATAATCAACTAACGTGTATGATAGAGACATGAGCTGAGTGCACTCTGAGACGTCAAGAGTAACTAATGAGAACAGACCTCTGTAACGCTGCCAACATTCTCCTCACTGCAGCTCTGATGGCCAGATCTTTTAAGTGTGTTTTTTGTCATAAAAATGTGCAGCTGTCTGTTTCTCATCTCGGTCATGTTGTATCAAGTCAACATTACAAGACGTGATTCACATTAACACAACATACTGTTTGTAATACTGAATGTATGACATTACATTACTGAACAAGGGCAGCTGTTCTGTCTCAGATGAGAGAAAGAATATATGTAGCTGTCCGTATGAATTCAACAGCTGCGAGTAGCTCAATTTGATGAAAACGGGCGCGTAGGAACAACCTGAAAAGTTTGTGTGTGTGGAAGAGGCACATTATACAGTAAAACGAATATTAATAACATGATGTCACATTTTTCTTTAACTGATTTGCTGAAAGGCAGACTTTGGTAAACAGAAATTAACCTTAGTAAGATTTTGCAAATAACATCGACCCAGCTAACAGGGATCATTCCTAGAAAATCTAGCAAGGTTATGAACAAACGTTCTTCTAATAACATTAACAGAATGTTTGTTCAAAATTATATAAGTCTCTGGTGTTCCCAGAATGTGTCTGTGAAGTTTCAGCTCAAAATACCCCACAGATCATTTATTATAGCTTGTCAAATTTGACGCTATTTGGGTGTGAGCAAAAACATGCCGTTTTTGTGTGTGTCCCTTTAAATGCAACTGAGCTGCTGCTCCCAGCCCCCTTTCCAGAAGAGAGCGGAGCTTTAACAGCTTGTGCTTCGGTTGCTCAACAACAACAAAGCTGGAGAATCTCACGCAGCCAAAATGAGGATTGTCAGTAACGGTGTTCAGCCTTACATTGTTCAAACCGGAGTCGACACTGATGGAGAGACTCAGGAAGAAGTCACAACTTTTAGAATGAAACTGGACGTTTCTGAACGGTTAGTGGATAAATTTATGTAGTTGCTGTGGAATTGATTCAACTCATCGACTAGCATGTGCCGTCATGGTAATCTTTTGTGCAAATCCAGTGTTGAATTGACCCTCGTTTCTGAAGCAGTCCAGCGTAAAATGACGGCATGGTAACAACACTCTACTACAACAACTCTTCCTCTTTTCTAAAGCAGCCCAACATGGCCTCACCCCCTTTGTTGCGTGTTCTCGGGGGCGGGGTTTATGTAAATTTTAAGGTTAGTGATGTCACTAAGCCGGGAAGAAGCTCATTGTAGTCCCTACCAGCTGTTTGTTGTAGTCCTTAAAAAGCGATTTCTGTAAAAGAAAATATCTCCCTTTGCATTGAACTTTGAGCGTCGTAACTTTGCAGATGTTGTTTATGCAACATTACACACTAACTAAAATTAAAAAAGTGAAATCATAATCAAGGACCCCTTTAATAACATGATTTTGCCTTTAACTGATTAACTGAAAAGGCAGACTTTGGTAAACAGACACTAACCATTGTAAGATTTTGCGAATAACATCGACCCAGCTAACAGGGATCATTCTTGGAAGATCTGGCAAGGTTATGAACAAACGTTCTTCTAATAACATTAATACAATGTTTGTTCAAAGTTATCTGGTCTTTAATAACGTTCTTAAAACATTAGCACAAAAACATCAGTGATAAACCTTAAATGTTTTTGTTGGACGTTGGTCTGACATTTTTTAAATGTTGCTACTTGTTTCAGAATGTTCAGAGAACATTCAACAGGAACATTCCCATAATCTTTGCAGAATGATAAAATGGAATGTTTACTTTAATTACTTTAACTCGACATTTTAAACATTCAGAAAAAAAAACCTTTTCATAACTTAATGGGAACATTAGCAAACCGTTTTTAGAACATATTTTTGTTAGCTGGGGAAGTGGCCTGTATTTTTATCTTATTTAATTTACTCCTCTTCAAAAAGTATCTGAACGCAGCTTTTTGCTAGCGCGCCTGTGACAAGACCCGGCAAGCAAACCTAAATCGCTTACTCATCTAAGATCATCAAACCGAGTTGATGACAATACTTTGTGACATTCCTCTTCTTCATGCTAATGCACCGTTAATATGATCGTTAAAGACTGTTGAAGGACGGCTTTGATTACACGCCAACCGCTGGCCAACCACGCTGAAATACAGCTAGTCTGAGTTTTCACAATCCAACCGTGGCTCTTTGACATTGTGCAGTTTGGAAGCAGAATGGCGATGGATACATTGTCATGGACCGCATGCCTTTGGCAAAAATGCTGACAATGTGGTCATGTATTTGAAAAACGATCCCATGGTAATCCATTTTGTGGACAGGATATATCGGTATAGAGCTGTCAATATGGCACTGCTGCACCGCTGTGAGGTTTATAAATGGTTCTGGATAGTGTCTCGGATGGTTTGGAGAGTTTTACTCGGTTTTTTATGCTCTTCGAGAAGGTTGTAACGTAAATTCAAGGCCTCATTCACAGCACTGTGACAATGGGCCTGATAAAAGGAGACGAGTCTTTAAAAGACCCGAGCTAACTGTGTGCTACCATAAATGTCGGAATCTCTGAGTCTCATTTTCCCTCTCTCGCTCTTCAGGGATATGGCTGGATGGGCTTTACTGACGTGATTCACTATTTCTCCTCGAAAGTAAGGCATTGAATGAAGGTCACTGGGCACGCTGCCTCCGATGAGATCTTTCTGATGAGTGAGTGTGGTGGGATCGAGGAGAGGGAGGGCCGTACGCACGCGGCAACTAAGTGGAGCAAGAAGCCAGTAAATAAGAGCAACTATTAGACTCTTTATTGCCCTAATTAATGCTTTATGGAGCTCCCGCTTTCTTTGAATGTTCCTGTAAGACGCAGGAGAAATGAGAGAGAAGGTGATGCAGTCAGCCAGAGGCATGCTGGGCTTTTAATGCGTGTTGGGCAGGAGTGAATTCCATAGGGAAACCCTGTCTGTATCCATGCAAATTCACAGTACTGCCAGGGGACCCTGTTTTACAAGAATACCTCAAACACCAGGCAGAGCAGAGAAGTGTCCAGTCAAAATACCACACGCTGGACTAGAATGGAGGTTACGAAGGCCTGTTCACAAGAATATTACATGAACTTTTAAATATTAGCCAATCCCGTTTATTCCCCATTATCCAGAGAGAAGAATGGCTGATATATTGCCGAAATATATTTAAACACTTACAAATAAGATGTGTACAAATTGGTGAATTTAAATGAACACTTATACTACCGTTAAAAAGTTTGAAGTTTCTTTTCTGACCACCAAGGCTGCATTCATTTGTCAAAAATACAGTAAAAACAGTAATATTATGAAATACTTTTCTGTTTTAATGTTTTATAATGTAATTTATTCCTGTATTTTCAGCATCATTACTCCAGTCTTCAGTGTCACATGATCCTTCAGAAATCATTCTAATATGCTGATTTGCAGCTCAAAACATTTATTATTATTATTATCAATGTTGAAGACAGTTGTGCTGCTTCATATTTTTGTGGAAACTGATGCATTCTTTTCAGGATTCTTTTGATGAATAGGAAGAACAACATTTATTTTAAATAGAAATCTTTTGTGACATTATGATTGTTTTTACTGTCACTTTTGATCAATTTCAAGTGTCCTTGCTGATAAAAAAGTATTAATATCTTTAAAAAAATCTTACTGACCACAAACCTTTGAACTATAGTGTATTTTACACATTTACTCAAAACTGATCACTTCTAAATAGCCAATCGACTAATAATCTAAAAATGACCAGATATCAGCCCAGTTGTTATTGTGATATGATGTAAATACATGAAACTGTTTATGTTTTTTCAAGTGCAAAATATTGAATGTTCGCCATTCTCATAAAATTGTACAGCATGGTTTTCATCAAGAATAATAATAATAAAAAAAGACTAGTCTGCAAATAAGTGATGGAATAAAATATTATTTTTTTAAATTATAGGCTTGAAGCAGCACAAACTGTTTTATATGTTTAAATTTACAGCAAAGACAGCTGATGGTGCAATGAGAGTGGAAAGAGTTAAATGTCTCTGGAGAAGATGGCCCTCACTTGCTTAACGCTCTCATCAGTCAACAAGTGTCTGCTTTAGACTGCCAATGGAGCATGGAGAAGAGAAGGAGGGATAGCAAAGAAAGAAAAAGAGAATTGGGACAAAATGGCAAAAACGGGTGGAGCGAGTAGAAGACGGAGGTGTTTCTCAGTGCAGAAATGGATGTTTTGTCCATCAGGCCTATAAGCAGCCCCTCTGTTCACTAGTTATATAAACTCTAATCTTCTAAATCTCCTCTCATTTGTCCTTACATGCACACACAAATTTTCCCTCTCGCTCTCTACACTGACTGAACAACTGGTTAATTCCGGGGAGATTTGAGGAAACTCACTCACTGCCAGGATTCTGCTGCCTTCTAGTCATTTCAGAATGATCGTATTTACAAGATGAGCACATGAACACCACCACAATTACTGGTGGGAAACCCAGGCTTTTCTTTGAGCACAGCTCTTTGAGTTTTGTGTTTCTTAGTATTTTGTCTTGTTTTCCAGGACTAAACTATTTTAAATCAAGATCCTTTTACTTGAGAAGCCAAATGACTTAAGATATTAAGTCTTGTTTCTGAAAAATGAATCAAAATTCATGTTTTGCTTAAAACCACAAAAAAAATCTGAATGCATAACTCTGTGAATGACATATGCTGCCAAGTTAGGTATCTTACAAGGCAGAATAATTTTCCTGCCTTCCATTTTGAACAGTATCAGGGTCCGTTCACACAGAATGCATTTTGCATTTTTGCTATGTACTACTTTTTCATTGTTTTTCTATGTAAACACGCTAGACGGATGTGTATGACCGTTGCGCTCGTGTCTTGAGTCTTGAGAAACTTAAAAAAATGCATCTCGAGACCAGTGTTAATTTTGACAGCAAATTTTTATTTAGTTTTAGTCATAGTTTTTTGACTAAAATGCCATTTAGTTTTAGTCATATTTTAGTCATCGGAAATTGTTTTAGTTTTAGTCTAGTTTTAGTCGACTAAATATCATAAGATTATCTAATTTAGTTAAATTGTAATGCATTAAGCATTTCTCTAACAATATACAGATCCTATACACTGATATAGGTACATATGATATTCCCCAAACTGTTTATGTTCACCCAACTGTACTTTGCTCACCAAAGCGGACGGTTTTTGACTGTTCAAGTGCAAAAACACACGAAAGAGTAAAATTCAGTACTTTTCAGGGATTAACACACTTATCATTGAGGTACTATTATAGTTTTCGTTTAAAATTTTTATTAGATTTGATTTTTAGTTTTTCTGCTTTCATTGTAATTTTAATTAAAAGTTTTAGTAATTAAAACTTTTAGTTTATGTTAAAAGTTTATGTCTTTTAGTTTTTGCTTATGTCTATAAGTTTTTATTTCTGTTTGTTATTTTAATACCTCAGGTTAAGCCAAAGCTTAGAAACTAGATTAAATAAAATAAGTTTACATTTTTTATATATATATTTATTTTTTATTTCAGTTAACGTTTATTTCAAGTAATGAAGATTTCTTTGGTTTTAGGTTTAGTTAACTATAATAACCCTTATACTTGTAAAATATATTGAATAACATGTCAAATAATGTTCTTAGATACAGTATTTTACTATGAATTAAATAGAAATTAAATTAAATACAGTTTATTGTGTAAACACAAAATAACAATAATGACCAGGAAAAAATAATAATTATAAACCATCCCGAAATACACCGTGACTCTTATTCTGAAATGTCTGCAGTCTGCACTGTAGCAGGCTGCTCATGAGGGTGATAAAATATGCATTCTTATAACCGTCTAAACATACTACTATATAAACATTGTGTAGTAAACACTGTCATAATTCATCAACATTAGCTCATAAGCAATCGCTTGGCATAAATGTGCGCTATTCATTAACTGCGAAGCAGTCTGGAGTGCTGCTGCGCGAGCCTGTAGAGCTCGTAACAGTGCGCGCGTTTCCCGCGGTTAGATCAGCACATTACACTTCAAATGTGCGCATCTTCCACACTGGATATCTTCCCAAATCGTCCCTCTCTTACATTTTCGTCTTGTTTTTATTCATCGACGAAAATTAGAGTAGATTTTAGTCATAGTTTTAGTCATTCAAAACGCATTATTATTTAGTCACGGTCTCGTTTTCGTCCGTGAAAGAATGCATTTTAAGGCATCATGGGCACACAGCTAAGGTCCATTTTGCTTTGAAAAACACAAGACGTGGGCAGTGAAACGGGAAAAAACGCAATGTCTCGACCAGTGTAAATCTTGTTGACGCAAATTATTCATCAACGAGATTTACACTGCTCGAGACATTGTGTTTTTTCCCGTTTCACTGCCCGCGTCTTGTGTTTTTCAAAGCAAAATGGACCTTAGCAGTGTGCCCATGATGCCTTAAAATGCTGTCTAGCTAGGTTTTGAAACAGAGCCAGAGAAAGAACTGTCGAATTATCATCTAAGCTTTGGTCATTTGAATGTGTTCACTTATGTCAAAGGTCATGGTGTTTTGGTACCTGTCTGGGTCACTCACCTGTTTTGTGTGTCTGCGTGTTATTCTTGAGGTAATGTCCGTTCCTGTAGATATCCAGCACTTTTTCGAGGTGAACCAGAGTCTCGTCGGTGCCCCATATCAGCTCTCCTGAAACACATTCATACAGCATAAACAACTCAACTATTAGCGGTTTACATTCTGTCATTAAGAAAACATGCCTACAGAGTGATGCTGAAGTGGGCGTTTCGTGACAGTGGGAGAGAAAGATAGGATCGAGGCTGGGCCACCCACGCTACCCGCGGCTTCACGGACTGTTGTGTCCCAGAAAAACAGATTTCAAACGCTATCTGACATGCCATTATGCTGATGAACATGATGATAGAGCGCATGAGGAAAGGAATTAAGGCCAGAGACAAAAGGCATGCTGGGAGGGACAGAAAGAGAAATGTTGGGATGTGAAGAGAAGGAATGTTTGTAGAGGATGTTTGAACAAACTTTTTCTCCTCTATAAAAAGTAGTCAAGAGCAGGGCTTGACACTCACTCCCAGATAAACTATCATCTGCTGGATCTAGTTTTGGGCTGACAGACCACCTTAGAGCAGCTACCAAACCCAGCTTGACCACCCTGAGCTGATATGACCTACTTTTTTCAGCAGTAGGAATGAGAGCAGAACTTGGGTAGTGAAATCAGACTCACTTGTACAGTTGACGATTTTGTCCAGAAGGGGTCTCAATGCTGAGGGGGCACTGTGAGGTAACAAGTAGGTGAAGAAAAATCTAGAAAATATGGAAAAACCATGTCAGCATTTCACTTTGCCTTAAACACCCTAAAATACACAAATAAAGCAGAAGTTGTCTCAGATCTCAGGCCGTGAACACACACCTGTAAGCATTGTAGAGGTTTCTCTTTTCGTTGATACCCTGACAGCGCCCCTTGTGGCAGGGGAGGGTGAAGTTGCGGGCAGGGAACTCCATGAGACAGTCTGAAGGAGAAGACGGGGAGCAAGGCGTCTCCTCAACACTGGCGTCGTCCAGGTCGGTCACTTTCAACACTCCCCCCACCAACACAAACTGCCGTGGCCTGAAGTCCAGCAGGGTGACGGACCCGAGCGGGGAGTGGGCCAAATAATGCAGCAGCCTCATCAGACTCAAACAGATCTGTGGAAAGCAATATATTATTTTGAAATATGGAATATATTACAGAAAGGTTATATATTCATAAAAATAACTCTAACCCACATATGATATGCGGGAAAAAACAAGATATTATGGCCACCATTTAAATAAAATAAAATGAGGGAACGAATTAATACAATGTGCTACTATTTAACCAGAACTAGGGAACAAATACCTGGTTGTTATTATTTTCCACAGTTACTCATTAGTTCCTCACCTGTTCTTAGTTCTGTTGATTACTCTGTCAGTGTATTTAAACCCTTCATTTTTCCTTCATGTTTCCGTTGTTCTGTGTCGTCAGTATAATGTGGTTGTGTTATTCTGTTCTCCTGCATGTTTCCTCTTGGAATTATTATTAAAAGACAGTTTATTTTGTACTCTTTCGTCTTCCCGCGCTCATTACAGCCACTAAATGTGACACTAAGATGATTAGCCAATAATTATTTTTTTAATGTTATGGATGATTATCAAAGGCCAATGAAAAAGTTCTATATTATTATGTCTAAACAAATTAAAAATAAAACATTAAAGCAGTCATTTTATGATCCTACAAATGAATTTCTACTGTTTCTACACCGGGCGCAACAGCTGCATATACTGAACTCGTCAAAGTGAAATTTACGAATCCATTTGTACTGTTGTCGAAAGAGTGCAAGTGCGTGGAGCACGTTACAAATACAACATTATAAAGTACAGTATAAAAATTAATATTTATTTTGAGATTTGCTAAAGCTTACATTGTTATTAAATTACTAATGTTTTTAAAGATTAATTTTAAGTGAACAGATGTCAGCAAAGGTAATTTAACAGTAAAATAAGAAGATAAGAAATGACAACTAAATATTAATATAAAATAATTATAAATAATAATTAAATAATATTGGTTGACACTGATAAATGGAAAAATCTTTAATATTGTTCGATAAAAGATATGGTATCAATTTATTAATTTGTTATCTTTAGTTTGATTCAAGATTATGAGGGAACATGAAAAAAAAAAATTAGTGCACGGATAAATAACTTAATAATCACTGCAATATTCCATAAAAAAAAAAAAGTCCATTTTGATTCATGGTGACTTTGCAAAATTTGTCACATATATATATATATGAATAAAGATATTTATATTTTTATATATAAATGAAAAAAAGTACATTATATATATAAACAAAATTTTTATTTTAGATGAACAGAGGAAAATGCAGTGGCTTGTGAAATAGAAACTGAATGCGAGGCACTGCCAGAAGTGTTGTATTTTGAGCACTCTACCTAGTGAGGACATTTCACCCGCCTCTGCCTCTAACTGGTACCTTGTTTGAGACCATCAGGGCTGCCCGAAACCTTGTCAAAATGTACCGTCTCCAGGCACTGGAAGCACCTCGTTGAAAGAGCCACTTGAGCGTGTGAGGCCTGTTGTGTATGTGCATGTCTGCGAGTGCACGAGTGTGTTACTGGAGGATTAGTCCTCTTATTGTGTGTGAGGGTACGAGGGGTGAGGCTGAAGCTTTGGCAGCTGGTACACCTCGCATTCAAGCAACACCCTCATCTACCATGTTCTTAAGGGCAGAATTCAGAGGATTAGACGGCCGTAGGGAAAGGAGAGGAGGGCGAAGACGCAAAAAGGAGTGAGAGGGGTGAATGCAACCCAAAGAAGGAGAGGAGAACATAAAAGAGAAGCAAACAGAGAGGAGATGAGGGGGTGGAGGAGACACTGCCCATGCCTTTCACAACAGACAAAAGCTGCTTTTAATACACTCCGGATTAGCAACTACTGGGAAAGGTCAGCCCCCCTCACACCGTGTTTGTATCTTGCTTAACGTGGTAGGCAACCGGTAGCTTTGGCAAAACCATTGAGAAAGCCATTGTAAGGGAGGTGAGGCCATCCAAAATACCCCAACAGATTTGATTTCCTCAAAAATGCGGCAAGCATTTTTCCATTCATACATGAACGCAAGGGTGTGAACTAGGGCTGCAGGAGATTGGAAAAAAACTGACATACAGTAGCAATATTTTATTTTTCAGCAATATGTATTGTAATATATAAAGATACAGGAATTTTTGCCAGATGACTTCAATATTTATATTTGGAAACAAATTTTCATTTTAGAGTGATTGTGGTGATTTTTGGGGGGGAAGTGCATCTGCATAAAAATAAAAATAATAAAAAAGCAAAAATATTACTTTACTCTGAGGACATTTTTCTGAGTGCAAATCCTTGTAGGGCTGAACGATTTGGGAAAAACTTCATTTTTTTTTTTTTTTACTGTAAAATTACAATACTAATATTTACATCTAGAATTCCTAATTTTCAAATGGTAAACCATCAAGTTTTTATTTTGATGGGTTGCTGGAAAATTATTTCATTGTGATTATTATTAAATAAAAGTATTAACAATATAAGAAATACACTGTAATAATATTATAGTGCTGTAAAAAAAAACTAGACTAGAAATAATTTTATTTTACTGTAAAATTGCAATATTAATATTCAGTAATACAGTATTTAATTTCTTCACTTTCAAATGGTAAACCATCAAGCTTTTATTTTGATGGATTGCCAGCAAATAAAATGATGCACTGTTGGTTTCATAATGAAGTGTGGCACTGTGGCTGCAATCGAAAACTGAAAAATGCTGCCTTCGTAGGACGCATTTCAAGGTAAGAAGGTATCAAGGCACGTCCGAATCCAATGTTAGCTTCACTTCCTGTTTCCTGAGATACCTTTATCTGATTGATTTTTGAACGCAGCATAGATATCCTTTGATATCCCACAATCCTGTGCGTTCCATTTCCAAAAATGGCATCTGAAAGTTCTAGCTGGTGGTCAGTTTGTGTGTAAATATATGATTTGACCATTGTATTCCACTTTTGATGTCATTTCTAGCGAGAAATTTTTTAGCTTGCGCTATTTTGCTGAAGATCATTAAACCGTTGCGCTTCCTCAGAAGTCTGTCCTAAATCAGTTTCGTGTGGTACCTTCGTGCACAAATGCTGCCTGCGAAGTCATTCCCTGATAAGGCAGGGAGGCAACAAGTCAGCTGCCTGAGATTTCGGATGCAGCCTGTGTGTTCATTTACACGCATGTAGAATGAAACCGCTTCACTCTGAGACCAGTAGCGCACATATTTACTTAATTAAATCACAGCCTGCATGATTTGATAATGGCACTAAGCCATATTGTGATATTGATTTTATTTTGATATATGAAGCAGCCCTAGTGTGCACGTTTTCTTGCTTGGCACAGTTTTGGTTTAGCTGGTGAGGAGGGCCTGGTGTGAGTACGGGTGTGTCTTCACTCCCAGCATTATGTAGAAGGCATAAAAGCCTTCGTCAGCGCGCAGAGGAAATGGTTTCGGACCTAAATGAGCTGTTTGGAAGTCAACGGATTCGACAGTCTCCCCAGAGTCTATTAGTGCCTCATACGCAATTCAAATGTTGCTAAAGCATTGCTGGGGTGTTTCTGCTTTGTTCCACATGCACACAGAGAAACAGAGGCCAGCAGCGCCTGTAGAGGACAGTCTTAAAGAGACAGGATGCAGTAGCATTTAGAAACACGTGGAATGAACTTAACTGCTTGGCTTTGTTCAGACAGGCAGCTAATCAGATTTTTGAGCATATCTGACTCAAATCCGTTTACTCAAATCTGTTGTTTGGAGTCCGAACAGCAAAAAAATGTAGGAAATCCCAAAACTTGTGATCCGATTTAAATAATTATTGATATATGGAAATGCTTCAGTCTGAACTGTCACACTGGAATTCATTTGGGATGCAACACTTAAGTAAACTTGTACACAATGTGCCGCAGTGTTTATAGTGTATCACAGCTGTGCTTAGAACTGTCCAAATTCACACATTTTTGCTCACTCACACCTATTTAGCAAACTGTCTCATTCAGTAAATAGTAAATAGTGAATGAGTGGACTAGTGAGCGATTTCAGATACAGCATATTACAAACGTTCAAATGTGTTGGGATTTTCTTTTTCTTGAAAGAAATTAATATTTTTATTCGAGAAGCATGCATTAAATTGATCAAAAGCATCAGTAAAAAATGTTACAGAAGATTTCCATTTCAAATAAATTGTGTTCTTTTCCTATATATATTTTTAGTTATTAGTCATTATTAGAGAGTAACTTGGTATTATGTTGACGTCTACATCATTACCAAGACATCCAATGTAGATGTTTTGGATATTAAATACAATATACCAAAATGATTACTTGCAAAATGACAGCAAACAGTCAGTCTTAAATATTTGATAAACAAACCAGAATTGTGTGCGGTACATATTGTGTCCAAATCCTGCGCACATTTTGTCAAAATAATGACTGAAATGAATTAGGACTAAACCTGACAGAAACTCACAAAAAACACACAAGTAGGTTACTTTCAAAACCTCAAAGCTGTGTAAAATATATAAAGGAATACATAAAATGTTTAAAAATAGTAAGAAATGAAAGGAGAACGCCAAGAAAAGCCTTAAAGAGGCTATAAAAACCATGAGAAAATCAACAGCAGGAACTCTTAATTCACTGAACATAAAGACACAACTTGTCTCATTCTCATTAAAAGGGTTTCATTGTTCTAGACTGGAAATTCATTCAATATGACTGAAACATCACTCTGAAACGTGAGCCTAATAAATATATTTAGCAGAATACTATGAGTTATGGAAAAGGAAAGGCTGTCACAGACTGGAATTGGTAATGCTGAAAGTCTATTGAAACTAAAGTATGGTTATGAATTGCTCTGCTGAACTGTATACCGCTGTGTTGACATGTAGATGAGTGTGCTGTGTTCCCTATTAAAGCATGAAATGTTTACTGAGCGGCTCCGCTTTTGTGCAGCGAGTGTGTTGTTCTGTGTGTGTGAATCAGTGTTTGGGTGTGTACATGTGAGGAAGGCCAGTAAATACACTTCTGAGTGTAGCTTTTGCTTTTGTGTGTGTTAGCTGCGGTGCTGGGTGGATTAATTACAAACTGTACTCCATTACTGATTGCAAATTACATGACAAAAATTGAAGTTAGTCACACTCTATTAGATTACACATTTTAGGTAATGTATTCAGACTACTTTTTGATTACTTTTAGATTACTTGTTTATCAAATCGATTTTAAAGGTGTTGTATGTAATTTTTGACTGAAATAAAGCATAAAAATACCATAATATGTTTGCAGATATAAGTTCACATACTTGTTTTGCTGAAAAACTATGCTACAGCCAGTTATTTTATTTTGAAATGTACGTTCCATGTGGGAACGTCTGTTTCTATCTGTGTGATCTGCCACTGCCAATTTACCCAATAGTATTTCGACACTCCAGGTTGCCAGTTTGTGGGAAACACAGCATATTACAGCCATGGAAGCCAGCAAACGAATGGGCCAGTGATCACGGATTTTACCAGACCTAAAAAGCCTCAGCATTCATCTAAAAATCTCTATGAACCGGAGCATATTGAAACGCGGATAAATCAACTCATCAACTTACAAGTGTGTAAGTCTCCTCGCCTTCTGTTGTCAGTTGCGCTTATTTCTATTGCGTGTCCTCAATCTGGCAACCCGCATGAGCGTCGAGTCTGAGGAGGAGGCGTTGGGAGAAACAACTCTCCCCAATATTTATAATTTAGACGGCAGTACCCATTTCAACCACTAGCTGTCAATTTTACGTACTGCACCTTTAATATGATTATTTTGTACCATATAAAATATTTTCTAAATAAAAAACTATATATAAAAAATATTTAAAAAAATTATAAAGAAAGAAAATATATCCCATTTTATCAACAACATGAAGGACCCCAAACTTACTGCTATTGTTTGAATAATATATAATCACTTAATAAATAAAATTAACTGTAGTCATTTTAAAATGTAATATAATCTAATTACAAGTACTTAATTTTTGGGATCTGATTATGCAATCCAGATTACATGTAATCAGTTTCTATCCAGCTGGGATGTGAGTCTGCAGCTATCATAATCTGAATGTATTAATTCTATATATATCCATTTAATTGACTATGAGTTCATAACATATATAACACATCTCCCATGTAATGTTCACAAATTATCATATGTCTTATTTAACATAAATTCATGTCAACAGCAGCCTGTTATCAGAGGAAGAGCTCATGCATTGGGATTTCATTCAGTTTCATCCTCTCTGAACAGGATGCGCTTTGGCCACAGGAAGTCATAGCAAATCATTATGGGAGGTTGCCAAGGCGATAGCGATCAGCCGGGTCTATCAGGCATAAGCCATGCTACCTAACAGGAAGTTCAGAGAGAGCAGAGTGCAGGACGTCCCACACGGCTAGCTCTGCTGGAAACAGGTTTAACCCTGTGTGTTCTACTATGGATTGTTTTTTGGTGGGTGTTTCATTATAGAGAAACATTGTCAAAGGAATGATTAGGGACAGAGAGCGGAATCATACACTCAAAAAATTAACTTTCACTGTTGTTAGTTTCACTCAAACCACCCTTGTTCATATTACTTTAAAAACTCATGTAACTAGTTGTTTCTACTAAAAACGAGTATTGTCAGCTTTACTTAGTAAGTGTTTGTTCAGTCAACTTAACATTGCTGAGTGAAACGCACAAATTAATGTTGACATAACTAACTGGGCAGTGGATCCGTAGTTCCCAGCATGCTTTGCAAGAGACTGCATTAGGAGAGTAAATTTAGGGATTATTTTAAGTGTTATTTTATGTGATTTTCAGTAAAGGGAAAGATGTTGTTAGTTTATGTTAGTGTTTAATGTTCAGTTATGTTGGACATTTAGAGGAATTTCTGTAATGCTTTTGAATTTTGTGGTTACCGTTATGCAGAAGAGTGTCACCTGTGTTTAGGCTGTGCGCACTCATACACGCATGTTTATAGGATGGAATTCCTGCTCTCAATTCAATTGAGTTTGTTCAATGAGTTATTTTTGAGTGCATTTTGTAGAGCAAATAGTTCATTTAATAAGGTAAATTAAGTCAATAAATGTGTTCACCCTACGTAATAAACATAACATTATTAAGTAAACTGCACATATAAATATTATGTGACAGTGATGTTCAAATGATTTGTATTTACTCAAAGAAATTTTGTCAGCTTTACTTAAATTTCTTTTGTTCATACAACTAAATTGTTATTTGTACAAATTACTAACTATAGTTGTGTGGAACCACTTGACACTTCTTTTTTAAGTAAATCCAACAATTAATTTTTTTGAGTGTGGGATTAGGACATGTCGCAGGCAGGATTCAAACCTGTATTACCCACATGAGCAGCACCCTGACTGGGTATGAGGCAAATGCATGAACCGCTGGCCCATGGCTTTGCACAGAAAGCACAGTTAGAGGTTGGCTGACTCAAAGTCATTAAAAATGTTTATAGAGCATTATGAAATTGTAGTAATTTTATGAAATGAATGTAATTTTGTCCCCCTGTTTGTTTATTCAAGGTAAATGAGCTGTACCTTCTGGCCTCTCTCAATCTATTCATCTTTCTCAAAAAATTTATAATAATTTATACAGTGGTGTCCAAAAGTCTGAGACCACAAGTGGAAATGCTTTGTTTTTTTATTTATTTAAAAAAATGATTTTTTTTTTAACAAATTATATTATCAGCATCATTTTCATGAATAGTTGAATGTAAAAATTAACATTAATTTTCTTTATGTTTTTGGAAAATTCTAAAACTTTCTATGTATTTCTAGAACAATCTAACTAGCTATCTAAATAAATAAATAATCAGATTTTCAATTATTTTTCAGACTGTTTATAATAATTTACAATGTCACAAATAGTCTTTAATCAAACTAACCTTTCATTTTTATTAAGCTAAATTAAAAAAAGGGAGAATTTGAAAAATAAACATGAATTTTTTTTTTTTTTTTTTTTTTTCAAAATCCTAAAATATTCTTTTTATTTAGGTTCAATCAGTCAATCAATTGATCAATCAAAAATCATTTTTTCAGTAAGGTTTCAGACTTTTGGGCCCCAGTGTATATAATATTTTTCAATGTCATAAATAATGTTTAATTTAAAAAATAACCTTTAATTGTTTTATTATGCTGAATGTTAATAAAAAAAAAAATTTTTTTAATTTTTTTTCAAAACTCTAAAACACAAATACATACATACATACATAAGTTTTATGTTTCAGACTTTTGAGCCCCACTGTATATTATATTTATTATATATATTTCAATGTCATAAATAATGTTTAATTGAAAATAACCTTTAATTGTTTTATTATGCTAAATGTATTTTTTTTGTTTAATTGTTTTCAAAAATCTAAAACACTCTTATTCCAGGTTAAATAAATAAGTAAATAAATAAATAAGTTTTAGGTTTGAGGCTTTTGGACCCCGTTGTATAGAATTTTTTCCAATGTCAAATAATATTTACATCACAATAACATATAATTCTTTTATCATAGTCACGTTAGAAAATACACTGACTCAATTTGTTCACAGTTGTAAGCGCTGATAAGACGTTCCTCCCTGGAGCTCCAGACAGACACTAGATGGAATGTGTGATATGAGTTGAGTGACTCACCCTGAATCTCTCCTCCCAGGGCGTCTGCAGCAGCTGGATCATCTCCAGAGGGCTGCCCAGCTCCGTGATGGCCGTCACCGTGTCCTTTATATCATTGCTGTCCTGGTAGCAGTAGCCGTAGAGCTGCAGGAGAGAGCGCAGACACGAGAGCATCCGTCAGCACACAGATAACAGCGGTGTGTTGAATTTCACTATTCTGACCCTGACCCCAAATTCAGCTCTTGGCTGGATGAGAAGCCATGGGTAAAGCATTTAATGGAAATAATTCAGAGATAAGTTAATTGAAAGCGTTACGTAAACCAAATCAAATACATGACATTGTATCAGCCGTTATGGGAGCAGACAGACAGACGTACTGCAGCGTGTAATCAGGAAACGTTGCACTGACATGTGCTTGTTTGTCTAGTGGGGGAGGTCTATATGTTACGGCCGCTTCTATCAAGCTGTTTCCCTCGGCCCTGCCGTGACGGGCTCTTAGCGGTGCAGAATTTGGCTCTTTGCTTACAGAAACATTTTCCCAAGCTATTTCAAGCCAAAGAAGCTAGTTAAAATTAAACAGCATGAAATTTCATCTAAAAAGAAAACAACCTATGGCTGTGTGACCGGCTGTACCACGAGAGGCATCACCAGCATCAAAGGAAAATCGTCGGCCAGTAATGTCGGGAGGTTGAATGGAGAAAACGGGCCATTATTTTACTCCACAGCCAAGTGGGTGTTTCAGTTGTGTAAGTTAACAAGTTAGTTTCCACGTTCATCTGTGCCGGAATTATAACCTTCAAAGTCTCTGTCAGTACATGCAAACTTCTATTCCAGTATAACTCAATTTAGTCACATCATTCACACATGCTAATAGTGCATAACACCTCAAACTCATACACTGGCAAAGCTAGAATTGTCCAGTGATGACACGCTGGATGTTATGTTGCCTAGCAAAGACACTGGGCCTTATTCCTAAAAACACAAACATGAATATATGTGTAAATCATTTGTAAATACATGCATACAGTACATAAAGTGCTGCATTCAGTTCAATATGTCAGTTTATGTAGAAATGGATTTATAAATGACTTACACACACTGCAAAAATCATTTTCTATTTTTGTTTTAAAATTGTGTAACATATTATTAATTATTATTAATAATAATTTTTGACCCCAAATTTTGTACCCCATTTGATTATTTTTTTCTTAACTTTTGTTAGATTAATGCTTAAAACAAGCATAAATGCCAATGGAGTAAAACAAAAAATCCTTTATTCTCTGAATCTTAAAATAAAACACTTAATATCAGATGCATTTATTTAAGGATGTTTTTACTGAAAAAAAAGGCTTGACAAAAAAAGCATTATAAAGGTATTCATAATGTACATTAAAATGCATCATATCTTTACATAAATAATTGTAACCAAAGTTAAAATGCATTATAATATTTGCAGACTCCTTGTATTAAAACTGTGGTTACAATTATTCATGAGACACTACAATGTGTTATTAAGGTGCATTACAAGCAGTAATTAATGAATTAAAATTGCTTTTATAATGCATTATATATGAAGGCTTTAAAGAGGACCTATAATTTACAAGATGTAATATAAGTCTCTGGTGTCTCCAGAATGTGTCTGTGAAGTTTCAGCTCAAAAGACCCCACAGATCATTTATTATAGCTTGTCAAATTTGCTCCTTTTTGGGTGTGAGCAAAAACACGCCGTTTTTGTGTGTGTCCCTTTAAATGCAACTGAGCTCCTGCTCCCCGCCCCCTTTCCAGAAGAGGGCGGAGCTTTAACAGCTCACGCTTCAGTTGCTCAACAACAACAAAGCTGGAGAATCTCACGCAGCCAAAATGAGGATTGTCAGTAACGGTGTTCAGCCTTACATTGTTCAAACCGGAGTCGACACTGATGGAGAGACTCGGGAAGAAGTTACAACTTTTAGAATGAAACTGGACGTTTCTGAATGGTTAGTGGATAAATTTATGTAGTTGATTCAACTCATCGACTAGCATGTGCCATCATGTTAATCTTTTGTGTAAATTCAGCGTTGAATTGGCCCTCGTTTGTGAAGCAGTCCAGCGTAAAATGACGGCATGGCGACAACACTCTACTACAACAACTACAACTCTTCTCTAAAGCAGCCCAACATGGCCTCACCCCCTTTGTTGCATTTTCTCGGGGGCGGGGTTTATGTAAATTTTAGGGTTAGTGATGTCACTAACCCGGGAAGAAGCTCGTTGTAGTCCCTACCAGCCATTTTTTGTAGTCCTTAAACAGCGATTTCTGTAAAACAAAATATCTCCCTTTGCATTGAACTTTGAGCGTTGTAACTTTGCAGATGTTGTTTATGCTCAAACAGAAGCATTACACACTAACTAAAGTAAAAAAAGTGAAATCATAATCAACCACCCCTTTAAGTAAAGTGTTACCACATTTTTATTTTCTGCTTGTGTTTTATTAATGTGGGCATAAATCTCAGTCAGGCTTTGGACACATATGGGACATTTCACGAATGTGGAAAGCTACAGATGTCCATCAGTGACAAAAACTGCTCACTTTACCACTGGAAAATAACTATTGGAAGCTGGTGTTTGACCATTTAGTCTTAACGGCTGATTTAACTGGTGATCAGCAGAAGCTGCCATACGCTTCAATTCCCAATCAGTTTTGGCACATAGTACACAACGTATAAATCAGCAATGTGATGTCTGACCAGTCCCAAGATACCTGGCTGTCTCAAATGTCAAATTAAGGACATCAACTCTGGATCTTTATAACTGTCCCTGTGGGAGGATCGTGAACACATTTAGCCTCTGATATGAAGCAGGAACAGGACCAATCTGATCTAAGATCTGTGTGCAGACAGGCTTGTAGAGCGAGTCTTTCCAAGAAAGCCCTATCTGAGATTAAACACACTCTAATGACTATTATCAGCATGATTCATCTCAAATGTGAGAGAGTGTGTGCATTTGAGTGTTTGTCTGTGCTCAGACTCCACGGCTGCTTGCTGGGAATAAAACAGACCTGCACATGGAGAAACGCTGCTGTCTGTCTAGCCACACGGTGCCGTTTTGACTGACACAAGCTCAAAGGTCAACTTGCCTGTCCGGTTCATTTACTACGAAGATTTTGTATCTGTCCAGAGCTGCAATGTACCAGATGCTAATGTCACCAAGGGCTCCAGAAACATTTTTCTCATTTCAACTAGCTTTTGGTCTGAAAGTTTACATCCAGTTGTTAGTACTAAGCACAGTTTGCTCTCGAGAACTGACTGAATTCCAGAGCAGTTTCATTCCTGTGCATGTAAGCAATATAAAAGAGATGGGAGAAGTTAGTATTTAATTGTCTGTTTTGCAGTCATTTTGGGCTGTACAAGAAAATCTCTTGGAAGCTTTTTCTCTATTTTCAGGAAAGAGTGAGTAAGCAGGATCATTAAAGGAGGGGTGAAGGAAAGTGGCCAACAGACTGTGTCCGAGTCTGATCTGAAGAAATTACCTAGATCTTTCATGGTCTGGTTCTCTGCTTTTTTTTTAACCATGTTAACCTTTTTTTTTTTTTTACTTCAGTAATCATTCAGTATTATGGTGTATATCATATTACCATCTGATACTATGACTGTATAGCAACAGAACTTTCTTTATAAAGACAACAGTGGTCTTCTCACACTTACCATGATTTTGCCAGGTGAGTGGTAAAGTCTGCTTAACCGTATTAAGATCACTGTAATACAACAGCAACTGCTAAATAAAACAACAGCTATAGCAATATGATAAAAGACACTAATTCAATTCAAAAGCTACATTCAAGAGCATGAAAAACGGCACAGGAAGGAAAATTCTTATAATCATAGCTTTGATAATAAGTAATGCACCGATGTATCGGCCGCCGATATTTATCAGCTGATTTCTGATCAATTTACAACCATCGGCATATCGGCTATGCATGAAAAAGGCTGATATAACAACCTGATGGTTTATTAATTAACTGCGTGAAGGCACTGAGCTGTGATGTCTGTTAATGTCTGTTTTAACTTTATTCAAACAATAAAAGACAAAAAAATAGCTCACTACTCTTGACTAAATAACTTTTTTTTAACTTTTATAAGGATTAATATGTCGGCCTATGTATAGGGCTCTATGATTTACGGGAAATGCGGACGGAATTGCGGAATCCAGTCATAAAAATGGAATTTACTGTATAACGCGGAATGTCACGAAAAGTTTGGATGAATAAATAAAAAGTAGGTCAGTACACTTAAATCAAATCGCGATATAGACTAGTGTCTTATAAATATTAAGCCGCAAAAAGACTATTTAAATATGAATCCTGCATGTTCTGCGTGTCTGTGTGTGAATGAATGGCGCAGACGTGCGGTTTCATTTACCTCACACACACACACACACACTGAAGCACGCGTAACGCTCGCAGTGTTTTTCAGCCTCTACCGCTTCAGTATATGAGGAGTATATGAGGATCTCCAGAATCACTTCACAGCAACCCGTCAAAATAAAAGTTCAGTTTAACTTGAAGTAATTGTGACAGAAACATATTACTGTTGTACAGTAGAATTTAGCTACGTCTCAATGTAATAATAATATATAGATTTAATTTATATGCAGTGTTATTTTACATTTGTTTACTTTATTTCTGTACCTGAAAACTGTTAAACCTACCTAAAAGCACTGCTTATTTCATATGTATCTTTGTTTTGTTGTATTAATGTATTTATGTTGGCCTGCTGAATATTAATTGGATCCAATCCATGTTCATTAGAAATTATTTGATGATGCAGCAATAAACTCGCTAGTATAACTTAACGCGTTTTTTTTTTTTTTTTTTTAACTTTGCTGATTTAAAACATGATCAAAACACTATCTATTTTAATGACAAAAGATAATGACATAAATAAGAGAGAAAGTGACAAATATCTGTATCTGCCAATAATTGTTAAAATCAGTATCGGTGCATCCCTAATAATAAGACTTGTTAGGGCTGGTTCACACAGAATGCGGTTAAAAATGTGAGACACAGGTCAAAGTAATGCAAGAAAATCAAGCTCTTTAGACATGTTTGAAGTTGAACTTCTTTTAACTTGCTGTGTCATGCATGAGATGCTGCAAAAGACGCAAGTGCAATGGTCAAACAAGTCTGTCTAGCACATGTTTAGATAGAACAACAATAGAAAAGCTGTGGAATGCAAAAACGAGTTCTGTGTGAATAGCCCCTTAAAGTGCTAAAGACACAATGAAATGAATGTAGCAACAGATCTTTTTTTTCCATATTGTGATGTACATCCGAGTGAAACAGATTATTGAATAAGAAAAAAATGTAGGGCGGGACTTGGTCAAATGTAAGAAAGGGGCAGGGAAAATAAAAAATAAAACATATGCACAATATGTCCACAATAAGATCAATAACATGTATTTAGAAAATAGAAATAGGGTGAATTTTTATTTCATGACTTTAACTAGCATCTTCGTCAGCTCTTGTTCTTCAAAAATTCTCCTCACTGGTGCCACGTGTGCTGATATGCATATGCTCAAAGGCCTTTTTGTTAGGTTAGGTGCCATTAATAAACTAACACACGTTCGCTCCCAACCCTACCACGATCGTTTAATGAGGACACCCTGGCAACAAATCAAAACGGCCACGGAGACGGCCATGTTTGCCCAGAGATGAAATAGTGGTGGGCAGTGGAAGCCAACGTCTACGGTCAGTGAGGACAGGACTGTCCACGGGAACAAGAGCTGCTCAGTAACAGGGGCTTGACACTGACCGTACGGCCCGTGTGCTGAGTTATAGCTGGGATCAGATTCAAACTTGTGTGTGGAGGGTTTCTGAGAGGAAAAGCTAAAGTGAATAAACGGTTCAGGCAATGAGTTTTACCACATTGTTTTCATCAAAGTTTCTGAAGCAACGCCGCTGGAAAAAGTTCTGAGTCATTTTCCCTTGCCTCTAAAATTGATCAGTGAACATTAAACAGATTTGAGACTTATTAAGGTCCAAACAGAAAAATGTGAAATTGTTAAATCTTACTGCCAAAGTGTTCAAAGGCTTCAGAAGACTTCACTCAAATGCCTGGTTCTGTGCCTGGTGTTTGACGTGATTCAGCAGTCGTTAATGCTGATGAGTTCGGGATCTTTCAAGGTCGAAATGACTAACACCTCTAATCTAAATTCCAATAAACTAACACAATGACAGAAGTGCAATGAAATTTATTCAGCTTGAACTGTTTACACATTTTATTTATTTTCTGAATCTGTGAATCTGCGCTCTGAAAATCACATGGATCTTTTTAGTAAAGCGATCACACGATAGGAAGAGACAAGTTGATTTCCTCATCAACCTGTTCCTGCCTAGAAAAATAAACAGAGAGCAGAGCCATGTAGAATGAGGAGGACAGAGCGTTCCGAGCTCTTCCAGCGGAATTCATCCCCATCCTTGACTCATTTCCTCCCACAATCCTCCTGTTCTAAGCTCTTTCTCAGAACAGCCATTAACACAGCACTCCCGACCTGTTCCACAGTCAGCGACTGCCCACCGATACTCCTGTGGGTTTAATTCCTTAAACACACAATGAGATAAACATGTCCATCCAATCATTTAGCTCAAAAGAAAAAGTTCAAATCTCGTTTGTGAAATTTATCTTAAAACTATCACGAAATATATGTTTTCACTGGAAAAATAGCAGCATACAGATTTAAAATGACATGGGGCTGAGCAAATAATAGCAAAGTTTTCATTTTTGGGTGAACTATCCCTTTAAAGAGGACCTATTATGCCCTTTTTCAAAGTCTTGATTTTGTTTACTAGTATATGTGTTCAAAAAACACCTTATTTTCCCCATATTCTCCATTGTTTCAGCTCCTCTCTTCCCAGTCTGTCAGTAACGCTCTGTTTAGTTCCTGTCTTGATGAAGCCCCTCCTTCTGAAAAGCACAATGTGCTCCGATTGGTCGACTGGACCAGAGTGCTGTGATTGGTCAACCACTACGAGCGTGTTTGGGAAATGTCTCGCCCCTCACAATAACCGCCAGTTTCAAAACACTACTAACTCAACCAGGCCCCGCCCTTTCTTGCGTATGCTTTGAGCGGAAATTATTTAAATGAGGAATATTGTGACGTGTTTGTTCCCGGAAGAAAATTTAAGACTACAATTTAGACTTTTCAGGGAGTTCAGAAACAGAGACACTGATATAGAGAACTCCTGCTGGAGGGACTTTGCAGAACTTTTTCATGCAACATTATACACTAAAAAAAGATGAATGTATAAAAAAGCATAATAGGATCCCTTTAAACGTAGATATACAGTTGCTGTGACCCTGCTGTCGACTGGAGCACAGTCGTCTTCTCCTTCCTGACAAACTAAGAGGTTAAAGTATTAACCCGTGTTTAATTGCGTCTAGCACTAAAACTCTCCGTCTCACTCCCATCTTAAAAATGACCCTGGGGGCCTCTGTGTTTAGGACACCCAGCTTTCACATTCACATGTTACATGCTCACATTAGCAGGTTACTGATTACCCTGCAGTGTGTGTGTGTGTGTTTGTGTGTGTGTGCGTGTGTGTGTGTGTGTGTGTGTGTGTGTGTATTTTGGGACTTGACTAAGAATCTGAAGAGTTAACAGAATGACATGCTAATGTAAACATAATCCCAGTGCAAGACCACCCTAATCAGGCCCCCAAGCTGAGTTGCAGATTGCCCGACACACCATTTCAAATGCCTTTCCATATACAAACACTCGGGAGAACTTAAAGGAATTGATCACGCATAAAATGAACATTTTGGCATCGTTTGTTCACTCTCAAGTTGTTCCAACTCCGTAGTATTACTTGTTCATCCATGAAATGCAAAATGAAATGTTAGACAGCATGTCGGAGGTGCTCTTTTCCACAGAAGGAAAGTGGATGGTGATTTTTACTGTCAAGCTCCAGAAAGGACAAAAAAGCACGTTAAAATTCATCCATATGACTCATGTTCTATATTCCAAGTCATCTGAAGTCATATGATAGCTTTGTAAAAATAAAACACAAAAACCATTATTCATTGTACTAATAATCATCCACAAAGGAGCGTACATCCGAACACATAGCCTTTCATACTTCTTTAAATAGCGTGCATGAACACAGCAACTTCACACTAAAAAGTTTCATCCTTGCCTGGTGTCTGCATTATTTTGTCCAAATTATTTCTTTTAAAGTACCCCTATTATGCTTTTGTCGAATATTACCTTTGATGCAGTGTGTAATACAGCTGTTTGTGAATGTAAAAGGTCTGCACTGTTTTAAAGATCAAAGCGCACAACAAATTAAGTTGTATCCTAAAAGAAAGAATCGATTCTGAACTGCCGCAATGAGTCGTCAACAATTCCAGTCTCACTTCCTGTTTCACACCTACGTAACAATGTAACAAATTTGCATAATGCCAGCCTATGGTCTTCATTGGCTGCCTGTGAATGTCTACTTTGCCCCTCAAACACTGTAGTTGTAGCTGAGACTGGAAGAGTTTGGTTCATGTTGTTCATGACGTGACATTCATTTTCTGACATGCGCTGTAAGTGGTCGACCAATCACAGACTGGACAATCTGACCAATCAGAGCAGAGTAGGCTCTTGGAAAGGAGAGGTTTACGCCGCGTTTCCACCGCAGAAACTTTCCCCAGGAACTAGGGACTTGGAGTGGTACTCTGTGTGTTTTAACCGCAGGAACCAGGGTCTAAAACGAAGTTCAGAGTAAAAATTTCCCCCTCAGAAAGTACCTAGGTAGCACTTTTTTAAAGTTCAGGAACTTTCGGGGGTGGGATTTGGGCACTAATCATGCTGATTGGTTGAGTTAACGCAGCATTTTATTCAACCAAGTCTGTTGCGGTACGTGCTTACTGCTAGTTGTTTGCTATTCAACAATGGAGTTTAAAAAATACGACCGATGGACCGACAACAAGGTTCAGGCTTTATTAAGCTTATATGAGGAGGACGAAATCCAGCAGGAACTGGAAAGTCACGCGCAGTCCTACGTCACCGGACTTAATCTTCAAGGTACTTTAGACTGCGATGGAAACGCAGACAGAAACAGGTCGGAGGGAAAAAAGTTCCTGGGACAAATTGTTCCAGGTAATTTTGGTGGAAAAGCAGCTTTAGAGAGACTGAATCTTTGAATGAACTATTTTCAGACTCTTTGAGAAATAAGATGGTGTGCAATGTATATTATGAGTAAATTAAAGTGTTTTTTTTTTACCTTTGATGCATGTAAATCTATTGTAGGAGACCTTTAAAGCAAAATTAGGAACCTTTAATATAGCATAATAGTGGCACTTCAATTTATTACATGGACTATGTAATTGTACTGACTTTTTATCTCACAATTCAGCCTGTATAATCGCAATTGCGATTCTGAGAAATTGTGGGATATAAAGAAATCTTGCAGTTATGACTTTTTTTCCTCAGAATTCTGAGATGTTAAATAAAATAAATGCGGAATAAAGTGTAAAAACATATAATTGTGACATTTTTATAAAAAAAAAAAAACTTTTTTTTTCTTTTATCCCGTGGCAAAAACAAGCTTCCATAGAGATGTTCAGTGGTGATTAATCAGGCACACAGTTTGCATCCTGCTCTCTGCTGTCTCTGGTGTCAGTGCTGACATGGCAAATGCCCTTCCTGACATGTCCATGAATAAGCCCACTCTCCCTGTCCACACAGATCCAGCACCACCACCAATCATGACTGTTTATATAACAGGTGTTGTCCTCGCTTGTAAGAGGAAGACGGGGATCTGCTTGACAGACATGTTAGTTAAAGACTTCAGAATCTGCCCTGGAAAGCCGAGCAGAGACATCACTGCAGTGTGACCTCCCTCTTTCAGGCCAACGGCAGGCAGACCTGTGCAAATCCTTTCGGCGTGCACTCTGCCTGAACCCGGCCTGGTGCTAATCAGCATCTCGTATCAAATCTTCTGACCTTTGACCTCGCAACTTATAAAATAACAGCCATTTATTTTTGTCTGATGTGGCGGCTGCCAAAGCAAATGAAAAGCAACACTTCTGGGCCTGATTGGTTAGGTGTGAGGGCGAAGAACCAAGGAAGATGCCGACTACACGGGTTGTTTATTAATACTTACATGTGCGGAATATCTGTGTATGTGTTCCATCATCATAGGTTTATAGAGAGAGGTATTATTTGTGTCATTTTGCTGATTTATGAAAGTTTTGAGAACTGGGGCCTAATCACAGCCAACCGCCTGCTCTGAAGCTCTTGGCAGCGGTATACCTTATAAAGTGAGACGTGGCACTACAGAATGAGGAACGCCCATATTCAACTCAACTTTTACACATATTGATATTTGTAACTGACTTGAAATGTAATGGTAAAAATTCTATCTGTGCTTTATAACAACTACTACTAAGTATTTAAAACTTGTCAACTGGCTATTTGAATAATGTCAGTGTTATGGATGAGTAAATCAGGTGTTATTATGTTAAGCTTAACAAAGGTAGTTTAAAATAGACAGGCAAATAAACAGATAGAGACTTAACATTAGAGAATGCTTCACATTTATATAAAAAAATTGTACTCTTAAAGGTTCATATGCTTACACTTCCTTTAAATAAGAGAATTGCTTTCTTTGATATATAAGAGAATAGCAGTAAAAAGATTAAAAATATAGAAAATAAGCTTCAAAATACCTTTGTAAATAAATCAAAATATTAAATATTTTCCATATTCATATAGCATGCTTAATTCAAACCAATGCCTTCAAATCAAGCAAAAGATGTAATAAAAGTAACAAGACCGAACTGTGGCCACATATAATTTGGTTTCACACAAAATATTATGTTATTCCTTAATGCATTTCACAATATTTTTATGACTTTAAAAATGCAACAGCTCGGTCTGTCACAAATATATAAAAATCTTTGGTAACACTTTACAGTAAGGTGTCATTTGTTAACATTAGTTAATATATTAACTAACATGAACTAACAATGAGCAATACATTTGTTACAGTATTTAATAATCTCTGTTAATGTTAGTTAATAAAAATCCAGCTGTTCATTATTTGTTCATGTTAGTTCACAGTGCATTAACTAATGTTCAACAATATTTTAATAATGTATTAGTAAATGTTGAAATTAACATTAACAAAGATTAATAAACGCTGCAGAAGTATTAATTCTTAGTTCATGTTAACTAAAGTTGTTAACAAAACCTTATTGTAAAGTGTTACCAAATCTTTTTTTGAACAATGTTGAGCTATAATTTCCAAACCAGATTACAGTCTGATTTGTGAATTTATTCACAAACGTGTTATGTTTAAAGTTGTTCATTTTTAGATATTTAAAAAAAGTAACAATTTATACTTCAAAAGACTTGCTGGGATTTTATGTCAGCTGTCAGCTGTAGAGCATGTTGTCTTTGCGATATAATGATGATGATGGTGTTCTTTTTCCCATAAACTGTGTCTTTTGTGTGAGTTCATTAACTGGGCTCTTGCACCGTTGGTCCCCTGCTGTGAGCACAAAATGAAATCAGGTCGGCGGCCCCAATCTACATACAGCTTCTGATAACAGCACCTCAACGGTTACAGCTTTTGAAATGACATAAACCATCTTTCCATGGCCATATTAAACCGTGACGTGTTCGTTTAGGCCAAATACATATCAAGCTTATAATATAAATCAACAAAAACATCTTGGATAATAGACATAGTATGCAGAATTAAAATTACATTTAAGCCATGTTAATTGATGGAATTTTGCAGTGGTTGGACTGATTGCTAAAAAAATTATTTTTATTTGACCCCTGATTTTCATTTTTTACCATTTAAACTTAATCTGATTTATTTTTGAATCAATACCCACTTCATATTAGCTGTACGCTGTCTGTAGAAAAACTAAACCCATAACTAGAAAGGGCTAGAAAATATTTTTCTCTTGCCTTTTCTGAAATACAAAAAAAGAAAAAAAAGAAAGAAAAAAATATTAAATTCAGGTAACAGATTTTCATCACTTTATAAATATAGTTTTTACGCATGTAAGTATAATTGTATTTATTCATGTTTCTTTTTTCTCTCGCGCAGAGCCTGGTTAGTTTCTGAGCTGGCTGGACTGCAGGACTGTCTGAAGACAGAGGCAGAAGATAAACGAGGGCTGTTAATTTCAGAGTCTCGTTCGCTGATGTTTACAAGAGCTGATTACGACTTCAACAACTACACAACCGCTCATGTCAAATAAATGACACACACGGCAAAACAGAGCCGCTTCTGAACCCCCTAAAACTGGGGAACAAAATACGCAGACAATGAGCCAATTCCCATTTTTAGTAACTGTTGATTGAATGATAGGCTAATTACTAAGACACACCACGGGCTTGTGTTGATTTTGATACTTTACGCGTAAACATTCACACTTCAGATCTCACACAGTAACTAAACACGCGGGTTTACATTAGAAAGGCCTATATGATGGACACTAATGCAGAAACTTGTTTTTTTCCCCTTTATATACTGCTTTAGTATTTATTTAATGAGCCCTTTAATTGCTAAACTTATAATGTACTGAAGTGTTCATATTACGCTTCAACAATTAATATCTATGTAACTAATAACTATGATAACAGCGAGCATTAACAAACAGATTTACAAACCTAATTCATTGCATGAATGTTGTTTATTAATGTTACTTATTTATTAATTTGAATCCACAGTAAAATCAAAGTAATGAGTTCATATTACACTGATTCAACTACTCTGAATGAAAATACTGGTGAAGAAATTCGAGTCATAAACATAAAATTGAGTGGAACTTACTGTGACAAATAAATGGAAACAGACGTCACGTGTTATAATGATTAAAACGTTTTACATGAACGCTAAGATAAAGTGTGATTTTAATTTCGCGGCTTAGCTCAATTCATCTATATGTGCTTTGTTTAAAAAGGAATCAAACTTACCTTGAGAATATTAGGGTGCTGCAGTCTCTCCATCAGCGTCATTTCCTTGACAATTTTGAAGGATGCGAGTTTGTAACAGTCTGTGGACGACGCGTATTTCTTCACACAATTCTCCATGTCGTGACCCCCAAAATCGACTGATTTTAATGCGACGGAGAAAGTGCTGTTCAAAGTCGCCTTGTACACCGCCTTTGTGTATCCCGAGCCCAGATACTGGACATTGGTAACGTTATCAATACTGCTGCAGCCGAGCACCGACTCGCGCGTAAACTCCCGATGTGATTTTGTTGCTATGGATACAGCGGGAGTCGGTTGAGACTGATCGTAATTATTGTTTTTCTCGATTCCTTTGTATGATTCCCAATCGCCGCGCTGCTCCAGGTCCATGAGCCGCCTGCGCTCCAGCGGTCCGGTGCCGACCCAGTGCGCGCGTCTCTGCCGGTACCGCAGAACCTCGTCTAATCGCTCGCGTATTTGCCGCTGGAGCTCCGGTAGTCGGCCGACGACGGCCGTTTCGACTGGTGTCAGGTCGTCGACTTGAAGCCGGGCAGGAGCGTCCGCGTCGGGCTGCTGCTGCTGCTGCTGTTTCTCGTGGTGGTAGCGATGCACGCGCTCGCCGTGGTGCTCGAATCCCGGAATGAACAATAAATTCATCAGCGTGCCCATGAGGAACGAGAGGCAGAAGCCCGCCGCTACCACCATCTTTCTCCGCTTCATTTTGTTGCGTATTATTATTAGCAGAAAATAGATGTGTTCCCCCTTCCAGCCTCCGCCTACCCGCCTGGCAGCTGCAGGCAGTCTGGCCGTGCTGGAGTGTAGTATTGTGTAGCGTGAAGGCTTCAGGATCGCGAGGGAAGTCTATGATGCTGCGCTCAGAAGGATGTGCCGTATGTTCACGTCTTCATCTTGCAGTTATGATTTAAGATCCACCCCATATAAGGCTGATCATGGTGACACTTGCGTGTGCGCCCAGTTAACGGGGGTCTCCGAGCTCGCGCGCACCAGCACTTCGCCTCAGCGCGACTCCAACGAGACTGACGTCACTTTGACTGGCAGTTCACTCGGCTCTGCTGCTATGGAAAAGCTGCGGTTCAGACTTAAAGGAATAGTTCAGCTCCAAATAAAGATTCTGTCATCATTTACTCACTCTTAAGTTGCTCCAAACCCGTGTGACGTTCGTTCTTCCGTGGAATGCAAAAGGTCGTTTGAAGAATGTCTTTTCAATGCGTTGACAATGAATGGTGACTTGATATCGAGACTTTAAAAGGAACGCAAACATCATGTGTTCGACTATTTTTAAGTCTTTTGAAGCCATATTATAGCTTTATGTGAGGAGCAGACCTTACTCAGAGAAGACATTGCTCACTATGAAGTTTATGCGTTTTACTGACTTCTCATTCATTGGCATTATACATGAAAAAGACAAGCACATTCTTCAAAATTTCTTCTTTTGTGCAATGTAGAAAGTCGCACTGGCTTGGAACGACAGGAGGGGAAATAATGACAGAAATTTTATATTTTGGATGCACTAGCTATTGATTGTGGAATTTTGACAAATCCAAATTTGTTGTCATTGAATATTCTGTTATAAATAAAAACAATAATGTTTAATATCAATGTCTCTCTCTAGATAGATAGATAGATGCCCTAATTTACTGACCTGCAAGAGAGCAGTAGTCTATACTTGACTAGTAGCCTATTTGTTAGTCTTAATTAAGGCATTCAGTTTTTCACTAACCACATAATTTCTGTACAATATATTTAAAGGTCTACAATTAAAACATCTTGAGGTTCTCCACTCTGTTTCTTTTATCCTACATGTCTAAACAAAACATCCACACGATACAGTTAGTTGCATGTCTATGTGTTTACCAAATGTTTTAAGCAAGCATTTAATTGTGTTTTTTCACCGCATTAGACTCGGCTCAGTTTGCAAGTCCCTCTGACTTTCGGAAAGAAAAATGTGTATAATTATGTCTCTAGGGTCGGAGAAGTAAAAGTTTAAATGAAAAACAGACACGGGCGGGCAAAGGGGGAGAGAAATGATGGAAACATGGCACTTGTAAGCTTTGTTAAACTCGCGCGAGATAAGGCATTCCATGACTACTAACATTAAGCCTGTTGTGTTTGTAGGCTGGGAGTAAATAAACGGCAAAATCAATCAACAACGTCATAAGTGGATTTAAAGTTCAACACAAACTCATAAACTACAGCATTCTTGGATAAGAGCAGTCTTCATGATGCATTGCAATTATAATTATTGTGCAATTATATATTTTTTTTCTCGTAGCGAAAGGGCTCGTGAACACTGCTGGCCAGGAATAGCACAGGGCCGAATGCCAGGGACACACACGGCTATCCATCAAGCGCGCATTACCATGCTGTTAGCAACTAATTAACAAATACAATCAACCTGGAAACTGGAGCAATAAGAGCAGATCAGCAGGAGCCCCGCTTCAGGGGCGCTTTCAGTGTTGCCATGCGTCCACTTTTATTTATAGCACTAATTAAGGTAATGTAATTAGGTGATGTTGGTCTAAATCTAATGTGAAAAACTTAACTGGAGGAAAATGGTGTGCTTGCGACGGGTCTCGTGGGTTAAATTCGTAACAAAACAGGTATAAAGTTTAGCATGGGCCTTGCACTGTACCAGAAAGTTTAACACAAAATAACACGTTCTATCATTGCATATAACAACAGCAACGTTAATAATAATAATAATAATAATAAAATCATATGTTGGCAATGTTGACAACTCCCAAATATCTGATCATTTACGGGGCATACACCGTAAAAAAAGAGACACTTAGCTCCATCTTATGGACGTTAAAATAACAATAATAAATAAAATAAATATATTATTATAAATAATAATAATAATAATGGAAATATTCACAATCAAAAACACTCAATGTAAACAGAAAATTTGACTTCTCAACGCTGTACAAATATTCAAAATCAACGTTACAAGGACAACGTAATGCCTAATGTAGCATTCAGAAAAAAGAAACGTATTGAATTGAATAAATAAGTGTAGGCTATCAATAATGAGGTGTTTAATTTAAGTCTAAGCTTATCCAATACACTTTGCGTCTCACAGAAAGGTCCAGCATGACTGTCATGCTTAAAGAATCCTGTTTAGACAATGTTAGTTTTGCTAATGAATGGTATGCATGACATTTGGACTCAAGCAGAGAGAGACACAATGTTATCTGCCTGCATGATAATGGCTCATTAATATCAGGAGAGGCGGTCGCGTCATTATCACCCCCACCAAAACAGCGTTTCCAAACAAGAAACATAGCGACATTTACATTTCTGTCTTTTTTTATCAAGCTATTTATTTATTTATTTAAGAATATGGACTGAGGGGAAAATGGTAATTTGGTAAGCTTTATAATAACTTCCATGAAATAGTTAACAGACATGGTAAATCATTATGTAAAATGATATAACTGTTGTTGATGTTATAAATAGAAGTTGTAGTAGCCTAGCTAAATGTGTAGGCTTATTTTATAATAAACTATTATTTGACGCAAATAATTTGACTTGCTATTATAAAACTAATGCTGTGTTGTAAGCTATAGCCTACAGTGTGTTTCTAGACTGTAGTCAAACAGAATAATAGTTATTATGAAAAAAGGAAAAGTTACGTGAGTGGAAACGATTTTACTGAACGTTGTAGATGTTGCTGTAATATTTGAGAGCATTAGCATTGCTAACCCCGGGGCGGTCCGCTCCGCTCGGCGGGTGGAGACGCATTAATCCGCCTTAAGAAAAGTTAATTTTCTTGGGGGGTTTCCCTAGACAATGGAGCAAACATTGTTCTCCCAAAACCCACTGCGTTTTTAAACGCATGTTTGCATATAAATTCATTTAGAGTGACTGCAGGTACGGAGTGTTTCCCTTTGACTGACGTTTTTGTGATTGAGTGGATTATTAGGGAGTTTATCCGACCCCTCGCATTCAAGTTTCCTTTGGCATCAATTTTACGCCACCTTTAGTAAAGCATGTGGAGGTGTGGAACATCTGTGTGACTGAAAATGTAATAGAGACATGTGTCAATCAAGCATCAATCAGACATGATCGCTGTTGACACTATAGCTACATTTTCTTTATTTTTCTATTCTATTAGAGCTCACACATTTTAAATTTCTTTTTGGAAATTATTAGCTTTGTCGTGCATTTGAAAATGATCTTAACATAAAATTTAGCTAATTTCAATAAATTAGCCTACCTTGTAAATTATAATGTATTATAATTTATCTTGACCTACCAACATTTGTTAGCAAAAGTAAATACAAAATAACAAATGAAGAACGTGCATAAAACATAAAAGATATCAGTTTAGCATTTTTTTTTTTTTTTTTGTGACATATACAGTAGGAACACTGCAAGTTGCATTTTGAAAAATAAACATGTGGATTCAAGCTCATTCTTGATTCTTAATGTGTTTATAATGAAATATGCTGAGCAGCAATATCTGAAGTGCGTCTTGTGATTATCCAGAGAGCATGTCTGGCTTCCCTCAACATGAACTTTCATTTATGTTTATACAAAACAGTCATGCATAGAGTTTTCATTTTTCCACACAGGGCTTAAAAACGGCGAAGTTTTTTTTATTTTTTTATACGATTCATAGATGCTGAAACCACAGTGACTTAAGGTCAATTTGGTGTACATTTGTCACTGATGCAGAGAAATGAAGAGAAATGGAGAAAGAAAAAGAGCAAGAAAATATTTAGTGTTCAGAAAGCACCTAGACTGCACATATAGATTTATACAGTGTGTGTTTCTCCCTGTGATAGCTTAGACTGTGGTTTATCAGTTTGAAGTTCCCCTCGAGACATCTCTGCAACTCTGACTGAACAAAGTTTTGCTCTAAATATGGAACTCAGCAGGTACCCTGATCAAAGTTACATAGACGGTCAGCAAGCGAATCAACTGACAACATTACAAACATTAACCAGAACCAGAGTGATTTTCCAGCCTGGGGTGATTTAGCGGCGAAACAAGTCAGACGTCAACATGAGATTTATGAAACTGCAAAAGTGTGTATTATGATATTTTTATGCTTGCAGTCCATATATATGGCAGCACTTTAAATGATGACCTCACCTCACATTGGTTTAATGAGACAGACCTCCATGTGACCCATGAACATGGTCAGTCTATTATATTTCTATTTAAACCACATTAGTTTGTGACATAGGCTACACATTCACTATTAGGTCTTCTATCGATGCATATTTTATCAGTTATGTTTCAGGAAAACAGTTTAAGTGGATTTTGTTAGATCTCAACATCGGCTGTGCCCAAGTGAGAGAGAGCGAGAAGGAGCCACTCTCTAAGCATGTCTTTAAGGCTGAATTCAGATGTTTTCAATCAGGATTGTCTAATAAAGAGGTTAGCTTAGGTCACTGTATCAACACACGGTATTACTTCACTCGGGCAGTGAGGCAGAAAATTGGATGATGCTCCTTCTCTGCTACCCTCCACCCTACAGTTAATCGGGCATCATCCTACCAGTCCGTGTGGTTTTACAGTCGCATTCTGGGATCATGGAGCCACGATCTCTGAGAATCCTGTGCTTTTTCTTTTCCTGTTCTGAGAGGCAAAATAAAAATCATGGGTAAAACACAATGCATTATACTATTACCGATATTGCAAAAAAAAAAAACAAAAAAAAAAACAAAGGTAGAACAAAGCAACATGTATTGTACATGAAAACCGAGGACACTTCAGTAAAATTATTGGTGTGCAAACCTCTAGTAAACCTACTTACTGCTATTAAGCACATGGGACACACTTTCTTGCCTTTTTAGTGATCTATTACATCTGACAGCTTTAATGAGCCACAGTCTTAAAAATAAAAATTCTTCAGGGTTTAATTAGGTTCACATTAAGTTCAATCGTTCTTTGGAGATTAGAAAAAATGACAGGTTCTTCAGATCAGCATAAGAGATTCTGGGTTCTCTAAGGCACCACATTCTTTTCTTTTTTTTCTTTTTTTTTTTGGCTGGCTTTTTCAGATTTTAGCCCTAAAAAAGGAAGAAGATGAATATACACTGCCGGCCAAAAAAAAGTCACTGTTTGGAATTAAATAGGCAAAAACTTAAGAGTCTATGACTGGATAATTATTATTATGTTTCTAGCATGTTATATGTTTGGGAACAGTTCTTCTAACCCTAACTGATGGAGTGTGTAGCTTTTCATTTCTTAAACAACCATGTAGGAAGACACATAATGGCCATATTCCAGGATGACAATGTCAAGATTCATCAGGCTTAAATTGTGAAAAGAATGGTTGGGAGGAAGCATGAAGAATCATTTTCACACATGAATTGACACCTCTGAGTCCAGACCTCAAATTCATTGAAAGTTTTTGGGATGTGCTGGAGGAGACTTTACAGTGTGATTGTGTAATTATCCAGTGCAGTTTATTGAAAAAGTGACAAACAAACAAAGCAACCATTTGACATGAACATAAGCAGACTTGACTATGAGCAGACTTGAACATGAGCAGACTTGACTTGGCAAAGAGCAGACTTGACAATAACACTCACCGACAGCAGGGTTACATTAACAATACACGACAAAGTAATATGGAGAACAAGAGGCTTAAATACATGAACTTAGTGAATACATGATTAAGACAACCAATGGGCAAGTGACACAAGGGACAAGGGAACTGAATGACAGAACAGAACTCAGAAACACATGACCATAAACAACCAATCAGAACATGACACAGACTAAGGAAGCACATGAGGAGCAAGGGAAGCATGACACAAACAAGCAACATAAATCAAACTACAAAATAAAAGACATGAACCATGAACATGAAACAAAACTATACATTACAGATCCCCCCCCCTCTATGAGTGGCTCCCAACGCCCAACACAAAAAACAAAACTAGACACAAAGTCCAGGAAGGTGGTGGAGCGGAGGCGGTCTTGGGGGAGGGATGGAGAGCCAGGCCCGTGCAGGGGGACAGGACCTGGACCACGGCATGACAATGGCGGGCCAGGGTCAAGGAGCAGAGGCGGACCTGGGCCGTGGGGCATGGACGGACCTGGGCCGTGGAGCATGGGTGGACCTGGATCATGGAGCAGTGGTAGGCCTGGATCATGGAGCAGTGGTAGGTCAAGCTCCGCATCAGTTGGAGCTTGGTACCCATAGTCCCCCATAGGGCTCTGGCAAGGCGGCCATAATGGTTAGGACTCTGACGTGGCAGACATGACATGAAGAGGCTCTGGCGTCTGTGACGTGAAGTAGCTCTGGCGAGGCAGCCGTGATGTGGAGAGGCTGTGGTGTTGATGCATGTGTGGCCCATACACACAAGATTGCTGTGGCCACAATTGTAAGTGCTGCACATTCTAGAGACTCTGGCGTGGCGGCCATCTCGGCTGAGGGCTCAGGCATGGCAGCCATCTTGGCTGAGGACTCAGGCGTGGCAGCCATCTCGGCTGAGGGCTCAGGCGTGGCAGCCATCTTGGTTGAGGGCTCAGGCATGGCAGCCATCTTGTGAAGAGACTCAGGCGTGGCAGGCATAATGTGAACAGGCTCTGGCTGGGCAGGCATGACATGAACAGTCTCTGACTGGGCAGGCAAAACATGAAGAAACTCTGGCGAAGCAGCCATGACAGCAGGAGGTTCAGGCGTGGCAGCCATCTTGTCCGAAGACACAAGCGGAGCAGCCATCTTGTCTAAAGAAACCGGCAGAACGGCCATCTTGTCTGAAGACACAGGCGGAGCGGCCATCTTGTCTGAAGACACAGGTGGAGAGGCCATCTTGTCTGAAGACACTGGCTTGGTGGCTATGACGGGACGAGACACTGGAATGGCAGCCATGTTATGAACAGACTCTAGCATGGCAGGCATAGGGTGAACAAGCCCTGGCTTGGCAGACTTAACGTGAACAGGTACTGACCTGGCAGGCATGACATGAACAGGCCCTGGCGTAGCAGGCATGGCATGAACAGGCCCTGGCATGGCAGGCATGGCGTGAACAGGCCCTGGCGTGGCAGGTACTGAGGGATTGCGGGGCTCCTCATCCGCAACACACAGTAAATGAATAACCTGTCAGTAAAAGGGCGAAGTCCATGGCACAGTGCTCACAGGCATTAAATAATTAAAATGGTCTGTAAGTCCATTGTAAAAAATACCCTTAAGGGCAAAGTCTACTTGATGACAAAGTTCGCAAAAGTCCATGACATAGTCCTCCAGGGGGCGATCCTCCTGCCGCAAACTTAACAAAGCAACTGCTGGGTTCATGTTTGTTGGTTGTGTATTTTGTAATGATCCAGTCCAAACTGAAGGTGAGTTGATGAACCCAAGTGCAGTTTATTGAAAAAGTGACAAACAAACAAAGCGACCATTTGACATGAACATAAGCAGACTTGATGATGAGCAGACTTGAACACAAGCAGACTTGAACATGAGCAGACTTGACTTGGCAAAGAGCAGACTTGACTCACCAACAGCAGCGTTACGTTAACAATACACAATAAAGTAATATGGAAAACAAGAGGCTTAAATACATGAACTTAGTGAACACATGATTAAGACAACCAATGGGCAAGTGACACAAGGGAACCAATGACAGAACAGAACTCAGAAACATATGACCATAAACAACAAATCAGAACATGACACATAGACTAAGGGAGCACATGAGGAGCAAGGGAAGCATGACACAAACATGAATCAAACTACAAAATAAAAGACATGAACCATGAGCATGAAACAAAACTATATATTACAGATTGACTCTTGCATTGTCAATACAGGATCTTGACCAAACATTTATGCATCTTTTGATGAAAATAACATCACAACATTTAAGAACATTAAGTCTGTTTTTAGGACAAAATTGTGACTTAAAGGTGCAATATGTAATATTTTTGCAGTAAAATATCCAAAAACCACAAGGCCAGTGTTATATATTTTGTTCACTTGAGTACTTACAATATCCCAAATGTTTCCAACTATTTGTAAATCGTAAGAAAATTGCAATTTTAACCAAGGCTCCGGGACGTGTGAGGAGTCGCCTGTCAATTGCGTCATACCCGCGTTAACCCTCGGTCTGCCTTGGTTTGCCTCGGTTTCCGGTTTTATTTTGTAGAAACCATGGAAACACCAAAGATGCTTTAATATATTACACATTTTAATAGACAAGGGAACAACTGTTTTGATATATTTATAGACAGAAAACTAATTGTTGTTATACAGCTCAACACGTTTAGTCTTATTGTTTAAATCTAATTTTCTTGATTTTTTACGAGTACCATGTTTTACCATGTCTGAGAGAAAAACACTATTTTGTCAAGTAGTTAACATAGCGTAATCAGATGCAGCTTTATTTTTAGTAACAGTAATACAGAATTTTTTCCATCATACAATTTGTTTTAAAATGAATTCCATGCCATTTATCAACACAAGCCATCCAGCATTTAATATGATATTCTAAAATCGATCTATCTTACTACAGTGTGTCTCAAACAAGTGTCTCACAGCAGCCACCGAGCGAACGCACAGAGTAACGTTATAACATCATTTTCAACACTCTCAAATGTATCTAATATGATAAACAGAGCTGCGTTACCTCATACTCATGACCGGAAAAGCGGAAGCGGCGCCGGCGACTGTGGCATAATAAAAGTTCCGCTGCTCGTGAGGCGTGTGTTGCGCAATCGCCTCGTTCAGCTCCCACAACACTCGGTCCTGCTCTGCTTCATACTACGTACTACGTAAGTAACGTTAATTATCTCATCCATGAATATGACTTCTTCCTGAGTCTTATCTCTATTCTTTTGCACCGTCCGTTGAGGTGAAGACCACATGTCCCAAGATTCCGCACTCAAACTTGGCGTCATCAAGCTACGCCTTTGTTTTGAATAGGCCTCTAGCGACCTCTAGCAGACAGAAATCCTACATACTGCACCTTTAATTCTCATTATAATAATGGGGAAATTAGTTGTTCTCATACTGCCTTTATGCTGATTTAAATAAAATGTTTTACAGCATTTAATGCAATACAGCAAAATTACTGTGTTACAGTAATGAGAATAATGAGAATCAACACTTGAAATAATGGGAATTAGGAAACAAAAAAAATCTGATTTTTGTCATAAAATTGTCACAATGGGGGGAAAAAAATAATCTACATATTTCTTTCTTTTGTTAAAAACATTCCTTTGTTTGATTTTGTGGTGAAATATGTTTTTGGATCCAATAACTATAGAAAATTGTAAAATGTAAAGTGTGGTATCTCTAGAAAGCATTCAGGTCACTGTCAAACATCTGGCCTACTGAAACACTATCAGTCCCTTTGGTCAACAAAAAAAGCTTGGACATTTTAGACTGCACACAGCCATCTGGCCTGGCCACTGACAGACCGCCATGTAGCCACTTTAGATGGCAGGATTATTGGGCTGTGACCGCCACGGCAGGATGCTCAAGGGACTGGGGGGTCTGTGTCCTGCAGCACGGGGAACTTGATCGGTGGGGGGATGACTGCAAAGACCGGCAGCCTGCAGCAGCAGAATGGGCGCCTGGGGAGCAACAGCTCACAATGGGGCCTCTCAGCACCCAGACAGCAACACAGAGAGAATGAGAAGGACAGAGAGGGGGTGCAGGAGGAAGGAATAGGAGTATTGTTGTCACAGCACAGATGTCCGGGTTGAAGGTATCGAGTCAGTACGAGGCCCAGGGAGCGCACCTGTAGGTCATCATGCAGGTTAGAAGAGTGAAAAACAGAACAAAAAGAAAGAGAGACAGAGATTTCTCATGGGTTATGTCTATTTGTGAGGGCAGCGGACATTTATAGAGGCCATACAAAAAGCACATTTTGTCCATTTGTGTGTGTGGAAGGAATTCAAAGCTGAATCCTCTACTCTCAGACTTATCGATGACAGCTTTCCAAAGCTGGGGAAGCTACTTTGAAACTGTACCAAGAGGAAATTTTTTTTGCTCTTACATCGCTCTAGAGACTGGGGAAGTTTCTTCTAAAATTTCTTAGGAGAAACAGAAATATACAGTAAAAAAAACAAAAAAAAAAACATAGTATGATAAAGATATAAACAAATGCAGATAGAATAACTCAAACAACAGAACATGGTGGTAACAATGCCAAGTTCATGAGTTTGATTCCCAGGGAATGCAAGAACTGATACAATGTATATATTAAATGCATAAACACGGTTCAAAAGTTTGGACCAAAGTAAGAAGAAATAATTAAATTATTTTATTCAGCAATGATGCATTAAATAGTTAAAAAGTGGCATTGTTACAAAAAATCTATTTCAAATAAATGCTATTCTTTTGGACTTTCAATTCATCAAATAATCCTGAAAAAAAAAATGTTTTCACAAAAATATGAAGCAGCACAACTGTTCCCTTTGTCTCGGTCATGTTCAACGTTGTGTCGAAATACCAACACTAGGGTCACTCTTGAGAGCCCCAAACACCTCTGACGTATTCAATAAAGGCCAATGGAATTGGCATGTGGAATTTGCATACCAGGCCATGCCCCCGGACATATGGGTAGATAAGGCAAGCTGGCTATTTGTTTTGTTCTTTGTTTGTTCTTCAGAGCCTAAGCCAGCGTCTCTTGTCTACACAGGTAGACCTGTCTGTTCACTTCCCAGGAATCCTCCCACTGTCCTCTGTGGTATTCCCTGACCAAGGCCCCTCTTGGCACAGACACATTGGCGCACAGCTGGCCCCGGGGCCTGTGCAAGTATGCGTTTCCCCCAGTGAGCCTGATTGCACAGACTATGTGCAATCCCTCTCAGTGAACCCAGTGTCTTCCCCTGGAAGACGGTAGCTCCGTCACCAGTCACTGTGAAGCCAGTAGTCTCCCCCTCGTCAGGTAGAGCCCACCACATGGACTTTTCCCGATATGTAATGCTCCCCTCTGGTTTCCACATGCTTTGCCCCTGACCTTTAATGACATGCTTAAGTAAGAGTGTTGAACTTCCTCCTCCTGCATCCTATTCTTCTGCAATCCAGGGATGCGTTTCTCAAAGCCAACTATGGTCCGTTGAATTGTGTACACATATTTCTGATTCAGGGGAATCAGAAGGCCAAATCCTGACTGACGAGAGGAGGAGCTGGGGATGGAGAAGGGTAATTAGCTCCTGAGAAATGTGATAGCTGCTGATAATACTGAGGAGCTTATGGATTCTGTGATAGGCGTGAGTCACCTGGGAGTCAGTTGATGCGAGCTTGACTGACGTGACCTGCCAGAAATGACGATATGCTTGATTTTCTTCAACCTGAGGCTTATTCATTTCACTTTAAGTGTGAAATGGCCTTTACATTTGCCAAAAAAGAAAAAGAAAAAAATTGTTGTTATTAAAAAAACAAACAAGCAATCCCAATCCAGGTGAGAAAAAGTAACGCAAAAAGTAGCACAACATATTACTTTCCATAAAAAGTAACTAAGTAATGAAATTAGTTACTTTTTAGGGAGCAACACAATATTGTAACTGGGGCTGCCCTCAACTAAAGATTTTGTCTGGTCGACTAGTAGTCGTTCATTTTAAGCAATTAATCGACTAATCGCACGTTTATTAATAAACCATAAAAATCATAATAAAGAGCCTTTAATGCCTACATAGCCTAATCAGCGTTCATGCACACGCATTAAACTTCCCACAGCGCACCGGCAGAAGTAATGATTATGAATGCATTGGGGAAAAACAGCAATGAGACTACATTAATATTTTAATAATTAATTGACAAACTGCATGACTTCACCACTTCCTGTGAATAATTGTTTCTTGCGACTAAGCGACTAATAAAATTTTGGTTGACTAAGCTTCTTTCGTCGACTTATGGTTAGTCGACTATTAGGGGGCAGCCCTAATTGTAACACATTACTTTTAAAAGTAACTTTCCCCAACACTGCTTTATAACATCACTTTTATTTTATTACCCCCCAACACAGGAGTTTTCTTCCAGTAACATTGCACTGATGCATATGACCCAAGTTAATAGCATCTGATAATTTTATGTCAAAAAATGTTCTGCAATATGGTTTGTTGAAGCAATCAAGTCCTGCTAAATGAAAGAGATCAGGTCACATCAGGCTTCACTTTAATGGGTTTGGGCCTCGCTAAGCTGAATCTGTATCTGATGCTACAATCTGGACAATCTGAACATCTGGCTACAACATGCAGTACAGATGAGACTAAGTCAATATACTGTCATACTCCTCTACCCCCACACCCACCCACACACACACACACACACACCCCACACCCCAGCTCCATCATGCCCACCGTTAAGCCATGCCAAACTCAGAGTGATCATCCTGCTCTGGGCTTTATACACGTTTGGTGCTAGAGCTAAGCTCAGTTTACTCTACGGCTGCTCACTCACTCTCTTCCTAAGTGCATGTGATGAAGGCTCCCTGCTGCGGGGCTCCACTGCCATGTCAGACGGCGCCACAGACTGCAGAGTCACAGAGATGCACAGACAGTGCTTATGACACACATGTGCATGCTAACATAAACACATGCAAAGAAAGATGATCAGAATCGACACATTATGTCCACAAACACACACTCGTTTAGGCTATCTGCTGTTTTCCATTCTCATTTACACTACATGTTCCACAAAGAGCTGAAGTTTAACAAAGAGGCTGGTCCAGATCCAGTGTCTTAACTACTGGGAATACCTCGTTCCATAGGTCTTAGTAGACACAAGATAAAGCTTTTTAGTATGCTTACTTTCTGTGCTAGAACACGCATACTTTTACAATGGATCTCGGATAGAGCCCCTTCTGTTAGGATCTGGCACTGAACTATCCTTGTGTCATTGGATTATTTGACTTGTATGTTACATAATAAGGGCATATTATTAAGTGTTTTTGAAAGAAGTCTCCTCTGCTCACCAAGGCTGCATTTATTTGTTGAAATTACAGTAAAGACAGTAATATTGTGAAATATCATTACAAATTAAATTAGCTGTTTTCTATTTGAATATATTTTAAAATGTAATTTATTCCTGTGATGCAAAGTGTAATGGAGACACTCAGACAAGGATGGTTAGTTGAACCCAAAGCAGTGTTTATTGGCAGTAGATGGATCATTTAGCAGATGCACACACCACAGGTGTCACGGCTTGGTTGAAATTAAATAGGAGAAATGGATCTAAGCACAGCAGTGTTGAATTTATTTAACAATGAACTCAGAGACAGAAAACTGGAACAGAAAACAACCACGCACAACGCAACAATAATGGACAATGAACAGAACAAAACACAGGGCTTAAATACTCTGAACCAAACCAGTTAACGAAATGCACAGTAGGTGTGTAATTAAATCAAATAATTTAAAACCATAGCAATGAACTGAAAACGATTTGACAAAAAAAAAAGTGACAGAACCCACCCAAAACAGAAACAAACCCAGATGATCACCAACATCAAGAAGGTGCGACCTCGTGTCTTATTAACAAAAACAACAAGAGTCCAACAGAGGAGGGGAGGACGGGGCTTAGGTGGGGGACGTGGAACCAGGACACAGGACGGGCAATGCCAGGACAGAGAAGAATGTAGGAGGAACCAGGGTGGAGGCAGAAGCAGGAGGAGCCAGGGTGGAACCCCCAGCCGCAATCTCAGGACGAAAGCCCAAGCTGGTTCGAGGGAGGGAGAAGCCATTGTGGAGGCTTGGCCAGCAGAACCAGGGCAACAAGTGACTGAGATGGAGCTGATGGTAGTGGAGACCCAGGTGCAGCTGAAGAGCTGAAGGGACCAGGCGACATCAAAGGTCCTGGAGGGCTGGGCGGAGCCGCAGCGACGAGCATCTGAGGTGGAGCTTGGGTACTGGAGGACTGAGGAGAAGGTGGAGTGACCAAGGACCAAGGTGGAGCTGGAGGGAAGGAGGAGCCCACTGAAGCCAAAGGGGTAGAGGGATGAAGCGCAGCTGAAGGCCCGGAAGTCCGTAGCACAGGCAGAGCGACAACTGACCAAGGTGGACCCGGAGGGATGAGGAAGCCAGAGTCGTAGGAACAATAGTCCTGGTTGGAGCCGAGGGGACGAGGAGCGACTGCTTGATAGGCTGAGGTGGAGTTATGGGCCTGGAGGGTCTTGGCGTAGCTAAGTGGTTGACAATCCAGGGCTAGGCTGGTGAACACTCAGATCAAGGCAAATCAATGGTGACCAGGGCAGGAGCCGAAGGGCTGAGGAGAAGCAGTGCAGGCAGGGCTGGAGGACTGGGCAGTGCAGGTGAACAGACAGGCTTAACAGGGTCACACGAGACAGGCATAAAATTCATGAACGGCTCTCTTGACAGACATGGAACAGGCAGAGGAGATGGGAGATTGGAGGCGGGAGCGGGAGGCAGGGTGCGATCAGAGATTCCAATAATTCTGTGCTGTGTGCAGGGACAGACTCGGTGTAGGGAACAGAAATGGGCAGGATGCACTCACTCTCCCAATTAATCAGTGCTGTTGAGGGGATAGGCCTCCACGTCATCCCCTCAAACTCCACCAATAATCCCTCTTGAACGGTCAATATAGCCGGCTCATGCACCTGGTCAGATGTTACATTTCGCTCGGGCTCTTGAACGATCCTTAGCTCAGTCCATGATGCTGGCAATCCAATCATGCGAGGCTCAGACTCCGCGTCTGCCATGGGCACAGGCTTCGACGTCGCTGGGCTGATGGCTGGGGCTGGTGTGCTTAAGAGATCATTGAATTTTGTTCAGAGTTGTGCAACAGTCATTCACTGTTTGCGGATACCATAGAAATGAAAAAGTGCTGAAAACTGAATCATACCTGTCGCGCAATTGTCTGTGACTTATCTTATAAAACAGGTTTTTTTTTGGTGTAAACTCTAAAAACAGATAAATCCAAAAAGAAAGTTTAAGAGCAAACATGTTGAAAATTAGCCAATAGGCTGCTGATTCATTAAATGAGAAGTTATTTCCTCACAAAAGCGGTTTACTCAGCGTAGTGTAGTGAAGCCTCTTCTCCATTGGCTTGCCTTCTAGTGGCTTTGTCATTACTCCAGTCTTCAGTGTCACATGACCATTCAGAAATCATTCTAATATGCTGATCTGCTGCTCAAGAAACATTTCTGATTATTATCAATGTTGAAAACAGTTGTGCTGCTTAATATTTTTTTGTGGAAACCATGATAAACTACCATTCAAAAGTCTGGGGTAAGTAAGATTAAAAAAATAAATGAATACTTTTTATACACATTAAATTGATAAAAAGTGACAGTGAAGATATTTATGTTACAAAAGATTTCTGTTTCAAATAAATGCTGCTCTTTTAGGAGACTTCAAAAGCATATATATATATATATATGTGTGTGTGTGTGTGTGTGTGTGTTTCTTTTAAGTAAACTGGAATTTATTTTATTGTTATTTCTATTTTTTCTATTGTTTGTTGTCATTGCAGTGATCGCTTGGCAGGCTGTTTATTTTATATAAAATGAAAATTAATTAAAAAAAAATATTATAAACAAAGAGAGTATTAAAAACAGACCAATGGAACAACATGATGACAGAATTTTGATTTTTGGATGAACTATCCCTTTATGACCTGCATAATGAGAGGACATCTGAAGACGGTGGACGAGACAGTTGCTATGGAAGAAGGTGGCATTAGTCAGGGCAGTAGACATAGATGGATGTGACACAGCTGGAGAGGGAAAGGTGAAGACGAGGTTCAGAATAGGAGGATTAGTGGCTCTGTTAGACTCTGTAAGGGGCTCAATTACAGTGTCCCCTGCATCCAGAACCCAGAGGGGTGAAATTACATGCTCTGACTGGGTACAGTGCCTCGGTACTGGGGGTGAGCTGTGATGGATAACCACTGACCCAGACAGGGGTCATGTCTGTCAGATGAAAACCACAGTAGCACAGGGTTCAGTACATGTTGCTATACATAGCATCATTACATATGTTTAACCTTCATTACATAGACAGACACTGAGCATGTTTATATGTACATTGTTTTCTAGTTAAGGTCCATATTCCAGTTAAAGAGTTAGTTCACCCTAAAATGAAAATTAAGTCATCATTTACTCACCTTGGTGTTGTTCTAATGCAGTATGCCCTTCTTTCTTTTTCAGACCACAAAAGGAGAAATTTAAAAAATGTCCCGCTCACGCTCGTCCATGTAATGGCAGTGAATAGCAACCAGTGTTGGGTAAGTAAAAAAGTAATTAATTACTAGCTACTAATTACGTCTTTAACAGTGTAATTCGATTACCGTTCTAATTACTCTCTCTAAAAAGTATTGCATTACTTATTACTAATTACTTTCTAAATCCCATATCAACTTCGACCATAAATTATTCTTGAACTTACCAAAGTATTTAAAGGGAGAAGGTTACATTTAAAACATAAATTTTAACATTAGACCTTAAATTTTGATGTTAAATCCACTATTGTTTTATATAAAAATTGTTCTATAGTCTATAGAGTATTTAATGCAATATTTGCTCCTTTAAAATCTCTCACAGTTTCTTTTGTACACTCGACTTCTTGGTATAACGACGATCTGCGCTCAAAGAAGGTAGCTTGTTGCAAACTGGAGCGAAAGTGGCGTTATTCAGGTTTGAGCGTTTTTCACCAGGCTTGGAAAGCCTCTCTGGGTCTGTACAAAGTTGCAATTGAGAAAGCAAGATATTCCTACTTTTCACAGATTATTGAAAATAATCAAAATAATCCCAGGCAGCTCTTTCAGACTATTAATAGTTTACTCAAAGTTGATGGTGCTAATTCTCAGACTGCATCAGTTCAGTTATGCAATGATTTTCTCAACTTTTTTAGTGATAAAATTGCCAGTGTTCGCAAACAAATAACTTGCTCCTCTGGTCCTCCTGCTTCAGCAGTCAACTTTTCAAGCTTTTCTGGTACCCCTCTGTCCAAATTTTCCTTACTACTTTCTGATTCACTCAGTGAGCAGGTATCTTGTATGAAAGCTATCACTTGAATCCTTGATCCCTTGCCATCTAGTTTATTTAAATCCTGTTTCGGCTTTTTGTGTCCTACTGTTCTTTCAATTATCAATGACTTTTTGTCAACTGGTGTTGTGCCAGCAGCAAAAAAGCAAAATACTGATTTGAACAACTATAGCAATTTTCGTCCAATTTCAAATCTTCTATTCTTGGCAAAAATGCCAGGGGGTGCTGTGGCTTCTCAATTACACAATCATTTAACTGTTAGCAACCACTTTGAGCCCCATCAGTCTGGGTTTCGGAAATTGCACAGTACTGAGACAGCCTTGGTTAAAGTCGTTAACGATCTGTTATTAGCATTTGACTCTGGTTCTGTGTCAATCCTTATTCTATTGGACCTAAGTGCAGCTTTCGACACCGGGTCAAGGCGTGGACATATCCCACCTTTTAAATTGTATTTCGAAAATTAAGATATGGATGTCTAGGAACTTCCTGTGCTTGAATAGTTCCAAAACTGAAGTCATGCTTCTTGGCTCTCCCCATAAACTGCGTAATACTGGTTCTCTAGCTTTGTCTTTTGATGGTGATTCCTTGAAGTTCCAAAGTAAATTAAAAAACCTTGGAGTTATTTTTGATGCCAGTCTGTCGTTTGAGCCTTTTGTGCAGAACACTGTTAAAACCTCGTTCTTTTCATCTCATCTGAAATATTGCACGTCTACATCCTATGCTGTCTTTTTCTATTGCTGAAAGGTTGATTAATTCATTTGTTTTCTCATGGATAGGCTATTGTAATGCCCTTCTTGTTGGAGTTTCCAAATAATACATTAAATTTCAGTTTATTTTTTACCAAACCCTATCGAATACCCCCAGAGCATTTGGAATATACAACACATGTCACTTGGGATCATTCTGTGATACTTTGTGTCTTTTTGTTAAAAGCTTGATCCCTCGAGCGGGACAAAAAATTTCTCCTTTTGTGGTCCGAAAAAGAAGGGCATACTGCATTAGAACAACACCAGGGTGAGTAAATGATGACATTTCATGTTAGGGTGAACTATCCCTTTAAGTCTTTACTTTGTAACAGAGGTTTACATATGCTTCACACATCTATTTCTGAATACATATTCAGCATATTCTGAATAAACTAAGACATGTTCATTTAATTCCCGCTATTTACTTGTGGAAATACTGGAGTAACTCAAAATTCTGATTTACACAGGAATATGCCAGATCTGTCTTATTCAGATTTCTTAATCAGGTTGTGGCAGTCATTTTAACACCTCTTCATGACGCATGCATAATCAGAATATGACCTTATAAACACAGTCATTGAGTCATCTAATATTGATCAGGGGTACGTTTCCCGATAACATTGTCTCTTAGCGCGCTAAGACTTAACTAAAGGTATACCTTTTCTAGGCATGTTCCCCGAACTATACCTTAGGAGGTTGCTAGGTATACTTTCTTACGTGTGACGTTATCAGGTGCTGTCCATGGCGGTGGTGCTGAATTGGTTGATATCGATGGCTTGAGAATTGATAATTCACTCAGTGCAGGGGCTGCTTCACTGCGTTATGTGAGAAAGCGTTGTTCTTTATAAAAGAAGCACTTCAGAAATAGTTAAAATTGCATTTATCAGGACTTATGGGATCTTATAAAAGTAATCCAAATCGCAAACTAAATCCAACCCTGGTGTTTTTGTTTGAATAAACAGCAATTTGATTAAACACAAACTTGCTGTCATCGATGTTGGGTCTGCAGAGCATTTTTTTTTGTAAAGAATTCACTGCGCAATGATCAATGGCACATAATAGTGAAGGATGCTTTAACCATCTTATTGAGCATGTCTAATGAGCTACTTCAGGGGTTTGGGGGGAATACGTTACACTATTATGTTAATGAACCAAGTGTTGACTCCTACCAATCCCATGAACTACATTTCTGACAAACCATGATTTCTGCGTTGAGGTATGTGTATTCTGAAACCACCTGGAAAACTAATGTACCTTTTGACTTATTGTAAATTCAGATTAGCTACAATTGACTGTCGTAAATGCCGTAAAGGACCTTTAAATGGAGAGCCATCACATAAGTGGAGTAAGGATGTGAAAAATTAAGTTGATGACTTGGGGTGTGACCCCTCTTTTGGCATCTTGCCTGGCTAAAGGCATACGGATATAATCTGTGACGTTACGGAGCAGGATGTTCATGACTGAGTGAACACACCACCACACCGAGGTGTTACTCAGCCCATATCCATCCCCATCTACCTCCAGAAATCTCCCCATTGCATAAAAAATGGAGAACCTTCAGCAGCTGAATTTCGGGGCTGAGTGGGTAGCTCCGTCGTGTTTGTCACAGCAAAGTCAGACCAACAAGATTTGGCAGGTGAAACTGGAGCTTCTGACATGGTAGCCAGGGGACTAAAGTTTTCACGTTTGAAATAATGCACGTACACTAAATGGCTCCGTGGATGGCACTGTCTTTGATTTAGCACAACTATTCGCTGTATCGCTGCCATAGTTTGACCAAACTCCCCACCACAATCACTCCCTTTACATAGACTGACTCCTAAGCCTTACTGCCTAATGGTTTGCCAGCTGATGTACCTTTGGATAATATAATTAAAAAGCTAACAACCATCAGTGTAATGACAACTGTATTCTTTGCATTAAAAAACTTAAATTAGCCTAAATGAACACTTGTTTATTACAACTTCAGAATTATATTCGTATAGACTGAGATGTAAAGAAGCTTTTTGCACAGTGGTGGTCCAGACAAACCTTACGAACGAATGACTTACAGAAGGTATACTTAATTAAGAACATTTTGGGAAATGCATATTAACGTTAAGGTACAGCTTAAGGTATAACTTAAGAACGATGTAGCGTTAAGAAGGTTTCGGGAAACCCGGTCCAGAATTTGGTCATATTTCAATTATGTATTCATACTAATTTGAATAAATATTAATTTGCTCTCCAGTTCGCTGTTGTCAAGTACAGTACATAACTAAAAACTAATGAGCTGACTAAAATACTGTGCAAAATAACTAAAAATGCAGCGTAATAATTTGCAAGAGCCAGCAAATCCAATATTTGCAGATTAGAGAAAAGCAGGAAAATAGCATTGTTATGTGTTGCTGTATGCTATGCTATGGTTGTATTTTGGTATTTTGTGTTATTATTATTATTATTATTTAGGTGGTGTTGCAGAAGGGGATTTTTAATTTGGAAAGAATATTCTATCTTCATGATTCCTAATGATTACCTAGATTGTGTTAATAGCGGATCTCTCTCTTTCTCTTGCAGTTTTTTCTCTCGCCTTCAGTTGACTGGTTAGTTATGTATTATGTTGCAATTTACACTTTAATTTCTGTTTGGATTTTTTTTTTTTTTTTTTTTTGAGAACTTGTATAGATAGGGTTCTTTTGCTTTCTTTGGTTTACTTGTTTGTTGTTGTGTAATGTGTTTTTGAATGAGAGAATAACTGTTTTGCAATTGATCTCATAGTGGTTTATGTTGGTTATTTTTGATGATTATTTATTCCTTTTTCTTGTATGACAAAAATATGGATGGGGAAGATATGGAACCTTTGAAAGCATTTAGAACGTCTGTGGTATAGCTGTGGTTTATATGTTTTGGTCTTAATTTGGTTTTGGCCATAACAAGCATGCATATAATTATTATAATTATTATTTATTTTATTTTTTTCTGCAAAATGCTGACTACCATACAGTTTATAGAACAGAGGTGAAACCAGCATATAAGATCAGTAAATCATGGAAACATATGTTTTTACAAAATTTTAAATCATCAAAATAATATATATATATATATATATATATATATATATATATATATATATATATATATTAGTTATACGAGATTCAACACAATATATCATTTAGTTTAATATAATTTAAGTTGAAATGACTTGTACAGCCAATTTGATTATACTTAAAAATTTAACTCAGCAGCTGAACTTAAGTTTTTAATTTGAAACAGGTGGAATTTTTTACAATGTGCTTGATTAAACAATAATCTGAAAGGTCCTGGAAGGTCAGTACATTTAAATGACATAACTTATAACTTATATAACTTATATTGTCTTTTTCACATTTCAGAACCCAGAAAATTGGCTTAACTGGCTTATGAGAGTCATGTTATTGTGTTGACAGATACATAATTGGAAAATCAGCAGATTCTGTTTCATTTTAAAGTTTAATTTCTAAAACTTTACATGACTAAAAGTGGCTAAAATTGAAGAAATGCCTATGAATATGAAGGCGATTTTCTTTGTAGGTTCTTTATGATTTGCTGTAAAGATCTCCCGCTGGCTCACATCATTACACACTGACTGCAGTAAGTGGTCTGATCTGACAGGACTCATCCTGAAGTCTCCTCTGCGCTGGATAAGTGGAAACACACTTAAAGTTCAGTCAACACGAACACACACTCCATATGCCTGCGAATGAAACCACAAAGTCCTGCTAGTGTGTTTGAAAGAGGAGTATTTTGTGTGCATCCATGAGTGATAGAGTGTGTTTGGCTCAGGAAATGTATGAGCTGAGCATCTGATTATCATTGCAGATGTGTTTAATTTTAGTTTTATATATAACAAGACATGAAGGATCTCTCTGACCACCACATAAGAACGCAATAATCAGCACTGCCAGCTGACCTGGGGTAAGCCTGATTATACGAGCTCCTATGTGTGCGTGTATCCAAGGGCAGGTCTCATAACACTGGGATGTGGAAGCATTTTATTTGGATAGTCCCTCCAGCGGATCCTCCTATAAATGTCCAACAGACCATCTGTTACATGTGCGAAGTGTCAGCAGTGATTCTGATGATGAGCTACAGTTCAATATATACTCAAAGCTATAAAGCAACACCCAGTTTCATATTTTGCAAATGATTCATAAAGACGTAACTGATGATAACAGATAATACTGAGCTTCCTTGCGGGAAAAACAGATCCGGCTGGCCAGACTGTATTCTTTTTTCTTCCAGTCAAATGCACCAAACACATGCAGATCATCCGTGAATGTGTTTTGTGTTGTGAGTCTTGTTTTTCTTCCAATGCATGGACTCTTCTGGCTGGTTTAAGCAGGGCCTCATGGGAAGGATAATCAAACAGGAGTCCTCTTTGACCAGGGTTGAGTAAAGATCCTGTTGTGTGTTGCTTCATTAAGTTGTTTGTCATAGGTCGACAATGTGTCTTATTCACTATCTACCTGCAGTTTATCTTTACCAAACCCTATAGGATCACTGCACTATATATATTAACATTATCAGTGGAAACGCCATAATATTTGCACTACCTCAGCATCTGACACAAAATATCTATATACTTGGATTTTCTAGAAATTTGCATATGTGTTTTGGTTGATTAGCATATTTGATACGTCAGGCTTTTAGGTTCATATAGTCTAATATAGTGAGAATATGGAGTTCATACTCGAGAAGCAAAAAAACACCTGTTTTATGCAAAGGCACAAACTGAGCAAAAATATGCAATTTGGTGCAGCTGCTGATATTTATATGGCCAAAAAGTAAGATAAAATTCTTATATCTTAAAATATAAATGAATGAGATCTTTAATACAGTATAGCAGACTACTGAGATTGAATGCATAAATATCAGTGTCACTCTATACCTCCAATAATGTCTTAGTAAGAAGATATTTAAATGCTTAGTTTTATTATCAAAGCTCTGTAGTTTTAAAACATATAATGCAATGCAATACAATCATGATTGACAGATGAACAGATACACGTGCCTCAAAAGCCTGATGATCATATTTGAAACTCACATTTGAACATGATTTTTCTAATAAATGATGGATAATCAAGTTGTTTCAGTCTAGAAATGTTAATTGAAATATTACTAACAATATAAAAGCTATTCTAATTTTTACTTTATAAAAATTAGTAAAGATTTCACATCAAAAGACACGTGACCCACGACCTGTTGCTTGTACAATTATACTAAAAAAATTATACTAAAAATTATACTAAAAGGCCTTGCTAAACAAAAGTATTAATCAGACAACAGAATGCATGTAGTAGATTGTTTGCAACAGGTTTTTCAGCAAAGTTTTGATCATGTTGATCATTTAGAGGCCTTAGATTTGAATATTAAATATGATACAGTAAAGGCTTTACATGGCTAATATTTTGCTTCTTATTTCTTACACATAATTTGTAACATTTGCTATTAAGTTCTGCTTATGTTTCCATTAACAGAAGCAGGTCTGTTTTTTGTACACCTGCTTTGCATTTGTTTCTGTAATTTTTAAAAAAAAATATAATTTAACAGTAATTTAATTTCCTAGACAAAGGTTTTTTCAACTTTTAACTACGTATATAAAATATTATAATGGCATTGAGTATGAAAAATAACCTGCACAATGACAATAAAGAGTTGGACTTGAACAGGCCTTTTCACTCTCAAGTGTGGAAGATTCAGATTCTCTTGTTTTGTGACACCAGGTTAAAATTTGATATAAAAGACTTTTTTAGAATTGCATTATTATTTTCATTAAAATAAGTTAAATAAAATGACAAAAGTGATTAAATAAAAGTTTTTCCACTGTTTTACTGTAACAATATGTACTATAGTAACTGGAGGTTTTCTTTAGAATCAGGACAGAAAGAGCTACCTAAAAGAGTGACTTACATTATTTATGCAGTTATTATAACTGATACAATGTTATGGAACAAATGGCAACATAAAACTAACAACCGGATTTCTGTGTAAATATTCCCAGGCCTTCTCTGTGAACGATTGACCTATCAAGTATGTATCTTGCAAGACTAGTGTGTTTTCCGATGTATGCTGTGGCATTTAGACTCGTACATGTGTGTGTTTGAAGACAAGTGTGTGTGAACGCTGGAGAATCACTTATTTTCTGCATTCCTGTGGCCGACTACAGTGAGGAAGTATTGCTGGGAAACTGTGAGTTTGTAAACACACAGTAGCCAGTCTGATTCTCACCCTACTGACACCACACTGCCCTCCTTTGACACCGGACAGGACATGTCTCATCTGTGTGTGAGTGATTGAGACAGCCAAAATAAGAGACTTAAGAGAGAATGTAGTTCAACTATAGTTTGTAAGAATTATCCCTACTATGGTTACCATTCTCATCAGAACACGTCAATCCTATGACATCTAATTTTTGTTTTTGCTGAGTAAACACAATTTACCAGATGAATGCAGTGTTTACTGAACCAAATCATTGAAGGGAGAAGTTATTTTCTGAATTTATCAGGATATTTATGACATTTTGTCACACCGCTATTTTTAACTGTCTACAGTACAGTAACTTAAAACATTGAATATATATATATATGTCACAGGTTTTAGAATCCAAAGAGACATGAAACAGATGAATGAAATGACTAATCAAACAAACTGAGAAACTAGGTCAAGACAGACAAACTAAGAACAAAGAAAACTGATAAAGACAAACTGAAAGTCCATAAACATGACAGTACTCTCCCCTCCCAGAAGGTGCATCCTCGCGCTGTAACTGAACCACTGTGCAGGGAGGGAGGGAGGGATGGGGCTTTGGAGGTGGACGTGGAGCTGGTGATGGACAGGGGCCTGGAGGAGCCGATGGAAACAGACACCAAGGTGAAGCCGACGGTGGGAGGAACGGGGGTCAAGCCTTGACTGACGGGCTAGGCAGAACCCGGGGACTGACTGACGGAGGCGGAACCAGGGTGCTTGGGGTATTTGGCGAAGCAGAGAGGCCGATGGACCTGGGTGACACCCACGGCCTGGAAGCCCAAGGTGGAGCTGCTGGCTTGCGGGACTGAGGTGGAGACGTGGGCTCGGCAGAACGGGGTGACAACAGAGGGAGTGAGAACAACGGAGAAGCTGGAGGGAAGCTGGAGCCGGAAACCCGGAAGTCCGCGGCAGAGGCAGAGCGACGACTGACCAAGGCTGATCCAGATGGACGAGGGAGCCCGGAGAAGTCCCAGAGCTGGCGGACCACGGTGGAGTAGAGGGAGTGCAGAGCCGGGGCGGAGCCGACGGGCTGACAGGTCAAGGTGGAGACCAGAGCCTGAGGCCTGATGTGAAGCTGGGGGCTCAAACTCACGTCGAGCTGGTAGACGGGAGGCCCAAGGCAGAGCCGAAGAGCCACATGGAGCATGCGGCGGGGGCAGAGCCGAGGAGCAGGGCAACACCAACGGCTCTGACGGATACAGGGAACTGGACAAAACCAGTGGAGGAGATGGGATCAGGAAGTCAGGTGGGGACATCAGAGAAAGAAGATTTCCAGACAGAAGCCGGAGCTTCCAGGTGGTGTGGAAGGCGAAGACTTGAGGGTGGGGATTCGGGAACTAGATCCGCAGACCACAGATCTATCAGGCAGTTGTCCGCTCCTGGCTCTGAGATGGACTGGGCAGCTTGCTTCGGCTCAGGGAAGATCCAGGCAGCTGGATTCTGGCTCGGGCTCCTTCTCTGCCTTGCTGATGTTATACGGTGAATCGCCCTGCTGTAGCCTCCACCACCAGTATACTACCAGCGCCCGGTTCTCACAGGTGATGAGCCTCTGCAAGACTGGTAAGTCCATCTTTAAACTTCTTGTCATTCTGTCACGGGTCTTAGAATCCAAAGAGACATGAAAAAGGAAATCTCACAAAATAGTCCTTTAATAGGAAACTTGAATACTCAGGAAGATAACTGAAACACGACTAACATAGACGGTGACCGACAAAGAACTGAACCAAACAGGTATTCATATACCAGGGAAATCAGTTAATTAAATGAAAACAGTTGATAAACTGAGAAACTAGGTCAAGACAGACAAACTAAGAACAAAGAAAACTGATGAAAACGAACTGAAAGTATACATACATATATATATGTGTGTGTGTGTGTATATGTGTGTGTGTGAAAATGCATGATTTTAATTTCGATTTGTTAACTGGAGCATTCAGCTGCATATTCCAAAATGATCACTGCCAAGGGTAATTCTCACTTATACAGCAAGCTAATTAAATAACTTGCATCAATTTTTCAAGTAACTGATTTATTTATTTATTTTTAAATAATTGGTCATTATTCCAAAATAAACCCCAGACAGGAGATCAGGACCAGAAATTAGAACAGAATGGACCGACACGAGCATATCTGCAAACAATTTACACTTTTTCTTCTCCACAGCTCCAGTGCATTTGTTCACCAGTTTATCATTTTTATGGCTATATAGAGATTTGAGCAGTGGCAAGCAAACAGAGAAGAAAACCCAAAGCAAACAGTGATTCATCCAGCTCCCGCGAGTGTTTATGAAGCATGTCTGTGAGAGCACTGAGGGGCTTCTGAGACCACGCCAGTCATTGTCCACAGTCAAGCCAACTAACTCACCAGTGATCCATCTGTACAAGGATCTGCTGTGCTGCTCGAGGACATGTATGGTAAATCATCACTATGGAATTATGGGATTGATATGGCATTTATGTGGACAGGGTGCAAATTATGTGGTTTGATCCCCCTATTTAAGGCTTGAACCTCCTAAATGGAAATCAAAACAAAAGGTTATGGGGTTCAGGTTTCGAGTTTAAAGGATATTTTATACAATAAACAATTTTGGTACCACCAAAGAAAATCAGGGTCCTGAAGCTAAACCAGTTGAGAAGCACTGACCTAACAGACAAACAGTGTTGACTGGTGTAAATTTGAATGGTATGCATAAAATCTATGGGCTTCACAGTCCCATTTCCTATGTGTCGCAAAGGCTTAGTTTGACTAAAGGGTCTGGAAACACATGAGAGTGAAAGCATGTGTGTATGTTTGTGATCTGTCCGACGACTCAAACTGCCTCTGACATTGCCAAGTCCACTTTGGCAGACAGAGCAGAGAGAGAGAGTGGCATGCTGAGAACACACGTTGGTGCTGTTTTTGATTGGCCATGGAGAGATTGTACTCATTGATTGGACCAGCGTTTTGACGATTCAGTGGATGTAAGTGAAGTGAGGACTGAGAAGCATGTTTCTGAGGAAAGAATGATTGGCCAGGGCATTTGCATGAAGTGTCATGAAACCACCAATTTCAGCACAAGTTGGTTCTCACTAGAGTTTTGGAACGGAACAAACTGCTTTCGCTCCAGCCATACAGTGTCAACATATGACACTTGTATGAAACTCCACATTATTCTCTTGTAGCTGAATTGCTTCTGTTCGCAGCAGCAGTGAAAACTATTTATCTAATTTATGAAAAATAAAAACTGACATAATTGGAAGAAGTGTTTTAAGACTCAAAAACTAGGTCAAATAAAACAATTTTATTTAAAAGTTACAATTTTTGAATAAAACTTTTAACAATTTATAATCTGCCTTCATTAAATATGAAAATGCCATGATATGGTATGATTTATCATACCAACTTTGGCAGCACAAAAATACTGAAACTAAAATAAAAACTAAAACAAACTATAAAACAATGAAAAACGTCAGAGTGAAAACTAATGAAAGCCAAAGTAAACTGATGAAAATAAAATTCAAAACTATAATAACCCTGCACATCAGCCTTCATATTGTGCCTTTTTATTAAAATGGCTGGGGAAAAAAAAAAAAAAAATGTTTGGAAATGGCAAAACTGGCCACAGATCAGCTTTAAAGGGTAATTTTGCTCTAGGTGAAGGGGGTGGGGCCAAATGTTATTTTTGTTACTTTTTAATTTCCTGAATTGTTGAATCTGGCATTTAGTGTGTGATAGATTTGTGAAATGCTTATTGTTTTGTAAAAATCAATCAACACAAACTGTTTTACTTGTTTTACTTGCCATTTTTGATATATTTATAGTCCATGTCTATGTCACTTCCAATTGTCTGGAGTGGAATCTTCTGGAAGAAAGTAGTAAGTATTTAGTAAAAAAAAAAAAAAAACCCTAAATACTAAAATTAAAAATAGAGGATGGTGCATATAATACATGCATATATGCACGTTAACTCCAAGAAAAAAGAAAAAAAAAGAAAAAAAGAAAGAAAGAAAAGGGTTTAGTCTTCCACGACCCTTTAAAGTAACAATATGTGAACATTTTATCTGAGTATTTATTGCTGATTGCTAGCTTTGATTATCTGCTGCTTTAGTGTCTGCACACACACACACACACACACACACACACACCCTTTTAGAAACTCATACCACATGCCGTCACAGATGACATTTCTCCCTGTTTTCCTGCACTGAAGGTCATGACAGGGTCGGTCCAGCTCCAGGAAGTAGGGTGTGGAGGGACCCAGCAGGGCTGCTGAACTCCTGCTGTCTGTATGGGCTGAGGGGGTCAAAGGTGGCAAAGACACAACAGGAGAGCACTCAGTCCTGACTCAAAGCTACAAAGAGCCTCTCGTAGCTCAGGCAGAAAGACAGGCCCTCCATCCGTCAACACTTCACTCACAATTTCTCATACGTCAAGACAAGTCATCTTTATTTATATAGCGCTTTATGCAACACAGATTTATTGCAGCTTTACAGTAATAAACAGGCAATTGCAAGAATCAATGATGCAAGCTTCATCATATATGTTGCTGTAAAGAGATCTACAGAAGACAATAGTGCCATTATTCAGCTGAAGTCAGTTCAGTGTTGATTCAGTTCAGCTCAATAACAATGCCGATTCAGCTATAAGAAGCTCTACAGTAGAGCCATTATTCAGTTCAGGTTTTGTACTCATCTTATAGTGTCAGTGCAGTCAAATCGATTATATTTAGGGCCAGATTTACTAACAGCTTGCACCAGCTCAAACCCTCTTTTGGTGTTAAAAAGTATACTGTCAGGATTTATTAAAGACATGCAGTGCAAAATTAGCACTGCAAAGGTGTAGATAGGGTTATTTTTGTGGCTGACCTTATTGCATATGCATTTGTAGGAGTTTCCCTTTCAGGCACAAAATTTATGGGAGGAGAGTATATAAATGAATCATGCAAGGTGATTTACTAAGGTTTGCGCTAGTCAATTTACTGTTATTTACTGCCCAAAAAAAGCACGTCTTAAACCAGACGCTAATTTGCGCCGCTCTTGTTAGATTGCATTGGTCATTATGGAAATTATCCGGCTGCGTCTGTGTTCTTTAGTTCAGTAGATCACGAGCAGAACTTTCCACTCCCATCGGTGCTTTTTCGGAATTGCGCTCTCACACTAATTTGCCCTGTTTAGCAAATCTGGCCCTAAGTGTCTTATAAACCTGGGGCCATATTCACAAAACATCTTAAGGCTAAACGTGGCTCCTAACTTGCTGATTTAGGAGAAACTCTTAAAAATAATGGGCGTTAGGACTCCTACATTTTTGGAGCTCCTAAATCTGTGAAACGCTAGGAGTAGTCAAGAAGCCTCCTAAGTCACTGAGACAAAATCAAAAACAGTCCTAAAATGATTGTTGCTGCCAATCCACCTTAGCAATCCACCCAAAGACACTGTACACCATTGAGGCAATAGCGATAGAGCCTTGGGTACTGAGCCTTTTCTTCATAAATGCAATACATGTTTTGATTTATAGATTTGAATCTACGATAAAACGCCAAAAATAAATCTTTAATAAATAAATAAATAATAATGCCTGACTACCTGTGGCAGTTGTTTTCATTAGTTCACACTTACAAATGATCAAATAGAGTAAAAAAATATATATAATAAGCGTATTTGGCATGCTGTTCAAGGGGATCGAGGGCTCTGAGCTTGGAATTTTGACCCAATTCCAGAGTTCTCCTCGTATCCCCAGCCAGCCGAGAGTGAGGAACGGGTTGGCGGAGGGATGCAGAAAACTGTCGAGGTAACTATGTGAGTCGGCTCTTGTCTGTGTATATATATACCTCCACTCAAGCTGATTGGATAGACCGTTTGAATGTGCTCCTCCAAAATTTTGTTTATAAAACATAATTTGTCACTTGAATTCTGCAATCTCTCGAGATGCAAACATGTAAGAGGCGGACAATTAGCTGAACATATACTTGTTTAATTAGTGACACTTAGCCTACATTTTAAAACCTTTAATTAAATATGGCAACATTTTTATTTTAAAATCTTTATTTGAATATGGCAACATTTTTATTTTAAAACGTTTATTTGTATATGGCAACATGATACCTCATTCTACAATATTTCTATGATTAAATCACTGACAGAGACTCCTCCCCATCAGCCAATCACTGTGTGCATAGTCCATAGTAACGAGGTCAACCCCGCCCTTTCTCTTAGCTTAAGACTTCTCTCTATTCCTTAGTAAAAGTTGGTCTCCGCAGCTTTGTGAATAGGTTTTAAGAGAAAACTCTTAGCTAAGAACTTTTACTGCCATTTAGGAGAACTCTTAGTGGTAAGATAAAATGTTTTGTGAATACAGCCCCAGAACTAATTAAGCCAAGGAACACAAACGAAACCCCAAAGAAAAAACCTTGGGAGAAACTAGGCTTAGTCTGATAGCCAGTTCTCCCTTGGCCAAATGAATGAATATGGTGTGATTTTGAATGATTTTTACATAGTTTATTTTTTTTTTTTTTTTTTTTTACCCAGTAGTAGATGATGTATACATCAATAAAAAGGCATGTTAGCAAGCTAACTCTGTGGACTTCAACTGTTTGGAGTATCCTTTTTTTAAATAAAACATGACAGCTAACTCACTCTAGCTGCTTCCAGAAATGTTCAAAGTAAGAGTAAGGTTTTCATCATCTCTTTTGTTATTTGTTTCTAAATTCAGAGGTGGCAAAGTCCAGAGGCTCTGACCCAGCTAACCATGTTTGGTCTCCTTGGCCAGCACAGAGGGAGCTCGAAAAGAAACATTCCCTCTCTAATCCCCAAACACTTCCCTAAACGTTTCAACAGTGTTGTGTCCAGGTTCTTTAATGGGATTGGCTGGCGGGAGGTTTAACGTATGGCCTCTGCTAAAGCTATCAGTTCGAGTACTGCTGCGGTCTGGGCCCACTAAGCAGATAAGTGTAAATATGAATGCAAGAAAGGAAACCAAAGCCTAGCTTAAAAACTCACACCACCCTGGCTTCAGCCCACTGTTCATGTTAAATAGCTATAATTACTCATTTCATACCCAGAAATTGAGAAAAAATCCATTTAATAGAGTTATCAGTAGCAGTATTGGCATCGGTAATACTGGCCATCATTCATGGTAATTTGAGAAAAAGATTCCATTAAACAAATATTTTAAAAAATACCACCTTTATGTTGTTTTTACATTCATTTGGAGATTCAGTGTGAAAATAATATTTATTACAATATAAAAATATATTACATATTTCAGTGTTAGATGTGATTAATCATGATTAATTACAGAAAAATGTGTGATTAATTAGTTTTTTTTTTTTAATCAACTGACAGCACTAGTTAATATGGATTCAACTGTTTGGCCACAGACATACACAAACATACTCACAAATACAGAAATACTTGGCAGACAATATTGCATGTGCAAATTTCTGAACATGGATGCTTGTTTTCTTTGAGCGATTGCAAACCTCAAAGGGAGCGGTGAGGTTACCTTTAAATATCCGTGGTATTAAAGTAAATTCTACATATAAACACACCAAGTTTGACTACTTGTTCAGCTGACTTGCTTATACTTCATAACATCTTTTAGCAAATCAGCTTGCCATGTATCTGCTTGTCACAATAACATCACACATTTTCTGAAGCTCTACGTTGTCATCTCAGTACAAGCAGCTTCTCATGTTTTCCAGCTGGCTACGCTAGAGAAATGCTCAAACCATTTCTTTTCTTCTTTTTTTTTCTTCAAAAATTCAAGTGAGCCTTTTATTTATGATTACAGGTTGGGTGCTTACATGACAGCATGTCCATTAAAATCAGAAGAAAATATCTTTATGACTCTTGTTGTTGGTTATTTTCATCCTCACAATATCCGCCAACTTTGCATGTCTTGCTATGATAGCTTTGTTTATGAGGATGTGAACTGCTTCATTCACACAGGTAAAACTAAATCAGTCTCATGTGAAAAATCTGATGTTTCTCTATACTATTTAACAGTCAATAAAAATGACAAGGACTGCCTGATGGGCAGCGTCAACGATGGTTGGACAGTTGTTGGAATTGTGATCCATCTTCACAAAAGTTTATTATTTGCACATGTTTTTCAGTCTTGGCAATTTAAACACTCAAATGATTTTATTCATAAAAGTTTAAGACACAAACACAGGAAGAACTCAATTCAGTACTCGTGCGGTGTCTGATAGAGGGGTTTCTGTGTGCGCACAGAAAAGACAGCGCCTCTCAGACAGCGTGTTAGTACTGAATACAGACAAAGCCACATAAAAATATATATCTTGGCGAATATTCACGTAAACACATTTGATTTCTGTCATGAACATAAACAGTTGGGAGTAAATCAGATGTGTATTAAGATATTGGACTGCTTGGACTGGATATAGTGACTGCTTCTGTCCTTAATGTCAAATGACAAACGCAAATCACTCAGTGCTCCTGAATAACTTTTGTAGCTTTAATAAAGATTAATTATATATTTCATTCCTACAGTGAAGACTGAGGTGTTTTATTTTAAATTTAATTACTTTATTCATTTTTATAGTATAGTATTTACAGGAATACTATAATAGCTGAAAAACTGTTTATTTCATCTTACACTGTTGTATTTATTTATGTTGCTTGTAATTTGTTCATTTATCTAATAATGTTTTAACTTTATATAGTTAGGCTGTGGTATCAATAGTATTTTTGGAGGCTCTTAACTCTTTCCTCACCATTGACGAGATTTTCCATCATTTATGACACAACGCTTCCCCACTATTTGACGAGTTTTTCTGGCAATCCGTGTTTATACTTTTAGACGGTAGAAGGCGCTGTTATGCATCTTCTGAAATAGTACAGCATCTCCAGATCCAAAAACAAGGTAATAAGAATATCTGCGTAAACCAGAAGGACCGGATAGAAGTTGTTTATGCATAAGTAAGCTAATGTGATCATCAAACATTCAGCAGCATATAAATCAAAACTGCCTAACATTACAGAATGAAATGTCAAATCCACGAAGAGGTAACAACTGTGCACGCTTTGGGGGTGTTGATGGACGCAGTCTATGCTTTGATCATCGTTCTGAATCTGATCCAGACAAAGTCTTTGACGAAAACGTGATTTTCGCAGCTTTTTGATGAAAAAATGCTACGCTGACTGGCAACTTTTTAGAAAACACAGACATAGGAAGAGTTAAAAACATGAAATAGGCGCAATATATAGCATTAAATATTTTCCCTGTCTGCTGTCTATGATGTCAAAGGTCGTTAGCGAAGGGTTTAGAACTATGCACGTTCTTGTCATGATGTATTTTTTCCTGCAGCTCCAAAGTGATTAGTAACATGGTGTTCACGGCTCAACCTTCCAAACCCTGAGTGCCCATATAGCCACAAAGCTAACAGTCATGGACTACAAAGCTTAGATTTTGAGTATAATAGTGTCCTGAAGAACAGCGACACACTAATGCGCTCTTCCTCTGCACCTGATCATGATGCTGCATAGTCTAGTGTGAATGCACTTAGCATGTGGCCCTGCTGCCCCTGTTTTCCACTTCAAAGCTCACAGGCATGTGAATGCTCAGAGACAGAGCGCTTTTCTCCTGCTTAACTTCTGTGGGGAAATTTAATCTCTCATGAGGGGGGTCTGTCCTCACCCTCTTCTACCTCCCTGAGAGGCAGAATGCTAAACAGCAAAGCACCACTGCCCTCTACCCAGTGGTCTTTAAAGAGCCCCACAGGTGCACTGACCAGCATGATGCTAGCTATTATTATAAAAGCTATTTCTCTTCTGTAAATCAGAGATTTTGCACTAACCAGTCATGACCATGGCAATTGATGAGCAACAAGACATTTAGGCCCAATCCCATTTCTAACCCTTACCCCTTCCCTTTCCCCTACCCCTTCGTTCACCCCAGGGTTAGGGGTGTCTCGATTCTCTTTTGGCTGGAGTGGTAGGGGTAAGGTATAGATAGGGCCAGATAGCCCTTCAAACAAAGATTTCTCGGGACCACACTTCAAACAAAGGGGTATGAGAAATTTCCCTGCACACATCGAATACCGTGCTGCTAGAATGCGTGTAGTGATCATGGTAGTGATATTTCCACATTTAGGATCGATCACTTGTGTGTCACCTGGCTGCCAGTTTCTCCGTAGCTTGCTAAACGTGCTATTTGAATGATGTGAACACAAATGAATAACACAGTTAAAAGAAATATCTGGTAATCCTTCATAGCGCAGTCGCTATTTACATCTCGTATAGTCTGTAAACTCTTGCGTTACCAAGGCAACAACTGACTCGTTCGTATTACATTGCAAAGAGCTCTGTTATCGCAGCACCACGGTTGAAAACGAAACCATATGCGTACCGGCCGGTTCGGCACGGAATGGAACGGTTAAATAAACAGCTTGGCCTGGAAAAGCGGCTACACCAGTCTTGTACATTCTGTATCATTCTGTATCATCTTGGGAAACTCGAAGGCTCATACATTTTCAAACTGAAAAATACAGCGCAAAACAACGTTGGGAGTGAGTAATCTGTTAAACGTGCTCGCGCCTGATATCTGTTGATATGCGCACTTCATTGCTGTTCATACTGGTTATATGTTACAGGACACTAATAAAAGAAACTAGGTATGATGATGTGTGTAATGGTGTAGCAGTGGTGTCCCATTCCTTTGGGGAATATTTTCACCCCTACACCTTGCCACTCTGTTTCAAGGGGCAAGGGGAAGGGTGAAGGGGTATAAAATAGAATAGGGATTGGGCCTCAGTCAATTAATTGGTTTTTATTTCTGCAGTGTAGCCTACTGTGATTCAGTTTGGTCCAAAATCCCGCTTCTCATTACTGTATTAAAAATCTCATGAAATTGCATTATGCTATTTAATGTCTTGTGTTGATGGATTTTCTATTTAAACTCAACTAAAAGCTAATCCTTTTTATTTTAAAATAAATAAATAAATAAATAGCCAAGAGGATTTTGTTACATCACATTACCCTGTGAAAGATGCCTAATGGACCCAAATTTGCCGTCTTTCTCTGATCTGACCACCTTGCTCAATCTCTCAATAATTTTTTCCCCTTTTTTGGAAAGTCATAGAAATGTATTGTGGATTTTTTCTTTTGCTATTGGAGCAAATGGCAACACAAAAATTTGTTGTAGTTTATGTTCACCACTATAGAAGTTCACCCAACACTGATGACTTTTGCTTCTGAGAACCCTGGAAATGTGAAAAAGGTCCATGCAAAAGATGTTAAATATATGTGCTAAAGGTTAATTTTTTGTCAATGTGTAGGATTTGACTAGCATGTAAATACCTTCAATGCTATGTAAAAAACACAAAACTAATTTTTTTTTTTTTCAATGTTAACTCTGTTCCCACCATTAATGGAATTTTCCGTCATTTATGAGACAATGCTTCCTGGCCGTTGACAGAATTTTCTGGCTTTCCATGTTTTCACTGTTATACTGTAGGGATTGCTATGACACATCTTCTGTAACTGATTACCTCAAAGTTTTTGAGTTAGCCTAACTTATTCAGGTTTACAGTGTGGCGGGGAAAGAGTTAAATATGTTCTGATTGGCTGTTATTGTGTTATTGCTTGTTACTGCAAACTCTTCATATCACATATGGTAACATGGTGTAAAACTCAGTTTTCTCACTATTCTCTGTTTAATCCTTTCCTTAGTTTCTTTCCAAACGCTTATTAAATTACCTCTTAATTAAGCTGTCATGACAGAGATTACGGTGATGATTTCCATTTCAGAACTGGAATTCCAAGTGGCAGTAAAGCAGCTGCTGTGAGCTTTACCCACAAATCCATCATCTCTCTGCTATAGTCATCAGCCATTTTTCACATTTTTTATTGAAACAAAATGGATGCTTCACTGGTGCCATTTGGGATCAACAGCTCTGAAGAGAAATGATCCCTCAGCTGTGAAGCCCAAGATTGGGGAAGTTTTCATCACGAGTCCATGGTCTGTTTTTTCCTCATTCACATTCAATTTGGGGCTCATTGGATCCAGCTGAGTCCAACCATGAGGCTTATTTAGAGGCAGCCAGAAGATGAGCTACACTAGACAACCTGGCATCAGTCTTTCTACATGCATTAGTCAAGCAAAATGGGTCACCATGTGTATGCTGACAATACATTCACTAGAAACTGCCATTTATGTAGTTGACAAGCTTTGTTGACTCACACATTCTGTCTTCCATCTAAAGTCTTCCTGCCTTAAATCCCTCTGTTATTAAAACATTATTAGATTAGAAAGTGTCTGGCCTTGCACTGACACCCTGCCTGCTATCTCCACATCACAAGCTGGACAAACAATGAAAGTTTGATATTCTGTATGTATAGTGAGGTTTAAAACATTCGCCCTGAGAAAATCCACTGATACCATCTTAGAGAGGGAGGGTTCATGTCTAAAATATGGCTCTTTGCAACTATGACCTTTGCAGTGAAAATATAGTCTGGATGTACAGTAGCATAGACTGGGGTAAGATGTGTCACTTCTCAAGCTGTCCTCAAGGCAAGAAGAAATGCAAATTAATCGTCAATTATTTTGCAGGATTTCTGCTATCAACTGAAGTTACAACATAGGGTCGATTATGTTGATTATAACAGAGACATGGAAAAAAAGGTTCCAATGACACAACTTGCCCCAGTAATTTTACAATGGAAAATTAAAGGAATAAAGAGATCAAATTTTCTGTCATTCAGTGAAACGCCTTCATTGTCTACTGCTGCAATATCTGTCTGCTTCTAATTTCACTCTTTTTCTTTTCCAAATGCAGAATTGTCATTCCTTCCCTCTGCTGTTTTTTATTTGTCCACATTATTTCTGTTCATTTGAATCTGAATCTCAGCTCTCTCTCTCTTTGCCTCTCCCTAATGTTTTTTTCCGTCTCTTTTCTGTTTGTCTCTCTTTCTTAAGTTGGGTCTCTTTTATGCAACAATTTTGTAGATGATAGGAACATAAATGTACATGTTAAAATTGCATAGCATGCACACAACTTTACACACAATCTCAAATGATATCATCCTACGATAGACAGGGATCAGAGATCAGCCCAGTCGCTATGGCAGTGCCATGTTTGAATGAAAACAGGAGGCTTTTTCCCACCAGTCAGTCTCATGACCCTTGAACTCTTGACCTTGGGTCACCGACATGGCCTCACCTCTACTGCCAAGCTCTTGACAGCCTGATTCTATATTATAAACAAGCAGCCAGAGCTGCAAACATGACACAACACTTCACAAATGTCAGTTTCTGGGTTGAGTTCTGCTTTTATATTTTTAGCTTCCAAATTAAGAGCAGTTTGACCTCTAAAATGGAAGCTAATAGGCTGGAAATCTAATTTGAGGTTAGGATGGTGTTGTGGCAGTCACTGGAAAAATCTCGACTCAGCGCACATCAAAGACTATAAGATGTTATCTACAAACGTATTAGTCCCTCAAAATTGCTTTGCTAAAGAAAACTGATCTGAGGTCACCATATGCACATATCCTTTCCTAGGGCTCCTATAGCTAAAAATAAAGTATACTGTAATATTTTTGAGCCTTTTCATTTCCAATATTTGCTCTGAAATGGCTTATAAAGGATTTTTTTTTTTTTTTTTTTTCAGAGGAATCATTGTGTTGACTAAACAGCCATGCAGTCAATTTGCAATGATTAATGTAAGAAGTAAAATGCAGCAGAAAAATTTTAATTACTCTGGGTAATGGATGTTCTTAGGCACAATGCAAAGCAGCAACAGCAATATGCTAAATGACACTACTGTTTAGTAAATAGTTACATTAATAATAGTAATTGGAATAAACAATTTAATCCACCAATTTGAACTCCATTTTGTAATAAATGTTCTCAAAAGCTACTGTGTGTTGTAACTGATCATTATCACACAATCAGTGTGTTTATTCCTAATAGACTAGAATGGAATCACTGATTTGTTTGTCGCTACTTAAACTGCAATCGCTATTTCACATCAAATGAATAAATAGTTGCCTCCTGGAAAGCACCACAGTCTTGTGATTTGTTGACCAGAGGGACCAGTGGAAATTGAGTTTGAGGGAGGAGAGTGATTTGTCCTCCTGTCATTACTCTAGATTTTACAGAAGTCTAAGCCAACAAAAAGACATGATTTCTTCTTGATAATTATTGTGATTATGTTCTTGGCTGAAGCCAGCTGTCCAGGAAAATTTCCAACTGGATCTCAAGGAACAATAGGTCAGAACAAAACAGTTGCTCCAGTTTGACAACAGTCCACTGAATGTAATTGAGTCCATTTTATCCACATGATTTAGGGTAAGACAGTTATCTTTCATTGCAATGAGAGGCTGGAAGAGCTATTTTGCTGGGAACACAGGAAGAGCAAATTAAAAAACAAGTGGAAAAAAAAGAAACCACTCTTCCAAATGCAGAATGTAACGAGGTGAAGCAATGAGCCGTAACACCTGCCTAAAGGGACAAAATACTTTCACATACAAACTTAAATTATAAAGTAAACTTAAAGCAGTGTTGTGTCAGTTCAAATTTTCTCTCCTATCACAACTTAATATGAAGAGACAGCTGTAAGTCAGCATTTCATAGGTTTAAAAATAGAAACTAACCTGTATTAATGTAGTATGATGTAGTTCAAAGTGAAAAACAAAATCCATAAATGTAAGACTTTGATGCTTGATTTTAATAAATAGTATGTTAATAACAGTGTTGGGGTAACGCATTACAAGTAACGCAAGTTACATAATCAGATTACTTTTCCAATTAACTAGAAAAGTAACACATTACTTTAAAACTTTAAAACAACATATCTGAGTTGCTTTTTCAAATAAGCAATGTAAGTTACTTTGTTTTCTCATTTATTGACTGACAGCTCTCCTGTCCCAATGTTGAGAGAAATCGGGAGTAAAGGTGCAGATGTGCTGTGTGTGCTGTGAACATGATGTTATTGTAGTTCTAGATTAAATGTGAGCATTCATTTACTCATCTCATTTGCACAAAAACAGATTCAGTATTCCTCAACATTAATAAAAACTCTGAAATGCAAACTCAGAATATTACTTAAACTTAATTAATTAAATATGTTAAATAACACAAATATACTTTATGTATTTAATCTCACTTTATTAACCAATGTCTTTGTTGCTGAGCTTTGACGATCCAATTCAACCATACTAATAAGCAAGAATGACTTTAGTTAAAGGGTTAGTTCACCCAAAAATGAAAATTTCTGTCATTAATTACTCACCCTCGTCATCCCAAACACGTAAGACCTTCATTCATCTTCGGAACACAAATTAAGATATTTTTGATGAAATCCAAGAGTTTTTTTTTTTTATCCCAAATAATCAATGTAATTACCATCATTGTGTTACTTAGTTAGTTTTTATGGAAAGTAGTGCGTTGTTTCTGTGTTTACGCCTGAACACCAGCTCAGTATTGGCCGGCTCCTGCGTCAGCATCACATGCATGCGTCGTGCTGCTCATGTGAACTGCGTCGACCAATACTGAGCTGGCGTTCAGACGTAAATACGGAAGTGCTGAACTGTGTTCACTGCGTTCGATGTGTCAACTGCGTACAAGTCTGGTACAGGTGTGACTTTGCATTTCCTTCAGCCTGAGGCTCATTCATTTCACTTTTTACGAGTTCACACTTACAAATAAGTCTAATAAGTAAATGGTATGCGTATTTGGCATGCTGTCCGAGGAGAGGGCTCAGAGCTCGGTATTTAGCCCGAACCCAAAGTCAATAATATAGCCACATGTGTGGGTCTACATGTTTGGAAAACTTGTAAATATGATAACTTGCTTGAATTTGAAGAACTACAGAATATGTCAGCTTTTCTACTAAAACAAAAACATGATAACTTAATAGATGCTAAGTTACGATGTTTTTGTTCTTTAGTTGTAGTGTCAGCTATGGGCAGAGTTTAAGATGCATCCACAAAATGAGACGCATCCACAAAACGGTTCTCTAAGTTTGGGTTTTACATCAAAAGGTCAATATATCTAGAATTTTCAAACAATCTGACAAATCAAAATTCCTCTGTTTTTTTTTTTTTTTTTTTTTTTTTTTTATGAGGGTCTGCAGATGACATAAACCAAAATATAGTTATTCAGATGGCACATGCCAAGTGGAAACATCAAATGGAACTGGAACATTTTACTTTGGACCAAAAAAATAATATAAAACCCCACCACAGATCAGTGCTCTTACTAATTGTTGCAATTTAAGCTTGTGGGTATCTGGAGCCAAGACGACAATCATTTAGTGCATGTAATGCATGTAGAACCCCCCCCCCCAAAAAAACAACAACAAAAAAACAAAAAACAAAAGACAAAAGACATGGTAGGAGCACATGATGGAGATAAAGCATGAAAGGGAAAAAGAGAAACCATTCAACTCCTAACACGTTCAATTAGCATGCTCTCAGCTTACCACATGACTCTCTCCTTCTGTGACTCACTCACACCCCTCTCATCACTGTGTCCCGTATCCTTCTGCCTATGACCCAGAGAGAAAGTTGACATTGTCTCCCGCTATACCCCCCACCCAAAGCCACATCCTGATTTTGCTGAATGTCCCCATTCCGGTCCAGGACCCCAAGGCTGCAGGCTTCCAACATGCACAGCCCCTCCTGGGTTAGTAAAAGGGGAACCTCTACTGACCCCATCAGGTCTGGCTGGAGTCCAGGACTCGCTCAAACCACAAAAGACAAGCCACTAAATCAAGATGGGTTTCACAGATGCTGCTGCCTCCCCATCCAGGGTACAAACTGTGTGCATGTGTGTGTGTTCCCACTGCAATTTGTGGACCAAAGCAATGCATGATTACTAGTCTGTATTTGGTCTTACTATTAAACACTGAATGGAGATTAGCAGTTAAACTTCAAGGCTTGGCCATTTTAGACTATGTCACATTCATTTTTAACAAAGTGTTTAACATTTTTTCCAAGGTTGAAGGTGAAGTGTGTCATTTTTTTCAATATTAAAATACTTTTCCCTATCCTAATGTAAATACTTTGTCTCTGTGGTGCTTTCAAAACATTGTTTTGCTTGTTTGAGCATTACAACCAATCTGACACCAGAAACCGGCTCAACCAATGCTGCGAGTTTAGGGTGGGGCCATCTGATTGTCCAGAAAATAATGGGTGATTGGAAATGTATTTGAAGTCATTATATTTGCAGTTCTGTTTAGTAATAAATAAATACAACCCGAATTCTGGAAAAGTTTGGATGTTTTTTAAATTTGAATAAAATGAAAACTAAAAGACTTTCAAATTCACATGAGCCAATATTTTATTCACAATAGAACATAGATAACATAACAAATGTTTAAACAGAGAAATTTTACACTTTTATCCACTAAATGAGCTCATTTCAAATTTGATGCCTGCTACAGGTCTCAAAAAAGTTGGCACGGGGGCAACAAATGGCTGAAAAAGCAAGAAATTTTGAAAAGATTCAGCTGGGAGAACATCTAGCAACTAATTAAGTTAATTGATATCAGGTCTGTAACATGATTAGCTATAAAAGGGATGTCTTTCAAAAGTAAAGATGGGCATAGGCTCTCCAATCTGTGAAAGAGTGCGTGAAAAGATTGTGGAATACTTTAAAAACAATGTTCCTCAACGTCAAATTGCAAAGGCTTTGCAAATCTCATCATCTACAGTGCATAACATCATCAAAAGATTCAGAGAAACTGGAAAAATCTCTGTGCGTAAGTGACAAGGCCGAAGACCTTTATTGATGCCCGTGGTCTTCGGGCCCTCAGACGACACTGCATCACTCATCGGCATGATTGTGTCAATGACAGTACTAAGTGGGCCCAGGAATACTTCCAGAAACCACTGTCGGTAAACACAATCCGCTGTGCCATCTGTAGATGCCAACTAAAGCTCCATCATGCAAAAAAGATTGTGTCCTGTGGGCCAAGGCTCATTTAAAATGGACTGTTTCAAAGTGGAAAAGTGTTCAATGGTCAGACAAGTCCAAATTTGACATTCTTGTTGGAAGTCATGGACGCCGTGTCCTCCAGGCTAAAGAGGAGAGAGACCTTCCAGCGTGTTATTAGCGTTCAGTTCAAAAGCCAGCATCTCTGATGGTATGGGGGTGCATAAGTGCATACGGTAGGGGCAGCTTGCATGTTTTGGAAGGCACTATGAATGCTGAAAGGTATATAAAGGTTTTCAGACGACGTCTATTTCAGGGAAGGCCTTGTGTATTTCAGCAGGACAATGCAAAACCACATACTGCAGCTATTACAACAGCATGGCTTCGTCGTAGAAGAGTCCGGGTGCTGAACTGGCCTGCCTGCAGTCCATATCTTTCACCTATCCACCTGTTTCCACGGGGCGCTACTGTAAAAAAGAACGTGGGTACAACTTTCGGTGAGGCGGCGGAAGTAGCATACCAATGGTATTTCGTGTGTTAATGAGCGAAGAGGCTAAGTGTTTTTTTGATCATTGTTTACTTTGTAAAGTTTCAAACCTTTATGAGAGATGTCGTTACGGCACTCAGGGACAACATTTCAGTCTAGTACATTTATTAGTTAATATCACAATACAAAGTAGAGAAAAGTTCTACTTTGTATTGTGATATTATCAAAGAAATGCTCAGAAAAGTGACGTAAACATAGGGCATGTTATCAATATATTTCTAAATGTGTAAGCCTTGGACTTAAAAGCCTTAATGGAGTTGTTTTGTGCATTATTGTGATCGCAAATAAATGGAAGCAGATGCAACTGAATAGGTATGTGTTCTCTTTTTATGTCAATATAAATATCAGTTAGATTCAGCATGATTGACGTGTACTCCTGACATAAATAATAAATTACTGTTACTGTAACATTTTTTATTGTAAAACATTGTTCAAATATTGATGCTGGAATCTTAAATCTTTAAGTAAAAGCCAAACGTTTGCGAGTTTGGATCGCTAAATCTTGAATGACTGTCATCAGTTGAATGAATGAATGTCATGTACCGCTTATTTACTTAGAACCGGAAGACACTCCCACTTTTGACGCAAGGCCTCATGGGGCGTAGGAAACTTGTGGATAGAGAACATTTGGCGCATCACTAAACGAAAAATATGTCAAAGACGACCACGAACTCTTCAGCAGCTGGAAACCTCTATCAGGCAAGAATGTGACCAAATTCCAACACCAAAACTCCAGAAACTCATAACCTCGATGCCCAGATGTCTTCAAACTGTTTTGAAAAGAAGAGGAGATGCCACACCATGGTAAACATGCCCCCGTCCCAACTATTTTGAGACCTGTAGCAGGCATCAAATTTGAAATGAGCTTATTTTGTGCATAAAATTTTTACATTTCTCCGTTTAAACATTTGTCGTTATCTATGTTCTATTGTGAATAAAATATTGGCTCATGTAATTTGAAAGTCTTTTAGTTTTAATTTTATTTAAATTTAAAAAACATCCAAACTTTTCCGGAATTCGGGTTGTAGACCTTTAAATCAGGTCAAAAAATATAAAACGTATTACTTATGTTTTTTAAAGGAAGTTCATCCAAACATTAACAATCTGTCATTTACTCAACATCAGTTCTTTCCGCCACCATTTTTGTGAGGACAACACTAAAATTTAACTCACTCACAATTCTCCCCTCCGCTGTATCTCTTAGATCTCATTTGCACTTGCTCATATTCAAACTTGGTGCCTTAATATACATATTTAAAATAAACACAACCAAGACATTCTTCGGTAACACTTTATTTTAGGGTATTTTAACTAGTTGCTTATTAGCATGCATATTACTAGAATATTAGCTGCTTTTTAGTAATTAATAAGCACAGATTAATGCCTTATTCTGCATGACCTTATTCTACATTCTTAATCCTACCCAATACCTAAACTTAACAACTACCTTACTAACTACTAATAAGCAGTAAATTAGGAGTTTATTGAGGGAAAAGTCGTAGTTAATAGTGAATACATGTTCCCTATACTAAAGTGTTACCCATTCTTCTATTTATCTTCTGTTGTACTCCACAGAAGAAAGAAAGTCATATATATTTGGAACAACATGAGGTTGAATAAAATATGGGGTGAACTGTTCCTTTCAGAGCTGTGCGATACTTAAACTGTCCGTTTCTCTCATCTCTAATATAGACTGTGAACAAACTGTTTAATTTGAGTTTTTCCACATAATGGATAGGTATTTGAAAAGACACTTATGACAAATAAAGAGAAATCCAGAGACTGTGTGTACATGTGTGTGATTGTCTGTGTGTTTCTAACAGATGGACTGTTTCTGTCCAGTTCAGCAGCTCTGACGGCCAAGTGGAGATTTTTACAGACTGCAGAAGAGGAATATGTGACAGTTTTATTTTGAGTCTTGGCCTCATCGAGGTACACTTGTGTAATAAGACCTTTTCCCCTCTCTCCTCACAAACCGTGAGTTGCTCACAGAATTATTCCTATGGAGGACCAGAAGGGCCTTTCTTTCTTTCTTTTTTTTTTTTTTAAAAAAAAGATGGAATCAGTTATCAATTAATATTTAAAATTAACAAAATCTAAATAAATAAATCAATTTACAAATTGACAAAAAAAGCCATTTAAAATTATTTCTTTAATTTATATGTTGTAAAGTGTGAAATTTCTGCTTGTGTAATTTCATGATTTCACACGATCATTTGTCTAATTAGTTAGCAAATTGATTGAGAATAGCAATTGCAAATGTTCTTTTAATATGGAAATAAAAATTTACATTGATAAACTTATTGGGTAACACTTTATTTTAAGGTGATGTTGTTATACGTTACATGTGCTTAGTATAGTAATAACAGTAGATTATGCATAATTACAAGCAACTAACCCTAAACCAAACCCTAACCCTATAGCAAGTACATGTACATATAAGTGCATATTATTCCTTCACTGTGGCACTCCCGGTCCTCTATATATTCCTGCATCCATTCTGGTTCTAAAAACCATCCAATAACCTACTCTCTCCTGGACTGAAGCATCTGAGAATGCAGATAAAACATTCAGTCACTACAGTACAGACAGTGATGCAATGTTTGACTGCTTTGCCACTATAATGAATTGGTGGGTTTAGTCTGAAAGAAAACAGTATATTTGTGTGTGTGTGTGTGTGTGTGTATGTGATGGTTTATTTGTACATGTATAGCCTTATATGAAGGGCTTCAGTCATCTGCTCTGGAGTATATTAGCAGTGCTGCTCAGTAATCAGTGTTAAACTCTGTACGTTGAGGTTGTGGCTCCCTAGTAAAACTCCACAGGGACCAGCGGAGCTGATTAGTCCTGTGAGAGAGGGCGGATGGGCAGCACGCACACACACACACACACACACACACACACGGCAGCACCGGAGACACCGGCTCCATCAACACCCGCCAACATCTGCACACACCCCTATCCAGATGTGTTCTGGCCTCGCCCCGGCCTCAACCACTCACCCTATGAGGGCAGAACCCATGAACACAGCTCATAATTGTCATCTATTAACCTGGATTATGGATCCTGCTTGTACGGAATAAGCTTTCCTGCAGGATATGTTACTGCTCATAAAACATTCACTGCTAGACTTAAGAGATACAACCAGTTTAGATGGTAAGGATCTCAAGCTGACTAGCTGAAGATGTTACTGTAGTTTTACCCATTAATATACACGATACTTCCTTGAAAATAAATCCCATCAAAGCACTAAACAACCATAATAAAATGACTCTTCACAATAGATAATGCTTTACAAGGAACTCTGTTAGAGAGCTACATATGGCAGTTTATCTGTTCAATAAAACACCTTACTCACCTGTAGAGTAATAAAAACACCATCATCTTCACGTCGCTTTTACAACATTTCAAATCCCTCAGTTCTTGCCACCTCCAAAAAGCAAAGCCAGTGTTGGTTCTTGTTTTATTACGAGCTCTGTTGCGTTTTCTTTTTGCCAACAAACTCTCCTTTGTTCGGCATTTTTCTTTTAAAACGGGTGATTCCCCGGAGGTTGGAGATTTAGCGGCTCCATGTCAACCTTTCTCACTCGTTGTGACAACTAACCTGTGCCACTCCCACACCAGACACACGTCAAAGTAGCCGGAGCAACTTTTCTCTATTTACGAATATGATGAGACACACATGGACGAGTGACGTATGCATGTAATTTCCCACAAAAACCATCCCAACAGGTCTGAAATATAAACACTTATATTAGGCTTACAATAGTGAATCAGGGTATGACAAAAACACGTTTTAGAATTTTTAATAAAAAAAAATATAAAAAGTTACATAGTGTACCTATAATGTTAACTAATGGGACCTTATTGTAAAGTGTTACCAGTGTGAAAGATATAGTAATGAGGAACAGTGCAGCCCATGGGGTGGGAGAAGTAGACAGAGAGAGAAGGGGGGGGGGGGGGGGGGGGACGAACCACCTCATAGCAAAGCAGTAAATCCACCTTCTTTATTCACGGCCCTATAATTAAAGCCAAATGAGAATTTTGTGGCTCCCTATTAGCTTTTTATTTCAGCCTACAAAAGAGAGAAGGGGGAATACCTCCAGTCAGCTATGGACACAGCAACCTCCATAGCTTAAATGCATGTGATTCACCTCTGCAGACTGTCTGTTTAATGTAAGAAACACTCTTTCTTTGCATCCCTATAGAAGTCGACAGCATGTTTAAAATTCCATCCAATATTAGATTTCACGCACAGGTTAAAACGTTATCCCCTGGAATTCATCCTGTTCCCACAGCCACTGAATCCCTCACTGGTGCTACTGAACTTGGCCGAATTACTTCACCTAAACCTTTAGTAGCTGACTAATTTAGTGGACGACTATGCAGAGGACGTGGAGTAAGGTTTCACGGGGTGAGCGTGTTAGAGAAATGTGCAGTAGTCAGGAATAAGGGGACTGGGGGGCTCAAGATTTATGGGAAGGATTTAGAAGGCACAAATCACAACGGTCCTGGTAATGGTTCCTCCACAGACGCATTCATTAGACTTATGATTCAGGAACCTAAAAGGCTCTGTTGGTTTGGGTCATAGACGTCCAGGACCATTAAAACTCCATTGTTGAATACACATAAGAATTCATTCAGATGTTTTAATGCCCAGCCTTAGGACTCCACTAATTCCTTTCGTCAAAGTGGAATTCTCTTTTATCTGTTAAAGGTGAAGTGTGTAATCCCCCCCCCCATATTCAATTACTTTATTCTACCTCAGCTTAATATGCAGAGACAACTATAAGTAAACCACAGGTAGGTTGATTTCCTAAAGAATAAAAGCTGCAGCACTATCAAAACATCGCTCTGATTATACGGTTGTTAAGTCTGACATCATGCATCAACGTTTCCAGGTCCAAATGCTCCTTCAGATCCCAATACTACCAAAAAATCCTTCACCTTTACTTTCTATAAAGCGAGTAAAGTATATTCAAGTGAGTCAACTTCCTCAACACGGAAAAACTTGAAACTGTTGCATTAAAACACTCCCTGAACACATTTAAGTGATTTCTGGTGTCCTCCAAACAATACGGACAGCACAGATTAGTTCACTGCCCACTGATTAACTAAATAGATGCTTCCACTAAAAGTTAACTATCCAGTTTCCCGTCTTATGAACTGCCTTCATGGGCATTCCATCTCTGCCAAGTTAAAAGCTTGTTTAAAAGGGTATTTCTGTGACTGTGTGTGTAGGTTTTGTCCTGTCCCCAGTGGCTACACTTCCATATTCTGGTTGACAGCCATAGCTATATGATTTATTCTCTGCTAAACTGTAAAAACAAAATCTTATTACCCAGCAGAAAACTCACTATACAGGCACAAAGCACAAAAGACCTAATTTATGGTATAATTAGATTCATAACCCTAGGCTTTTTGCCAATACTTTCTCTAAAACAATCATAGACGCACCATCAAATGTGAAAAAGTGAACACACAGACCTCCACACACTATAGCCACTCAAAGGCCATTGTTAATATCAATTCAAACCAGCCTAGACCTCTATTGAAACAATAAACAGTCTGTGTGCTACAATGATTTTACCACAGGTAAAGGTTGTTTTAGGAATAAAGAGAAGTGGTGTCTCTAAAAAACCCTTTTTTGGAGTGTCAAAATTTTACAAAACTATCAGTTTTATAATGCCTCTTTTATGTCAATGTATTGGGTGGTCTGCCTTCTCTTTGTTAGAACATAACATAAGTGGATACAGTATATCTCACAAAGATTTTTTCTCAGTCAGACATTTACAGTAAAATAATAATGGAAAGCAGTTATAGAATGTTGACACATGATGGAAAACTTAAATAATTATGCCATAATAGATATGATTAATGCCCACTAATAATATGAAATTAAAGGTAATTTATGAGAAATGTAGTAAAAACATTTAGGAATGGAACATTTCAGAGGTAAAGTCAGCATTCACAAAACCACAATGAGTGATTTAGACTCTCAAGTGATTTTAAAGGTAAACAGTAAGATATAGTTCTCTGCAATGTGAAAAAAAAAAAACTAGTGGCTGCACATATAATTCTCTGTATCTGCACGCAAATCCTTAAAATGAATCATTGCATCCTATATGAATAGGCCAAATTATAATACAGTAGCTGTAAATCTTGACATGCAGACAACGCTGGAATGAAAAAAAATGATATCATGTGAGGTTACAATGGCTCTCTGTGATAATATTTATACTTGTTTTATACAGACAAGTGGCCAATCTTGCGCACTGATGTAATGTAATAAGTTTGAATTTCACAATCCAAAAAAAAAAAAAAAAAACAGATGAAATGGGTAAATTGTAAAGAAACTTTAAGTGGTGCTAGCAAGACTAGCCGCCACATTGTGTTGCTATGTGATTGCTAAGACTTTCTGAGTGGTTGCTTGCTGGTCCAAATCGAAGAAACCCATTCCAAGTTTTTCCAAAACCCCTAAGCCTAAATATGAGAAACATCAATATATACCTTAAGCAAGCAGCAGTAAAAACAGTAGCATCGAATATGGCTCTGATAGCTAATACCATGTGCGATTGTTTTGCATGTACATGTGCTAGCCATATGCACACGCCATACAGTAAGTGAATGCTGCTTTCACTCTGCAATGTAAAGTAATAAAGCTCAAGTCTAAAAGCTGCTTTTTAATAAATGTGACAGCCTGCTAGAGTGTGCATTGTACTACATTCAGCATGTATTTATTTAAGTGTGAAGGTTCTGTGGAGCTTGGCAGTGTGTGTTGTAGTGTGTGTGTTTGTGTGTGTTTACGTTCCTAGTCTGAGCCGCTTCCGATCCCAGTCACTTTCCCAGGATGTGGACCGAGCCAGCGCCGGCTGTTCACATAAACTTTGAGTGATGATAGAATTTTGAGTCTACAACGTGTAGACTAAGAGTACGCACACGCACGCCGATATACACTCTCACACGGTTAAGCCAAGAAAAACAAAAGCCAAACCCTCATACAAACAAAGCGTCCAGAGGTGCTACACACTGCCCACATACAACAAAAATAGATGTGGGTGTAAATGACCCATGCAATTGTGTGCGTATGTTTTGTTTCAAACTTTTCCAAGCTTAGTACCATTGAACATTGATTTTACAGAGAAAGATTAATTTCATTTCCACTAAACAAAAGTAGCTAAAATATTAATGGTAACAACATGGACTTTAGAACACATACAATGGTAAAAACAAGGTTCTTGGACATGAATGATGGTAGTAAAGGCATCTTTATACGGCCAAGTTAAGGCTGTTCATTTTGCTAAAGTTCCCATTAAGTTATAAAAACATTATTTCTAACCATTCTCTAAACATTCAAAATGTGCAGTTTTTTAAATGTTTTAAAACATTTTTTGGTTATGCGAACATTAAGGGAACATTCTAGTTTTATCATTTTGCAAACATTATGGTAGCGTTACTTTTGAATGTTCTCTGAATGCTCTAAAACATTAAAAAACATTAGGCGACCATCCAACTGTCACAGTGGGTTGTAGAAAGCGCACGACAAATCAAAGGAGTATCCAAAATAAACAGTCTTTAGTAAATCCAACAAGAACACAGAGGAGATTTCAGGAGTACTAGTATTACACAACCACATACAGATTTTGACATAAACAATACTGGACGAAGAAACAGAGGAAACTAAGGGTATATTAAAGCAGGGAGATAATGAGTAGAACAGATACGGGTATGTGGGAACTAATTAACAGTCAGGGAAACCAACTAGAAAACACGGGAAATGAGCAAACAAATTAAAAACGAAACCAAATCACCTAAATGATTCTCACAAAACCTGGTAAAGAGAAGAACACAAGTTATCCACCAGCCATAATTCAAGAACTGTTTGTCTGCTACTTATTCACCTGCATTTATCTGCATATCTGCATCTGTGGGTCCGCTATTCTCTGTATGTGAATCTGGTTTATCCTGACATAAATGCCAGACTAAATTATGCCTGTTCTGACCAACCTCAGTCCCACGTATCTAAACATATAGTTGTAATTGCAGTGTAAATGCATTTGCTCTGCAGCAGTATTAAAAAGTCCCTCTGAGCAGTATTACTTCAGAAGTACTTCTGTATCTCCTTTTCAGTGTACATTTGGCATAGCAGGGAATTCTTTGAAATATTTTGAAGCAGTGGTTCCCAGCCCAACTTAATCAACTGAGGGTATGTTTACACAACAACAATGTACTAAAACAGAAAAGTTTTTTCTCGCATTTTTCACGTACAGACAACAACGTTGTCAAAATGGTCCCTATTCACACGGATCCATGAAAACGACTAAAAACGCTGTATTATTCATGCCAGGCCAGTAGTTGGCAATGTCACTTTTTAAAGAAACACTACGCACAGACAATAGACTGAACGTGTAATACACATGCGCATGACGTCACCGGTTTCACAAATTCGCGTTTTTGTAGTTTACACAGAGATGATAAAGGTATTGTTTTCAAAAACTTGGACTTTAAAACCCGTTTTGAAAAGTTTGCATTTCAAGCCCCCAAAACATTGCTGTCATGTAAATGAATGTCCAAAACACATAAAAGTTTTCCGTTTTTAGTTGAAAATGGTGTCGTGTAAACGGCCCCTCATCAAGGCATTAGTAGACACTCCAAGTCATGAAATAGGTGTGCAATAGCATGGTACATGATATGAGAAAGCTTTTTCAATTCCTGAATTTTAATTGAATTTCAACTGAACTAGCAAATTTAAACTCAAGAAAGCATAATTCTGATAAAAATGAAAAACAAAAATCATTTACTCATATTTTCCAAAATCGTATCATTGTATCACAACACGTATTGTCGCTCCATATTTGAACTGAATGTCACCATGAATGAGATTTGAGAACTACAGTGGAGGGAAATTTTTTAGTGAGTGATGACATTTTATCTTTTGTATGGCTTCAGCAGAATTGAAATATGATATATGGTGCTTTTTGTCATTCTTGAAGCTCATGTTATGCTTATGTTCGTTGTATGGCAAAAAACATGCTGAATGTTCTGCTGCAAAATATACATGTATCATCTTTGGGATTCCACCAAATAAAGAAAGTCATATAGGTTTGAAGTGACGGAGATTAAATGATGACTGTATTTACATGCTTGGGTGAAGATTATAGTGCACCCAAAAAAGAAAAATTCTGTCATCATTTTCTCACCCTCATGTCATTCCAAAGCTGCATCTTTTCAGTAGCTTTTGAAACTCATGGCACTATAAGCTATACAGTGGAATGGTACTACTGAGTGTGAAACGGAGGGAAGGAGAGAAAACTGAAATGAAGAAAAAGCCATTATCCAGCACTCCACATGAAAACACGGTGCTCATTTTTCCTGAACAGCCAATGCTGGGTGAAGATTTATGAACTATTTATGTTATGGGGAAGAATTAAGATTCCAGCGTGGCCAAGACTCACCACACAATCCACATCTCAATACTGCACACACACAAACAACATAAACACTTTGGATTGAGACAGGGGTACAAGACAGTATACGGGCACAACATTCACACACAACAGTGTATCATATTGTGTTTTTGAACACTTTGGCTGTAGCTGAATATGTGATTAAGAAGCTGATGTGAAATAACATCTGAAACTTTAACTGCTGGATAAAGAATACAGTATGTACATGTTGATTTCGTTGGTGTTTGTGTGTCTGCAGTGTGTGTGTGTGTTTTATTGAGTATGCTCTCAGAGCCAGTGTGCATATGTGACACATGCGACTGTGAAGTCATGTTTTCATCATTCAGACTGAGATCTGTCTTTAATTTCAATCACTCTCCTGCTCAGAGAGCCAGTCATGTTCACTCTAACCTCATTTACCCTACATGGAGCATTTGAGATCAAAATGTTACGCTAGACTTGGCCTGACATTGCCTTTCATGTTTGTGTTTGGTTAGCATGTAATTTGTAACATAAACTGAACATCACTTTTTCATATCTACAGAGGAAATGTACTTTTTTATGCACCAGCAAAACCTAAAAGGAAAAAGGAGATTTTCAGTGTTTAAATAAAGCAGCCATACAGTTATTTTACCATGAATAAGGTCTGTTCTTGAGCACAAAATGAAGCAGTGTGTAAAACCACAATAACAACCATTATTGTTTTTCTCCCAAACCAGTTAAGCTCAAACCTCACCCCACAGCCATTTCTAAAGATTTTTTATACCCTAATCTTAACCATAGTATAGAATGGATAGCACATCCTGATACATACGGTAACATTACTGTTTGTCATGTCTGGATCCTTCCATGATTTTTCTAATCTGAAATATTAGAAATGCCTCTATACTGTGAATCATTGATATTTTATTGATATCATTATTAATCTAGCATTAACAATCTATTAATGAAAATGGCATTTGTGAAACATTCACCCATCCATTCTCCAAACCACTTGTCCTATAGGGTCATGAGATTTATGAAACAGGCACAGGTAAATTTAGAAATAGTTATTCAGTGCTGTATACTATGATACAATCTGATAGCAGCTCTGCACAGAGGTAGCACCACAGTACTTTCTGGTAAAAGAAAAGTATGCAGGACAGAAAATGTAATTGGGATTGTATCGGTCACATCTTAAATTGTTTATTTAAAAAAAAATTAAGATGACAAATAGATATACAAATCCGCCAATCACTAGCATTTATAATACAGTAGCATCTGTTAGCATTGACTCAATTTTAAGCCACATCTCAGTCTATGACTGAGTTTGGGACTTGTTCTTGTCAGTTTGGATCTGATCTATGATCAGCTGTGAAGCTGGACTGAAATTACTTAATCGCTGTAGTTAGTGTCGTAATGTCTATAAAGAGAGAGGGGAAAAGGGCCTGGGGTTTGTGTTAAACGCTCCTGTAGGTATCATCCTGTGTCTGAAGTGTGTTTTCCTCCCACACACACATATGTGCTTGAGACCTACCCAGGAGTGCCCACCCAGAGGTTGGCACAAGAAAGGTGCTTGAGGTTTTGGGATTAGATTTTGTCAGCCTGGCAAGGGTTTCCCTGGCATCCCTATGTGGCACACTCATGTCTTTCTCTCCGCTACTAAATAATGGCCTGTTGAACTTGGCCAGCACTTGTTCTAATATCCTTGAGCTTCTGTCTCGGGACGCTAGTATCAGCCAAGAGAAAAAAGCGGGAAAATTTCTGTTTTGCTTTATCGATATACATATTTTTAGTGCCTGCTAAGGCAAGTTTAATTTTTGGGTAAACTAAGGATGGCCCTGTGATAGACTAGCCATCCATCCAGAGTGTTTCTCTGCCTATGGCTCAAGGCGCTGAGATAAGCTCCAGCATCAACATGATCCTACATGGGACAAGCATTTTGGAAAATGGATGGATGGACTTAAAGGGGGACTCAGTGATATTTCAGATCCACTCTTTGGAAGTTAGTCGGGCCGAGTCCAATAACAAACGTCTAACCAATCAGCATCAGGGGGCGTATGACGGTCGACGAGAGAGAACGAGCAAGAGGGAGATTTGAAAATAAGAAAAAAAAAAAACTGCAGAATGAGAAATGGGACACAATACAAAACAGCTCAAAAGAATATCACTGGAATGAAGGTTTATGGCTGAGCAAGCACTTTAGGAACCGGTTTATATTAGAAAAGCTTTCCAGCACTGGAGAGAGCTAAGAGGGAAGACCTGAAAACTGCTTTGATCCCTCTTCTCATGCGAGTCCACTGGGTTTTGATTGTCTGGAGCTGCTGTGCTGTTTGCGACTAACAACGAAAACACTTTGTATTTACTTGTGTGTACTGTGTGTTCATTTTTTGTGCTTCCTTGTCGTTCGTTCATCAACTGCGCTTTATTTTTCGTGAAGCATTTTGTTGTGCGTCAACTGTGATAAACAGACATCCAACAGATAGTGAGAGTTCTGCAGTTAAACCACTGTGCACTGACGGCTGCTATAGAGGATGAGGTGCTTAGCGCCATTGGTAGTGCATTCGCCTTGCATGCCAGCAGTGATCGGGCAGTGGTTCGAGACCGACTCAGAGCAGGGTGGTTAGAATTGGAGTGTGAGTTTTGGAGGCGGAGCAATGAATAGAGGGGTGGGTTTGTTTGGGATGATTTCAAATATCAACAATGTCCAACAGTGTAGTTCAAATACCACTTAGTGCACCTTTAAGGAAGGGCTCTTTTGACTTGAGCCAGTAAGCAACCACCTAGCAATGACCTGACAACAACCCACAACACAGCAGTGTGCATGCTAGTGAGTTTTGCATGACCAAGTACCAGTCAGACTTTCCTGAGAAAACAAAGTCATAAAACGTAAGACATGAATATTCTTTCAAAACTGTACCAATCATATGAGTGTCAATACAAATGTTATTAAGTATCTTTTTAGCATTTACATGAAAATGTTTCAATAGCTCCTTTCGCACAGTAAACCCAGTAAATTAACGTAAAAGTTACCAGATTTATGTTTCCAGAAAATATATCATACACTATATATGCTGTTAAAACAAGCAATGGTGTTGAGTCTTTTTACCAGTAAAGTCCGGAACACACCAAGCCGATGGTCGGCCGTCGGGGCAGTTTTTGTGCGTCGGCTGACTAAGTTTTCTCAGTGTGTTCTGCACCCTCGGCTGAAGTTGGTCCTTGGCTTTTTTTCGTCCGATTCGACATGTTGAATCGCCGTCGGGCCGTCGGTGAGAGAGAGAACTCTGATTGGCTGTTCAGTATAGCAAAGGAGTCAGTTCACGAGAATATAAGCAAAAGTTATGAAAGCAAGCAAATAAGTCATGATGGCACAGACAGAAGGTTGTTCCAATTTTACGTCATCTTACCTGAGCACTTGAATGCATGAATATTTTCATAATAACATGAGCGGAGTGGAATAAAGAACGTGATCAGCATGACTGATATACAAAATGGTAAGCAAGCGCTGCTTTGTTTATGGTTTGTATACATGCAGTCTTAGTTTCGCTTTCCCTTTTTGAATGACGAATATAGGCAAATATATCTGCTTAAATAGACAGTTATCTCTTTATACGCAGGCGCAGAATGCGCATGCTTGTTGACAGTAGGCTGAAGTTCTTTCAAACACATATTTACAAACACATATTACCGACGTGAGGCGACAACAAGATGCCAATCACACATCTGTACCAAAATACCAGTAATCTCTGTGATGTCAATCATCAGTTTTATGAAGAGAAGTGCTGTTTCACCATCTATCCAATCTGACAACTTTTTTTTTTTTTTTTTGACATCTGAGTAATAGGCACAAAGGGATGATCAGTTTTTGCTCTTAAACCCTGCTGAAAAATCAAGAATAAACCAGGCTGAATTCCATGGTGGTCTAAGCTGTCACAGACACGCCAGGCTCCACCGCTCACCAATCACAACGCACTGACTCTCCAGAGTACTGATCACCCGCACCTGCACCTCATTATCACCGCAATCACCACCAGCATAAAGAGCACTCACACACACAGCCACATTGTCCAGGTCTCGTTTGCATTACGTCTTACCTGAATGCTTACCTCAAGGACTCCAACCGAACTACTTACCTGTCTCCAGCGTCTCCTGTTCTCCTCGTGTGATTCCCATCTGTGTGTGAGTGTTCCTGGTCTCCAGTGTCAAGTTTCTCCAGCGTCTTCCGAATCCACCCGTGTCTACAATCAACAAGGACAGTATCACTCTCTGCACTCTCCACTTCATCCATCTCATCACTTATTATTCACCTGCACTACTGTTTGCTTCGTGCTGGTATCAATAAACATCTCTACCTGTTATATCTGCCTCGGTCCCTTCTGTACTGTAACAGAAGACCGGACCATAACAGCTAGATACCAGCATGAGCCACCCGGACCCGTTTCAAGAGCTCGTGGACGCCCTGCGCCGAGCACTCACCTCCAGTTCACCGTCACCCGCTCCAGCGATCACGTCCGCTAACACCGTCTCCACTCCTTCACCGCCGGTTCACGCCAGTCCCATGGCCAAACCAGCGCCCTACTCTGGCTCGGCGGAGGACTGCAGCGGATTCCTCCTGCAGTGCGCACTGGTCCTGGAGATGCAACCGCACCTCTACCGCACCGATACCACCAAGGTAGCGTTTATAATTTCTCACCTGCAAGGCAAGGCGCTGCAGTGGGCCGACTCCATCTGGTCCCAGAACAGTCCAGTCACTCAATCCTATTCAGTTTCGTCACTCATTTCCGGGAGGTCTTCGGAAAACCCACGTCTGATTCTTCGATCGGTGAGAAATTATATAACCTGAAACAAGGCTCCATGACTGTGAATGAGTATGCTTTGCAGTTTAGAACGCTAGCTGCCTCCAGTGGTTGGAATGAACAGGCGTTAATTACCACCTTTCGTCAAGGATTGGATCCTCGCGTGCGGTTGCATCTCGCTGCATACGAGGATTCCATCGGCCTCGAGCGCTTCATCCAGCTTTCCATCCGCTTCGCCACCCGTATGCAGTCGTGTATTGAAGAACACCAGGGCCAGTCGCTATTCAACACTCTCCTCCGTCGACCAGAGTCCGTCAGCCCTCCAGAACCAGCCAACGAGCCTATGCAAGTGGAAAACTCTCGTTTATCGTCTGCAGAGAGACAACGGCGACTGACCCTGAATCTTTGTTTGTACTGTGATTTACCTGGGCATGTACTCTCCTCATGCCCAACCCGTCCTCCGCGTCCCATGGTGAGTGCAATCCTTCCCTCCATGAATAAATTGAAGCCACTCACCACTATTGTAAACCTTACTGCCGCTGATGTGTCTCTTCCAGTGGTGGCGCTCCTCGACTCAGGGTCAGCCCTCTGCAGACATCTCCGGCGCCCTCTGCAGACAACTCAAGCTTAAGACCACGCCTTCTCCGATTATCTACCAGATCCACTCTGTAACGGGAAAACTTCTCACCAAAAAGCGTGTGAGTCGCTGTGCTGGCCCTCTCCAGCTGTGGATCGGCGTGTTGCACCAAGAAACTATCTATCTGCTGGTTCTGGAGGATTCCACCTCTGACGTGATCATAGGGCGTCCCTGGTTGGAGCAACATCTCCTGGGGCAGCGGCGAGATCCTGAAGTGGGGCGAAACCTGTTTCTCCTCCTGTATCTCCAGAGTTCCCGTTCCATCGCCTCCTCGCTCCAAAGAAATCTCCCTCTGCGCCACATCCATCGAGAGCCCTGTGGAGAAACGCTCTGTGGAGATACCATCCTGTTACGCCCCCTTCAGCGACGTCTTCTGCCCACAGCGAGCCTCCAAGCTGCCTCCTCATCGGCCATGGGACTGTGCTATTGATCTGCTTCCGGGTGAGCCAGTGCCCAGGGGAAGGATCTACCCCCTGTCCATCCCGGAGGAGAAGGCCATGGAAGAATACATCAAGGAAGCTCTAGACCAGGGATACATCCGTCCGTCTACTTCCCCTGCTGCTTCGAGCTTCTTTTTCGTGGCAAAGAAGGACGGAGGCTTGCGGCCCTGTATTGACTACCGCTCACTCAACAAGATAACAGTCAAGTTCCGTTATCCCCTTCCTCTCGTCCCAGCGGCCCTGGAACATCTCCGTGGTGCCACTGTGTTCACGAAGCTGGACCTCCGCAGCGCGTACAACCTCATCCGGATACGTGAGGGGGACGAGTGGAAGACCGCCTTCGTGACACCTACTGGCCACTACGAATATCTCGTTATGCCGTATGGCCTGGTCAATGCCCCCTCCGTATTCCAGGATTTCATCCACGAGGTGCTCCGGGAGTTCCTCCATCGATTTGTCCTGGTCTACATCGACGACATCCTGATATACTCCCGGAACTTGGCCGAACATTGCCACCACGTTGCGGAAGTCCTCAAACAGCTCAGGAAATTCCACCTCTTACTCAAAGCCGAGAAGTGCTCATTCCATCAGTCCTCCGTGCACTTCTTAGGCTACATCATTGACCACAGTGGCATCCGGATAGACGAGGGGAAGGTGGAAGTCATCAAGACCTGGCCCACTCCATCCACAGTAAAAGAACTCCAACGTTTCCTCGGATTTGCAAACTTCCATCGCCGGTTTATCAAAGATTACAGCTCCATCGCCCATCCACTCACCAACCTCCTCAAGAATAAGCCCAAGTCTCTGTCCTGGACTCCAGCTGCCACCAACGCCTTCGAAGCTCTGAAGGAAGCCTTCACCACCGCTCCCCTCCTCGTCCACCCTAACCCAGACCTGCCCTTCGTGGTAGAGGTGGACGCTTCCACCACCGGAGTGGGGGCGGTACTCTCCCAGCAGCAGGGGAATCCAAGTAGACTTCACCCATGCGCCTTCTTCTCCCGCAAGCTCAACCCGGCGGAGGCCAATTACGACATTGGAAACCGCAAGCTGCTGGCCGTGAAGTTGGCTCTAGAAGAGTGGAGGCATTGGTTGGAGGGAGCCAAACACCCCTTCCTGGTTCTCACCGACCACAAGAATTTGGAGTATCTCAAGGCTGCTAAGAGATTGAACCCACGACAAGCCCGCTGGGCTTTATTCTTCACCCGCTTTGACTTTTCTATCTCCTACCGACCAGGTTCCAAAAATGCCAAAGCGGATGCCCTCTCTCGACTCCATGCTCCTGACGAACCTCCAGAGGAACCAGAAACCATCCTCCCAAAATCCATCCTCGTAAGCCCCATCACCTGTTCGGAGGAGACTTTACCCTCCTCCAATGCCTCCACCAACGCTCCGTCGGGTTGTCCACCAGGCTTGCGCTACACCACCAGGACACAACGCACTCCACTGATTCACTCTGCCCACACGTCACTTGGCACTGGCCACCCGGGGGTCAATGAAACCCTCTCGTTGCTCAAGGAACGCTTCTGGTGGCCCAACATGGCATCGGACGTCAGAAGGTACGTGCAGGGCTGTAGGGAGTGCGCCATCTCCAAGAGCCCACGCCATCTTCCATCAGGCAAGCTCCATCCTCTGCCCGTTCCCAATCGACCCTGGTCACACCTAGGAGTGGATTTTATCACCGACCTGCCAGTATCCGATGGTTTCACCTGCATCCTCGTCATCGTAGATCGTTTCTCCAAATCATGTCGTTTGATTCCCCTGAGGGGTTTACCCACTGCAATGGAGACAACTGAACTGATGTTCAATCACGTGTTCAGATACTTCGGAATCCCCGAGGACATCGTCTCTGACAGGGGACCCCAATTCACCTCACGGGTGTGGAAGGCCTTCTTCTCGCTCCTAGGTGTGGCCGTCAGTCTCTCATCGGGCTACCATCCCCAATCGAACGGGCAGACGGAGAGGAAGATCCAGGAGATCGGCCGCTTCCTCCGTACCTTCTGTCACGGCCACCAGAACTCTTGGAGCCAGTACCTGGGTTGGGCCGAGTACGCGCAAAACTCCCTGCGTCAGCCATCTACTGGACTCACCCCTTTTCAGTGCGTACTCGGTTTCCAACCCCCTCTGTTCCCCTGGACCGGGGAACCATCGGACGTTCCAGCAGTGGATTACTGGTTCCGAGAGAGCGAGAGGGTCTGGGACTCAGCTCACCACCAACTACAGCGGGCCCTGCGCAGAAGCAGGATGACAGCCGACCTTCATCGTTCCAAAGCTCCCTCCTACCAACCGGGACAGAAGGTCTGGCTGTCAACACGGGACATCAGACTGCGTCTGCCCTGCAAAAAATTGAGTCCCAGATTCATTGGCCCATTCATCATCACCAAGCAGATCAACCCTGTCACTTACCAGCTCCAACTACCTCCACAATACAGAATTCATCCCACATTCACGTCTCACTCCTCAAACCTCACCACCCTTCTGTTCCTCTCTCCACAGGGCCTGGCGTAGCAGCTGACAAACCCCCCCTTCCACTCATCCTGGAGGACGGAGCTGCATATGAGGTTCGCGAGATCTTGGACTCCCGACGCCGTGGTGGTCTACTAGAATATCTTGTAGACTGGGAAGGCTACGGCCCTGAGGAACGCTCTTGGGTCCCCAGAAACGACATACTGGACCCCAACCTGCTTCACACCTTCCACTCCAATCATCCCGACAGACCTGCCCCACGTGGAAGAGGATGGCCACCACGACGTCGGGGTCCTCGGCCCTCAGGAGCGGGCCGTGGGGGGGGGGGGGTGTACTGTCACAGACACGCCAGGCTCCACCGCTCACCAATCACAACGCACTGACTCTCCAGAGTACTGATCACCCGCACCTGCACCTCATTATCACCGCAATCACCACCAGCATAAAGAGCACTCACACACACAGCCACATTGTCCAGTCTCGTTTGCATTACGTCTTACCTGAATGCTTACCTCAAGGACTCCAACCGAACTACTTACCTGTCTCCAGCGTCTCCTGTTCTCCTCGTGTGATTCCCATCTGTGTGTGAGTGTTCCTGGTCTCCAGTGTCAAGTTTCTCCAGCGTCTTCCGAATCCACCCGTGTCTACAATCAACAAGGACAGTATCACTTCTCTGCACTCTCCACTTCATCCATCTCATCACTTATTATTCACCTGCACTACTGTTTGCTTCGTGCTGGTATCAATAAACATCTCTACCTGTTATATCTGCCTCGGTCCCTTCTGTACTGTAACATAAGCTGGTTAGACCTGGAATAGTGCTGGTCTATCTGGTGGACCAAAACAGTCATGCTGTTCTCAAGCAAAACTGAGCTGTGGCCTGTTGCATGAAGCCGTTTTTTTTTTCTTTTTTTTCTAATGTCGTTATTGTCCGTATTTTTGTGTATTGACAGAGTCTGTGAAAGCAAATTTCCCTTGGGGGACAATAAAGGTCTGTCTGTCTGTCTGTCTGTCTGTCTGTCTCTCTATCTATCTATCTATCAGTTGCTGCCCAGGTAAATTTGAGATTAGTTTGAGTAAACATGAAGTTTTGAAACATTAGTTTTTCGTGCTCATGAAGGTGGATTGGTTTTAAGCTGTGTTCATCGGCATGATAATTTACGCTACACGGCTAACCTGCTCCGGAGCAGGTCTTATTCTGGGTTAGAGTTCGCAAACCCAGACTGGACCAATCAGCTGTGAGTAAAGTGACATGTATCTGATGCAATGTATACATGTATCTCTCAGTCCAAATTAAAGCAGTTTAGAGTGAAAGAAATTTAGAGACAAAATTGCTCATCTTTTGCTGCTAATTATTTATTGTATCTATATTATATAAATTATAATGATGTATAATGCATATTATATTCATATAATTACTATATTAATTGATAATTAATATTTAACTTTGCTTTTAAATTAATATAAATATAATACATGCATTAATACATCAAGCTTTTAAACAAATTAAGCTTACATGTATTCATTTGAGAGCTCTGTGAACCTATATAAATTATTAGGCCTATTTCTTGGATTCACATGAATTGATATAGTCAGATATTTTCTTTCAGTTGCCTTCTCAAACAGCAGTGTTTATTCCTGCCTTGTAAATGCGTTTAATTTCATGATGTGTTTCAATCTCTTAATCTTCAGAAGTGAAGTGAATTGCACCGGCTCTCTCACGAGAAGTGAATCAAACTGTGCGCCGTGTGATTGGCTGTTTGCCACATGTGTCACAATTTCAGGTGCACACGCTACAGAGTTAATTGCAAACTCTGGATCAAACCTGAGTTGACAGTGAACATTTATACCGAGCTTTGTGAGCCCACTGAACCTGATCTAAACCAGGTTGGATTTATCTGGATTTTTCAACTCTAAACCTACTCTGAAACTCAGAGTTTGTTCACCTAGCTTCATGCAACAGGCCTCTGGTGTAGCTGGTCCACAGGCACTCCTGCTTCCAATACTGGGGACCAACAAACCAGCAACCAGCATCCCATGCTGGTCCGAGCATACAAAACGTACCATATACTGGTGACCAGCAATGCTGGATTTATCAGCAGGGAAAACACAAGACACTGCACAATAGTACAGTAACTGCAGAGCCACAGTGTTGATGAGTGGTAAAGAAGGCAGGGTCTCGAGCGCGAGATGCTGAAAAAGATGTGATAAGCGGCGCAACGGTCAAATGTCTGTCTAGCGCATGTTTACATAGAGAAACAATTAAAAAGCAGAGGTGTCATCTCAATCACAGCTTATGTTTGTTCACAAATAGCATCAATCAAAATTCATAAGACTATCATGGAAATAACCAGATAATACTTCAGCATAGCGTTCATCTTTCCTCCGAGTCTCGGCATTACCTCCACTTCCTCTCCAGACAGTGACCTTCAGATTTTTCTCTCTCTCATACCTCCCCCCCATCCACCCTCACTTCATTTTTCTGTTCCCATTTTTCTTGGCAGATGACAGGAGACTTTGACATCTGCTGATGATCTAATGCAGCCGCTAGGGTCCAAATTCAACAGAATAAAAGCAAAGTGCTCATGCTGAATGTCTTTTCTCCTCATTCGTTTCAAGACAGACAGCCTGCCTGCCCTTTAAAACCTCACTTTAGTCATTTTCATTGCTCTTTAAATATCGCTGATGATGTGAGTTGGATGTGGGATCCAGAGATGCATTTTCCACTGAGTCAAGAGATCTAGAGCAAAAAAACACGTTTAGGTTCGGTACACTGCCTTCGATGCAGTATTACCCAACACAAATGAAGCATCTCAGTTTAGATGTTCACATATCAGCTGTGTTAAACAGAAAATAGGATGCATTGCTAAATGGTGTGTATGCCCGTAAGACTTGTTCTCGCTCACCTCCCGCAACAAAGGGCAGCATTGTGTATCCTGTACTCCCCCCACCTCCATCCCCTCCGGCTGGTCTCAGTGCAGTTCAATTGGGAGCGCTCTGCTGGGACCACACTTGTTTGCTTTTCTGGGATCAGTTAAAATCATGCATGTAATAAGGAGAAAATGGCTTTTAAGCCTGCCTGTAGGAAACGGTGCCCGATGAACCATTATCCCTTATTAAAGACAGAGCCCGGGAGAGACAGGAGGACACAGCCGCCCACTGATGAAGGGTCTTATTGCTTTGCTGATCTCTGATCAGTCTGACTGCTGTTTATTCCTATCTGCCTCTATATGTCTATCTATGCAAAAGAATCATGCCAGGAGAGCAAGTTACTACTGCAGTCCAGGGTTGTGTGCTATTCAGCTATTCTTCCTAAGAAAACACATGTAAAATCACCATAACTATCATAAAAGAAGATATGCCTCAAGCTCTATTTACCAAGTCTTCTGAAGCATTCTAATAGCTTTGTGTAAGGCAAAAACTCAGGGTTCTAAATTAACTTTTTTGATCACCAGCCAATCAGAATTTCCACTAGCCAAATTTTTTTCCGGTGAAAATAAGAGAAATTATGAGTGCCACTGAATGCATTTGATCATTTTATTAACATTGTTGGCATGAAAAACACATATGAAGTACAATGCATACAACAAAATGTTGTACAGAAAGTATGTATGCACAAATATGCACAGAAAGTGCAAACATTTCATCTATCTATCATTTGAATCACATGTCTTCAGAGCTCTTCTTCTTCAGAGGTGCCATCAGAATCGGAACTCTCATGGTCCTTTACTGCCTCAACTTTAAAATTATTAGTTCCCACCACGAAATTGCTCGTTTTGTTTTTTTCTTTCACGCACATGCGGCAATCCTGACAAAACATGACGACATTTTCGTGATCAAACACAAGCCATTCATGACCCGTCAGCCATTTGGCATTAAATTTTCTTTTCTTCGTTTCTCTGTCGATATCCTCATCCCCTGCCTCGTTCCTCTTCTCGCCCCCAGAAATCTGTCCCAACCACCGCCGCATTTAGTTTAATCTTAACTTTTTCCTTTACTAGCTAACTCCCTCCTCTTTCAGTCTACGCTCCCTGCTCTGGCTCTGTTCGTTTTTCTTCTTCCTTGTGTTTTCTGATGGACGCTTCGTTCGTTTCCGTGGTTTCTCGCGCTGGTTTCGCTGCAAACTGCATGCAGCCAATGGGCGTATGAAACGTCATCACGTAGCATTACGGCACAGTGTTCATGGGAAATGTAGGAAGTGCTGCCAGGGGGATAAATGACCGAGAACAGAGCCTCATGCATCACCGGCCAAACTGGCTAGTAAGTTTTTATTAACACCCGCCAAAATGAATTTTAACCCGCATTTGTTAATTTAGAACCCTGGTATGTAACTTGTTTTTGGTTAAAAAAAATAACAAAAAATGAGTTACTGATCAATTATATAAGACACCAGTGTTCACAACTGTCTCCCTACCTTACACCGATTCGCAATGGTAAGCTTCCAAAAAAAAAATGACTTATAATTTGAGCTGTCAGGTCTGATTTTGTGGGAAATGTCAGTTTGAGATCATTCGTCTTTGCTTGGTTACATCACGTCAGTAAACAGAAAGAAGACCCGGCTACTGTACGGCATGTGCTGAGAATGCAGTTGCTTAGAATTTAAATTTGTCATCTAGATGGCTGCTTTTAATCTAGAAATGTCTAAAGGGCAACCATCACTGACATCTGGGGAATCACCTGTTGTCAAAACCAGGAAACCTCGAGCTGTAGATAGCCTACAGTCAAAAGGGAAAACGACAGAGCCTGTGCTAAAACGAGAGTAAATAACTGCATGGCTTTTGAAAGGTGGCAACAACCTGAGATCTGTAGGGACTGAAGACTGAGATGGCTTTTTACATTCAGGTGCTCAATAGCTAGCTAATTTGCAATGTGTGATCTGATCTGACTGAGCAGTCGTTGGATCTAAACGTCAGTAATGTGAAAAGCGGCAGATATGCTACTTATTTAGATGGACATCTTTTTCGGATATGTCTTGTAGGAAGTACTTCTTATTGTCATGTCGATGTACAATGACAGATCCACTCTCATGTGGTGATCACAGATTAACCTGTGCAGTGGAGCAGTGCCGAAGCACAACCAACGTAAAAAAGAAACTCTTAAAATAACAATTTTATGTTTCAAAGATGCCGATAGAGAGGCAAAAGTTCCATACTGCAGCTTTAAGCAGTTATTAACTGAACATCCACACTAGTTCTCCTTGCCACATTTAAAAGAGAAGCAGATTTCTGAATCAATTTATATGGTCCGCAAAAGTGTGCACCGAGATAACGATCAACTCTACAGCAGGACACTGTATCAGCTGAGTGTTTGATTGAAAGCCTAATAATGCCCCTTTTGATTTAAGGAATGCTTGTAATACTTCCCTCTGGGTAATATCCTCTAACCCCAATTTGACAGATTTTTCAATAAAGATGTATCTCAAGAATGGTAACAAAAAGGCTTGTTATTTTTGCTTGTTCTTAAACTATTATGAAAATGTGATTGGACCAGTCTTAAAGGTGACCTCTTATGCCCCTTTTTACAAAAAGTAATACAAGTCTCTGGTGTCCCCAGAATGTGTCTGAAGTTTCTGCTCAAAATACACCACACATCATTTATTATACTGAGCTGTAAATGCACCTTTTTAGGTGGAAGCAAAAACATCCTGTTTTCATGTGTTTATCTTCAAATGCAAATGACCTGCTGCTCCCCATCCTCCTTTCCAGAAGAGGGCGGAGCATTTACAGCTTGTGCCTCGGACACTCTGCCAACAACAAAACAGAACCAATATGGCTGCTACAGTAAACACTGAAGAAGGAGATCCTCTGGTACTAACTTTGAGAATGCACCAAGTCGTTCCTGAAATGTTAGTTGATGAATTTATGTAATTGTTGTAGAGTTTGTAATTGCTGTGGTTCTCATGAGGGAACTATGATAGCCAGAGAATATATTCTGTATGGAGATAGAACATCAACAGTCTGATGTAAAATGGTTAGCACAAACATATAAATATTTATCTATCCTTTTGGACACATTTCCTTCAAAGATAAAACTAACCTGAATCTTCAGTGGATCAGATGCTGGGAGTACATGAAGTTCATTCTTACAGCCAGCAACAGAACATTTAGATTTTTTAACATGTAACAGAGACATTCTTGTGTTTCCACTAGCTGATCTGGTGAGGAGATAATCATGACGCACTGTGAACAGCTCACTCAGAGGAGCTATTCTAATAGGGCACCAGTCATTATCACAATGTGACGTCACATTGGGTTGCACACATTAACCACTAGAGGTGTAACGATATTCACACCGAACCAAAAAACCACGATACACCAACCACGGTTCGAACCGCGATACTCTCATGGCATACCGAACGTGCCCCGCCCCCTGCTGCCCAGCCCTGGCGATTGGATCTACACAATGAATACAGCGTTGTAGCCAAACCACCAATAACCACAATATGCATTTTGTTACTTTCGATACGAAGCAAAGCAAAGTGTCATCTTTCAAATTCTGTCCATTTAATCAAGAAATTCAAACAAAAAAATTGCTGTTTTGATGCTCTTTGATGTGGCGTGAAAGATCCTTGTACAGGCGTTTAAATAAATCTGTCATGAAAATGACAACCACTGTATAAATGATTATATTTCGACAACGAAATGGAGTAAAAACATAATTTTATAATTAGATTTAGAAGTTAATGCAAAAATTGCCTTATGTGCAGTTTACAAGTTTGCATACAATTTGTTATTTGAGTGTTTGGGCTCTGAACCTTTATTATTATAGTAATGTGCAAATAAGTCCTCCGTATAGTTTACAGCATCAGCAGAGAACATTTTTATATCCTTAAGAAACTTTTAATTAAAATTGAATTCATTTAAAGACAGAAACACAATTTGTTCAGTAAACTACTGTTTAATAAAAAAAAAAAAAAAAAAAAAAAAACATTCTGTTTAGATTTCTCCCCCTGCTGTACTGAACAGGGGCACATTAAGGTAACCAAAGGCCCCTGGGCTACAGCATTACGCTAGGCCCTTCTACCCCAGATACAAAAAATAAATAAATAAATAAAAAAAGCTTCCTGCCAACTATGTATGTAGAAATTTATATTGTCAATAACATTTAACATTTACAACACTGTTTCTATCCTGCGTAAAAATATGGGTCAAATAAAGGTTAATATTCAAATTCACTCTTTGCCAGTAGGTGGCATGTGTGAAACAGCAGAATTATAGCAGTTACATAAACAAAGAAATTATGCGCTTATAAACACTACATTAGTTTCCCAACCCTCTTTTTTGCCACGGCAGTTTTGATAAGTCATGATACAAAAGATGAAGCACTATGCACATATTAAAACTGGCTTCAACTAGACGACAAATAGTAGACTAAGAATATTCTCCGCTCTTCAAATACAAAAAATGTTAGCCTTAAAGGACACAGTGTTTCTTGAGTAAAGAAAGCGCTGTACTTACACAAATATCAGTTTTTTATTTAACCTTGCATGCAAACAAGCAGATCTCCAAACTGTGCACGGCACATTCTAAATGGAGGCAGGGGAGGAGTTATGAGGTTTGACTGACAGTTTGAGGAGCCAACGGATTTACGAGGTTTAGTCACAACCTCTTTTAAATGCTTTTTATTGGTTAAATATTTGTAAAAACCCACATACAGACGTAAAGGATGACCAATAGCATTAATTTTATGAAACAAAAATTACGAAATATATAGACATAAGGTTTTGGCCCGACAACGATGATATATTCTTATTTGTAGCATTTATTTTTACATATTTTTTGGAATTTGATCATTTTCCAAGGCACACCTGACACACGTGTAAAAGAAAATGCCATCACAACTTTTCTGGCTTCATGATATAAATAACATAAATTCTAAAAAATATTTATTATTCATCAGCAGTACATCAAAATAATCACTTGGCATAAATGTGGGCTATTTGGTGATTGCAAACTGCTCTAAAAGCACGAGCATGTAAAGCGTGCAACAACAGCACCACGTCTTTGAAACATGCAGTGCATTCCTATTAATCAAATCATAGCATTTTAAAGTTTAATTACATTTATGCAACACTGCTGTTTTTCCATCCCCAGGTTTAAAACCTCCTGAAATTATTGAGGCTTTAAAGCAGTAACGATGGAAGAGTAACAGGATCCTTCAGATAACACACAGATTATATCCGTGCAAAAGTGGGAGAGTGGATGGATTTTGACCATTATAGGGTGGTTGTGTAAATCAAGCGTGCCACACGAGTCCTGAAATAACCCCGCCCTCTCCATGAAATGTAATGGGACGTTAGACAAACTAAACAATCAAATTACACTTTAAACATTTTTTTCCAAAGATGGTTTCTGTCATTTTAGGCAGTTTTTATCATGCTGGTGTTAGTTCAAGTGTTCGTCCTTAAAAAAAAGTTTGGTTTTAGTTAGTTATTTGATGCTATAAAAACGGGGGTGAGACATCATGATTGACAGCTGAGATTGACAGCTTCTCTGAGTGAAGTAGTCACTAAGGCGCCAACTGACTTTTTTCTGGATCTTTCTACATTTCCATAACTGTTTATTTCACAGCAACATTATGAGTTGTTCTGAGTGTGGGCGGGACCTTGATATCGCGGCTCCACTTTGCGCTCACTACTGCACAGACTCCAAGTTCACTATGCGCAGACTCGAGACTCAAGATGTCAGCGCCATATCGGCACACTAGCGGCTTCACTTACTACAATGGAAGAGAGTGGAGGTGCGTCGTCCATCTTTTTTTACATGTACTGTATACCACGCAACATATGCAAATTTTCTGTCTACATACTAGTAGAAAGCGGGGCACAACCTAACGCTTTTTGACTTTCTCAGTTTGTGTAAATCTACTTAGGGTTCAGAAAATTTCTTTTGTTCCACATTAATTTCACAGATGTCTGGTACAAACATGTGGCTTTGTTTCATTAATACAGTGTATACTTTTTTCTTTATTTACCCCGAAAGAAGGGAAGTGAAATGTGACAACATGCCCCATAGGTGGGACACATTGTAACATGACCATATGACATCTGATTTAATTAAAAAAAATATACATGCCAAACTAAAATATTTTGTCAATAAAAGACAATAATTATTTCTTCATATAAAATAATAGCAATTTTTTTTTTTTTAGAAATTCAAATTTACATAATTTTGTAGTTTGACAATGAACACTTTGCAAAACACAGCTATACAGCCTATAGGTCAAACAGATGAAGAAACATATTCAGACATTCAGAAAAACACAGAGCCGAACAAAAACACTCCTCTCCCTCCACTCACAGCTCTCACAGAACACCAGACAATAGACGAGACAGTACAAATGCTGAATGTTCAGCATGCTCTTGAAATAATATTTTCTGGATGTTCAGGTTCTTGCTCTCAGTCTTTATTCATCTTCTTTTCCCCATGGTTTCTCATCAGAAATTCATAAAAGTTGATTATGCCAGTTATATCGTAACTGTATAGAATAGTATAGTTCTAATAGCAGGGCACAATGTAAAGCAGTGTTACAACGAACCCTATTTGCACAACTGGACTTTAAACCTGGTTAGTGTCTTCTGATAGATAGTGGAGCATTAAAGAACTACCCAAAAAAGATTGGAGATTAAAATAATATCAGATTTGTCTAATTTTAAATAAACACAAAAAATATAGATGAAAAATTAGCTTAAGTAAGAAGTTTACTTTTGCTATTGTTAAATAAACGTTCAGTGATATCTTCCAAAGATTTCTGAATTTTGGCGCAATTTTTTTCTCTATATATTGTTGATATGGCAACTAGTATATACGCTAAGTTTTTTCATGCTAGCGTGTGTGGAAGTATTTAAACCATGTGTGTTACAACTAACCCCGTATTAGTTGTGCCCCGCGCTTCCCTATTATACAATTGCCAAAATGCGCCATAGAGCACACTTAAAGGAATACTGTATCCCACAATGCAATGATGTGATCAGACTGCCAACAGTTAAGGACCGTTCTCAAAGAATGCATTCTAGCATTAAAAATAGATCGAGCACCAAAGAACTGAGCAAAAGGTGTGTTTAGAGGCATATTAACCATTCCATGGCCAGTACAAATACTGAATATGCTAGTCCGCATGCAAGAATGCAAGTATATCGTGATCCCAGACTGAATTCAGTGTGTAGGCCTGCTAAGATGTAAGTACACAATACAGTGAAAAAAAAAAAAAACTACACAGTGCTACTGTTTCACAACTGAAAAACATAGTGAAGTTGTGAAGTATGTGTGACAGGTCTGAGATAAGACTGCTCAGCCCTGCTGCTCATTAGAGTTTAATAAAGAGCAGAGGTCAGCCTGGGGGAGTGAACGCATCATCAGAAAGCACCCCCAGAGCTCCCGCTGTCACAATGAGTCCTTTTTTCTCTTTATTAACCACTGTGCTGAACCCTTACACACACACATTGGTGACTCAAGAAAAAAAAAAATTCCAAGAGTTGGCTGAGCAGCTTTGTACACTATAAAAAAATATTTTTCAAAGTTGTAAATAAAACAAAGTTTCCTGGAGTATGTTTTACAAGAAAATACTATTTCAAAAATTTACATTTATTTCAATGTGTTACTTGCCATTTCTTTGTAATTATTTGTGAAATTTGCTAGCAGTTAAAGCAGTAAAAATTGTTTGTACACCATTGTTTTTTCAGGGTAGGGTTCCACGATCAGATGTTACTCTGTGTTTGTGTGTGTGTCAGTACGTGAAATGTTAGGATCAGCCAGGGGAGACAATTCAGAAAGATGCTTCGGTGGGAATGATTTATCCAAATATGCAGAACAGAACTTGGCTTCAAACACCATACATCTTTATTCGATTAAAAACAGGACAAAAAACACATTGCACATTTGTATGAATATACGTATACGAATATACGAATATATTATTCCACACTATTCAAATGCCCTTGCTTGTGGTAGACACTCCTTTTTTAGCTTTCTGATTCATTGGGGTTAAAGGTGAAAAGCCAAAGATCAAGAGTGACCATGTTGTTTCCTGCCCAGGCCAAAGCATGCACAACAGGTTTAGGTCTCGTCTCCACAATGGACAGATAAGCTCCGTCATTTTTATTGCTGTTCATTTTCACCTCCACCCGGGGCCAAACCTTCAGCTGTAGAGTGCTATCTCTCACTGGGCTTCTCTTGAGGGACGTTTTCTGTGCCTGCTCTCATCATTTCAGTCTACAATCTATTGCTTGTCTCATCTCTGCTCCTCTGCGTCTCCTTCAAGTCTCGTTTGACTGCACACGGAATCTTGGAATGGAGACAAAGAATATAATCTGAGGCCCAAAGGTGACTCCCCTTCCAAGGCCCCTTCTGGCAATTGAGAGCTTATATTCTCGAAGTAACTCAGAATGTAACAAATCTCTTGGAAGGCACTCAAGTGCAACAGTGAGGTCTCCTTCACTTTCAGCACAAGATAAGGAGTTTGGAAGCTAAAACAGACTTCTTTCCATGTTTTTTTTTTTTCTTTTATATCAGGACTGATGTCTTCTTCTGTTATTCTCCCATTTCGTTCAAGCCTTTTCCTAGCCAGTCTTGCAGAAAGTGTTGGGCTTTTTACCAGAGAGAGAATCGCTGGCATCCGTATCGTATGGATAACAAAATACCAAGCTAAGTGACAATAATGATAGACTTTTTTTTGTCAGGATGAGCTTTCTCAGCCATTTTGACATGACTTTTAAGCAGCTGCTTTCAAGGTCATTTTAGGGGGATGCATGAAGTCAATTCTCCTAAAATTCACACAGGTGAATTATTGGCTGTTCACATGATAAATCCCACCTCTCATTTCCACATGCACAAAACAGTCTCAATGAATAAATAATGGTGTTAATGAGAAGATTAAATAAAAACTTAAAAATAGATGGATGGATGATTTATCAATCAGCCTATCAAAACCTGATCAAACCTAACAAACTTTTTTTTGTTAAATGTTTTTACTTAAAAGTAAAGGATTTCTTTCTTTCTTTACAGTGCTACTTGCTTTTATAATAAAAAAAAAAAAAAAAAAGATTTTAAAAAAATTATTAGTTTTTGCATGGTAGTTTGAGCAAATTTCTGTGTTAGGGGTAAAAACTGACCTGGTTTCATGAGATTCTATACAAGTAATTTTAGTCTCCTGATCCTCTGAAGTGGGTTTTATGCCTACTCTATGTACTCCATTCAGACAGCCAACAATCCATTGAGCGATCCTACAAAGACAAATTTGTGAGCGTCACGGATGGTATTAAAATCTCTTATATATGTTGTTGCAGCTGTATGCGAAGAGCAGGAGGCAGCAATGAGTCACTCTGCCTCTGATCAGGAAGGCAACAAGGAATGCGTTTTCAGTCTCTACTGACCTTGGGTAAAAGAATTTAATCCTTCTTACAAGGAGCCGTTTCATCATATAAATAGATTCTCTTGTATCTGAGCATCCTTAATTCTTGGAATGTGAATTTATAGGAAAGAGTTTTCACAAGTTTCACTAGATTTATGTGACTGTATCCTAGTCTACATGAGAGGTGTGTGTATGTGGAGAATGTTTGCTGTGGCAGCCCCCCAATAGAGGATTCGAGAGTGATGGACAGTAAAGAGCAGGCCCCATTAACAGCTTTATTCCACCACCTTTTAGTCTGACATAAAACTGCCTGACAGGCCTCTGCTCCACACAGCACTTTTGGCTGCCTATCTGAGCGGTTCATTGTCAGAAACAAGGCGAGAGGTGTTCTCCTCTGTTGCATGTCTTCTCCCTTTCCTTAAATCAACTTATTCTTGGCTCATCTTTATCCACTGGCTCTCAGAAGCATTTTTTTTATTAAAAAAAATCTATTTGAATTAAAAACTCTTAAGGCAATTCAGAGTTTTGCTTTTTCAATGTTCTCCATTTGTTTAAATTTGTTCCAAGAGGCTGTTATATGGTTATTTTTTTTATATCCATTTAAGAGTCTGAACCTTTTAAAGTCACCATGAAATCTAAATTGACAATCATTGGATCTCATTCACTAATAATTGCATGCACTATTCGTATTTATACACACATGTGAACTCCTCAGAAAACTTTCTGCCTAATTCATAACACATGCGTATGTACATGAATTTGTTCTTAACCTCGTTCTAATGTTGATGAATTTCGGAGTATTCTAAATGAGCGTCTGCGTGCCCAAGGTAAGTATGAGAAAAACAAGCGTCCTCAAAACAAGTTCAAATGCAATAAACACCTTTTATACAGACATTACAGACCATGTATCTGCATCTTGTGTTTGTGCTATAAAGCACCTTTTCTTACTTTCACTGATATGATGAAATGTTTAATATCTATATCCATGTTTAAAATATCATCTCAACATGTTTATAAGGCCACCAAGAGTGAATGATTTTTGCGTACGAGTGGTTTCAGTTGTTCCTACATTTTTTTCATAAATTTAGAAGAGATTTTAGAACCAAGTTATTGATGAATCATGATTTGTTCATGAAAACTTTTGTATGCAGATTTCATTGACAAAGTCGTGCGTACACATGCTTAGTGAATGAGACCCATTTTTATGGAATATCGCAGGAGTTATTAAATGATTTATCAATGCAAACCTTTTTTAAATTAATGTACCTTCATAATCTATAATAAAAAATTTAGAATAGATTTTAGAAAAGTTATTGATTAATCATGACAACCTGTCACTCGCAACAGATCGACCAACAGCAAACCACAACCACCCACTCAAGTCCCTATGGCCAAAACCAAGTCCTGCCCTACATTTTTTTCTCATTCAAGAATTTGACGAGGGAAGGGTCTATGGGTGGGTAAATCTATGGGCTTTTTTAGATTTTTCAATCTAATGGACGAAATGACCTCAAGCAATTTACATATGAACGTAAAAGGAGAGGACGGAAAAACATACGGAGAAACAGCAGCTCTCATTTCTGCTCTGACAGCCGCAAGACCATCCGAATGCTGTGATTGTGTGTTAGAAATCAGGAATGGTGACGGAACATTGTGCTTGGTATTTTTCGTCTTCAAACCAAACTTGCGTCTTCAGCCGACAAAGTTTACATCCAATCTGGCTAGCACGTATCCTAAAATGTTTACGCATTATGTCAGTAGGCGGTCTTTTGTGGCTCTTCGAATGCATTCGACCACATGAGCGTTTACACTAAGAAAGCAATGTGGTCGCATGCGTTTTAGACCCCATTTACATGTGTATTTAGCGTCATCCACTTGTGATCCAATTGACCAAAACGCATCTTCATACCAGGTGTAAACAGGGCCTTAGTCACAATGGGTAATGTCCATCCCCCCACACAACCTTTTCACCTTTTAGGGTTAAATTAACGTCACTCACACTGACATCAGCTCGTCGACCCTGCTGGAGATTTACATGCAGGGGTCACGAGAGGAATGAGCAGGTAGACCTTGAAACAGACTGACAGGCCAGAGTGACGGTTCAATTTGTACCCGAGCATCAGCCAAGTTTGGACACATGAGCATCAGAGAGCATGAAAACTCACTGCAAAGATATTCACAGGCACAGATACACACCGTGAGAAGCCCTTCTCACATGTGCGCTCTGAGTCACGCAAAAGAAAAATCTGCCTCTTTGCTGGACTGGCTGTTCGTTTGTTTTTACTGGACACAAATTTTCCCCAAATTGATGCAATTCTATTGATTAAATAATGGGCCGTTTCCTTCCATCAGACTGTCACTCTAAATGCTCTACTCTTTCACATGTGTCAGCCAGTCTGGAGGGCTGGACGTCAATCTAGAACACAGACAGCTATTTAACTCCTTATGTACTTCTCTTTCTATGCAATATCTATCAAAGAATCTATTGTAAAAATTTAATAAAAGACACGTTTCTTTTTAGAATAATAAAAGTGAACTTTTAGGATGTTGAAATGACAAAATTCACATGAATTCCATGCCACAGTCGCCATCTAGTGGACATATAGCATATTATACACTATCAGCCAAAAAGTTGTATACACTTGACTCATTTTTTTCTCATGATCTTTTAGTTTTGCAAACCTATACATATATATTTCTTCACATCACTAAAATTAAAATAATTGGTTGAGATTATGTTCAGAGCTGGAATCCAGACAAAGAAGAAGCTCAAATTTATGTCCCTATAATGATCATACTCTATTGTGTTTCATAGTTTTGATGACTTTACTATTATTCTAAAATGTGGAACAGAAGATGTTGATGATGATGAAGAAGAAGACAGTACCATATTTTGATATGAGAAAAAAATCATGATAGGCTGTTGGTTTATAGCAGAGGAAGAGGAGGTGAGGGAGGGAAGGGGGTGAAAGAATAGCTTCAATGCCTGTTGCAACGACCCAAACTACCAGCCTGTAAAAATAAATCACACATCTGCTTCCAATGAGCCCCTGACATATTAATGCCCTTGTGCTTGTTATGAAATTCTTGTAATGCCCCCCTCCCTCCTCCAAGTCCAGGGCACAATGTGCATGTGTCACCAATCCAGTTCAGCTTCCTCTGTCTGTTCATCATTACCTCTCTCTTTTTCTTCTCTCTGTCACCAAGTTACTGATACAGACCATCTATCCATCCATCTATCCATCTATCTCTAGTATGTGTGGAAATAATAAGGCAGTGTGAGCTGGCAGAGAAATATTTAAAAGCTCATGAAAGCAAGCAGCATTGCCTTCATACATAAAAAAAGATTCTCGATGCAAGAGGATTATGGGTAAACAGATTCTTCAATATGGTCTTAACTCTTAGAATGATCTCCTGGACAGAAAGACATGTGGCCCTTGTTAATAAAAAAAAAAAAAACTAAATTAAACGATAACGGGAAGAATAAAGCTGCCGCTCTTTGAAGTGAGTGTGAATCTGAACTCTGCAGCTAATTAACCGCAGACAAACTGAAAGGGCCTATTTATTTATCTGAGAAAGAAAATGATTGTCCTGTAAAGAAGAGGTGGACGTGCTCCTCTCTCAGGGGGAGGCCATGTAGCGCATGTAGCAACTCAAACTACCCATAGCCAACCCAGTTGGAAAAAAAAAAAGTACATTTCTATAATGTACTTAAAGCGCTCTATTTTCGTGCACTAATTTTGTACTTACACTAAATACTAAATACACTAAAAATTCTTCTTAGTACTTCTTAAGATAATCTTAAGAATATCTAAGGGTGCGTTCACAATTGGCAGGTTTAGTTAGATTTAAATGAACACTGGTGCGATTGCTCTGTTAGTGTGGTTCATTTGAGCATGTGTGAACGCTGCCATCCGAACCCTGGTGCACACCAAACAAGCGGACCGAGACTGCTGAAAAGATGGGTCTCGGTCCACTTCCAAATGAACTCTGGTGTGGTTCGAATGATATATGAACGAAAACACGGACCAAAGACATGTAAACGAACCAAAAACAGGAAGACGATACCCTAAAAAGGACAGAATCCTCACGTAGATTGGTTTTCTCTCGTCATAGTCGCGAGTTTGCCCATCACAGGAATCAGACATGCGTCTCCACGCAGCAGATCGTTTGTGTATGTGACGGATGGATTCACACCGCTGTTTTGACTCCTTTACACATTTTATAAGCTCTTCACGAGTTCCTAGCCGGCCAAAATACCATCATATGCAGGGTACGCACACACAACAAGCGAATTTACCTCAGCACACAGCATTGTTTTGGATGTTCGGTAAGTTCCGTCTCAAAATAGGCAATATGTCATTAAATCCGACCAATCAGGTTGTGAATGTATCCCTATGCCTTTAGGTTCGGTATCTTTTGGTTCGGTGATAAAATTGCCAATCTGAACGCTAATCGGACCAGGACTTAATGTTTTTTTTTTTTTTCTTTTTTGGTCCGGACTACAAGTGTCCCTTAGTGTACTCAACTGTGCTATTTTTGAGAACTAAAATGTACATTTGAACCCATAGTGTACTACAAGTGGTAACTAAATATATTTTCTAAATACAGAGATAGTATAGTAAAAGCACATTTTTTTTTAGTATATTAAGTATGCATGAAAATAGAGCACTTTAAGTACATTATAGAAGTGTACTTTTTTTCACCTGGGTAATACAGAGCCAGAGGATTATTTTTTATTGTATATTAATATTGTAATTTTAATTAAGTAGCGTAAGGAATTTTAAGATTTTAAGATTGCCATTTCCTTAATTGTGACTAGGTTTGGATGATAAGATAAAAAAATTAGATTTCATATTTTTGGTGATATTCAATGTATTTTGAAGCCAATGCACTTCGATCGCCCCCTGGTGGAATGGGACGCAAGCCAAACTAGAAAATCTAATTACAACAAATAATCTTTTCCCAAAGATGGTTTCTGTCATTTTAGATATGTTTAAGTGTACGTTTTTCCAATAAGTTTGTTTTTAGTTAGTTATTTGATGCTATAAAAAGGGAGGCAGGACCTTGATACTGATATATCCTCTGTGGTTCAATACTCTGTCAATTTTGGACATATCAATTAAGAGTTATATACCATTCTAATCTGTGAAATATCTTCTTTTATTTGTGTACACTCAGAGTAAAAACAAAATGTTGTGCTTTTTGCAAAATAAAGAAAACTAACATGATGCGTGATCTGTCGTCTCTCTCTAAATGAAGTCCAATCTGATACTCCCTCAGAAAATGAACTGTAACTTACTGTAATACTAATGACACAAAAATGAGACATATGTCTAAAGAAACGTTGAAATGTCAGGTTTTAAATCATGTAAGTCAAATCAAAAACAAATATTTTCTGTTTATGTAATCTGTATGAAAATAGAGACATGTCAGACGTTGGCGATTCAGCTCATTATCCACTAATTCGGCCACGCCAAATTAGGCAATACATGCAACAGAGTGAACGCCAGCGTCAGCTCGGAAAAATGCATCAAGTTTAGTCAGTTTCATGTACTTTTCATCGTTTTGAGATGCGGTGAGGAATAATTTTAAAAGGATTTGCCTCAGGGGATGATTATGACTGGTTTCACTTTCATTTCAAGGATCAACTCGATCGAGCCGATGATTGTGAAAGGTAAGTTGTTTTTTATTCTTAAGTTCTTTATTCTAATCGCGATATAGTGTCTGTGAATATTAAACCGCAAAAAGAAATGTTTAAAAATGAATCCTGCAAGTTTTGTGTGCCTCAGTGTGAATTAATGGGGCAGATCGATGTGCAGTTTCGTTTACATTACATTACATTACGTTAGTAAATTACCATGGCTATTTCCAAACTACAGTAGTCAACATTTGAAGTGGATCAAAACCTTTCATCAAAGTTGTCCTAAAACCTTCTTCTTAGGACAACTTAGTTCTTAGGACAACTTTTATGAACTTTTGTGATCTACTTCAAATGTTGACTACTATATATTGCTATACTGAAATGAGTGAAATCGACTGAAATACGTAATAAATACTGAAATAAAACGTGTTAGCAATGTATTAAACTGCACATTAACATTTAGGCTCTATATATAATATATAAAACAAGCAAAATTATCTGCCAATGGGGTAAGAAAATAATCTTGTTTCTGTTTGGGACAGTAACAAGAAAGAAGATTTCAAAAAGAAACAAGATTATTTGATTATTAAACAAGATTATTACATGCTTGCGGCATTCTGAAAAGTTGAGATGTTTTTATCTCGATGCACCTGGAAAACGCACCGCATGCACGTTGCGACCGCATCGCTTCCATTATTGAGCGCGCCTGCCACGTGTCTACATTTGAAATAACTGACTTGCGCGCGGAAAAGACGCGTTATGTGAACGGCCCTAAAAGAAAATGACATTGAAACTTTTGTGAAGTAAGTCAGTTCCTTCAGAAATGCATTCATATAAGCCCCCACCCCAATTTAATGTGTAGAATTGTCTTCCAATATTCTGAGCACCGCAACAGTGAGCTTGCTCTGCCCGGTACAGTATTTTCTCCGCTCTTCTCTTTGCGTCCGTCTTCAGCATGTCCGTCTCTGGCCTCTGTTAACGTCCACACAAATTACATTTTGGGAAATTATTGCAATGCATTTTGTGTGCAAGTCTGGGACAAAAAACAGAACTGGCCAGTTCTGATTGATGGTCGGTAGTCCGGTGCATCTCTACTACTGGCAACCCTTCACCTGAAGCTCTAATGAGGAGAACACGCTCCCATGTTAGGGAAAGAAGAGAAGAGAGTGGAAAAATTCTGGATTTAAAAAATAAATAAAATAAATAAAGTAGTTTGAACCATACACATGTTTTCACTGCGTTATTGTATACACACCAGCCACTGCTGACTTTTCATTTTTGCCGCAGCTCTTACAGCTGGTGTGAACAAGCTCACATCTTTTGTGTCATAAAAATGTGATCGGTTTATGTGATCGGCAAGCTGAGAGACCACGTATAGAATCAAAGGAATTAATTGACAACATTTTCGGATAAGTGGCCAATCATTTGGTGCATTCCTAGAAACTATACAAAAAGGTTTTTCATATTCATGTTTGACCTCAAAGCATATAAACTCTCGCGCCCCCCCCCCTGCGAACTCTGGCACCCACCTAAGGGGGGCCCCAGGTTGGGAACCACTGGCCTACCTGACTGAAAGGGCTCATTATGCGGGTCATAATGCAGGTAATTATGTGGGTCTTTGTCTTCTCAGGTGTGAATCACAGCATTATTCATGAAGATTCACGCTCCCGCCTACTGTCTTTCTTGACAAAAAGTGTCTTACAAAATTTCAATCAATATGTTGTTTTATATGAATGAGAAGGCAGGAAAATTTTTACATCATTTTGAAGCAAAAATTCTAGTCTACAACTTACAACAATACCGAGAAGTCTTGTGAACACATATTTAGTATTTGTATTGTGACCGTATTTCAGTGACTTAAGTTTTTTGTTTTTTCAATAACCACGCATAAAGGTTATTTTCTCAAAAATACAAACATGTACATACATGTTGCTCACATATTATGGTAGCCTAGTTCGTGCTGAGTACATTGTAAGTGACACTTTTGCCATTAATATGTTTATAAGCAACTGAAAAAAGCACAAATGTCAGGGCATGTCTGAACTTCTCCAGGACCCCAAAAATCCTCAGACTCCAGAGGGTTAATAATCTCGTACATGTGAATCATGCAACCAAGCATCATGAAACTTTTTGGAAAAATAGTGGTCAAATAAAAAGCTAATTACAATCATTACAATCCTCACAAAAGTACTTAATTTTATATTGCAAGCAAAATCATTACATTATGTTGCTCAGTCCTAATAAAGCAACAGTAGGATTTAATGAAAAAAAAATATTTTTTTAGCGGTCATTGTAATTTTAACTTCATTAAAAAAAAAAAAAAATAACCACACAACCCATAATCCGCAAGAACAATCCTTACTATGGAAATAGAAAAAAAAAAAAAAAAAAAACTCAGCCATGACCACTTACTTCAACAAAGAATTGCAAAATGACACAAAAAAAGTCAGATTCCCTACACTCTCAAACTACTTAAAAATATTGAAATTAATATTTAAGAAACATAAAATTTTTTACTAGTTTTTTGTTGTTGTTGTTTGTTTAATTGTATCATTCTCAATGCTTCATTGCAAATTGCATTGTCTGAAAAGCCCTTTAGTAAGATACAAAAAATATTAATTTAAAATAAAAAATTTTTTTTTTGAAATCCCTATGAAAACAATGAATGGAGAACTATTTCCAGAACCAAGGCCGCTAAAAAAGTGGGTGGTCACTGTTGTGCTCTACTCTGAAAGAAACTGTTTCACAGATTGCCAAAAGGTGTCAGTACACACAGAGTTCACTGTGCAGGATGTGTAGAAGTAGTAAGTACACAACAGCTTTGAACATGAACCTCTCATCTGCTGCAGTCATCGAAACTAGATTACAGCAATGCACAATTTGAAAGAGGTCATCACAAAAAGAAACGCATACAAAATCATGTTGAGTTCAGAATGCCCCAGAATAACAACAGCCAACCAAAAGAGTTTCCTCCACACCTACAAATATGCACACTTGAGCCTCAATGTAACAAGCTTCTCAACCTTCTCGTTTGCTGGGGTAGAAGCATCGCGTGCAATTCATCCAGTGCCTACGTGTCCCTCTAAATTGATCGGACAGTAAGTCACTCAAATCCTATCGGTCCCTGTAATCTTGTCACATGTGACCAACACAAGCTAATTACAGGGGTGATGCCCGCCCATTGGGTTCTCATATAGACACAGCTGCAAAGCAACTCTACAACTCAACCAATTAGCTCCTAGCCTAAAGACAGGTCAAGTGCTCTTACAAGGGACCCTACAAAAGATTTGGGGTCAATCCACCAAAAGTCCTAGTCTTTGCCCATTGTCTCTGTGCCAGAATGTTTAGGTATTTGATTAGGCTAAACCAAAGTGGCAAGGGACTTAAAGTTCACTACTAATTATAAGAGCTTCTGATTGCTGCAAATAGGGTTAGTAGCGAACACAGAAAGTTGATTTGCTCTTCATGGTAACTATCAAACGAGTTAATTGCTCTTTGACAAAGTACATTAGATTGACTTGGGCGCAAAATCTGTCTCAATGGGTTGTATGACTGAATCTTCCCGTGATTTGTTGAGGAACAAAAATGAGCCAACTAGATAATGACATTAAAAATGTGGCTTTATCTCCTTTCATCATGTAAAAATCTCTCTTAAAAGAAGAAGGAAAGCGGTCCATAACTTTGAAGTTGCTATGGGAGAACTGACCAGGGAATTGTTCAATTACATGTCTGGGTGATAATCTTAGAAGAACTGTACAACTTCTTGTGGAGTTAGACAATAGGATAAATACATCGGTCACATTTACCTGGCCTGTCTGTGGTCTACCATAAAATCATAGATGAAAGCTAAAGACATCTGTATATTTGGTTAGGTTACACTTAGCAGAAGTATCATGCCCAATAAATGTGCCCCCCAAAAGTCTTTTTTATAAATTAAATATTAAGAAAACGTTTGAACTACTGGTGCTTTACTCTACAAAGTTTGAACATTTCACAACTATGATGAAGACTCAGCAATATATTAACTTTTTGTAATGCTGTATTTTGTATTTGTTTTGCTTTGCACTATTAATGTGATAGTGTAAATGTATGGTGTATAATGTACCCTGGGAAATACATTTTTAACAAGAGATAACTTGAATGAGTAAATATTTGTTATTAACATAAACTAACATAATAACATATTAACTGGAGAATACAAACCACCCAGAGGTATATTTGAGCATATTATCCTAGCCATGTTACAAACAATAAAATGTTATTTCTTTGTATATTATATAACAACAACTTGGACAATAGACAAAACAGCAAAGGTAAGAAGCATAATGAGAAAAGAGAAATACTAATATAATAGGCGCAGACCCGTAGCAGAACTAGCCTTACCCTGCTGATGTATTTTAAGGTTTTTTTGGTTGTTGTTTTTGTGTGTGTGTGTGTGTGTGCGTGTGTGAAAAAGATCTATCAGACAAGAATGATTTGGAAGACTCTGAAAACTACCCAAAGATACCCCACAGCCCAGCAATACCAACAGGTAAAAGAGGAAACTGATGCTAAAGTAACTAACCAATTACAGAGTAAGATAAAGGATTAGTCCTCAGCTCATCTGCAAATGGGATCAGTGCTGATTAGTGGGGTTTAGGATGACGTAGAGGAACTTGATTCTACAATCACACAGCTCCTCAGCCGGCCACCCCCTTTTGCAGGGAAGGGAACCATCAGCAAAAGCCACGTAGCCCTCCAGCTGGTCCATTTGGGTGGATTTATGTGAAATTCCAGAGGAAGAGGCCTCTGGTTGTCAACAGTATGGACTCTCTTAAATTGTGGGTGGTCAGAATGGGTTTGAAGAGGGGAATCCTTGCTACAGCACGTTCTGCAGCCATACTTGATGACGGATTACTAAACTAAGCTTCTGGACTACAACGTTTCTGTTCAAGGTCTTCAAGAATTTCAACAAGGAAAAGAAAACACATCAAATCATACAATAAAGGGCAACCATACCGAACAAGAATCCCTGTGAATTTCTCCTTGTGACTCATTAGACACCAAGAACAAAAACATGGCTTTGATGCCCATGAAATTTGACTTGGCCAAACGGGTCAAGCTGGCCCAAGGACTGTGGCTCCTGTACTGGCTCTCTGTCATGGCTGGAATCCTCATCTTCAGCATGGGGATCTTCTTCAAGATCGAGCTGCGCAAGAGAAGTGAGATGATGGATAACAATGAGAGCCATTTTGTGCCCAACCTGCTCATTTTGGTGGGACTTGTGGCCTGTGGTGTCAACGCTTTTGGGGGCAAAGTGTGCCATGATTCCCTTGACACAGTCAAGTTCACCAAGTGGAAACCTATACTGAAGACCTACATGATTGGATGTGTGGTGTTCTGCGTCGCCCTCTTTATCACGGCTCTGCTGTGTTTCTTGATGCAGATCTCTCTGCATTTCGCCCTGGCTGAAGGCTTGAAGAATGGAATGAAGTACTACAAAGACACAGACACGCCAGGACGATGCTTCATGAAGAGAACACTGGATATGACCCAGATTGAGTTCCGTTGCTGTGGCAACAACAACTACAAGGATTGGTTCGAGATCCAGTGGATTAGCAACCGCTACCTGGACTTCAGCAATGATGAGGTTAAAGAGTGAGTACTGATATTTTTTTTCCTAAAAAGCAAGAGCTATCAGTGGAAATGTCGATAAGAGGCGGGAACTGATCAAAGTGGAAGAGATTCTGGATGATTTTCATGCATTTTCTTGTTCATCTGTTGGCTTGTGACGTACCTGTTTTTCAGTGATTCATTATGATAGCGAGATGTGTAAAATGTTAACAGTTACCACAGACATAGACAAATTTAAAAGGTACAGGCCTTAAACATATATACCCAAGTATTAGGACAAAGTAATCAAGGCTGATGTTCAGTGGGTTTAAAAGGAAGTTATAGCTTGTTTAAGAAAGTAAGGCAGCTAAGCAGATAGGGGTCAGCTGATGTATATATTATTCTCCTCTTCAGGAAGCGTAACCCAGAAGGCGCCCTATTATGCAATAATTTACAAAATAACCAAGACAAAAGATAACACAAACATTCTAACAGAGACATTTTCTAAGTCTCAAAGCAGACCCCCTGAAAACTGCAAGAGGAATCAAATTTAAGGGTTTGTTTTGAGAGATTCTTAAGTAGATAATTGGCTGGTAGGTTTTATAAAGAGTGATGGGTAAAGGGGGGAAATGGGTCCATGGATTAGATAATCTGTCAGGATCCTATTCCAAAGTCCTTTAAACCTTACCCTTCACACCAATCATAACATTGTGCAATCTTTTACCTCCCATGGAGTCTGCCCCCAATGTTGACCTCCCAAGGGGCTATCACCGTTTAAGGTGATAAATGATCCCAAGGAGATGTTCACAAATCTAATTTAAAAGTGGTGTTTTTATCATCAGATTGGAGTTCTCAGTTTTGTCCAGTAATCTCAAAGTTAATATAAAGATACAAATTTGTTGAGATATGTTTCTAAGCCTGTCACTCCTGAAATCTTAAATGCCACACCCAATATGGACCAATTAATGCAATTAAAAATTCTGCCTGAGAGTTCTCTATCTTTTTGGAATTTCTTAGCCGTGTCCAGAGCAACGTGGAAGGCAAATACTTGATGGAAAGCGTTCCCTTCAGCTGCTGCAACCCTGGCTCCCCTCGCCCCTGCATCCAACATCACCTGACCAACAACTCCGCTCACTACAGCTATGACCACCACACTGAAGACCTCAACATCTGGACCAGAGGTTGCCGTGAGGCCCTGGTGTCCTACTATGGAGGCATGATGAACAGTATTGGTGCTTTTGTGCTGCTGTTCATTATTATGGAGGTGGGTATGGGAGAGGAACTCCAATCTAAAGTTGAACACGACTAACGCATGGCCTTTGACTTAGTCACTAGAATACACTCTTGGTGGGCAAAGAGTGAGCTTCTAGATTATAAGGTCAGTTGGTGCGTAAAGAGAAATATAAATAGGTCTGAAAGAATCAGATTAATTAACTGCTTAATTGATTTAATTAACACTCAGTGTTAATAACATGACAAGATATAACTGATAAACATTTAACGTGGGAAGTTTACAAATAACATGAACTTCACATATTCATATTTTCCTCTTACAGAACTTGTCTTCATTACTAGTACAAAACACATGACAACAATACATTCATGCATACACGATTTAGTAGTTGGGAACAGCAAACCTTCAATCTGAACAGTTAAGGACCCAATATACTATAAGTACGTAAGTTCATTTTCATTCTTCATTTAGGGGTAAAAAGAAATTCAAAATATGTGACCAGCAGTATATTGTTAGCGAACATCCTTACTCTGCACACACTGCTGAGAGCAACGTTTTTAAAGTATTAAACACGAAAAAAGTAACAGTGTCACTTAACATAATCATTACAAACCATTGGTAGTACGAAGGTGTTTACCAGTGGGAGCAAACTTTTCCGAAATGTTCGCTTTGGCAAGCTGTTTTGAACACCCGAAACAAACTCCCAATGAACTTCGTTTTGGTCTGATTTTGTTCGAAATGGCATCACACCAGTTCATTCTTCAATTTTGCTTGAAGTACAACAGGGCAATTCATGATTGCGTAATGTGTCGTGACACCAAATGTGCAAAAAAATAGTTCAAGCGCGTTAACCTTAGCTTGAACCACAGGCTTACGTCTTAGAATCTTGGTGCCAAACTGGATATTTCCTGGAAAAGTAGAGCTCAAGTTGATCATCAGAAGCACACAACAATGATGCTGCTTTGAGCATGTGTGGAACTTTCTAGAGATTCATTAACCTGAAATTCTGTCGCAGGCTGTAGTGACTGTCGGTTTGCAGTATCTGACTACTTCACTGGAAACCCTGGCAGACCCAGAGAATCCTGAGAGTGAAAGTGAGGGATGGCTGCTGGAAAAGAGTGTAAAGGAGACACTTTCTAGCATCATGACGAAGATCAAGTCCCTGTTTAAAGGCAACCAGGTACAGGAGGGAGATGCAGAAGCAGCTCCCACATAAAGCTGAGAGAGTCACGCCCCCTTCTGCCCCATCATGTCTGTGGCCACTCCCAACTTTGGGAGAAGGAATGCATGAATGGTTGATTAAAATGTTCTCTCTTAAAAATATAGGTGTATATGCATACATATAAGTTCAATACACCTATAATTTAACGAGATTCCAACTGAAATGTGAATGTACACACTACAATGTAAATACAAATGAAATATAAACTAACAAGTTTATTTTTTAATATTTTAAGAAATAAATATATCTGTAAATGTCCTGATATTATATCTAACCATATCTGATATTCCAAACAAAAAAGCCTCACCGTTCACATCCGTCTGTAGTCGTATCAAGTTTAACCCTTATATTTCCAGTTTATATATTGGTTGAGCGGATGTTTAACCCGACAGCCTCACACATGCAATAGCACATATTTCGCCATATAATATAGATTTCACCATAAAGCCATTGTGCGCTAATAAATCAGAAATTACTTCTCTTGAAGGGGTCACATGGCAGCTTTTATCTGGCAGCTGAAGAAAATGTGTTCTTGTAAGCGTTCAGTCACCTCCCAGAACTTAAAGGGATGAAAACAGTGGCATTTTTACACAACGCTGCCTTTAACAGGCCTTAGGTTGTCTGACGATTATCAAAAGCATGTTGATGGTGATCTACTGGAGAGCAGAACTCTGTAACAATGGGGAAACTTTTCTGTAACAACAATATTGAACTCAACACGTTCGCCATTAATGTGTGTAGTTCTCGGGTTAAATATCTGCCTCACTAGTTGAAGAGATGTGAAAACAGGCTTTCTGCCTCAACTTGCACCATTTCAACGCTCTGTTGAGTGTACAGTTGTGGGACAGTTACAGAAGTTGTCAAGAGTACCAACTTGTAAAAGATTCTAGTCAATTGTGTGTGATTTGTTAATTAAAAGTCAGACAACCCAATCAGTTGTATTTTTTTTTCTTCATATAATTTCTGTGAATTTTCAATTTTCACAAGTACTTCTTTCTGTACATTTGACCTTGACTTTGCAGTAATGTCAGTTTCTGTGGATTAAGTGGATCATGTAGGCAACTCCATTTGTGAGATAAAGATGTTTAATGAGATTCAGCATTATTCTGTGGTATTTTTTGCAATATACAGTATACAGCTTGTTACTAATGTGCACCTACATCTGAACGGATGTGACTCTTTGCTTCTGTTTAACTGGTGTTTACTTTAGTCTTTAAAATACTTAAAAGACTACTTAAAAGACTTAAATATGAGGGGTGTATGTGGGGTAAGGTAATAAGTGGCTGTAGAGCTGGTCACAGGTAAGAGATGTTTGGACAGTTGAATCCCAGCGGGACACAGCTTTACCTGATTGGATGAAGAGAAGGAAATGGATTTCTCTAAATGAGGCTTTTGTCCTACTCAGAACAGCTGAACATCCATCCTCAGAATACCTTTAAGCAAAAAAACATGGACATGAATTTTTTTTTTACATCAATATTTTAGGTTAAAATGTATATAAATATGTAAAAGAAAGTGTTGTTTAAAAACATTCTTAACATAGTTTCTGATTAAGTATAAAATATCACACTACTGACACTGCTTTTCAGTTACCCCTTTACATACTGATGAATGTCACAGAACATATCAAGAATGTGCCATAATCAAAAGGTTTAATTTCATTTTACTTTATTTATAATGATAATACCATTCATCTATCTATCCATCCATCCATGAATAATGGGCTTAATTGCCATTAAAATAATATTAAAGTTAATATTAATTTAAAGGGTTAGTTCACCCAAAAATAAAAATAATGTCATGTATTACTCACCCTCATGCCGTTCCACACCCGTGAGACCTTCATTAAACTTCGGAACGCAAATTAAGATATTTTTGTTGAAATCCGATGGCTCAGTGAGGCCTGCATAGCCAGCAATGACATTTCCTCTCTCAAGATCCATAAAGGTACTAAAAACATATTTAAATCAGTTCATGTGAGTACAGTGGTTCAATATTAATATTAGAAAGCGAGGAGAATATTTTTGGTGCGCCAAAAAAAACCCAAAATAACGACTTATATAGTTATGGCCGATTTCAAAACACTGCTTCATTAAGCTTCGGAGCGTTATGAATCTTTTGTGTCGAATCAGCGGTTCGGAGCACCAAAGTTACGTGATTTCAGCAGTTTGGTGGTTTGACACGCGATCCTGATTCGACACAAAAGATTCATAACGCTCCGAATCTTCCTGAAGCAGTGTTTTGAAATCGGCCATCACTATATAAGTCGTTATTTTGTTTAATATTCTCAGGCCACTAAATATTCTCGTCGCTTTATAATATTAATATTGAACCACTGTACTCACATGAACTGATTTAAATATGTTTTTAGTACATTTATGGATCTTGAGAGAGGAAATGTCATTGCTGGCTATGCAGGCCTCACTGAGCCATCGGATTTCAACAAAAATATCTTAATTTGCGTTCCGAAGTTTAATGAAGGTCTTACGGGTGTGGAACGGCATGAGGGTGAGTAATACATGACATTATTTTTATTTTTGGGTAAAATTGAGATTAAGAAGGGTGAAAAAAATTCTAACTTTGCATACAGGAAGTGAGCGCTAAACAGGATATCTGTCATCTGGTATTTTCTCCAGACCTGAAGTCCATAAACAGCGACTGGCTGGATAAGAGCTGTTAATCAGCTTTCTGGAGCAGCTTACCTTTTCAGGTGAAGCTCTGGTCGGAACAGGTACAGTACGTGAGTCTCACGCGGGAGCAGAATGGAACATATGGGCCGGATAACCCCAATCCTTGTACAAGAAATTCCTCTGTGCACATCTTTAGAAATCATGAACTTTTAAGATTAATTAACACCAAATTCGAGTAAAAAGATTTATGACACACAAACGCAAGTTTCATTACCATAAGTTTCCTGAAGGAAACGACAGTGCTGAAAAGGCAGCAAAAGAATATGTTATTATTAGGTAAGTTGAGGTTTTAGGCTTTAGATCTGCATAAATAAAATTGACCTTTGACAGCTGCTGCTTGCGTCTCCTTGTGTAGTCAGGGGAGGTAGCAACACACACACAACGCGGGAAAAACTGTCCTATCAGAATTCAGTATAGAGCATCAGGCAGGCAGGGGCGTCATGTCGGTTGGTTTTGAATGGCGATGGTCATTTTAAATTTCTTTACACATAAAATTAAACTTGACATTTAATATGTTTCCAGTAAAATTCCAACAGCTTTGCTCTGTGCCAAAATAACCAGGGTAACTATAACAATAAAAATAATTATTTCGTTTCAATAATCGTTTATGAGAATAGGGACAGCTCTAAAACGATAACAATACAGAGGAACGATCAGAACGATTTTCCAGTTGATGAACGATAAAAATTGACAGCAAATCAGAATTCACCCGACTTTGAAGTTTGAAGTCCCTGTTTTGATGTATTTTCGACTGAAACAGCATCTTGAACAAGAAAAAAAAAAGTGTAAGGAGGGACTTGATTTTGTTTATAGGGAATTGATTGGATGGTTGTGGTTTACTATTGGCGGATCTCATGTGAGTGACAGGTCATCAGAGATGTCGCTGCAAGATGGAGGGGAAGTTATTTTGATTGTAGACTATGAGGGCACAGATAATTATTTTATAATAAATACTGCAATATTCCATTAAAAATAATAATAGTTAGCCTGCCAACCAGCTTAGCTGTTAATTGTGATTTCATGGTGACAAAGAGCTCAAAAAATTGAACTGGACATAACTGCAGCGTATGATATATATATATGTGTGTGTGTGTGTGTGTGTGTGTGTGTGGGCTATTCAGACATCTAGTGGCTACAGTATGGTATTACAGATTATTGTTTTAGTCCTTTGATAAAGAAAGTGTTTTCGTAGCTGGAAGACAGAGTTTGCACTGTACAATATTATATTTGCACTGTACAACTTTTGTATCCTGATTACGTAACGCCGTTACATGTATTCCGTTACTCCCCAACCCTGCTTATAATAAACAGAACGTTATTGTGGATGCCAATATAGTTATCGTTCTTGGTGTGAACAGGCCTCCCAAAAAGATCATTGTAACACAGCAGAATATGGCTTAATGATAAAATGGCGCCAACAGGTTTAAGAAAGAACTGGCATATATACTGCTCAAATATATAAGCCTACTGATCAGGCATAACATTATGAGCACTGTGAATAACACTGATTATCTCTTCATCACGGCACCTGTTAGTGGGTGGGATAAATTAAGCAGCAAGTGAACATTTTGTCCTCAAAGTTGATGTGTTAGAAGCAGGAAAAATGGGCAAGCATAAGGATTTGAGTGAGTTTAATAAGGGCCAAATTGTGATGGCTAGACGACTGGGTCAGAGCGTGTGGGGTGTGGGGTGTGGGGTGTTCCCGGTCTGCAGTGGTCAGTATCTATCAAAAGTGGTCCAAGGAAGGAACAGTGGTGAACCGGAGACAGGGTCATGGACGGCCAAGGCTCACTGATGCACGTGGGGAGCGAAGGCTGGCCCGTGTGGTCCGATCCAACAGACGAGCTACTGTAGCTCAAATTGCTCAAGAAGTTAATGCTGGTTTTGATAGAAAGGTGTCAGAATACACAGTGCATCACAGTTTGTTGTGTATGGGGCTGCATAGCCGCAGACCAGTCAGGGTGCCCATGCTGACCCCTGTCCACCACTGGAAGTGCCCAACAGTGGGAACGTGAGCGTCAGAACTGGACCACGGAGCAATGGAAGAAGGTGGCCTGGTCTGATGAATCATGTTTTCTTTTACATCACGTGGATGGCCTGGTGCGTGTGGATCAGTTACTTGGGAAAAAGGCAAGCCGGCAGAGGCGGTGTGATGCTTTGGGCAATGTTCTGCTGGGAAACCTTGGGTCCTGCCATCCATGTGGATGTTGCAGACCATGTACACCCTTTCATGGAAACGGTATTCCCTGGTGGCTGTGGCCTCTTTCAGCAGGATAATGTGCCCTGCCACAAAACAAAAATGGTTCAGGAATGGTTTGAGGAGCACAATGAGTTTGAGGTGTTGACTTGGCCTCCAAATTCTCCAGATCTCAATCAAATCGAGCATCCGTGGGATGTGTTGAACAAACAAGTCCGATCCATGGAGGCTCCACCTTGCAACTTACAGGACTTAAAGGATCTGCTGCTAACATCTTGGTGTCAGATACCACAGCACACCTTCAGGGGGCTAGTGGAGTCCATGCCTCGACGGGTCAGAACTGTTTTGGCAGCAAAAGACTGATTGATACTTTAATATTCAATAGTGGGTGGAGTGAGTGACATAATTGTTCCCAGGAAACAAGCAACCTGAGCAGTAAAGACACAATTCGACTTGATCCTGATGTGTTCCCATGTCTTTATGTCCTGTGCTGGTAAAATATAAAATACATTATATATATATATATATATATATATATATATATATATATATATATATATATATATATATGAGAGAGAGAGAGAGAGAGAGAGAAATATAATAAGAATAGATATTATCAGAATAAATAACTGCACCACCAAATAATATAATTCAATAGTCCACCTGTAGGGTATCATAATTTATAGTTTTTGTTCAAACAATTACTTTTGAGGAATTGACGGTCATCAAAACTTGGACTAATAAGACTCCGTAATTCCAAGCAGTCAGTGAGCTGGGCAGTGGCTTGAACTCTGGGTCTAATCCTCTTTATTGCAGCGTTCCTGGATAAACAAGAGATTTGGACAGAACTAGAGCACAGCTGAGAAGAGCTGTAACTGGCAAAATGGGTCACATCTTTGCCTCCATCAGGCCACTAAAAACTACCTGCTCTAGAACATTCAGAACAAGTACTTTACAACACAAACATATAAAACCCTTACATTGGTGCATCAGCTCATTCATCAATACACACAACACAGTCTTTTTTTCTTTTTTATTTATTTCATTAATGTTTTACAATATAGTACAATGTACCCATTTATACAAGAATTCACATATTAACAAGTCAGTTTGTGATGTACACTGCTGCAGCCACTGGAAGTGTCTCAGGAAATATGCTCACCGCATTAGAAACAGGCATTTAATCTGATTTGCACGAGGCATGAAAACTTTTATCTGAAAGAAGCAACATGTTTTTGTGTTTTTTTTTTGTTTGTTTTTTTATGCGCGTCTGCATCTCTAACAAATAAAACCTTTGATTTGGACTAAATCCTCAGGCCAAGGCCACTATAAAGAGAAAAAAAAAAAAAAAAAAAAAAGTCTAAAAGGAGACCAAAGTTGAAACTGAATTAAGGATATGCAATTCTGCATCCATTACTGCTGAAAAATGGTGCAGCAGTGTCAAAAAACAAAATGTCCAAATTCACAACAACACACAGCACACGTCAAAATCATGTTCAATTCATGGAAAGCATGATTCCATAGATCAAGGTCGAATACAACAAACACCCGCGAGAAACACATAAATAACACGCATCGCAAAACAACGAGAAACAAACAGTTGTAAAAACGGACCACCTTAGAAATCCATCTTATTAGAAACATACCAACTAAACACCTGTACGTAAAAAAACACTCGCGCAAACATACACAACCCAGACAAACAGAAACCAGGCATTCAAAGGACATATTCATGTGCTCCTGGATCTTCCTCGCGTTGGCTTGTATTATATGAACATTGCTGAGCACATTATAATTAGGTGGCCTTAACAAATGTATTGCAGCATTTGAGATGACGGGGCAAAGAGGACAATGTGTGTCCTACAGGTGGCGCTATCCCAGCATGAGCATTGAGAGACATCTGTGCTTACTTGAAGGGCAGCACCACTGTTCAACTCCCAAGCGATAAGAGAACTGTCTTGCGAAACCTATATATGTAAGCAAAATACCTTGAAAATAATTTAATATTACTTGGAGAAGAAATTAAATAGCATTCCTATGAAGAATATCTGTGTTGCGAAGGAACCCTTATTGTTAAGGTTCAATACCTTGGCTATGTGTCTTTTTAAATATGTATTTATATCATATTTAAAAGAAAAAGGGAGAGAAAACCCCATCCCCCCCCCCCACAAAACAAAAGTCATGCATTCATCCATTGTCAGAAGAAAGGGGTGGAGGAAGAGGCCTTGTTGACGCCTTGGCAACCTCTAGCCCTGCTGTGCGGATCCCCTTATGCATTAAGAGTGTGAGAATGCATCACATGACTTCACAGGTGCTGCCAGTCAATGCCCACCAAAGTCTGATTGGCCTCCTGGGCATGGCCGATCTCCTCTGTGATGCTGTGCTGGCGCCACAGCTTCTGGATCTTTCTGTAGCGCTCTTGGCACAAGTGTAATGGGTTTCCCCGTCTAAGAGAGACGAAACGACACTTGATGTCACACAACTGTTAGAAATAACCATATGCTTGAAATATAAGCAGTAGAGATGTACCTTAGCCCTTGGTCTGTTTCCCCATAGTCGTCCAGGTATGGGGGAGCATAAAAACAGCCCTTAGTTTTGCCAGCCAGGAACAGGACCTGACTTTCCCGCACCCTGACACACAAACATAAACAAATGAAACCCTGCTGACAAATACAACACAACAACCGCATGACAAAGTGAAGTGCCTTTAGATGTGTCTCTCTCTCTCTCTCTCTCTCTCTCAAATACAATGAGCTTTAAGTGACGTTTTAGAATTAGTAACGGAGGCTTGGTCAAACTGTCAACTTGAGATTTGAATCTGTGATGGAAGGAAGTAGTTCTGCACAAAAGAGGGTTTTAAACACACTCTGTTGTTATTTCTTATTTATTTCATATATATATATATATATATATATATATATATATATATATATATATATGTTTCTGCACGAGTTTGTGTTCGGAATGATCTGAAAGTCTTCTAGTGTGTGGTCCTCAGTCGTTTAGTGTACAATGGCCAGTTTTTCTCTGTAACCATTTACAAAGTCGACAAGTGTATGGTGCAGTGTTTTAAAATCTGTCCCGATTGTAAAAGGCATGTAGTGTATCCCGGCCTTAAAGTGCCCCTATTATGGATTTTTGAAAATTACCTTTCATGTAGTGTGCAACATAGCTCTAATTAAATGAAAACAGCCTGCAAAGTTTTAAATCTGAAAGTGCACCGTATATAAAGTTATTGTCTCTCAAAAGTAAGAGTCAACTCTGAGTCAATTAAATGAGTTGTTTGTAAAATGAATCTCAAACAGTTTCATTGTGACGTCACAACGAAACATTAGTATATTGCCCGGCCACTTTTTGCGTGCAGACGCAAGGGAAAATTAATTTTTTCAACAACACCGCAGCAGTACAATATTTTGTTGTGTTCCCGTCATTTTACTGACAACTGCTTCTCAAACCTCGGGGAGTTTAACGCAGGATTCACACAGCGCTTGGTCTTAAAATATGGATCAATGCCCAGTTTATTTGGACCAGCTTGCTCATCTGGATCTCAAACTGTAAGTATGATTAATAATCGTTGTTTATATTTTCTAGCGATCGTTCAAAATTCATAGTTGTGTATGTTTTGTGTAACGTACACCCTAGTCTGTATATCTCCAGCTAACCGGCTGACTCACGTTTCTGTAGTTCTGCTATTCAGATGTGGATCCAATATTGTCTAAAAATGTGTCGATTAATACAGCTTGTCTGACTTATTACTTGGAGTAATGATCAAGGATGTAAGTGTAATGCATTATCAGCTATTCACGTTTGTGCTCGGCTAACGTGGGAGTTTACAACATAGCTGTGGGCCCGGTTCGCTACATAACTGTAATACAAACTGTTTTTTTCCTCTGCGTTTTTATTATTACAGTAGAGTGGAGCTCCATCTGTATTGTAATAGGATGTTAAGATGCTAGTCCGCGCTAACTAGTTGAAGAATTCTCTCTGTAAACAGTAAAAACCCATTGTAATGTCAAACAATGATATAGCCATTTTTTACTTTAATAGTTATGACGAAAAAGTATGTGTGCACATCTGGCCTAAATGTTTATCTTATGTTTAGAGGTTTTCAGCTTCGCTTGGCATTCTGACTAAAAGGCATAATGGGGCACTTTACTGCAACCAATTCCCTACACTGTGCTAGTTATGTGACTCCTAGCGCCATCTCTTCTCACATAATAACAATAAATGTACAGTCAGTCGGTTAATATTGCAAAATAAACCTCAGGATCCAGATGCAAAAGGCTTACCAAATGATGATAACTCTACCTTATTCATTACATAATTCGTCCATTATATTGACAGATTTTAATTGAAATATGCTTGCACAAACCTGAGGAAGATGCCAACTCCGGCTCCACAGGCGAAAGTGTGTGCGGTGCACGCGCCCACGTCCTCTCCTTCCAGCTCGGTCTGACAGCAGTAGCTCTGAGAGCACAGCATGGCACCACACACCAGACACAGAGTAGGAGCGCGAGACTTATCCCCTCCAGATTTAGGACACCTAGATGCCGCCAAGATCAACGGAAGATCAATTATCATTTGATTTATGGAATCAGGAGAGCATGACTCTGTAGAGAACCAGTAGCTCTTAGTTATTAATCGCCTTTGATTCATTAGACAGAGTTGACTCACGTGAAGCTGGAGGCCTGGTTAATCAGAGCACTGTAGTCACACGGCAGCTCTATGAGATGATTGGACTCTCTGGGAAACCTAGAACAGGAAATGGAAGAATGAAACAGGTGAGCACTTGAATGTCAGCTGCAGTGAACATCTGAGTGTTGAGGTGCAGGACGCACCTGATGAGAGCCACGCTGCTCTGAAAACCCTGCAGCACACCTGGGTGAGAGCACCATCTGCAGAGCACAAGAGTTATCACACCGTCATTCATTCAAGCCACAGCAAACATCTGGCCAATATGCCACAGTTTTCAGAGGTGTTTATAGCTAGATATTGACGGTTACCCCTGCAGCAGAGTTTCCATCAGCTCCTGATTGTTGTAGTAGAGCTGTAACAGGTTGGAAGGCATCCACAGGTATGCACACAGAGTCTCCCATTCACCCACACCTACAGCTGAAAACAGAGTCATCATCAGAATTGACACAAGGACAGCAAAAGGACAGGTGTGTAACGTCATCACGTTGTGTTTAAGTCATTTACCGTGTAACTCAGGTGGTGCTGGAGCTCCGTTAAGATGGTGGAAGAACAGAGCGGCTGCCCTGAGATAAGGCAGGATTCCAGCTTTCACACAGTGCCACAGATGCCAGCCTGAGCTCACCTCACGCAAGCCACTGAAATAGACATACAGCTTTCAATTAGGGTCATGCAAAGCTAGTAGAGGTGAAACAGTCCTCCTAAAAACTGAACTTCGTTCTTCATTTTGCAATATCTGAAAGCAACTACATTTACATGAACCCTCATAATGCGATTATGAGATTTAGGCAATATTCTTATTAAACTTTACCTCATGTAAACAATACTTTGATCAAATTGATGTGATTAAAGGCACAATATGTAGTTTTTGCCACTAGAGGTCACTTATTCAAAACAAAAGTGTAGCTTGATGACGCCTTGATTTTGCGGAATCATGGGAGATGTTGTCTTCACGTCTACAGCCGGCGGAAAAGAATCCGACGGGACTCGGGCAGAAATCATATTCATGGATGAGCTAATGCATTAAAGATTTGGTAACATTACTGTAGTAGGAAGCAGGGTGTGGCCATTGGAGTGGAACGAGGCCGCTGGAGCGATTGATAATGAGAGACGAGCACAACACACGGCTCGAGAGCAATGGAGCTTTTATTATGCAGCAGACGAGCGCTTCCGCTTCTTCCAGTCAAGCGGAATGTTATCATATTAGATACATTTGTATGTTGAAAGTTGTTATAATGCTACTCTGCGTGTTCACTCGGCGGCTACTATGAGACACTTGTTGCACACTGCAGTAAGCTAGATTGATATTAGGCATGGTAAAACATGGTACTCATGGTAAATCAAGAAAACGAGATTTAAATAAGAAGATTGTGTTAAGCTATTTAACAATAATTAGTTTTCTGTTGATGAATGTATCCAAACAGTCTTAAAAACATTACATATTTAAGCGTCTTTGGTGTTTCCATGGTTTCTACAAAATATCGATGGTAACGCGGGTATGATGTCATTGATCTGTGATGCCTGGACACAGTCCGTGTCCTGGTTAAAACAGCTTATTTCTCTGGATTTAAACATTATTGGAAACATTTGGGATAATGCAAGTACACAAGTCAACAAAATATATAACATTGTTGTAGTGGTTTTTGGATATTTTAATCAACACATTCTTACATATTGTGCCTTTAAACTCATAATCATAGCAACCATAAGTGTAGTAAAATGTGGCATATGCCATTTTTAAATTGCAATAAACAGGCACGTGAACACTTTAAACTTATCTATTCGATTGATCAAAGTGTTCACGTGGAGTTTTGGGGTGCTGAAAAAAAAAAAAAAAAAAAGTTCATGTTGACAATGTTGCACAACATGAATATAATGCAGTATATTAATTTTGTAACAATGTCTTTACTTTTGAGCTATTTACCAAAACCATGACTCCAGAACAGTGATAAAAATCAAACAGTGAGAAATTTGAACGAATTTGCATCCGTTCAACATATTAAGAGACAAAATGGCATATTATTGTACAAAAAATGCAAATCATCTTGATGTTTGCAAAACTGGCTTTATTTTATTAATTTTGTATTTGATTCTTTTGACATTGTGGTGAAATGACATAATGAAAGATATAAACAGTGTGTGCGCTTTCACCTGCCCAGATGTGTCCTGAGTGTGTTGTAGAGCATACACACTCTCTCTTCCTCCTCCCTCTCTGCTCCTCCACTCTCCTGCTCCATCCGCACCTCCTCTGATGCACACAGGAGTCAGCAAACATCAATATCCGAAAACACTCAAAATCATTTATGAAGTGTCTATGGTCATGCTGCTGCCTTTGAAGGGGAAAGGTGAGGTTCTCACCTGGTACAGAGGTTAGAAGGATCTGGACTATGTGAGCAACAGTGACTAGGTGCAGGAAGTGCAGTTGTGCAGTGTCCTCGCTGAGCCCTGAGGAATCCAGACAGTGAATCGCTGGATAGGACAGCACCAAGCTCACCTGTCACATACATAAACTGGGGTCAGAGGTTATTCTGAAACAACTGATTGAGTCAGAGTAGGAACCTTAACACACACAATTGTTGCTTGTATTTTTATTGTTTAGAGGCGCGAACAGGCTGTGTAGTAAAATTAGTTAAATTAGTAGAGAATGTACAAGATTAGGACACTGTGAAGTCTGTCGCTTATGTGAATAGCAGATGTGGCAGCCTACCAGCAAGTGGAACATGTCTATATCCAGAATGCATGGTGTATTCTCCACCCAGGGATCAGGAACCAGGGCTGAACAAGCACAGATGTTCAAATGAATGCAGTGAGGGTCGTCATTCACTTCTCACAACATTTGACATGCCAAAACAACCACTTGTGGTAAGAAACTGTAGCGCTCATTTCTTACCTGCTAAGAGTCTGATAAAGTGATTCTGCACAGTGGTATGAGAGGAGGCTGTCCAGCAGGCTGAGCCAAACCGGGTCAGAGAACTCAAACAGTCGTCCTGCATGCACAAAACATTTGGGTTATCAAACAAATCAAACTCAAGAATAAAGATTTAAGAGCCCACTTGGAAAGGAAAAACTATTAATTGATATTCATTAGACATTCAAATAACAAGCTTGCATAAATATTCAAATGTGCTCGATTACCTGTCTGCATGGTAAACTTCCAAACAAAGGCTTTTCTTCATCCACCAGCAATCTCTCTGTGTGAGAAATGAAATGACACAATCTAATTTACTTTCAGCCCTCATAATTCACTCACTTAAAAATCACCATACATAAATTTTTTTGCATTCCCGAGTCCGGTGGAATTTAATCATTAACTTATTAATGAGTGAATGCACAAATATTTCAAAATTTTGGATGCTACCATGTTAGAACCATGTTAGAACTACTTTTACCCTATTATTAATAAAAAAAAAATAATTGAAATGAAATTTTTTCTCGATTTTTATAAATTTTATTTGAATAAATATCATATGAAATTCATAAGAACATATAATTGGAGAATTACCAGTTTTAACATTAAAATCAATGGACTTAATAAATTTCTTGGAAATTACAAATCATGACTGCTCAAAAACAGCCCAAATTTATTAAAGCTACATTATTATATTCACTTTATAACAATATCAAAACATCATCAATATTTCTCTGAAACGTTTTCAAACAAAATATTAATTTTACTTGCAGAAACCTGTGAATGAAAAAGATTATCCTTTTTTTCCACTTATAAATGTATAAAAAAAAAAAAGTCTGCATAACATCACATGTAAAGCCTCAGATCAAAATAGACCAGAATGCAAAAAGTTTTTTGTTTGTTTGTTTTTTTACATTTTGATTATGGATATTATCTTTAATAAATGTAATAAAAAATATTTTAAATATTATGTGTAAATAAATGATGACTCACTTCAAAGTACTAAAACGATGCATTAACATAAATAAATAAATAGATAAATAAATAAATAAATAGATAGATAGATAGATAGATAGATAGTGTATGCATATCTTCCGGGGCAAAACGGACCCGAATTCATTATGAGGGTAAGAATCACACCTAAAAAAAAATCCCCTGATAATTTCAGGTTTTCCATGATAATAGGAATTCTAATTCTTAACATTTTTACATTTTCTGAAGAAAAGTTTTGCCCGGATTTCCTGACCAGTTCAATGCTTGGGGGTATTATGCATTAGTTCAAGACTATCTTGGACTAACCTATGGACTGAATGGTGTAGGCACAGCTGCCCCAGCACATGATTGGCACGCGGGGGTCCTGCTCATTGGGGTGCACTTTAAGACCCACTTTATATGTGGCTGTCCCAAACGTGGTCAACATCTCCTTTATGGTGCTTGAGTATGGGTTGCTGACAGATAGAAACATGCTTTATTAGTGCTGTGTCTTTTTTGTTTGACTTATAACAAGGACACTTTTGAGCTTGTTTAAGTGAACTATGGGTGACTGCTAGTTTCAAATGTAGTTTTACTTTGGAGTGTGGTCCAGTTTGAAGCCATCAGGCGGAGGACAGTTATTAACACCATCTGTATCATCAACACCTTCAGCACCTGCAGCACCTGCAGACAGACATCAATAATTTCGTTTTCATTCAAAAACATCGCCTTTTAAAGGTGCAATATGTAATATTTTCTGTCCGCTAGAGGTCGCTAGAGGCCTATTCAAAACAAAGGCGTAGCTTGATGACGCCAAGTTTGAGCACGGAATCTCAGGACATGTGGTCTTCACCTCAAAGGATGGTGCAAAAGAATAGGGATAGGACTCGGGAAGAAATCATGTTCATGGATGCGATTATTAACGTTACTGTAGTATGAAGCGGAGCGGGACTGAGTGTTGTGGGAGCTGAACGAGGCCGCTGGAGCGATTACGCAACACACCTCACGAGCAGCGGAACTTTTATTTTGCCGCAGTCGCCGGCGCCGCTTCCGCTTTTCCAGTCATGAGTTAACGCAGTTCTGTTTATCATATTAGATACATTTGAGAGTGTTGAAAATGATGTTATAACGTTTCTCCGTGCGTTCGCTCGGTGGCTGCTGTGAGACACTTGTTTGAGACACACTGCAGTAAGCTAGATCACATGCAATTAATTTTAAAATGTATTGTATGATGAAGAAAATGTTGTATTACTGTTATTAAAAATAAAGCTGCATATGATTATGCTATGTTAGCTACTTGACAAAATAGCGTTTTTCGCAAAAAAAAAAAAAAAAAATCAAGAAAATTAAATTTAAACAATAAGACTAAACGTGTTGAGCTATATAACAACAATTAATTTTCTGTCTATAAATATATCAAAACAGTTGTTCCCTTGTCTATTAAAACGTGTATTATATTAAAAGCGTCTTTGGTGTTTCCATGGTTTCTACAAAATAAAACCGGAAACCGAGGGTAACGCGGGTATGATGCAATTGACAGGCGACTCCTCACACGTCCCGGAGCCTTGGTTAAAATTGCAATTTTCTCACGATTTACAAATAGTTGGAAACATTTGGGATATTCTAAGTACTCAAGTGAACAAAATATATAACACTGGCCTAATGGTTTTTGGATATTTTACTGTAAAAATATTACATATTGCACCTTTAAGCCATCTACTCAATGAACAGCGAGGCCATTTCGGACACATTTTAAGTATCTTTGATGATTGGGGTTACTCACTGTTGGCCTTGGTCTTCCTGTGAGCAGAGAGCAGGGCTTTCGTCTGCTGAGAGGTGATGTTCAACCACTGGCTCAGATCAGGCTGTTCAGAGCTGCAACAAACACAATGAAATCCATCTAATGCCTCATATTTTGATAGAAAAGGACAGAGATCATGCAATAAAGATGTAGTCATGTTAGAAATGTTAGACTTTGGCAAAAAAAAAAAAAAAAAAAAGGTCTATTGTCTATCCTCTATCGCCAATAGTGTAGCGACGTATGAAACACTGCTCACAGAAGTCAAATTTAAATCTATGAAGCTTTTTGTTGGTCAACGCAACTAATTTACATGAACTTGAACCCGTTGTAAATCTGCAAAATCCCTGATCCCATGGATTTGCGAACATCTGCCAAACAATGATTAATATGACCACAGCTTAAAGGATTAATTCACTTCAGAATTCAAATTTCCTGATAATTTACTCACCCCCATTAAAGAAATTAAGGTTTTTGAGGAAAACATTCCAGGATTTTCCTCCATAAAGTGGACTTCAACAGGGTTCAACGAGTTCAAAATTGCAGTTTTAATGGGCAGAAGTACCAACCCAGTGTCCACATAGCGTCGCCCTACCGCAGTACTTCTGCCTAGGTCACACGTGACCTTTCCAACGTGACTATGTAATGCGTGGCCTATAGCCGAGCAGTGCAAGATGAGCATTTGTGGTTAAAAAGTATATACTTTTTTTTTTTTCCTCGAAAATGACTGATTGTTTCGCTAGATAAGACCCTTATTTCTTGTCTGGGATCATGTAGAGCTCTTTAAAGCTGCACTGAAACTGCAATTTGGACCTTCAACCCATTGAACCCCAGTGAAGTCCACTATATGGAGAAAAATCCTGGAATGTTTTCCTCAAAAACCTCAATTTCTTTTTGACTGAAGAAAGAAAGACATAAACATCTTGGATGACATGGGGGTGAGTAAATTATCAGGAAATTTAAATTCTGAAGTGAACTAATCCTTTAAGGCAGATGTGCCACAAACATGCTGCAGATATGAGCTGAGTGAAACTGGCCTAGATGTTGATTACCAATTACTATAGATTCACTAATTATTCAGTAGATGATTTTATCCGAAATGACAAAGTAAGGTTAAGCATGCCTTAATCAAGGGTGCACTAATTTTGAAAAAGGCACCACCTCTACAGATAAATATAAAGGATGCACATTCATAATGCATCTTACCATCTGCACTGTGTCTTGTAAAGCACACTGGGTGCTTAGCATGTGGCGTTGTGTATTAATAGCAGTGCTGAGCTCATATGAGAGGGGCTTTTAGTCTATCACACAACAGGATTGCCACATTTACTACAGATGAGAGTATTACACTAACACGGTCCACAATCAGCCACTCCGCTCCATACATTTACTCATTCACCTGTATGTGGAGAGAGGTCCACATACCTGTATGTATTAATATGAGAGGTCACACTAATTATCTATTAATTACACTCTAAGAGCTTAGTAAATTGCAGTACGGTCATAAGTATTATACCAAATCAAACAAAGATTTAAAAAAAAAAAAAAAAAAAAAAGTAGCAACTGTAGGTCAAACTGTTCTGTGTTTGTTGCAGTACCTGCAGCTGGTCTTAGTAAGAGGCAGCAGTGGAATGACTGTGTTACTCAGACATTCGCAGAGTGGACACAAGAACTCTCCGTTCTCCACATCGTAACTTGTGTGCACACGTAGCCTCTGCTGTCTGCGCTGCTCTTTAGCCTGCACTGCTTCAAAGTACCTGCAGGGGGAGACATTACACACAGTTTCAATGCAAAGGAATGATAAAATGATACACACTTTAGGGCTGCACGGCATTGGGGGAAAAAAACGAACATTGTGGGGGGGGGGGGGGGCTGCCCCCTAATAGTCGACTAACCATTAGTCGACTAGAAGAGGCTTGGTTGACCAAGATTTTATTAGTTGGTTAGTCGCTGGAAAAAATAAATCGACAGGAAGTGGCGAAGTCATGCAGTCCGTGAGGGAGAGATCGTTAACGGCTGGAAATCCAAACATTCACCTATCATTCACTGACCTCAAATATGGCTTATTACTTTAAACAAATGTGCGCTATTATCACTATTTAAATGTGCGCTATTATTAGGCGCATATCCATGCATGACATGGAGGTGATCACTTGCATTTAACTTAAAATACTCAGTCATTTTGGTCATACAGATAAGAGTAATGTCAGCTGTAAAGGGTCAACTTTTATTTCTGTAAACTCACAATAACAGCAAAACGTTGTGCTTTTGTAAAATAATGAAACCAATCAGGATGCGCTTTCTGCCGTCTCAGTGAACTTGAGCACGTAAAAAAAATTAACCAAAACTCAGCGTATAACTGCCTCACAGACACGAGAAATCTATATATAGAAATCTTGAAATGTGCACTTTTAAACGAACCAATTGAAGTGGAAAATAAATATTCTCAGATTATGTAATCCGTATGAAACATGTATGTAGGCGCGCCCACTACTGCGGAGATGACGAGTCAGCATTGTCGACTTCACCTCCGCAGCCATAAAAAGAGAAAATATTATCAATAAATTAAAATGTTTAGACAGTCTCCTTGCTATTTTTTCACGATACACTCATAATCATTACATTTGCCAGTGCGCTGTAGCAAGCTTTATGTGTGCGCTCAAACGCTGATTAGGCTGTGTATTATGTATAGGCAATTCAATTATTTATAAATGATATATGATTTATGGCTTATTAATATGAATGCGTGATTAGTCGACTAATGGCTTAAATTAACGACTACTAGTCGACTAGAAAAATCTTTAGTCGAGGGCAGTCCTAATTTTTATTGTGATTATTAAACATACTAAAACAAAAATAAATTGTAATTATTCTATTGCAATGTATATTACACTGTTACAGCACTCTTCAAAAGATGATGCTCTTAAAGGGTTAAAACTTTGCCAAAATCTATTACTATCTCTTTAAGTGCTGTGTGACCTAAATAACAATATAGGTGGAAACAATTTAATAATGAATGAGAAAAAAAATACTTCTGGAACTGAGGCTGCTAAAAAAGAGGGCGTTTACAGTTACATTCTTTTGTCCCTCTGATAGAAAGAGCACATTTTTCAGCATATGGAAGCATGTGGTTCTCATTTTTCATGATGATTCTTACCGCTGCCAGCAGTGAGAGTGCATGATGTGTCCGCAGCTGCCTGTGTGTGTGCCGAACGACAGGTCAGGGTGCATGAAGAGAGGGTCATACTTATCTGTAACAAAAACAATGCCATTCATCAACATGAACATGCACATATGAGATGCAAAGAACCAAACACAAACATACACACACACACACACACACAACATGCCTGGGTTGTGTGGAGGTCTCTTGCGGTTTTTAGACATGACAGTAGAGCGCTGGACAAAAGCAGCGAGCACCATGGCTTTGCCGTCAGCCCTGATTTCCTGCTCTTCCTGACACAGGATACACGTCACCACCTTCCTCCTCTCACTGCCACCTGCACGCCACCGTCGTGGACCAACACACACCAGCACGCTATCACACGAACTGGGGCTACGACGTAAAGAGAGAGAAATTAGAGGACGCCATCTGGAAACTAATGTTTGATCCATGAGACTTTGCAGCGTGATGTGTTTGTGTACCTGTGCTCCAGTGAGGAGGAGGTGGAGGGATCGAGCTCCTCCAGGCTCTGCTGGAACAACTCTTTGTTTTCATTGATGAAATGTCTTTGCATCTCTGACATCTGAGCCATGATCTTCTCCCGCCGGAGCCGTGCCATCTCCGCTTTCCTCTTCCGCTCCGCCTTATCCTTGTCCCGCACCGTCTACACATACACATAAATCCAGTGAGACAATACTGCAACCTTAACGTGTCATGACGCAACCGTGTTGTGCTTCCTATGCTCACCTCCTCTTGACTGTGCCCTGAGCTGTCACTAGGGGGCGCACTGGCTGTGCACTCCCGCGTGGTCTTGATGGTGGCCACAGTCTGCAGATACACAATAAATATGAAGTATGAAAATCATTTTCAAATATCTGGCAGGTGGTAGGGGTATTTTCTGTGTGCTATTTAAAATAACAATGGCAACACTTTACAATAAGGTCTCATTTGTTAACATTAGTTAATGCATTAACTAACATGACACCAGTCTGCTTTTACAGCCTTGCTGTGCTTATAAATCATGCTCTTAAGGCCAATTCACACCGCACAGACAGACACCAACAAACACAGACCGTTGGATTTAAAATTTTATGAAAAATAGCTCATGTTCACACTGCCCCAACAGACACTAAGAAAATTTGAGTCAGAATGTCTTTGTGTCATTTTTCCCCTGAAAAGAGGGCGTACGAAAGAGGCTGTGGGTAAAGCAGTGTTTTCTGCGACGGGAAAGACGGGTCGTGTACTTGAATTTATGCAGAGAACTGCAGTTGATCTGGACAAACTGTTTCATTAGAAAGATTAAATACTCTGGCATCGATATTTGTTCACCGTTTATGATAAAATTCAGTTGCAGTGACAGTAATTTCTTAATTTATGTCAGGAGAGCAAAATAATCAATTGGTAATTTTGAAACATTCATATTCAGTCAGGTCTGCTGTGGTTTGTTCACACAACTTAACTGAACGGCATCTATTAGGGCTTTTAGTCCAAAAGTGCGCATATTTGGAGAAATACTGATGTACGTACACGAGCTAGTTTAATATTTATTAGACAGAATAAAAAAAAAAAAAAAAAATGCACTTATTTATGCAATCTGATGACCATTGGCGGCTTCCTGTGCTGTCTGTGTTTTCACTTCCCAGAAAAATGCATTTCAAGACCTGACAAACGTCGATTGAACATGTTTAGTTGGGTGAAAACAAACCCAGACCAACGGCAAGAGGGGTAACGCACCGATCCGGCGAATGTGTCCGTCTGTGTTTGCTGGCGTCTGTCTGTGTGGTGTGAATTGGCCTTTACAAACCATTCAAACTCAAAAATGTGTTTTAAATGTGACGTTGAAATCGTGAGACCATGGTGTAGTTTGTGTATAGCCTACTTTAGCTTTTTACTTCTGGCAATTGTATTTAGGCTTCAAAATTCATAAAAGTTGTATTCATTTGTGAAAATTATGCTTCCAGGTTGGCCTACAAATTTCCATCATCCCTACACCACTGTTTTCCTTTGGCAAGAACATGTCATCATTTGCTGCCCCCTATTGGATAGCTGAGTTATTTGCACATTCATTCTAGTGACAGGTGGCTTTGTAATGAGATTTGGATCAGCTTTACCTTGAGGATCCAGCGGATCATGTCCTTGTGCACCTCCAGATGAGGAGCGTTCTGCAGGGTTTCCAATAAAGCCAAGATACTGGGAGTGTTCGCAGGAGCCTCACCTGGTCCTACAATGAAGACATTTGTTCAGCTCAACTATAAGAGGTGTTCGTGTGTGTGGACAGGACACAGAAGAAAGACATACTGGAGATTTTAAGAGTGAAGTTGAAGTTGGTATCGTTATCTTCTGCGCTGCTGATGAGATGTTGCTGTTCCTCCACCAGGCCCATGCCTATGAGATGCAGCACCTGTGGGGCATGTTCATACAGAGCTCTAACTATGGTGGTAAAAACAATGGCTAACAGCATGGTACAAGTAAATTTATATCAAGATAACATTCATGATAGTTACTTTTGCCAGAAATTCATTGACAAAATTATTTAAATATTAAATAACCACATAGTAACGAAAACCATGCAATGTACTTGACAAGACTTAATGCCAAATATCAAAAAATGATGATCATAATATGAGAGAGTGCTGCAGTTTGTGTAGACGTACCCTCTGAAGCATGGACTCAGACCAGTGTCCTCCGCTGGGCTCCATTGCCCACTGCAGCACAGCTCCCAGAATCCCCAGCAACACGTCACACTGCAGCATGTTTACCAGACTAGCAAACAGCGGACAGAACCGAGGCAAAACTGGTGGAGGCAGAACTACAAGAAACATACATGCAAATCAGTTTTTGGCACTGACATCACATCACATCTGACATAAAATCAAAATCATCGTGACATGGCGACACTAACAAATCGCAATGGCTGCCATTTTAATTAAATAAATATATGCAACGTATGTTTCAGAGTGAAGTGCGGCACTGGGTTCATTTACACATGAGCAGCTCATGATATATGAACTGTTTTCAACACTTATAAAAATAAATGTTTCTTGAGCAACAAATCATCATATTAGAATGATTTCTGAAGGATCATGTGACACTGAAGACTGGAGTAATGATGCTGAAAATTCAGCTTTGATCACAGGAATAAATTACATTTTAAAATATATTTAAATAGAAAACATTTCTTTTAATAATAATAATAATAATTCATAATATTACTGTTTTTTTGTTGTTGTTTTTTAAATCAAATAAATGAAGCCTTGGCGAGCATAAGAAACTTCTTTTAAAAACATTAAAAATCTTTCTGATCCCAAACTCTAGAATGGCAGTGTAGTTGTAAAGGTACTCATGGTTAGGAGATTGTCTAAAGTGGTCCATCGAAATAAAGTGTCACCTATATTATTTTTCTTAAATACTCTTTTTTTTTTTTTTATTAAACTGTGAAATATTATAATAGCAATATTTCTTATTTAGTTTTTATTTAGTAATTTTTATATTTGTATTAAACAATAATAATATTATTATTATAGAGCTATATTAAAACAATCAAAAAAATTGGGGCAAAATCTGCAGCCTTACAAACAAGCACAGCAAACCTGTATTTGTTTATTTACGTAATTGCCATTTTTACTAGAAAAATTGCCTTCACTTTTTTCCCCCCCTCAAATAATGCTATGAATGGGTTAATGTGGCATGATGTTCATGTAAATGTAACCATTTAAATATCACCATATTTTCAAAACTTTGGACAGTAAAAAATGATTCAATACTATAGACAAAAATAATGAAACAACCCATTTTAATGACGCAATGTGCCTTTCTGGGTGAAATGTTTAAATTGTTCACCCCTACCTAAAGTGTTAATTGTAAATAATGTCAAGTAAGGATATTAGTACCTGAATCTTCCCCATTTTGCCTCTTTATCTTTCTCTGAGCCTCTTCAGCCTGAACGAAGACAAAGAAAACAAATGAACATGGCTTTTCAACAGTTGTTCTTTTTGAGTTTCAGTTTCAAACACGCAGTGTACCTTAGACTGGTCAGCTCTGGAGTAATGGTGGAAGTAAAGGTTGAACATCTTGGCGCACTCTGGCCTGAGTTTATAAAGTCCTCTACCCGTCACACCAGGCTTCCTGTACAACACATTTCACAGGATTACACACAGACCAATCCAAGGCTTTGGACAAGACTCTTTTATTGAGGACACTCACTTAAACAAAGCAACACCATCGATGACCCTCTCCATGCCGGTTTCCTTATTCTCCTGTTTGCAGAAGACAGAAGAGTGAGTGAAATTCATTAGCACAAACTACCACCAGGTGGCAGTCACATTCAAAAAAAAAAAAAAAGTCTGTCAACAGGAGCTTCAGGAAAAGATCAATACTTTTTAGATTTTAAAAACATGGCACTTTTTTCACTTTTATCATGGTTTGTGCATTTGTAAGTTGTACAAACAAAGAGATAAATTGTAAGTGTCAAACGAGCGGAAGCCATTAACTTGCACTATATGACTCAGAGATGGATCATTTTCCTAAAATTGTTTGTGTTTATCTGAAGAAAGTCATATCATATCTGTGATGGCATGAGAGTTAGTACATGATGAGAATTTTCATTTTTGGTTGAACTACCACTTTTAATACCAGTACACATTTTCACAATTACTGCATGTAGCAAATCTTTTTTTTTTTTTTTGTCAGATTTTAAAGACAACATAATTACTGAACAAAACGAACACTAATAATAACATGCTAGAAATTGTAAGACAATAACCAGCACATGATCTGGGAAAAAAGTAAAGCCGTGAGGGTTGACTTACATTCTCAGGCAGTGCTTTGACCAGCTCACTGTGGGCCATGGGTCTAATGCATAGCTGGTGAACAATCTCTCGCCTTATCTCATCAGAGCTCTCCACCTGACCAACACCTGCAGTGTATCGCTCACCTGCAGGACAAAACAAACAAAGCATTAATAAATCTTTTTTTCCTTTCTATGGTGTCTAATAAGCTCAATACACATCTATAAGAAAGCTCAAAGGACACGTGTTGAGAAATGATCACTCACCCACAATCATAATGACCAGGTGCAGCATCTCCTCAATTAGTGTGTTATTCTGCTGAACCACATCCTGAGAGACAGAGAATGACACACATGTCACAGGCAACAGAAGGGAGTGCAGGTAGAGAGAAATCAAGTGAAAATAAAAGTGATAGGGGAAAAAAGAGGTTTTGAGGTAAGCAGACCTTGTTAGCGTTCTCTCTGCCGTATCTTTTTCTGCAGTCTGCTGAGCTGAAGATATGATAGAGCTCAAAACGGCTCAACATGATCATCAGGAAGTGGTTTGGATCCATCATGGAAGCTCCAGCCTAGATCCAAAAACAGCATGAAACATGATCACTAAATTACAGTGAATTCACCTTCTCAAAAGATTCTCGTTACTCCAATCACACTAAAATCTACAGTGATTTTATTAGTATTTTTATTTAAATCAGCATAAAGGCAGTGAAATAAATACCACCATGATGTCTAAACACTACAATTTAAATAACAGTGTTCTAGGGCTGGTCCGAATACCATTTTTTGAGCTTCGAAGCTCTGTAGTAATCAGCACCGAATATTCGAAGCTTCGGCAGGAGGGGTCTGAAGACAATTCTTCTCTCTAATAAAGGCACGTGTAACGACTATATGGTGTGGCCCCTTTAAGAGCTGCGCGCTCCCGGTTGAACTGTCTCGAACGACTCGAGCACCGCATGTATGCTGGTTATTTGATTTTCTGTTGCTCATTTAAAGTACTTTTCTTTATTAAGTAACACTGTGGACGGCATAACATTTGCGACAGACAGTTACACGAGTTTCATGGGGAATAAAGCGCCAGTTGTGAAATGTCAAATCACCTCTGTGAAGTCTGTCTGGTCTCAATAACTCAAGCTAAGTGAGCTAACGTATCCCTATTTGCTCCGTACACAACGCGTTACAGCAGGAATCTCTGTGTCTGTTTGCATTTTGATTATGTTGAGAACACGTTCAGAATTAATAAACTTTTAATAAACTACAGAACAGCGCGAGCCGGAAGCGGTGCGCCTCGCCCGGGCAGGGCTTATATGCTCAGAGAACGGACACTGCACTAGTGATACAAAACATAGGTCTGTTAAGAGCAATACTTTTAAAAAGGTAGCCTAACATTTTTCTGACAAACAAATCGCTCCTAAATCAGAAATTAGCAGCACAGTAATTACTGACACAGTAAAGGGTAGGCTATTTAAATAAAAGACGAACGGTAATAAATAAAGAACATGCCGTCCCAGTAAAATCTCACATTTGAGTTTTAACAGGCTCCTATATTTTGCAGTAGATTCATTTAGACTGATAATAATGGGTAAAAAGGCTATTACATTTTGTTTTTATTATTCTATTTTCCACAATGTCAAAGCAGTGCAGCTTAACCCAAAATACAAGCTCATGCAGTTGTGCACTTCAGACAGAGAATACTCCAGTTGCAGGGAACACGTTAGTAGGCTAAGAAGCAATCATGTTTAAGTATAACAAGGTTGGGTTCCTTAAACTGTCAATCATATTAAAAACAACTAGGATATATAAGATAATTGTAAAAAAGAGTATAGTATTTCGCCATATTTTGTAGTGTAAACATATTTAATCGCGAATGACTGTTTCGCAAGGGGGATGCCAGGTGTGCAAGAGAAAAAAAAAAAAAGAAAAAAAAAGAATATTCGAATCCCAAAATTGAAAATCGAATACCAACCAACCAACCAACCAAATATTCGATTAATCGAATATTCTGGTCCAGCCCTACAGTGTTCCCCCATTTTAACCAATGAATTTCCATGACCTTTCCACAGCGATTTTCTTTTTATAGCGGCTGCACTCAAAAAGAGCAAATTAACTGATTATTTTCAACTTAACATTAATGAGAATTTTGGCACAGAATTGTGCTGAATTCATGAAAATATTTTAGGACATTTTTTTATATTGGACCAATTTTAGGACCTTTTTTTTTTTTTATTGTGACATTTTCAGCACATTACATTTTCATTAATAATAAAAATTACAGTACTCAAATTTCTTTAACTGTCCTAGAATAGACTTTTTGTAAAAATATTTAGTTTCTTTTTTTTTATTTTGGCAAGAAATATTCCCAGGACTAGAATAATTATACTATAGAATAATTTACTATAAATATAGCAAAGCATTATTAGTTAAGCTTCAGAAATATCTTGACACTACTGACCTGAAGCATGATGAGGTCTTTATCAAACATCTCCACTCTACACTTCACGTTGTGATAATAATAAATCTGCAAAGACAATTCAAGAAAAACTGTGATATTTTTATGGAATGGCAATAACACTAACAAATCTAAGTTAAAAGAAAATGTCATGAGTATTAGAATTAAACAAGTTTATAAGCTTCTTGCCTGATTGACCAAAGAGAAGCCATTTCTCCTCCACATCCCAGCATGCACCTGAGCACAGAGTACAAGGCAGCGGAGCGGGTGCTCGATCAACATGGGTGGACTCAGTTCACTCTGTAGAAGACAAAAGAGGCCTCAGGAAGCATTGAGAAAGTTTGAAGAACAAAAATTGGCATGAACCAAAACGCCCAAACTCACCAGGGGCAACTGCTCAGGGAATCGATAGGCAACCTCAGTTTTGCTCAGCAGAGCATGTAAACCTAATTGCAAGAGAGAGAAAGTTGAAGTTCAGTTGATATGTAGTGTGGTTATCATCATCAACCACTTTTCAAGCAATTTCAGGAGTGAATCCTATATTCTGTACACACTCAACAATAATGGGATTCAATAATCAAGGGATTCACGCCGTATTTATTCCCAAAACTGCAGCGTGTATATGACCTTCCTATGGAAGCTAGTTTCTGCCATAGAATAAAAAAAAAAGGTAATTGCGACTCACAAAATTGACGTTTTTCAGAATTGCGAGTTTATCTCAGATTTGTGACTATGTCTCAAGTTTGTCTCTGAGTTTATAATCGCAATTCTGAGAAAAAAAGTCTGAAGATATAGTCGATATATATACTTGTAATTATGAGATAAACTCGCAGTTCATACGTATTTTCTCCGAATTGTGTGACATTAACTCGTCAGAAGTTTAAATCACGCAATTCTGACTTTATAACTTGTAATTCTGAGAAAAGAAAAAAAAAAAAAAAAGTATGAATTGCTCAAAGTAAACTCGCATTCCTGAGAAAAAAGTCAGAATTGCGAGTTTATCTCAGATTTGTGACTGTCTCGCAATTCTGACTTTTTTCTCACAAGAGTGAGTTTATATCGCAATTCTGAGAAAAAAGTCTGAAGATAGTCGTAATTATGAGATAAACTCGCAGTTTGTACTTTTTTCTCAGAATTGTGTGACATTAACTCGTCAGAAGTTTATATCATGCAATTCTGACTTTATAACTTGCAATTCTGAGAAAAAAAAAGTATGAATTGCTATAAATAAACTTGTATTCGTGAGTAGAAAAAAAATCAGAATTGAGGTAAAAAGTCACAATTACCTTTTTTTATTCTGTGGCGAAAACAAGATTCCATACCTTCCTGCACAATGGATTTTGCGTGAAACAATCACCTGCTAAAAGCCGGGACACAGGCAGGTGTATGCTGACTTTCTCCTGAGAGACGCAGTAGCGGATGGTGTCAACAGAGTGGCCGCACATGCTGAGGGTTATGGGCTGCTCCCCATCTGTGAAACCACTGTGGCAGTGAGTCAGCGCGCTCAGGCACTTCTTATAGGCTTCGATCAGCACTCGCTCCTGTACACACGACAAATAACACTTATATACAGGCTCCATCATGGTGCGTTATGGGTAGTAATGTCTAACATGCACTCACATCACTGGCACACCATTCCTGCATCATAGAGATGATATGTGTGAGCTTCATCTGTAAGGTGAATGCTGCCTCCCATTCTGGCTCCATCTCTATGTGCTGCCCCACCTGACGCACTACTGGGTCCATTCCCTGCAAAGAGGACACACACATGCACCTGTTTTAGTGCCCAATCTCAATTACCCTAGACACAACCCTAAGATCAGATTGGTATAGTCACCTGCATGCATTTTAGCAACTCCAAGAAAGCATCAAAACCCTCCAGATACTTCTCCCTGAGTTGGTCGCCCCACTCCGTTGGACGGCTTATCAGGACATACCTGCATCCAAGAGAAACGCATCATGGCACGGATCTCAAGAAATGGGAATTTTAGACACAGGTAATGCATAACTGTATTCAAAGTCATTCAAAAACCCACCCCTAATGTATACAGGCCACAGAACTGGTAAGCAGTATTCTGAAAATCACTAGTTGCAATCATATTGGCTGACATATTGACACTACTTCCAGCCCTTCCTGTGTAAATAAGCGGTTCTTGACCAGAATAAGAAATGGCACTTTATAACCACACACACGCTTGTTCTCTTACTTGAGGTCTCCTATAAGGCTCTGGACTCGGCGGAATTTGAAGGCCTGTTGTGCGGTGTAGCGTTCAAACTGAAAACGGCCCTGCAGGTCTCTGTGTCTGAGGTGGTCTACGAAGGTGCGGATGATGGTGGTCATCAGGTTCTCTTCAGTGATCAACATCCGCGCCTGAAAAATATCAGATACACCGTTCACCGCTGAATCTGACAGACCATCTGGTGGTTTGGGCAGTAAGCTGTTATTTATTTATTTTTTTTCTATACACAAAATTCCTAATATATGAAACTCCAAAAAAAAAAAAAAAAAAAAAAAAAAGAAATGGAGGAGTAAAAAGGAAAAGTAACGAGGATGAAAAAGAGTAGTAACGCACCGAAATTTCGGCAATTGAAAATATTCAGCCAAAAATTATTTGGAGAAAGTTTTGGAGGGCTGAAATCATTGACCAAAATGGTGAGGATTAATTTGTGCTTCTCTGATGGCGTGTTTTGACTGTGTCAGTGTCTATTTCATGCACAAAACATGAATAAGCTGTAAACATGTTAGCTATGTGGACGCTAGAGCTTGGTTGACAATTCTGATAATCGATTTCTCGTTTGTAATTGATCTCCATTTTGATGAACCAAGATCTTTTAGTCTACGCTGTATTCAGTTGATGATGCACTTTTGCTAGTTTAACAATGGAAAAAATGATCTGCGTGCCAGGCACATGGTCCAAAAGGGTTGTACCTAGTCTCTTAATGAGTCATGGGTGTGTTTTGGGCTTAACGTGCAATAAGCCAATCAGAATCTCATCTCCCATTCCCTTTAAAAGCCAGGTGCGCTTGCACCATGGTGGAATTTGCTATTTACATGGTGGAATATAGACACCCTCAACCTGACGAGTCAGTTTAAATACATGTGTGTATTGCCACGATTGGTCAAATAATTAGCCAATTTCATTCATTACTGCAAATAAGTAATTCTGATACATGCAATGACTTATGACATGTAGGCAATTTTATCTTTATGTATACAATCTTTTAAATTTAATCCTTTTATTTTTAATATTTGGCATGTTTGTGTGCTGCTGTGTGCCCGTGTGTGTAACAAGCAGAGTGTATGTGTGTTGTGCACCCGCCTATAGGCGCATATTACTAACGCGCCCTTTAAATAACAAAAAAAAAAAAAAAAAAAAAAAATACTGTGCCATTGACTTTAGACCAGGTTCCAGTTGGTCAATGTCATTTTCAGTTGCCTCAAAATAGCAAACAATGCATCCGAATACACCTCGTTTTCAGACCAGCACGGGGCGAACAGATAGGTGCGACTGCATTTGCTATTTAAACAATGTGGCGCAGGACGTGAAAATTATAACTGCGTCGGGCCGAAACTAGCAAAAACCACTTGCGTCGCGCCTGGCGTCACATTGCACCCGGTGCATGATGGGGCCCTATTTGTAGCGTGTCCATTCACTAAACGCAATAAGCTTTGTGTTTTGTTACTTTTGATATAAAAAAGTCAGTCAATTTTATAAACAAAATTCAAACTATAAATGTTGTTTTGAGGCTTTTTAATGTGTCATGACAGATTTCAGTTCAAGAGGCACGTAAATCTCTTCCGCTTTACTACTAGTTATAGCAAACATGAATGAACATCAGAAGATATGTTGAAAGATACAGTACAATATGTGCAATTTAAATGTGTTAAATTTCAGTGCACCACTAGTAAAGAGGAAAAGAGGGAGGAACAAGTGGAAAATGAAATAAGAAAATGGAAAGGGAACAGAAAGAGGGAAAAGAAAAAGGAAAGAGGAAAAGGAAATGAAAGAAGAAACCAAAAACCCAAAATGACAAGCCCTCTTCCTCACAGCAAGCTGTCTCTCCTTCCATGTACTTACCAGAGAAGGCACGGTGAACATTTGCACAGAAAGGTCAGTGACTGAGAACTCCCTGTCGTGGTCATCTTTCACGTAGTCACTCTGCAAGCGCTCATAGTTCTGCAGGTAGTGGTGAAGGAGGCGGAGGAGAGGAGAAAGAGGCAGAAGAGAGAGCAGAGGTGTGTGGGATTGACGGTACTCACCACAGTGGGGGCGGTGAAGAGCTGCACTGACAGAGAGGTCACTGACACTACACGCTCGTGATCGTCCTCCATAAAATCTGTCTGGAGGCGCCGGTAATTCTAAAGGAAGGGGGCACATTCACCTTCCGGGTCAGAGGTCAGGGGCCATCTGCAGTTATGTCCCCCGACTCAGTTCTCAGTTCTGCGGCACATACGGCCTTAAGTTACACCGTGGCACAGGTCAGTCTTGAGAACGGACACGTGTGGAGTCGGGGGACTTGAGTTAAAGCTGAACTTTGCACATTGGTTTTTTTTTTTTGTGGACTTTCTAGGGTTGTTTAAGCTAAAGTTCTAATCTCTGCCATCACATGCTGTCAGTGGCACCTGACGTAGGACCCTATGATTTCCGCAATGCAGAAAACGCAGACGGAATCACGGAATCTAGTCATAAAATTGGAATTTACATTATTGTATGGAATGTCACAGAATGTGGCAAATATTGGAAGAATAAATCAAAAGTAGCACTGTACACTTAAAAAAAAAAAAATCTATATTTTTAGTAGTGTCTGTGAATATTAAAGCACAAAAAGACTGCTACTAAAATATGAAGCATGCATGTTCTGCATGTTTCTGTGTTAATGATCGACAAAGTTCCATCTACTATATGCATACATTCTGCCGTGTCACTATATGAGGACGCTCAAAGGTCTCCACTACAACCCACCTAAATAAAGGTTTGGTTTAACGAAGAATGTATGAAAAAAAAAAAAAATTACTATTGTACTCTAAAATGCACTTCTTAAAGTAACAAAAATAATAAAATTATTAAAACACTATAAAAAATAAAAACAAATAGGAAAAAATTAAGGAACATCACATTTTTCTTCCATGTTTCCAAGTAAACCTCTGTTGTGAAGCACTTTGTTTGCCAAAACATAAAAGGAATTGCTACATTTTATTCATTACATATTTACAAAAGATTAATTAAACTGTTAAAGTTTTATGACTTTATTCGATTATTGATAATACATTTGTATTAAATCATAAATCCAAAAAAATTAAAACAGACAACACAGAATTTCTGAAAGGGCCATATTATTGTAATTTTTTTTATAAATTATTAAATTGATAAAGTTTTAATAACTCATTTGATTAGCAATGCCTTTTGATTATTACAATTTAATTAAACCATTAAAACGAAATAAATCTGAAAACATGGAACTTGGGAAAAATTAAATGTAATTTGGGAACAAAAATAAAACTGATTTCATAGGGCCCTAAAAATTTAATGCGTTAAATTTTAAGAAACGTTAAATTGTGTACGTTTAATGATTTCAATTAATTAGGCAAAATGAATTTATGGGTTTAAAGGGTTTTTTTTTTTTTTTTTATATTTTAAGGGTTTTTTTTAAGGGAATTTTTCAATCCAGAAAAATTAACAGAATTTAGAAACCTGAGAAGAAAAAAAAAATCAAATGGATTTCATAGGGCCCTACATCTGAGTGCATGCTGAGAGATTTCCTGCTGTCACAGAATGACAGGGTCAGTCGGAGGACTGCAGCGGGCAGCGAACCAAAGAGAACAAGAGTAATATGCCAAGTCAAAGTATCTCTCTCTATTACATAGTCTCTCTCTCTCTGAGACGATACCCCTCACTGAACAGGGACTGGATTCTCAAACTCTCTTATCCTCACAGATCAGCTGAATTAAACTGAGTGTGAAGTGAAAGTGAACTGGATGTTCTACTGTAAATCACAGGCTTGGAATATTCTGGCCATACTTGTGGAAACTGATATCAATTCTGTCTCACAGGATGGTGCAATACAAGTTTAATCTCTATCGACAGAATCTATAACAATCTATAACATTTAGATGGTTACCACATTTTTGCCAATTTGGAAAAAAAAAAAAAAAAAAAAAAGGTAATTGCAGTAATGCACTTACACTGGAAATCCTGTGTGTGGCGTTTGCTCCATGTAAAATGCGTTTTACAGATGGTAGAAATGGTTATCTTCACAGATGATAACCATTTCTACATGGTCATGACATAAGTTAAGACTGGAAATAACTTTAAATAGATAGTAAAAAGGAAATCGTTTTCATGCTAGTCTAGTGTAATGTTAACAAGTATAAGGTTTTGTGGCAAATTGTGTGCATTTCAATGCGGAGCCATGCCTTATAGACTTTCAGAGTAACAGCATTAAAGTAATCTGAACTTGTAACTTGGAGCCAGAATGTTCCTTCAACACATCATGTACCTTCAATGAATCTAAAAACAATACTTAAAAGGATGGTTCACCCCAAAATATTTTTTTTTTTTCAAATATCATCATTTACTCACCATCTCAAAACTAATGAGGTTTGTTCTCGCTTGTCAAAGAAGTGCAGCTGATATATGTATGTGCTCCATGTAGTGTTCATCAATGTTTATATGTGATCTGTTCATCATGCAGCGAGATTGTGCCTCTTCAAAACACGGATTAAACCGCTCAATTTATATGGATTACTTTAACTTTTATTACCATTTTGAAGCACCAAATTTTCTTCACAGTTATTTTTAGTGTTGAACAAAGAAATTAATAAAGATCTTTTGGGTTTGGAATGACATAAGGGTGAGTAATGACAAAATGTTCATTTTTGGGTGAACTATGCCTTTAACATACAGGTTGTCATGAAGTCCCAGAAACTGAGTGTTTTTAAAAATTTCCCTTTTAAACGAAATAAATTCATGTCAGGTGACAGAGTAGACTGTGCCAATATGTTACATTTATGTTATTTTTGCTTCATGAATTCAACAAATTGTAATGTCTTTTTCCTGACTCCATTCCTCAGTAAGCATGAGAATGCATGTGAGAGATTGCAAACTCTGGTGGATAAATGCACCAGATTATCACCGCTTTTTGGGGCTTCATGGCCTACAGAGATAAAGTTCTGGGCTGTACTACAGAAACTTCCTATCTGAAATTCCTATCCGATTTGAAAAAGTTCTATTTCCTAAGTAAAAATCAACGGTTACTAAACAGATACGACAAGATTTTAAATTAGGATGTTTCTGTAATACAGCCCCTGATATTTTACTGTCAATCAATATAAGGACTGTGCCATATGGAAGCCTTACCCTCGCAAACTGGATTGCAAAAAGTTTCTTGTACTTTGGATCCATGAGTAGGCTGCTCATAAAGAGCTGGTGGTAAACATTTCTCGCTCCTGCAAGAAAAAAACAATATTAGGTACAGCATGAGCTTAAATGAGTGAATCTCACAAAACCAGGCAAGAACATGTCTCAGTCATATTTTATCCCTAAAACAAAAGAAACAAACAAGAAATTACAGTTACATTTTATTGTGTTATGGCATAATTATACAAGTAAGCACTGTAATACTAAGTAATATTTAGGGCTGCGCTTGACTAAAGATTTTTCTGGTCGACTAGTAGTCATTCATTTTAAGTGATAGTCGACTAATTGCACATTTATTAATAAACCATATAAATCATAATAAAGAGCCTTTAATGCCTGCATTGCCTAATCAGCTTTCAAGCACACGTATAAAGCTTGCCACAGCACACCGGCAGAAGTAATGATTACGAATGCGTCTGGGAAAAACCGCAAGGAGATTGCTTTAACATTTAATAATTAATTGATAAACTAGTGTTTTCTTTATTTTAAGCTGCAGTGATGAAGTTGACGATGCTGACTCGTCATCTCCACAGTAGTGGACACACTACGTATATGCACGTTTCATATGGATTACATAACCTAAGAATATTTGTTTTCCATTTCAATTGGTTCATTTAAAAATAGACCTTTCACTTTCTATAGATATATTTTTCATGTCTGTGAGGCAAGTTTTCTTCTTTTTTTGGCACGATCAAGTACACAGAGAGAGACGGCAGAAAGCGCACCCTGTTTGGTTTCATTATTTTACAAAAGCAAAATGTTTTGTTGTTATTGTGAGTGTACACAAATAAAAGTAAACTACAGATTCAAAAAGATGTATTACTCTTATCTGTATGACCAAAAATGACAGAGTATTTTAAGTGCAAGTGATCATACCAGTGCCTCCATGTTAGCTGTCATGCAGTAAGCGCACTACTATTTAGCTTTCACACTCCGCACAAACATTTGAACAGTCCACATTTTTCTATGTTAACGTAAAAGTGAGTGGCCATGTAAAGTTGCTACTATTTACATGTTTGAGATAAGCCACATTTGAGGTCGATGAATGATAGGCGAGCCTTTGGATGTCCAGCTATTAATGATCTGTCCGTCATAGACTGCATGACTTCGCCACTTCCTGTGGATTTTTTTTTTCTCTGCGACTAATAAAATTTTGGTCGACTAACGGTCAGTCAACTATTAGGGGGCAGCCCTAGTCATATTAATTAACAAGTACTTGTGGGGTTAGGGTTATAATTAGGGTTTGGTTTAGGGTCAGTTGCTTGTAATTATGCATAATCTACTGTGATTACTATTAATCGTGTTAAGCTAAAATATAATTTCTTGACACGATAAGGCAGCTCACCGAAAGTGCTTTTTGCATACATGTGGTTTCAGTTGTTCCTACATTTTTTGTAAATTTAAAATAAATTTTAGTATGAAAGCTTTTGGTGAATCATGATTTGTTCGTGAAAACGTTCATATGCGATTTCACACACAAATTTGTGCATATGCATTCCGTGCTGTGAGTTTCTGCAGTGCTGCAAAATCTCAGGACAGCTGATGTCAGCACACTCATTCATTCACCTTTCCACATCTTGGAGTCACAGAGCATGAGTGTGTCCACGAGAGAAGAGTTCTCTCCCTCCGGTCCGCGCTGCAGTCCCACCTGACACAGGATCCTCCTCAGAGCATCTGCTGGGCGACAGTAATACACTCAGGCACTGATTCACATCAGCAGGCACCACATAAGCAGGCGCAAACACTGACACAGAGCACACTGCTCTATTAAACAATGAAACTGGTGGTAACTTTCGATAGACTTATGATTACTTGAATCATTGCAAAATACCAATATAAACAGCGGTGAAATCCAGAGTTTGGCTTTGCAAGAGATAAAGCAGAAATTGAATAATATGACTTCTAAAGAAGTGATTAAAAGGAAAGAAACCAAGGGAAACAACAGAGAGAAAGTGATACAGAAAGATGCAGAGACAGACCTGAGGATCTGATGATTTGGCCGAGCCAGTTGAGAGCTTTGAGCGCAAAACACTGATGAGCCACCACAGAGGAGTGCATGACCTGAACCCGCAGAGGTTTCGTCTGACGACTCGTGTTCCTCTGCAAAACATGTCCAAAGATGTTCACCAACAAACTACATTTACAAGAACAATTACTGATGCTTTAATTTCTGCAAAAGTTGCCCCCACAATGCTAAAGTGTTGTGGATGGTTGCCAAAGTGTGAAGTTGCTACAGTGTTATGGGTGGTTCTAAGCCCACCCCAAGTCTACAGATGTCCCTCCTTCAGTCTATGGGATTTCTGTCCAATTTTCATCCGACAGATGAAAATCTGACTGCTTAGAGAAGTAATAGCACATATTTACTCCACAAGCCACATGATTTGAGGCATCACTCAAGAAAGTAGCACAAACAAAGTGGGACATGTAAAGCATGGACAAATCCCGAATGAGCAATACCAGAACTAGCCAGGTTTCCACTACAGATTTGCGCAAAACTTTTGCGATATTTTCTAAATGTCGATTAAAAAAAAAAAAACTATTGCGAAATGACGGCGTTTCTATTAACTGATGTTATGCAACAAACATATTTTTTTCCTCTCACGATAAGTCATTCCAAAACTCATGGCAACGGATGTTAGTAGGTTTAAGTATATCGCAGCCACTGCACTAGCCATTACTTTTAATCTAAGGAGACGTAGACATGTTATCCAAACATTAATGGCAAGGAAAGCCCCTTATACTTAGGAGCAGCCACGTATGAGGTGTTTCTGGGTGTTTTTCCCTCCTATCTGCTACGAGCTCTTGATTAATTGTGGCATTTCTTTGTTGTTTAGAATCCAGTATTTCCGTAATTTGTGTGTCTTTTATGATTTTAATAAAGAACTCTGTCTCGTCTTCGTGTCAAAACATACCATGCCATCTTTAAAGAATAATCGACTTTTACGTACGCCAGGTGACCTGTAAATGCAAAAAAACATTTCCATTGCAGTTTAGCGAAATATTCCTTTTTCGAATTGCCTGAAAAACCACCTCATGCAAGTGTAAAAACTTTTTTGCGATATATGGGAGTTTTTGCAAAATTTACGTTTCTATTGGGCGTATTTTCAATTCGCAATTTCAATTCGCACAATTTGATTGTTTTGATTTGTATTTCTAATTGACTATCAAGCTGTGGACATTAATTGGCTTTCCTGAGGTAAACGAAACATTACATAACATATAACAAGACGTTTTACTGTTTACTATTTCAGTAAGTTGTACGGTTTCTTTGAACATACCTTCTGATGTTCATTCATCTGAAACAACTAGTAGTAAAGAGGAAGAGATGATCGGTTCATGTGCTGCTTGAACTGAAGCGAGCATCAAATGCTATTTATTGTATTGGATTTCGTGATAGAACTGTCAGATATTAAAGCTGACACTACAAAATGTTGGTGCATCAATAATAGTGATGTTTGTCTTAGAAAACACAACTAACAATCTTGTTTGTGAACCATGTATCATAGCCTGGTGCTGAAATATGCAAACTGGGGAGGATTCCTTCATAAAACTTAAATGAATGCCCTAGTTTTCAGTTTTCAGTAAAAAGAGCAAAAAACCCAAACGATTTACACATCTGAGGCAAATGGACGGGATTTGTGATTGCAGAGAACTTACCACAATAACAGATTTGGCCTGCTCACAAAACTGAAAGTCCCCAAAGCGAACAGACTTCCTGCCCTAAATACGGTGAACAGAAGTAATCAATTAACAAAAGCGAGAACAAGCTGTGCTGAACCTTAAGCCTGAATCGTGGCACCGTGGAGGAGAAGTTGGCACTTACATCTCTGTCCACGGTGGTGGCGAAACTGACGGCCTCTTTCTGAGTACAGTTCACAGCTTTCTGTAGTGTGTAGATGACCTGCTCGTATGTGTGGACCTCATCATTGAACAGCATGCAGTAGTACATGTCTCCGCGGGCCCTTGAGAAGAAAATAAGCAATTACATATCTACCATGCAGCATTCAAAAACGATCACATGCATGATGGACTAGAATGGGGTTTTTTTTCTTTGTGATTGTGGGAAAAACACTGAGACATGCCATCGCATGACTTCAAGGTATGAGTGATAATATATCTTACGGTGGCTCAAGGCCTTCAGGTAGCTCGTCTTCTTTGTCCCAGGTGAGCATGTCCACAGCATATTTGAGAATGATGGAGAAAACATTATACGTGCGAGCGATCATCTCAGCAGACAGATTAGCCAACGGATCCTGCCAAACAATAAGGGTTGTTATTGTTAAAGGGGTCATATAATGCCACTTTTACAAGATGTAAAATAAGTCTCTGATATCCCCAGAGTGTGTATGTGAAGTTTTAACTTAAAATACCCCACAGATCTTTTTATGGCATGTTAAATTTGTCACTTTTTGAGGGCGGGCAAAAACGCTCTGTTTTGGTGTGTCCCTTTAAATGCAAATGAGCTGCTGCTCTCAAAAAGAGGGCAGAGTTTCAAGAGCTTGTGTTAGCATAGTGTTAGCAGCGCCGATTACCTCACACAGACTCACTGAGAATGTCAGAAACTGTTCAGCCTTTTATGTTCAAACCGGAGTCGATAATGATGGAGAGACTCAAGAAGAAGTGAAAACATGTAGAATGCAACAGGATGTTTCTGAATGGTTAGTTGCTTAATTTATGTAGCTGATGTGGGATATCTTAAAGTCATTGATTAGCATATTTTGTCATGATAATCTATAAATCACTTGTGTGGGAACTGTTGTAACAGAGCCAGAGAATATATGCTGCATGAAGACAGAACAGGTATGGTTTAGCTTAATTACGGTTATAACTTATGTTGTCATCTTGTTTTTATGACATGCTATTGCATTTGTCTTATGTACTGTATTGCAATAACATGGCCTCACCCCCTTTGTTGCGTGTTGTCGGGGGCAGGGTTTATGTACATTTTAGGGTTAGCGATGTCACTAACCCAGGAAGAAGCTCGTTTTAGTCCCTACCAGCCGTTTGTTGTAGTCCTTTAACAGCGGATTCTTTAAAAGAAAGTATCTCCCTTTGCATTGAACTTTGAACGTTGTAACTTTGCAGATGTTGTTTATGCTCGAACAGCAACATTACACACTAACTAAAGTTAAAAAAAAGTGAAATCATAGTCAACCACCCCATTAAGTAAGACTATTAAAAATAATTTTTAGCAATTGAAAAAGCTGAAATGAAATAAAATATTAGATGACAGAAGAAGAGGTATCTTGCCTTCTGGGAAGAGTCACTGATATTGGGCTCGTGTTTCTGACAGTAAGGGCCCTTCTTCCAGGCCTCTGTGTCACCACAGTCACAAAAGCCTCCTCCCCCTGAGGTGGTCATCTACAAAGAGAACAAAGAGCCACTTACACACAAAGACAGCAGCACATGACGGCTCAGGGTTGATCTCAAGTCTCTTACATCTGTATCTTATAAATAATAGACCTGTCATTGTCATGAAGTCATGAGTCAATCTGCAACACACATGACTGTCTGCTCTAGTTTTTCTTAAAACAAACACACCCTATAGAGCCTACTGCATCATATTTGATACGCAAATTTCTATGGCCTCTAAATGATCAACATGATCAAAAATTAACCTTTTGTACTCAATCGACTTCATGCCTTCTGTCATCTGATTAATACGTTAGAATTTGGCAGCAAGTAAAAAGCCTTTTAGTATAATTGTAAAAACATCCCACTTCAGGTCATGGTTCACGTGTCTTTTTATTGTGAAATCTTTACTGATTTTTATAAAGTAAAAGTAAGAATCTTTATATTGTTAGTACATCAGGCTTTTGAAGAGCGTTTACATGTTCATCTTTTAAACATTATTGTATTGCATTGCATAATATGTTTTGCCCTCCAATGAAAACTACAGAGCTTTGATCATAAAAGACATTATTGAGAGATACAGAGTAACAACTAATATTTTGGGGCATTTCATTTAAGTAGTCTGCTATACAGTTATAAAGATCTCATTGATTTACATTACAAACTATCAGAATTTCATCTCGCTTATTGACCAAACAAATTTCAGCAACTGCACCAAACTGCATATTTTTGCTTAGTTTGGGCCTGTGAATAAAACTGAGGTGTTTTTTCCCCCCTCGAGTGTGAGCTCCATATTCTCACTGTATCAGACTATATGAGCCAGAAAAGCCTGATGTGTCAAATATGATACTCACCAAAAAAAAAAAAAAAAAACACATGCAATTGTTTTAAAAATTTCTTTTAGAATTTGTCTAAAGGTTCAATAAACAGTCCAAAAAGTATTTCATATGCCAGGTAAAAAAAAGTAAAAAAAAAATTTAAAAAAAAGCATTTGATTGTTTTCTCTTCACAGACACAACAGCCCCATCAGTCCTGTAACCTTTACAAAGAACTGTACCATGAGCCACAACTCTCAGTTTTAAATGCTTAAAAAGTATAAACTATCATTTTGGTTGAGCTATAATGACCATCTTCTCTGACTTAGTTTGGTTGGACAAATGTGGATAGGAATTTTGTTGTTAGGGAGAAGTCAGGGTCCACACACTTGGTATTTGACACTTTCTCTGCGGCTGTCACACCAACATGCTGACACATACCTGAGTGAGATGTTTAAGAATGTTAAAATGTCTACTGTGTGTCTCTTCCTCTTACCCTGTAGCGATGCTCTTTGTGAACGCTGCCTAAGAAGCACTGCATACACAGCACACAGGTTGGATCGGCCGCACACTCCCTGATAAGGAGAAAAAATATCAAATGTAAATTACTTATACAGAAGGATAGCAGCTGTCAAAACCTCAGTGAGCTGCCTACAAACAAACCATTTTCAGGCAGCATAGAGACACAAACTAAGGTTGTTAAAAATGTAGGGCTGCACGATATATCGTTTTCGAAACGCACATCACTCTTGGATTAATTCTTCATTCTAGAAATGATTAATTCTTTCCAAACAGAGCTACTGAAGTCATCTGGTGAAATTGTTTTCATACCGTAATATATATCGCAGAAAAACAAAATATCACAATGTCAGTTTTTTCTAATATCGTGCAGTATCAAAATTATGCTGCCATTAAGATACTTCATTTGGCTGAATTCTAAGGCAGCATGGATCGTAAAGAATTCCCAGAATGCACTGCAACTGAATAACTCTGTTGCTGCATTCCAATTCGCCTACTTATACTATTCCACTGTTTTTGTGAAGAAAATGTACATACTTTTGAGTGTGTAGCAGAAGAGTAGGCAAGCTTTGGGACATACACTACTTATAATTCACCCTTCGCCGGGAGTTTGATTGACAGGCGATCTGACCAATCATAACCCCGTTTTGTCCAACAAACAAACCAGACAGGAGATTAACGTCGGTGGACTTGAACTTGAAAAAATGGTGTACTGACATCTTTCCACAGTTGAAACAACATACCCTGTGAGTCTCATTTATGTTTAAATCGTGCAATAACTATGAAGAGATGATCGGTTTATGTTTCGCTTGAACTGAGGCGCTACAGCAATCTATCACGGCACATTAAAGAGGCACAAAACGGTATTTGTTTTTTTGTTTTTTTTAAACAAAAGACAAAATTTAAAAACTAAGACTTTGTTTCATATCAAAAGTAACCTTCTCTGTCTTGTCTGCCAGCATCTTTGCTCCGTGATGTATTTTCACTGCGTGAGAACATGAAGTGTGGTGTGAGAGCTCCATGGCCTGTCGGACGTAGCGACAGTAATTGGCGGGGCTCTTTGTGAAGGGTCAATTGCATCTTTAACGGACCACTCTGACGCTTAGTTACGTGCATCCTGTCACCGTTTAAACTGCCCTGTCAACCATCTGTCACAGTTGATTGTGACATTCAATTTCATTTAATTTTCTATAGTAGTATAGAGAAAAATTTAGTCGCAAGCTGGTCTGCCAGTCGTGGGTCTTTCATGCGGAGGCTCTCCTCATGTGTTTACATAATTCAAATGCATTAACCAAACATATCTTTATAAAAGTTAACAATGTTGTTGCAGATGAAATATAATGTGGATAACATTAAATAAATATTTTTTCTTCAGGTTAGATACTAGGGCTGGGTGATTTTTCCGATTTTTTTGATTAACTCAAATTTAATGTTTTGCCACGATTTTATTATTTTTTAAATCGAGAAATCGCGATTTTGAATAAAAATGTTAGCAAGCGTTACAATTAGACATGTTGACAATACAGCAATGAAAACCGCATTAGGAGAAGAAAATGATCCAACCTCACAATCCGACCTTATTTTTTTTTTTTTAACTTGACCGCCGTGTTTTTAGAATGCCGTTTCATGGGTGAGACGCTGCAAAAGACGCGGGACCCAAGTGCAACACCTAAACATGTCCGCCAAACATAAAAACAATAGGACAAATAGCGCAATGGAATGCAAAAACCTGTAAAGATCTACTACTGTATGTTTGATATTTCATGTTTGCATGATGGTGACAGGCTGAAAGCTGCTGTTGTTTTCTGTTTTTACAAAGTATTTGCTGTTAATAATAGCCTATTTATTGCTATTACTTTTTGGCTAAGAAATATTTAGCATTTTCTTATTTCATAGTATTTCTGAGTATATAGGATGTGTTTAAGATAAGTTTGTACAACATTTGCCTTCATATTTCAGGCATATTTCTGCAAAGATATTTAACAAATTGTTTTACATTTACACCATGTTGATCACTTCATGTGTGGTGCACTTGGAATGGAACTTTTTTTAACCAGATTTTTAATAGAGAATATTACTTAAATCATTTTGTAGTTAGATTGACTAGTTAAACAGTTTCGACTAGTTTAAACCCGTTTTGTTGAGTATCCTTGTCAGTCTTAAATGAGTTAAATAACCATAAATATATTGTATATTTATTGTATAAAGCATTATAAAAAAAAAAAAATAAAGGTGACTTGAGCACAGTGATTTTACTCACAAATTCTTGCGTAAACACGGTTAGTGTATGAGACCCAAATAAAAAAATAAATAAATAAAATAATCACCCTTTTCATTTCAAAATCACTTTAGAGCATTTCATTTCAGAGCAAACATCAAAAAAGGATTTATTGAATATCATGAAAAGGATGAAAAATCATCGATTTATAAACACTATATAATTGTTATTGTTTATCACCCAGCCCTAGTTGCTGTCCATTGAGAGCATTTCAAAACATTCACTTATGAAGCTCCATTGGCTGCACAGGATGACAGCAAAGCAGATCCCTAGGGTTTGGATCAGATCCAGTAACACATTACATGACAGGATTGTAAAAAGATCTGCACAAATTCTTAGGATGCAAGATATATTTCACACACCATTCACATCTACAAGATCAGATTCTAATCTCATAAAGCCAGCATGATAAAGCGCTGGGGATATGTGTGAGCCCTTTCATTTGTTTCTCAAAGAAACAGAGCAGAACAGTACAGACTCCAGTCACCTCCGGCCTCTTAGCCGGCTTACAGTGATTTTGCCTAAAGGACTTAACCTAACAGCAACCTGACCTAATTCAACCAAGACTTCCACGTCTGTGAGAACACAGTGACCTACACCACCCCAGGTCAAGCGGGATAGACCACAACAACTTCAGCATCTCAACAGCATACATGCATGGCTTAGGACATGTACAGGAAAAATAAATAAATGCATTTTGACCGACAACTTACTAAATCGTCTGTCTAGGCAATAGACAGTGAGCAGCTCACTGGCTTTTGAAACAGAGCCATGATCACTGTTTGTTAGTGCCTTTGACATCAAACGAATTGAGAGTCATTGTGGGTGCAGAATAGATGAGAATCAACATCCTTCTTTGGGTGGATCAGAAAGAGATGATGATGAAGTTTTAACTGTACCTGCAAGAATACGTTGGCTCTCCCACTTTAAACACATGGCCACAGAGCTGTGAGGGCTGGTTGTTCTGTTCCAGCTTGGCCAATCCCACGGACGGCTCTTCCCCACACAGGTACCACTCCAGCGGGCCCTGAAGCAGCAGCTGAGCCAGCAGCTCCTCATTCTGGGGGTTCAGGTTGGGGCCCAGGCAGTAGATCTTGGGGACATAGCAGGCCAAGTGCTGGTAAACTTCTTTGGGCAGGTTGCTCACCTGTAGCCATTTCTGTGGACAGATGGGTAAAATATTACACACACACAAAATGTCAAGGTAAATTGATCAGGTGGACAAAGGTCAGGTTTGAAAAGGAACACTAGTGGTTGGTCTTTGATTGCATTGCTTGCCTTCACTGTTTTATATTTGCATGACCTTACTGGACAGCCAGTGTTTTAAAACATTTCTCAACAAAAAGTTTATTTTCATGCAAGTACTAAGCTGAACACAATGCTTATTTTAGAGGTGTGTGGTTATTAGAGTTGGGTACTGAACTCACTATTTTTAAGGGCACTGACCAAATTAGATCTGTACTACCAAATACCGATTCACATTAAAGCAATCGGTGCCAAATCTCGGTATCTGTACCTGAGAACGCATTTGGGCACAAGAGTAAGGTGTGTTAGAGAGAGAGAGAGAGAGAGAGAGACCATGCAACGTCACCACTGCAACTTGTTCAAACACAACTCACAGGGCAATGGCTAAACGTTCTGAAGTGTAGTTACATTTCACAATACTAGATGCAGACTGAGACAACACTATCTGCAAAATGTCCATAAAAACTTGAAATGTGCTTACTCCAGTCCGTATATGATCTATGATCCGCATTGCGAGCGTTGTTAATCTCGCTGCGGGGTTCTGCACAGAAACTGCTCTCATGCGCGCTCCGCATGTTGTCACATACTAAATATTGTCACAGTCATATTTCCATGTGTTGTTAGTCAAACTCGTGCTTTGACAGCATCGTGGAGAAAATGAAACAACACTTTTGTGCTACTATGCTGAGGAAACACACTCACGGCACATGTGTCCGAACGCAACGCAACGCTGAACAGCAGAGGTGAAGAACAGCACGAGACATGGTCTTTCATGACATTTGAATTCTCCGCTGTAATGCATTCTCATGCATAATACAGCACACACATAACCGTTTATTGTCGTCTTTTGTGTAAAATTTCTAAATAAATAAAAAAATGTTGAAATTGAGAGGGTTGGACTTCGTTTTTTCACTGAAATAAATGTTTGTTATTATACAGAGAGTAAAGCCCCGAAAAAAGGTAACGTTGGGTACCGAATTTCAGGTACAAATACTGGTACTGGTTAAAATGTGAACGGTACCAAACTCTAGTGGTTACAGCTGCACAATTCTGGATAAATTGAGAATCACTATTTTTTTTGTTTCAAACAGATATCACGATTCTCCCACGACTCTGAACAGACAACTAAAAATAATTTACTAGAGGTACTGTTGCAGTAAAATGTTTAATAAATCTGAATTGTTACTTGGTTTGAATGAACGATTTACTCTAATCACCTCTTCCGGAAGCTCAAACGTGCTGCATAACACGGGAATGAACCTCACTGGTTCGCAGCACGTTTGAGCAAAGAGGTTTGTTCTTGTGCGTCATTCAGGTTCGGTTGAGCTTCTGTTTATGTTCACTGATCAATGTTTATATGGGAGTAAAAGCCTGAATTAAAATTATTCATCATATAAAGCGATCGAGTCTCTTCAGAAAATTTGGACTAAACCATTTGATTCATATGGATTTGTTTTACAATCTCTTTATGAACTTTTTGAAGCTCATAAAGTTTAAATTGTGTAGCTGTCTATGGTGGGATAGAAAGCTCTCAGATTTCAACAAAAAGATCTTCATTTGTGTTCCGAAGATGAACGAAGGTCATACATGTTTGGAACGACATGAGGGTGAGTAATTAATGACAGAATTTTGAGTGACAGATCACTTTTGGGTGAATTATCCCTTTAAAATCAGGTGTAAACAGGGGCATTGTATAGCCATTTTAGCTGTTTTACTGACGTCTTTCCATGGTAGAAACTGATTGAGCGATTGCATAAGGCTGTGCCATTAATCGTAACTGATTTTTAATTTTGGCTTCCAACGATTATGAAAACAAGATAATAAACGTGAAACGATTATTGTGCCACTGCCGAAATCCATCCCCGTGCACCTTCCTTTCTGTCACAGCGTTGTGCTTTTATTCCTTCCTAAAAGCCCAAACTTGACATCCAAATCAGCCTAATAAGTGAGTGTTGTAAGACGCAGTCTACTGTTACTAAACTGCAGGACGTGCCTGATATTAAACAATGTTATTAAAAGTGTATTAAGCCGCGAAAGAGATACTGTTCCCTAGACGTCCTCCTGTGTGTGCGCTCCGAGACGAAGCGGAACGCGCATAAGCAAAGTATACTGTGGGCTTCAGATATGACCTAAACTGTCAAATAGCCTACCTACAAATATGTCGAAATGCCGTTTTGGCGAGTATCCTCGTAAACACAGTCGGTTATGTCTTACGTGAACGTAAACACTGAGAAAGAGCACGTGTGTAACAGAATATTGGGCTCGTGCATAAACTCTTAAAGTGACAGCAGCATAATATTCCTGCTGCTGTCTGTCATGTTAATCAAAGAACTAAAGACAAAGAAAATCTCTGCTCTTGACTGAATAACTTTTGTAACTAATTGTAAGCATTAATCTGTATTTAATTTTTACAATGAAGATGATCCAGTGTTATTTTACATTTGATTACTGTAGTATTTCTTACCTGAATATACTGTATAACTAGCAGAAAAACTTAAAGCCGTATTTATTTCATATCTCTCTTTATTCTATTGCATTTATTTGTGCTGTTGTTTGAAAATTGTTTATTTGTTCTTACTGTCTTTTTACTTGTTTTTTTATGAAGATAAAAACACTAACAAAAAAAAAAAAAAATATCGGAAATCGGCCAAGAAAATTGCAATCGTTGCATCTCTATTTACATTGATTACGTAAATTAGTCAATTTGCATGGAATGCATCGTTTCGTCACGCTGTTTATGTTCCCCGATGATGGCGGCTCCCAGGCATGATGAAAATCAACAGTTATTACAAAAATATCAAGCCTGATCTAAAGTGTGGAAATTTTCTAAACAGAGACTGAATAAAATGGTGCTCTGTCACACTGTTGGCATGACAGCAGCACAACTTCTATGCAGGAGCATCTGAAAAGAAAAGATCCTGGGGCTCTCCTACCTCAAAACGACAAGACAGCAATAATCGCTAGACTATTCGATTAATCCAAAAATAATCAATAGATTAATCGACTAAAAAAATAATCGTAAGTTCCAGCCCAAAACCATATCATTACCGTTTAAAACTGAGAAACTAATAGTCAACCCAGAGCCCACACATTTGACATGATTAACTGTTGTAGCTTATCCACATTGTGCGCACAAAATAGACTCAAAATGTGCCTATTAAATGTCTAATTAAACGTCTGTTTCAGTCACTGATTTTGGCCCTCCAAAACCATTTCAGCCCGAAACCGAAAATTGCTGTTTCGGACGAATATATTCAGTAGCTGAAATTTCAGTGATTTCTTGATTAAAATGCTTTCTGTATAATATATATTTTTCAACCATATTGACAACCATATTTAAAGGCGCAATTGAATCGGGTTGACCGTGATAACCATAGCAATGGACGAAACAAAACAATCTGATACTGTATGTCAAATGATCTGTACATTAAATCTTGAAGTGTAAATGCAAAATAACAGACCTCTCACTTTTTAAGTAAATTGTGTTACTTTGTTCATTTTATTTCTAGCTTTTTTTAAATCAGTCACTCAGTGACTTTACAGATTTTTACATATAACATTTTTCTAAGCACTTTGTTTTACAATCCATCCTCTGACAGTGAATATTTTTTATTTCATGAATAAATAGGATAAGTTGATATTACAAACTATTTTTTTGCATTTATTTTGGATTGTTTGTCAGTACTGGGCTCACAGTTCACATGGGTAGGGTAGTTAGTAGTTTGTACTTTGTGTGTGGATGGTCCGAATTCATCTGTCACCACTTAAAACCATTTTTGACCGAGGAAAAACCCTGGAGCACAGTGAAAACATTCCTAAAAGATGGCAGATAACTTAAGGCAAATTAAGAAAAGAAATTTGCTGCCTATGTAGAGTGTATCAAACCGGTTATTTTAGTTAACAATAAGATGCATGCCTTAGAAGACAGCCATAGGAAGCTCACTAGGTTTTGTAACTATAGTGTGCAATTCTGACATCATTAGTTCCTGAAGAAAATACTGTAACAATCTAGCTGATGTCCAAAGGCAGCTATGTGCCTCAATCACATGCTAAAAGGAAACACAGGGATTACATATGCACAGTAAGCGGAACTTGGCAGTCTCTGTTACTGTCTTACATCGACCTACTAACCTGGATTCAGTGCTAGAGCATATAGCCAAACAATCCAGCATGTCTTTTCAGACAACTCACCATGCATGAGCTAATTTGAGATTGGCAATCAGACTGTAGTTTATCAGTAAAGATCTATATCGAAAAATGATCCATGTTGTTCATGCACTTAGTGTCTAATAAGAGTCTAATATAGCCAAAATAATGTGCAGACAATACAAACCACAGCAAATTGAGGTCTTGCATGTGGCTTTAAATAACCACCATCTGTGCTACTTTGTAAAAACAAACCTACTTATGTTTACAAGATAGATCTGGCATGGAAATATAGTGGCTAAGGCAATATGCAAAATGAAAAACAAATATGTAACTGGAATACCTAAATAAATTAATGTTTAGTTTGTAAACCACAACATTCTTCAACACCTGCTATTCAGTGAAAGAATCCAGAAATACAGCTCATACTAATGTTTTTACAGGAATGCAGAAAAACTACACAAATAACCAAGCTCGGATTGCCTATTGCCTTGTCTAAATTAATTTAATCAGTGTCAAAAGAGCTGAAACAGTGTTAATAACAGCACAAACCGCATGACGTAAAGATAATGAACAAAGCAGCCAATGTTGTTTTTATCCAACTCTTGACAGACCTCTTTAAAAGCTCATTTCTTTGTAAGCAAAGCCTTAAGTTAAAACACCAAATTCGTGAAATGAACGTATTTATTACTTGTAGATATATTACAGAAATACGTGTGTAAAACGGAGTGTCAAGTGCGTGTTTTGGAGCTTGAGGTGTAAAAAATTCACAGGCTAGCTGTTAGCGCGTTAGCAGGACAACACTGAGCAAAACAACCCAAGAAGAGGAGCGAGAAAAAACAGAAAATTCATCGCCCTCGCATCGATTTCCGCAACCACATATATATAATTAATCAGGATAGACAATTTACAGAGTCTTTATAAAACTGTCGCCTACCGCAGCGGTGTCCTTTGCGGAGAAATTGAGGAATTCGCTACACAGAGCGGACGGTGCATCACGATCAGTCTCGGCCGCCGCCATCTTTACTTCAGTGACCACAGCAGCAGCAGTGAGGGAAGCGGAAATCAGCCGCTGTCCTACTTCCGTCAAAGAGCTGGAAAACTTTTCAGCTGACTAATGGAAAAGTCCCTGATGTTGCCTTGGAGATAAGTCACAGTAGTAGCCACTCCCTTTCACATTTTACCAAAAGTGGTGCTCCCAAAGAAATTGGTTACGTAAAATGAGTTGTCCTTCCAAACACTGTATGCTGTTATTTCTCTAGTAAACTCCCTGCATATGCAGAAGCTATTTTAAAGTTTCACATGGGTGCTCATGACGTGAAGGCTGTTCTAGTGCATTTTTGAAGAAAAAATTACAATATGCAGTTATTTTTCAATCAACAACAGCTCATAGTGATCTATCACGATGTCAAACCTGGCATGACATCACATTTTTGAATCTGAACACGTTCCTCCTGATAAAATATAATAATAATTTAAAATAACTAATATATAATATAATATAAAATTTAAAATTTTAATTCCTGTGATGGCAAAGCTGAATTTTCAGCATCATTACTCCAGTCTTCAGTGTCACATGATCCTTCAGAAATCATTCTAATATGCTGATTTGCTGCTCAAAAAACGGGACATTATATACTTAAAACAATACTTACAAGTCTAAACCTAAAATAATATTGACTCAAATAATATCATTTGAAAGCTTACAAATTGTAGTTTTTATGTGGTTACCAATGGAGCCTGGATGGTATCTAGTGGAAAAGTTTGGTACTGCGCCCAAACAAGATTTTACTGAAAGCTACATTTTTGAGATATCAACCTAAAATTTGAAACACAACTTGATTAGATTTTAGATTTTGGCTTTGATTTTCTTGCAGTTTTAGAGAAAAACAGTTTTGTAAAATATATATTTTATATAAATTATAAGAAATCATTTTTTTACATTTTACATTTTCCTATACTAAAACTTCCATATATTCACTTTCATATTTTTGTCTTTCACTTCTAAAATAATTTGCCAAATGTCCCCTTTACAAGGAGGACAAACTTAAGTCTGTGCACAAAAGTATTCAAGATTTAAAACAATTTAATTTGGGGACTGCTCCCCAAAAATGGGAGTGACAGTTAAGGGGTTAAGTTTTCTGGGGTTGAGAGAAAGAGACTTGTCTCACATTTTATGTAAAACATTTATAATTAAGATAAACTCACTTTAATATACACAGATGCAAACCTATATTGTTATGGTAACTTGGTACAATGCATAACTTAAGAAAAAAAATCATAAAAAATAATAAAACAATTCTAGGTCACAAAATCATGTATGACATGCTGCACAGAAGTCCTTTCCCAGTCTTGCTCCTGGTGGATTCAATGTTGATTTCTGTATTTCATTGATCAGTTTCAGAGGTTTTGTTGTCCGGTTTAGGTTGCTTTGTCACTGAGTGTGTCTTGTCCTTATCAGTGGCTGCAGAAACACCAGTAACATTACTTAAAGCTATATTCTGGATGAACCTAAGTTGCATTTTGTCATTTACCATGTACAGACAATAATTTAGATTTAATGACTACCTCATTAAAAAAAAGCAAAAAAATGGACAGAAATGAACTTGTAATGAACATCTATGGGGCAACAACTGCATTTGCCTCACAGACTTCCATAATAAGTTCAGAAGTCTCTTACGTGATGTTGAGTTTGTCTTGGGCTGGATCAGATTGAGCAGCAAACTGTGGAGTTCCTTCACTTCAGCCTTCAGCTCACTCAGGTCCTGACTCTGCTTCTCCTGGTCTTTTCCAAGTCTGTGAAGAGTCTTGAGATGTTCTTCTTTCTCTGGAGGTGCGGCGCTTCTTCTTCTGTAAAAAAAATAAAAAAATATATGTTAGGCAGCCTTTCCAGGACCATCACTTGTCACAAGCAAGATGGTAGCAAGAAAAATGTAACAATCTAAGCCTAATAAGTTCCAAGATGTTCATCTACCAACCTTGTGACTTCTCTGGCATCTGCATAGGCTAACTGAGGTGAGATTGCCTCTCTCTGGATGTTCAGATATTTATCTAAAGTATCCTGCAGAACATGCAAAGTTTCAGTTATTCTGAGATTTGAGAAAAGACATGTAAAAACACAACATCCAGTAGTTGTTAACGTAGACACCTTGATCTGTTCCGTAAGCTTCTTCATCTCAGCGTGCTGATCTGGGTTAGTGGTGACATCATCATCAAAGAATTCTCCAAGCGGGGCGCAATGGCGGTGGATGTGCTCGTTGTCATAGCAACGTCTCAGACAAGGCATGGATTCCTCTATCTGCAGAATGATAGCTGCTTGTTGCATCACCGCATTGGCCAGTGCGTTGTCATAGACCCTGCAGACACGAGCGTTCCACATAAGGGTTAAAGGAATAGCACACCCAAAAATAAAGATTCTACCCAGGTCATTTCTGTACAATGAGAGTTCACAGTGAGCACATCTATCATGCCCATAAGTACAAGGGGTATAAATCGAATGTTTCGTTATGAAATGATCAATGAAATGAGCAATACAATATTTGCAGATACCTAAAAAAATGCTAGATCCAGGGGCGTGCAATCAATATTACAATAATATGTGTAATATATTTTACAGAACCAGTTGCATTTGCACAAGAACTCTCTGAAAACTGCAAATCCTTTAATCCCAATTGGGACGTCCATAAAAAAAAAACAACAACAAACAAACCTTTATTTATTTTTTTCATCAAATCGCACATGAGATCATTAACTGTTTGAGGATCAGGGCCATCCTTAGGGCGGTGCATGCAATCGTATCGGGCCCCACGCTTTAAAAGCCCCTGCACCGAACGCCCCCCACCCCGGAACACAATTGCAAATGGACCAAAGGGGATCCCCCAGAACACGATTGCGAACAGACGGAGGGGGTCATCCCCTACCACCAACCCACCCGAACGGACCATTTCCAGACCAATCCCCCCACCCGGAACGTGATCACAAACAGACAGAGGGGAACATCCTCACCCCCCACCCCTCCCAAACGGACCACTTCCGATCCCCCCATCCAGAACGCGATCACAAACAGCCCGATAGGGTCATCCCCAACCACCAACCAACCCAAACGGACCACTTCCATTCCCCCCACCAATAACGCGATCAAAAAAAAAACCGAGGGGGACATCCTCACCCCCCCAACCCTCCCAAATGGACCACTTCCAATCCCCCCACCCCGAACGTGATCACAAACAGGCCGAGGTGGACATCCCCATCTCCCAACCCTCCTAAACGGACCACTAATAACCCCCCTACCCGGAACTCCATCACAAACAGACCGAGGGGGACATCCCCACCCCCAACTCTGTCAAACGGACCACTTCCAACTCCCCCACCCGGAACTCCATCACAAACAGACAGAGGGGAACATCCTCACCCCCCACCCCTCCCGAACCGACCACTTCCAATCCCCCCACCCGGAACCCGATCACAAACAGACTGAGGGGGAAATCCTCACCCCCAACCCTCCTGAACGGACCACTTCCAATCCCCCCATCCAGAACGCAGTCACAAACAGCCCAAGGGGGTCATCCCCAACCACCAACCAACCCAAACGGACCACTTCCATTCCCCCCACCAATAACGCGATCAAAAAAAAAACCGAGGGGGACATCCCTACCCCTCAACCCTCCCGAATGGACCACTTCCAATCCCCCCACCCGGAACGTGATCACGAACAGACCAAGGGGGACATCCTCACCACTTAACCCTCCTGAATGGACCACTTCCAATCCCCCCATCCAGAACGCGATCACAAACAGCCCGATAGGGTCATCCCCAACCACCAACCCACCCAAACGGACCACTTCCATTCCCCCCACGCAGAACGCGATCAAAAAAAAAACCGAGGGGGACATCCTCACCCCCCCAACCCTCCCAAATGGACCACTTCCAATCCCCCCACCCCGAACGTGATCACAAACAGGCCGAGGTGGACATCCCCATCTCCCAACCCTCCTAAACGGACCACTAATAACCCCCCCACCGGAACTCCATCACAAACAGACCGAGGGGGACATCCCCACCCCCAACTCTGTCAAACGGACCACTTCCAACTCCCCCACCCGGAACTCCATCACAAACAGACAGAGGGGAACATCCTCACCCCCCACCCCTCCCGAACCAACCACTTCCAATCCCCCCACCCGGAACCCGATCACAAACAGACTGAGGGGGAAATCCTCACCCCCAACCCTCCTGAACGGACCACTTCCAATCCCCCCATCCAGAACGCAGTCACAAACAGCCCAAGGGGGTCATCCCCAACCACCAACCCACCCAAACGGACCACTTCCATTCCCCCCACCCGTAACGCAATCACAAACAGACCAAGGGGGACATCCCTACCCCTCAACCCTCCCGAATGGACCACTTCCAATCCCCCCACCCGGAACGTGATCACGAACAGACCAAGGGGGACATCCTCACCACTTAACCCTCCTGAATGGACCACTTCCAATCCCCCCATCCAGAACGCGATCACAAACAGCCCGATAGGGTCATCCCCAACCACCAACCCACCCAAACGGACCACTTCCATTCCCCCCACGCAGAACGCGATCAAAAAAAAAACCGAGGGGGACATCCTCACCCCCCCAACCCTCCCAAATGGACCACTTCCAATCCCCCCACCCCGAACGTGATCACAAACAGGCCGAGGTGGACATCCCCATCTCCCAACCCTCCTAAACGGACCACTAATAACCCCCCCACCTGGAACTCCATCACAAACAGACCGAGGGGGACATCCCCACCCCCAACTCTGTCAAACGGACCACTTCCAACTCCCCCACCCGGAACTCCATCACAAACAGACAGAGGGGAACATCCTCACCCCCCACCCCTCCCGAACCGACCACTTCCAATCCCCCCACCCGGAACCCGATCACAAACAGACCAAGGGGGACATCCTCACCACTTAACCCTCCTGAATGGACCACTTCCATTCCCCCCATCCAGAACGCGATCACAAACAGCCCGAGGGGGTCATCCCCAACCACCAACCTACCCGAACGGACCACTTCCAATCCCCCCCACGCAGAACGCGATCATGAACAGACCAAGGGGGACATCCTCACCACCCAACCCTCCCAAACGGAGGGTTATAAAGTTGGTAAAAGTGAACCAAAATTTGATGATATCTCAGTGACAATTTGACATCTGCTAGGTTGCTTCATCAGGATTGTGGCGTTTGTACAATTTAAAAGAGAATGCGTGCTTTGGTGGCTAACATGAGAGTTTCAATATGAAGGTGCATTTTAAAAATATACAGTAGATGCCGAAATTGATGTCCGGCCAAGGAAAATGGACATCTTTACATTTTATTCAAATATGAAATGCTTGTTTTATTTGCTGACATTGATTCATACTGATATATCGTTATACCCCAAGCGTATCATAAAAGTACATTTGACTTATTAATACCTTTGGAAGGTGTCAGAAAGCAGAGCAATCAGTAAATTAACACAGAGAATAGCAGACAGGGCCAGAAATGTTCCGCAGAGAAGGTAGGCCATGACTGCGTCCACATCCAGCATGGCATCAAACTCATACTCATCCACCAGGGTGATGCGGTAGAGGCTGTACAGCAGCTCAGGAACCGTCTGCATACTTGGCACTTCAGCTATACCTGAGAGCAGTAGAGGAAACATTTATGTCTCGTGCATCATAACTTTAATTATACAATAACATACTGCAAGTCTTTGTGACGGTACCTCCAAATATGATCCAGAAAGCACAGGCATATGGAATGTAGATCTCTATATAGAGGAAGAGGAATCGCAGCACGTCTCCTGCAATCTTCCCCAGCATGACAATGAAGGGACCCATAGCTCTAGAGAATAACATCAGCCATTTACCTGGAGTACAATCATGTGTCACAGTGTTGGCTAATAGAGTGCAAAGATCAGTTTTCAGAAGTTAAAACCATTAAACCCTCACCCTCATGTCATTTCAAACCAGTATGACTTTCTTTCGTCTATGAAACACTAAAGAAGATATTTTGAAAAATGTCTTAATCTTTTTTTCTTTTCTTTTTTTTTTTGTTTTTGTTTATACAATTAGTAAAAGTCAATGGGGTCCAATGTTATTCTTCAAAATATCTTTGTGTTATGCAGAACAAAGAAATGTATAGATTTGGAACAACATGAGGGTGTGTAAATGACCCAATTTTTCATGTTTGGGGAACCATCCCTTTAATTATCACCATAGACAAATTATACTCTAATTTTTTGACTCAATTACGTCAATTGCGAAGTTTCATTCACTTTATAAAAGTACACTACTCTTCAAAAGTTTAGGGTCGCTAAGATTTTTTAAATGTTTTTGAGTTTGAGTTTGTGAAAAGAAGTCTCTTCTGCTCACCAAGGCTGCATTTATTTGATACAGTAAAAACATAAATATTGTGAAATATTATTACAATTTAAAATAGATGGTTTTTATATATATAATTTAAAATGTAATTTATTTCTTTGATGCAAAGCTGAATTTTCAGCATCATTACTCCAGTCTTCAGTGTCACATGATCCTTCAGAAATCATTCTAATATGCTGATTTGCTGCTCAATAAACATTTACAAAGTTTGTTAATATTGTGATTCATGTTGGAGCTGGTTGGTTTGGTTCATGTCTTAGTCTTTACAGAGTTATTTGTGAAATCCCTATGGAAAACAACAGGAAAAGGCTGGAAAAAGCAGCCAATTATTGATGGCATTGCTTGAAAAGTGAAATGATATTCCAGCATATGTGGAGATGCAGTACCATTTAGAAGTGACTGAGCACATGGTGTGCAAACCCCCATGTCCTTATGTTTCTATGGTTACCGTAACATTGACCATATATTCCCATGGTTACCTAGCTCACAAAGAGGAGGCCACCTGTGGGGTCTCTGAGAAACCTGAGATATGGAAGCATTGTTGTTCCGGCCACTGACCAGGTGGTTCCATTCGGCTCCAGGCGCTCTGTGTGCCGTAGCAGCCAGGAGATCGAAAAGGTGTTGTCATTATATCTGAAGTCCTTGTTTTGTAGAATAAGTATCTATGGTAACTGCCACTGACCAGGTGTTCCTATAGAGTTGATGTTCTCAACCTTTTTCTCAGATGACCACTATTTTAGACACTTCATGACCCCCTTTAAAAAAGTTTATTTTACGCATACATCTTTTACAATTTTACCTTCTCCAAACTTTAATGGTAATGTATCAGTTTCCAAAAAAAAATATGAAGCAACAAAACTGATTTCAACATTGATAATAATCAGAAATATTTCTTGAGCAGCAAATCAGTATAATTAGAATGATTTCTGAAGGATCATGTGACACTGAAGACTTGAGTAATGATGCTGAAAATTCAGCTTTAATCACAGGAATTACTTACATGTTAAAACATATTTAAATATAAAACATTTATTTTAAATTGTAATAATATTTCACAATATTCCTGTATTTTTCATAAAATAACTGCAGCCTTGGTGAGCAGAAGAGACTTCTTTCAAAAACATTTTAAAAATCTAAATTATTCCAAACTTTTGACCGGCAGTGTACACTTGGATTATCATGCATTCATTGAAATGTTATTATTAACATTTCAAATTACATTTTTTTAGTTTTTAATTTCAACAAGCTAGGAATGACTGTACATTATAGGACTGGTTTTAATTAATTTTTGGAAATCATAATCAGCTCCTTTAAAATCAAATAGTCTTGACCTGCAAGAGCCGGTGGAGTTCAAGATCCTGAAGTTACTTACAAAATGATTCATTACCTAAAAGCTCGGACATGCTTCATCAGCCTTAACCACAGGAAAATAATGGACACTGCGAAGAGGCGAAGACTGTTCTGTCGAAGTGTGTCAGACACTAGTAATATATCTGTCAAGTGGATGCCCAGAACGGTCAGCAGCAGCAAATACACTAGCCAATCAAAGATATTCCTGTGGGCGACACATCAGCATACTTACTCCAATTGTATATTTATTGTTTTGCACAATCTTTCAAATTCTACATTGGCTTATTCTGAGTACATTACCAGGGGTCTTGAGTGTAGGTTCCTTTCAGGTTTCGAATATACTTAATTTGGCCTTCTAAATAATTGCGTTCCTGTATTATAAAGCAAAACACACTGATTATTACAATTGTGTATTTTGTTATTGTTTATTTTTTGAGAAATTAATATATTTTGTACACCACAGTGAACTTTAAATGAACATTCTGAGTTCAAAATAAGTTAGGCCATAGCATAATTTACACAGAAAATGATTTTGACTCATAACTCAGTTTGTAAAAACAAACACAAATTGTGTTTACAATTATGCACTTAAAATGGAAGTCTATGGGGGAAAGTGTTAGTTCACCCAAAAATGAAAATTCTGTCATAATTACTCACCCTCATGTTGTATCAAACCCGTAAGACTTTCGTTCATCTTTGGAACACAAATGAAGATATTTTTATTGAAATCAGAGCGATTTCTGTCCCTCCATTGACAGCTACACAACTACCACATTGATGCTTCAAAAGGTTCATAAAGAGATCGTAAAACTAATCCATATGTATTGAGTGGATTAGTCCAGATTTTGATTGTGAAAAGACACGATCGCTTTATATGATGAACAGATTTAATTTAGGTTTTTATTAACACATAAACATTCATCAACTCACATTTAGCACACACTCAAAACCAATGTTACTCACGTATGGAGCAGAAACAACACAACCTCTGCGTCCATTTTCAGGTCTTCCCGCTTAGGTTTCTCCAGCTTTTCTAATATTAACGTGGGTCCTAAAACTCTTGCCTGATCATAATCCTTATTTTTCCAGTGATATTCCTCTGAGCTTTTTTCTTTTGTAATGTCTCTCAGCCATCTCTCTTTCTACAGTCTTTCTTCAAATTTCCCTCTCCTCCTTCATGAGTGTATACTGTTGATTGGCTACAAGTGTGTTGTGCTGCTCGGTCCGATCCACCTTTAACAGCGTTTTTCAGAAATCACTTACTGCACCTTTAAAGGGATAGTTCACCCAAAAATGAAAATTTGCTGTTAATTTACTCACCCTCAGGCCATCCAAGATGTAGGTGTCTTTCTTTCTTCAATTCAACAGTAAAGAAGATTTTTTAGCTGAAACCGTTGTCCTCAGTGATGCATATAATGCAAGTCAATGGCTACCGTCACTTTGAGAGTTATAACATATAGACATATAGACCTATAGGCAAAACAAAATTAATACCCGTGGCTCCTGGCGATACACTGAAGTCTTATGAAGCGAAATGATCGGTCTGTGCAAGAAACTGATCATTATTTACTACATTATTGTCAACATTATTGCTTCCTGTCACATAATGATGTATGCGCAGGAGCTTAAACGTTGGGAATCTTCTCGATTGAGATCATGCAAGTGAACGTAATCATAATTTTTACTTTTATGAACAATACAACACATGCGTCATCCCTCTCTGTTTGTGTAAGTTTGCTCCAGCACATACGTCATACTGTGTCAGGAAACTCGCGCTTCAGACTGTCGTGAACGCGTTCTGGACTGTTTGCCGAGGCTGTGGATTAAAGGTAATAATGTTGTAAATTAATATCCAGTTTCTTGCACAGACCGATCGTTTCGCTTCATAAGACCTCAATGTATCATCAGGAGCCACAGGTAATAATTTTGTTTTCCCTGTTTATGTTTTTAACTCTCAAAGTGACGGTAGCCTTTGACTTGCATTTTATAAATCACCGAGGACAACGGTTTCAGCTAAAAACCTTCTTTACTGTTCAAGCGAAGAAAAAAGGATACACATCTTGGATGGCCTGAGGGTGAGTAAATTAACAGCAAAATTTCATTTTCAGCAGTATACACTCATGATGGGGGAGGACTCATGAGACTTTCCATCTTCTTCAAAACACAAATGAAGATTTTTAATGAAACCTGATAGATTTCTGTTACACCAATCAACCAAAACTTTGACTCTTCAAAATGTCATAAATACCACATTAAAGTAGTCCATATGAATTGAGTAGTTTAAGTTTGTCAAATGATATTTTAATGTCACGGACGACACCTGTTGAAGTGCTCCAGAAATTGCTCTATTAACCTCATTTCTACACATCTCTTCTCAAGGGGGATTTTTTGCAGCATCTTTGATAAGTAAATTAGATATTTTTATTCACAAATCTAACATAGTTTTTCTGTAAATTCAGAAAATATCAATGTTTCCATATGGCAACGCTGTACCACTATGGAAAAATAGGTATTGCCATATGGCAACACTGTATCACAGTGGAATTGCAGTAATGTATTTCAACATTGGGATTTTTTATAGATAGTAGCATCAACAATATGATTGCAGTTATCTATTTATTTGAAGTGTTTATTGTAGTATATTTGTATTTATGTATAAATAACAAAATTATTTCTTAAATTCAGAAAATGAATACAACAATATTTTACAGAATTGCATGAGTTCCAAGTATATAAATCTATCAATTTCGAAAAGAAATGTGAATTTAAATAGAAAAGAAATAATTTTATACAATAATTTTAGACAATTTTCTATTGTGGTACAGTGTTGCCATATGCAACGTTTCCCTAAGTACCCCCAAACAAAACAAACAAAAAAAATCTTTTTTTTTTCAACAAATATTTTTTGATTTACATGATTGAAGCTATTTCATGTAATAAAAACTTATTTGGAGAAAAAAAAAAAATTCATGGTTAGAACCTTAGATTGTTAACATTTTATTCGCATACAAATATTGGTCGACGCACATCAAATATGTTAAACAGAAGCTCAAATACGCTTGCTTGACGTGAAGGTGAGTAAATGACGATAGAATTTTCACTTTTGGGTGAACTAACCCTTTAAAATACATGTCAAAACATATGATCCATTTAAAAATCAATTCAGATCATGAGATCAGTCCATACGCTTATTATCTTGCTCTCTTGAATAAGATCTGTATGGGTTCAGTGTGATACCTCAGGCCACATGGGGTGAGAGCAGCTCAAGTCCTCATTGAGTTTCTGCACAGTCCAGCGCTGCCAGCGCTTGAGTTTCCTCCGAGATCGCACAATCTCCATCACTTCCCTGTACACCTCGGTCACCGTCAGCACTAGTGCCAGAACCACCAGCAGCACACGCCACCAGTCCTGCGAAGAGGAGTGCATGTACTGTATGTGTATGTGTGTGTTTATAAGCAGAAAGAGGAATATTCTAAAGATCATACAGCTGTTTGCATTGCGTGTTCTAAATAATGTTAGAGAAAAAGGAAGAGCGCTTAAATATATACAGCAGTGGCCAAAAGTGATATCCAGAGGGAATAACTGTTTTTAATGACCCTACAAGTTCGATTAAACCATCAAAATATGAGAAAAATGTTTTATAGTTTTGTTTTTAAAACACTAAACTTGGTTCGGGTATTTATCTGACAAAATTATTTGAAAAAAAAAAAAAAGAGCAAACTAGTGTGTTCATAATTTCTTTATGTGACAGCCCACCAAAAATGATGTCCGCACAATTTGGCAAATTTTTATTAATATTTAAATAAAGGGTGACAATTTCAATTTTCCTTGGCTGTATATCACTACTGTACGTATCAGAAGTACTGATCTATTAGGACTAGGCAGGGCTTGACATTAACACCCACCAACCAGGTAATATGGGATTGTAATATGGGATTGCGCAAATTACACATAATTTTACTCATTCACTCATAAAGCCACCTCTCACTATTAAATTTAGTTTTTTTCACTGCTTATTGTACTTAAATGGTCAAATACACACAAAATTATGGCGAGTGTTGGCGAGTATTCACATAAACACAGTCAGTTATGTTTTAAGTGAACATAAACAGTTGAGAAAGAAAACGCATGTGTAACAGTATAATGGATCTGTGCGTCAGGTCTTACAGTGACAGCAGCCTAATAAACCTGCTGCCAAATTATGAGATAATATTAAAATATCTATATGTTTTGATGTCAAAGTTGTGGCCAGTGAAAATATTGAGTTGCTAGTAACTTTGGTAAACCACTATCCACAGTGGCTGGTCAGCAAAAAATGTCAAGCCCTGAGACTAGGTAACACTTTATTTCGATGGTCCACTTTAGACATTCTACTAACTATAAGTAATGTTGCAACTACATGTCAACTAGCAGTCATCAGAGTATCAGTAGACTGTCTGCTTAATATCTGATACATTTTATTTTGATGCTCCCCAACAGACATTCTTCTGACTATAAGCAAATTTGCAACTACATGTCCACTTATACTAACACTAACCATAACCCTAACCTAACAGTCTAACAGTCTACTAATACTCTACTGAGAGTTACTTATAGTTAGTAGAATGTCTAAAGTGGGCCATCAAAATAACCGGACTATATATAAATGATAACCGGTCTTACCTGAGGAAGATTGTACCGATCTCCATCTGGACGTACTGACACAGATATGGCTACTGTTGTCCAGGAGATGATAAATAGGAAGTTGAAAAGCAGGAGTATCCAGGCGCCCATTCTGTAGGAAAACATTTAATCTGATGTGAATCTCAGTCCATGTTTCTCCATGCATCAGCACTGGACGTTGAGACGGGTTTACCTGCCATATAAGTTCCATTTGACAGTGATGAGTTTGAGCACTACAGGGTGCATGATGAGATCCAGTTTACCCTGATTGACAATAAACTCCAGCTGGGGACAGAGACAACTCTCATAAGCCAATGCAGCAACAACTCAATCGAGGAACTTCATATGAAATATGTTTAAAGATGTGTACCGGTGATGACGGATCAGAACCTTTCGGGTTTGTCTTGTCATCCGGCTTTGGCTCCATTAGATGAAGGTAGTAGAACTGTTGTCGGGCCATTCGGTCTTTCATATGGAACTGATTCATTGCCAGATCAGCCTGTCGACACCAAGATGATGATTATTGAAAAGTTCACTGAGAAAAGTACACTACCGTTCAAAAGTTTGGGTTTGGAACGATTTTTTAAATTTATTTGATCAAAAATACAGTTTGCAATTTGATTGCAATTTAAAATAACTGTTTTTTATTTGAATATATTTTAAACTGTAATTTATTCCTGTGATAAAAGCTGAATTTTCAGCATCATTACTCCAGTCTTCAGTGTCACATGATCCTTCAGAAATCATTACAATATGCTGATTTGCTGCTCAAGAAACATTTCTGATTGTTATCAGTGTTGAAAACAGTTGTGCTGTTTCATATTTTTGTAGAAACTGTGATACTTTTTTCACCCCAGGATTCTTTAATGAATAGAAAGTTCAAAATAACAGCATTTATTTTAAATTTTATACATTTATTTGTTTTACATTCACTTTTAATCAGTTTAATGAATCTTAGCTGAATAAAAGTAAGAATTTCTTTTTTTCTTTTTTTTTTTTTTTTTTAAATGGCACTGACCCTAAACTTTTGAATTGTAGTGTATTTTGTATATTCAATACAATTTATGCTCAACAATTTTTGTGGCCTGATGATAACTACCACAGATTAATTATCAAAATACTGGTTTAAGGTTTGAAAACAGGTATGTAAAGCTTGCCTTTTTTATAAGCACTGACATAATATAAAATAAAGTAAAATTATAAAATAAAACTATTCATTTATGTGAGTTATATTCTGATTATTACTAAAAACAATTATTTTATGTAATATGTAATTTTTTTAATTTTCACTAGTCTTTGTTATGCCACACAATTGCAATCTCCAGATAAACCTTTCCCAAAAAAAAAAAAAAAAAAAAAAAATCTGCTCTAGTATTGCATTACTTTGGTATTTCCAAAAATTAAGTAGCAATACTTGTGTGTCTGTCTTGGATTAACTGGCTTTTGCTAGGACCATTTTCATTTGAAAGTCACTTTGGAAGCATCTACAAAAGTTGTACTGTAACCACAGCAATCCTTGACTATACTCACCACAGGGCTCATTTTAGTAATCATAGCAGTAATGCAGAGCTGTCCGTCAGAGTCCTGCACCCCAGCATCTGCTCCAAACCCCAGCAGCAAACGTGCTGTCTCACTTCGATCTGTACATAACATGCACCCAACAACTCTCATGATACCCTTGGATGCAGAAGTCAAAAAAGAAGACTTCTTCGACAGCAGTCATGAGATTTGTCCACTGTTAGAGCTTGAGGACATGGATTTGGTCTGATTTTATAGACTAATAAAAGCCTTACCGAAGTTTGCAGCCAGCTGTAGAGGCGTCCTCTCTTTATAGTCTCGTACAGTGATGTCCGCCCCGTTCTGCAGTAACATCCTAACTGCGCCGACAGCATCATTCTTAGCAGCGAAGTGCAGCGGGGTCTGTTTGTCTTTATATGTGCGAGCTTCAATGTCCGCTGCCGTCACAATGAAAAATTCAGAGACAACATACACATTACCGTACAAAAGTTAAGGTAAGGTAAGATAAGGTAAGTTACTCCAGTCTTCAGTGTCACATGATCCTTCAGAAATCAATTTAATATGCTGATTTGCTGCTTAAGAACAATTTCTGGTTATTATCAATGTTGAAAACAGTTGTGCTGCTTCATATTTTTGACTCATGAAATGACATGGAGTCAATTTGATCTTAAATTCTGAATTTTGCTGAATCCTGATAAACATAAACACACACCTCCTCTTTCTAACAGGAACTGCAGCATCTCCTCATAATCCAGAGCTGCAGCTACATGAAGAGGTGTCACTCCAAAGGCATCGGCCCTCTGGAAATCAGACCCTCTTTCCAGGAAAAAACGCATCACATCCACGTTCCATGCCCGAGATATCTACCAATAAACACAAACATCTGTAAATGCTTTACAGCTTTTTATAGACAAGATGTCACTTATATTCTCAATAATTGAACATTTACATCCTAGAATGACAATTCATGGCATATATGTCTTACATAAGGAGTCAAACATTAACCTCATGCTGATAGCCAGTAAAAAGTAATCACAAAGAAATGGCAAAACCCAGAGCCACCTACAGTTGATGAATAGATTGACATATTACTCAATATACACTATATTGCCAAAAGTTTTGGGACGTCTGCCTTTACATGCACATGAACTTTAATGACATCCCATTCTTAATCCGTAGGGTTTAATATGGAGTTGTCCCACCCTTTCCACAAGGTTTAGGAGTGTGTTTATGGGAATTTTTGACCATTCTTCTAGAAGCGCATTTGTGAGGTCAGGCAGTGATGTTGGACGAGAAGGCCTGGCTCACAGTCTCCTCTCTAATTCATCCCAAAGGTGTTCTGTCGGGTTGAGATCAGGACTCTGAGCAGGCCAGTCAAGTTCCTCAACACCAAACTCGCTCATCCATGTCTTTATGGACCTTGCTTTAGGGACCTTGCTTGCACTGGTGCGCAGTCATGCTGGAACAGGAAGGGGCCATCCCTAAACTGTTCCCACAAAGTTGGGAGCATGAAATTGTCCAAAATGTCTTGGTATGGTGAAGCATTAAGAGTTCCTTTTACTGGAACTAAGGGGCCAAGCCCAACCCCTGAAAAACAACCCCACACCATAATCCCTCCTCCACCAAACTTTACACTCGGCACAATGCAGTCAGGCAAGTACCGTTCTCCTGGCAACTGCCAAACCCAGACTTGTCCATTAGATTGCCAGACAGAGAAGCGTGATTGGTCACTCCAGAGAACACGTCTCCACTGCTCTAGAGTCCAGTGGCGGCGTGGCGTGATGTAAGGCTTGGATGCAGCTGCTCGGCCATGGAAACCCATTCCATGAAGCTCTCTACACGCTGTTCTTGAGCTAATCTGAAGGCCACACGAAGTTTGGAGGTCTGTAGCTATTGAATCTGCAGAAAGTTGGCAACTTCTGTGCACCGTGTGCCTCAGCATGCGCTGACCCAGATAGAAGATTTTAGTTCAATATGGGGAAAATGGACTGATTATATGAAACCAATTCACCCAGGCTTTTCTTGAAACATAAGAAAATGGTCTGTAAGGTAATGTTTTTAAGAACTACAAGTAGCTGCCCTTGTTCTTGTACATAGTTGCTGTCAAAATGAGGAAAATACAAAACATCTGTAAGCTTGAGTATTTAATTTCAGTGACCACTGACAGACATGATGGGCTGTAATGCTGTTTTTGTGTTGACATGTATGTTTTTGTTTTATTGTAAAGAAGCATTTCTGCCTTGATAAATGTATGTATTTTTCCTCTGAAATGAAAAAAACAAAACAAAAAAACATTAACCTCATGCAGGGCCGTTTGCCCGTATTTATCTGCTGAGTTTGGGTCGGCTCCGTGTGTGAGGACATCATTCAGCAACTGCAGGTCCACCTAAAGCAAAAATCAATATCACTGTGTGACACTGACAAATATGACATATCATGTCTCCCAAAGTTCACCAAAGTGGAGCATTTGTTTCATGTTACCTCATCTGTGTCTTTATTGCTGGCCGCCAGAACTCGAAAGTGATCCAGAATCCTTTTATTCAGCTGGATCTTTGTCTCCTTCTGTCCATCTACAGTGTCCTCATCTGTTGCCAGACCCTTGTACTTGCTGCCTACATATTCCTCTAAAAAGACACATTGATTTAGAATTAGGATTTATATTACGCTGAAAAACAAAAGTACCACTGTAACCTTTTTTTTTTTGTATTAAAAATTTATTTTTTGTATTTTTTTGTATTCTACTACCTTGGTTGTTTGGACATACTGTAATATAACATACCATGTTATATATTTGCTATTTGATACAGTATATAAATTTTATACATACATATATATATATATATATAATTTTTTGTTATTATTTTTAATATAATTTTTATTATAATTTATTATTTATTTTATTACTCAATTTTTTTTTAATGTTTTGAGCAGTAATTCAGCATAAATGATTTCTGAAGGATCATGTGACACTGAAGACTGGAGTAATGATGCTGAAAATTCAGCTTTGATCACAGGAATAAATTACATATTAAAATATATTACAATAGAAATTATTTATTTTAAATTGTAATAATATTTCACAATATTTCTGGTTTTATTGTATTTTTTGATCAAATAAATGCAGCCTTCCTTGATCATACAGGCAATGACTATGGCTGGCTTAAAATGAACCCAAAATAGATTGAAAATTAAAAATCAGACACATAATTACTAGAGGTAACAATAATAATCAAAAGGTGAACATTTATTAATAAGCAATTTAAAAAAGTTTATTATTTAATTATTATTTTTTTAACATTAATAAATGTTCATTTATTAAACATATTAATACATGTTAATTTTCAACCTATTTTGGTTTTATTTTAAGCAAGCAATACAGTCATTATTAAACAATAGTTGAGTTAAATAAAACTACCCAGCAGGTTGGGTCAAAACAACCCATTCGCTGGGTTTGTCCATTTTTAACCCAACTTGGGTTATTTTTAACCCAGCACTTTTTAGAGGGTAGATTCATTCAATATAATAGTAATAATACTTCGTTACATTACACCAAAAGTATTTTTACAAAAAAAATATTTTTTGGGAGAATCTGTACTTTACTTGAGGTTTTATATTTCTGTCAACTTTTACTTTTACTCCACTACATTTCCTAAATAAAATGTATACTTTTACTCCGATACATTTTCCCAAATCATTTTCGTTACTTACTACAAAATAAAGTCGGAAGAACACAGACTGCAAGCAAGTATGTGCAAACAAGTGCTCGCACAACCGCGGTTGATTTCATTTTCCGGTTTGCGTCCGTTGCTGGAGAAGAGTGCTGAGAAGAGTGCGCTGTCATTATACAGTACGAGAGCGACCTCTAGAGGCGAAATAAAAACTATCACTGATGCCTCGTAGAGTTTGTTTTGACACGCGACGTGAAGCTGCGCCCTGCACAGAGCGGGAAACTTTAATTTAAAACATAGACTACAAAACGGTATGTTATACAGTGTACACTAGAGTACATGTTTTCATATCATTATAAAGTAATTAGTTTGATGACTAGATGCTGCATTAGTGGAGAACAGTAGTATGTTTGCCGTCGAGTCTGAGAGGATGCTAACATTAGTAGTACCTCAAGCGGTTAAAACAATGTGACAAAAACACTAACTGTTTAATGTCACAATTGTTACCATTCATTTGCATTAGTTTATATCCATTTGTTCGCTTATACATTCATTATCCAGCGAAGTTGCATATTTAAACTGTATTCTCATCATGCAACGACAGAAACATAACAAATAAGAAATGTATTTGATTTCAGTTCTTTTTTTATCGGCATTGTAACACATATTTTGATTAGATAATCATCAAGTTTTCTAAAATAGAGGCAAATAATGTGTTAAAGTATACATATAATAGACCCATGCTATGCCTTTGTGTGTAAAGATGGTAAATTTTCTTAGTACATGATGTAACTACAGAAGAGTCAAGTTTTAAATAGGAAAAATATCGAAACTCTTTGGTCATTTTTGAGCTAGATGCTAACGGTCTAATCAGATTCAATGAACTATGCTAAGCTATGCTAAAAGTGGTACCGCCAGACCCGGAGATCGGCTGAATGGATTCGAAAACGGTAAAACTCAACTGTTTAACTCTAGGGGAGTTGGAAAATGAGCCTATTTTCAAAAAAAGGTGGAGTGTTCCTTTAAGCATGATAGTTTGGATTTATATGGTAACACTTTACAATAAGAGTCCATTTGTAAAATTAAGGTTAATAAAAGTATTGTTCATTTTTAATTTCAACATTTACATTTTAACATTTTAAAGTTGTCTCTTACATTAGTTATAATGCACTATGAGTTAACATGAATGATCAATGTATAATTAATATATTAGTATTTTTTATATTTAAAAATTACAATAAACATTTAGGCATTTTTTTTAATTCAAAGAAACAAAATGCAAGAAAGAGTTAAAACTGAACACAATCTTGCTGCTCAAACTGTGTATAGTACAATTTTTAATAATTTTTTTGCTCCTTTTGTATTTTACATTTACTTGTACTTTTACTTTCAATACTTAAGTACGTTTAATATCAAAAAAATACTTTTCATACTTAAGTACAAAAAATATCACATACTTTAAGACTTTTACTCAAGTAACATTCTAAACAGTGACTTTAACTTCTACCAAAGTCATTTTCTGGTAAGATATCTATACTTTTACTCAAGTATGGTTTTCGAGTACTTTATACACCACTGCCTTCTGATACATCAATGCACTATGGTACAACTACAGTAGCTTTATCTAAGGGTAATCAAATAAATGTTCAATTTTTAGAGTACACATTATCACAACCTAACAAAGCAGGTAAAAAGTTAGAAAATCCTTTATTGTATATATGCATTTATTGTCAATACCTGTGGGTTTCTTCCTCACAGACTTGCGGGCAGCATTTTTCCAGCGGCCTCTTGCATAGGACGCCAGGTGAGCGACTGACTGTCCCATATCTTTAACTGATGTCACGGATACTCGAGGAGCTACGATTGACTGCATAAGTAAAAAATATCACCAAATAACACAATAGTTTAAAATTTATGCTGAGCTCAACAGTTCAAGAGATGGAAAATAATATGGTAGATTCAGCCAAAGACTGGAGGCAGTTTCCTCACCTGACTAGAGACTCCATCAGTCAGTTCAAGCTCAAGGCTATCCGGCCCATCATATCCAACTCGACCAAATCTCTTCATTCTTCTACAGTATTCAGCTGAGAGAACCTGAAGATCTCCTCTGCCTTCTTAAGATGCTAAAAGAGTGGAGTTACAGCCCAAAACATGAACTCAGCAGAAGTGTAATGGAACCAGCACAGCAGAAAATGCACAGCTTCACGTCATTTACCCCGCATATCGAGCGGATCACTCTTGACGTCTTTAATAATGGGCTGTGTTTGTCTTTAGATGATTTGTTTCTCAGTTACCCATACTGTGAGTCGTAAAGCACATGTGTGTTAGACACTCAGCTACACCCTCCCTGTAATAAATCTTGATGAACTAACATTTATCTCATAATGTTTAACTAGAGGTCACAGGGCAACACAAGCACAGGATTATGTTTAGGGTCTTTTATGGCACCAGTACTGAATGTGCTGTTTTAACAGATAATGACCATTAAGGGCATCTAATCACCATATAAACCAGAAAACACACAGGCAGGCTTGTTTGGACTGCTTTCTAAGGTAGTATACTAACAAGGAACCTCACCTGTGACAGATTTGGAACACTCTACATTACCAGCAACTACATTACAATTGATTTTAATGCACTTAAGGTGTTAGCATGTTGCTAAGCTAACAACACAGAACTGTAGTAAGCATAAAAATACGAAGCACAGACAAATATTGGGTAAAACAGTCCATTTTAGTCTAAACTATTTATTATCAAACATATTTATCATTCAGCCTCGGCCCTGGTGTTCAGTTTCACTGTGGCGTGAGGCTTTGAAGGTTCCTGGACACCGGCCCCCTCGGTTCGGTTCATAATCCAGCCCTGGTGATCCTCATGATGAGCAGACCATTGTGAGAGACTGGAGTGGTAAATGATTGACAGGCCAGGAATGTGATGACATAATGCATTGACATATGTCAAATTACATCAGCAATGGAAGATTGAATGCAAATAGACAAAAATAATAACAAACATACAATGATACAGGTGGATGTCTTATGTTCATTTCTTATTAAGCCTGAGAATACAAAAGATGCCAATATAGTGAGATATTTGTTATTAAATAAATAAAATGAATACATTAAATAAATACTAAAAATAATAGTATTATTAGTTTTATTTTTGATCAATCAGTTGCCTTGTCGAGCATAGGAGACTTCTTTTAAAATTAATAAATAAATAAACTTAACCGACCCCAAACGGTTGAACATTAGTGTAAACCACTATTAGATTTTGAATTTTGGATCAGGTTAGCATAACAATCAAAGCTGGATTGAGGTCAGAAAAACCTGGAAAACTTTCATTGTGGTTATTGAGTGCAGTGAGTAATACAGCAACACTCCCATTAGCAAATTAAATATGTTGGAATTTGATGACTTCAAAGAAAAACATGACTCAGGATTTCATTTTAGAACACTACAGAATTTTATTCCATCACACCCAAAATATTTGTGGTTACCACAAATACTTTTGAATGTCAGCAGCATTTCATGATATGTACCTCACAACAGTGATAATGATTTGACTAGATAATGATTTGACAGGTTTCCCACTGGCTCCATTCCCTGAGTTTCAGCTCACAGCGAGAGCGTATCCGTCTCATCCAAACCAGTGGTTGCCCATACATTCTCTGTTCCACTCCACACGACAGAGCCAGCACCATTCAAACTTACACTGCGGACGCGGACACACCATGTGCATACAGCCACCTGAGGAAGATCATGACAACATAAAGACAAGAGGGATCATTATCCATAATGAAGGAGATAATGACATCTTTATGACACACTCTTCAAGTTCAAAGATAAAAACAAAGATAACCAACCTATTTTTATAAATAGTACTGTATGTGAAACAGTCTTCAGTATGTAATGCAAAACAGTTTAAACAATAATATGCTCACATGACCCCCTTTGAAAAGTAACATTTTAAACAACATCTCAGTGAACACAAAAACAATTTCCAAAATGTTGACAAGACTAAGTTTAATATAACATCTGTTTAACTTATAACATGAAAATAAGGTTAATAATATAACTTAGATTACACATTTTTCAGTTTTACTCAAATTAGGGTGATGCAAAAATGAGTACACCCCACAACAGAAACTACTACATCTAGTACTTTGTATGGCCTCCATGATTTTTAATGACAGCACCAAGTCTTCTAGGCATGAAATGAACAAGTTGGTGACATTTTGCAACATCTATCTTTTTCCATTCTTCAAGAATGAGCTCTTTTAGAGACTGGATGCTGGATGGAGAGTGATGCTCAACTTGTCTCTTCAGAATTCCCCATAGGTGTTCGATCGGGTTCAGATCAGGAGATTGTTGGAAATTGTTTTTGTGTTCATTGAGATATTGTTTAACATGTTACTTTTCAAAGGGGGTGTACTCAACAGCTTTCATTCTTGCTGGCATTGTTTTTATGTATTTTTCCACAGTCTGTTGTTATCGACTTCCAAATAGTTTCTAGTTGTTCCCAAAGACTTGCTTTTGATTAAACATTTGTGTGATCTATCTTTGAATACATTAAATCACAACAATAATTATATTTTAGCATTAGAAACACTACTGTGACTAAAGAGCTTACACATCAAAAATGATTTTGGTAATCACCAATATTGTTAGTTTAGGGCACAAACCTTACATTGGGTTTTGGTCTAATAAATTTGTTAAGCACTTATATATATATAGTGAGATACAGTATGTCATGCATTGTGGATAATGAATTAGATTCGGGGTCTTTCACAGCGGATTTGCGACCCCTAGGTGGTCCTTAGCGGTACAGCAGTGGATTCACAGATTATTGTTTAATCTTAAAAGAAATTAAAATCTGTCTACATTATGTAAAATGCATACTGTCAATTTTATTTATATAGCACCATTAAAAACCAACAAAAATAGTTGACCAAGGTGTTGTACAATATATCAAAAACCATCTAAATTAAAACCATATACAACATAAATTATAAACACAATCAAGACCAGAAACTATTGTACACAAATCAGCTATCATTAAAAACCTATCATTAAAAAAAGCTATCATTAAAAAACTTGATATGTTTTGAGTTTTGCTTTACAATCATGCAGTGTAGGGGCACTTCTAATAGAAACAGGTATAGGCTGCTCCAAAGTTTCGGTGCAGCGACTGCAAAAGCACGATCACCTCTCAATTTCAGCCTAGATCGAGGAACATTTAACAGTCTCTGGTTGGATGACCTAAGAGACCTTCCCATTGTGAGCAGATAGTAACTTAGAAATATATACAGGTGCTAATCTGTTCAAGGATTTAAAAACCAGTAACAACACTTTAAAATCAATTCTGTAGTGAATTAATTAAACCGGAGTAAAGTGCTCAGCAGTTAGAAGCCTGGCAGCTGCATTCTGGGTCTGTGAGTTTAAGGAAAAGCTAATAAATATTTACCTGCATGTCATGTGACCATTTACTGACATCAGAGAAGCGTGAACATGTAAATGTGCTGTTAAATTCCACAAATCTAGTAGACTTTCCAAACATATATGAGCAACAGGCTTTTTTATAAATAAAAATTAAAAGATAAAAAAGAAGAATTAGGGAGAATCAATACTGAATCAATATAATCATTATGAACAAACAATTTACTGCCATTGTGTGAATAATGTAATCATGTAATCAATAAAAAAAGAAAATGTAGTCTGATTAAGAGTATTTTTAAAAATGTAACAATCTAATTAAAATTTCTTAGTCACCATGAAATCAAAACTGACTTCTAATTTCTTTATGGAATATTGCAGTATTTATATTATAAATGATTTAGTAAGAGCAGTATGTTAGTGCATTATTCTGAACAGCACCTGAGAAACTAGAGAAAGTTAAAAGACCATTCATACCATTCTTTTCCACGGGAACTTGGCATTTGGGGCAGGGGTGAGTGGTTTTGGCTATAGTGTCCTGTGAGGCTTGATCCCAGCGGGCGCGAAGAGCTGCTTCTTCATCTACAATATAACCCTGAAACACACACAAACACACACACATACTGTACAGCAGGGATCAAACAGCACAGGGAGATTTGAGCTTTAAATTCCCCCTCTTACATGATTCTTTTATGAATCAGGTGATTTGTGAATGGCTTGCAGGCATTATCCTGCACTGACACTCTTATGAGTATAATCTCAGGCTGCTCAACCCAAAAGAGAGATGACTGATGATATCTAGCCAACATAAATTGAACTGTGCCCATGCATATGTGATGAACTAATATTAAAAGTGTGCCGTTCTTACCTGTAGGGTACTTCCTGTTGCTGCGGCCGTCATGTGTCTGCAGGGGCCCTCGTGATACTCTTCTTTACAGTCCCTGCAAAACACAAACTGACACAAACAACAAATCAGTTATTTACTGCTATATGCCACAACTCTTATATTGATCAGTAATTACTATTAAAGTACTTTTATTATTTTGCTTCACAATAGAAATAGAAGGTCAACTGTGCTGCATTGTGGGACAGTATGTGTGTGTGTGTAAAAAAAGTTACATTATCGGTATTAAAGGGGACCTATTATGCCCCTTTTATAAGATGTAATATAAGTCTCTGGTGTCTCCAGAATGTGTCTGTGAAGTTTCAGCTCAAAATACCCCACAGATCATTTATTACAGCTTGTCAAATTTGCCCCTATTTGGGTGTGAGCAGAAACACACCGTTTTTGTGTGTGTCCCTTTAAATGCAAATGAGCTGCTGCTCCCGGCCCCCTTTCCAGAAGAGGGCGGAGCTTGAACAGCTCAACAACAACAAAGCTGGAGAATCTCACGCAGCCAAAATGAGGATTGTCAGTAACGGTGTTCAGCCTTACATTGTTCAAACCGGAGTCGACACTGGGGTTTATGTAAATTTTAGGGTTAGTGATGTCACCAACCTGGGAAGAAGCTCATTGTAGCCGTTTGTTGTAGTCCTTTAACAGCGGATTCTTTAAAAGAAAATATCTCTCTTTGCATTGAACTTTGAGCGTCGTAACTTTGCAGATGTTGTTTATGCTCAAACAGAAGCATTACACACTAACTAAAGTTAAAAAAAAAGCAAAATCATAATCAACCAGCCCTTTAAGATTTTGTCATGTTAATTAAAATTTTAATATGTTTTTAAGATGTTAATTTTTGTCATGTTAATTAAGATTTTGTTATGTTTTTTAAAGAAGTTTATTTATTTGATCAAAAATACAGTAAGTAATTTTGTGAAATATTATTACAATTTAAAATAAGTGTTTTCTATCTGAATATATAGTAAATTGTAATTTATTCCTGTGATCAAAGCTGAATTTTCAGCATCATTACTCCAGTCTTCAGTGCCACATGATCCTAATATGATGATTTGATGATTTTTGCTAACCAAAATATAACATTTATATCATTATCATTATAATTAAAATACCAGTTTATGACACATGTAGCACAAATGCATATTCATGCAGCATCTAAAGGCCACACAAGGGGGCAGCCTTTCTCCATGGCCGTCCTCTCAACAAGCGTCTGAACTGAGAAGGTTTTACTCGGGGGTTTAGCATACTCTTCCTCTACAGCTCTTTTGAAGCTCTACTGATTTAGTATTTCTGCAGAGATCCAGACTGTGAAGTAGGGAAGCATCACATCATCTTTTTGCTTTATAATTTCTGCTGCTCATGACAGATCCTCCTCTCAAGGTCTGGAGACAGATGCTTCTTTGTTTTCCCCCTCTTCAGTAATGATGAGAAAACAGAGATCTTTTGACAGTCACTTTCTTTCTACTTTTTTCACCCCTGCTATCATTTGTTCCCTCTCAGACGTGCCACCATTCATGTTTATTACCCACATCACTGGTGTCCTTCTCCAGCGCAGTCATTTTCTGCGGTGTACGAGACAGGAAGGATGCATTTGATGCGGAGCGTGGAACAGTGTGAAACCCTTCTTAGTGTGAAATTAATGCCACTTTGCAGTCCTGAACAAAGTGTTTTAGTTTCTTTACTTTTCAAGCAATGGGATATTTGAATTGTCAAGTCAGTTCTCTTCTCTAATAAGCATTTCAACAGGGGATATGTTCCCGCAGAACTCCCAGAATGCTCAGCAGATTCTACAGTCAGAACATCTGCCATTCACAAAGCTGAACATCATTCCGAGGTTTCGTTCATTACAAATCTGAGCTAACTGTGCGATCCTAATTTGACTAATTCATTTCCATGACTTTTCCAACCAATCATCATTAACTGGATAGGGATTTTAAAAAGATTAGTAATTGTACTGACAAAAATAATTTCTACACTCTAAAAAACAATGTGTTGGCTCAACAACAACAACAACAAAAATAAAGCAAGTTTGCATCTTTTTTTTTTTATTTTTTTTTTTGACAACTTTGAGTGAATTTACATTCAACCAACAAGCTACATTGAGTTAGAGGAACCTAATAATTTGTAGCATAAACACAAATTTTTAAGTTGATTACTCAAAAAAATTAAGGCACTTCAACTACTATAGTTGTAGCCCTGGAAACAATTAATCTGATCTATTTCAGTTCAAATCAAGAACTATCATAGCACATGCTAACATAATATTTAATGAACAAGTAAGACATTACTCATCACTGGCATTAGCGCAGTCATTGCTTATATAGTCAGCGTAGTGTGTACCTTCATGTATCTACTCTTCAGCACAATGGTAACCACAAACACTTCAACATTACAGAAACTCTTTTAAATTTCAAACATAACAGCATTAAACACTAACAAGTCCTTCTCTTCACTAAAAACAAATAAAATAACACTTCATTTTAACATTTATTCTCCTTATCCAGTCCTATGCAAAGCATGCTGGGAACTAGAACTCCACAGTCTAATTTCCAAAGATATGAAGACAATTTCATTATGTTACTACAACTTTTTATTTATTTATTTTTTTTTAAAAAACAATTAACACAGAAATTTGAGTTTAAATTACAGATGATATTAAGCTTATGTAATGATCAACATTATTATGTCAACAAAACTCTACAAAAAAAAGTTTGCAAGTTAAAGGGTTTAATTAAACCAATAAATTAGAATTTTTAACTTGCAACCATGCATTTATTTAAGTTGTGGTAACAGGTCCCCTGAGTTACTTTTTATAGCCAATTTTTTATTTATTTTTTTGAACATAACTAGGAATTTATACTATTTAATCCTTGACATCTTAGGATTTATCATTTTTATTTTTAAAATGTTTAAAATCAGCAGAAAATGCTAAATTCTCAGGGGAAAACACTAACAACTGCACAAACTGATTTAGCAGGATTTTAGCAGGACATACTGTTTTTTTTTTTTTTTTTTTTGTATTTTATTTTATATTTTTTATTATTTTTCTTTTTCTTTTTCTTTTTTAATTTCACAAAAATATTAAGCAGCAAAAACAGAAACGCCACAGGAAAAAGTTGTATCCGTGCCATTCCATCTATAACATAGACTTATAGAGCGCATTTTGTAATAGATGTTGTCACTTACACATGCTGCACACGAACAAAGCATTGTGTGCACTATGCTATAGGATGCTTTGATCTGTGCTCCAGCATTTATAAATGCAGTCAACTCTGTGTGTGTGTGTGTAGACTTAGACAGGATCTGACAGTGACAGTCTGATGTGTGTTAAATAAGAACGTCAGAGTGAAACGGTGAAAGAGCTCTTAGAGAGAGAGACTTCTCTGATCATCTGCCAGACTGATCTCTCTCTCTTTCTCTCTCTCTCTCACACACACACATACACACACAAACACATGCTCACAGTCCCGACCCAAATGTATGGCTTCAGTGCAATAATAGCATCTTTCTGACACCTGGCTCACTGTCCCCAGCGCTCAGAGCAGCTCTAAACACAGCGAGAGAGAAAGAACTGAGCCAACAACACAATGAGAGAACAGACAGATTGTACAGAACAGCTTCTCACTCTGCAACCATCCATAAACATGCCATCTTTAAAAACAGACTTCATCTAGTTACCTGACATTTTCTACAATTAGGGCAAAAAATAGGGCTTGAAACTTTGAAACATGAAGTCAAAGTTTTGATATTTTTCAACAAAGCTGAAAAGAGGAGTGAAAATGAAATATTTATTAAATGAAATATTTATTTTTAGTCTGCAAAACAGGATGTGAAGTGTTAAAAAAGTTTTTTTAAAAGTGCAAACGAAAACAAAACAAATTTCTAAATGAAAATTGTCCTACATCAACTTTTTTTTCAGCGTATTATTTTCCTGCTTTAAAAAATCACATTTTTATTATTATTACTTTAATATCTTCTTTTTTGCATTCCTTGTTTTTTGCCCACAAAACAAAAAATGTCTGAAAACAGTTTAAAACCCTTTGTAATTGTTTTAGAATTGTTTTAAGCATTAAAATGAATAAAATCAACCGACATCAATATCATTCTAATTTAAAATTTCTGATAAAACACACACACACACACACACACACACACGCATGCACACACAAGCACACACACACACGAACTAAAAATAGGTAACAGGGTTTTTTTTGTAGCCTGCATTAAGGTTTCTCTTAGAAGTCGCTAGCTACTTTGTCACAAAATACAAAGTAATATCCTAAACATATAAAATAAACATATTATATTTTACAATTTGTACAACTGAAAATAAAAACTTCTTTACATTCAGCATTATTAATAATGCAGCAAATGTATATAATACCTTTTGTCCAGTAGCTCAATTAGCACAGCATGGCACTATCATCGTCAAGGTTGCCAGATCTTTCTCCATCACTAGAGACTGCTGAGCGAATCTTGCCTCTCATGATGCTGAGAGTTCACACTTACTGTACACACAAACCACCACAGCAAACCCTGCTCAATTCACACACACTAAAAAAAAACAGAAACCACTCTGTTGCCAACGGCTTACAGCGAGATCTACTCTAGTATTCAACACACACTGCTGATCCAGGGCCCCTAAACCCCCAAACAAAAGAGAGGAAGGCCGAATAAAACGGTACAGAAGATATAGAGAGGGGATATATTGATTTCTCTGTAAGTGAAGTAGGACAGGTCGGTTGCGAGGTGTCCCTCAGGTCCAGAGCGTGTAAAAACCTCATGCTTTTTGTGTGTCTGTGTTTTTATGTGCCATCGGTGGTGTATGTGTGTGTGCTGGTGCCAACGGTTCATTAACACCAACTCCAATAAAGCCTTTATCTGCAGCTCACAGACGCAGCTCTGACCACGACGTCACTTTCAGCCTGCCCGGTCAGAACCCGGACACACACTCGCCAGCTCTCACACTGCACTCAAACTGATACTGTAAAAGTTGGTATGGTTTGAAGATAAGGGACAAGCTCTCCAAATTCAAACTTATGAACAAACACAAAAATACACTCCAAGAATTATGAGCTAAAACTACACCAGTACGTAACCATTATCCAGTATGATCTCACTAGCAAAAATGTATCAGAAGAAATTAGAAAATATTGTTTGGCCACCACAGGATGTTGTTTTGAAATCCTGCTACCAAATTGATTTTATTTTGAAAGTCTTGAAGTGCTCCTATTATCCTGTTAGAAGGTTCCTAATTTTGTTTTGGAGTCTCCTACAATATGTTTACATGTATCCAAGGTCAAAAACACTTTAATTTTCTCAAAATATACATTGCACATCACCTCATTTCTCAAAGAGTCTGAAAACGGTTTGTTCGAAGATTCACACTGTGTTTGAATTTGCATACTGAGTAGGTACTACATTTGAATTTTACTTCGAGATCATTAAAAAAGTACGAAGTATTCGATTTCGGATGCAGCGTCAGTCTCTCTAAACCCCGCCTTTCCGAGAGCCTACTCTGCTCTGATTGCTCTGGTCAGATGACCCAGTCTGTTGTGATTGGTCGACTGCTTAAAGGGTTATTTCACCCAAAAATGAAAATAATGTCATTTATTACTCACCCTCATGCCGTTCCACACCCGTAAGACCTTCGTTAATCTTCAGAACATAAATTAAGATAATTTTGTTTAAATCCGATGGCTCAGTGAGGCCTCCATAGCCAGCAATGACATTTTCTCTCTCAAGATCCATTAATGTACTAAAAACATATTTAAATCAGTTCATGTGAGTACAGTGGTTCAATATTAATATTATAAAGCGATGAGAATATTTTTGGTGCACCAAAAAAACAAAATAACGACTTATATAGTGATGGCCGATTTCAAAACACTGCTTCAGGAAGCTTCGGAGCGTTATGAATCAGCGTGTCGAATCATGATTCGGATTTCAACAAAAATATCTTAATTTGTGTTCTGAAGATGAACGAAGGTCTTACGGGTGTGGAACGGTGAGTAATAAATGACATTATTTTCATTTTTGGGTGAACTAACCCTTTAAAGTGTGTGTCGGAAACAAAAAGCTCTACCATATCTGAATTACAGCTCCAGATCTTCCTCAGCATTGATACACGGTGATACAAACAGTAACGATGGCCTTGGTTTTCCTGTATCAATTCCAGCGCGAGTCCTCATCCTTTGGAAGTGCAGCAAATGCAAGTGGATTTGCTTTGGCAACGCAGAAAATGGTTTCTTCTCAACACGTTGACAACACGAACCTAACTCTTCCAGTCTCAGCTACAACTACAGTGTTTGAGGGTCAAAGCAGACGTTGTTCATGGGCAGCCAATGAAGACCATAGGCTGGCATTATGCAAATATGTTTCAGTGTTACGTAGGTGTGAAACAGGAAGTGAAACTGGAATTACTGATGACTCGTTTCGGCAGTTCAGAATTGATTCTTTCTTTTAGGAGACAATAACTTTATTTGTTGTGCACTTTGATCTTTAAAACTTTGCAGACCTTTTACATTCACAAACAGCTGTATTACACACTACATGAAAGGTAAAATCCGAAAAAGCATAATAGGGGTACTTTAAAAGGTCGAAAAATATATCATAACAAAAAAAAAGAAAAAAAGAAAAAGAAAATACTCTTTGTCTGTAATGTTCAGTTCAGTTTCAGTTTCGTTTTCCTAGGCTTTTAGTTTATAGATCATTATATCCGGTGTTTCCTTTCTGTTTCCATGGTTTCCTAGCATGTTTTTGTTTGTTGCTATGGTTACTCATTGTTTCATTGATTTGATCCACCCGCTCCTTGTTTAGCTATTTGCATTTATAGCCCTCTGTGTTGTTAGTTGTTTGCTTTCGTCTGTTTAGTTGGTTGTGATTCTCCTGCATTCCAGTATTCTCCTGTGTTTTTTGGTGTTTATTGTTAAATAAAGTGACTGATGTGTATAGCTTTTTTAAGTAAATCCAAAAATTAAATTTATTTTGAGTGTGTGACATTGCCCACCACAGGATGTTTTTTTTTTTTTTTTTGTTATTCTGTTACCAAAATTGTGTCTGAAAACCCTGCTTTGTGTGCTTTTGCAGTGATCGGAAGTATATTTTTTATTTGTATGGATGAACACTGAATCATAAAATATCAACATAATTAATTGAATTAATTCTCAGGCAAATATATCTCAGTCTAATGCCCATCTACAGCTTAAAACCATGTCATGTTGTCCATGATGACAGCTAAAACGTCACCAATGGTTATATGGGATCGCGTAAGCATTCATAGGTATTTGTACATAAAGTGTAATTTTGTTTGTTTTTGTATCTTGAAAGTCTTAAAAAAAGTTAAATTTGTTGTTTTGCAAAAGCATATGAGTGAGAAGTTGCTTCAAATTTAGAAAATACTGTTTGCCCACCACAAGATGCTTTGTTTTGCAATCCTGTTACCAAAATTGTCTTAAAACCATGCTTTATGTGTTTTGTTGGTGATCAACACTTAATTTTTGCTTGTTTGGATGAAACACTGAAACATACATAATCAACATAATCAAATTAATTCTCAAGCAAATGCAGCCTGGTCTAATGCTCATCTACAGCTCAAAACCACTGCCCATGACAACAGAAGGATTTCAGGCAGCACTCTGTGACGCAGATCAAGGGTTGCACCTTTGACAGAGACAGACAGAAGCACAGATACAGGGGTTTCGTCCCACTGGAATGAGGATGTTTGTGTTTGCAAACATGCAATCAGTCAGCGCTAATGGCAGCTGAACTGCACCCTAATCTTTAATCGACTGGCTAATTAGAAAACATCATGCAAATTGTGTGGTAATTACATCTTAATCGTGCCGTGATTGGACGAGTGGAGTAGGCAAGCGATAGAGGGCAGGGATGACAAAACAGTCATCTCATACAGGAATGCCATCCTAAACTGGGATATAATCAGTCAACGGTTTGTAAAAATGCAGATCGTAGTCATTTTAGTTATGATTGATATTTGTGATATTTGATTTACTGTTATGTCTGTATCGCATGAGACTGTAATGTTTGATAGAGTTCCTGCTTCATAATTACGGGCAACAAAATGCATATTAAAGGTGAAATGTGTAAATTCTGAGCCACTACACTCTTAGAAGAATAACTATATAGAACCTTAAAGGGTTAGGCACTTCAAATATAGATCCTTTCAGGAGTTCCTATCAAGGGATCATTTGATAGATTAAGTTTTTAATTAATTTTGTTTTAGTTCATTTTTTATTTTAATTACATTTTATGAATTGAACAGTTTATAAAAATTGAAATAACCCATTAAAGATGAAAGTATTGTGCAATCATTGAAGACATTTCTCCTTATATAGAATCTTTTTGGCATAAAGGGTTCTTTAAAGATTCCCAGTGGTGAAAATCAAGATTTTAATGTTGTTTATATTTCTGTTTGTAATATGCTTTAAGACAAACCATGTGCAAATTCATCAGTCAACACCACTGTTGTATTTTCTCCTTAAAACTTAAAAAGACAGTCTCAAAAACGCAGTTTGAAACCTACCTATCTGTCACTCACTTCAATATGGTGTCGATGACTGGCACTAGGGGGTCATACTTGGGAGCCCCAATCACCTCTGATATACTGAAAATTGGCGAGTAGAATTTGCACGTACAAGTATGGAATTCGGTAGACACATGTAACAGTCTAATACCTACAAAAAAGTCCCTTGGTGCAAAATCTGAAAACCCAACAGGAAGTGAGATATTTTGAATTTTCTCTGCAAAATGTTTGCAGTTTTTGCCATTTCCAAACGTTGTACTTTAACGAAGTCCTCCTAGAGATTTTATCAGATAAACACCATATTTGATGAGTCTAACATAAAGGCCTTTGTGATGTTAATTTGCGAAGATCTTGAGTTTTCGTTGAAGGGTGTGTCCGCGGTGGCTTTACAAAATTCGATGTTTCGCCATGAAACAGGAAGTTGTTGTAACTCAGGCATACAATGTCCGATCTGCCCCAAACTTCACATGTTTTGTATTGTATTATTTTATTATTTATTATTGTTTATCATGTAGTCCTGACCTGAAGACATCTTCATAACAATATTCAGTTACAGTCAGTCATGTGGCACGCTAAAATGACTTTGCCATATTTCTCCTGTTTTTACTCGCTTACATGCATGTCACCCACTATTCACTGTTTCCCTAAGGGTGCGAGGGCCCTTTCATCGCTGCTTGCAGCTTTAATTCAGATTTGTTCTTCGGAGCCGAGTGAAGTGTCTTCTATACACAAGATCATCTCCATTCGCCTCGCTGAGAAGGGTGGCTGGTGTTATAGCGCAGAACAACAGTCTCTCTCCACGCCTCACTCGCATAAGTGCAGAGAGAGCTTCCCCTGAGCATTTCAGCCATCTGAAAGAGCAAGCACAGATGGAGAGCGTCTTTTAAATGCCTTTCTGTCTGTGTGTTTCTGGGTGTGGTCGATATTTCTCGTCCTCGGACAGCCACAATCTTTGTCTCACGTGTTTAGGTCCCACCCACACTGAGACAGCCTTCGTGGATGGTTCATGTCCTCACTGCGAGAACATGACCATGGCAACATTGCGATCGCGACTTTCTTTACTAGTAAAAGGAGTCAACTCAGCTGCTTCTCGTCCCGGTCCTTCTGCAATGCACAAAGCCTTGGCAGCTAATGCTCAGGGTGATCTGAGGGCAACAATGGGAGCTTTTCTGCCCAGTAAATCCCCACAGACCTCCCATTCCTCATCTTGCTATTGCGCCCATTGGAGATCCCGGATGAGTTCAAAGTTGCGTTACATGATGCAGCTGAGTTCTCATTTGGGGCTCCAGATGAGGATGAATTATCAATCACAACATCAGGGGATGGGCTAATGCCTTCCAATGCTGAGGATTCGGCTGGATTCCCACCTTTGGGTGCGGTAGCCCAGCACGAGTTCGATGCTGAGTTGGTAGCCATGCTTGACCTGGCCGCCACGAGCATCGGGTTGGAGTGGAATCTTTCACGCTGTCCCAAGAGTTCGCGGTTGGATGATTGGTATCTGGACCCCAGTGCCCTTCTTCCCAGAAGTGCATGAAGAGCTGGCGAAGTCATGAAGGGCACCTTTGACTGCCCGGTCCTGCTTTGTAGGCTCTTCCATCCTCACTACTCTTGTTGGTGGGGCAACAATAGGGTTCATGGAGGTTCCTCAGGTGGAGTGTGCAATTGTGGTGCATTTAGTGTAAAGACCAGTGAGTCTACCTGTGCAAGTCCACCGAGCAAGGACACCAACAAGGCACTTGAGTATTGCTTATTCTTTCCTTCCTTCCTCATTTATACAGCTTGTTCTCATCTGTTTGTTTTTGTGACCTGTCTTCACTATGTGCTTCCAAATCCCTACTATTACTAACACTCGTAAATCGCATGTCACACATTGGAGGCAGCACAACCAGCGTACTTTTCCAATGTCCTCTAGTACATTACTTTCTTTTCCTATTGGTCTCTGGAATTGCCTGTCTGTTGTAAATAAAGCAGACTTCATTCCTTCTATTACTAGTCATTTAGATCTCAACCTCATGGCCCTGACTGAGACCTGGATCAGACCAGAGGACACTGCCACACCTGCAGCCCTCTCCACTGATTTCACTTTTTCACACATGCCTTGCATGACTGGGAGGGGTGGGGGTACTAGTCTGCTCATCTCAAATGAGTGGAAATTTAATCCTTTACAATCTCTGTGTGACAATAGCTCATTTGAAGCACATCACCAGCCTTATTAAAATCCAAATCCATTTAGTAGTTGTTTATCATCCCCCAAGTCAGCTAGGTAACTTCTTGGAGGAGTTGGATGTGTTAATCTCATCCTTCCCTGAGGATGGTACTCCTCTGGTAGTTCTTGGAGACTTCAACATCCACCTAGAAAAACCTCAGGCACTCCACACTCTGCTTGTCTTGTTTGACCTCAAGCAAGTGCCTACTGCGGCTACTCACAGATTAGGTAACCAATTGGACCTTATTTACACATGCTACTGCTCCACTGATCATATGTTGGTTACTCCACAGCACACCTCAGATCACATCCTCCTCACTCTTAGCTTCAACCTAGCTCATGACAGAACACACACTCCTTCACCTTTCAGCATAACCTATGCTCACTCTCACCCTCCTGCCTGTCCTCTTTGGTCTCATCCACATTTCCTCCCCCTAATCAGCTCTCATCACTAGATACTAACAGTGCCACTGATGCTCTTTTTTCCACTCGAACATCTTGTTTAGACAACTTTGCCCCCTTTCATCCAGGCCAGCCCGCACCACCCCCTCTGCCCCCTGGCTATCTGATGTTCTCTGTGAGCATCGTTCTAAACTCTAAAGGGCTGCAGAGAGGAAGTAATGCAAATTGAAAGATCCCACTGACCTTGGTTTGTATCAATCACTTCTCTCTTCCTTCTCTGCTAATGTCTCCACTGCTAAAATGGCATACTACCACAACAAAATTAACAATTCTTCTGACATGCTTTTTAAAACATTTTCCTCTCTTCCTAATCCTCCTCCTCCCCCTCCTTCTTCAGCTTTAACAGCTGATGACTTTGCCACATTCTTCATAAATAAAACAACCATCAGCAGCCAATTTTCCACACCACAAACTGACATCTTAACAGCAAACACACACATTCCCCCCTCCTTCTCTCTGCTCTCAGAGACAGAAGTCTCCAAACTCATCCTTTTCAATCATCCTACTACCTGTCCACTTCATCCCACTCATCTCCTTCAAGCCATTTCTTCTTCAGTTGTACCTGCACTCACTCACATCAACAACACCTCCCTTTCACACTGGTACCTTTCCCACAGCATTTAAGCAGGCTTGGATAACCACACTGCTTAAGAAACCAACTCTAAATTCAGCACTTTTAGAAAACTACAGACCGGTATCCCTTCTTCCATTCATTGCTAAAACACTTGAACGAGTCGTGTTCAATCAAGTCTATACTTTTCTTACACAGAACAACCTCATGGACAACAACCAGTCTGGTTTCAAAAGCAGCCAATCAACTGAGACTGCCCTGCTCTTGGTTATTGAAACTCTGAGACTGGCAAGAGCAGCTTCCAAATCCTCCGTCTTGCTGGATCTGTCTGCTGCTTTTGACACAGTTAACCACCAGATCCTCCTGTCAACCCTCATGACGAAGGGCATCTCAGGAACCTCACTCCAAAAGTCTTACCTCTCAGGTAGGTCCTTCAGGGTGTCGTGGAGGATGCCTTAAATGGCGCCTTGTGGTGCCATCCCAAAGAGGCACAAAATCACTTTCACAGACCTTTACCTTGACTGTTTCAAGCTGGTGGAATAACCTGCCCAACTCAACCTGAGTTGCTGAGTCTTTAACCATTTTCAAGAAATGACTAAAGACACATCTTTTTTGTCAACACTTGACCCGTTAATACTAACACTTACTATTCTATATATCTATTTAAAAAAACAAAACAAAAAAAAACCTTTGTTATGTGTACTGTGCTAGACTACCTGGGACTAGTCACTGTGCTTCTATTCTTCTCATTTGTAAGTCGCTTTGGATAAAAGCATCTGCTAAATGATTAAATGAAAATGTAAACTTATGCCTGCAAAACACTGCCACCTGGCAGAATCCAGTGCCTGTAAGTTTATTTTGTCTCTGATGGGGAAGGCTTAAAGTACCGACGGACAGGCTGCTTCCGCCTTGCATGCTATGGCCATCCTGCAAGTCCATCAGGCCAAGGCACTTAAAGATCTGCATTAGGGTAGTTCTGAGCCGGGATTGATGCGGGAACTGTGTTCGGCGACTGACTTCGCTATGAGCGATGATGGTCACAGCATGGGCTTTCGGCCAGGTGATGTCCACTATGGTGGTCCAGGAGCACCATCTCTGGCTGAACCTTGCTGAGATGTGAGACACTGACAAAGTTTGCTTTCTTGACGCACCCTTCTTCCAGGGTGGCCTTTTCGGCGACACTGTCAAGGACTTTGCCCAGTAGTTCTCAACAGTAAAGAAGCAGACGGAAGCCATTAAACACATACTGCCTCGGCGTGATTCCTCTGCCACCTTCAGGACGGTGAGGCCCCGCACCCTGTCTTTTCGTCGCAGAGGGTGTCCACTTGTAATGTAGTCAAGCCTAATCATATCAATTACCATTATGTGTCCGACATTGTAGAGAACGATACATAAAAAAGCATTACCATTCTTATACATCGACCCTGTATAATTTGCTCTTCCTCTTCTTCTGAATCAGTTTCTGGTTCAAACAATATGGCTGAATTAAACCAATATTCCCACTTGACATTGTGCAGCATTTACGACTGATTGGATCAGGCAGTCCGAACTGGTGTGTTTGAGTGGAGTCGACCTACAAATGGCTTACTGACAGTTGACTCTGCAAATTATAGTAAAAGCTGTTGTGAGGTCAGTGAAGCAGTGGATCTTACCCCACAGCCAAGTCCATTTCCTAACTCACAGCAGACTCTCCTTCCATCATCCACAGGAAGCAGCCCAGCACCACATCCTGGAGCGGGACACAGAACTCCTCCCATCTGAAGAACACACTCCTCCGCTGCATATCGCTGGTAGCGCTCATACTGGAAAACAGAGATGGACTGAGACTAAAAAACAGCTCGGTACTGTGAAAAATGACTCACCCTCATGCCATTCCAAAACTTGTATGACTCTCTTTCTTCTGCAGAAATAAAAGAAGAGGAAACCAAACAACTCGGGAGCCCTTTGTCTTTCATTGTATGGACAAAAAACATTTTTCATAATTTCTCAAAATATATTCCTTTATGATCCACAGAAGAAAGAATATCATACCAATTTGGAATGACATGAGGGTGAGTGAATGATGTCAGAATATCCCTTCAAGTGTGTTAAAGATTGTGTTTAATAAGCTGTTGATTAAATTATCATTATTATTTTTTGATCCCTGAAATTAGTTTCAGATGGCAAAAGTATTGGTATAAAAACAACCCAGTGTTCATCCGGCATAAATTTGGTTGTGACATCTGGCCCACAAGCCAATCCTCCCAACAGGACAGAAGAGAGAGAGATGAACAAGATGCACACAGATGTCAGGAGAGGCCACTTGCCATAACAACATGTTCTGAAGCAACTGCAGAAACATCCCTAATGGTGCTTTGCAAAGGTGTCACATAACAGCTCCAATTGGCGTGAAAACTTCAAAGACAAAAACTTGGTGAAGATGGAGGGAAGAATGAAGAAACCCACTGAGAGGATCCCTTTTCACACTGCAAGGATAGCTGGTGAGACAGAACGGAGGTGAGGTCTTGTTGCGTGCGGAGGCCTTAGTGAATGGCATGGAACAGCAGATGGGCCAATTAAGAGCCTCTCGCATGTGACCATCTGACAATCAGGATAAACTTGGATTTCTCATGAGCCGTGATCAGGACAGGGAAGGTTGCTGAGAAGGTGTGTATGCATGAGACCTGCCGATCTCAGAGTCCAAACCTACCTGCTCATCTCCCAGGACTCGGAAATGATGAACCTCTTTAATGAGTGAATCAGGACAGCCGGCTAGAGACAGAGAAAGAACAAGAGTAATACAGTCAGGAACATTAGTATGGGCTGAAACAGCTGTGCAAAGCAGATAGTTTACCCACAACTAAAAAAAATCTATCATCATTTAATCACCCTTTTGTTATTCCAAACTTAAATGAGTTTTTCTTCTGTGAAAACAGTTTGAAGAGTTTTGGGGTTCAAACAACATTGGAACCCATTTGATTGTAAACACAGACATTTTTCAGAATATCTTCTTTTGTGTTTCACAGAAGAAATAAATTCATGCAGCTCTGCAAGGACAAGAGGGTGATTAAATGATATGCTATTTTTTATTTTGATTATTTATTTCTGGTATGAATAGGCCTTTAGACCAGCATGAAATCCCATCCTGCTCCATGTTACATGCTAGTTAGTGTTGGTTTTGTGGTGGTCTGACTGGTGATGTCTATCAAGGTCAGTGACATGACACTCTTTTTGTGTGTGTGTGTGTGTGTGTGTGTGTGTGTGTGTGTGTGTGTGTGTGTGTGTGTGTGTGTGTGTGTGTGTGTGTGTGTAAATCTATTCATTTATTCGAAAATAGTAAATTCAAAAGGCAATTGACAATGACATGAATAAACCTCTTCTATAATGAACACATATTGTAATTTCTGAATTATGTTCCGAAAAATGTGTCAGAGTGATGCAACTGCCCTAATAAGTGTTAGGAGACATTATGATATTTATTAGTTATTGTTTATTTAAATGTCTAGTTTTTATTAATTTTATTTGAGTTAAACCAAATCAAGTAAAACTAAATGAAAATTAGAAATGTTGCTTTGGCAACTAGCTGAAATCAAATAAGTGTAAGTTTTGTTTTATATTTAATTTTAATTTAGTTAATGTTTATTTTATTTCAAGTAAAACAAAAATGGTTTTAGTTTTAGTTAACTCTAATAACCCTGGTCATGATATTATAATGAAGAAAAATGCCTTTATTAACAGGATGAAATTCATGAAAAGAAAATCTTGTTAAGCAGTTTAGCATAATCTTTTAATATTATTTATTAGAAAAAAAAAGAAAAAAAAAACAATGAAGCAGTTTTGTTAAAGTCACATGGTGTGATCAATGTGCAAAAACATACAGAAAGAAAAACCCATTAAACAGGAAATGATACAGAGAGGACCCCAGCAGTGTCAGTGTCAATAAGTCTTTAAAAATGTGAATTAATTTAACATTTATTTCCAAGGCAAGGTTAAAACTCACAAAATGCCCTATGATCCCAAATCAATGTCATGTATGAATTAATAATTAATTATAGTTGTAAAAAAAAACTATACTTTTTTACCAAAAAATGTTACAACTTTAAAAATTAATAATTTAGATGTTTACACTCACTTGTTTTCAAAGTGTAAAGTAAATATGTGCATACATTTAATTGATGGTTATACCACATGACATTTTTGGAGTCATTAAATTGAAACTTTTGTTGAAAATGGTATTAAAGTTTTCAAAATCATATGAATCCAAAATAAATTTTACTTTGTTCTAAATTAAGATTTTTTTCTTCATCTAGCCACTTATTTATCACTTCCCCTATACCAAAACATAGCTGGTGAAGCTGGTTGACCAGCATGAGCTTTCTAGTCCCACTAGTTGACCATTGAAGTCTTGCACATCAAGCTAGCCAAGAAGCCTGTTTATCACGCCGCTATCCAAAACACAACAAACAGTATGCTGGTCATTTCAGCAGGGCGTTCCTTATCAAAATGCAACAAGAAATGACAAGTGCATGTATTAACATACATTACGCTCCATATCCCATACTCGGGCGCACACAAACGCTAATGAGCGATGCTCTTCAGGAGACCCACCACTTGCGATGCTGATATACACCCAAAAGCCACCTCAGGGTCACGCTCTGAGAGGAGACGCCTTTCATTTGAGCCACCTAATCTCCAGGAGGAGAGGAGAAGCACCTTAATGGGGAACAGAGCCAAAGAGGTCCCTCATATTTCTGGTCCGCAGAAAAAAGCTTGCCGTTAAATCCACACAGGATAATTATGGATGGCAAATGAGTGAAGATGAATGTGTGCGAGCTTAGGCAGGGATCCGACCTCGAAGTGGCAGTCCAATCCTCTCCTCTAACAACCGTGATGTAATGATGTGGTCCCTTTTGTAGGGAAACGCTTTGCTTTAGACCAAAGATTCGTGCTACACACCAATTATCCCTTAGGAGACTAATGACTACTCTAATCTGCATGTGATGGCATACACACACACACACACAGACACACATCCTTGGACTTCTCCATACACCTAAGCAGAGTGGAACTTTAAATTACCAAGAGTGAAATGGAGTGATCTCTAAAGATGAATGTAGATATAAAGGCTGATAGCATCAGAGTGCATACAATACAAAACACATGCTTATCAAAATGGCGAGAAGGACTTTCACATCATAGACTTGCCGCTCCCCACCATTTGCTTTTGTGTGAATAGATAGAGAAAATATGCAAGCTGTCTGGGTTCATTTGAAGCCATTAAATAACATCTTGACAGACACAAAAGACAGTAAATTTAATCCCTGAACATCAATTTTAATCTTAATGTAAACAGTTCTTTACTTTATTATTCAAAGGCTTTAAATTGTTAATCTTAAAGGGATAGTTCACCTAAACGACAGGGGTATCCAGGGAAGCAGAAGGAAGCAAGGATCTATATGCAGCAGTTTATTATAAAAAAAAGCAAACCATAAACAGAATCCAAAGGATGGAAAACACATATAACAACTGACAATAAAACACAGAGAAACCAGGGCTTAAATACACAAGGGTTAACAAGGAAACAATGGACACCTGGGGATACAATCAAGGGCAACCAATATGAAATGAAACTACAAAAGGACTACAAAAACCAGTGCAGGAAATGGAACAAATGAAACAGGAATTTCAACATAAAAAAAAACATGACAGTCATCATTTACTCTCATGTCGTTCCAGACCTATAAAACTTTCTTCGAAACACAAATGAAGATATTATAAATGAAACTTAGATATTTTGGTCTCTCCATTGATAGTCCAAAACTTCAAAAAAGTTTATAGAAACATAGAAATATAATGGGGTTTTTCGATTTATGCGTAAAATAAAGCCTGTGGTAAACATAACTTGATGATACTTTGATGTTTTGTTCTACCACGTGCACTGCACACACTCGCACCCCAAGCTGTCTTATCTTGTTAAAAACATACATTTTCAAAAATGAACATAACTGCTTAAAAATTTGAGTTTTCGCTATGGGTGGGTGTAATTTATGTTGTAGAACAAAACGTCAAAGTATAGCCAAGTTATGTTTACCACAGGCTTTATTTTACACATAAATCGAAAAACCCCATTATAAAACCCCATAGGAAATCTTAAAGGAACCAGCGGCGAATTAGTCTTCCGGGTTCTGATGTCATACCTGCACCACTCTATAGTTAAAGTGATAAAAGTGAGCAAACATCAAGAACGCTCTTCCAGTTTTACATCTTCATGTTAACTGAGCATTTCTATAGATGAATATTTTCACAACAACATGGATGTCTGGAATGAAGAAAGTGATCAATGTGATTCATATTCAAAATGGTAAGCAAGCGCTGCTTTGTTTATGGTTTGTATATCCGCTGTCCTAATGTTGGCTTCCCTTTTTGACTGACCAATACAGACTACTGCCACCTGCTGGTATAGACAGTTATTTCCTCTCAAGCAGGTGCAAAATGTATGCACTAATTGGCTGTTCGTTGTGGACTTTAGGCCAGACGCACACGATGCGAGGTGACAAAACACTCGGCTTTCGACGCTGTTTTTGATATCGGTTTGGTGTGTAACGGTCTTTAGTGGAATGGACTTTCCACAGTGGGACAGAAATCTCTCAGGTTAAATAAAAATATCAGCATGTGTGTTTCAAAGATGAAAAAAAAAAAAGTCTAATGGGATTGGAATGACATAAAGGTGATTAAATGATAACAGAATTAACCCTTAAAAATAAAAAAAACTAACTCTTTAAAATTGATTTTGTGAGCTTCTTTCCCATCTAAGAAGTGCAGAGACAACTATGGCTGTGTCTGAAAGCTAAGGCAGCTGACTTATTGTCTCACTGCCTTATCTGGCAATAGCATTTGCGCACGAAGGTACCTCACAAAACTGATTTAGGACAGACTTCTGAGAAAGTGTAATGGTTTAATGATCTACAGCAAAACTGAGTGAAAACTAAGCGAATATTTAATTAATATAATAGTACATTTTCGCTAGAAATGACATAAATGGAAAAAGTTGGTCAAAATTGTACATTTACCACCAACCACATCTTTCAGATGCCATCTTTATTTTTTAGCTCAAATGGCGCGGAATGGAACACACAGGATTGTGGGATATCAAAGGCAGCGAAGGATACATCTCTTCTGCCTTCAAAAATCCATTAGATGAAGGTATCTCAGGAGACAAGAAGTGAAGCTAACATTGGATTCGGACGTGCCTTGATGCCTCCCTACCTTGGAATGTGTCCTCCGAAGGCAGCATTTTTCAGCTTTCGGATGCAGCCTATAAGTAAGACATTAGCTGATTTCCCTAAAAACACTCCCCCTTTACAACATACCAGACAGTATCTGGCCATATTCAGAGGTGTAAGAGTGCCTGAAAACCATACTTGAGTAAAAATACAAATACTTTACAGCAAAAATGACTCCATTACAAGTTACAAGTCACCAATTCTAATACGACTTGAGTAAAAGTCTTATAGTATCTGGTTTTAACAGTACTTAAGTATTTTACTCATGCTGAATGTAGGCTCAGAGATGCACTAGTCTTTAACTCCTAAGAGACGTGCCAGTGAAAAACCAGAAACAGTTGATTTGTGAGAAGAGCAATCACATGTTTAGTTTCTGAAGTCGAAATAAACCTGAGCACCTCAAAAACTGCAATAAATCAAGTTCAACAACAGCTTCTTAAATGTCTGCAAACTTTCAAGTCTCAGTTAAGCTCAACTGCTCAAAAAGGGCATCAGAAAACCAATACCCTTCAAAACGTTTTCTTTAATATAACAGATAAATAAAATAATATTAAATAAAATTAAAAGTCAAAGCCTATGTCACGATCACCGTCTGTTCCTGTCAGTTCCTGGACTCCATTTCCCATAATCCTCCTTGCCAATCACATGCACACTCCACACCTATCACCTGTTGCCACATACAGTTTAGCACACTACCTGGACTATAAAAGACTCACACACACACCACCTGATATTCCCAGGCAATCTCCCATCCAAGTACTAACCAGGCCCGACTCTGCTTAGCTTCCGAGATCAGACGAGATCGGGCGTGCTCAAAGTGGTATGGCCGTAAGCCACCTGACCTGCCGTGGTCGCCCAAGCCACCTGACCTGCCGTGGTCGCCCAAGCCACCTGACCTACCGTGGCCGCCCAAGCCACCTGACCCGCCATGGCTGCCCGTGGCTCCTGACCCGCCATGGCTGCCCGTGGCTCCTGACCCGCCTTGGCTGCCCGTGGCACCTGACCCGCCATGGCTGCCCTTGGAACCTGACCCACCATGGCTATCCGTGGCACATGACCCACCGTGGCTGCCTGAGTTCCTGGATCTGCATTGGAGACCCTGTTCCTGTCTACGTCTCCAATGCACCCACCCCCTCTCCCTATCTGTACCATTTACGCCGCGAGGACGCGCCTTCCGGAAGGGGGCGTTATGTCACGATCACCGTCTGTTCCTGTCAGTTCCTAGACTCCATTTCCCATAATCCTCCTTGCCAATCACATGCACACTCCACACCTATCACCTGTTGCCACATACAGTTTAGCACACTACCTGGACTATAAAAGACTCACACACACACCACCTGATTGCAAAGTCTTGATTTGCCCCGGTGATCAACTCTGAGCGTTTTCTTGTGGACTGTTTCCTGGTTTCTGTCGGATTGTTTATTCTTTGTGATTCTCTGCTGCCTGCCCTGAACCTTGCCTGTGTACTGGACTGTGTTTGTTTGCCACCTGCCCTGATCTCTGCCTGTGACCCGATACTGTTTGTCTGCCGCCTGCCTCGACCCTTGCCTGTCCCTGTTTATGTTTTTGCCTTTGCCCCGGTCTACCTGTGTATCTACTATTCTTAATAAAGCTGCAAATGGATCCCCGCTCTGCCGACCCATCATTACAGACTACATGCACTGGATGTGCTGGTTTTGGCCTCATCACCAGCTGCAGCCATGACCTCATCTCATATATGAAACACCTGCGATTTACAACTACCTGTTAAAGCATTGCTGTAAAGTAGTCATGTTGACAAGTTTGGGTGAGTAAGGGCAAAACGCACAAGATCACTTTCAGTGCCCTGTAGATGGCAATATCACTACTTTTGTAGCAGAAATAAACTGCTGCAGAAAAAGTTAGGTGCAATGCAAAATATAAAGGGTAATTGCATTACTCATCAAAAATGTATTGGAGTAAAGAGTAAATACTAATTCAACAATGTAATCAAGTAGAGGGTAAAAGTAGCTAATATCTTTGATACTCAGTAAAACTACAAAGTAGCCAAAAAGATACTTACATGTAAGTACAGTAATTACATTTACTCAAATACTTTACACCACTGGCCATATTGCATTTACACCTTCATTCTAATGTGTCTCCAGTTTGATTAGATAGAAGCAAATAGCCACATATTGCACTGATATTTCCACAACAAAAAATGGAGAAAGTTCTAAAGGTCACACAGTAGTAACCTGTAGCAGCTGAAGTCTCCAACACACACACCGTCCTGTGGACTGCAGAATGCTAATGTTGCTAATCCTCCTCCAGGGCTGCTAGCACAAACGGCAGCTCACTTTTCTTATGCAAATGGGGGCAAGCGCACTAATCGCACTGGACCCGCCGGGGGACTCGCAGGCTGCCAGCAAATATTGGAATTATAGAGGGAAAAAAGGCTCACATTTGTCTAAAAATAATTAAAGATAAAGACTACAGAGGGATGACATGTTGTTACCATAGAAATCAAGGAGTGTAGCAAACTGAGAGGTGAACTTTTCAGGACACACACACACACACACACAGAGAGACATATGGAAAGAGACCAGTTAGTCTAGCATATCTCCTGTGGAGTTACCTAAGGTCAGAGCTATGGCACAGCTGTTAGCACACATCAGCTAGAAAAACTGGAGATGTGGTGCTCGCACAGTTTGAATCCGCCCATCCCATACCCACATTATCTATACAATAAAAATGCCACATGAAGGTAGTGCATGTGCAAGCGACCAGAGTTCGTCATCATCTGCCCTCCATAATGCTAGTATTGTCAAAAGTACCGCCTTCAGTACCAAGTCAGTACTGAAATTTTAAAAATGTGATAATACCAGCATTTCCCAGCTGATAGACACCTGCTTTCAAACGCTCCCATAATTATCTGTGTAAGCGCACAGTGAAGAGCGTCACAGATGTCTATTTACAACATGTTTTTGAAGCTTTGATCATTGTAGCCAATCACAGACATATCTGTTGAGCGCGTGAACACAATGGCCAATCACAGACATATCTGTTGAGCGCGTGAACACAATGGCCAATCACAGACATATCTGTTGAGCGCATGAACACAATGGCCAATCACAGACATATCTGTTGAATGCGTGAACACAGTGGCCAATCACAGACATATCTGTTGAGCGCGTGAACACAATGGCCAATCACAGACATATCTGTTGAGCGCGTGAACACAATGGCCAATCACAGACATATCTGTTGAGCGCGTGAACACAATGGCCAATCACAGACATATCTGTTGAGCGCGTGAACACAATGGCCAATCACAGACATATCTGTTGAATGCGTGAACACAATGGCCAATCACAGACATATCTGTTGAGCGCATGAACACAATGGCCAATCACAGACATATCTGTTGAGCACGTGAACACAATGGCCAATCACAGACATATCTGTTGAGCGCGTGAACACAATGGCCAATCACAGACACAACTGTTGAGCGCGTGAACACAATGGCCAATCACAGACATATCTGTTGAATGCGTGAACACAATGGCCAATCACAGACACATCTGTTGAGCGCGTGAACACAATGGCCAATCACAGACATATCTGTTGAATGCGTGAACACAATGGCCAATCACAGACACATCTGTTGAATGCGTGAACACAATGGCCAATCACAGACACATCTGTTGAGCGCGTGAACACAATGGCCAATCACAGACATATCTGTTGAATGCGTGAACACAATGGCCAATCACAGACATATCTGCTGAGCGCGTGAACACAATGGCCAATCACAGACACATCTGTTGAGCGCGTGAACGCAATGGCCAATCACAGACACATCTGTTGAGCGCGTGAACACAATGGCCAATCACAGACACATCTGTTGAGTGCGTGAACACAATGGCCAATCACAGACACATCTGTTGAGCATGCGAACGCAATGGCCAATCACAGACACATCTGTTGAGCGCGTGAACACAATGGCCAATCACAGACACATCTGTTGAGCGTGTGAACACAATGGCAAACAGAGACATATCTGTTGAGCGTGTGAACACAATGGCCAATCACAGACATATCTGTTGAGCACGTGAACACAATGGCCAATCACAGACATATCTGGTGAGCGCGTGAACACAATGGCCAATCACAGACATATCTGGTGAGCGCGTGAACACAATGGCCAATCACAGACACATCTGTTGAGCGCGTGAACGCAATGGCCAATCACAGACATATCTGTTGAGCGCGTGAACACAATGGCCAATCACAGACACATCTGTTGAGTGCGTGAACGCAATGGCCAATCACAGACACATCTGTTGAGCACGTGAACACAATGGCCAAACGGAGACATATCTGTTGAGCACGTGAACACAATGGCCAATCACAGACACATCTGTTGAGCGCGTGAACGCAATGGCCAATCACAGACATATCTGTTGAGCGCGTGAACACAATGGCCAATCACAGACACATCTGTTGAGTGCGTGAACGCAATGGCCAATCACAGACACATCTGTTGAGCACGTGAACACAATGGCCAAACGGAGACATATCTGTTGAGCACGTGAACACAATGGCCAATCACAGACACATCTGTTGAGCGCGTGAACGCAATGGCCAATCACAGACATATCTGTTGAGCGCGTGAACACAATGGCCAATCACAGACACATCTGTTGAGTGCGTGAACGCAATGGCCAATCACAGACACATCTGTTGAGCACGTGAACACAATGGCCAAACGGAGACATATCTGTTGAGCACGTGAACACAATGGCCAATCACAGACACATCTGTTGAGCGCGTGAACGCAATGGCCAATCACAGACATATCTGTTGAGCGCGTGAACACAATGGCCAATCACAGACACATCTGTTGAGTGCGTGAACGCAATGGCCAATCACAGACACATCTGTTGAGCACGTGAACACAATGGCCAAACGGAGACATATCTGTTGAGCACGTGAACACAATGGCCAATCACAGACACATCTGTTGAGCGCGTGAACACAATGGCCAATCACAGACATATCTGGTGAGCGCGTGAACACAATGGCCAATCACAGACACATCTGTTGAGCGCGTGAACGCAATGGCCAATCACAGACATATCTGTTGAGCGCGTGAACACAATGGCCAATCACAGACACATCTGTTGAGTGCGTGAACGCAATGGCCAATCACAGACACATCTGTTGAGCACGTGAACACAATGGCCAAACGGAGACATATCTGTTGAGCACGTGAACACAATGGCCAATCACAGACACATCTGTTGAGCGCGTGAACGCAATGGCCAATCACAGACATATCTGTTGAGCGCGTGAACACAATGGCCAATCACAGACACATCTGTTGAGTGCGTGAACGCAATGGCCAATCACAGACACATCTGTTGAGCACGTGAACACAATGGCCAAACGGAGACATATCTGTTGAGCACGTGAACACAATGGCAAACAGAGACATATCTGTTGAGCGTGTGAACACAATGGCCAATCAGAGGTGTTTTTTAGGAATCTGCTCAACAGCACTCAAAATGCTAGAGGGAAATGCTTGGTATCGCCACATTTTAAAAATTTCAGTATTGACTTGGTACCGAAGTCGATACTTTTGACAACAAGTTACTCATGCTACAACTAAGAACTAACTCATGCTACATGAAACTCGCATGAGTTCTTGTGGAACACACAAGGAGTTATTATAAAAGTGTCTAACTGCTCTTTTCCATATAATATAGACTACCGTTCAAAAGTTTAGTGTCAGTACAATTTTGTTTTTACAACTTTTTTCAAAAAGGATGCAAATTGCAAATTTAACTTGTGTGCAAAATTGGAATATCGCATAAAACATTTGCCGATAAAGCAGCTTTAACATCATGTGTTCAAGATAACAAAATCATCACTTGCTGGGAAACGGGTGAAAAATATCTGTAATAAAAATGGAAGTTGCTGCAATCGGTGACGCCACTGTGGCTTTTTTCCCTACATAATAAATAACTTGCTCCTCAGAGTGCGCAGACAAAATGCAATAAATGCTGTCATGTTCTCTTGCATTCGGATGCTTGTATAGATGCTTCTGGGAGGAAATTATATCAAACCATAGAAACAAACAAAGAGATAATCAGTAACCAATGAAACCAAAACTAAATGGAGCAGAGAAACAGGAACAAAGGGAAACAAAACAGAACATAAAAGTCTATAACTGTGACAACTGGTCGGAAATCAAGAGATTTATCACTACTATCAAAGCGAAAAAATGTATTGTATTTTTCAAACACTGCTTGCAAACCATCCACAAATATTTTATTCTATTCCAAATAAGATTCCTATGGAGCCCCGGACATGACATGCAGGAAAAAAATAGTAGGCTAAATCGTGCGCACAATTGACTAATATGTTCCCTCGATTTACTAATTTGTGTGCACGATTTTTTTTTTTTTTTTCTTGCATGTCATGTGCGGGTCTCCGTAGATTCCAAATACAGTCAACTTAATAGCTAGTAAATATTTTCCATGTAATCTTGTTTTATACGTCTTTATCAACTAAAATATACTGTATTAAATGCCTTTATATTTTGGACAAGTGGTTCCTTACAAGGGGATCATTATACCTGGGGATTCATAAACTTTCTATAGTGCATAAGAAAAGAAGAGGCTCTGAGAAGTAATGAAGTAGTGGTCTAACGCTGCAGGCATCTGGCAAAATGTTGATGTTAAGTACTATTCATTTGACATGGTCAACTTAGAATCATGCAGCATAGTAAGACCTGAAATGGCAAATGAAAGTTGAAGTGATATACTGCAATGAGGGGAAAAGTCACACAGTGAGACAAAGAAACTTCGATTGATTTTATTTTGTCATGCTGGAGAATCCACCATCTGCCAGGCACAACTATGATAAAATGTCTGCCAAAGAAACAGCAAAAAAAGCCTGTACATCTCATGCTTGGCTGGTCAATATCTGTTTAGTCTCCTGTGCAATTAAATTGATCAGTTGTGCTGTGTTGTACAATTCAATTTTACTTACAAAAGAAAATGTATTACAACATAATGAAATCAATACAGACACACGCTAATGACTGCCTTTGCCTCAAAACAGACATCTTTTGTTCGGCTTGTAAACGTGTGGTGTCATGACAATTTGACTAGTCGAACTATGAAGCCCTTCAAATCCTCAGAGCTCAAACAGTTTCTCCTGTGTATGGACCATTTGGGAGGGATCAAAAGATGCAAACAAGAGGAGGAAGATCAAAGTTTAACTCCCACCCATCTTTTTGATCTGTACTGAAAGCGTGCGTGTTTGACGCACACTCACAGAGTTACAAAGACAGCATCATAAGCCTGGCACGACTGTTAAAGCCTCATTTAGCTACTTTCATAGCTTAATTACTATTCGCAGTTTGTCAGCAGGGAGGCGGCTTAATGTATAGTGCCTCCTGCTGACTGACGCAGCTGTTTGAGTCACGCTCGAGAAATGTTTTAGGAAATGAAACCAGCGGGTCCACGGCAACTCTAAATTTAATCCAACCGCAGGGGTTAGTTAGCTACTTAATGTGGATCTTATGGTTCTATCACACTGCAATCCTGATAAAAGCTTGTGTTACACGTACAAAAGCACTCCCCTCCACAGGAGATAATGAGCCAATGAAGGTTTCTAACTTGATCATGGGCTTACCTTTTTCTGCATATTAAAAGGTTAGTTCAGGCAAAAAAAATAAAATAAAAAAAAAGATAAACTTATTCACCCATTCTGATGTCATTCTAAACCCATCTGACTTTCTTTCTTCCGTGGAACACAACAGGAGAAATTCTGAGTCATGTTCGGTTTCGAACATCAACAACTTCCCACAAAAGTCAAGTCAATTTTATTTTTATAGCACTTTTCACAGTACACTACGGAAGCCCTAAACGGTCATGAATTATTATTTTTCTTCTATCTTGTTTTCTCGTGATCTCGAGAAAACTAAAGTTGTTTTCTCGTGATCACGACTTAATTTTCTCATGATCTCGAGATAACAAAAGTTATTTTCTCGTGATCACGACTTAATCTCTGCTCTAAATTACACAAATGTGCCAACAGGTGGCAGTATATTACCAAATATAAATGATGGGGTGCGGTAAATATCCACTTTACTGTATTAGTTCATATTGGCCCAGATTGTACGAGTTTCGGACAGAGAGAGTCTTCGTGATCGCTTTATTTTGTGCAGTATTGTGTGGGTTAAGTAATTAACTTAACTGTTGAATGCTTGAATATGATTATTTTGCTTGAAAGTGTATCTATTACTACATTCTGGCTGCTAGATGCATGACTCACAGTTTCACTACCTCAATAGTTCGGTGTGATACTAAACTTATTGATTATTAAAGTACAAACCCGATTCCAAAAAAGTTGGGACACTGTACAAATTGTGAATAAAAAAAGAATGCAATTTACAAATCTCATAAAATTATATTTTATTCACAATAGAATATAGATAACATATCAAATGTTGAAAGTGAGACATTTTGAAATGTCATGCCAAATATTGGCTCATTTTGGATTTCATGAGAGCTACACATTCCAAAAAAGTTGGGACAGGTAGCAATAAGAGGCCGGAAAAGTTAAATGTACATATAAGGAACAGCTGGAGGACCAATTTGCAACTTATTAGGTCAATTGGCATGATTGGGTATAAAAAGAGCCTCTCAGAGTGGCAGTGTCTCTCAGAAGTCAAGATGGGCAGAGGATCACCAATTCCCCCAATGCTGCTGCGAAAAATAGTGGAGCAATATCAGAAAGGAGTTTCTCAGAGAAAAATTGCAAAGAGTTTGAAGTTATCATCATCTACAATGCATAATATCATCCAAAGATTCAGAGAATCTGGAACAATCTCTGTGTGTAAGGGTCAAGGCCGGAAAACCATACTGGATGCCCGTGATCTTCGGGCCCTTAGACGGCACTGCATCACATACAGGAATGCTACTGTAATGGAAATCACAACATGGGCTCAGGAATACTTCCAGAAAACATTGTCGGTGAACACAATCCACCGTGCCATTCGCCGTTGCAGGCCAAAACTCTATAGGTCAAAAAAGAAGCCATATCTAAACATGATCCAGAAGCGCAGGTGTTTTCTCTGGGCCAAGGCTCATTTAAAATGGACTGTGGCAAAGTGGAAAACTGTTCTGTAGTCAGACGAATCAAAATTTGAAGTTCTTTTTGGAAAACTGGGACACCATGTCATCCAGACTAAAGAGGACAAGGACAACCCAAGTTGTTATCAGCGCTCAGTTCAGAAGCCTGCATCTCTGATGGTATGGGGTTGCATGAGTGCGTGTGGCATGGGCAGCTTACACATCTGGAAAGGCACCATCAATGCTGAAAGGTATATCCAAGTCCTAGAACAACATATGCTCCCATCCAGACGTCGTCTCTTTCAGGGAAGACCTTGCATTTTCCAACATGACAATGCCAGACCACATACTGCATCAATTACAACATCATGGCTGCGTAGAAGAAGGATCCGGGTACTGAAATGGCCAGCCTGCAGTCCAGATCTTTCACCCATAGAAAACATTTGGCGCATCATAAAGAGGAAGATGCAACAAAGAAGACCTAAGACAGTTGAGCAACTAGAAGCCTGTATTAGACAAGAATGGGACAACATTCCTATTCCTAAACTTGAGCAACTTGTCTCCTCAGTCCCCAGACGTTTGCAGACTGTTATAAAAAGAAGAGGGGATGCCACACAGTGGTAAACATGGCCTTGTCCCAACTTTTTTGAGATGTGTTGATGCCATGAAATAAATCAACTTATTTTTCCCTTAAAATGATACATTTTCTCAGTTTAAACATTTGATATGTCATCTATGTTGTATTCTGAATAAAATATTGAAATTTGAAACTTCCACATCATTGCATTCCTTTTTTATTCACAATTTCCCAATTCACAATGTCCCAACTTTTTTGGAATCGGGTTTGTAGAATCCGGGTGCCGTGTTTCAGAATCAATCATTGTAAAAAGAACTTTTACGTCGAGATGACAAGAAAATTAAGTCGTGATATTGAGAAAACAACTTTTGTCATCTCAAGATCATGAGAAAACAAGATAGAAAAAAAAATAATAATAAATAATCCATGGCCGTTTAGGGCTTCCGTAGTACACACTGTTTCAAAGCATCTTTACAGAAAATCATGATGTTAATGTTTAGAATATCTTAATATCTTCATACCTTATTTACAATTAGCAGATTAGAGCTACGTCAGTGTACCATATTTATGCGGGTAAAGATTTACAATATAAACAATTAAGCGGTTGACATTTGCTATAGTATACAGTATGTGAATATGCAAATGAGATTTGAGAGATATAATGGAGGAAAAGATTTTCCTAATGACTTAAAGTCAACATGAAATCTATACTGACCTTTTTTCTTGTTTAATGGGCATTTCTGATCTTATTCCACAAGATTGATCAGTGCACATTACTCCAAAGAAAAAAACAATCCTTTGTCTTTGTAATATTTAATCAAAATCAAAAACTTGCTATGGGATAGTTTGAGGAAAAGTCCAACCAAAAATAAATTATGTTCTCATTTACTCACCTTCATGCCATTCCAAACTCTAAATGACTTTCTTTCTGTTATTAAACTTTATTTACATTCTGGTACGTAATTGCTAATTTTTTTTTTTTTTTTACAATCCAAACTTTTCATGATGGATTTGGTCAAAGAATTGCGAATGGCATTTCACCTTGACTATACAGTTTAGCCTGTTACCGCACAAAGCTATCATTTAAGTATCAATTGTTTAATATCAATTCACAATTAGAAATTATACAAAATTATTTACAATTTAATAGTGTCATTATGACATTATCTGGCTACTTTTTACATGAATATACACTCAATTTTTACAGTACCTATAGAAAATCACCATACCCCATTGAAATAGTTATTTAATTTTTCGTACAGCCTGAAATCTTTTTATAGCTTTATTTACAAATTTTGCCTTACAAATAAATAAATAAAAGAAAGAAAGAAAAAAAAAAGGCAAAAGTTTTGAAAAATAATAAAAAGAAAAAATGAAAAAACTACAATAACATGGTTGGAAAAGTCATCAGTGCCCTGATTTAATACTTTGTAGAGCCACCTTTTGCTTTAAAGGTGCAGTAAGCGATTTCTGAGAAACACTGTTGATATTTGAAATGACCAAAACAAAGCCCCTACCCAAATGGATCACACCCCATCCCTAAGTTGCCAGATGGAATCAGATTCTTCCAGAAGACTGAGTGTGGCACTTTTTCAGGAAAGGCTTCTTTCTTGCCACCCTACCATACAGGCCAGCTTTGTGTAAAGCTTGTGGGATAGTTATCACATGCACAGACCGACCAGTCCCAGCCATAATGCCTTGTAAGTCCTTCAAAGTTGCCTTTGGACTCTTGGTAGCTTCTCTGATCAATGTCCTCCTGGCTCGGTCATCCAGTTTGGATGGACGGCCTGATCTAGGCAATGTGTTGGTGGTGCAATACGCTTTCCACTTCTTAATGGTGCTCTGAACATTACTCAGAGGGATAGCTAAAGCCTTTGAAATGTTTTTGTAGCTTTTTTCTAACTTGTGCCTTTCTACAACTTTATCTCAGAGGCATTTTGAAAGCACTTTCCCAACCATGGTGAATTCTTTGCTGTACCATTCACTACTAACGATGGAATCTTCAAGAAACAGCTGGTTTTATTCCAAAGTAATCAAATCCACTACAACTGATGTCAGGTGGGGCAATTAGCCTGGTGTTTGATCTGAAAGTCGATTGGTTGCACCTGAGCAAGTTTATAATGGTATACTCTAAGGGGCTGATCACTTTTCCAAACCAGGTATTTCACTAATTAATTTTTAATAATCCTCCAGAATGTTTTAAAATGTTATTTTCACTTTGATGATGAGGGTTATAATCAGTTATAATCTGTACATACAGCTCAAAAAATGTAAACTTAATTTATTTTATTTTCCAGGGTATAATGTGACAAAAGTTAAAGAGGACCTATTATGCAAAATTTACTTTTTTAAGTGTTTGAACACAGATATGCATCAACAGTGTGTGTAAACAACCAGCCTATAATGGTAAAAATCCACCCAATACTTTTTTTTATAATCCTTATTTATCATTTTCAATCTCTCAAAACACGCTGTTTGATATTTCCCCCTACTCCTATGTAAGAGTATGGTGACGATCCCATGACAGGTGACGATCTGCCCTATTAGCATAGACACACCCCTGAGTGAGAAGCACAGAGTCCGCCATTTCTGTGTACTCACTGTATCAGAGATATGCAATGTCTGTGCCAAAAAACATTACAAATGTTCTGTTGTTGGATGTACCAACGAACATATGAAGCTTCATAGACTCTGAGGATACCATGGTTGAAGTTATTACTCAAGGATGGATCAGTTCAAACTGTAAGTGATCCTCTCCAGAGTGATACTGGTCACGGCAGAGAGAGAGCACGCACACTTTATTACAGTCCACCGGAGTTGTTTTACGGATATCAAGTTTACCAGTTTATTAAGCACCTCCGAAAAGGCATAAGGTAGGTCTGTATATATTTGTTTACTGTTAGTTGTAACAAGTGTTTTTGTGTAATTCGCTGTGTATGTTTATGATGATGCAAGGGAGAGTTTCTTGCACTTCTCGCACTGTTTTATTCAGCTCTTATGGTGATTTTCTGGAGTGATAACATATGCGTCATCTTTTGTGTGATGTACAATAAACTTTATAAACTCATTCAGTAACGATTTGGCCATCATTCGGACGGGTTCGCTACAATAGGCTCGTACTAATAGTGGACAAAAGCAAGATGACATCATAAGATATAAATGCAATTAAACTAAACTATACCTGTTCTGTCTCCATGCAGCAGATATTCTGTATTATATAATAATATAGTATTGTGTATTTTACTTTGAAGGTGCAGTAGGTCACCTGGGAAATGCTAATGCTAACCTGCTAGCATTGAAAGCATACAATCCCACCTTCCCCGCAAATCACTGTCCAAAGCCACGCCTCCTCCAAAACACTGAACGTGCAAACACACACACAGCTGCTCTTGGCAAAGCGTCATGAGAGACAGCGTTAAACTACCTCATGTCTCAAAGCACATAACATTACAATGATAATGAATGTAAACACCTTAGACAGATTGTACCTGACTGCTGCAGATTAATTTCGGTGTTGATACTGTTGACATGGAAACGCATAATTCTGAATCTAACTGAACAGCTCCAGTTAGATCGTCACGGGTTGCCATCTCTTAATTATGGTAGCTATGTTGTGAACGCGGCATAAGCTCATTGTTTTGATTTGGTAGGAACTGTAAAAGGTGGCTGCTGTTTGTCTGCGGTGATCCATGACTGAGGTCTGTCTGTATAAACTCTGCATAGCATTAAACGCGCTGATGACGTATGATGTCTGTGCGAACAGGGTGCGCGAGGGAATGTAAAAAACATACGCTGACAGGCAGGTAGGACATTATATTATTTCATTCGGACTGAATATAATGATTGGATGAACATTTTAGGGTCCTACTTCTTTCACAGATGATATATATTTATAAAAATACATTTAGACCGTTTAACATAGTGATTGCTATCAGGACAAAATAACAGTATAACAAAAAATTTTCTGTACAGAATCCCCTATTGCACCTTTAATGACAGTTTAAAATAACTTATATCACATGCTTTTTATACATTCCTTAAAATCAAATGACGGATGGGACAAGTTTACTACACAAAGCTTTCTATGATGTTTTGTTCTTGTGATATCTCCTGGTCATTGTATGCTTTCATTCTATGTAAAAGATCAGCATGGAAATTCTATAAGACGTCTCCTTTTGTGTTTAACAAAAGAAAGAAAGTCTTAAAGGGGACATTGGATGCAAAAGTAACTTTTACATGGTGTTTGGACATAAATGTCTGTTGGCAGTGTGTCTACACAACCACACTGTAATGATAAAAATCTACCCAGTGCTTTTTTTTTTAATCCCCACAAATCATAAGCACTTTGTCAGATCAAGCCGTTCACAGACTCTTGGCAAAGTGACGTAAATTTGCACAGGCCCCTCCCACGACTGTTGACGGACACTGCTGTTTTAGCATAGACCCGCCCTGAGTGAGCTGTAAACAGACAGTCCGACGCCTCACAGGTGTAGACAAGAATGTCTCCAAAGCAAATGAGGCGTTTTGTTATTGGATATAAGAATGAACATAGCAGTCGTCCTTTACTCTCGACATCTGAGCCGCTGAAGACGCAGTGGATTCATTTTGTTTTTGAAAGGAATGCGCCCCCGGATCTACCTATATGCGTTTATGTCTGCACTAAAAAGTTTTTGTTTTGCTAAAAAAGTTTTTGTTTGGCTAAAAAAGTTCCTGAAGGATGGATCAGTTCCAGAAGACGTGAGTAACGTTATAGGTTTTTTTTTTTTTTTATGAGTCTTTGCAAATCGCCTTTCCTAATAATGTGCTAGTTTGCATGTTCCACGACAAATGCGGCTAAAGTTAAAGGCCAGCTCACACTGCACAGATAAACACCAACAAACACGTCTGTTGGAGTTTGTTGGATCAGGACGCAGCCTCCGAAATAAGACGCAGCCAGTGTGATTCCCCTGTCGGCGTCTGTTGCCGTTGGTCGGAGTCTGTTTTCACCTGACTGAACATGTTAAATCTCCGTTTGTTGGGTCGGGGAATGTCTGAGCAGTGTGGTATGATTTTCCAACAAACTCTGACGTAATCTGACCTGGCCATGAACCGTTGCCATGATGATGAGCAAGTCCCTTGCAAAGACTGCTGTTTGATCGCGCCGGCGCCTCACGCACACACAACAAAGCACTGCAAATGTGACATTGCAGCTTGTTCATTATCAAAATAATACAGTCGAACAAACATATGTCGTCATTTCTCTTTAGAACCTTCTCACTGTAATTCATAACTGCACGTTTATAATGAACAGTGAATTAAGGCAATTGTCTTATTACAAACTGTGTACATTTTATGTAAAGATAAGGTGTTAGTTAATGACTAACAAGTATTTTGAGCATTTATAACTGCATAAATAAGAATGGTGAGTTCAATGCAATACCTGCCAAATAGTGTTTACAGCCCGCCCGCAGAAGATAGGGGTGGGGTGAACAGTAGCTTATTATCATTTAAAGGGACATGCACCGAAACGGCTCGCTGTGAATAGAGCTGTTTTTGTCAAGGCAAAAAGGTTTTTTTTTTTGCACCTTCAAATGGTTTTTACACAACCATTAAGAAATTTTAATCAAAGTATGTTATAGACCCTAAAGAATCATACTAACTTGTGGAAAATTGGCATCCGATGTCCCCTTTAAGGGAGTGGAACGACATGAAGGTGAGTAAATTATGTCAAATAAAGAGTGAATTCACCAGCAAGAACTCTCATTATGTGAGTCTGTCTTGATCTTAAAGTACGAGCAGAGGTAATGCTAACGTCACAAAGTGCCACATGTGAGACGGGACTGAAGACCCTGAAGAAGTCTGGATTTGCAGTGATCCATCTCTTATATCACCCTCAATAAGACTTAGTCATGACCCTTGAGTCTGTCTATGAGCTAAATGGGCTACAGCTGAGCAGAAATGACCAGAGGCACACAGACATTTTCATTTCAAGGATGAGGAGAGACACAGACAAATTCTGGGTTGCATTTTTCCCTGTGTGATTTGATCTTAAATGCGATCTATTGTTCCTACTTTGAGCTGTAAAAAGATTTTCTTGGCTTGCCTTGGGGACATCAGTCATAAAATAACATTACCTTGGATGATGAAACTTTCTTTGTTCTATTTGTTTTGATCATTGAGCAGTAAATAATGGCAAGAGCTGAGTTTTACGGACCCAAGTGTTTTTCATATCTGGTTTGGAAAAAAATACATATGGACAGATATGCCAGCAAACAGGTGCTGATGGAGGAGGGCTATGTGTGATGCAATGACACACTGATGACTTAACTCATGAATATTAATGTAGTCAGGATGACGTTGCTGTGTAACCTTCCTGGACTGCCTAGTCATGTAAACTAATTCATATTCATGAACCTAACCTAAAATTTGATACCTTTCACTGTTTTGATATTTATAAGCAAACTTGAAAATAGGCATTACTAGTCTGAAACATTTTCTTTTCTCTGAAATATCAAACTATCAAACTCAACAGATTGATATGAATTTGATTAGAAATTATGGTAATTATTTACAATTTTACACGGTCATTAAAACATTATCTGGTTACTATTTACATAAACATACTCTCAATTTCCTTACATTTCGTCACCTTGGAATTATAAGGTTCTATTTGACTTCTTTTTTTTTTTTTTTGTCAAAATTGAGTTCTGTCTACAAAGTCAAACTCTATCTTGGTTCTAAAAGGTTCTATCTGTGAGCCAATCAGCACTTTGAATGCACACATGAGGACCAATCAGGATCAGCTTTCTTTGTCATGTTGGCGGACTGCTCCGTGACAGCGGAAAAGAGAGCAGAAAACGCTAAATCAGTGAAGACTAAACAATGCCACGCAACGCAATGTTTATTAGAAACCTCATGATCAACTATTTTATTTATGATCTTGTCAAAGACAGCAGCCCAAATTCCAGGGAATTTCAGTCTGTTTTGTGTTTTGCTGTATCTATTGCTGAGGAGTTATTATCATAGTGAGACACCACGCTAGCCAGCTGCGCTATTAAGAGGATAGGTTCGGGTTTTGCAGTCTATTTGCTTTATTCCAGTCACATCATTGTCATACGAGGGAATGTTATGTTTTAACCTTCATACATTCCGGGTTTTCTTGTATTGAGCTGTATGTAGCTATTAAGCGGTATGGCATACTGGATTAAAGTGTATAAACTATGACATTAAGTGGTATGAAATGTTAAATTTTACATTGTTGGTATTAACTGAGTTGTTGCATAGTTGAAATAATTTAAATATTTTAAATGTGAAATATTTGTAAATATATATAGTCAGTGAAACATTTTTCAATGTTTATTAAACTTTGTGAAACACCTTTGCTGAAGCATTGTCTGTTTTCTTGCAGTTTTTTTTTTTTTTTTTGTCTTAAAATGTCTTAAATTTTACAATATTAAGCCTTAAAGGTCAAATAGTCAACAATTTAATTGGGGTCTTAGTTACAACAATAAACGTTAGCATGTTATTTCAGCCTACTGATGTCGAGAGAAAGCCATTTTACCTGTCCCACTTTCTGTGGAATAAAGTCCTGGTCAGATGAATTATAGTAGCTGCTTTCTGTCTAAACAAAAGGAAACTTAAACTTAAATGGTTCCTAATGTGTTAAATTACCCACCATATTCCTACCTAAATTTAACATCTGCACTGGCCAAAATATTTAGCACAAGAAAAAAAAAAATTCATTCTAAAATATCAAATAAATGTCATAGGAAGCATTAAATTTAACTTTCTCATGCATGTCAACACATTGTTACAACACAAATTTTATATTTTAAAACAAATTATAAGTAAACTGTTTGTGTTTCTTGAAAATTATTGCTTCAGTTAATGTTTTGCCAGATAGAACCTTATAATTCCAAGCGAAAGTGATTTTTTTAGAATTGGAATCTATCTGCATTTGACCCGTTCCAAAAATTTACAAATTTGAGAGGATTTTGATATTGTACAGTTAGAATACATTTATGGTCTCTGTCATTTTCATGTATTAAAGAGACTTGTTCCCCATATAATTTTTGCTTTATGGAATGCAAAAACTTTCGAGCTCAATATCTCAAAACTGCTCAGAATGCAGATAGAACCTTATAATTCCAAGGTGAAGGTTTGTCAGGGTTCTGTCACTTTAGTCTGGTTTACTCTTGTTTGGTGACAGAAAAATGACACTCTTTCGGTCTTGTCATTGTGAGAGTGCGGTTCTGAGTTCGCTCAGACTTTATGCTCTTTTGTCTGTATGATGAGTTGTTTCATGTGCAGAGTGGTGTTCGGATCCCAGCACTTTGGTCTAGTTTGGTTTTGGTTCTCTGTCGGGGTTCGGACATTCCTGCTCATGTTTGACTTCTGTTGTGAGAGCACGAGATGAGCATTCGCTTATTCTCTGTGTGCTCTGGTCTTGTTGTGTGAGCATGCTGTTTCGAGTTTGCTCGGGCCGTACTCTCTTCTGTCCATGTGTGGTGTTGTGCTCTGTGTAGCACACGGTCTGTGTTTATATCGGCTGCGTGATTTCTTGTTGTCATGTTTTGTGTGGACACGCAGTTTCTGAGAGCTTTCATTGGCTGCGTGTTCATGTCATGTTTTGTTTGAACACATGGCTTGTGATTGTGTTTGCTTGTGTTGTTGCCATGTTTGTTTCTATGTGCCATGTGCTCTCCTGTCTAATGTCTTAACCCGACTCTTCTTGTTATCTGATTATTGGCTTATTTGCCCCACCTGTCAAAAGTCCGTCATCAGCGTGGGTGGGGCCTGTGCAAAGTGACGTCACTTTGTACAGAATCTGCGAACGGCTTGTTCTGAACACTGCTTATGATTTTTTTTTAAAAAGGAGCTGGTGGATTTTTATCATTATAGGGTGGTTGTGTACACACTGCCAAGACACATTTATGTTTAAACACCATGTTAAAGTGAATTTTGCATAATAGGTCCCCTTTAATTAAATTTATAAGAAAAAAACGTTTTTTTTTTTTTTTTTTTTTTAGCATTTTACATTAATGACACTTTAAAATAAGAATACACATTATAGCAAATGTTTCTTATTTTGTAAAATTCAAATGACGAATGGCGAAAGTAAATTGTAGACTACATTACACTAGGAATATACCCTTTAAAGCCGGTGAATAGAAAACATATTTTAATATCAAATTAAGCCTCCAGGTTTTTGCACCACTTCTCTTCACCTATCAAAATGTGGCCCATTGAGCTCTTCGCTGCAGATTTTACCCTCAAAGCTGGGACCCCTGACAAAGGCTCATAAACTAGTCTCTATCATCTCTGGCCTGCAGCCTCATAACCTTTGATAGCCTGGTGCAGGGGCCAAGGTCATTGATGTAGCAGGGTCTGCGTCTGACACCTCACATCTGACAGGCCTTTGTTGCGTTACCCTCCTTTCTCTCTCTCATTTTTGGAAACTGGCTAAAATGCAAGAGGTCACCCTTGCAACTCTGGCATACTCCATTAACATCACCTTATCCCCTTATCCCAACAAATCAAGCTCTGATTGTTCTGCGTTCTGAGACAAGCGGCCAGAATTAGCATTTGAAAGCCCAATCAAAAGCCAAGTACTTAAAGAATGCTTAATTATGTAGATAATCAATACCCCCCACACCCTTCGCCCACTGCCCCGTGAACCCATGACATTTCCAATAAAGAGCATGCATAAGAAATGACAGTCATGTCCGCCGCTTTCTCCTGTTCTCCAATCAAATCTCTCTGAAGTCACTGCTTATAGATGTCCAAAAAAAGCAGAAAGAGGTTCAGCTCACAGGTTTTTAGTACATAGGCACATTTGCTCATTTGAAAACACTGAAGCTATGTACACACTGCAGCTAAATATATGGTTTCTTTTCTTTGATTTGGTTAAATGATCATATTTTTAAAAGTAATAATTCATATTCTTATGTTAGAGTTTCCTATTTTAAGTAAATCTGGGACAAGGGTAAAATAATCAAGTCTATCCAAAAAGAGCACATGAAAAGTAGCAAATATAAACGCTGAAGGAATGATAAAGTTTTAACGTATCCTTCATATTTTACATATATTATATATATATATATATATATATAAATATATGTATATATATATATATATATAAAAAATCATAAAAACGTTTCAGAATTCACAGTGTATAGTATGTGCAACAGCAAAGACCTTGTTTACATTTTAGACAAGTCAAGTTGCGATACTGAACAGGACCACATGGAGATGCCAAAAAAACCTGCGTATATAAAACGACCTGCATATATATACGAAGTACACAGCAACATACACAGGACAAATCCAAACATTATCCTGAATGTGTGTGAAAACAACGTGAATGTACTGAAATGTGTCTGTGCATAAATACAGCGTGCGATCAGTGAGTCGAGAGCGTTCATTCACCATTTGTTTGCCCATCAATATAACAGACTCACGCGTGCTTAATGTACGACTCCTGTACGTCTCCGCAATCGTCTTCACTTTGATTGCAATCCTCATCCATCAAAACTTTCATAGCAAGAAGCTGGTTTGCTTTATCCAGCCGAGAAACATAGTTTTCACATCATCTGGCCATACAGCGGTGGGATGTTTTGACGTTCTGTTCAGACAGGAACAGACACTGGAATGAATAATTCTCTCTGCCATCTCTGATATAATCAGCATGGACTTTTAGATCATCTAACTGCGTGACGTAAACTACATTATGACGCAATTTCACATGCTTGTGTAATTTTTTTTGCGTTATATTATTTTTAACGTGTTAAGGATTTTGAATAATTGAATTAATCGCATGCGTTAACGCGTTAACGTTGACAGCCCTAATATATATATATATTGGTCTATAAACTGAATTTTTAGGCTCCTAACGATTTGAGTCAAGTTATGAATCAACAAATCGATTTATTTTACATACAGGAGTGAATTAAACTGCATTAAAGTGATCAAAAGTGATATTAAAGATATTTAGAATGTTACAAATCATTTTGATAATCATTGATAATAATCAGAAATGTTTCTTGAGCATCAAATCAGCATATGAGAATGATTTCTGAAGGATCACGTGACACTGAAGACTGGAGTAATGATGCTGAAAATTCAGCTTTGATCACAGGAATAAATTACATTTTAAAACATATTCAAATAGAAAACAGTCATTTTAAATTGTAATAATTCACAATATTACGTTTTACTGTTATGACACTTTTTTTCAAAAACATTACAGAAATCCAGCCTTTTGAACAGTAGTGTATATGGGTTTTAATTGTTCCAGGCATTGTATCTCTTGTAACCGTATTTTTCAATCTGAGTCTGAAGGTGTGACTGAATCAATGATAGATATAATGCATCTCTGAGGTGAATTTACCCTTCAAATGACTCTTTAAGGTGCACTTTAGGCGCAAGACGTGTGATTAGCATGACAGGTGTTTACCTGTCGATAACCAAACCAGATGTGTATCTGGTCACTGAGAAGCTGCCCTGCACGCTGTTCTTTTGTGATAGCAAAGAAAGACACCACACTTTAAGAGGAAGCTTTTGGCTCCTGAAGCCAATGGAGTCAGATGAGTCTCTCACACTCAGGTGAACCTGATGACACAGCTGCAGTATGGCAGAGCTCTGCTGGTGGCTTTAAAAGACAGAATTATGAAAAGGGAATATGAGAGAGATAAAGAGAAAGCATGAGATTACAGGAAGAGAGCGAGGCTACAGCGGATCAGTAATGACCCAATAGACCTGTTAATACGCATTCAGGCAGAGATGACTCGTGTAAATCAGACTGCATGAGGAGAAACAAAGAGACAAGATTAACCAGTTCCCATAGATAAGACGTGGCCCATTCATGTTCTGCTGAACCGTCTGAACTCCGTAACTTTTTAAAAAGAAATATACTTTGTGTGATTTAAGAGGATATTTCTATAAAAGGTTATTTCAGACTTTCAGTAATATGTCCCAAACTTTTGTTTGGTAGTGTATGTTTTCTATTTTATCCAACTTTTATGATGATGAGATGAAATGTACTGCATAGTAGGAATCGTCCACATAATATTAAAAAAAATGTGATGGACTGAAATCAATATACTCATATATTAAGATACTCAAAAGATGCCATAGAGCAGGCATCCTCAAATTGAGGACAGCCTTCCGGATGGTTCCAAACGGACCGTGAGACAAAATGACAACAGTAGCACCATTTTACTGTTTCTACAGTTTAAAGTGAGCAGCGCGTCAAAACAATGGAGCGGTTCACACCACAATTGCTCAGTGACATTTATGATCATTCAGCACTATATCCTGTAATTTTTTCATCTAGAACAAAACGTGCCTCATTCCAATCCTTTTCTGCTCTGTGTGCGTAGCTTCTCTACCTGCTAAAGACGTAAAGCACTACAGGAGGTGCAGATGACGTGGTTATTTTAACAATAGTAGCAGAAACACGGTGAGCAGAAAAAAAAAAAAAAAAAATAAATAAAATACTTTCACTAAAATGCTTCAGAAAATGAGAATGCAACAAATATAGTTATTTTTATCTGTCATACGGCTGTTCAAACGATGTTTGTGACAAGACTTTTTTTTTTTTTAAATCTACATTTAGCGTCAGGCCTATTAATCAGCATTTTAAGAGCATTTCATAATAAACTGTTATAATGGGGAAAATTATTTTATAGATGGTAAGTAAAGACCATTAAAACTTTTAAACTAGTTAACTTTGTTTTCTGCTCATAATGAGAACATTTTGATTATTATGTCCATTGTTTGTTTGTTTTTAAATACTTAATTTAAGCAAAATATAAAAATGGTCAAGACTTCAAGAGGAAAACCCTGAACCCCCATACAGTATCTTTTATCAGTCACATGGCCTTCTGCCATTCATAGGTATCTAAATGTAAAAATAATGATAGCCTGTTTAAACATCTGATCTTATCTTTTAATATTTATATCAAATTGGACTCAACTGATGAAATTTTTATTTATTTATTTATTTTTTATTCTCAGATGCCACTGCTTTGGCTCTCGGGACACAATATCCTCAACTTTAAAGGGGACCTATTATGCAAAATTCACTTTTGCATGGTGTTTGGACATAAATGTGTTTTGGCAGTGTGTGTACACAACCACCCTGTAATGATAAAAATCCACCCACTCCTTTTTTTTTTTTAAATCCCCATAAATCATAAGCAGTGTCTCAGAATAAGCCGTTTCCAGATCCCTGGCAATGTGACGTCACATTAGCCACAGGAAGAAAATGCTCCCTCAACTCTACCGAAATTCATTTATGTCTGCGCAAATCATTTCACACCGGACTGCTTTGTGAATGAATGTCAATACAAAGGGACAATACAAAACAGAGGTTGTGCTAAAAAGTTGTTACTCAAGGATAGATCACTGTTCGTGATCCAGTTTACAGTCTCCAGAGTGATACTGGATACGGCAGTAATGAAGGTGAGAGCACTTTATTACAGTTCATCGGAGTTGATTTACGGATATAAAGTTTACCAGTTTATTAAGCACCACCCGAAAAGGCATAAGGTCTTTATACATTTGTTTACTGTTAGTTGTAACAAGTGTTTCTGTGTACTTCGCTGTGTATGTTGATGATAATGCAAGGGAGAGAGAGAGAGAGTTTATGGATAATATTTTAATGCACACTTGCAGTGTGTTTTATTAAGCTCTTACAGTGATTTTCTAGAGTGAAAACGGACACTTCATCTTTTGTTTGAAGTACAATAAACAATATAAAACTCATCTGTAAAGTTTCCATCATTCGGACGGGGTCCGGTACAACAGGCTTGTACTAATATAGTGGAAGAAGACAATATAAGTTATAACCGTAATTGAACTAAACTATACCTGTTCTATCTCCATGCAGCATATATTCGCAGTTTCTGACATTATAGTGCGTCCTGACTGACTCCTGACACCAGAGAATCAGCTCTTGAAGCTCCGCCCTCTTAGGCTGAGCGCAGCAGCTCATTTGCATTTAAAGGGCACACACTGAAACGGCGCGTTTTTGCTCAGCCCAAAAAGTGGCAATTTTAACATGCTATAAAAAATTATCTGTGGGGAATTTTGAGCTAAAACTTCACATACACACTCTGGGGACATCAGAGACTTATTTTACATCTTGTAAAATGAGGCATAATAGGTCCCCTTTAAGGACTATTTTGACTGTTTTTTGTTTTTGATTTACAAAGTACTACTGCTGCCCAGAAGGAAATATATATAACCATTCCAAAAAAAGTATTGTCCGGTCCTCTGCTGGGGAGGAAATATACCCCTGAATACCCCTGTTCTAGAGACTGGTGAAATAACGTTACCACGTTTAGTCTCAAGGACATTCCCCCCCTGGAGGAACCTGAGATGCTCAAGGGCACAACTGTGATCGCTATCAGTTGAAGGATTGTCCCATGTGGGGTTTTAACCTTTATAGACCCCATAAAATCAATAGGTTTTGTGGCTTTCAGTCCATGTCTATTAGCTTTGAGCCATTTATATGTTAGTGTACTCCTAAAAGTTGACAAAAATAACTCATCTTGTTATCAAGAGTGAATTTTTGCTATATAAAAATGTCCCCACCCACTAAATTATAAATACGACTATCATAGAAAATCATGGGTCTGTTGCGCCTCATTGTTGGGCACTAAAATCTATACGCTACTTAAAAACAAACAACCTATTAATATATCCACTCCATCTTCCTGTTTCAATAGGACATACACTATTACTGAAAATAAAACTCCTAGTAAAAGTATTTCAGAAGGTCTTTAACATCTAAGCTGCACCAGCAAATTTAAGCATGTTCAATGCAAGAATAGCATTAAGACCCCAATAAACATCAAGAGAACTAACGTGATGTCATTTTGAACAAAATCAGGCCATTGTTTGGCGTTTGTTTCAGTAGTCTGAAACAGCTTGCCAAAGCAAACTTTCCAGAAAAGCTGGTAAACACCTCTGAACTACCACTGGTCCGTGGTAGGTGCCTTCTTTGACTTGGAAAACTTCTCCAGTCTATTTCTTCTGTTCATTCGAGGTCAGACTGGAAAAGCGATTTATAGTAAAAATAGTTGTAATTCTAATTGAAAGAGACATTGACATTGTTTTGTCATGTTTAATACTGTAAAGCTGCTGCTTTAAAGCAATCTATTGTATGAAGTGCTATAAATAAACATGATGTGACTTGACAGTAGAGCCGAACTGCAGAGCTTGTGCAACTATGTCCACAGCGCTATGATCAGATGCTTTCTTAACTGCTGTTTTCTCACCGCTGTTATTTTTTTTGTGTGTGTTTATTTGTTATTGAGAGGAAAGCGCACAGAACATATTTACATATTCATCTAATAGCCACTCTAAGCAGTGTGGGCAGCGTCGGGATGTTTGCTAAAAGTGTACCGCTGAAAAGGTATTCTGAACTTCTTTTTAGCCCTAAGCAAAGAATGAAAAATAACTTCACCGTGAGTATATCAGGCCTTTATGGAAAGTGTCTAACTTGACATCAATAATTAAAATTCAGAAGGGGTTTTTTATGTTCTGAAAGTTTCATTATAAGAAGTCTATGTGAAAGTTTCATAAAAAAAAAAAATAAATCCTCTTACATGGGCCTTTGGCCTGGTAAACATCAATTCCATCTTTTCTATATATAAAAAATAACATTGTTTTTTTTTTTTTTCAACAGACAGCAGCCAGTCTAGACAAGGTCAAGACTTTGACAAATGACCTCAATTACACCCACATCTCCCTCCTGACTCAAACTAACACCAGCAAAGCTCCAGAAAGCTTGTCCACTGCCATCAGTTAATCTCTAACACACACAAACAGCGGCGAACAGAACCACTGACAGGACGAGATCACACACATTCGCACTAGTTCCCCAGTTCCCAATGTTGTCTACACCGGAGTACTTTGAAGTAGCAACCGAGTCAGTGGAGGTAAACAAACGAGCACGGAGGATGTTTCTGCGGTGGTTTTATCAAATCAAATCCTTCTGCTGCCGAAAGACAGCGAAGAGCGAGAGGCTCCTGGGATGAGAGCGTGGAAACTGCCAAACACCAGCCAGCTTCGAAATGAGATTATTTCTGGAGGAAATAGGTGCAGAACAAATGCAAGCACTTCGGCGGTGCACACACGTGCCTGCTTGAGAGGAAAATGTACTTGTAGGCTTTCGAGCACCAGAGATATAGAGAAAGAAAAGTCGGAAGAACCTTTGAAAGGGAATCTGACATTATGAGTTGCTTTGAGTTTGTTAGAAAACATCCACAGATATCAGAGGGACATGTTTATGACAAAGAAACTGACAGCAAGAAATGCATGGATGACTTTTATCCTTCCACAAAACACATAGACTTGTACAACAGGGAAGGAGATAGAGCTGCACAATATATATTGAAATAAAACAATATTGTGATTAGGGCTGGGTATTGACACAATTTTCACGATTCGATTTGATATCTATTCGCATGCTTGCGATTCGATTCGATTGCGATTTCGATTTGATTCGATATCGATTATTTTGGATGTAGTAAATCAGTATATCTCTCAACTAATGCTGTAAACTACACATGGGAGTCAGTTGGTATACTGCTTTACTATAATATTGAAGGTTAAAATTAACTTACTAGGTACAAATATGCCTAAAGATACGCTGTATATACGGCATCTAAACAGAAACACTTTGGTTTCCAGAACAAGGGAGCAAAATCTGAGAACTATAACTATTGAGTTAATCCATCCTGGTGTCTGTGAGCTCCACTCAGATAAATATACAAACACTTAAATTACACTCAATTATGTTTTTTTTTTTTATAATAAATAAAGTATATTTCTACTCCAATTCGTTTTTTTGAAATATAAACATTTAAATCGTGGCTGTCATAACTGATTTATTCAAACATGCATTAAATTTTGAAGAACATTATAATGAATATGTAACGGTGCATAGCTATATTTATCAGAATGCTGCTTTCTAGAGTTCACTTTTCTAGCTGACTAATGATGTTGGGTGCTGCCCCTTTAAGGACGCTGGAAACCAGGTTGCCATAAAGTAACACTCAAAAAAAAAATAATTATAAGAGTTTCTCTCACATGAGTGAAAGCTGAATAAGGTGTACAACACTACGAAATGAAGACAAAAAGTGTGTGTTGGGTGCTGCCCCTTTAAAGGGTTAGTTCACCCAAAAATGAAAATTCTGTCATTTATTACTCACGCTCATGCCGTTCCAGACCTGTAAGACCTTCATTAATCTTTGGAACTCAAATTGAGATATTTTTGTTTAAATCCGATGGCTCTGTGAGGCCTACATAGGGAGCGATGACATTTCCTCTCTCAAGATCCATAAAGGTACTAAAAACATATTTAAATCATGTGAGTACAGTGGTTCAATATTAATATTATAAAGCGATGAGAATATTTTTGGTGCGCCCAAAAAAAAACAAAATAACGAATTATTTAGTGATGGCCGATTTCAAAACACTGCTTCAGGAAGCTTCAGAGCATAATGAATCAGCTTGTCGAATCCGCAGTTTGGAGCGCCAAAGTCACGTGATTTCAGCAGTTTGCCGGTTTGACACGCAATCCGAATTATGATTCGACACGCTAATTCATTACGCTCCGAAGCTTCATGAAGCAGTGTTTTGAAATCGGCCATCACTAAATAAGTCGTTATTTTGTTTTTTTTGGTGCACTAAAAATATTCTTGTCGCTTTATAATATTAATATTGAACCACTGTACTCACATGAACTGATTTAAATATGTTTTTAGTACATTAATAGATCTTGAGAGAGGAAATGTCATTGCTCCCTATGTAGGCCTCACGAAGCCATCGGATTTAAACAAAAATATCTTAATTTGTGTTCTGAAGATCAACGAAGGTCTTACAGGTGTAAAACGGCACAAGGGTGAGTAATTAATAACAGAATTTTCATTTTTGGGTGAACTAACCCTTTAAGGACGCTGGTACGGTGGGCACATGTGATTGCTTAGAAAAAAGTTGCAGATAGAAAAACACTGATAGAGAAAGCCATGTTGTTCTCATGTTAAACCTCACTTAACTTCTATAACGATTCCAGTTTGAAACTATAACTTAACTATAACTTAAAACTATATATTCTATGAATTACTCACCAGTGTGGTGAGTAATTCATATGTTGTTTAAGTGAATTGATAATTTCTGATATGTTGTAGATCGCTATTTGCGATTAGCGCCATTGCGCCTAAACGGCTAATGTTATACACTTGTATTTTGATGTTAGTGTAGACATTTACTGTTTTTATATTGCTTGTTGAAATATTCATGCAATATAAGTTGCATTTAGTTGGTAAACTAAGTTTAGTACGCGTTTGTGACACAGAGACTGTTCTAGAAATATGTGATTGCTTAATGCGTATATACGTAATATTTCCTGCCAATATGTGATATCTGCGTTATAGGGATTATTATATTTTGATTTATAAGCATAGAATTTAATGTTTGCAATCTAAAGCTGATGTTTAAATGTTTGTAGAAATTTATTTGGTGACGTGAACAATACTGGATAGTAATTGTGAATTGTTTTGTTTTACAGTTTGACCACACACACATATACACATAAATGCGCAAAAATACTCAACTAAAACTACAACAACGACCAAATGTGTACATTGTGAGTTCTGCACGAGAGGAATAAAAGACAAAATCAAGATCTAAGTTAATGTTATCATTTCATGGGTAACAAATGAGTTTCTGGTCATTGAATATGTTTTTCTGAGGTAAATGTGACGTTACGTGGCATTGTTTACAAGCTGTTTTACTGACGTCTTTCTGAGGTTGAAACAATGATTGAGCTATTACAAGAGACATGATATGGATTTCGGTAAGTTGTACTGTGTATTTTAACATACCTTCAGATGTTTAGTCATGTTTATTTCGCGCTGTAACTGGTATTAAAGCGGAGGAGAGGATGTTCACATGCGCTCTGTGCTGCCGCTTCTCTTTAACTGAGGCGCTAAAGCGATCTGTCACGCCACATTAAACAGCGCCAAAACGGTATTTATTTTTTGAATCTCATAATAATATGGACGTCATCTGAAATCTGAGACTTTGCTTCATATCAAAAGTAACAAAGATTATTGCGATTTATTGGATGGGAGGCGCGCTACATGTTTTGTTCATTCATCAACTGAAAACAGACTAGACTAATCGATTCTTGGGATTTAAGAATCGATATCGGTTCGTAAAAATGAGAATCGATTAAAACTGAGAAATCGATATTTTTTACCCAGCCCTAATCGTGATAGTGTGATTGTCAAATAGCATAGAATATGATTTAATTAAGTAAATATATGTTATTTGACAATAACCCATCAAAATTAAAACTTGATGGTTTAAGATAAAGATTAAATTTTGTATTTTTTTTATTTTACAGTACAATAGTATTATTACAATATATTTATTATTTTTTATTAAATTGAATAATAATCACAATAAAATTATTATTTTTATACTAAATTGGTCAATAACAGTGTGAATGTGGCCTATGAAAACTCAAGTGGAATGAGATTTTGGTAACACTTTAGTATAGGGAACATGTATTCAGTATTAACTACAACTTTAAACTCCTAATTTACTGCTTATTAATAGTTAGTAAGGTAGTTGTTAAGTTTAGGTATTGGGTAGGATTAAGAATGTAGAATATGGTCACGCAGAATAAGGCATTCATATGTGCTTAATAAGTACTAATAAACAGCCAATATTCTAGTAATATGCATGCTAATAAGCAACTAGTTAAAAGACTGAAATAAAGTGTTACAGAGATTTTTTTTTTTTTTAACACTTGTTTGGTTTAAGTTGGTTCTTGTAAAAAGTAGGCCCACACATGAAGTTATTAACACTCAATTTTTTCCCCAAATCATTTAACCCAAAAAGATTTCACACTTTAAAAAAGTCTTCAGAGAAAAGTTTTTTCTGCCTTTTATTTTCTATATTTGCACTCCCCAACAAAACCACTAGAATGATGAATTATTTCCAAATAAAGCTATTCAAGTTATCTGGTGATGCTTACTGTATTTTTCATATCGCAATATATACTGCAGACAAACAAAATCACAATGTCAGTTTTTTTTCAAAATTGTTCAGCCCTAAAAGCAGACTCGCACACCTCTCACACTTACAGGACGGACTCCAACTAGCTTCCAAAGATGCTCTCATATTACAGGGGGCTCTTTGTGGATGGCAGAGTCAAATCGTTTCCATGGTGATACATGCAGCAAGAACCAATTGCCTCCACTTCAAAGGCTGAACCACTTAAAAGCGCTGCAGCCGGAGAGGGAGAGAAATACAGAAAGTGAGAGAACACCTTATCTCCTCTCCTGATGGCAAAACCCTTTACCAAGCATTACTTTCACGGCCGCTTCCTGTGCAGAAAACGCCCAGCTCATCAGCCCAAACACAAAGCCTGCGCAGACTTTACCGCTCGCTGACAGGATACACTCTCTCTCCATGATACCTTTGTAGGTGAGTTAAACTTTGGTCATCATGATACTATCCAGAACTATAACAAGAAATGTGTCTTATGAAAACTCTAGCAAAAGGCCTGAGATCATATGTGGTAATATAAGGCCAGAAACAAACTTTATGCAAAAACGCAAACACATTAAGTGCATACCTGCACTCTTGCAGTAACCAATCTCCATACTGAAGGGGCTGATAGAGCAGGGTCGGAAATTAATGGTGGATTGGGCCAAAAATGCCACCAAAATGAACAAAAAAGCCTCCAAGTCCAAGCCTCCGCCAGATCCCGGCACTTTGCACGTTTCAGCTCATTTGCCTCTTCCATCCGCTCTTTCCAGGGCACTGTAAGTTATAACATGATCAGCTGTTTTGTGGCCTCAGAGCTAATTATCATGTCTGGCTGTAGTGATGTTATTGCAATGTGCAGTGGGAACTTCAACTGTTTGCCCAGGTCAACTTTCAACAACTAATCAGAGGCTGTGTAGAGGAGGCACGACCTTGTTTTAGCACGTACCTGGTGTGTCTCTCCAGCTTTCACAAGCTGGACTTTATGGGGGCACAGTGGTTTTTGCTGGTATTTATGGCCTTAGTTAGCTATACTCTTAGCAACTGTCCTGAGCACCTGGTCGTCACGCCAGCAATAACGGCCTTCCCCCAAGGCCTTTGGGCAGCTGCTGAGAAGATGTTCCAATGAGCCTTACCCTAGACAGAGGGAGCAGGAGGGTGTTTCACTCTTGCCCTAGACATGGAGGTTTGCTGGACTTGGTAGTGTGTCATACACAGCCTGGACAAGGAACTTGACATGAAAGTAGTCTGCCTGCATGATGTTTGTCCAGGTGATCGCAGAGATATTCCGTCCCATTTCGCCCATGCTCTCTGTTGCCCGAGCCCCACCACCCTACTAACTCGCTCCTCTTCCACACCTGCTCGGACTTCCTGCTGGATCAGGTGGTGACAATCTTTGCCCTGAGCCTTGCCAACTTTGACTATTGGGAAATATCCAGTTGCCACATTTCCCACCAATGCCTTCTGCTTTAGATGGGACTCCACCAACCTCCACTGTCCTCACCTCTATACTGGCTGATGACACTTTTGGGTCCCTTAAATCTTTGTACTGTAGGGCTTCTCTCATTCATGCCACCATAAACTCTTCAGTGAGAGCAGTGAATGGGAGCTGCAGGGCATTACTGGTTCCATATAGTGCTTCACTACTCAAGCTTTGGGGAAAACCCAACCTATGGAGAAATCTACTGATATTCCTCTCTAGAGATTCATCTGTTTACAATGGGACTACATAGACCAGCAAAGGCCACAGAATTCGTGGTAGAATGCAATGCTGGTAGATCCAAGCTTTGAACCTGCCAGGCAAGCCTGACTTGTCTACCTTGCTAAGATCTTAGCTTGATCTTACCAGGAACATGGTGATGCTGTAACGCCAACCCAACCAGCTTATGTAGTACGGATCCATAAGCATTTGCCAGGTCCAACCACAGAACAACTAGGTTGCATCTGTTTTCACGGGCTTCTCTGATGAGCTGTGTATCTACTCTGGTATCCTCCAGACACCCTGGAACTCCTGGAATCCCCTCTTTCTGCACTGAAGGGTCAAAGTAGCTGTTCTTGAGGAGCAAGTCAGTCAGCCTTTGGGAAACAATGCTGAAAAACACCTTCCCTTCAACGTTCAACAGTAAGATTGCCCGGAATTAGTTGATATCCCTTGAGTTTTCTTCATTGGGAATCCCAATTTCCTCCACTGGTCGGCTACTCTCCCCCTACGCCTTACCCTCAAAATCTTCCACAGGTGTCGGCAAAGCTCTTGCTCCCTCATTGGATCGCTCAGGGTCTCATGAAGAAAACAATCTACCTCCTCCGTTGGACACATGAGGCAGCCACTACGTTTGTCTCCAAGCAGCTGTTTGGTAAAACCAAAAGGATTTTTGATAAATGCAACATGCTGCTTGGCTCTCTCTCTCTTTCCCTTCTCCTGTGCCACTCTGCTCTTCAGAGGTTCATTAGCCTTTTCCTCAAGATCTCTATTAAGTTGGCTATTGCTGACTGTTCTTCTTCAGAGGCAGACTTACACTGCTTCTTGGGGGTTCGAAGGGGGTTGTCCATCATGGTTTTAAGTCGGCTGTCCCCATGACCTTTAGCTAGGGCTGAACGATTAATCGCATTTGCGATAATATCGCGATATGACAAAACGCGATTTTTTTAACCGCAATGGCTGCGATTATACGCTCATCACGTGACACGCAAGAGGAAAGCAGTCTGCAGAGGAAGCATCAACTTGGCACACTACACATATGCCTGAGCCTACAGGAAAGGACAGTTTATGTTTAATCTATCTAATATTGTGTTGGTCATACTATACAATAGAGATGGGAAAAAATATTCTCTAACGATTCTGGATCGATTCTGAGCTTAGTTTTTAACCACAGATGGTGCTGCGTGTGCTGTAGAAACTTATTCTGCTTGCTTCCAATTGCTCACACACACACCACTGGAACCATCCATAAATTAATCTTTAATAAAGTTCGGACAGGTTGAAACAAATAACATTCGTGGGCTTCATTGCACAGGATGCGCTGTGAGAAACGCGTGCTTTGCTGACGCTTGCAGTGTGTCGTCTCGCCGGTATTTTCCTTACAAATGCTCTGCGAACACTGCCTCAGTTATGTTGTTATGTCAATTTAAAATGCTGACGCGCGCTTTGTGAAGAGTGCTGCTTGCGCATGCGGCTGTGCGCGACTCTGTTTAAGTGGTTAAATGTACTTGCATCTTCAAATGCTTTAATGACGCGAAATTAATGTAAACACAGTCAGTCATGTCTTAAGTGATGAAACAGACAAGCCAAACCACATCTTATATTTCAAAAGAGATCTGTGCATTAGTGTGAATGCAGCTCTATGATGTCATCATAATAATCAACAACAGTAAAGCTGAGAAAGAGAAAAATCACTCACAGCTCTTGAAAGAAAAATGTTCAGATACTCTTAAATACTGAAAGCACTCTTTGTTTATTGCTTAATATGTTTTTTCGGTCACACTTTATACTAGGTGGCCTTAATTACTATGCACTTACATTGAAATTAAACAGTTGATACAATGCACTTATTGTGTACATACATGTTTTTACATTGTACTTATATTTAAAAAAAAAATACCTGCATGTAATTACATCTGTAATTAATTTCTGTAATTACATTTATAATTACACTGTTGACCCATCCCTTACACCTTAAAGGGTTAGTTCACCCAAAAATGAAAATTCTGTCATTTATTACACTCGCGTTTATGCCGTTCCAGACCTGTAAGACCTTTGTTGATCTTCGGAACGCAAATTGAGATATTTTTGTTTAAATCCGATGGCTCCGTGAGGCCTACATAGGGAGCAATGACATTTCCTCTCTCAAGATCCATAAAGGTACTAAAAGCATATTTAAATCAGTTCATGTGAGTACAGTGGTTCAATATTAATATTATAAAGCGACGAGAATATTTTTGGTGCGCCAAAAAAAAAACAAAATAACGACTTATTTAGTGATGGCCGATTTCAAAACACTGCTTCAGGAAGATTCGGAGCGTAATGAATCAGCGTGGCACTGTACTCACATGAACTGATTTAAATATGTTTTTAGTACCTTTATGGATCTTGAGAGAGGAAATGTCATTGCTCCCTATGCAGGCCTCATAGAGCCATTGAATTTAAACAAAAATATCTTAATTTGTGTTCCGATGATCAACGAAGGTCTTATGGGTATAAAACGGCACGAGGGTGAGCAATTAATGACAGAATTTTCATTTTTGGGTGAACTAACCCTTTAACCCACCGTTAAACCTACTCATACCACCAAACCTGTCCCTAACCCGTATCCCACTTCAATAGCAGCAAAAGTGTTCTGCAATACAATATAAACACAATAAGTACATTGTACTTAATTTTGATTTAAGTACATAGTAGTTAAGGCCACCTAATATAAAGTGGGACAGTTTTTTCTTTTCTTTTTCTGTTTTTTCTTCTTTATTATTTACTAGCTTTTCCCCAGTTTTAGAGACAAGGCTTGAACTAGTCCCAGATGAAAATAAATGTTTGAGCTGTTTTAACTGAAAGTAACTTGTACTGACATATCTTAAAACATATCAGTGCCATTGTTTTGTCTCAAGATGCACAGCAGTAGTGTTGAATGTTTTCTAAGGCACGTTTATAAAAGCTACTTAGATGTCCTAATTAAACTAAGGTCTAATCCTGGCTTAATCTAAGCCCTGTCTTATATTAGTTTATTTAAAATTCTTAACATGCAATTTTTTAATGTGTAATTATTTTAAAAAGTACTTATAATTACATATGTAATTAAATAATAAAAAAAGTTTTATTAATAAGACTAATCAATAATAAAAAAAGATCAAGAATCATTTTGGAATTGGACTGCGACTCTCAGAATCGGAATCGAATCATGAGGTGCCTAAAGATTCCCACTCCTACAATGATTTATTGCTTGTCTTTGTTGAATAATACAGAAGATAAAGAGCTTAAAAAATAATCGCATATTAAATCACAATCGCAATATTGGTAAACATAATCACAATTAGATTATTTTCCAAAATCGTTCAGTCCTACCTTTAGGCCAGGACTTGGATGATGTCTGCATATAATTCTTCCTTACAATGCTAATAAATTTTGCCCCATGTGACACCTGTATATTGTATGCTTATACTATAAAATTGCAAAATAAATAAAACATGGTTCATAGAACGATACTTTTTACTTTTAGTCCTTAAGTACAATAAATAAAGTACTTTTGTACTTTTTCTCAAGTAAAATTAAAAAGGATGTGTGCTTATACTTTTACTGGAGTAATATTTCATTAGGGTATGTGTACTTTTCTTCAAGTACTCCATTACTGTAAATTACGTATTACAACTATGTGAATTGAGATGCCAAAACTGTCCATTAATTAAGAAGCCTACATAACTTGACACATGCAGAATAACAGTGAAAAAGGACATGTAAAGGAATGGACGAGGTGGAACAGAGAGAAAAAGAGGCAGAAATAAGAAAAAAAAAAAAGTGCAAAATCGGCCCAAACATGCTGCAAAAATCCATCAGAATTATAACTCAATTTCCTCTTTAATAACTCACTGAAACAGATAACAAAAAAAAAGTGTCTTTTTCATAAAGAGAAGGGCCAGTGAATCAATACCCATATAAAAGCGTGGTTAGAGTCTCTTCAGCAGATAGATGCGCTATATTTCACCGGCCCTCCTCGCCCGCCGTGCCTCCGGCGTGCCGTCCAGCAGTGATAAAGGGGCCTCCAAATCTCATTTTTAATGTCCTTCTCCAGCATGAAGGGCAACTGACCAGACAAAAGGGCCGAGCTGTTGAATTCAGCATGAGAATAACGAGAAACGGAAATGTCGTCTGATACGAGAGAGTGTGTGGATTTGAAGAACAAGAAAGTCTGAATTAAAATTCAAGGCTCACGCTCTCCATTAGAGATAACAACAATCTAACGCGAGCTACTCCTTCTTCAAATGGACTAAATTATGATTTAATATAGTAGATTGTGCTCTAATGGACTACATTATGATTCAATAGACTGCGTTTATGAATCCTCCTCCACTGCTACTTACAATTTTATCTCGCTGTCGCTACTGATAGTTACCCATGAACTTAGTTTTGTGCAGCCAGATTTTGATCAACTTGCTTTTTCTAGTAAAGAACCATCCACTTAGACAGGAGCAACATGTCTGATTGACTTGTAAAGCGACCAGTCAGTTTTACTCTTACAGTACCATTATAATACTCTCTCTCTCATGGTCTCGTCCCTTCTTTCTGATGTGAGACGAGTTGTTTTCTCTGTCGAGAGGAGGTGAACACATATACCTCCACATCTTCCCAATTCCCCTGACGGGTGGAGTCTGCCTCCCAGACAGATTGCGCCTCAATCTGGCCTCTGATGGAGGAAGTAAAGCGGTTTTGTCTTTTTTCTTTTCCTTGCCCAAATTTCCAACCCACTAATTATCTCCTAATTATCTCTTTGATTAAGGAGAGAGAGAGTGTATAAATGTGACAGTCACTGTGATGAGGATTAATGGAGCTGTTGTTTCAGTGACTGATGTAACAGCGATGCCATTGTGGATTACGTTTTTGTACACTTTCAGACTTGCAGATTTAAGATGATTAAAAAAGCATAAAAATATAATATAAAATTAATTTATCTTTGGGAAACATACAATCTTGCTTTTTATCTTACTACAAAATTAAACAAAATTGTGAATACTGTGATTATTTTATTGCTCAAGTTAGACTAACTTTAAGATCTGTGACTTTGAGATGTTTTCATATCGTCTCTTGGTTTAAACTTAAGTGACAACATCAACATTAGAGTGAGTAAATTTTGAATAGTTTCCACAAGTCAATTTATTGTTTGCATCCTCAATCAAAAATGTTCACAGAAGTATCTCAGTAGCATTTTCAAGTATTGAAAAGTTTTAGTAAAACACTATCTTCACCATCTTATCGTTCAAAAGTTTGGTGTCAGTAAGATTTGGTGTCAGCAAAGACTATTAAATTCAAAAGTGACAGTAAAGACATTTACATTGCCACAAAAGATTTCTATCTCAAATAAATGCTTTATATTCAACAAAGAATCTTGACGGAAAAAAAAAAAAAAAAAAATCCTGCTGGATCAGGTGATATCACAGGTTCCATAAAAATATTAAGCAGCATGACTGTTTTCAACATTGATAATAATAAATAAGAAATCAGCATATTATAATGATTTCTGAAGAATCATGTGACACTGAAGACTGGAGTAATGATGCTGAAAATTCAGCTTTGATCACAGAAATAAATTACTTTAGGAATAAAAAACATTATCTAGATTTTTTAAAGATTCTTTTTATTACTTTAATATGATGCTAAAATTGAAATCCATTTTCATTTTTACAAAATTCAGTTTTATTTAAAAATTATTTAACTGTCCACGTATGTGGACACCATGCAACAAACGTGTAAAATGGGGCATAAATCCACAACCAACAATATGGAATATTGTGTTTTTTTATGGCATGTTATGCTATATCAGCTCAGTTAATAAAAACAATAATATTACAATATAATAACAATAAAACACATATTGTAGGAACTATAACAGTGGTTACATATATACGGAAACCTAGTAGCAATATGGGCAAATCATGGAAAACATTCACTGCTGATTGTAACAACTTATTATATAATATCTGTACTGAGTTCTTGACCTATGCTGTCCCTGTTTGTTAGTCAAACTGCAAATTTGTCTCTATATGTATGCGAAAAGTTGCCATTTAATGCCGTAATATGTAATTTTGAATGGTTATTTATGTTGATGTTTTGTTAAATGTCTGTTTTATTACAATATAAGACAATTCATAACATCTTTGAAAAAATAGAATAGATATACTAGCAGGTTACAGAAATCAGAATTTATGCAATCTGACTCCACTGTTGCATGACGTCCACATACGTGGACAGTTGGTTTTTGGTGTATAAAAACTATATTTTACTCTAAATTTTAGTTTATAAAATACTAACATATTCATCATACCTTACTGTACATACTAATACATATATATATATATATATATATATATATATATATATATATATATATTTTTTTTTTACCTCAATTGACCTCCTTGTACAAAAGTTTTTCACAGATATGCATGGGGCATTTAGCACATGGCTATCGCTGTCAGCCATCTTGGATTAATGATGTCATCAAGCAATGAATATTTGGAATTCAAGATAGTAGCCACTGTTACAATATTGCTGTCAATCTACTGACACTGCCCTCAAGTGGTTTGGAGAAAATGACCATGATAAATGAACCCTAAATGGAGTTAAATTAACTGTCCACAAATGTGGACACCATGCATGAAAGGGTTAAAATATATATTTAAATAGAAGACAGTTATTTTAAATAGTATAACATTTCACAATATTACTGTTTTACTGTGTTTTTGATCAAATGTAGCATAATGGACTTCTTTCAAAAATGACTTTTTTTGTATTTTGGATTACTATATTGGTGCATAAACAGTAAATGAAAATTATTAAATATAATTCTTTATTGTCTTCATTTCATTTAATTGAAACTTAACTAGATTTGCTTCTTTCAAAACATTTTGAATAAACAGCGCTTGGTTGAAATAATGCTCTTCTGAAATAAGTATGTAAAAAAACAAAAAACAAATAAATAACCAATTTCAGATCAGATGCATAATCAATATATATTGAGTGTTATCAAAAGGCTGAAAATAGATTATCACCCAGGATACAAATAAGTCAAGCTACTGGATATATTCCAAAGGCATCAGAGTTTATGATAAAATAGGCTTTGTTTTAGATTCCAGCAATTTAATAAAACCATTCAACGTTATTCTTGAAATTGGGCTTTCAAAATCCCATGTGTCACAAGAAGCACATTAGCAGCAGCGATTCTGCATAATGTGGCGGGTTTCAGCAAGTGCTACACATTAGAGTATCAGGTTTTCAGAGTCAGCCACAAGCTTCACGTCAACAGCTCTAGTATTAGCTGGCCCATAATGCCCTGCTGTCAGTGAGTCAGCTTCGTTTTTGTCAGTAATTGGGCCCTGAGTTGGTGTTTAAGAGACTGTACTAAAAACCCTATTGTCACTTCTCTCACATTAATGTTGAAACAGTTTCCATTGTGTCCTAATAAGGTCCTTCGAAGTTCAGCAATTTCAACATCTCCGCTATAAAGAAAGCGTAACAGCGCTGATTGGGATGAAGCTATTTCCAAACCAATCGTTCTTTCTGATGTCTCTACTTTAAACTTACCAGTCTTGCATATCTGAAACATCATACTATACTGTTGGAAGCCCGGCTGTTTCAGTGGACACATTATCATTAATCTCATGTTCCTCGGAAGCCTGCTGTCAGGATATTGGTGGAAGGGTTCTGGTTTAGTCCTTTCCCTGAAATGTGTGCACAGTGGCACTAAAAACTTAAGCCACACGAATGCCGTACTACAATGGATGGTCTAGATAGATGGATTTCTGGATGGTTGGTGAGTGGCCACCACATTCCAACAAGACTGTGACGTCAGCAGGGAGCTGGCGGGTGATGATTTGGGCTGGAATATTGGGAAGTGAGATGGAAGGTCCCTTTAGGGTCTCTGAGGGTGTCGAAATGACTTCTGCAAGATATGTGGAGTTTATAACTGGCCATTTTCAGCTTTGGTATAAAAAGAAGGATAATGCCTTCTGAAATACAATGCACTATGCACTATCCCATGCTGCAAAAAACACCACAGCAAAAAAACTGTTTGAAAATGTATTTCTACACCCACTGTAAATGTTTCTCTTTGTGAGGTTTGGTTAGGGGTGGCTGAAATGCAATTTTACACATAACTGCCAGCCTGCATGGAGAGCTTCTTGAGACTCCAAAGACAGGCTTTTTTTTTTTTTTTTACAGCTGTCCTTTTAATACAATTAACTTGTTTGACAGAAACTTTAAGCCTTTATCTTACCGTGTTCTGCTGTGCTCTAAATCACTCACAAATCTTATGATAGTTCCATAATCTCCATTCACTTTTCACACAATATTAGTTGTTTTCATGCCTTTTGCATTACATTGCACCATTTCATGCTTTTCATCTTCAGAAAGGTCTTTCTTCCTCCCCATATTGCATGAGAACTGTGACTTGCTTAATAATGTAGAACAACATAACAGTAAAAGTCCATCTGGTTATTTAGTTGCCTATCTTGGTGAAGATCAGACCGATTTTGGAGTCTAAGAAGAAGAAGAAGAAGAAGAAGAAGAAGACAAAGAAAGAAGAAAGAAGAAGAAGAAGAAGAAGGAGGAGGAAGAAAAAGAAATAAGGAAGAAGAAGAAGAAGAAGAAGAAGGAGGAGGAAGAAAAAGAAATAAGGAAGAAGAATAAGAAGGAAGAAGAAGGAAGAAAAAGAAGGAAGAAGATGAAAGAAGGAGGAAGAAGAAGGAGAAAAGGGAGAAGAAGAAGAACTATGAACATGTTCCACTAGAAATGTTGGAATTTCCAACGTCAGACTTGAAAAGTAAACAAACACTACTTGAAGTCAGACTTCCAACTGTGGAAATTCTAAACTCCATGATGCGAATGTGTGACGTCAAGCAAAGATGGCGGCACCCACGGAGATGATTAATGATAAACAAGAAGTAAATAAAAAGCATCAAATCACTCAAAGTTCCAACTTTACATGATAGTAAACCTATTTAGCAAACACTTGCAGCAGCAGGTGTGTGTAAACCAATAAATTATCATCTCTGATGATAATTGTACACCTGCAGAACAAATGCTAGCTTTGCAGCATCATTTATCTTCTGCAAATTGTTTGCTAGGAGACGTTGGCACCTGCAAAGCTAACAGCGATTTTGTTTACTTATAAGACACCTTTTAAGCTGCAGACAATGGAATGCTGTTATGGTCAGAAACTTGAGAAACAGAGTAGGAATCCCCTAAATTCAATTTTGAATGAAACACATGGTGAATTTAACAAGCAGAAAACAATACCTGACTGACTGTTTACATTTATTTTGAATAAAAGCCACTTAGTTTGATATGTTGCCATGTAATGCAGTAACATAGATACAAATGTGCCTTAAGATTACAAATATTTTTGGGGCCTCTGATCATGACACACACACACACACACACACACACACACACACACACACAGAAAACCGTGGACACACACCTGGAGCAGTGGGCAGCCATTTGCCTTGCTCAAGGGCACTTCAGTCATTTCCTGCTGGCATTGAAAATCAAACCCACAACCTTCGGATTACCAGTCTGACTCTCTAATCATTAGGCTACGAATGCCCCATCATATTGCTGCTATAAAAATTTAATTAAATCAAAACAGAAATTGACAATATTTTGGTTGGAATTTCAACTGAGGAGACCAAACACAGGTAGACTTCACTAAAATCATCCCTGTTGAGTATACATTGCATATACACTATATTGCCAAAAGTTTTGGGACGCCTGCCTTTACGTGCACATGAACTTTAATGACATCCCATTCTTAATCAGTAGGGTTTAATATGGAGTTGGCCCACCCTTTGCAGCTATAACAACCTCAATTCTTCTGGGAAGGCTTTCCACAAGGTTTAGGAGTGTGTTTATGGGAATTTTTGACCATTCTTTTAGAAGCGCATTTGTGAGGTCAGGCAGTGAAGTTGGTGAGAAGGCCTGGCTCACAGTCTCCTCTCTAATTCATCCCAAAGGTGTTCTGTCGGGTTGAGGTCAGGACTCTGTGCAGGCCAGTCAAGTTCCTCCACACCAAACTCACTCATCCATGTCTTTATGGACCTTGCTTTGTGCACTGGTGCGCAGTCATGTTGGAACAGGAAATGGCCATCCCCAAACTGTTCCCACAAAGTTGGGAGCATGAAATTGTCCAAAATGTCATGGTATGCTGAAGCATTAAGCCTTTAAGACCTGAAGGCTTTTTTTGAGTTTTTTTTTTCCTGAGCGACATACACAAAAGTAAAGACTTATAACTTCAAAACTTTAGCAAGGAGAGTCAAAAGGTAGGTATCATTTGATAGAACACTTTTTAAATTTTTAGAAAATATAAATTACATTACATTTGGGCATTGTCATGCTGAGAAACTGTTGATAAAAGACAATATATATATATATATATATATATATATATTTTTTTTTTTTATAATTTTTAATTTTTTTTAATTTGACATGGAATAACTCAGGAAGGCAATAAGATCGGCGAAAAATTCTTATTTGGTGATGCTCCCCTACATGTGAGATGCATCTGGTTTAAATTTTGTGGTGATAGCATAAAGTATGGTTGAATAAATTGTTATTCATTTTTGCGCAGCTAGATGGCGCCCACGGGCGGTAAACTCCGGTTTAGAGGCACTTCTCAGCACTCGTTAGGAGTTTTTCAAAAAGTTCAGAAGCATTAAAAAGCTGAGTTTCTAAGCTTTAAAATGATACCTATTTTGTGTTATTCCACGCTGGAAAACGAACATGGATGGGTCCAGGAACATTGGATACACATTGTATCCTGGAAAGATGAGAGACATGTTTTTAGCCAGGTATGTTACATCGTTCCGTGAGTAATATCTTCGCAAGATCGACACAATATATTATATTGATTTTGGGTTCATTGTAATCGTGGGAATCTGCTTTAAATAATGATGTTTCTGCCATTTTCTATGATCTATGCATTTTTCATGAAGTTATGAGCACGTGAAATCTACATATTTGTATTCAGTTAGCGGCTGTGCTGTTTTTGTTGTAAACGCATATTACTCAGACAGATTAGAGGGTGAAAACAATGCAACAGGAGCATGTTGGAGGCTTGATCTGAACGTGTAAAGTCTCTGGTTTTGTATGCAAAAAGAATTTTTGTGCTACCTATATGGGTTCAGTTTTTATGGGCTCTTAAAGAGAGACACGCAAAGGGGAGCACGGGCGCTCCATCCGGTCTTAAAGGGTCAAGAGTTCCTTTCACTGGAACTAAGGGGTCAAGCCCAACCCCTGAAAAACAGCCCCACACCATAATCCCCCCTCCACCAAACTTTACACTCGGCACAATGCAGTCAGGCAAGTACCGTTCTCCTGGCAACCGCCAAACTCAGACTCGTCCATCGGATTGCCAGACAGAGAAGCGTGATTGGTCCCTCCAGAGAACACGTCTCCACTGCTCTAGAGTCCAGTGGCGGCGTGCTTTACACCACTGCATCCGACGCTTTGCATTGCACTTGGTAATGTAAGGCTTGGATGCAGCTGCTCGGCCATGGAAACCCATTCCATGAAGCTCTCTATGCACTGTTCTTGAGCTAATCTGAAGGCCACACGAAGTTTGGAGGTCTGTAGCTATTGATTCTGCTGAAAGTTGGTGACTTCTGCGCACCGTGTGCCTCAGCAAGCGCTGACCCCGCTCTGTGATTTTTCGTGGCTTACCACTTCGTGGCTGAGTTGCTGTTGTTCCCAATTGCTTCCACTTTGTTATGATACCACTAACAGTTGACCGTGGAATATTTAGTAGTGAGGAAATTTCAGGAATGGACTTATTGCACAGGTGGCAACCTATCACGGTGCCACGCTTGAATTCACTGAGCTCCTGAGAGCGACCCATTCTTTCACAAATGTTTGTAGAAGCAGTCTGCATGCCTAGCTGCTTGATTTTATACACCTGTGGCCATAGAAGTGATTGGAACACCTGAATTCAATGATTTGGAGGGGTGTCCCAATACTTTTGGCAATATTGTGTATATTGGACCTTTCAATAAAGAAGCGTCCACCTCAGGTACACAGTTCTGCATTACAGGAAATTCTAAAACAGAAAAAAAGTTGAGATGTATCAGTTTAGAAAGGGTTACAAAGTCATTTCTGAGGTTCTTGGACTCCATTAAACTACAGTGTGAGCTATCCAAATGGAGAAGTGATGAAGAGCCCAACCAGCCAACATTTCTCCATCTTAACTTGGATGGTTTAAAAGATACAAAAAAATGTTCAAACCTCTGCAGGACTCCAGCCATAGTTAGTTCAGTGTTCATGACTCATAACTATGAGTAAGAGCAGTTATAGAAGAGTAGCAAACCAAAAATATCTGCTCAAGAAGAACTTCAAGTCTCATGTTTGCTAAAAAGCAAAGAATCAACGTTGGCTCTTTGGGGGAAAAAATGTGCCTCAACATACATTTTTGCAAAACTCCCAAAACATGCCAATACTTACAATTCACTGCAGTTTCCAGTAGAAATGACCAATAGCGTCAGTAAAACAGCTACAACTTTTATTCCTTTTCACACAAATTATTATTAAAGGAAAAGATTATCGAAGATGTATTGACCTCAAAACACTTTTACCATAGTGCATGATTTGTAAACTAATACAGTTAGACGTTCGCACCACATAACCAGCTCAATATGTTTGGCTTTTCTGATGTAGTAAACTTGCTCGTTAGCTCACCTGGTCCAACACTGCACTTGAAACACGAATCACGATAAAAGAGCTCAAAGACTTCAAAGAATCAAGCTAAAATGCCATAAAATGCTTCAGCAAATGCTAATGTTTATATCACGTTTGCTTTTGCTAACACTATCAGTTAGGTTTAGACTAGGGTTTAACGTAGGTGGTTCTGCCGTGATACGTACACCAACATAATAAACATTGCCAGATTCACATTCATCTCCTTCAGATAAAACTGAACTTATTTTTATAAAATACACTCTATAAACGTCAAAACATTGTGGTGACAATGTGAATGTATGAGAATGTCTTGCTCCATGTGACCTGATTTGTTTACATCAAAGAGAACATGAATTCTGCTATACGGACAAAAGAATTAAAAGTCCTGATTTGAACACATTTTAAACTATAGGTGGTGTTGAGCTGCAGTGCTGAGTAGTTGATTAGATTACATCTTATGTACTTGCAATAAGATTGTATTACATTATAAAATGTTCATAATCAGATTGCAGTTACTTTTTTATTGATTATATGATTACTTATTATTTAATGGCAGTAAATTATTCATAATTTATTGATTCTCTGGGAGACTGTGGGAGAATTTCTCCCTTATTCTTAATTTTTCTCTTGTAAATTTTCCTTTTTATAAAAAGCCTACTACTTATATACCTTCACAAAGTCTTTCAGTTTGTGGAATTGCACACAGACCAGTCTCTAGTCATGTGGCTATAATTACACATAAAGTGGTCAGATGCCACACAGCATCTGACCACTGCATATTCCATATATAATCAACTCCAGACAAACACATTATAATTATAATTTGAATTATCACTCAGTGAGTCATTTTACCATGTACCTTTTGTCTCTCAAATACATTAAAAGCTTATTTCCACCAAGGAATAAAAATAAAACTGGTAATTGCGACATATTATCATCTCAGAGTTGCGAGTTTATATCAAGCAATTTGTACTTTATTACTTGCAATTGCAAGTTTATATCTCACAATTCCTAGACAAAAGTCAGAATTGCGAGAGAAAAAAAAAATCAGAATTGTGAGATTATAACTTAAAATTGTGAGAAAAATAGTCAGAACTGTGAGTTTATATCCAAGTCTGACAAAAAACTCAGCTCACAATTCTGACTTTTTTCTAGCAACTGCTAGTTTATATCTCACAATTCTAAATTTTCTAAACAATTTGTAAGTAATCTACCCAGCACTGCATATTCACAGGGGTAAAATTTCCTTTCTAAAAAAATCATACCACTTATATACCTTTTCAAAGTCTTCCAGTTTGTGGAGGCTCTAGTCATGTGGCTATAACTGAAAAGAAAGAAGTACTGCTGTCTTTACTCAGTCACTCTTTTCGCAACATCACATTTGGTACGAGAATTTGCAACCATTTTTAATTCTTCAAACAGGCCATAATCGAGATATCATGGCACTGTGTGAACATGTGTTTCACTTATGTTAGTCCATCACAATGTCACCTCGAAATGTCTGTGTGAACCCAGCATGAGCTGGATGACTGGCTGCTAGTCAGCATGCCAGGGTATCATATAAAAGAGCTGCTTTTCTTTCATTCATCTTTCACTGGCATGGATTTCGGGGAAGTCTATGTATTTTTTTTGTATTCTATTATTCAACGGTTGGGTTTGCCCCTCAAAACCCTGCTCGCTTTATCACATTATACATAAAACACAAAGAACAAGCACCTAGTGCCACAGAGGCCAGGCTTTGAGCTTTACAAGTTCAAAGCCAGTCGACCTACAGAGCCGTGTGGGTGTGTGTATAACTGAGAGAAAGACGGCTGAAAAGCCTCGCCGGAGCACCATAACTCATTTGTCTGAGGGAAAAAAGTTTAATATTCAGAGGCGAACTGTAACCTTCAGCCATGAGGGGCGTACCTGAGCACTGCTGCAATTCTAGGGATTGTTTGTATCAAAGCCCTACCGTGCACTGCGGAAACATATACTGTACAGTCAATGTTTGAATCGAGAAGATCTTTCTTTTGACAGCTAGTCCTACTGAGAAAGAGAGTGAAAGCGAGAGAATCACTGTAGAAGAAAGACATGACTAATTCAAGTCAGCAATATTCCACTCCATCTACTCTCAAGAAATTTCCAGTAGGAAATCGGTTCTTTCCTGTCATGTGTTGCTCAGCTCTCTGGAATACTACGCTGTACACAAAACTAGAACATAAAACTTAAAACACTTAAATGATAAAGTCCTTACATTGTTTTTTTTCCAGTATTTTATGCTATTAAATATAATACTAAATAATGCAATGGTAGTTTAAAGAGTTAGTTCAAATGTGCTGTGTAACCAATGAGGTTCATTCTTGTGTTACACAGTACGTTTGAGCTTCAGGAAGAGGTTTGTTCTTGTGCGTTATTCAGGTTCGGTTGAGCTTCTGCTTATGTTCACTGATCAATGTTTATATGGGAGTAAAAGCCTCAATTAAATCTGTTCATCATAACAAGTGATCGATTCTCTTCAGAAAATCTGGACTAAACCACTCAATTCATATGAATTAGTTTTACAATCTCTTTATGAAGTCTTTGAAGCATCAAAGTGGTAGTTGCGTAGGCTGTCAATAGAAGGAAATCTGCCAGCATTAATTTAGGCTTAATTTGTGTTCCGAAGATGAACCCTTTAAGATAATAACATCATAAATATTATTAGTATCAAAGTATCAAAAAAAGTATCAAAGTACATTTTGTCGTTTTATGCATTCCCTAGGAATCAAATCCATGACCTTGGTGTCAGTGTTTGAATTGTATCAAATATCTTGTGGTTCCCCTGTTTACTTAAATTTAGTTACCCTCCCATCCTCTCCTCAAATTTAAACAACCACCCCTTAAAGTCATGTTCAAACCAAATCGGTCACTTCACATATCTATTTTTGTCTACTGTAGACAGTCCTTGGCCAGAATAAGCTGCACTTCCCTGCACTAATCACATTTATGGAAGTAAAATAATGCCATATGTTTTTGAAACAAAAAAGCATCTTGAATTGCACTACTTGAAAAAAAATATGCATTGCAATAACCATGCTTGTATTTTAATGCATTGTATTTTTAGGGCTTGCATTTTTATGGGCTGAAATTCAACATGGTTGTATATTTAAGCTGTGAATATTTCAATTCAAAACATTTCACACACATTTTCATTGTTAAAAATTCAATAATCCATATTGACCTTTCAGATTTCACTTCCAAAATATTAATTCTGTTTAAAAATACAACATATAATATTCGGCAGGCAATTTTCTGTCCATTTTATTTCACGTCCACAAATTCAGTGGTTCAAATTTCAACATTTCACATCCGGGAACTGCAGGAAAAGCAGTAGAGTACCGAGCATAATCTCCATCTGCTGTTAGTCGACCTCACCAGCAGGTGGTGCAAGCGCGTGTTGAAGAAGAGCAAAGCAACAGTGAGAGTAAGTCATTCATTTCATTCATTAAAATGGATTTACAGTAACGGAGCAAGCAGTAAGTGCATCTGTGATGATAATCAGGGCCAGAATATATGCAGAAAAGCTGATAAAGACACAAAAGTTGTGTTTACATTTAATTCAATGTCTTCACTGAACTTTCCCTGTGTAGCCTACATGTAAGCAGCTTTCTCTACAGTGAACGAGATTATAACGTTATTCCCCGATGCTGATGTACAGTTGAAACGTTAAATCTGAGGTAGACATATAACTTTCCTTAACTTTATATCGCGGCTGTGCTGCAGTACTGGGGTTTCCCTCAATACGTCATACTCCAGGATTCCCCTGTCGTCAGGACATATAGAACGCTTAACTTTATCTTTATAGACTAAATACAGTGATATAAAAGACCACCAAACTCGCACCTATACTATACCATATAGGCTACAGTCAAGCAGGTTGTCACAGAATATGAATGTAATGTGCAAAGTTTGACGCTAAGCGTTTCCCAGTGAAATACTGGCATAATGGCTTGACATTGGACGGTCGATATTCGCAAATTTAGGGACCGTCTCTAAAGTTACATATGACATTGGTGTACACATTTCTAACTTCAATATCATTTGAAGATAATGACTAACAGTCATAAACTGTAATGTGCTCGTGTAGGTGTCAGGCATGATGCACACCTTTTAGATTTTTTATATTTAATAAAATAAACAAATAAAAAAAATTGCTATTTTTTTTACTACTGCATGAGCTTGTATTTATTTTAATATCAACAATCTAAAATTATGGTATATGGTAGATTTTTGATATTAAATAAAATAAACTGTCAAATAATGTGTAAATATTACTATTCTTCACTACAGCATGAGTTCATATTTATCAACAGTCTAAAAGTTGTGCATCATACTGTTACAGACAGAAGGGAGCGGAGACACAGGTAAGGATTAACAGGTTTATTTCAGGTAAAGCAGAGCGTGAGCAGAGTGCAGGTGAGTGATGGCAGATGAATAGGTCGATGAGCCGATGAACTGGAACTGATACTTGTCTGTGTACTCTTAGGGAGCGTGGATGCCGGGAGACGTGGAACAGACGAACACACAGGAGAAGCACAGGAGACGAGGAGACACTAGGAATCACTGTGGACGCTGGAGACAGGTAAGTAGTCGAGTAAGGGAGTCCTGGAGGTAAGTAAACACTGGTATGTGTTAACGAGACCGGACAGTGACTGAGTGAACTGGCGTGACTTTTATGTGGCTGTGGTGATGAGTGTGAATGAGCGTCAGGTGTGGCTTGTCAGTACTCAGGAGAGGGAGTGCGATGTGATTGGGTGAGTGTAGAGCCTGGCGTGTCTGTGACATTACCCCCCCCTCCACGGTCCGCTCCTGAGGACCGCGGACCCCGACGTCGTGGTGGTCGACCTCTGCCTCGGGGGGCTGGCTTGCTGGGATGTCTGGCGTGGAAGTCGTCAAGGAGGCTGGGATCTAGGACATCATTCCTCGGGACCCATGAGCGTTCTTCGGGACCATAACCTTCCCAGTCGACCAGGTATTCAAGGGACCCACCACGACGCCGGGAGTCCAGGATGTCTTTCACCTGGTAGGCTACCCCGTCTTCTGCGATGAGTGGAGGAGGGGGATCTTCGGGGTCGCCAGGCTCTGTGGAGGGAAGAACAGAGGGATGGTGAGGCTTCAGGAGTGATACATGGAAAACTGGGTGAATGCGATACTCAGGTGGGAGTTGCAGGTGATAGGTGACGGGGTTGACTTGCCGGATGATGGTGAAGGGGCCAACGAACCTAGGACTCAGCTTCCTACAGGGCAGGCGCATCTTGATGTCCCGGGTTGACAGCCAAACCTTCTGCCCTGGTTGGTAGTTGGGTGCGTGGGAGCGTCGAAGGTCGGCTGTCAACCTGCGCCTGCGTAGGGCTCGCTGGAGTTGCAGATGTGCTGAGTCCCAGACCCTCTCGCTCTCCCGGAACCAGTAATCCACCGCCGGAACGTCTGATGGTTCCCCATCCCAGGGGAAAAGTGGGGGCTGGTAGCCGAGCACGCATTGGAAAGGTGTAAGGCCTGTAGTGGGTTGACGGAGTGAGTTCTGGGCGTACTCGGCCCAGCCCAGGAACTGGTTCCAGGAGTCCTGGTGGCCGTGACAGAAGGTACGTAGGAAACGGCCGATCTCCTGTATCTTCCTCTCCGTCTGCCCGTTCGTCTGTGGATGGTATCCGGAGGAGAGACTTATGGTCACACCTAGGAGTTTGAAGAAGGCCTTCCAGACTCGGGAGGTGAATTGGGATCCACGGTCTGATACAATGTCTTCAGGTAATCCAAAGTAGCGAAATACATGGTTGAATAATAGTTCTGCCGTTTCCAAGGCAGTGGGGAGTCCAGGCAGGGGAATTAAACGACAGGACTTGGAAAAGCGGTCGACGATTACCAGCACACATGTGCATCCATCAGAGACGGGAAGGTCGGTAATGAAATCCACTCCTAGGTGTGACCAGGGACGAGTGGGAACGGGCAGAGGCTGGAGTTTTCCGGAGGGAAGATGGCGTGGACTCTTGGAGACGGCACATTCCCTGCACCCTTGCACGTACCTTCTGACGTTGGATGTCATGTTGGGCCACCAGAAGCGCTGTTTTAACAGCGAGAGGGTTTCGTTGACCCCGGGGTGGCCAGTGCCCAGTGAAGTATGGGTTGAATGGATGAGGGGTGTGCGTCGTGACCGGGGTACATACTTCAATCCGGGGGGACAACCCGGCGGAATGCTGGTGGAGGCATTGGACTCGGGGAGCGTCTCTTCCGACCAGGAGATGGGACTCACTACGAGTCTTTCGGGGATGATGGGCTCTGGATCCTCGTTGCTCTCATCGAGGCTGTGGATACGAGATAGGGCATCGGCTTTCACATTCTTCGATCCGGGGCGGTAGGAGATGGTGAAATTAAATCTCGTGAAGAACAGAGCCCATCTGGCCTGGCGGGGGTTTAGTCTCTTGGCATCTCGTAAGTATCCTAGGTTCTTGTGGTCTGTTAAGACTACGAAAGGGTGTTTAGCTCCCTCAAGCCAATGCCTCCATTCTTCCAGGGCAAGTTTGATGGCGAGGAGTTCGCGGTTGCCGATGTCATAATTAACTTCCGCCGGGTTGAGTTTCCTGGAGAAGAAAGCGCATGGATGGAGTCTGCTGGGATTCCCCTGCTGCTGGGATAATACCGCTCCCACTCCGGTGGTTGAGGCGTCAACCTCGACGATGAAGGGGAGCTCTGGGTCAGGGTGAGCCAGGAGGGGAGCGGTCGTGAAGGCGGTCTTGAGGGCCTCAAAGGCTTGGGTGGCTGCTGGGGTCCAGGACAGAGACTTGGGCTTACCACGGAGGAGGTTGGTGAGTGGACCGGTGATGGAACTGTAGTGCTGGATGAAACGGCGGTAGAAGTTGGCAAATCCTAGGAACCTTTGTAACTCTTTAATAGTGGAGGGAATGGGCCATTCTTTCACTGCTGTGACCTTCCTCTCGTCCATGCGGACGCCACTGTGGTCGATGTTGTAGCCGAGGAATTGCACGGAAGGCTGATGGAAGGTGCACTTCTCGGCTTTCAGGAAGAGGTGGTAATCTCTCAGGCGTTGGAGGACCTCCGCAACGTGTCGGCGATGTTCGGCCAGGCTCCGGGAGTAGATCAAAATGTCGTCAATGTAGACCAGGACAGACCGGTGCAGGAACTCCCGGAGCACCTCATGCATGAAGTCTTGGAATACGGAGGGGGCGTTGACCAGTCCATACGGCATGACGAGGTACTCATAATGGCCAGTAGGGGTCACGAAAGCTGTTTTCCACTCGTCCCCCTCACGTATTCTGATGAGGTTGTACGCGCTGCGGAGGTCCAGCTTGGTGAACACAGTGGCGCCGCGTAGATGTTCCAGGGCTGCTGGGACAAGAGGAAGGGGGTAACGGAACTTCACGGTGATTTGGTTGAGTGCTCGATAATCAATGCAGGGCCGCAAGCCTCCGTCCTTCTTAGCCACGAAGAAAAAACTAGAAGCAGCAGGGGAAGTGGACGGTCGGATGTAACCTTGCTTGAGAGCCTCGTCGATGTACTCCTCCATGGCTTTCTCCTCCGGAACGGACAGGGAATATATCTTCCCTCTGGGCACTGGCTCACCTGGGATGAGGTCAATGGCACAGTCCCATGGCCGGTGGGGAGGCAGCTTGGAGGCTTGCTTAGGACAGAAGACATCTCTGAAGTGGGAGTAACAGGCTGGGATGTCCGTGGAACGTTTCTCGAGAGGGCTTTCCACTGTAGTAGCCCCGACTTGGATTTCATGGGAACTGGAGAACTGGACGCAGGGAGTTCGGGGAAACAGTCCTGGAAACATTGGTTACCCCACTTCAGGATCTCTCCTGTCCTCCAGGAGATGGTGGGGTTGTGCTGCTCAAGCCATGGGCGCCCTAGGATCACGTCAGATGTAGACTCCTCCAGAACCAGCAGCTGAATCTCCTCGGTGTGGAGCACTCCCACTTGGAGACGGAGGGGTCCCACGCTGTAACGTACCTTCCGTAAGGGTTTTCCTGTTATCGCGTGGATCTGGTAGATCTTCGGCGTTGGGGTGGTCTTGAGATGCAGCTGGCGACAGAGGGCTCCGGAGATGAAGTTTCCAGCTGACCCAGAATCGAGGAGCGCACTGGCTGAAAGACAAAGTTCAGCGGCAGTAAGTGTTACTACAATTGTGAGTGGTTTCATTTTATTCAGAGTGGGCAGGATGGCACTCACCAAAGACCGGGCAGGACGTAGGGGGCATTCAGCGATATAATGCCCGGCACCACCACAATACAAACAGAGATTCTGGGTCAGCCTCCTCTGTCGCTCAGCTGCTGAAAGGCGTGAGTGCTCAATTTGCATGTTGTCGTTTGCTGGTTCTGGGGAGCTGACGGACTCTGGCTGGCGGGAAATGGAGGGGAATAGCGGCTGGCCCTGGTGCTCTTCTAAGCACAGCTGCATACGAGTGGCGAATCTGATAGACAACTGAATTAATTTCTCGAATTTCCTCCTGCAACCAGCGAACATTGCAGGAGGAAACCGTTGCAATCCTCCGCCAGACCAGAGAAGGGCGCCGGTTTGGCCATGGGAATGGCGACCACGGGAGGTGAAGGAGCTGGGGCGGTGGATGCGGAAGTGTTCGCTGGTGTCGTTGTCATGGAGGTGCTGGTGAAGGTGCGACGAAGTGCATCGACCAGCTCTTGAATGGGATCCGGGGTGCTCATGCTGTTACCTGGGCGGTGTTGGTCCGGTCTTCTGTTACAGACAGAAGGGAGCGGAGACACAGGTAAGGATTAACAGGTTTATTTCAGGTAAAGCAGAGCGTGAGCAGAGTGCAGGTGAGTGATGGCAGATGAATAGGTCGATGAGCCGATGAACTGGAACTGATACTTGTCTGTGTACTCTTAGGGAGCGTGGATGCCGGGAGACGTGGAACAGACGAACACACAGGAGAAGCACAGGAGACGAGGAGACACTAGGAATCACTGTGGACGCTGGAGACAGGTAAGTAGTCGAGTAAGGGAGTCCTGGAGGTAAGTAAACACTGGTATGTGTTAACGAGACCGGACAGTGACTGAGTGAACTGGCGTGACTTTTATGTGGCTGTGGTGATGAGTGTGAATGAGCGTCAGGTGTGGCTTGTCAGTACTCAGGAGAGGGAGTGCGATGTGATTGGGTGAGTGTAGAGCCTGGCGTGTCTGTGACACATACCTACGTGAACACTTTGCAGACTGTAATTCATTCTCTTCAAATACTATAGAGCTTTAAATTATGGTATATTTTGTGTATGAGCATACAGTAGGCTAAGAGAAATATATAACAATATGTACATATGACTTGACAGATTATTTTATTCAATATCAAGAATCTAAAAGGTGTGCATCATACCTGAAACCTACATGAACACTTTACAGTTGGTTTTATGACTGTAAGTCATTCTCTTCAAATGCTATTGAAGTTAGAAATGTCGTGTGTATCTTTATAGGCGGTCCCTAAATTTGCAAATATGGACCGTCCAATGTCAATATATATGCTTTTCTGCATATATTCTGGCCCTGATAATCATCACAGATGCACTTACTGCTTGCTCCGTTACTGTAAATCCATTTTAATGAATGAAATGAATGATTTGCTCTAACTGTTGCTCTGCTCTTCGTGCACCACCTGCTGGTGAGGTCGACTAACAGCAAATGGAGATTATGTTCGGTACTCTACTGCTTTTCCTGCAGTTCCCGGATGTGAAATGTTGACATTTGAACCACTGAATTTGTGGATGAGAATTTGTGGACGTGAAATAAAATGGACCAAAAATTGCCTGCTGAATATTATAGCTTGTATTTTTAAGAATGAATATTTTGAAAGTGAAATCTAAAAGGTGAATATGGATTATTGCATTTTAACAATGAAAATGTGTGTGAAATGTTTTGAATTGAAATATTCACAGCTTAACTATACAACCATGTTGAATTTCAGCCCATAAAAATGCAAGCCCTAAAAATACAATGCATTAAAATACAAGCACGGTTAATGCAATGCATATTTTTTTCAAGTAGTGCAATTCAAGATGCTTTTTGTTTTAAAAACATATGGCATTATTTTACTTCCATACACATTGGAGCTGCAGGAAAATGGCATCATAATGCTGATTCACTGATGGCACCACAATATACAGTCCCAAACTCTAGATAGTTACTGTCTTCTGCTGTGACCTCAAATACAGCAGACAGGAGAAAAAACTTCTGACCCTGCTAAATCATCTACTGTAATGAATGAATTTAAATGTTGCAAAATATCTGTATATTTTTCTGTATAAAGAAAACAAGAATAAACAGTCCCGAACCCTTTACTAGTGACTTTCTTCAGCTGTCAAATGCTGTCAAATACTGCAGACAGGTAAAAACAAAAACAAAAAAAAAACAAAGCAAAGCAAAACAAAACAAAAAGCAAGGCAAAGCAAAAAAAAAAAAAAAAAAAAATCTGGCATTGCTAAAAAACATACTATAGTGAAATATTTGTGATTTAAATGCAGCAAAAAAAAAAAAAAAACAACAACTGTATATTCTAATGCCCGTCAAAGGCACACAAACAAGCTAGATAGTCCACACTAACCAGCCAAACCTTGACCCCTTTGTGTGGCTTGTACTTGTATTTCTCCCTTGCCTTATCTTCCTGATTTCCTTCTAATAACCCTCCTTCATCCAAGAAGTGACACTTTTATTGTTTATTTTATTTTATTTTCATGACATTGTTCCCTTTGTAAGAATGGAAGTGAATCTTCCCAGAAAATCTTCCAGAACACCTTGAGCAGCACAGGCCTTTACAGAGACATACAGACTCACAGATAGAGCAAAGAGCTGATAAAAATCCCAACAGGCCTATAAATTTACACCAGATCACGCCATCCGTAGAGGAATACTGATGTACCGTGCACAGAGTTCTAGGATTATTCATCTAAAGCGGGTAGCAGTCTACTGTGGATTATTTATACGCCAAAGGCATTGATCCTTATGTGAATACTAATAAAGGCCAGAAGCAGGATTTCCATGATAATCTCCGAGCTCGATGTACGCTCCACACATTATATATATATATATATATATATATATATATATATATATATATATATATATATATATCCCTAAAGGACCATCAATCATCCCCAGACCCGAACTAGCACGAGCTAAAGTGAACTGAGCGGAGTCGCAAAGAAGTTTCAGTTGGATATTTTTCCGAGTTGACTCTGACTGGTGTTAGGAGTGGCTGCAGGCAGTCCGTGGTATTTAAGGATATTTTTTTGAGCTGATAAAATGTCAAGGTTGCCTCCAACAGGTGTTGCAGCAATTCCACCTTATCTAGCGCTGCACCAGCCATCGGCAACGGAGCTCAGTTAACATGCAACTCTGCTCATATCACTGTCTGATAAGTGTGCCCACACAGAGACATGCAGCCAACCCTTCACTGACTGCATTTACTCAAATTGGGAATTGGTATGTGTGTGTGTTTCATTATGATCAGATTTTTTAACTTAAATCGGGACCTGCAGGTGTTGTAGGGCATCCCTGTGAATTTTTCGTGGGAGGTGGCCATCCACCCATGCCTGAAATAATGACAGGAAAAATAATAAATGTAGATGTAAAAGATACTGTATAAAAGGTATAATTTCCTCGAAAATTAGAGGAACTTTTGTACAGTGTAGCAGACATATATAGCATCAGATCTTTTCTTCTGTATTGTGACATACAACTGTGTGAAACAGATTATTGAAATAAAAAAAAAAAGGTAGGGAGGGGACTTAATTCAATTCATCATTTGTTGATTGGATGACAAATTGTAAATGATTGGAGAAATCAAGCGAAAGTTAGAACTTTCACCAGATTAAAAAAAAGATCAAAAATGAAATATGCACATATATGGATAATACAAATATCAGTATAAGTGGTATGAATCATGCTTTTGATGTGAGTGGGTTCAAAACCCACCTGCATATATAACTTAATAAACACAGCAAAGCAGCTACTGCGTATCAGCAGATGTATATCAGAAATGGGGGCGTCGGGTTGCACTTCATTTTGTGATTTCGTTGGAACAGAAAGCAGGCGGCGGAGCGAGGGGGAGTGCACGTCTGAAGCCTTGTTTATACTTTCAGTCAACTTGCAATGGCCAAGAAACCTGCAATGTCATCCTGTTGGTTCACAATCAATGTAGAAATGGTAGCTAGAATGATATTGACAATAATTTATTTTAAGTGACTAGAATTAGTCAGGTCTTTCCATTCTTTACCAAGAATGACAACAAAAAAGCTAGACTATATTATATTATACAGTTGCAAGAAAAAAAGTATGTGAACCACTTGCAGAATCTGTGAAAATGTGCAAAATTTTAACAAAATAAGAGACATCATACAAAATGCATGTTATTTTTTTATTTAGTACTGTCCTGAGTAAGATATTTTACATAAAAGATGTTTACATATAATCCATGACAAAAAAATAGCTGAATTTATTAAAATGACCCAGTTCAAAAGTTTGTGAACCATTGATTCTTAATACTGTGTGTGGTTACCTGGATGATCTACGGCTGTTTTTTTGTTTTGTGATGGTTGTTCATGAGTCCCTTATTTGTTCTGAACAGTTAAACTGAGCTCTGTTCTTCAGAAAAAATCTCCAGGTCCCAAAAATTCTTCAGTTTTCCACCATCTTTTGCATATTTGAACCCTTTACAACAGTGACTGAATGATTTTGAGATCCTTCTTTTCACACTGGGGACAACTGAGGGACTCAAACACAACTATTAAAAAAGGTTCAAACATTCACTGATGCTTCAGAAGGAAACACGATGCATTAAGAGCCGGGGGTGAAAACTTTTGAACAGGATGAAGAGGTCCAAATTTTTCTTATTTTGCCTGAATATCATTTTTTTTTCATTTAGTACTGCCCTTCGGAAGCAACAGAAAATACTTGCATGTTTCCCGGAAGACAAATTAAATACAATTTACCTTGATCTTCAAATTCAAAATGTTTTCACCCCCCATCTATTAATGCATCATGTTTCCTTCTGGAGCATCAGTGAATGTTTGAACCTTTTTTAATAGTTGTGTTTGAGTCCCTCAGTTGTTCTCAGTGTGAAAAGACGGATCTCAAAATCATTCAGTCACTGCTGGAAAGGGTTCAAATATGCAAAAAATGCTGGAAAACTAAAGAATCTGCAGGACCTGGAGGATTTTTCTGAAGAACAGAGCTCAGTTTAACCGCTCAGGACAAACAAGGGACTCATGAACAACCATCAAAAAACAAAAAAACAGTCGTAGATCATCCAGGTAACCACACACAGTATTAAGAATCAATGGTTCACATACTTATGAATGGGGTTATTTTAATAAATTCAGCTATTTTTTTGTCTTGTGGATTATATGTAAACATCTTTTATGTAAAATATCTTACTCAGGACAGTACTAAATTAAAAAATAACATGCATTTTCTATTATCTCCCGTATTTTGTTAAAATTATTAACATTTTCACAGATTCTGCAAGTGGTTCACATACTTTTTCTTGCAACTGTATTATATTATATTATATTATATTATATACAACAGTTCTTTCTGGTTCTCGAATCTGATTGGCTGAGAGCCGTGCAATATTCTAGTGATAACAGCACTCCTACCTTTTCACCGTTTGTATCACTCCGCTTGAAGCGACTGTCATGGCAGCCGAGCAAATCCACCGTAATTTTTCTGAATACTACACTTGTACCACGAACTTAAGTTTTAAGAGTTTTTAGGTGAGAATGTAGTTGTTTAGACCTGAAATATGACTCATATTTAATCATAGAGCCTAATTTACAATTTGTTTAGATGTTCTCGGAGATGCGAGCTCCAGGCTGTCAGCGGCCGTTCAGTGCTCATGTACCCACAGAGAACAGCTTCATCTCGGCCAGTGCTTCAGGGATTTGCCTGCTGGCTCTTGCAGTGGTTAAACATGAGATATAATTCACTTTGGGTACATAAAACGGACAATCTTTGGTCTTAATAATCTATTACTTGTTCCTGAGCAAATCAAATTGGGCTATGTTAAATTTGCTAATTTAATATTAGGGCTATATTTAACTTACCTCCTGTAAAGCACTGATTTTGTATGTTTGACTGAATTGTACAATAGTGTTTATGTCATATTGTCCTTTATAATGGCTATTGTTGTTAATTTAAATATTGATGTTCAATTAATGTTATTTTATATAAATTATATGTTGTATTTGGTTTTGAGAAAAGGTCCATTAGTTTATTAATAGTTTAGTAAATTAAAGGGATAGTTCACCCAAAAATGAAAATTTGATGTTTATCTGCTTACCCCCAGGGCATCCAAGATGTAGGTGACTTTGTTTCTTCAGTAGAACACAAATGATGATTTTTAACTCCAACCGTTGCCGTCTGTCAGTCAAATAATGCATGTAAATGGGAACTCCATCTATAAGAGTCAAATAAACACGACAGACAAATCCAAATTAAACCCTGCGGCTCGTGACGACACATTGATGTCCTAAGACACGAAACGATCGGTTTATGCGAGAAACCGAACAGTATTTATATCATTTTTTACCTCTAAAACACCACTATGTCCAACTGCCTTCAGCATGAACGCGCTCTGACAACGGAAGTGATGTCTCGCACTCATTGAAGCAAAGCGCGAGACATCACTTCCGTCATCAGAACGCGTTTTTTTTACCTCACTAACCGGATGCTGAACGGAATTGGACATAGTGGTGTTTTAGAGGTATAAAAATGATATAAATACTGTTCGGTTTCTCGCACAAACCGATCGTTTCGTGTCTTAGGACATCAATGCGTCGTCACGAGCTGCAGGGTTTAATTTGGATTTGTCTGTCGAGTTTATTTGACTCTTATAGATGGAGTTCCCATTTACACGCTATATTTTACTGACAGACCGCGACGGTTGGAGTTAAAAATCATCATTTGTATTCTACTGAAGAAACAAAGTCACCTACATCTTGGATGCCCTGGGGGTAAGCAGATAAACATCAAATTTTCATTTTTGGGTGAACTATCCCTTTTATATGGATTGAGTGAAAGTTACATTAATATGCCATTAGATGGCAGCAAACTTCACGAGTGAATGAGTCAGTCGCAAGAGAAATGGACTTTTGCAAACAAAGGACGCTGATTTAGCACTGTATGTTATGGAAAATTCCCTTAATTGTAAAAAGGACAAATACAAAGATCGCTTTCCTCAGCAGACATTCAAACGGATTTTTATAATGGATATAATATTATGGCGTCGACCTGAAGAATGAATGTTGTATCAGACACAAGTAATGCTCACTCAGGCGATCTCGATCTCTCTCTCTCTCTCTCTCACTTTCTCTAATACTGTACAAAATACAATGCGTTTCAATGGAGCGACTCAACATTCCTTTGTTACTAGTTTTAAAGTGACGTTTTAGAATTAGTAACGGAAGCTTGGGCTCAAATGTTAAACTGTCAACTTGAGATTTGAATCCATGGTGGAAGAAAGTAGTTCTGCACAAAAGAGGGTTTTAAAGACACTCTGTTGTTATTTCTTATTTATTTACACACTCGTGCCATCGAGCTGTCGTATAAACGCAATATAACACTCATAGCCGTGCGATATGGCTGTATATCAGCACGCTGTGATTACTTAGGGCCGAATCACAGCCGTGCTGATATACAGCAATATTGCACAGCTACTCGTGTGATATTGCTCATGTATTATATTATATTATATTATATTATATTATATTATATTATATTATATTAATTGATGATTTCTTACAGGGCCACTGAGAATATATTAACATTTTAAACTTTTTTTTTTTTTATTAATGCATTTTAAAGTACTTGTGTCCATATGGTTTATTATTTGTTAAAATTGGTTATGGCTGTCACTAACAACCTCTTTGCAAAACCTGTATAACATTGTGACAGGTTCACAAAATAATCTGCTGAAATGAGCCACTCAAATAGTTAAGATCAGGCTGAAATGACTGGGGACCTTGTTAAAAATAAAATTGAACTGTGGAGGAAGTTTTGAGTTCTGAACATTACAGTAGAACATGTTTACACAGTACATCTAACTCTTTTGATTCAAAAGATCACAGAAAACTCCATTTGTCATGATACACCGTGACCCATTCAAAATAATGGCCTTATTCAGAGTAAAATGAAGCACAGGTACATTACAGCTGTAATTTTCAGCTCATTTGCATCTGTAAAATTCAAATTGTTGTTAATGCCAATGATTCAGTTAGAGCAACAGGAGAGGAGGGATCTCACATACTGCTTGGTCACACAGGAAACTGTGTGCTCTCCTCCAACGAAGGTGTGTGACTAAATGTTAAGTGGAGATTTTGTGCCTTTGAGGTCAGCTTGTAATATGGTGTTATGTTAAAGCTCATTTCAAAAGAAGGTTAAGGCTGCGCTGGTTTCGGCTGTATTTTCAGAGAAAATGCTTCTTGAGCTCACACAATTGTGTTTATCAGAGGCAGCCGATCATCTCTTCACATTTCGTGGATGTGCCTGGCCTCTTTCATCTGTGCCTTTTGGACAAACGTGTTTTGGCTGGACTGTTGAAAGTTGTTTAAAAGTGGAAATGGCATTTGAGGCTGATGTCTGACCTTTCTACACAATCTCCAGTCTGCAGTCACACACACAGTGATAGATGGCCACAAAGACACGCTGTCACAACAGTAACACTAATACACACACACACACACACACACTAAAGAACATATGCCTGTATGTATGTATATGTCTGTCTATATATCTAGTCTGCATTTAAAAAAAAAAATAAAAAAAAAATACAGTAATATTGTGAAATATTTTTACAATTTAAAATAACTTTCTATTTATAATATATGTGATCAAAGCTGAATTTTCAGCATCATTACTCCAGTCTTTAGTGTCACATGATCCTTCAGAAATCATTCTCATATGATGATTTGCTGCTCAAGAAACATTTCTGATTATTATCCATGTTGGAAACTGTGATGTTTTATTTTTTTATTTCAGGATTCTTTAATGAATAGAAAGTTCAAAAGAACAGAATTTTTTGAAATAGAAAAATAAGAAAGTAAAAGTCTTTACTGTTACTTTTGATAAATTTAATGCGTTCTTTTAAAAAAAAAATACTGGTACAAAATGATTCATGATTTTTAGTTGCTTGAACAGTTTTTAAGGTCTGCATTTTCTGCAGATGTGGACAGAAGATCATACCAAAATACTCAAAGTGATTCCTGTGCCGCTACTGAATCTACAGTGTCACGACAAATAAAATGTTTTAGTTTTGAGTTGCAATCTGAATCAAATGTACGAAATAAGACAAAGACAGTAAACTGACGATGCATGCGACAACAAACACACAACATGACTAGTGTAGTCTGATTCATGAACAAATGACTCTCAAGAGCTGGTTCTTTTATTCAGTCAGAAAGCTGTCTCTTAAGGAAAAAGACTCATGAATCAGTCTCAAATCAGCTGTTGCTTATGTGTACTTAAGGCTCACAAGACTTAAAGGGATACTCTATCCAAAAATGAAAACTCTACCCAAAAAACGACTGCTAGGGACTACAATGAGCTTCTTCCCGGGCTGGTGGCATCACTAACCACAAAATTTACATAAACCCTGCCCCCAGGAACACACAACAAAGGGGGTGAGGCCATGTTGGGCTGCTGTAGAGAAGAGGATGCTGTATTGTTACCATGCCGTCATTTTATGTTGGACTGCTTCACAAACGAGAGTCAATTTAACACTGGATTTGCACAAAAGATTAACATGACAGCACATGCTAGTCGATGAGTTGAATCAACTCCACAGCAACTACATAAATTTATCCACTAACCGTTCAGAAACGTCCAGTTTCATTTTAAAAGTTGTAACTTCTTCCTGAGTCTCTCCATCAGTGTCGACTCCGGTTTGAACAATGTAAGGCTGAACACCGTTACTGACAATCCTCATTTTGGCTGCGTGAGATTCTCCAGCTTTGTTGTTGTTGAGCAACTGAAGCGTGAGCTGTTAAAGCTCCGCCCTCTTCTGGAAAGGGGCCGGGAGCAGCAGCTCATTTGCATTTAAAGGGATGTTTGGCATGTTTTTGCTCACACTCAAATAGGGGCAAATTTGACAAGCTATAATAAATGATCTGTGGGGTATTTTGAGCTGAAACTTCACAGACACATTCTGGGGACACAAGAGACTTATATTACATTAGGCATTATAGCTTGTAATAAAACCAGAATTAACACTGGCTTGGCTTTTCAGAGATGGCAATAACTGAGGGATTTGAAATGTTGTAAAAGCGACCCAGAGTTGGTGTTTTTATTACTCAACAGGTGAGTAAGGTATTTTATTGAACAGATAAATTGTCATATGTAGCTCTCTAACATTGTAAAGCATTATCTATTGTGAAGGGTCATTTCATTATGGTTGTTGTAGCTCTGTGCTGGAATTTATTTCCAAGGAAGTATCATGTCTATTAATGGGTAAAGCTACAGTAACATCTTCAGCTAGTCAGCTTGAGATCCTTTCCATCTAAACTGGTTATCTCTCTTAGGTCTATTAGTGAATATTTTATGAGCAGTAGGATAATCTCTCTCTTTTTTTAGTTATGAGAGAGAACCATATTCATCCGCACAGTCACGCAGAGCTGAAGCACAACCAAAACAATGTTCTTCCGCAAAATGCATGCAGTTTTGTTTTTTAACTGCTATAGGGACAAAAGTTACATAGTGTACCTTTAACTAAGATTAATAAAAAGTATTTTTCATTGTTAGTTCATGTTAACTAATATAGTGAACAAATGGAACCTTATTGTAAAGTAATATCGACTGTCTTTACCAGACACAGCCGAAGCAAAACCATAAGTACTGAGAGCATAAAATGAAAAAGACAAAAAAAATATCAGTAAAAGAGAAAAAGAAAGGAGGAGAATGGCAGCGAAACAAATGAAGGAGCGCAAGGGCAAGACAGCGGTAGATACAGAGAGATACAGCGTGTGAGAGATTGGTGGGGTGTTCTGGCTGATAGGGGGTCAATGCTTCTCCCTGGAGCCCCATTACCGGGTGGCATTAACGGATGTGGTGGGCCAACGGGGGCACAGCGAGGGCCCAGTGTGTGCGAATGTGTGTGCGAGAGAGTGAAGGAGAACAATTTGATAGTATCTCCTCTTCACTGCAGCCACCAACACACCACCATCAATCACTGCCAAACTCAGCAGCCTGTGCACACAATCACATACAGAAACACACACGCATACACACACGCGTGCACTAATAGCCATTCACGTCCGTGAACACTTAAGGTATGTTTACCTGCGCAGGGTAGGGAGTAGCCCACCAGCGGCTCCTGGATAAACTGCCGCTCATTGAGTCTGGTCACACAGTACAGGTGGAAGCAGTCCAGGCAGATCACATGACGCTCAGCACACTGAAACACCAGCACTGGAGTCCTGGAAGACACCGAAAGGTCTGAATCCCACTGACAGTGTACATTTACACAACTTTGCATCATATTATAAAAGTGCTTTTAAGAAAAACACCACTAGTTTCTAGGGGTGTAACAATACCCTCAGTCACGATTCGATACATATCACGATACTGAACTCACAATATGATATTATTGCGATACTCCATGACATATGGTAAAAGGATAACAAAAAAATGTACTGTTGATTAAAATGCTAAATTTGTATTACATTGGGAGTGGAAATGAATAGGTTTGGACTTGGTGCTGGTAACCCAATGCACAGGACAATGGTGATACCAGAATAAAAATATTCATGATTCTAACGCTGAAACAGATTTATTTTAGATGAGCATGTTTGCACTCTGTCACTGACTAGATATATTTAAAATAATGTAGGCCATTTTTTACTGGTAACACAAGACATTTGGCATTATCAGGACCCACAAATATTCCCTCATTGCATTATTATACATTATATTCAACATTATATATAGTAGTTTAATGTAGTACTGACACTAAAACTCTGTAAACTTGATTTTTTTTTTTCCCCCTCACACAGTAATTTTAATTTTGGGTGAACTATACACAACACATATTGTCACTATCCACGATACGATATTGCTGCAATTTTGTATTGCAATATATTGACATGATATATTGTTGCACCCCTAGTTTCCAATAACAAGACATGTCTATCCACACTGAAAGCAGTAATGCTGTGTGATGCTGTACAATCACAGCCAATCAAAACATACTTGATGAACATACTTCGGATGCTAGAGATAGCCAGTGAGGGAATTTTCCCATACCAATTCTGATTATTTTTTATATTTAACCCTATAAAGCTTACTGTATCATACTTGATATGCAAATGTCTAAGGCCTCTAAATGAACAACATGATCAAAACTGGTGAAAAACCTGCTGTACACAATCTAATACATGCCTTCTGTCGTCTGATTGATATTTTATACTTTTTAGCAAGTGACTTTTAGTAAGAGCTTTGATTGTAAAAGCATTTAAATGACAAAAATGACAATTATCCCATCCTAGGTGTATATGACTATCTTCTTTCAGATGAACACAATCGGAAATATATTTAAAAATACCCTTAGTCTTCCAAGGTTTATAATGGTTGTGAATGGGGCCCCAAATTCTGAAGAAAAAAAAAAAATGAATCCATGTGACTCCAGGGGGTTAATAAAGGCCATTTGAAGCGAATCGATGCATTTGTTTAAGACAATAATCCTTATTTAAAACTTTATAAAGTAAAATAATGAGCTTCCGGAGCAACAGCCATACGCATTCGACGTACGTCCAAAAAGAGTTAACTTCTGTGACGTAGTACACAATGCCTTGTACGTCATGGCATAGAGTAGAATTGTGTTGGTCTGAAAGAAGATAGTCATATACACCTAGGATGGCTTGAGGGTGAGTAAATCATTTCATTTTTAGGTGAACTATCCCTTTAATAATCTTTCCAGTAACCAACAACCAATAATATTATTTTAACATAATATTCATCTGTGTTATGCACAATAATAGAGTAAACAGAACAAACATCAATTTTACCACTTTAGTTGTATCACACAATAATTGAGAATAGATTTTTGAGGAGGGTCAGTCTCCCTTGGTTCTTCTGAACAAACCAATGAAATTTCGCTGTGGGCGGAGCTACAAAGTGCAATACAACAGAAACAGAAACCAAGCCATGACAAAATGGGCACTTGTCATGGCTGGTTAGGATAAAAACATGTACATCTCATGTACACTATGACAGAGTTAGAGTCCATGTATGGAAAAGAAGTTATTTCGAAAGACGTGGACTGTGTGTAAGGTCCCAGGGGCCAACTGAAGATGCAAGGTCTCTAGAGGAAGAGAGCGAATCTCACAAAGAACAGGTCCAGGTCACATTTTACCACAAAAATCAAAGAGAAAATTTTACAAGCATTTTATGAGCTCATAATCCAAACTTGAGACAAGATGGAATACTTTTAAAAATCATTAATCACACTGCAGGTACTTTTAAAATGAACTAGTGATGGCAAAAACTGATTAAAATGGTGAAAAAATACACTTTCTCTTATACATTTATATACATTTTAACTAAAAAAATCTACAAATAAAATAGCCGACTACTAATAAAAATCTACCACAATACATTTTTTTTTCCCACAATTTAAAGAACATACTGTTGTTATTTATTTATTTATTTATTTATTTGCATCATATTAATGAGAATTTTTTGAGGGAATATGCCGAGCTGTCATAAAAAATAATGGCACAATGTTTTTTGGACAAAAAGCTGAGAAAACTGTTGTTGTTTTTTTGTTGTTGTTTGTTTGTTTTTTGTCAAAGACTTTGTCCGGATCAGATTCAGAAAGATGATCAAAACATACATTGAGTAGACTGCGTAACATGCGTAACAGCACCCCCTACAGTATAGCAGTGAAAACACGGATTGCCAGAAAAACAATCAATGGCAGGGAAGCATAAATGACGGAAAAACTCGTCAATGGCGGAGAAAGAGTTTTTGGGGTGAAATATGATCTGTACAGTTTTCATGAGATTCATGAGATTCCCTGAAGAATAACACTGATGAGGAGAGGGCTGCTGGGAGAAAGGGGGTGGCTAGAGAGCTTGTTTAGAAAACCTTCGGAAAACCTCAAAGACCCTTGTGTAGTAAGCAAAGAAACATCTCTCAGAAATCTCATGACAATTTTCTTTCCATTTCTCCAGTACTCCCCCTTCACTCGCAAACCCAGACTCACTTGACTGGAAGTCAACTTGCTAACACAGTGTTCCACCTCCATGACCCCTTTCTCCCGCATCTATTGTAAGAGACTGGCCGCGTCCTTGTCGATGCCCTTTTAAACAAATGGAGGAGATCTGTGAGGAGGAAGAAGAGTGGAATGGAGGACGGTGGAAAAACAAAGCTCTACTCAGGAAGGTAATTGCGGCACTACTTCAATCAGTCCTTGATTTGAATGGTGGTTGTTGGTGATTGGGCTTCATTGTCTGGTTTCTCCAGGCGCTCGACCGCCAGCCTGCCCGACCCTCCACACGAGAGCAGCAGGTAGGAGCATTTCTGCGGGACCGCCCCGCTAATAGCTGACCTTCATTGGCAGAACACATTTAGCACTCACTCTTTCTGGAAAAATGGCCACTGTTGATTGAAGGGCCGCACAGCAGGAGGCGTACGTAGGTTCAAGAGCACAGACAGCTAGTCTTTCAGACCGTTTGTATCAATCTTTAGTTTACTTATCCAATGTGTTGCAGGCATTTCATCTTTTCTGACTGCTGGATCAATCAGAACTCTCCAAACTGCTCTGTCAAACTTGCTTTGTTTAGAAAGTTACTTTTCCTATATGATTGTTGTCTGCTGACAAACACTTGAACCAAACAGTACACTGAAATCATATTAAAAAAAAAAATAGAAGTATTTATGAAATTACAAGTACTTAAAGGGGTTAGTTCGCCCAAAAATGAAAATTCTGTCATCATTTACTCACCTTCATGTTGTTCCAAACCTTTCGTTCATCTTCAGAACACAAATAAAGATATTTTTACTCGTGTTACACAGCACATTTGAGCTTCCACAAGAACCCATGAAGTTCATTCTTGTGTGTTATGCAGCACCTTTGAGCTTTAGCAAGAGATTTGTTCTCGCACGTCAAGCAGGTTCAGTTTATGTTTGCTGATCAGTGTTTATATGTGAATAAAAGCCTAAATTGAATCTGTTCATCATATAAAGCGATTGAGTCTCTTCAGAAAATTTGGACTAAATCACTCAATTCATATGGATTAGTTTCAGATCTCTTTATGAACTTTTTGAAGCGTCAAAGTGGTAGTTGCGTAGCTGTCAATGGAGGGACAGAAATCGGTCAGATTTCATTAAAAATATTTTCATTTGTGTTCTGAAGATGAACAAAGGTCTTACAGGTGCGGAACGACATGAGGGTGAGTAAATGATGACTTTTCATTTTTGGGTGAACTATCCTTTTAAGTGGTTCAAAAAAAGAATCTTGACTTTTTGGGTGAAATCAAAGACAAACGATTACACCCATTCTGGTAGTGCTGTGGTGAGTGATAGCTCCTTGCCTGACTTCAAGCAGGCGGTAGTTTACCATGGGATTGGCCCCACCCACTCTAGAATGAGGTCCCAAGAACCTGAGCATCATCACCATTGCTCTGGCTTATCACTGGTAACTACATCAAACTGGGTTTTGATTTCTGCAAAGTCATGTGCAGCCGCAGGTTTCCTTGGCAGGAGAAGTGGTTTGTCGACATTTGTCACCACCAGGACAGTTTAAACTACCTTGGGGGTCCTAACACTTATCAAGGGCTTCTCTCATCTGGGTCCCTCTTGATCAGAGGGGAGGCAATGCCAGTACATCTTAGAGAGAAACCAGATGCAGAGGCTACAAAAGCAGTTAGCAGTGCTAGGTCTCAAACGCCTTAATGGGGCCCCCCAGCTCCATTGAATGACCATTGACCTTCTTCTGGTTGGATACTAGTGAGAAGGTTCCTCCGCCCATAGAACGATGGTGGGAAACCATCAACTATTGGTCGAATTACCCTATCGAGACGTCCCCTGTAGACCATTTCCTGCAATTTAAGGCACAATGTCAGGGTGCCCGCAGGTATTAACTCACAGGTCTTTTATAGGAGTGTGTAATCCTACCTATGAGCACCTAACAGTTCCCACCACCAGCACAGGTTAGCTGCTGAATGTCATCCCGGAGCCCACTGTTGCCAGCGAGCCTTTGTTCATGGGGAATACCCCATGCCTGTCTTATTTCCACAATAAGTATTCTTTTGAAAGCATGCTAAAGTGCATTCTTTTTCACAAGGGTACTTTTTCCAAAAGAGTACTTTGACTGTAGTTTAACTACTTTAAATAATGAGTAGCTTGTAGCTTGACAAGCCAGAGTTTCAAAGCAGTGATGAGTTTTTATTGCAGGCAGAGCTAAGCAGAATGACGAAACAAAATAGAAATAACTGGGAAGGATTAGGGTGGCACTTCCAGAGCACATTCCAATATGCCTCAATCTGAATAATCTGCAAGACTCAAGTTAAAAATATGACTATAAGCAAATATTATTTAAATAATTAAAAATGTATATTTTTTTAAATATTAAAAATATTTAAAAAATATAAATTGATTATACATTTCACGTTGATTCTAGACTATAAAAATATTCAAAGTTGAAAATAAAACATATTACTGGAGTATGTTTTACAAGAAAAGAATATTTCAGTCTTTCTACTTCAAAATTTCACATTTAATTTAATGTGTAATCTGTTATCATTTGTTTGTTTATCGCATCACGGCTGTTTGGGACATGCTGAGATTAATGTTGTCTGATCGGCTCTTTGTAGTGCAGCCCAAGAGACTCATTTCGAACTCTATGATGGGTTTAGCTACAGGCACATGGGAAAACCGAGAGCAACTCACACAATGTCAGTGCAGGCGATGCAGGGCACTCTGCGTGTGTTGGTCATTATCAAGTCCAGCGCAGCTGAAGTGTCATTATCACAGGTGGGGTGGGCAGCACATTTCAGGTAAAACTCCTACAAGAAGCACAAATGAGATATAATCATGTCCTGCAAACCCCCACTAACAGTCTAAAACAACTCCACTGCACTGATTTTTATGTATTTGTAGCATGAGGATAGTATTACTGGACCCAGCTGGGTTAAAGCTACCAATTTAGTGCAACCTGTGGACGGTCCTCTTTGTCTGTCAAGCACTACAGCGCTAGATGGACAACAAATGTTGTGCCTCCATTGAAAATGTGGCTTTGTAAAATCAATAAGTTCTGATTGAATGTAGCATGCTGAAAACTTTGGTAAAATATAAAAATGTAAGTGTCTATGCAATTATGAAAAGTGTGGACTAGCTGTAAACACATTTATTCAAGACACCTTGAGACTTCATGCTCATATGGGAAATTCAGGTTTGAATCCAGCCAAGGCAACATTGCAGGCCCATTTCCTCCATCTCTCACAACAATTTCTTGTCTTTATCATTAATAAACAGCTTAAACCAATCAGTTTTAGCTGGTTTAAGCTGGTTTTGCTGGTCTCCCAGCCAGGTTTAAGGTTTTTATTATTATTATTATTATTATTCAGGAAAGTGGCAAAAGAATAATTAATACAATATTATAGACATGTGCCGATATTCGGTAATACGATATATCACGATAATGAATATGCACGATATTGTTATCGCGGGCACTTCAAAATACCGTGAATAATTATTTATTAATTATTCAAATTTTTATAATGCATTTTAGGAATACTTTACCCATCAACAGTATAAAATGCACAACACCGCTGTATTCTGCGTCAAAGGGACTCAGATGTAAACAAGCCCAACGTGCATGAGAAGCACATGGTGGAGCTAGTGAAGGAGACGCGCTGAATGAAAGTGCGCGTTCACTCTATGACAGCAGAGGGCGCTGATGGAACAGCAGAAGTGCAGCGGTTACCCCGGAAACCCCATAAACCCCAAGCTGCGCTACTGAACAGTATTTAAAATGCTTCAAACAGCCATTCAGTTTTTTGTAATCTCAATGTTGTTCATCACAGCACCAAATACTTAGTACCTAAAGACTTAATAGGCTATTTATTTTCAAACTTAAACATTTTTATATTTTAATCTGAACTACAACATACCCTAATGATTAGAAATGTTCTGATTATTTGTTATTGTTCAGTAAAACTTAGTGACATAAGGCTTCATTAGTTAACACGTTAATTCATTATTACCAAACTGACGATAAAAAATACTTATAAAGCATTTATTAATCTTAGTTAATGTTAATTTCTTAGTTAATGTTTAATAACATTACTAAAATAAAAAAAACTTATTCAGTGGACCTGAGATAAAACTAACAAAGATCTGTTTCTTAACTAACATTAACTAACATACCTTCTGTAACAAATGTAGCTATTGCTCAATCTTAGTTAATGCATTAACTAACATTAAATAATGAGACCTTACTGTAAAGTGTTACCTGTTGTTCATTATAATTCTTTTGCATTTTAAACTGTTTTGTGTATTGCGTTATTGTATTTAAACATTCAGAGTTCTTTTTGTTACTACAAAAAGAGTTCTTAAACCTGTTATACTCTGACAACACTTTTTTAGCAATATCGTGATAATACCGTGATAAAAGCTTCAGCAACTATCGTAACATGAAAATTTGATACCGTCACATGCCTACAATAACATGACAAAATTGTTGCTGTCTCACCGCTAGTCTGCCATCACAGTCTTGTGACTGACATACTCCATGAATCCTGTTAGGGAGAAGGACGTCATCCCAGCAGCACGGTCCCTACAGACAACACACAGAACATCACAGAGATGATAGACATCAGTCACAGGAAGATGAGGAGGACTATGGTAATTGGACGACAAGTAAAGGGCAGGAATGTGATGAGGAATATAGAGTAAGAAGGGTCAAAAGACGGTGGTAAGCAGGACGAGGCCGAGGGCCATGAGAACGGCACAAGGCCAGTGGCGTGATTGATAATGAGTGTCACCTGTGTGCCACACCGGTCTCGTATCTCACGGAGGAGTTCGGAAGCATAAAAGGAGGAGCGAAGACAGTGAAGGACGAGAGAGGACAGGACTGGACTTTATGTTATGTTTTGTTTATGTGTGTGCGGCAGTCGTCCATGAGGGGCTGCCGCTTTTACTTTCATTTTGTGTTTGTTTAGTTATTAAAGTATTGCTGAACGTTCGCCAGTTCCCGCCTCCTTCTTCCCTGATCTACAGCTGTGTTACATTGGTGCCGAAACCCAGGAGGAAGGAGCAGAGTCTGCCGCCATGGATGCTCGAGGCGGTAGACTGGAACTCACTGCCGGCCGCCTGGGTTGTGGAGGGGCGACTGCCGTCCGTGAGGGAGCGGAGGAGTTGCCGCCGTTTGCCTGAGGCCGGAGCCTGCTGCCATCCACCATGATGGGGAAGAGCAGGGAACTTGGGACTCCTGTCGGCTGCCCAAACACAGAGGAGCCATCGCCGTCCACCAGGCAGCTGAGGAGAGTCAAGCCATCCACCGATGGCTATCCAGTGCCGCTGCCAGGCATCGCGGAAGACTTCAGCCAGCTGGTGGAGGACCGGATGGATGTGCGTTTTGGGAACCAGACCAAGAATTTTTTTTTTTCTTTTCCTCTCTCCTCTTTCCCCTCTCTCGTCTCTGTCACTCCTCATGCTTCCGTCTCCTTTTCTCTTGCCTCGTCTGTTCTTACCCCCAGGTGCCGCACCGGTCTCATATCTCACGAAGGAGCTCGGAAGCATAAAAAGAAGGAGCAATGACAGTGAAGTACGAGAGAGGACCAGGCCTGGATTTACATTATGTTTTATGTTTTCTTTATGTGTGTGCGGCAGTCATCCGTGAGGGGCTACCACTTTTACATTAGTTTTGTGTTTGTTTATTTATTAAAGTATTGTTGAACATTTGTCGGTTACTGCTTCCTTCTTCCCTGATCTACAAACTGTGTTACAGACAGAAGGGCAGTTTAATGCAAAGAGAAATGGATCAAAAACTCTAAAACATAGACTAAAACGTGCCTTTACCATGCCTTTAGTCCCATGAAACACAAATCACATTAAAAGATCTCAAATACTTGTAGAAGCAAGCTAAAATGGCACGGTTGCTTCAGAAAATGTGTTTTTTATGCGTCTAACTTTGATTACCCAAATAAAATTTTATGGTCTTAAGGTAGTTCACCAAAAAAAAAAAAAAAAAAAGTGAAAATTCCATTATTATTCTCATACAACAATTATATAAATTATGTTTTAGAGTGGACTATCCCTTTAAAAACCACCAGTATCACATGGTTTTCTTTATACCTGCCACCTCTGTCACACACTCTTCCTTGTCCTTCTGCCAGATTAAGACACTCTCTCCATCCATAATTGTTTTGGGACAACGTCCCCCCACCCCACTCCGCCTGACTCCGACCGTGCCTGATTAGCATAAGCATTTAAACATTCTGACAGGGCCCTTAATAAGCAAGAGAAAAGGTTAAGAAAATCATTACTCGCCCACAGGGGAAGCGGGAGGGGGTGAAGGGAAGGGAGGGAGGAGGGATGAAACCGCCGTGCTGTGGTGGAGGAGCCCGGAGATTACACGAAGACACCTGCTTAGAGACAGCAAGGAAAGGTCACACAGACCCCTGACGCGTCGGCTCAAAACAAACGCACGCGCACACACGAGCGCGCCACTGAAGAGTGTAAATGATTAATGAGAAAAATGGCGATGAATTATTCAACAACACACCTCCCGCATTGTTCACATCAGTTTCACCTCCCCACCCTCTCAGGACGTTTTTTTTTTCCCATGGAGGAGAATCAACATCGCAGTCCCACAAAGCCTTAATTACATTATTGTTTAACAAACAGGGCTGTGTCTGTGAGCCAGCTGTAAGGATTCTACTTCCTGTATCCAGCAGAGACACATCTGATACACACAGACCCAAGTCAAAGCGCCTGATTGGTCGACTGCGCTTGCGTTCACCACACTCAATTATAGACATTTGAAGTCTGTGAAAACACAAACATGGCAGACATCCAGAGAAAACAAGGTTGAAGCACACACAGCAAATACTCCGTGTTTGAACACATGGAGGAAACACAGTACTAATCACAGTGACATCAAATCTTGGCTTATATAAGAAACCATCTTTGGTGAAAATATCAACTGTAGTTAGACTTTAGGCACATTCCACTAATACAGTATACTTTGATGTCCAATGACTTTTTAAAGCATTAAAATCCCATGGGAAATATTCCATGTTTTGGTATATTAACATAAATTTATATATATATATATATATGTAGTCAAACCAAAAAGTAAACTATGACATATTATACGCCAAAATTCTTCATACACTGGACTACCAGTAACATTAATAAAAATTTGGGACAAAAAATTATTCAGACACATTGACCTGACCATGTTTTGCTTAAGTGTTATCTGACATATGTTACATTAGCTGGTTGTAAGTATACGCACGACGAAGGAGATCAAGGAAAACGGTCTTTTAATAAATCCACAGGCAGGTTCACAGGAGAGACAACCACACTAGACACGAACGATACCGGACCACACTGGACTGAAAACACAGGGCTAATATACACAGGATAACAAGGTGGGTGATGGAACACAGCTGGTGGTGATAATGAGGTGATAAGTAACTATGGGAACAAACTAGTGGCGGGAGATGGCACAACACAAGTCCAAAACAGAGTGCACATGTAACATATCGCCACCTCCCGGAAAGGCGCGTCCTCGCGCCGTGGAGAGGGGAAGATGAAGATGGGATGCTGAAGATGGTGTAGGAGGCGGCTCAGGAGGTGGACGGCTAACCGGGAGGAGGCGAAGTGCAGGATTCCAGGGTGGTGCAGGTGATGGAGAAGTCCAGGGAGGTGCAGATGGTGGTGAAGACCAGGGAGGTGCCTTGAACAGAGGAAGAAGTATTCCCATCCAGGCCACAGCCAAGACTGCGCCCCGATGGCGGCGTCGCAGGCAGGAGGAGCCATGGTGATGTAGTTATAGACGCCACCATGGGGATGACTGGAAGCGACGATGACATAAGAGTTGGAGCCCACCTGTGCAGCCGGAGCGCCGAAGACTCGAAGGGACCCCGATGGCCTGGGCGACCTGCGACTGAGCCGTAGCAACGACCCCCCGCGGTGGAAGCAGGGATCCAGAGGGTAGAGGTGGAGCTGGAGCGACCGAGGGCGGAGGTGGAGACTGAGGGAGGGCGGAGCTAGCCGTAGCAGAAGGGGTGGAGGGCCAGAGAGGAGCGAATGGCCCGTAAGTCCGCAGCAGAGGTGTGGCGATGTCCGACCCAGGCGGAGCCGACGTGCCGAGGGACCCCAGCGAGGCCGAATGCCCGATGGTACCTGCTGACGACGAGGGTGGAAGGAGCGTAGGTGTAGGAGCCAGGTCGAGGGGGAGTGGAGAGCTCTGAGGCTGAAGGCGGAACCCCAGGCTCCTCACGCCCAGGAGGAGGTGGCTCCCAGCAGTCCCGAGGTGGATCCCCACCACTGAGAGGAGATGGAGAAACTGAGGGGCTGATGGGAGACAGCGATGACAGGGTGACAGGCGTGGCTTGGGACAGAAGAGAGGTTTGGAGAGTGCAACAAAATCCTTCAGAAGATGAGCGAGTCTCAACATGATTTTGGAGAGGTGGTGGGAGAGGGAGGGGCCAGAGAACTAGACATATACCAGGTAGATTCGGACGGTAGTAAAACAGGTAGAAGGTTAACCTCTCCTAAATCAAACAAAGAGTCACCAGTGCATGCCAAAAACTCACTCTCAGTGGCAGGGGGTTGGGTGGGGCTCACTTCCATACCCTCGTATTCCACTAGAATTCCCTCGGCGACGGATGGTACAGCCGGCTCGCACATCTGGTCAGTCCCGCGTTGCTCAGGCTCCGTGGTGATGTTCTGCTCGGTCGCTCCCGTTGGCGCTGGCTCGAACATCGCGGCGAAGTCCTTCTCACGGTCTGCGGTGGGCTCATGCTGCCGATCCCCGCAGTCAGGGTGTTGATGGCTGGGCACTGGAGTGGGAGTGGGAGTGGGACTGGCGTCGTCGTCGCAGAAATCCACGGTCATCGAAGATACACATGACGCCAGCACCCACTCCACGTAATCCGGCAAACTCCCTCGAGGCCCCTCCCCGGACAGCTGCGCTTTGGTGGCGGTGTTAAGGCCGGCATACAGGAAGCTGCAGAGGCTGCTGTCCAGGAAAGTTGTAGCTGGTACCAAAAACAAAAAATCGTCCAAATGTGCCTCGAGGGAGCGGTCCTTCTGCTACAAATTTTTTAGACTATAGTTAATAAACTGTATTAATGAATGAAATGTTCAAGGTGTCTGAATAAATTTTGGTTTGACTGTATATATATATATACAGCAGTTCTTTCCGGTTCTCGAATCTGATTGGCTGAGAGCTGTGTGATATTCCCCCAGTATCAGCACTGGAACCGTTTCACCGTTTGTATCACTCCGCTTGTCGCGACTGTCTTGGCGGTCGAGCAAATCCACCATATTTTTTACAAATACTTCTGTTGTGTCACGGAATGTAGTTTTAAGAGATTTTTAGGCAAAAATGTAGTTATTTAGACCTCAAATAATATGTGATTCATATATACACACAGCACCTATTTTACAATCTGTTTAGATGCTTTCGCAGATGTGAGCTCCAGGCCGTCAACGGCCATTCAGCACTCACGTACCCTGCAGAGAACAGCTTCATCTCGGCTCTTATGTAGATAGTGGTTAAATGAGATGTAATTCATTTGTGGTACATAATCGATTTTTCGAGGGGAAAATTAAGTTTCATAACTTTATATTTAGGCTATATTTATCCTGAATCCTGTACTAGAGCACTGTTTTTGTACGTTTGACTGAATTGTTTGCTTGTGTTTATTTCCTATTGATTAATGGCTATTGTTGTTTATTTAAATATTACTGTTCAATAAATTTAAATAAAACTGTTCAATAATTTTTATAAATAATATGCCATATTTGGTATTGAGTAAGGGTCTGTTAGTGATTGTGATTTCGACTTCAGTGAAAGTTACATTATTACGCCATTAGATGGCGGCAAAGATGGTCTTTATGAGTGAGTCAGTAGCAAATTGAAAGAGACTGGTTGTAAGCAAGGAAGTTGTTTTAGCGCTGTCATGGAAATCCCCTTAACTTTTAAAAGGACAAAGATAAAGATATTTCCTCAGCAGACATTCAAACTAATTTTTTATAATGGATATAATATTATGGACATCGACCTAAAGAATGGATGCTCCTGTATATCAGATGCTGGTAATACACTTGTTTACTCGATCTTTCTCTCAAAATATCATAATACTCTAAATAATACAATAAGCTTCAATGAAGCGAATCAACGTTCCTTCATTACTAGTTGTAAAGTGACATTTTAGAATTAGTAACGAAGGCTTGGGCTCAACTGTTAAACTGTCAACTTGAGATTTGAATCCGTGGCAGAAGAAAGTAGTTCCTCACAAAAGAGGGTTTTTAAAGATTCGTTGTTGTTTCTTATTTACACACTCGTGCCGTCGAACTGTTGTATAAATGCAATATCACACTCGTAGCCATGCGATATAGCTGTATATCAGCAGGCTGTGATTACCTACGACTGAATAACAGCCGTGCTGATATACAGCCATATTTCTACTCATGTTATATTGCTCTTACTGTATATATTCTGTGTTATCAAAATTATTATAAGGGAAAAAAAAATAAATAAATAGTTTATAGGAAAAATACTGTATAGAAAAAGTTAACTGTTTGGGGTCAGTAAGATTTTTTTAAAAGAAATTAATACTTTTGTTCCACAAGTATTCATTAAATTGGTATAAAAGTGAAAAAACACTTTTACAGTGTTTTGAACTTTGTATTCATCAAATAATACTGAAAAAATACTTCCACACTTCAGTAATAATACCATTAGTAATAATATATATATATATATATATATATATATACACATATATACACATATATATAATATGAAATGTTGAACACTAAATCAATATATTAGGATGATTTCTGAAGGATCATGTGACACTGAGGACTTAAAGTGTAAGTTACTATATAAGTTTCAATAACTACAAACCAATAATTGATCTCAAACTAGCTAGAGTGACAGCTTAACTGAAGCTAAATATGAAGCCTTGTTACTTGCAGTTCTGTTACCCATTCTGGTTGTTTTTTATTTATTTATTTATTTATTTATTTATTTATTTATTTATTTATTTATTTATGTAATTTAATTTATTTACATGTTTATTTTATACATAAATTTGACAATTTAATTTTCATGCTCATTTAGAGTTTACTGGTATAAAACAATGCACAACCACATAACCATTTAAAATTTGTTAACTCTGTCACAAAAATCACAAGCCCCATTGAATTTTTATTTTCAGGATGTATGTTGCATCCTTTTTTTGGAAAGTGCCATGAACACATTCATTCCTTCTCGAAGTAAAAAATATTACTAACATCCAAGTAATAAATAGTCTTTAATCCCAACTACAAAGGGCTTTTAATGTGATTTGTGTTAATGTTTTGGCAGTGTATTGAACTGTGTGGAGTGAAGCATGAAGCTACAGCATTACCCCTGGCACCGTGTTGCAAGCAGGTGAAGCATTGTAATGCGATGCTCAGAGTTGACCCTGTTTGCCGCTGACCTTTCGCAGCGCAGCCAATGATTACCGGATAATTCACATGAGGTATTATTATGTGGGCTGTGCCGACGCAAAAATCTAAACAAAATGGAAGAGAGACATATAGCAATTTCATATCCTGGAATTCAAAGGGTAAAAAAGTCCTATTTGTCTTCTGCAATTTATCAAGTCTCCATATATTACTATCGCACTAATCACTATCGACTTTGAATAACATAATTTTTCCGGTCATTTTTTGTGATACTCAAGATTTTTGCAGAATAATGAAATATATTTTTACATTTCAGCCTGCTTGTCACACAAAGCTATTAGTGCCACAAGTGATATGGTCTGCTTACAACTTTTATGATATGTTTGGTTGTTTTTGGAGCTTAAGAGCTGTGGCTACTAAGAACTGTTGTCGTTTAAAGAAAGGACAGTGCACTTTCTTCAGAAAGTCTTCTTTTGTGTTCCACAGAAAAAAAACATACAAATTTAGAACAAAATGAGGTGAGTAAATGATTAAATAATTGTCATTTTTGGTGAACTATCCCTTTAAGATAAAACAACCAAATAGCTAAACTTTATCCACAATGTCGTACGACAAATATTAAATCTGAAATGTGAAGTCTGAAATTTAATATCTGTGGGGCTGGGGGTTTCATTACAATGGGAACACCACGAACATTATAATTAAAATTTCTAATTAAAGCCTTAGGGCACATTGAGATATTTATAATGCCAGCAATCTAGTCAAAACTGTATTTCTCATAATTGTGTTCTGGAGAGATGCAAGCCAAGGTTATTTTCTATTAATGTTCAAAGTGCAAAGAAACTTGTAACAGCAACAAGGTTTTCCCCCTAAAGGCCTAATTCAGTGATGTAGGTTTTGAGAAGCTTGGCGTAAAAGCACCCAAATCATGCACATAAATCTGCTAAAAGCCCAAGCTGGATGTTTAAGCTAGAAGTTGCTGATGGAGATGAATGTTTCTGACTGAAAGTGCTGCTAAATCCAATATCTCCAAAGGTCCAAATGAAGAGCTCTGACAGCGAGTGCATAAACTTTGCCGTCTTCTCCTCCTCAGCATATTTGGAGAAAGTTCTCTGGAGAGAGTTAGACGAGAAGAGCTGGAGCCCGTTTCAGGCCCGAGGATGTTAAGAGCCAGACACATCACAAAATTGGCATAGGAATGGGGCGGCACTGGCACTGAGACAGTGGACAAACAGATTCTCAGCGCCGAAGACCACCGCGAGCGGAAAGAAAAGGCAGGTGCAGCTTAGCGACGTGTCAGTCAGCCTTCCCAAACAGCGGCAGAACGCGGAGAGGTGGGAATGCTGCCCACGCGTTGGGACAGAAAGTCCATACGGGCCGAAAGATAAAACAGGCCACGGGCGGGATTATGGAGGGATGGGGCTTATGACAGCCGTGTGGGGGCAGCGAGACGTGGGTTTGTGCTGTTCTGCATTCATACTGCAGGCTAAGAAGTGTCACTGTTAGTTAGTTATGAGACTTGGGGCAACAGAGCAAATGTTTCTGGTTACATTTTTTGTCTCAATGCGCTTATGAATGTGTACTGAAGAGCAGCAATAATGAGCAGGTTTTTCCCCCTACAGTCATAATTCAGTGATGTAGGCTACACAGTTCCCGCATTAGAATAACTCGACACATCTTGTTTAAAATGAGGGTCTAACTTGTATTCTAGTACAAATTACTAATGGGCATGATAAAGAAAAGTGAAAATCTTTTAAACATGTAGTTAAAACCTAGGGATGGTCTGAGAGGATTTTCTTTTTTTATTTCTTCTTCTTCTTTTTTTATTTTTTTTATTTTGGCCGATACGATACCGATTTTAACAAACAACTACTGGCCGATTCCGACATTTGTCACTTATCTGAACTTTTGTCATTAAAATTGATTACTTCTGTTTTGATCATGTTTTAAATTAGCAAAGCTTGAAAACATCTATTAAGATATACTAGCCAGTAGTTAGTTTATTGAGGCATTATCAAATTATTTTCATTGAACATGGATTATATCCATTTAACATTCAGCAAAATACAAATGAGACAGCATGACAACCTTCACAGGTTATTTTTGCAATTAAACTATATATGCTGAAAAACTACAAACTCGATTCCAAAAAAGTTGGGACACTGTACAAATTGTGAATAAAAAAGGAATGCAATAATTTACAAATCTCATAAACTTATATTTTATTCACAATAGAATATAGGTAACATATCAAATGTTGAAAGTGAGACATTTTGAAATGTCATGCCAAATATTGGCTCATTTTGGATTTCATGAGAGCTACACATTCAAAAAAGTTGGGACAGGTAGCAATAAGAGGCCGGAAAAGTTAAATGTACATATAAGGAACAGCTGGAGGACCAATTTGCAACTTATTAGGTCAACTGGCAACATGACTGGGTATAAAAAGAGCCTCTCAGAGTGGCAGTGTCTCTCAGAAGTTAAGATGGGCAGAGGATCACCAATTCCCCCAATGCTGCGGCGAAAAATAGTGGAGCAATATCAGAAAGGAGTTTCTCAGAGAAAAATTGAGAGTTTGAAGTTATCATCAAGAGTTTTAAGTTATCATCATCTACAGTGCATAATATCATCCAAAGATTCAGAGAATCTGGAACAATCTCTGTGCGTAAGGGTCAAGGCCGGAAAACCATACTGGATGCCCGTGATCTTCGGGTCCTTAGATGGCACTGCATCACATACAGGAATGCTACTGTAATGGAAATCACAACATGGGCTCAGGAATACTTCCAGAAAACATTGTCGGTGAACACAATCCACCGCGTCATTCGCCGTTGCCGGCTAAAACTCTATAGGTCAAAAAAGAAGCCATATCTAAACATGATCCAGAAGTGCAGGCGTTTTCTCTGGGCCAAGGCTCATTTAAAATGGACTGTGGCAAAGTGGAAAACTGTTCTGTGGTCAAACGAATCAAAATTTGAAGTTCTTTTTGGAAAACTGGGACGCCATGTCATCCGGACTAAAGAGGACAAGGACAACCCAAGTTGTTATCAGCGCTCAGTTCAGAAGCCTGTATCTCTGATGGTATGGGGTTGCATGAGTGCGTGTGGCATGGGCAGCTTACACATCTGGAAAGGCACCATCAATGCTGAAAGGTATATCCAAGTTCTAGAACAACATATGCTCCCATCCAGACGTCGTCTCTTTCAGGGAATTTTCCAACATGACAATGCCAGACCACATACTGCATCAATTACAACATCATGGCTGCGTAGAAGAAGGATCCGGGTACTGAAATGGCCAGTCTGCAGTCCAGATCTTTCACCCATAGAAAACATTTGGCGCATTATAAAGAGGAAGGTGCGACAAAGAAGACCTAAGACAGTTGAGCAACTAGAAGCCTGTATTAGACAAGAATGGGACAACATTCCTATTCCTAAACTTGAGCAACTTGTCTCCTCAGTCCCCAGACGTTTGCAGACTGTTATAAAAAGAAGAGGAGATGCCACACAGTGGTAAACATGGCCTTGTCCCAACTTTTTTTGAGATGTGTTGATGCCATGAAATTTAAAATCAACTTATTTTTCCCTTAAAATGATACATTTTCTAAGTTTAAACATTTGATATGTCATCTATGCTGTATCCTGAATAAAATATTGAAATTTGAAACTTCCACATCATTGCATTCCTTTTTGTTTTATTCACAATTTGTACAGTGTCCCAACTTTTTTGGAATCGTGTTTGTATATTTTGTACAAATTTCATTTTGTTTTAAGAGTGTAAATAAAGGCAAGAAAAAAAACAATATTGATTAGATGACTTTTATATAAATGTCTTCTAAACGCCAAAAACATAAAATAAATAAATAAATAAATAAATAAATAATAATAATAATAATAATAAAAGTATGTCAGTAGTAAATTGAATGCAATGAAAGTACCTGGTTAGGGTAAGCAATTAGAGTGGCATATGTGACCCTGGACCACAAAACCAGTCATAAGGGGTTTTTTTTTTTTTTTTTTTAATCGAAATTAATAAATAAGTTTTCATTGATATATGGTTTGTTAGGATAGGACAATATTTGGCCAAGATACAACTATTTGAAAATCTGGAATCTTAGGAAAAAAAAAAAAAAAAATTAAGAAAATCGCCTTTAAAGTTGTTGAAATGAAGTTCTTAGCAATGCATATCCACTCACAAAAAGAATTTTTTTTATATATTTACGGTAGGAAATTTACAAAATATCTTCATGGAACATGATCTTTACTTAATACCCTAATGATTTTTGGCATAAATGATAATTTTGACCCATACTATGTATTGTTGGCTATTGCTACAATTATACCAGTGCGACTTTTGTGGTCCAGGGTCACATATATTTACATATACATACCCTGCTGAGGGTCAGGGTGCCTTGTTTGCAGTCTCTGCACCGAACACGTAGTTTTCCAGGCTGGATAGCCTTGCAGACTGTCTTACAGAACACATAGAAACTGCTGTGGCCTCTAGTTTCTATAAGAAAAAAACAAAAACATCACAACAACAATCAATAATGGTGAAGTGTGAGATTTTTTTCAGTTTTAAAACACCTGGTCCTATCACAGTTTCTCCTATTCCAGTGCAGACAACTATTTGTAAGCCATTTGTTGGTTAACATACTAAAGCATGCAGAAACTCACATTATTGCTAGTTGGCCAGTGATTTTATTAAAGGGATAGTTCATAATAAAAATTCTGTCATCATCAAGTTATTCCAAACCTGTATGATTTTCGTTCATCTGCTGAACATAAGAGAAGATATTTTGAAGAATATGGGTAACCAAACAGTTGATGGACCCCATTGACTTCCATAGTATGGGGGAAAAAAAAAAATACAATGGGTTTGGAACAACTTGAGGGTGAGTAAATGATGACAGAATTTTCATTTTTGGGTGAATTAACCCTTTAAGATCTGTAACATAAGACATGGTTTACACCACTTACCCAAGATGATCTAAGTGATGCATGAGATTCAAATCAATATTGTTTACTGAAGAAAAATTGTTAATCTTCTAACTTTTACATCAGTGGCAAATGTGCCAAAACATATGTGAAATATTCCTCACATTAAGCTAACAAAAATGGAAATATGAGGGTCAAAATCGCTATGTATCTTTACATTTTGAAACAGGTGGCGTTTTATGGAGAGATGGAGACTCATCTCATATACTGCACGCTGTGAGTGACACATGACCTGCGCTTTTTGTTACTAATATGCAAGAAAATATGCACAGGGACAAAAATATACATTTTTATAATAAATGATGCCAAACACAGTTCTCGGGGGACCGCCCTGGTGGCTAGTTACTATAACTGAGATCCTATAACTACCTGGTACGAAAGACCCTAAGGTTTCTTCAGTGAACCACAGATGCCAGTAAAGAACTACATATATATATATATATATATATATATATATATAGCTATAAAGAATTATTTTTAAGAATGTGGACCATGTAGCCCTTGGGTCAGGACTATCTGTGTGTCCAAACAATGGTAGACTATAGGCTACCAGTTGAAAATGTCATTATTTTTACATTACTTTTAATTTTTTTTTTATTCTGTTTGGTGTCGAAATTACACTTCAAGTGAACTGAGTACATTCTTTTATTTAAGAACGAATGGGACGAGCTGAGCAACTTTGCAGACTGAATCTTAGCAGGCTTCTGTTTGCTTTTGTTTCATATCCCTTGCTTCTTGTCCTCTTTTAGTTTACAGCTGTGGAGTGTTTTGAGTGGGACATAAGTGGGTTGGTTAGAGCACTGAGTAGAGAATAAGAACAAGGTGCAGTAGTGCTTCAACAAGCCACCACAGTCCCAGGACAAAGAGCTCACAATCCAATTAGCCAGAAAAGAAGATCCAGACATCGTCCTGGCATATGATTTAGTTGACAGAGGACTTGTCCTATCAGTCTGTCCCATCCCCGTTTAAATCACTCATGCACACACACGCACACACCTGGAAGCAGCATTCTCATTAGAGCTAAAAGCATGGGCCACCGAAGAGGTACAAGATACCTTGACACAGCTGACAATAAATCGAGCGGAGTGGGTTTTATAAGACAGGCACCCTATTATTTATGATTTCTGCATGATTCCTCCATTATGCTAATGCTTTTACAGGGAGAAGGGCTGGATAAAAGAGGTGGCGTGATTGGACTAAGTAGCCGAGTGGGCCGCTAGCCAGAGCGAGATTGAAAAGGGAAGGGCGGGCAGAGGACAGCTTGTAAAAGAGGCGCCATTGTGGAAAATGACAGCATCCACTTCACCAACCTGTGTGCTTACAAAAACATTCAAACACTCTCTCTGAGAGCTGCATATTACCGCTGAAAAGGAGGTCACGAAAGCCTCAGTGGTGCACAAACTAATGTAAATGAAAGGATATACAGTATTTACAAAGGAATTCTAGTTTGGGACTGAAAGCATCATATAGGAAGTGAGTCAGTGGCAATTGCTTCAAGATTGCACATGAAGCACAGGCATCATCTTAATGATCTATTTTTAAGGCTGGACACAACAATATATTTGCAGTGATTTTGCTGGGGATTTAAAATAAAGTAAGAAGAGTAATATCCGCACACTACAGAAGCCCTGAACCGCATGGTGGAAAAAAAGAAAAGAAAACTTATGGTGAGGAGGAAAAAAAAAAAGAAACTTTACTCGTTATTTCGACATAACCCGTTATTACGACATAACTCGTTATTTTGAGATATTAAGTCGCTATCTCGTTATTTCGAGATATTAAGTCGTTATTTCAACATAATATCGTTATTTCGACATAACTCGTTATTTCGTCATAATACGTCATTATTTTGAGATAATAAGTCGTTATTGTATATCAAGTTTAATAAAAGACACACACAATTCAACGTCTTCAGTGGCGCAACAGTGGCGTGTTGGCTCACAGTCCCAGCTTTTACTGCGATCGCCGCGGTTTCGAATCCGCCTTTTGCCGAGTTCGCTCTTCTCTATTTTCTTCTCTACATATCACATCAGAAAGACATTTATTTTCAATAAAAATGAAAATAATGTTCTAAAAGTGGAAATAACCTGCCTAACGCGTGTTTAATAATATTAAAAGTATTTATTGGGTAGGGTTAGGGGAAGGTGTAGGGTGGGTTTTTATTCTTCCAGTAAGGCAGCATCCATTTAATACTTTTAATAAATATAATCATTTACAGTGCAAATAGCTGTAGATGTTATTTACACTAAGTGAATATAGCGATACATTCTATTTACACTAAGTGATGATAGCGGCATTTTCTCATTCGATATTAGCCACTAGAGGGCAGAATAAGACAGGGAATCAATTAAAGAATGATTCGTAGTTATGTCACCCTACACCTTCCCCTAACCCTACCTAATAAATACTGTTAATATTATTAAACACTCGTTAGACAGGTTATTTCCACTTTTAGAACATTTTTTTTCCTTCTAACCGTAATTTATGGTCATACAGGTAAAAGCAAGACATAATTCATACATTTACAAAAGACACTTAACGAAAACAAGCAGAATGTCTGTTTCTTTTCCTAGATCTTTGGAGTGCGCCACAATGAACCACTTTCGGTTTGTTAATCTGTAGACCTAATTATATAGTGAAATATCGCGTAGCCTATAGGCCTAAATATTCCCTTTTATTGTATATGTGTTATGTAGGCCTATAGTTTTATTCTGTTTTCTCCGTTCACAGAAGCGCTGCATATGCGTGATGTGACGTTGTGTGAACTCATGTTCTACATATCCTGCAATTTTCGCTGGTTTCAAAACGCACAACAAGCTGCATATTAGCCTACTTGACATTCATTTTCACTTAAATGTAGGCCTAATGCTTGACGGTTGGTGACATATATAATCGGAAAAACTAATGCCAGGGCATTGCCATTGTGACTTACCTATGATGACTTCACAGCTGAGCCTGAATGCGTCAGCGCGGGTATTTCACACACTTTGAATGCGTCAGTGTCACATTTGCATAGGCTGTAGCTGTACTATTTGAATTCGTGACTGGTTGACTGCCAAATCAAAATATTAAATAGAACGAAAAAATAACGTTATTAACCGGTTAATGGCCATTTCAAATTAGCGTTTCTGTTCAGAACGATTAAATTTGATTTCGTTTCCGTTTCTGGTTACATTCCGGTCAAAATTTCGTTTGCTTCCTGTTTTTGTTTTCGTTCCTTGAACCGGTTCAGAGCCCTGGTCGAAATAATGAGATATTATGTCGAAATAATGACTTAATATCTCGAAATAACGACTTGTGTCGAAATAACGAGATAAGTTTTCTTTTTCTTTTTTTTTCCTCCACACCATAAGTTTTCTTTTTCTTTTTTTCCTCCCCACCATAAGTTTTCTTTTTTTCCACCATGTGGTTCAGGGCTTCCGTAGCACAGAGCTGACAGCTCCAAAAAAAAAAAAAAAAAAAGGGTAACACTTTAGTTTATGGTCCAATTCTCACTATTAACTAGTTGCTTGTTAACATGCATATTACTAGGATATTGGCTGTTTATTAGTACTTATAAAGCACATATTAATATCTTATTCTGCATAACCATATTTTACATCCCTTAATCCGACCCCATACCTAAACTTAAAGGAATACTTCACTTTCAAATAAAAATTTCCTGATAATTTACTCACCCCCATGTCATCCAAGATGTCCATGTCCTTCTTTCTTCAGTCAAAAAGAGATTAAGGTTTTTAATGAAAACATTCCAGGATTATTCTTCTTATAGTGGACTTCAATGGTCTCCAAACGGTTGAAGGTCAAAATTACAGTTTTAGTGCAGCTTCAAAGGGCTTTAAACGATACCAGACGAGGAATAAGGGTCTTATCTAGCGAAACGATCGGTCATTTTCTAAAAAAAAATCAAAATGTATATGATTTATAGGCACAAATGATCGCATCACAAGTGCTTCCACCAGAACGCGATTCTGTATTCTTCAAAAAGCTTACGCTAAATGTCCTACGCCTTCCCTATTCAACTTACAGAAAAAACGGAACTGGCGCCGCGTTCGTTCCGTAAGTTGAATAAGGAAGGCGTAGGACATACAGCTAGATAAGACCCTTATTCCTCGTCTGGGATCATGTAAAGCCCTTTGAAGCTGCACTGAAACTGTAATTTTGACCTTCAACCATTTGGAGACCATTGAAGTCCACTATAAGGAGAAAAATCCTGGAATGTTTTCATCAAAAACCTTAATTTCTTTTCGAGTGAAGAAAGAAGGACATGGACATCTTGGATGACATGGGGGTGAGTACATTTTCAGGAAATTTTTATTTGAAAGTGGACTAATCCTTTAACAACTACCTTACTAACTATTAATAAGCAGTAATTAGGGTTTATTGAGTTAATAGTCAGTTGATAGTGAGAATTGGACCCTAATCTAAAGTGTGACCAAAATAATTATTTGAGTTTGATTTTGAGTGTGTTTCTAATTATTATCACCTGTGTATAAAGAGTTGCATCTAACTCCACAGGGGTATTGTGCCTGATGAAGACCTGACAGTCGAAACGTTGAGCTGTTTATTAATAAATGTTTTTGGAGCTGTAAACTCAGTGTGCGACACTCTTCTTACTTCTATGATTGTCATGCACCTGAGCCCAATTAAGGTTTGGGATGTGCACAACTTTTTGTATTTTTTATTTTAAATAAAGTACCACTGTGAAAATCATAATGATTATAATGTGCTTTTTATTTGGTCATTACATTTTCTAAAGAACATGGCATTGCACTAGTTTTTGCAATCTTTCCTTGTTGACTGACTTTTAAGTATGAGAGCACTGAGACAAAGAATTTTCCTGGATATAGACGTCAGCAGCAAAAACAGTGTTAGGATTGTTAAGCTTGATTAAGATCCATGAATCAATTAAAAATACAGTACTGTATTTTTATATTGGTGCATATAAATAAAAAAAGATTAAAAACCGTTCTTCGTTTAGTAAAAAAAAAAAAAAAAAAAAATATATATATATATATATATATATACATAAATTTATTAATAATTTAATTGTTTTAATAATTTTGTAAAACACTGGAAAACTTGATATTTAAAACTTGATACTGCTGTAACGACTGAGACAAATCAGACACAATTATTTGTCATATTTAACAATCATAAATAATCTTTAAAACTCACTCTGAGGCCTGCGGGACCCTCCCCCAAGGACCAGCCTGTGCAAGGGCCTCAGTTACCATGGACACCATCAAACAAGGTAGTTTATTGCCCAAAGTATGTGGCCACGTGGAAAAGCAGAGGCAAAGAGGCCCATAGCCCTCAAAACAGACTTTCCTGCATTAATTCATATATGAACTGATCTATAAATGATCATGCATCCCAGGACATTGTGTTTATGATTATGACTGTTTTGTGTAGTGTCTTCTGGATGGTATTTTTCTTTTATGTATATTTTATGATAAGAATCAATGGTTAATGTATCCCCAACCTACACTAAGTTTGGAGTCTACGAGTTTGTATTTTGAAGATTTAAATGATCGTGTATATGATATATTGATACCTGTGCAACATAGCAGTATTACAAGAATCTGTAATAGTTTCTTCAAAAAAACTCAGCCAGTTTCATATGCAGATGCCCTGCTAGAAACACAAAGGCTCGTAAAAGCCCCCATAGAGGAGTTTTGTTTTAAATATTCATAATTAATCTTAATGAATAATCATAAGGAGTTATGCATAATTATTAATATTTCCCCTTTGAGCTAATATCGCTACACTGCAACAACGACATTTTTCAAACTAGAGTAAGAGACAGTATTTGAAAAGCAGCAAACATACGCATTACTTCCAACCCAGGCTAATTGGAAAAACTCTGGCATGCCAAAATTACATTACTTTGCTTCTTGCATGTCTTGGAACACTTTCAAAGTAAAATGTCCAGTGATTGTGGACGTGTGTCCAGAAGTGTGGTCCAAAACATATGAATGTGAATCTCGCAACGTTTTATTTACATTGATTTTTGTACAAACTGCAGCAGTTTGGAAATTAAATGACCACTGAATGGCGATGAAAGGTTAATACTCTATCATGTTTGGAAATAACATCCCACCTACACTAAACCCTAGTCTAAACCTAACCGTTAGTGTTAACAAAAGCAAACGTAAAGAGATAAAAATGCATTTGCAGAAGTGACCATGCTATTTTAGCTTGCTTCTACAAGTCTTTGAGCTTGGACTCGTAACTGAATGCTCTACATCGTAAGTGCTGTTCTGTACCAGGTGAGCTACCGAGCAAGTTTACTGTCAGAAAAGCCATAAACATTCAGCCGGTTATGTGATGCAAACGTCAAAATGTATTAGTTTACAAATCATGCACTATGGTAAGTGTTTTGAAGTCATAACATAGTATTGAGCAAGGAACAAATTTGTCTTTATTAATCGATAATCTGCACCGTAATCATGATTTGTCCAAAAAGGAATAAAAAAAAAAAGGAATTGTTGGTGTTTTACTGCCACTAGTTTTTTATTTTATTTTATTTTATTTTTTTAACTGAAAACTGCAGTGATTTGTATGTAGGCACTGTATGTTTTTTGGAGTTTTGAAAAAAAGTATGTAGAGGCACGTTTTTCCAATGAGCTTTTGTTGATTACTTCACCTTTAGTAGTATTTAGAGCAAACTTTGAGACACCAAAGAAATAATAATAATAATAAAAAAAAGTACACATTCTTTTATTAACTAGTGACATTATGCTCCTTAACTTGTGCTTCTTCACTCTTGTAAAGCACTAGCTGCCACTGGATTTAAAAATATATTTTATCTACACTGACACAAACATACGCACAAACACAGTTCTACGCCCGTTACCTGTGTGTCCAACAGAGTCCCCCTGTCTGGATACATCTGTCTCCAGAATGACAGCCAGGCCTTCAGATGCAGTGGTCAGACGGGAGCTACTGAGGTCAAGTCGGGTCAAGCTCTCCATCCCGCCGCCCAGCCTGCGCTGCTGGACCAGCTCAGAGCACTGGGTCGAGGTGGACGGGGGCAGAACCACATGAACCGTGCTCTGCTCAGGGAGATCACAGCCCTGTCACAGAAGAGGACAAGCAGATAGTTCTCTCACACACTTCACAACAGCCTCATCCATGATTAATATCACTATACCTCAGGGATTCTCAAACTTTTTTGGTCTGTAACCCATCATGCACCACTATGTCTGCTATACACTTTAGGATCTCATGTTCTAAAGAAACAGGTTTGGGTTCTGTTCTGAGTAGATTAATGTGGTTGCTGTCTTCATGTAAATTAGATTTCATGATGATCCACTTTGTAATAGTTCTCACTGGTCCACTTCTGCTAAGCAATTTATGGTGCTTATTAATGGAAAACTGAATGTAGTAACCCCATGTCAGAACAAAAATTGCTCAGAAAATGTTTCTTTCTTTTTTTTTTTCTGAGACCATCCACAGCGTCAGTGATATGAATAGTAATTCTGTGGTGCTATAGTCTCAAAAGCACATTATGAGAGGATCTTTCATCCTGGTGTCTTTCATTTCTGTCTCCAGCACAAGGAAAGAAAGGATCAAACTTTGCCGTCATAAGTACCTTCACAAATTCAAGTAATCAAGCTGGCACATACGCCGCAGACCGGTGGGAATGTTGCACAGAAAAAACAGGTAGAGAGAATAAACATGCCAATCACTGTGAGACACTGACAAAAAGCTTGTATCTTGCAGAGAATGAAGGAAGATAAAGGTAAAAACAGCATTGTTTGGAGAAGGCAGTAAAATGACAAAGATATCATACAGTATGAGAAGCACTTTAATACGGTACAGTTCCCTTAAGTATTTGCTTGATTGTAGAAACATAGTCCTTTAATTTCCTTTTTTAGGATATGACTAAAGACTTTCTCTTTGCGTAGAGGTAGAAAATGTTGAAAACTTAATCAGTTTCACTACATCTTCATACCCATCTTTTAGTGGGTATTTAATATATATATATATATATATATATATATATATATACACACACATACACACAGTCAAACCAAAATGTATTCAGACACCTTGAACATTTCATTCATTATTACAGTTTATTCACTATAGTTTAAAAATTGGTAATAAAATATGACAAGAGTTAAACTGTGTCAGAAAAAAATTAATCTTAATTATGTCAGATAACACTCAATCAAAACATGGTCAGGTCACAGTGTCAAATTTTATCAATTTTACTGGTAGTCCACTGTATGAAGAATCTTTGTCACAGTTTACTTTATTTTGCTATAGTCACTTACATAAATGAACTATAGTGTCCTGCACCCACTAGTAAAAAAAAAAATATTAAAATTTAGTGTCTGAATAATTTTTTGTTTTTGACTGTATATATATGTATATATATATATATATATATATATATATATATAGTACTTTTTAATTCACAAAATTACATTCAGTTTTTAGATCATGCCAATACACAGTAATAATTAAAAATTTAATGCTCTACTATCTGACTTATCTTTTAGTGGGTATTTAAAGGAATAGTTCACCCAAAAATGAAAAACCTTATGCTGTATAACCTTATACCTGTAACAATGTGTGCATCAAGGCTGAAGAATGCAGGAGAATTAGGTTCCAAGAAAACTCAAAACGTTTAATTTCACTTAAAATTGCCTTCAAAAATGAGGCAAACAGGTAGTGCAAAGACATCTAGAGATAAGTGACTGGACAAAGAACTGAGGGCTTATAAAGATAGGAAATAGAGGAGCTAATGATACTAATTAATAAGACACACCTGAACTAAGGACTCTAATCAAATCTGTAACCTAGGAGACAAACAGGGAGGAAATGAGGAAGACTGAACTAATTAACAAACTGAGAACTAAACTAGAAACAATTTCAATGAAAACCAAATGAAAACAAAAGACAAAACCCTGACATTACTACCCCCTCCCGGAAGACGCAACCTCGCGCTCCAGGCACCCTGGAGTCCTGGGGAGGTGAGCAGGGCGGTGCTGGCAGGTTAAGAAGCCTCCAGGGTGGAGCTGGCAGATCAGGGGGCCAGGGCAGAGCCGGCAGTTCAGGGCACCAGGGCGGTGCCGGCAACTCAGGAGACCAGGGAGGATGGGCCTTCGTGGCCTTGCCCAGGACCCAAAGCTCGGCCACCATGGTGGCCGAGCATGGAGCTGAAGTGGGCTCATGGGCCGAAGTAGACACTGGAGCGGACTCGGGGGCTGGAGCTGACACTGGAGCGGACTTGGGCTGGAGCCAACACTGGAGCGGACTCAGGGGCTGGAGCTGACATGTGTATTGCCCAGACACACACAAATGCTAGCGCCATTATGGGCACTGTGATGCTCTCTGAGCTGAGCTCTGGGACTGAGGCGGCCTCTGGAGAGCATTCTAGAGTGGACTCTGAAGAGCTTTCTGGAGCGAACTATGGAGAACTTTCTAGAGCGGACCCTGGAGAACATACTGGAGCGGGCTATGTACCATGCTCGGGGGCTGGAGCCATCACTGGACTCTGGTCAGGGGCTGGAGCCATCACTAGACTCTGGTCAGGGGCTGGAGCCATCACTAGACTCTGGTCAGGGGCTGGAGCTATCACTAGACTCCGGTCAGGGGCTGGAGCCATCACTAGACTCTGGTCAGGAGCTGGAGCCATCACTAGACTCTGGTCAGGAGCTGGAGCCATCACTAGACTCTGGTCAGGGGCTGGAGCCATCACTAGACTTCTGTCAGGGGCTGGAGACATCACTGAGCTACGTTTGGGAGCTGAAGCTTTCTCTGGGCTTAACTTGGGGACTATAGCCATGTCTGGGCTCCATGACATCCCCTCATACTCCACCAGAACTCCTAGGGGCACAGGTGTGGCGGCCATTTTGGCTGAAGGCTCAGGTGTGGCTGCCATGACAGGGCGAGACTCTAGAATGGCGGCCATCTTGGGATGAGACTCTGGAAAGAACTCAGGGGCTGGAGATACTGAGTACCCGCTCTTCTTCCTCAGCCTCCTCCTTTGGGCTGGGGTTAAAGTAATATTGGTACTGGGAGTGGACTCTGGAGCGGATGAGTTGGTCCTGATGTTTGTGAATGTGAAGGGTTTGGTTGCAGGCTTGCGGTGAGTTGGAGCGCCCAAGCGCTTTCGAGATGGGACTGGATGAGGGTTGTACTTGTATCCCTTTACTTCTTCAACAACAAGATCAGAATCATTAAGCCAGAGGATGAAATTAATGGACTCGACCAAGGGCAAATAATGCCCAGGAGACGAAAACCGAATAACATCCTCATCCAGTCCCCTCTGGAAGCAAGCACTGTGCGTTGTATCGCTCCAACTCACCAGATGGGAAAACTCCACAAACTCCTCCACACACCGCTCCAAAGGAAGACCATCTTGCCGGAGGGAGAGGAGATGATCTTCAGCCCGGTTTATATTGTGAGGTCCAGTCATCTGTAACGATGTGTGCATCAAGGCTGAAGAATGCAGGAGAATTAAGAAAACTCAAAAGGTTTAATTCCACTTCAAAAATAAGGCAAACAGGTAGTGCAAAGACATCTAGAGATAACAGTGACTGGACAACGAACAGACAGAAACTGAGGGCTTATAAACATAGGAAACAGAGGAACTAACGAAACTCATTTATAAGACACACCTCAACTAAGGACTCTAATCAAATCTGTAACCTAGGAGACAAACAGGGAGGAAATGAGGAAGACTGAACTAATGAACAAACTGAGAAGTAAACTAGAAACAATTCAATGAAAACACAGACAAAACCCTGACAATACCACATGCAAGTTTTAATTTAATCTTTTTTTTTTTTTTAGTGACCACATTTCCAAGCTTCAAAATAAAAAAATAAAAAATAAATAGTGCATAAAACATGTATGCTATATTCTTCTCTCCTTTTTAAAAACATCCAAAGACATATTCTCATTATATTTTTAAATTATGTTTTACAATACTTTTTAATTCGTGAAATTGTATCCAATTTTTAGATCATGTCGATTCACGCACCAATTATTAAACTGCAATGCTCTACCATTTGGCTTTACCTCCATTTGTTGAACATTTCTACCTGTAAAACAGCAGAATGTTTGATGCAAATCAGACAAAAACATTCCTTCAAGAGAAAACCCTCACTGACAGGGAAAATGGTTATTTTGTCTGAAACCGTTCTCTGTTAATTTCTTGGTGTTAGCAAAAAAAAAAAAAAAAAAGAACGTAGACAAAATAAAGGCATGAATCACATCTTGTCCATTTTCTCCAGCAGTCCCTGAGGGTTGATTTTTTTAGTAGCATAAAAGAAAGACCCTCTCGCTCCAGGTGAACGGACCACCAGCTAAGCCTTATCGCACTTTCCTGTAATAGAGGAGACTTCTAATACAGGCTGTAACAAAGATGGGCCGCATGCTGGGAAACGAAGCGGCCATAGCAACACAATGCTAGATCCCTATCAAGAAATGCAGGAATGGAAATTAGCATTGATCATTAGTTACATGATGGACGCTTTAAAGGCTGCTCTGACATAAAATATGCTGGTCAATATCAATTTAGTCACACGGCAGTGCATTTTTGACTTTGCATTTGTATGCCATGACAAAAATATTAAACGACAGCGTAGCAGCAAGATGACCCTTTTGATTCGAACGGTACGTTTACGTCTACGGTTCAGGCGATAACCTCTAATTCACATTAATGGAGGCAGCAGTTTTCCTGATAACTCAGAGTAAAGGGAAAAGCTTTGGACAAAAATAACACTGCAAATGCACTCTGAGATAAAAAGCAATTTCCAGGACGTGAACTTGTGACATTTAGAAAAAGCATTGATCCAAACAAAAACACACACACAACGTGAAAATTGAGCACAAAACTAAGAGACGGGAAAGAATAAAGTCTCCCCAGCAAATGCATTTGAGGTTGTCAGCCCGCCTCGACGCTGACTTTTATTTATGCCTTTTTTTTTTTTTTTTTTTACATTTTCAAATCCAGTTACTTTAGGGACAGAGCGGTGCTTGTATTCCTGATGAGCAGAAAGTGCCTTCATTTTACACACGTGACCTTTTTCAACTGATACATTCTCTTGGGGGAGCCTGATCAACAAGTCAGTCTTTTAAAGACAGGGACACTGTGCATTAGCGATGACTTGGCTCTTTAAAGATACACAGCGACTGAATTTCAATTCTGAAAGCACGGAGACAATCAATTTGTCTTTCATCCGGAATCATAAGCAGCCCCAGAGAGTCTGGACACTTTCTCAAAGTCATTTATGGTCATTGATGGCATCAGGACTCAACATATTCATCTATATTTCATCTTAAAGGGACAGTGGATTAGCTTAGACTGTGAGCTGAATACCAACTGTGTATGATTAGCAGATAGTTTGTCTTAGAATTAAAACTGCAAGTTGAAAAATGGATGTTCCACAAAACTTGGAAAACCCTACTGAGGAAGTGACATCTTGACAATTTCCGTGTTACTTTCAAGAATGATATTTTACTTTTAAGAATGTTGAACACAAAAGGAATGTCTGTTCTGAAGAATGTCTAAGCTTTAAACATAACAAAGGTGTTCTTAAGTTCAAAAAGGACAAAAATGCACATAAAAGTGGTCAGCGAAGCCATTAAAGAACCATTTTGGGTTCCCCAAAGAACCTTTCAGTGAACAGTACTTAAAAGAATCATTTCTTTCTTAGTGTGAAGAACTTTTTAATAATCTGAAGAACCTTTTTCCACTATAAAGAATGCTTTGTGTAATGGAAAGGTTCCATGGATGTTTAAGGTTTTTCATGGAACCAGAGATCCCAATAAAGATTTTATTTTTTTCAGAGTGTACTATATTTTAAGCCTTTTTATAGCCTTTTGTGGGGAAAATACATACAGTTAAACCATGATTTATTCAAAAACCTGGTCTTGTAACTCTCAAATCCCATTTGCACTTCCGCTCATTCAAATTTGACACAAGAACCTACAGCAGTGCTGTAGTACTTGGGTCTGTCTCAAGTCCGAGACATTGGCCATATTTTCAGGGTCTTGGTCCTGTATTTGGAATCGGCACTCAGATTTGATCCTCTCAGGTCTTGGCCTGGACTTGGACTCGAATGAGCTGGTTTTGACTGCAATACTCCTACTTTAAACAAGAAAGCGTGTAGTGACCCAGGGTTCTCAAGCTCCAATAAGGACAAAAAAATGCAACATAAAAATGCATATGTCTGCTGCACCATATTTTTAAGTCTTCTGATAGCTTTGTGTGAGGAAAATACATGAAGTTAAACCATTATTTACTGAAAAATCTGGTCTTTTAGCTCTCAACTCACATTCACACTTCCACATATTCAAATGTGCATCATGCAAGAACCTTTGGCAGTGTTATATTTTCACAGTCTTGGTCTTGTAATGGACTCTTGTGCATTTGGACTTGGCCTAGAATCAGACTTGACCTTCTTTAGGTCTTTATTTTGACTCTGACCCAACCTACTCAAGTCTCTGCCCAGACTGTGACTTAAATGAGCTGGTTTTGACTACAAAACTTTGCAGTTTGGCATCAGTGACTCCAAACATGGTGCTAGGCATCTTTGATTCTGAATACATAAAGGTGCAAATGAAATTTAAGAGCTATGGCAAAGATCAAGTTATTCAGTAAATCATGCTTCAATTTTTTTCTCATATACGACTTCATATAAGTCTTCACTTCAAGACTTATAGCTTGACTACTTTTATGATAGCTCAACCAGATTGCGTTCCACTGAGGAATAAAAGAACACAGGTTTAGAATAACATTAGTATGTTGTCATTTTAGTTCTTTAAGCAAACACCTTTGCTTGCATATCTGACAAAGCTGGATATGACCATGAAAAATGTACAGCGTAATACCATATAATAGAATTTAATATAATAAAAACCCACTTTCAAATTAGCATTTTATAAAATCCCCTATTAAAACACCGCTAGGGAGCAAGTTAAAATCCACTCTGTTTTATCAGAGATGACTAAGCATCTTCGGAGAACACTGACAATGTGAGTTGGGCTCAGCTGAGACACTTCCCCATGTAGACAGATGGTGTGGAGAGCTGGGCTTGAGACACAGAGGACACTGTGACTAATATGAGCTGGGAGTTCCAACTGGGGAGGATCGACACCAGATTGAATTTCCAGGCTGGTTATTACTGGTTTTCAGTGTGGTCATTCTGGTGAAGCTGGTAAAACAAAGGCATCTTGCTGGTTAAGCTACTTAAGAAGTCAAGGGCAACAACAGCATCACATACCGGGAACCAACATCCGCTTTAAAACCACCATTAAGTATTTACAAGGGGACTCCGTCCTTGCAATGCATTGACCAAGCATTTACGTTTGCATACTAGCGTTGAGTATATTTTTGGCCCAAGGAAACACGTGGTGCAAGGCTGAAATAAGATGGTGATTGGCTCCTTGGTGCGGCAGGAGGCAAGGGCGAGGATGACTCTCATACAGGAAGAGTCCTTGAAGCTGAATGCATGTTGTAACCTTCAGAGCACTGGCGTTTATCTGTATTGCTCCTTCAGAGAGTGTGGAGAGTGTGAAAGGAGGAGGACGAGACAGAGAGAAAAATGGGGGAGACGAGCACTTTGGAAAATAGAGGTAATAACAGTGAGCAAGCCAATGGGTCAGAGAGGAATATAAAAGAATGAGAGAAAAAAAAGAAAAAGAAAAGCAAAGACATACAAAAACAGCACAGAACAAAGAAATGGAGGCACACAGGAATGGAAAGAGTGAAAGAATGACAAACAACTAGACAGAAAGGAAAGAGAACAGACAAAACACTGACAACAACATGAACTCTCTTGAGGGAATTCACTAAGAATGAAATACGAACACTGGTAGTGTTGTTTATTTGCACATGCGGCCTGCGTTGTTTTAGCCTCTGATTTACTTAAGGAATTATGCAAATAAGGTGACGACAACAACAAGCCAATAAAATCTATGCCGAAAGCAGTTTACACAACTTGCTCACTAAATTGCGAAGAATACAGCAGACTACCACAATCTGACATACTTCACTGTGACTGTACGATTGTTATTTATATGCTATTATAGTATTTGTAAATATTTTGAATTAGCTTTTATTTTTATATTTACAGTTTTCACTTTAATTTTAGTTTAAGTTTTAGTAATAGTGCTTTTGTCATTTTTATTTTATTCAGTTAGGCCACGTTCGGACTGCAGGTAGGCTAAATGTGGCCCAAATCCGATTTTTTGTTCATACAGTATGTGACTCCGATCTGTTTTAAAGATCTGAGACACATATGAGCAAAAAATCGGAAATACGTCAATGAAATAATAGCATGTAAATAACAATCGTACAGTCACGATAAAGTATGTCAGATTGTGGTAGTCTGCTGTGTTCTTCACAATTTAGTGCCCAAGTTGGGGAGCTGCACTGCATGTGTAAACTGCTTTTGGCATAGATTTTATTGGCTTGTTGTTGTCGTCACCTTATTTGCATAATTCCTTTAGTAAATCAGAGGCTAAAACAACGAGGGCAGCATGTGCAAATACACAACGCCACCAGTGTCCATATTTCATTCTTAGTAAATTCCCTCTAGAGAGTTCATGTTGTTGTCAGTGTTTTGTCTGTGCTCTTTCCTCGTCTAGTTCTTTGTCATTCTTTCGCTCTTTCACTTCCTGTGTGCCTTCATTTCTCTGTTCTGTGCTGTTTTTGTACGGCAAAGTTTTGTAGTCGAAACCAGCTCATTCAAGTCACAGTCAGAGGTTGAGTCAGAGTCAAAATAAAGACCTGAAGAAGGTCAAGTCTGAGTCTGTGAACAGCACAAACCACGTGGTATCTGATCTTTTCGATTTTGATTTGGGCCACTTCCATAGGTGGTCCTGAATCAAATACAGGTCTGATGTTTTGCAATGTGACTGAACAGTCTTATCAGAATTCATGCATCTTTTACATCACTCTAGATCGGCATTCGTCACAATTCTGCGCTCATGGGAGTCACAAGATTTTACCCAAAGTTATCAAGCCAGTTGTGAAAGGTAGTCAGTGAAGGACAGTGATGTGTCAGAGCTCATAAGTGACAGCTCTATATACAAGCAAAACATCATAAATGTTTTAAAAACTCTGCTCTCATTTTTCGCATCCTGGTCTTTGTTTTTAATATTGCCTGTGCATAAATTCGCTGGGTTCCACGGCCGATCACACAATAAATAAATGCATAATCACTTACTTTAATGTCCTCTGTGTTTACTTCCACATGACAGTGTGCTGCATGACGTCTTTTTAACATTCTTTTGCGAATGCTGGTCAGTTCAGGACCATGATCTGTTCACACTGGAATCTGATATTGGACACATTTAAAACAACAATGTGAACAGCTTCCCACGACTCTCGGCCTGCTTCATGCCAGAAATACCTTTTTTTCTTTCTTTTTTTTATATTCATTTTTTTAATTAACATTTTTTTTTTAAGTTGTAGTTAACAATAACAACACTGGACTGTACAGCATCACTAACCATATGTGATTGAACCTGTGTGTCGGAAAGCACCTATGATGCCTCAAAATGTCACCTGCGTAGGAAGCTTTGGAAATGGGGGCCTTGGGGTCTTGAGTCTCTGAGAAACGGTAAGATAAAGAGGATCTGCTTCACAAACTAACAGTGACAAGACTGCAAGAGTTGACCAAATTAACAATAGAAAAATCAGCCTTGGCAAGTGATAAAATACAGCTATTTGGCCAGTATCTTTAGTAGAAATTACAAAATAGTGCAACGCGCATGTTTCTTTTTTATGTGAACAAATCAAAGAGATACAAACAGTCATTTTACTCAAGTACTGTTGTTTTGATGCTAGTATTACATTCTAGGAGCCCTACTTTAATGGTCTGAAGCGCATGGCGCAGGTGCACTTAGGGGTGTCCGAATTCACTTTTGCTAGTTTAGCGAAGGAAAAAATGGTCGGCGCGCTGGGTGCATGGTCTAAAAGAGTTGTACCTATTCTCCTAATGAGTCATGGCTGTGTTTTGGGCATAAGTAATATGCAATAAACCAATCAGAGTGTCATCTCCCATTACCTTTAAAAGCCAGGTGCGCTTGCACCATGGCGGAGCCGCTATTTACATGGTGGAATACAGACACCCTCAACCTGGTGAGTCAGTTTAAATACGTGTGTATTGCCATGATTGGTCAAATAATTAGCCAATTTCATTCATCATTACTACAAATAGGGCTGAAATTAGCAAAAAACATTTGTGTTGCGCCAGCTGGGTGTATGATAGGGCCCTAGGTGTCAAAACAAACTATTAAGGCTAAAAAAAGGCAGTTTAAATTACTCTTGGAAGTTTAAAAATGAGCAAATTCTTGTGTAAAATAAAACACACACAATAATATTAAATTATGTTCAGCATATTCAATGAAACTGTACTTATATGTTAGTGTCTGTATGTGTAACACGTATGACTGTCTGGAACAGAGGAGGTGGAATTAAAGATGAGTTGATTACAGCATCACAGACTGTGACTGTGAGAAACACATATATAACGTGAGACCCAGGAGCTATGAGCTGTGCAAATAACCTATTAGCCGGTTACATTCTCCAGAAACACTCGGAACAACACACTCACGCATACACAAGGCCAACTCTTTTTAATTAGTGTGAGTTTTATCTGTGCTCCAGTAAATTCACTGCACAATGAAGCAGTGGGAAATATGGATGAGAGACACGTAAATTAATTTTGAGAGAAGATGAGAGCTTATTAAAACAAATTGAGTAAATATACAGCATATTGATTCCACAGAGCAAGGTGACAACCTGCTGCTGGTGTCAACACTTAAGAGCCACTCGAGAATAGAGAAGCGGGAAAACACAAGGATTCTCACGCAATTTACTGACACACAAAATCGTTTGTGCTTGTTTTCTGCATGCTTCAGTTTTGTGAAGACATATGGCCACCAACAAACCAGAACTCTGCTACCTGACCTGAGAATGACTAGACAATATACTGACAGGAAACCAGTCAAAAAAACATTAAAAAGCAGTCATATCTTTTTCTTTTTTTTTTTTTAATTAGATTGACTGATATATCAGTTTTTTTGATTAATCAGCACCGAGACTTGCTTTTTGAAACTATCGGTTATCAGAAAAAATGTTATAGTTCACAATAATTTTTAATTTACCTGCATACTTCTTATACCAGCAATGGAGGGATCTTTGGTTCTACAGTACCGATGTGCGGTCACATTTATCACGCTATTCTGCAAATTTCTGTAGAAGTACAGTCATTTCAATAGGAATTTGATCAGGAATTTTGAATGACAGCGTTGAATTTCCCTAAATAGATTTTCGTCACATGGATTTGCTTTGCGTTGACCAACAGAAAACTTGGTTTGAAAGCGATTGTGTGTGATGTGCTTTATACATCACTACAATATTGACAATATAGACAATGGATCTTTTGTTTTTGCGCATGTAAATTTGGTGTAATGTGACCGCACCTTAACAGTACCCTAGAGGTACTCTAGAGGTAAAATAAAAACAATTACATAACAAACCTTTCCTCCATTGCATAATTCCACCTACCTGCACCAATACCATCATCTCTCTTTTGTTTCACCATGTTTGAAAGCTGTGTACGGAAGAGCTTCTGTACTCCTATAGACCTTATTCAGAACAGCACCTTGACAGGTATGAAAATGAGGCTGTGAGGGATAGACTTACTGTGTTTTCAATGGCATCCGCTGTAAAAAGCTCCTGGATCACTTATAATTTTCCACAGCTCATGTTGTCTGGAGTTTTTTGTCTACTGAAATATCTTGGAAAATATTTTTGTAATGTTTCGTCAGCAGAACAATCCAAAAACACATGAAATAAAAGTAGAAGAGAGCTTTCATTCCCATTAAAAATCAAAGATGGCGTTGCTGTGAATAAGGTCTATTGGTCAACGTCACAGATGTGACAGAACCTGTCGTGGAGGACTGAAAACAAATGAAACATACTAGTCTTTCTGTCGGGTTGTCATGAAGCATCACAGACACAGTCATCCACTATGATACACTACGACATTTCGACGCTCATTGTCGTTTACGAATCACCACGACACCCTACGTCAAACAGATCGTGACAAAATCGGGCTGATACCGTGTAGTCTGAATCTGGCATAATGCGATGTAACAGATCACTGTAGCAAATTCAAGTTCAAACAAAGCGGCAGCACAGCGCACGTGAACAACACATCTCTTCCACTTTATCACTAGTTATAGCACAAATTAAACATGAATGAACATCAGATGGTATGTTGGAAGATACAGTACACAACTTACCGAAATCTGTATTATGTCTTATGTAATCGCTCAATCAATCAGTGTTTCAACCTCGGAAATACGTCAAACAGCTTGTGTCACGTAGTGTTATACATTTACCTTAGGAAAGCCATTCAATGATCATAACTCGTCAGTCAGCTAGAAAAATTAACACTAGAGAGTAGCATTTTGCTAAACATATGCACACTATTACATATACTATATTATTACATAACCTGTGATTCAATATTTAATGCATGTTTGAATAAATCTGTCATAAAAACAGTTATCACAGCTGCCATTTAAATGTTTAAGCTATATTTCAAAAAACAAATTGGAGCGAAAACATAATAATGTCATTAAATTATTTAATTATTATAATTATTTAATTATTATTTAATTATTATAATAATTTTAAAAACTTATATTATTATAAAAACCACCTTTTGTGCAATTTAAATGTTTATATACAAATTGGTTCATTTTAACTGGTAATATTATAGTAGGCCAAATGGGGTCCATGTATAGTTTACATCATTAGTTTAGAGACATTGACGTGTGTGTGTGTGTGTGTTGTCTGCACATCTACAGATGTCTTTCACCATCACTTAGATCAACAGAGAACAACAGTAGAGAAGTGCAATGCCTTTAAGTCACATTAAAGACACAATATGTATGATTTTTTGGATAAAACCACTAGAACAATGTTTAATATTTTGTTGACTTGTGTACTTACATTATCCCAAATGTTTCCAAGAATTTTTAATCCAGAGAAATCAGCACTTTTAACCAGTATAACGGCACGTGTCTTTGCACCATACCCTCCATTTCCAGTTTTATTTCCGTAGAAACCATGGAAACACCAAAGACGTTTTAATATATTATATTTTATTAGACAGGTCAGCAACAGTTTGGATACCTTTATCGGGTTAGTGTTATTGTTTGAATCTGTTGTTTTCTTGATTTACCGCAAGTAACATGTTTGTACCATGCCTCAGAGACAACACTATTTTGTCAAGTGGCTAACATAGCATAATCAGAAAGAGCTTTATTTGTAACAGTAATACGGCATTTTCTCCACCATACAATATATTTTAAAATTACCTGCATGCCATTTAGCAACACAAGTCATCCATCTTTTATTAATATTATATTCTAATATCAGTCTAACTTACTGAAATGTGCAACAAGTGTCTCATATCAGCCACCGAGCGAACGCAAAGAGTAACGTTATAACTTTGATTATTTTGACCATAGCAGAGCTGCGTTACCCTACAAATTTGATTTATCAAATAAAGTGACCTGTATGAGTAGTAATTCAGCACTGGCGGCTATTTCATTAGGATGAAGTAAAATAATGTGAATTTAAGTGATCAAACAACTTAAATCGTAATATAAACAAACACAACAAAATGAAAGGAGCGGCAGTGGCCGTCTGCGGCATATAAGCATTATAAAAACAGCGATGTAAAACGTCCCAGGTTTTCGGCCCGCCCTGCTTCATACCACAGTAACGTTAATAAAACTTTAATACATTAGCTCATCCATGAACATGATTACTGCATGAGTCCTGTTGGATTGACAACTCCCATGATTCCATGCTCCTTCAAGGCATCTCAAGCTACGCCTCGTTACTGTTTTTAATAAGCGACCTCTAGTGGCAAAACTTACATACTGTGCCTTTAAACAGATAATATTTATGAGATGAGTGCCATCAACGGCACAATCCATGGCGTAATTACCAGTGATAAATTTTCCTTTTGAGCACAAACTTAGCAAATTGGTATTGATCATAATAAAATTTTCTTTGTGAATGCTGACTCTACAGTTACAGTAGTTTGCACACATTTTGTTTACTGTCAGTTTATGAGGCAGCGGGCTATATTCCCCAGCGTACTTTTTTACAAAACTACCTTTCCCATCATTCTCTGTAACAGCACAAGAATAATAAACAGATAAAGCATCGACTTCACACTTCTGAGGAATAATAAATAGATTGTACTTGTCAGGAAGAGAAAGAGGGAGAAAGAAATATGAAATTGTCCAACATGTCTAATTTATTCTAAATCACACCGTATTGCATTGTAATTAGACTTCAGAACTCATACTGTAAGTAGGAGCTTCCTGGCAATGACATGAAGACAGCATAACATCTCTAGAGACAACCACTGTTCTAAATGTCAGTTCTATCAATCAAAAGCTCAAGTAAAGACTGGAAAATGACAAAAAAAATGTGTAAAGTATCAAATTTTGCACAATTCATGTCCCTCCACTGATTTATGAGCACTAGCGTGACTGAAAGATTACCTGAAGTTAGAACTGTGACGGTGGCAGTTTTTTACCACCGCTGTGGTACTGGACCAACATTAATATACCTACATTAAATACATTCTGAAATACACACACACACACACAAAAGAGGCTTAAACATCCTTTTCTTAACAAACGTGCATGTTTTTTAATGCCTCCATCAGTGAAACAACAAAGCCTGTAAAACATTGGGAAAAAAAAATCAAGGAAATTAAATAATAAAGTTAAATATTAAAATAAAAAAAAAATAAAATGTTCCAGTAACAACTTTAGTCACATGCTGGAAAAACATTGTGTACCAAAGGGCTGTTCACACAGAACACATTTTTCCATTCCACTGCACTACTTTTCCATTTTTTTTAAATGGAAACACACGCTAGACGGATGTGTTCGACTGTTGTACTCCCATCACGAGTCTTGCAGCGCATGACATGGATTTCTAAAACGCGGCGCTCAAGTTAAAATCAGCTCAACTTTTTTAAAAAAAAAAAACGCGTCTTACACACACACACATTGAGTTTCTTTGAATCTTTTGATGATGTTATGCACTGTAGATAATGAGATTTTTTTTTTTCTTTACTGATAAAGCTGTTTCATTAGCCGCGTTTCCACTGTCGGGCCTAAAGCGGGCGTGCTAGTGCGTGCCAGGGCCAGTCGCGTTTCCACTGTCACTTCCAGGGCTTGATCGTGCCTCGTTGGGGCTTCCTCGGGGCCAACGGCCAGAGTTTTTCGGCCCGCCGAATACCTTAGTCCAAAGTGGGCCAGCTCGGTCTTGAGGGAGTGGTTACGAATAAAGGCGGAGTTAATCTGTGTGTGGAGACGGAGGCGCCATGGTAGATTACATGTAAGTGACCAGCTAACATCAGCATTAAAGACTTTTAAAAATATTTTAGCTCAAAACTCACTTTCAGACAGCAGCAAGTGTTTGAAATAACTTCTATTTGTTATCCGATGTGGATTCTGATCACCAAGACTATGCACGCTATTACCAGACAAGTTGTGTGGAGGCATGGTCCTCGAAACAGACCATCGTGAGTCAATAGAGTCCGGGAATGTGACGTATGCAACGCAATGCATTCTGGGACTTTAGGTCACCGACAGTACAGTAGAGACTGGGAAATAGTGGAGGTAGATGTTAAAATTTATATTATACAGTTAAAAACATATTAGAATGGTGAACGCTGGCTGTGTTATGAACTATCTGCATATACTGACCAGCGTGGAAAACGGATGTGAAGTGGAGCGCCATTTTTGGGACATTCTAAAACGCTTAACGTGGCTTAATGTAAGTAAACATCATACTAATAAACCATACTATGTACAGAAAAGCAGTTGAGCCCAGAATTTGAACGCAACGCGTTTAATTACGTTAAACGTTTTCCTCGCATCAAAACTATGTACAGCAAAGCAGTGCGTCTTATTACATGTTAAGTTTTCATCCGTATAAAACCGTTATAAAGAAAATGCTTAACGTCGCTTAATGTAGCCTACTAAGTGATATTAAAAGATCAAATTCTGCCCACACCAATTTTTCTGTATAGTATGCTTTATTAGTATAGTGTTTACTAAGTTTAGTTTTTAATGTCACTGTCCATTAAGCGTTTTCTTTATGGGAGGAAAATGCTTATGTGTAATTAAATGTGTTGCGTTAATATTCTGGGCTCATCTGCTTTTCTGTACACAGTATGCTTTATTAGTTTGGTGTTTACTAAGTTTTGTTTGTTAATAACCCTGTCTTAGTAAATTAAGCCACGTTAAGCTTTTTCACGTTATGCGTTAGAATGTCCCTAATTTTCTGCCTTCCAGGTTAGAAACAACATAATGGTGAAAGTGAAACTCAATGAAAATAAACTTGACCAAAATGTGGCTTTGTCATTTGTATTTATTACAGATTCATAATTTCTGATCCGCTTGAATATGTAAGTGCTCACGCCATGAATAATGTACGAAAACACATTTAGAAATGTTATTTGAGATATAGCTTATATATAGCGTTGTGATCACTCTCCGTGTTCATAAAGCAGCACACCTTTGATTCATTGTTCAGCTTCTCTCAGTAAGAAATCATGTATTTGTTCCATTTAGGTCCAGTAAAACTTACTTGGTGTAGTGATTCCACAATATAATTCATTTCAGAGCTGCATTACAGAGGGTCATGCTGTTATGTTATCCCTTAATGCTTTAACATTAAGAATCAGGGCGATATGATGATATGCTGGCTGAGATCAATCTATATTGTGTTTATTATTTTATCAGATATATCAGTGCCACTTAGTTATTAAAAACTGCAATAGAGAAATCACTCCTGTGTGTGGTATGATAGAAGGCTGCAGTATGATTTCTATGCGTGTGTATGTGTCCTGTCCTGGCCACACGGCTGAGTGATCGAATGAACACGAGATTCAAATATTAGTCCATTTATTCTAAGCAAGTGCAAGCAGCTCTTAAAAAAATTTACGTAAATACAGTAATTTTTTCATCTGGTGATTTGTATTTGTTGTCATTGTACGCTCCTGAGCGTGACCTAAAACATGGCGGCGACTACCCAGAATGCAACGCGCAGTGACGTAGTTTGCCGAGAATACGAATCTGACGTCACGCCGCATTGAGTTCTGGGTAACTTCTTTGTTTATCCGCCATATTGACAGGATCGTGCAGCCTTTCCATCATTGAGTTTAGTGCAGTAATTTGTTTTCTGTCATGATTGTGAAAAATGTCACCATTGTATGTCATTAATGCTGCATCGATAATGGCGATAGTAATGCCTTTTCTACGTGTAAAAACACCAAGAGAAGCAGGTCGAGGAGGTGACGAGAAGACGCCGGATTGCAAATATTTTAATAATGGCACTGATTAAACCCACTGCTTATCACTCAATAAAAGAATCATAAAGTTTTGATTTTGTTTGGTTTAAGAATTAACATTATTACCTTTTGCGAGTCTGACTCTCACTCCGCTTGTGAATTAGCAGAACTTGAACAGGGACATTCAAATGCTTAACAAGAAAAATGCTTCATGTGGCTTAATGCACCGAGACAAACACAAATTCTGTACATATTTATTAAAGCATACTGTGTGGAGATACGCATATGAGCCCAAAATATGAACGCAACACGTTTATATGTTAAGCAGTTTCCTCTCATGTAAAGAAAATGCTTAATGTGGCTTAATGCACTTAGACTGATATTAAAGAGACCAAATTCTGTTTACTAATAAAGCACATATGTGCAGAAAAACGGATAAGACCAAAATATAAACTTTCAGTATCACTTAAAATGCATAAGCCATTTTAAGCATTTTCTGCATAACGGTTTTATAAAGGTAAGAAATTGCTTAATGTGTAATTAAACGTGCTGAGTTCATATTCTGGGCTCATCTGCACATCTTTTAATATACAGGTGCTGGTCATATAATTAGAATATCATCAAAAAGTTCATTTTTTTATTATAAATTATTTTTAAAAATGAAACTTTCATATATTCTAGATTCCCTACATGTAAAGTAAAACATTTCAAAAGTTTTTTTTTTAAATTTTGATGATTAGAGCGTACAGCTCATGAAAGTCCAAAATCCAGTATTTCAAAATATTAGAATATTTCCTAAAATCAATCAAAAAATGGATTTGCAAAACAGAAAAGTTAAAGTTCTTTAAAGTATGTTCTTTTGTGCACTCAATACTTGATCGGCAGGACATATTACAGCAAATGACTTGCTCCTAGCACAAATTACTGCATCAGTGAAGTGTGGCATGGAAGTGATCAGCCTGTGGCACTGCTGAGGCACTATTGAGCCTTCAGATTATCTGTATATTGTTGGATCGACTGTTTCTCATCTTTCTCTTGAAAATATCCCATAGATTCAGGTCAGGCATATTGGCTGGCCAATAAAGCACAGTAATATCATGATCAGCAAACCACTTGGAAGTGGTTTTTGCACTGTGGGCAGGTGCTAAAGTCCTGCTGGAAAAGGAAATCAGCATCTCCATAAAGCTTGTCAGCAGATGGAAGCATAAAGTGCTTCAAAATCTCCTGGAAGATGGCTGCATTGACTTTGCACTTGATAAAACACAATGGACCAACACCAGCAGACGTCACGCCCCCCCCAAAATCATTATTGACTTCAGAAACTTCACACTAGACTTCAAGCAGCTTGGATTCTGTGCCTCTCCAGTCTTCCTTCAGACTCTGGGACCATGATTTCAACATGAAATGCAAAATTTACTTTTATCTGAAAAGAGGACTTTCGACCACTGTTCACTGTCCAGTTCTTTTTCTCCTTAGCCCAGGTAAGATGCTTCTGACGTTGTCTCTGGTTCAGAAGTGGCTTGGTAGTCCTTTTCCTGAAGATGTCTGAGTGTGGTGACTCTTGATGTGCTGACTCCGGCTTCATTCTACTCATTGTGAAGCTCTCCCAAGTGTTTGAATCGGCTTTACTTGACAGTATTCTCAAGCTTGCGGTCATCCCTGTTGCTTGTGCACCTTTGCCTACCCAATTTCTTCCTTCCAGTCAACTTTGCATTTAATATGCTTTGATACATCACTCTGTAAACAGCCACCCCATTCAGTAATGACCTTCTGTGACTTACTCTCTTTGTGGAGGGTGTCAATGATTGTCTCCTGGACCATTGCCAAGTCAGCAGTCTTCCCCATTAGTGTGGTTTCAAAAAACAAAAGATACCCGGATTTTATACTGTAGGGATGGTCATTTAATGAAACTCAAATGTAAATATTCTAATATTTTGAGATACTGGATTTTGGACTTTCATTAGCTGTACGCTCTAATCAACAAATTTACAAAAAAAAACTTTTGAAATGTTTTACTTTACATGTAGGGAATCTAGAATATATGAAAGTTTCATTTTTTAAAATAATTTACAATAAAAAAATGAACTTTTTCACGATATTCTAATTATATGACCAGCACCTGTAAGTACACTAAGCCAAGGTTTTTAAAATGTCCCCTTGCAGGGAACCACTACTAAACTGTTCACAAGCTCCTAGGGTTTTGATTTTGGTTGTCATTTGTTGAAATAAATATAAAAATACAGTGTTTATGTCTGCCTTTCCGCTGAATGTGACCCATAATCTCTGATTCTCCTCCTCTGTGATCGTGGAAAAGGAGAATATTTACAATGACAACAGTTGTAGGCCTACTCAATATGCTCGTTTAAGCATCATTTAAACGTTTCCAACAAATAAATGAATCGACTTTTCTCAGCGTGTTGAACACATAGATTTATTTGGATATTCATATGATGGCTGAAGCAGCAGCGAGCGTCCAACGTGCGACACGGTAAACAGATCAACATTGTAAATGAAATTCTACAAAACTTCAGTGAAAATAAATAAATAAATAAATAAAATGATCATGCGATGCGATAAAATAGCTTCTATTCCCTGCAAACAATACCATTAAAAATGTGACTGTTCCACTTAATGGCAGAAACAAAACAAAAGGTAAGCAATTATCCGTATTAATTTCAGCGCAAGTAGTAGGGGGCGATCCTGTCAAAATGGCGGCGCCGCCCCGGCATGCAACGAGATGACGTCGGTTCGTATTCTCTATACGACGGCTTGAAGAAATCAGATAAATCATATACGCAGGTTATCACAATCATGTATTTATTTTATCTGTCAGCACGTGTCATCTCTTAACGGACTGTCTGATATCCATATTTAGCTCCACATATTTCATAAAATAAAGCAACTCGGGATTCCTCTGTTTTTCAGACTGAAAATATACGTTAACTGTTGGGACTGTCACTGGAGAGAGTGCTAAAGCTCCTCAGGTTGTATTTTTGGTGGAAAATTTGTAGAAATTATCATTCTTTGTAAATGTGATGTAATATGTCTACAAATAACATGACTACAAATAAACAGAAACAGACGCGACTGAATAAGTACGTGTGTCCTCTTTCTTTTGTGAAATAACAGTAAATACAACTTTATTTTTGTGACTAATGTTTAATCTTGACACAAATTAATTCAGTATGGTCAATTTGTTTGGAAAAACATTGATGTTTGGGTTTTTAAATCTTTAAGTAAACAACAAAATGCCAACGAACGCCTGCTTTTATTACGTTCACTTTACGATCTCGCTAGTTTCCAGTGATTTCTTTCTGATTATTTTTCTGATAAAACTTCCATTTGTTTGTGAAATGACGGGTTTGTGTGACGTTGTTCCAGAGAGGCGTGTTACGGGCGAGTTTTAGTGAAGCGCTGCGGAGCTTCTGGCCCGATGGTGGAAATGCAGCGTGATTTTGGGCTTGGTGCTACAAGTCCAGGGCTATTAGCCTAGCCTGGCCCCCCTGGCTCGCACTGGCCCGACAGTGGAAAAGCGGCTATTGTAATGTAAACAAGTGTTTAAATAAAAGGTTTTGTATGTATGAATGAAAGGTAAATAAATACACAATTATAAAATATATATCACTTTTTTTTTTATTTAAAACACATAGCCTAGGTTAGAGACCTGCACTCCCGCAGAACTCCCGCGGGATTCGCGGGACCCAATGCAACAGAGTGCGGCGTGGGACAAGATTTGATGGGCGCGTGCAGGTGCGGGCGGTGAGACACTACTCGTGTGCGGGTTGTGGGAGAATCAAATGATTCGCGGGACTCCCGCAAAATAGAAATATCTAAACATAAAATATCTAAAAACTATTAAATTGTTATTCATATATTGCAAAAAAGCAACAAGAACAACTAATATAGAATAAAAACTATTTACAGTCGCAAGCATATGCGAGATTCTATTTATAACTTGTGTTTGCAGTGTTGAGCAGTGTAGCCAATCACAGACATATCTGTTGATTTCTGAGACACAATGGAGACGCAACACAATGGACTATATGCACGGTTACTTCCTGGTTGTCGTTAAGCCAGCTCGGGTATTTCCGGTAAACTGTTAGCTGTTCATTCTGTAGTCGCTGTACATCGACATAAAACCATCAATGGTTGACTTTTTAATGTTGTTGTATTCATATTTTAATGCAGTTATCACATTTACCTAATTTGCCAATAAACCTGTTTTATTGATTGCAATAAAGACGAAGCTATTGGGACCGTTTAAAAACGCTGTGTCTGTAATTAGACACGCACACGCATTTTTTTTTCCCCCAGCACTTCAAATGTTATTTTTAATGTGATGACCACAAACATTATTTGTTCATCCTTCTGAGGTTGTCCCCATTGTAAAACCGAACGTTTAAAAATGTAGGAAATTCAACATTTGATAGAAAACACTTATTTAAAAATAAAAAAGACAATAATTACCACTTTAACCAGCAGGTGGCGGCAAAGTAGCATTTATTTGCGCATATATCAGCCATTTCCTCTAATCATTTTTCACTTCGTTTTTGACTAATTATTAAACATCATAAAATAACTAGGTTTAAAAATACATTTTGTCAATGTGAAGTATGGAATACTCAAAAAATCTTAAGAAAAACAATAACTTCTCTTGTGAATGAATGACACAGAAAGCGAGCACCGCTCTTTCCCTTTGTAATCACAGCAGCTGTCAGTCAGTGCAGCGCAAGATCAATGATTTCAGCACACTTGTAAAAACACACATTTTATTCAATTAATCTAACTAAAGTGCACAATAAATATTTAATTTTTGAAGCTTTTTTCACATAAAAGTGTGAAAACTGATGGTCGAATTGAATTTAGGCGAGGAGGAACAATGAGGTACGTCTTTTTTTTTTTAATAAATATATATTACTAAATTAATGCTATGCCTGACTATTTAAGTGACTATATTCTGATTATAAACTAAGTATTACACTATTGATGCTCAACACACTAGCAAATGACTATCTCACCGGAAGTTTTCGAGCTGGCTTATATTATTGCAGAAGTTCTAAAGAAAGCTCTGTGCATATCGCCCATTAGGTGTTCATGTTAGAATCCTCTCATCACTCAAAACGCTGGAGTTTTTATGCAGTGCTGAAATTTGCGCGCTCACAAATCCTATTTTTATAACACACGAAGTGTAAACATTATGCAAGATTCATTGTGTTATAACCTAACAGAGCTTTGTGGGATCGCGATGAACTGAGATGTCAGCTTTTTAGTCATTATAAAGGGAGCGCTCTTTGCGCGCGGTCTGCCACCTATACCAAACCATGCATGCATGCAGCTTACTTTTCGGTTAAAACTAACTGTGGTTTGTGAATATTGATGCTTTAAAAAATATTTTATCGGAAGCGTTTATGCTGGGATGTTGTGACGACACATAACTTAATATTTCATGGATGTACGGACAAAAAGGTATATAAGCTACTTTTATGCGCGATTTTGCGGGCGGGAGCGGGACAAAACATGAATGTCGCGGGCGGGAGCGGGACAATATAATATATTTTTTTGCGGCAGCGGGACAGAATCCTGCAGGACCGGGCGGGAGCGGGACTGAAAAATCCGTCCCGCGCAGGTCTCTAGCCTAGGCTATAATGGGTTCCGTGTCAAATTCAAGATTATGACTTGGCTGATTTCATTACCCCTCCCCCCCTAATTTGCCCACCTCTAACTGGAATTGACAATGGAAACACACTCCCGTAATTTTTTCATCTCACTTTCGGGTGTGAACGTAGTCTGCAGGCACCTGCTCTTCAACTTCCAATCTTTATTTATGAAATGCACGGTCAGACTCATAAATGAAGCCATGTTAATGCTGGACCACATATCAGTATTGGCGGAAAAGAAATCACTTTCTTGCAGTTCAGCGATGATGATCTACTTGATTTTCTTGAATAACTGGGAATGACACTGAATTTTTTTTTTTGCTTGGCAACTCATATTGTTTATCGAATGACTGGAGCATTTCTCTGAAGGCAGGTTTCGCCACAGCGCGGAACGGTGCATTCCCGACCACCAAATACTTTGCCACATTTCTAGTTAACATCTTCCATTTATCGCTGTCTCGTTTGTATTTGGCCGGTTTTAAGAAAGCCTCTTCAATACCAACCTGACCAGGGCTTTTGTATTCACGGGAACTTGAAGACATCACTTGAACAAATGTGGATGGGTGACATGACTGGAGATGGCTCTTGAGATTTAAAGTGTTCACCCTCATCTCACTTTCGGGTGTGAATGTAGTCTGCAGGTACCTGCTCTTCAACTTCCATTCTTTATTTATGAAATGCACAGACAGACTCATAAATGAAGCCATCCAAATTTATTGGTTCACCTCTCTCGTTTTGGCATGAATCCAAAATGATCAGATCAGATCAGCAATGTAGTATTTGGTTTCCCAACAAGGTCCATTGCTGAACACAAAGTGAATCTGCTGAATGCAGAAGAATCTGGATTTTGCTGCGCTCAAACCCGCCAATCTAAAGGAAATGCATTTATGGTGTTTGAGGTAATGCATATTAACCTAAAATCTTAGCCTAAATAAAACAATCTAAAGCTAAATGGTAGGCTATAAATGCCAATAGCTATCACAACTGTTACTATTATTACACTCGTATACAAAACTTTGTATTTTATACTTGTCATAGTGTGTGACATCATGTGCACACTACCACCTGTGGCACAAATGATGAGCAGATGATTTTCAGTTGAGTTATGAGGTGGGACGCTGAGCTCCACACAGCATCTGCTACAGCTCTTACACACAGCAGGAGTTTCATCAGTGAAAATGAGATATTGTGAATCACACGAATGTACTGTGCTGCGTTTGGGCTTTAGGGGCAAAAACTAGACGAACTTTGTCTTTGACACATACACAGACGAGCTCAAAAACGAACGTCAGAGATCTGCTTCCATTTTTACCACTGGGAGAATCAAATTGTAAATATTTCCTTGCCATGTGTGTGTTGTCTGCACATCTATAGGTGACTGTTTTTCACCATTGTTTTGACCCACATAAAAGCAAAGAACAATGTCAAACTGGTCATATTATGAGACAACGCTTCACCGCCATTGACAGAATTTTCCGGCTTTCTGTGTTTTCACTGTGTTATGGTAGGGGGCGCTATGACATCTTCTAAAAAACTAGACAATCTCCTGATCAAAAAACACAGACAAAAAAGAAGCAGAAACAAGCGATAGCATATGTAAGCAGATGCATATCTAAAATAGCATGATCATCAACATTAAGCATATAAATCAAAACTGCCTAACGTTATGTTCAGATATTCATACAACAAAATATTCTGTGATCCATGAAACTTTTGTGAAAATGATCAAAAATGCTGGCGCTGTCAACTTTTTTCAGAAACGCTGGTGGGGAAAGAGTTAATTTTGTTAATTTTTTTGTTTATGTTCATTTTGAGGAATACTGAATCTGTTTTTGTGCAAGTGTCATGAGTAAATGCCTGCTCACATTTAGTCTAGAACTACAATAACCATCATGTTTACACAGCACACACAACTCCTCTGCACTTACTCCTGATTTCTCTAAACACAGGTACAGGAGAGGTGTAGGGCAATAAATGGTAAAACAAAGTTACTTTTTTTTTATTATGTTGTAAATTTAAAAATAATGTTACTTTACTAGTTACTTGAAAAAAAGGTTTCTGTTTACGTAACTCACTTTACTTGTAATGTTTCAAATTGTGTACTTCCAGGGGTCCTGTGTCAGCCAAGCAACTGCCATTGAGATGCACGGCAATGCATCTCATTGAGATGTATGGTAAAGCAACAGATTGCTTTCTCCGGGTATTGTAGACCTCTTTAGCATGAATGTGTGTGGACAACGAAAAGTGCCTCTGGATGCTTCAGTATGTGTGTGTCTGGTTTAATGCATAATTAAGAAGGTCAGGATTAATGAAGCACTGCAGACTAAAGTTCAGGAGATACTTTGGCTCTGTTTACTCTGACAGAGACCCCACAGAGACCTCCTCATTCACAATACTTGGAAAGAACGAGCGAGAGAGAGAGAGAGAGAGAGAGAGAGAGAGAGAGAGAGAGCAAACAAAAGCATGAGAAATAGAGGGAATTGATAAATGAAAAGTTTTGTCTGCTCGGTCTAATACAGGGTTTGACCCACACACTTTACAAGATGTACTTTTACAAAGAGTAACCTAATTATCCAAACACAAATGCACAAAGAGAGTGAGAAAGATAAAACAAACCCCCCAAGGAATATTTGAAAGACAACACAAGTAATTATAAAATTACCAAAATAAACTTATGTGGGTCAAAAAAAAGGCTAAAGTTTAGCTAACTGCATTTAATATACTATTATATCTTTTAATTTAATTGCAACTAACATTCAATAAAGTGTCGGAAAAACATTACATTCATTTCACACTTAATTATATTTAGAAAACACATTTTTTCTATAACAAGTACTCTTTTTAAAAGTATGTTAAGTGTACTTCTTGTTCGCAATGGAAGGGCGGGGGGTTACCTGAAGTGTGGATTCATTGCAGAGCTCGCGTCCAGCAAAGATGACCCGCAGTTGATCAGGCTGTACGCCCTGTAAACGCCCCACCGTCTTCTTCAGCTCTGCTATACTTGCACCCTTTTCCAATTCCACTGGGAACCCATGGCTGGAATTAAACCGCACATACACTAAGAGAACAGGAGACAATGAGAGAGATTTTGTCAAAGACTGACATGGGGTTTATCCTATGATAGCCTGTGATATACCACAGAAAAAGGGACATATAAGGATAATAATGGTGTATACTTGGATGGAATGGGTGGAACAAAGAATAGGCTACATAAACCAAACTTTCAGAGTCAAAAGCAGGTCACTATTAAAGCAGCCTTAATGTCAAATAGATTAATATTTTTCCTTTGATATCAGCTGCCTCAGTTTATGCCACTCTTTTTTGAATGTGGATTAAAATGATGGTGCATACACTCAGATGCAAGGAGTCCTTATCAGTACGCCCACACCAGAGCACAGCTTGACATCTCAAAATAATGCGGCCTATGCACTAGAGCCTTAGAAGAACAAAGCTGTATGAAGCTTGTAAATAAATCAGAAATTAGAAACAAAAAATAAGCATTTTTTTTTTTTTTTTTTTAAGATATTTTCGTGCCATGTACTACTTGGGGACATTCTGTGTACCACTGATAGTACATGTACTGTACCACAGTTTGAGAAACACTGGGGTAAAGAATAGGGTATAGGTTACAGGTTATAGAAAAGTGTAACACGTACAAGGTATAGGGTATACAAAAGGGTACAGGGTATTTCAATAGGATACAGGGTACAGAAAAGGCAATAGAACATTAAAAAAATAGATAAATGGTATAGACCAGGCAATAAACAATATATAACCTGGATATTGTATGGGTGTAACTATACACATACAGTATATTCATACTGAAATGAATATTTGCCGCACATGTGCACTGAATGACACTTCTATGTGCACAGAAAAATGCGTCTGGAAACTAACGGAGTACACAGAGTGAGCTGCTGTGGGAAAGGTGCATGATCCAAGTTGTCCTAAAAGTGAGACGTGCTTTGTATCAAGTGTTTCAAACTAACTCATAAGCATACAGTTTAAAGCAGCTTGCCCTCCTGACAAATGTGTATTGTTTAATGTAATTGAGAATTTGAGACTCTTTTACATCTTACAGTTATATCCTTATCTGTAAATGTAAAAAAAAAAAAAAAAAGTATTTAAATTTTGAATCGAATCGTGACTTATATATATATTGGGACATGCCTCTTAATTCTTGAATTCAGGTATTTCAATCAGACCCATTGCCACAGGTGTAGAAAATCAAGCACGTAGCCATGCAGTCTACATTTACAAATCGTGAAAAAAAATGGATCGTTCTGAAGAGCTCTGTGATAGGATGCCACCTTTGCAATAAGTCAGTTTGTGAAATTTCCTTCATGCTAGATATTCCACAGTCAACTGTAAATGATATTATTGGAAAGTGGACCTCTATTTTTGAAAGTAAATTGGTATTAGAGACAAGACATTTAAACAACACAAACACGCAGCAGACAGCATAAAAGCAATCTGTGAAAGTACCGGACACACAGAAGAGAATAAAGACAGGAGGGATAATGATATGTGGCTGTTTTTTCAGATGTTGGGTTAGGCCTCTTACTTTCAATGAAGGGAAATCTTAATGCTTCAGCATACCAAGACTTTTTAGACAATGCTATTCTTCCAACTTTGTGGGAACAGTCTGGGTAAGGCCCTTTTCTATTCTACCATGACTGCTCCAGAGAACAAAGCAAAGCCCATGGATGAGTTTGGTGTGGAAGAACTTGACTGGCCCGAACACCCCATCCAACACCTTTGGGATGAACTGGAAAGGAGATTGTGAGCCAGGCCTTCAACAGTGCCTGACCTCACAAATGCTCTACTGGATGGGCAATAATTCCCACAGAAACACTCCAAAATCTTGTTGAAAGCCTTCCCAGAGAAGTGGAAGCTGTTAAAGCTGCAAAGGGGGACCATCTCCATATTAATGTCTATGTATTTAGAATGTGAAGTCATTACAGTCCTTCTTGGTGTAATGCAGTGGTTCCCAAACATTTTAGAGTGGAGTACCCCCTGAGGCATTTAACATCCTTCTGCTTACCCCCTCTCATCCACTTAGACTGCAGTCTTTTATTAATATTTACCCCCTTAAATTGATTTTCAGGTGCATTTTTTACCTTTATAAAGGCAAAGTTTTCATTTTTTTTTTTTTTTAAATTCCATTCATTTAATTATTAATATAATACATAAAGCAATAAACTAAACTAAATCAATAATTTCATTTTTGCACTGCAGTGGTAGAAGCTGCATCTAGATGTATTTACACTTTATTTATGTCATTGTAATTGCATTCATGCTACCTCTGAGCAGCATATGTTCTTCAAGCTAGTAAGTGCTAAAACACCAATTTTACAAAGGTGCATATTCGAGAACGGCAGTAATGTAGTGTGATTTGCTAAGGCAGCATACTCTTCATGCAACCTATCATATGCACGCTGCTTGTGAGGTATTCATGTATTTGACCTTTTACGGCACAACCATTTTCTTGTTTTTACACTAGAGGCGGCATTTTTAGTGATAGCAATACATGCGTAGTTTAATGCTATTTTAAGGTGGGGTTGAATTAAATGTACAGCAAAATCATGATATGGACTAGTGTCTGTGACTAATAAAGCTTAAAAAGACTGCTAATGAATTTGAAGTCTGCATGTTCTGCGTCTATGAATGAGCGCCGCAGTTTTATACACACATACTGAAGCACATGTGATGCTTGTGGTGTTTTCAGCATCTACCATCTCACTATATGAGGACATTAATACATGAACTGGAGACACAGAACAGCTCAAAGAACACAGAAACTCAAAGGTCTTCATTACAACCTGCCAAAATAAATGCCTGGTTTAACTTGAAGATATTATGAAAGAAATATACTACTATTGCACAGTAGAATGTAATTCTTAAAGTAATAATAATAATAATTATAATACAATTTATTAAAATATTACTAAGGGTAATTTAAATTTTAATTAGATTACATTTTAAAGGGTAAACTAAATTGTTTGTAATAATTGAAAGTAAATTGGTATTAGAGAAAAGACACAAAAACACACACTAGGCCAGCCTGGTCTCATTGTTAATACGTAAGTATTAATACGTAACTTTCAAAGACACAAAACGTACACTTTTTGTACGTTTAGAAAGGTGCTAAAACGTACAATATTGACGTAATTATGGCACTAAAACATAAAAATACTTACGTTTTTACAGCGAAAAAACGTAAAATATTTACAAATCTTTCATGTCATAAAGATATATGTATAATTTCCATTTAATCGTTTTGTAGATAAATGTAAGATCCCTAAACCCCATCCCGAAACTAAACCTACCCATTTTATACAGAATGTTAAAAGAATAAAACATAAAGAAAAGAAATGTGTAGGAAAATGACAATTTTAGTAAAAATATAACATTAAAACGATATTTTGAGCCACTAATCCTACACCTACCCCTAAACCTACCCATAACCATTTCTTTAAACTACCTACTAATATAAATAAAAGAATGACAGACAAACAAGCGTAATCACAATAATTTATTTTTTGCGAAAATGTCAAAAGTGGTACCAAAAAGTAGTTCAAATGATGATGAGTTCCAGTCACAGTCCTCTCTGGCGGTAATAGTTTTTTATAGGGTACAGAGCAGAATTTAACTTATTAATCCATTAAAATATGATGAATCCGGCTTCTCTCCGTGAAGGCGCGACACTCATTTCAAATGTCAATCCACTGAAACACGGCATGTCGTAATCTGTGACGAAGCAGGTGAGAACCAATGAGCGTTCGATATCAGTGCCGTAAACCATGTCGTAACGCTTCTCGAGGGTGGCGCTACTTTCAAATTTGAATCATAACGAGCGCGAGCTTTGACTGTGACGGTCGCTGTTGCTGAGAATGAAGATGAAGATCGATGGATAAAGGGCTGAATTTGGATCTGTTCCTTACAAACATATGGATTCTAAAGATTTGGAGTACAGCGAACAAATAAAATTGATGTGATTTGTGAATTTATGTTGTGCTTTGGTGTATCTTACGGTTGTATTGTCAGTCGCTGCATAGGAGAAAACGCCTTCTGTGTCGCACAGCAAACAAACTAAATATTACAAAATGGTTAAACAATTACGAAATTATTGAAATTATTGAAAGAATTATTGAAAACGTAAGTAAATGTACGTGTGGTAGAACCACAATTTACGTAAAAATACACACGTTTTCTCATGAGATCACGTTGACTAGGCAGCATAAAAGCAATCCGTGAAAGTACCGGACACACAGAAGAGACTAAAGACAGGAGTCGAAGATAGCAGCAGTCAGCGACGAGGACAAAACAGGTCTGACAGAGACACAAAAAAACCCATGTTAACATTCAGGCTGTGCCGTCCCTCCTCTAAAAAACACAACCCCCTTCATTAAGATGATGGCGATTTGGTGCAGAAGGACTTTTCTTGTTATCATGTGTGCTTATTATTTTAATTGAAACGAGTCAACCTGTTCAAAGCCCCCAGAGGCGTAGAGATAAACTCAAAATGGAAAAATGATTGATATTAAAAGAAAAAAAAAAAAAATTCCACATTACGGAAAAAAACGGAAAGGGTGAGAGGACGGGAATGAAGGTGTTTGTTCTCCACACTAATGCAACTAGCTCTGATTAAACATACAGCATCATCACAAAGTGAAATTAAAAATCAGTTATAAAACTGGTTATAGATGGCTAAAGGATTCAGTTGTCACTCTAGTTTATAACTGAACTGTGTGTGAACAAAATCGTATTTAGCTTTAAAACAGGACTGACAACCATATTATGCTTCTGTATAAACATAGCCATTTTATCTTTCTTGGTCTTTTCCGGAAATACACAAACATACTCAAAAATGAAAGGGAGTGAGAGATTTGGTCATGTAGACTCAATATCACTCTTCCAGGAAATTGCATCGGGTGATATTGTTGACTTAAGCACAGAGGGGGCAACTCTTGCCCTGATTGCTACTAAACAACAAAAGCTGAGGGTCTTGCAGCGCTCTTTAAGAGGGGTTTGAGTGATTGCTTGTTGTTAAAGCGTGACATTCTCTAATAAAGGCATTCTGTCAACCATATTTGGAGACAAATGACACTTGAGCCAACAGCAGGCCAAAAATACAACAAATCATATCGGAGAGAGTGGAAAAAGAACTGAGAAAGAAACCTGCACTTGGACGGTTTGTAAGATCAAATACAAGCAGTTTTGGTACGGCTAAAAGGATAGTTCACTTAAAAATCACAATTGTCAATTACTTACCCTCATGTCATCCCAAGTCCTAAACCTGGGATGCATTTTCCATACAAAGCTGTAATTCACTGTTTAACTACTGCACTTATGCACCCCCATACCATCAGAGACGCTGGCTTTTGAACTGAATACTGATAACACGCTGGAAGGTCTCCCTCCTCTTTAGCCCGGAGGACACGGCGTCCGTGATTTCCAACAAGAATGTCAAATTTGGACTCGTCTGACCATAGAACACTTTTCCACTTTGAAACAGTCCATTTTAAATGAGCCTTGGCCCACAGGACACGACGGGGCTTCTGGACCATGTTCACATATGGCTTCCTTTTTGCCTGATAGAGCTTTAGTTGGCATCTGCAGATGGCACAGCGGATTGCGTTTACCGGCAGTGGTTTCTGGAAGTATTCCTGGGCCCATTTAGTACTGTCATTGACACAATCATGCCGATGAGTGATGCAGTGTCGTCTGAGGGCCTGAAGACCACGGGCATCCAATAAAGGTCTTCGGCCTTGTCCCTTACGCACAGAGATTTCTCCAGTTTCTCTGAATCTTTTGATGATGTTATGCACTGTAGATGATGAGATTTGCAAAGCCTTTGCAATTTGACATTGAGGAACATTGTTTTCCACAATCTTTTTAAGCACTCTTTCACAGATTGGAGAGCCTATGCCCATCTTTACTTCTGAGAGACTCTGCCTCTCTAAGACATCTCTTTTATAGCTAATCATGTTACAGACCTGATATCAATTAACTTAATTAGCTGCTAGATGTTCTCCCAGCTGAATCTTTTTAAAATTTCTTGCTTTTTCAGCCATTTATTGCCCCCGTGCCAACTTTTTTGAGACTTGTAGCAGGCATCAAATTTGAAATGAGCTCATTTAGTGGATAAACGTGTAAAATTTCTCCATTTAAACATTTGTTATGTTATTTATGTTCTATTGTGAATAAAATATTGGCTCATGTGATTTGAAAGTCTTTTAGTTTTCATTTTATTCAAATTTAAAAAACAGTCCCAAATTTTACCGATGCTTTTGGGAAACTGTTTGACTTTCTTTCTTCTGTGCAACACACATAATATTGTGAAAGTTGGAGTGAAACTCAGGTGAATCCAATGTTGTATTTGAAACCATTACCTTGGTATATTTTTTAAAGAAGAAATAAAGTCATACAGGCTTGGAACAACATGAAGGTGAGAAAATTTTGACAGAATTTATATTTTTGGGTGAACTATCCTTTTTAATATCACAATGTATTTCATTGCCTTCATAAAATACGCCTCTTCCTTCTTTATTACACACATCACTGCTATTTCTTTATGCTGTAACACCAAGCAGGCTTTAATGTCGGGGCAACTGGTCTATTTCCATTCAGACTATTTCTACTGATTACGCTAAGAATAGCAATGACTGCGCTGACAGTTGAGACAAAGATAAGCCCGTAGTGAGCGCAGAGCCACAGTCAGGGCAGGTCGGGGGTGACGTGTGCTGTCGTGCTGATTTCCATAATGTCTCTCATTGTTTTGTCTGCCTTCCAGGAGGATAACAAATGAGTAAATTCCCCCTTTGTCATGTTTCATCACAGCAGGAGCCAGTTTCGTGAGCGCATCTCGACGTGCCTGGACTGTCAGAGTTTTTCTTCAGTCGGCGAGAGTGACAGAAAGCAATCATCACCGCGCCACTGGGCCCGATTTTAGAGCAATGAGGCCAAACTCTAGAATAGTACAACAATTTAAGCCCTAGTAAGTTAAACTCACAGATCTCCAGATATCACTACTCTGCGACATTTTTTAAGAACTACAGATTGACCTTTGTTACAGTGGTATGAACCAGGAGTGTTCTGATTGTCAAGTCTGACTTTTTAAGCTGCTGATGGCCATATAGTGATTTATTCTTTATGAATAATTAAAATAATGTTGTCCAGGACACTGTGAGTGTGGAGACTGTAATGTACAGCAAGAGGTGTTTAAAGCTTAGCTTAAATGTGTGCTATTACCCATGGCACAAAAATGGTCTACTACACATGACAAACAAATAATGTGCAATTTTTAACAGTATTTTTATTTATTGAAATTCATTTTAATTACATAGCATACTATTACATTTAATTACATACTAATATTATGTATTATTATGCATTGTAAATAATGCAAAATTACAGCATTAAATGGTTCTCCTTTTCCTATGTTCTCCTTGCTATGTCATATAGTGTCTCTCTCAGTGAATGGGACACAAATTTTACTAGTAAAATTGATATGATGAATAATATATGTGTCAAATAATGTTCTTAGTCTTTTGTTCCTGTAGGGGAGACTACAATAATTTACTATGGATTAAATGAAAATCAAATTAAATACAATTTATTGTGTAACCAAAATACCAATAATGCCCAGAAGAAGAGAAAAAAAAAACTTAGCTTGTGACTTTTAATTATAAACAAGGATAAAAATAATAAAAGCAAAAATGTGTCTCCAAATATACTTGGACGGCCGTTAATACACCTGGGCGGCCCGCCCAAGTAAAGTCTATGCGTGGGAAGCACTGATATCCGAGTGTAACAAATTATCAAAAAAAGAAAAGAGGCATGCCGGGGACTTGGTTCTATCCAGCGCTTGTTGATTGGATATTGGCGTTTCACTCCAAAATGAACGTAAGCTTACTGTCAATTGTGGAGTGATGAGTTTTAAGCAGATATGATGATTGGAGAAATCTGGCATAAGTCGTCAGAGACAAGTCTGATGTTTTCCCCAGAAGATCGAGTTATGACACTCTGATTAAACAGTAGGGGCCCTATCATACACCTGGCGCAATGCGACACCAGGTGCGACGCAAGTGTGTTTTTGCTAGTTTCAGCCTGATGCAGTTATCATTTTCACATCCTGCGCCACGTTGTTTAAATCACAAATGCACTCGCACCCATCTGTTCGCCCATGGGTGTGCTGGTCTGAAAACAAGGTGTGTTCAGGCGCATTGTTGGCGTATTGCTATTTTGAGGCAACTGAAAACGACTGTGCCACTGACCAACTGAAACCTGGAATAAAAAGTCAATGGTGCAGTATTTTTGTTATTTAAAGGGTGCGTTAGTAATATGCGCCTATAGTGTTTTAGTGTGTGTCCCTTTAAATGCAACTGAGCTGCTGTTCCCCACCCTCCTTTCCAGAAGAAGGCGGAGCCTTTACAGCTTGTGCCTCGGACACTCCACCAACAACAAACAAAACATCTGTTTGTTTTTGTTTATCATCTCTATCGTGGTTATGCTCATGTGACACTGCAATTCTTTGTCAACATGAAAGTTTATTATTTGCATGCGAAAGCCATAACAGTTTAAACATCTGATATGCGGTTTTCTGAGCACACACACCCGAAGGGGCCTGTTCTAATGTGATGTCACAATGAATGTATTTCTGAACGGCTCATTTTGAGACACTGTTTCTGATTTATGGGGAAAATATTAGGGTGTTTGTGTACATACACTTCAGATTATGTTCAAAAACAATGTAAAAGTGAGTTTATAATAGGTCCCCTTTATTGTCAGCAACACTGGAGCTATTTGATCTCCACAAGTTTGTGTAAAACCTGGTGATCATGTTCTCCAGCATGATTTGAGATTAATTTGGATCATCAATGAATTTGGATGATCGATGTCAAAAAAATGTGTTTATTAGTATCTGCTATTTAAGTCATCATTATTTTATCTTAATTTTAAAGGATTAGTTCACTTCAGAAATAAAGTTTCCTGATAATTTACGGAAGTACAGATCCAGTGTCTACAAAGCGAACGTGCAAAGTCAAAGTCAAACGGCCTTTACAAAAAAAAATGTAAAAACAAAAGTTGGAGGAGAAAATGTTTTTTGCCCTACCGCGGTACCGCCTACGTCACGCCACGCTACGTCACTATGTGACTACAGTGGTTCTACATTAATATTATGAAGCGACGAGAATACTTTTTATGCACCAAAAAAAACAAAATAACGTCTTTTCAACAATATCTAGTGATGGCCGATTTCAAAACACTGCTTCATGAAGCTTCACGTGACTTTGCGAAAAAAGATTCATAAAGCTTCGAAGCAGTGTTTTGAAATCACTAGATATTGTTGAAAAGTCATTATTTTGTTTTTTTGGCACACAAAAAGTATTCTCGTTGCTTCATAAATTTAATGTAGAACCACTGTATTCACATGAACTGTTTTAAATATGTTTTGAGTACCTTTCCGGATCTTGAGAAGTTAGGTGACATTGCTGGCAATAGAGGCCTCACTGAGCCATCGGATTTCATCAAAAATATCTTAATTTGTGTTCTGAAGATGAACGAAGGTCTTATGGGTGTAGAACGACATGAGGGTGAGTAATAAATGACGTAATTTTCATTTTTGGGTGAACTAACCCTTTAATTACAATTTTGGAATCCCAGATTTTCTGATTTCTTTATTTATATAACATCATGCAAGCACTTTTCAATCAAAGATGCAACACAATTCAGATGACTTGCACTCAATTGAATCAGCCAGGCCAATGTAATCAGTAGCTGCTGAGGCAAGTTTTAAACAGGAATCCAGGTGATCATCAGTTCAGGTTGAGCAGTATTTGGATTCGGTTTTCTTCATGTGAGAAAATGCTGTCTCACACATGTTAAGCCAAACAAGGCTGTCATGGTTCAGTGCACATCTTCTGATGTTGGGATATTTTCTCTCATCGAAGTTCCAAAAATGTCCAGCAGAAGCTCTGCCTTCATCTGAATGTCAGACTGCAGCAATAAATTTTCATCCTCCAGGGCAGATGCGTTTATTTGGAAAGCTGACGCAATGTTTGACGCCTGTGTACAGTTGTTGGAAAATGTGGAGTTCTGGTCATACAACTGAATCTGATCTGAACTAAGTCGCAAAAATAAACAAATGAGGTCTGCTAAAACAAATAACTTCAGATTATATGTTTGCATGAGTATTGTGACAAATTTGGTTAAATAACTCCTAGAGTTATTTCACGTCTACTTAACACAGGGTGCAAATATTCTCACTGCAAAGTGGAAAAACTGGTTAACTGGGTGGAAATCAAACCCATACCTTGACCTTGGTGTTGTTGGGCCCAACAAGCTAAATGCAACCAACAAGAACATTAACCCCCAGTTTCGCAGCTTCTATTACGTCTGCTATCTGAGACCTCGTGTCTTGGTTTCATTGGACCATGACAGTGGAAATTGCTTGAACCATCTAAAATAAATTTGTGTTAAGAGTAAACCGAGCACAGGGTGAAGTGAAAAAAAATAAATAAGTGGAGAGATTGAGAGAGATGCATACAGAATGTGTCTACCTGAACACTAAAGTGCAGGTAAGGGAGAGTCTTACTGAATCTTACAGAAACTGTTCCTGCGATTTTGAAAGGATCTCTGAAAATTGAATCTTTAAAATGTTTGGCTTCAGCTCTATGAGTGCACTTATTTACAGAACATGATAAATCCTCAATTCATTCTGGTTTACTGCAAAATGTCATCCTTACATATGAAAGAAAAAGGCCAATGTGCTCAAACAAGACTCGAAAATGCCAATGCAGAAGATTGTAATTTTCATTTGATTTACAAAAATTGTAGGCTTTCTGCCTGTGCTCTTCAACAACTGCCAGAATTCAGCATGAAGTGAAAAGTAACACAGTAGTTAAATCTTGACCTTGAAAGTCCTGACTTTAAGGCCAGTTAACATCAAGAGCGATAACTATAACAATAACTATAAACTTTTAATAATCATTCTAATTGTAAGAGAATAGGGAAGGACACACCACAACTATAAAAATAAGGACACAGAGGAACAATATCGTTGGAATCACTTTCAGAACATTTTTTTTTTCTAGGCTGATGAACGCTAAAATCATTGACAGCCAATTAGAATCCACCTAACTTTAAAGAGCTAGAGGATTTAAGGCAGCAGACAACATAACTGTAGCACGTGTCTATAATAAACAGAACTTTATCGTCCATTGGTGTGGATGCTAGTTATCATGGTGTGAACTGGTCTTTAGAGCAGTGGTTCTCAACCTTTTTGACGCCAAAGCCCTGCTTTGTCTGAGACAATAATCAAAGGCCCTCCAATATAAGCTGATATTTACCTCTGGTGCATGGGCTTACCGGACACATGCCCAGTATACTAGACCAAATACTAGAGCTCACTGTCAATGAAGCCTACTTTGAATGTCTTTTGCACTCAACTGTGTGCTAGATGGAGCAGAATGTGGAAAATGGACTTTGCTCGAGCCATAAAGGGATAGTTCACCCAAAAATTTAAATTATCCCATGATTTACCCACCCTCAAGCCATCCTAGGTGTATATGACTATCTTCTTTCAGATGAACACAATCAGAGTTATATTATGAAATATCCTGGCTCTTCCAAACTTTATAATGGTAGTAAATGGCGCTCCTGATTTTGAAGTCGAAAAAAGTGCATCTATCCATCATAAAAGATATCCACACGGCTCCAGGGGGTTAATAAAGGCCTTCTGAAGTGAAGCCATGGGTTTTTGTAAGAAAAATAACCATATTTAAATCTTTATAACTAAAACAACTAGCTTCCGCCAGACGGCCTACACAAATCGATTTATGGCAAAAGAGTAATCTCTGACCTGACGCATTGACACAACAATGAACGCAGAAGCACAAAGGATAGAGCAAAACAAAACACTGGTCATGAATTAGAAGACTAAAATGAGAAATTTTAAAGAGAAATGTTGAAGGATTTCTATATAAGAGAAGAGGAGCTTGAGTATGTTGCCCAGCCATATTTGTTTAAATCCCGAGAGGTGTCGGACTTGACCCTCTTCTAGTCTGACTCAACCTACTGAGGTCTTGACCTGGACTTGGATTTGAATGAATCACATGTTACCTTTTACTAGAGCACATTTATACCAACAAGAAACATCTCGGTTACATAGGTAACCCTCATTCCCTGAAGGAGGGAACGGAGACGTACGTCGGACAGACCGACGAATAGGAATAGGAATCTTGCAAGAGAGGCCAATCTGCTTCGAGTGTAACTAAACGAGCCAATGCACATTGTCATGCAATCATATGCATCAGCTGCTCGCCTCGCAGCGCGGGTATTTAATGAGTAGCAGGTGCGTTGCATCTTCAGGTTTTCGCTGAGGAGCCGAACAGGTTAGGCGGCAGAATCAGCGGGGTACAGCGACTGTGGCGACGGGACATACATCTCCATTCCCTCCTTCAGGGAACGAGGGTTACCTATGTAACCGAGACGTTCCCATTCAGTCGGTCACGTTCAATGTACGTCGGACAGACCGACGAATAGGAATCCCTACCAAAGCGCCACAGGAGCTGCCCCCTTCCAGCGCTCTGTTGCAAGCCACCTGAACCCCCTTGCCTAAGGACGATGGGACAGGGCTAACACAGAGAGTGTCAATCACTGCTGTTCCCCAAAACCCACTCAGTGAGACTACTGGATAACACTGGGAAAGCGTACCCTTTCGCTGGGAAAGGAATGCTGCGGAAGCCACATCCTTCCCTGAAGGAGTTATATGGAGAAGTACATATGGACTAACCCCGTAGGGCTGTACTACATATGGAAGTACTGGGGTGACTCCAACCTGATGAGAGGTGGGTTCTCCCAGAGGGAAAGAAACAGGCTTCGTTTAGGAGCAACCGTGAAACTATACATATGGGATCCCTGTAGGGTCACACACATGGTACCCACCGTAAATCCGGTTCTCAAGGATACAACAGAGTATAGGCCTGGCGCCAGATGCTCCACCACGTCCGGCTAACGAAGGGAGATCGGAGGACTCAACAGGGTCTGCCTTGTAGGAACTCTCTGGAGTAATAAGCGCATGTAAGCGCAGCAAGCCGACACTAAGCCGAGGCCTCTCCATGCCTCTGACCTGAGGTGAGAACATGGGAGGAGACCGGCTTGAAACAAAGGCTATAGAATCTAGCGAACGTGTTAGGTGTCGCCCAGCCCGCAGCTCTACAAATGTCTGTCAGCGAGGCGCCACGAGCCAGCGCCCAGGAGGATGCAACACCTCTCGTAGAGTGAGCATGCAACCTGAGCAGGCAGGGCACGCCTTGTGCTTGCTAAGCCAAGGCGATGGCGTCCACTATCCAGTGGGCCATCCTCTGCTTGGAGACAGCCTTTCTCTTCTGCTGGCCTCTGTAACAGACAAAGAGCTGGTCTGAGGTCCTGAGGCTTTGAGTTCTGTCTAAGTACAGTCGCAAAGCGCGGAAGTGCTTGCAGGCTCATTGCCTGGTCCCTGAAGGGAGTGGTAGGAACCTTGGGCACATAGCCAGGCCGGGGTCTCAGTACCACATGGCCGTCGCCTGGACCGAACTCTAGGCACGATTCGTCGACCGAAAATGCCTGCAGGTCCCCTACCCTCTTGATGGAGGCCAATGCAACCAGCAGCAAAGTCTTCATCGACAGAATCTTTAAGTCTGCTGACTGCAAGGGCTCAAAGAGAGCATTCTGGAGAGCCCAAAGCACCAGAGCAAGGTCCCAAGAGGGTATGGAGGGGGGGTTGAGGAAGATTTAACCGTCTCGCCCCCCTAAGGAACCTGACAACCAGGTCATGCTTACCAACAGACTTGCCCTCGATGTGGTCGTGGTATGCGGAAATTGCGGCAGCATGAACTTTGAGGGTGGAGGGAGACAGCCTACGCTCCAACCCTTGCTGCAAGAAGGAAAGCACGACTCTGATCGAACATCATCGGGGGTCTTCTCAGCGAGAAGAGCACCACTCAACGAACAGGTTCCACTTCAAGGCGTAAGCACGTCTCGTAGACGGTGCACGTGCCGAAGTGATGATGTTAAGTACCTCGGGGGGTAAGTCACCTAGAACCTCCGCGTCCCGTCCAGGGGGGGGTGCCAAAGGGATCTCCCATCTCTGAGAAAGAAGGTCCTTCTTCAGAGGGATGCGCCAGGGAGGGGCTGTCGCGAGGAGTGAGAGTTCCGGGAACCAGGTCCAGTTGGGCCAATAGGGCCCAAGAGGGATGTGGTCGTGGTATGCCTGCTAGTTGGGCCCTATTGTTGGGCCAATAGGGCCCAACTAGCAGGACCTCCTCCTCGTCCTCCCTGACCTTGCACAAGGTCTGTGCAAGTAGGCTCACTGGGGGAAACGCATATTTGCGAAGGCCCCGGGCCAGCTGTGTGCCAGTGCATCTGTACCGAGTATTCCCTCGGACAGGGAGTAAAACAACTGGCAGTAAGAGGTTTCTGGTGAGGCAAACAGGTCTAAATGAGCATCCCCGAACTCTCTCCAAATCAGCTGGACCACCTGGGGTCCAGCTCGTGGGAGCTCGTCAGCCACATGGTTGAGCACACCAGGAACATGAATGGCGCGAAGCGACCTCAGATGCTTCTGACTCCAAAGGAGGAGATGGCGGGTGAGTTGTGACATGCGACGGGAGCGTAGACCACCTTGACGGTTGATGTACACAACGGTTGCAGTGTTGTCCGTGCGGACCAGCACATGCTTGCCCCGTAACGGCCCTTTCAGGCAGCCCAGGGCAAGGCGTACTGCTAGCAACTCGAGGCAGTTGATGTGCCAATGCAGTTGGGGGCCCGTCCATACCCGGCCGTGAAAACAGCCTTTTACAGCTGGGAATAGCTTTGCTCAAATAAAGCAAAAAAGAAAAATAATCAAAAGAAAGAGAGGACTCGACCCCGCTGCTATGCTGTCCGCCCGCACTGAGAAGAAGAGCAGTATGAAGAGCTGGACTCATCTAGAAGACACTTGCTTGCAGAAACACAGACACATATGTTCGGCTCCGAATCGAAAAGCTGAAGATGCAACGCACCTGCTGCTCATTAAATACCCGCGCTGCGAGGCAGGCAGCTGATGCATATGATTGCATGCCAATGTGCATTGGCTCATTTAGTTACACTCGAAGCAGATTGGCCTCTCTAGCGAGATTCCTATTCCTATTCGTCGGTCTGTCCAACATACGTCGAACGTGACCGACTGAATGGGAACTATGCTTCTAACCACAGGTCGAGAGCTAAAGGTCCAACCACATAATTTTGCAATACTGTCTGCGAATGTTTGTTGGAACTATGGTTTCAGGAAACACTGAATCGTTAAATTATGTTAATAACAATGGAACTTGCAATGGTTTTAGGAAATGTGACTTTCTACTGTGACAACAAATAGTAAAAAAACAAATAGTATTTCGAAAATTGTTTTTTGTCTGTACATTGAAAGTCAGTGAAATCCAATGTTGTTTTCAACCCATTATCATGTTTTCATAGATCAAGTTATACAGGCTTGGAAAGAAATAAAGTTGACACAGGGCTTAACCTGGACTTGGATTTGAATGAGCTGGTCTCAACTACAACACTGGTTATGGGCTTCTTATGGTTAAGTTAGGTTTAAGGTTAGGGATGGAGTTTAGCCTATAATTATTTTCATGGAATGTTGTTCCAGGACCAACAAATGTTACTGAACCAGGAACAGGCACTCAGGAATAAAACAATGCTTTATGCTAGCATGGCATGTCCAACTGCTCATATTGTCATGAAAACAGAAAGACCACACCATTTGATAGTGGAGTAACATGAATTTGAATGAAACTGTCTTTTCCTCAAAGCATGTCTGATTATCTGTGTATGAGGTCACAACATATATAAGCAAATCTACAACCAACCTCTGGTAGTGAGCGCATTCCCTGAATGACTAAAGAAAACGACAGCTCAGGAAGAAGAAAATCTACCTGCCAGCCATTTTATAATGAAATGTGTTATTTACAGATAACATGCCGAGACTGTAATTCCGAGAAAGCAGAGAGAATAAAAGAGTGCAAGATAGACGAGGCAGAGCACTGTCAATCAAAAGAGAGGCGACCAGGGTTTCATGACCAGCCAATGATTTGTGTCCGCCTGGAGTGGCAGACGGCCAGATCAATCTAGGCCGCACACAGGCAGTAATATGAAGACAGATTGGCTTAATTCTGTACTGCAGCTTCTGAGAGAAATAGAGTCTGGGGACTCTTTAGCGCTGGAGCCAGACAGAGCGAAGGAGAAGAAGGAAGGAGACAGAAAGGAGGCAGGGTCAGAAGAATGTTTTACGAAGGGAAAGATGTAAATGTGAAACCCAAGAGGATGGGGAAGACTTGGAAGTTTGGACAGAGATGGCTCCTTGTGTTCTAGGGATAAGTCAGCAGGGTCAACTAGTTGATTAGTCATCCAACACCAGACTAGTTCATCTCAAGGATGTCTAAAATACATTAAAGGAATAGTTCACACAAAAATGAAAACTCTGTCATTTACTCACTCTCATGTACTTCCAAACCCCAATGACTTTTGTTCATCTTCAAAACACAAATTAAGACATTTTTAAAGAAAACTGGCCAAGCAATCAAAACTTTGACATCGTAAAAGCACATTAAATATGGTAAATAAATGTATTCTTGTTACCCACAAGAACAAAGCTCTTAAAAGGTGATGGTACACGGGGCAACTTTTGTTGCTGAGTGATGTTGCTTGGGCACTTTCCCATTGAGAATGGGTAACAAATTTCTATCTGGATACTTTAGATTGAAATTTGTTGCAAATTCTCAATGGGAAAGTTCCCAAGCAACATTGCCTGGCAACATTGCTCAAAAAGTTCCCCTGTGTATCATCACCTGTTTCTTGCAGAAGCACAAACTTGTGTGAAATGTAAGAACAATGGAAGAACAAACCTCCTTGGTTCTTGCAGGTTTGGTTGAGCAATGCTTTTATATGAATAAATGCCTAAATTAAATAATATAAACAAACGTGATGCTTCAGAACACTGCTCGATTCATACGAATTACTTTTATGATGTCTTTCTGAACTTTTTGAGGCGTCAAAGTTAGGATAGAATGGACTTTCAGTAAAGGTACAGAAATCTCTCAGGTTTCATTAAAGATATCTTAATTTGCGTTTCAAAGATGAACATAAGTCGTATCATCAAAGAGGAAAAGAACTCTTATGTTTGGGTGAACTAACTTTTTAAGGTGATGATACACGGGGCAACTTTTTGAGCAATGTTGCCGGGCAATGTTGCTTGGGCACTTTCCTATTGAGAATGGGAAACAAATTTCAATCTAAAGTATCCAGATAGAAATTTGTTGCCCATTCTCAATAGGAAAGTGCCCAAGCAACATCGCTCGGTGACATTGCACGGCAACATTTCTCAAAAAGTTGCCCCATGTATCATGACCTTAAGACAGCTATCCTCAACTGCAGACACTCAGCTGGTGCAGAAACCCCAACATTCAGTTCTAGACACTGTTTTCTAGCCAATCAGAAAATCATGACAAAATTGTGTCATGGCAAAGCTACATGGCTGAACGCCATTTTAACTTTTAATATTCTTTTAGCAGTGGTGTATTAAAAAGAGGATAAATTAAGAAGCACAACATCTTGAACATGCTGACAGCAAGATGAACGTTCAGTTTGTAACAGTCCCCCAGTGCTGTCAGCACAGTATAACCCTTTTAGAATTTGAATTTTTAAATTCGTTCACTTAAAAGAACAGCTTCCACAGCAATGAACGCACCGCTTTTGTAACAGATCCACCATCTTCAACAGTAAACGTCAGGACACTAACTGTTAGACTTTAAAATGATATCATAATTAAGAAAAAGTCTCATTGCAAGTATGAAGTGAGAAGAAAACATTATTAAGTAGTTTGGCAAAATACTTAAAAGGAAAAAAAAAATTGACAAAATTCTTAATATTTGGAAAAAAAAAAAAAAATTGTATCCGCCAAATCAAAGTCATGTGGTGCAACCAACATGCAGTAATACATAGCAAATAAAAAAAAAAAGAAAAATATAAATGGGACATGTAGACCCACATGACTGTGTGCCAAGGTAAATAAGTCTCTTAATAACTTGACAAAGTTAGTTCAGGTTGTAAAATGTCAAGTGGTTTGACTTCCCAAAACCTTTATATATGCTCCATCCAGGTTTTACATATATATATATATACATACAAGAATGTGTGCTGTGTGTACACGACACCCTCTAAGAAACACATTTTATCGGGGTCTGATGGACCCTAATTAACAAGACTTCCTTAAAACAGACTAATTGACTACTTGATTGATTAACCCACTGCCAAGTCGATTTTGAAAAAATGTCGTTTTGCACATCCCTATTATGCTCATGGAAATAAGAATGTGATTACTGAAAAAACACCTTTGGAATATCGGCTGACATTGCAGGCCACTTTCCCTGGGCTCGGGTCGGTCTACTTGCCATTGATTAGCAATAAAGTACCGCTACAGCGCTGACAAAAGCACCATAAAATACTGCCAACTCCATTGCCTTTAATTTCCCCTTCCATAACAATAAAGAAGATTGATTCTTCCATTCCAGAACTCCGTTTGAGCAATTAAGAGAACAAATACTACTGTAAGGCTTTTTCATTCCCCGCCTCTCGACTTTTAGCGATATGACTGGAAGGACAAAAATAGACAGCGTTGTTTGGGCCACAACTCAGTGGTCATGATACAGAACTACCTATAGTGCTATCTATCCATCCAAATGGAAGGGAAGGAGGGGGGTGGAGGAGAAATAGGGAAAGTGAGAGAGTACAGGAGCAAAAGACGAGAGGCCCGCGGTACTGTCTAGAGGAGAGTTATCCGCAGACCAATGGCCAAATTGATTCCGTCGAGCACTGTTCATCAGGCGCACAGTAGCACTAGGAAATATTCCCTCCTCCATCCGTCCTCTCCTATTAGCACGATGGACGAGTAATTTTTCTCTGGAAATAGCTAATGGAAACATGCAGTAAATCACTACTTAAAGGTGCATAAAAATGTACAGCTTAAAATCAGCTATAATAAAATGAAATAAATATATTTAGGGAAAGTGTTTGGGAAACAATTGATCTTTTAATTGCAAATGACACATTGTAGCTTTAAAAAATACAATTAGTTAATTATAATTACAGTTGTTGTTAAAGTTATCTGTGTATCTGTCTGTCACACCAGGACAATTAATATGTAGTTCAGTCATGAAACTCTAGAGGGCACAGGCTGTTCTTTTACATGCAATCTGCAAGCAATCACATCGATACCACCAGTGTTGGGAGTAACGCATTACAAAAGTAATTATATTACAGTAATCTATTACTTTTTACTGTAACACAGTAATATAACGCATTACTAATAAAATTTGGGTAATATTATACTCGTTACGATATCAGTAACGCACGTTACAACAACGCATTTTAACCCAAAATTAAGTGGTGTTAGTTTTATTTTTTACCAACGTCGCAAGACATACCAGAAAAAAAAAATACGCTGGTAAAATAGTATGTCTATTTCCTGCTGCTGGAATTCGATGGTTGAGATGACTGCAGAGACGGATTCTACATTTGTGAGATGGACCTAGCTACTCCCATTATTTTCAGAGAAAAGGATGATAATGTAATAGTCAAGTGCAATATTGCCATCTATGTGCGGCACTGAGGGACTTTCAGCACTTGTAAAAACACGCTAACACTAAGATAACCGAGAGAGCTTTAGAATGCACTGGACGAGAGCGCAGACAAGACAAACAACAGATGCAGAAATACAGTGAGCCGCGAGTTTGTTTGCGCATCAATAATAACGGACTCGCGCATACCTAATGTATGACTCCTGTATGTCACTGTAATCGTCTTTACCTTCATTACAATCGTCATCAATTAAAAAGTTATTAGCGACACTAGTTTTCTTTATCCAACTGAGGGTATGTTTACACAACAATGAGAAGTTTTTCCTTGGAGTTATCCGTGTACAGACGACACCAATGTCAAAACAATCCTCATTCATACGAATCCGTGAAAATGACTAAAAACGCTGTACAGGTACTGGTCATATAATTAGAATATCATCAAAAAGTTGATTTATTTCACTAATTCCATTCAAAAAGTGAAACTTGTATATTATATTCATTCATTACACACAGACGGATATATTTCAAATGTTTATTTCTTTTAATTTTGATGATTATAACTGACAACTAAGGAAAATCCCAAATTCAGTATCTCAGAAAATTAGAATATTACTTAAGACCAATACAAAGAAAGGATTTTTAGAAATCTTGGCCAACTGAAAAGTATGAACATGAAAAGTATGAGCATGTACAGCACTCAATACTTAGTTGGGGCTCCTTTTGCCTGAATTACTGCAGCAATGCGGCGTGGCATGGAGTCGATCAGTCTGTGGCACTGCTCAGGTGTTATAAGAGCCCAGGTTGCTCTGATAGTGGCCTTCAGCTCTTCTGCATTGTTGGGTCTGGCATATCGCATCTTCCTCTTTACAATACCCCATAGATTTTCTATGGGGTTAAGGTCAGGCGAGTTTGCTGGCCAATTAAGAACAGGGATACCATGGTCCTTAAACCAGGTACTGGTAGCTTTGGCACTGTGTGCAGGTGCCAAGTCCTGTTGGAAAATGAAATCTGCATCTCCATAAAGTTGGTCAGCAGCAGGAAGCATGAAGTGCTCTAAAACTTCCTGGTATACGGCTGCGTTGACCTTGGACCTCAGAAAACACAGTGGACCAACACCAGCAGATGACATGGCACCCCAAACCATCACTGACTGTGGAAACTTTACACTGGACCTCAAGCAACGTGGATTGTGTGCCTCTCCTCTCTTCCTCCAGACTCTGGGACCCTGATTTCCAAAGGAAATGCAAAATTTACTTTCATCAGAGAACATAACTTTGGACCACTCAGCAGCAGTCCAGTCCTTTTTGTCTTTAGCCCAGGCGAGACGCTTCTGACGCTGTCTGTTGTTCAAGAGTGGCTTGACACAAGGAATGCGACAGCTGAAACCCATGTCTTGCATACGTCTGTGCGTAGTGGTTCTTGAAGCACTGACTCCAGCTGCAGTCCACTCTTTGTGAATCTCCCCCACATTTTTGAATGGGTTTTGTTTCACAATCCTCTCCAGGGTGCGGTTATCCCTATTGCTTGTACACTTTTTCTACCACATCTTTTCCTTCCCTTCGCCTCTCTATTAATGTGCTTGGACACAGAGCTCTGTGAACAGCCATCCTCTTTTTCAATGACCTTTTGTGTCTTGCCCTCCTTGTGCAAGGTGTCAATGGTCGTCTTTTGGACAACTGTCAAGTCAGCAGTCTTCCCCATGATTGTGTAGCCTACAGAACTAGACTGAGAGACTGATTTAAAGGCCTTTGCAGGTGTTTTGAGTTAATTATCTGATTAGAGTGTGGCACCAGGTTTCTTCAATATTGAACCTTTTCACAATATTCTAATTTTCTGAGATACTGAATTTGGGATTTTCCTTAGTTGTCAGTTATAATCAACAAAATTAAAGGAAATAAACATTTGAAATATATCAGTCTGTGTGTGAATGAATATAATATACAAGTTTCACTTTTTGAATGAAATGAGTGAAATAAATCAACTTTTTGATGATATTCTAATTATATGAGCAGCACCTGTATTCTGCTGGCAGGCCATTAGATGGCGATGAAACACCATAGACTGAACATGTAATGCGCATGTGCATGACGTCATCGTTTTCACAGATTCACGTTTTTGTTGTTTACACAGAGACCGTTTTCAGACCACCAAAATGCCATTGTCATGTAAATAAATGGCCAAAACGCATAAAAAGTTTTCAGTTTTTATTTGAAAATGGTGCCGTGTAAACAGCCCCTGAGAGATTTAGTTTGCGTATACCATGTTACTGATGAGGTTGGGTGTTTTGAGCCGCCGTCTGTACTTCACACAGCGCGATGAGAAACGGCATGGGCTGCTCCGAAACAATCATAGAATACTCAGAGAGGTAGTGTTTGTTAATATTTAATTTAACATATTAATAATACAATCAATTAATTATATTAATATATTAAAATTAATTTTAAGCTATCTCAAAAATTTTAAGTTATCTCCAAGCCCCCCTGGAGGATCACTGGCCTACACAGTCATTATGCTATACCTCCACTGGATGTATAATGAGCAGCAATAAACTATATTTTAGCATTTTATGCCGTCACACTTCTGTGGTTATTTTGGTGAAAGTAACTCAAAAGTAATGTAACGCATTACAAGTCAGAGACAGTAATATTATAACGTAACTAATTACTTTCAAATGAAAGTAACAAGTAATGCATAATGTATTACATTTTGGAAGTAACTTGCCCAACTCTGGTTACCACATGGCGCAAACTGATTGGCCTCTGCTGATCCTGCAGCCAATGAGATAGCTTGCTCAACATTTAAATAGTCTGGTTCGGTGTTTGCTGTAGGCTAGTCCTGCAGCACACAATCAGAGTTCCTCTGAAACCCTCCACCTCCCCAGCTCCACCTGCCTATCTGGTATGGGATTTAGGTAGGTATATTTATGCAGCAGCAGCATGTTGGGGAAAGTTCCTTTTAAAAGTAATGTGTTAGAATATTGGGTAACACTTTATTTTAGGGTCTTTTAACTAGTTGCTCATTAGCATGCATATTAAAAGAATATTGGCTTTTTAACAGTACTTATATAGCACATATTAATGCCTTATTCTGCATGACCTTATTCTACATTCTTAATCCTACCCAATACCTAAACTTAACAACTACCTTACTAACTATTAATAAGCAGTAAATTAGGAGTTTATTGAGGGAAAAGTCATAGTTAATAGTTTATATGTGTTCCCTATTCTAAAGTGTTACCGAATATTTAACATTATTATTGCAGGTTTGCATAATATTCCAAGTTTGCATATTGCTCGACATATAGACAGGAGAGCCGTCAGTCTATAAATGGAGAAAAAAGTAACTTGTGTTACTTATTTGAAAAAGTAACTCAGATATTTTGTTGTAAAAGTAATGTGTTACTTTACTAGTTACTTAAAAAAGTAATCTGATTACATAACTTGGGTTACTTGTAATGAGTTACCCCCAACATTGAGAAGCGGCGTGTCTGTGTATTTATAAGCAGTAGCAAGTCCATACTTGCTCTGCAGAAGCAGCAGTAATAATTAGCAGCAGCAGCAGCAGATCTAGTCCACCAAGATTAAATACATTAACACTTCTATAACATGCTAAAACTATACAGAGAATTATCATGATTGAACTATAACTATAATGTTTAAATAACACTCCACAGCTATAATGATAATGACACATTGGAACGATATAGTCGGATTTTTTTTAGACTTTGAAGAGCTTGAGCATTTATAGTGGCAGGCTTATAATATAACAGAGTGTTATTGAATGTTGGTGTGAATGTTTGAACCTGCACTAGCGAATCACACATGAATCCTCTTGAAAAAGTTGTTTGGAGAAGAGGTTTTTAAATTGGGGTTCATAGAACCCCAGGGAGCTGTAAGGTGCTGCTATATTTCAGAAATAAAGAAGTGAAAAACAAAATAAAAGTTTTAAAAGGAAACATTTACCAAGTTGCTATTTCATTCTGCTTTCTAAAGACTGGTTGGAAACCATGAGATATATTGTGAAATTTTATTCTATTGATTTTAATAGTAAAAAAAGTGCATATACTCTAAGTTTTAATTAATTTAATATATTTTTCTGAGTATATTTTTCCACAGAGCCCCTAGCATCCCCCGGGGGTTCACAGGACCCAGTTTGAAAATGGTTCCGACTTAGAAGTACGATGTGAGAGACCTGCGTGGTGAAACGTGGGAGAAATGGAACTTGGGTTCATACCAACCCATTGAAGCAAGTGTGAAAAAAGCCTCAAAGTCTAAAATGATGTCACAGGCCATTCGGCTGAGATCTGTGTCCCTGGCTGGTCCCTCAAATCAGATTATGAACATCCCTGATTCGCCTTGACATCTACTGACATCATCTCTGTGAAGATAAATTCATATACTGCTGTTGGAGGCAATAAACTGACAGGCGGACCAAATGGTGTTGATGATTTTGGACACAAGAGCGTGACTGTCTGTCTGTCATGGCCCATCACTGAGGCACAGGTTGAGCAGAAAGGCACATCATTAACAATGGTAATTAGGTAGTGAGACTCGACCTGTGCCTGTGGCCACCGAGGCCAGCACACCTGAGGGCCACAGACAGACGCTGACTTCAGCCCACTAGCCACTTATAATAAACCAGCTGATAAATGCAAAACGATAAAGCACTTAAAAGAGAAAGAATGAGACAACGTAAAAAAGGAAAAGCTAGGATGAAATTGAAAATGCTAGATCAAGAGCTCAACATGAAAAATTTATTGTTTATTTAGCATTAAGCTGCAGTCTCTTTAAAGTAAGTGTTCTGTTTGTCTGAATCCAAGCGGTCCAAGAGGTAAAAGCACTGCACAAGTGCTCTTATAAACAACCAGCCTCATAAAATAAAAACCCAATAAAAACATCAAAAAAGTCTACTAAAATTTAAAGCAGGTTCTTCAGCATCCATCCATCCATCCATCCATCAAAGGTTTGGAGTCGGTAAGATTTTTTTATAATGTTTTTGAAAGTTTCTTATATTGCTGCATTTGATTAAAGTATATTAAAACAATATTATTGTAAAATAGTTTACAATATAAATGACTGTTTTATTTCTATACATTTATTTATATTATAAAAAAAATATTTTAAAATGTAATTTATTCCTGTAATGCAAAGCTGAATTTTCAGCATCATTACTCCAGTATTCAGTGTCACATGATCCTTCAGAAATCATTCTAATATTCTGATTCTTATTATTATTAATGTTAAAAACAGTTGTGCTGCTAAACATTTTTGATGAACAGAATGTATTTGCAATAGAAATCTTTTGTAACATTATATGTGTTTACTGTCACTTTTGATCCAATTAAAGGGGTGGTTGATAATGATTTCACTTTTTTAACTTTAGTTAGTGTGTAATGTTGCTGTTTGAGCATAAACAACATCTGCAAAGTTACGATGCTCAAGGTTCAATGCAAAGGGATATGTTTTGTTTTACAGAAATTGCTTTTTAAAGGAACACTCCACTTTTTTTGAAAATAGGCTCATTTTCCAACTCCCCTAGAGTTAAACAGTTGAGTTTTACCGTTTTCGAATCCATTCAGCCGATCTCCGGGTCTCCGTACCACTTTTAGCATAGCTTAGCATAGTTCATTGAATCTGATTAGACCGTTAGCATCTCCTTAAAAAATGACCAAAGAGTTTCAATATTTTTCCTATTTAAAACTTGACTCTTCTGTAGTTACATCGTGTACAAAGACCGACGGAAAATTAAAAGTTGTGATTTTCTAGGCCGATATGACTAGGAACTATACTCTCATTCCGGCATAATAACCAAGGAACATTGCTGCCGTACCATGGCTGCAGCAGGCGCTGCAGCCATGTTATGCAGCGTCTCTCACAAATGTCTCCATGGTTGCAAGGCACGCTCCCTGTGCAAGCAGGGGGTCACAGGCGCTGCGTAATATCATTGTGCCTGCTGCACCCACGGTACGGCAGCAAAGTTCCTTGATTATTACGCCGGAATGAGAGTATAGTTCCTAGCCATATCGGCCTAGAAAATCAAAGATTTTCATTTTCCGTCGGTCTTAGTACACGATGTAACTACAGAAGAGTCAAGTTTTAAATAGGAAAAATATTGAAACTCTTTGGTCATTTTTTAACGAGATGCTAACGGTCTAATCAGATTCAATGAACTATGCTAAGCTATGCTAAAAGTGGTACCGCCAGACCCGGAGATCGGCTGAATGGATTTGAAAACGGTAAAACTCAACTGTTTCCAACTCTAGGGGAGTTGGAAAATGAGCCTATTTAAAAAAAAGTGGAGTGTTCCTTTAAGGACTACAACAAACCACTGGTAGGAACTACAATGAGCTTTTTCCTGGATTAGTTACATCACTAACCCTAAAATTTACATAAACCCCGCCCCCAAGAACACACAACAAAGGGGGTGAGGCCATGTTGGGCTACTTTAGAGTAGAGGAAGAGTTGTTGTAGTAGAGTGTTGTTGACATGCTGTCATTTTACGTCGGACTGCTTCACAAACGAGGGTCAATTCAACACTGGATTTACACAAAAGATTAACATGACGGCACATGCTAGTCGATGAGTTGAATCAACTCCACAGCAACTACATAAATTTATCCACTAACCGTTCAGAAATGTCCAGTTTCATTCTAAAAGTTGTAACTTCTTCCTGAGTCTCTCCATCAGTGTCGACTCCGGTTTGAACAATGTAAGGCTGAACACCGTTACTGACAATCCTCATTTTGGCTGCGTGAGATTCTCCAGCTTTGTTGTTGTTGAGCAACCAAAGCACCAGTTGTTAAAGCTCCGCCCTCTTCTGGAAAGGGGGCCGGGAGCATTTAAAGGGACACACACCGGGAGCATTTAAAGGGACACACACATTTGCATTTAAAGGGACACACACAAAAACACAGTGTTTTTGCTCACACCCAAATAGGGGCAAATTTGACAAGCTATAATAAATGATCTGTGGGGTCTTTTGAGCTGAAACTTCAGACACATTCTGGGGACACCAGAGTCTTATTTTACACCTTGTAAAAGGGGCATTATAGGTCCCTAAAAAATCTTACTGACTCCAAACAAATGTTGTGATGTTATTTCCATCAAGAGGTGCATACATTTTTGGTCAAGATGTTGTTTTGACAATGCAAGAGTTGATCACTCTGTAAAGTCTCCACCAGAACATCCCAAAGACTTTCAATAAAATAAAAGTTCATGTGTGAAAATGATTCTTCATGCTCCCTCCCAACCATTCACAATTTGAACCTGATGAATATTGGCTTTGTCATCCTGGAATATGGCCATGATGTATCTTCCTACATGGTTAAGAAATGAAAAGCTACACACTTCATCAATTAGGGTTAAAAGAACTGTTCCCAAACATGTACAGTAATATGCTAGAAACATAATAATCAAAGGAATAATAATCCAGTCATAGACTCTTAAGTATTTGCCTATTTAAATCCAAGCAGCAACTTTTCTTTTTTTGTCTGGGCAGTGTTTGTGATACTGTTATTGTAACGATTTTGGCCTATGACTAACATACATATAGTATGTACTGCTCTTCTAATCTTTTCTGTAGTTTTTCCCATTTTGTGATTTTTCCAGTGAGAAATTTTTCACCTGCGTCCTTCACGTCAGGCCTGGGGCTGCTGCCGCCGCCATCTCGCATTTGCATGAGTCTGTGTAACCAATTCCAATTTCAGGCAGAATTTGTTTTCCAGACCCCATCCTCAAATTTTAATTATAAAGTGAGGCGTTCAGAGAAAGAGCCCAGCGTGTTTCAGGTGGCTATTCACACACCGGCACAACTGAACCATGAAATTATTCGTAGGTCTAATCATTGACTAAACAATAAAACATTAATTCAGGGAAAATGGATCAAAGTGAGGTGTTCAAGAATGGGATTGGGGTCCTAAGAGCAAGAGAGGGAAAAGAAAATGCATTAGTATCTAGACCTGCAAGACTATATACACACATTTTAGATATTTTAGAGACACTGCCCAAGAATTAAGGTTTTGTGCTTGGTAGAAAAATTAAGATTGCACGCTTTGCAATGTCAATTACTCAAAACAAGCATTTCAAATGTCACAGTGGAATATGTGATTAAAAATACATATTTTTTTGTCACATAAGAGTTTAGAGAGATAGTTCACAGAAAATTCTGTCATCATTTAACCACCCTCATGTCATTTCAAACCTGCATGACTTCTGCAGAACATAAAGAATAGAAATTAGGGATGTACCGAAATAAAAATTCTGGTCCGAAACTTTGTTGGTGAAATATAAACATTTAAAAGACAATAATCTGTAACAACCTCATGTTGCATTTTCAAGACAGATTTATTCAAACATCAAATATGTATATAAATAGATGATCAGTTCACGTGCGCTTGATTCGTGCTGTCTTTTGAAGCACTACAGCGCTATGTCACGGCATATTAAAGAGCTCCAAAACTACATTTATTGTTTGAATTTGATAATGAAATCAAAGAATTTTAAAGTTGAGACTTTGCTTCATATTTAAAGTAACAAAGTACAAAGCTTTTTGCGATGGATGGCAGGCTCGCTACAAATATTTAGAGAAGTTTTGGTCACACATCAACAGAAAACATCACAGACTAAAAGATTTTAAATAATATTGTCAATCCAGAGCTAGTGTCCACACAGCTGTTAACTGCTGTAGCTTAACTAACGTTGTGTGCACGAAATAGACACTGAACACAGTCAAAACGTGCTGTCTGTTTCGGTCACTGATTTTGGCTTTCCAAAACCAGTTCGGCACGAATCTGAAAATAGCTGTTTCAGCTGAAAATTTTCAGTTGGCGAAATTTTGGTGCATCCCTAATAGAACTTTTAAAGAATGTCCTGGTAGCTCTTTTCCATGCAATTACAATTAACAGGGACTTGATCTTTCAAGCTTTCCATTTGATAATCGTCCCTTTTTACCTTTTGGTAATTTTGGAGCTTGACAGACAGCCCCAGTCCTCATTCATATTAATTTTTTTTATTATTATTAATTTATTTTAAAATATATATATTGTGGCAAGCAGGACGAGGCTGAGAGCTGTGAGAATGGGACGACGCTGTTGGCGTGACTGATGATGAGCGCCACCTGCACAGCGCACCGGTCTCGAGTTTCTCACGGAGCAGCTCCGGGAGCATAAAAGGAGGAGCGACGACAGTGAAGGACGAGAGAGGACCAGGCCTGGACTATTTTACATTATGTTTTGTTAATGTGTGTGCGGCAGTCGTCTGTGAGGGGCTGCCGCTTTTACTTTCATTTTGTGTTCGTTAGGGCTGGGACAATACATCGAATCTCGATTCGCGATATGAAGAATCTGGAGCAAGTCTGATATTTTCCGATGTATCGCGATTCTCTCTCAAAACGATTCTGAGATTAGTTATTAAACAGCAGTACTATACTTGCTTTGGAAACACTCTTACACTGCCTGCTTCCAGTTCCTTTACACACACCAATTAAACCTAAAATAATCATTCAAAAAGTTCAAAAAAGTTGAAGCGAATTACAAATCTTGCATCATAAAAGCATTCTGAGCCGAGGTGCAAGTATATTTAACCACTTACACGACTTATGGTGCGTTCACACCAGATGCGAATGAAGCGTTAAGCACGAGTGATTTACATGTTAAGTCAATGCAAAGACGCGAATAGACATCCTGCGGCGCGATTCGTGCGAATGAGGCAGCGCGAATAAAGCGTTTCGGGCATTTGACGACGTGATTTGCGCGAATCGCACGAGTTGAAAAATCTGAACTTTGGCGAAAATTCGCACCGCGTTAACCAATCAGGAGCTTGCTCTAGTAGTGACGACGTAGCATGAGGAGGCAGAAATCCGAAACAACATGGAGGACAAAATCATCCTCGCTGTACGATACATCTTTGTACTTTTTTAGAAACAGGAATAAAAAGGATTTTGCTTGGAAGAAAGTGAGTGAGGAGGTCGGACAATCTGGTAAGTTGTAAAAAACGCTCTTTACTCAATTCGAGCTATATATACACATATTGAGACTACAAGCTAGCTAAAGCCGGCAAATTGAGCTTATTTGCCGTATTTTACAACTACTTTCCCGCTGACGAGTTGATGTGTTTATTCAGAGGAAGTGTGCAGAAATGAGACGAGCCGCCTGGCAGAAGCCCCTCTCATGACGCGAATTTGCGTCTGTTGTGAAGTGAATTTCACGCGCGAATGAAGCAAGTAAACTCAAAATGTTCAAGCGTCCAACTACGCGCAAATAGCGCGATTTATTCGCGCAAGTCGCGTCTGGTGTGAATGCCCCATTAGCCGAATGCATGAGCGCTGTCCAGCATTCGTGAGCATTTGAGAGTGCGGTTAAAAACTAGCCTAGAGCACCATCTGCTGTTAAAACTAAGCTCAGAATTCGATTCGGGAGAGAAAATATCAGGATCAATCCAGATTCATTGTATCAATCGAGAACCGATGTATCATCCCAGAACTAGTGTTTGTTTATTTTTATAATTAAAGTGTGTTTGAATGTTCGCCGGTTCCCGTCAACAGTGTGTTACACTGGTGCCTGAAACCCGGGAGGAAGGAGGAACGCACTGTCAAAGAGCCCTCGCCACTGTGGGGAATTTGCGGTGCCATCGAGCATAGCTGAGCAGAGTCTGCCACAATGGAGGCTCGAGGCAGTGGGCTGAAGTGAGTTGCCGGGGGGACGGACGAATTCGCTGTCGGCCGCCTGGGTTGTGGAGGGGCGGCTACTGTCCGTGAGTGAGCAGAAGAGTCGCCGCCGTTTGCCTGAAGCCAGAGCCTTCTGCCGTCCGCCATGATGGAGAGGAGCAGGGAACGGGGGACTCCTGCCGACTGCCCGAACCTGGAGGAGCCATCGCCGTCCACCAGGCGGCAGAGGAGTGTCGAGTCATCCACCGAGGGCTATCTAGTGCCGCCACCAGGCATCGATACACCTCTTCTACAATAAACATGTTTTTAATTTCTGAATTATAATTCATTCTGATATTTTTTGGGAGCCAAAAAGGTCAGGGTGATATTGTCCTGATTTTATAATGAAGAAAAAAAAAAGCCTCTACAAAAGAATGAAATTCTCTCTTATAAAGAAATCTTCACAGGTAATTAATTTCTGAAAAACTTTGTCTTCAAAGTCAAAGTGAAAAACAATACGCACTGTATTTTATTCACGCATAAGAGTTTAAGCTGTAACCCGAGTCCTTTTATGCTGTTATTTACCGCAGACATTCAGTCACGACGCACGTATTCCATTATCTGAAAACCGCTGCAATGAATGACAGCATTCGGGACATAAACGACCTTGTAGACCCTTAAAAGTAGCCTAATGATAGACTTTAAGCTCAGGCGACAAACATTTCTCTGCAAATCCACTGACCCTGTACTAGTATTGATTGACAGCAGTGCAGTCATTATCCTGTTCAATTTCACCAATAGCTCTAGAATGTACGGGGGTAATTAGATAGCAGCACTTCCACTCTGCTGTTGTGGTATCTACCCCTTTACTCACTTTCTCCAACCTATGCTATTTATTGCCACTCTTTGCTTTCAGCGTCTCCATCCATTTCTCTGATTCTCATGACAGCTCGCTTGGAGATATGAAAACCTGTGATTGACACACCAATTTCCTTTCTGCCAGCACACGCCAAAGCTACGATTTCTCAAAGTCTCTTCTTTTTCTGAGCCTCGGGTGGAACCAATAAGCGGAAATATGACTGAAAAGACATATCAGGCTTCAGATAAAGAGCTAAAAGAGCTACCGAATGTTAATATGTGATTAAAATACGCTATTTGAATTCCCTCTTGGCAGCCTGAAAAGCAGTAAATAGTCTGGCCTTAAATCTCAAATTTGTTCTCTTTAAAGGTCACCGGGTTATAAAAAGCTCTGAAATGTTGAAAGATGTAAATGGAAAATTAGTCATTTCCATGTTCAGCGGGAAATGAACCGACTTTCTACGAAAGGAATATTAAGAGTTCTGCTCCAGAGAGAAATGGCTTGCATTTGAAAATGAAGATTGTCTATCACCCTTGGATTTTAACCTTTAACCCAAAACCTCACATGATAATAACACTCTCTCCCGATGCACATACTATCAGTCCTAAACAGCATGAGATTAGAATTAGTGTGTCCATGATATCAATGGGTTTTCAAAGAAAGGACTGCCAACAGTCCCTTATGCAACAGAGGAATTTTTTGTGATGGTTTTTAGCTGCTGACAAATGTACAAACTTCAAAGTTGAGTAAAAATTAATTTTATGGTAATGAATTTAGGTAGATGCTTGTTTTTAAAGGGGACCTATTATGCCCCTTTTCACAAGATGCAATATAAGTCTCTGGTGTCCCCAGAATATGTCTGTGAAGATTCAGCTCAAAATACCCCATAGATCATTTATTATAGCTTGTCAAATTTGCTTCTTTTTGGGTGTGAGCAAAAACACGTCGCTTTTGTGTGTGTCCCTTTAAATGCAAATGAGCTGCTGCTCCCTGCCCCAAGAGGGCGAAGCTTTAACAGCTCGCGCTTTGGTTGCTCAACAACAACAAAGTTGGAGAATCTCACGCAGCCAAAATGAGGATTATCAGTAACAGTGTTCAGCCTTACATTGGTTAACGTTTATGATTGCTATCAAATGCTGAGAATGGTCTAATATTTTTTCCAAAATATAGCTCGGACAGAAACGCTACTTTTTTAGCAATCGAGCTTGCCAGGGTCAACTTGCAGGCTATTCAAGCTAACGAGACACTAAATAGTGTTCAGTGCTCGTCTGTGCAGCCAATTACAGAACAGTTAGCATGCTTTGCTCTAACTTTTGCCATGGCATTAGAACTGGTACACAGTTTTCGCTTGAGAAAACAAAATGACGGCGCCATGGGTAGAAACGTGCAGATTAAGGGGCAGTAAAATTATAATAAGATCTTCCTTCCTATGTCACAAGGGGAGCGAAATCAGCTCGTTTTTTCACACGCTTGCAGAGAAAGGCTTGCCAAAACAAAGTTATTGGGTTGTCCTTTTTCACGTTTTCTGGGTTGGTAGATGCACCGGGGGCCCTGATTATAGCACTTCAACACGGAAAAAGTCAGATTTTCATGATATGTTCACTTTAAATGCAAATTGAAACAAAATGAGACTGGGGGCTCTGTGGCATAGATATGCTTAGATTGTGCATTAGAAACTGTTGCTAATTAACACAATGATCATTTTGTGTAAAATCCAGCCATATACCTCAAGGCTAATTAAAGCAGTGGGACAAGTGATCATAAACGCAACAGGACGAATCTGTGCAATCCAAAAATGTTCATAATATATTATAGAGCAGTGAAAACACCTGCACATCTGACACCTGGTTAATACTTATAAATAACACCATAATAACCTCAAATAACCGCCTCAAAATAAAAACTCCCTAATGATGCTTCAGACTGCTATTTTCGTTGATTTTCATACAAATACATTGAGAATACATTCACAAAGGACACGTTCTTGCATTCTGTGTTTGTTTTTTCAGTTGCGGCATGCCGTTTATGACATGGAAAATGAAATTGTCCAGCAAGTCTATTTTATTCCGTCTAAATCGTTCAAGTGCACATCATGTTGTAATTATGATTTCTGAACTTGCAAGTATAACTTACTATTAATTTTACTTGGGTCATACAGATGTTGCCCGGAAACATTATGGAAGAGTCCAGTCAAGTAACATCATTAAAGATTCATGAGCCACAATTTCACCAGATTCTTTAATTCACCAACTGATTAGTGCGAAATGTCTGCCTGTCAGCCAATGAGTTACTTAATGTCAAGTAAGGTCATTAATATTCATGAGCAAAGCAGACACCTTACTAGGACATTGTCAATAAAAAAATGTTAGGTAGTTTATGTGCACCTCATATAACATTATTATGAAGTCTGATTAAAGTATTTTCATATATATTTGAATGTTCATGAATGTCAATTTTCATACTAATGAGAATTATATGCTTCAATGCACTTTATAATAACTTTCATTTGTCATTAACAATATATTTTAGTTATTTGATCATTTAAAGCTGCACATATTTGACTTAAAAAAGGTATTTATGTACTTTGTCAATATTATTTTTTTTTTCTGTAGTCACAGTTAATGCCTGCTTGTACATACACTATAAGTTTGGGGTCGGTAAGATTTTTAAAAATGTTTTTTAAAGAAGCCCATTGTGCTCACCAAGGCTACATTTATTTAATCAAAAATACAGTAAAAGCATAAATACTATTAATAAAATGTATTCCTGTGATCAAAGCTGAATTTTCAGCATCATTCCTCCAGTCTTCAGTGTCACATGATCCTTCAGAAATCATTCCAATATGCTGATTTGCCGCTCAAGAAACATTTCTTATTATTATCAATGTTGAAAACAGTTGCGCTGCTTCATATTTTTGTGGAAACCATGATACATATTTCAGGAATCTTTGATGAACAGAAAGAACCAAAGAACTTTTGTAACATTATAAATGTCTTTAATCTCAATTTAATGCATCCTTGCTGAAGAAAAGTATTAATTTCTTTAACAACTTCAGTTGTGCCCCTAAATTTTTGACTGTGCCTCGTGAACATAAATGTTACTGTAGTAGAGCCCTATATTTGTTAATTGACAAAACAATATCACTCATAAATTGCTCCTTAACTGCAAATTGTACATTGATATTCTGATATTTAAATAGACTATCATTGTATATGCAGTAAATGTATTACCACTACAATACAGGCACATTTTCTTCCTACTTATTCCAACATATACTGTCATAATATAGTTTGCATAATAAAAAAGCATGCAAATAGAGCCTGAGTCCACTGCTGTTCTGTGGCCCTCACTTCCTAAAATAGCATTCCTAATATAAGCCTACTTCAACATTAAAAATTCAAATTCACTTATGAGCACCAGCCTCAACAGACTTGCACAAAGTCTCTGAGTGTAATGCAATGTATATGATTTTACACCTGCAACATTCATCCATCCCTATGTTCTGCATTCAGGATCCTTTAAAATCACTTTTCATCTTTCATACACACTGTGGGTCTGAGTGCTGACAGCGAGAAAAAATGCTGCGTCAAAGAAACTTTCTGCTTTGGACATGGAGAAAAAGAGGTAAGACGAATGTGGATACATATTAAAGCAAATTATTCTTTGCCCACAGTCAGTCTGGAGGCAGGAAAGACACTTAACTGCAAAAATCAATAGCAATTTATTCTCTCCTTGGACTCCAAACACAGCGAGTAAATAATCCTGTCCCTTTGCACTGCCGTCCCAAGAGAGGACCAACACGGCGCTCTCGCTCTCACCCTCTCTCTCTTTTACTCTATTCTCTCTCCCTTGACACTAAATTTTTCTCTCTCTCTCTGACTGAGTTTATAAGCAGACCTTCCTGACCCCCTGATCACTTCCACTTTGGGCAGATATCCACTGTCAATCTGTCTCTATCCGTCTCCACCAGAGGACAGCACAGGAAAAACATTAGCACTGAACCCAATGTACAAACCCCTTGTTTTGGATTCCAACCACATCTGATGGACCACCCTGATACGACCTTTACTTTACCTATTTTTCTGTTCAGGGTCTATAGTGGGGTTGATTTTCCCCTGGTAAAATCTGCTTTGAAGATGGTACTACAAACCTCAAATAGCTTTTACAGCAAAATTGTTATGAGAAGTGCACACAGTATTATCCCATCTTAAAAATTCAGCGAGCAATATTTTTTGGAATATTGCACATTACATGTCCCTACTACCTGACAGATATCACTGAAATAGGTGTCTTGAGATGTCTGTCTCCATAACAGACTCTGTAAACCAGAAAGAAAAGTCGGGGAGCACCTTGTTGGCCAATCAGAGAAAAAATTTAAAATGCTCTGTACTCTACCTAAACGCTCTTTCTGAAAGCACAAATTTGTAAAACGACTGAAGAAAGCAAAATAACTACAAGCACCTTGAAGAAACCTTTTCAGACATATGGATCATTTTTAAACATGAAAACTTTTTTTAGTGTATTAGTCATCTGTCAAATCCCATCACAATTTTCAAAACACTAAAAGCCATAAAAAGTAATGGTCATATCAATACACAAACATTTTCAGTTCAACGGTGTTCAGATCATCTTTTCTCATGACAAAAATCAATGTAATGGCAATATTTCCATCTGCTGAATGTAATCTTTTCCATATTCCAAGCTTGCCTGCTGCACTGGAGACTTCATGTGCCTGTGCAAATTGTGAAAATAAATCTAGGAATTATTGGATTGTTGGATTTCAAATCAGTTTGAGGCATCAAAAGTAACTAAGTAATGAACTGTTTTACGGATGGTAACTATAATATTAGGCAGTGGCTGTTTGCACTAAGTGATATTTGCTATTTTACACTAAGTGAAAATAGCGACAGATTCTACACCATGTAAAAGTATCAGTTCTTTGCAATACAAGTAAATAGAAATTAGATGCTATCTATACTTTATATTGGCAGATACTATTTGCACCTCAGTATTTTTGTACATTAACAGGTTGCAATAATATCATAGAGTGTAAATGATTATATTTATTAAAATTATTAAATGGATGCTGCCTTATTGGGAGAATAAAAACCCTTCCTACACCTTCCCCTAACCCTACCCAATAAACACTTTTAATATTATTAAACACTCGTTCGCAGTTTATTTCCACTTTTAGAACATTATTTTCATTTTTATTTAAAGGGGTGGTTCATTGCGATTTCACTTTTTTAACTTTAGTTAGTGTGTAATGTTGCTGCTTGAGCATAAACAGTATCTGCAAAGATATTGTCTTATAAAGTTATGGCAGTTTAATGCCTACAAAAACAAGGTTCCCGGGTTGGTGACATCATAAACCCTGCAATTAACATAATCCCTGCCTACGGGAACATGCAACAAAGTGGGCGAGGCCATGTCGCGCGGCATCATGGAAGCAGAAGAGTTGTCTACACCGGACGCGCGGCAAGATGCGACGCATCAAAAGATAATAGAACCCATTATAATCAGTGATATTGTCTACACTGGATGCGGCGCGGAAGACAGCTTCCAGAATCTACAATGCTTCAATGCTGGATTTGCGCCAAGGCTATTACTGAAAGATGAAGCAGTTCCCACTTTAAAAGCAGAAGCTGCTGTTTATGGGCCCCAAACTGTAAGTACGTTTTATTGTTTGTACATGTCTTTTAAATGTATTATGTTGCTATTTTTTGGTTGCATCAAGGACATAAACAAAGACCAACGCGTTTTTGCTTCGCTAACCAGTTAGCTAAATTCTATTGCATACTTCTCCAACAAACGCCAACAAACACCAACAAACTTCTATGTTCATAGACCAATAGTTGTTCATGCTATAAATTAAACAATACCTTTACAAAAATGCGACTACTCAGTCATGTATTCAACTACAGTAAAGCTTTAATCAGGATAACACTGTATATTGAAAGCTAACAAACAGCAGTAACATTTACAAGTGACAGCATATCTAAACACTTTGACAAACGGAAATACTTACCATTCATAAACGTCCTTTAAAAGCCGTGCTTGCAGAGGTTCTGCTTGACCCTCATCATCATAACTGCTATCTGGGTCTGATTCGGGCTCAATTTGATACAGCAATATAGACACCATTATTTACATTAACAACTAATGGTAAGGGGCATGGTGTTTCCGGACGCTTCAGCGAATCACAATACACTGGGCCAGCTAACCAGCTAACCTGAGCGCACTGCGTATTTCGGAGGGAGAACAAAAATACAGCGTTTTTTTAAAAAAAACAAAGCATTAAGACATGTTAAACTGCGCCCCATAAACACAATCAAGCCTAGAAAAAAACACTGAACCACCCCTTTAAAATAGGCAAAAGGCGGATTCAAAGGCGGATTAAAAGCCAGGTCTGCGAGCTTTACTCACTACTGCTGCACCACTGAAAACGTTGAACTCTGCACATCGTTTTTAAAGCTTGAGTGCCCCAACCAGTCATTGGTGGGTGGAGCTAGTGTAAATAGCGTTTGCCAACAAGGGACACTATTTTCACCGATAATATTATTACAGAAATCTTATTAGTAATTAGTTACACTACAAGTTACTGCAAAAAGTAATATTATTACTGAACTAGTTACTAGTAACTAGATACTGCCTAACACTGGTGTCCACCAAAGCGTTTTTAGCCAGATGAAACGCCAGCAGTCTTCTGAAAACGCTTTGCTGCGGGTGTTTGAGAGCGCTTCTTCAGCGGTGCAGCATTTTTTCAGTTGAGGTTCTATAGGCCACGTTCATACAGCAGCAGAATACGGTTGTCAGTCCCGTATTTGAGTCCTTAATGCGGTTACGTTCACACACAGTACAGTTATTTACGGGAGTGACAACCGCATTCTACAACCAAACTCAGACCCGCATTAAGTAAATGCGGCTGTCAATCCCAAATATCGACAGTGTGAACGAAGCCTATATGTGCTATGATACGGAATATCCATGGAACTGTTACTAGAATCTGATTTCACAAATAGTTTGTTTCTAAATATAAAAATGTCGACACAATGTAATATACTTGTTCTGGCACTAGTTTTGTATGAAGAGATGTGATTCTTGTTGTTGTTTTTATGGACCCATTACACATATTGTGATGATGCGTTTTAGCGGTCATCAGCATTGTAAATCCTGCAAAGTTTTTTATATTTTCATTTATTTTATTTTTTTAATTATACATTTATACAGTAACAGTATACTTTGTATTATATTAAAGGGGTGGTTGATTGCGATTTCACTTTTTTAACTTTAGTTAGTGTGTAATGTTGCTGTTTGAGCATAAACAACATCTGCAAAGTTACAACGCTCTTTTTCTTTTAAAGAAATCACCTTTTAAGGACTACAACAAAGGCTGGTAGGTACTACAACTAGCTTCTTCCCGGGTTAGTGACATCACTAACCCTAAAATTTACATAAACCCCGCCCCGAGAACACACAACTAAGGGGTTGAGGCCATGTTATTGCAATACAGTATGTAACACAAATGCAATAGCATGCGGCTGATGGTAAAATTGACATTATCAAACGGTAAGTTCCAGTCCTTGATTCTGATTGGTCAATAGCTGTGTTTTATTCACAATAACCGCTTCACCTAACAGTTCTGTGTATCACTACACAACACCCTTAGCAACCACTCTTAGCAACGTAAACATATGTTTGCTCTCATTGATATTGTTCATTGAAGTTTACTGTATTCTAGCAGAGTATTTTGAGAGAGAGATCGAGTGAGCGAGTGTACCCTCAATTAGATATAAAAAAATTTGTTTGAATGTCTGCTGCTATATTGCAGTGGCAAAGCTACGGGTGGTCCCGGGTGGGACTGGGCCCACCCACTTAGAATTGTGGCCCACCCAATCAGAAGTTGGTAATTTTCCAAACAAATGTAGGTCATAAAATAATTTTATAAACAACAACAATAATAGGAAGAATGAAAATAAACGTCTTATCACACTTAACTTTATAGTTAAAAGTTTGTTAAAAGAATGATTAAATGCAAGCTTCGTACTTGCCCTCTCCCTATAGGCGCATAACATACGCTTGTCAAAATAAAAAGATGAATATGATTTGTCAGTTTGTGTAAGTATATAGTAGTATAGTAGTACAATTCACGTTTGTAGATTTGAATTTGAAAATGGTGAAGCAAATACCAATCAGTAAATTTTTTAAGAAGCCTAAATTGGATATTTCAAGTGTACTACTTGAAGAAACCAAGTCTACCAATAAATCTGGGCCATCTACAAATGAAACCAGACCACCTGCGGCTGAACCTGAATCTCGTGCTAATCAGCTTGGCATGTCGCCATTAATTAAAGACGGGGCATCTGCTAATGAACCAACAGAGTCAACATCAAATGTCTCTGGAACGCCACCACAGGACCTGTCTCACCTGGACAAGCCCCCCATGTAACCCAAATTGCAACAGTTTTCCATTTACTGTAATATCAGAAAAGCCGCTATGTTTTTCTAATTGATGGTATGAGAGATTTGGCTGGTTGGAATACAGTACATCAAGTGATGCAATTTTCTGCAGGCACTTTCCTGAGCAAAGTGAAGCAAAATTTATGGAGGATGGATTTAAAGATTGGAAACATCTGAGCCAAGCCTGTTTAAAGAATCTGGATAGCAAAGGACAACTGCATTCACGAGCTAAACTGGCCACTTACAGACAAAGTCAACAGCCCAATGGCAGAGGTACAGAGCTCGATCAGCTAAATAGAGACAAAGTAAATGCATCTTTTGTGGAAAGAAATCGGGATCATATTGAAGTTGTGCTTGATATTGTACTTTTTGGTGCCAAGCAAGATATTCCGTTGCATGGCCACAGAGAAAGTGAGGAAGCATTAAACGGGAAATTTTTGGGAATTGTTCCGTTTGCTTTTAAACTATGATAAGGAAATTCAAAAGCGCCTCGAACAGCTGCCTAAAAATGTGACAATGATGAGCTCAGATACTCAAAATGATTTACTTGAATCTGCCACTTCCTTGCTGCTGCGCAAGATAAGAACAGAGTTGTATGTGACACCAAACACATATTATGCCATTATGGCAGATGAATGTAAAGATCTCCTGAAAAAAAGAGCTTGCTGCAGTTTGCATTCGATACTTGCATGGAGGACTTGTGAAAGAAAGGGCCATTGGTTTTTTGGATAGACGTGACATGACGGTTGATGCGATTTCAGAGAAAATGCTTGAAGTGTTAGCACCACTTAACCTTGACCCTGAGTTATGCGTGGGATTTTGTTTTGACGGCACCCCTGTGATGTCAGGTGCAAAAGGCGGAGTACAGCTCATCCTTATAGGGTTAGTTCACCCAAAAATAAAAATTCTGTCATTAATTACTCACCCTCATGTCGTGCCACACCTGCAAGACCTTCGTTTATCTTCGGAACACAAATTAAGATATTTTTGATGAAATCCGATGGCTCAGTGAGGCCTGCGTTGCCAGCAAGATAATTAACACTTTCAATGCCCAGAAAGCTCCTAAAGACATATTTAAAACAGGTTATGTGACTACAGTGGTTCAACCTTAATATTATAAAGCGATGAGAATACTTTTTGTGCCCCAAAAAAAACTAAATAACGACTTTATTCAACAATAACTAGTGATGGGCGATTTCAAATCACTGCTTCATGAAGATTCACAAATCTTTTGTTTCGAATCAGTGGTTCGGAGCGTGTATCAAACTGCCAAAATCACGTGATTTCAGTAAACGAGGCTTCGTTATGTCATAAGTGTTTCAAAATTTCAATGGTTCACCACTGGGGGGCGTGACTTTGGCAGTTTGAAATTGTTGTACAGTACAAGCAGAATGTGATGGTTGGTTTGATGTGGTATTTGTCCCGCCCCTCCTCCGCTGTGATTGGATGGCTGGGTAAAAAGTGACAGCGATGAGCGCTGCGTTTTACCCAAAGTCGAACATTCTTCAACTCTTCATTTCAGTAGGAATCCAGCAATAGAGAGTTTCGCATGATGGTGAAAAATTTCCCCACACAGATTTTGCAATGTGTTCAAATTGATCACGCGGATTTGCCACGCTGACCAACAGAAAGCTACTTGGTTTGAAAGTGAATTCTATGTGAGCTGTGCTTCATGCATCGCTATGCTATTGCCAATTGACAATAGTCCTTTTTTGCCCACAAAATTTTGCAGAAATTTCACTAATGTGACTTTTTTTAAATACACAATCTTCCGAGCATCAGGTAGTGGAATGCGTTTATGCTTGCAAGCTGGAGATATCAAGTAGGAACATCCCACATCTGAACCAGGTTTGTACAGCAACTCATCCCAAAAATGAAAATAATGTCAATAATTACTCACCCTCATGTCATTCTACACCCATAAGACCTTCGTTCATCTTCAGAACACAAATTAAGATATTTTTGATGAAATCCGATGGCTCAGTGAGGCCTCAAGGTACTAAAGACATATTTCAAACAGTTCATTAACTACAGTGGTTCTACCTTAATGTTATAAAGTGACGAGAGTACTTTTCATACTTTTCACTTTTCATGAGTACTTTTCAACAATATCTAGTGACGGCCAATTTTAAAACACTGCTTCAAAGCTTTACGAATCTTTTGTTTCGAATCAGTGGTTCGGATCACATAAACGAAGCCTCGTTTACTGAAATCACGTGAATTTGATGCACCGAACCACTGAGATTCGTAACAAAAGATTTGTAAAGCTTCGAAGCAGTGTTTTGAAATCGCCCATCACTAGATATTGAGATATTGATATTGAGAGGTTCAGTGACATTGCTGTCAATAGAGGCCTCACTGAGCCATCGGATTTCATCAAAAATATCTTAGTTTGTGTTCCGAAGATGAAAGAAGGTCTTACGGGTGTAGAACAACATGAGGGTGAGTAATTAATGACAGAATTTTCATTTTTGGGTGAACTAACCCTTTAAATTCTGCTATCTAGAAAACTAAATAGAATTTTAACTTGAGCCAGCAACAACCCAAAACAACCAAACAACAGCCAAGTAACCGCCTACAGTCAAACACCTTAGCAAGTTCACAACAACAGCATGGCAACAACTCAGGTCTAGCATATTGTAGCAGTGAGTTTTGAATGGTCAAGCACTCACATTTCTTCAGAAAATGTTAAAACCTAGTTTTTCATTTTATATTTTCTTTTTTGTCAAAGTGACAAACAAACATGAAAGATTTCAAACATGAAAGCTGTTCTTTTATCTATGTGCAGACTAAAAGCAATACAGCAACATGACAAATCAGACCAGATAGTGTCTCTCAGCTTTCAACAGTGATGTCATGCAGACAGTAGAAAGACAGGACAGGACAAAAATGACTATATATACATCTGTAGAATGAAGTGTTGTACTCAGAAACTAGAGTATGCTTTAAAAAAAAAAAAAAAAAAGATTATACCTACAGTGGTGAAATGTCTCAAATATAGATGGTTTTCGAGTAAGACCACAGAAAATGTGGCTTCTTCAACTTGTTGTAACTCTGTTCTCAGAGACAGCAGAAGAGGACCTGACAGAAGACAGTGCTCTGACACTGCGCTTCACTTCAGCGACTCCATTTCTGAATCCTGAGCAAGCACGTACACAATGTCCTCTTACACAAAGTTGTCTGACAGCTCAGGAATAAAACAGACACTTTATTTTCACATAAGGGTGGTTGACATTTAAAAATAATTTTGTATGGGGAAAAAACAGGTCATGAAAACTGGATTGTGTATAATAAACTGAATTTCATTATGATTTTATATCTCTTTTTTGACTGTAGAAAACATATTTTGAATAATAAATAGTAGACCTATATCAAATCATCATTCCGTTTCAGAATATCTGTGCATTTATATAAAAATTCCCATAATTCTTCCCCATCAGAGACTTCATTTGACCTTTCTCCACACATCATTTACTTTCTTCTGTGAAGCACAAAATAAAATGCGGTGATTTACACTGCCAAGCACCAAAAACAACACATAAACACATTTATGCTGCCAAAGCACCACAAAAGTCATTGACCATTTCTCAACATGCATTCTTTAGCGATCTTGTTGCGTCTTTGTGTTCTCGTACTACATCATCATCAACCGTCAAAGTCCGGTTCCAAAACTCAAGAACGCACATACAGAGAATGCATGAAAGTACCTGGATGTGTTCTTGATATCAAGGATGCATCGAGTGCAGACTTGAGAGAGTTGAACCGTCAAATGAATTGAGAAATCAATCAATCAAAAGCTTATATTGACACTAGGCCCAACAAACGACTGATCCTGGAATGTGCCTATCTACGTCATAGATAGGTGAAATCAGCGCCTACTTCATCATTGCAATGTTAGCCCTGCCCACTGGCGTGTTAGTGAGATGAGGAGGAGAGAAGAGCGATACAGGACTAAAAACAACATTATCTTTCAGAGGATCCTAATGCTAGGAATATGGTTAATTATTTTCAACAATGTGAATGTCTCAGTTGAGCTTTATTTATTTGTATTCGGTATATTTCACTGTGGATTCTTTGGTAAATCAATCACATTTCGGTGCAGGCTTTGCAAACAGACTTTTACTTGACAGTAATGCAACAACATGTGAGTAACTGTTCATTCTAATGCCTGATCTGATATGTAATGATTCATGTACAGTCAGATGTTCTTTGTCTATGTCAGTAAATCAAACCAGTAACTAAACGGTCAGATTCACGTTGTTTCTCTTAGTAGGATGAAAATAATCTGTTTTTTAAACGGTGATTAAATTATATATAGAAAAAGTGGGTGTTTACACTCTCACAGTAGACATGCCCCTTAAATTATGACAATTTTTGATGTAAAAAACATATTAACATTATAAGTGCACCCCAGGAAACATTATAAAACAATAAAACAACACAGTTCATGACCCCTTTAAAAATCCCAGAAGTCATCACATTCTTAGAATTGAGAAACACCTACAAAATGCCATCAGTTCTCACAAGTTACATGACCTAGCGTGACACAACACTACAGTTTTACTAAAACTATTAAGGATTGTTTTCATTAATTGAAATAAAGCTGAAATAAAATACAAATGGCAAACGAAAATTAGAAATGCTGCCTTGGCAACTAACTGAAATAAGGTAAGCTGAAGTTCTAAACTTACTAAGACTAAAACTGAAATAAAAAATAAATTAAAGCTAAATAAAAAATATATATAAAAAAAACAAATCAAAATGACAAAAAAACAACAAAATTTATAAAACTTAAAAACTAAAATGAAAACTAATAATTATAAAAAAATATATATTTAAATATATGAATAAATATAAAAATAACACTAAATTAACAACTCCATTTAGGTCTGTTTCCAACACAAATTTATTGTATTTCTTCAGACTATTTATAGAATGTAATGTAAAAGTTGTATGGATTATTTTTATGATACTTTTATGGCGATTTTTGTAATTTTTGACAGTATAAACCACCATCGACTTTCCTTGTATGGACAAAAGCAGCTCAGACGTTAAAACATTTCATTTTGCATTTCACAGATAGAGTTGAGTAAATTATTATCCTTTTTTTTTAACTTTATGATCATGACAGGAACTATAACCTCTTGGGAGACACCTAACCCTCAAAGAATTACTTGAGTAAAAGCTAAAATGTCAAATATCTTAAAAGTAATTAATTATGTTGCAGACAGTCGTAAGACCATATTCAGATGTTCAGCTCGGTATTGTGAATAGAAGCATGGGTATGGAGTGCAGCATTTGAACATTAAAAAGATGCAAGATATGTTATGCTCACTATAAGGTTGTTGCATCCAATTCAAGCCATTTTAAATCTTTTCTAAATAAAAAAATAAACACATCCAGATTCATTCATGCAAAACGGACAGATTTTGGTGCTGCTGAACATGCTCTAGCCTGGCAGGACCAGAGTCAGTTCTCCTCACAGCTCAGTCAATATAAAAACAAGCTTACGTGACATGACTATTGGCACAGATATTGTTCCAATAGCAGGAGATGCTGTGCCTGAGGGTGGAGGCGTGCTGCTTGATTCATGCTCATTCTGCCAGACAAGCGCCAGTCAGTTCACTCAAACCAAATCCCTGTCTCGCGGGGATCAGCGAGCCCCGTACCGAGGCACTCGAAAAGACACAATCAATACGTCTTCTTCAGAGCCCAGCAGTCCAAAGGCAGACTCAGGCTGAGAAGCTCTAACGATTTATTTCAGATTCAACATTGATATAATTTTTCACAGATAATCTAGGCAGGCACAAGGAAGTGGAACAAGACGGGTCTGAAAATTATGTGAGACACCTAAAAAGGACAAAAGAATCTTGCTTTGTGGAAACATCTGCTGAAAGATGCATGGGAGAAAGTTTTACTAGAAACTATGGTACAAACCAACTCTATATACGGCCGGTTTCATAGACAGGGCTTAGATTAAGCCAGAATTAGGCTTTAGTATAATTAGGACATTTAAGTAGCTTTTATTAATGTTCCCTGGAAAAATACATCACTGGTGTGCATCTTGAGTCAAAACAATGGCACTGACATATTTTAAGATATGCCCAGTGCACGATACTTTCAGTTAAAACAGCTCAAACATGCATTTTAGTCTGGGACTAACTTAAGCCTTGTCTGTGAAACCGGGGGATAATTATATGTAATTATATATGGCTGTTCACAAAATTGCTTTGATATAAATAAATTGAAATTGCTTAAATGTTGCATTAAACTAGCTTATAAAAGATGATGCTAAGTAAGCATGCTTATTAACACAATACTAAAAAACTATATAGATGAAAAAGAGACATATGAATCTCAGATAAGCAAATAATGGTCATTAATAAAAGTAATATGTATGCATATGATATGAGCAATTTCATGTCTTCATGTCACACAGGAAAGTTTTCTTGAAAGCCATACTGTAACTCGGTGGTTTGACACAAATTCTTGTTTTCTCTTTAAAGGATTAGTTCACTTCAGAACTAAAATCTCCTGATAATTTACTCACCCCTGTGTCATCCAAGATGTTTGTCTTTCTTTCTTTAGTCAAAAAGAAATGAAGGATTTTTCTCCATATAGTGGACTTCAACAGGGACCAATGGGTTGAAGGTCCAAACTGCAGTTTCAGTGCAGCTTCAAAGGACTCTACATGATCCCAGACGAGGAATAAGAATCTTATCTAGTGAAACGATCGGTCAATTTAAAAAAAATAATAATAAAATAATTATATATATATATATATATATAATTTTTTTTTTTTTTTTTTGAAAATGACCGATATATATATTTATATATATATATATATACTTTTTAACCACAAATGCTCATCTTGCACTAGATTGCATTACATAATCACGTTGGAAAGGTCACATGTGAGGTAGGTGGAAGTACCGCGGTACTTCAAAATTGTCCGGCATTGTTGTTTTACCTTTTTTTTTGTAAAGGCCGTTTGACTTAGTCTTTGTACGTTCACTTTGTAAACACTGGATCGGTACCTCCGCCTACGTAACGCGTGACCTTTCCAACATGATTACGTAACGCGTGGTGCATCGCAGAGCAGTGCAAGACGAGCATTTGTGGTTAAAAAGTATACAATTTTTTTTTTTTTTTTTAGAAAATGACCAATTGTTTCTCTAGATACGACACTTATTCCTCGTCTGGGATCATGTAGAGCCCTTTGAAGCTGCACTGAAACTGACATTTGGACATTCAACCTATTGGTAGCCGTTGAAGTCCACTATATGGAGAAAAATCCTGGAACGTTTTCCTCAAAAACCTTAATTTCTTTTTGACTGAAGAAAGAAAGACATAACCATCTTGGATGACATGGGGGTGTGTAAATTATCAGGAAATTTTATTTTTCTGGACTGAACTAATCTTTTAAATGTTTGGTCCCACTTTATATTAAGCGGCCTAAACTACTATGTACTTACATTTAAATTAATCATTTGATACAATGCACTTATTGTGTACATACATGTTTTTACATTGTACTTATATTTTAAAAACACCTGCATGTAATTACATCTGTAATTAATTTCTGTAATTACATTTATAATTACACTGTTACCTATTCCTTACACCTTAACCCACCCTTAAACCTACCCATACCACCAAAGCTTTCCCTAACCTTACCCGTATCCCACCTCAATAGCAGCAAAAGTGTTTTGCAATTCAATATGAACCCAATAAGTACATTGTACTTATTTTTGTATGTAAGTACATAGTAGTTAAGGCCACTAAATATAAAGTGGGACCATATGTTTTTGTATGTAAGTTTCAATCATCTACTTCTAACGCTCTTTTTGTAAATCATGTCCTCTAAATCCAAATTTAATATTATAAATTTGAACAGTTGTGGGGAAACAAGTGCACGCACAAAATCACACCAACATAAACTCAGTCAACTACACAAGGTGGATTTTTAACTGAAAGGCTGAACTGTGTTCTTTGTAGAAATATCAGGTAAGCTGTCACATTTTTATTGGGGCAATTGTTATGTATTTAAATGCTATAAATGTATATAGTGTTTTAATTACATAATAGATTTAAAAAAAAAAAAAAAAAAAAAGGGTATTTCTGTATGTTACCTTACCCTAGTAGTAGTAGTAGTAATAGTATTTAACCTAAGATCTTGATGGTGAAAAAGTTCAAATGTTCATGCTGCTTGTTAACATTCCCCTTTACATTTCTTTGAATTAGCGTAATTTGACGTAACTTGCAAACCATAGCTTTACACTGAGATGCATTGTACGCCTCACAATTCTTTATCATACAATTATGTTGAGTTACAATAAATAATGCGATCATTTTAAGAGCGGCTGCAGTGAACTGTCATGTGAAGGTAGCCTACAATGTCAAGTGACGCTACATCACCGGCATGAAATCAGTTTCAAATGGAAATAAAGGCTTAGTTATTATAGTCTACGGACAGCCATGGGTAGCTGTTAATAAATAGCGGCTTACCGATCATGCTGTGATATCTGTTACAGCCCAGACTCACTCCAGTGTGTGACTTTGGTGTTTGTTGACATGTTGCGTGCACGAACAGAGCCAAATCAGCACGGGATCATGGGAAATGGAGTCCATGAGCGCCTGTTCTGCAGCCGTAGGGAAATAATTAGCGTAGGAGATGACGAATGACACGTTCTCTGAATTTTTATGAATTAAAATTAAGCTACAACATGAATAGTTCAAATTCAAGTGGGTCTGACAGGTAACAGTGCTAAAGACGTGAGCCGTGAAAAACTACATTTCCTGGTTCGATAAACGTCAGAGGAAGTTATTGGACAAGCGTGTTCTTTGCACGTGGGTTTATTGCAGATTATTATTATTCATAAGCCTGCAGTTTGATTAGGTGCATTATATAAAGGCAGGTAAAAAATGTGGAACGATGTGTTCTGTTCATAAAATTGTCAGTTATTGGGCAGATTGGCTTTTGTCACTATAAAGCTGCAAAACTTTCATAAAATGTTGTTTATCTACCTCAGACTAAACAATATGAGCTTTATTTTATTAGTAAGGTTCCCAATTTTTGCCAAAATGTGTGTCTAAATAGAGTTTAAAAACCATGATTTGTATGTTTTTGTTATTTTCTAGCAGCTAACATAAAATTAAATACAATTTACAAAAGTAAATACATTTTAAATACTGATAACAGTGTTGTAGATTTAACATACACTATATGTTAATATATATATGTATGTATGTATGTATATATATATATATAATTTCCCATAAATTAAAGCAAAAAGAAATTTGACAATATTGTGTTTAAAAAATGAGAAAATGGATACTTATCTTCCTGCCAAGATGAAGACAGGGTCCAAATTGAGTCACTTCTTGATTTTATTATCGAATGTTTAGTTAATAGGTGAAATTGTGAAATAACAGAGTTACAGGCAGAATGTGCGACAGAGATAAATATTAGAATTTTGGTATTTATTATTGTTTTTATTTATTATTTACCCATTATTTATTTATTGAATTCTAACAAAATAACTATTTTGCAGGTATTGCATATACTGCAGGTATTTTATTATATTAATTGTTATAATTAATTGTTACCAGATTCTTTTTTGGAGGGCTTATAAAAGTGTGAAATGGACTTCTGTTTTGTTCTTTCGTCTGTTTCACCAGGCAACACTGTCCTGGGAATAACCCTGTTTCTTCACATTTTGACTTTTTGTGCCTGAGTTTCAAAATAAATTTACTATAGTCTTAAAAGTCAATAAAAATGACTTGTTGGTCAGAACAGTTTTAATGACTAAAAGACTGAGTGGTTCTTCTCACACAATTGTCAGTTATGAAACAAATTTACCTCTACTAGTTTTATGTTACCTTGTGGCCTTACTTTTGAGATTTTTACTATTTACATAATATTATAAAGCCAGTAAAAGTTGAATTGGCTGCAAAATCCCTCCCAAATTGTTGCCAATATTTTATTGCTGCAAACCACATGATGTTGTCTGCAATATTGTTTTGCAGTCACCCATATCAAAATCACAGCTCCCATTTGGATCAACATCCAAGGAAATCTGAACAGTTTAGTGGTTACCTAAATCTGCATGCCCAAATTAGACTGTTTCATGGAAATTGTAAAGTTCTTTATTGACCTTTTGAGGTTCTCATATTGTAAAACTGTAGTGTATTTGTTGAACTTGTATGAGTGGCTTTTGGTTTTCTTGGTCTTTCACTCTAAAATTCAGAGCGTATTTTGTTTTGCACTGTCAATGCATTATTAATTTCAAAGACAGAGCCATTTAACTCTTCCAAATAGGATTTGGTCTGTCCCAGAATTGCTTGCCCTGTTTGAAGATCTATCTTACGGAGATGTTTGTTGTGTACAATTTAATAAATGCAAGAACCTGTTAAATCTGGAAGAGCAGCAAATGATTTAAACCTCATTAATATTCAAATTGAAAAGGCATCAATGTTATGTTTTCTACATCTCTACAAATATGATGTGGCATATAACAACCTTACTCGCATGGTAAAATGACTGACTAAACAGGATTCAATTTGCATATTAATGAGCTAGATGACAGATTATAATATTTTGCCTTTTCCCTCAAGGGACAGACTCCTTTTTAGATGTTTCTTTTTCCAGGAATAGCTGATTACTTTAAAGAAAAAAAAAATAGATAACCTAAAGAACAATAGAAGTTAATTTGATCTTGTGTTCATCAGGTAAACATTTTAGTCCATGTGAGATAGCTAACAGTTGCACTTCTGAAATAATCATGCATCTTTTCCGTTTGTAGCCTATCGTATGTGAATGATTATTGCTGCCTTCAAGTCATGTTGGATTAATTGTATTTATAATTGAGACTGTACAATTTGCACAACTGATTTCTGAATTACACACCTAAAGGACACAATTTTTTGCACTATAGTGCTAAAAAAAACCTTTCTTTGTCAGTAAGTAAAAAAGAGAAAAACAATTTTTTTGCAAAACATTACTTGCACAGAAGGATGCAATTGTGTTTCCAGAACCTGCAAATAACTTCCCAAAAGAATATGAAGGCAGTATTTTTCAGGTTCCTGTGTTAACTACATAGCAGTCCTGTTTAAATATGAAGTCTTTGTTCAGAACAATCCCTTCTCAGAACTGATATTTTCTAAGCCTGTCAACTTAAAAGGTGACATAAATTTGCACAATGAGGGCTGTTGGCCAGGAAGCAGTTAATGTCAAATTATATTTAAATTACAGAGTTCAGGAAAGTAAAAAATGAGACATAAAAATGCAAAATGCTGTAAACATTTAACTATGTATTTTAAAACTGAGAGGATTTTTTTGTTGTTTTATTGCTCTCTTTTGTACCTCCTTTAGTCATGGTTTCTCCGAACTGCCAGCAGCTTGTTTAGCTCCAGTTCTCATAGTGACGCTACTATATAAAACAGATTAGAATCTTTATTTATTGCCTCATGGCCAGAGCCCGCAGAATTTGTTTCCGTCACTTTCACGCAATGTCACCATAGAACAGCACATGAACTTATTACAGGGACAATTCCCCTGGAGCAACCTGGGGTTAAGTGCCTTTCTCAAGGGCACAACAGTGATGGCTCATGGCTCACTCGTTGCAGGGATTGAAGTGGCCTTAACCACTACTACACACCACATACACACTTACATGTGCTGAAAGACCTTAATCAAGATTCACTTACAGTGTAATGGCACTTTCACACTAGAACCCCCTTTTCCATGAGACCACATGATCTAGATGATCTTCCTCTCTCACCTACCTTGAGGAACACCTATGCCTGACCAGAGAGTTGACTCGCTATCTCAGTTCATCAGAGATCACGATGGGAGGCAGCCAAGCATCCATGGTGGGAGTTGTAGGTTTTTGAGAATTCTGCCAAATGTTGGACCTGACCTTAGATCCAGAACCCTCATTTAATAGCAGGCAATGGCAAGAGAAAAGGATGCAGAGAAGCAATGGCTCAAAGTCATTTTAGTAATGAGTATGGAATTATAATTTGAGTTAGTGTCTTCAAATAAGACGTAAACAGGAATCTGCTGAGAAGTTTGTTTTTAATGCTTTCTGTCACTGACTTCTGTAACCTAGAGAAAATACCTAGGAATTATTCTGGATCATCTCATACCCCTTTTACACCAAGCCAGTTTGAGTGCTGGTTCAGAGCCAGAGCCTTGTTTCAAATCATTTATTTGTCTTTCGACACCTAAAGCACCAGTTCTGAACCAGGAAAAGTGGTTCGTAAGTAGCACCAAAACATTGCTGGTCTAGAAGTAAGAACCATTTGCGTCAGGGGCAAGGTTACTGTGACCAAAAAGATGAACAGAAATTGGTGACCGCCATTTTTGAAAAAGCAGCTCGATTGTAATCTCCGTTTATACAAATTACGATGAGCTGCATGAACGCGTTGGATTTGCCGTGTTTGGATGCCGATGTAGGTTCGCTAATCCATGAGCATCAATAGTAATGCAACGTCCTCCGTTGTTGATGGAAGGCTTGTTCGAGATGCATCAGAGATTCGCAGACCGATCGGCGTGTGACATCGGAGTGCCGCGGGAGCGTTTGGAGAGCATACAACTCCTTGACACGTAGGCTACGATGTAAGTTTCTAGAAGAATAAAACGTCATCAGCATGCACTAGGGGTAAACAAAACACCACGTTGAATCACACTTTGGCAGTTGTAGTTTTTATGTGTGCTGAAAATAAAAAGGAAGTGGCGAAAGAAGAAGGGAAAAGAGCTTGAGGTAAGCAGTTTTAAGTTTTAGCGCCATGTCCTGTTGATTTCATGCACATTTTTATTGGTTGGTCAGTAGACGTAAGTCGTAGCAGCAAACACACTGTGTGTTGATCATGCTGAATTTCCGACACTGTCAGAAAATGATCGTAGGCTATCTTTGGTTGCAAGACCGGGAAAACAGCCATCTTTGAACCTCTCTCACTGTACGACATAGGACAAACGATTAAGAGCCACGATCACAGAAATCGCCACGATTGTTTCACAATGGCAATCTTTCGTCTGGGACAGCCAAAAATCGTGCAGTGTATCCCGGGCTTTAGACACCATGTTGCATGCAGATCAAGCATTCATAATGCAGCACTCAAAGTCACAACAAAGCTCTCAGTGATTTTAGTCATTTTACATTGATGTCCTGGGTCCAGTTCAGAGATCTTCAACTCTGATCCTGGAGATCCATTGTCCTGCAGAGTTTAGCTCCAAACCTCATTAAACACACCTGTAACAGCTAATCTCTAGAGCTGCACCTGAAAGCTGAAAAATGCTGCCTTGCACACATCTGAATCCAATGTTAGCTTCACTTCTTGTCTCCTGAGATACCTTCATCTGATGGATTTTTGAAGGCAGCATAGATGTATCCTTCGCTGCCTATGATATCCCACAATCCTGTGCGTTCCGTTCCACGACAGTTGAGCTAAAAAATAAAGATGGCATCTGAAAGTTGCAGTTGGTGGTCAGTTTTTGTCTAAATGTAAGTTTTTGACCAACTTTTTCCACTTTTGATGTCATTTCTAGCAAGAAATTACTATTGTAGTAATTAACTATTGCTTAGTTATCACCAAACTCGCTTTATTTAGTCGTAGATCATTAAACCGTTACGCTGCCTCAGAAGTCTATCCTAAATCAGTTTCGTGAGGTACCTTCGTACGCAAACACTGCCTGCAAAGTCATTGCCTGATAAGGCATTGAGGCAACATTTCGGACACATTCTAGGTCTTCAGGGTCACATGTATATCACAGACAGGTGTGTTGAAGCCTGTGTGGGTCTTTGCCTGACAGTGGGTCTCCAGGAGCAGGGTTGAAGACCTCTGGTCCAGTTGCCAACCACTGTTACAGATAACAGCTTGCGCCAGCGCAAACCCTCTTTTTTATGGTAGGGAGAGTTTTTAAATGAATCACGTAAGGTGATTTACTAAGGTTTACGCTAGTCAATTTACTTGTATTTGTGCCATTATTTACCACCCAAAAAAAGCACGTCTTAACCCAGATGCTAATTTGCGCTGCTCTTGGTATTGCATTGGTCATTATGGAAATGATCCGGCTGTGTCTGTGTTCTTTAATTTGTCATCAGTAGATCATGTGCAGAACTTTCCACTCTCATCGGCGCTTTTTCGGAATTGCGCTCTCAGGCTAATTTGCTAAAGTAAAATCTAAAGTAATGTAAAAGTTTAGTAAATATACTGGGGCAGCTGTGGCCTAATGGTTAGAGAGTCGGACTTGTAACCCAAAAGATCTCTGGTTCAAGTCTCAGTACCGGCAGGAAATATAGGTGGGGGTGAATGAACAGTTATCCACAACTGAGGTGCCCCAATCACTCCCTGGGCACCACAGCAAACGGTGTGTGTGTTCAATACTCACTGCTGTGTGTGTGCACTTGGATGGGTGAAATGCAGAGCACAAATTACGAGTATGGGACACCATACTTGACCTCATGTCACTTTCACTTTCAAATCTGGCCCTTAGAGTAATGTCTCAGTTCTAAGTGAAATTCACCAAGAGCATCCAGAGACAGTAATGTTTCATGAACTCACATTCAGTGAGTCCTGATTTTCACTTTGCAGTGTATTAAAGCTTCTGCCAGCTCAAACATGGTGTATTTTTACAGTGTATATTCCCCGCTTCCTTGCTATCTACTAGTAAACTCGTAAAATTGTCCATCCGTGATGCTGTCTGCAACGCTTTTCATGTGGAGGTCAACAGCCCTGATGCGATTCATGTAAAAGAGCCTTTAGAATACCCATCTCTATTTTTCTTCATCTAGTCAAAACTTAGAACAAGAATCTTGCATAATTCTACTCAAATTCTGGGCACAAAAGTCACATTTGTTCACCTACCTATCTGAAAATGACAAAGGAATATATCTTTTGCAGCAGGTGTCATCTGTATGTATAGTCAAAGACTAAATGTCAAGAGCATCGGTGGTGTTCTCCTGTGATAGGTGATGAATAACTGGAGACCTGTTCTTCCTGCCGTACACTCTTTGTCCTCTCGCTGGTCACTATTCCTCTGGGAGCCTCGCTGAGCTGTAGTAAGATAAAGGCAGGTGTGAGGGGATCCGGTCAATACATGGATCGATGTCTCCACAGGCGAAGCTGCTCTCGCTCACAGTTGGGGCTGCCACACCATGACTGCTTATGTGTTTCTAACATCTGTCTCACATTCAGTCTTTCTGAATATGATATCTTTTACTGCACTTATCTGATCCTGACCTTTTCCAAATGTTTTGTTTTCTCAACGTGTTTCTTTCTCTTTTTTTCCTTTATTGGTTTCCTTTTCCGTAGGTACTTTTCCCATGCTTTGTCACTCAACAGTTCTGTTTTGTAGCTGTGTATTATTTATTAAATTCATCAAGTGGAGGTACATCTGGGCTCAGGTGTTTACTGTGCAGAGCACTCTTGGCTGGAGGCCAGTACATCAAAGCAGAGACATATAAGAGACAGGCTACGAGTTGAAAAATGAATGGGAAAACACGATATGCACAGAACGTTCTTGCAAACTTACGCAATAATATGAGCCAACTGGAAAAAACTTCAAGGGATAAGTCACTTGATAGTGTGACGGCTTTGACAAGCATCGATAGTGTAATACTTAGATTATAATCAGAATAGAGCCAGTTAAATAGTCAGGCCCAGCATTAATTTAGTTGTACAAACTTAAAACGAGATAAAAAAGATGTTTAAATTTCAGTGTCGTGAGAACAACAGCTGAGCGTCCCTCAGTGTTCCTCCTTAGCAAATTGTAATTCAACCAACAGTTTTAACACTTTGCCCACCAATAACCAAAAAATGAAGAAATGGATCATGTTGGTTCACGTTGGTTCACTTATAAAATGCGATTGCCTATCTTCCCTCTTGTTTTTTCTTTATTGTTAGTTCCTTTACCCAACTTGACAGGCAGCTCACAGCTTTAATGAACATCAGACGCATAAGTAGAGTTCATCCTTTTTTAACACTAATTGAGTGATTATATGAGACATGATACATTTCAGTAAGTTGTTCTATATCTTTCAACATACCTTTTGATGTTCATTCATGTTTATTTAGTAGTAAAGAGGGAGTGAGAGATGATCAGTGCACATGTGCTCCATACTGCCACTTTACTTGAATGACAGCGATCTGTCACGCCACAAGAATCGATATAAATTCATCAAAATACACTGTAAAACCCAATAAGTTACAGTAACTCAAACCATTTGAGGAAATTTGTGCCTTAAACTAGTTAAGTTTTAAAACCAATAAGTATGAGTACTGTAAACTCATATATATTACGTTAAATTCACTTATATTTTAGTGTTGGTTTAGTCAATCATTTGAGTAAACTCAACTTAAAGATTTTAAGTTTATTCCACTCATTAATTTTGAATTCAGGTAACAAATTTTAACTAGTTAGGGATTTGTGTACAACTATATAGTTACTTAAATGGTTTGAGGAAACCGATGGTTTAATGATGCCTTAAATGGTTTAAGTTCATCAAATTCAAAGTAATAAAGTTACATAAGAATAAGCAAAATCTAACATTGGTACAAAGCAATGATGACAGAACAGGAGCACTGTAAAACTTAATAAGTTCAGAATACTCAAAACATTTAAGTTAACTAACTAATTTTTTTTTAAGTTAGTAGAACGGCCGAGAGCCGTGGAAGCAGAGCAAGGCCAGTATGGTGCACAGGTGTCTCTCATTAATAATCATGTTCCCACAGTTCTCAACCTCGCCCAACTCGTCATAATGTTAATTACATACAGTTAATTTACATAAACATCACATTCAGATCTTGGTTAAATGCTAATAACACTTGCTATTATAACTATCAAAGAGTCTGTCATTATATACTTGCATGTATATAATTAAAAAACAAACAGTATATGTTGTCTTAAAAGTTTTGCAGTGAATCCTCAACCTAACAACAGGCTCTACTCTTCACCACAATGGTAACCCTGCAAAACTAACATAACAGAACCCCTAAATCCCAACATAACACAACATTAAACACTAACTTGTGTCTCCCTATGTTAATCTTGTGCAAAAACACACAAAATAACACTTAATTTCAACATTTATTTATACAGTCTGATGCAAAGCATGCTGGGAAATAGAAATCTGCTGCAACTCAATCATATTAAGTTCAGCTTACTACAATCACACAACTTTTTTCTATTAAGTACAATGAACTTTAATTTTTATTTGAGACAAACTCATTTCATTAATTTCACTGTTTGGTTTTATAGTAGGGGTCGCTTAAAATGTTGAGCCGAGGCAGATATTGAAGACAAAGAGTATAGAACAACATCTTGACAGCTGAGAGTTCACTGGAAATGCCCGAGCTGGCTTATCGAAAACCAGGAAGTAGCTGTTCTTGGCACTGCGGCTGTATGAAAGGATGTCTGGCCTCTCATTTAAAAAACCCCTAATTGGCTTATAGATAAAATTACTGTTTACAACCAAGCACTCTGCTCTGACATTTTTCAGGTTCTTCTGACACCCTGGAAAAATGCTGTTTGTGAAACCCTGTGTGTGAAAAGTATTTGCAAAGATATTTGTATGTATTTTGAAAAAATATACAGTATCTCACAGAAGTGAGTACACCCCTCACATTTTTGTAAATATTTTATTATATCTTTTCATGTGACAACACTGAAGAAATGACACTTTGCTACAATGTAAAGTAGTGAGTGTACAGCTTGTATAACAGTGTAAATTTGCTGTCCCCTCAAAATAACTCAACATACAGCCATTAATGTCTAAACCACTGGCCACAAAAGTGAGTACACCCTTAAATGAAAATGTCCAAATTGGGCCCAAAGTGTCAATATTTTGTGTGGCCACCATTATTTTCTAGCGCTGCCTTAACCCTCTTGGGCATGGAGTTCACCAGAGCTTCACAGGTTGCCACTGGAGTCCTCTTCCACTCCTCCATGACGACATCACAGAGCTGGTGGATGTTAGAGACCTTGCGCTCCTCCACCTTCCATTTGAGGATGCCCCACAGATGCTCAATAGGGTTTAGGTCTGGAGACATGCTTGGCCAGTCCATCACCTTTACCCTCAGCTTCTTTAGCAAGGCAGTGGTCGTCTTGGAGGTGTGTTTGGGGTCGTTATCATGTTGGAATACTGCCCTGCGGCCCAGTCTCCGAAGGTCCCCTACCATCATGCTCTGCTTCAGTATGTCACAGTACATGTTGGCATTCATGGTTCCCTCAATGAACTGTAGCTCCCCAGTGCCGGCAGCACTCATGCAGCCCCAGACCATGACACTCCCACCACCATGCTTGACTGTAGGCAAGACACACTTGTCTTTGTACTCCTCACCTAGTTGCCGCCACACATGCTTGACACCATCTGAACCAAATAAGTTTATCTTGGTCTCATCAGACCACAGGACATGGTTCCAGTAATCCATGTCCTTAGTCTGCTTGTCTTCAGCAAACTGTTTGCAGGCTTTCTTGTGCATCATCTTTAGAAGAGGCTTCCTTCTGGGACGACAGCCATGCAGACCAATTTGATGCAGTGTGCGGCGTATGGTCTGAGCACTGACAGGCTGACCCCCCACCCCTTCAACCTCTGCAGCAATGCTGGCAGAACTCATACGTCTATTTCCCAAACACAACCTCTGGATATGACACTGAGCACGTGCACTAAACTTATTTGGTCGACCATGGCGAGGCCTGTTCTGAGTGGAACCTGTCCTGTTAAACCGCTGTAAGGTCTCAGCCACCATGCTGCAGCTCAGTTTCAGGGTCTTGGCAATCATCTTATAGCCTACGCCATCTTTATGTAGAGCAACAATCTTTTTTTTCAGATCCTCAGAGAGTTCTTTGCCATGAGGTGCCATGTTGAACTTCCAGTGACCAGTATGAGAGAGTGAGAGCGATAACACCAAATTTAACACACCTGCTCCCCATTCACACCTGAGACCTTGTAACACTAACGAGTCATATGACACCGGGGAGAGAAAATGGCTAATTGGGCCCAATTTGGACATTCTCACTTAGGGGTGTACTCACTTTTGTGGCCAGCGGTTTAGACATTAATGGCTGTGTGTTGAGTTATTTTGAGGGGACAGCAAATTTACACTGTTATACAAGCTGTACACTCAATACTTCACATTGTAACAAAGTGTCATTTCTTCAGTGTTGTCACATGAAAAGATATAATAAAATATTTACAAAAATGTGAGGGGTGTACTCACTTCTGTGAGATACTGTATATATTGAAAGTATTAATTATGCTTTTTCAGATATTACCTTTCATGTAGTGTGTAATATAGCTGTTTGTGAATGTAAAAGGTCTACAAATTTTTAAAGGTCAAATAAAGTTATTGTCTCCTAAAATAAAGAACCAATTCTGAACTGCCAAAATGAGTCGTCAGTAATTCCAGTCTCATACCTGTTACACATACCTATGTAACAATGTAACAAATTGCATAATGCCAGCCTATGGTCTTCATAGTTACTGTTCGTAACACTGAGTATCAAGTGCTGAAGAAACCTCCAGAGCTGAAATTCAGATATGGTAATGGACATTTCATTTCCAACATGTTGTAACACAACAGACTGGGCCGTCTGACAAATCAGAGCAGAGTAGGCTCTCGGAAAGGTGGGGTTTAGAGACACATAGGACCCTATCATATACCTGGAACAATGCGACGCCAGCCGTAACACAAGTGTTATCATTTGTGTCACAAGCAAGCGCAACTGGCTTTTAAAAGGAATGAGAGATTAGACTCTGATTGGTTTATTGCACGTTATGCCCAAAACACACCCATGACTCATTAAGAGATTAGGTAAAACCCTTTTGTGCCAACACTTTTTTCTGTCATTAAACTAGCAAAAGAGGATTTGGACATGCCTTAAGTGCACCTGCGCTTCAGACCATGTGCTTAAATTGTTAAAATAGGGCCCTGAATCTTCGAAAGAACCGTTTTCAGACTCTGAGAAATGAGGTATATTATGAGAAAGTTAAAATGTTTTTTTGACCTTGGATGCATGTAAATCTATTGTAAAAGATCTCCGAAACAAAATTGGGAACCTTTAAAATAGCATAATAGGGGCACTTTAAGTATCCCCTTGAAGCAGAGGTTTTCAACTCTTTTATGATTATAAAACCACTTACATATTTTAAAACTCTTTTGTATTGTGTGATATTAAACATGAAAAACTGAACTAAAGCCAAAAGAAATTGAACACCCTGTTACATGTATGTCAGATTCAAACACTTAAAACAGTTTTTGTCAATAGTTCATGTAACGTTTGTGTATGCGTGTTATTTTCATGCTATGTTTTCCTGTACTTCAAAACAAATTTCGATTTCCACAAAAAAATAAATTTGTAATGGATAAAATCTCTGCAATGTATGCTTGTTTCATTTCGTTAGCTTAGCAAAATGCTAATTTCAGACTATTAAAATCATTGCAAGTCAAGTCTACCTTGTAGAGTTTCTGCCTGTGTAAAGCACTTCAAATCAATTGCTTATGAGGTTTCACGACAGTTAGGATGCTACCTTTGAAGACAGCTACCTACTGTTTGTGGCAGCCTGCTAGGTTTTTGGACCAGAGCCAGTTTATGTTATGTACAGTAAATATCTCTACTAGATTTGGCACCACTCTGGTTCAAAACAGCTAAACAAATTCTCTTAGATTTTCATCATGACTTACTCTCAGCTTGCTCTTAGACTCCTGCCGCTGTGAAGTTCCACTCGTAGGTGGATGCTCTTATCCATTTACTGTCTTTGATTTACAGTTCCCATCCACTTCCATAAGCCCACTCTATTCATTCAAAATCTCTTCTGCTATTTTACGTCCCTATAGATAGAGGCAGGGAAATGTTCTTTTCTGTGACTGTTATCACCGTATGCAATAATTCAATTTCTGACACCAAATCATCAACACGATCAGCGTGTATCTCAGAGGTGTGTCGGGGATCGGAATGCATCGGGATGTGAATGATTTGAAAGGAAAAACCCTTCAAAAGTGGAATGAGGATTGAGAGTGGGGTAGCTGGATGATGACAGCCAGGGGGGCTTTTTCCGACAGGCTGATCTCTCTCATTCATCATCATTTGGCTTTTTAATGGTCTGACAGCTCTGGCAACGCTGAGGAACTGCTGTGTCGCTTTCTCCGTCCCTCTATCTCACTCATGAGCCTCCAACTGTTGTCGCAGTGTCGCTCTCCCCCTCCGCAGATGCCAGGCTGGCCTGTTTCCCGTTGGCACGGAGGGGCCAGATTGGTACCGGGATCAACTCCAAGCTGTCAGAGATCCGCCTCAGATCCAGGAAACTGTAGCAGGGCGGTTGCAACTGACAAATATAATGTGTGAGCCGGAGAAGAGGGACTTGTGTCAGAAAGTTGTTTTGTTGCTTATATGTGTGTGATGGTGAGCTTGCGTTTTTGCGATCTGTGATTGTCAGGATAAAGATGTTCGCTAAGGGGGTGCAGCAGATTTGCTTGTGTTTGGTGGTAATTAATAAAGCAACATTCCCAGCTAAACACACCAAAGAAGCGCATAACTGGAAGTAGATCCCTGAGGGATGTTAGCTGTCTTCTAGTTATTTTACAATGCAAACCATTTTTTCACAGATTTCCTCATCATTGGGATCCAGATTGAATCTACAACCCTTTTGGGAGATATTCACATCTCATTGATTTATTCTCCTTCTGTTCTGCAAAGAATGCCTAAAGTATTTTTTACATTTACTGTAGATGAGTCAGAATTATTTTACATATTATTATTGATGTAGCAATTCAATCATCTTGACAGAACATTGTTAACAAGGTGCACCTCTGTTCAATGTGAATCCACTTGTGTACAACCTGTATACTGAAAAAAACTGAGATTCCTTGACAACAATGTAATTATGTAGAGATAATTGAGTCTTTTGCCTCAAGATGTCTCCTGCACACTCACCCTCACAAGTGTTTCGTTCGGTAGTCCTCACCTAACAAACTGTTCCGATTTGAAAATAGCTGTCAAAGTTTTTCTCCATGTTTAGGAGAAAAATTTAAGACAAAGCTGATACTGAAATGTAACTTCTGAGCTATGAACGAGCAACATCTGAACAAAAAATTTGTCCTCTTGGGTGGAATCTTGAGATGGAGTTAGAGAAAATAAACCCACAAAACCCATTCATACTGTGGAAATAAAAATATTATAATTTATACAACAGTTCTTTCTGGTTCTCGAATCTGATTGGCTGAGAACCGCGAGATATTCTAGTGATAACAGCACTCCTACCTTTTTACCGTTTTTATCACTCCACTTGGAGTGACCATCATGGCAGCTGAGCAAATCCACCGTACTTTTTACAAATACTACATTTGTTGTACCACGAACTGTAGTTTTAAGAGTTTTTAGGCGAGAATGTAGCTCTTTAGACTTGAAATATGTAAGTTATATTTAATTGTAGCACCTATTTAACAATTTGTTTAGACGTTTTGGAGATGCAAGCTCTGAAAGGCTGTCAGCAGCCGTTCAGTGCTCGTGTACCCACAAAGAACAGCTTCATCTCGGCCAGTGATTTGCAGCTGGCTCTTATAGTGGTTAAACATGAGATATAATTCATTTTGGGTACATAAAACAGACAATCTTTGGTCTTATTAATCTATTACTTGTTCCTGAGCAAATCGAATTGGGCTATGTTAAATTCAATAATTTAATATTAAGGCTATATTTACCTTACATCCTGTAGAGCACTGCTTTTGTACGTTTGACTGAATTGTAAAATTTTGTTTATTTCCTATTGTCATTTATAATGGCTGTTGTTGTTAATTTAAATATTGTTGTTCAATAAATATTATTTTAGACAAATAATATGTTGTATTTGGTATTGAGAAAGAGTCCATTAGTGCGTAATATGGATTGAGTGAAAGTTACATTAATACGCCATTAGATGGTGGCAAACTTCACGAGTGAATGAGACAGTTTAGTTGCAAGAGACTTTTAAATTGAAAGAGATTTTTTGGAAACAAAGGAGGACGTTGTTTTGGCGCTGTTATGGAAAATTCCCTTAAAGTTCCTGTAATGTCAATTCTGAGAATTGTTTCTAAACACATTATAAATGTTACAAATATATTGCTGAAACACATTACAAAGACTGTGAACTATGTAGTACTGAATTGTGAAGTTAGAGCGTTAAACAGTTTTTCACCAATTCTGTGTTCAGGATTTTTTGGGCGGAGCTAAAACGGGGGCTCAATGATGCACTGGAGCCACAGAGCATGGCACCGCCCCTAACGCTACAGCGGCTCACCCGCTCAATCTCGAGTGTCATTACCGTTAGTTATACAGCCTACATTTTGCTAGCTAGTAATGCCTTCGTCAAACAAATGCATACCTGGTTGCGATAATACACAAAACAGCTCGGTCTCCTTATTTAAATTTCCTAAACATGATGATATGAAGAAGGGGTGGATTAATTTTGTCTCTGCAGTGATCATTTTACACCAGATAGTTTTACAAACTTTCATCAGAGACAACTGGGATTCACTGATAATCCGCTGTTATTGGTGAATGGGGCTGAACAGAGTCTCTCCCATCCCGGCCTTCATCCTCCCGTCTCGGGGCGCTGACATCTGTCAACAACAGTCGGCAGTACGTGCCCACCAATGAGTGTATGTTGCCTTGTTTGCTTATGTTATAATTAGTAGGTAGTCTACAGTAACTCTACTAAATTTTGCAATCCTCTAACGTGATTCTTTTTATATGCATCAGTATGTTTGACTCATCAGACAAGTCATTTGAGATGGCAGCTCTCGCGAGTGGGTGTGGTTTCAGCACTGACAGCGAACACGCCCCCAGCGTTTGAGAGCAGAGAATACTGCTTATTTTTTCACGATTTTGATAACTTATTTCATTTACTTGGCGATTTTTTAATCATTCAAATTTGGCTGGGTGGTTAATACATTTTTCTGTGGTGTGACAAACTCAGAATACATACTTTAATATGGCTTTACAGGGACTTTAACTATAAAAAGGACAAATACAAAGATCACTTTCCTCAGCAGACATTCAAACGGATTTTTATAATGGATATAATATTATGGCATCGACCTGAAGAATGAATGTTATATCAGACACAGGTAATGCTCGCTCAGGTGATCTCTCTCTCTCTCTCTCTCTCTCTCTCTCTCTCGCTTTCTCTAATACTGTACAAAATACAATGAGTTTCGATGGAGGGACTCAACATTCATTTGTTACTAGTTCTAAAGTGACGTTTTAGAATTAGTAACGAAGCCTTGGTCAAACTGTCAACTTGAGATTTGAATCTGTGGCGGAAGGAAGTAGTTCTGCACAAAAGAGGGTTTTAATATTT